>NC_138169.1:16094582-18494582 GCF_964165515.1 Mesoplodon bidens | reverse complement strand
GAGTTCATTTAAGCATTATATCAGATGAAGCATCTGATTTCAGTTTAACCTGAAAAAGCAGGTTAAACTATTACCTCAAGGGTTCCAAGGGGGACCCCTGGCAATGCATCCTTCTCAAACCAAGTGGAGGATTTGTCACCAGCAGGGGATCCTCATTAGTGAATAGAAAGCTTTGGGGGTAAAAAGAAAAGAAAAAGACCTAGGTAGCACTCCAGAGTCCCCTTCTGAATAAAAGGGTTCACTCGCAGCTCCCCACCCACACAGGAGGCACTTCTTTTCAAAGCTCGGCCACATCCATCTTCTCCTTATTAGAATGCGTGCGCGCGCACGCACACACACACACACACACACACACACACACACACCCCTACATCTTCTCCTTATTAAAATGCGCGCACGCGCGCACACACACACACCTACCCCTAGAGGGCATCATCATCCCCTTTCACAGATAGGAAAGGTGAGGCCAAGCCAGGTGAACTCGCCTCAGCAGCCTCTTGGCAGTGGCCCCAGGTACTGGCCTCAGCACCTCCAGGCTGACCCTCCCCAGGCCTCAGTTTCCCCATCTGGAACACAAGGGGGTTGAGTCCCTTCCATCTCCATGGGGCGGCCACTGGGACACACCACCTGCAGGGCCACCTGGGGTGGAGGACTGTAGAGGTGCCGGGAAGTGAGATGCTGAAGGGTACAGCCCATTCTGAGGGGGTTGCAGCATGGAGTGTCTGAGAGGTGGCAGACCCTGGTTAGGAGCCAGGTGGTACCCTGGGAAAATCGACATCAGAGTAATAACCCTTTCTTCTCAGTGCAATAATGGGGCTGCCATTCCTCAAGTGCTTCCTCCATGCTTATCACTTTACCTGTGTTTCCTGTAATGAGTTTTGCTCTGAAGGTTCTGGGCTTATCAGAAGGCCCAGGCCCGCCCTCCGTAATGCTACATTCTGAGCCCATCTCAGCTAGAAAGCCTGGGCCCTGGCTCCCGTGTTTCTCTTTTTGCAGCATTTCAGTGTAGTTTGTTACGAGTGTAGGCTCTGGGGTCCACCAGGCCTGGCTTCGAATCCCACTCAGTCACTTAGTAGTTGTGAGATTTGTCAGCAGTCATCTGCCTCTCTGAGCCTCAGTTTGCTCATCTGTAAAATGGGAGTGCTAACGCCTGTACACATTTCATTGGGGGCTGTAAGGACTGAATGAGATAGTTCAGGTAGGGCGCCCAGCCCATCAATGTGTATTGCGTGCTAGTGGTTCAGATTAGTGTCAACATCCTCCGAAGAGTATGGATTCAGCATAAAGTGGGCTCCATGGGGAGGTCAAAGTGCAGAGTACCCGACACTCAGGAAGCACCAGCTTCATTCCACAAATTTTTCCTGAACTCCTACCTGCCAGGCCCTGTTCTGGCAGGCAAAGTTCCCTCTGTCCAAGGAGAGAACTTTCTAATTGACCTAGGGATTCGAAGAAGGGGAAGTCTGCCCCATGGCATGCCCACCTTCCTGCCAGCCCTCTTAGGTCTGCATATCCCTCGTCTCCTGACGGCCTGTGGGATGGCTATTTATCATGCCCATTCCGTAGATGGGATGGCTGAGGCCCAGAAAGAGGAAGGGATACCCCTCAGCCACACAGCATGTCAGCAAAGGAGCTGGGATTTAAACCACCCACCCTGGAGCCTCTTCATTCGATGTTCTGCCAGTACGGCTGAAATAAATCAAGATGTAAGCAGGAAGAGCAAACCATTATCACGTTATTTGTAGAAGGATCAGGCTGCAAGGTGCCTCCATGGTGATGGGGCCACTGGTCAGGGGACTTTGTGGTAGCCCTGGGCAAAGTGAGATACAGCTGGAGTCCATGGCTGCCATTCTGCACTGGCCAGGGGACCAAGCTGATAACATTAATTAACAATATCCTTAATTGATCAGCCGTGTTAATTAATCCCATGGAAGGATGGAAGATGAGCCAGGAGAGTAGGGCACTGGATGGGGTGAGCCCAGGGGGACCTGGATTCCAGTCCTGTCTCCACTCCTAATGGGGGTCCTTGTGCAAGTGACTCAATGCCTTTGAACCTCAGTTTTCTCACATGTAGAACAGAGGTGATAAAAGGGCCTGGACTGCTTCCTGGTTCAGGGTAGGTAAATCACTGCAGGGCGTGGTACAGTATGTGGCTCGAGTGCTAGGCAAGTGTTTGTGGAATGGATGGATTTCATACCCAGAATTCAGAGCAACCTTTCAAAAGGGACATCAGAACTTGTCACTGTCCTTAAAATCCATCGGGGTAGTAAGAGTCGAGCTCCTTGCCATGATCTGGTCCTTGGCCATTTCCTTCCTTCTCCCCTTTGCTCTAGCAAACCTGTCCATCTTTCAGTTCCCCAAACATTCTATGTTCTCTTTGCACATGCTGTTCCCTCTGCCGGGAATGCTGTTCCATGCACTCATTCACAGCTGGCTATTTCTCATGTTTCTGGCCACAGCCTAAAATTTCCCTCCTCTGAGAGGTCCTCCCTGATCACCCCCACCCCTGGTGGTCTTTCCTGTGTTGTGTCTGCAGAACATTTAGCATTTTGCCATGAGGTATATTCATTTATACATGTTTCCAGTCTTTCCACTCTAGGAGGGCAAGGATGGAGAGGCTCTCTATTTTGTTCAGTACCCACCAAAGGGCCAGGCACCCTGTGAGCATTTATTCCATACATGCTGGAGTAGGAAAGGGAAGAGGGATTCCCCCACAGGCCAGCCCAGTTCAGCTCCAACACAACTTGTGTTCCCCAATCTCTATCCATTTCCCACCCAGCTTAGACACCACCTCCCCCAGGAAGCCCTCCCAGGCCCGTCCAACATCTCCCAGTGTTTCCATCCCCAGGAATGACTAGTGCTATTAGTATCTACCCATGGCATAGATTCCTGAGACCACTCATTAATTTTAACTCTCTCGTCTACTCCTGACTTCTCAATGCAGAGCCCACATTTAACCCTTTATTTCCTATCTTGGAAGTTCTCAGAATTGAGACAGCAATTGTGCAGTGGAAGGAACATCTGTTTGGGGTTCGAGTCCTATCTCAACCCCTTTGTAGCTGTGTGACCTTGGGCAAGTCACTTCACATCTCTGTGCCTCAGTTTTCCCATCTGTAAAATGGAATAAGAATTCCCACCACAGAGGGAAATTGTGAGGATAAGATCAGATAACCTGTAAGAAAGGGCACCAGGCAGGTACTCAAACCACATTTCTTTCTTTTCTCCTCTGGCCTTTCATGGCTACTAGGAGGGGTTTGCCAAGAAAATATTGTCTCTGCGGGAGTGGGGTGTCAGATCAGCATCCCTGCAGTACAGAGAGGCACATCTGCTATGATTATAACCAGGAGGTTTTACCTGCCTTCTGGAGATATGGTTAGTAAGAAATTGTTACATTGTTACCAACTGTTCTTGTTTACGATCCAACCTTTACACAAAAGGGATTAAACATTCCATGGAGCTGTTTATTTAGTGAACATATCATTTGTAATATCTTTCCTAACCGTTTACAGGAAGAAGAAAATCGAATGCCATTTTAGCAAGCTTAGAAATTCCCAACTGGGCCAAGAATGAGCGTAATGTGAAATGATTTGATTAGGAATTTGGAAAAGAGACTCTTCCCTTTTTAGAACTTGGCTCAGGACTTGGTGTGCGTGGGCATGCTGTGTGCATGTTTCTAGGGGTGGAAACACAAGACCCCAAAGGAGGACTGCACCCCACGAAGGCTACCTCTCTTTCCTTGTCCGAGGGTAGGCGAAGGAGCTATTCTGGCCACCCTGAACACCCTGAAGGGTGCAGGGTTGTAAAGATGCTCAGATGGTCACTGCCCCTGCCATATGGAGCCCCTCACCCAAGGAGATTACAACCGATGGGTGGAGCCACTCTGGAATGGGGGTAAACCATCCCCCACACTCAGTGCAGTGGGAGGCTTAAGAGGAAAGGCAGGTGGTGTCCGCCTGCCCTGGTCCACAGGACAGGACTTTGTCATCACTTGAGAGTGAAACTTCCCTGAGTTTCCGTGGATGTGCTATTTCTCCTGTGATATTTATCCCTCCATCTCTCCATCCGATGCATATTTATAAAGTTATCTACTGTGTGCCTGGCACTGTGGTTCACTGATGAGAAAACCACTGTCCAGAGAGGGAAAGGGTTTTGCCCAAAGTCACCTCCTTTATTAGAGGAGGGACTGAGGGTCTGGGGAATAAACACCCAGCACAAGGCTCTGTAATGATAACCACTGAGCAGCATGGCCCTGGGAGAAGCTGAAGTTCTAAGGGGCTAGCAGCCTGCCTCCTTTTGCAGCTCTGGGCATCCGTTTTCCAATCTGTAAAAGGAGGTTGTTAGATCTGACCTCTAAAATAAGGAGTTAGCACACAGTAAGTGCTTAATAACTCTCATTATTTCCTAGTACCCCTAAGAGTGGATTCCCTCCTAGTTTTGAGCCAAGGGGAAAGCAGCTAACCCACGTTGAGCACGAGCTGTTGTTAGCCATTGCTCAGGAGATCCTCAGCCCCAGGCAGCGGGGATGCTGCTGCCCATTTGCTGTCTAGGCCGGGCCACTGACTCTCGACAGCTCCCTGGGGACAGGGCAGCTGCCTCCAGCTGCTACGCCCCCCACCCTCCCTGCACACAGCCATTGAGACTTAACGGCCAAACTCAGCCCCTGGGGATGGAGGGGCAAGCAGCTGCATGGAGGGCTGCAAGGGGGCTGGAACCAGGCTGCACTAGCAGCCTGAGTGGTCCTCAGAGTCATTCTCTGGAGATGTGGGAGGGGGAATGAGAAGCCCATAAACTTCTCCTGGTCCATTATTCAGGGAGAAAAATGGGAGTGGTTGGAAGGGGTGGGGGAGTCTCTGTATAATCATAAAATCTCCCCTCCATGAGAAAGCACTCTACCCCAGGCCTGGCTGAACACCATTTCTAGATGGAAGCACAGGATCCTCCCAATGACCCACAAATTGGGCTCTTTCAATGCTCCATTTCCCAGATGAAGAAACTGAGGCACAGAGAGGGGCAGTGACTTATCCAGGGTCACACAGCTGTGAGGTGGTGGAGAAACTTGCTCTGTTCCAACCCCATGCGCTCTTCACCAGTGGGGCATGGGGGTGGTGGCCATGGTACCCTCTGGGTGGGACAGCCTAGGGTTCGAGTCCCCACTGTCCCCATAACTACCTGCATAACCTTGTAAGATCACTTAATCTGGCTGAGCCTTGGTTGCCTTATCTGCCAAATGGGCACAAGAGTGCTACTCTCATAGGGTGGTTGTGGCACAGGGCAGGCAGGTACTAAAGGGTTAAGAAACCACCAGCTATTATTATTGTTGTTGTTATTTTGTTATTGTGCCTTCTGTTTATGCTGTTTAACATAAGAAAACAGCCCTGAGTCCATGTGGAAAAGAACAGCTGGACCCCCAGGATTTTTCCAAGATCATATAGTTGGCAAGTGATAGAGTTAAAATTGTTATTTAATCTTTCTAACAACTCTATGCAGTGGGTACTATTTCTGTCCCCATTTCATGGATGAGGAAACTGAGGCTCAGAGGTCCACACAACCAGAGAAGCTGGGATTCTAACTGACTCCAGAGCCAAGCTCCTAACCCTTAGGCTGTCCCCAGCCCACTTGCCATAATTTAAACCCTTTCAGCGCAGAAAGGAAGCCCATAGGTCTTCGGTTGTGCGATCTTGGGAAAACCATTTCACTTTTCTGAGCCTCAGTTTCCTCACCTGTACAATGGGGGCTCATCTGAGCAGCCTCCCAAGCTGGGCATACACTAGGTGCCCACACACTGCTGTGTGCCTGGCCCACATCTGGGGTCCCAGCCCCGCCCACAGCAGTCTCTCAGCAAATATTTGTTTGAATGTGTGGCCTCATTCGGGACTCAGAAGGCAGCCTTCAGGCTCACAGCCCTCTGGAAACAGCCGCCCTCTAATTGGGGGCTTCGGTCTTCCCTCAAGGCACCGCTGGTGAGTTGCTGTGGCCCCGGGAGGTCAGACAGCCCCTGAGTAAACAGGGCTGATCTGACGTGACAGCCTGCTCTTCCCAGGCCAGCCCCTGTCCTGTCCCCACTCCACAATCTGGGCTGCGCCCCCTCTACCCATGGACGCGGTACTTGCCTTGTGGGTGGGGCACTGGGAACCGGGGCAGCCCTTCAGTGGCTCAAGGGAGAGAGGCTGGGATACTTCCTTTTTCTCCTCCTCCCTCCCTTTGCTGGTGACCTTGGACAAGCCTTTTCTCCTTGCTTGGGGGGCATTTCCTGGAGCCCTGTTAAGACCACTGGAGGAGAAGCAATAACTGCTATTGTCCTCAACATCTACCCAGTTGCCCAGTCTCTCACCCAGGCGGGGACAAAAAACTGCAGGTTTTCAGTGGTCCCATTGCCCCACGCCACAAGTCACACACCCTCAGAGAGACCACCTTCGAAACCAAAATCTTCTAGCTCTCCTGCAAAATCACAGAATTTAATGTAACCATAGTTCTTGGTCAATTTCAGAAACCATAACCAGCACATAAACACTTTAAACAATTCAAAAAGATATCATTTGTTATTGTTGAAGCCCTCACCTGTATTCCTGTGGAGAGGGGTGGTGATTTTGCCCTGAGTTTCGAATAATTCCTGACATCATGGATGAGATGTCACTTTCTATCATCTCCTTGGGGAAAAGACAAGCAGAAAACAAAGCTCCCATCAGCAACGATGTGGACAGGGCAGAAAACTCATAGGTTTCCCACAATTCAGAAGGGTGGAGCTCAAACAACTAACAGAACTCTTAAAAAAAAAAATTGTAAAGCAATTGTATTCCAATAAAGATAAACGAAAAAAAAGTACTAGAGGATTCTTGGGTGTCACAGGTCACTTTCCCAGGGCAGTTCTACGGGGTTTTAGAAGCAAATGAAGAGAACGGAATGAAATTCCAGGTTCTTTCAAATTAATGGGGGAAGGGCAGAGGAAGGCTCTAGAATCCAAATGTCAAGTCTTGGATAATGTGGACTTGCAAAATAGGAATCAGAAAAACCTGATTCCCTTCCAAGCCTAGTATTTTCAACCACAGCTCGGCTTGACCACTTTGGAAAAAATAAACAAAAAAGGACAGTTTGATGTGTCATGTATGTTTCTCTGGGGGAGCCAAATTCCCACTTGCAAAGGGAATAATCTCCGCAGGGCTCCCGCCCTGGAAATGCCTTCAAAAATGCCACATGCCCTTGCTGGAAACCCAATCCAACTCCCCACTCCACCTCCTCACCCCCCGCTGCACACAAACTTAACCTTTAAAAGAAATCGTCCCTAAGTTTCTCAAACTCTGAGGCTGAAACGAACACAGAAACCCACTAGACTCTCAGATCCGCCCCCAAAGTCATCAAGGACCCGTGGAAAGGAGAAAAGGGGAGTAAAGAGAGGCAGCCCCCCGCGGCCCCTGCCCCGGGTCTCCCCTCAGGAAACGCAATGCAGGGCACTGCCCGGGAGGAGGGAGCAAAGCCGACCCTGCAAGGCGGTACCTGGAGCCGATCTTCGCTGGGCCGCCGCCGCAGGCGCTCCTGGGGCGGGATGGGGTTTCTGAGGGGGGCTCCCTCGCGCTCGCCCCTCGCGTTCTGCAATTTGGCCGCCGTCGCAGCTCGAACCGTTTTTAAATTTCCCTCTCTGGAGCTGTCCAGCTCAGAGCATGCGCAGTAGCTGTGCGGGGGGCTTTTCCCCAAGGGTCAGTTACAGGGCAGGGTCAAGGGGATTGCAACGGGCGTTTCCCAGCAGCAGCGAGCCTTGCACGCCCCGTGGCTCCGGGTGGGGTGTGGCGCAGGGGTAGGGACACCCCTCTTCAAACTTGCCAGCAGTGGCCCCGGCTGCACGCCTGCGAGCATGCGTTGAGGAGCAGTGGGAGGGTGATTTAGGCCAAAAGAATTAAGTTGCAAAAGGATGCTGGGTGCATTAAAATTTGCAATCCGTCACTGCCCAGGGGAAAAGGAGGTGGGTGGTGTGGAGATCTGTTGCAGCCCCCCTCTTCCCCAAAGGGGGGATGGGCCAGGAGGCCGAGTCGGGGCTCCAGGTAGACGCTGATTCGGGCCACCTGTCTCTTTAAGAAAGTTGCGCCCGCGCGGATGGGCGCGGCGCGTGGCCGGAGGGAGCTCTCGGGGCCGGGAGCGCTCGTGCCGGGTGCCTCCACCTGCTGGGACCGCTGGGGGTTGGGGGTGGTGCGGGCCGGGCCGGGCGCGGGGCGTTTCGGGTCTGCGCGCCGCGCCCCCCTGTCCCGCGTGGAGAGTGAGTCGGCCCAGAGCGAGCGTGGCTGGGCCAGCGGCTGTGGTGGAGGCTGCGATGCTCGGGGTCCCGGGCGGCCAGCGGAGCGCAGCCGAGCCGTTGGGAGCCGCGGCCCGCCGGTGCGCCCGCGCTCCCGCCTTCCCCGCCGCCCGGCCCGCGCCGCCGGCTGCCCCGCCCCGCGCCCGCCGCGGGAAAGGTGGCGCGGACCGCGGGCGGCGGCGGGGTCGAGCGCGGACAAAGGTCTCCCCAGACGCCTTAGAAGTGGGGCTTGAGTTAGTTTGATCCCCCGAGAAAGCTTGCATTTTCGACTCCCTCCCTCTTGAGCCTCTATTGGAATAGTTTGAAATGATAACAACAGCAATAATAGTCACAGTCATCCTTTATTTGCTTATTTCTGCCGCCTCGTTTATCCTTCACACCATCCCCTTAGGGGAGAGGATGGTCCCCTTTTGGCACAGAGGGAAACTGAAGCTCTGGGCGGTAATGAGTGGACAAGGGCGCACGGGCAGAGTGGGGATTCGAACTAGGCCACGGAGACTCCACAGCCTCTGCCCCTGCACGTGGATATTCGACTCAAATCTGCGCCTCTGGCCGAGTCAGGCCGGGCATCCAGTGCTTCTTGGGTTTCTCCAGGCTGTCCTCACGTTGTTTATTTATCCCGTAGCGGGCAGGGGAACCGCGTCTCCGCGCCTGTGGTTGGGAAGCCTTTCCGACCCACTGTTTACTTTCAAGAAGGAGCCGGGACTGCCTAGGCTGGGTGTACAGTACCTGGATTTCATTTTTCCTTCTGGTGGGCTGTGACCTTGGCGCTGCTCCTTGTCCCGAATGGTTTTCTTGTAGCACCTGGGAGCCCTTGTTCCTTTCTTCTCCACCAGAAGTAAATAGATCAGCTTGCATTCTCTAGGGGGGAAATGTAATTTACAGATGTTAGCTAAGGTCATGGTCATGAAACGTCTCAGTTTTCATCTCTCTGCGACCTGCATATATTGAAAATGTGTATTTTGACCGGTTCTAGTTTACATTGTAGCAATGTAGTTTACTACGTTACTAATGTAGCAATGTAGTTTACATTGCTTTGAATGTCCCCGAATGACCTCCAATTAATTCAAAGGTTAAGTTGTAAGCATGCAAAGCATTTGGGTTTATTTCTGTTCATCCTTAATGGAATTGTCAGTAAATAGTGTGGGAGGGGTGGGGGGGTTGACGTGACAACCTCCTTTTGAAGTAACAGTCCTTTTCATCCAGGTATAATTTTATACCTTTAGAGTGGTTTGGAAAGAAAGTCTCCCTTCTGAAACCTGGTGGAGTCAGTAAAGCTTTTAAAATAAAAGGCAGACAATCTGAGTTCTGTAGACTCATGCACTATGGAGAAAAAAGAGCAAAGACCTTCCACTAAAATAAAACATTTTTTAAAAATAGAGGTTCAGTTTGTCCTGGGCAGTCCTCAAAACCCCCCTTTTTTCCTTAGGAACTTGGCCTCTCTGCAGGGATTTTTGCTTAGCAACTGTATCATTTCCCTAAAGAGTTGAGCTTTTGAGTTCTTTGCTTCAGGGTTGGTTGGTGACAATATTGCCACTCAAACGCCTCCTGTTAGAGTTATTCAGAAAACCCAGGTAACTTAGCAGAAATCCTTCTTTTGTTAGGTTAATGTATTTTCCCTTTTATAAATGTATGGTATTTCTCAAGCCTGCTGAATTATAAGAGTCACCTGGGGTGAAATTAGAACCATAAAAGGGAAGAGCTGGGGAATTCTTGTTTTGTAACAAGTCTCGGGTGATTCTCTGATTGAATAAACATGGGCACCTGTACCAGGTGATCTTACTGAATTACATAAAGATGGCCATTTTCTTTTTTAAATGACAGAATGTGAAATTCACCTGTTTCCATGGCTATATAGCACCTTATCATTTGCTTCTGGCTACGGAGAGCCACAGTTCGATTCTGATTTTGCAGATGGATCTGCTTCCCTGCTAGCAAGATTTCCAAAAGCCTCAACAGTTCATCAGTCCTCTGGTTATAAAGGAAAGGCAGAAGAGAGCAAAAACAATAGGTATATGGCTTTTCTGCTTACGCTCTGGTTTGATGTAGCAGAGAATGTTCCAACTTGGGCTGGTACTTCTGAAGTTTTGGGAGTTAAGCAGATTATTTGCCTGGTCTGTTCTGAGCTAGGGTGCCCAAGGCTATGTAAGAAATGTTTGTCTGAGATTGTTGTTGATGAGCTTAAAACCAACTCCGTCATAACTGGGAAGACCAGTTCCTCATAGGCAGTGTGTAGGAACAGTGCTGCTATTGAAGAATTAAAAACTACTCACTCACTTAGCAAGTTTAAAGCAGACTTTGTTTGACCAGAAAGCAGCTTGATATTATTACAGGCTATGACTATTTCTTCTTTTTCCTAACTTCTTGACTTTTGCTTTGCTTATTGTTTTAATTTTCCGGTAGTGAGGGGGCAAAGGGCACATGGTCAGGAATATATGATTTGTAACAATAAATCACTTCTCTTTCTCCCACCCTGATTCACTGGCTGGTGTAGTGAACCACAGGGCATATCTTTGAAGCAGAAATGTCAAGGTGCTTTTTCACGGATGATTATACTAGAACAACCCGTCTAGGCCACAGTACCCTGGACTGTGTCTGGCACGCAGGAGACTTACAGGCTTAAAAAAATTTTTTTTTCTTGCTTTGTCAATTGCAAAATCTAGTCAGGTGGCATTTTCTCATAAGAAAGTTCTCAACAGAAAGCTTACCCAGTATTCACTCCCCAAGGTTGATGCCGCCTCTAAAAGTAACTTCTGATTCTGATATCCTAAGATGTCGGTTCCGCGGCGCTGTGAAGCCCCTGTTTGATGTCTAAACACAGCTTCTGCAGATGGGAGGACGGAATGGGTTTTTTCTGTGGGAGATCTTGAAAGTACGCTGGCCGTTGATCTCTTTTGCTCTTGTTAGCATGACTGATATGTGTATTATGGTTCTCTGGGAGTGCGCTTGTAGAGGATAATGCCACTTATAATTGTTGGCATACGTCTTATTTAATAAAAGGATGCCAAACCCTTGGAGGTTTCCAGGAAGGGAGTACTCTAAGGTTTTTATATCTTGATGGTACCCTATTGCTTCCACTAGTTCAATCACTGCCCTGTCCTACTCCTCAGAAAGGTGGTTGGTAGCTAATAAATTCAGCCTTTTATTGAGTGGGACCCTGGAATGTGCTCCAAGCAGGTTGTTGGAGCTTTCTCCTCCCCTTTATAATAACTTAATTTAGTTGTTGTTTTGGCGATGTCTGGGCATTCCTTTTATTAATTTTTTTCTTTTGAGAATTTGAGTGTTGAAAGAATAAAACCCAGAGGCTTTTTTTTGTCTGTGACTTCCCCAAAGCCAAATTGAGAACCCTGGGTTGTAGGTTCCAGGGCTTATTTTAACCGGGATAAGGAAAAACTTGCTAACACTAAGAGCAGTCCCAGGCTGGCCTGTCTTCTCTGATGGTAGAAAGTGCCCTTGACCCAGCTGCTGATGCACAGGTTCAGAAAAAGTGAAGGGGGGTTCACAAACCAGAGACAAGTCGGATTAGAGCTCTGAGACTCACCCAGTGCCGACCCATGGAGTTCTACACCTCATCCTAGAATGTCAGTGCCAAGTCCATGTACACAAGTAGCAATTTTTCTGTTGAACATGGACAAGCAAGTTTCTGTTGTTTTAACAAATTTAATTACAGCTAATCGTGATCATTCAGAGTAAAAAAAATAAAATAAATGCTTTGAAAAAAAACCTTAAAATCCGGTATCAATTTCAATGTATGTATCTTGGCAGTGACCACATTGAAACTATTGGCCAGTTGTCTTTCTATTTGGCTGTAGTTTAAAAACACAAAGACTTTAGAGACTAAAACAGGCTCCTAGAATAAAAATATTTTAAAAAGCTGGGTTATCTCTTGGCTGGTATGGCTATCTACATTATTATAATGCTTCTTGATGTAATGCTCATTTATCCGGCCCTGAAAAACTATGAGATACTTTTTGAATAAAAAAAGACATATCTAATTGTTTGGCATAATTTTGACCGTAAGCATATTTTGTTTTTGGAAAGTAAATAATCACAGACATCTTAACATAGCAATTCCGTATGAATTAGAATATTTAGAATCACCCATTCCCTGCAGACTCTAAATGTGATGACAGCACCCTAGGAGGGGGACTTTGTAATGGCTCAGCTGTGAGGCCAACCAGGGTTCAAGTCTCAGTGCTGCCCCTCCCTTTTGAGTAGTTCTGGGGTGAGTTATTCCCGTAATTTTGTTTCCCTATTTCGAAAAAACAACACCCATCTGTCAGGGCTGTGTGAGGCTTGGAAATAGCACCTGATGTATAGGAGATGCTCAACCAATGACGGGCTGTGTTTCCAGGTGAGTTTGTATTCCTAAAGGTTCTTAATTGTTCTGTAGCTAGATTGTGCTGGAGCAAATAAGGAATCAACTGAGTTCCTCTGGGAAGCTCTCTCAACCTTTTAAATCAATAGTCTGGATTTACTACAGTTCGCTCATGATCTGAAAGGTTGGACAGCCTTTGTCTGGCATCCAGGGAGAGATTAGTTTAGGCTCCCTCAAGATAATGCTGTTTTAGGTACAAAAAAATATCCAAGATCATTATCTTCTGCCCCAGTCCATACTTCTACCCAATCTAAGCCCTTTCTTTCATTTATCCACCAGGAAATCCCACTCAGCAATCACCATGTGGGGAAAGCTCTTGCCCCTGAATTCTATAATTGATTTAATCTGGCCACTTTGCATACTTTGTCATGTGTGTATATGTATATTCTCATTGTACAGGGTATATTGCTGCAGCCTCTAGATCTATATTATGGGTGCAATAAATGTACCATTCCACATCTAATCTGAGTCTACACTATTAGACAGAACTGTGACGATCACTCTGTTCTATATTCTGTTTTCTTTGTATGTCTTTTTCTATTGGTTTCTAGCAGGCATCCTTAACCAGGGGTCTGCAGGCCACACGCAGCCACAGACAGGCATTGTTTGGCTCATGGGCTTTCTTTTTAAAAACTTGAATTAGAAGCCAGCATTTAAAAATCCTTCAAGCTGTGATTTCCAGCTTTTCTTGAAAAATCTGAAAAGTTGGCCGTGCTAGGCCCACAATGCCAGGAGGGAGCCCTCGGCCCGGACAGCTCGGACTGAATGCCGCTGCCCAACCCCCCGCCTCCCACCCCACCCCCATTAGAGGGAGGGTCACGTGCTTTCCAGTTTGCCCCAGGCTCCACCACTCCTTATCGCCCAACCCCAAGGCCAAGGTCTTTGCCGTTGGTCTCTGACCCTGTTTTTCTTGGATCTTCGTTTTCTTATAATAATGACGACAAAAGTAAAATGGTTTTTGTGCCTGTGATGCTGTCAGGACCTCAGAAGGATTGTCAGTAGCTAATAAAAAATAATAAGGTATAGGGCTTCCCTGGTGGCGCAGTGGTTGAGAGTCCGCCTGCCGATGCAGGGGACACGGGTTCGTGCCCCGGCCCGGGAAGATCCCACATGCCGCGGAGCGGCTGGGCCCGTGAGCCATGGCCGCTGAGCCTGCGCGTCCGCAGCCTGTGCTCCGCAACGGGAGAGACCGCAACAGTGAGAGGCCCGCGTAACGCAAAAAAAAAAAAATAATAATAATAATAATAAGGTATCCTTTTTGGAAAACTTATTCTGCTGGATGATGTGCTAAGTGCTTTGTACATCTTTCTTGGTCCTTACAGTGGTGTGTGTGGGGGGGTGCAATTGCACCCGTATGAGACGGGGAAAAAACTCTGATTTGGCTCACCTTAGCTATTCTACCTGACCGTGTCAGGGGATGGGGAAGAAGTGGTAGCGGGACCCCACCCTCCTACACTTCTGCACTGAGTGGTTTCTAATGGGCAGGCCCTTTTAGGCATCTTTTTAAATGATGCATGGCTTGGGACAAGACACATCCCACTGAGAAGGATGTAGCTACATCCTAGGGAATTGCTGGTCACCACACAGGTCCCATAGGTGTCATACATTTAGTGTATGGGGTAGATTATAATAAAAGTGAAGTTGAGCGAACTTTGTAACTGTTGAACTGGTTCCAACATCTCAACCATCCGTAAAAGGGAAAATTTGAACCCACCCTAAAAAGTTCAGGAAAATAAAATTGCTGTATGTGTTTCAATCTAGTGGAAAGGCTTCATTCTTAGTAAAGTATGCAAAAATGTCTCAATATTTGGTATCCTGGCTGTGGTTAGACTTTATTCCAAATAATATGCTCTTTTGGACAATATATTGAGATTCGTAGCGTTAAAACTTTTGATTGGAGTAACACCTTTTGTGTAACAAACCAAGACGTGAAAACTATTCTCTGCACACTTCAAGCCAGCTCTTTTTAATATCACAGACTGATTTTGGAGGCTCCTCATTTGTCTACAAAAAGCTTTTAACAGTTCTTTGCTCAATAGAGAATCCAAACTTGGATTTTTTACTGTAAGTTTCTTTTTTTCTGCAAACACCAGACAGCCCTGAGTGGTTTTTAAAGACTGCTCAGAGAACTCTCTTACTTTTATCACTACTGCACGTTCAGATCCTGTTCACCAGGAATAAAAAAGCAGTGTGTTCCCTTACTTAAAACCCCTTCCCAAGGCTCTGGGCTGGGTTGTTGTTGTTGTTTTCATACCTCTATTTGTGTCTAAAGAGAAGTGAATGTAAAACAGTAGCACACAAACTTTTTGCTTTTTATTGCAAGGTAACAATCCTGGCTGTTTGTTTTAGAAATGGTAATGTTGTATCATTGTAACAAATTATACTTAAAAATCATTTAGTGTGAAATTTCAGATTAATCCCATAGGGACAGGATATTAACAATCACCCAGCCCTTTGGAACATACAGATGGTGAATCTGGGATTTACAATAGGAACAATTGCTGATTACATGCATGGGTGTAACGGACAAAAAGACCTCCACAACTTCAGCCTGGAGAAATGCGGTGGAGGTCCTAGCGCCTGACTTGTTTGAGACGCTCAGTCCCTAAGGATGCCTGCGTTTCATCACCTAGCCTGTGCCATATTCTGCAGTGCCTTCTGTGTGCTCTGAAACCTACCAAGTGCTTATGCAGAAGCATCCTCTCAGTGTGCTTAGCTTTAACTCTTGTAAATTCCACTAGAGTTCCTGTAAAGAGCAACTTCATAGTGGGACATGCAGTGGGAATTTGGCAGATCTGCCCAGCCCAGAGAGCTGGTTATCAAAACCAATACCTGCTATTCACTAATTGCTGGGAAGAAAGTCATCCTGTGCTGCATGGACTGGGGGCGAGGGAGGGTTCTCTGCTTCAGAAATTAACCTGTGCCAGAAATGAAAAGGACTCCTAAAGATTGATACAATGCCCCTGATTTTGAAACTGTCCCTCCGCAGAGCCACAGACTGAAAACCCCTTGACATACTTAATGTTGAGAGTGAAAACGGCACCCTCGTACACACAGTCTTGAATCCAGACCACGTTACAGTAAGTGAGCAGCCAGTGTGTTCTTGGGACTCTGAACTAGGTAAGTAAGCCTGTTTTCTTTTTAAACTATTTGTATTCTTAAAATAACTGTTCACAACATTTTAAAATCAGAGCATAGCCATTTCAGTGGTAATTAAGATTCATAGGCAATGTCTATATACAAACACATAAGTTCTCCTTCCAAATCTCTGGTTTGATTTCAGATGTAAAGGTGAGAAATAACTTTCCAATAGGGAGAATAAGTTGTCTCAGAAGAAAACCCCAAAGCCTGAATGCCTAAAAGAGTTTAAGGCAATTCTCTTGGCTGTTTAGGATTTGTTTCTCAAAAACAAAGCAAAACCTTCTATCCAAATGAACTGTTTATCCTAAGTATTGTTTCCAAACACCGTTTTGTTACATAGCTCAAAACAAAAGTTCGAGTCAACACTGTATGTCTGACTCCAGGAACTATCTTGCTTTGAGGCATGTGCACCCCACACGGGTTTTATTGCTTTTCCTGAACCCAGGGATTTGTGACAGAGATGGGCCAGCTGAGTGATAATGACCATGTCCTCTCTTGGACCAATTAATTACCCTCCCAGAAGGGTTTGGCAGCCCCATCTTGAGGGGACGCTTGTAAGCTTCTCAGGATTATTCTAGAGTCAGCTTGGCAACTGGCTCTTAGTTTGGCTCTGTTTCTCAGGCGCTGGGGTGGATAGGACCTTGTTCAGAATGATCAATGTGGCCTTTATTGTCATAAATATCAATGATAATTAGTAACATTGGGCAAGACTCATTCCTTGGAAAAAGCCTATCAGGTTTGGAACATGTTAAAGTATCAAGTGTAAGATACATAGTTGTTGGGCTTCCCTGGTGGCGCAGTGGTTGAGAGTCCGCCTGCCGATGCAGGGGACGTGGGTTCGTGTCCCGGTCCCGGAAGATCCCACATGCCGTGGAGCGGCTGGGCCCGTGAGCCATGGCCGCTGAGCCTGCGCATCCGGAGCCTGTGCCCCGCAATGGGAGAGGCCACAACAGTGAGAGGCCTGCGTACTGCAAAAAAAAGATACATAGTTGTTGATATACTGTTTAGAAAAGCAAGGGATGGCCAAAACAAACAAAAAAATTGGAGTATAACCTAAAGTGTAAAATAAATATCCATGAGTATGTACCGACATAAATGATTGAAAAAAAATAGATAAATGGGGGAGAAATGAGAACTATTCTTAACGGAAGATCCCAAATAATGTATTTACATACTCTGTCCTCTAGGAGGCAGATATTAATTCTCTCCCCTTTATCCTGCCCCTTCCCCACTGGGCTGGTCTGAACGACTCACCTCCCAATAACAGTGTATAGAGAGGGAAAAATAGTCACGTTACAGGGGGGCAGCCTGGCCCATACAACCTTAGCCAGGTGATGCAGGTTAATAGCAGTGATGACATGTGGATCCCATGAGTCCCTGATGGGATGGGATAGGATGCGATGCGATGAGATGCACTTCACCTCTGTGGTATTCTTTCTAAATCTCTAACTTTGCTCTCCTGATGAGAAGAACAGACAAACCCAAATTGAGGCACATTCTACAAAGTACCTCACCCGTGCCCTTTAAAACTGTCATGCTCATGAAAAACAAAGAACAAGAAACTGTCCCAGCCCAGAGGGGACTGGGTAGGGATGACGACTAAAGGCAGTGTGGTGTCCTGGGTTGGATCCTGGAAGAAGAAGAGGGCATTAGTGGAAAAAAACGGGTAAAATCTGAATTAAGTCTGGAGTGCAGTTAATAGAAATGTCCCACCTTGGGTTTCTTAGTTGTGACAGGGTACCATGGTAATATGAAATAGTAATGGAGGAAACTATGTGAGGAGCAGGGGAGAGCTCTCTGTATAATCTTTGCAACTTTTCTGTAAGTTTAAAATCATTCCCAGTTTATTTTAAATCAAGTAAATGACACATCCATGTTCACAGCGTTATGGAAAAGAGTCAAGAGGTGGAAGCAACCCACATGTCCACCAGTGGATGAATGGATAAACAGAACTTAATAGTATTCGGCCTTAAAAAGGAAGGAAATTCTGACGCATGCTACAACATGGATGCAACTTGAAGACATTATACTAAGTGAAATAAACCATCACAAAAAGACAAACAGTGCATCTTTCCACTTATATGAGGTGCCTAGAAACAGTCAAATTCACAGAGACAGAAAGTAGAATGGTAGTTGCCATTTTATGTGTTTTACTCCACAAATTTTATGTTTTACCATAATTTAATACATTTTTTGAAAAATCAAGAAAATGAATATAACAGTTGTACAAATTATGAAAAGCTTTGCTTACCATAAACAAGGCCAGAGAAGGATTCTCAGCCTTGGTGTTAACATTTGGGCTTGTTGATTCTCCGTTTGGGGGTGTGGAGCTGTCCTGTGCTTTGTAGGATGTTTAGCAGCACCCCTGGTATCTACCCACTGGATGCCAGGGACACCCCACCCCCCACGATGAAACCAAAAATATCTCCAATGATAAATGACTCCTGGGTTTCAGGGGCAAAGTTGCCCCTGGCTGAGAACCATTGGACTATTGTAAGACTGGGGAGGAAAGGAACAGATTAAAAAAACAAAACCTTCACTGTCTCATATAGTAGTCAATAGCCACATGGGGCTATTAAAAATGAATTAAAATTTAAATTTGTTGCTTGTTCATTAGCCACATCTCAAGTGCTTGATGGCTACCATATTGGACGGTGCAGATCCAGGTCATCACCATCGTTAAAGGAAGTTCTGTTGACGGCACTGTTCTAGATGTTGAGCTTATTCACTGTATTGATTTTCATCGGTTTGGTGTGTGTAACTTTTAAGTCCTTTACAGGCTCTCCTTGTGTACGATGTTGATGGTGAACGATAGAGCAGACTCACCATTAGCCACGCTGATAACTGTGAACCAAGCTGCCCCTCATTACCTGCTCCCAACTGTCCTAGTCAGGAGAAAACTAAGGGGGATAGAAAGCAAAATAACTTGAGTTGAGCTTACCCACCTGTCAATGATCATAGGACACATCATGGTCTAAGAGCTCCTCATTGCCTCTCTTAAATTAGGACCGAGCCCCCCATCAGCTGAAAGCCATCCTTGTTAGCAGTCCCTCCCAATTCTGGCCGTCTTGGTATCTTTCCCACCCAGCTGGGTCTAAGGAGCAGACAAGCAGATGGAAGCCAAGGTCTGTTGGTCCCAAGGGCAGAGGGTAGAAGGAATGTGCATGTAGTTGGATGTTGCTGATTACATCCTGTAAGCACATAGAAAGCATTCCTGGATTATCTACTGTATGTCTACTCTCCTCTCTTAGACAAATAAAAACTAGCTGTTACTATTCAAACACACCTTTAGGTCTCAGAATGGGGAAATGCAGACTTCCTCCTTCTTTTTTCCAAGACCTTCAGACAGGGTCTTCTGGTGAAAGGATAGCTCCCTAGGGTCTGACACTTGGCAAGATCCTGGGTACAAGAACAGTCCAGTCCAGTTAGTTGACTGTTTTTCTTTCCAAAAAATCTGCCTTCCAGTTGTCCAGGGTGGTGTGAAGCCATTCTTTTATGCTCTTATCTCATTCCTTGTTGGTGTTTTAAAATTCAGTTGTTAAATCACCAATACCTTGTTTATCCACCTGATTTCCTCTGGTCTGGAAAATAACAAGAAAGAATTGGGCTCCTTGTGAGAGAGGGGCCTGGAAAGGTGTAGGATGGCATAAGGAGTCTGTAGAACACTATGCCAGTAAAATACACTTAACAACACTGTGTTACACAGTTAAAAATTTAAGAGGGTAAAACTCATGTTAAATGTTCTTACCTCAATCAATCAATCCATAAACACATGTTATATGCCACTAAAAAGAATGAGATGAATCCAAAACTTTTTTTAGCTTTTTTGAAGTATAATCGACAATTGTAAGATTTAAAGTGTACAATGTGATGATTTGATAAACATAGATGTTGTGAAAGGATTCCCCCATCAAGTTAATAAATCACCTCACATACTTACCTTTTTTGTATGTGAAAACATTTAAGATCTACTTTCAGCAAATTTTAATTATATAAGACAATGTTATCAACTATAGTCACCATGTTTTTCATTAGATCTTCAGACCATTCATTTTGTAGCTGAAAATGTGTACCCTTTACCAACCTCTCCCTATTAACCCCAGTCCCCAACCCCTGGCAACCACTTTTCACTGTTTCTTTGAGTTTGTCTTTTTATTTTTTTTTTTAAGATTTCACATGTAAGTGATACTATGCGGTATTTGTCTTTCTCTGTCTGGTATACTTCACATAATGTCCTCTAGCTTTATCCATGATGTCGAAAATGGCAGGATTTCCTTCTGAGGCTGAATAATATTCCATTGTGTATATATACCACACTGAGTTTATCCATTCATGTGTCAACAGACATTTGGGTTGTTTCCATACCTTGGCTATTGTGAATAATGCTTCAATAAACAAGGGGGTGCAGATATCTCAACAAGAGAGTGATTTCGTTTCCTTCAGATATATAACCAGAAGTGGGATTGCTGGGTCATACAGTTCTATTTTTAGTTTCTTGAGGAATCTCCATACTGTTTTCCCTAGTGGCTGTATCAGTTTACATTCCCACAAACAGTGTACAAGGGTTCCCTTTTCCACACATTCTTGCTAGCATTTGTTATCTTTTGTCTTTTTGATGAGAGCTATTCTAACAAGTGTGAGATGATACCTCATCGTGGTTTTGATTTGCATTTCCCTGATGATTAATGATGTTGAGCATCTTTTCATGTACCTGTTGGCCATCTGTATGTCTTCCTTGGAAAAATGTCTGTTCAGGTCTTTTGCCCACTTTTTAATTGTTTTTTTTGTTTGTTTGTTTTTTGCTATGAGTTGTATGAGTTCTTTGTATATTTTGGATATTAAACCCTTATCAGATAGGAGGTTTGCAAATATTTTCTCCCATTCTGTAAGTTGCCTTTTCATTTTCTTGCTAGGTTTCTTTGCTGTGCAGAAGCTTTTCAGTTTGTTTTACTCCCACTTATTTATTTTTGCTTTTGTTGCTTTGCTTTTGGTATCAATTCTAAAACATCATTGCCAAGGCCAGTGTCAAGGAGTTTATCCCCTATGTTTGCTTTGAGGAGTTTTACAGTTTTAGGTCTTATGTTTAAGTTAATCCATACTGAGTTGATTTTTTTTTTTTTTTTGTATGGTGTAAGATAGGAGTCTAGTTTCATTCTTTTGCACATGGCTGTCCAGTTTTCCCAACACCGTTTATTGAAGAAATTGTCATTTCCCCACTGTATATTCCTGGTGCCTTTGTTATAAATTAATTGACCATATACGTATGGGTTTATTTGTGGGCTCTCTATTTGTTCCATTGATCTATGGGTCTGTTTTAATGCCGACACCACACATTTTGACCACTATGACTTTGTAATATAGTTTGAAATCAGCAAGCATGATGCCTCCAGCTTTGCTTGTCTTTCTCAATATTATTTTGGCTATGAGGGTCTTCTGTGGTTCTGTACAAATTTCAGGATTTTTTTTTCTATCTCTGTAAAAAAAAAAAAAAAGCGCTGGAATTTTGATAGGAATTTTGCATTGCATCTGTAGTTTGCTTTGAGTAGTACAGATATTTTAACAATATTAATTCTTCCAGTCCATGAACATGAAATATCTTTCCATTTATTTGTGTGTGTAATTTATTTCAATGTGTTGTAGTTTTCATTGTACAGATCTTTCACCTACTTGGTTACATTTATTCCAAAGCATTTTATTATTTTTGATGCTATTGTAAATGGGATCATTTTTCTAATTTCTCTATCTGATAGTTCATTGTTGCAAAACACTTTAATGGAGAATAGTTCTAAAACTTTGAAAGATCCAGAAACAAGATGAGAATAAATGGAGAGAGACAATTTTTCATGCATGAGATAATTTATTTATGGTGGTAAAATAAATAAAATTTACCATCCTAACCATTTTTAAGTGTACAGTTCTGTAGCATTAAGTACATTCACATTGTTGTATAACTATCACCACCATTCATCTCCAGAATTTTTTTCATCTTCCCCCACTGAAACTCTGTACCCATCAGACACTAACTGCCTCCGGTCTCTGGCAACAAGCATTCTACTCTCTCTCTCTCTCTCTCTCTCTATGAATCTGACTACTCTATACCTCATTTGTGCTTTTGAATCTGGCTTATTTCAGTTAGTGTAATGTCTTTCAGTTTTAGCCATGTTGCAGCATGTGTCAGCATTTTCTTCCTTTTTAAGGCTGAGTAATCATCTTCTGTGTGTGTGTGTATGTGTGTAGACACACCACATTTTTGTTTATCCAGTCATTCATCAATAAACATTTAGATAGCTTCCACCTTTTGGCTGTTTTGAAAAATGCTGCTAGGATCATGGGTATGCAAATATCTGTTTGAGTCCCTGCTTTGAATTCTTTGGGATATATACCTGGAATTGGAACTGCTGGATTGTAGGGTAATTCTATTTTTAATATTTTGTGGAACTTCCATACTGTTTGCCATAGCAGTTGTACCATTTTACAGTCCTACCAGCAGTGCACAAGGGTTCCAGTTTCTCCACATCTTCACCAACACTTGTTATTTTGTGTTTTTTAAAAAAATTATAACCATCCTAATGGGTGTGAAGTGATATCTCATTGTATTTTGATTGGCATTTCCCTAATGATTTGGAGGTGATAATTTAGCATTGTAAATATGTCAGTTCTCCTTAATTAAACCATTTGATAAAATTCCAATCAATTATTAATCCACACTCTTAAGGCATAATGAAAGCACACATGAACAGTGAAAAAGAATAGAGACCCAGAAATGCACTCAGGCATGTGAGAAAAGTTTCTCTGACTGGCTAATAAAGGTGAAACTGACTAGCTGATAAACATTTGTGGTTAATCATTCTCTCTAACTTCACAAATAATCAGTAATACAAAGTAAACTGCAATGGAATACCACTTTATACCCATGAGACTGGCAAAGATTGTAAAGCCTGAAAGTGCCAAGGAAAGGCAATGATACAGAGAACCAGGGGCCGTAATGCACTATTGAAGGAAGGACAAACTGACTTCTATGATCATTCTAGAAAAGGGTTTTGCAGAATGCAATGCAATTATGTTCTTATGTGCCTTATGACCCAGTAGTCTCACTCCTGGGCATACACTCCTGAGAGGACTTGAGTGTATGTTCAAAAGAGAACACATCTGAGATGTTCATCACGCTGGTGTTTGAGGGAGTGGTGAGCTGGAAATGACCTAACTATCTATCATTAGGGAAATGGATGGGTTGAACAAGGCGGATCTATACCTGGAATACGGTACAGCAATTAAAAGCAGAGAACCGGATATGTTTTAAAAATATTTCGTGATGCGTTGAAAGACCTATACATAAATTGGATCTTCCTTCTTTAAAAGATTTCCTGAAAGCCTCTCCCAGGCACTCCCACTTGTAGCTCTTTGGCTAAATATGGGCCGTGTTGCCTCCCCTAGCTGCAAGGGAGCCTGGAAAACCCAGCATTTTACATTTCCATCCTGTCAGATAGGAGGCAAGGGAGGAAGGAGCTCTGATTGGTCTTTGGTGCACAGTGTCTGCCATGCATTCTGAAATACTCAAACAGAATCCTGAGTATTTTATTTTAACCGAGGAATCTTATCAAAAGGCAGATTCTAGGGCTTCCCTGGTGGCGCAGTGGTTGAGAGTCCGCCTGCCGATGCAGGGGACACGGGTTCGTGCCCCGGTCCGGGAAGATCCCACATGCCGCGGAGCGGCTGGGCCCGTGAGCCATGGCTGCTGAGCCTGCGCGTCTGGAGCCTGTGCTCCGCAACGGGAGAGGCCACAACAGTGAGAGGCCCGCATATAGCAAAAAAAAAAAAAAAAAAAAAAGATCAAAAAAGGCAGATTCTAATTCAGTAAGTCTGGGATGGGGCCTGAGATGGTACAGTTCTAAGCCCTCCCAGATGGTGCTGAGGCTGCTAGTTCCTGGACCTTATGTAACAAGGTTCTAGAAGGTCTTCTGCTTTTGAGAGTTCAGCGGGCCTGGGTGTCATCTAGGTGTCAACAGGGGATGGAAAGCAATGGCTAGTCTTGGGCTTTGGTCCATGGAGGTCAGTCAAGAGAGTATATGCCTCATTGTTTTGGTTACTACTGGGGAATAAAAGTCCACCCCAAATTTTGTGGCATAAACAACCATGCTTTTATTATGCTCACTAATTCTGTGGGTGATGAGTTCCAGTAGGGAACAGTGGGATGGGCTTGTCTTTGCTCCTTGATATCCAGGTCCTCATCTGGGAAGACTGGAAGGCTGGGATGGGAGTGATTTGATAGCTGGGCTCAAGCTATCTGAAAGCTTGCTCACTCTCACGTCTGGCACCTGGCTGGGGAGCCTGGAGGACGAGAGCTGCCAACCAGAAGGGCTACAGGTGGCCTCTCCACATAGCTGGGCTTCCACACAACATGGCAGCCTCAGGGCAGCCAGGCTGCTCTGATGGCGGTTGTGTCTTTGAAGCCACACAGTGTCCTTTCTGCCACATTCTGTTGGTTACAAGTGAGTCACAAGCCCACCTAGATTCAAGGGAGGAATTAAACTCTACCTTTTGATGGAGGAATGGAAAGATCTAGAAGAGCAGGTGGAATGGCAGATACTCTTGTGACCATCTTTGGAAAAATCCCATCTGCCAAACTTATTTTTAAAACTTTTTTTTCCTCTTTATGATTAAGATATTTTGCAAAACACAACACCTTTTCAATATGTCTCTTATAAAGGTGTTAACGTTGTCATTTTGTTAGAGTTTAAAATCTTGCTCAGGGAACCAGGGGTGAAGACGATGGATTCACACTGAATCTTTCCAAATGCACCATCCTGAGAGTGCCTTAGTTCTCTCTTCTTTAAGGCTTACACAAGGCATTTGCATCCTTGATGACTATTTTTCATTACAGGGTAAACACTCTGTCTAGAAAACATTTCTGCACCGAGGTCCTGTCAGCTTGCAGCAACCTTTGGCAGAAGAGGGTAATCAGATACCTTGGGCACAACCTGCTTGCCTGTCTGTACCTGTGCAGGTGATCTCTTTCACCTGGTGAGTGGTCCCATTATTGTCCCGGTTGCCTAGGGCCCCAGCAGTTTGTATGTTTCTGCATTACTTCCTGCTGCATCCCTGTCCGCCTACTTCAATCCCATCACACCATCTTGGTCTCTCTTCTCCCAGTTCCAGACTAATAAGTGTAGTTGACAGAAATGGTAATTTCATTCCTTAGTTGTGATAAACGTGCCAGGTTATATAAGATGTTTACATTAAGGGAGACAAGGCGAAGGTTACATAACAACTTCCTGTACTGTCTCTGCAACTTTACTACAAGTCTACAGTTATTCCAAATAAGAAGTGCAAATGTGTGTGCACATATACACGCATGCATAAACATACACACATACGTGAAGTCAGCCACACTTCTGTTCCAGTATTTTTTTTTAAACAATCATTTAAATGTTACGGTCATTATTTTAAAGTTTTTAATATCAGTAGTCACCCTGTTTGGCTAACAATGTAGATCTGAATGTAGTGGGGTGTAAGTGGCTGATGAATGAACGATTTGTGGTGTTATTCCTACTTCCTTATTTAATAACTGGATTCGTAAGGGCTTCTTAAGCCTGAGTGACCCATGTTTTGTTGCCAGGCCTATCCCAATGACCCCAACCAAGACCCCTGTCCCAATTCGTCTGTCAGAGAAAAATGAATCTATTTCAGGAACTATCACTCCTTATTATCTCTAATTGGGTCTGGCGGCTGGAGACAAGCCTCATTATTTTTAATTGGGGCCCATCGTTCTAGAACAAAACGCCACCCAGTTGCATGCAGATCATGCCTGGATATTTGCTTGCAAGTTCAAAGTGAAATTGCATCGTGGGATTTCCAGGAAGTCACACTATTTTTATCCCTTTGTTTCACCTAGCCTTATAGTTGTAGTCTTGGGTTGTTAAACCAAAAATAATCATTGGATTGGGACTGTCTCTGTTTATGTCAGAGGGTTGGTTTTTTGTTTGTTCGTTTTGTTGTTGTTTTTGAATGTGGGTACCAGTAGAAGTTTTTCTTTCAAAATTAATGAATATTATAATACTGGACGTAATTTGACAGACTGCTCACTTAAGTATCATTTAAATGCTGCTTTTGGGCATGGCATTATGCCATGGATAAATTTTCCTGGTTGAAAGGGACTCTTTTTTGTTAATTTTTCTAATCTACTCTAAAATAATGCTTCACGTATCATACACTTCAGTGTTTCTTCGTTATTATCCTGTTACTAAACCGTCCATCAGCGTCTGAAGTAGGAAATCCATTTTAGAAAGTTTGCAGGAGTACGTCTCCTGTTGATTTTTAGAGCTTTCGGTTGTCCCACCTTTCATATTTTAACAATCCAAGATGGCAAATAATTCCTTCTTGAGCTCAATTGACTTCAGAAGGCCTTTGGAGGAATGGTTTCCACAGGAGGTAGAAGTTCTGAGATCCAGCCTGGGTCATCTCTCTTGAGAGAGCTCATGCCACACAGGGTGGGGGTCTCTGAAGTCCCCAGATGCCTGGCCAAACATTCAGACACAAAGTCTGGGCCCTCCTCAGAGCCGAGAGCTTCTTGGGAAGAAGGCAGACCACCCTGGAAGGAAAATTGTTAGGAGCAGCTTTTATGTGCTTTGCCTCCTCAGGAGAACTTTTTAGACCTTTCAGAAAAGAGAAAAGGGTCGGGACAGGTCTTCGATGTGATGGGAAATGATGGATATGGCAGGGGTCAATTCCTTCAGTCCCCCTGCAATGATTTGTCCCTCCTGCTCTCAGCTGTAGAGTGTAACTCCTTTTTCAAAGCTGAAGATTTGTTGCTTTTGTTTAATAGTGTCGTTCTGTAGCAGACACACAACCTAACCTGATGAGGATTTTCTGCCACCCTCTTGTGTTTGAGATTCCTTCTGAAATCTCTTTTTATCTCCAGTAGACACATCAGAGTTGGCGCTGTGTCTTTTGATGGCATATGTACCATATAAAGTAGGGGGATTTGTCACAGATCTTCCTGTTTTTGTTCTGTGGACACTCAATGAATATTTACTGATGAAGAAGAAAATGAAGAAACAGCAGATTGGCAGTCATTAACTTCTACAAGCATAGGCACTGTTTTCCCCCAATGCACGTAGAACGCGTTTATGGCTCCGAAAATTAGCACCACATGCCTCTTGACTGGGGAAATTTGCCCCCTTGCAGAAAGGAAAAAATATAACCCTGTGGTCTCCAATTTATGGGAAAACACTTGCTCAAATTGTGATAAAACTGTTTATTGAGAACATTGTCTAGACCTTACGTCTGCTGATTTCGGTCCCAACACCTCTCAATTCACTTTTTAGAAGATTGAGTGTGAGGTGTTTGGCCATATTTCTCCCTGAGAAGGGGACCCGTTCACCATTTCCCCAAAAAGCTCGGTGGGAGGGATGCCAGGCTCGCTGCCCCCATATGAGAGCCCCAAGTTCTAATTCCCTGACAAGGCTCACTCCCCAGGCTAGTGTGTGTTTTACATCTTTTCAACTTCATTTTCATAGCACATTTGAAAGCTCAGTTACAATAATAATCGCGTGGCTCTTAAAAGATCATTTCAAGCTATTACTAACCCAAGTTGCTATGACATTTTGGTTTTATCACACTTCATAGAGCAAACATTTTGAAGGTACAATAGAGAAAATGTGGAATATAGAAGAACCAGGTACTATAGCTGACTTTCTGGCTTTGTGACTTTGGGTAAGTTATTTATCTCCTCTGTGCCTTGTTTCCTCAACTTGAGAACAGGAACAATAGCAGGATCTATCTTGTAGGTTATTGTAGGGAGCAAATGATTAAAAATGTATAAAACGCTTAGAACAATACTGGCCACAGAATAAGTACTGTGTTAGGATTTGCTACTATTACCAAAGAGCTGCAAGACTTTCATGGACCTTAGTCCTTTTTTTTTTTTTTTTTTTTTTTTGCGGTACGCAGGCCTCTCACTGATGTGGCCTCTCCCATTGCGGAGCACAGGCTCCAGACGCACAGGCTCAGCGGCCATGGCTCACGGGCCTAGCCGCTCCACGGCATGTGGGATCTTCCCAGACTGGGGCATGAACCTGTGTCCCCTGCATCAGCAGGCGGACTCTCAACCACTGCGCCACCAGGGAAGCCCGACTTTAGTCCTTTTTAAGCCAACTCCCAAGTTTAGGTGGTACCTAAATGCCTTAGCTACTCTACATTTATCCTGCCATCTCAAATGACCCACTTGCCCATTTGCTTATCCATCACCTTCTCCTTCTTATTTATTCATTTCCTAGTTTTCTCTCCCTCTCTGTAGGCAGCAGTCTCCTCTGATGTTCTTTTTCTTATAACCTTTGCCTATTCAGTCTGGTCACTGCTGACTTATTCTTTTTCTCGAGATGAACTGAGACAGCAAACAGAAGCACACAGATATACATGATTGTGGCTGACATGAGTTGCAATCCTACTGTGTGTGAAGGCCACCCTCATACCAACCCTGGGAAGTAGATATCATTATCCTCATGTTCACAGATGAGAAAATAAGGTTCAGGAAAATTAAGCAATTAGGAAAGCTAAGATTAAATCTGCTGAAAATGCCAGCTGAAGCTACTACATTTTTTACCGCCTCAAGCTGCCTCCTGCTTTTTAGCAGGACATTTTCTTGGCCATGTATCTAGAAGCCTCTGTTTCATTTTATAGACATTTCCCCCCTTTTCTTATATTTAGCATTCTTATGCTGTGCTTAATTTTTCTTCCCTTTGTTGTTGTTTTAATAACATCTTTATTATCATTTGAAAACCATAAAATTTACCTGTTTAAAGCATACAGTTCAGTGAGTTTTAGTATATTCACAAAGTTGTGCAATCAGCACCACGATTCCAGAACATTTTTGTCACCTCACAAAGAAACTCCACACCCATTAGCAGTTGCTCCTCTTTTCCTTCTCCCCTCAGTCCCTAGCAAACACGAATCTACTTTCTGTCTATGGATTTGCCTATTCTGGACACTTCATATAAATAGAATCATACGGGCTTCCCTGGTGGCGCGGTGGTTGAGAGTCCGCCTGCTGATGCAGGGGACGCGGGTTCGTGCCCCGGTCCAGGAAAATCCCACATGCCGTGGAGCAGCTAGGCCCCTGAGCCATGGCCGCTGAGCCTGCGCATCCGGAGCCTGTGCTCCACAACGGGAGAGGTCACAACAGTGAGAGACCCGCGTACCACAAAAAAAAAAAAAAAAAGAATCATACAATATATGGCCTTTTGTGTCTGACGTATTTCATTTAGCAATGTGTCAAAAATTTATCCATCTTACAGTATGTATGAGAACTTCATTAAAAAAATTTTTTTTGGCCATGCAGCACAGATTGTGGAATCTTAGTTCCTGGACCAGGGATTGAACCCAGGCCATGGCAGTGAAAGTGCCAAGTCGTAGAGTCCTAACCACTGGACTGCCAGGGAACTCCCTCATTCTTCTTTAAAGCTGAATAATATGACATTGTATGGATATACCACATTTGTCTATTCATTTATCAGTCAATGGACATTTTGTTATTTTTTTTCATGCTATATAACTTAGTCCACAATTTCTTTTGAAGATAGAAAAGAAATGGTCTTTTTGAGGTTGACTGGATTAGGAGACTTTGTGGCAAATGAAAGTATTTCTTATAGAATTATGTATATGTTTCATCCCCTTTTCAACAGTATTGTACAGAATTGCTCTTTTCATAGTGTAAAGGGAATCAAAGAGAAATAAACCTAACAGATACATAATCTCACCAGTATTCTGCAATATTTTTTTCTGTTCATGTCTGTTTGTTTTTTTTTTTTTTTTTTTTTTAATCAATGAACTTTGAATCTCAGCAGGTCTGGAACTAGGATGAGGCAAGGGTGTAAAATTTAAATGGTTGCCAAAAAAACTCAATAGTCAAGATAAACAATGTTTTTAAAAAATCAAAATTAATGTCAAAAAATCCATGATGAGTAAAATATCAAAAATGTAAATAAAGACAGGATCAGTATCTCTGATATACCATACTTCTCACACAGTATGACTAGGTTCTTTTTGGTAATATCCTACTTCCAGATATTAATCATACCTTAGATTTAGAGAATTTTGAGTCTATAAAGCACTATCTTGAGAATACTTCTGTGCCTGGTACCACACTGGTTACTGTGAAGGGCAGGATGCAAGCAAGAACATTTGGATAAGAAGTAAGTTTCAGATATAATTTTGCATGTTGGGATTGGGTGGGAAGGAGGAGGAGTTTTTTGTTTTGTTTTTTGTTTTGCCAACAAAGAAAAGTACAAAGAAAGTTAAATAGTTAAAATAATTTGGGTGTGATGTTGTGATTTATAAGAAATATATATTTGGTCTTTGTCCACAGTTGCTGGCTCACAGCTCCCCAAACCCTTGGAACTTTTAAGTGTTACAAGAGATAAAAAAGTGTCTTTTGTTATGTTAATGAGGTGGCTTTGGGGATGCACCGGAGGATGGGGGCTGGTTGCCAGGAGACCAGGGCTTGCCCCCCACCCCAAAACCTCTTCCCTCTCTAGGGAGGGAAGAGGGGCTGGAAGTTGAATCAGTCTCCAATGGCCAATGATTTAATCAATTGTTGACTTGGGGGAAAAAGGCACAACGTAAAAGCTGTGGGTTGAGTTTATTCAGTATCTTACTGAGGACTATAGCCTGGGAGAGAGCCTCTCAGCTCTGAGAAACTATTCCAAAGAGGTAAGGGGGGAGGACAGTATATGTGTGATTTTGGTGAAAGGTACTGAAACCAAGCCCACATCTCAGTAGAAGTTTTCTGCTGGTCACAAGGAATTGATATCTTAGTTAATGGTTTTAGTGCTTTTCTAAGTATGGGAAGATATAAGAATCCAGGATCATAAAATTTTCTCCTGAAAATATCTAACTATCTGAAGGTCTATTTTGCCAGTTTTCCCAGTGCGCAGAGTGCCTCATTGCTGATCTCTGCCCTGAATTCCTTTCAGGGTGTGCTGAAGGCCATTGACTACAGGGGCTTATGACTTAATTCTTGTAGAACTGGGAGGCGAGCAACCTTCCTTAGCTGGCACAACCATGCCAGTGTAATGAAGCCTCCATAGAAACCCCAAAAGGACAGGAGTCAGAGATCTTCCGGGTTGGTGAGCATGTGGAGATTCTGGGACAGTGGTGAGCATAGGACATGGGAATTCCATGCCCCTTCCCACATACCTTGCCCCATGCATCACTTCCATCTGGCTGTCCCTGAGGTACATTCTTTTATAATAAACGAGTGATCTAGTAAGTAATAGGTTTCTCTGAGTTCTGTGAGCCACTCTAGCAAGTTAACTGAACCTCAGGAGGGGGTTATGGGAATCTCTGGTTTATAGCCAGTTGGCCAGAAGTCCAGGTAATAACTTGGACTTGGGATTGGCATCAGAAGTGGGGTGGGGGTGGGGGGATAAACCCTTAACCTGTGGAATTTGGGTATAGTGTCAGCATCAACAAATTGTAGGACACACAGGGAGTGTCCTGAGAATTGCTTGTCGTATAATATGTCTGGGGAACCTCACCCCCCAAAATTGGAATTCAGTAACCAGAACACTGAAAGAGTCTTGAGTAATTTCTTTAGGAATTTGACCAATATAATCAGCCTTGTAATTATCAGAAACATACTGAAACCGGGACTTCCCTGGTGGTCCAGTGGTTAAGACTCCAAGCTTCCACTGCAGGGGGCATGAGTTCAACCCCTGGTCGGGAAGATCCCACATGCTGCCTGTGAGCCGTGCAGCCAAAAAAAAAAAAAGAAAAGAAATATATTGAAACCAAACCTGGAGTCAAAAGGAAGATTGGTTTTATATATTTTTTCTTAATGTTTAAGTTTACATTCAAGAATGAGACTAGTGCCAACAAGACCCATATACCCTTTACCCAGATTCCCCTATTGTGAGCAGTTTATCCCATTTGCTTTATCATTCATGCTCCCTTTGCGCTGAAATCATCTTCTTTCTAGCATCTTTTCTCCTCCAGTGCAGGATTTCATCAAGGGTCAGGTTTTGTGTTTAGTTTTCACAACTCTTTAGCCTCTTTAACCTGGAACTTTTTCACAGCCTTCCCTGGTCTTTTTATGTTGTTTGTTTGTCTGTTTGTTTATACTGCAAGTTCTTATTACTCATCAATTTTATACACATCAGTGTATACATGTCAATCCCAATCGCCCAATTCAGCACACCACCATCCCCACCCCACCACGGTTTTCCCCCCTTGGTGTCCATACATTTATTCTCTACACCTGTGTCTCAACTTCTGCCCTGCAAACCGGGTCATCTGTACCATTTTTCTGGGTATCACATACATGCATTAACATACGATATTTGTTTTTCTCTTTCTGGCTTACTTCACTCTGCATGATAGTCTCTAGATCCATGCATGTCTCAACAAATGGCTCAATTTCACTCTTTTTTTATTTATTTATTTATTTTTTTTGTGGTACTCGGGCCTCTCACTGCTGCGGCCTCTCCCACTGCGGAGCACAGGATCCGGACACGCAGGCCCAGCGGCCATGGCTCACGGGTCCAGCCGCTCCACGGCATGTGGGATCTTCCCGGACCGGGGCATGAACCCGTGTCCCCTGCATCGGCAGGCGGACTCCCAACCACTGCGCCACCAGGGAAGCCCAATTTCACTCTTTTTTTATGGCTGAGTAATATTCCATTGTACACATGTACCACAACTTCCTTATCCGTTCATCTGTTGATGGGCATTTAGGTTGCTTCCATGACCTGGTTATTGTAAATTGTGCTGCAGTGAACATTGGGGTGCATGTGTCTTTTTGAATTGTGGTTTTCTCTGGGTATATGCCCAGTAGTGGGATGCTGGGTCATATGATAATTCTATTTTTAGTTTTTTAAGGAACCTCCATATTGTTCTCCATAGTGGCTGTATCAATTTACATTCTGACCAACAGTCAAGAGGGTTCCCTTTTCTCCACACCCTCTCCAGCATTTGTTGTTTGTACATTTTCTGATGATGCCCATTCTAACCAGTGTGAGGTGATACCTCATTGTAGTTTTGATTTGCATTTCTCTAATAATTAGTGGTGTTGAGCAGCTTTTCATGTGCCTCTTGCCCATCTGTATGTCTTCTTTGGAGAAATGTCTATTTAGGTCTTTGGCCCATTTTTGGATTGGGTTGTTTGTTTCTTTAATATTGAGCTGCATGAGCTGTTTATATATTTTGGAGATTAATCCTTTGTCCATTGATTCGTTTGCAAATATTTTCTCCCATTCTGAGGGTTGTCTTTTCGTCTTGTTTATGGTTTCCTTTGCTGTGCAAAAGCTTTGAAGTTTCATTAGGTCCCATTTGTTTATTTTTGGTTTTATTTCCATTTCTCTAGGAGGTGGATCAAAAAAGATCTTGCTGTGATTTATGTCAAAGAGAGTTCTTTCTATGATTTCTTCTAAGAGTTTTATAGTGTCCGGTCTTACATTTAGGTCTCAAGTCCATTTTGAGTTTATTTTTGTGTATGGTGTTAGGGAGTGTTCTAATTTCATTCTTTTACATGTAGCTGTCCAGTTTTCCCAGCACCACTTATTGAAGAGACTGTCTTTTCTCCATTGTATATCTTTGCCTCCTTTGTCATAGATTAGTTGACCATAGGTGCATGGGTTTATCTCTGGGCTTTCTATCTTGTTCCATTGATCTATATTTCTGTTTTTGTGCCAGTACCGTATTGTCTTGATGACTGTAACTTTGTAGGATAGCCTGAAGTCAGGGAGTCTGATTCCTCCAGCTCCGTTTTTTTCCCTCAAGACTTTGGCTATTCGAGATCTTTTGTGTCTCAATACAAATTTTAAGATGATTTGTTCTAGTTCCGTAAAAAATGCCATTGGTAATTTGATAGGGATTGCATTGAATCTGTAGATTGCTTTGGGTAGTATAGTCATTTTTACAATATTGATTCTTCCAATCCAAGAACATGGTATATCTCTCCATCTGTTGGTATCATCTTTAATTTCTTTCATCAGTGTCTTATAGTTTTCTGCCTACAGGTCTTTTTTCTCCCTAGGTAGATTTATTCCTAGGTATTTTATTCTTTTTGTTGCAATGGTAAATGGGAGTGTTTCCATCATTTTTCTTTCAGATTTTTCATCATTAGTGTATAGGAATGCAAGAGATTTCTGTGCATTAATTTTGTATCCTGCAACTTTATCAAATTCATTGATTAGCTCTAGTAGTTTTCTGGTGGCATTTTTAGGATTCTCTATGTATAGTATCATGTCATCTGCAAACAATGACAGTTTTACTTCATCTTTTCCAATCTGTATTCCTTTTATTTCTTTTTCTTCTCTGATTGCCATGGCTAGTATTTCCAAAACTATGTTGAATAATAGCGGTGAGAGTGGATATCCTTGTCTTGTTCCTGATCTTAGAGGAAATGCTTTCAGTTTTTCACCTTTGAGAATGATGTTTGTTGTGGATTTTTCGTATATGGCCTTTATTATGTTGAGGTAGGTTCCCTCTATGCCCACTTTCTGGAGAGTTTTTTTCATAAATGGGTGTTGAATTTTGTCAAAAGCTTTTTCTGCATCTATTGAGATGATCATATGGTTTTTCTTCTTCAATTTGTTAATATGGTGTATCACATTGATTGATTTGCATATATTGGAGAATCCTTGCATCCCTGGGATAAATCCCACTTGATCATGGTGTATGATCCTTTTAATCTGTTGTTGGATTCTGTTTGCTAGTATTTTGTTGAGAATTTTTGCATCTATATTCATCAGTGATATTGGTCTGTAATTTTCTTTTTTTGTAGTATCTTTGTCTGGTTTTGGTGTCAGGGTGATGGTGGCCTCATAGAATGAGTTTGGGAGTGTTCCTTCCTCTGCAATTTTTTGGAAGAGTTTGAAAAGGATGGGTGTTAGCTCTTCCCTAAATGTTTCATAGAATTCACCTATGAAGCCATCTGGTCCTGGACTTTTGTTTGTTGGAAGATTTTTAATCACAGTTTCAATTTCATTACTTGTTATTGGTCTGTTCATATTTTCTGTTTCTTCCTGGTTCAGTCTTGGAAGGTTATACTTTTCTAAGAATTTGTCCATTTCTTCCAGGGTGTCCATTTTATTGGCACAGAGTTGCTTGTAGTAGTCTCTTAGGATGCTTTATATTTCTGCAGTGTCTGTTGTAACTTCTCCTTTTTCATTTCTTATTTTGTTGATTTGAGTCCTCTCCTTCTTTTTCTTGATGAGTCTGGCTAATGGTTTATCAACTTTGTTTATCTTCTCAAAGAGCCAGCTTTTAGTTTTTTTGATCTTTGCTATTGTTTTCTTTGTTTCTATTTTATTTATTTCTGCTCTGATGTTTATGATTTCTTTCCTTCTGCCAACTTTGGGTTTTGTTTGTTCTTCTTTCTCTAGTTCCTTTAGGTGTAAGTTTAGATTGTTTACTTGAGATTTTTCTTGTTTCTTGAGGTAGGCTTGTACAGCTCTAAACTTCCCTCTTAGAACTGCTTTTGAGGCATCCCACAGGTTTTGGATCGTTGTGTTTTCATTGTCATTTGTATCTATTTTTTGATTTCCTCTTTGATTTCTTCAGTGATCTCTTGGTTATTTAGTAACGTATTGTTTAGCCTCCATGTGTTTGTGTTTTTTACGTTTTTTTCCCTGTAATTCATTTCTAATCTCATAGCGTTGTGGTCAGAAAAGATGCTTGATGTGATTTCAATTTTCTTAAATTTACTGAGGCTTGATTTGTGACCCAAGATGTGATCTGTCCTAGAGAATGTTCCATGTGCACTTGAGAAGAAAGTGTAATCTGCTGTTTTTGGATTGAATGTCCTATAAATACCAATTAAATCTATCTGGTCTATTGTGTCATTTAAAGCTTGTGTTTCCTTATTTATTTTTATTTTGGATGATCTGTCCATTGGTGTAAGTGAGGTGTTAAGGTCCCCCACTATTATTGTGTTACTGTCGATTTCCTCTTTTATAGCTGTTAGCAGTTACCTTATGTATTGAGGTGCTCTTAGGTTGGGTGCATATATATTTGTAATTGTTATATCTTCTTGGATTGATCTCTTGATCATTATGTAGTGTCCTTCCTTGTCTCTTGTAACATTCTTTATTTTAAGGTCTATTTTATCTGATACGAGTACTGCTACTCCAGCTTTCTTTTGATTTCCATTTGCATGGAATATCTTTTTCCATCCCCTCACTTTCAGTCTGTATGTGTCCCTAGGTCTGAAGTGGGTCTCTTGTAGACAACATATAATGGGTCTTGTTTTTGTATCCATTCAGCAAGGCTGTGTCTTTTGGTTGAAGCATTTAATCCATTCATGTTTAAGGTAATTATCGATATGTATGTTCCTATGACCATTTTCTTAATTGTTTTGGGTTTGTTTTTGTAGATCCTTTTCTTCACTTGTGTTTCCCACTTAGAGAAGTTCCTTTAGCATTTGTTGTAGAGCTGGTTTGGTGGTGCTGAATTCTCTTAGCTTTTGCTTTTCTGTAAAGCTTTTGATTTCTCCATCGAATCTGAATGAGATCCTTGCCGGCTAGAGTAATCTTGGTTGTAGGTCCTTCCCTTTCATCACTTTAAGTATATCATGCCACTCCCTTCTGGCTTGTAGAGTTTCTGCTGAGAAATCGGCTGTTAACCTTATGGCAGTTCCCTTGTATGTTATTTGTCGTTTTTCCCTTGCTGCTTTCAATAATTTTTCTTTGTCTTTAATTTTTGCCAATTTGCTTACTATGTGTCTCAGCGTGTTTCTCCTTGGGTTTATCCTGTATAGGACTCACTGCGCTTCCTGGACTTGGGTGGCTATTTCCTTTCCCACGTTAGGGAAGTTTTCAACTATAATCTCTTCAAATATTTTCTCTGGTCCTTTCTCTCTCTCTTCTCCTTCTGGGACCCCAATGATGCGAATGTTGTTGCGTTTAATGTTGTCCCAGAGGTCTCTTAGGCTGTCTTCATTTCTTTTCATTCTTTTGTCTTTATTCTGTTCCGCAGCAGTGAATTCCACCATTATGTCTTCCAGGTCACTTATCCATTCTTCTGCCTCAGTTATTCTGCTCTTGATTCCTTCTAGTGTAGTTTTCATTTCAGTTATTGTATTGTTCATCTCTGTTTGTTTGTTCTTTAATTCTTCTAGGTCTTTGTTAAACATTTCCTGCATCTTCTCGATCTTTGCCTCCATCGTTTTTCCGAGGTCCTGGATCATCTTCACTATCATTATTCTGAATTCTTTTTCTGGAAGGTTGCCTATCTCCAGTTCATTTAGTTGTTTTTCTGGGGTTTTATCTTGTTCCTTCATCTGGTACATAGCCCTCTGCCTTTTCATCTTGTCTATCTTTCTGTGAATGTGGTTTTTGTTCCACAGGCTGCAGGATTGTAGTTCTTCTTGCTTCTGCTGTCTGCCCTCTGGTGGATGAGGCTATCTAAGAGGCTTGATGGGAAGGGCTGGTGGTGGGTAGAGCTGACTTTTGCTGTGGTGGGCAGAGCTCAGTAAAACTTTAATCGACTTGACTGTTGATGAGTGGGGCTGGGTTCCCTACCTGTTGGTTGTTTGGCCTGAGGCAACCCAACACTGGAACCTACCTGGGCTCTTTGGTGGGGCTAATGACAGACTCTGGGAGGGCTCACACCAAGGAGTACTTCCCAGAACTTATGCTGTCAGTGTCCTTGTCCCCACGCTGAGCCACAGCCCCCCCCCCCCGCCTCTGCAGGAGACCCTCCAACACTAGCAGGTAGGTCTGGTTTAGTCTCCACTGGGTTCACTGCTCCTTCCCCTGGGTCCCGATGTGCACACTACTTTGTGTGTGCCCTCCAAGAGTGGAGTCTCTGTTTCCCCCAGTCCTGTCAAAGTCCTGCAATGAAATCCCACTAGCCTTCAAAGTCTGATTCTCTAGGAATTCCTCCTCCCATTGCCAGACCCCCAGGTTGGGAAGCCTGACGTGGGGCTCAGAACCTTCACTCCAGTGGGTGAACTTCTGTGGTATCTCCAGTCTGTGAGTCACCCACCCAGCAGTTAAGGGATTTGATTTTACTGTGATTGCACCCCTCCTGCCGTCTCATTTTGGCTTCTCCTTTGTCTTTGGATGTGGGGTATCTTTTTTGGTGAGTTCCAGTGTCTTCCTGTCGATGATTGTCCGGCAGCTGGTTGTGATTCTGGTGTTCTCACAAGAAGGAGTGACAGCACGTCCTTCTACTCTGCCATCTTGGTTCCTCTCCCTGGTGTTTATAACATTGACGTCTGGGGAAAATACAGTCCCTCTCACCCCATTTGCTTAATGGAACTTGTTCATCTTGTGTTTGTCTGATGTTTCCTGGCAATTCGATTCCAGTTATGCATTCTTGTCGACAGTACTGCAGAGGTGATGTTGCTTCGTTCTCAATGAATCAAATCTGGAGTCTCACCATGTCTGTTTGCTCCTCGTTGGTGATGCTCACTTTTACCACCCAGTGGAGGTGTTGGTCTGATTTCTCCACTGTAGAATTACTATTTTCCTTCTTTCTGTTAATGTGCAGTCTGCTGGAAGATATTCTGTACCTTATCAAAATGTCCCCCTGGGTTCAGTATCCATTCAGGATTCTAGCCTGATTCAGTGTTTACTAAGATGGTTGTAAAATGCTGGTTTAAACTCTCAAATGTAGCCCAAAGACAACAGAATAGAAAAGAAAAAAATATGAGAGGTTTTTGTTCTGATTATATCAGAACCTGATAAATGAGAACTGGGTACATTTTCCCAGCATCTGGCACAATGCTTAAGAATAATGGCTTGCATGTCTACCTGATATCACTGGTTACTAGCTATGTGATCTTGACCTTGGGCAAGTTACTTGGTTTATCAAATCTGTATCTTGCTCCTCTGCAAAATGAGGTTATTTGTATTTGACTCAGAAGATTTTTTTTAACAGCTTTATTGGAGTACAATTGCTTTACAATGGTGTGTTAGTTTCTGCTTTATATCAAAGTGAATCAGATATATATATATATATATATATATATATCCCCATATCTCCTCCTTCTTTTTTTTTATAACAAGCACTAAAAAGTATACTAAGATACACATAAGAATCAGAAAATATTCAGTCACATAGAGCAAACCCCAAGTCTACTGTTGCTCCCACCATCCACGGCCTCAATTTTGTGATTGTTGTCTATTCAGGTATTCCACAGATGCAGGGTACATCAAGTTGATTGTGGAGATGTAATCTGCTGCTCCTGAGGCTGCTGGGAGAGATTTTCCTTTCTCTTCTTTTTTTTAATTTTTTTAAATTTTTTTTGCTTTATAACAAATTTAATCAGTTATACATATACATATGTTTCCATATCCCCTCCCTTTTGCATCTCCCTCCCACCCTCCCTATCCCACCCCTCTAGGAGGTCACAAAGCACCGAGCTGATCTCCCTATGCTATGCGGCTGCTTCCCGCTAGCTATCTATTTTATATTTGGTAGTGCATATATGTCCATGCCACTCCCTTACTTTGACTCAGAAGATTCTTATAAGGCGTGATGGTTAATTTTATGTGTCAACTTGACAGGGCTAAGGGATGCCTAGGTAGCTCGTACATGTCATTTCTGGGTATGTCTGTAAGGATGTTTCCAGAAAGGATTAGCATTTGAATTGGTAGACTGAGTAAAGATCACCCTTATTAATGTGGGTGGGCGTCATTCAATCGTTTGAGGATCTGAATAGAATAAAAAGGTAGAGGATCGGGATACATGTATACGTATAGCTGATTCACTTTGTTATACAGCAGAAACTAACACACCATTGTAAAGCAATTTTACTCCAATAAAGATGTTAAAAAAAAAACAAACAAAGGTGGAGGAAGGGTGAATTTGAATTTCTGTTGTTTAAGTCACAAGGTCTCTGGTATTTTGTTATGACAGCCCAGGCTAAGATAATTACTGAGTTTTTTGACACCCTCTTAAATTTTGCACCCGTGAGACACTTACCTCACCCTAGTCCTGGCCTTGCTGCACTGTGAGCATCCTGAGGTCATATTTCATCTGTCTTGTTCACTGCTGAATTCCTAGTATGTTGTACCCAGTAGGCCCTCCACAAATATTTGTTGAAGGGTGCATGAATGATTGCATTTGGGCATCCCACCTGGGCTCTCTGGCCTTGCTGACCTCGTGGTGATTATTTACACCATCCCCACAAGAAAGGACATGCAGTGCCTGCCTTGCCCTGGAGTAGGATTCATTGTCAGGCATCAGCCTCTTGTTAGTTGCAGTCACATCCAATTCACATACCACACAACTCACCACTTTAAATTGCACAATTCAACGGTTTTTAAAATATATTCAGGGGGCTTCCCTGGTGGCGCAGTGGTTGGGAGTCCGTCTGCCAATGCAGGGGACACGAGTTTGTGCCCCAGTCCGGGAGGATCCCACATGCCGCGGAGCGGCTGGGCCTGCGTGTCTGGAGCCTGTGCTCCGCAGCGGGAGAGGCCACGATGGTGAGAGGCCAGCGCAAAAAAAAATATATATATATATATATTACACAACCATATACGTTCAGAGTCATACAGCCACATATATACACATACTATAGAACTATTATAGCTCTACAGTGTTGTACTATCTCAGCAGGACAAACACCCCTAAATTGCAATCTTTCTCTTAGCTATTATTATCTGTTTATTCTTTTTCAAAACACTGACAATATTTTGTCAGTTTTCAAATACGGATTGATCTGTAGATTGGAATTGCATTCAATCTATATAAATATTAATGGAGGGTAACTGACATCTTTAAGTGTTGTCTTTGTAGCAGGAATATTCAAGCCATCTTTATCTCTTAGTAAACTTAAAACTTTTTCTTTAGGAGGCTCCTGTACATGTCTTTTTAATGTTAGTGCTAGAGATCCTATGCCCCTGTAGATGAGGTTTTCTTCCCAAAGTATTTTCTGTTAGAAAATCAATAGGCAGGGAATTCCCTGGCTGGTTCAGTGGTTGGGACTCTGTGCTTTCACTGCTGAGGGTTCAGGTCCTATCCCTGGTCGAGGAACTAAGATCCCACAAGCCATGTGGCGTGGCCAAAAGAAAGAAAGAAAAGAAAATCAATAGGCAAGTGTTGTGTCTTGTATTTATCCTGTATTCAGCCACTTTACCGAGTGCTCTTTTTAACTCTAGGGGGTTTTACATTATTTCTCTTAAGTTTTCTAGGTATGTCATCATTTCATCTGCATTCCTCTTAATTTTTGAAATCTCTACAAGAAACAGCACTCTAGTTAATGTTTCCCTGACTTCTCTTATGCAAATCCATTTGGTTCTTCCTTGATGCTGTCTGTTAGGCCTCTTACTTCTACTTCTCTTTTTCCTTCCTAAGCCCCAGAGGACCCTCATCCAGTGATCTAGACCGTCCCCAATCTAGCCCATTCCTTTCCCCTCACTTCGCAATCCATCTTGCCAACTTCCCTCCCTCCCCACTCCTCTTACTACATCCTTCAGAATTACATCTGTATTCATTAAGACTGTCAGTTTCAAGTGGCAAAAATCCAGCTCAGACTGGGTTGAGTATTGGATCACTCTTCTGAAAAACGTGACTGGATCCAAGGGTTTTATGCTGATATCAAGACTTGCTCTCCAGCTCTATTTTCTTCCAAGATGAGTTAATCCTCAGACAGATTTTCTCCTTGAGATCACTTCTAGGTACTACAGGCTAACTTCCTACAGTTTATCAGTGTCAATGGAATAAGAGGGCTTTTCTCTCCCAAGGATTCTTTTAAATTCCAGAACGAACTGTTGTCAGACTGGCTTGGGTAAAACATACAGCATCTGTGCTAATAATAACCTGCTCCCTTTGCTTAGTGTTCCTGCCATAGTACTCATGTTTATAGGAGGCTTTCAAAATCTTGTATATTTTTCTGTAAAAGAGTGGTTTGTTCATATATAAAATTTTAGAGGGAAAGAAGTGCTTCCCATTAATAAGTTAACATTTCCACCTGGAGCCATTGCTGTCCCTTTAAAGACTAGAAGCCTTAGAGAGGCAAAGGCCTTGATGAGCAAAATCCCAACCTAGAAACCATTAAGGAAATGACTTCCAAACAAATTTAACTCTATGTAAATTGAAAACAAAGTTTGAAAACTCCTAAAAAATGTCAAAAGGCAAGAAAGAAACTGAGATGATTATTTGCAACATGTGACAAAGGGCCAATTTCCTTAAGTTGTAAAGAGCTCTTACAAATCACTAAGAAAAAGATCCACAGTCCAGAAAAGGGGAGGGAGGAAAGAGACAAGGATTAAAGATGAAGAAATTCAAGTGGCCTTTAAGCATAAGAAAAAAAAAGTCTCAACCTTCTTTACAACTAAAAGAAAGTTGCAGCAATCTAGACTTTTGATAATACGCAGTGGTACCTGGCAGGCCATATTATGATGGAACTAATAAGCATCTTTGGGCCCTGCTGGGAATGTATATTTGTGCATCTTTGATGGAGGACAGCGTGGCAATGTTGAGCAAATTATAAAATGCACATAAACCTTGACTTAGCAATTCCACTTAGGAATTTAGTATCCCACAGTTCTTCATATATGTGTGCCTCAAAGTCAAGTGTACGGCATTATTTATAATAGCAAAAAACTAGAAACAACCTAAACACTAATCTCTGGGGTCTGGTTCAATATTTTATGGTGAATTCACACAACAGGAACCTACACGGCCATGAAAAAGACCATTAACCAATACAGTTGTGTACCTGGAGCGTCTACCACCTGCTGAGGTCATTTTGAACACCTCTCTCTTCTATTACAATAAAACTATTTTCAGTAATAATCATGAAATTAGACAACAACCATAGTCAGAAAAAAAGTGGAGAGAGTGAAATTTGTCTTATTTCACTTTTTATTGGGTTGGCCAAAAAGTTCGTTCGGTTTTAAGTAAAAGACGTTTTTCGTTTTCACCAAGATTTGTATTGAACAACATATTCACTAAACGAATGAACTTTTTGGCCATCCCAATATATGTAAAATCATGCCAGTAAAAAAAAACTTCAAAATTAAAATATTTCAGTACAAAATAGGAAAAGAAGTAATGGATCAGAACTTTTTAATTACATTAATGTGTTTTGTGACAAAAGAGGGAAAAAGTTATGCCTACATATTTTCTGTCACAGTGATGAACAGTAACATTACATTTTGAGTTTTTAAACCTTAACTTTTGCAAATTTTGCCAACATCTTCATGGCTACCGTTCTTTTTTGCATATGCATGTTCAATAGATGTGAAGAAACAGGCCATGCAAACAGTTAGAAAAAGTCTTAAAAACAAGGATAAACTTGGTAGATACTCATAAAAATTCGTTTTCACAATACATTCCAGAAAAATGCAATATCGTCCATGTCTATTTCTTCGGCTCAATTCTTGCAACTTTCCAATGTCTCCAGAGATGAAAGTTTCCAGCACAACAATTTTATTAGAGAATTCACTATATTCAGTGAAAATTTCTGAAGTTTTTCTTCTGCAAAAATCAGTGAAAATGGCTGAATGACAGCAACTGTGGAAATAAATGAAGATCAACCGAATGAGAACAAACAAAGGCTATTTATTCAGAGCTTGGGACAACAAGGGAGTCAGCCACCATCATTTGTGTTTGGGCAGGGAATCAAAGGCCGGGAGAGAAGTGAGAAAGCCTGCATAGTGGGGAAAAAGGGAAGGCATCAGGGATACCTCAACTGGATGTTGTTGGCACAGGGAACTGGACGTGGGCTAACTAGAAGCAGGGCATCCTCTGTGATTATCTAAGGGTACATATTTGGCTTTCTCTAATTGGTCCTAAGTTGGAAGTGGGGACAAAAACTAGGGAAGCTGGCAGTTTTTAATCAAGTCCTGGCCATTTTGAGCCAACAGTTACGGAGTTATTGTTTGGCTTTCCTGGATTATTACTGGAGATGGATGGCAGGTTGGCTTCCTGGACTGTGTGTTATAGGTACAGTGTTGGTTTCCTGAGCAGGTAGCTACAGGTTATGGGTCAGAGTTCTGATTTTGTACGTGGTCTGGCCATTGTCCATTTATATATTCTGTCTCTTGTGTACACTGATGTTATTTCATTCTTTGCTTTAGAACAAGCTTCCAATCATGGGTGGAAATAAAATGTCAGGGTTTAAATGCCTTGATTAATTTTTTTTTCCAGTAAAACCATTCTCTTTTGTCTTTTCTCCTGTCACTCTTCTTTGAAATTTGGAATTTGTTTGATGTTTTCTCATGATTATTTCAGGGTTATGGGTTATTGGGAAGAAAACCACAGAGGTAGAGTGTCATTTTCATCACATCACATTGAGGGTATGTCCTATAAACATAATTTATGACTGGGACTTCCCTGGTGGTCTAGTGATTAAGAATCCACCTTCCAATGCAGGGGATGCAGGTTCGATACCTGGTCGGGGAACTAAGATCACACACGCAGTGGGGCAAGTAAGCCCTCACACCACAACTACTGAGCCAGCACACCACAACTAGAGAGAAGCCCACATGCCGCAACAAAGAGCCCGTGCACCACAGTGTGCCGCAACTAAGACCCAACGCGGCCCAAAATAGAATAAATATTAAAAAATAAACCGAAACAGCCCCATAATTTATGACTGTTGATGTTGACCTTGACCTGACCTCTTTTTAAATTAAAAAATATATATATTATGGGCTTCCCTGATGGCGCAGTGGCTGAGAGTCCGCCTGCCAATGCAGGGGACACGGGTTCGTGCCCCAGTCCGGGAAGATCCCATGTGCCGTGGAGCGGCTGGGCCCGTGAGCCATGGCCACTGAGCCTGCGTGTCCAGAGCCTGTGCTCCGCAACGGGAGAGGCCACAACGGTGAGAGGCCTGCGTACCACAAAAAAAATATATATATATATATATATATTATGACACCAAAAGAACTGTTACACCTGATGAGTTCAGCAAGTTTTCAAGATACAAGATCGATATACAAAAAAATCAATTGTATTTCTGTATATTAGCAATGAAGTATCCAAAAATGAAATCAAGAAAATAATTCCATTTACAAAAAGTATCAAAAAGAATAAAATAATTAGGAATTTTGTTAAATTAAATAGTAATTATTATTAAATAATAATTATTAAATAGGAATTTTGTTAAAATTTTGTTAAATTTAACAAAAGAAGTGTAAGACTTGTACACTGAAAACTATAAAATACCATTGAAAGAAACTGAAGAAGACCCAAATAAATAGAAAGACATGTTCATGGAAAGAACGGTTTAACATTGTTAAGATGGCAACACCCCTAAACTGATCTACAGATTCAATGCAATCCCTATCAAAATCCCATCTGGCTTTCTGCAGAAATTGACAGGCTGATCCTAACTCAGAATAGCCAAAATAATCTTGAAAAAGAAGAATGAAGTTGTATTACTTAAATTTCCCGATTTCAAAACTTACTACAAAGCTACTGTAATTAAGACAGTGTAGGGACTTCCCTGCTGGCACAGTGGTTAAGATCCGCCTGTCAGTGCAGGGGATACGGGTTCGAGCCCTGGTCCAGGAAGATCCTACATGCCGCAACGTAACTAAGGCTGTGTGCCACAACTACTGAGCCTGTGCTGTGGAGCCCGCGAGCCACAACTACTGAAGCCTGCGTACCTAGAGCCCGTGCTCCACAAGAGAAGCCACCGCAATGAGAAGCCCGCACACCACAACAAAGAATAGCCCCCGCTCGCCGCAACTAGAGAAAGCCAGCACTCAGCAACAGAGACCCAACACAGCCAATAAATAAATAAATATTAACAAACAAACAACAACAACAAAAAGACTGTGTAGAACTGGTATAAGGATAGGCATGTAGATTAGAGGAATAGAATTGAAAGTCCAGAAATAAACCCATACATTTATGGTCAACTGATTTTCTACAAGGTTGCCAAGACAATTCAATGGGGGAAAGAAGAACTTTTCAACAAATGGTGCTGGGACAACTGGATATCAATGCAAAATAATGAAATTAGACCCTCATATTGTATTTAAAAATTAACGCAAAATAGGCCAACTATAAAATTCTTAGAAGAAACATAGGTGTAAATCTTTGTGACCTTGGGTTAGGCACTGGTTTCTTAGATAGGGCACCTACAACACATGTAACCAAAGAACAAACAGATGAATTTGGCTTCACTGAAATTAAAAACTTCTGTGCTTCAAAGGACACTATTAAGAAAATAAGACAGGGACTTCCCTAGTGGTCCAGTGGCTAAGACTCTGCATTCCCAGTGCAGGGGGCCCAGGTTTGATCCCTGGTCAGGGAACTAGAGCCTGTGCACTGCAACTGAAGATCCTGCATGCCACAACTGAAGATCCTGCATGCCACAACTGAAGAGCCTGCATGCTGCAACGAATATCCTGCATGCTGCAATTAAGACTCAGCACAGCCGAATAAATAAATATTAAAAATAAAATGAGAAGACAACCTACAGAAAAGGAAGAAAATATTTGCAAATTATTTATCTATTAAGAGTCTAGTATCCAGAATATGCAAAGAGCTTTTACAACACAACAATAAAAGGATGGATAGTCCAATTTAAAAATGAGCAAAGGACTTGAATAGACATTTCTCCAAAGAACATATACAGATGGCCAAAAAACACATGAAAAGATGCTCAACATCTTTAGGCATTAGGGAAATGCAAACCCAAACCACAGTGGGATACTGCTTCACACACACTAGGATGGCTATAATCAAAAAGAACAATAACAAGTGTTGGCCAGGGTATGGAGAAATTGGAAGTCTTGTACATTTCTGATGGGAATATAAAATGGTGCAGACACTTTGGAAAATTTGGCAGTTCCTCAAAAAGTTAAACATAGAGTTACACATAACTTACCAGCAATTCCACTCCTAAATATATGCACAGGAGAAATGAAAACATATGTACACAAAAACTTTTACATAAATGTTTATAAGTCATTGTTCACAATAGCCAGAAAGTGGAAACAACCCAAATGTCCATCAGTAGTGACTTAAGATTTTTTTAAATTAATTAATTTTATTTTATTTATTTTTGGCTGTGTTGGGCCTTCATTGCTGTGCGAGGGCTTTCTCTAGTTGTGGCAAGCAGGGGCTACTCTTCGTTGCGGTGCGTGGGCTTCTCACTGCGGTGTCTTCTCGTTGCAGAGCATGGGCTCTAGGCATGTAGGCTCAGTAGTTGTGGCATGCGAGCTCAGTAGTTGTGGCTCGCGGGCTCTAGAGCGCAGGCTCAGTAGTTGTGGTGCACGGGCTTAGTTGCCCCATGGCCTGTGGGATCTTCCTGGACCAGGGTTACGAACCCGTGTCCGCTGCATTGGCAGGCAGATTCTTAACCACTGCACCACCCAGGAAGCCGCGAGTTAAGATTTTAAGCATGATCTAGTGAAAGCCTGCTGGGCACTGAAATGCCAAGAACTCCAAGTTGAATCATTGAGTAAAAATATCAAATTGCAGAACTTTATATACCATATGATACACTCGCATAAATGTGCACATGTGATCATACCCCTACACACAAATCAACACTGTACTTGTTATGGGTACATATACAGGCACGTACGTGCATAGAAAAAAGTCTGGAAGGAAACACAGCAAGAAAATAATGGTGGACCCCTGTGGGGAGGGGCCTGCAGAGGAGGTGGGCCTAAGAATGCCAATCTTAGCTATAGTATTAGTACTAGCACTTAATGATGCCACTGGTGCCAGGCACCTTTCCAAGTGCTTTACAGGTATTACAATCCTCGTAACAGCCTGGGGAGATGGTACCATAATCCTCCCAAGTTTTATACAGCAGGAAACTGAGGCCCAAGAGGGGAGCCACTTGCCCATGGTTCTTCTACATCCTATAGGGATCATGGTGGGGGTAACAACCCAGATACCTGCTCCAGAAGTCTTTTAAATAGAATGCAACTTGACAAACATAAAATTAGTTCCAGGGCTTGCCTGGTGGCTCAGTGGTTAAGAATCTCCCTGCCAATGTAGAGGACATGGATTTGAGCCCTGGTCTGGGAATATCCCACATGCCGCGGAGCAACTAAGCCTGTGCGCCACAACTACTGAAGCCCGCGCGCCTAGAGCCCGTGCTCCACAACAAGAGAAACCACTGCAATGAGAAGCCCGCGCACCGCAAGGAAGAGTAGACCCCGCTCACCGCAACTAGAGAAAGCCCGTGTGCAATGAAGACCCAATGCAGCCAAAAATAAAAATAAATAAAGTTATTAAAAGTTATTAAAGTTATTAAAAAAAATATTAGTTCCAAACCTGGAAGGGACAAGCTCCGAGTTTCACAACAAAGCCACCTGCAGTTCCATTGCCTCCAAAAACCTGAACGTTGTAATTCTTTTTAATTTCGCAAAATTTTCTTTGAAAAAAATTTTTATTGGGCTTCCCTGGTGGCGCAGTGGTTGAGAGTCCGCCTGCCGATGCAGGGGACACGGGTTCGTGCCCTGGTCCGGGAAGATCCCACATGCCGCGGAGCGGCTGGGCCCGTGAGCCATGGCCACTGAGCCTGCACGTCTGGAGCCTGTGCTCCACAACGGGAGAGGCCACAACAGTGAGAGGCCCGCGTACCGCAAAAAAAAAAAAAAAATTTATTGAAGCATAGTTGATTTATAATGTATTAATTTCTGCTGTACAGCAAAGTGATTCAGTTATACACCTGTATATCCTTTTTCATATTCTTTTCCATGGTGGTTTATCACAGGATGTTGAATCTAGTTCCCTGTGCTGTACAGGAGGTCCTTGTTGTTTCTGCATCCCTATATGTAATAGTTGTGCATCTGCTGACCCCACCCTCCCAATCCTTCCCTCCCCCACACATCCTCCCCCTTGGCAAACACCAGGCTGTCCTCTCTGTCTCTGAGTCTGTTTCTGTTTTGTAGATATCTGAACATTGTAATTTTTTAATGAGGCACACATGCATGATATTTGTTTCTGAAAATGAATAAGATAAAAATAAGAGAAATCTCTGGGGAGAGCCAGAGTCTCCATATTCTGGATCTTGAAGTTGCCCTGTCAACTTGCTTCCTTGAAGTTGGAGGATGTAAAGTTTTCCAAACAGAATCAAGAGAGGATTCCAAGAGGATTTCTGCTAAGCTGGATCTAGGCTGGGAGGTCGGGAGAATTTTTACTTTTTTAGCATAGCTCACTGAAGGACCTGATGGCGACCTGTCAGGAACGTAAGTGACTAATCAAAGATCAGCAGTAGCTGTAACATAATCTTGAGAGAGGTCCAGTTTCCAGTTCTTATCACTCTCCAGCAGCCCCGTGTGCACACAGCGGGGTGGCCATAGGGCGCAGTCACTGCCTCCCGTGATAAATTATGAATACTGCTCCGCCCAGCAAGGTAGAGTCACCTCATACTTTGCTACTGAGCATCAGGCGTCGCAGGAGCATAAGCCAGTGGGAAGCAAACTTTGAATGGCTTAAGCGGAATCATTGCTAACAACCCAGTCTCTTCTGTGCAGGATGGCATCCAAGGTAATGGGACTCAAAGGTGGCCTCGCTGTGACATTTTCTCTTCTACCTGGAGCCACCTAGACACAGTAATACCTGGGCTTCCAGTAGGCATGGGGAGAGAACAGGACTCATGGATAAGATTCTGAAATTGGTGAAAATTTTATTTAAGGCAGTCTTTGGATGCCTCCCTTCTGTTGGTTGGAGGAGGTGTGATCACTGAGAACTGAAATGTGGTGTGTTACAGATTCATTTCAAATTGGTCTAGAGCAGAGCCTTCAATCAAACATTCTGTGGTAATGGAAGTGGTCTGTATTCTTGATGTCCACTGTAGTAGCCCCAGGCCATGTGTGACCTTTGAGTGCTTGTGATCTGGCTGCTGGGACTGGAGAACTAAATTAAAAGTTTTTCTTTATCCTAATAGCCACATGTGGCCCGTGGCTACTGTGTTGAGCAGCCCAGCTAGAACCTTAAATAATAGATGGTGACCTAATAGTGAAGAAAATCGTAGGTAATTTTTGCCCTTAGATGTAAGACTACCTGTAAATTTTCTTTTTTATCCCAGATATATTGTGTGTATTCTTAGACGTGGTAACTCCAAATTATCCCAGGTAAAAATCACCTTAAAAAGCGAAAACAGATCTTTTCATTAGCCTGTAGACAATGAGAAAATTCTCCTGAGGTGACTGAAGATAGAATTTGAGTGTCAGACCTATTGCCTTTTTCCAGGAATTAATTAAAAGGCATAAGATCTAGAAGGACACTTTTTTTCTGGTTCCCCCCCTTTTTGGGGGCATAACCGTCTCATACATTATCTATTCAGAAAAAATTATTTGTTGAAGGATTATTTCTCCTTCTCTAGACAGTCAAAAAGGTTACAGAAGCATTTATATATATAGTTAGAATAATTTAGTAGCTGGCCACAGAACCCTCCTGCACAATGAAGAAACTCTAGATACAGCTTGTCATCGAGCCATTCAGTCAATGATTCATTTCTATAGCACCTAATACTGTCTCCTTGGCAACCGGTAACTCCAAAAGGCACTGTCCTTGACCGAAAATGTATTTGAATGCCCAGAGGTCCTGGTTTCACTTGCCATTCCTGCATTATATCTTTTTTTTTTTTGTCTGCGTTGGGTCTTCTTTGCTGCGCACAGGCTTTCTCTAGTTGAGGCGAGCAGGGGGGCTACTCTTCGTTGCGGTGCGCGGGCTTCTCATTGCGGTGGCTTGTTGTGGAGCACGTGCTCTAGGCACGTGGGCTTCAGTAGCTGTGGCTCGCAGGCTCAGTAGTTGTGGCGCGGGGGCTTAGTTACTCCACGGCATGTGGGATCTTCCCGGACCAGGGCTCGAACCCGTGTCCCCTGCATTGGCAGGCGGATTCTTAACCACTGAGCCAGCAGGGAAGTCCCCTGCATCATATCTTAAAATAGGAACTCTGGGAAGCCTGATTCACTGGCAGAAATAATTTGGTTGATTGGTGGAGAGGAGTATTCACTGTGGATGGGGTCTTCAGAGGAAATGACACAGGTAGACCTGTCCTCAAGCAAGGTCATGTGTGGTATTTTCTATTGTCATGGCCATATGAAATTCATGTAGAAATTCATGCAGATGTATCTATATGTGGTTATACTTTTTTTTTTTTTTTTTTTGCGGTACGCGGGCCTCTCACTGCTGCAGCCTCTCCCGTTGCGGAGCACAGGCTCCAGATGCGCAGGCTCAGCGGCCATGGCTCACGGGCCCAGCTGCTCTGTGGCATGTGGGATCTTCCCGGACCGGGGCACAAAACCGTGTCCCCTGCATTGGCAGGCGGACTCTGAACCACTGTGCCACCAGGGAAGCCCTATACTTTTTTTTTAAATGAAGGAAGTTATCCTTCCTTAATTGGTGAATTAATTCCCAGACTCACTTGGTAAACCATTATTGAAATGGAATACTACTCCATAATAAAAAAAGAACAAACTATTGGTCCATCCAAGTTGTTGGGTGGATCTCAAAGTCATTATGCTGAGCGAAAAAACATGTCAAAGGTTTGTATACTGTACGTCTTCATGTAATTTTTGAAATGATATTGATTATAGAGATGGAAAACAGATTCCTGGTTGCCAGGAGTTAGAGAGAGGATGGTTGGTATGACTGTACAGGGTAACATATCTTTAGGGGTAATGGAGCAATTCTGTATCTTGATTGTCATGGTGGTTACATGAATCCTTACATGTGATGAAATTACATAGAACTACACACACACACACACACACGAGTGCATGTAAAAACTAGTGAAATCCGAATAAAACCTGAAAACTCTCCCAATGTCAATTTCCTAGTAGTAAAGTTATATTACCTCTGGGGGACTTGGGTAAAGGTTACATGGGATACTGTATTATTTTTGCAACTTCTTATGGGTCTATAATTAGTTCAAAATAAAAAGTTGAAACTTATTTGGAAATATTAGAGATGAAGCCATTTAGAAGTGACCTCAGAGGGAGCTGGGTTTGATGAGAGAAGCAAAATGACGAACTTAAAGACACATGAATAGTGATGCTGATAATAACTGAGTACTTCGCTCCTGCCTCTTGACTGGGCATCATCCATGTTTGTGTATTTCCATATGCTCCTCACTTTATGCAGATCATGTGGTCAGTTGCCTCTTTCCTTCAAGTTAACTGGATTGTAGGGACTTGGTCAGAAATCAGAAAACTCTCCTATCAGGTAATAAGGAAGAGATTCATAGTTTACATCCATGTTCAATATCTATAGAGGATGGCTTTCATCATGTTTCAAATAAGTACTTGGCCATGGTTCAAATATATTTTGTGACTTTATATATTTTGTGCCTTTATGACACATCAGAGAGTCAAAATGTGGGCTTCCCTGGTGGCTCAGTGGTTGAGCGTCCGCCTGCCGATGCAGGGGACACGGGTTCGTGCCCCAGTCCGGGAAGATCCCACATGCCACGGAGCGGCTGGGCCCGTGAGCCATGGCCGCTGAGCTTGCGCGTCCGGAGTCTGTGCTCCGCAACGGGAGAGGCCACAACAATGAGAGGCCTACGTACCGCAGAAAAAAATAAAATAAAGAGTCAAAACGCAATAAGCAATTTTTAAACTTTTTATTTTTAAAATATAGACATAAAAAGTTTCAGAAATTGTACAGAGAAGATCCCATGTACCCTTAACTCAGTGTGCCTCTATGGCTACATCTTACAGAGGTATAGTCAATATTTAAACCAGGACAGATGACATTGGTACGAAGTGCATGTGTAGTTCCCTGCCACTTTTTTATCACATCTGTAGATCCATGGAACAATCACCACAATGTATTTATTTTTATGCTGGTGTCTTAAGTGCTAATTAAGTGAGCTCATTAAGCCTCTAAGAAACTTATTCTCCTGTTCTGTTAAGAGGTGGTTTCACTAGAATGTAGGTGAAGGTGGTGTCCAAGTAGTATGATGGGTTCAGAGAATAATTGGGCTGGATGAGTTGCATCTTGGGTTTCATTTCCAATAACTTCATTTTTAATTTCGCCACTAATTTTGGTATGGCTTATTTTTAAAGCAAAGCTACATCTAAACCAGGCTGCATGTTTTTGTTATTACTACTATGAAAACTCTTATGAACGCTTTCCTCCAGTCCACTTCCACTATCTTACCTTATTTTTTGACTAGCAAAATAAATATTTTATACTAAAATCTTGAAGAAAAGCAAAATCACACAGAATTTTACAGCAGGAACTTATGACACTTTTAAGTAACTTTGTAGTTAACCACTTTTTACTAGAATCAGAGAAAAGCCATTTAAAAGGTTAGTCATTGAGTGCAGGCTTGTTGTCTTGTTCACTATTCCTATAATTGTGTTTTATTTCTAAAGAGATTATAAATTCCCGATAAGGACCAGGTACCTACCACAATGCCTTGCACACAGTAGATGATCAGAAAATATTTGCTAACTGGTTGATCAGGTGCTGTGTTCATTTGAAAAACAAGAAGAAAGCCCCCATAATTATGATGATTTTGATTGTCCTCATTGTCGTGGTCTGAACGCAGGTTGGAAAAGAATTTCCAGACACAAGGCAGAATGTAAAGAAGATAGAATTTATTAGAGGGAAGGGTCGCTGCCAGAACAGACTTCCTAGTAGTCTGGGAGAGTTGAGCCCGAACATGTGCTATTGATCAGTTTTTATAGCCAGAAAACAAGGAATGGTCCGAGGTGAAAATTTCATTTACTGATTGGTCAAGGCACATATACCTTCCTTCTATAGGGTGGAAGTGGGACAGGGCATATGCCTTTCCTTATTTGGGACAGGTCCCGTTGCCCAGGTGGGCGTTGCCCAGGTGGGCTCAGGAATTTCTTAACCATTGGTAGGGAGGCGATAAAGAGTCCAATAGGGGGTGTGTCGCTAAAACTTTTTCAGGCAGGGTCGTCCTTTGTCCTTGAAGCACCATTGTCCTTGGGGCACCACATCATGTCCCTATTTAATTGGATCACTCAAATTTCCAGTGTGATCATTGGCTTCTTAAGTGGACAGTACAGATTCTAGGGTCAACATTTCCAGTAGTAGTTTTAGCAGGCTCTGTAAAATTTTCTCTGCTTGAATCTAACGTAAATGATTCCATGGTAGTCGGAGAAGCTGGTTCCAATTATGCTTTTTTACACCCATCACTTTCATTTAAAGAAAATAAAACTCTATTTTCTCTCCCCTTTGATTTTCTAGATGTTCAGGATTCTGTCAGATGAGCTTTACTCTTTCTCTTTGCTTCAGAATTTGTTTTACTAGTGGAACAAGAGGATGCCCTCAATATGGTTCAGAAGATGAAGGTTTTTTTCCTCTTTTCAAGGCTAGATCCTTTGTTGTCACAGAAGCCTGGCTCTGCTCATAATTCCACTTTTAATGAAGTCTTTAAAAGATGACATGTAATGATGAAAATAATTCTAGTTCTTAATACTTTAATATCAGGGGTACTTGGCCATAAGACTTAAACAATACCATTGTGGCCCAGAGAACTTATTGGGAAATTAACTGTTGCCTGAATTTTGATTTCTAACCTTGTAATTCTGCAGGTCTCAATTCCAGATGATCTTATACCATGTGATCTTTTATAGTGTCATTCTTAATTTATGAGAATCATGTTATTTTAGAAAAATGACATAAAATCACATATAAAACAGTATCCCAGTATTTTTACGCACACACATACACATGGGTGGGAAAGACTAAAAGGAATATTCCAGAAGGAAAACAGTGGTAATTTCTGAGTGGTGGGATTATGGGTACTTTTTATTCTCCTCATCACATTTTCCCAAAATGTCTAAAATGAACATGTAATTCTTTTATAATCAGACAGGAAAAGAAAAGATAGCATTTTAAAAGAGCTATATTTATGGGGGGCTTTTAATAGTTGCCTATTTAATAAGTATACTTTTCATCCTCATCTCCCTACTTTATCTCATCAGAAACCATTCAGTGTTTTTTTTTGTTTTCTTTTGGCTGAGCCTCGTGGTTTGCAGGATCTTAGTTCTCAGATCAGGGATTGAACCGGGACCCTGCAGTGAAAGCGCAGAGTCCTAACCACTGGACCAGGGAAGTCCCAGAAACCATTCAGTGTTAATAGCAAAATCCAGAAAAGTAAATTTAAAGAAATGGTACACATTGATCTTTATTGGTGGCATATTTGTCCCCAAGGGATACGTGTGGTCTCCCCTTTCTCCTCTCTCCCTGTCTCCCTCTCTCCCCCTCCCCTTCAGTGAGCCCTTTTCTCAACACTAATTCTTTCTCCATTTTCTCATTCATTCTGCCTCAGGGGAATTACAGTTTCCTTTTACTTTCAATCTTCCTTAACTTAAAAATTTTTCCTAGATCACTGGGTCTTAACATGGGTTTTATTCAAACAGTAAGGTGCATACCAATCACAGAGGGCTATTGTTAAAATGCAGATTCTGACTCACTAGTTCTGGGGCAGAGCCTGAGACTCTGTAATTCTAACAAGCACCCAGGTGATGCTGATACCTTGCACCACAGCTTGAGGAGCAGAGTTATAATTATGGTCCTGGGCTAGCCTCATTGGAATGGCCTGGGGTACCCGTTAAACACGCAGATTCCTGGGCCCACCCTCTGCACGGTCCCAGGCTTCACCCGGAGATTCTCCTGCGTGTTGAAGTTTGAGAACCACTGCCTTAGGGTTAAGTGATTGCTAACTGTGCTGGACGCCACAGCCATTTTTCCCTGAGTGTTAGGAAAGCACCCCTTTGGGGATGGGGAATAGTTTAAAAAGCTGTGTTGAAAGTTGTCTATTCTGTGATGTCTGTTAATTTCCTCATTGTCCCACAGGGATGTGGACTGGGTGGGGGGTACCCTGGGAAAATTCCAGGCCACACATTAGCATTTGTTGTTCCAGATGGGTTTTAGTATAATCCATGGCCAATGTCCAATTTCTTTTGAGTGTTTGCAAGGCTCCCAGACCACGAACCATCTTTCTTTCCAGTGAAAGATAGCTGAGGATACCAGGAAGATTCTCCTTCAGGCAAGAAAATGCTTCTTTTATAAATTCATCTATAAACTCAGGGAAATGGGACTTCAAGAACTTCCATGGACTTGAGCAAAGGCTAAAAGTAATTAGGATAGATATCCTCCATTCAAAACTACTAGGTTGTACCACCATATTCATTGCAGCATCATTTATAATAGCTAAGACATGGAAGCAACCTAAGTATCCATCAATAGATGAGTGGATAAAGAAAATGTGGTGTAAATATACAGTGGACCATTAGCCATAAAAAAAGAAGGAAATCTTGCCACTTGTGACAACATGGATGGACCTTGAGGGCATTATGCTAAGTGAAATAAGTCAGGCAGAGAAAGACAAATACTGTATGGTATTATTTATATGTTGAATCTTTTTTTTTTTTTTTTTTTGCGGTACGCGGGCCTCTCACTGTTGTGGCCTCTCCCGTTGCGGAGCACAGGCTCCGGATGCGCAGGCTCAGCGGCCATGGCTCACAGGCCCAGCTGCTCCGCGGCTGAATCTTTTTTTTTTATTAAACTATTGTTGATTTACAATATTGTGTTACTTTCAGGTGTACAGCAAAGTGATTCAATTATATATATATATAATTACATATTATATATATATTCTTTTTCAGATTCTTTTCCATTATAGGTTATTACAAAATATTGAATATACTGCCCTGTGCTATAGAGTAAATCCTTATTGTTTATCTATTTTACATATAGTGGTCTATACCTGTTAATCCCATGCTCCTAATTTATCCCTCCCCTCCCCCTTCCATGTTGAATCTCAAAAACAAAATAAAACAAAAACCCAAGCTCATAGATACAGAGAACAGATTGGTGGTTGCCAGAGTTGGGGGTTGGGCAAAATGGATGAAGGTGGTCAAAAGATAACAAACTTCCAGTTATAAAATAAATAAGTCATGGGGCTGTAACGTACAGTATGGTGACTACAGTTAATAATATTGTAGCTATATTTGAAAGTTGCTAAAAGAGATCTTGAAAGTCTCATCAAAGGAAGAAAATTGTGTAACTATGTAAGCTAATGGCTGTTAACCAGACTTTGTCGTGATCCTTTCCTAATGTATAGAAAAATCGAATCATGTTGTACACCTGAAAGTAATGTAATGTTATATGTCAGTTACACCTCAATTTTAAAAAAAGAATGTGTATGGAGGAAAAAAATGCTGTAAACATCCAAAGATCTTTTTTCTAATATTTACTGATCTGATTTATTTACTTATTGTTGGGAAGTAGTGAGAGAAGTCTAGCCCTTGCATTTGATATTGTTTAGTCCTTTATGCTGAAAAGTATGTGCAGTTAATGGCCATTTCTTTCTCCACCTGCAACTCCCATGGGGCAATTAAGGCTCCATGAACTGTTCTAATTCTTACTAGGAGACCATCTAATCCCTAAAGTAATTTAGAAGCATTATTCTGTTTACTGATATTCATAATTATATGCATTCAGTAGTGATTAAGAGGCCGCAGTTGGATAATCAAAAGCTGACGGTTTTCTTGTCGTTACATGAAAAGATAGTCCCTCGTTTCAGCCGTTGAGCCATCAGTGTTGAGCAAATTGGATACATAAAAACTTGCAATATTATAATGCTCTTATCACTCAAGTATGAGCCTTGTAATTTCCACAGCTGAGACCCCTTCAATCAAAATACCAGGCCATGCTTTCTTTCCGGAGGTCTGTTTGGTTTAAATTTTAGCTGCCACTGAGTGCTATCATTCAGACTTGGGGACGGTGCCTTCAGAAGGGTTTTCTTGAGAGCTAGAAGTGTTGTCTGTTTATGGAGCAAACACTAAGTTCTACTCGAGAAACTGCTACCTGTTGTTTGCACAGTTAAGTTTTGGTTTGTGTTTGGTGAGCAGAGAAGCAGCTGGGGCTCTGGAAAAGTAACATCTCATCTCCAGTTCTCAACGACCTTATTTTTCAACGTCTAACAATGCTAGCTGTAAAAATCTTAACTAAGAAGAATCCTAGCCACAGTTTGAGGGATGTAGCATAAATCATCAAACATTTGTTTGGAAAGGGTTATATTTGAAATTCCACTTTGCTTCTGTTGGTGCGTGCAGCTTTTAAATACCATGGATTCAGAAGTCTGGTTCCTAAGGAATAGAGACATTTTTTATAAAGGACCAAATAGTAAATATTTTAGGTTTTGTGGACCATCAGCCTCTGTTGCAACTACTCAAATCTGTCATAGCAGGAAAGCAGCCACAGACAGACATACACAATATCGTGGCTGTGAATTTCATATGATTTTCTCATGTCTTTTTTAAAAATTATTATTATTATTATTTGTTTTTGGTAAAAACAGGCGGTTGTCTGGATTTGGCCCGTGGGCCATGGTTTGCTATTCTCTGACAGGGAGCATCAAAACTGTTCTATTTTTAGAATTTCATTGACCACTGACCGAGCTTCTGTAACTAGCTTCATTATGAATTTTGCTTTCTCCTTAAGTACCCACTGATTTTCTCCAGCATCTTTTCGCTGTTTGACTCTGTGACCAGAGGCAGTTTCCTATGACCCATCAAGATGATAATAAGAAGCAAGTGTAACATGCAAACCTCAGGATTGCTATAAAAATAACCATAAAGTGACATGAGTCATTTTTGAGAATCTATGACAGCCAAGCCCATTGGTACTTACTGATTTCTTATCAGCATCACTAGGTGGTATATAATCTTCAGACAGTTGCAAAGTAGAAACAGCACCAAGGTGTTTTAGATTTGTACATATTCCCGTGTGATTAGCTACATGTTAATCTGGCCAGACTTTCAAGATGGGATTTTTCCCACCACCTTAGGGAAGGATCCTCTGGTGTTAAAACTATTTTATTCCTTTGAGTACCTTTAAAAAATTGGCTCTAAGATAAATGTTTCCCAACTTTTCCTACAAATCGTCTTCTAGGTCTTTGGATCTGAGTTTTGAGTTAAATTTTTTAATGGAGGAATGAAAGGAATATAGATACAGCCCATCGGGAGTTGGCATGTAGTCTTTCGCTGATGGAGCAAATGTTTCAAACTGTTGTTATTCAAGATGGTTTTCAGTGTCTGTGCCCGGGAGATGGCCCTTCACTACGGGAGGGTGGGAGGTGACTGGGAGCTGCCTCACTAACTAACAGAACTGCGGGCCGGATTTCTGGCCTGAACCCAGACGTGTCAGCGCCTCGTAGCTCCTAGGGAACCTGACAGGCAATTGTATTATGAAAGCTGACATGCTGAATGGGCCGCTTTTAACGATATTCTTTACCTGTCTCTTTGTGTTAAAGTGGGAACGAGCAAAGTAGCAGAGGAGAGAGTCAAGGAGGGCGGGAGGGAGCTGGCAGGTGGACTAAAATATCGGGCGGGTTTCATGTGCGGAGCCCAATGTAGACTGCGTAACAAGAAAGGGTTGCACAGAACAAATCTCTTTTGTTTCCTGTCATCTTTAAATGAGTGTCAAAGTAGGCAGGGGGGCTTTGACCGTTAACCGCACAATTTAGCCGGCCTGTTGTGTCCTGTGGGCCCCACCTCCTTGGAGTTTCTCAGATTAGAAAAGAAGACCCCAGCCCCTTATAAATGGGGCATCTCTTGTTCTTTGTGTCCAGACTGCCCAGTGTGAAATCCACAGTGACGTTAAATGTTTTCTAATGAATAATTACTGAAAGGAAATGGAGGACTATATGTGTAATGGATTGTAGCGCATTAAAATGTTTTATTTTGCGCACAAAAATGTTGTCCTTCACAAGCACCGTGATTGTTGCAAAAAGGCCTTTGTGCCGGACCTGTTTCAATGGATTATCTGCAAGCGTTTCCATCCCAAATGGGAATCAAAGGCCGCTTTTGGCAAACTAATGTTTTTCAAGATGGCAGCCATGAAACACATTTAGTATTTAAAGTTGCGGGGTTTAAAGGAATGTTTGAACTCCGGAGATTTTCTCACTTACTTTCCCCCCTTTTGATTTGGGAAGGGGTAGCAGCTCCCCACCCCCGATCTCTGTCCTGTTCCAGCAGCCGAGGGACGGTCCTCCTTTAGTGACTCTTGGAGCCTATTTCTTAGAGACAAGCAAAGATGTCCCAGGCGTGGGTGGTTGGCACTTTCTCTTGGCTAAATTTCATTTTATTTTTTTCCTGGATGCATGTGGATGAATATGTGACTGCAGAGTATTGCAAATGTCACCTTGTGGTGAACTTATTAAGAACTTCCCAGTGGGTTTTACGGGGCAAACTATTGGGATTTGAGTGGCTATTCAGCGTCTAAGCATTGAGATCCTTGGGTGTGTGTGCCAGCTCTAATCGGTTTATGACAAAACTAATGGGAGTTTCTGTGCTGCTTGAATTGGTGCAGGGGTATCTACTTCAGAGTTTCAATACTGTTTTGTTGCCAGTGAGACAACTGCCATAGCAAGGATCTTCTCTCTCTTTCCCTGGAATTTTACTAGTACTAATGTGAGTGTGCTGAGGACAAGAATAGCTGTGTCTGATGCTTGGCGAAATTTTTCTGGAAGGTAATGTTCCAAACTCTTTGGTCATCTGCTTTCATGGGGTCGAGGGTAAATGTGTTCATTCCCTGGAAGAAGTCTCTTTGGTCCTCATGGATGTAGCCAAAGACATCCACAGTCTTGCTTTTTTCCATGGGATTAATCATATTGAAGTATTGTACTAAGAAAAAAAGACCAGATACGCATTTCTCATCTGTGAATTAAAGATGTCGGCAGAAGTGGGTCTTGCTTGCAAGATGCTGCCTGAAATCCTCGTTGGTTTTTAAGCTTTAGATAAGAGACACAGCCACAGGATTCTGTGTTAGAAATAGATACAAAAATCAACAGTTTTAACAGGTACAACAGAGTATTGATCTCCTTTCCGATAATGTAAACATAACTTCCATCCCCCGAGTCTTTCTCTGTTGGTTTATCCTGGTTACCTGCTGTCTTCACAAGTCTAACGAATTTTCCAGGTGAAACAAGGCTTCTCAGTGACTTAGCTTTCCCAGCTAAGATTTTATAGAGAATAAATGAAAAATAAAAGTGTGCACTTCCTCACAGGCACTGCTCTCCTACATTCTTTATCTTGAGAGGAAACATGACGATTAAGATGTGATTTTTTTTTTTGGTTTTGTTTTTTAATTTATTTATTTTTGGCCGCATTGGGTCTTCATTGCTGCACACAGGTGTTCTCTAGTTGTGGTGAGTGGGGGCTACTCTTCGTTGTGGTGCGTGGGCTTCTCATTGCGGTGGCTTCTCTTGTTGTGGAGTACAGGCTCTAGATGCGCGAGCTTCAGTAGTTGTGGCACACATGCTCAGTAGTTGTGGCTCGCGGGCTCTAGAGCGCAGGCTCAGTAGTTGTGGTGCACAGGCTTAGTTGCTCCACGACATGTTGGATCTTCCTGGACCAGGGCTCGAACCCGTGTCCCCTGCATTGGCAGGCAGATTCTTAACCACTGTGCCACCAGGGAAGCCCCAAGATGTGATGTTTTTTAAAAGGCTTTTTATTGTGGGGTATAACCCACACACTGAAAAGAGTATAAATAAATGTGCAGTTTGATTAATTATTATAAAGCTCACACCCGTATAACCACCATTCTGGTTACCCCAGAAGCCCCTCATGTGCCTCTTTCATTCAACTCCTTTCATAGCTACTATTCATGACTTTTTTTTTAAATCAATTGCTGAGCATTTGCAAACAAAAATTACAGTTTAAAAAAAAATCAGACTAGTTTCACAAAGTGGAAGCATCTAGATGATTTTAACTGGTACAGAGATGGCATAGTTGTGTGCTCATGTGTATTGGGGAAAAGAACTAGCAAACCAAATGCATCACTGTTCAGATACTATTACTTAGAACAAAATGAAAGTAGGCCTTGTTGCTGATCTTGCATCAATACAAAGAAAAACAACTGAGTCAATAATAGAAAAAAGTCAGACTTGGACCCAGCAAAAGTCACAACTGAAACGTGCAGTGACTGGATTCATTAATGATTGTCTTTTGGCTGGAGCAGATTGCTTCCAGTTTAAGTTTGGAAAGAGAAAGCAGATATCCAATAGCCTTTATTGTTCAGCCACCAAAGCCTTTGTAATTCTGTCAGCAAAAATGAGAGCTTTTACCCACAAGCTACAAGTCACCAAATAACTGTTGAGGAACATCAAGGTGTGTCCTTGTTATTTCGTTGATGGAGGGCAGGGCGCCACTGATCGAGAGATTTGTTTAAAGGGCATATCCCTGTATTGAACCTCATGGTTTAAAATTTGAGCTCTAGCTTGAGCCCAAAGATCATCCTTTTTCTACTGAATTTATAAAAAAAATTCTATCCATTATGTTATTGTTACCAAACGCAAATTCATGTGCCTGATGCACAGTGAGGCCAAACAAACCAAAACCTTGGAGTTTAGAGCAGAGAAAGGTTTATTGCAGGGCCATGCAAGGAGACGGGGGCTTGTGGCCCCAAAACCCCCAAATCCTTGAAGGGTTTCAGCAAAGCACTTTTAAAGGCAAGGTGAGGGAGGGCCATGGTTACTTGTTGCAAACTTCTTGGTGTGGGAATCCTTTGTTTTTGCAGCTGTCCACATAGGTCAGGTCACCATGTTCCTGTAAACCTCCAACAAGACAAATTTTATTCTCTGTTCTGCAACTTTTTATCTCTGTGTGAATGGAGTCTTAAAGGTCAGAGCCCTGAGAATAGGCTACCCTGTATATTTCAGGCTATAGGCAAAATTCTTTTACAAAAGATGCAGAGCCAGCATGACTAAGCACAGGAAAAGGAACAGATCTAATATGGAGTCAGATTTGTTCTTCCCTATTACATTATGTCTTATTTCACTGGTTACAAGCAATAGAAATAACCCTAATTAGGCCAAAAAGGAATTACTTTTTTCTTTTCTTTTGACCTTGGATGCAGGTGACAAAGATGGAGTGTCCCCAGTTCATATCACACATTGTGGTCTTTGTGAAGCCTCTCTCCCGATTTGTTCTCCTCCTTCTTCTCCCCGCCTTTCACCTTCCCAATTAGAGATTCCACCCCCCCGCCCAGGGCATTTGGAACACATCCTTAAATGTGGCTATATCCACGTGCAACATGTAGCTTTGTTTTGCATGTTGCTTAAAGGGTAACTTTGTTTCTTTGTCTGTCATAATGCATGTAATATCTTTCCATGATACTGTGACTTCCCTGGCGGTCCAGTGGTTAAGACTCCTCGCTTCCACTGCAGGGGGAATGGGTTCTATCCCTGGTTGGGGAAGCTCCACATGCCTGCAGTGCGGCTGGGGGAGAAAAAAAAAAAAAGATTCCCTGGGGTGCATCTCCCATGCTATTCAGTCCCTAGTGGAAGACACTGAGGTGACCTCCAAACTGAGCTGTCAGTAATGACCATTTCCCTTCTTTATATTGCTGCAATCAAGGTCTAAGTCCCTGGAGAGAGAAATCTGGAAGTCTGAGCTGTGTCTTCCACCCTCTTCTTGGCTAAAGGAGGTGGGAGCATCTTACTGGACTGGACCACGTGACACCTTCCAGTGGGAGAGAGGACACACCTGTGTCAGGGGTGTAGTCAGAGGAGGAGGTACAGGGGCTGTGAGAGCAAAAACAGACATTTAGTACCACAATAGGAAAAAGAAAGAACAATACTCTTGGACTCGGTGTCTGACCAGGCACTGGGAAAAGCAGACAGACACAAGAAGTTGGAACAGTGTGGACAACCGAGTACCTGTACCTGTCACCTCATGTAACTCTGTCTGGCCCACATCCCAGTCCAGTCTGGGACTATTAGCATATATTTGCATATATATTTTGCAGTCACAGTACACATATACATTTGTACTCTGCTGCTCTCCCTTAAAAGGGAGAAAACATTGGCTGCATAATCTCATAAACATTACTTTAATCTCTGTACATACTCTTTCCAGTTGGTGTAATATACTTGACTCTTTACTGTTGTAAATTTAATGTAGATTTTAGAGAACACCACAGAAACATAGAAACGTCGGTTGTTCGAAATATTTCCTTAGCAGAAATTCTCAGGCACAGCATTACTGGACCAAAGGTATAATAATTATTCTAATGATTTTTTTTTTTTTTTACATATGACATTACCTTTCTAGAGAGAATCAAAACTTACTATGCTACTTGCAGTGTATTTGGTTTTAATCTCACCTCAACCTTGCAAGTATTGTGTATTATTCTATCCCTTACTTGATATTTTCTGGTAAAATCATGATGCTGTTGTTATTTTCATTTGTATGAATTTAAATATTACTGATGTTGACCACCAATAGGTAATCTTTGGCCCAGATGTCAGGTACTGCACAGGCAACAGTAGTAATGGCAGTAACGTAGCTCAATCCGGGGCATGTTCCTTATTCCAATTTTGTTGCAAAACTGAAAATGCTTCCCAGGCAAGTGGCAGTATGTAGGCAAAGCCAAAGGAGATCAAGCTTCTATTTAAAGAATGACTTTGGGATTTTTCTTCCCATCCTTTGCTTCCATCTCATACTTTTCCCCTCTGGCACTTGGAGCCACATGGGGACGGTGGTAAGCTTGGAGTTGGGTGCAAGAGCTCTGGAGTCAAGCCTCCCTCACTTACCATCCGTGGGCCTTAGTTCTTTCCTCTTTTGAAAAATCAAGATAGGTGCTATTATCTTTGTAATGGGGCTTTGTAAGGAATAAATGAGATGATGAGATGGTTGACATAAGGCTAAGGACCCAGCACCAGCACCCAGGGTGCATTTGTGGCCCATCCTCCGTCACAGAAGGAGAGTGAGATGCCTCTCTGAGACCCACTGCCACCCAGACCACGGAGATGTGCCTTCCCTGGAACTTCATGTGCTTTTTCTTTTCAGTTCACTTCTTTTTGCCAAAACTTCTCAAACCTGTGTCCCATCAACTTTAGGCACTACAATCGAACCCAAAGCAAAGGGGTCCAGTGGTGAGTTTTTAGCCAAAGCTACAATCTATCCAAGATAGGGGGGTTTGGAGAAGTTTGGGGGTCCCCATCTGTACCCCTCAAGTCTAACCACATAGAGATCCTTGAAACAGCCCTAGAACTGGCTTTGAGGCCATTGTATCTGGTGGTTTTATTTTGTGGTTTAAGTAGGATGAGCAAATCTATTCAAGGTTCCAGAACAATCTCCTTGCCACAGAACCAGAAGCTCTAAATGCAGGACACATCTGTGGTTCTCACTCAGATGCAGATAAACCTGTTATATGAAAGGGATGAAGTACTATGTTGGAACATTGAAACAGACATAGAAAAACACTTGCATTTGCTACATAAAAGGCCAAATTGAGTAGAGAAAGAAGAATGAGCTGGGAGTGACGGGTGTGTGTTGAATCCCAGCTCAACCCCTTACCGGCTGTAGGAACTTAGTCAATTCTCACTATTATTACTACATCCATTGTTATTTTATTATTTACTACTTCTGGGGGAGGGATTACTTTTTATTTGGTGCTACCTCGTATCCTTACAACAAACCTATTAAAGAAATATTGTGGGCTTCCCTGGTGGCGCAGTGGTTGAGAGTCCGCCTGCTGATGCCGGGGATACGGGTTCGTGCCCCGGTCCGGGAAGATCCCACATGCCGTGGAGCGGCTGGGCCCATGAGCCATGGCTGCTGAGCCTGCACGTCCGGAGCCTGTGCTCCGCAACGGGAGAAGCCACAACGGTGAGAGGCCTGCGTACTGCAAAAAAAATAATAATAATAAATAAATAAATATTGTGGGCTTCCCTGTTGGCGCAGTGGTTGAGAGTCCGCCTGCCAATGCAGGGAACGGGTTCGAGCCCTGGTCCGGGAGGATCCCACATGCTGTGGGGCAACTAGGCCCATGAGCCACAACTGCTGAGCCTGCGCTCTAGAGCCCGCAAACCACAACTGCTGAGCCCGCGTGCCACAACTACTGGGGCCCGCACGCCTGGAGCCCGTGCTCTGCAGGGACAGGCCACTGCAATGAGAAGCCCACACATCGTGAACTCGCTGCAACTGGGGAAAGCCCGTGTGCAGCAAAGAAGACCCAATGAAGCCAAAAATAAATAAAATAAATAAATTTATTTAAAAATATATATATATTGTGACCTCACGTTATATGGTAGCAACCTATTTGGGAGATTCTTTATAGAAGTTCTTTATAGAAGAACCTTTATAGAGTTCCATTGTATTGCATGTACCATAATTTAATTTACCTGTTTCCCTACTGATGAATATTTGGATTTTATCTTTGTGAGATCATATATAATAGGATAAATACAAATAAAATTACTGCATCAAAGAATGTGTACTTAATTTTTAAAATATAATAGCAAATTACATTTCATTGCCGGACTCACAAAGAGTATGTTCTCAAACTTTACCTGTCAAATTGCTAAAAATGAGAAATGGTATTTCAATAGTATTTTGATATATTTTAAATAGCATTTCTCTTTGGAGAGAAGTTAAGTATTTTTTTCCTTGTGTTTAAAAGACAAATTTTCATGTTCTTTTCTGTGAATTATTGTTTATATCCTTTGTCCACTTTGGGGGTGTATGCATGTGGAAGGGTGTTCGACTTTTTCTTATTGATTTATGGAAGCTCTTATATTAAGGAAATGAGTCATTTGTCTGAGCTGTGTGTTGCAAATATTCTTTTCCAAAATTGTTTTTATCTTTTGGCTCTGCTTTGGATGTTTTTTCCTAGGCTGAAATTTTTCTATGTAGTTGATCAGTCTTTTCTTCTGTGGCTTCTGAATTTTGTATCATAGTTAGAAAGGCATTCCTCCCTTCACCTGTATTTTCTTCTAATATTTTATTTTATAATTTTCTTTTTTAATGTTTCAATCTGTGATCCTCTGGGATTTGTTTTGGTTTCTATTGGTTTTGATAAATGTAATTATCAAGAATGAAATGATCAGAAAGAGAAAGACAAATACTGTATGCTGACACATATATATGGAATTTAAGAAAAAAAAATGTCATGAAGAACATAGGGGTAAGACAGGAATAAAGACACAGACCTACTAGAGAATGGACTTGAGGATATGGGGAGGGGGAAGGGTAAGCTGTGACAAAGTGAAAGAGCGGCATGGACATATATACACTACCAAATGTAAGGTAGATAGCTAGTGGGAAGCAGCCGCATAGCACAGGGAGATCAGCTCGGTGCTTTGTGACCGCCTGGAGCGGTGGGATAGGGAGGGTGGGAGGGAGACGCAAAAGGGAGGGGATATGGGAACATATGTATATGTATAACTGATTAAATTTGTTATAAAGCAAAAAAAAAAAAAAAATGAAATGAAACTTTATCAAATGCCTTTTCAGAATCTATGAGATGCATAGTTTTTCCACTCTTGATCAATTGATATGGTAGATCTATTATTAATAGATTTTCTAATATTGAATTCCTGGAATAAATCCCACTTGGTCACGTTTTACTATTCCTATATTGTTACATTGAATTCTGTTTATTAATCACTTATTGAGGAATTTAGTATTGATATACCTAAATGAAGTTAGCTTAGTTTTTTTTTTTTTTCGGTATGCGGGCCTCTCACTGTTGTGGCCTCTCCTGTTGCAGAGCAAAGGCTCCGGATGCACAGGCTCAGCGGCCATGGCTCACGGGCCTAGCCGCTCCACGGCATGTGGGATCTTCCCGGGCCGGGGCACAAGCCCGTGTCCCCTGCATCGGCAGGTGGACTCTCAACCACTGCGCCACCAGGGAAGCCCTAGCTTAGTTTTTAAAAATATTTTTATTACAAAATACCATACATGGAAAAGAATATGTATGTGTGTGACTTAAAGAATAATAACTATATGCTTCCACCCAGTGTAAGATACTAAGTACAGTCCTCGGTTTTCCTGGTAGTTGGATCACCTGTGAATGTATCCTTAAGCAACATACTGCTTAATTTTGCTTGTTTGGGACCTTGATTAAAACAGAATGAAACTACAGATATATGTGTATATTCTTATGTGACTTGCTTTCTTTGAACGATGCTGCTTTTTTTTTTTTTTTATAAATCGAACCATGTTGATGGGCCTGATTGTGATTCATTCACTTTCACAGCTGTGCACAACATAATAGTTGAATTAAACCTCGTTGTTGAATCTCCTTATCCAGGATCTGGCATGTATTTCCATTTCTTGAAGTCTTGTTTTGTGTGCTTCTGGAGTGTGTTAAAAAGAGCATGGATTCTGGAATCAGACTGTTGAGGTTTGAATCTCTGTCAACTATACTATCTGTGTGGCATGTTATTTAACCTCTCTAAGCCTCAGTTTTCACACCTGAAAAATGGCAGTAAAGTACCTATTACCTCATAGGGTTGTTGAAAGGTTTCAAATGAATTCATATATGAAAAGTACTTGAGGTAGTGCATGGTGCTCTGTATAACTGTTTGGTATGGCTATAGCATTATGTGATAGTGATAGTCATGTATTTTATTATTGTTAGAACTTGAGGTTGTTCCCTGTCTTAGCTCGTTACAAATAATACTGCTGAGTGCTTCTTGTGTTTGTCCCTCACTGCACATAAACAAGAGGAATGAAGTTGCTTGGTCATAGGGTGTGTGTCCTCAACTTTTACTAGGCTATGCTAAATTGTTTTCCAAAGTAGTTGTACCAATTTATACTCCTATCCACAGAGTTTGAGAATTTCTGTTGCTGGACATTTTTGCTATCCTGTCCTATCAGGTTTTTAAAGTTTTACCAATTTGTTAAGTATGCAGTTGTATTCCATTGGGGTAAAAATTTGCCTATTTTGTATTTTTATTGGCCATTTCATTCTTCAACAAAATGCCTGTTTGTCATGGAGCCGGTTGGTTTTTCTTATTCATCCCTAAATTCTCTTTATGTGTTAGAAATAGTTTTTCTTTCACGCTGTACCTTTTCTTTTCACTTTTTAACTATCTTTTGATAAACAAAACTCTTGATTTTCATACAGTCAAGATTGCATGTCATTCCCTTTATGGTTGATATATTTTTGTATGAATTATGAAGAAATCCTACCCCGTGGTGATGAAGATAACTTTTACATTCTCTTCTAAAGATTTATAGTTTTGCCTTTCACATTTAGATCTTGATTTTTGTCACATCTTTGAGATATAATTCACATACCATTCAGGCAATTCACCCTCTAAAATGTACAACTCAAGTTTGTTATTATCAATATATTCAGTTGTACAACCATCACCAAAATCAATTTTAGAACATTTTCACCACCTTAAAAAGAAAACTTGGGCTTCCCTGGTGGCGCAGTGGTTGAGAGTCCGCCTGCCGATGCAGGGGACGCGGGTTCGTGCCCCGGTCCGGGAGGATCCCACATGTCGCGGAGCGGCTGCGCCCGTGAACAATGGCCGCTGGGCCTGCGCGTCTGGAGCCTGTGCTCCGCAACGGGAGAGGCCACAGCGGTGAGAGGCCCGCGTACCGTGCAAAAAAAAAAAAAAAAAAGCAAACTTTTATACTATAGCAGTCACTTCTCATTTCCTCCCAAACCCACTAACACGTGGCAACCACTAATTAACTTTCCATCTCTATATATTTGCCAGTTCTGGACATTTCATATAAATGGAATCATGTGATCTCTTGTGACTAGATTCTTTCACTTAGCATAGTGTTTTCAAAGTTTATCCATGTTATGTATCAGTACTTCATTCCTTTTTATTGCCAATTAACATTCCATTGTATGGATACACTACATTTTGTTTTTGCATTCATCAGTCGATGGACATTTGGGTTGTTCCCACTTTGGGGCCATTATGAATAATGCTGCTGTGAGCATGTCTACATGAGTTTTTGTGTGGACACATGTTTCCATTTCTCTTGGGTATATACCTGAGAGGAGAACTGCTGGGTCATATGGGAAGTCTATATTTAACATTTTGGGGAACTGCTAGACTGTTTTCCAAAGCGGCTGCACCATTTTATATTCCATCAACAGTGTGTGAGGGTTCCAATTTTTCTACTTCCTTGCCAACACTTGCTGTTGTCTGACATTTTGATTGTAGCCATACTAGTGGGTATGAAGTGATGGCTTATTGTGATTTTGATTTGCATTTTCCTATTTCAACTCTTTTAATATACAGACTATCTTGCAGTGTTCTCCCACAAATGATGAAGAAACTAGATAGTTTGTTCCATAGAATTCCCCAGGCTGGATTTAGGTGATTGTGGTGGAAGCATTTTTTTTAAAGTGTTTCTCATTTTTTGTTTTCCTTAGAATTGGAAATTAGATTCCAGACCTGTGCAGCCTAAACACTAGTCACTAGCCTAAACACTTTGGCTATTTAAATCTAAATTAATTAAAATTAAATTAATATTTCAGTTCCTCGGTCTCATCATATTTCAAATGCTCAGAGGCCACGTATGGCTCATGGCTGCTACATTGGACAGTGAAACTGCAGAATATTTTCATCATCTCAGAAAGTTCTATTCTTTTGAAGTGTTGGCCTGATCAGGTTCAGTGAGGCTTAATCAAGATTAAGCTGTGCATGATTTGAATCCATTGAAATCTGAGATTTGCTTTATGACCCAGGTGGTGGTCAATTTTTGTCAGTGCTCTATGTGCTAAATGTATACTGTGCGATTGTTGGGTGTAGTGTTATACTTGTGTTAGCTAATTGTGCTGTTTAGATTTTCTCTGTCCTACTGATTTTTTGGCCATTGTTTTCTGTCAGTTGCTGACAGAGGTTAGTTAAGGTCTTCCACTATTAGACTGTCTGAATAAACTATAGTGCAGTTGACCCCTGAACAACATGGGGGTTAGGGGTGCCGACCCTCTGTGTAGTCGAAAATCCACTTATAACTTATAGTTCATCCTCCGCAGATTCAACCAGCCACAGGTCCTGTAGTACTGCTGAAAAGCAGTTTACTCTTGAAAAAAATCTGCATTTAAGTGGACCCACAAAGTTCAAACCCGTGTTTGTTCAAGGGTCAACTGTATAGTATGAACATACAGTGGAGTACTTTGCATCTAAAAAGGAATGAGGAATGTCATTTTAAACAACTCTGAAGGGATCTCCGGGATAGATTTCCCAATGAAAAGACAGGTGGAAAATTAGCATGTAGAGTTTCCAAGCGTATGCCTAAGAAAGGGGGGAAACAAATCTACGTGTGTATTTGCTTCCATTTAAGAAAAGAAACAATTTTAGCATTTTAAAGCTTTTGAAATTGTTGTTTACAGTGGGAAGAAGGGAATAGGGTGGAAGGGACTGGCGTGGGAGCTAGCTCTTTGAATATGCCTTATTTTGTTCTTGGCACCATTAAATACATTTTAGATAATGATAAAACAAAATTTTAAAATTAGTCTCCCCAAATAAGGAATAAAACAACAGGAATGAACCTAAATATGTATCCGGTTGCTGGTATAGATGGCCACATGGAAACCAACTATTTCAAGGGAGCTTAAAAACACAGTAATGTGCCTATACAAACCCAGTGAAGTACATTCTGAAGACGAATAATTTAAAAAATTTCAAACTCTCTTCAGTAATCATGTTGATGATGGTGTTCGTATTGCTATTTTGAGACTGGTGTGTGTATTGTGGAATAAAGCCAATGAGTAATTGACTGTGTCACTGAACTGGAATTTTAGATAGGAGAAAGAGGAAGAGATATAAGTAAAATAAGATTAAGCACAAGCCCCTTAGTTGTGTATATGAATTGGTAGAATCAGAATAAACCCATGATGTATTTTATTTTAAGAATACTTCCTTGCTCTCTAGTGAAAAGCCTTAGAAACAATGATCAACCCAGTGGCAATGAGCGCCCCTAGTGTCTGATTATGGTATCTACCACCTCCCCCCTGAAAGAAACCAGAGCTCCTTGGGTAGATTCAAGGTCTGGGCTGACAATATATAAAATAAACCTAAAAACAGCTTGGCATTTTAATAAGCATGGGAAGCTATCAAAGACTATTAAGGCCATGTCAAAAGGACTAAAGAGCCCACTTAAAAGGTTCCCACAGGCCCAAAATCGGATAATTTTAGCATCAGTAAGGATAAATAATTGCCATGGAATGAAATATATCAAATACATTTAAACCTACTAGCTCATAATATTAAAAACTCATTGTCCCCTTTGAAGGATGCTACAGAACTAACTGATTATTCTGAAAATGGGAAATCAAGCATTTATCCTGCCTTTTTTTTTTTTCAAACTGTACCTCAGGGTAACCAAGTAATTGATAAGGTTTCTCTTTATAGAAAGATCCCAGCTAATAAATGAAGAAGTGGTAGAACTGGAACGTTACCATTTTTTTTGCAGTCTTCTAAGAAAATGTGGATTTAGGCAATGTGTATAAGAGCACTGACATCTCAAAATGACAGTGAGACCTTATGTGCCTTCCGCTGGAAGTACACTTCACTGCCTATAAAGTCTTTTTGCCTGAGTAAAACTCAAGCCTGTATTTGATAAGTCCTCTAAGTCAAACTACCAGTTTTTAGGAAATGCAGGGCAAAGAAAAACATGTTAAATGACCCCATAAGTATGCAATCAACAAAAATCCAGAAGGTGGGAAATTCTATAGGACAAATGGTCCAATTTCTTCAACAAATACACTGCAAGAAAAAAGGAGAGGGAGCCCATAGAACAAGAGAGACTTGAAAGACCCATTGAGTAAATTCAATGTGTAGACCTTGTTTGGATCCTAATTTGAGCAAACCAACTATACCAATATCATATAAGATAGAGAAATTTGAACACTGATTGTGTATGATAATTAACATCAAGGAATTATGTGAAGGTCTTTATATATGATAATGGTGTTGTGTACATATAATTTAAGAGCTTTTTACCTTTTAGAGATACCTACTGAAATATTTATAGATAGTGATATGGTATCTGTGACTTACCTTGAATGAATCCCTCCAGTGTCAGGAGGAGTGGCGAGGCATAGCTGAAGTAAGAGGGGCCGTCAGTTAATATTTGTTGAGGCTGAGTAATGGGTACATTGGGTTTGGTATGCATTTGATACTTTTGTGTGTGAACATTTTTTCATAATAAAACTTTAACTGTATATATTTACAGGAAAAGAGTTCTTTAAGGAAATATTTGAGGTAAAAAATAGTACTGGTGGTATACTGATATGACTATAAATGTAAAGGAAGTCATCAAATAATGAAGATTGGGGAACATGACACAGGGGACATGCAGGGGTTTGCAAACTCTCCTTTGCCCTCAGGGTTCCTCAGACTCTCTCCCAAGGAGACTTTCCCTTCCACCTTAATCAGAAAGTCTCTGCTTTTTAATTTTGTATATTGAGGTTTCTTATGACTTACCTTGAACAAAGTGTTCTGAAGTATAAAATAAAATTCAAAAGCTACAACTCTAGGACTTACTTTCTCCCTTTAAAAAACGCCTCCTTCTCATTTTCCAAGCTTAAGGATAGTAGCCAAACCTGTTGGCTGAGTTTAACATGCAAGAGCTGTGGTTCACATTCAAACTGCTATTCTACCAATGGAAAAGCCTTTTGGCATCTGTATTAGTCAGGTTAAGCAGCCTTAGGCTACAGTAACAAACAGCCCCACAACTCCCAGAAGTTTACCATAACAGAAGTTTATTTCTTGTGTTCACAAAGTCTACTAGGGTCTGGATGATTCTTTGGAACTTTTCCATGTGATGACTCAGGAATCTAGGCTGTTTTGGTTTTGTGGCTCATCCATTCAGTGAGAGAAATTCTCAATCATTGCAGCACTGAAGGAGTCCTAATAACCCACCAAAGGGTCTGGCACAAATGTCACTTCTATTCACAACCTGTTGTCTAGAAGTAGTTATGTGACACCACCTAAATGCAAGGGGAAATGTGGGGCAGCCCATGGAATATCTGGCAGGCATTTCTGTTGCTGCCAAAGCATCTCACCATCTTTATTCACATTGTGCCCACCTCCCGCACTGCCCTCCATCCCCCGGACACACTGGGTCAAGCACTAGATTGTGTAGAAGGTGATATGATCAGATCACCATTGACAACATGATGCTTCCAAAACATTGGTCCCGTTGGGAGCATCTCATTGAATCCCTTGCCTTCAGATGAGTGAAATACCGAAACCATCCAAGACAAAGGGTGGCCTGCTTTATTTTGCAGTGTCTGCTGCAGAGCTTGCAAACTAGTGTCCCATGAGGCTAAATACATGCTATAGGACTTTACATAAAATTCTACATTTTAAACTTCTCTTGAGGAATTGAAAGGTTTGGCAACACAAGCCGTATATCCATCAACCAGCCAAAACTGAGCAGTGGCTGCACACAGATGGCCATTCACTCCCTAGTCTTAAGTGAGTCCCGGCCACCTGCAGCTTGATTGAATCCCAGTACCTGCTCTTTAGGTAGCAGAGTTTGTGATCACTGCTGTGTGTGTTTGCGTGGTGGTATCTACTACAGTTTTATTACCCCAAAGATGGAGTTATTTCATAGGTATAGTAAAGACCTCTCACTCTTTAATTTCCCTCTTATCTGGTCATTTATGGTGTTAATGTTCTCTTCTTGATGAAGTCTCTTAATCGTCTTCTTTTTGGTCAAAGCTGAAACCCTTCAATTTCTTTATTACTGTTCCCCTTTCTGCTCCAATATTCATCCCTCTGACCATTCTTGTCAATATCATTAGGCTCCTCTAGCTTGTTCACACCTTCTAAAGGTTATTTTGAAACAAACTAGATAAAAGAAATCCAGATATTAGAATTGAAATACTGCAACAAACAAAACTCCAGGCTGACATGGATAGACTGTGTTTTGGCCCTTGCAGGTTAAAATTATTGTCACATTCCTTAATCTAAGAGGTTTTGTCAAATCTCTTTGGGCTGGAAGTTCGCATAAGGCACTGGGGCTGACTGCAGGACTCACTCCTGTAAGCATGCTGTGGATCCCATCTCTAGGACTGGAATAAGAAAGAAGCTTTGTTACGATCTCTGCACCCTCCACCCGCAGAGATCCAACTGCAGTAATATTTGTGGGTACAGCTCCAGAAATTACTTCAGACTCCAGCCCACACCTAATTTAATATGGGGCTTGTTGACTACTTACCAGCGGATTTCTTTTTTGCTTTATTATGGTCTTGTTTCTAATAATCTATTAATATTAATGAGGACAGAAGCCAGTACTCACAGAGCTGATACTGTATCTGGCACTGTTCCAAGAGCTTTCCATGGTTCTGTTCAAACCAATAACCCTATGAAGTAGGTACAATTATATTCCATTTTACAGACATGAAACAGACTGGGGCTTGGAGAGATTAAGAGACTTTCCCAAGGATTTGAAGCTGGACAGACTCATGTTCCACAGTCCTTGTGCTTCATCATTATGCTATACTGCCTCCCTTATAAAAAATATTTAAAATGGGAATATTTGTAATCACTAATATAGTTTGATCTAAATGCATCGTTTTCATTCTTAGCAGGTGATTGTGCCTTCTAGCTCCATTTAGCTAGTGAAGGGAGACACCTGGTGGTGATCTTGTTTTTTTAAAACTTTTCATTATGGAAAATTACAAGCAAATACAAAGTAAACAGAAGAGTATAATCCCTCCTGTACCCATCACCTGGCTTCAACAATTATGAACATTCTGCCATCCTGTTATCATTTTTACCTCCACGTACTCCCCGTCCTCTCCCCACTTGATTATTTTTATGGTTCTTTTTAAAACAAAATGTACATGTATCATAATGTCCAACATCGTAACCATTTATCTTGACAAATAGATACACCCATGTAACTCAGAGTCCTCTCAAGTTAGGGTATATTTCCATCACTCCAAAAATGTCCTCGGCCAGGCAGTCCCCCCATAACCAGGCAACAATTGTTGTGATTTTCACTGTCGATTAGTTTTGCTTGTCCTAGAATTTCATATAAATGGAATCATACAGCGTGCAGTCTTTTGTGTCTGAGTACTTTCACTCAGCATAATGTCTGTGTCATTGTGCATATCTGTCATTTCTCTTTTATTCCTGTACCCATTCGATTGTATAGATGTTCCACAACCATTCTCCAGTTGATAGGAATTTGGACTGTTTCCAGTTTGGGACCATCATGAATAAATTTGATGCAAACCTGCATGTTCCAGTCTTTTTGTGGACATATGTCTACATTGCTCTTGTGTAAATACTTAGGGATGGAATTGCTGGATGAAAGGGTAGAGGTTTGGTTAACTTCATTAGAAACTGCCAGACTTTTCCCCAGTGGTTCCATCGCTTTACCTTCCTGCCAGCAATGTATGAGAGTTCTGTCTGCTCCACAATCTTGGGAATGTTCGATGTCATCAGTCTTTTTCGTTTGAACTCTTCTGGTGGCATCTCATTGCGGTTCTGATGTGCATTTCTCTGATTACTAATGATGAGCACTTTCCTATGTGCTTATTGACCATCTGTCTATCTTCCTTTGTGAAGCAGCCATTCAAGTCTTTTGCCCAATTTCTGTGTTTTTTGCTTTTTTTTAACTGAGCTGTTGGAGTCTTTTATTCTAGACACAAATTCTTTGCAGGTATATAGTTCATGAACATTTTTTTTTGCCAGTCTATGGCTTGCTGATTCATTTCTTAACAGTATCTTCTGATGAGAAGGTTTATATTTGATGAAGTTCTAATTTCTTTTTCTTTTGTCTCTTACAGTTATTTCTTCCTGTGTCCTAAGAAAATTTTGCCTTTCTCTGGATGAAAAGATATTCCCCTCTATTTTCTCCTAGTAGCTTTACAGATCTTGCATTTATATCTAGATCTAAAATCCATCTCAAATGAATATATATTAACTCTATATACTTATATATACATATATAAATGTATATAATATACAATATATTTTATTGTATAATATACATATGTATGTAGTCTGATGTAGGGGTTGAAATGCAATTTTTCCTTATAGATATCCAGTTGTTTGTACACCATTGGTTGAAAAGATTTTCCTTTTCCGCACCAAGTGGTTTTGGTACCTTTGACAAAAATCAGTTGACACACAGTCTTGATTATTTAAAGAAGTGTGAGTCCTCTAGCTTTGTTTTTCTTTTTCAAGATGGTTGCGGCTATTCTAGGAACTTTGCACAGCCATATGTGCCAGGTGTCCATTTATTGTCTCTCAGATCCAAATTCACCGTTCCGTACCTGCTCTGGGATAATGAAGTGGACTCCTTAAACATTTCTCCTTGAAGAAGGCATGATGTCAGTCTTTGTCACTAGAAGGTGCTGGAAGGACATTGCAATAGCAGACGGTTTCTCCTCACAGCTCCTTTTGTGATGTTTTGCTTTTCCTTGCCTTTCAGCTGCCATCAGCTGCACAGTGGGATGTGGCAGGCAGACATACACGGACTGTGTACCCAGAGCACAGAGTCCCTTGTGACTTTGCAGCCCTGGCCTGGTCACCACCTTGCCACAGTCCTCCCAGTACAGACATCACACACTCCAGCCCTCCTACCCACAGCAGCTCCCCACTTCCTCTGCACACCCCCAGCCTCAGCTTCCCTGAGCCCTGGAGAGCTGTTTCCCACGGCCCTCCCAACCCAAACAGGGCAGCACCGGGTCTCCCGCCCAGCGGTGATCCGGCTCCCTTTGCTTGTCTGTTCCTGGGAGGGTTGTTCTGCTGCCTGGTCTGCCCTTAGTAACCTAGCAAGATTCTCCACCATCCAGCGCGCTGCCACCAACCTTCTCCGGGGAGGTCTGAAGCCCAGCCTTTGGGAGGAGACCCTCCAAGTTTGTCCTTTGTTGATGTTGAAATATTCCTCTGCAACAAGATAGTCTCCTTTTGACCAATGTTCTCATCACTCATCTTTGAATTACATAGCAAGTTTAGGCAACTAACATTCAGTGAGTACAGCATGGTCAGGAAAGCAGGCTATAGGGCCAGGCTATCTAGGTGCATATCCTGACTCTGCCTTTTGGCAGGTCTTGGACATGTTTTATAACCTCTCTGTCCTCAGTGTTCTCGCCTGTAGAATGGGCATGATAAGAGCATAGGGTCAGAATGAGGATCAAGAGAGATAATACATGTCAAGCATTTAGTGTAGTGACTAACATAGTAAATGCTCAGTTCCTGGCAGCAGCCGCTGTTACTACAGTTATTGCTTTTACTATCATTACTTGTATCCCTAACTGGATCATAAATGCTTAATGAAGAGAGCATAATTTAATCTCTGCTCTCAGCTATCCCCAGAGTTTGGGATCTTACTATTTCCATTTTAGACGAGCAATAAAAATGACAGAATAAGCGAGTTGCTGAGGAATGTTCTGTTTCCTGTAGAAAGAAGAAGTGGGACGGAAGCACATTCGTCTGCACATGGAAGGCGCGCTGACTGCCCGGGACAAGGTCGGGGTGCAGGATTTTGTGTTGTTGGATGCCTACACCAGTGAATCTGCTTTTCTGGACAACCTTCGCAAGCGTTTCAGCGAGAACCTCATCTATGTAATGTAACCCGTTTCTCAGCTGTTTTTCCTAGAGTGGTGGCTCCCTTCTGGTCTTGTCTCGATGATCGTGAACAGTATCACTCTAATTAGGTTAGGCATTAAAGGGGGGTGTCGAGGGACCACTGTCGGGTACACTTTGATTCTTTGAATTAAGACTTTTGTGTCTGCTGGTGGCAGAGACCCAACTTAAATCAGCCTAAGCTGCAAGAGGGAATCTATCAACCTATGTAACTTCAGGGTCCAGAAATAGATCTAGGGTCTAAGGGTGATGTCTTGAGGACTCTTTCCCATCCCTCTGCTTTCTTTTGCATCAGTTTCCTTCTGGAGCAGCCTCTCTGCATGGTGGTGAGGTGACTGCCAGCAGAACCAGGCTGATATGTTATCCTCTTAAAGCTGCTACTGAGAAGGGAGCAAGTCTTCTGGGAGATGGAGGATTGGCCCATGTTGGGTCATGTGTCTATCTCTGAACCAATCCCCATAGGTAGAAATGAGGAATATTCTGACTGGCCAGGCTATTCCCAGGCCCACTTCTAGAGGTGAGGGATGAGGCCAGTGGCCCCCTGACCTCATGATATGGACTGAGAGCTGGAGAAGTTCTCTCAGAGGAATCTGTTGGAAGAAGGGGGACTTGATGCCAGGCAGGCAAAAATAAGAGATGTCCACCATATCCCAGGAATCTTCAAGGGTCAAGACTGCAGTATTTTACCAGAACTCTGTTCAAGTTGGTCTCCTTGCTTCTAGTGGTCAATTTTTATTAAGATCTCCATTTATCACTCCACCTTGGTTTGATTGGTTGCTGTTCAGGTAAATTCCTTTAAGGGTGCACTCAACAGTGTTTCTGTGTGTGTGTGTGTGTGTCTGTGTCTGTGTGGGTGGGTGTGTTATTGTTTAATTTTATTAGCTTTTGCTAAGAGTAAATGAGATGATCAGAAGCAGTTTAAAAATATTAAAAAATTAAAAAAAAATTTTTTTCTTATAGTTATTTTGTTTGTAATAGTGCACGTGACTTAGTCTACATGTGGAAACCAAGGTTACCAAAAGAAACAAGCAAAGTGTTTCTCAGAGTGTACATTTTTAATCGTGGAAATAAATTTCATCTATAAGTTTATGTATAAGCAGAAGAGAAATAGTATGGTTTGGGGAAGTATAAGTGGGATGATAGGATCATCATGGATAAACGAAATGTTTCCAACCTGAACAGGTAAATTTCAGAAACTGTGTTCTATCTTGGAAGATTTCTACTGATGGAAGCGATGCAGAGTTTTAGTCAAAATACTCATCTGTGATCCGGTTCTCTGTTTGAGTTTGTCCTAGAGATTGGAAACAATAGTTGGAATGATTTTAGCATAATTTAATGTAGGCTTGAGTACCTCCAGCTTTTGAGACTCTGAAATGAAAAGCAACAAACAAACTCAGAATCTGAAAATACCAGATATATTTTTTATACCATTTTTATTTATTTATTTTTTTTTGCGGTACGCGGGCCTCTCACTGTTGTGGCCTCTCCCGTTGTGGAGCACAGGCTCCGGATGCGCAGGCTCAGCGGCCATGGCTCACGGGCCCAGCCGCTCTGCGGTATGTGGGATCTTCCCGGACTGGGGCACAAACCCGTGTCCCCTGCATTGGCAGGCGGACTCTCAACCACTGCACCACCAGGGAAGCCCTATACCATTTTTCAAAGTTACTTTCCATTTACAGTTCTTACAAAATATTGGCTCTATTCCCCGTGTTGTACAATACATCCTTGAACCTATCTTACACCCAATAGTTTGTACATCCCACCCCCAAACCTATATCTTGCTCTCCCCCACCTCTCCCCACTGGTAACCACTAGTTTATTCTCTATATCTGAGTACCAGATGTATTTTTTTTTAATACTGGGATTTTTAAAAATAAATTTATTTATTTTACTTATTTATTTTTGGCTGCATTGGGTCTTCGTTGCTGCACGCAGGCTTTCTCTAGTTGCAGTGAGTGGGGGCTACTCTTCATTGCAGTGCAGGGCTTCACCGCAACTACTGAAGCCCACGCACCTAGAGCCCGTGCTCCAGATGTATTTTTAAAGGAGCCTAAATATTTATTTTTATATATAAGAGCTTAGAACTTTTATTCATAATCATATTCCAAGAAGCTTTCTTTAGTGGCTATATTACACATATAAGTACTTCAAACGCTTGAATATTAGTTGAATCCAACAGTGAGATCTAGAGAAATAAATGCCAGTAGTGGGAGCGTTTGCCCAGTTTTAGATGGCAGGTATATATGCTTGCCCTGCTTTCACTCAGTCACCAGAAGGACCTTTGTGAAACACAAATCAATCAGATTATGGTGTACACCCTCAAAGTCATCTCTTTTACAGAATAGTTCAGGGCAGTGTTTCATTTCAGTAGCGGGGAGTGGGCCCTCTGACATCCATTGCATGTGGAATGACACCCTGCATGGTCTCAGCTCACACCCTCCCCAACATCCTCTCTACCATTTTCTAGTCTCCCCTCCCTCACTGGCCTCCAACGTAGAGCCACACATGTCCCCTCAGCCTGAGATGCCCTTCCTGCCTACATTTTTCATGACAGGCTCATCATCCTTCAAGTCTCAGCTCAGATGTCATCTCCTTAGAGAAGCCTCCCAAAGCCCACTAGCTAAGGTGGCCTTCCTTAGTCATTCACTCACTCATTACTCTCTTTATGCCTTTCTTAGCACACTAATTGAAGCAGTCGTGGTCCCTCGGCTGTTTGTCTGCCTGCCTATGCCATGTAGGCTCCATAACAGCAGAGAGCGCCCCCCCTCCCCACCTGTCTTATTTATCGTGTTATAGTCCCAGCACTGAAGGAATACAAGGAGATTATAGCATGTGATGGTCTTTTGCTGTAGCCATTTGCACCCCGAAATTCCTCACTAGGGCTTTGGTCTGTTCCTCTAGACGTATATTGGGACCCTCCTTGTGTCTGTGAACCCATACCAGGAGCTTGGAATCTACACTGTGAGCCAGATGGAACTTTATCAAGGGGTCAATTTCTTTGAACTGCCACCGCATGTGTAAGTAGCACCCATGAGGTCAGCAATAGGAGTATTTTCCTTGCTTTCTACCTCTCTTTTTTCCCCTCTCTCCCTTCACCCCACCCATCCACCTACCACCCATCCAGCCATTCATCTACCCACCCACATACCCACCCATCCACCTATTCACCCACCCATCCATTCATCTACCCACCCATCCATCTACCCATCCATTATCCATCCACCCAACCATGTACATCCTTGATGCATGCTCATTAGGTTGTGTATCTCACTTAAACTGCTGCCTTTCAACAGTGGAAAACATCAGGAGATCAAATCTAAGCTTAAATATGATGAGAGGTAGAATCTTTGTATGACTCCTGAGAAATCTAAATGTGGCTAGGGAGGTGTCTTCTCTTGGAAATGGATTGCTATAGTGCCTTCTACTGCTACCTGAATGTCATGGCAGCTGAGAAGAATGCCCATTAGTAGGAACTTACCAGGGCTGCAGATCCATAGGAAAAGCAATTTCCTGCCTGGTCTATATGTGACTTGGGCTTTGCTGAATTTCCCAGTTCTCCTCCTTGGTTGACTTCTGGGCTAATATCTAGGTTCCCCCTTCATTTTTCTTGGTGATTCACCTATTCCACTCCCAAGGCATTTATGAACCTTTCTGCCTCACCACCACCAGTGATTTCTGAAATACCCAGCTTTCAAACTCAGCCACATACTAAAATTATACCCTTGAGAGACCTTCCTGCTTTGGTTTCTGATATTGTAGATAAAGCTCTTATACTAGTTTTACCACTTGTCCTAAGGTTATCACAGAACTTTTCAAATCTTTTTGGTTTCCTGTCTCTATACTCTTAGTACTTTAGGTTTTGAAGGGAAGGAAACACGAGATCTTATATCTATTGAGTTACCCAATATTTAGACAAAATGTTATTTCCACCTACAGTTAATAGAGCATCTCTTGGGGATGTAACTTAGTATGTAGCTTATTCTTATAAGAAGTGTTGATAGATTTTTAAAAAATTGGTAAATTTTGAAAAATCTTTTTATTCCTGCCCCAATTCTTCACTGTAACTCTTCTATTGTTAGAGTTTTGATATCTAGTATACACTGTGAGTGATCAGTCAATGGGTCATGGTGAAGGTTTGCTATCTGTCTGAACTAAGTGCCTTGTACCACAATCTGGACGTGGCTTCTGGGAGGCAGAGTACTTTGTCCTTCTGCTCTGGTGGGCATCAGAGTCAAGGGAAGGAGTGTTATAGTCACTTCCATTCCTTGCGTTTCTGTCTCACTACTTCCCCAGCTACGCGATAGCTGACAACGCTTACCGCATGATGTGCTCTGAGCTAAATAACCACTTCATCCTCATTTCTGGAGAGAGCGGGGCAGGGAAAACGGAGGCCTCCAAGAAGATTCTCCAGTATTTTGCAGTGACCTGCCCAATGACTGAGTCACTACAAATAGCCCGTGACAGACTGCTACTCTCCAATCCAGTGCTGGAGGTGAGCGATCTTTGAGGACCTAGAGAGGGCAGTTCCAGGGAGATCACCAAGTAAGAAGGATCTTCTGTTCGGGTAGGTCAGTCAAAATGGGCAGGTCTGGAAGTTAAGAAGAGGGCAGTGGATCACATGGGTAGTATTGTGGTTGAAGGGCGTGACCTTGAAGTCCAGCAGGCCTGGAGACTAACGCTGGGGCAGTCATGCACCAGCAAGCTTCTGCAGTCACTCCCCATCTGGAGAATGGGTCTACTCATAGCACCTACCTCTTAAGAGGTTTTGAGGATTAAACAAGATGAATGCATAAAAAGCACACAGCAGAATTAGTAAGCACTAAAATAATACTCTTATTATTTATTAATATTTTTATTGTTTAATTAAAATCATTTTGATGATTATTATTTCTACTATTGCAATTCACTGACTTGCTGGATGATTTTGAACACGTTATTTTCTCCTGTGTTTTGGTTGCTCTTTGCATAAAAGGTGTTTATGGTTGAAGGGATTTTCCCAGTAGACCTTTGGGCTGAACAGTTTACATCTTTGATATAGGAAGGTGTCTGGTGATGGGGGCCATTAACTGTGCCCTTCTAGAACAGCAAGGGCCTAGGGTCCTACCTACCTCTCCTTAGGCCATTTCCAATCTATTCCTAGGTTGGATTCTAGCGAGAAGATATTTTTCCCTTCTTTTCTCTGGTCCAGCCCCAAAATTTGGCATCAGATCCTCTGTAAATAGTGATTCCTTCTTAGAAGATAAAGTATGGCTTTCATTCCTGGTTCCCCCTCCCCTCCTCCAATGAGCATGTCATTTAGGGTCAGGAATTCAATGAGCATGGCGAATGACTTAAATGGCACTGAATGACACTTAATGTCATTGAGTGACACATTAAATGACACTGAATGACACTTAATGACTTAAATGGCAGTGAGTGACAATTTGGTTCAGTCTCCCCTCCCTTTGTATTCCAAGGCCTTTGGAAATGCCAAAACACTCCGGAATGACAACTCCAGCAGATTTGGAAAATACATGGACATACAGTTTGACTTTAAGGTACACTGAAGTTCCTATTACTGCTTCATGGGGACCCCTTAACTTGCCAGTAATGGAAACCCATCTCAAGGCACCTTAAGGGAGGAAGGGCATTTATTCGCTCAAAAAGTTGAAAAATCCAGGATTAGTGCTAGTTCTAGGAAATGCAAATAAAGACCACGATGACATATTTTACTATGTGGGCAAAAATTAAGAAGTCTGATAATACCAGCTGTTGGTAAAGATGTGGATCATTAGGAACTCTCACACATTGCTGGCGGGGAGGACATTGGTACAGCCCATTTGGAAAACAATGTATCATCTTGTGATGTTGAAATCACATAATCTAAGGTGGAGCCATTCCACGCCTGGAGATATTCCTACAGATGTGCAAAGATGCCCACAACAGCACTGCTCACAATGGTAAAGGGACTGGAAAAGAACCAACACATCTCGAGAGAGCTGAATGCCCATCAACAGGAGAATGGCCAAATAGCAGGATGCTCACACAATGAGATGTTTTATGGCAGTGAGAGCACGTGAACGCCAGCTACGCACAATGTAGACAGGTTATGAGAACGTGCTGGGTGTCAGTGTGATGCCATTTCTTAAAAAACTTGAAAACATTCCAAAGTAAACAATATATTGCTTATGTGTACATAATTATATGACATGGGTTGGCAAACTTATTTGGAGAGGGCCAGATAGTAAATATTTCAGGCTTTAGGGACCATACAGCCTCTGTCTCAACTACTCAACTCTTCTCTTGTAGCATGAAAGTAGCCAGAGACAACACATACTGAATGAGTGTGGTAGTGTTGTACACAGAGTTTAAATGAGGCTAATGCAAGTAGGAGGGGTAGACAGAGTTCTCAAGGACATATAATTCCAAGTGACAAAATGACACTTAGGCTAGAGAACAGTAACTGGCTGAGCATTCGGTGTAGTGGTGAGGACACACTGACTCAGTTTCCCAGAGGCTGGAACATGGGTGTCTGGTGGTGTGTGCGTAGACTTTGAAAAAATTTAATAACGATATATATTTTTTCACTTTTTATTGAAAGTCAACACATAGTAAAAAGGACACAAATCATGTATACAGCTTGATAAATTTTTTACATACGAATCTACCTGTGTAACCACTCAGATCAAGATATAAAAATTTCTAGCACCTAGAAGGTTCTCCTACCTGTCTCTGACAATACCCCCCCTTCCCAAAGGTGATCGCTCTTCTGACCTCTATAATCATAGATTAATTTTGCTGCTTCTTGAACTTCAGAAAAATGGAATTATACAATTGTTCTATTTTGTTTGGCCTCTTTCAATCAACATGTCTGTGAGATTCAACCATGTTGCTGCATGGAATTGTTCATTTTTTGATTGCTCGACTTTTGTCACCATTTATCTGTTCTCCTGTGTTGGACATTTGGGTTGTATCCAATTTGGGGCTATTGCAAATAGTGCTGTGAACATTCTTGTACCTCTTTTAGTAGATATAAGCACATTCCTTTATGTTGGGTATATATCCAGGGGTGGCATTGCTGGGTTCTTACCAGCAATGTTATAATTGAGAGTTTCAGTTTTTCCACACTCTTGCCAACATTTGGTATTGTCAGTCCTTTTAGTTTTAGGCATTCTGGTGGGGTATAGTGGTTTCTCACTGTAGTTTAAATTTGTATCTCCCTGATTTTTAATGAAATTTTGCCCGTTGGTCATTTAAAAATTCTCTTGTATGTTAAAGTCTCTTGCTCATTTTTAATTGGACTGTCTGGTTTTTTTTTCTTATTGATTTGCAAGTGTTCTATATATGTTCTGGAATACAAACCCTTTATTGGATATCTTATTTAAAGCAATAATTAAGACAGTGTGATGTTGGCACAAGAATATATAAAGAGGCTGATGGACCAGAAGAGAGTCGAGAAAGACCCCTCCCCCCACCCCGCTCACGTATATGGTCACCAGACTTATGACCAAAGCACCACTGTGATTCAGTATGCATAAAATTGTCTTTCCAATAAATGGTGCTGGTCAACTGGAAATCCATATGGAGGATAAAGAGATCTTTGGCCTCAACTTCACCCCATATACAAAAATTGAATAATGATGGATCACAGTCCTCAACGTGAATGGTAAAACAGTTGCTTCTAGACAAAAACACAGAAAATATCTTCATGACCATGGGCGTAGGCAAAACTCTTTTTGAAACGGAACCCAGAAAACACTAATCCTAGAAGATCGTTAGATCAGACTTGATTCAAATTCAGAATTTCAGTTCCTCAGAAGACACCAGTAAGAGAGTGGTTTGATTATTGGGGTTTTTTTTCCCCCGAATTTTTTGTTCTCTTTTGAAGGGCATTCCTGTAGGCGGGCATATCATCAGTTACTTGATAGAAAAGTCTCGAGTCGTCTATCAAAATCACGGTGAACGGAATTTCCACATCTTCTACCAGCTGCTAGAGGGTGGGGAAGAAGAGCTCCTTGCTTACCTGGGACTTGAGCGAGATCCCCAGCTGTATAAATACCTCTCACAGGTTGGAAAGACCAGCACCTGGTTCTGGTGGCCCTTGGAGGGGGGGATCAGGGGTGTTTGGGGGACTTCTGTGGGGTGTTCAGTAACTTTCTCATTACCATTGTGGAGGTATTCTACTGATTGGTGTCTTGACCCCTCCTTTTACACCTGGCAGGTATATCATCTTGGTAAAGTAACCGATATCTCGGTGAGTGGTTCTCAGCCCTGGCTGAAGTTAGAATCACCCAAGGAGCTTTTGAAACACACAAATGCCTGGGCTCTACTTTCCAGAGATTCATATTTAATTGGTCTAGAGCAAGACCTGGACATCAGGGTGGTTTTATTATTTTTTTCTTATAATTTTTTTTATTATAAACATTTTCAGTTTTCAGAAAAGTTGAATCAATATCATTACACGCCTCACTCACATTAAAAAATTACCCCTTTGCTATATCTGTTCTATCATCTAACTTCTGCTGAACCATTTTAAAGCAATTTGCGATTTTATGGCACTTCCATCACAAATAATTCAGCATGTAGCTTCTAAAAATAAGAGTATTTTCTTATACCGTGCTACCATATTGAACCTTAAAAATTAACAATAATTTCCTTATATCATCTACTAACTAGTCTATAGTCAAATTTTCCATTGTCCTCAAAATACTATCTATAGCAGTTTCTTCTAACTAAGATAAAATCATGCATCAGTTATTATGTTTCTTTCAATCTAGACTCTTAATTCTTTTCATAAAATTAACAGTGTGAAGATGCTAGAGCAGTAAATTGAGATTAAATATTTTTGTAAGGACACTGCATAGATGCTCTGCGTAGGCATCCTGCATCATCTCAGCAGACACATGTTGTCCATTGCTTCACTGTTACTGATGCGAATTTTTTTTTTTTTTTTTGTGGTATGCGGGCATCTCACTGTTGTGGCCTCTCGCGTTGTGGAGCACAGGCTCCGGACGTGCAGGCTCAGCGGCCATGGCTCATGGGCCCAGCCTCTCCGCGGCATGTGGGATCTTCCCGGACTGGGGCACGAAACCGTGTCCCCTGCATCAGTAGGCGGACTCTCAACCACTGTGCCACCAGGGAAGCCCGTGATGCGAATTTGATCACTAGGTTAAGGTGGTGACAGATCTTTCCACTGTAGAAATATTTTCCATCAGGTTGTTTTAAACATTCCTTGGTGATTAAATGTAATTCAGTGAATCCCCTGGATATTCTAATGCACAGCTGCGGTGAGAGCTTCTGGTCTAGTGTGATAGAAACACACTGTCTATCTGTGTCCACAGCCTATGGTACTTCATTCTGCTTTCAGAACTAGTTTGGCAAAGACTTTTTGCACCTTCCTGCCTTTCATCCCGAGAACTGTTTTCTGCGAAGTGAATTAACATACTCCCTTACAGAAAGAGTTCAGACCATTTCTATGAGCAATCCTAGGATGTAGTGTTGTACAAAGTGGCTTCCAGAATTTAACTTCCCAGCACTAATTTTTTTGCAACCAGCACTAGGGTGTGGGATGCTCAGGATGTAGTGTACCTCTCAGTGTTTGATGTCGCTAGCACCTTTTTGCCCCAAGATTTTTGGATTTTTCTCTTCTCTCTGGGCCTGGCTTGAACGGAGGTCACTTGGCAGAGTACAAAGCAGGGACATCATTTAAGAAAGAGAGCCAGGTCTTATAAAGTGAATATTGTAAAATCAAGACCAGCGTGTCATAGTAAATCATGGAGGAAAAGATGACTTGATGGAAATGTATTTTGAAAAATGCAGCTAAATCAGGAAGATAAAAGAATCTCATTTTATACTTAACAAACTTTGTACTAATTCTTAGAACAAAGAATAAATCAAATTTGATTTTTTTTCTTTTTGAGGACCTCATTTTTCCAACAGAGCTGTATGGAAGCATCACCTTTGGCTTTTCATAGCATGATCAGAGGATCAATTTGTTACACTCCTTGAGGACTTCATCCATTAAGGATGGATTTCATCCATTTAAGAGGACTCCATTTATGTAGGGCTTCTCCTAACCATTCGATTATCAAATCACTCTCTTTGGGAATGTATCACGCCTTTATCCTTGCCGATTTTTCCTGGCCCGATTAATTTGGCAAGATCCTCATGCCACAGTGGCTTTGGAAATGGCTCAAGCAATTCACCAGTATTATTTTGATCGATTTCCTATTCTCCTGTAACTTTGGCAAACTTTGTGACTGCTTTGTAGTATATTTGCATTGCTTCCAAACCTCTAGGTGTCCTCTGAGGACTGACTTAGACTAGCCCTGCCCTTGGAGAGGCAAGGGCAGATGTTGCTAGTTGTGTGGGATATCTGGGAGGTTGCAGATTTAACACTGGCCAGTTCACTGGTGAATATTTTCATGGTATGACACCTTTGTTTTCCCCACGCAACAAGGAACTCTTTTAAGGTAACAAATCTTCAGATAATCAGGAAACTAGGAATACTCTGCACTACAAAAGCAAAAACAAAAACAACAGCGACAACAACAAACCCTCATCTAGAAGGTTTTCTCTTTAAATTGTGATATTGGTAGTCTGTTACTTGTTTAAAAGACAGCCTCTAGAGTCAATGGGGAAAGTCTTATTGCACTTCCTGTAGAATCTGTGTTTCTCTAGCTGCCAAACTTTTATTTCCTTGAGTGAAGGAAATCCTGCAGTGAAGTTTCTGATGTTGGTTGCTAAGTGTGTCAAGATTGTTTTCTGAATTTAAACACTGTCATTTTCCTGTATGTTTCAGCAGATATCTATTGAGACAAGTGTTTCCAATTTATTCAGAAAAATGGCAAGAAAACCTATCTATTTTTAAAAACACACTAAAGATATACCACTAATATGTAACTTTGAAAGTTTTCCCAGACAGAGTTTTAAACAAAATTACAAATAAATTTGAAAAAAGCAGCAGTTGGCAAATCGTCAGGTGCTAAACAGTTAGAATAAAATCCATTTTTTTTCACAGCTCAGAACATTATAGAACTAGCTTTTTCGTGCTTGTAGAGAAAATCATTTTGATTAGGAGTAGGTGTTTATAAACCTAACTGTCCTTATAAAAATGCTGTTAAGAGACCCAATTCTGTGTCAACAGGGCCACTGTGCCAAAGAGTCGTCTATTAATGACAAGAATGACTGGAAAACTGTTTCCAATGCCTTTTCTGTCATCGATTTTACTGAAGATGATCTTGAGGTATGAGCCCCCCGAGGGCAGAGATGCCAGTAATCAGGTCTGGGATTGTGGAAACCATCCTGGTTTCTTGGTGGTTACACAGTAGGGTTGCCAGATTCAGCAGATAAAAACATAGGACACTTAGGTACATTTGAATTTCAGATAAACACTGACTAATTTTTTAGTAGAAGTATGTCCTGACATTGCATGGGACAAACTTCATACTAAAAATTAGTCGTTGTTCATAAATACACTACCATGTGTAAAACAGATAGCTCGTAGGAACCTGCTGTATAGCACAGGGAGCTCAGCTCGGTGCTCTGTAACGACCTAGATGGGTGGGATGGGTGGGGGGGAGGTTCAAGAGGGAGGGGATATATGTATACATATAGCTGGTTCACTTCATTGTACAGCAGAAACTAACAAAACATTGTAAAGAAATTTTACTCCAATAGAAAAAAGAAAAAAAAATTAGTCATTGCTTACTTGAAATTCAAATGTTAACTGGGCATTCTGCATGTTATCCAGCAGCCCTGAATTTTCCCCGTGTTGGGTGCCAGCAGGTGGTCATGTTTCCTCTTCCCCTTAAACCCAATCTCAAATATTTAATCCCTTAGAATGCTAGGAATATCATTTATTTATGCTTCTATATTGGAACAAACTGGACCAAATTGTAGGATTTATAAACAGTTCGTTTTTACATCTTTTTGTCCTTGTTTTCTGGGTGGGGGGGTGGATTGTTAAACTATTGATCTTTCAAGGACCAGGATATAATTTAAAATATATATATATATGTATGTATATATACACATATGTGTATATATACACACACACATATACACACATATATCTGGGATCGTGACATTTGAACATTAGATGGGTGGAGAGGCACAGGGTGATATCAAAATAGCAGTGTCTTGTGCTGGAGATGAGTGAGGCATCATCCTGCCCTCTGCCCAGGCTCTTTCCCGGCTTCCCTTAATATCTGGGGAAGGAGGAAACTCCATTCGTTCTGTGAGCTCCAGGCTGGAGTTCAGGGGCGGGGAGTTCTCCCTCGGGTATCTCCTCCGATGATATTTATCAATTAGACGGCCACCGTCTTCTCTCCCTGCCTTCCTCACCACTTCCCACATTCCTAGAATCTCTTTGGAATTATTGCCAGTGTCCTACACCTGGGGAACATCTGTTTTGAAGAGAACCAGCAAGGCTGTGCCTCCATACCAGTCACCCACGAGATCAAATGGATTGCCAAGGTGATGGTCCAATTTGGGAGAGCCCCGGTGCGGGGGGAGCAGACACTCTCAGAGAAGGAGAGGCGGGGGAGGGGAGCGAGGCAGCCGGATGCCCATGTCCCACATGGCTCACATCGTGTTCTCCCAGCTGACACTGGTTAGGAGGTTTAAAGAGCATGGGGGTAGATGAGGGAGTGGGAAAAAGCCAGTTGGTTGAAAGACCAAATATGATCTGTTTTGCCTTAAAGCACAATTAGTAGGGCAGGTACACCTGGACCTGGAAACGCTTTATTAGTGAGTAAAGTTGGGTTACTGAATGGCATTTTGATTTCCATTTATTCAGCTCCTAGGGGTCCACCCATGGGTCCTTCTGGAAGCTCTCACCCATAGAAAGATTGAAGCCAAAACGGAGGAGGTAAAAATGGCTCTAGGTGGAAATGTACCCACCCTTCCCACCACTGCTGCCAGCAGGATGGTGGCCCTAGGGGAGGCCAGACGCCTGAATCCTGCCCGCCAGGTCCTGTGTGGTCCAGCTTCTGTCAGCATCTCCTGCCTTAACTTGCCCATCCCCCAACATCCCACCATCACAAGCTCTCTGTGCCTCACACTCACCCTGCCTTCCCTCCACAGAGTCTTTGCATATGCTGTTCCCTCTGCTGGAACACTTTTCCCTATGCTTCTTTTAGTTAACCCAGCCTTATCCTTCAGTTCCCAGGGATCATTTCTTCAGAGTCCTTTCCCTGCTCATCCCACCCCTACCCTAAAGCACCATATGTATCTCCTTATAGCACTTGTCACTCTCAGCTTGAGAGCAACATGATGCTTCTTTGTGTGACTTGTTGAATGTCCCCCTGCCAAATGTGAGCCCACAAAGGCTGGAACTGTTTGTCTTAGTCATGGCTATATATCAGCAGAGTGCCTGGCACTCAAGAAATAGCATGAACAGCACAGGCAGGAGGGGCATCTTTCCCCAGCAAGTATCCTTCCCTAGTCATCTTTAAAGCCTAGGTTGAACACTCAGGAGGCCTTTTAATTCTTTTAACCTCTGTAAAGGGTGTTACTTGTCGTTCTTCTCAGGTCATATGCCCATTGACGCTAGAACTCTCTGCCTACGCTAGAGATGCAATGGCAAAGGCCGTTTACGGACGAACATTTACTTGGCTGGTCAACAAAATCAATTCCTCCTTAGTGAACAAGGTTGGTCCACACACATTGGATAATGTGCTCACTAACACGGTAATGTTTTATAACCAACATCTTTACTCTAAAGAATTTGTGAGAATTGACTGTATGCTCCTGGTGGGCAGGGATGGTGTCTTTTCACGTCTACATTTCCAGTGTCTAGCACACAGTAGGCTCACAAAAATGCATGCTGAATGATCTTGGCTGTGTGTTCCCAAGTGTGGGACACACAGCATTTCAAGTATGCCAGGTGGCTTTAAGTATACACAGAAGCTTTTCCTTTTAACAGTATATTTTAATGTGTATAAGAAAAAACAGGCTGACTCCTTCGAATTTACCCTATGGGCATGTTTCCTTTTTAAGTGGAGTTATTTAAATTAAAAAGAGAGTTTACTCAAAGCTGGAAATTAAGGAAATGATGTGAGGGCAACGGGGGTACATAGATGTGGTGAGACTCACGGAGGAAGCATGCAAAGGACAGATTTGGATACATGGACTCAGCACATCATATACAATGTTAAATTGTGTCCCTTAAAAAAAAAAAAAAGACATGCTCTCTTTAAATAGCCATCCTTGTGGGACAATACTTGGTCCTCTGTTGAAAATGATATCCAAAGTATCTGCCTTCCCTCCTGGATAAAACATCTCCTTCCTGCTGTTTATAGCTTCCTTCTTTCCTTCCCTCCCTCCCTCCCTTCCTTGTTTTCTCTTTTTTTTTCCTCTCTCTTCCTCTTCTTTTCTCTCCCTCTTTCTCTATCTCTTTTTTCTTTTTTCTTTTTTTGGATTGAATGTGGGATTGGGAGGCTGAAGAGGGCTGAAGCAAGGAAGTGAATCAGAAGATGAAGGTTTCACTGCTCCGGTGATGGATAAGGAAGCTGGGATGGGATCTGGGGAGGCTGCAGGCAGGAAGAGGCAGGCTGTGAGCCATTGCTGGAGAGAGAAGGCATGAGATTTAAAGCCAAATCCCAGATTCGGGGACAGCTACCAGGTTTTGAGGGTCACAAAGTAAACAACCTTAACAATTAATGGTGTGTGTTACTTTGACTAGGATTTCACTGGGAAAACTGTGATTGGATTGCTGGATATCTATGGGTTTGAAGTCTTTGACAAGAATGGGTGAGTTCATTGTTACCCACTGGTTCTTTGTTTTTCTTTAAGGTCTGAGTCTGGTTTATGGCATCTCTGATGTTATTGGAAGTCATTTTCCTATTTCTAGAAATTCTCCAGATTTGCATAGCCCCTACCTAATAGACTTTCCTAGAACCGGAATAACTATAAAAAATGCAAATGTCTTTTAGCTTGACTCTTCTGGTCTATTTAGTAAATGAGTTTTTTAATAAGGGGCTTTGGTTTTTCTGTATGGAAAAGCATCCTTAAAAATAAGTAAAAGCAATTTTTTAAAACTTGGTCTACTCACGTAGCTTTCGTTACTTAAATCTTTTGCACCTCTAGTTTTGAACAGTTCTGTATAAATTACTGCAATGAGAAACTCCAGCAACTATTAATTGAGAGAACCCTAAAGGCGGAACAGGCAGAATATGAACTGGAAGGCATAGAGGTAATTTCGATGTTTCGATGTTTTCTCCTCCTTTGATTTCTTAACCGAGCAAAAGACATTTACTTGAGAAATATTATTTCATTGGAGATCTTTCCGGATTGGTACTAAGGATTATTTTTCACTCCTTCTCTGCTTATTTCATGGGAAGTTATTTTGTTATTCAGCAAGTATTCTTTGTGAAATGTTAGAGATAAAAATCAGATTTGGGAAAAACAGTTGGAAAATCAATTTAAAAGAATTATATTTGATGTTCATCTTAATCCTTCTTGGAGAATATTTTTCCTCTTTGTCATTTTAGTGGGAGCCAATTCAGTATTTCAACAACAAGATCATCTGTGACTTGGTAGAAGAGAGACACAAAGGAATCATTTCCATTCTGGTGAGAAAATTAACATTGACTTGGGGCCCATTCAGTGGTATTTACAATACCCCGGAAGATCTTTTCCCCAGGCTTACAAAGGGTTAAGAGTGAAATCCACTGGATTATTGAAGGATGCAAGGTGAACTTTTTTGCTGAATTTTTGCTCCAGGCTTTAGGCTGAGCTTCCTCCTCTTGTTCAGATTCACAGACCTAAATTATAGCCCATCAGGAGATCACAAGGAAAGACCTTTTATAATGAAAGCATGCGTGTCTCTCTTCGATAGACATGGCAGGATGAGCCAGGGAACTGGGGACCTGGTTTAGGTTCTTGGGGGAAGGGCTGCTTTCACCCTTAGCACTGAGCAGGGAGACAGAAGACTTAAAGGAAGGCTTTATAAAGAATATCCACGGATCCTGAGCTGAGGCTCTGTGAGGTGGGCCTGTGACCTTGTTTTAAACTATTGTGACTTCTGAGAACATCAGGGTCCTCGAATCCACAATTGTTCCACTTCAAACATCAATGTCTCTAACAAATTCTGAAGGCCAGTGAGAAATGACTCCCCTGCCTTGCCTTCCATTCAGGATCATCTGTACTACGGTTTGCCTCCCTGTTAATGAGAATTACTGGTCCCCTTCCTCCTCCTGCCTCCCCGACAACTAACTGCTGTGTGAACCCACGATTCTGAAGCACAGCAGGGACATTGATGGGTGGTGACTGTAGTCGCCAGGAACATAGGCACCACCTCGATTCAAATCCCAGCCCTACTGCTTATTAGCTGTGTAAGCTTAGGTAGGTGTCTTAACCTCTCTGAGCTCCAATTTCATCATCTTTCAGTGGGTCCAATGATAACAGCACTTACCTCAGAGAGGAGCTGTAAGGACAAATTAAGTGAAATAATACATGCAGAGGGCTTAGAACTATACCTGGTGCATGGCAAGCATTCAGACTCTATCCGTTCAACAAATACCTATTGAATGCTTACTTTGTGCCAGGATTCTGCCTTGTGCTTTGGGACATGGCAGTGGACAAAACAGGTCAAAACAGCTGCACTCAGAGGCTTTAAATTCTAGCATGGAGAGACTAACAACAAACAGGTGAATGGGCAAAATGCACAGATTGTGCAATGGAGAAAAAAGCAGGAAAGATTAGATGTGCTGGGGGGAGGGAGGTTCAATTTTAGGTAAGATGGCCTAGGAAGGATTCTCTGAGAAGGTGACATTTGAGCAAAGACCTGAAAGGGGGGACAAGCTGCGTGGACGTCCAGGAAGCACAGACTGATGTAAGCCAGTACATGTATGTTCAATGTGCCTGCAGATTGCTAGACTAGTATTTTAAAATACCTTAGTAATAAGTACTTGTTTCTATTTGGTTTGCCATAGGTGGAATCAGAAAGCATAGAAATGTTGCATTGTAAGAATTGTTTCACCAACATGAACCCAGCTTTTTCGTTGTTTTAATAAAAGCTACAGGGTTGATTCATTTTTTTAAGATAGTCAATTAAATGTTATCACTGTTGAGGACCCAAAACAGGAAATAGACATAGCTTGTGAAATAGGAAAGGTTAGACTCAACTAGTTTTACGGCTTGCTTTCCCTGAGGGCTTTGCTCCTAGTAAAAGAGGGTATGTTCTTGGCCAGCTGGTTACGAGTGGTTAAGAGACAATGAAGTTGAGTGTTTCAGCTGGTTATGAAAGCTGCGAAGTGTCCCTGGGAAGACTTTGGACATAGGCGTCAAGACAGGTGGGAGAGTTGACTTTTCATGGAAATTTCCAGTCTCTCGGGTTCCAAGGTTCCCTGATCAGATTTGAGAAGCTGAGCACATGTGATGGATTACCCTTCCTCCCCCAGAAATGTTCACCCAAACTTGTGTGAGATGATATATTTCAATCCACAACATTTTGCCCCAGCTGGTGGGAGCATTTAAACTTGGAATTGATGGAGGGTGGTGCCATGAACAGACTTCTCTTTCTGTTTTGTAGGATGAAGAATGTATTCGTCCTGGTCCTGCTACAGACTTGAGTTTCCTGGAGAGATTGGAAGAGAAAGTGGGCAAGCACGCACACTTCCAAACGTAGGTGTCTCATTGCGAGGCTGTTGCATGAGGGAAGGTCATTAGAGTTGACCTTTGAACAACACGAGTTTTAACTGCATGGGTCCACTTATACATGGGTTTTTTTTTTTTCAATAGTAAATACTTACAGTACTACGTGATCCCATCCCCTGTCGGTTGAATCCGTGGATACAGAAGGCCAGCTATGAGTTATACACAAATTTTTGACTGCGTGGAGGTCGGTGCCCCTAAACCCAATGTTGTTCAAGGGTCAACTGTATCTCCATTATCTTGGATATATGGACAGTGCTCTCCAAGAGTACAGATACTTCTTCATTCCTAGAAATATCACGATGATATGCCAACTGCACACCTTTTGTTGGTAGGGGTCAAGCTCATGTGAATTCCAAGTAGAATTTTTTTTTTAAGATTTTGTGTCTTTATTCATCATCATTTCATTTTGGACATGTCCACATGCATGAAATGTCTCTTCTTAATTCAGGTATAAAATTCATGCAGTGGTGTATGTAGATCTGAATTGTACAACCAGATGAATTATGATATTTGTGTGTACCCACATCACCATCCCACAGATGAAGACATAGAGCATTTACAGCACCCCAGAAAATCAACTAGAAATTTAACATAGTCTTTGAGACAAGGAGGAGAGAATTTAAGGGCATGTGCTCTGGAGTCGTAGGGAGCTGGTTATGAATCCCAGTTCAGCCACTTTAATTAGACACGTGACTTTGGGCAAGCAATACTCCTGAGTTTGAGTTTCCCCTTCTACAAGATGGGATAATTAATATACCTACCATATAGCATTGTAGATGACTACATAAATCACCTAGTGTAATTTCTGGCCATAGCAAAGATTCAGTAAATTGTAGTGGCTTCATCAAACCTCTTATAGACTATTGAAAGGCTAAATAAGTGGAACTGGATAAGTATATGAATCAAGAATGGGAAAATAAGTTGTAACATCTTCACAAATGGGATAATATATGGCCATGAGAATGAACAATCTATAATACATGCAATGATGTAGGTAAACCACAAAAGCATATAATCAAGAGAAATCAGACACAAAAGAGTACATACTATATGGTTCCATTCCTATGAAATATCAAGCCAGGTAAAAACAACCTCTTCTGTTAGCTGTCAGGTTGTACCTGGAGAGGGCTCAAGGTTGGGGGTTCTCAGGGACTAGTAATGTTCTGTCTCTTGATCTGATGCGAGTCACACAGAAGAATTCAGCTTGCAAAAATTCACTGAGCTGTGCACTTGGGATACGTGTGTACATAATATATATGTGTATACATTTCAAAAAATTTATTAAAAATTATGAATCACCAGGATCTGAAAAACAATGTTTCATCAGTATTTTAGTCTCTCAGCATCATAAAAATGTAAAGTAGTAAAACTGACTTTTAGGCATCACCTAGAAAAATGGAAGTTATTTCATTGTACAAATAAATGTGTTTCTGTGACTCATGTATTTTTTTTTCCATTCCTCGGTGCTTATGAGAAGGAAGGATCTAATTTTAGAGAGACCTTGGTCTGTAGCCAGAAGAAATAGGAGGCAAGTTTTCCTGGGAGCTGCCCTTTGTGGTTAGCTTTCAGTGCTGGCCTTCAGCTGATTGTCACAATCCTAAACAACTCTTTTGCTTTATATATTGGTGCATTTTGTTGCAGTGAAGTAGAAAGTTTCAGTTCGTGTCTATTTCTGTCTTGCTGCAGCCGGAAGCTGGCAGGTCCAAAGGGCAGAAAGAGGATTGGCTGGATGGAGTTTCGGCTCTTCCACTATGCGGGAGAGGTCACATACTGCACCAAGGGTGAGTGTCTGTGGGGCACAGGTTACAGGTCACAGCCATGCAGGTGCCCCCGAGTCCACTGAAAAACTGCTGCACATCTGTCTCAAATGTTCCCTAGCCCCGCGTGCAAACATGCCATTTTAAAAGTATTTTAAAAGTATTTACTTTTATATATAACCACTTTATTGTGATAATTCACATAGCATCTATTTCACCCATTTAAAGTGTGCAGTTCAACTGTTTTTAGTATATTCACTCTGCAACTGTGCAATTATCGCCACATTCTGTTTTAGAACATTTCCCCACCACCCCAAGAAGAGCCCCTTTACTCATTAGCAGTCACACCCCATTTTCCCCCAGCCCGCCTCCCCCAGCCCTAGGCAACAAACCAGTCTACTTTCTGTCTCTGTAGATTTGCCTATTCTGGACATTTCATAGAAATGGAATCACACAACATGTGGACTTCTATGTCTGGCTTCTTTCACTTATATAATGTATAATGTTTTCAGGGTTCATCCACGTTGTCATTCCTGTTTAATTGCCAGATAATATTCCATTGCATGGTTACACCACATTTTGTTTATCCCTTCATCAGTTGATGGGCATTTGGGTTGTTTCCTCTTTTTCGCTATTATAAATAATGCTGTTGTGAACATTTTTTCAAAGCATTTTTCAAACACTTTCTTTTGTCACTTCTGCTTTAGGTTCTAGATAATTTTTACTTCTAAATAAGTTTATTTTGCTAAAAAATCTTTAAAAAGTAAAATACTGTATATTAGGTTTTTTCCCTTAAGTACAGTGGTATAAAAAAGAAAAAACGTTTTAAATAGGACAAATCTCTCTATGTATATAACATTGATTTTTGTTTAAAGAATAAAGTAGTACACATGCAAGGCTAGAAATTTCTGACAGTACAGAAAAGTACAAAAGGAAAACTAAAAACCCCTTTTATTCTTAGTCTCTCCCTGAGGTAAATACAAGAACCAACTGGAAAATACAAATGTCTTATGCATATACTTATACACGTGGGGACGTGCATGTGTGCACACACACACACACACATCTAAATAACACATATTGTTATTTTGTGTTATCTCTTTTGCATTTTTCATTTAATGGATATTGGCAATCATTTGGACTCCAACTAATATTCATTGAGCTCTCACTATGGGCCAGGCACTGTCCCAAATGCTTTACCTCTGTTGCTCATTTAGACCTTACAGAACCCACCCTGTGAGGTGGGTAGCCTTATTAGCCCCCTTTTAATCTATGAGACACTGAACTCAGAGACGTTAAATAACTTGACCAAGGTCACACACCCAGGCCTCTTGCCTCCAGACCTGCATTTGCTCTCCATAGCAACAGACAGATTCCTCTGCATTTCTTCTGAAAAGCTACAGGTACTCCCTGTGGGGCTGTGTCCTGTCATCTGTTTGATGGCCTCTCGTTGTTCCCAGGTTTGTCTCTTGTAAACACTGGTGTGTTTGACTATTTTTTTGTCTATTCCACTTAGCCAATTTGTGCACATTATATACCTAGGATAAATTCCCAGAAGTGGCATTGCTAAGTTAAAGATTCTATCAGGAGTTCCTTTTGACCACTTCTGGGCGTATATCCAAAAGAACTGAAAGCAGGAACGCAAACAGATATTTGTACAGCCATGTGCATAGGAGCATTATTCACAGTAGCCTAAAGGTGGAAGCAACTCAGGTGTCCATCGATGGATGAGCGGATAAACAAAATGTATTCTATCCTTTCAATGGAACATTATTCAGGCTTAAAAAGGTAAGAAATGCTGGCACCTGCTACAACATGGATGAACCTTGAAAACATTATGCTAAGTGAAATAAACCAAACATGAAAGGACAAATCCATTCCACTTACGTGAGGTACGTAGTCAAATTCATAAAGACAGAAAGTAAAGTAGGGGTTATCAGGGGCTTCAGGGAGGAGGAATGGGGAATTAGTGTTTAACCAGTACAAATTTTCAGTTGGGGAAAAAGAAGTGTTCTGGATATGGATGAATGGTCGCACAACAATATGAATTCCCTTAACGCCACTGAACTATACACTTAAAGATAGTTTAAATGGTAAATTTTATGTTATGTATGTTTTACTGCAATAAAAATGTTAGTTTTGATAAGTCCAAATTGTCATCTAAAAAGGTTGTATCTTAGACATTGCTGATGCATCTTTTTTTTTCCTGATGCATGTCATCTTTAGCTGGTTTTGACTTTATAATGCCATCTAGTTACTAATTTGTTTTTTTGTTTTTGTTTTTTTTTTGCGGTACGCGGGCCTCTCACTGTTGTGGCCTCTCCCGTTGCGGAGCACAGGCTCCGGACGCGCAGGCTCAGCGGCCATGGCTCACGGGCCCAGCCGCTCCACGGCATGTGGGATCCTCCCAGACCGGGGCACGAACCCATGTCCCCTGCATTGGCAGGTGGACTCCCAACCACTGCGCCACCAGGGAAGCCCCCTCTAATTACTAATGTAATTACTAACTGGCTAGGTTTTAAGTGAGCATTGATAAGCCAAGTTTTAAAATTCGAAATAATGTGTCTTCCTTTGATGCCATTGGGTACCACTAGTCCAAGTGCTTGAGCTTGATTTTTGTCAGTGGTGGGGTGATTTTCTCATCCATCTACATAGTCTCACCTGGCCGCCCTTGGAAATCAGCTCCCTTCCATTGTTTCAATGTCATTCATTGTATGTGTAGTTCTTTACTAGGGCACGTGTACAATACTCAGTGTAAAGACTCTACATTCATGTGATAGCTCATCGGGGTTTAGCGTGTAGCATGTGAGCTATAGGTCAGTTCTGAGGACTTGGTTCTTGACCAAGGATGGAGTTATCCCCCCAGGGACATCTAGCAGTGTCTAGAGATCTGGCATCTAGTGGGTAGAGGCCAGGGCTGCTGCTAACATCCACAATACACAGGACAGCCCCCAAAACAAAGAATGATCCAGCCCCAAATGTCAGTATTGCCAAGGCTGAGAAACTCTAATCCTAAAAGATTATTTTAGAATTTCCCTTTACAATCAGTTGGGACGGAATTGTATTTTTAGTCAAAAGCATTGATTCAGGGATTTCTTATTCAATGTTTTACAGGATTCTTGGAAAAAAACAATGATCTCCTCTACAGACATCTGAAAGAAGTAAGTCTGAAACTTAAGTACATGTATTTCTGATGATTATGAGATATCACCTGTGATACTGACTTTGGGGTAGATTTGGCCTTCTGGATTTTTCTCTTCCATACATTAGATTAGAACTCCAGCATGTCATGGCCGGAACAGACATTTAAGATCATCTGTATGAACACTTGACTCAACAAACCCATTCATATGTGTGTGGTGTCCCTCCTGTGTGCCAGGCATGGTACTAGCTCTGGGGTCTCACTGGTGAACAAGACAGTCCTCGTTCTCATGGAGCTTATCATCGGGGGCTGGGGGCAGGGTGGGGAGGGAGGGAGGAGTGGCTGAGAATAAATATATACACAATTAAGTTATCCATCAGTGAGAAGTGCTATGAAGAAAATAAGGAACTATGATTGAGAGGGACATGTTTTTGTTTTTGTTTTTTGCGATACGCAGGCCTCCCACCGCTGCGGCCTCCCACCGCTGCGGCCTCCCCCGCCGCGGAGCACAGGCTCCGGACGCGCAGGCCCAGTGGCGATGGCCCACGGGCCCAGCCGCTCCGCGGCATGCGGGATCCTCCCAGACCGGGGCACGAACCCGCGTCCCCTGCATCGGCAGGCGGACTCCCAGCCACTGCGCCACCAGGAAAGCCCCTGAGAGGGACATTTTAAATTTAGTTTAAGTGGTCAGAGAAAACACCCTCGTTGAGGTGACTTTGAACTGAAACCTGAATGAGAAGGATCTTGGCCTTGGAAAGATCAGGGGCTACTCCAGGTAGAGAGACCAGCATGTGCAAAGGCCCCAAGGCCCAGGTGAGCTCAGCATGTGTTCAGTGAGGGGCAGTGTTAGAGGGGGCTGAGAGCTCAGCAGGATGAGGTCCCCAGGGAGGAGTAGAGATCTTGTCTTGCAACAGTGGGAATACACTGGGGTGACACAATCCAAGGATGAAGAAACTGAGACCCAGAGAGATCATGACTTGTTCAAGATCATATCTCAAGGTGGGGCTGGAACCCGGTTATGCCCCTGGGGCTACCAATGAAATTCCATCTCTTTTCATATGCCTCACTGATCAGAGAAACCTTGGGGTTTTTTAAGCCTTTATTTTGTATTAAAATAGTTAACTGTTTTTTAAAAATTGGATCGTATTTAATGAGCTTGGTTTATAAAAAGCTTAAATAAACCTAGAGAGACATTTTCAGAGAGAACATGCAAATGGTTCATCTCAGGAGTGTTTTCTGCCTTTCCCTATTTTTCTCCACCACTTTAGGACCACTTGTCCCAACCTCTGGGATTCAGGTTGGATAAGCGATTCCTAACTTTGGATGTTTGCTCCAGGTGCTCTCTGGGTCTGAGTCTCAGCCTGACCCTGTCCCAGCTCGGGGGTCTCATGGCAGATTTCCCCATCGGTGAAGTGGGTCTGTTGATGCCTTCCTCTTGGAGTGGAAGGTCCTGTTGGACAAATGGGAGACAGTATTCCCCTTGTGGCTTTCCCCTCTGTGGGCATTGCCCAGCCCCTTCACAAACCCATCCATGGAGGGTGCTTCCCACAGGAAGAATCTCTAAATCTCCCACTTTTTCCACCAGGGCTGAAGTTCCCTGTACTTTCTGAGATGGGTGCTTTCTAATTTTTAAAATTTCCTATCTGCAAATTACTCTCTCATGCCACTGTGAGTTTAAAATTGGGGTGAGTTTTTAAAAATTCTTTTCTAAATTTTAACTGTGGCAAAATACACATAATATGAAATTTACTATGTCAATCATTTTAAAGTGCACAGTTCAGTTGTGTTAAGTACTTTCCCATTGTTGTGCAATCCACCTCCAGAACTCTTTTCATCTTGCAAAACTGGAACTCTGTACCCATTAACCACTAACTCCCTTATTCCCCCTCCCCTCCAGCCCTTGGCAACCACTATTCTACCTTCTATATGAATTTGGCTACTCTAGGTACTTATATAAGTGAAATTACACAGTATTTGTCTTTTGTATCTGGCTTGTTTCACTTAGCATCATGTTGTCAAGCTTCATCCATGTTGTTGCATGTGTCAGAATTTCCTTCCTTTTTAAGGCTGAATCATCCTCCATCCTATGGCTATAAGGAAAAAAAATTTGTGTGTGTGTCAAATTAAAATTTTTGAAAAGATATGCACAGAAGGAAAAATCAGACATACCAAAGCTGAGTCCTTGGACCCATGTCACCAAGTCCCTCTCCTGAGAGCCAGTTTATTGTGTATCCTCCCAGGGATGGTACAGACCACGACGTGCGTATGTGTGTATGTGTGTGTGTGTGTATGTATGTGTGTGTCTCCCCCTTTTTCTTTTCTCTTCATACACACTATGCATGTGGTCCTGCATCTTGCTATTTTTCACTTAACACCATATCTTGGAGATCATTCTTAAAAAGCTGGTTTGTTCTGTAGCAGCCTAGCTGGACTGGAAATAATTATTGCTTCATCATGTCCAAGGAAAAATAATCAGATGGCCTCACCAAGTAGACAAAGCACTGGATATAGTACAGATCTTCCTCAACTTACATGGGTTACATCCTGATAAACCCATCATATATTGAAAATATCATAAGCTGAAAATGCATTGACTACACCTAACTACTGAACATCATAGCTTAGCCTAGCCCATCTTAAAAGTGCTCAGAATGGTTACATTAGCCTACAGTTGGGCCAAATCACCTAATACAAAGCCTATTCTATAATAAATTATTGAATATCTCATGTTATTGATTGAATACTGTAATGAAAGTGAAAAACAGAATGATTTTGAGTATATTGGTGGTTCACCCTCATGATCGCATGGCTGACTGGGAGCCGTGGCTTGCTGGGCTGCCCAGCATCATGAGAGTGTTGTAAGCCCGGGAAAAGATCAAAAACCAAAATTCAAAGTATGGTTTCTATTGAATGTTCATCACTTTCACACCACTGTAAAGTCAAACCATCGTAAGTCGGGGACGGTCGGTATTTGAACATTTTCTTCTACATATGATTGTGTTGTTTTTTTTAAATTAATTAAATTTTTTTGGCTGTGTTGCGTCTTCATTGTGGTGCATGGGCTTCTCTTGTTGCAGAGCACGGGCTCTAAGTGTGCAGGCTTCAGTAGTCGTGGCACGCGGACTCAGTAGTTGTGGCTCACGGGCTCTAGAGCGCAGGCTCAGTAGCTGTGGCTCACGGGCTTAGTTGCTCCGCGGCATGTGGGATATTCCCGGACCAGGGCTCGAACCTGTGTCCCCTACATTGGCAGGCGGATTCGTAATCACTGCGCCACCAGGGAAGTCCCTATGATTGTGGGTTTTTTTTTTTTTTTTTGCGGTACACGGGCCTCTCACTGTTGTGGCCTTTCCCGTTGCGGAGCCCAGGCTCCGGACGCGCAGGCTCAGTGGCATGGCTCACGGGCCCAGCCGCTCCGCAGCATGTGGGATCTTCCTGGACTGGGGCACGAACCTGTGTCCCCTGCATTGGCAGGCGGATTCGTAATCACTGCACCACCAGGGAAGCCCCTATGATTGTGTTTTTTCCCCTCTTCTTCTTCAAGTGCTCCCAAGGCAGATGGCTCTGGTCCATTGTACACACTTACATGAACTTTCCTGAAGACCCCTTACTGATTTCTGAAGCAGCAAATGTGGTACTCATTTCTCTTTACCTACAGGTGCTGTGCAGGTCCAAAAACAGAATCCTGAAGGAATGCTTCCGGGTGGCCGAGTTAGAAAACCGGAGAAGGCCACCAACAGTGAGTGGCAGGGGGAAATGCCTGTGCAAAATTGGAAAGGTAGCAAAAATCACCCAGAGGGTGCAAGTACTTTAGTTACCTATGCTTTTTAAGCTATCCTCTCCTTTTTTTGGAAGTATTACTCTCTAAATGTTCTACTAAATATATATTTTCCAAGGTTAGAACCAGTGTGTTCATTTGCAGACATTCATTGAGCACCTACTGTGTGTCAGGCACTGTGCTGGGCACAAGGGTATCTACCAATAACGGAACAGACAGTGTTCCTGCCCTCGTGGGGTTTACAGTCTAGTGGGAGATAGTATAGGAAGATACAGTAAGTCCCCTACACACAGACCTTCAAGTTGCGAACTTTCAAAGCCGTAGATGTGCATGCCAACAACGTCAGGCATGAGTGAAATTGCAGCTTGCCCTCCATCTCCCATTGCTGACGATCCTTCAGCTCTACTATCTCCCACCTCCTCTCCCTCCTCCAGTCAGTAACTTTTCTTGCCTGTTCACTCGATGCCAGCCCCTGTATGCTAGCTGTTGTACTATACTACTGTACTTTTCAAGGTGCTATACTGTAAGATTAAAAATGTTTTCTTATTTTTTGTGTTTGTTTTTAATTCACTGTTTGTGTGAAAAGTATTATAAACCTATTACAGTACAGTACTACATAGCCGATTGTGTTAGGTCAGTACCTAGGCTAACTTTGTTGGACTTATGAACAAATTGGACTTAATGTGCTCTCAGAACGGAATTTGTTCATATGTAGGGGACTTACTGTATCATCAAATAAAGAAAGAAATTACAGTAGTGCGAGTGTCATAAAGGAAGCTTGGTAACAAGGAAACAGGAAGGTGGTGGAGGGTGACTGGCTCAGCGGCAATGCTGGCTCCTACGAGGTGCTCACTTTGTATTCTCCAAGTGAGGGAAGCATCCTGGAAAGATGCTTGTCCAGCCTCCACTTGACCAGACTGAGCTTGGGCTTCTCAGGCCAGGACATTCAAAGCCTTCTCTTAATGGACAAAACAATTTGTGACAGGTAACAAGCAGAACAGTCTGTCGAGCATTTGGGTCTAAAGGGCCAGTCTTGTGATTTAACCAGTCTTCTCTGTATAAATGGGGAGCAACAGCGTCTGTTTAGCTCATTCTCTCTCTCCCTGCAGGTGGGAACTCAGTTTAAAAACAGTCTGAGTAGCCTTCTGGAAATTCTCATCTCTAAGGAACCTTCGTACATCCGTTGCATCAAGCCCAACGAGAGTAAAGAACCCAGTGAGTTGTGAATTGTTCAGGACACTGAGCTCAGAGAAATGAGGCTGGGCGGAAAACCAAGATGACAGTGGGCAAAGTCCTAAAAACCACCACAGGCTTGCTGCTTGTTCTCTGTATTAAATGATAGAAGGCAAATGAATAAGGAGGAGGGTTCCTTTCATGGTCCTGTGTGAGCTTTGCTCAGAGCGTGGCCAGTTTCAGGACTAACACAGCTGAGCCAAGCAGACCTCAGAGGTGAGGGGAACAACCCTGCTTCTCTCCAGCCAGTGAAGAATCTTCCAAAATGGTCTATGACTTGGGTATTTTCTAAGCTTGTGCCATGGTCTCATAACAAAGCTGTACAGTCAAAGGCTTATAGAATCCAGGCAGGAAGAGCGAAACAGACCAGCTGTAATGCAATAGGGAACAGAGGGGACTGTGGCCAGCTGGAGAGAGCACACCCTGTCTAAAGGGGCAGTCCTCCTTCCTTAGGGCCATTTGTTGCCACGTGGGGCTCTAGGCCCAGAATGGCCAGATCTCATGGGTTTTCAGGAGAAACCAGAAATTCAGACTTTCCTGTAAAATTCCCCCATTAAGAGAAGCACAATTAGGACCTAACAAAACATGCCTCGTGGCCAGACCCAGCCCACATATCGTCAGCTTACAGCCTCTGGTCTGCCTTGGCTGAAACAGAGCCACAGGGTCCTTCACTGTCACTCTTCCTTCTGTGTTTCCAAAGGCAAGTTCGATGACTTCCTCATAAGGCATCAGGTCAAGTACCTAGGGCTGATGGAGCACCTGCGGGTGAGACGGGCTGGCTTTGCGTACCGACGGAAATACGAGCATTTCTTGCAAAGGTAAAGTTTGTTTTGTTGATCTGAAGCCAGTGAAGTGTGTGGCGATGAACAAAAGGCCACCCCCCAGGGAACTCCATTTGCTTCTTAACTGCTGTAGCGGTGACAGTGATGAACACTGACATTTCAGAGAATAGGAAGCTGACTTAGTTTGCCACCTTCTCTTCATTTCGCTAAGCCCCTAACTTCTTGGAATCTAGGAAGTACAAGATGCGATGCACAGACTTGCCCCCAGGGGGCAGACGTGGGACATGCACCCTTGGGGTCTGTACTTGGCTGGGGAAGACCTTCCCATGGTGACCATGGGTGCTGGTTTTAGCGCGGTCAGTCTGGGAGCAATCCCCTTGGCCTCGTGGGCTGTCCAGAGACACAGGTGTAGTGGTGATAACATGGGCGTTGGAGCCACAGATTCTTGGGTGGGAATCCCCATTCTTTCTCTTCCAACTGAGACCTAATTCCTCATGTGTAACACGGGGATTAAATTGCTCTCGAGGAGTTTGGAAGGATTTAATCATACATCCACCACCACTATTACTGTGGCCCAAATTGCTTGTGCATGCAGTTGGGCTGCATGTCGTTTGTGCTACCAAGAAAACAACACATTGTTACACTCGCAAGAGAAGCATAATCAAATGGTTCTTTTTGTGGGTCAGCATGGTTGAATATCAGTAATTTCATATTTTAACTTAATATTAGACTTCTTTTTTATTTAAAAAAAATTTTTAAGTTGAAGTATAGTTGATTGACAATGTTGTGCCAGTCTCTGCTATATAGAAAAGTGACTCAGCTATACACATATATACATTCTTTTTTTAATATTCTTTTTCACTATGGTTTATCCCAGGAGATTGGATCTAGTTCCCTGTGCTCTACAGTAGGACCTTGTTGTTTATCCATTCTAAATGTCATAGTTTGCATCTATTAACCCTGAACTCCCAGTCCATCCCTTTCCCTCCTCTTCTTGCCCTTGGCAACCACAAGTCTGATCTCTATGTCTGTGAGTCTATTTCTGTTTTGTAGATAGGTTCATTTGTGAATATTAGGCTTCTTTTGAAGTACAACTTCATAATTATAAAAAGCACATGCATGAGGTTACATTTTCAATCCAATTCCTCGCATTTTGCAATTTACATCAAGATCCTGTGCTCTGAAACTTCATTTTTTGGTGCTCTTATTTTCAGCCCCTCATTTAATCTCAGATTTTTCTCTACCCACGGATCTTGCTTATTTTTCTCCCATGAGCCTCGTGTCTTGATAATTAATATCTGTTTATATGCATTTATTAAGTAACCATCTCTTTCCTCACTGTTGTTTTTTAATGATTTACCTGCCGATCTAAACCTCTGATGAGTATCATCAGCATTAACCTTTTGAGTTGATACAATTTCAGCTAAATACACTGAGGATTTTATTGACCTGTGTGTTTCTATCTTGAGAAACAGTGTAAGTGTCTTTGGGTTTTAGAAACAGTAAAAAGAGTTACAGACAACCCCACCCCAAATACTACCTTGGAAGGCTCAGCGGGGCCTGGGACCCCAGCCTGGGAGATCTCTGCCCGGCTTTGCTCTATGCTATAGGTACATTTGGATAAGCATCTCCATCCCAATCCTCACAGATGAAACACCATCACAGGTGTCCCCCTGGAGGCCCATCTGGAAGGCAGGTAGGAAGGAAACATGGGACCGTCAAGCAGCCTAGTGTCAGAGGCTGGTTGTCACCCCACTCTCCTTTTTGTCCTCTCTCCTTTTTTCTTTCATCTGTCACCATTTGGGGACCACATTGCCAGTGGATAGCCATGGTTTTCTTTCCCTAAACAGCTTCATTGAGATATAATTCACTGACTGTACAATTCACCCACTTAAAGCATCAGTGATTTCTGGTATTCGCAGATCTATGCAAGCACAGTCCATCTGAGAACACTTGCATGCCCTCAAAAAGAAACCTCATACCCTTTAGCTATAAATGCCCTAACTCCTTACCACCCTGCCCCAGCCCTAAGCCACCACCACTCTCTACTTTCTGTCTTTATAGATTTCCCTATTCTGAACACTTCATACAAGTGTGGTCGTATCATATATGGACTTTAGTGTCTGGCTTCTTTCCCTTAGCATGATGCCTTTTTTTTTTTTTTTTTTTGCGCGGTACGCAGGCCTCTCACTGTTGTGGCCTCTCCCGTTGCGGAGCACAGGCTCCGGACGCACAGGCCCAGCGGCCATGGCTCACAGGCCCAGCTGCTCCGCGGCATGTGGGATCTTCCCGGACCGGGGCACGAACCCGTGTCCCCTGCATCGGCAGGCGGACTCTCAACCACTGCGCCACCAGGGAAGCCCAGCATGATGCTTTTAATGTTCATCTCTGTTATAGCATATGTCAGCACTTCATTCCTTTTTATGGCTGAATGATACTCAATTGTGTGGACAACATTTTATTTATCCATTCCTCTGTTGATGGGCATTTGGGTTGTTTCCATTATTTGGCTATTCTGAATAATGCTGCTGGGAGCACTCAAGTATAAGTTTGAGTGTGATCATATGCTTTCATTTCTTTGGGCACATACCTAGGAGTAGATTTCTGGGTCAGATGGTAACTCAGTGTTTGTTTGAGGATCTGCCAGTCATTTTGCCAGGGTTTTTTTTTTTTTTTTTGGTGGTGGTGGGTAAGGGTTAGGTGGGGGGAACCTCCTTGACATACCAGTTTTGTTCATCAGCGACTCGTCATCCACCCTTATCTCATCCATTTTTCTGAATCTGAAGTCTAGTGAAGATGGAAGCAGCAGCCACTGCCCACCCAGGCACCAAAACACACAGGCATTTGCCGTTCCAGTCTTCCTGTGTTTTTTCCTACTTTGCTGCTGTCGGGCTTGTTTATTCTTTCTGTAAATACTAGTGAGCCCCTGCTTTGTACCAGCACTGTCCAAGGTGCTGGCTAACAGCAGTGAACAAGACAGACCCCACCCCTGCCCATATGGAGTGTACTTTCTACAGGCGATAACAAGGAGATATAGGAGGTCAGGTGGGGCGTACATTCTTTGAAGGAAAATGAATCCGGGTTGGGGAAAGAGTGGTCCAGGAGGGCCTCTCCAAGTAAGGAAGGGAGCCATGGGGATAACTGGAGGCAGCTGTCTGGGCAGGAGAGCCTGGAGGTGGGAAGTGGGCAGCTTGAGGACCAGCTAGGAGGCTGGCATTGTTGCAGGACAGTGGCCCAGGGGAAGGCAGGAGAGGCCCATGGGAATGGGCTGGAGATGTCCGAATGTGTGCACCCTCCCTGGCACTGCTTCCCTTGACCAGGGAGCGACTGCATCTCAGAGTTAAACAGGACAGACGTTATGAGTCCCTCTACCCTGCAGGCATTTAAAGCATCTCCCCATCTCCTCTGTGTCTGTCTAGCCCATGTTTAGACAGCTTTGATGGTGTGTGCTAGTGATGGGCCTGCAGCAGACAGGAGGGAGCAGGGCCTGGTGTTGCTCTGCGTTCCCTGGGGTTGGCATGTGTCTGTACCTTTGTGTGTGGCAGTAACAGAGGGAAGTAATCAGGGAAGAACATGTGACACATAATGCCTTAGTTCAGGCTGCTATGACAAAGTACCATAAACTGGGTGCCTCATAAACAACAGAAGTTTATTTCTCACAGTTCTGGAGGCTAGAAATCCAAGATCAGGGAGCCAGCACGGTCAGGTTCTGGTGAGAGCCCTCTTGTGGATTGCACCCTGCTTTCTTCTCATCACATCCCCACATGGTAGAAAGAGGGCAAGGGAGCTCTCTGGGGTCTCTTTTATAAGGGAACAAATCCCAAGGGTTAGGGATCCACTCTCCTGACCTAATCACCCCCCAAAGGCCCCATCTCCTAATGCCATCACATTGGGGGTTAGGATTCTTCAACATATGAATTTGGGGGTGGGAGGGCACAAACATTCAGTTCATTACAATGTCCTTAATGGATTTTCTCATAAAGTATAATTCCAGGAAAATAAACATGTTCTTAATGGTTTGACATTTGATTTTAAAATAATACAAACCATATAATGATATTAAGGGAAGGAAGTGTAATAGGAATACCGTAGCTAACATTTTTTGAAGTCTCAGACTGTGCCAAATACTTTCCAGGGGTATCTCATTTCAACCTCGTGACGACCCCACAAGGAAGGTCCTATCATTCATTGTTTATGCTGCAAAGTGAGGAGGTGAAGTGACTTGTCCAGCTCCTGAGCTGGGCTCCAACCCAAGCAGTGCGGTTCTAGTCCCATGGCTCCAGTTGTATCGCTTGAAGCCTTAGTCCACAGGCACTTCTGAATTCTGCATTCACTTTTTTCATTATATTACAGACATCATGGTTATCTTTATCGCGACCACATATTAGAAGGGAGTTGCATTTTATACTGAAATCAGGTTCTTAAGTCAACCTTGGGTCCAAAATTACCCTTGAAAAATCCCTCATCAATTATCAAGCGTGTTTATACATTCCTTTGTCTGTTGATGGACATTTGGGTTGTTTCCACCTTTTGTCAATTATAAATAATGATGCTCCGAATATTCACGTATAAGCTTTTGTGTGGACATATGTTTTCATGTCTCTTGTGTATACATCTAGGAGCAGAATTGAGTTTCTTGGGTAGAGTGTCTGATGAGGTCATTGTTCTATGAAGACAGGCCAAACCTCCCACCCTGTTGAAACAGTTCCTCTTGTTTCTTTATTGCTGAGTATATATCGTTGAATTCTAGGAAGTGGGTGTGATGAGTCTACTCTGTTACTCTGAGTGGTTGGCGTGCCCAGCGGAGTGAAGCTGACCTCTAGGGGAGCTAGTTAGTGTAAGGTCTGCGGCTTCCTAAACATGCCTCTCCCCTCCCTAGGTACAAGTCCTTGTGCCCAGACACCTGGCCGCACTGGCACGGGCCTCCAGCAGAGGGCGTAGAGCGACTGATCAAGTACATTGGCTACGAACCCGAGGAGTACAAGTTAGGGAGGTGAGTATCCTGGAAATCGCTGTCAAAATGTTTTTCTAATCGATCTGTATCCATCTTGAGCCTGGAGATTCATTCTTCAGGAGTTTACATAGATTTATAAGCAGATACTCGCATTCACTCAATTTAAATGCATCTCTGTAAAGAAAAAACTCTCCTGTGTGTCTCTACTCTCAACATTTCCCTCACACTCAAAACAATCCATCACACTTCTAACACCAGCTGGGTGTCCTACAATTAAACTCACTTCTGACAGTCTACCTGGAGATGGTGTCAGATCCCGCAGGTTAAGGGCTCAGTCTCCCAAGACTGTCCAACCTCCCTTCAGAGACCAATCACAAGTCCAGTTTGTTACCTGTGTTTCTGACCAATCAGCTATAAATTGGAGGTCCCCATGACCCCTCCTTGGGTTTGATTTTTTCTAGAGTAGCTCAAAGAATCAGGAAAATACTTACTGGATTACCAGTTTATTACAAAAGGATATAACTTGGGAACAGCCAGGTAGAAGAGATACACAGGGCAAGGTATGTGGGAGGGGGTGTGGAGGGCCCATGCTCTCTCCAGGTGCACCCAGATCTCCAAATCATGCCTTTTGGGGGTTTTATAGAGGCACAAGCATGATAGATAAATTCATTGGCCAGTGGTCATTCATTCAACCTCACGCCCCTCTCCCCTCCCCAGGAGTGGGGCTGAAAGTTCCAACCCTCTAATCTCAAGGTTGGTTTCCCTGGCAACCAGTTCCCATTATCTAGGGGCTTTCCAAACATCAGCTGTTAGCGTAAACTCAGGTGTGGTGTGGTTGAAAGGGGTTTGTTATAAATAATAAAAGACACCTGGAGAAAGGGGGTGGGGAGGGATAAATTGGGAATTTGGGATTAGCAGATACAAACTACTATACATATAAACAACACGGTCCTACCATAATAGCACAGGGAGCTATATTCCATATCCTATAATAAACCATAATGGAAAAGAAGTTTTAAAAAGACACCCATTTCCCCTTTATCACTTTGAAGCTATTTCAGGAACAAAAACCAAAAGATCATAGCAAAAGATGCCCCACTGCTGTAATCACTTAGGAAATTACAAGGGTTTTGGGAGCTGTGACACTGGAACGGGACAAAGACCAAATACATATTTCTTATTATAAAGCACCGTATCACAAGCGCTAAATGGTTAGAAAAACTACATAGCTGCCTATTGGAGGAGATTAAGTATAAAGGAGCCCTGGGTTCTAAACCTGCACTGGAGACTAGGATGAGCTTCTTTGTGCGCAAAATGAGGAGGGTGTCAGCACAAATTCCCTAATCTCTCTATGCCTACATTCTTTCATTGTTCAAAATGTATGCATGACTTCTCAGAGGGAACAGCAGGACTTCTGCGACGAGAAAGCTCCTCTAGCATCTCCCAGAAAGTGGTGTTCTAGAACTCTAGGTATCATCACTGTAGAGTTGTCGTCCGTGAGCAGGAGGACTTTTCGTACACATTGCAAGCGTCAAGGCAGAACTCAGTGGGGTGAACCAGGATAATTTTCATCTGTTCTCTTAGACATTTTGGTCAGCGTTCATTTGATTGCGAAGAACAGGGCCCACGCATGAAGAGGATCTACTCCCAGGCCGCAGAGATTCCAGCGTCAGGGATCTCTGCCTTTGAATCTGTCAGTGGGCTTTCCCTGCCAACTTGTACATGGCCCTCTATGACCACCCTGGCCCCATTCCATCCTTTATCCTTCTATTCTGGGCCCTGCTCCAAGGAGCAGTCACTTTTCCAAGCCAGATCTCTGAGGAATAGGGCTTAGCACATCCAGTGGAAGGTGGGTCATGGAGGTCAGAGGTGTTATCTGTCCCCGGTATAAAACCTCTGATGGGTTCACGTGGCACGATGCACTGCTGTCCCCCAGTGGCTGGCCTGGGAAGTTTCCCTCAAAGGGTGGGTTGCCGGGGAGCCTGAGAGGGCAGGCAATATGAGCTCAATATTTATAATTTATCTTTGCTGGCTGATGGGATCTTCTCCTAAACTTAGACCCATATTCTCTGTCATCACTTTTTAAAGCCCAGGGAAGTCACTTTGGGTTAGGAAGGTGAATTAACTTCCTAGGGCTGCCTAATGAATTAACTACAGACTGGTTGGCTTAAAACAACAGAAATTTATTTTCTCACATTTCTGGAGGCCAGAAGGCCAAAATCCGGGTGTTGGCAGGGCCGTGCTCCCTCTGATGTCTCTCTGGGAGGATGCTTCCTTGCTGCTTCCAGTGGCTCCTGACATCCCTTGGCTTGTGGCAGTATCTCTGCCTGTCTTTACGTGGCCTTCTCCCCTGCGTCTGTGTGTCTTTCCCTCTCTCTTATAAGAACACTCTCATTGGATTTAGTGTGATTTTATCTCAATCTTTACCTTGATGACATCTGCAAAGACCGTATTTCCAAATAAGAATCACATTCTGAGGATCTAAGTGGATGTGACTTTGGGGGCAGGGGGAGGACACTATTGAATCCACTACAGATGGTGATGACCAGTTAATAATTAAAACATTTTTTTCACTTCTAGATCCAAAATATTCATTCGCTTCCCCAGAACTTTGTTTGCTACTGAAGATGCCTTTGAATTTAGTAAACATCAATTAGGTATGTTTTTTTTTTCCTGCCCTGATTTTAACAGAATGTGATATGAACAAGCTTAGCTTGGGAAACATCTTAAACATGAGCGTTTGATATAATGTTAGAAGCACGGCTTTGGAAACCCAGAACAAGGTAACAGGATTATAAGATACAGGTGAATTTATGCCTTAACCCAGAACAAGGCAACAGGATTATGAGACACAGGTGAATTTATCCCTTATGTTTGGAGGGCTGTCATGGATGCACCTGGAAACTTAAACACTGCAGTTCTGCCTCATTTTTAGTTTGGATCCAACTTTGTTGTGCCACACCAGGACCTAAACCGATGGAGTCCATCCCCCTTAAATGAAGGTTTTTTTTTTTTGTTTTTTTGCGGTACGCGGGCCTCTCACTGTTGTGGCCTCTCGCGTTGTGGAGCACAGGCTCTGGACGCGCAGGCTCAGCGGCCATGGCTCACGGGCCCAGCCGCTCCACGGCATGTGGGATCTTCCCGGACCGGGGCACGAACCCGTGTCCCCTGCATCAGCAGGTGGACTCTCAACCACTGCGCCACCAGGGAAGCCCAAGGTTTTTTTAAGACTTCATTTGTGTAAGTGTCTTGATGTCGGAAGGCGTAGCTGTGAAGCCCACAGCCGGGGTGTCTGTTGTGAATATGGTAACTGAGAAAACTTAGACGGGAGGAAAATGCAAGAAATCACAAATCAAAACGACCAGGGGGTAGGGGCTTCCCCTCTGAGGTCTCACCTGGCCAGCTGAGACCAGCTCTGCCTGAGTCACCTCAGTGCTTTGCTGTATTCAGGATCTCATCGTATTCTCGGAACAAACCTGTGGACGACTGCTATTATTATCTCCACTTTACCTGTGGGGAAGTTGAGGTCCAACAGCAGCAGACCGGGGGTTTGAGTGTGTGTCTGTCTGGCTTCAGGGCATGGGCTCGTAACCACTGTGCTTGGTGGTCTGTTTTTGACCCCTCCGGCAGCGGACACTGATCACCCAGATCAGGTTCATGGGCAGGTGCTGAATGTGGGAGCCTGGGTTAACATTTCTCCCCAGCTCCCAGGGGATGTGATGCTGCTGGTGTGCGGGACCCTCGAGGAGCTTGGTCTGTGGGGGGACCCCAGTCACTGGGTGGAGGGGGCACGCTGTGAATGGAGGAGCTACAGGGCCTGTGTGTGGTTCCACAGCCCTGGGTTCACACTCCTGCTTCATAGCTGCGTGGTTGCCTCGCACCTGGCAAGGGTCTTCACCGGCTGGGTCTGTGATCCCCTTTGTGAAATGTGCTGATGCCTGCCTGCCTGCCTGCCTTGCAGGGTTGGGTGGGAGGATGAAATACAATGCCTAGAACCAGGGGCCAGCAAGCCCTCCAGACGGTGGTTCTGTTCCTTAGCTGGGGGAAGGCAAGAGGAAGAAAGGGAGCCCCAGTTACTGGCCAGCTCTGGCGCTCAGGCTGAATGTAGCCCGCCCACTCTCGTTTCTGTCCTATCGTATCCCGTGGCTTCCTGTCACCTCTACCCTGCACGCCCCTAGGGCCACTGCCGACACCTCCTCTGAAGGTCACACCTACCAAGCTGCGCAACTGAAAGCCATTTCACCAAAAGTTTTTGTTTTCTTTTAAGTTGCGAGAATCCAAGCCATGTACAAAGGCTGCCTGGAAAGGAGAGCATACGTGAGAAAAAGACAAGCAGGTAAGAACTGAACAGGACCTCTCAGGTTTGCCATGGCCCCCAGTTTCCCTCTTATCCACGTGGCACCTAGACCCACAGGCTCCTTTGAGCATCCTTTTTGCCTGCCTGGCCTTGAAACCTCGGTGTCGGGCATTCTCGGGGTCTGGTTCTGGGGCCTCATTTTTACTCTATATAACAATGTAGCCTTTACTTGTTCCACACGTTTTATTTGATCCACAACATATGCATGTGTTTTTTAAATTTATTTTTGGCTGAGTTGGGTCTTCATTGCAGTGCGCGGGCTTCTCATTGCGGTGGCTTCTCTTGTTGCAGAGCACAGGCTCTAGGCATGCGGGCTTCAGTAGTTGTGGCTCGCGGGCTCTAGAGCGCAGGCTCAGTAGTTGTGGCGTACGGGCTTAGTTGCTCTGCGGCATGTGGGATCTTCCCGGACCAGGGCTCGAACCCATGTCCCTTCCACTGGCAGGCGGATTCTTAACCACTGTGCCACCAGAGAAGTCCATGCATGTTTAAAGAATAATTTTTTTAAAGGTTACTAACACCATGAGTGCACTTGGAGCCCCTGCACTTTGTCCCTCCCCAATCACTTCTCAGCACCCCCCAACACACACACTACTCTTCTGAACTTTGCATTATTTCCTTGTTTTTCTTTATAATTTTATCATCTATGGATGCATCACTAAATAATATACTTGTAGGCTGGAATGTTTTGAACTCCATAATATTATGCTGTTTGTATTTTTCTTCTGCGACATTTCTATTGCAATAAAACTTTACTTACAGACACAGGTGGCCAGCCCGAGGGCCACAGTTTCCTGACCCCTGTGTGCTATATGAGCGTACCATAATTTAGCTGTTCCGTTGATGGACATTTGGGTTGTTTCCAGTTGTTTGTTTTTGTAACAATGTGGCCATGAGGAATAAAATAAAAGCATTTTAAATATCTGAATTAACTGGAAAAACAACCTGAAAAGCATTTACAATTTGGGACACAAGCCAGAAATCTGATTTTTGTGTCCCAATTTATGTATCCCCATTTTTTAACGTAGACAACTAAAACTAAACGCGGGGTGAGACAAAGCAAATGCAGTGGCGAGACTTATCTGTGCCGTCAAGTGCCACTCCGGTCCCTCAAATAGACCTCAGAAAACTGACCCCCTTGCATAATTTTGGAGCTTCCCTTGATGCTTCCCAGCACCCTCTGCTCCTCTGTCACTCTGGTTCAGTTGTCCGTCTGGGCACGTCCAGGTAGAGACTGATGACTCTCATCCCACTTTCCATCTCGAGGGCTAGCGGAGTGCTGTGCTGGGCATCCAGGTGTTTGTGGAGTGGATGAATAATTCTGGAAAAGGCTTTTGTATTTAAGTGATTGTGCTCACCTTCTAATGCCAGCAGTGAACTCTTTCAGCCATTAAACTTGAAGCCCACTGGCGTGGAGCCCTGGCTCGGAAGGAGGCCAAAAGGAGAAAGTGGGCTGTGCAGATTATAAGAAAGTAAGTTCTCAGTTGGGTCCAGTAGGGAGGAAAGGTCTCTAAGTGCTATTGTGCTGCAGAGGGTGGTCATGGACTTGGAGGTTTTGGCTTTGGGCAGAAAAGTAATCTTCCCTGCAGGATGTCAACCCTTAGGAATTCTGTTCCATCTCCTTCCTCTGAGCTCCCTAATTTGACAGGGATCACAACTCAGAACGTTTGTGGTTTCTCTTAGCCTAGTTCAAAAGTCACAAAGTCGAATGCCTTCTGAGGCCAGGCAGGGACAGCAAGTCTCATGAGCTGGGATAAGGCAATAAGGTAGGGTAGGGACTGCGGCAAACTGGAAAGCTCAGTCCACCTAAGAGGGGCAGTCACTACTCCACTTTAGCAGACTGCGGCCAGGCCAGTGTTGGCAGGTCTTGTTTTTTTCAAGGAAAGCTGGAAATCTGGCTTTCATGTAATACTTCCCAGTTTGTTGTTGTTGGCAATGAATTCAAGTCACTCAAAACAAAACAAAAAAAAATGGTGTGGGTGAAATAGAACATATCTTTGGGCCAGATTTGGCCTGTGGCCCTACTTGGCGAACAAAATCATCTCCACTGTTTTGGCCACCGTTGAATCAAACCAGTGGGGGACAGAACCCAAGTTTCAGTGAAGAAATGGGAAGTGAAGCAATAGAAAACGAACAAAACTCTCTCCCGCTTAGGTTCATAAAGGGATTCATCAATCGCAACAAGCCCCTCTGTCCTGACAATGAGGAGTTCATTGTGTACGTGCGGAAGAATTACATCTTGAACCTTCGGTATCATGTCCCAAAGAACGTCTTGGACAAGAGCTGGCTGAGGCCTCCTGGCCTCTTGGAAAATGTAAGGACTGTTCTAGAACTCACGTTGCAAATGACGTGGGCACGGATGGAGCTTTACTTGTGTACTTTTTGGTGCTGCTTCCCTTTCCTTGAAAGGGCTGCCTCAGCGGACAAACCACTTCCCTGCAAGAGCGATGCCCAAGGAATTTAACTCTTCACAGTTCGTATATCCTCTCTAGAATTACAAAGCCCGTGGAGGTCTGTTTACACAGAGCACTCTTGAATGGTTTCTGTCCTTGATGTAACATTTCAGATGGGTTTAGGGACTGTTGCCTAGAACAGTGTTTCTCAGAAGATGCTCTGGGGACCCTCTGTGTCTGGAGCACAGAGTGGGGGTGACTAAGATTCCTGGGCCCCAACCCGGGCCCATTGAATCGGCGTCTCTAGGAACCTCCTGGCCAGCAACTCAGGTGACTCAAAACTCATTCAGGATTAGGAACAGGGCTTCCCTGGTGGCGCAGTGGTTGAGAGTCCGCCTGCCAATGCAGGGGACACGGGTTCGTGCCCTGGTCCGGGAAGATCCCACATGCCGCAGAGTGGCTGGGTCCGTGACCCATGGCCGCTGAGCCTGCGCGTCTGGAGCCTGTGCTCCGCAATGGGAGAGACCACAACAGTGAGAGGCCCGCGTACCACAAGAAAAAAACAAAACTAGGAACCACTTGTTTAGCAGTAGCGAACAGTGAGTCCAAGACTGGAAGATGAGCTGCTTTCTTTGACTAGAAAATATTAAGGCTGTCCTTTACCTCAAACTGAATTCAGCTGTGCTTTCAAAGCTTCTGTTTTGGCAGCTGAAGCCTAAAGCGGGGGCGGGTGAGGGAGGCAGGTGGAAAAGAAGAGTGTTCTCCACGCAGGCATCGAATCTGCTCAGGAAAATGTGCGTGAGGAACCTGGTCCGGAAGTACTGCCAAGGGATCACAGCCGAGAGGAAAGCCCTGGTAGGGACGTGGCGTTGCGGGCAGGTGGCAAGATGCTGGAGGGGTGGGTGCTGGCCCCTGGAGGGTCAGCAGTCCTCACCCACCATCTCACCTGTAAGCCAAGGGTCACACAAGGCTCATGCCTCATACATGCTTTGAGGATAAAATGCATGGAGACCACTTAGCACAGAGCCCTTGTTAACTGGCAGCTGTTAAAAGTAGCATCGCTCTTTTGTTACCATGGGAACACCATCTAGACGACCTCAGAACTGTAAAGCATGCAGGGCCCCTTCTCTGCTGGTGGCATAGTTCTGTTTATGTTCATTTGCTGGTCGGCAGACTTTTTCTGTAAAGAGCTAGAGGGTAATATTCTAGGCTTTGCCGGCCACACCATCTCTGTTGAAATTATTCTGCCCTGGTACACACAAGCTGCCAGAGACAACCTGTAAATGAATGGCATGGCTGCGCTCCAAAAAATTTTTTTTACTGGATTTGGCCCACGGGCTGCAGTTTGGGATCTCTGACCTAGAAGAAACTGGCAACTCTGAAAATTCCACTTCCAGGAAGTCAGTGCAAGCATAGACAAGCATAAGTGTCAACTTCAGACTCTAATCAGTAGAATTTTTGGAGCATTTTGGCCAAAGCCAAATGTGTTTGACTTCTATGTGTTCTGACTCCTATGCAGAAGTATGACAAGGCTCCTGAGGAGCCTTACTTATTCAGGGAAGCAAGCACTAGTGTGGACCTCCTTAGGTCCCCAAAAGCCTCATGGCTACCATTTTGTACTTTTAATTATGTATTACCAGATGCAGCAAAAGGCGATTACAAGTGAAATATTCAGGGGAAAGAAAGAAGGCTATGCAGAAAGCTTAAATCAACCCTTTGCCAACAGCCGAATAGGTAAGTCCCTTTTTTCATCTATGTGCTCACTTCCCCTATTTAAGAAAAAAGTCAAAGGAAGATGCTTGATCCACATTTCCTGACAGCTATCTCCCAGGTTGAGCTCTTGGTCACAGAGGGACAGAAAACCAGCAGATGCCAGTGGCTTGTGCACTGGGGTGGTATTTAGTGATGATTCGCTGTGTTCTGGTTGCTTCCTTAGATGAAGGAGACATTAATCCCAAAGTGCTTCAACTCATCAGCAGTGATAAAATCCAGGTAAGGAAATGTGGGTCCTTGCCTGAGACAGGATTCCCCCGTGGGGTCTGAGAACAGGGTCTGTCTTCTACGTGAAGGGGGTCTGGAAGCACTATTTAAAGGCAGGGGTGCGTGTGCGTGGGCCGGGCTCTCAGCTGTGATGCTCTGGGTGTTAAGATGACAGGGATCATGATAACGTGACTGTTAGGTACCTGTGGCTGTTCTTATGGTCCTCATCTGTCACCCAGGAACTGTGTTTGGCTTTCTATGAAGTTGAGAGAAACGCAGGCATACACTTAATCATTAAACATCCCATCAGAAGCAGTGTGCCTGGGCGCCAACGTGGGTTTCATAACTTAGCTGTGTGATCCTGGGCAGGTGACTTGTGATCCTGGGCAGGTGACTTACGCCTTCGGTGCCTCCATCCTTCTGTGAACGGGGAGGACAGAGGGGTTGATGGTGTGAAGGGCACAGGCCTGGCATGCAGCAGCTGGTGACTGGCTCCAGTGGCTGCTCGGTCACTTCGGTCCCTGGGGACTAGACACCTGTGACTAGGTTGGATTACCCTCTGGCTGTCAGGGCTCTTAACGCCTGCAGAGCATCTTCATCTCTGCTGACCTTTCAGAGCAGCCCCGTGAGGCAAGTGGCTGTGGCCTTGAATACCTCAGAAGGTCAACGCCATAGGCAGAGCCAGGAATCACAGCCTTTCACGCAGAGAGCCAGGGTTCAGGGAAAACTCATTTATGCAAAATCCGTTTGAGCCCCTCTCCGTTCGGGCGCTCGAAGCAACGTTTCCAGAGGCCGAGTAACAAGGCACTCGGTACGCGGCCGCCCTCCCCCGCGAAGCAAGCGTCGCCTCGTAGTGACGGTCACCTCCTTGCAGTACGGCATCCCGGTCATTAAATATGACAGGAAAGGCTTCAAGACACGGCAGAGGCAACTCATTCTCACTGAGAAAGCAGCTTACGTGGTGGAACTTGCCAAAATCAAGCAGAAAATAGAGTACCCTGCGCTCAAAGGTAAGAAGCAGGCAATCTTCAGAAAATTCACTGGGTTGACTCAGCTCCCGGGCACACCAGCAATGAAGCAGCCTTTCATTGAAAGAGTGAAGAGTGCCCACAAAACCCAGGGCCGCCCGGGCTGTGCCTCTTATTCTAGCATAAACGCCAACGGCATCTCACTCCGGCATCCGGGTTGGACACTAGGCACCTTTAACAGGGACCAGCTTTTTATTCCGAGCACAGGTGCTGACTGCAGGGCCACCCCACTTGGCCCAGCTAGGAGGGAAAAAGCCTGGGGTTGGGGACCCCCCAAGGCACGCCTTTTTTCTATATTAATGTCAAGTTGTCCAGTTCCTGGCCTCTAACTTTGGATCTGTCCTAAGGTGTCTCTACCAGCAGCTTCAGTGACGGAATCTTAGTCATTCACGTTTCGCCAGAACACAAGCAAAAGGTAACACAGCTACAGGGCTGCTACAGAGGGAAACACTGCCAAAATCTTTAGCTGCCCCCAGTGAAACCTCAGTGATGTTCTTCTTTGAAGCCGCTACCACTGAACCGGCCGTGTTCTCTCCTCTCTGTCGCAGGGGGATGCCGTCTTACAGTGCAAACACATATTTGAGGCAGTTACTAAACTCGTCATGCTGGTTAAGAAGGAGAACATTGTAAATGTTGTTCAGGGAAGGTAGGTGGTTGCGTCTGTACTTAGGAAGTCATTCAATGTTAAGTGTCTATTAACAGATCAAGGAAGACGCAAATGTTAATCGTTTCACCCAGGCCTGCCCCTCCCCGCAAAGTAAGAACTGCCTACCCGCAAGGGGTGGGGTACCCTTGCCCCCTCCGATCACCAGCTTTCTTCCCTCCTCACCCCCTAGGACTTGGGCTCCACAGAAATGAAGTCAGTGATCACTTATTCACCCAAGGGAATAAACAGTGGTTTCACCATCTAGTTTTCAAAGGAGGTGCTTATGGTCCTAAGGGAATTTGTCACCCAGTGAAAGGGGGACCCCCCCTCCCCTGGGCGAGAGCAGGTGCCAACCACACCTCTGCTGTTGATGCCTGTGGAAGAACTGTGCTAAACTGATTTGAAAATAACTACAGGAAGGCATGGCCATTTTCCCAGTTGCAGAAACGGTTTTCTTTCGATTACTCAAATAGACAATAAAACTCTGTAATGAAACAGGAATTTGATCTTGAAACTAGTAAGCACCACAAGTGAATTTCTTTTGCAGACCCAAAGCTGAAGGAAAAAATAGAGTATGCCAGTAATTTATCACTTTGTGTATTTTAAGTTTACAGTTTTATATTAGTCCTGGAAAAGAAGGCACAATAGTTTTTGACACCGGACCAGAAGAACAAATCTATAAAGATAAAAACGGACAGTTAACAGTGGTGAGTGGCCGTGTCTGGGAAGGGGGAGGTGTAAGCAGTTTCAAATAAGACTATAGGTTAAAATTCTCCCTATTTCAGTCCTCCTGTCGATTGACCAGAATCAGAATCTAGTTTATTTCTCCCTCTGTCCCTGATTCTACGTTGAAAAATAGGAAGGAATGGGTACTAGAGGTGTACATTCAAAACTGGATGAAAACAGTTTACTCACATTTGTCAGTGAACCAGAAGTTGACATTAAACTTTTCACAATATTAAATGTCAAAGCCCAACTCTTCACTGGGTGTCAAAGGCCTTGTGCCCTATCATGTGGTTCTCAAGTGAGTCTCCACGGGGGAAACTCCTGGCGAGCTTCGAAAAATACCAGTGTGTGTGTCTCCCCCGACCCGCTCCCCGACACCATGACGTAACTGGCTGGGGATGAGGCCTGGGCTCTGGAAAACAAGGATCCCAGGACTGAGGAGGAGAGGTTTGGGAACCAGGCGCATCTTAAGAAGTCGAGCCTGAGTGCTCGGTGCTTTTGCCCTCCCTAGCAAGTCTGATCCAATTCTGCTGGCAAATGACAAACTGAAAGCTGAGGGGGATGAATCTTTAAAACGTAGTTTGTAGCAAATTATGAATACCTGGTATATATATACAAACTAAAAAATGGTCTGACAACATGGACTGTCTCATACACATTTAACGATGAAATTGTTTTGTGGACAAAGAGTACATGTAATTGCCCCCGGATACCGTTAACTCCTTTGGGGACAAGTTAAAATACTGAAGCATGAGTTTTAATGTAAAGTATAAGGTGACTTTTCAGTTTACATGCTGTAAACTTACCCCCATTCCTCCCTGGCTGGCTCAGGCTGAAGCTGAGAGGCCTCAGTGAGCCCACTTCTGGACATGGCTTGTCTCACGGGAGGTGGGGCAGGAGACGGTGCGGGGGACGGGGCTTGGCCGCTCGCGGCTTGTCCACATCCCCCTCAGCCATGCCGGCGGCTGCACCGCTAACTGCCGCCTCCTGAGTGAGAGGAGACCTCTAAACCTCAGCGTGTACCTTCCCCAGGTGTCGGTCCGCATGAAGTCCTGATGGAGGATGACGTCTGATCTCTCCCATCGCCATTTCTGCTGCAACTGAGGAAAGCACCCAGGAAGCTTGAATTTGGTCCAGCTAGCGACACCTTCAAGCAAAGGTTCCAGCAGCTCTAGGAAAAGGATCGTCCCTGAAGAAGCAGAGTGGCATCTTATGCCAAAGGCCAAACCCTCAGGTGTTCTGTCACACTGCATGTTCTCTTTAGGGAGCCAACCCCAAGTCACCCAAGGGGGTGATTTTAAACATCCCCAACAGGACCTACACTTGACGGGCACTTGAACGTGTCAGTATGGGGGGATGACAGATTCTCTTTGTCATGCTGCCCCTGAGGCACAATGAAGTATTATACGTGGTCTGAGAGCATAAAGCTGCAAAATCTGAATTCTGCTTTAAATAAATGGAACTCAGAAACATACCCAATTCCTTCACAGCTTTAGGTTCCACGTGGTGAGGTGTAGCTCTCCCCACCCCAAACCTGCAGTCGGGGGCAACAGCAGCCAACTGCTGTTTCACAAGCCCAGCAGCATTTCCACCCAAGACTTCCTTCCAGTGTTTGAGTTCAAACACTATGGAAAAATGACTCATCTTTTCCACCCTGAGCAGCAACCTTTAGGTGGTGAAGTAGAAGGTGGGATCTCTGCTCTCTTTCCTGTGAACTGCACTTCAGTTCAGTGGCTGGACTGTGCTGGGTGTTTCTGAAAAGACCCAGAAAAACAGATTTAAGTAGAAGCGTTATATAACTTTTATTTTACGTATGTCCACAGATGCTTGTACAACACACAGTGACTACTTCTGAAGCTCATAGCGTTTTTTTCCATGGCACAAAGAGACAGAAAGGTGACACAGACGTGTTACAGTGACTCTGGGTGGAGCCCTAGAGAACACACATTCCAGAGGGAGGGCCAGGGTACCTGCACAGCAACCCCCCCTGCTAAGCCATTACAGGAGGACGAAGGAGAGGCAAGGCCCCCAGTCACCACAATCAGATGACTTCTTATTTGAAAAAAAAGCCTCATTACGAGGGACCCAAAGCTGTTCTGCTTTTTCCATTGTAAGTTATTACAGTGAAATAAAACTTCGCTCTTCACCAAATCTTAGGCCAGTGTTTGTTTTACTTGGATGGTTCTTAAATACAAATATTGACTTTTGTTGCCCTTTAGTGCTCACATAAGAAATCAGTTCTTTGTAGAATATGTTTGATAACAGAGCCTGGACCAGCCAACACTTTGTCATGGTCAGCTCACGGCTGTATGCAACTAACAGTATCACTCACCATGGAATGTTTCATGAACTTGTTCATACCCCAGGGAAGCAAAGACTCCAAACTACAAGTGCAAAGTTGAAGGAAATGTGAAAGTAGAGAGACGGCCAGAAACATTTGGTCATAAGGTGTACAAGCCCCAACTAATCAGACTGTTCCACAAAGTTAGTTACTCTTCACGTAAACATTTGAAAAACAGAACTTACATGATGGCTTTTCCATTCCTACAGAAAACATCAGAACTGACATTCACTTTAACTTTCTAAAAAAGTTCAACCCAAACAGCAGGGTTGGTGTTTAAAACTTAAACAGTATAAAATATTTACAAAACATTATTTAAGCCCCCTCCCCTCCCCTCCCCTCCTTAGCACTTTAAATAAAGTCCAAATGGCCTAATATGAAAGTTTCCCACACAACAGTTTAAAAAGCATCTACCCGATACATGATTTTTAGGTTGGGTCATGATTGTTTTAAAGTTTTATTGTAGGCTTTGCTGCTGGATACAAAATAAAGGCATACAACTGTCACAAGTAGGGCAGGATGTACGAAGTCTAAGCTGTAAAAACCATTTCAAAATATAAACTCGTTTTGTTCGAATACACTGTATCAAAGGCTGCCCGTATTAATACCTTTGGTATAAAATGGAAACGTTTCCCTTGAATAGCAGACAAAACCCATCCATACCTTACACACATCCGAATCTCCTTGCAACTACTCTACCAGCCTAGTCTCAACCACCCACGTTCGTCACCACTCCCTCTGTGCGTCACGGGCGTGGAGACGGGGAGGTAGGTAACCGAGAACGTCCGTCCCACACGAGCGCCGTGCAGATAGCAGGGCTCCAGCGCGGGCCACCCAGGCACCATGGGCACACATCCTCATCCACATTTGCACACGTCCCTTAAACAAACATGAACACGCACACTGACCGGACCCAAAAGGATCTGCACGTCCTCTCCGTCTGCTCACCAATGGCCACTCGACACTGTGTAAGAATCAGAGAGACAGGAAGGGATCTCCAGGCGACGGCTGCGTTGACAGCAGGTGAGCCGTCCTGAGGCTGCTGGTGTGAGCAGTGGTCCTGTCTGGATACCAGAACAAAGGGCAGGGCATCCGCTGGGGGCAGTAAGCCCTACTTAATGGGGCACAAGGCCAAGGAGGAAGGAATGGAGCCCACCGGGCAGTGGTTTGTGCGCTGTGCCCGTAAGCAGGCCAGGCAGCCTTCCTGGAATGGAGTGGGTCAACAAGGAGGGCAGGGGAAGGGGCAGCTCTGCTCTCGGCCAGACCCTGTGGGGTCCCAACAAGCACCAGCCCACAGACCAGCCGAAGGGGCGACAGGCCTGCCCGTTCAACAGAGCTGGGCATCCAGAGCCACACTAGGAACAGCGGCTGAGAGGCAGGAACCCCCAGGTGGTATCTCCACTGCCACGAGCTGTGGTCCTTCACCAACAAGCTCTAGGATCGATGCCCGAGGCGGGATGGGCTGTTCGCAAAGCCGTGGAGCCTGTGCCGGGCACGGGAATGGGGCCAGGGTGCTGGGGTGGAAACACTGAGCTCGCAGACACCGCTGCTGACCACCGACTACAGGACCCGTCTCAGAGTTGACAAACCGAACCCTGGAGGGAAGGTGACCCAAGAAGCTCAAAGAGGCAATCAACACCCACAGAAATAAATACCGCAGACAAGTTCTCACATACACACCACACCCATTCATCCTCTTCCTCCAGAACCAGGAAAGCCTGGCTCCAGTGCTTCTTGGATTCTCAGGAAAGCAGAGACCTTGGACCCAGCTTGGTCAATAGCAGGGGTGTGTTCACCTGGGTAAAGACAATCCATTCACCTGGTCGAGAAATACCAAAATCGTCATCTGGCTTTTTAGGCAGTCTCTCCGGACGCAGGGGGAAGCGGGAGGCCCGGGAGCTCTCAGGGAATCAGTGCACAGCGGGGAGGAGCAGGGCGGGCGGGGTGCAGTTGGGGGCCCCCTGCCCGCTCACTGGTGGAGGTGGGCCCGGTCGTCCGGGCGCTTGATGTGGATCCGCCGCACGCGCTCGATCCGCTCCCGCTCCCGCTCCTCGTCCTCGTCCAGGTGGTGGGAGCGTCCGGCCGCCCCACCCGTGGCCTCCAGGAGTGCGTTGTCAGGTCCCCGGCCATCCTGGGCCTCATACAGCAAAATATTCAGGGTCTCCTCATAGATCCGGGCTTCAGGGAACTCCACCTGTAGCCCCACAAAACACAAGGCAGGTACATTAGCATCTCAAACCCCTCACCCCACCAGCTCCGCCACCACCCAGGACTTCTGAGCAGGGCCATCTGTCTACACCAGGCCCCTAAGACTCCGTAAGACCGTCGTTATTATGTTTAAAGCAGTTTTTATTGTCAGTACGCAACACTTACACATGGCGCTACATTCACAAGAGACAAAAGGGACACAGTGAAACAGATCGCCCTGCCCTCTCTGCCCCCCAGTTTGCCTTCCTTTGGACATTTACGTCATTCCCAATGTGTTGCTTCTAACAATCAGGGCTGCAGCCTTGTACACGAGGCATTCCACACCTTAAAGCAGCGTCCTTTCTGAACAGGGACCAGCTGGGGACCCTCATAAAATGGACATAATCCCTCCCACTCAGTAAATCCCTGCGCGCGCTTACTGCCCTTCGGGGTCAGGCGCCGTGAACTAGAGGTGGGTCCCAGGCAATCAGTAAGAACTGGTAAAGCACTTGAAACGTTCTGCCAGGGAAGATACCGATTATGCAGAAACCCAGGTGGAACATCTGTGCAGTTACGGGAGACAACGAACCATGAGTGTCAGCTCCAAAGCACAGGTCCCGGAAGTGTGGGATGGAAGGAGAGGAAACTGTGCCTGAAGGGGCAGCCATCCCAACACCAACTCCCTGGAAAAAGGAAGGAGCCCTGAGGGACAAGAGGCAGAGCGAAGGGAGCCAGGAGAGGGGCTCTGGCCTCCACCCCGGCTCCACCACTAACCAGCTGCACGAACATGAGCATAGGCTCACTCTGGAACCCGTCCACGAATCTATACACAGTTGGGATCCAACCACGAGGTCTCTGAGTGCCTTTGCTCGCAGTTAAGCTCTAAAAACGTAAAGTCACTATTTTAAAGTTTAATCAATATTATGATTAGCTTTTGAATATCCAAGGGCAGAGGCAATCCATGTACATAGAAAACCAAACTATGACAAATGGAGAGTCTGGTTACAGGTGGAATTCACAGCCCTAAAGAAAAGAGGCACGGGCTTCCCTGATGGCGCAGTGGTTGAGAGTCCGCCTGCCGATGCAGGGGACGCGGGTTCTTGCCCTGGTCCGGGAAGATCTCACATGCTGCGGAGCAGCTAGGACCGTCCGGAGCCTGTGCTCCACAACGGAAGAGGCCACAACAGTGAGAGGCCCGCGTACCGCAAAAAAAAAAAAAAAAAAAAAAAGAAAGAAAGAAAGAAAAGAGGCACGTCTTGTTAACATAGGAGAAAAAGTGAATAATTCTGGTCCCCCCACTATCTTTGAAAGGAAAAAAAAGAAACTCAGTGTTTTTCCCTTCCTGGCTACCTGACAACAATACATACCTTTTAGGATACATTCTAAATACTAATGAATCAAATGTTCTAAGAAGCTAAAAAAAAAAAAAAAAAAAGGCTTCCCTGGTGGCACAGTGGTTGAGAATCCACCTGCCAATGTAGGGGACAGAGGTTCAATCCCTGATCCGGGAAGATCCCACATGCCGTGGAGCAACTAAGCCCACGAGCCACAACTACTGAGCCCGCATGCCACAACTACTGAAGCCTGCGTGCCTAGAGCCTGTGCTCCGCAACAAGAGAAGCCACCACAATGAGAAGCCCGTGCACCGCAACGAAGAGTAGCCCCTGCTTGCTGCGACTAAAGAAAGCCTGAACGCAGCAACAAAGACTCAATGCAGCCAAAAATAAACAAACAAAAAAAACACGTACCCTTCTAAAAAAAGAAAAAAGAAGTTAAAAAAAGACTTTAACTCTGGTTTCTAGTTTGTGGTCTGATTTTCTCTCATTTGCATTTTGCCTTTGAGGCTGCTCTAGCATCACACAAAGCTGTGGGCTCCCTGGACTGCAGTGAGGATAATAACCTGAGCAGATGACCTACAGATCTGTATGAAGGTAACTAGAGGCATGACCTGCTGCATGTGTCCCTGGTCATCAGATTTCCCCAGAGAGGTTGAAAAGGAAATGACACAGTGTATGGGATGATTAAAAAAAAAAAAAAAAAAAAAAAAAGCACAATCAAGATGGTAGAATAGTAGGACATGAACCTTACCTTCTCCCACAAATACAGCAAAAATATATCTACATGTGGAATGATTCTCACAGAATATCTACTGAACACTGGCAGAAGACCTCAGACTGCTGAAAGGGCAAGAAAATCTCCACGAAACTGGGTAGGAAGAAAGAAAAAAGAAAAAGGAAAAGAAAAGAAAAAGAAAAGAAAGTGAGAAAGGAATGGGACAGAACCTGTGTCACTGGGAAGGAGCTGTGAAAAAGAGGAAAGGTTCCTGCACCCTGGGAAGCCCCCTCACCGGTGGGGAGATGAGCTGGGACAGAAGGAGAGCTTGAGCCTCAGAGGAGAAAACAGCAGCTGGTTGGCGTCAGCCAAAGCAAACAGAGGGCTGCACAGTCAGTCAGTCAGTGCTGCCGCCCTGCACTCCCCAGCCTGACACACGAGTCTGCCAGTGCTGGAACTCGGGCTTCAGAGATCAGAACTGGGGAGAGGACTGGGGTTGGCATGTTGTGCAGACGGACCAGGGGGGCTGGAATCCAGTGTGACCACAGCTGGGGGTGTATGCAGGGGAAGCCTGGGCCACCTTAGAGGCCAGTCGCCATTGTTTGAGGGGTGCATGAGGGGAGGGGTGGGATCTGCATTGTAGCCTTTTTCTCTGTGCATGTGCTTGCAGAGGGCAGGACACTACCTGCATGGCCTCCAGGAGCAGTCGCAGCACCCCCCTACCCCCGACACCAGGAGTGGTTTCAGGCTACCACCACCTCCCTCCTGGACCCCAGGAGGGGTTGCAGGGCCCCCACCACTGCCCGCCCAAACTCCAGGAGTGGCTGTGAGATGCCATCACGCCCATCGTGTGCTCTGGGGGTGTGCCTGAGCTGCCCGCCGCCACCAAGAACCCAGGACTGGGCATCAGCCACTGCATCTGCACACCCCCATCAAGGGGATAACGACCAGCACATGCTGAAGAAAAAGGCCACGGGCATCCATACTAAAAACTGCCCTAGGGCTTCCCTGGTGGCGCAGTGGTTGAGAGTCCACCTGCCGATGCAGGGGACACGGGTTCGTGCCCTGGTCCAGGAAGATCCCACATGCCGCGGAGCAGCTAGGCCCGTGAGCCATGGCCGCTGAGCCTGCGCATCCGGAGCCTGTGCTCCACAACAGGAGAGGCCACAACAGTGGGAGGTCGCGTACAGCAAAAAAAAAAAAAAAAAAACAAACAAGAGCCTACAATACGCTGCCTACAAGAGACCCACTTCAGGGCAAAGGACACACACAGACTGAAAGTGAAGAGATGGAAAAAGATATTTCATGCAAATGGAAGTGACAAGAAAGTGGGGGTTGCAATACTAATATCAGACAAAACAGGGCTTCCCTGGTGGCGCAGTGGTTGAGAGTCCGCCTGCCAATGCAGGGGACATGGGTTCATGCCCTGGTCCAGGAAGATCCCACATGCCGCAGAGCGGCTGGGCCCGTGAGCCGTGGCCGCTGAGCCTGCGCGTCCGGAGCCTGTACTCCGCAACAGGAGAGGCCACAACAGTGAGAGGCCCACGTACCGCAAAAAAAAAACAAAAAACAAAAAAACAAAAACAGACTTTAAACCAAAGCCCATAAAGAAAGATAAAGAAGGACACTATATAATTATAAAAGGATCAATACAAGAAAAGGATTTTATACTCATCAACATATATGCACCTAATATAAGAGCACCCAAATACATAAAACAAATACTAATAGACATAAAGGGAGAAAATTGACAGAAATACAATATTGGGTTGGCCGAAAAGTTCGTTCGGGTTTTTCTGTAACATCTTTCAGGAAAACCTGAACGAACTTTTTGGCCAAGCCAACAGTGGGAGACTTTACCACCCCACTTAAATCAATGGACACATCTTCCAGACACAGACTCAATAAGGCAACAGAAATACTAAATGATACAATAGAACAGTTAGACTTAATTGATATTTTCATGACATTACCTCCAAAAAAACCAGAATACACATTCTTTTCAAGTGCACATGGAACATTCTCTAGGATTGACCCACATACTAGTGCACAAAATGAGCCTCAACAAATTTAGGAGTACAGAAATTATCTCAAGCATCTTTTCTGACACAACAGCATGAAACTAGAAATTAGCCACAGAAAAAGAAATGAGAAAAAAAAAATTACACGGAGACTAAACAACATGCTACTAAAAGACCAATGGGTCAATGATGAAATCAAAGAGGAAATTAAAAAATACCTTGAGACAAGTGACAATGAAAACACAACCATACAAAATCTATGGGATGCAGCAAAAGCAGTCTTTATAGGGGACTTCATAGATACAGGCCTTCCTCAAAAAAACAAGAAAAATCTCAAATAAACAACCTAACCTACCACTTAAAAGAATTAGAAAAAGAAGAAAAAACAAAATCTAGTCACCAGAAGGAAGGAAATAATAAAGATCAGAGGGGAAATAAATAGAGATTTAAAAAACAACATAAAAAAATTAATAAAACCAAGAGCTGGTTCTTTGAAAGGATAAACAAGATTGATAAACCTCCGGCCAAGCTCACGAAGAAGAAAAGAGAGAGAACTCAAACAAATTAGAAATGAAAAAGGAGACATAACAACTGATACCACAGGAATACAAAAAACCGTAAGGGAACACTAAGAACATTTATATGCCAACAAATTCAACAACCTAGAAGAAATGGACAAGTTTCTATAAACATACAGCCCACCAAAATTGAATTAAGAAGAAATACATAATTTGAACAGACCAATCAATAGAACTGAAATAGAATCTATAATTTAAAAACTCCCTACAAGGTTCCTTAAAAAACTACAAATAGAACTACCATATGACCCAGCAATCCCACTACTGGGCATATACCCTGAGAAAACCATAATTCAAAAAGAGACATGTACCAAAATGTTCATAGCAGCCCTATTTACAATAGCCCGGAGATGGAAACAACCTAAGTGTCCATCATCGGATGAATAGGTAAAGAAGATGTGGCACATATATACCATGGAATATTACTCAGCCATAAAAAGAAATGAAATTGAGCTATTTGTAATGAGGTGGATGGACCTAGAGTCTGTCATACAGAGTGAAGTAAGTCAGAAAGAGAAAGACAAATACTCTATGCTGACACATATATATGGAATTTAAGAAAAAAAAAAGTCATGAAGAACATAGGGGTAAGACAGGAATACAGACACAGACCTACTAGAGAATGGACTTGAGGATATGGGGAGGGGGAAGGGTAAGCTGTGACAAAGCAAAAGAGCGGCATGGACATATATACACTACCAAACGTAAGGTAGATAGCTAGTGGGAAGCAGCCGCATAGCACAGGGAGATCAGCTCGGTGCTTGGTGACCGCCTGGAGGGGTGGGATAGGGAGGGTAGGAGGGAGACGCAAAAGGGAGGGGATATGGGAACATATGTATATGTATAACTAATTAAATTTGTTATAAAGCAAAAAATTAAAAAAATAAAAAGAATTCAATTACAAAAAAAAAAAAAAAACTCCCTACAAACAACAGTCCAGAACCAGACAGTTTCACAGGCAAATTCTACCAAACATACAAACAAGAACTTATACCTATCCTTCTCAAACTCTTCCAAAAAATTGAAGAGGAGGGAACATTCCCAAGGACATTCGATGAAGCCACCCATCACTCTGATACCAAAACCAGACAAAGACACCACCAAAGAAGAAAATTACGGGCCAATATCTTTGATGGTATAGGTGCAAAAATTCTCAACAAAATATTAGCAAACCAAATCCAACAACACATAAAAAAGATCATACATCAAAACCAAGTGGGATTCATCCCAAATTCATAAGGATGGTTCAACATATGCAAATCAACGTGATACACCACATAAACAAAAGAAAAGACAAAAACCACATGATCATCTCCATAGATGCAGAAAAGGCACTTAACAAAAATGCAACATCCATTCATGATAAAAACTCTTACCAAAGTGGGTATAGAGGGGACATATCTCTAAATAGTAAAAGCTATTTATGACAAATCCACAGCCAATACTCAATGGTGAAAAGCTGAAAGCCTTCCCTCAAATCTAGAACAAGACAAGGATGCCCGCTGTCACCATTTCTATTCAACATAGTATTGGAAGTCCTAGCCACAGTAATCAGATAAGAAAAAAAAATAAAAGGTATCCACATTGGAAGGGAAGAGGTAAAACTGTCATTATATTTAGATGATATAATACTATATACAGAAAAACCCTAAGGACTCCACACTAAAACTACTAGAACTGGTAAATGAATTTCAGCAAGGTAGCAGGACACAAGATTAACATACAGAAATTGGTTGCATTTCTTCACACCAACAATGAAGTATCAGAAAGGGAATGTAAAAAAATCAATACCATTTAAAATCACAACCCCCCAAATAAAATACTTAGGAATAAACCTCACCAAGGAGGTGAAAGACTTATATGCTGAGAACTATAAAACGTTAATAAAGGAAACTGAAGATGATTCAAAGAAATGGAAAGATATCCCATGCTCCTGGGTTGGAAGAATTAATATTGTTAAAATGGCCATATTACCTAAAGCAATCTACAGATTTAACATGATCCCTATCAAATCACCCATGACATTTTTCACACAACTAGAGCAAATAGTCCTAAAATTCACATGGAACCATAAAAGACCCAGAATTGTCAAAGCAATCCTGAAGAAAAAGAACAAAGCAGGGGGCATAACCATCTCAGACTTCAGATAATACTACGAAGCTACAGTAATCAAAACAGTGTGGTACTGGCACAGAAACAGACATATGGATCGATGGAACAGTACAGAGAGCCCAGAAATAAACCCACACACCTACAGTCAATTGATCTTCAACAAAGGAGGAAAGAATATACAATGGGAAGAAGTCTCTTCAGCAAGCAGTGTTGGGAAAATTGGACAGCCACATGTTAATCAATGAAGTTAGAACACACCCTCTCACCACACAAAAAAATAAACTCAAAGTGGCTTAAAGACTTAAATGTAAGATATGACACCATAAACCTCCTAGAAAAGATCATAGGCAAAACATTCTCTGACATAAACCATACCAATGTTTTCTTAGGTCAGTCTCCCAAGGCAATAGAAATAAAAACAAAAATAAACAAATGGGACCTAATCAAACTTACAAGCTTTTGCACAGTAAACGAAACCATAAACAAAACAAAAAGACAATCTACAGCATGGGAGAAAATATTTGCAAATAATGCGACCAACAAGGGCTTAATTTCCAAAATATACAAACAGCTCATACAACTCAACAACAAAAGAACAAACATACCAATCGCAAAATGGGCAGAAAACCTAAAGAGACATTTCTCCAAAGAAGAAATACTGATGGCCAATAGGCATATGAAAAGATACTCAACATCACTAAATATTAGAGAAATGCAAATCAAAACTACAATGAACTACATTCTCACACCAGTCAGGATGGTCATCATTAAAAAGTCTACACAACATCGTTAATCAACTATACTCCAATATAAAATAAAACTTTAAAAATTAAACACAAAAAAATTAAATAAAATACCTTCACAAAAAAGAAAAAGGTCTACAAATAACAAATGCTGGAGAGGGTGTGGAGAAAAGGGAACCCTCCTATACTGTTGGTAGGAATGTAAGTTGGTGCAGCCACTGTGGAAAACAGTGTAGAGAATTTCCTCAGAAAACTAAAAACAGAATTACCATATGATCCTGCAATCCCCGGGCATATACCCAGACAAAACTATAGTTCAAAAAAAGATACATGCACTCCTATGTTCATAGCAGCACTATTCACAATAGCCATGACATGGAAACAACCTAAATGTCCATCAACAGATGAATGGATAAAGAAGATGTGGTACATATATACAATAGACTACTATTCAGCCATAAAAAATAAAGAAATGATGCCATTTGCAGCAACATGTATGCAACTAGAGATTATCATACTAAGTAAAGTAGGTCAGAAAGACAAATACCATATGATATCACTTATATGTGGAATCTAAATTATGACACGAATGAACCTATCTATGAAACAGAATCATAGACACAGAGAATAGAATGGGAGAGGGATGGATTGGGAGTTTGGGATTAGCAGATGCAAACTAGTATATATAGGATGGATAAACAACAAGGTCCTGCTGTATAGCACAGGGAACTATATTCAATATCCTGTGATAAACCATAATGGAAAAGAATGTGAAAAAGAATGTATATATGTATAAGTGAGTCACTCTGCTGTACAGCAATTAACACAACATTATAAATCAACTATACTGCAATAAAAAGAAAAAAAAAAGAAGGGAGGAAAACAAAAAAAACAAAAAACCCAGTCACATAGCCTAAGGAGGAGGGTAGGCAAGCAGAAACCTAAAGGGAGTAAATATCCATTAACAGTGGACCAGATCTCTAACCACCCTCTTCAGCATGATCTAGCTTTGGAAAACAGCACAGGGACAGAAGCCAAGGGAGAGGTCAGGTCCACTGGTTTGCAGAGGATGACATAAAAATGGGTCCAGAGTCCAGATCAGTCAGGCAGTCATGTGCTGGGACGAAGCCACCCAGGTTCACGAGGAGTGCTGAGAGGGCCCCGTGAGGGTGGAGGGCTGCCCAAGTCGGTGGGTAAGAGGAGGACAGATGACAAGGAAGTAGTAGCTCACAACTAGAAGGCCAAGGTCAAGACCTTGAAGGTAGCACTGCTCCTGATGAGTGAGACGGATGGGGCCAGTGTGGTGGGAAACAGCGTTGAGCGGAAGACGGCAAGGAGCTGGCACAGGTGGGGTCAGATCGTTGATGACAGAGGAGAAAATGCAGGCAGCGGGGTACACACGGGTACAAGGACCCGTCTGAATCAACCTTTACAGAAAAGGAACCCAGGAGCAGTATGACTGTCTATACTTACTGGGTGTCAGAGAGGAAACGCCATTCTGTTTTTCCAAGCCTACATTTGGATCTTTCCAGGGCCCAAAAGAGAATGAATATTTGAACAATGAGCAGTCATGAGCCAAGGAAAGCATTTTTAGAGCCTTTCCCTCTTGAAGTGTATTTTGCTCAAGGAGAAAGGGAAGTTTTTCAAATACAGATTTCAGACTAGCCACTCAGAACTGTCCTCTGGAGGCACTTACCTTGGTCTGTTTCTTCTCGGTGGCATAGACGATAGAGGTACAGCAGACTTCAGCGATCTTGCGGCCCTGGCCATAGAAGGACCAGCAGCAGATTTCGTCCCCAATGACATCCTTTATGAACAGGACCCTTCCATTAAAGCGCAGGGACAGCTTATCAAACAGTTCGATGTTCTTCAACATATTGTCGTCAGAATTGCTGCAAAAGAGCATTTGATAAGGTGGTTGATTACAAGCTGGTGTTAACAGCCACCACTAGTGGGGGAGTGTTTCCACACACCGGGCCCATCATCTCCACCATCCCTTTTCAACCTCACAGTAAGCCCGTGAAGAAGGCACTACCGTCCCCAAAGCTCAAAGGAAAGCAAGGGTCAGAGAAATTAGGGGACTGCCTGAGGCCAAAAACTAATAAATGGCAGAGCTGAGCCTCAAAAAGACAGCTCTGGCCTCTAAGTCTGCACTCCTCACCAGCGTGCTGGGGCAGACGCCTTGCTGTGCAACAGCCAGGAATGAAATGCTGAAACCACGGGGTCTGCAGGCAGAGGCACCAGGTGGGGGACATGGAGGAGAGCCCCACGGAGCCACATGAGAGGCTGAGTGACCTGCCCGAGGGAGACTTTTTTTTTTTTTTTTTTCTTTTTGTGGTATGCGGGCCTCTCACTGCTGTGGCCTCTCCCGTTGCGGAGCACAGGCTCCGGACGCGCGGGCCCAGCGGCCATGGCTCACGGGCCCAGCCGCTCCGCAGCATATGGGATCCTCCCAGACCGGGGCACGAACCCGTATCCCCTGCATCCGCAGGCGGACTCCCAACCACTGCGCCACCAGGGAGGCCCCTACGAGGGAGACTTTTGATCCTGGGTCCGTTTATGAGTCTTGAGTAACTTCATCGAATACCCCTACAACCCATAAGTTCCTGATTTAGAGCCACATGTTCCCAAGAGCCAAAAGGCATTCTAGAAACCTGTATATATTGCTAGTGGGAACATAAAATGGCGTAGTCACTTTGGAAAACAGTTCGGCAGGTCCTCAAGTGATTAAACGTAGAGTTACCATATGACCCAGCAATTGCACTCCTAGGTATCCACCCAAGAGAAATGAAAACATGTATGTGTACATGCATGTCCACAGCAGCATTATTCCTAAAGGCCAGAAGGTGGCAACAACCCTAACTGTCCATCAACTGATGAATGGACAAACAAAGTGTAGTCTGTCTGAACAATGGAATATTTTTTAGCCATAAAATGAATGAAGTACTGATGCGTGCTACAACACGGATGAACTTTGAAAACGTTATGCTAAGTGAAAGAAGCCAGACTCAAAAAGCAACATATTATAAGAGTCTACATATATGTAATGTCCGGTGTAGGCAAATTCATAGAAACAGAAAGCAAAATAGTGGTTGCTTAGGGCTGGGGGAGATAAGAGGGTGGGGGGGACATGGGGAGCGACTGCTAACAGGTACAAGTTTCCTTCTGAGGTGATGAAAATGGTCTAGAATTAGGTAAGTGGTGATGGTTGCACAACTCTGAATATACTAAAAAACACTGAATTGTGTATTTTTAAACGGTGAATTTTATGGTATGTGTGAATTAGATTTCATATCTATCAATCCATCTGGGCATTCTAGAGGTGCAAAAAGGCCACCCTCATCTGAGGGGAACGAGGGGAGCTGGGCCTGGCTGGTATGAGTGCAGATGTCTTTTCTGGCCAACACCTTACCTGGTATACGAGTATTTGTTGTTACTTCTGTTGTAGAGCAACTTCACGGCTGGCTGTGGGTTGTTTTAAAAAAAAAAGGAAGAAGAGAGTCACTTGGAGTGCAGGTGCGAAGGACCACCGGCTTCCCACAGCGCTGGAGCCCTGCCATCCACCTGAAGAGGCAGGTAAGCGTAGCCTGCTGGCTGGGGTGGGGCTGGAGAGGGAGACTGCGTGAGCCAGCACCAGGAGAAACACAAGATGAGCTGTACGCCCCCATTCCTGACCCCTTCTCAGGCCTTGCCAAGGCAATTTCGCACATTTTTATTCCAAAACTTACTCAGAAGAGCCTCCACCACTTTTGGTAGCAAAAGAAATGCCACAAGGTTGCCTCCACCATACCTTATTTGAAGTCGCTATAAGTTTCTGTTCTTCCTTGGATGAGGTGATGACAGGAACTTTGCAGAAAGGCTCATAAGTATCTTTGTTCTGCTGGAACAAAACATGCTTTCAGCCTGGGAGGCCTGCCCAGCACTGGACTGTTTAAGCTGGCCTGCCGGGCAAAGACGGACTCTGGTGAGGGGAGATGGGGCAGCCATGGCTGGGAAGAGAGGAGGATTCTCAGCACCAGTGAAGTAGGATGGGGGACGACCAGGAGTGGAGTTCTCCAGTGAACCCGCTCTTCGGCCAGGACTGTTATATGCCAGGGCGCTTGGCATATACATACTAACAACAATGACACATTTCACAGCCCAGGAAGCCACTCAAAAATAAACCCTGAACATGGCAGATGAAATATGATTGCATCAAAGCTCCTAAAACCCCACTGCAATGACTGCAGAGGAATTATAAGCCCATGAGGAGAGAAAGAATGGGAAAAGTGAGGTCAGCAGACAAAAGATGTCAAAAATTCAAGTCTGGAAAGCAGGTCTCAAGTGAGTGATAACTGAGGAGGAGAACGCTGAAACCTAAGTTGCCGGATGGGAAAGAATCCACAGCTTTGAAGGCTGGTGGGCTCAGGGCAAGAGCAGAGGGTCGCGTGCTAGTCGGCAGAAGCACTGGTGAGCCCTCCAGATGGATCCCCTACCCCAGCTGGGCAGGAGAAAAGCCCACTTTCCTGGAGCAGTTTGCACAGGAGAGGACAGGGCTGAGTTGCTATTCCAAAAAGGGGAGATTCAGTGAACGATCTACACGCTAAATGGTGAGCCCTACCCCCACCCCAGCCCCTTCTCCTGCTCAGATCTCAGAAGGCAGCCAGTCAGGCTTATACCTACCAGGCAAGAGAGTGGAGGATTCCTCTACAGGGAACCACCTGTCCAAAAAAAATAAGGCTACAGATTCTGACATTGAGAGTTCCCACTGAAAACGCCAGCCTTATCATCTGCCACTGAAGCCCACTGGACAACAATACATACAGTGTTTCAGAGCCTTTACTCTTGAGTTTCAACAGACCAAGGACCATCAGATTATACCCAGAAAGCCTCTCAAATATGAGACTGAAACCAAAACAAAGAGAAAAAGTAAGAGAAGGAGTCACACAATGAAGGCAGCAGAAAGAAAACTTCAAATAGTATCATCAGACAGATGAGAGCAGATATCGCATCCCATGAAACAAGATCAGCGTGCTATATAAAAAAGAGCACTCGGAGAACAAGAAAAGGCTCTAGGGAGTTAGAAATACGATAGCAGAAATGAAAAATTCAATAGAAGCGTTGAAAAGATAAAACTGAAAAAACCCTCTGAGAAAACAGAAGGATAAGGGCGACAGAAACTAGGAGGTCAGTCCCGGAGGTTTAATCTCAGACTAACAGAAACCACAAAAAGGAACCCAGAGGGCATGTCTCTAAGACAAAGATGAAACAGAGATTCCCTGATGTGTCTGAACATACCAAAAGGAGACTGAAGTTTCTGAGAATTTAGGGCTGAATTAGGGATGTGCGCTTAGAAAACCAAGCAAACGAAAGACAATGAAGCAATCACTAATTCTGGCAAACTGAAAAGTTACAAGAGAAAGGAAATAATCACTGCATACTCTGTGGCTCAACTGTTAACAATATTTACACGACTCAACGTAAACTCTGAGTACGGATTTAATCAAAACTGTGATAAACTATACTGGGAGAAGGAATATGTGCATGCAAATTTGGTAGTGGCTGGGGGTGGTGTATGAGCTAAATTTTAATTTTCTACAGAAACGCCAGTAGATAATGTGGTAAACTGAAAACTCAATAAATAGTATAAAAAACAGGTGAGTAAAGAAAGAACTGCTGCAAGAATTAAAAGAGGCTGCTGCAGGGGTGGGAGTGGGTGGAAGGCATATGGTAGATTTTTGACATCAACCTAGCTTACAATACTAACTTGACTTGGTAAACGCTTTACATGCATTACTTTAATAAACATACAAATGAAATAAAAAATAACAAAGTAAAAGCTACAACATTCAGTTAAATTTACAGGGAGTTCACAGACTCGCAGTAGCGGCAGGGGTGGTGTGTGCAAATAACAGCTCCTCAGGCAAATAACAGCTCCTCAGGCAGACTGGCATTGTGGGTACTGCCCCAGTGGAGAGCCACCCAAGAGCCTCACGTTTACAGATCCAATTCCTAGGACAACGCAAAGGGGTTCTTCTGATTCTCTGCCATGTTTTAACTTGCCTTGAAATAAATGGCTGCTGGCTACATCTAGAAGTGTTCTGGTTTTGTAGGGATTTTACTGTCCCTAGACTTGACCCCAGTGGTCCTGTCCCAGCTCCAGCTGAGGAGTGAGGGGTGTCTGTCTGTAGAGATTACGCTGGGCTCTCAACAATGACTTGTGGGATGAGAATAAGTCTCCCAAAGAGTCCAGAAAAAGGATCAGGTTTTATACCCCATGGCTCGGTACTGAAGGGTTACAATGCACACAGGGAGAGGACCCAACACCATGGGGGCTGAAATAAGTCAGAGAGCAGTCAGGTGGCATCAGCATCACAGGGAAGCCTCTCGGGGGTCGCGCAGGCCAGAGGGGAGCAGCTCCGGGGCCAACTCATTAACTCTCACAACAGCTCAATGAGGGAGGGGGACAATGAGAAAGGCAGATGAGTCTGGGGCTCCCCCCGCCCACACGGGGAGAAAGGGTGATGCCTACTTGCAGGGCTGCCTGGCACTCTTCCACCAGGCCCTGGACCAGGTAATACTTGGCTTCTGCCAGCAGCTCCTCGATCTCCCGGCGGCTCTCAGGCAAGGGGACTGCCCCGTCACGAAGGTAGTTGAGTATGGTACCAAAGTGCTTCCCGCACCGGTCAATGAGGATCCAGCCTGCGGTGGGAGGAGGGGGGAGGAGAGCTGGGGTGTCTCTTGGCTCCCACCACCTCCGGGGAGAGCAGGACCACAGAGAGGGTTGAGGCCCCACCTGCCCAGCTACCAGCAAAGGGCTGACCAGGCCCTGCTGGCTGCGGACAAGCACACCCCAGACTCACTGGTTTGGGCTCCTTTATTTTATTTATTTATTTTTAACTTTTTTGGCCACACCGAAGGAAGGATTGAACCGGTGGCCCCTGCAAAGGAAGCACGGAGTCTTAACCACCGGGCTGCCAGGGAAGTCCACGGCCCCTGGGGCCTAAAAGCATGTTCCTAAAGTACCTCAAAAATCCCTTTGTTAAGAATATCGCAAGAGGGCCTACCCCACACCTGGATAAAATGGGTCCAAATGAGCACATCCCATTGACAGGGGAAAGGCTTCTGGTGTGAAAATATCTATTCCCTTTTTCAACAACATTTTTTTTTCAGACTCCCAAATAACAGAGCCATTTCTAAGGAAGCAGACGGCTCACTGCCGCAGGCTCTGATATCTGACTCCCAAGGGTGACCCCCAGGCACTCACCAGCACCACCACAGAAAATTCCATCCGTAACTCCCCAAACAAGTGTTTAGTGGCTAAAGACAGCGATCAGAGATAAAATGGTGACCAGCCAGACCCTGCCCTCAAGCAGTTCAGTCTAACTCGGGGAGATGGCGCTGGCATTCATGAGATACAGAAACACGTCCCAGCTGCTGACCAGAGCCAGGCACAGTGCGAAATCGTGCCTTGTGGGTGGGGACAAGGCGAGCCTTGCTGCTTCTCAGCGTCTTCTCCAGTCTCCAGTCTTGGCCCTGGTCTGCAGGGCTGCTATGCGGCTTCTCGAAATTCCTCCGCTGAAATGCAAATGCTACTGGGAAGGGGAAAGAGGACTGGAGCCTGGGAAGGGGAGGAGGAGGTACCAGAAGGGGAAGCAGGGATGAAGTGAAGACCAAGTACATCTCAAGAGAAAACGTGAAGCCAGACAGATGGAGAAGTCCCGGCCTTCCTGATAAGCAGGGTCACCCCGGGAAGGGGGCCCCAGGTCTCCTGCTGCACACTGCAGGTGAGGGAACGCCAGCGCCCAGGGAAGTTAGGAGGTTCACACAGGAATCACTCCTTCTCTGCCCCTGCTTTCCCTCAGTTTGGGAAAAGAGCCAGGTTTCCACTCCTAAGACCACTATGTCTTCCCAAATCCTCCTCAGCCCCCGGGCCCTGGAGCAGCAGCAGAGGCCAAGGGCAGCCAAGGCACCTTTTCACGTCCGGTCACAAGTCGGCCCGCCTCCCCCGAGTCCAGCCCCACCAAGTGTGCTCAGGTGTTCTAGTGCACTGGTTAGTGTTCTTTGCCGCCATCACCAGGAGAGTTGACAACGAGGCCACTTCCACGTTCCGCTTTGCAACTACTCCTCAGTCCACGGTTCCTGGGCCTTTGGTTAAAGGTCCCGTCTCATCCCTCCAGAGCCTTCTGCGTGGCACTTCCACGCTGCTATGGCTTCCTGAGTACAGCAAGAAGTTCATCCCTAACCTCGGCAAAAACAAAGCAAATGTGTGGCCTGGAGTCAGGCCCTGGATCCGAGCAAGGACGAGGCCTTCACAGGTGTGGTGAATCCTGTCACCTTGACAGTGCCCGCTGGACATTATGTTCCTGCTCCTTTCCCTAGCTGAGACAACAAAGTGCGGACTCAGCATCTGTTCTGCAGCTCAGGTGCCTACAGGGGCCCTGAGCACACAGGATAACCAAGTGCGGGTGGGCAGGGCGGACCACAGGCCAGGCCCTGCCTGTCCCCCCACCCCTCAAGGGGGTTCTTCCCGCTCCAGCCAAAACTGGCCAGGCAGGAGTGAGGCCCAGGGCTGAGAGAGCCCCTGATGTTCCAGGAGATGCCAAAAATGCAGATTTCCCTGTGAAATCTCCTGACTTCTAAATAACAGTAAACTGATTTTTTTTTTTTTAAAAACCTGTCATTAACCCACCACAGGGCAGCCAAAGCAGGGCCTGCTGGCCACCAGCCTGTGACCCCTGTTGTTACTGTGGATCAAGTGCTCTCCTTCCAGAGAGCTGACGAGGTATGGAAAGACCATATTATCTTCCCAACAGTTCTTGTTGATGGAGGCTCATTCCCCTGCATTCTCCTCAGATGAAAACAGGCTCGGAGAGGTTCAGGGACACTCCCAAGTTGGGGAGGCAGAACTAAACCACAGAGAACAAGCAAGGAACTCGTAGGAAAACTCTTCTCATCATCCGAAATTGAGAAGACACGTAGAACCTCAGTCTTTGGGAGAAAGGGCAACAAATTCCACCCAGCTGCTCTGGAAAGAAAATGCCCTCATCTGCCTTTGATGCGTGGACAACGCAGCCGCTCAGAAAGAACAGGGCCCCTGAAATCAGTTACCCAAGTGACAGTCCAGAGTTTCCATAAACGAACAGGCGGACCGTGACACTGGGCTCTGGCTCAAGAATGCTGTCAGGAAATGCTTGTGGTGAAGGAATCATACTTTGGACAAATAAGGGCAAAAAAAAAGAGCACAGCCAGGCGCACTCTCCATGAGGTTTCAATTAGCATTGAAAATATTTTAGTTGCTTTCAAAGCAGGAATCGATCCCTTTGAAACAGTCAGCTCCAGTCCCCAGCATATAGACAAGCTGAGGGAAGCCAAGCCAGGTCCGGGCGACCTGGGCTCCCTGGCCCCTTCGGCAGGGCTGGAAAGAAGAGTGAGGGGCGTAGACCCGGAGGCGCTGGGACGGGTTGAGTGAGACAGTACAGGCCTGTACTGGAAACCCAGCTCTGCACCTACTTGCTGGATGACGTCGGTGTCTCACTTAACCTCTCTGTCCGACGGTTTCCTGTTCTAAAAATGGTTCCTCCCTGGGCTGGCATAAAGGTAAGATGAGAGGATGTACAGGAAGCACAGAGCACAATGCCGGGTCTGCCAGCAGCCATCACATAGGTGTCTGATGGTGAGCCCTTTACCTATGTCATCATCACTGGAGAACAGACAGGAGTGGCAGCGGCATCCAGAGGCGGAATGTTCCAGCCCCCAGGAAGGGGGTCTGCGTGGTTTCTGGGGTGCCTGGGAGGAGGCTTGGCTCAGAGACGGGGGACTGGACCGCCGGGCTTGCCCCCTCCCAGCCCCGCCAGCAGACCAGGTACTTCCTCTCTCCTTCCCTCCCCCACCTCCTCCAGGGAGCTTTCACTGACCTCTCCTTCTCCACACTAAGCTATTTAGATTTTTATGGTCCCCAAACTTGCCTGTTCATAAGTTGCCTAAGGTACTTGGGTCCTTGTTACAAATTCAGACTCTTGGAAGTAGCCTCATTCCTAAATCAGAATCTCTAGGGCAGGGTTTCTCTGCCTCAGCACTGACACTTTAGACCGGGTAATTCTTTGTTATGGAGAGACTCTCCATAGGGTATGTAGCAGCATCCCTGGCCTCCACCCAATAGCATTCCCACACCCAAAATGTGACACCCAGAAATGTCTCTGGATATTGCCAAGTGTCCCTGAGGGTCAAAAATCATCTCTGGTTGAGCACCACTGACTGAAATAGATCAAAGACCTAAATGTAAAAAATAATGTAAAAACTTAGAGGTATCAAAGTCAACAAATCAGATTGGGAGAAGATATTTACAACATAAGACCACAAAGAAATATGATCCAGAACATATACTTATACAAAGAAAGAAAAAAAGGAAAACGGGAAAATGTGTAAAGATACTGGCCGGCAGCTAAATGATGAAACACAACGGCCAATAAACGTAAGTCACTCAATGCACTGGATATCAGGAAATGCTAAATAAAACAACAAAGTACTGTATCATAACCATCAGATTGGCAGCAAGTAAACAATGACAGGTGCCCAGTGTTGGCAAAAATTCAGACCCCTGTGGGGAGGATAACTGACACAACCGCTAATACCTAATCAAGCCGAGGATATGATCCCCAATTCCCCGCTTGGGAATCAACTCCAGGACAGAGCTCCCAATGGTGGGTAGGACCTTAATGCTGTGGGCCCTGGCGGGGGGCTGGCTGGGGCCTGGGGACTCCAGAGCTTCTTCATTCACCAAAGTAAAAATATGATTTTCTGGGTGTGCCATGATGTGGCAAAGGCTGGGAAGCAGAGCCCACACGTGCACTGGGAGAGTGTTGGAGAATAATATTCCTAACAGTGAATGCTGGAAACAGCCTAAATAACCATCACAGAACATGGATCCATAAACTGCATGGAACACTCTACTTCAGGGAAATGTGTGAACTAGAGCTGTTTTTTCATGGATCAATCTCACAGGCATAATGCTCACTAAAGCAAAAGCTAAAAGGCTAAGTACAAGCTATAACACGTAACACCGTTTATATGATGTTTAAAAATGCACCAGCTATACAGTGGTTACGGACATAAACAGTTGTAGTAACAGTAATTCATGCAAAGCCCCACACCAGTGGTTCTCAGCCCTGGCCGCGTATTAGAATCCCACGTAGAATCCCACGGCGAGCTCTTAAAGTCCTAACGCCCACCACACCCTGTCCGGTTACATCTGGCTGAGGAGGGGGTGGGGGACGGACACGACAGGCATCAAGGTTTAGCTCTGAGGGTGACTCTGTGCAGCAAAGACTGAAATCCACCCCAGTGACCCCATAGTCAAGCTACTTAGAGGTCATCGCTGGAAGGGAGAGAGGCAGAGAGGGTAAAGAGAAGCCCCATGGGTCCAGGTAACGTTTTAGTCCTTGTCTGAGTCGGGGCACAGGGGAGTCTGTTACATTATGCAGTTTAAACGCTTTCAACTTATTTCAGAATTTTGCATAAGGCAGGAGGCCTGGAGAGCTCAGGGAAACGGGTACTGCAGTTTTCCTGCTTATTACACTGCCCCACTGGTTTTCTAGGGAAGGTCTACTGATAATTAGATTAATGACTCTCTTCTCTGATCTAGTGTATAGACTTCCTTACTCCAAAAACATTAGCCAGAGACCAGACACCATTTAAGGCGGGAAAGTACTACAAGCAACAGGGAGGGATGAGGCAGGCAACTACAGGTGAGGGCCGGACAGAAGTCGTGTTACTAAAGGTGCCACATAAATCCACCCGCCAATGACGACAATGACAAGGGCTCCGGGAGAAGTTCTAGCACTGCAGGAACTGAACCTTTCTGGGGAGGAGTCTGGGAAAGGCCTGATCACTGCCACCGTGTTCTCTCAGAAGAGCGACCCCTGTAGGGGGAACGTGAGACCGCAACACCCTCATCCCACAAGGCCAAGGCAGGCCACTTCTCCCCAGGGTGCTGAGACCCTTCCCCATAGCCCCGCCCCCTCTACACGCCAGCCCAGGTAGGACTAAAGCAATAACAGACAGCCCCCATTTACTGAGTCTCCCAAAGTGCCAGGCATTCTGTCAAGGGCTTTCTAACGTCCTCATGTAATCCCCATGACAGCCCCGAAAAGCATTATCATTTGCAATTTTGAAATGAGGAAAGAGGCTCAGAGGAAAAGTCACTCGCCCAGTGTCACATCACCAGTAAACGGCACATGAGCCTGTATGAGCACAATGCCCAATACGTGGAAACTGCTCCGTAGCGGTTAGCTGGGACAGCTACCATGTGACAGAGCAGGACTCAAATCCAGGTCCACCTCCAACACCCATGCTCCTCTCTGCTGAGGAATTACGTGCACACGGTACACAACTCAGGCAGGCAGAAGGGCGTGTAGTGCAAGAGAGTCTGCCACCCACCCAGGACCCCAGGTCCCCTCCCCAGAAGCAACCAGCTTCTCAGGTATCCTGTACAGATTTCTAGCAACACAATGCATATACTGTTCGGTATCTTCAGAGCCCTTGTTCTTTAACCAGCATGCCGTCCTGCTGGCTTTACTCGCCTGGGTGAGCCGCACTCGGCAATTGGGCCTGTTTGTGGCAAACTTCACTGCTGCCGGCAAGCTTCCTGCCTGAAGGCCAGGGTGAAGCTGTGAGATGCGGAAAATCGACCGCATTTTGTAGATCCAAGGGTGTGCTTAGGCCACGGGTCAGGCTGGGCAGTGTACTCCCCAGGGGCCAACAGGATCGCTCTGCCAGCCCAGCGCTGGCTGGAAGACCAGACACCCAGCCTGACATCCCAGGCCCAAAAGGGCTTCATCTCTAAGCTGGTGGTTGGACCATAAGGCTGCCACACTCAGACGACCAGGCCTAGGGCTGGGCCCACATCAAACCACGCACAACAGACAGTAAGAGCCAGCAAGTCCTGGGTTCAGTAGCTTCATCATTTCCAGCCCTGTGGCTTTTGAAAAAGCATTTCACCTCTCTGAGATGTGGATTTCTCACTTAGCAATCGGTAACAACAGCAGCCACCCCTTAAAGGGTTAAGGTGAGGCTTAAATGAAACAAAACCCATAAAAGGCCATACTGTGAGCTTTTCATGATGACTTGAAGGGGGCTGGAGTTCTGTGAAGTGGAAATAGCTGAGGTTTGGAGTGTCAAAGGCAGCACTGCTTCCCTGGAGATGCTGGGTTTTCCACGAAGCACTGAGAAAGGACATCCTCTGGCAGCTGTTTAGAAGCCTGCGCAGGCCCACTGGTTCCACTCTCGTGCGTCTCCCAGTTGGGGGATGGGAAAGCTTGTGGACTCTGTCTCCTTTGTGACATGGCATCAAGCCACCAAGGTGAGGGCTCTCAAGGAGACACGGCTTCCACTTTGCCTTGGAAGCAAGCCAGCCGCTTTTCCTGAGCCCCGCCAGAGACTGGGCAGGGCGGAAGAAAGGCCACAACAATCCTGGGGTCTCAGATAAGGTCCACTTCCTTCAGCAGCTGGGGTGCTATTGTCTTGATTTCCACAAATACTCCCGGGCAATGCTGGGTGCGGCCCAGCAGAGGGGATCCTCCTACTCATAAAAACCCTGGTGTTTTCTGGGTGGGGCACGGAGGCAGCTCTGGGGCTCTGACCTCATTCACCTGCTACTGGGCCAGAAACCCGAGTTTGTGGGGAACCCAGGGAATTGGGACCGCAGGTCCCCCAGCAGCCTGGCTTCTCCAGGACACAGAGGGAGACTCCCCCACTAGCCGAAAGTCCAGGGTGTGGTCCTCTTAGGATAGGAGAACACGCTGTGTTGGGGCTTCCCTGGTGGCGCAGTGGTTGAGAGTCCGCCTGCCAATGCAGGGGACACAGGTTCGTGCCCCGGTCCGGGAAGAATCCCACATGCCGCGGAGCGGCTGGGCCCGTGAGCCATGGCCGCTGAGTCTGCGCATCCGGAGCCTGTGCTCCGCAACGGGAGAGGCCACAACAGTGAGAGGCCCGCGTACCGCAAAAAAAAAAAAAAAAAGGGGGAAAAGGAGAACACGCTGTGCACACCAGGCCCAGAGCCCCCAATCCCACCCCCTGTGTCAAAACTCGCCACTCTTCCAGGAACTACCATCTCGAGAAAGGCAGGGGAGTCAGCACAGAGGCCAGCCTCGGAAACAGGTAAGGTAGGGTCAAGCCAAGCCGTGGTCTGGCCTGGTCTCAAGCAAGCTCAGGCCAAGGAATGAAGGATGGGGCCATCTTTAAACCTCATGTGACTTGCCCCATAAACCCAGCCCAGGAAGGATGCTCCCTCTTGCAGGGGTCTGAGTGTTCCAGGCGGGTGGAAGCAGTTATGGGAAGTAGGACCATTTTAAACAATCCTTTGCCCTTCATTAACATGACTTTCCACAAAAAGAACAAAAAAACCACACACTGGGGACTTCCCTGGTGGTCCAGTGGGTAAGACTCCATGCTCCCAATGCAGGGGGCCCGGGTTCGATCCCTGGTCAGGGAACTAGATCCCACATGCATGCCGCAACTGAGAAGCTCACATGCCGCAACTAAGAAGCTCGCATGCTGCAACTAAGAAGTCCGCACGCCACAACTAAGTTCCCATGCCACAACTAAAAACACACAAAGAAACAAAAACAAAAAACCCACACATTGAATATACATATATTGAATGCTTACTATGGGCCAGCAGTCCCCCTGGGGTGGGTGTCATTGTGCCCATTTACCAGATGGAGAAATGAGACAACGACAAGCTAAACAACTTGATTAGGGTCACCAGACAAGAAAATGGGGAGCTGAGACTCCAAAATCCAGGTTTCTGAGTCTTTTATCAGGAACCCATCCTAGGAGGACAACGGTCCAGAGAAAACGCTCTCACCTCTGTCACACTTGAGTTTCACTCTGACATCACAGAATCATGACCGAGAGAGTGGGAAGAGAGCCAACCAGGGCAGCCAGTCCAGCGTCCACTGTACAGAGCTGATGCCTGGGGCGGGGAAGTGACTTTCTCAAAGTCACACTGCAAATCAACAGCTAAGTCGAGATTATGACCCCCCATCCCGCTGACTCCTACTCATCTTCAGCTCTCAGCTTAGGTGTCACCTCCTCAGGGAAGCCCTCCTTGACCACCTCCCCCACCCCCCCGATTAGATCTAGTCTCCCTGTTACTCACTCTCAAGGCTCCCTGCACGCCCAGTAACACTGAGCACAATAGGAAACCTGGGCCTGTGGACACTGCCTGTTTCACGTTGGTTTTCTGAACTGCAAGGCAGCCCTCGACCACAAGCACATCCCAGGCCCCGGAGGCTGGGCTTACCTTCACTATCCGTGAGCACCTCCATGCGCCCGCTGAACATGGCCTTCAGCATGGTGTCCTGCTTGGTCAGCGTCTGCATGGTGGTGTAGTACAGGGCTCCACCCACGTTCAGCTTCACGTACTTGGAGCTGGGGCTCGTGCCCTTGAACGAAGTGGTGCGGGTCGCAGCCGCTGGCACCGCTGAGCTCACCACACTTTCTCCTGACATCTCTTCCTGCCAGGGGACAAACACAGGGGCACTAGGGTCACAGCACCAGGCCTGATTTACTTTTTTCAGCCAGTGTGCTGCAGCTGGCCTCCAGATGTGTTCTGCTTAGTCCAAGTGTATACTGCATTGAAAACAAAGTTTGCTCCCAGCATTGACAACTCGGGAGAATTCACAGGAAAATCTGGGTTTCTGGCTTCTCTTAAAATCAGAGGCCAACTAGGCCAGCAGGGGAACCAGTGGTGGAAGCTGGGGCGTCGGCTGCCCCATGGGGAGGAGCATGCACTCCCCAACCTGCCCCAAACTCCAAGCAGACAGCCTCATACACTGGCTTCACTGCTGACCCTGCAAGTACCAGTTTGCCACTCAAGTCTTGCATTACAAGGACTTCCTTTGTGCCCACTACTCGTATAAATGAACACCCTGGCTGTATCCTAAAGCGGCCGAAAGCACTGCCAAGGTCTCGTTTTCTTACTGCTACGCACCACGGAACAGCTAAAAGTGCCACTTTTCAGTTGAATTACCCATGAAACAAGCTTTCAGGGAATTGAGTGGGGTCTCAACTACCATTCCCTTACAGGGGAAAAGTGTTTCTAAGGACTCAACAGAAGACATAAAAACTCTTGGAAGCAAGTTATTGCAAAATGGAGACTTCCTGTACTAGTGCTACCCCAAACAGCAGGATCCGCTGAGGCTCCCTAAAGAGCACTGCCAGCGACCACGTACATCCCCGTAAGAGAAATGGATGCAGTGTCTGATCTAAGCAGACGTAGGAAAGGAGACTGGTAGCTGGCATGTGTGTATTCAAAGAAAACTTCTTTTTCCCAAATTCTATTTTTTTAAATTGTAGTCTAGCTGATTTACAATGTTGTGCCCATCTCTGCTGTACAGCAAAGTGGCTCAGTTATACACACATTTTTAAAATATTCTTTTCCATTATGGTTTATCATAGGATACTGAATACAGCTGCCCGTGCTATACAGTAGGACCTTGTTTATCCATCCTATATAGAATAGTTTACATCTGCTAATCCCAAACTCCCAGTAGAAAACATTTCTTGAATAGGGAACATTCTATAGCTGAAGATTCCAAGAGTGGCTGAGTCTTGACTTGATCTGGAGCACAGCACTGAGAAGGCAGCCCCTGCTGGCCAGGAGCTGGCCCAGCACTCACGCCGAGGCCTCGGGGTTCCCACAGAATGTGAATGACTTCACAGCACATCACCAGCAGACAAGGCAACTCGGCGGCTGATGCATCAAGACACAAGCGAGGCCACTCCGTAATTATGTCCGAACACAGACAAAAACAAGGACATTGTCCCCCCAAAAATGACCAGTAAGAGTCATGGCTGCTTCTTTACCAATTAGAGCCCCATTCCATCCTTCCCACCTTCAAGTGAGGAATTACTAAGACCCAGTCCCAGAATTAGCCCTGTTTCCTGGCAGCATTCAACACAGAGCAAAGCCCCACTTCCCTGAGTCCTTCCCACAATCACCCACCACCAGAAGCCCGAGTCCTCTTTCTGAGACTCTCCACAGTTCTCCCTCAATGCACCAAGGAAACAAACCCAACTATGACTACAGACATACTCTTGGTGGTTTCAGCTGGAGGGCACTGACAACACAAAACCTTTAAAACTATACCCTGGACTGAAAAAGGACTGTTTTTTTTTTTTTTTATTCTTTATGCTTTTCTTTTTCAGACCTCCCACAATAAACACATATTACATTTATAGCTGGTAAAACACAAATGTTATTTTTTTTAGAATTTATTTATTCATTTTTAATTTATTCATTTATTTATTTTTTGGCTGCATTGGGTCTTCGTTGCTGCGCACAGGCTTTCCCTAGTTGAGGTGAGCGGAGACTACTCTTCCTTGCGGTGCGCAGGCTTCTCATTGCGGTGGCTTCTCTTGTTGAGAACACAGGCTCTAGGCAGGCAGGCTTCATTAGTTGTGGCATGCAGGCCTCAGTAGTTGTGGCTTGCGGGCTCTAGAGCGCAGGCTCAGTAGTTGCGGCACACGGGCTTAGCTGCTCCGTGGCATGTGAGATCTTCCCGGACCAGGGCTTGAACCCAAGTCCCCTGCATTGGCAGGCGGATTCTTAACCACTGCACCAACAGGAAAGTCCCCACAAGTGTTATTTTTTAAGTGGGGTAAGGGACTAACGGGTGGCAACCTGCCATCCACCAGTGATGGTAGAGGCAATGGCCAACTTGCTTGACCTCCATCCCCTCAAAAGAGTGGCCTGGAAATCACCCACTGGGGAACCCACTGTTGTCAGGGCACTGCAGAATGACATGGATGAAGAATGGCCTCCTGGAGAGAGAGGTGTTTTCTCAAGAAACTGTTCCTGCTTCATTCATCAAGTGAAAACATCACAAGAAGGTTAAGTTTTCAAAAGCTCAGGCTTAGCTCACGTGGGGTCTCTGTGGCCTGATGTCAAACACAAAAGACAGAGGCCAAGAGGAAGCAGTGATGCCTCCCTCCTAGCTTTCCTGTGAAATCAGGCCTCAGAGACCTGCCACTAACAGTTATGACCAACCATTTCCCCCAGAAAGACACACTGTCCGTTTGATGACAGAAATGGCTTACGGGAGTAAAGAGTTTCAGAAAACTCTGATGACCTGGAGCAGGGGGGAAAGAAAAGCTTATAATTATGGATTGGGAGGTTTTTTTTGGGGGTGGGGAGTTAGTTAAGGAAATTTGCCCCCAAACGGAAATACTTTTTTAAGCACTTATTTCAGATCTAAATTTATACAAAAATAAATATGTTTTTGGGAAATGGTGTGGCATTTTGTAAGGCACTTACTGTGAAACAGACAAAAAAAGTCATAAAGTATAATTTTATGTGCTGTACCTTTTTTGCTTTCCAATACCTTTTTAAAGATAATTTGCATACACTAAAGTGTATTTTAAGTGTAGAGTTTGATGAGTTTGGGTCAACTTATGCACCTATGTAGCCCCTACTCAAATCAAGATAGAGAACATTTCCATCACTTCCAGAAAGCCCCTCCCTGACCCTTTCCCACTCCTCCCTTCCAGGAGATACCACTGTTTTAATTTCTATCACCACATACTACTATTTAAATCCAAACAATGCTGGAAGACAGTTATCGTTATTTCCATTTTGTGGATTTGGATACCTCAGCCCACAGACAATCAGTCACTTCTCCAAGTGCATGGGTGACGGAGGTGTCTTGAGGAAGCGAGTGAAGGATGTGGGCAAGTCCTGCCTGGCCCCAAGCCCATGGTTTTACCAGTGGGCATGCTTGGTATACACAGAGCTGTGACACAGAAATTGAGAAGGGGGCCCCACCCCCCATTCTTCAGAAAGTACAAAAAAGCTCTGAAAGAAAGACAGCAGGTCATGTGTGGCTGAGGGCTTGGGTTTGGAAGTCAGACCTGAGTTTAGGCCCCAAGCCCTGCCACTTACCAGCTGTCTGAGTCTAGTCCCGTCTAGCGAGTGGGGACAGCGGCCACACCTTCCAGGGCTGCGATGCCCCCAGAGAGCACTCAGCCCAGCCCCTGCCTCAGAACAACACAAAACACTCAAACTACGATGATCTGGGAATGCGCTCCAAGTCTCAAATTATCTTCTCTTTGAAGTCCATTTCCAGGTCTACTGACATTCGACCGAATCACTAAGAGAGAAAGGCAGAAACCATCCTGATCTAGCTTGAGACTTCCAAGGAGACAGAGAAAGCCCTGAACCTTTCCAGAGCCCACCCTTCCAAAGGTCAGTCACTTCAATACTAGGAGAGGCCCTTGGAAAAAAGATTCTGGCTGTGTTCATCCCTAAGCCTGAGTCACAGGGAGCGGAGGACACAAAGCAGTAGACAATATGCCTCTCACAGCAAACCTCTCTTCGGAGGCCTCCCCAGCCATCCCTGCTGGGATCCTGCCTTTGTTTCATCGTTAATGAGGTTGGGGAGGTGAGGCAGGAGAGAGCACAACTGGTTACAAGAAACAGAGGTAATTAACACTTGCCGTATTGGTTACTGATTCTACTCAATCAGAAGTTTATTCCTGTTAGATCAGTAAGTCCAGGCTTCTCTTTCCCACCTCCCCTGAGCCTACTGTTGCTGATTCTAAACAGTGGCTCTCCACTTTAAAAAAATCCTGATGCCTGGGCCCTACTCAGGGAAATTCTGATGCAATTGGTCTGGGGGTGTGGCTAGGCAATAGCACTTTAGAATTCCAACTCCCTAAGGTGATTCCAATGTGCAGCCAAGATTTCAACCAGCTGTTCTAAAAGTTCTGTGTCGCCCCACTCCAATCAGCCTACATTTAACTTCCTGGTCTTGGAGAAGCTCCCCAACCTCTGGCTCTATAAGCCCTATGAATTTCTGACCACACAGAAAAACAAACCAAATCAGAAACAAAAGCAGGCCCCTGCTTCACAGCTTCAGGCCACACACAGACAAGAAGCAACTGTATGCATGCTTAAAAATAAAAATCAGCCTAAGGGGTAAAACCCCTGACTCGAAAGGAGACCCAGGCAAGTACAACAGGAGAAAAGGCACCAAATCCCTCACCCTTCGAAGTTCCCTCTACCTCTCTCTGTAGAACTGTCTCTCGTGTGTGTGTGTGTGTGTGTGTGTGTGTGTGTGTGTGTGTGTGTGTGTGTGTGTGTGTGTGTGTGTGTGTGTGTGTGTGTGTGTGTGTGTGTGTGTGTGTGTGTGTGTGTGTGTGTGTGTTGGAGACGTGTGTGGAAGGTCTGAATAAGAGTTCAGCAAACCTAAACCTGCAGTTCTGTGTGACGTTCAGACAAATGGTTTCACCGAGTCTCAGCTTCCTAACTTGTAAAGTGAAGTTAAAGCCATAATCTTCAGAATAACCCACAAGGAATAAATATTTAAGTATTTAGTGTAGTTTCCCTTTTGCTCAAGTTGTCCTCGAGGCCAGAGCTTCCCAGCCTTGACTGAACTGGAATCACCTGGGTGCACTTAAAAAGTGGTGATGCCTTGGCTTCACCCAGAACAATTAATCAAATTGGGGAAGGGTGCGGCAACTCAGAAACTAGTGTTTAAAAAGCTCTTCAGGTGATTTTAATGTGCAGCCACAAAGCTCAGGTGTTTCTTTAACTAGCTAAGAGTCACTGTCTTGAGGCTAACTATAAAACTCCCTCTACCCCCCAAATCAGGGCACTTCTACAACTCAGAGGTCTGTTGTTCCATTTCAACAAAACTAAATTCAACCAGTGGACTTCCCTGGTGGCGCAGTGGTTAAGAATCCGCCTGCCAATGCAGGGGAAACAGGTTTGAGCCCTGGTCCGAGAAGATCCCACATGCCGCGGAGCAACTAAGCCCGTGCGCCACAATTACTGAGCCTGTGTGCCACTACTGAAGCCCGGGCGCCTAGAGACCACGCACCACAACGAAGAGTAGCCCCTGCTCGCCGCAGCTAGATAAAGCCCGTGCACAGCAATGAAGACCCAATGCAGCCAAAAATAAATAATAAATAAATAAATTTATGAGAAAAATAAAAATTCAACCAACCACATAACTGTAGCATTATTTTGCATCCAAAACTTACAGGACAGCCACTGATATTTCCAAGAGTTTTGTCGAATTACTTTCTCTTCCTGTGTTGAGCACACAAACCATTGGCCTATTTCTTTCAGCAGGCTAGTGAGGAAAAGGTTATCATCACTCCCATTTTTAAGGGGAGAAAAGTAAGTACCAGAACTATTAGGATCCTCTGCCTTCCACTCTCATGCACCTCTCATTACAGAGCCCAAATCAAGAAATCATCACTCTCATCTGCTGCAGGGCTTGCTAAAACAGATTGCTGGTCCCAACCCCCAGACTGACTCAGTAGTCTGGTAGGTCTAGAAAACTTGACCATTTCTAACAAGTTCCCAGATGATGCTGCTGGTCTGGGAACCACAGTTTGAGAACCACTGCTTTAATGACTTCTCTCCCTCAAGTGGAACTTACTTTGCACAAAATGGAGCTGTTTAAAGTCAGATACAGGTTGAATCATTTTTTTCTTCAACATTGGCCTTGGGACCGGTGTTCCCTAAAGACTGCACTTGCCAGGTTAAAGACTTGGGGCAAACAAGTAAAAAGAGGGTCTGGGCTGAACTTTGGTCATTCCCACCCAGGGAAAAAGGGCTATTCAAGAACAGACCTTTGAAGGATTCCAAGCACAGAGAAACTTCCCACAGCTAGAAGATAAGAGTGTGAGGCATCCCCAGCTCCTTGGGTGTGGCCACCCCGGGTCTCGACGCAAGTGACTAGATAGGTACCCAGGCGCCAATTAAGGCGCTGGATTCCGTGGGCGAAGGTACCCTGACCTCAGGACCCTGGCATCATACCTCCGCGGAGTTCCCAGCACCGAGCGCACGCCCGCCGGCGGGCTCCCTCGGTTTCTTTCCTCCGCTCCACTGGCCCGTGTGTTCAGACGCACTTGTAAGCCTCGTCCCCACTTCACCGAAACCCAGCGACTCTAGCACAACTTCCAAAAACCCCGAACACTCCGCTCCAAGGAATCCCACTTCGCCCTCTCATAAACTACCCATTCTCCTTCACAACCCTGCCCAAATCCTCATTTTCCACTCCAGATATCCATCTTCAGTGACATCTCTTTGTTCTCTTTACAATCACCAATTCTCATTTCCGACCAGCGCTGAAGTCTCAGAGACTGCCCCCCCACTCATCCATGCACATATCTACTCCCGAAGCCCAAATGCCCTTTCCCGGATCCCACAACAGCCAGGGACAGCACTCCCCTACACACACAAACAAACACACACACACACACACACAAGCACACGCACACACTTCTCCGTCCAGAGCCCTTCCCCCATCCCCGGCCTCGCCCCCCATCCATTCCCCCAACCACCTCTCTCCTATCGCGACAGCCCCTTATCAAACCCCCTCCTCTCGGTCCCTGCCCCCTTTATTCTACCTCTGTCCCGCTCTCTCGCCCGCCCAGAGCCCCCAGTCCGCGGGCAACGCCCTCCTTACCATGAAAAGCCGGAGGACGCCGGAGTCTCCAACCCGGACTAAGAAAGACAGGAAACACCCAGCTCGCTTGAGCCTAGGGCGGAGGCGGGGCCGGGGCGAGAATTTCCGCACTAGGCCACGCCACTTCCGCCCCGCAGAGGACACCTTCCTAAAGGGTCCGTTGTACTCCTAGATATGGGCCGCTTTCCTTCCAAGTTCCCTGGCTGGAATGGGTTGCATCTCTTCTCGGATGGGTCAGGCAATTATCCCTCTCCTAATGCTCCGCTTTTTCGGCTTCCATAGAGGAGGACAAGGTGCAGGGAGGTTTTCCTTTCCGGACGAAGAAGCTCTTTGGAACTGTCGTTTCCGGGACTGGATAGTTGTTTCCCGGCGGAGCTCTCAGAGTGAACACCCCGGGGCAAGATGGAGGTCGGGCCCAGGCTGCTGCCCAGGGTGAGGCAGAGCTCGGTGGTCTTGGGCTGAGGCGGTGGTAAACTGCGGCCCCGACCCCGAGCGCGGGGGCCTCGAGCGGATAAAGGTCTACGGCCTGCGGGTAGCGAGTAGCAACAGGGTTGTGGGTTCTCTGGGTAGTGGGGCCGGGGACTTGGAGGGAGGTGCACCTGGGGCTGGGTCCCTGTTTCGCCTGGTCGGAGGGGCAGGTGCTGGGGACTGGCTTTCGGGTTCCGGTGGGGGGAGTGGAGAGGGGGAGGGGCTCTCCGTGATCTTTTTATCTCTGGGGCCAATGAGATAAAAAGGGGCAATAGGCCTTTATAAGCGGACTAGCGCTGGACGAAAAAGATTTGTTATTGTGGTTGTTGATGACAGGGAAAGACGCCGGGCCGCAGGAGTCACCCAAACCGGAGTTCAAACCCTACTCACTGTAACCTTGGGTGAATTCCTTCTCCTCTCTGAGCCTCAGTTTCCAACTCTGTAAAATGGAGTAATTAGCTCGTATCACAAAGGGTGTTGTGTAATTTCAAGTTTTAGAACCATGTCTGACATTCAGCTCTCAATGGAAGCGGCTGGTGTTAATGATACCAATAAAGAAAAGCTTGGTAGTAATCTGACTCTTAACTTAGCCCCACGGGCAGCCTTGCATTCTCGATTTTTCTTTGCCTTCCGTGAATAGTGGCATCCCTGGGTCTTCTCTGTTTCACTTAAAATAAATAATTGCTTTGGGGTTAGAAGTGGGTTCAAATTCAGGAGCCTAGTGACCTCTGACAAGTCATGTCCCTTTCTACATTTCATTTTCTCTGTGTGAAGGTGGGATTTGATAGGATGCACCTACATAGGCTGTAGCCTTCAAAATCTGTTGCTTATTCTTAAGAAAGGTACACTGTTGAGACCTGATAGAGCTGAAAAGACAGAGGTGGTTAAATATCTGTACAGTGTCTGATCCATGGTCCACCCTTAACAAATGGTCATTCAACCAGGTCATTCAACCTGGCTGCCCAGCTATTCCCACCATAAGCGGAAAATTGTCTTGGGCTCAGACAGCAGTTATTTATGGTGCTTCACCTTTGGACTACACTCTCTAGACTGTCAGGCTCTTTCATAGTGCTCCATGAAGTTGGCCTGATCTAGAAAAGATTGATTTTGAACAGTCTCATGGAACTATAGAAGTAGAGAAAAGTCCTGACTCAGTATTAAAATCTTGACTCTGCCCCTTTTGGGATTATGGGAGATATTAAATGGGATTATGGGAGATATTAAATGATCATATAGGGTTGCTCTTCTTGTTAGATGAGATCACATAGAAAGGACTTGACAGGCAGTGGGTACTCAAATCAACATGTTTCCTTTTGCTTTTCAGACCATCTTGGTTATCACCAATCTCTTGTTTCCTAATCTTTCCACCTATAACATTTTTGTTTCCCTAACTGGATTGTAAACTTCTTAGAGACAGAACGGTAAAGCTCACTTACCTGCTGTCTGCTTTCAGATACTCCGTATTAACATTTTCCCATTTAATCTAATCCCAGTATCCTGATGACTAAATCGAGATACAAGAAGGGTAAATTTTCATTTAATCCTTTTAGCAACTCTAGGAGGCACGTACTATTATTATCCTCAATTTACAGATAAGGAAACTGAGGCCTAGAGAGGATAAGTAACTTGGCCAAATAAGGTAGAACCAGAACTAGAGAGAATCAAGGGCTACTTTGATGCAAGGCTTTCTCTGCTACACACAGCCTTTTCTATGCACAGCCTTTTCTTTGATTCTCCAGGGCATTTAGCAGAGTAAGTACTTAATAAATACTTCTGATGTGTTTTTATTTGATTGATGAACTGTAGTAGATGTTATGCAGGTAGAGGAGGTGAATAAGAAAGAATTTGAAGAACTGCAAAGTATAGACCATTATGTGGTGTAAACAGAAACCAACATATAGCGTTGCCAAGGAGATGATGATCTCAAGGAAGGGATCTTATCCTGCAGGGCCCGTTGGGAGAAGTGAAGTTTTGACATAGTCTTAGAGGTTCTTAGTCACTGTTAGCATGCAACCTCCTGTTTTTCTATTGGGAAAAAGTGCTCTCTTCTCCTTCTGCTCCCTCCCCTTCCTCCCTCTGCCCCCCAAGAGGGACTGTCTCCACGTTAAGGAAAGAGTATACCATTGTGCTCGTGGCTTGGGCCGGCTTGTTTGTAGCTCTCAGAACCTTGAAGCTGTTACCCAATATAAACAGGGCCCAGGGTTCATAGCCCAAGTGACAGGACTGGTGAGTCTTAGTGCACCCAGGGATAGAAAAAACTCTTAACGGGTGACTGTTATTTCCTACCCAGAGAACCATAGTGCCTGTACAGAGGAGGGCCTCTGCTGAAGAGTTTTAAAAAAAAATCTTTGTGTCTATAAAAATAATACGTCAGTTAGACTTACTGACTGTGCGCCCCGTCAGCCACCTCTATAGGTGCTTGATGTCGTCATCTCATTCAGTGTTCATGATCGGCCTCTAAGCTGATTAACAGACAAGACAGAACGACTCCGAGATATCTCCCCCGCGGTACATGGCAGAGCTGGGGGCTGGCTCCAGCTCTGTGTGACTCACAGTGCCATGTCACGCTACCACATGCCTTCTATGGAGAATTTGGAAAACAGACTAGTTAGGGAAGCAAAATTCCCACAGTTCCCCTACCTCAAAACAACCATTCTTTTTTTTTTAATATTGAAGTATAGTTGATGTACAATATTATATATAAGTTACAGGTGTATAATATGGTGATTCACAATTTTTAAAGGTTTTGCTCCATTTGTAGTTATAAAATACTGGCTATATTCCCCATGTTGTACAAAAGATCCTTGTACCTTATTTTATACCTTACAGTTTGTACCTCTTAATCCCTTACCCCTATACTGCCCCTCCCTCCTTCCCTCGCCCTACTGGTAACCAGTTGTTCTCTATATCTGTGAGTCTGCTTCTCTTTTTTTATATTCATTAGTTAAAACAACCATTCCTAACGTGTTTTCCCCCCAGTTTTGTATCTACCTGTGCACATGATTTTTTCTGTTTCGTTACGTAATTGGGATCATGTTGTACTAGGGAAGAACCCTTTGTATTCTATTACAAGTTAATCACTAAAGGAATGTTGTCTGTAAGCTTAAATTATACATAATGGCCCGCCTCTGGGAACCCTGCCTCCCAGGTAATGAGCATTAAGCTAAAATACCTTTGTTTAGCTCACAGGAAACATCCTGACCAGGCCCACCTCTGAAGGACTGCAGGGAGGAAGAAATTAACACACCCCCTCTGGAGGCTGACCAGAACCAGGAAATGTTTGACTTTACTCCCTCCCCTTTTAGTATAAAAGAAGCCTGAATTCTAACTCAGGCAAGATGGTTCTTTGGGGCATGAGTCCACCATCTTCTCGGTTTGCTGGCTTTCCAAATAAAATTGCTGTTCCTTGCCCCATCAACTCGTCTCTCAATTTATTGGCCTGTTGTGTGGCAAGCAGTATGACCTTGGACTCTAACAGTGTTGGTTTGCAGCCAGCCTCCTTTTCATTTCTTAGACATAAATATTTTTCCAACTTGCTGAAAATGTCAAACATAATTTGCAATGGCTTTTAAACATGTCATCCCCTCTGTTATTCTTGGTTGCCATCACAAAACATTTACAGCTTTAATTCAGGAACTTCTTTGGGCTTATTCTCAACCTATTCCCTTTAAACTGTGAGGACTGGGGAGATACATCTACCATTTAGATCCAACATTAGCTAGAGAGGACACAGATTTTTTTTTTAAAACCAGAGGCACTGTCTTTATTACTTTTTCTCAGTGAGGAAGATATATGATGCCTACCTATAAAACTAATCCTAAATCTGGATTTTTTTTCTTCTGCTTCTGCCAGAAAACACAAGCTCCTCTGAAGTGAGAAGATGTCCTCAGCAGTGAGCCCTGTGCAAAATCACTAATGACTGATTACCTGACATTTCTGCATCACTGGCAGGTCCTCAGGTGAGTGCTCCAGTCTTCCACTTCTGGGGCAGAGTGAATGGTTTGGAAGACTGGTACCTTTTTATTGCCTGTCTTCTCACACTCCCTCCCATCATCAGGTAAAAGTTTCAAGATAGTCTTACAGGTACTTAGTCACAGTGTGTGTGCAACCTCCTGTTTTACTATTGGAGAGAGGCTCTCTCTTCTGCTTCCTCCCCCCCGACACCCCATGAGGGACTGTCTCCATGTTCGTTTGTCTTGAGAATTACTGATGAGAGACCCACGTGTAGGAAAAGGCTTACTGTTTAACAGATGTGAATCAATGTCGAACAGGGGCCACAGAGGTCCCCCGATGTGTTGACATGGGAGGAGCCTCTCGTGACCTTCTTATCCCTAATGTTTTCACGTGGACACTGCTTTGAGTGAGGTAACCTGGTAAAGAGATGGTTTACAAGAAGTCTAGATTTCTGAGTAATTCATTTCAGTGCCCATGTCAGCTGGTCTGATTATATATTTTGGATAGAATGACAAAGTTTTCAAGCACCTAAAGACATCATCTCAGTGTGGGAGGCTCTGTGGACCAGTGCTATGTGCTCTAGGCTGATAGCCAAAGCCATCCCTTTGGGAAAAGACAGTTACTGATGATTTAGATTAAAATGTAATGGCTAATTTAGAGCCTCTGTCCAAAAATACCAGTCTGTGGATGGGGGCCTTTCTACTCTAACGTCTTCCTCAGCCCTTGGCAGTATGGGAACGGTGAGGACAACAGAATAAGTTATGCTTAAAACCAAACATGTTCGATTTAATGGATTGTCTGCCATTCTGGAATCATGTACCTTTGGCTGTTTTAGTGTTTAAATGGCCCTTTAAAAAAAAATGAAAGGCTGCTTTTGTGCTGGGCACAAAGTAGGTATCGGTAAATATTTGTTGAGTGAATGGATGAATAAAATAATGGTGCCAGTAAATAATTATGTTTAATGTTTTGCCCTCAAGTCTTTACTTGGCAAAATAAAAGTTGACTGCTCAGTGAAATATCCAGGGACCTTTGACTTAGAGGATGCCTGGTTTGAGTTAGAGCTTTGTGGATGGAATTGATTCATGCTTTGTTTATTCATTAAACCATTGCAGAGCCCGGACCCTATGCCAGGCACTCTGTTCTTTCTCTTAAAAAAATGTGATTACTTAATACAGGAAAAAGCATCGCTGGTCTGGGGAGTTGCATGCAAGGAGCCGACAGGAAGTTGGGACTTGTGCGGGGACAGCTATCAGCCCTTTGGGAGGGAGCTGGGGGGTCCTGAGTAGCTTTCTGCTGCTGCCTAAGTCCCTTCCTGCCCTTTGCCCCTGAGCCCCTTTCCGTGAGTGTTTTTAGTATAATGACCTACATCAGCCACTTGCCATTTTCTTTGCAGGGTTTTTGCAAGTTTGCAAACATGTTCACTGTTTCTCAGACCTCGAGAGCTTGGTTCATTGATAGAGCCCGTCAGGCTCGAGAGGAAAGGCTGGTGCAGAAGGAGCGGGAGAGGGCAGCTGTGGAGATTCAGGCCCACGTACGGAGTTTTCTCTGTCGGCGTCGACTGCAAAGAGAAATCAGGTGGGTGTCAGGAGCTCCTCAGCACGTTTTCTTTTGTTTCCAATTCATAGCAAAAAAACACCAAACCGATTGCTCTTAACAGTTCTTGAACAGCCTTCCAGCTGCTATGAGCTCCTAATTTAAAACGTCTTTTTTTACCCTTCCCTCACTAGGAGAGAGATTGATGAGTTTTTCAAAGCAGATGACTCTGGGTCCAGTAAAAGAAGTGCACTTTGTATTTTTAAGACTGCCAGGAAACTGCTGTTCTTGTTCAGAATTAAAGAGGATGATGAGGTAAAATAATAATAGCAAACCCACATTGTGCTTATGTGTCAGACCTTTTTGTAAGTATTTCATAGATATTAACTCATTTCGTCCTGACAGCAACTCTATGAGACAGGTTCTGTTACCCCCACATCCTGCCCCTTTTGCTTTCTTGGAACCTGTTGCGTAGGGATTATGCCCAGTGCTGGAAATCATCACGATTGTTTTCACATTGACTCTTACAGGCACTTGTCCTCAGATGCGTAGGTTAGCAGATTTAGGAGACACAACATGCTACAAGTCATAATAAATGTAACTGACAGGCGGTGGTGAGGACGTCGGAGGCAGCGGTGGGCTGTGGTGTGCCGTCAGAGGGGTGGCCGCTCCCCTGCTCCAGCCACCGGGGGACTGATACTCTGATTTCTTTAAAGACCCTCCAGAGCTCTTTGACACTCAGTTTTCTAATTTGTAAAAATCGGCCACTAATTTGAAATTTCTCTTAAAATCCTGCAAACCAAACAAAACAGGCTAGTTGTACCTTTGGAGTTAGAAAAATCAGCCTAGAAAGTAAAATTCCAGGGGAGCAGCTAGTCATCTGTAACAGTACTAATGGAGACCCTTGAGGAGGGCCTCTGTGTTCCTGGGGGTTAGGCATCCATTACTGCTAAGCTTCACATTGTGCCAGACCCTCTTCTGGGTACGGGGCCCCAGAAGGAAACAAAGCGGGCAAGGTCTCTGCCCTCGAGGAGCCTGTAGCCCAGCAGGAGAGAGAGAGAGGAGGACGCTGGCAGTAAACACAGTCACGCAGATGAGGACAGGCAGGCGCAGGGAGGTGACGCCTGTTTACAGAGGAGGAATCCACAGCTCAGTCTGGTAGGGCAGCAGCCAGGGCCACTCCTCTTTTAAGGGTGGATCCAGGGTTGGTACAGCCAGGGTGTACCACTTCTCTTGCTTTTGCATTTCAAGATGAAAGTGGTGGTATGACAGTTTGTATCCGTGGTGCTTACAAAACGGCAAATGGCTGAGCACAATTTAGGAGACAGCTGCTAGTCTGCAGGAATCCAGGCCCAGTTTGCCAGGTTGATCTTGTTTTTCAAAAGGAGCCCCACTCTAAAACACATGTAGGGCTCATCCTGCCTGCGGGTCACCAGTTTGAGAGCCTTTCCTTAGGCTTTCTGATCCTTGGTCTCCACATCTACAAGTCGGAATTAAATAGGATCCTGATGTGAGTCATCTGGCATCAGGCCGGCACATCCGTGCCAGGGGTCCACGGAACATTTGCTGCTTTCTGATTTCTCCATTCATTGTGAGAATTTATAACCCCCATTCTGCCTCTCTGCAGAGATTTGAGAAGTTGTGTCGCTGCATCCTGAGCAGCATGGATGTCGAGAATGAACCCAAGGTAAGTGGGGCGGAAGCCAGAAAGTCTCCCATGACCCCTCAAGCTGGCCTGTTTGCCTCTGAAAATTCCTGATGAATGTTCTGACTGTTGTGTATGACTCTGCATGTTCACACCCGTGTGTAAATAAGTAATGGATGGAAAACATTAACAAAGTACAGGTGAATTCCGTAGTCTTTGCATTATCCAAGAAGCCGTGTTCTGTTCTTGCCTCATACTCAGGATGGTAAATCCGCTTACCAGGCTATTTTTACCTTTGGGTTTAGTGTCAAAATAAGTCCTCCTTGCTGCTTATTTTTCTGTTCATCCCCCTGCCTTATCTGGCTCTGGACCTAGATAATTGGTCCCATTCCAGTAGCTGGAATGTGTGTCATTTGATCCCTGTTAACTGCCCATTACATTTCTCTTTTTCCTGTTTGTAGGTATGGTACGTGTCCCTGGCTCTTTCCAAGGATCTCACCCTCCTATGGATTAAACAGATCAAAGACATTATGTGGTATTGCTGCGAGTTTCTTGAGCAGCTCAAGGTAAAAAATAAAAACAAGACTGTAAATCTATCCCTCCCACTTGAGGCCTGTAGAGTGTATTTTCAGAGTCCTCGTGGTTCCCTCATAGGTTATACCTTTGTGATATATCAGTTGGAGTCTAGTAAAGAATTACTGGAGCCCCTGTTCCCAGAGAGAGTGAGTTAGATGCTGTTATCAACTTGAGGGCTTCTTTCATGCAGGGTATTTTGAACATTGACCTGCACTTACCACAGTCTTGATGCCAGGGAATCTTGTCTTCCTTTCAGTGCTTTTGATATAGTGGATACTTTGTAGCTGGCATTATTATACTAGTCAGGCCCCTCGTTACAGTGCAGAAACCCAACACGAGTGCAGCTGGTAATACATACAAGAGCCAGGGGGCTTCTGGATTTTCCCTCTCTTTCCTTCTTTCATGTGTGCTCCCTTTTGGAATCACCTTGTCCTCTCCCACTGTAATCATGGCAGCTGGCAGTTCTAGCCTCACATCCTGACTCTGTCTTGACCAAAGACAAAAGGGAGGCTTCCCCCATTGATTCAGAAATCTGAGAGGACTCATAAAGGTCCAGTGGGATCCTGGTCTCAACCCTGAACTGGTTACAGTGGCAAGATGGGTGGGGTACTGCCACCAGCCCTGCCTGGTCCAGTGCCCACCCTTGTGTTATGGGAAGGTGGGCAGGGGTGTAAGTGTGCACAAACAGCAGCCATTTCCACTTTGCATGTAGGGAGGGAGAAGTTTCAGGAGCAGAGGCTTGGCAAGGACTCTGGTAGTAACTGAGCAATGGAGCAGATGTCCCCAGAGCACCCAGTGATCCATTCCCAGACATCTCTCTCAAGGCACTTGTGAATGGCTCTCTTGGCCTTGACCCAGCATCAAGCATGAATTATAGTCATCATTATAGTAATAACCAATAGTATCAATACATAGTGTTCTCTGTGTGCGAGGCACTGTTCTTAGTGCTTTATGTTCATTAATCCATTTATTTCTCACAACAACTGAATGAAGGAAGCAGTGTTACTGTCCCTAGTCAACAGAGGAGGAAGCTGAAGTACAGAGAGGTTAAGAAACTTGCCCAAGATCACACAGCTAGTAAGTGGTAAAGCCAAAAGTCTGAGCCCAGAGTCCTTGTTATGTTCAATTGCATTTATACTCTGTTGCTCCGGTGTACATGCATACATATGTTAAATACTAAATGCATACATGCAGCAGGCCAGCCCTGGTCATCTTGTTTTCTAAGAATTCTCAATTCTCCATTCCCAGGAGTATTTCAGTTCTATGGTCAAGCACTAGTGTGCTGAAATCCCTGTTGTTTAACTCTTATAGTGGTCATTTCTCAAGAGAAAAAGAATAAAGACTTAGAATCCTGACTCGTTTGCATTCAGAAAAGTTGTAAAACGGTTGCTCTACTGTCTTGGACTGGAGGGTGTGTGTCTTAATCTTACTCTCTTTATTGTTTTTAGCCTGAAATTTTACAAGACTCCAGACTCATCACACTGTACCTCACGATGCTTGTCACCTTTACAGACACTTCAACATGGAAAATTCTCCGGGGAAAAGGTCTGTGGGACTTGCTTCAAAATCTTTCCTAAGTAGCGTTTCCATGGAGAGTTCGGGGACCTTTTCAAGAAGTATTTTTGCCGCCACAAGCCTCAGGGAAGGCCCTAGAACCACACACATGGAGACGTTGCACTGTGGTATCTAGGATAAGTTCACTATCGTGTGCTCAACTCTCTCCCTTCTTGGAATTTACGTTTGAAGGCACAATCCCTCTGAGCTCATTTGTTACAACTCCCACAGCACCTCAGCCTTCAGACTGATAATATTCCCTTAAGCCTCATCATTTCATTTGGAGAATATTCGGCAGCAAATAATTCTGTTTTGCCCATAAAATTGCATGTGAAGCTGCCTTCTTCCTTGAACACTGAACTCGGCCTTACATGTTTCATACGTTCACTTTATTTATCCATTCACCCAGTAGCCTGCTGTGTGCCAGACACTCTGCAGGCACTGGAGATCGGGGAGAGGTCACTGCCCTCCAGGGGCTTGAGGTGCTGAACTGTGTGCCCACCCTTCCTCCCAGCACCTGAGTCTGGCGGGGTGGGGAGGAGACAGACACTAAAGAGAGGTCATATATATATGAATATCTGAGTAGTATACATGGGTATGTAGGTCATGACAACAGTGTGACAAGGGGCGCTTGGAAGGAAGAGCCCAGGAGAAACGAGAGTGCAGTGGGGAGGTAGGCCTTGCCCTGTGTGGGGCTCGGCCTTTCCCAAAGCAGTGACATCTGAGCTGAGAGCTGCAGGGGGAGGTGGAGTTTGCAGAGCACAGGTGTGGGGCAGGACTCTGAAGCAGAGGAAACTGTGTGCCAAGGCTCCAGGCCAGGAAGGAGGGTTCATTTAAGTCATGATCCTGGACTCCAGGGGGGATTTAAAACTCGGTGCATTCTGGGCCCTGCCAGGGGGCTTGTATCCCAGTGGGGAGAGGAGGTAGCCACCGGGGGTAGAAAGTGCCAGGCCCTCGGAGGGAAGTAGAAAATGTGCTGCAGGAGCTTGGAGGCCGGGGATGATACTTCTGGGAAACCATAGGTCCCGTCACCTAAGAGGTTACGCTTCCACTGGGCCTTGCAGGAGAGAGAATTCTGGAGATGTGGCGTGTCCCTGTCCTCTGGTGCCAGACCCAAGGGGAGCAGGAAGGCAAGCCAGAGGAGCTCTCGTTTCCTTACAGCCTGGGGCCTGGGGCATGTAAACAGTTCACATTATGGCCAGAGGTTTTTTTTCTCAGACTTTTTTCTTCGTTTAGGTGAGAGTCTTCGACCAGCCATGAACCACATTTGTGCAAATATAATGGGCCATCTCAACCAGCATGGATTTTATTCTGTGCTGCAGGTCTGTGACCCCATCCCTAATATGGGACTCACTCTCCATACCTGAACTTGGGTTTTTACCTCTGGTTTCGGCATATCTGCTGCCATCCTCACAGAAGTGCTTTCTGCAGGAAGTGCCCTCTCCTCCCTCCCCAACCCCGGCTTTGAGACCCTCTCGATTTGTGTGAAGGGAGGACAGTGACTGGGACCCCTTCACTGTGCTACATTTTTGACTATGAGGATAATCCAGTCATTTGAGACTTAAACTCAGGAAGGAGGCCTCAGGATGTATTCCCTCAGGTTCCTTCTTGGTTGGTGTCTGGAATCGTCTTTCCAGCTCTGTGTCCTCAAACAGCCTTCCGTCCACACTGCATGTTATCTTGCCAGTTTGTACATCCAGGGAATTGTCAGAGATGTAACTAATCACTGTTGAAAAGTATTGACACTTTGGAATTCTTGAGTTTGAGAAGTGACATTGATCTAGGCTGTCCTCCTGCCTGGCACTGAGATGGGCTCCTGGTTGGGTTTCAGTTTCTCCTCACGACAACCCTGCGAGGTGCTGTGGCAACCAAAGGTGGATTCTCAACAGTTCATCTCAGTGGAAGCGTCTACTTGATGCCATAATTCTGAATTGCTTCTAAAATAATTGAGATTTTTAAATCTGTTGTTCTTTTAATCGGCTGCTAATTTTTTTAACTATTTATTATTTTTTAAAACTCAAGTGTAATATTTAAAGTAGAGAGAGAGAGAGTGGTACAGTGAATCTCCATACATACCCATTGCTTTTCTTTCATTTTTTTAGAAACATTCCAATACAGTTTTTTATCTGAAGCACTTACTGTGCATTTTTTACGTGCACATGAATATAAAGTTGGTGTCGCCCCCTGACCAATTACAATGTTCTTTGCAGGTATTGTTAACCCGTGGCCTGGCGAGACCCCGGCCTTGTCTGTCCAAAGGCACTTTAACAGCAGCCTTTTCCCTAGCAATGCGGTGAGTAAGAAACTGCACCCGAGGAGCCGGCATGCTTCTGAAGGCCCGCTCCTCCTGCTTTTCTTCTCTTGTTACTGGTATTAGTTATGGGCTTGCCCACTTTGTTAGAATTTACAGGAAGCGTTGTTCTTGAAAATGACACATCTGTGACTGCCCTGTTCTTAATCTTCCGGCTGTACCCTTGAGTGTTTTTGCATCATGATTTGAGGGAAGCTGTTCAAAATGAATTGCTTTTATTCTGCCAGGGGCCAAGATATGACCATTTTTCCTTTTGAGCTTTTAATTGATAAAGGAAACCTAAGAGCTGAAAGAGGCCCAGCAAAGGGCAGGGTGAAAGGATTCAGGGAATAGTGTTGCGAACACGGGTTTAAGACACTAGAGTTCGGGGGCTTCCCTGGTGGCGCAGTGGTTGAGAGCCTGCCTGCCGATGCAGGGGACGCGGGTTCGTGCCCCGGTCCGGGGGGATCCCTCATGCCGCGGAGCGGCTGGGCCCGTGAGCCATGGCCGCCGAGCCTGTGCGTCCGGAGCCTGTGCTCCGCAACGGGAGAGGCCACAGTGGTGAGTGGCCTGCATGCCGCAAAAAAAAAAAAAAAAAAAAAAAAAAGACACTGGAGTTCGGAGGACCAGAGAGGATATGATATTTATCTTCACTTAGTCAGTTTGGAGATGTAAAGTACGTAAGAAGCTACATATTTCCTGATAGAAATCATACCAGCAAGTCTGAGAACTGCCAAGTGTAAAGAGCTGTGCTTGTTAATGGGTCCAGAACATACTTAAACTGTTGAAAGGAGCAGTAACCTGGGGAGTTGTTAATAAGATCGCTTGGTAATCTGAGATCATCTTAATCCCCAAGGTAATAATAACTTGGGAAAGAAGGAGTGTTGTGGTCAAACCAGCTTGGTAAAGCTGCCCGTCTGCCCTTTCCTGGTAATTCACCGGGCACCTTCCTGCTGAAAGCTCTAACAGATCCTGTGGTAGCAAACTCTTTGGGCTTGTTTAACCTGATTTGACCCAAACATATCTGAACATGGAGTACTCTCGCCCAAGTTTTAGATGATGGAACATGTCTGTTACTATCCTGTGGAATCATTTTCCATGGAACACCAATTTGAAAAATGATGGTCTAGATTATAGGTTGGCAAACTTTTTCTGCAAAAGGCCAGCTAGTAAATATTTTCGGTTCTGTGGGCTACACAGCTTTTGTCACAACTACTGTGCCACTATAGCCGCCAAGCAGCCATAGACAGTACGTACACAAATGAGAATGGCTGTGTGTTCCAATAAAACTTTATTTACAGAAACAGGCAGTGGGCAGTTTTTGACCTGTGGGCCACAGTTTGCCGACCTGATCTAGATTGTGTTTTCTACTAACCATTAGCCACGTGGGGCTGTTTAAATGGAAATTTATTAAAATTAAATAAAATTAAGAATTCAATTCCTTGGTTTCATTAGCCATATTTCAAGTGCTCAGGGGCCACGTGACTAGTTGAAAACCATATTGACAGCACAAATGTGAAACATTTTCATCATCACCAAAAGTTCTTTTGGGCAAGGCTGGTCTACACCATCCAATAGAAATATGATGAGAACCACATTAAATAAGTCAAAAGAAAGGGGAAATTGAGTTTAACGATATATTTTATATAAACTGCTGTATCCAAATTTATCATTTTTGCATGGAATCAATACTTTTAAATTATTTATTTTAATTAAAATTAGATAATTTATTAATTTTTCTTTCCGTGCTGAGTCCTCAAAAAGTGGTGGATATTTTACACTTAAAACATAGGAATTTGGCCTAGCCACATTTTATGTGCTCAGTAGCCCCTGACATGTGGCCAGTGGCTACTGCATTGGACAGCACACCTCTAGAGGCTAGACCTTCATAACAGGAACAGAATCCAACCAGTTATGCTATGATTAAAGAAGTAGAACAGATTATCTAGGTAACAGTCATATGTTCGTTACATACTTTGAGAGGAGTTACAGAGATGTATTTAATGTGTCGTAACACATGTTTTCCTAGATCAGGTTTACTGCAGCTCCCTCTCCTGAGTCACCTGAGCAGCTCATTCCAGCAGCATCGCCCACTCTCTCCTCTGTCAGAGACAGCAGAGGATTGACACACAGACGCCTGAGCCCAGGAGCGCAGCAGCATCCTCTAGCTCCCCTGTCTTCCATCTCCCAAGAACACAAGTCATCTTTCCGTCCCAGCATCCTTCCCCTGTCCCACTGTGGCTGCAGTTCACACTGTGATCCACCAAGGGGGTCATCTAGTCATTCCACCACGTTTCTTCTCCTTTGAGAATATAATAGCGTCCATGATTTTAAGTTTTTTCTTTCCATATGTCAGAATCCATTGACTCACTTGTTAAGGCCGGGCTGTTCTGAAGCCTTTTTCTTTGCACAGTGCACTTCTTTTCCTCCTCTGAATATTTGTAAGTAATGGAACAGGACCAGGACCTTGTAAAACAAGATATTCAGTGGTTTTGTCATACAATATGTAGATACTACTACTAAAAGTCTATGAAGTCATAACTGATATGTTTAGATGTGATCACCAAGTCCTATAATACAAATAGCTAACATTCATGGGCTGCACGTTGTTTTAAGACCTCTACACACATTAACTGACTCCTCACCACATTCTCTTATCTCCCTTTTATAAATGAGGCAGCTAAGGCCCAGAGAGGTTAGGTCTCTTGCCCTTGGTCACACAGCCGGGAGGGGCAGGGCCTGGAATTAAAAACCTGGGCCATCTGACTCGAGCCCACACTTTTTATTCCTTACTCTTTATACTTGCTTCATATATTCAACACATTTTTATATTCTAAGATCAATATATATTTCTTAAATTAATGGCCCATGGGAACCTTCCCAAACTCACCTTGTTCCACTTATTATCTGGATATATATTCAGAATATATTGCTTAATTGAAGTATGAGTTATTGGTGACTTATCACCCAGTAAACATACCCATGTAAGCCCCACCCCACCTGTGAAATAGAACAACAGTAGCAGCACCCCAGAAGCCCCTCTTTTCCTCCTTTCCAGTCACTATCCCCATCCTCCTCTCCCATGTATATAGTTTCTCATTCTGCTTTTTTTTTAAGTTGGTTATAGCATGAGGATTCTCTGATGTCAGTAAAACTTCAGTAAATTGATTTTTCATAGCTGCATCATAGACTAAGTACCACTTATTCAAACTTCCCCCAGTGAATGGGCCCATTTTCAGCCTTCAGTCTTCCTAGAAGTCCTGTGAAGCATAATTCCAAGGGATTTGGGGGTGTTGGTAGGGTTGTTCTTTTGTTCCAGGTTCACATTAAACGTGTCTGAGTAAGGTGATATGTCTGTGTCTAGCCCTGTGATTGCTGCACAATTTTCAGACAATCTGATCCGGCCGTTCCTCATCCACATTGTGTCCGTGCCCGCTCTCATGACACATCTCAGCACAGTGACCCCCGAGGTGAGTGGGCTCTGAATTCCCCCAATTCCATCTTTGCCTTTGTCCTTAAAATAGAAAGTAAAATGTTTTCTCTGTTAATTTCTACCTCGTCTCCTGATGGTTCTCCTAAATCAGTAGCTACCGTAGACACACTTGTGTTAGAAGCCCAGAGAAAAGGGGTCTCATCTTTGTTCATTTTCTTCTTGGTGATGGATAACATGTTTGGCAGCTAGGGGGTGATCTGCAGGGATAGAGTTCACACTCTGGTGGGAAGCTCCTTTTATCAGCTTCCGCTTTAACAGTCTACGATTGTTTGCAGCGCCTCACTATTTTAGAATCTCATGACATGCTCCGTAAATTCATCACGTTTTTAAGAGACGAAGATCGATGCCGTGATGTATGTGAAAGTTTAGAAGGATGCCATACACTTTGTCTCATGGGTAAGTGTCTATGGCTGGAATTTTATTGTGTTCTGGGTGTTGGGAAAAGCCCAGGTGTTTTGCTTTCCACCATTCTGGAGGCCACAAGCTGTTTTTAGTAAAAGTTGGAAGTGCTTACAATAAAAGACAGGTGATGAGGTAAACAGTTTAAGTAGACACGTGAAACTGAAAATCACGTGGAAACATACATCAGCCTGGCAAACTAGCTGAGTGACTGTAAATGAATGTTAAATTTCAGCCCTTAGCTTCCTGGCAGCCAAGGGAAAAATGAAAACGTGTTGAGTTACCTGGATAACTCTCATCTCAAGAGAGAAGAGAGCACCGTTGGCTGGGGCTTAGATCAGAGTAGGGTCTACAATGTCTATTTTACGGTGTTTTCATTTAGATGAGGAGAAAGGGCTTGGGGATAGAGAAGCATCTGAAACAGCAGAGGTACACAGGTCTCGTTGTCTAATGAGAGGAAATTTATTTTACATAGAAAAAGGTTCTTGGGGCTACATTTTAAGGGAGTTGATGGTAAGAGTCCTCACAGAAAACGTTAAATAAATTCAGTGAACACTGAATAACTGATTTTCCAGGACTTTTCAGCTATTCTTCAGGAGGTCATTTCTTGTGTTGACCCTTGGTTTTAGAATCTTGATATAAGAAAATGTTATACTAACTTAAAAATCTGTGTACCTGACATTTTACACGTTACTTCACATAGTCCTCACATCAAGAGTGGGGATCATCACTCCAGTCTTACCGATGAGCAAACAGACTCAAGAAGTAGGTTGAGGATCACCTAGCTCACCTCTGGCAGAACCAGGATTTGAGGCCAGGTCTGCCTGTTTCTAAGCCCTGCACAGCACTGCCGCCCCAGCACTGATGGGTTCCTCTCTGCGTGGAATTTCTTCCTGCACGTAGACATGGACGCATGAGCCCCAGGCAGAGAGCAGGGCTGGGAGGTGAGGAAGCGTGTCTGTCCGGGCCCACCGCATTCAGCCTTCTCTCTTCATAGGCAACCTCCTGCACTTGGGCTCCCTCAGCCCCAGGGTGTTAGAGGAGGAGACAGATGGGTTTGTGAGTTTGCTCACCCAGATGCTCTGCTACTGTCAGAAGTACGTGTCCCAGAAGAAATCCAACCTGACCCACTGGCACCCTGTCCTTGGCTGGTTCTCCCAATCCGTGGACTATGGGTGAGTCCTGGAGGCAGATCACCGTCTTCCTTGTCTCTGCCTGCCTCTCTTCCACCACTTCCCCCTTTTCATCGAGATTTGTGGGCCAGGCCTGCAAGCCAGCTATGAAGAGGACAACGCAGTAGGCATCAGGAAGCTTTTGTCGACTGGGCGGTAAACAGGATGGAATTAGCATGAGGAACAGATAGAGGGTGTCTGGGGAGTGACTGGGACACGTGGGGCCTGGGGGGAGCAACAGTGCTGCTGGCAGTACAGGAAGTCTGTGTGGAGCGAGAGAGCCAAGAAAGAGGTTGGTGCCTTCTGCATCCAGGCCTCAGCGGCAATTTGTGGATCCCACTTCTCTTTTAGCATCTTACTTGCCATGCTGAGTGGCAGTCCCCAGCTACCCTTCCGTGTGGCCATCCGGCGGGTGGAACTGACGTGCCCGCTCTCCTGCTCTCTCCTAGCCTTAACGAGTCCATGCCCTTGGTCACCAGACAGCTGCAGTTCCTGTGGGGGGTGCCTCTGATCCGGATCTTCTTCAGTGACATCCTGAGCAAGAAGCTGCTGGAGAACCAGGAGCCGGTCCACGCGCCACCAGCGTCCCCACAGAATGTGCTTCCCGTGAAGAGTGAGTGGCTCTCCTTCCCCAAAGTGCAGCGCCTGACTGGCCCTGTGTACCTGTTCCCCTCTGTCATGTGACCTCTGACTTCTCCCCTGAAGATTTTGAGACAGCTTAAATCAAGTTCACGTTTAGCAAAACAGTGACTGGAAGTCCTTAGGGATAGTAAACAAGGACTAGGGAAATGTAACTGTGTGAACAAAATGAAGGTTGTGTGTAGAGAACATCCGCAGATGATCCATGAGGGCTGCTGTGTTTATCTCTGAACTTCCATTTGGCTCTGAATTTCCAGTGGCCAAAAATGAAAAGGGATTTGTGGACCCTTTATTACTTCTCATTAGTAGGAAGAAGGAGGAAGATCTATTTCTTAGGGGAAGTAGAGCTTTTCTGAGTTCCTAATCATAAAATAAATCTCCCCTGTGGAGCTCCTTATACAGGTGGTAGTGGTCATTGACCAGGCTACCACCTCAGCGGCATCCCCGTTGCAGGGTCACAGATGGGTTCCTTGGAAAGGTTTCTTACTGCGCACTCTGATAAAAGTAAGGCAATGCTGTTAACACATAATTCAGTGGAGTTACTTGCCTATGACAGATTGCCAGGTTCGGTGCGGTTTTTCTTCTGCCACCCAGTGTGTCACAAAGCTCCATCTTGTAGCTGTCAGTGAGCATGGGCTCAGTGTAACTTCAGCAGGATATAGATGCGAAGGTGTCAAACGAGAGTACAACCCCAAACTGATGAGTACTTGAGGTTGATGCTCCTACTTCCCTCTGAAAGCACAGAACACTGGGAATTAGCCAGGCCCCCCACCTTTGCCCCCCTTCCCATAATTCAGTCCTTGGAAGGTTCACCTTTGTGGGTTCTGCAGTTAAGTGGTTACAGTAAAAGAATCCACGGTAAGAATCAAATATGTTTGGCTTGTTCTGACAGGTCTTGTGCTGTTCTAAAGAGGTCGTTGTGTTCTGTCTGAAAACCTTTTGTGACTGCTTTTCTGATTTATCCAAAAGAGATGATTTGAATCAAAGCCGCAGCCTCACTGTCTGGCTCTGGCTGGAACTTAGGAGCTTTACTGAAGTGCTCTCCCCTTTATGGGGTGGAGTTTGGCAGATGGCTGAACTTCTGCTCACACGTTCCTCCTCCTCTCCACGCCAGCTCTCCTGAAGCGTGCATTTCAGAAGTCGGCGTCAGTTCGGAATATTCTCAGGCCTGTTGGGGGTAAACGTGTTGATTCTGCGGAGGTACAGAAGGTTTGCAACATCTGCGTCCTCTACCAGACCTCGCTGACGACTCTCACCCAGATACGGCTGCAGATACTCACAGGTCTGGAGTCCTGAGGCAGTCTCTGCCATCTCTCACATTTGCCAGACAAGTTTTCTTAGAAGTTGATTCTCTCCTGGCTTCCTTGACTCAGAAAATAGATTCTGAAGAAGGGTATTTTTGAGCTATTCTTAGAACTTGAGTCTCTTCAGTTAAATAGCTTAAGGTCATTGCAGTCCTAGCACTTCTAGTTTGTTCCTGTGACCTGGCCTTTATTTTCATTTTGAAGTGCAACTTGCTTTTTTAAAAGTTAATATTTTTTTATGAATAGAAAACTAGAAAAGACAAGGAAGCAGAAAAAATAAAACTTAAACCACTCTTAATCCTACAGTCCATAGATAACCACCTGATCCTGAGTCTGTTACATAAATATATATTTAGATTGACATACATAGTTTTATTTTTCCCTTTCCATTAATCACATTATAAGCATTTTATCATGTCAGAATTCTTTAAAATCCTCATTTTTATTGGCTGCGTAAGATCTCATTGCATGGATATGCCCGACATTTTCCTTTTTAGCTGAGCAAGGAAGAAAGTCCCTGCTGTGAGCAGCACAGGAGTTGTTAGTATGACGGGTGTTATGAGGACAAAATGTCTATAAGCCTTGAAGCTGTTGACTACATAAAGGGTTAAGAACTTCTCTGTTACATTTTACATTTTTTTAAATCAAAGTGCTGCTACTTCTGTCTTTCACACTTAACTTACTCATCTTCGGATATTTATAGAGCGCCTGTGTGTGCCAGGCACTGAGGATGCCGAGGGGAGTAAGACAGCCAAGGTCTGTGTTCCCAAGAGGATTGCACTGTAGTAGTGAGGAGACCAATGATAAGTGAGAGGAAAGTATATTTAATATAATGAAGGACACTGTGACAATGAAAATAATGAGAGACATTGTTGACTTGGACTAGGGCAGGGTTTCTCAGCCTTAGCACTGTGGACATTTGGGGCCAGATAATTCTTTGTTGTGGAGGGCATCCTATCCATTGTAGGATGTTTAGCAGCCCCTGACCCCTACCCATAAATTCCAGTAGCACCTCTCTCCCACTTTTGACAACTGTACATGTCTCCAAACATTGTCAAATGCCCCCTGGGATGGGGCGGTGTGCAAAATCACCCTTGGTTGAGAACCACTGGGCTGATGGAGGTGGAAGCAGGAGGATTTACAATCCACTCCAGGAGTGGAGTTTACAGGTCTTACTGGTAGATTGGATTTGGGGGAGTGAGGACTATAAGTTTCAAAGATGTTGCCAGATTTCTGACCCAAGCAACTGTGTGGATGGTGGGGCCATTTGCTGAGCTAGGGGATGACCAGCTTGGATGCGGGGGGCAGGAGGTGGAGGGGGGATTGTGGGCCATCGAGAGTTCTGTTTGGCTGTGATAAGTGTAAGGTACCTGCTGGACCTGCAGCAGAGATGCCAAGCCAGCATACTGTGTACTGTGTGGAGGCTTGAGCAAAAGGCTGGGGTGAAAGGCCTGGGCCTGAGGGCCATTTCCCTAAGGAGAGTGCAGAAGGAGAAAGGGCCCAGATGAGCTGGCACCCCAGCACAGTGTGAGGGTCTGGGAAGCATACTGAGTGAGATGATTTTGAGGTTATAGCCTGTGTCCACCTTTATAAGATAACCACATTAAGCATCCCCCATTGTCCCAATGAGGGAATTGAAAAAGAAGTTTTTTGGCCAATTTGAAAGTATATGATTTTAGGGAATTCCCTGGCTGTACAGTGGTTAGGACTCAGCTCTTTCATTGCCAGGGCCCGGGTTCAATCCCTGGTCGGGGAACTATGATCCCACAAGCTGCACTGCGTGGCCAAAAAAAAAAAAAAAAAGGAAAAAAAATACATGATTTTTAAAATGAAGATGAGCTAGTCTAAAGTATATGTATAATATTCTTTCTATTAGCTTGGCTATACACAAAACTATACACAAACTAGATTATAGAAAATAACATACTTGTTTTAAAAATACTGCTGTTTTTCTGCTTTCACAATTTAGAAAATGTCTTTGTTCGTGCTCCTCACATACATGTGTTGGTCCTGGAGCCACGTGCTGCTCCTCTGACCCGGCTCACCAGAGCGTGGCATCTTCATTTCTATCTAAGTTGCTCGGGATGCAGCCCTCGTTGAATTGGTATATCATGCTGTAAATGAGTATATTTGTCCCGTAGAAGTATACCTGTGATCTCTGCACTGTAACTTCTTACTCCATTTTTTAAAATTGAGGTATAGTTGACATGTAACATTATCTTAGTTTCAGGTGTACAACGTGATTTGATATTTGTACACATTGCAAAATGATCAACACAGTAAGCCTAGTTAACATCCATCACCATACATTGTTAAATTTTTTTCTTTTTTTTCTTGTGTTAAAGACTTTTAAGATCTACCCTCTTAGCAACTTTCAGAAATGCAGTGTATATTATTAACTATAGTCACCATGCTGTACTTTACATCCCCATGATTTATCTTTTTTTTTTTTTTTTTTTTTTGTGGTACACGGGCCTCTCACTGCTGTGGCCTCTCCTCTTGCAGAGCACAGGCTCCAGACGCACAGGCTCAGTGGCCATGGCTCACGAGCCCAGCCGCTCCGCAGCATGGGGGATCTTCCCGGACCAGGGCACGAACCCATGTCCCCTGCATCGGCAGGCAGACTCAACCACTGCACCACCAGAGAAGCCCCTGATTTATCTATTTTATAACTTGAAGTTTGTCCTCTTTGATCCCCTTCACCCATTTTACCTTTCCCCTACCACCAGCACCCTGACCCAGCAACCATAGGTACACCAATCTGTTCTCTGTATCTATGAACTTGGGTGTTTTTTTCTTTGTTTTTTAGTTTCTGCATATAAGTGAGATTATATGGTATTTGTCTTTCTCTGACTTATTTCAGTTAGTATAATGACCTCAAAGGTCCATCCATGTTGTCACAAATGACAAGATACCATTCTCTTTTATGGCTGAATAGTATTCCTGTGTGTGTGTGTGTGTGTGTGCGCGCACACATGCACACCACATCTTTTTATCCATTTGTCCATTGGTGGACATTTGGGTTGTTTCCTTTATCTTGGATATTGTAAATAATGCTGCTGTGAACAAGGGGGGTACATACATCTTTTCAAATTAGTGTTTCTGTTTTCCTCAGATGAATACCCAGAAATGCAATTGTGGAATCATATGGTAGTTCTATTTTCAGTATTTTTGAGGAATCTCCATACTGTTTTCCATAGTGGCTGCACCAGTTTACATTTCCAGCAACAGTGCACAAGGGTTCCCTTTTCTCCACATCCTCACCAACACTAGTTATTTCTTGTCTTTTTGGTCATAGCCATTCTAACAGGTGTGAGGTGATATCATTGTGGTTTTGATTTGCATTTCCCAGAGGGTTAGTGATGTTGAGCACCTTTACATGTGCCTGTTGGTCACTTGTATGTCTTCTCTGGAAAAATGTATTCAGATCCTCTGACCATTTTTTAATCAGATTACTTGTTTTTTTGTTGAGTTGCATGAGTTCTTTATATATTTTGGATATTAACCCCGTATCAGGTATATGATTTGCAAATATTTTCTTCCATTCCATAGGTTACCTTTTCGTTTTGTTGATGGTTTCTTTTGCTCTGCAGAAGCTTTTTAGTTTGTTGTAGTCCCACTTGCTTATTTTTATTTTTGTTGACTTTGTTTTTGGAGTCAGATCCAAAAAAATGATTTCTAAGACCCTTGTCAAAGCGCTTACTGCCTGTGACTTCTTTTAGGAGTTTAATGGTTTCAGATCTTACATTCAATTCTTTAATCCATTTTGAGTTTATTTTTATGTATGGTGTAAGGTAGTAGTCTAGTTTTATTCTTTTGCCTGTGGCTGTCCCATTTTCCCAATACCATTTATTGAAGAGACTGTTCTTTCCCCATTGTATCTTGCCTCCTTTGTTGTAAATTAATTGACCATATATGTGTGGGTTCATTTCTGGGTTCTCTATTCTGTTCCATTGATCTGTGTGTCTGGTTTTATGCCAGTACCATACTGTTTTGATTACTGTTTCTTTGTAATATAGTTTGAAATCAGGGTGCATGATGCCTCCAGCTTTGTTCTTCTGTCTCCGGATTGCTTTGCATTCAGGGTCTTTTTTGGTTCCATACAAATTTTGATTCTATTTCTCTGAAAAATGCCATTGGAATTTTGATAGGGATTGCATTGAATCTATAGATTGCTTTGAGTAGTATGGACATTTTAACAATATTAATTCTTCCAGTCCATGAGCATGAAATATCTTCCATTTATTTGTTTCTTCTTTGATTTCTTTTATCAGTGTCTTTAATTTTTTTTAATTTAATTTAATTTTTTATTTATTTATTTTTCATTGCATTGGGTCTTCATTGCTGTGCGCGGGCTTTCTTTAGTTGAGGCAAGTGGGGACTACTCTTTATTGTGGTGCGTGGGTTTCTCATTGTGGTGGCTTCTCTAGGCTCACGGGCTTCAGGAGTTGTGGCACATGGGCTTAGTTGCTCTGCAGCATGTGGGATCTTCCTGGAGCAGGGCTCGAGCCCGTGTTCCCTGCGTTGGCAGGCGGATTCTTAGCCACTGTGCCACCAGGGAAGTCCCTTATCAGTGTCGTATAGCTTTCAGTGTACAGATCTTTCAGAACTCCTTGGTTAAATTTATTCTAGATATTTTATTCTTTTTGTTGCAGTTGTAAATGGGATTACTTTTGTAATTTCTATTTCTGATAGTTCATTTCTGATAGCAGCGGATTTTTGTATATTGATTTTGTATCCTGCAATTCTACTGAGTTAATTTATTTTAACAATTTTTTAAATGAAATCTTTAGGGTTTTCTATATATAATATCACGTCATCTCAAATAGTGAATCTTACTTCTTCCTTTCCAACTGGGTTGCCTTTTATTTACTTATTTTTTCTTGCCTAGTTCTGGCTAGGACCTCCAGTACCATGTTGAATAAAAGTGGTGGGAGTGGGCCTCCTTGTTTTGTTCCTGACCTTAAAGGAAAAGCTTTCAGCTTTTCACAATGATGTTAGCTGTGGGCTTTTCATATATGGCCTTTATTATGTTGAAGTACATCCCCTCTGTACCCACTTGGTTGAGAGTTTTTTATCATAAGTGACTGTTGAATTTTGTCAGATGTTTTTTCTGCATATAGTGAGATGATCATGTGATTTTTATCTTTCATTTTGTTAATATTATATATCCCATTGATTGATTTGCAGATACTAAACCATCCTTGCATCCCTGGAGTAAATCCCATTTGATCATGGTGTATTATCTTTTTAATATCTTGTCAAATTCGGTTTGCTAATATTTTGTTGAGGATTTTTGCATCTATGTTCATCAGGGCCTGTAATTTTCTTTTTTTGTTTTGTCTGTCTGGTTTTGATATCAGGGTAATTCTTGCTTTGTAAAATGGGTTTGGAGGCATTCCCTCCTCTTCAATTTTTTGGAAGAGTTTGAGAAGGATGGGTATTAATTCTTCTTTGAATGTTTGGTAGAATTTATCATTGAAGTCATCTGGTCCTGGACTTCTATTTGTTGAGAGGTTTTTGATTCAGTTTTCTTACTAGTAATAGGTCTATTCAGAATTTGTTTCTTCATGATTCAGTCTTAGAAGATTGTATGTTTCTAGGAATTTATCCATTTCTTCTAGGTTATCCAGTTTGTTGGCATATAATTGTTCATAATAGTCTCTTAGGATATTTTGTATTTTTTCAATCAGTTTTCTCTTCTTTCATATCTGATTTTATTTGAGCCTCTTTTTTTTTTTTTTTTGGTGAGTCTAGCTAAAGATTTGTCAACTTTATTTCAAAGAACCAGCTCTTAATTTCATTGATCTTTTTGGTTGCCTTTTCAGTCTCTATTTCATTTATTTCTCCTCTGATCTTTGTTATTTACTTCTTTCTACTAACTTTGGGCTTCATTTATTCTTTTTCTAGTTCCTTAAGGTAAAAAATTAGATTGTTTGAGATTTTTGTTGTTTCTTGAGGTAGGCATGAATCACTATGAACTTCCCTCTTAGAAGCACTTTGCTGCATGCCGTAAATATTGAAATGTTTTATTTCCGTTTTCACTTGTCTCAAGGTATTTTTTAAATTTCTCTTTTGATTTCTTACTTGACCGATTGGCTATTTAGTCACCCTGTTGTTTTTTTTAAACATCTTTATTGGTGTATAATTGCTTTACATTGTTGTGTTAGTTGCTGCTGTATAACAAAGTGAATCAGCTATATGTATACATATATCCCCATATCCCCTCCCTCCTGCGTCTCCCTCCCACCCTCTCTATCCCACCCCTCTAGGTGGTCACAAAGCACTGAGCTGATCTCCCTGTGCTATGCAGCTGCTTCCCACTACCTATCTGTTTTACATCTGGTAGTGTATATATGTCAATGTCACTCTCTCACTTTGTCTCAGCTTACCCTTCCCCCTCCCCGTGTCCTCAGGTCCATTCTCTACTTCTGCATCTTTATTCCTGTCCTGCCCCTGGGTTCTTCAGAACCATTTTTTTTTTCTTTAGATTCCATATATATGTGTTAGCATACGGTATTTGTTTTTCTCTTTCTGACTTACTTCACTCCGTATGACAGACTCTAGGTCCATCCCCCTCACTACAAATAACTCAATTTCGTTTCTTTTTATGGCTGAGTAATATTGCATTGTATATATGTGCCACATATATAAAGAAGAATTGATATCTTCTTTATCCATTCATCTGTCAATGGACATTTAGGTTGCTTTCATGTCCTGGCTATTGTAAATAGAGCTGCACTGAACGTTGTGGTACATGACACTTTTGAATTATGGTTTTCTCAGGGTATATGCCCAGTAGTGGGATTGCTGAGTCATATGGTAGTCCTATTTTTAGTTTTTTAAGGAATTTCCATAGTGGGTGTATCAATTTATATTCCCACCAACAGTGCAAGAGGGTTGCCTTTTCTCCGTGCCCTCTCCAACATTTATTGTTTGTAGATTTTTTGATGCTGGCCATTCTGACCAGTGTGAGGTGATACCTCATTATAGTTTTGATTTGCATTTCTCTAATGATTAGTGATGTTAAGCATCCTTTCATGTGTTTGTTGGCAATCAGTATAACTTCTTTGGAAAAATGTCTATTTAGGTCTTCTGCCCATTTTTGGATTGGGTTGTTTGTTTTTTTGATATTGAGCTGCGTGAGCTGCTTGTATATTTTGGAGATTAATCCTTTGTCGGTTGCTTCATTTGCAAATATTTTCTACCATTCTGAGGGTGGTTTTTTCGTCTTGTTTATGGTTTCCTTTGATGTTCAAAAGCTTTTAAGTTTCATTAGGTCCCATTTGTTTATTTTTGTTTTTATTTCCATTTCTTTGGGAGGTGGGTCAAAAAGGATCTTGCTGTGATTTATGTCATGGAGTGTTCTGCCTATGTTTTCCTCTAAGAGTTTTATAGTGTCTGGCCTTACATTTAGGTCTTTAATCCACTTTGAGTTTGTTTTTGTGTGTGGTGTTAGGGAGTGTTCTAATTTCATTCTTTTACATGTAGCTCTCTGGTTTTCCCAGCACCACTTATTGAAGAGACTGTCTTTTCTCCATTGTATATTCTTGCCTCCTTTATCACAGATAAGGTGACCATAGGTGCGTGGGTATTTATCTCTGGGCTTTCTATCCTGTTCCATTGATCTATATTTCTGTTTTTGTACTAGTACCATACTGTCTTGATTACTGTAGCTTTGTAGTATAGTCTGAAGTCTGGGAGCCTGATTCCTCCAGCTCTGTTTTTCTTTCCCAAGACTGCTTTGGCTATTCGGGGTCATTTGTGTTTCCATACAAATTGTGAAATTTTTGTTCTAGTTCTGTGAAAAATGCCAGTGGTCGTTTGATAGGGATTGCATTGAATCTGTAGATTGCTTTGGGTAGTATAGTCATTTCACAACGTTGATTCTTCCAATCCAGGAACATGGTGTATCTCTCCATCTGTTTGTATCATTTTTAATTTCTTTCATCAGTGTCTTATAGTCTTCTGCATACAGGTCTTTTGTCTCCTTAGGTAGTTTTATTCTTAGGTATTTTATTCTTTTTGTTGCAATGGTAAATGGGAGTGTTTCCTTAATTTCTCTTTCAGATTTTTCATCATTAGTGTATAGGAATGCAAGAGATTTCTGTGCATTAATTTTATATCCTGCTACTTTACTAAATTCATTGATTAGCTCTAATAGTTTTCTGGTCACATCTTTAGGATTCTCTATGTATAGTATCATGTCATCTGCAAACAGTGACAGTTTTACTTCTTCTTTTCTGATTTGGATTCCTCTTATTTCTTTTTCTTCTCTGATTGCTGTGGCTAAAACTTCCAAAACCATGTTAAATAATAGTGGTAAGAGTGGGCAACCTTGTCTTGTTCCTGACCTTAGTGGAAATGGTTTCAGTTTTTCACCATTGAGGACAGTGTTGGCTGTGGGTTTGTCATATATGGCCTTTATTATGTTGAGGTAAGTTCCCTCTATGCCTACTTCCTGGAGAGTTTTTATCATAAATGGGTGTTGAATTTTGTCAAAAGCTTTTTCTGCATCTATTGAGATGATCATATCTTTTTTTTTTTTTTTTTTTTTTTTTTGCGGTACGCGGGCCTCTCACTGTTGTGGCCTCTCCCATTGCAGAGCACAGGCTCCGGATGCGCAGGCTCAGCGGCCATGGCTCATGGGCCTAGCCGTTCCACGGCATGTGGGATCTTCCCGGACCGGGGCACAAACCCGTGTCCCATGCAGGGCAGACTCTCAACCAGTGCGCCACCAGGGAAGCCCTAGATGATCATATCTTTTTTATCCTTCAGTTTGTTAATATGGTGTATCACATTGATTGATTTGAGTATACTAAAGAATCCTTGCATTCCTGGGATAAACCCCACTTGATCATGGTGTATGATCCTTTTAATGTGCTGCTGGATTCTGTTTGCTAGTATTTTGTTGAGGATTTTTGCATCTTTGTTTATCAGTGATTGGCCTGTAGTTTTCTTTTTTTGTGACCTCTTTGTCTGGTTTTGGTATCAGGGTGATAGTGACCTCGTAGAGTGAGTTTGGGAGTGTTCCTCCCTCTGCTATATTTTGGAAGAGTTTGAGAAGGATAGGTGTTAGCTGTTCTCTAAATATTTGTTAGAATTCACCTGTGAATCCATCTGGTCCTGGGCTTTTGTTTGTTGGAATTTTTTTTTTTTTTTTTGCGGTATGCAGGCCTCCCACTGTTGTGGCCTCTCCCGTTGCAGAGCACAGGCTCCGGACGCGCAGGCTCAGCGGCCACGGCTCACGGGCCCAGCTGCTCCACGGCATGTGGGATCTTCCCGGACCGGGGCACGAACCCATGTCCCCTGCATCGGCAGGCAGACTCTCAACCACTGCGCCACCAGGGAAGCCCCTTGTTGGAATATTTTTAATCACAGTTTCAGTTTTAGTGCTTGTGATTGGTCTGTTTATGTTTTCTATTTCTTCCTGGTTCAGTCTCGGAAGGTTGTGCGTTTCTAAGAATTTGTCCATTTCTTCCAGGTTGTCCATTTTATGGGCATATAGTTGCTTGTAGTAATCTCTCATGATCCTTTGTATATCTGCAGTGTCAGTTGTTACTTCTCCTTTTTCATTTCTAATTCTATTGATTTGAGTCTTCTCCCTTTTTTTCTTGATGAGTCTGGCTAATGGTTATTCAATTTTGTTTATCTTCTCAAAGAACCAGCTTTTAGTTTTTTTTTTTTTTTTTTTTTTTTTTTTGTGGTACGCGGGCCTCTCACCGTTGCGGCCTCTCCCGTTGTGGAGCACAGACTCCGGACGCGCAGGCCCAGCGGCCATGGCCCACGGGCCCAGCCGCTCCGCGGCACGCGGGATCCTCCCGGACCGGGGCACGAACCCGTGTCCCCCGCATCGGCAGGCGGACTCTCAACCACTGCGCCACCAGGGAAGCCCCCAGCTTTTAGTTTTATTGATCTTTGCTATCATTTCTTTCATTTCTTTTTCACTTATTTCTGATCTGATCTTTATGATTCCCTTTCCTTGTGCTAACTTTGGGGGGTTTTTGTTCTTCTTTCTCTATTGTTTTAGGTGTAATGTTAGGTTGTTTATTTGAGATGTTTCTTATTTCTTGAGGTAGGATTGTATTGCTATTAACTTCCCTCTTAGAACTGCTTTTGCTCCATCCCATAGGTTTTGAGCCATCGTGTTTTCATTGTCATTTGTTTCTGGTATTTTTTTATTTCCTTTTTTATTTCTTCAGTGATCTCTTCGTTACATAGTAGCGTATTGTTTAACCTCTGTGTGTTTGTATTTTTTACAGTTTTTTTCCTGTAATTGATATCTAGTCTCATAGCATTGTGGTTGGAAAAGATACTTGATATGATTTCAGTTTTCTTAAATTTACCAAGGCTTGATTTGTGACCCAAGATATGATCTGTCCCAGAGAATGTTCCATGAGCACTTGAGAAGAAAGTGTATTCTGTTGTTTTTGGATGGAATGTCCTATAAATATCAATTAAGTCTATCTTGTTTAATGTATCATTTAAAGCTTGTGTTTCCTTATTTATTTTCATTTTGGTTGATCTGACCATTGGTGAAAGTGGGGTGTTAAAGTCCCCTACTATTATTGTGTTACTGTCAGTTTCCCCTTTTATGGCTGTTAGCATTTGTCTTATGTATTGAGGTGCTCCTATGTTGGGTATGTAAATATTTACAATTGTTATATCTTCTTGGATTGATCCCTTGATCATTACGTAGTGTCCTTCTTTGTCTTTTGTAAAGTCTGTTTTGTCTGATATGAGAATGCTACTCCAGCATTCTTTTGATTTCCATTTGCATGGAATATCTTTTTCCATCCTCTCACTTTCAGTCTGTATGTGTGCCTAGGTCTGAAGTGGGTCTCTTGTAGACAGCATATATATGGGTCTTGTTTTTGTATCCATTCAGCAAGCCTGTGTCTTTCGGTTGGAGCATTTAATCCATTCACGTTTAAGGTAATCATCAATATGTATGTTCCTATGACCATTTTCTTAATTGTTTTGGGTTTGTTTTTGTAGACCCTTTTCTTCTCTTGTGTTTCCCACTTAGAAAAGTTCCTTTAGCATTTGTTGTAGAGCTGGTTTGGTGGTGCTGAATTCTCTTAGCTTTTGCTTGTCTGTAAAGGTTTTAATTTCTCTGTCGAATCTGAATGAGATCCTTGCTGGGTAGAGTAATCTTGGTTGTAGGTTTTCCCTTTCATCACTTTAAATATGTCCTGCCACTCCCTTCTGGCTTGCAGTGTTTCTGCTGAAAGATCAGCTGTTAACCTTATGGAGATCCCCTGTATGTTATTTGTTGCTTTTCCCTTGCTGCTTTTAATATTTTTTTCTTTGTATTTAATTTTTTATTGTTTGATTAATAAGTGTCTTGGCATGTTTCTCCCTGGATTTATCCTGTATGGGACTCTCTGTGCTTCTTGGACTTGGGTGGCTATTTCCTTTCCCATGTTAGGGAAGTTTTCAACCCTAATCTCTTCAAATATTTTCTCAGTCCCTTTCTTTTTCTCTTCTTCTTCTGGGACCCCTATAATTCGAATGTTGGTGCATTTAATGTTGTCCCTGAGGTCTCTGAGACTGTCCTCAATTCTTTTCATTCTTTTTTCTTTATTCTGCTCTGTGGTAGTTATTTCCACTATTTTATCTTCCAGGTCACTTATCTGTTCTTCTGCCTCAGTTATTCTGCTATTGATTCCTTCTAGAGACTTTTTAATTTCATTTATTGTGTTGTCCATCATTGTTTGTTTGCTCTTTAGTTCTTCTGGGTCCTTGTTAAACGTTTCTTGTATTTTCTCCATTCTATTTCCAAGATTTTGGATATCTTTACTATCATTGCTCTGAATTCTGTTTCAGGTAGACTGCCTCTTTCCTCTTCATTTGTTAGGTCTGGTGGGTTTTTGCCTTGCTCCTTCATCTGCTGTGTATTTCTCTGTCTTCTCATTTTGCTTAACTTACTGTGTTTGGAGTCTCCTTTTCACAGGCTGCAAGCTCATAGTTCCCGTTGTTTTTGGTGTCTGCGCCCAGTGGGTGAGGTTGGTTCAGTGGGTTGTGTAGGCTTCCTGGTAGAAGGGCCTGGTGCCTGTGTTCTGGTGGATGAGGCTGGATCTTGTCTTTCTGGTGGGCAGGACCATGTCCAGTGGTGTGTGTTGGGGTGTTTGTGAACTTAGTATGATTTTAGGCAGCCTCTCTGATAATGGGTGGGGTTGTGTTCCCATCTTGCTAGTTGTTTGGCATGGGGTGTCTAGCCCTGGAGCTTGCTGGCCATTGAGTGGAACTGGGTCTTACCATTGCGATGGAGTTCTCTGGGAGAGCTGTCGCCAATTGATATCACGTGGGGCCAGGAGGTCTTTGGTGGTCCAATGTCCTGAACTTGGCTCTCCCACCTCAGAGGCTCAGGCCTGACCTCCGGCCAGAGCACCAAGACCCTGTCAGCCACATGGCCATGTACGTGGGGAGTTTCTTGCCTTTTGGGAAGTCTGAGGTCTTCTGCCAGCATTCAGTAGGTGTTCTGTAGGAGTTGTTCCACGTGTAGATGTATTTTTGATGTATTTGTGGGGAGGAAGGTGATCTCCAAGTCTTACGCCTCTGCCATCTTGAAGGTCCTCTCAGTCACCCTGTTTTTTGTTTTTGTTTTTTTTAAACTTATTTTTAAATTGTGAGGTTTCTTCATTTTATAACCACATCCCCTTACCCTTGAAAATGTGAGGTCAAACCTTTAGGAATAATAATGAGATGGGTGTTAAATTTCTTTGCCTCCATTACAATCCCTTCACTTCACCCTCTAAACATCCATAAGTAACGTTGATTGAGTCTGCCCCCAGGCTAATATATCTTCCCCAAACAGTTCTTTGTTCCAAATTAAGCCATTCAAAGTGCTCTATAAAGTGAGAGGCATTATAAGGACTCAAATATAAGGTGACTCCTCCTTCTCTGAGGAATAATTTGAGGAACACATCTTACTGTACATTCAGTGACACGTGGAACTTTAGAGCCACACTTTCTAGGTCAATAGCCATATTAAAAGCCTTCACAGATACCAGTGATGCAGCTTGTGTGCCTGAGGCCTAGCCATCGAGAAGCCCCTCTGCTTCTCCCGGGGTCAGATTTTTGTGGGACACTTCCGAGTATCTCATATTGTCATTCGCTGCTTTCCCGTTTTTAACAGAGATAGAATAATAGCAGTAGATGAGAGGAAAGCTTGGCTAAATGTGGATAAGCCTGCAAGATAGTTTAAAGCAGGGGTTGGCAAACTATGGCCCATGGGCCACGTTCAGCTCACCACTTGCTTTTGTGATTACAGTCTTGTTGGGAACACAGCCACATCCATTTGTTTACCTGTTGTCTGCGGCTGCTTTCATGCTGTGATAGTAACGCGTTGACTAGTTGTGGCAGAGACTCTGGTCCAGACCGAAAACCTAAAAATACGGACTGTCTGGCCCTTTCCAGAAGGAAACTGCCGATCCCTGATTTAAAACGTAAACACTGAGCCAGCAGATCTGGGTTCTGTTCTTGGCTCTGGCACTTCATGGTCGTGTGATTTGGGGCCAGTTACTCAACCTCTCTGAGCATCAGTGTCCTCCCTCAAAATGGTGATAACAGCGGGTTTTCCAAGGTGAAAAGGAAATAGTGCCTGTAAAGTATTTAGAATGGTACCTGATACATAGTAAGCACCCATTACGTATTAGCTGCTATTATCGTTGTTGTTCTCAGGGTGATGTTATTCTTCGTAATTGCACCTTCTTTCTCTCAACGTGCGTTAAATGGTCACTAATAGGTTTAAGTGTTTTGTTTTCCTGAAGGAGAGGAAACGTAAGGGACCAGGTGGAGCCCCACCTGAAGCTTGGGTTTCTCTATCCTTTTCCAGGTCTCACTTACCTTGATGACCTGCTGCCCAAACTTTGGGCGTTTATCTGTGAACTGGGGCCCCACGGAGGGTTAAAGCTCTTCTTGGAATGCCTCAACAATGACACTGAAGAGTCTAAGCAGCTCTTGGCCATGCTGATGCTGTTCTGTGACTGTTCCCGGCACCTCATCACGTAGGTTGACTGCTGTGGGGCTGAATTCCTTTCCTAGAATGTGGAGAGACCAAATTACAGTGTCAGCAAGGAAGCAGTTGTTAATGTGATGACTGCAAGCATTTGGACCTGTCATTAGAAGAATTAGACAAGACATTTACAAAGTGGGTGGCACTTAGTAGGGATTCAGCAGTTGTTAGTTCCCATCCTTTCAGGAGAGCTGGGTCGTTACCACTTGATGTGGTCTTTGGGGTCTTCTAGAGCTGGGTTCAAATCACACCTCAGCTATTTACTCACTGTGCTAGGTAGTTAATTGGAAAATTCCAGAGCCAGTGTGCAGAACCTGGCTCAGCCACTCACTGAGACACCCTGGGCCAGAGGGGAAGGGGCTCTACCTCTCTGGGCCTCGGTTTCCTTATCTGTAGATAGGAATTCATAGCACCTACCTCTTAGCCGTGTGGGAAGGTACAGAAGAGATCAGTGATAGGCATAGTCCCAGGCACCGGAAGCAGTCAGTATGTGTTGGCTGTTATTCTTACAACTGTTGTCAAGCTGACCCTGGGCAAGTTGCTTTAACCTCTCTGAGCCTCAGTTTCCTCAACACTGGAATGGAGACAATATTACCAATCTGATAGGGAGTAAATGAGAAAAGGAATGTCAAGTACCTAGTACAGTGCCTGGCACAGTGAGAAACTAACAAATGTTAGCCCCATTCAGTTCCTTTCCTTTAAGCTTATGTGTCTACTTGAGTATTTGGTATTCTTTTAATTCTACTTTTTCCCAAAAGGTTGGTGAAGAACTGTAAGGTAGAATGGACCTCAGGAAGTTATATTCAGTCTGGGAGAGATCGGCAGGAGGGGATTAGGGGTATGTAGGTGGCGGATTGGGTATGAGACATGGAGGGAGGGCCCAGTGAGTAGTTAGAGGGGAGAACAGGGGTCTGTAGCTGCTGGTGACACACCCTTAATTGCCTGGTCAAGGGTGACCCAAGAGTGAGTCAGGCTCTAAAGTGAATAGAGCAGTTATAGCAGATTTTCAGATAGAGCTGCATCTTATGGTTCATTTATTCATATATGCTTTCAGACATTTATTCATTCACCCTCAAATACTTATCAAGCACTTACTCAGTGCCCCTAGTGTCTGTTACAGGTGCAGAATAAGATTCCACAACTTCCCTCAGTAGACAGACTCTCATTCAAGATTCCTTGATAATTCAGACATGAATTCATAAGCAGTGTCACAGTCAGATCCTTATGAATAAGAAAAGGGTAGAGCAGAACGTGTTGTTTCTTTCCTTTCTCAATTGTATTTTTTAACTTCTTACTACAGACAATTTCAAATAAATAGAAAGTGGAAAGAATAGTATAACGAGCCTTCACGTACCTGTCACCAACTTCATTAGTTATTGACTCATGGCCACTCTTGCTTCATCTATACCTCCACCCACCCTTCCATCATAGCCTTTTACCTGTAAATTTTATCTAAAAGATAGAGCTTATTTCGTAACATTATTTTGTCTAGTATGAGGAATAGATCTTTTTTTTCCCCTTCTTCTTAGTGGGAAATTGTGAATAATTTTCTGTCTGACTTAGGATCCTTGATGACATTGAAGTTTATGAAGAACAGATTTCATTCAAACTAGAAGAACTGGTCACCATCTCCTCTTTTCTGAATTCCTTTGTGTTTAAGATGATCTGGGATGGAATCGTAGGTAAGGTAAAGATGTAAGCTGTTGTTTAATTGCTGCTACACATGGGAAGTCTAGAGTCTATAACATCAACTGATTCTTAGCCTTGTTGTCCATCAAAGTTAATTGAAAATGCACATTTATTCACATAGTTAGAAGTTTTATTTCTCCACTCTTTATGACCTCTTAAGATAGTAGTGTGGTTATGGAAGTCTTACTCTCCCAGGCATCCTTCAGGATTTACATGTGTGTGTGAAGGATTATTCATGATTAATTTTGCCCTGAAACTCCTCTTGATTCTTTGAGTTGATCTTCATGAAGATAAAACACGTGCCTGGTCCCACTTCAAGTTAGAGTCTACCTCCTGAAGTGTTTCCAGTCGTTCAGCACCAAACTCCTTAGATTAAAAGGTCCTTTGGATGACATACAAGTGGGAGGCAGCCCGAGTGGCTGTGTCTGAGACATTCCCGGGTCCCACAGGCCCTTAGAATGTACCCAGGGAGCCTTTTAATTCTGTTGATTCCATGTAACGTTCAGCATGAGGGAGACGAAGAACCGCTGGGCCTCGGGGCTGACGAGAGGAGACACGGGCTATCCTCCTGTCCCCTCCAGTTCTGAGCAGCTCCGAGACTGTGGCTCTCCTGGTTGTTTGCCCCACAGAGAATGCCAAGGGTGAGACCTTGGAGCTGTTCCAGTCCGTCCACGGGTGGCTGATGGTGCTCTACGAGCGGGACTGCCGGCGGCGCTTCGCCCCCGAGGACCACTGGCTGCGAAAGTGAGCACGGGGTGGGAAGGGGGTTTACGGAGGCTGGAGTCCCTCTGTCATGCCGCCAGCACCAGCGTGGCCTGATGCTCAGCACTCATGTTTTAGGGCAGAGAGGACTTGCTCCGTCTTCTTCATCTTGTCCTTTCATCTGCATATGTCCCTATAAAGCACCTGTCAGGACAGGTCACCTCACAGTTGCTTCTGTTAGGACACAATACGCTGAAGATGATTAGAGCTCATTATTGGCAGCCAGGGCCAGCTCACATTGAGCAGATGTTTCATACGCAATCCGGAAAGAAAAGTTCTTTCAGCTGAACTAAGCAACAGGTTATGATCATTAAATGGCAGTTTTTATCAGCAGAATTAGGGCGATAAAAACCACAGCTAGGCTTGTTGGGGGGTAGGGTAGGGAAATCCTCTTGCAACAACTAAACATAAGATCATGTCTGCCTTTTTTTAATCAATGACAGATCAACTCTTATGTAACTACTTAAGTTGTGGCACTAGAATAGCAATTAGCAGACTTTTTCTGTAAAGGGCCAGACAGTAGATATTTCAGGCTTTGCACACCAGACAGTGTCTGTTGCACCAACTCAACTCTGCCATTGTAGTGCAGAAGCAGCTAGAGACAGTACCTAATGAATGGGTGTGACTGTTCCATGAAAACTTTATTTACAAAAATGGGCAGCAGGCTGTATTTGACCCATAGGCTGTAGCTGGCCAACCCTGCGCTAGAGGATGGTTTTCTTGTTTTTTATCCCAAATCCATGTCTTTGTTTTTAAGGGATCTCAAACCTAGCGTGCTCTTCCAGGAACTTGACAAGGACAGAAAACGGGCCCAGCTGACCCTGCAGTACATCCCGCACGTCATTCCTCACAAAAACGTGAGTTGCGCTCAGAGCTGGCGTCCTCCCACCAAGTTCCTGACTGTCCATTTTTGTTATAGCGATTATTAGAAATGAAGAAAAACGACCATTCAGTAAATGCAGATGCTGACTGGCTCTTACTCTGTTGCAGCTGTTATGCCAAGTGCTGGGGGTGCAGAGATTGAAGACAGTGTGAACTGTCCATTTGGCTAGTGTGGGATGGATGCTACGGGGATGGATGCCGTGGGCACCCAGGGCAGGGGCTCAGGAGAAGACTCCACAGGTAGAAGTGGACAGTGCTTGCAGGCCCAAGGTGAGAGAGAATGTGGTGCCAAGGGAGAGCCAGGTGGAGTCCAGAAATGAAGCTGAGGAGGTTCGTAGGAGCTGGAGCAGGAAGGGCCTCGTAAACCAAGGGCGGGAGCGTGGATTTTGTCCAGAGCCATTGGAGAGTTTTTAGCTGTGGAGGCACCTGGTCAGAGCTCTGCTTTAGAAGATTCCTTCTGGCCGTAGCGTGAAGGACTGGCGAGAGGCAGGTGTCGTGGCCAACTGGCCTGAACTCAGGTGGGCCCACGGGAGTAGAAAGACAGTGACATCCAGAGATTCTTCAAGGCCAGCACCTGCAGGCCTTGAAGAGCGATGGCACTCGGTGGGAAGGAGGAGGAATTCAGAGCGCGCTCGGGTTCCCGGCCTGGGGGCCTGGCTGCCCGAGAGAGCCATTGCCAGAGGTGGGGGCACAGGCAGGAGCGGGACTGGCAAGAGCCGGGAGCAGGCGGCGTGTCTGCGGCTCCTTGAGGCCAGTGGACACGAGGGTCTGGAGTGCAGGAGAGAAGACGGGGCTGGAGGTGGACTCGACATGCGGACGGCTTGCGACCTCCTCGGTGCATTCATGGACGAGGCTGAGGTGGTCAGGGAGCCAGAGGGAGTGAGCAGACCGGGGACGGAGGCCAGAGCCCTGCACGGGGAGAGGAGTGATCAGAGGAAGGAAGAGAACGGGGGGCGTGTGGCATATAGAGCCACGGGGCGTGAGAGCCTTGGGAAGGGCCGGGTGCTGCGGCAGGGGCACCCGGGAGATGAGGGGCATCCCTGGTGTGTCGTGAGCGCTCCAGAAATGTCTGCTCCTTCGGGGGGAGGCTCCTTAGAACCCACAGGTGCCCTTTCCTTTCTCTCCTGACTTACTTAGTACTCCTCACTGTTCTCTGGTGTTGTCTTGACCTTGATGTCATACTTGTGGTTGCCCTTCTTTACCTCCCCTCAGGCAGCGGTTCACAAACAGATGTGGCTGTTTAAATTCTTACTGCGCCTGACAGCAGAGCCTCTCAGAAGGCTTAGACAGAACTAAGCCTCTCGTGGAGATGACTTAGTCACGCGCCCTCTATGCATGAGCCCCTTCAGCGGCATCCCTGCCCCTGCCTCAGATAGAGGATGCGCAGCTTTGCAAAGCAGACCATTGTATGGCTTCTGTCTTCCCAGTGGTGGAACATCCTTCCTTGTCTCACACGATCTACTTCTCTGTAACTTCTACCCTTTGGTCCTTGAACAGCCACTAAAAGTGGACGGTGTCACCTTCTGCGGTTTGCTTTCTGGGTGGTCTGTTTTCCAGGGGTGGTGCCCTGCCCTTCTCCAGCCAGTCCTCCTTTGAAGTGGGTTCCAGCCCTTCACCTCGTGGGTCTGGTCCAGGTTGGTGGAATCGGACTTGAAATGCGGCTCCTCGCTCCATTCCTGGGTGTCTGTGACTTCAGCGCTGGCCCACAGCGTCTGGTCTGGAATCTCCACTCCGCGTGTCTGCAGTTAACAAATGGTGTGCTGGGGCACCCTGGTTGCTACCGGATATTTTAAATTTTTGAGGGAAACACAGTGAAATCTGTTGGGCACCATGTGAAGTACTTGCTTGAGTTCACAGCGTCAGCGTTAAATTCTGCTCCATTCTTCTCGATGATGTCCTATTTGCTAAGCTGGGTTTAAAAAAAAATGAAATTAAAATATTTTTAATTTCAATTTATGCATGTTTTTTAAATACAGCTACTAAGTTCTTAGGACATAAACACTTATTAAGTTGTCAGGACTTAACTGTCTACTAAATGGAACTGTTAGGTATTTCTTTTGACCTAAGAGTGCGGTAAGGAATATTACTGAGCCATTAGGGGTGCTGAGAACAAGAAAGTCTGGGAAGCTCTGGGTTTAGCTGACCTGACTTCAGAGTCCAGGCTGTATGATAATCCTCACCAAGGGGCAGAGTGGGGGGCGCTTAAGATCGACAGCATGAAGGTTATGAGCCATTCGTCCTTGGCTCATAAATCTCTTGCCTCCCTTGGGAAAATAGGGCCCTTCCTCATCTTCTGGCCCCTATCCTGCTCCTGTGATGGCACCAGCAGGTCTGGGATAGTGTCTGAGGCTTGGCGTGTTTTCTGTGTCTCAGGCTTCCCTTCTCTCTTCACAGCGTGTGTGCTGTTTTCTTCCGGTGACGTTCTTACTGGGGCGTACAGGGGGTGAAAGCCTCTCTCCAGGCCTGCGTTGTCTCTCTCATCTGTTACTGTTATGCCATCTGCCCTAGACACCGAACCTCTCCCTCGTTCTTGATCCCGCCTCAGTGGGTGGCTTATCGTGCCTTTACTGCTTTCCTTAATATTTTTTAAAGTCTCAGCTCTGCCTGGTTCACACATGCAGCACTTCAACCCCTGCACTCTCTTATGTTGCTTTTACATGTTTACGTGCAGTTCATCTCCTGACTGGTACTTAAGGCTCGCTCGCTCTCTCTCTCTCTCTCTCTCTCTCTCTCTTGCTTTGGCCTAGAAGGCCTAGGCCCACGTGTGGTGGGTAGGGCTGGGTAGTGTGGTGGTCTGTGCATGGGCCCTGGTCCCCGGTGCACCAGCTGTGTGACCTTGCATGACAGTTTCCTCATCTGCAAAGTGAGATGATGATCCTTACCCAGATGTCCACTGTGCTCACTGAGGTCTCGTAGCCCCTTGAGAGCTGGTGACAGTTACCCCAAACCTTCTTCCCTGCCCCATGGAAATCCAGAGGCCCATCCAGTCTTTCTGCGATTCATGGGAGGCCAGCAATCTTGTGGTCACCTCTGTAGTTCTGCCTCTGTGTCCGCTGTCTCTGCTCCATACGGCATTAACCTTGACAGGAGGCTTATCTTCTGCCTCAAGTTCCACAAGACAGCACCCCTTGTTCAGGTGATCGTGCTAAAGACTTGGGGGTCACGGGAAGCAGTCATGCCACATGGCCCCCCACGAGTTAAATACCTGTGCCTGACTCCAGCTCCCCAGCACAGAAGGCAGAGGCGGGAGTCCCCGGCATGTGCATCTCCAGCCACCCTCGCTGTCCTCAGCCCGCTCTCTCCCTTCTGCGTTGCCCAGGAACCCCGAGAGCTTTTGCTGTTTTTCAGGGCACTTCAGTCCTAGTTTCTAGACTTGTAAACCAGCCACATGGCGCCCCTTCACTGACCAGTCCCTCCACTGAGCACATCCCCCATCTCAGGAGGTTGTCGGCAGTGGCTTTTTCTGTCTCAACCATATTTACTTCAGGGAGCTAATAGAATGATCAAATGAAAATGCAGTAGCCTCCCCTCGTGTATAGTTAGCTCTTATTACTACTGTGGCTGTTACTATTATTACTGTTATTATTTGTATTTAACAATGCTCTTGACTTTGGGGAGATTTCCATTTTTCAGAAAAACAGCTGAGGTTGGAGTTATTCGTTCATTCCGCTGACATGATTTGAGTGCTATTACAGGATGGGGCCAAAGGTCAATGCTCTCCTAAAGGAGCCTATCAGAATCTTGAGAATGCGAGAGGCTTCTATTTAAATGATACTTGAGAAATATTACTGGTGGGACTGTGATGTGCTTGAGGAGACAGAGGAGGCAGGTGGAAAGGTCAACGACCTTTAGGGTCATTTACGCATTTCTGACAGTAAAATATATATATCTGTGAAATGTTTCTGTGTTTTAAATGCATGCTATTGATTTCCTCTAAAGCAGGCACGGCTATATAAAGCACCCTCTGTAATGCGTGCTGCCGCAAGGTTTTTACGGTGGATTATTGACTAAACAAGGAGAATGATTTTTCTCCCAGACTGTTCTTAGCTGGGCTCTGGCTGCAGCCAGACCACTCTTTCTGGAACCTTTCCCCTTGGCATGTATTCAGCTATATTTCTAATTCCCAGGAGCGTTTGGGGGGATGTTTACTGTCCTCACAAAACACTTCTAACCTGTAGCACACATCAAAGCGTCCCATTCTGGGAGCCTCTCACGTGCTTACATTTCATTAATTTTGTACAGTGTGTTTTAGGGGATCCTCAGTTGTTGACCCCTTTATCGGTCTCACCTTTGCTCATTTCAGAGAGTTCTCCTGTTCCGAAACATGGTGACCAAGGAGAAGGAGAGACTGGGGCTTGTGGAAACCAGCTCCGCCTCCCCTCATGTCACTCACATTACCATCCGCCGGTCCCGGATGTTGGAGGTGAGAAGCCGGTTGCAAAGTGCGCTCTGTAAACCGGAGGGTTTCTAGTGGGTGACCTGTTGCCTCTGAACTGTTCTTATCACTCCTTGATCTAATGACACTGAAGCCAGTGCTGTGGGTGCAGGAAGGTCCTGTTTGTCCTGCCAGCTGCTCTGAGCACTGCTTGATTAAACACGCCCTCAGTTCTGGAGACCCCAGCGCAGCAGTTCCCTCCCTTTACCCCACAAGGTGAGAGTGGCCAACAGTCTGTGCCTCTGAAATGAGGACAGACGTGCTTATACCTGTGCAGACTCTGTCTGTCCTGGCAGGCGCTTTGCCCAGCCGCCCAGCTGTGAGTGTGGAGGCTGGAGTGCGGGTGTTAAGTTACTGAGCCATCCGGGAAATACATCGATCACAGAGCTACATGTTCTTTTTGGACATAAACTTAGGGGCTGCACGTGAAGTGGCCCACCTATGCCAAACCCAGCGTCCAGGGTTCCTCCCATGCAGCAACTTTGTGTGACTTTGAAATAGGTGCCTGTCCTCAGGACACTGTCCTCCGTATGTCAGGAAGTTGTCATGATATGTTGATTTTGCTGGAACAAGACCCTGAACATTGTCATAATAAATGCGTGCACCTGCAGTGTCTGCGTCGTGCCTGCCACACGCCCCTCCGGCATTGTGCAGTGTATGTGCATGTATGGTGATTGAGCCCCATGTCCCCATTCCCAGGAGCGGCTTGGCTTTGTTGATTTGCCCATGCTTGCCCTCTTGCCTTTCATCACACTCCAGCCGCAGTTCCTCATCGGCATGTTCTGCAGTGTAGAACAGTCAGGGGATCCCAGGACAGCACGGGGCCGCATCGCCAGCCACCAGCAAACGGCATCGGCAGCAGCCCTTCCTCCCCACGCGTTTTCATTTCTGCCTCGGGGCATCTGTGCTGTGTTTGTCGCTCCTGGAGAACTTGTTTAAGTTCTCTGACCACTGGTGATTGACACTGAAAGCTGCCGGGGAAAGGCAGCAGGTGTGAACAGATGATTTTGACATTCTCAAAAGTAGGGATAAGAAATGTAAGTGCCCCCAGGGGCACTGCCAGTCATGGAGATGAGTAACGCTCGCTGAGAGTGTCTCGGCACAGGGACATTTTGTTTGCATGCTAAATGAATAGAAATATTCTCCACTTCCACTGCTTGCTCCCGTTTTTCTTGAAACACAGCCCTTGGACTGACCTCACAAGTGAGTTGATAATGACAACTGACAACCAGCCTCAGTGTTGGGGCGCAGGAGAGGGTAGGCAGGTGGAGAACACATTCCTCTAAAAGAGGCCACCTTGTGGAGATTTGGGCTCTATAATGCTCTGGCTTGTTAAGAAAAGACCAAAATTTAGGGTTTTGTGTGAAATCCACAGATCCTTTGTGTTGTGAACTAGTCAGTTTTTGTAAAGTACCTGGAAGGTCAGATAACACCTGTCTGCCCATCAAATTCAACCTGCTGGCCACCAGTTTGCAGCCTCTGCTTTGACTCAAAGAAAAAAAAGCCCAGTTGTGTTGTAGGAACTCACTTCTCCAGCACTTTCTTTGTTGGACCCAGATGCACCTTTCCTGTCTCTTAAACTCCTCCATCCCACCGCCCGTCATACCCACTCCTGTGTGGCCTGCACAACGGGGAGTCTTGGTGGTGGAAACTGGGGTGTCTCCTGAGAGTCACACAATCCCCGATGCCCTCCTCAAGTGTTACTGGGAGATTTACCAGACACCTACTTACCCTGGGCCGGCTTGTTTAAACACATCCCTCAGGGACATCGAAGGAGGGATTTCTGTCTTAGATTTTAGGCAAAGTCCATTTTCCTCTTTACGTTCCATTGGGATAGATCCTGTCATGAAATTGATCACTGGTGTTCGTACTGAATGAGGAAGGAGAGAGGGTCATTGATTCAGTGACCCCAGTTCTCACGATTCAGTGGTTTGGGTATCAGAACTTGAGAGCCCAGTGGCCTTTGCTTGATGAGGACACATGGGGGCATCAAAAAGCCAATATTTGACCCATGATATCCTGGGCTTTTATTCTGTCCCCTTGTTTATGGTTTGTACTGAAGGTGAGGCTTGTATATTAGGCTTCCAGGTGGTGGTCCAAAGTCCTGCAGGAAGGCCTCTCCTCACAGGGGTGAACGGGGGCCAGAACACCAGCAGCACTGCAGAACTAGAAGGAGCCATGGACACACCCTTGCTCATCCCCTTCCCCTCACCCCGTCAAAGGCAGGACTGAGGCCAGAGGAGTTCAAGGTCACTCAGGTGTCAATGACAGAGCTGGGCCTGGAAGCCAGTTCTCCCGCCCCCGTCAGTGTTCTGTGCATCCGCTCTTTGAGATGCAGAAGAGAAGAGGAACGCCTTGTCCCCTTTCACCTTCCCCTGGGGCACAGATAGAGAATCCTCCAGAGAGGGCAGTGGGGTGCAACAGGAAGTATGTCAGAGGAGGTGGGCAGCAAATTCCTCTCTACAGTGTTTCAAAGGGAGACTAAAGAGGGGCTGATCCAGCAAAACTGAGATTTGAGTCCAGCAAACATTCCTGGAGCACCTGCCATGAGCCTGACCACTTGCTAAGAGCTTTCACATGGACCAGCTCGTTTAATCTGCATGACTCTGACACACCTCCTAACACATGCTAAGGTTAGGGAGGCATCATTTTAAAGCAGAATGGAGGAAGTCCTGCAGGCAGGGGCATGTTAGAATTCTCTCCCCGTCCCCACTCAGTGCCAAGATAATTACCTTACATTTAGGCAGAATGATTGAAATGCTGCAGCAGCTGCCTGGTAACTAACTCCCTGTTTTTCTCTCCTTTTCGTCTGACTTAATGATTTTCATATTTCATGTGCATAAAAAAGTACTTTTCAGGATTGTGCACTCAAAACCGTGTTCTTATTCCTTCAGGTGATTTAGGGGACTTCAGAGGTAGTTTTTTTTCCCTGCTCACTAACTTTGGAACCTAACTCCTAAATAAGATGGGTAGCCACCATGGCACAGGCCTTTGCATCCGTAGGTGAGCACAAGGAAAACATGATCGGCAGGAAGGCAGCAAGCGTTCCCCAAAACGGGTCTTGCCATACTGGCCTCATTTGCTTTGTGACAAGGAACCAGACTGGCAGGTGAGTGGGTGCTGTGGAGATGGCCTGTCTGATGTCAACAGAGCATCTGAGAGCACTGCACTTGTGCCTGAGGGGAGGAACGTGGGGTGGCCACAATAGGACGTGGCAGCTGATTTGTAACCTATTCTGTGACAGTATCTAAAGACATCGGTTTGACCCTGGTTATGGGGCCTCTCAGGCTGGGCCGAAGTACTCCTCCCTGGGCCCTATCGTGTTCTAAGCACGGTTTTTTATAATCACTGCTCTGAAATGAAAGCCTAAGCAGCTTGCCTGTCAGCACCCACCTGCCAGGAATACATTTGAGGACAGGCTCTGGAGCCAGGAAGTCCTCGACAGATCAGAATCAAGAGATAGACTGTGCACGATGATTTAGCAGGAGAGCTCCAGAGTCATGTCCTAGCTTTCTGGACAGGGAGACATGCCCAGTGGCTGTGTGTCTCAAGGGAGCCGACCGCAAGCCGGAGGTGCTGAGGCCTCTCTTGCCCCTGCTTCTGCCCTCCTCCAGGCCCAGCAGCACTCCTGGCACCCATCTCCCTGCTTCCTGCCATCCCTCTGCTTTGCTTCCAACAGAAAGATCTTCCTAAGACAGAAAGCCAGCCATGTGACTCTCTGCCTAAACTCTTCTGTGGCTCCCCAGCGCCCTCAGGAAATAACCTGAATTTCCCAGCGTGACTCACAGCCTTTCATGATATGGGGAAAGGTACCAGGAGTTGAGTGGTGGGGGGCTACTCTGATTTTTCATCTTACAGCTTTCATCTTGTCTCAGCGTCTTCTGTCCTGTCTGATGACCGAGAGCTTGTCGTGGCTCATCTTGTCTGACCTCTCCATCTCACTGCTCTGCATCCTCCTGAGGGCAGTCTCCCCTTGCCAGAGAGTGGTAAAGTCACATCCCCAAAATGAGTTTTTCTTTTAACAGGCTCTCCTCTAGAAGCAGGTGAAAACTGCTGGCTCTCCTCATGCACCCGTGCGTCCTGACACATTTAGTAATTACACTGGGAAGGCTTCCCACAGGGGAGAGGGAGCTTTGAGGAGGGAGACCTGAATTATGCAGGGGCCCTTGGGTTCCTAATGGGCTATAATTCTGCCCTTGGCAGGACGGCTACGAGCAACTTCGGCAGCTCTCCCAGCACGCCATGAAGGGCGTCATCCGTGTGAAGTTTGTCAATGACCTCGGGGTGGACGAGGCAGGGATTGATCAAGACGGCGTTTTCAAGGAGTTCTTAGAAGAGATCATCAAGAGGGTGTTTGACCCAGCGCTCAACCTGTTCAAGGTATTTAAAGGGCACGAGATCGTGGTTGATGGCAGCCAGATTCGAGGTGACAGATGAGAAGTGAAGGCCTTGCTCGTTGCAAAAGGCATTTAACTTCCCTGTCCCTACCCGTCCTGTTGCCTTGCAGACGACCAGTGGGGACGAGAGACTCTACCCTTCGCCCACGTCCTACATTCATGAGAATTACCTGCAGCTGTTTGAGTTTGTGGGCAAGATGCTGGGGAAAGCTGTGTATGAGGTAGGCGCGTTAAGAACCAGTGAACAGGATTGGAAAATAAAATGTTCTAAGTACCGTGGGCTTCGTATACACGTAAGTGATCAGGTACATAGTGGCAACTACCTGTCACAAGGATAAAGGCGAGGAGAGAGGGACAGGAACCAGCACCAACTGCTCTCGTCAGTGAAGAGGGGATAGTAGAGCTACGTTATTGGGTTGCTGTAGGTGGTAAATGAGGTAATACAGGTAAACATCTCCCATGGTGGCTGGCAGCTGGTCACGGGGGAAGTCGGAGCTGCCATCCTCACTGTTATTAGGAGGAAGGGTGTCTGAGCTTCTGCTCCCGGTGTTGTGGGGTCGGGGTGGTGTGGCCTTCCGCAGGCTCTGGGCCAGCCCTCCCGGCTCCTGGTCCCTCTCCCCTGAGAGCCCACCAACTGGCAGGACTGCTTCCAGGTGGCGCTTTACCCCCTGCCCTTAGGATCCTCCTCCCCAGGAAGGAAGTAAAGCTCCAGCTTGAGCTCATCAGCAGCCTGTCCCTGTGGCCTCACAGTGGACTCCAGAGCCGCAGGAGACCAGTCCGTCCCCACCCTGCCTCACTCCCAGTGGCCGCCTCCTGAGTAGTGCTCATGTCACACCCATCACAAAGCCCAGGGAGGCCAGGATGCCTTCCAGAGGCAAAGAAGCTGTAGCGGGCCAGGCTGGGAGAGGAGGCCATGTGGGTGAACGTGCTCTGACTCTCGACTAGTCCATCATTCTCTCTGTGTAAACAGCCCTGGTCCGCGGCCTCAACCCTTGCTGTGATGATGTCAGGTGCCCCGTCTTGAGTCCAAGCACCCTCCAGGCCTCCTCCTGCCCTGGACTGGTTGGGTGGCTGGGGCTCATTCTCTGTGCTTCTGTTTCCACATCTGCAAAATGGAGACAATTTCTCAGTTGATTCCCCTTTTTTACAAACAAAACAAGACAAAACAAAACAAAACAAAAAACCCCATGAGGCCCTGCCTGGGCATATGCCGTGTTTTTCCTTTGAACGTGTAGTTGTGATGAGACCCAGGAGAGGCTGGGCCAGCTGAAAAACACCACTTCCTCGCTTTGTAAATGCCCTCCCCCACTTCCTGGGCCTCGTCTCCATCTCCTCCCTCTCCGGCAATAAGGACCTCCTGGGTCCTGATGAGGAGTGGCCTGTGTTAACTCACTTCACACTCGTCCTCAGGACAGGCCCGTCGTGGGGTTTGATTGGCTCTCCCTTCTCCGTCTCTCCAGCCCGCACACCTCTCTCCACCCAGTACAGTCTGTCTGAAGTTCCTGGTGTTGTGCAAGGGCTTCTGGCCTGTGTCCCTGCCTCCAGGCCATTCCCTACAGGAAGTACCCGTGCGCGGAGAGCCCTCCCAGCGCTCCCTGTTGCCCTCTGGATGGAATCCAGACTCCAGGAGGCTTATGAGCGCTTCCTGATCTGCCCTGTTCGCCTCCCTGGCCTTCTCGCTCACCCCCTCCTTCACACCCCGTGCTGGGGCCAGACAGACCTGTGTTCCAGCCCTGGAGGGCACCTGTGAGCCTTGTACTAAGGGCCTCCTGCTCAGCTATCCCTTCCTCCTGGAAACTTTCCCCACCTTGCTCCTTTAACCCTTAAAACTGAGGCTCTTCTGGTCCCCATTTACAGACGATAAAGCCAATGCCCCGTGGCCTAGCAGCAGCGGAGCTGGGATGTGATCCCTGAGCTGTGCAGCTGCAAAGCCTGGGCCCTTAACCACTATGTGGTAATGTCCCCAGGAGGCGCTCGACTGTGTTTAGGTGGTAGGGAGGTATTGCTCTCCAGATTGAAAATTTAGGAAGTCTAGAGATGTCATTGGCGCCCTTGGAGCCCCGTCTGCAGCCCGAGCCGCCCTGGATGAGATCACCGAGACGGGCTCCTGGGCGGCAGGTGGCAGCTCCTGTCTCCTCTCTGGCAGGGAATTGTGGTGGACGTGCCCTTTGCATCCTTCTTCCTGAGCCAGCTGCTCGGGCACCACCACAGTGTCTTCTACAGCTCTGTGGATGAACTGCCTTCTCTGGACTCCGAGTTCTATAAAAACCTCACTTCCATTAAGGTCAGTGTGGAAGGTGGCATGGCTTAGCTGAGTGCTGGTGTGAACTCAGCCGAGTGACGCCCCGTGGGGTTCAGCTGTACCCCGTCGTCATGGGGTGGAGTGGGATTTCCTGCTGTGGTGAAGTGGCACACTCCTTAGCCACTGCAGGGTCTCGTGTCCCCTCCTGAGCACTTCCTCCCGGGACTGATGCTCACAGCCTCCTTCCTCCAGGTGATGAGTGGCCTTTTCCTTTGTTTCAAGTTGTACGGCAGCCACAGTGGTAGCTGCCCAAGCCGATGTCATAGGCGGGAGTGTTAAAACCTTCAAGGATGTAGCACTCCTTGACCCCTACCTTGTCCCTTTCTCTGTTGCTTTAGCGGTACGATGGGGACATTGCTGACTTGGGCCTGACACTGTCATATGATGAGGATGTCATGGGTCAGGTAGGTGGGCCTCTGGCTGAACCTTCTTCCCCCTCCCCCCTTTGGCTTCCTAAGACCTGCCCTACTCTGGGTGTTTTCCCCAGGAGACCCACAGACTGGGGCTCTGTCTGTCTGTGTGTCCACCCTTCTCCTCTGCCTCCCCAGCCCCTTTGCCACCCTGCCAGGAGGGAGGGCGCTCCCCTCCCCTTCCCAGCTGACCTCGCCTTGGCCCGCTCGCCACCCAGAGAGCTCCCACAGAGACCCTGCTCTGCTTCCAGGGCACTTTGGGGTCATTTCTGATGGAAGCTGTGACTCCTTCTTTGTACACTGCCTTTCGTTACCATGGTGAGGATTAGCTGTTCCAGAGGATCATGACAGACATGGGGAAGAAACCACGTGACAGGGTGGTGCCTCTAACAGAGTCCTGTCCTTGCTCCTCCTCTGCTTGGAGAGCAGAGCCGGGAAAAGAGATCCTTGAAGTCGTGGCAGCAGAGGGGCTTCCCTCAGACTTGCTCTGTCCTGATTTTCCTTGCAGGGCTCCCAGCCCCTCCATTTGCATCCCCGGACCCCTGCATGAGCCCCAGTGTGCATGTGGTGTTAGGGCTGCTCTGGAGCTCGTAGTACAGGGCCGGCTTCCCAGGGCCTCAGCGAGGTCACTCAGTCTCCCTGAGCCACACTTGCCTTATCTCAACGAATACCATTTGCCAAATGAGTCCTTGCTGGGACCAGTGTCACCAGACGCCCTCTAGACCACACGCCCTGTCCTCCTCCTGAAGAGCCACTGAGCACGCTGGCACGTCAGGGCCCTAAGAGAAAGAAACCTGCTGTGGTTGTGTTAACCTCAACCTTCTCCAGCTCATTTGGTCACAGAACTCCTTCAGGGAGGACACACCACCTCACAGAGAGATTCTCCAGATGGTGCACAGGCCAGGAGTTCCCTGGAACCTACTGTGGGAAACACCAGGCTGGGCATTCCTTAGGGCCATCCAGCTTTAACATCCTGCGGCGTCAGCCCCGAGATGTTGATAGCAGTGGGACTAGAGGGCACCGTTAACTCCTTTCCAGGTCTCTAGAGTTACAGTATATTATGTTAGTAGAATTTCTATTAAAATTAGCTTTGAAATGATGCATTCTTTGATTTTTAGGCTACACACAAGACTTCTTGAAGTTGAGGAAAGCAGTTGATTCTATAGCGTTTTTGAATCTTTAATCAGATTTTGAGACTTCTTCCTGACATTCTTAATTTTCTGTCCTGACTACAAAAATAATGCAAACTTCTAACCAAAAAATCAGCTACAATAAAAGCATAAAGGTGAAAGTGAAAACCACCTATAGTGCTGGTGCCTGGAGAGTGCCACTGTTAACATGTGGCCTGAGCCTTTTTAGGTTTTTTCTCCCTGGGCACGTATATAATTTTTTGCATACCTTGCCTGCTGTTACATAATCTGCTCTTTCCCCCCACCTTTTCTTTTTTTTTTTTTTTTTTTTTTTTTTGCGTTATGCGGGCCTCTCACTGTTGTGGCCTCTCCCCTTGCGGAGCGCAGGCTCCGGACGCACAGGCTCAGCGGCCATGGCTCACGGGCCTAGCCGCTCTGCGGCATGTGGGATCTTCCCAGACCGGGGCACGAACCCGTGTCCCCTGCATCGGCAGGCGGACTCTCAACCACTGCGCCACCAGGGAAGCCCTCCCCCCACCTTTTCAAGAAATATACTTTTTCATCATATTTTTTAATAGCGCCACTGTATTCCAAGGTATGGTTGTACCAGCATTTATTTATCCATCCTCCTGTGCTCTTCATTGCTAACACGTTCCCCTCCACGACACCCCGGAGCCTTAATACACACGTTTGAACGAGGATCAGATGAGAAGGAACCTGTCATATTGATCATGCAGGGCCGGCTTGTTGATATTTAAGCCCTGGCTTTTTGTGAAAATGATTGTTCCCAAACATGTCTCATCTTCCTCTGTCGTTATTATGGATGTCGGCATCAGGCCCTTTCATCTTCAGGAAGCTTTATTTTCTCATTAGAATTCTCTTGAGTAATTGTTCCCCTTCCTCTCCCCCAGCTTGTTTGCCATGAACTGATTCCTGGAGGGAAGACCATTCCTGTTACAAATGAAAATAAGTGAGTATGGCAATTAGATTTTTAAGGTCACCACTTGAAAAGACTTCATTCTAGCTCTCTGGGCTTACTTTGAGAATTTATTAAGATAAATTGAAGTAGAAAGAGGCCATAAATATCATAATGGAATTGACTGGTTACAGTTCATAGGCCGAAATCGTATTAAATTCGATTTGCAAAATAAGAATTGACAATTTATATTTTGCCATAGCACTTCTAAGGTCAGAGGCACCCAGGCCATGGTGTTCCTAGGAATTTAGTGACGGCTCTAGATGGAGACAGATGGGTTCTGAGCCGGTCGGGCACGAAGTCCTGAACCCAGAGGGCACGGAGGCGGGAAGACTCCTTGGAGGGGCAGATCATTTTGGAATGAGGGTGTGTGGCAGTTGTATAAAACACTGTTCTTGAGAAGACACAGTGATGAATTCAGATGCAGCAGACAGGTCCTCAGACGTGGGGAGACCCTGAGGCCCAGCAGCTCTTGTCACAGATAACAGGCTTTTAGGAATCTATCATAAATGGTCCCTCAAAGCAAAGCCCTTCCATGCATGTCTCCACCCAGCCCTGTACTCACCTAATTAAACAGTAGGACCTGGCTCAAGGAGTAGATATCGGCCCTTTTGTCAACCTGTCAATCTCCTGCCACTAGGCTCAGCTGAGCATCTGAACTGTTAATCTGAGCATCACTCTCTTCAGTGACAGGTGAGAGCTTAGTCCTACCCGGTGAGTCATTTGGATCAGATGCACGTCACAGCCCAGTGTCCCCAAGCATCGTGTCCCTCTCGGGTCGGATCAGTCAGTCCACGCGCTCGGGGAGCTTTTATTTAGACTGTCAGAATAGTCAGGAGAGCAGACCCAAATCTCGTCATGATTGAAATTACACCCATTTTGACTCTTGGCCACGGAGCCTTAGAGTGACAGCTGAGAAAGAACAGGGGCCACAGGGTGGGTGGAAGCTGCCTGGGGGTGTCAGAGAGCAGGGTGGGTCCTAAGCCTGCCCACTGTGTGCCTGTCATCATCCCTTCAGAGGGTTTCACATGAGAGCGCATGTAAAGTACCTTCCAGGATGTCTGGCTCAAAGGAGGCCCTTAATAAATGAAAGCAGTGATCTCACCATCATCAGATATGCTACCCTCAGATGGGCCCTGGTTTGCCAGGCATGGCACGGGGATGATGGTAGGAGCCATATGTACAGCAGCCAGTGGAGGTGGGTTGATACAGCCTGGGTTGGAGTGAGGTTCCTGTCCTGCCTGGAAACCTATGTGGAAAGTCATTTCACAAACTCTTACGTGTTCTTAGCATAAAACCTCAGTATAAGGGCAAGGACGTTCAGTCCTGCAGACTCTGAAAAGGCCTGACATCACCAGGACCTGCTCCTGCAGAGTGATGCTTGAGCTTGCACTTCCTGGGTGTTCGACGGGAAAGTCTCCGAGGCTCCCTCCCTCTTTTGGTAAAATGGAACAGTATTAGTCACCTGCTTCAACGAGTACATGAAAGGAGTAGCAGTGATAGAAAAAAAATCATATTTAAGTATATCAGTGTGCAAGCTTGCCACTGGAAGCTATTTTAAATAGGCATATTTTCCAGGTGAGTAACTCAGATCTGAGCATCGTGGGGTAAAACAGTTTTATTTGTACTGTACTAATTTGGATTTTTGAGAGTTGTACCTGGGCTGGGCTCACATTCTTTGATCTGAATAAATGGTTTGCTAAGAAATCAGCAATGCTGGCAAGCCTGTGAAAAGGGACTTCACCTGGGCAGAAGCATTGCATTGTGCCATGCAGCTGCAGATGAACTACTTGTGTTGGTGAAAGCAGACCTGCAAGACCGGCTGCTTGGAACCGTTGTTAGTGCTCCAGCTTCCTCATTAAGCCTGATCGTCAGCCAGCTGCGTGTGGTTAAAACTTTCCGCAGCCTTACCTTCTCATGGCCTAGGCTCCTTGTCCGGTCTAGCAAGGTTTTGGTTGAAGTTTCAACATGGAACAATTTTTCTCTGGAGGACTGAACAGTATCTTAATTGGTTTATGTCCAAAAGGATGAAGTTAAATAAAAGTCCCTTTGTCCTAAGAAGGGCCCTCTCCTTAGCTGGAGAATGCCTCACTTTGATTCTTGACAGTGAGGTTACCCCAACGTCTGACCCACTGGCTTTCGGGAGGAGTGCATGAGGTGACGCCCTTGACACTAACGCTTTCACAGTGGCACACCATGGGCCATTCAGGAGGCCTGTCATCCTCATCGCTGTTGTTCTGATGAAGTGCTCTGGTGCTATTTGTGTTTTTGTAAAATGGTTCAGAACTGACTGGACTCATCTTCCAGCCCATCAGCAGCTGCCCACCCTGTCTTGTTAATTTCCGTTGTTTTCCCTTATTGGCAACAGAATTAGCTACATCCATCTGATGGCCCACTTTCGAATGCACACTCAAATCAAGAACCAGACAGCTGCCCTCATTAGTGGCTTCCGTTCCATCATCAAACCTGAGTGGACCCGGATGTTCTCGACCCCTGAGCTACAGCGACTCATCTCCGGGGACAATGCTGAGATCGATCTGGAAGATTTAAAGTAAGGAGTGAGTGCAGGGGCAAGGTTGAAATTCTTAGGCCTCCAAGAAAGCAAGCTGCTCCTTTGCTGGGTTCCTTTTGGAGAGTTTTCAGGGTCCTGTCTCCAGATGCACTCCTCCTCCCTGATCTCTGGGTGAGTTGCTTTGGAAGAAAAGCTCAAGCCCTTGTCTGCCTGGAGACTGAGAAGCAGAAGCAGAGCTTGAGGCCTATGAGGCTCTCCAAAGTCCTAGGAAACAGTGGTGCAGGGTCTCCTGTCGGCTTCTGCTGGGAAACAACAGGGCCTACAATGCAATGCTCCACCCACTGAGCTTCCGGGACCTGGGGTTACTAAGGCATGAACTTCTGGCTTAAGAGAAGTTTGTCATCACCCAGGCTGGCCAGAGTTTGCTGTGCCGCTTGTCTAAATTCCATGCCTGCCTGTGTCTGTAAGCGCCCGTCAGAATGTGTGGTTGAGCCCTTGTCTGCATTGTTTTCAGGAAGCACACAGTGTACTACGGTGGTTTCCATGGAAGTCACAGGGTCATTATCTGGCTCTGGGATATCCTGGCCTCTGACTTCACGCCCGACGAGAGAGCCATGTTTCTGAAGGTATTTCATATGTTACCTATACGTGCAGGGGGACATTCCAGAAGTTGATTCTCAAGAGAACCAGTTTTTCCAGCAGGGCCTCTTGTAGGCATAACAGTCTCTGCCAACCTGTAGAGCTGCTTACCCCCCTCTCCTAGAAAGAGGAAAGCCGGTCTCTCCTAACCACGTGTCAGTGCCCCTCACAGCAGGCATGTTTATGTCTCTGGGTGGCCTGTCACCACGCCTGCAGTTCCTTGTCCTGTGCCTGCCCTTTTCTGTGGCTGCAGACAGCCCCAGAGCCAGGGGGAAGCCACAGAACTGTTGTACAGGAGAGAATGTGACTGTACTTTCTTTAAATATAATGATAACAGAGCCCCAAGGCTCTCCCTGCCCTCCAGTCCTCCTCCTCCTGTCCCAGGAGACTGACCACCCCTCCCTCCCTGGACCAGCTCTGGCTGGCAGCGGGCAGCAGGCCTGATCGGCCTGAATGGGGAGGGGCACAGACTCGCCTGCGTCTGTCTCCTAATCCTTCACACGGGTCGAGTCACGCAGCACCTGTGGTATGATTAGCTGAGCTCGGGTTCACAGAGGACACGGCACAGTGTGGAGATGCTTCTAAATAGGATCCGCTGCCGCGGTCTTCATGGTGGAAAGTACAGGGTATTAGGATAGTGATATATCCTGTCAATGCTTCTTGTAAAAACCGTTTTTGTTTTTTTTTGTTTTTTTTTGGGTTTTTTTGCGGTACGCGGGCCTCTCACTGTTGTGGCCTCTCCCGTTGCGGAGCACAGGCTCCGGACGCGCAGGCTCAGTGGCCATGGCTCACGGGCCCAGCCGCTCCGCAGCATGTGGGATCTTCCCGGACGGGGGCACGAACCCGTGTCTCCTGCATCAGCAGGCGGACTCTCAACCACTGTGCCACCAGGGAAGCCCTAAAAACCGTTTTTGAAGCATGACACGTAAACTTTTTGGATCGTCTTAGGAATCTCACTACCATTTATGACATTGTGTAAATGGTAGTATTTATTTTAAGACCCAAACACTCAGCCTGACACGGAGTTTTGAAGCACAGCTCAGTGTTGTCAGTAGCAGGTCCCTAGATCCCCTGGAGAAGGGAGAGCGTTGGGCTAATGTTGAACTAAAGAAAGCGAACGGTTTCTTAGGATTTCCCTGTGCAGGTTAAGCACTTGGATTTCCAGGTGGGTAGATGCCTCTGTCCACGCAGGACTAGTCATTTTGGGAAATGACACAAGAGCTGCCATCTGGAAAATGCAAGGAATTCCAAGAGTGTAGCAAGGAAGCAAGGCTGGCTGCCCACAGGCCCCATTTGGGGCATCCAGTACCTTGGTCTGCCCTCAGCCCCGCTGGCTCCTGAGGCCTGGTTTCTGTTAGCGTGCTGAGAGGAGGTTAGGAACCAAGCCCACAGGGGCCGCCCGGCAGCCCAGCAGGCCCACGCGCACATCCTCTGTGCGTGGCGAAGAAGCCGAGCGGGAAAGCAGGTGCGGAGCAAGCACTCACGATGGGTGGTGTGCTGCGTGCCCCTGGCCCCGGCCCTCGGCCCTCGGCCCTCGGCCCAGGCCTCCCCCTGACACGCTCAGCGGGCCCACCGGCTCCTCCCTCTCCGGCGCTCTTGTCGAGTGGTCTCTCCCTGAGGACGACGTCAGCCAGGCCCACTCTGACTCCCGGCCCTGCTTTGTGTTGCAGTTTGTGACCAGCTGCTCCAGGCCCCCCCTCCTGGGATTTGCCTACCTCAAGCCTCCCTTCTCCATCCGCTGTGTGGAAGTGTCGGATGATCAGGTACCACTGCTGGGGAAGAGCCGGCCCCGCTTGGTGGGGTCTGCTGCACCTACCGGGTGGGGCGCTTACCTAGTCGTATCCACAGGGCGGGCAGCCAGGCTCCTTAGCCGGGTGAGAAGGTGTCGCGGTTCTTGGGCCAGGAGCACAGGCGGGCCACTTTGGGGCCTCAGCTCTCCTGGAGGTCCATTTCTCGTTACTCCCTCAGGGAAGAATACCTGCGGGGCATTTTTCGTAGCTGCTGGTACAGGTCTGAGCGGCAGTGTGGGAGAGGGGTTGGAACGTGGGCTCAGGAATTGGACAAGCGCAGGCTTCAACTCCTCCACCTGCCGGCTGTGCACACCTGGGTGCGCGGCCTCATTCCCTCCTCTGCAGAGGGAGAGTGGACGCCCTAGGGGTTATCGTGTTCTGTGTGCCACAAGCCTGACCCATAGTGGGTGCTCAGATGGTAGCCGTTGTTATAAGTTTCTCACCCCCCATAAAAACCCAGTGGCCTCTGAGTGTAGCAGCCTTCCACGATGCCACCACCCTCACGCCGATCCCTCCTCTTAGGTGACACTAGACGACCCTCAGCCCCCTTACTTACGGAAGGCTGCCCCAAGTTACGGTCTGTCACAGGCTGCAGCGCTGGCAAGGTCAGGAAGGGGTTTGTTACCATAACATTTTTACAGTGTTCCGGCTCTTTGCACATTAGTTTACTGATGGTTAGCAGTTAAACCAGAGGTCCTGTTTCCAAGTGCTGCTTCACGCAGGCTTCTGCAGTGCGGGACCCCAGGAGCCAGGCTTGCTTCTGTGCACCCACCTCTCCAGGCTGGTTGTCCTCCGCAGGGGGCCGGTCCAGCCCTCTCCCCAGGCGCCCCCCAACCTGAGGCTGTGGGGTGTGCTTGCAGGACACCGGGGACACCCTGGGCAGCGTCCTGCGCGGCTTCTTTACCATCCGCAAGCGGGAGCCAGGTGGCCGCCTGCCCACCTCCTCCACGTGCTTCAACCTGCTCAAGCTGCCCAACTACAGCAAGAAGAGCGTCCTGCGGGAGAAGCTGCGCTACGCCATCAGCATGAACACGGGCTTCGAGCTCTCCTAGCTCCCGTCCTCGCAGACTCTGGGCTCCCAGGCACCCTCAGCCCCAAGAGGCGGCGTTCCCCTGGGAGCACGACTGACGTGCCAGGGGACGGTGGCCCCCAGACCCTCTCTATAGCCATGAGACCCCCCTGTGGCCTCAAGAACTTTGGATGCATGTGACAAAGCTACCCAGCACTCTCCAGGTGACACTGACAGGAAGGGGGTGTTGAAAATAAACCTCCAGGTTCCGCCAGCATTGGTCCTTCTTTCCTGCTTTACAGTGACCTGAAGCCGAGGCCTGTGATGGCAGTGGGGCTTCCCTTCTTGTTAATTTGGTCTTTTCTTGAGTTTCTGCTCCTTAACCTTCTGAGCGAGCCATGCATGAACAAGTCCCAGGAACACCAAAGCAGCCCCCGGAGTGGTTTTCAGGGCGTGGGCCTGAATGCACGAAGCCGACCAAACGTGAGATGCTCCCCTTCCGTTTCTGAAAACTCTTTACTCAGGTAAGGCCTCGCCAAGCCTCTATGCACCCGACAGAGTCTCAGCCTCCGTCCCGTCCGCAGCAGCCTCTCTCCAGATAGCCAGGCCCACCTGCTCCCGGGCAGCAGAGGTGCCTGCCGGTGAGACCACGGAGCACCGGAAGCTCAGGGCGCTGCTCCCACCTCAGAGCCACGAGTTCCACTCGGCGGCGGTCCTCTGCCCATTCTCACCTCAGATGCTCCGGGTCCGCAGCAGCCGGGCTGCCAGGGAGCCCCTTCTGGCTTGCTCCCGTCTTGGGCACTCACGTTGGCATCCCAGGTTTGGGAGAAAAAACACATCGGTCCTTAAGAGCAGCTCCGTTTCCAGAAGGCGCCGGCTGTTACTCGAAGCCTGCTGATTCCTGGGGAGGCCGGCTGCCTTTCCCCTGCTTGTTGGCCACACTTGTCATCTAGTGAGGAACAAACACCAGCTGAAGGTACCTGTCCCATCTGGGCAGTGGCTTTACTCTGTAGACTGTAAAAGTCCCAAGAAACTTGGGTCTTGTTTCCCGTCCTTCCTCAGCACTGGGAACCCGGGAGCCCTTTGCACTGACGGAGGCTCACGAGGCCGAGGAGACTCACGGGCCCTCCGGGGTTTTTGGTTTTGGGTTTTTCACTTTGTTTTCTCTTCCAACCCATTGCACTCTTCTGCCGCCATTCTTCACCTTCATCACGAGAACTGTACTCTAGATCCAGGGAATTGAGGCAGAAGCCATGGTAGTGTTCTGTGTGGACAGCCACCCACCTCGCCCACGTCACCACACTCCCGGTGCATCCCCACCAGCCAGATTGAAGCCAGACTAGAGGCCAGGAGCTGGCAGAGGGCTCGCAGCTCTCTTCCAAATAGCAAAACACCTTCCAGAAAGAACCTTCATGCTGGCGGCAAAGCGGGCAGGACCTGTCTCCATGGCCTCCGGCAGAGGGTTTCAGCCGGGTGCCGGCGTCCTGCCCACGCCCAGGTTTGGCCATGTTTAGAGCCCCAGGCTTCTACAAAACAGAGCACGTGTTTTACCTTGATGGGGAGACGGCAAGGAATTTAAAGACAGATAGGAATTTATTACTCTTATTAAGATTTGTCAGTAATCTCCGATTCTGTGGACTTGCCACTATCTTTAAACACTCGATTCCTGGGAAAATTCCTTTTAAACGTGCGTGTTGTGCTCTGGGCAGGTGGGTGCATTTATGCTGGTGCCTAAAGGATTGTCAGCCTGCACTGAGAGGGTTGATTCTTGTTCCCTATGGGCCTGCCAGTGTGGGGTGCAGAGAGTGGGTTCCTGAGCACCAGCATCAACTTTGTTCTTCTGACGAGGAGGGGTAGTTTGTAATTTCATTTAACTTCAGCAGCTGGAAGTATTGCACTATCTGAAACCCTGAGTCTGTACTTTTCTAGGTGGTGTTCACAGACACCTCGATGGCTCTTGATGGCTCTAAAAAGTTGTGGGGTGGAGCTTGTTTTCATAGATAACTTTGGATTGAAACAACAAAAGCTTTATTAAATTTGTACTCAGCACATAGTGGCTTTGTTCTGCTTTTTATGTCGGGAAGGAGCACTTTCCAACCGAGGGCCTGGAGAGCTCAAGATGGGGCATCTGGGGCTTAAAGAGCATGCAGGCTCCCACAGTGGGAAGAAGACACAGAGGATGATATAGCAGACAGCCGAGGCTCACTGCCTCACCAGGGTCAACAGTGGTGGACAGTGTGTCACCTTTCAGATAAAGCTAAAGGCCCCTTAGGCACCCTTCATGCTCCCCATCCTTCTCACGCATTTCCCAGAGGCAGCCACCACCCTGGATTACATGCCTTCCACAGTAACGTAAAATGGTGACAGGTGTTGGTTGAAAAGAATCCAGATAATTCAAAAGTGCTCAAAGTAAGATTTTCCAGCTAATCTGGGTGTATTCGGCTTTCCTCCATTACTGAGGGTCGCATTTGCAGGACACGGCCAGCCCTGTCTCTTGCTGTTACACAAGCCCAGGTTTACACTCAGCAGAAAGCCCATCTCAACCCTGCCAGTCTTTCCAGCTCCTCCCATGAGTTCTTGCTGCCTCCCCTGGCCTGGGGGCACCTGAGGATCTGAGCATCAGGAGAGAGGTCTTGAAAGCCTGCCAGTTGGGCCACCTGGGCTCCCAAGAGGAATTCGCATATGCCAGGCTCCCTCCCACAGAGCATTTATATCCTGCAAAGGAAAAACCTTCTGCAGAGTCCCCCAAGTCCATCAGTGGCCTCCAGTGTGGGAAACGCCCACCTAAAAAACTAAAGCCTTATCCTGTGATATTTTGGCTTTTAATTACAAGTTAGTACTACAAAGAGAAAGTTTGTCTTTATAACTAGGAAAAACAAGTGGGGTGTTTTCCATTACTATTAAAATGAGGACAATTCAATACACTGATAGAACTTGCAGGTGCCTAAGAATATTTAGGTGGAACACAGTTTGAGGAACACAGGTCACCACTGTTTCTGACTCCAGCAAAGCCATCAACCTATGTTTGTGCTGCTGATGTAGCCGATACACGCTGCTAACTGTGAGAGGTATGGACAGGCAGGTTGTCTCTAAGCCTGGCTAACATGTAGACCCAGGGCCCCCCTTAGGCTGAAGTCTTATTTCCTGGAAATGTCTTAAATTGATAAGAGCTGGTGGAGAACTGTGTAAAGTGTTCATTTGGTGTCTTTTCCAAGAAACAGGCACGTGTGCAAACCCGGTCCCTCACTTCCTGCTCTAATTCGCATGGGGCGGCCTGGCTGTGTGCGTTTCCAGGAGTCCTGGTGCCACCATGGGGGCGGCCAGAGTTCCGTGGCGTGATGTGCACCCAGCACGAGTCAGCACTCAGATGTCAGCCCTCTTCCTGCCCTTCCTCACCTTTCATGTTGTGAAACCCGGGCTACCCTCGCACCTGCTCGTCGGGCTCTGGCCAGGCTTCCAGAGTAGCTTCTGGTGCTACCGACAGTCACAGCAGGATGTCGAGAGATGACACGGAGGAGGGTCCTCTGTGATCTCTGTGGAGCTTCTGCGGAGCAGGGAGAAGCACTCTCCTCTGCACTGCCTGTGGCGCGGGGCTGAGTAGGAAAGGACACAAGCAAGAGCACGTCAGCCAGAGGATCCTGGCCCAAGTGTTCCCAGGCTTGTGCCCCCCATCCCCCAACCAACACATGTGCACACAGCCACACACCCACACAGTGTGACACTTGAGTAACACTGAGAAGGGGCTGCTCTGAGGCCCAGACGGGATCCACGGTTTTCTCCAGCCTTTGGAGCATGGAGTCAGAATGAAACAGCCTCTCATTATAATCGTGATGGTTAACATTTGTTACAAGCATGTGCTTAACAGGTGGCAGCTGACTCCCGAGTCGGGCGGAGCGCAGCTCTAACTGAGGACGCTAGAGAGAGCAAGGGCTTCGGAGCATCTGGAACTGGATTCGCGTTCCAGCTCTGCCTCCCACCAGCTGGGAGGCTGTGGGCGAGGCCCCTCGCTTCCCTGGGCTTCCATTAAGTAGGCGAGCGGCACTCACCATGCCATGGAGGAGGAGGAGGAGTCAGCGGCTGCAGGACCCTAAGGAGCTGGGCTCCACGCTCAGCCCAGCCCCAGGGGTGCAGGTCCTCCTCTGCCCGAGCCCTGGCCGAGCTCTGCGCTTCCCCGTGCACTCAGGCCAGGCATCTCCCCAACCCAGGACTCACAGCTGCATTCCCTTTGTGGTTTTCTCAGCTCTTGGAAATTTTGGGGGGACTGGCTACAACGAGAAGCCAGACAGCAGGGATCCCCCCAGCGACAGCAGAAGACACCCCACTGAAGCTGGGCCGCAGAGGAAGCCAAAGCAGAGCGTCGAAAATACGTGCACACGAGTCCCCAGGGAGACGCTGCTTCAGCTGGCCTGGCTGGGGCACTGCGCCGCAGACCACGCTGAGGAGCAAGGGTTGGAGTATCATCTGCCAAGCCCCAGCGATCAGGCTAAGACCCTGGACTTGGCATCAAAAGCTGCGTGACCCTGGGTAAGTTTCCAGCTCCCTGAACCTTCTTTCCTCATCAGTAAAATCACCCCAGTGATGGTAGTATCTGTCCTGAGAACCTCACGAACAGTTGGGGTGGAAACATGGGCTGTGGGGTCACAGACACGGGTGCCAGGCCCATCCTGGCCACTCCTCGGCTGCAGGAGCTTGGACCACCTCCGCCAACCTCTCCTTATCCAAGAACTGGGCATAGTGAGTCGTGCCTTAAAGAGCATCATCATGGTAACAAGTAGTGTGCGGGGGTCAGAGAAGAGGGGTCACATCTGTTTAGGCAGGAGGGAGCCGTAAAGGAGGTGTTCTTTCATTTTCACTTAGAGGGTTTCCACTTCAGAGATGGGAAGGGAGGCATTTGGGCAGAGGAAGCAGCCAGACCAAAGGTGTTAAGGTGGTGGATGGTGGGAATTAGAACACATCTATCACCAAGGACGGGAGTGGGAGCATCATACCATAAACGTAGTGGCAGTAGCTGCCATCCCCCGGGCCTTCGCCCAAGCCCAGCACTGCGCTCAGCCCTCTGCACAAGTGGTCACATTCAATCCACCCAGGGACCCTGGGCCCTGGGAGTGTAACTGGTCTGTTCTGCAGATGAGGACACAGGTTCAGAGAGGTGGGTTCACTTGCATGAGACCACACAGCTCAAAAGTGCCAGAAGTGAGATTCAGCCCTGCGTCTGTGAGACCACGGAGGTCCCCCTTCCACCACTACTAGCACTGCCGCCACAGGGAACGGTCCGTGCGGGACACCCCATGCCGTGAGGGGCGCTGGAGGTGGCAAAGCCTAGGGGGCTAGAAGTCACTGGGTGCAAACAGACCCAGGGGGGCTGCAGGGGAGGGGCTTCCAGGGGGAGGCCAGGGAGCCTGAAGTGAGAGGCAGAAAGAGACAGGTCGGGGAGACACAGTGACACTTTGTCCTCTTGACAGTTTGGGCTGCTCTGGACACCTATCCCAGACGTCAGGCTCCATGGTCCTTTCACCTTCCCTCTGGGCCTGGCCCCACTGGCTCCCCACCCTGCTTGTGGCCCACCCAGGGACGCTGTCCAGGGAAGGGACCATCAGCCAAGTGGGGCAGTGCAGGGCCACATGGAGTCTGCTGTGCAGCCTGGATGGTTTGGTCACCATTACAGATGGTGCCAGATGGGCCTGGCAGCTGGCAGGTGTCCCAGCCAGGAGCTGGCCCAGGAAGCCATACTGCCAGGGAGTTCAGGCTCATGTCCATTCATCTAACAGATAGATAGCCAGGACCTACTATGCTCTGGGCTGGGCTCGGTGCTGGAGGTACAGAGGGAAGAATGTGGGTACCACCCTGCCCTGCAGAGCTCGATATGGGGTGGGGGAAGGGGCGTAACTAATCCAAGGAGGACGTGTGTGAGCACATACGGTCATCACTCATCTCCAGCGTGCTGCTGCTAGGATGCTCACTTCACAGCAGGAAAACTGAGGTTCAGAGATGGTAAGCCCCTTGTCCGATGTCTCAGCATCAGTAAACGGCAGAGCCAAGGTTTGAACCCAGGTCTGCCACACTCCAGAGCCCTTACCTGGTTTGAGCAGGCAGAAGAGGGGCGGGAGAGCCTTCTAGCCAAGGGGCCGAGCTTGAGGGAAGCCCCAGGGGCTGTTCTGTCCCTTGTCCAGAGCCCGCTGTGTCTGCTGCTGTCCCCTGTCCCACCTACCCTCTCGGGGGCTGAAGGAAACAGACAAAATCGCGCCCACTTTGCAAATAAGGCCCTGCAGCGTTTTTAAGGACTTGCCGAGGACCCCAGAGCTCAGTCTCCCTGAGTCCTGGCAAAACCAGAAGTGACAGTTTGCACAGCGGCGCAGGTCCCCAGCTAAAGAGCTAAAAGGCAGGGTTGGATTTGGGAGGGTACCTGATAAAGGTGTGCCCTGCCCGGTCGTACTGTCACTCCCCCTGACCCCTCACACAGGTTGGGGGCTGTGCCTGTCTGACCCTCCAGTGTATTCCATTGCAGCTTTAGCCTCATGCATTCCTCCCCCCTTATAGAGGTTTATTAAGACACCCCGTCCTAGAACTACCCCTGCTTCCTTGAACCTTCCCCAAAGCACCTGACACGAGCCCAAATCCTCTATGTCTTTTCTAACACCCTGTTCCTGAAACACCCCGCGGCTCTCCGTATTGTGTGCTCTCTCGTTGCAACAGGACTGTCGATCTGACTTTGCTCAACTACGGGTGTGGGTGTGTTCTTAGAGGTCTTTAGCTGGAGGTCACTGTAAATTGGAGACCCAAAAATGTCCCCCTGAACAAAGCGTTTGCCTCAACTAAATGTAGCACTGCAGGGAGGGGAGCAGGACCTGGTCCCTAGCACAGCAGGAAACAGCCTTAGAGGGAACTGAGAGGAAAACAGCCCAAGGAAGCGGCTTCCAGAACTATAGCCCTTGCCCCTAGGAGACCCGCTTGCTGGCGAGAGGAGGGATGGATGATGGAGGCAGAGGCTGGAGGTGGGCTGGGGGCGGGAGGTGTCACGCCACTTCTCACTGGCTTTAATCTTGACTTTGCATGTTTTAATGTGAAATGTAGTTACGGATTCTAAATTCTGCTGGTGAGCTCATCAGGGCTGACTGATCAATTAGTCAGACTTACAAGTGTTTGGGTCTCAAAGATCTATGACCCTGGTGTGTCGTCTCAAAGCCCTGAGAAATCCCTGTCTTGCTGGTTTGCTCTCTTGGGGAGCTGTAGGGTTAGGAGAACCCTTAGGCAGCCTGAAGACCCATACCTACCTCTGAGGTCCCCACCCTTTTGAAATCTGTGAGGGATTTGGCCCAGGAATTCAGAAGCGTCAAATACACATTATTTATTGCATTACCTCCGTAGGAAGCCATGGCAGACATTACTAATGGATTACCAAACTCCTTCCTGCTGAATCGGATCCAGCTTCAGGCTCCTTACCACAGCCCTTTAGGCAGCCACTACCAGTCAGTTGGAATTGGCATTTCTTGCCCATCCCTGGGATAAGCCCTGTCTCAGCAGAACAGAGTTGGGAAAGGAAGCTGGACTGTGATCTAGGAAGCCCGGGTTGAGTGCTGGTTTTTCCACTTGCTGACTACGGCACATAGGATTCATTACTCTACCCGATGGGGCGCCAGTTTGTCCAGGTAAAGTTAGGGTGATAATCCAGAACAAAAATCCACATAAAATAATTAAATGTGAAAGTCCACTGTCTACTCTCAAATTCTATACAAGTTAAAGATGCAGCAACCAACGGAGGACAAAGAAGGATGCCAGCATCCTCAACATCCTGTGAAAAGCTGGTGTGATTACCCGCCGGGGGCGCTTCAGTGGGGCTGCGATCATTTTTCTTCCCTCAGCTGTTGTCCTAGAATGGAAGCCAAACATCCACATTCAGGCTGCACAGGGGCTGCACTCCAAACAGCCAGCTGTCTCCAATAGAACGAACGCAGGGCACACTCTCCAGGCTTCTAGTTTTTGGAGGGGCCCCGTGGCTTTGGCTGCTGGTGGGCGCCCTCCCCTTGGGCTGTTCTCTTGGCTCCAAACATCCCAAGGGAGGTAGATGATTTATTATAGGCAGGGAAAGCAGTTGTCAGTTTCTTTACACTTTTTCAATCATGTTTATTATACAAGTACGCCTCTGTCAAATCTAACCCAAATACACTGTAAAAAAAAATTAGGAAATCCAAACGAAAATGTAAGTAAAACCCACCCAGTAATCCCACGATTTAGAGATAAGCATTATTAACATATAGAATGAATCCTTGCCTCTTTTTTCTATGGTATATTTACACTCATGTTTCTTTCACAGGATTTGGATCATTCTATACCTATCATTTTATAATTTGGGTTTTTTCCCCCACTTTAATAGATTGTGAACACTTTTGCATAGTAATAAATATATAGGTACCATCATTTTCAGTAGCTTTATGATATTTCCTACAGTCCCTTATCGTTAAATATTTCTTCTTTAATAATAAGCTCCCTATTGTTGGACATTTGTTTCCAGTTTTTCTCTGTAATGAGCAGCATGCACTGAAAAGAAAAAAAAAACAAAACCCTATGACTCCACTGATGAATCTATTTCCTTCCGAGAAATTCTCAGACACGGAATTGCTGGGCCAGAGGGACGCACATATTCCAGGGATAGGCGTTGCCAGATTGCCCTCCTGAGAGGTCGTACCTAACTCCACCCACCACAGTGGAGTCAATCAATGTTTCTCTCTCCCCGCTGACACCTGCAGGTGGAGATCCACAGGCTTAGAACTCACTCCAGCTGCCAGTCCTGCAGCCGGACCCCTGAGGGCTGCAGGAATCAAGTTCCTCCCCTTCCATGCCCCACCCCAAAGCGCCTGAGAGAGCCCGTCTGCCAGGCAAGGCCAGGGTCCCGATGCCACCCGGTGTGGCCACCCGCAGACCCTGACCTCCTCCCCTTCCACGTAGGCGCCTGATGCCTCTCCTTGAGGCCTGTAGCCCACACCTCATGACGGGACAGCGAGCTTCTGAGTTATCGGCAGCCTTATTTCCCTCTACAGCTCCTACGGAGTTAACAGATGTACGCACGTCTGAGGCAGTCATGCGGCAAGAGACTTTGGGGCCAATCCTTCCCGTTTTGACAGTGTGTAATCGAGGTGAAGCCATAAATTTTATAAACAAGAATAAACGACCCTCGGCAACATATGTCTGCTCGACCCTTCCAAGGTGATCGTAAATAAAGGCACCTGCTCACTGGGGAGGGACGTGGGCACTGCAGATGGCCGGAGACAAGGGCCAAGGGTCTGTGCCTTGGGAGCAGCTGGTGCGGGGAGGACCCCCAGGTCCTGGGTCAGCTGGACGCCTTTCTGCCATTTATTCAGCCCCTCCCCCAGGCTGCCTTTGCCCTGGTGCACGCTGAGCTGGCCTGCTGCTCATCCTTCCTCAGAGAGGTAGCTTGTAGGGGGTCCTCCCGGGTTTAGGTCCCCTCTTCTCCTCTGCCCCCGTTATTTGTCAATCATGTCCTCTGTCCCAAGAGGGCCCCTTGCGGGAATCCGAAGACCAGGCTCTGCTGCTGCCCGCAGGGCACTGATCCCTTTTGGCTCTCGCTGTTCTGTGACCGGGTCACCCTCCCTTTCACTTCGGCCTGTTGCTCCTGGAGCCACATCCCCCTGGGCTGGCCTGGCCCAGGACCCTCTGGAGGCCCCCATCTCCCACCGGCTCAGGAAGTCTTAACAAACCAGAGGTGCTGCTCCCGGTCCTGTGCGCTCCACCTGGGCCTGAGCTATTTGAAAGTGCTTTGAAAAAGGATAAAACCTGATTCAAAAATAGCTACATTTTATTTTTGTTGAGCTGCTGCCGTGTGCCAGGCCCATGGACATATTGCCTGAACCCTTGGAAGTTGGTATCATTGTCCCCAAAAATAAAAGTTGAAGATTGAGGCTCAGAGTGGTTACAGATTCCCTCAAGGTGACTCAGTTAGGAAGTGACAGAGCTGGAACTTGATTTCAAATAATAATAATAATCAAACCAATAATAGCTAACGTGAGACGGGGGAGCATGCTAAGCCTTTTAAACATTGCCTCATTAAACTCTCCCAGTGGTCCTGTGGGGCGGATATGATTTTCATTCCCATTTTACAGATGAAGAAGCAAGTCCAAGGAAGATGGAATGACTTGCCCAGAGTCGTGATGCTAGGAAGTAACAGAGCTGGTCTTGGACCCAAGTCTGCCTGAAGCTGATGCCCATGCCGAGCGGCTGACTGTTGCTCACACTCCAGTGCTCCTTCTCGCACCACAAGCCTGGGGCTCCGCAGAGCCAGCAGTGAGGCCGCTGGAGCAGGCAGCCCTGTGCATGGATTCACTCCTGAAGTGGGTGCTGCACTGGAGAACTGAGAGCAGAGGTTCTTCCCCGGGGCTTCCACGGGTTGTACGCAGACTGCGAACACGTGTCTTTGTGTCTGTCTAGGGAGAGGATGCACAGAGCCTTCATCAGAAGTTTGTGAATCTGTGGAGTGCGAGAGCACCGGGACACCCCCAAAGTTCCTGGGTGTCCCCCAACCTTCCAAATCCTGGTGTCCCCAACCGGCTCATCTCCTGCCTCTGCTTGCGCCCAAGCACTGTCTTCCACGATGGACTCCAGAGAAGAAAAGTGACAGGTCAAGGCAAATGAACACTGCACCCTGGCTGGGCTGCAAAGGGGGCCTCAGTCCTCTCCCTAAGCAAGGTGGGACCAGCCTGGGTCCAGTATCGCCAGTGGGCCTGTTCTGAAGGGAGGGGTGAGCCACAAATCCTCCCAAGGCACTGACTTATGTAGCATTCATGTGGAATTTATTACACAAAGGATTTTATTCAATTAAACTTGAAATGCATCTGGATTCTTAAAGGTTCAGTAGTGATAACTGGGACAGAGGGATCATAAAACTGTATGGGTTGTCGGAGGAAGGCGTGAGGGTGGGGTGGGGGGAGATGAGGGTGACATTGCAGCTGACGGGGGATTTGGTACCGGGGACGTTTGTCATTGGGATGTGTTACAAGTTCGGGTTATGAAAATTACTCAGTGGAAAATGCACATTAACAATAGCCATGAAGTACCAGTTAAGGGAAAGTAGGTTGAGGAATGAGACAGCAGAATCTATTAGTGCCTGACATCGTTCTCAGCGGCCCAGGGCGTGATTAAAATGACCGTCAAGTGGCAGCGGGGGGAGGGGCACTGGGCCGGGAGTCACAGGGCCGCGTCCCTGGCCCACATCTTGGCACTGACTCCCTGACACAAGCTGGTTCGCAAGTCTGTTCCCCCCTCCTGCCATAGACAGTGCCTCCCTCGGGGTTGCTGTGAGGTTTCAATGCGATGATGTCTGTGGAGCCCCTGGCCTGGGGCCTGGCATGTCAAGCCCTTCAACAATGCTGGCTGGTGGGCTTCTTGCCGCTGGAATATCCAACCACCTCTGACTGTGGCCCTAAATACAATCCTGAGAGCCAGACCTGGACCAGGGAGAGGCAGATGGAGCACTTTCTTGGGTGCAAAATGTATGGGAACACCCCCAAATCCAGGAAGTGAGAGAAATAACTTTCATGCAATTTTTTTTTACATAATTTATTCCACTGCAGTATTTTTTTTTTTTTTTTTTTTTTTTTTTTTTTTTGCAGTACGCGGGCCTCTCACTGTTGTGGCCTCTCCCGTTGCGGAGCACAGGCTCCAGACGTGCAGGCTCAGCGGCCATGGCTCATGGGCCCAGCTGCTCTGCAGCATGTGGGATCTTCCCGGACCAGGACATGAACCCGTGTCCCCTGCATCAGCAGGCGGACTCTCAACCACTGCGCCACCAGGGAAGCCCACTGCAGTATTTTTTTTAGGATTGTTTTTATGTGGACCATGTAAAAAATCTTCATTGAATTTGTTACAATATTGCTTCTGTTTTATGTTTTTGGTTTTTTTGGCCGCAGGGTATTTGGGACCTTAGCTCCCTGACCAGGGATGGAACCCACACCCCCTGCACTGGAAGGTGAAGTCTTAACCACTGGACTGCCAGGTAAGTCCCTCACCACGATATTTTTAAAAATCAAATTTATGCAAAAACAAAATCTATGATCGACAAGGTATCACCATTATAAATAAAAACAGCCTGCCATTTCTCTCCCGACCTGCGTTGCTGTGTGATGCGGACAACCATTTACGAGGGTTGACAGCGGTTGCAAACGGGCTTTATATAGTCATGTGTTTCGATCACGGAGCTTTCATTAACTTTTCCCACTGGGTTTGAGACCGGGGACGATGTTTTGCTAAGTGTACAGGGGTGAACACATTTTTCCTTTTGCTTCCAGCTCCCACATGGCTATGTAAGGCACAGCAGAGGAGCGAAAGTTTCAAACTGACCCGTCCCCTGGGCGAGCCCCTCCCCAGCAGGCCTCCTCAGTTCTTCCCAGGTCAGTGGCACAGGACATGCCTGCACCTGCACGTTTCTCAGGGGTGTTTGTTTCTCCGGGATGTTTGCTGGTGGAAGGGATGATGCAGGGGGCGCGGGGCCTGGGAACCCAGAGTTACCATCTGGCCTGCGACAGCCCCTCCCAGCAAGGGCTGGTGGGGAGGGGATTTGGCTACAGGAAAAGGCCTTGTTTCAGAGATCATCCCGTGAGGACGCTGTATCTACTCAAAGAACTTCTCTTGTCCTTTGCAGATGTTTCACTACGGTGGGGAGTGTGGGACTGTTGTTTTATTACGTACGTCCTGCTCCTTCCAGGAAGATGCTAAGGTGTGGGTAGGATCTAGTCACTTGATGGATTTGCTGTGAGCTCTTGGAACATAGACCTCCCCGGTCCAGCCTGAGTGCCTGCCCGACAGTGAACCGCCCTTAGCCTGTTCTGTAATGTTCTCAGTTCTGTTCACACAGGCCGAGCGCCCACCATGCACCAGACCTGGCACCAACTGCTGGCCGGGGCCACTTCCTGGAGGGTTTTCACTTTCACTCACGGTCACCTGCACCTCGGCCACTTTGCCCAAGTCCAGGAACGAAAGGACCCAGAAGGGACGAGATAATGATGTTCCTCCAGCAAAATGAGCAGGTAAGGTGGTTAAGAACGAAAGCAAAAGCAAGCACAAAACTCATCATTTTAATGTTTCCTAACTGCTGGCAGGGATGGCTGGAGGGACCAGACTTCCGAGCTTCAGGCTAATAAATGATGGCTGGATGGAGTTCACTGGGCGTTTCTGCCCTGACAGTTAGTGAGAGCCTGCCCTTCCCAAGTTGTTTCCTGCAATTAGTGGTGTGGAATCTTCAGGTTCTCGGGGCTGCCTCCTCGCCCTTCATAAATATCCCCCTTCCCAAGGACACAGCTGGCACTGGCAGGGTCACTCCATAGTGGGAAGGAGCAGCAGTGACAACTGAAATAAAATACAGCTGCGGCCCGGATCTCAGAGGCATAAACCAGCCAAGTGCAACATCAGAGAAGTCGGTCTGGTCTGCGTCAACCTCGCTGGAAACATAAGAGCTTATAGTCTGAAGCTGAACGCAGTTCACCTCTGACCCTGGACGCCACCTGCCCGGGCAGGACACACCCTCCTTAAAGTGGTGGTGTTCCTCTCCCAGGGATGTCCGTCCCTTGATGGAGGAAGGCTCCCCTTTAGAGAAGATTCTCCGGGCTGCACCCTCGCCACACGTGCACTTCAGTCCAAGTGTTTCCGAGGCCTCGCCTGTCAATCTGCAGCCGTCCTTCCCCCTTGATGAGTGGCTCAGAGGTGACTGAACTCCAAATCCTGTCTGCCTTCCTCTTTATAAATGTGACATTTTAAAGCCCCTTTGGCACAGGTAAATCACAGTTACATTTCCAAGGGCCTCTGGTACCATTCCAAATAAGCTGCCAGTGGAGGGCATCTGTCTCTGTCACACACACACACACACACACACACACACACACACACACACACTCTCTCAAGCCTTTCCCACTTTTATTCTTTTTTGGAAGGCTGAGGAGAGCCCAGGGGAGGGGGGGCAGAATTCTCCACCGGCCTCAGCTCCTGAAGGAAGTGGCGGGGCCCTGAGAGGAGGCTGAGTCTGGACAAAAGACCAGCTTCTGGCCCCTCTGGGTGAGATCTTCAGGAATCAGGATATGAGGGCAAAGTCTTCCTTTCCCATCGTCACTGTGGAGTCTGCAAAGCTCCCTTTTTCCATTATTTCCAAGCGCCTCAGGCAGGGACCGACAAGTCATTTTTCTTGTATATTTTTTCTGGATTCCCCTCCTTCATGGCTGTGTATCTGGCTAACGTGAAGAGATAGTCACTGAGTCTGGAGGGGCAGAAGAAGGCAAATGGAATGATCTGAAATGAGAGATCAATGCTAACAGGGTCCTCCCTATATTAGCCTTCAAGGAGGAAATATAAGTCACGTGCCCCAGGAGCACTGGGTGGGACAGCGGGTGCTCAGCCAACCTGGGCTTGATGGATGGCGCTCCAGGCTGGCTCCCTGAGAGCCCAGCGCCCGACTCTGGCGCCAGGGCTGGGGTGTTTCCTGCAGGATGAGGCCACTACTCTGACGTCACAGGGCTGGTGACTTTGGGCCACTCCCCGGTTTCTGCACCTTCCAGTGAACAGGACTGGTGCCTCCCAAACTGGGGTGTGCACACAAGTCAGCTGGGGATCCTGGTGACATGCAGATCAGATTCTGATTCGGGAGGACCGGCTGGGCCCGGCCCAGGGTTTGGCAGGTCTAAACCGTGCCCAGGTGATGCTGGTGCTGCTGGTCTGCTCTGAGTAGAGGGAGCCTAGAGCAGCCTTCTCGACCCCGGCACTAGAGACGTTCGGGACCATTTCTTGTGGCTGGGTGATTCTTTGTGGCAGGAAGAGGGAGCTGTTGTGTGCGTCGCAGGACACTGGGCAGCACCCCTGGCCCCCACCCACTTGTCTCCAGACATTTCCAGGCATCCCGGTTGAGAAGCACTAGCCTGGAATGTTCTAGTGGGCTAGACCCTAGTGCCCCTCTCCCTTCTTTCTTTGACCCAGCAGTGATGGGGCCTCTGGGCAGGGGTGGGTGGGGAGGGAAACAGGAGAGGAAACAGTGAGCCTGCCCCTAAGGGGCTGGCAGTTAGTTTGCGAAGCTGCTCTGTGCTCTCCCTTGTTTCCGTGCCTCACTGACCCCACCCTCCTCTTCTCTCCCTGCCCCAACCCTACCCCCTGAGGCCAGCTCCATGCCAGGTCCTGCTGGAACCTTCCCTGACCCATGCCCCATCCTGGAACCATGCCCCCCTCCTCCTGATGCCTGGCTGTCTCTCTGGGAGTCGGGTGGAGGACTGGGCAGTGGAAGAGACTGCTCTGGGTGATCCCCCCCGCCGCAGAGCTGTCATATGCTGGTTCCTCATCTGCGCAGTGATGCCTTCCTTGCTAAGAGAACGAACTGGCTTGGCCCACACAACCTACATGGCCGGAGGGCTCCCCAGGGTCACTACTGTGACATGAACAGAATGGTCCTCACTCCCCTCAGGCCCACTCCCCTCCCAGGAGGAAAGGAGCTGGTCAGGACCATCAAAGCCCAAGCCATGTCCTGGGGGAGGAGTGACCACATTAAGGGGCCAGACCCTGGCTGTGAGGTCACTTTCTGGACCCCAGGCAGCTCCTGGGGTCCCTCAGCTCTCAGCCCTGGCCTGGCCCACGCTGGAGCCGCACGAGCCAGGGCTGGAGCCACGAAGTGCCTACTTTTTCAGAAAGACTCTCCAGATCCCATCTGAGTACCTGTTTAAGAACTTGGCCACGTTTGCATCCGTCTCACCGGACTGGACAAGAGGCACCACGCTAGAAGGGGAGGAAACACAGCATCACACTACGTTCCGGGCTCAACACGCTTGGGGGCAGGAGCTGCGTCCTGAGCCAGCATTTCACTCCCGCTGCAGCCTCGCCAGTCTGTGTGCAGACACTCTAGATGGTGCTGTCTGCTGAGCACCAGTGAGCTGGCAGCCCCTCCACGCACGTCGCCTCTGCTACATAACCCCTGCTGGGAGGTGCTCGCCCCAAACCGAGGCCCCAGGTTTGTGTCTCCTGCCCCAGGGGCTTTGTCACCTGGGCACGGGTTTGGTGTCCTCAGGACCCCCCCTCTGCTCGGCCATTCCCTGATGTTGGGCCTTTGGGTTGTTTCCAATTTTTTGCTACTATGAGCACTGCTGATGTGGACAGCTTTGTACAAATGACTTTTTTCCTTTTGAAGCTGAAGCTCTTTTGTGACTCAGCATCACTTTAGGAACCACTTGGCCCCAAGGGCCTTTTATGAAAAGTGAAATCTTTATGACATGGGGCTACGGAAAGAGCTCAGGTATGGAGCAGACACACCTGGGCTCAAATCCAGACTCTGCCATGGACCACCCAGGTGACCCTGGCCACGGTGTCACCGCTGAGCCCCCGAGTCCTGACTCCAGTAGAGTGGGGGCTGCCACCACCTCTCTCCCAAGGTTACCACAAGGAATCAATGAAATAATGGATACAAAGTGCCCAGCACGGTCCTGCCGGTTATATAAAGCAGGGCTTTATTCCCATTTCTCTGTAAAACCTGGTGGCAGCCTGGCCTATGAGTGGTGTAAATGGAAATGTTGCAATTACTCTTTTAAAGTTTCCTTGAAAAGGCAGTCAGGAGCTTCTGGCGGGGGGCGGGGGGGGTCCCTCCTCTCCTGACTCTGAGTTGGGGGATTGGGGTAGCAGGTGGCTGGTCTGGGCCCTTCTCCACCCAGCAGCCAGCACGTCATCTCATGGCCTAAAACCCATCAATGGCTCGCAGGATAAAGGCTCTCAGGATAAATGCAGAGCTCTCGGGGCGCATGAGGCCCTGCCCGGCCTGGCCTCCGCTCAGCCTCTAGCCTCGTCAGACCTCACGCCCCTCACCCTGGACCAGACACTCGGCATCCTTTGTGTGTGTTCCATGCAGACTGCCGCCTCTGCCCTTGCTGTCCCCTCACCCCAGGCACTGTCCACTGTGACCCCAGTACCCCCCATGCCCCATCCCAGGCTGGGTCACTCTGGTGCCAAGTACCCTCCCTCATAGCTCTTATCATGGTGTGGAGCTTTTCAATCTTTTCTGCTCAGCTGAGACAACCCCCACCATTTAAATTAACCCCAGGAACAGGGAGTCTTCACTGAATACACACCTGAATTTCATACCACGTGAATGTTATAATTACAAATAATCACCTAGACGCGCTGGGCCTCCCCCGCCCGTTTCCTGGAGCTGCCTGCTTCTGAACAAGCTCTGATCCCGACGTGCTTTCCCCACCCCCACCCCCACCCCGGTCAGGATCACTGTCTCTCTGCCCAGGTCCCGCTCCCTCGGCCCCGCACCCCAGTACCGTCTCTCAGCTCGGCGGCACACGGCCCGACAGAAATGCAGTGCGGAGCTGCTCTTGCCTCCGGACTGAAAGGAGAAAGCGGGTGTTGGCTGGAAGGGCGGGGGGAGGGTGCCCACTGCAGGCAGGGAGCCTGGATGGACGGAGGGACACACAGGCCCCGCCCACAACGGGCAGTGTTCTGTCTCCAGGGGCCCTGCCGGGGCACACCCACTGGGTACCCCTCTCCAAAGCAGGCAGGACTGGGGAGGGAGCCGTGACGGTCTGGAGGGGACTTGGGGGCTGGGGGAAAGCTTCTGTCGCTGTTAAAAATTAAAAGTGGGGGGGGCGCTGAATCCCTGCCTGTGTGTTTTGGTCAACACACTGGCCCGCAGCCACCCCCAGGTTGAGGCAGCCCAGTACCTACAGGCAGGATGAAAGTGGTGAGCGGGGGCAGCTGGCTGGAGTATCTGTCGATCCACTGCTCCAGCTCCAGGATGGGCCCTGCCTCGAATGTGGCGTGTTCTGTGGAGCCCAGGAGAAGGACGCAGCCGTGAGGCCACTACTCCCGGATCAAGGAGCCCGCCCCGTCCCTTCCGCCTGGGCGCCTGCCAACCACTGCCCTGGCTCAGAGGGACCTTCCATCTCAGGCTGCACAGGCCAGGTTGACAGGGGTCCCAGGCAACACCCAGGACAGAGTCATTCCCCCCGCCCACGGGCCCAGGCCCCCCGGGGCCCTCTGAGCACACACAGTGGGTTCAGGGAGAGAAGTACTTAAGTGAGCCTCCCTGGCTGAGGAGCGCGGTGTTGCCAGGGCAGAGCCGACGTCCTGCAGGGAGCACTGGATCTGGGGAGGAATGGAAGGCGTGGGTGAAGACCCTGTCACGCGGGCCAGGCAGGGGTCTCGTGCGTCCACCTGCAGGGGCGGGCCTGCCGGGAGCTGTCAGACCTCTAAGGAGCCGGCATTTAAAGGCTCATCAGCAAACTCTGTCTGAACCTGCAGCACAGCACGTCTGCCCTGTTGGGAGGGGCCCTGGCTCCCTTGGAACGCCTGGGTGACACAGAGGGGGAGTGTCAAGTGCCCAGGGATAGTCAGGAGGAATCTTCTCACCCCGACCCTCCTCTCCCATGTGCCGGGCCCTTCAAGGTCTTTTTCTTTTGTCTAAACTGACAGCCTTTGTTTTCTAACCTATAACACTTGGGCGGAGAGACCCAAATTGACAGTGCTTTTTAAACTATACAGGACAGGGCTGTGCCCTCTGATGAGACAGCCACCGTGGCAGTGTGCCGGGAGCAGGACACAGTCGGTGAGAGTAGACGGTGCCCACCCGGGAGTGGACTGGAACCCTCTTGAGCCACCAAGCAGCAGACTCTGGGTAAGTTACTTGACCTCGTGGTGTCTCTGTGGCTTCCAATGGAAAGGGGCGTCACAGTACTACCCCGCCGCCGGCCACCTGCGGCGTTTACCCCGGGGGCTGGAGAGAGGTGGCCCCAGTCTAGGAATCCGATCCCAGCCCCGCTGATTCCTGGCTGTGCGGCCTTGGGCTGAGCCTCGGTTTTGTCCTCTGTAAAACGTGAAGGCTGGCCTCCACCTCATGGGCTTCTGCAGGGAGAGCCAGGCTGCCTGGCCTGCCATAGGCCCGGAGCAGCCCCCGGGGGCCAGGCGGGGCACCCAGCTGAACAAGTCACAGTCTGCGCCCTTGGGGCACCCTTGGGGCACCCAGGCCACACTCCTGGTGATGCCTTTAGGGGCAGAAGCACAGGAGCTGCGGAAGCCTGGGAGAGGCACCAGCTGGAGGCAGGGGTGGCCAGGGAAGGCCCCGGAGGAGGTGATGTTGAAACTGTTACCCAAAGGACGTGGTCTAAAGCAAGGTAGGGGCTCATCACGCCACTGACCCCCTCTTCCCTCTGCAAACCCCGCTCAGAGGTGAGCACGGCAGACAGAAACGACCACTGTAGATGCCACCAATTCCTCATTATGAGGCTGAAGACCAGTCTTCCTCATACGGGAGGTGCCTCATTCATAGAATGTTCCAGCAGTTTAGGCCTCCCATCTTTCTGCAGCCCCTCACTACCCTGTGTCTGCTCCCCGGGGCCCCAGTGGGCTCCAGCCTGGCCTGGAGGACTGAAGCAGGCCGAGGGCTGACCCTTCAGGGAGCAGCTGACTCGGGTTAGCACGCAGACTAAAACCCCAGGTACGTTCTCCATGTTCTGGGGGTGGTGGCCCTGCCTCTATTTCTGAAGTCCTCTCTGTGGGCCAGAGCCCCTGCTGCCTCTTAAGGAACAGAACAGTAATTCTAAGAACCCTATCATCCCCCCCGCCGAGGGCTAACCATTGCTGGGCCTTTCAAGTCTCTCAACCGCTGGGCCACTGACACTTTGGCCCAGGTCATCCTATGTCACGGGGGCTGTCCTGTGCGTTGTAGGACGTTTAGCTGCATCCCTGCCTCTACACACTAGATCCCAGTAGCACCTCCACCTCCAGTGTGACAACTTAAAACATCTCCAGACACTGCCCTGTGTCCCCTGAGGGGCAGAACTGCCCGGGGCTGAGACCACTGCCCTTCACATTTCCCTCTCTGAGGGCAAACCTCACCACTCGCCTGTGAGGGAGGGTCTTCTCTGTGTGTCCCCATCTTACAGATGAAGAAACTGAGGCTCACAGAGGGTAAGTGAACTAGTCCCAGGTGACGCAGAAAGGAAGTGATGGTCAGTTGGCAAATCCAGTTATGGCCACCAGGCCTGGGGGTTGGAAAATCCCAGCTCGGGGTGAGACGATGTTACTCACTTTCTGAAGCTCTTCCACAAACGGGTGGCCCTTTTCTGCAATTAATTCCATAGCAAACCTGTGAGGAAGAAGGAAAAAGAATCTGCCTTGAGTATAACATCCCCAGGCCCTGTCTTGCTGGAAGGCAATACATTCTCAGGGGTTTGGCCATTTTGCTAATTGAGCTATCACAGGAAGGCCGTTATTTTCTTGCTGACATTGAGAACATCGTAACCTTCCATGTGGTTGGGGGTATTTGTTTTTCGCTGCTCATCCAACCAATAACTCCTCTTTCAGCGCCTACTCTGGCCAGGTCCAGGTGATTCAGTATGAACAGAGGTGACACAGGCCCTGTTAGGCAGGGCAGGGAGATGTGAATCAGATGTCACACGACTGACAGTGAAGTTGCAAACTGAGGTCAGTGCTCTGAAGGAAAGGGTGAGAGTCCTGGGATATTTGGCCTTGATTAGGGTTCAGGGAGGGCTTCCTGGAGGAAGCGATGCTGGAGGTGGGACTTTGAAGGCTGAGTAGGAGTTTGCTGGTAAGGCTGGGTGGGGCAGGAAAATCAGAGTGCTCCCGATGCAGGTCAGGACTGTGGCCCTGGCCTCCCTCAGAACGCTGCACCCTCTTCTGGACCAGTCAGGGTCCTGGCCGGACAGTGGTGTGTTTGAAGGGTTCCTGGAGAAAAGCTTCATGAAGAGACTACTGACAGAGTGGGAAGGCTTATGAGAACTGCAGATGGATCCAGAGATGAGCAAAAGCAAGAGCCTGAAGGGGCAAGGGAGGGTCACAGGCGCTACCAACCCTGGAGAGAGCTGCATTCTGGGCAGAGGCCACCGCCAGGAGCTGGGCAGCTGGGAGAAAGCAGTGGAGAGCCCCACAACTGCCAGAGCCACACAGGGCTGGGGGCGGGGTGCCCTACCCCTCTCAACCTTGTCCGATCTCCTGCTGGTGTTGCCCATTGGCTGGACCAACTCTAAAGCCAGAGGACAAGGGAATCGGGGTGAGACCATCTCCAGGCCAGCCTCCCAGGCACAGGAGAATGGCTTTGAAAGGGCAAAAGAAGAACTACTGTGCATCTTCTCGCCCATCTTACAATCAGAACTAAATAATAAGCACACACGTAAGCTGTCCCGCGTTGGTCTTCCCCTCTGGATGGTGAGGAGGGGGCGTATGCCTCAGGCCTGGCGCATTGGAGATGCTCGGGAATATCTGCTCACTGAGGATGCTCCAACGACTGAGGCCAGCGGGAGGCCCCTCCCCATGCTCGCTCCATCCCCGCTCCCACCACTTGTGGCTGCCCCTCCAGCGTCTGTCTGCTCCGCCCCGCCCGCTGCACCGCACCCCGCAGACCACAGGCTCCATGAAGGCAGGGCTGAGGCTCCCCACTCAGCAGAGCCTGGCACACGCAGATGCTCCGCCAACACCTGAGGACGGAAGAATCCACAACTGAGCTGTGGCCAGTCCCCTGCACCACATCACCTGAGGGATGATGGCCTGCTGATGTGCTAATTCTAAACAGCCGATGCTAGAACCCGCCTTCCCGCCCCTCTGCCCACTTCATCTTGTGTGCACTTCCCCCTCGCCACACCCTTCCCACACACACCAAGGGGTCTGCCCTCTCTCCTCTGCTGGCAGACTAGCTACATTATCTTTCCTGAGAACCTCACTTAGGCCCATCACTGAGAAATGGCGACCATGAACAGGTAAGTTTTAATAATTATGATGATAATAATAGCTAGCATTATGATTGGTGCTAGGTACTGTCGTCCTAAGGGGGAAACATGGAGTTCTCTCATTACATCCTCAGAAGAACCCAATGAGATTGGATACTATTACTAGGATCATTTGAAAGAATAGGAAACTGAGGCTCAGAGAGGCCAGGTGATTTGCCTGAAGTCACACAGCCAGTCAGCAGTGGGAGAGAATTTGAACCCAGGTCTGTCTGATTACCATGATCTTCACCCAGAAGGCTGAGTCAGAACTTGTGAACTAGTACTTATAAACACTGCAGCTCATGCTGCCAACAGCTTGCTGAGCACGGTGGCCTGAACTTTGTTCTCAAGTATTTGCGGCCCCTCCCACCCCTGCTGTTGTCATATGTGTCCATGTCCCTGGCTCTGGCCAATGAAATGTGAGCAGAGGTGGCGTGTCACTTCGTGGAAGCTTTAAGAGCCAGCGTGGGCATCACCGTGATCTCTCTTCCCTCTGCCACAATTACTGGTGTTATTCTAGACAGAGGCTGTCCCACCAGCCCGGGTCCCAGAGTGAAGGCCAGGCAGAGAAGAAACATACCCAACCCACGATGGGCTTGAAGTGAGAGGGTGAACTCCACCTCTGGTGGTTTAAGCTACGAAACATGGGGGTTGTCTGTTACAGCAGCATGGCCCGGCCGGTCCTGACTACTTCCCCGAGTCCACCTTCTAAACTCTGGCTGTGTGTATGCTTGTTTACAAAATAAGTCTCACGAAAGGGATCGTGCCTGACGCCCTGTGTACTGTGCTCGACTCGCCTGTCACTTAGCACGTGCACCTCAGTGGCACACACATACGAACGAGCACAGTGAGGGGGCAGGGATGGAGGGGCAAGGAAGCATCACGCGGAGAGGGACGGAAGCCACAGGCCAAGGAAGGTTCTTCGAGGGCTGGCAGCCTCTGGGACTGGCGGGCACTCGGGAGAGCTGCACGTCAGTCATGACCTCTACCAACCAACTCAAGCCCGACCTCAAGGCCAATCCCGTCCCCCTTACCCAATGGCTGAACTTAATTCATCTGTAGTTCCCACGGCTTCAAACACCTGGTCGTCTTTCGGTCTCCTTTCTCCGGTGAAGGTGCTGGAAAACCCTGTGAGAATGTTTTGCTGCCCAAATTAAAGAGTTTTTTTCTTGATAGGCTCTTTTAAAGCATTTTTCCACTTGAAGGATAACATACACAGAACAGTGCCCGAATCGAAAGTGTACAAGTTGACGAATTGTTACTAACTGAAACAGACTTCTGTGATCAGCAACCAGGTCAAGAAATAAAATATGAGCTTCACCCTAGAAGCCCCCATGTCCCTGCTTTCAGTCACTGCCCCCCGCCCCAGGGGTAACCACTGTCCTCACTTCTTTCCTGATCTACTTTATTTATTTATTTATTTATTCTTGGCTGCACTGCTTGGCTTGTGGGATTTTAGTTCCCCGACCAGGGACTGAACCCAGGTCCTTGGCAGTGAGAGCGTGGAGTCCTAACCACTGGACCGCCAGGGAATTCCGTCCCTGGAGTCTTTGGCTGGAGGGCATCAACACTGTCATCCCTTTGCATCTTTTCTTTTCTTATTGTGGTAACATAAACATAATGTAAGATTGGCCATTTTAACCATTTTTAAGTGTACAATGGCATTAAGTACATCTATGAATGTTTTTATCTTCTTACTACATAAATATACGCCCAAAGCAATAAATACTGGTAATCTGCGTGTTTCTTTTTTTGGGGGGGGCATGCCACGCAGCATGCGGGATCTTAGTTCCCCAACCAGGGATCAAACCCGCGCCCCCTGCAGTGGAAGTGCCAAGTTCTAACCACTGGACCGCCAGGGAAGTCCATGGGTGGTTTAAAACTTTAGAAAATGGTATCACACTGATATGTTCTTCTGCATCTTTTTTTTCTGTACGTTATGTTCTGGCATTTTTTTAAATTATCAAAGCAATATATGCTCATTACAAAATAAATAATAGAATAAAAGTATGTATAGGAAACAATGAAAGCCCGTCTATTCATTCCCCTCTCCCAGAATTCAATCTCTCTCCCAGGTAACAGTCCAAGGTATAACCTTTCACAATGTTCTATGCACACCTGAACACACATATAAATACACACACACACTTTTATCCAATGGATTCCAACTATTTGGAGTGTTCTGCAACTTGCTTTTATCACTTAATGTATCTTGGGCATCTTTCATTTCACATCACATTTGGGTGATGCCTATTGAGATCTGTCACATACTTTTAATGTCTGCAACGAATTTGGAAGAACTTTAAAAAAAATATTTTAAAGCTATTATTTATTTAATTCTCATTCCAGAATTTTCCATCAATTTCTAGTGCCGTGTGGCATACAGGATCTTAGTTCCCTGACCAAGGATCGAACCCATGCCCCCTGCAGTAGAAGCGTGGAGTCTTAACCATTGGATTGCCAGGGAAGTCCTAGAATTTGGAAGAACTTTAAGATGGAATCTGCCATGTCTTTCTTTGCATTTTTCACCTGTCCCCACCCTACCTTTGTCTCCTGTTTTGGTGTAGATCTTGGGGAGCTTGGGTGTGTTCGAGGAAGGCTGTGGCCTAAGGAGAAATAAACATCAAGAGATGATGAGTGAGGATGGCGTATATAGTGGGGCACGTCTTTCAGTGGGTCACAGTTTGCTACCCATATCCTCAGAGGCAGCACTTACCCCTTTCTGCTTGGATCTCTTGAAATCTTTCCCCTCTGTTCCTTTTAGTTTTAAGCCCTTTGTGGGCAAGTTCTGTGTCTTGCCACACGAGTACGTGCAGAATAGGTGATGTAGCGCATTGCTCAAAGCAGACGCTCAATAAATATTGGCTGAAAGAATTTATCGATCACCTTCCACAGTCTCTGCACTGTGCTAAGTGAATTACAGGCATTATCTCCTTGAATTATCCCTGGAACCTTCCCAAGCACTACCTATGATGTTCATTTTGTTTCTGAGGAATCTGTAGCTGACGGGATGAGACTCACCCTCCTAGGTCACCAAGGGAAGAAGCGGTAGGGCTGGGATTCTTGCCCAAGACTATCTTATTTGACACCCCAAAACTGTTACCTCTGCTCTACCAAGCCAGGGACTCTTGGAAGGAAAAATCCCTGGGCCATTTCCATACTGTAAAGCTTCAAGTACACTCCGAAATGGAGAATTGCCAAAACAGGGTTCGAAAACTGGCATTTTCAAATAGCAACACCTTTAATAAAGACTTCAACATTAAAATGTGACATTAGAAGGTTATTCAAAGGTTAAATTACTGGATCTGTGAATTAGATTAATCCATTATTAAGTCAGGTTCTGAGGTCCGGGAACGGGGTGCAAGTTTCAAGGTATATGATGACAGCCATCTTTAGACCGCGTTGGTGTATCTCTGTGCCTTAAAGTATAAACTGCTTTACAGATAGGTTAATATCCGAATTGAGGCCCCTCCTGATTGTGAGGCCAGGCAAGATGACCCTCTTGGCTCACGTGGGATATGCCCTGTCCTGATGGATGCTGGGCTTCGTTTGGACTTGTCTTGTGCCAAGAAGCCTTGGTCTCTGGCTTCCAAGGAGCCCACGTTGCCACGGTGACGTCACGACTAAAGAGGACGTCACCTGGCGACTACTGCGGAGACCTCCCAGCGGTTTGACGGAACCACGGCGACAACATAACTCAGGGCAGGTGCCTGAGTTACCCTCCCAGCCAGGTACTCACCGGTCCCCGTCTTCCACGCCCTGGGGGCCGCGGCTCTGGAAACGGGGACACAATAGCTTGCGGGCGCCGAGGCACCCGCGCAAGCCAAGGCGACCTCCCAGGCCCCACATAGCCATGCTCCAGGGCTCTGGTAGGGGACTGACCCTGCCAGGCTCCCGTCCAGATCCCGGGGTGACTCCACCTACCTCCGGCCGCGCCACCCATCAGCCGCCATCTTCCATTGGTCCATGGCTCTCTCCCCAGGGCGGGACACTCCCAGAGACTTGTTTTTCATTGGTTCATGGAAGGAGATGGGCGGGGAAACCCGTGAGGACTTAGTTAGCAGCAGCTATTGGCCAACTCTCAAGCCAATTGGTAAAGGGGCTCTCGGTTCGCGCGCTCTGATTGGCTGGGCGAAGGAAGAGGCCTCTTCCCCCGCGCCGCCCGCGAGCTTGGGGATGGAGTCTCGGAGCGGCTCGGGCTCGGAAGCTGAGGGCCTGTGGCGACAGGTGAGAGGTCGGGGTCCCGGGACAGGGTGGCGCGAAGTCCGAGGCCGAGACCCAGGACGACCCTGGACCGGGCTCCCGGCTTCTCTGGCTTAGTTTCCCCAACTCTGAGAACCCTGACGAGCCGGCAACCTGGAATCTGACAGACCGGATTTGGAGTTTCGGACAAGCAATAGGTCCCCCCACTCCGAGCCTGAGTTTCCCCCCCTAAGAAACAGGGATCACTGTAGTATATACTTAGCGCATAGTGCGGTTCTGCTCTCATGCTATTGAGGTAAAGCCTTAAATGGATGGTAGTTTTGCATTATTTATAAAAATCTAAAACGCGCACACGTACGCCCAGCAAGTCACTTTCTAGGACTCTGTCTTGTAGAGATCCTGACTTAAGTGTGCAAAAAAAAAAAAAAAAAAAAAGTATAACAGCTGTTTTCTGCAGCCTGTTTGTAATTGTGAAACGTTAGAAACAGCCTAAATGTCCAGGAAAAGGTTCCTTCCGGTCCATGATTTCATTTAAATTTCTGTCCTTAATAGTAGTAATAATAAAAACTGGAACCAAGAACAGAGCCATTAATAAGTAACTATGAGTATCTGAGTGATTATGGTGTGCCAGACCGTAAGTGTTTCCCTTGCATTATTTAATTTAACCTTCTCAAAACCCATTGAGGTCAGTACAGTTATTGTCCCCGTGTAACTTTTGAGGTTCATAGCTATTTGAGTGAGTTAGCTAAGATGACATCACTGGGGAGTGGAAGAGCTGGATTTGAACCCAGATCTATTTGATGTGTCTAGCTGACTGCTACCCTGCACTGCTTTTTTTGGGCACATAGCAAATGCTGATGGTAGCTGCCTTTTTTATTATAATGGTGAGCTTGAACTAGGCATTCTCTAAGTTCTGGGGACCTTCCATCCTCTTTCTGGCTTTCCTTTGCAGGACTCCCAGGAGCCATGTTGTCAGAAGTCCTGCTGGTGTCTGCTCCAGGGAAAGTCATCCTTCACGGAGAGCATGCCGTGGTCCATGGCAAGGTATACAAGGCCCCCTGAGCCTTTGAGGATTAGGAACTGCTTCTCCCTGATGCTAACCTTAAAAGAAGCTGAAAGGGAGCCTTGAGGCATAGCTTGGGAGTAACATCAGAGAGGAGGTCAGTTTCTCCCCAGCTGGGCAAAGAAAAGACAGGTCTCAGGCCCTCCGAAGGGCTTCTCTGGCCCAGCCAGTAAGAGAGCAAAAAGATGACATGAAAAGCCCCGTGGGTGGAATGAGGTCACTTAGGAAGTGAGCTTCGGTGGAGAAGAGAAGAGTTTTAAGGACTAAACTCTGGGGAAAACGAATAGGATTCTGCAAAGGAGTCTGAGACATGCATTGTCTCATTTACCTCTTACAACTACCCTCTGATGTTAAACTTTTATTATCCTGTTTTGCAGACGTGGAAGCTGGGACTTAGGAGGGGATCGGTAACTTGATCAAGGTCCCGTACACCTCGGTAGAGCTAGGAGTGAACCTAAGTCTGCTTGAACCCAAAGCCATGCTTTTTCCACTCTTTCAAGCTGTCGTTTTTCATATTTTTAACTTATATTTTTCTTTGAAAGCATGGTGATTATGGGGAAGCCATTCCTTGGTGTTGAGAACGTGTGAAGTTTTACGTGGGGAGGGCAAATATAAGTAGGTATTAACTCCTAATTGATTGGTAGTGGCTGTGCCTAGGCGTGTGGGAGAGGGTGCCAACGTTTGATTAGGAGAGGGTGCCGAGGTTGATTAGCAGTGTTCGCCAAGGGCATAGGTGAGAGTGGCCTGTGTGCTAGTATTTGCCCTCTCTTCTCGGCTCATTGAGAAGGGCCCCTTTTTCCTAAGACAGGAGCCATGCTTGTTGCCAACCACCCTCAGGCTCACTGCTTGTGCCCTTCATTCTATAGGTAGCACTGGCTGTGGCCTTGAACTTGAGAACATTCCTCCGGCTTCAGCCCCACAGCAATGGGAAAGTGGGCCTCAACTTACCCAACATTGGCATCCAGCGGACCTGGGATGTGGCCAAGCTTCAGATGCTGGACACCAGCTTTCTGAGTAAGTGCAGGGAGCAGGAACCAGGTGCGCGAAGAGCCTGGGCCCCGAAGAGAAGGGGAAGGAGGACAGCTGGGCTGTCAGCCCAGGCTGTCCCCAAGGGACCAAAAGCCAGCCACTCTGGGGGTGTTTTCTCTCCTGTCCCCACAAAAATAGCTTCACTTATTTATTAATTTTTTTAAAATTTAAAAACATAAAATGATGCACTGGGTCTATGTGAGCCGTTGGGACAGGTCATCAGGGCCTACTGTTGAGTGAAAAAACACAAGATGCAAAACAGCACGTATAGATTAAGTATCAGTGGGTATGTAAATGCAAAGAGGCCTGGGAAGATGTATATCCACTGACAATGGTGATTAGTTATGTCTTGGAGAGTCCTACGGTCGGGGAGTGGACAAAGGGAGCCTCCCTTCTACAATGTTGTTTTAACAAAGAGAATGTTTTGGTGTTTTGTGTGATTGAAGATCGTTAAAAATAAAAGTAACTTATGTTACTGGAAAATACGGTCAATGCTGAGACGTTGCCAGGAAAAAAAAATCCCCAATTGTCACTGCCTCCCACTCTACCCGCCCCCCACCCAGAACAACGCTAAGCATTTTGGTGTTCATCCTTCTGGGTTATTTCCTGTAGACCAGTAATTAGATTGATTGATTGAGATAGGGAGAGAGCTTGTTTTTTGCCCAAAATTGGATCAAGCCACATAAACTTTTTTTTTCTTTTTTCTTCTCTTTTTTTTCCTTCTTTTTCTTTTTGTTTCTTTCTTTTTCTGTTTTCTTTTTCTTCTTTCTTTTTTTTTTTCCGTATAAACTTCTTAGAAGCCTGTGGGATTATTGCCTTCTTCAATATATTGGGGCTCTCTTCCCATGCCAATAAATAAAGGCCTCGGTGCATATTTTTGCTAGTATTGGGACTGTTTTGTCCACTCCTGAGCAGACACGGTTCGTTCATCAGCGGAGTGACTGTCTGCAGCAAAGCTGCGCTGTGTTCTTCACTCTCAGTGTCTCCTGTCTGGGCTGACGCCTCGTCCTTTGGAACAGTGTCTCCCAGCCAGGGTGGGGCAAGTGAGACTCCTCCAGGGGCCTTTTCTTTTTTTAAAACTAATTAATTAATTAATTTTTTATTTTTGGCTGCGTTGGGTCTTCGTTACTGCATGTGAGCTTTCTTTAGTTGCGGCGAGCGGGGGCTACTCTTCATTGCGGTGCGCGGGCTTCTCATTGTGGTGGCTTCTCTTGTTGCGGAGCACGGGCTCTAGGCACTCCGGCTTCAGTAGTTGTGGCTCGCAGGCTCTAGAGCGCAGGCTCAGTAGTTGTGGCACACGGGCTTAGTTGCTCCACGGCATGTGGGATCTTCCCGGACCAGGGCTCGGACCCATGTCCCCTGCGTTGGCAGGTGGATTCTTAACTACTGCGCCACCAGGGAAGCCCAGGAGCCTTTTCCAGACGGTTCCCTGTCCCCCATGAGAATCAGTCCACATCTAGTCACTCAGCCACTCCCAAACCCTGCAGGGAGATGAAGGAAGAGTTTAAAACCCACAGTTTCAAGCAAGCCTCAGTTCTTCCTTGAGATCCCTGGGGGAGGTTTTTATTGTTGTTGTTTTAACAGTACAGATGGCTTCCTGGCCGTGCCCCTCTCCTATTGAGAATCGGTAGTGGTGGTAGGTGACCCTGTGTATTTGGGTGATTGCAGGGACAGCCTCAATTCAGAGTCACTACTTTGGAGCAACCTGGCCCTTGCTCTCTGTGCTACCCCAGGCCACTCAGCCTGGCCGGAAACATTCCATGAGAACTGGCTGCTGCTTTTGTACGTCAGTAGCATGGATTGAGCAGCCAGGTATAGCGGTACACGTCTCAGACCACCTGTCTGAGACTCCCTGTGTGAGCCTGGGAGGGTCACTTACCTCTCTGAGCCCCTGTGAGCAGCGTCGTGATGCCTGGGAGGGTTGCTGTGAGGATCCCGCAGGGTGGGTGGTGGGTGGAGGCTGTGATATAGAGTGTAGTCCATTCGCAAGGGCTCGTTAGGCTACTTCTCCAAGGAGACAAAGGGGATCTGAACCTTTTGGTGTCAAGTTTTCTGCTAGGTTGCCAGCGTCTGCCACGTTTTTCTTCGTGTTTTTTGTTCCCTCCTAACAGTCCTAAACATGGTGAACATTCGGGCATTTATGTGTCCTGGTTTTATGTGTGTGTCCTGTTCTCACTAATTATGTTTTGGGAGAGGGAAATATTGGGGAAATAATACTTTGGTTTTGATTTTGTACCGTGGAGTTCAGTCCTAGGCCTTTGAGTGATTGTGTGTGCGTGTGTGTGTGTTTGCTTGTGTGTGTTTGAAAAGTACTAGCAATTAAGCCCTTACTGCGTGCCAGGAGCAGTGCTAAGGATACTCTGTACCTTATTTAAACAACCCTGGGAGGATGTACTGCTGTTATCTCTGTTTACCAAGGAGGGAAACTGAGGTGCAAATAGATTAAGTCACCTACTCAAGGTCACAGTAACTGGCACAGTCAGGGCCCAAACCCCAGTCCGCCTGCCTCCCAAGCCTGCAGTCCCCTGACACCCTTGGCTGTGGTGCTTGGACCCTGAGTCCATGTCCATCCAGATGCTGACTCCCGTGATTGCTCGGCCTTGTGTATTCTGGCGTCTGTAATAGCCCCGAGGCCCTCTCACTCACCCGCTTGCACTTGTTTGCCCATGCGACAGAGCAAGGTGACGTCACAGCACTCACCCCGGAGCAAGTGGAGAAGCTGAAGGAGGTGGCGGGCTTCCCCGAGGACTGTGCTGACCACGAGCACCTGGCTGTGCTGTCCTTCCTTTACTTGTACCTGTCCATCTGCCAGAGTCAGAGGTGTGTGCGTGGTCGGGGCAGGGAGTCTGGGTGCGGCCTGCCCCGGAAACTGAGCCAGGGTGGCGGTAGTTTTGGCTGCTGGACGATGCACGGGCTCCTTCCCAGGCTCTAAATAACAGCAGCTGTCCTCGCCACGTGCCAGGAGCCGTGCTAGACCCTATGTGTATGGTCTGCTTTCAATATTCATGGCAACCCCACGAGAAGGACACTCTCCTCATTTTGCACAGGGAGAAACTGCGACCTAGAGACGTAGAGATATTCAGGGCCACACAGCTACTTAGTAAGTGGTGAGAGCTGGGAAATAACTTAGTTCCCTTCAGTGTCAGTGCCTGCCCTTTTAACCCCACACTGCTTCCTCTGGCCTCTTCGATTCAACCAAAGCCAGATTCCATTCTCAGATCCACTGTGTGTCTTCTTCAAGCCATGCCCAGAGAGGCACCCTTGTTCCACATCCCACAGGCTCCAGGGGAACTTCGTGATTAGCAGAGTGAAGCCTGTGTTATGATAAGATCTGGGTTGTCTGCTCTCTCGGGAAAGCCTGCTCCTAGAGGGGCACATTCCTGCTGAGGTGGTATCACATGGTGACAGAGGGCACAGGCTGAGGGTCAGACGGCGTTGGTTCACACCCCAGCGTGACCATTTACTAGCTTGTGTGAGGTTCTTACCCTTCCTGAGCCTCAGCTTCCTCATCTGTAAAATGGGGGTGGTAATAGCACCTACCTTGTAGGGTTCCTGTGAAGTTAAATGAGTTCATTTACTTAAAGTGTTTGATTCAGAGCCTGGCACGTAGCCTGATAAATGTTAGCTATTATTATTATCACCTTCCTCAGAAAAACTATCAGAGGATTAGAAACATTATACATGAAATGGGCCTAGCACTGTAACTGGCACACAGTGCGTGTTCATTGTGATTTGTGGTCCAGAGCCTGAAGGGAAAACCTCGAGGTGCAGCCCTTCACTTGTGCAGCAGACGCTGGCTAAGCGGCCACTGGACCTGGGCGCTGCGCTGCAGACACATTCAATGACGTCTTGACACTTGCTGTCCAATGCCAGGGTTTTCACCTTGATTGGGGAGTATCCCCTTCCGGGGTGAGGGCGGGGGACACATTCCAGAATCTGATGTGGGTGGGGTGGGCATGTGCAGTTTGAAAAGGCAGATTCAGTCTTATAATGTTATATTTGGAAAACGGGAAGAGTGCTTAATGGAAATGATAGAACCTGACGTCTGACAGTTCTCACTGGGGGGAAGTAGAGGTAAGATGCAGTGATTGGGAACTCTCTGCTGATCCAGAGCAGGCCTGTGTTACACGCGGCTGGGAAACGCTGTCCAGCGGGAGAGGCATCCCATGAACACAGTATCAGGGCCCAGGGGGATCATTTGAGGACGGTCTTGAGGATGGGTAGGAATTCCCCTGGGGGAGAAAGGGGTACAGAGCTGTCCTGGGCAGAGGGACCAGCCTATGCTGAGGGCAGGGCCTTGAAAGAGCCTTGCTTGTGTGGGGAGCAGGAAGGAGTTTACAGGAATGGTCGGTGGATCGCGAGGCACTTTTAGGAAGAGCTCCGGTTGGACAACAACATAGTGACTTAAACGATCCTCTCCCTATTTTCAAGTTGTCTGATTCACCATGAGTTTCTGCCATCCAACAGGGGTGCCTTTGGGGTTGGGAGATCTCCCCGAGGTCAGAAAACCGGGCCAGACAATTAGAGTCAGGCCCTGCCCGTGTCCAGTCCTGGGTCTGGGCCACCGGTTCAGCGCTGGCCCCTCACGGCCCTTCAGGAGAGTCACGCTCTGCTGCCTGCTGTGTTTCAGAGCCCTGCCCAGCCTGGACGTCGCCGTGTGGTCGGAGCTGCCCACCGGGGCTGGCCTCGGCTCCAGTGCCGCCTACTCCGTGTGTTTGGCAGCTGCCCTCCTGACGGCATGCAAGGAGATCCCAAACCCGCTGAAGGATGGCCAGGCCGCCAGCAGGTAATCAGGCCCTCGCCTCGCTCCTTGTCCTTCCTGGGCTCCGCACCCCGTGCCAAGAAGAGAGAGGTGTCCCTTGGCCACCTTACAGCTGAGGACGCTGGGGGACAGGGTGGCCACACAGCTAGTGATGGCAGAGCAAGATCTGGACCCGGCGGTCTGAATCCAGAGCCTGAGCTCTTTGCCCCCCACCCGCCACCCCTCCTTGCCTCCTTTGGGTTCAGGTGCCCGTGATTTGGTAGAAAGAGCCTGAGCCCGGATGTAGAGGGCAATGGATCAGAGGAGCCACCGGGCCGCCCCTGCCATCGACTCGCTGAGGGACCTTGGCCAGCCTGCTGCCCGCCCCGCCACCCTGGGAGCCTCACTCAGTGCTCTTTTCTGTAAATGGTGATACGGATACCCGGCGGGTGTTGCCAGCCGGTACCAAATGGTTATGAAAAGCAGTGTAACGTGCTGAGAAATAAACATAGGAGGAGTGTCCGTCAGGTCAGGGCGCCTCCCCTCCCGCGGGTCCTCGACCCACGAGGTCGCAGCGTCTCCTCCGCGGCTTATTGTAAGTCACTGAGGCTTGTCCAGACAGGGCTGCCGGCAGACTGTTTCTGTTACTTGGGGAAACTTGAGAAACCGGCCCGAGCGCAGATAATGCAGTTTGCCCTAGGAGTTGGGGATGAGGCCCCAGCATCCAGCCTGGCAGCTTCTTGGTGACGCCTGCCCTGGGCCCTCATGGCTCCGGGGAGCCCTCCCACTGGGGGGCCTTATATACCAGCCACGTGAGCCCAGCTGTGCTGTGTCGGGGGCTCTGCTGGCTAAGCCCGGAGGTCGCTTTGGTCCCCGTGGCCGCAGCAGGTGTGGGACTGTTGATGTGATTCCCAGTCCAAATTCCCCAGGGCTGCTCTGAAGGGCTTGTGTGCTGGAGAGAGGCTGGGGCGGGGTGGGGGGGGAGGGGCCCGTGGAGGTGGCCGTGGGAAGCATCTGGCAGGTAATGAGCCCGTAATGATTGCACCTGTGGGGGATGTGAGACAGCTCTTCTCCAGAATGGTTTTCAGGAATCTCAGGTTTGCCGGTTAACTGGCTTCTCTCTGGGGCTCCATTTCCTCATCTGAAAGTGAGGGGCAGCACCTGTGATCCCTTGGGTGGGGGGAGCTTCCAGCCTTGACATGTGCTGATCCCGAGATAAGATGGTGACTCAGGACGGAGGCTTCAAGACAGCCGCTCATCACTGTGTGCTGATCACTGATTCTAGCCCAGAGCAGTGAAGGCCGTGTTGCCCTGGGTGTCCCAGATAGACACCTGCCCACAGGCCGGCCAACTGGCTCTGCCTTTCAAAGGATATGGGTGTGTGCGTGCGTGCATGTACACGCCTGTGGGTGAGCCAGTGTCCAATGTGCGTGTGGGTGTGGTCTTTCTCTTGCTGCTTCCTTCCACCCAGTTCTCCCATCATTCCTTCTCAGAAGCTGTGAAGAGAGCAGACCCACCCGCCCTGCCCCCCAGCATTTCCCAATCGTAAGGAAGACTGGAGTTTGCAGAGTGGGCCAGGCCCTGGGCTATGTTCCGCTACCCCTTCCCCACCTTGCTGGCTTGCTCACTCGCTTGCTTTTCGGTCCTGGAAAGGGCCAGTTCTTGTCCAGTTCCAGGAGTAACACAGGCTGCACGGCCTCAGGCTGGACTGCTCTCCCGCTGTGTCTTGCCTCACTGACCTACCTTGTCCCTCAGCCCCTCCATTCAGAACAGGGTGTGCCCCATCCAGCTGGCATCGCACTTCCCAGAGGCTGTAGTTAAGTTCTGGTGGCTTCCTGACATCTGCTCTGTATTAGACTCCAAGCTGCAAGCAGTTAAGGACCACGTCTGTGTGGGCTTAGTCACAGGCACATAGTAGGTGCTCAGTAAATATTGGACAAGTGAGTGAGTCTTGTCGGCACCAAAAAGGTCAGTAGTTAACGAGCTCAGGCTTCCATTAGCAGATGTGGTTCTGATGTCGCAGTGAGTGGTACTGTGATCTGAGCCTCGGTGTCCTCTGCTGTAAGAACGGGGATGGTAATTGTACCTTCCCTTTTAAGTTACTGTGATTGTGAGGGTTACAGATGGTCCATTAGAGAAAGCCTTTAACGCAGTGCTTGGCCCTGGGTAATCAGTAGCTTTGAGCAGTGTTAACTCACTATGAATCATAGCCTCACAACCACCGTGTGAGTCTCAGGTCCCTAAAATCCTCATCTGACAGATGAGGAAAGAGACTCAAAGTGGGTGATTGACTTGCCCAAGGCTCCACAGCAAAGGAGTGGGTGGACCAGGCTTGGAGTGACTCCAGGTGCCGTGATCCCAGGTGGCCTCTTTTTCCGGAGCACATACTCTCCCCTGGGCATTTTACAAAGCACCTGTGTGTTTTTCCATCCCACAAAATCCTCTGTGAGGTAGACATCTTTATCCCTATTTCCCAAATGAGAACACTGAGGGTCGGAGGTGACACAGTTGCTCAGGGACACACAGTGAGTCAGCGGCGGGATGGGGTTCACACCAGCTGCCTGTCTGATTCCCAGCTCAGCTGCACAAGCCCCAGTGGCTTCTGCCGTTTCACGGGGCAGAGACTCGACAGAAAGGAAACAAGAGCTGAGAGAGAAGGTGGGGCAGTGGGGCTGAGCGCTTGCCCTCGTTCGATACTCACATGTTTTGGGTCTGTTCACTGAAACCGTCATTGAGTCCCCATCCCTTCTGGGGAGGCACCGTGGCCGCGGGCTGGGGAGGGATCCCGAGATGACCCACATTCCACACCCCTGCGCTGAGCCTGTGAGGAGGGAGGAGTTACCATCCTACAGAGGAGAGTGAGGCTCAGAGAGGGCAGGCAAGGGGCCCAGGGTCACTCAGCTCGTAAGAGGCAAAAAGCAGGATCCCGTGAACTCAAAGCCTTGGCTCTTTTCACTGCACCAGGCGAAAAGGCATGCTTTAGGGCGTGCTCTTTAGCCGGAGAGGTTCAGAATTGTTTATTTTTCTCTTCTTTATGAGTTCGGGGGCCCAAGCCCCTTTGCCTTTTGGTCTCCAGCAAGCCCAGCCTGTGACCCCTGCCCTCTGCTTCCCTCGGTGACCCCCAGCCCCCTATTCACCACCGTGGACAGTAAAGACGAATCTCTGTGTCTCCTTCAGGTGGACTGAGGAGAGCTTGGAACTAATTAACAAGTGGGCCTTCCAGGGGGAGAAGGTGATTCATGGGAACCCCTCCGGAGTGGACAACGCTGTCAGCACCTGGGGTAGGTGCTGCCTCGGGCCTGTGTTCTTTATTTTTATTCTTTTAGAAATTCTTAGGACAAGCGTAGCTGCCCAGGCTCTGTGGGTTTGGGATGAGCAGCGTCAGTGGGTTCTGAAGAAGATGGCATTTTCCTGGTGGAGGAGGGATGGGGGACGTCTCAGGGCCTCGCACGTCCTGGATCCCAGTCTTGGGGGGTGGGCCAGGGCCTGGGAAGCTACGGTTTCAGTGGGACCCCCAGCCCCAGGGGTCCAGATGGTGAAGCTGCAGAACCATTGTTGTGGGGTCTGCAGACCACACCAGCTGGGCTCCCCTCCGGTGAGGACGCCTGCTGTGGTCCCACCTCCACCCCATCGCCGTGCAGCCCGTCGGAGGGAAGCTGGATGCCTGGATGTAAGGGAGGGACCCCAAGTCCTGGGCGCAGAGCGCCTTCGCGCCCTCCTGGGCCTTTGCTGCCTGAAGTGAGGTGCCTGGTTACGGGGTTGAGTCTAGTCATGGTGACACTCTACCCCTACCCCAAACCCAGCCCCTTTCCCAAGGGGCACAGGTACGGAGCTTTTCCTACGACTCTGACCCACTCTTTCTTCTCTTTAGGAGGAGCGCTCCGATACCAGCAAGGGAAGATTTCATCCTTAAAGAGGTAATTCTGGGGGAGCCGCAGCTTCCGCGTCTGGCAGGGAAGGGGGAGCCTCATTTCTGTGGGAAGGAGTGAGGGGCACGTGCCCCTGGGCGTCCCCTCCCCTGTGTGGTCCCACAGGGCGTGGGCCGCGAGGAAGCCTGCTCTTTCCTCTCCACTTAAGCTCTTTTTTTTTTTGGCTGCACCGTGTGGCTTGTGGGATCTTAGTTCCCTGACCAGGGAGGATTGAACCCTGGCCCTCAGCAGCGAGAGTGCAGAGTCCTAACCACCGGACCGCCGGAGAATTCCCCACTTTAGCTCTTAAATTGCAGAGAGATCAGAGGGGGAGGTCATGCGAGGCTGCGCCATTCCGCTTCCAGGAAGTGGCTGTTTCCCCAGACCTTCATTCAGTTACCTGTTCATCCGTTCAGTTACCTGTTCATCCGTCCATTTGTTCAGTAAACAAGAACTGATACCATCCTGTGTTCCAGATGCCACTGCATTAGGGCCTAGGGGTATAAAGATGAATCTTGGACATAGTCCTGGGCGGTTAGGGACAGACATACACACACAAGCCACCAGAAGACAACATGGGAGTTGCCATAGTGACGGCACCATGGCCGAGCAAGACTGGAGCCCACAGCAGGCTCGTGGGAGTCTGAGTGGAAGGGACATTTAGCAACTTTCAGCTTGTTTTATATTTCCTTCCGCCCTCCCGCCGGAAGCCTTGGAATTACAGAGATGTGTGTTAAATTCCAACACCCTCTGTTCTGTTCGCAGTCAGTGTGGAAACGTGAGCGGCAGGAGTGGAGCCCATGGCCAGCAGGAGCAGGTGCCTCCTGGCTCTTCCCTGAGCCCTCCATCAAGTTGGGGGTGTGTGGGCGGTGGTTGTCCCAGGGTGCTCTGTGGCCTCGGGGCGCCTTTCTACACTCTGAGGGTCCCAGGGCTCCCTGTCACCTTCTGCAGCCAGGGTGGTCTTCTTGGCAGCTGGACAGCAGGTCCCGGCCCTCCGCCTCTGCCAGCTGGGCCACTCCATTCGGGGCTCAGTGACCTGGCAGGCCATGGTGCGGACTCCTTCTGCCTGCACCTCTGGCATCTCCCCACCCCTGCTCTGTCAGCTTCTGGGAGCCAAGCCTGCCTTCCTGAGGACCCACATCAGCGTTTCTTTAGCCTCGGCGCTGCGGACATTTGGGGCTGGAGACTTCCTTGCAGTGGGGGCGGTCCTGTGCAGCGTGGGATGTTTAGTAGCATCCCTGGGCTCTGCCCACCGGATGCCCGTAGCACCTCCCCTGCCTCCCAGTGTGACAACCAAAGATAGCTCTAGACATTGCCACCTGTCCCCTGGAGGGCAAGTCCCCCTGGGTGACAACCACTGCTCCACACAAAGGAGGGAGCGGAGCCATTTAGGAGCTCGGAACAGCTTCCTCCGGCTGCTTGTGGAAGCGATGGCAGGGGGGCCTTGTGCCCAGGTGGCGGCTGGCCCTGCCAGGTGGACCGAATCCATGTGCAGTGAGGGCAGGAGCGAAGGCGGGATGCAGAGGTGCGTGGGCCCGCGCCTGCCCTCAGCCCACGGGCTTTTGGAGGAGGCAGCCATGACTGTGGTCCTCGGCACACAGGTGTCCTCGGGGTTCTGAAGCCGCTGGGGATGACAGTCACAGACAGGCTGCAGATCTGGGGAGTCCTTCATGGGGCAGGGGCAGGTCATTCACTCTGTTTCCTGCGAGCCTGTTGCATCCTAAGCCCTGAACTGGGCCCTGGGGACAGAAGATCAATGCAGATGTGGCCGGGCACATGCGTGGCCTGTGGGGGGAATTAAGAGCTGAGCGCTGGAGGGTTTCCTAGGCATGCGGAGGCGTGGGGAGAGGCCCCAAGGTGTGCACAGTGGCCGGTGGTGGTGGTGGGGTGGTGGCAGATTCTCTGGGGTCCACAGGCTCAAGTTTGAACCCAGCTCTGCCATTTGCCTGCTGGGGACCCTTAGGTGAGTCACTTCTCCTGAGGCCTCTGTCTTCTCATTTACGTAATAGGGATCCTGGGCATGAAATCAGAAACGGTATCTATCAAGTGCTTATTCACTCCTTCCTGACCAAATTCATTCATCCAGTCTACAAATATCTCTGAACAACTACTGGGTGCTGGGGCCTCAGCAGGGAACCCAAAGTCCCGCCTTCACGGAACTCCCACTTTGTGGGAGGACAACCCACAGACAGATGTCTCTGTAAGAGCACGGCAGGCCATCCCCATGGCCTTAGGACACATAAAGCAGAGTGAGGGCCGGAAAGTGAAGGGGGGAGTTGGATAGGCTGATCAAGGGAAGCCTCTAACCAGACGGCATTTGAGCAGAGCTGCCGAGGCCGGGGCAGGTCTCTGGAGGAGGAGACGCACATGCAAAGGCCCTGAGGCAGGAGTGTTCCTGGCGTGCTTAGCAGCAGCCAGGAGGCCAGCATGGCTGAGTGGAGTGAGCTCCAAGGGAGGGCAGAGATGAGATGAGGCTGAGGACATAGCCAGGCCCAGATCACTTACAGGGCATAGCCCCAGGTGGTGGTCACTGGATGCCATAGGACCCTGAGTTTTGTGGGGCCCGCAGGGCTAGCAGCAGGCCCGTTTGCAGAGGACTTTATCTGAGAAAGATGAAGATGTGATACCCAAAGTTCTCCCACCCCGATGGATGGTGACACAGAGCGACCGACCTTTGCTGCTGGCTACAGGGCGCTGCGGCGAGCAGATGGCAGATTCTCTGAGAAGCCAGGAGGCCAGACTCCACATTAATCCCTCCAATGGCTTAAAGAGGAGCCCTTGCACCCCAGACCACGCCTGGTGCTTCTCAATTAAAAAAAAAAAAAAAAAAAGCATTGTTTGCGGAGAGGATCAAGATGCGACCTCCCAGAATGCTGCCCTTTTGAGGAACGGCTTGTCTTTAAAGGGAAGAGAAAAGCCAAATAGAATGTTCATCGTTTGTAAAGTTAAAAAAAAGCCAGTCTCCAAGGCTGAGAATCGATATTAATTTCATGGGCTTATGGGCAGTGAGAACAAGCAGGTTTCTGACAGCCTCTTCCAGCCCTGTTGGATTTTACAATCTTGATCTGTGAAAAGAAAAGCGAATAAACGTTATCAGGGGCCTGTCCATCTCCAGCTATCTCTGGCTAGAGCTCATCCAAATTCCCCACGCTCTGTCTCTGGCCTTGGAGCAGTGCTCTGAAAGGCAGGTTGGGATGACAAGAAACAGTGGCTTAAGTCCCCAAAGACAGCCAACCACAAGGACAATTGGGGTGGTGGCTTTAGGAGGGATTAGAAAGCCCGGAGGGCAGATGAGGGCAGCGGGGTCGTGCTGGAGAGCCGGCTGACCGTGGCCACCCCAGGCCCTCCGTTTTCCCACCTGGGGGTGACTGACTTCCTCTAACCACACCTGGTATCATACCAGGGCCACCGGTCTGGGCACCGTCGAGGCAGGGCAAGAAGTGGCTCAGAGTGCTGGGACCCTGACTCTCCCATAAGGCTGCTCTCCCCTCGCGTTCCTGTGCCCACTGGAGCATCCTTCTCCCCCACGCCCCCTCCATGACCCATCCCTGGTCCTGTGGCTTTTTCTTTTTGAATCTCCAGCACCCTCCTCTCCAGCTCCCCGGGGTGGCCCACAGGACAGAACCTCAGCCCCTTCTTGTACCCTTTGAACTTCTAACTCCATGCATGCCAGGCCCTCCATGTGCATGTTCGCTCGAGGTTGAATGAATGAATGAGTGAGTCACAAGCCAAAGGAAAATGTCCGTCCGCCCAGGGGCCAAAGCAGGGAGGCAGCTGTAGGCGGTGGTGGGCACCCCGGGGTGGGCGTCGGGAACCCATGCTCCCTGGACCTGTCTCCAGCCTGCCATTGACGTCGCCTCCCTGGGCCTCTGCTTCCTGCACTTCCTGGGTCAGGGTGGGGTGGAGTACAGGCGGGCCCCCAGCCCTGACCCAGCTTCCCCGTCCTGGGCTCACCGTGGACCCTCTTCACCCCACAGGCCACCAGCTCTGAAGATCCTGCTGACCAACACCAAAGTCCCTCGCAGCACCAAGGCCCTGGTGGACGGCGTCAGGAGCAGGCTGCTGAAGGTGCTGCTGGCTCCACTCCTGGGCGGGTTCCCGGCAGGGCCACGACACTCACGTTTGGGTGTCCAAGCCCTCCCTCTGCCTCGTGGGTTAGTGTAGGGCAGTGGGGTGGAGGGGACCTGGGAAGGTGCCGTCCGTCCATACCCCCGCCGGGAGGCAGAACAGGGATTGTTAGACGTGCTGGCTTTGCAGTGAGAACCCCCGCTTGGGTCAAGCGTGGCTGGACAAGGCGGGGACCAGGCCAGGAGGAGAGGGGGTTTCCTTAGAGGGTGGGTGTGGGCCCTGGGGACACCTCCTCCCCCTTCCCTGCTGCTGGAGCAGCTGTCCAGTGTCTGCCAGCCCCCAGGCCTCATGGGCCCTCGATCCCTTTCCCTGCAGTTCCCAGAGATCGTGACCCCCCTCCTGACCTCCATAGACGCCATTTCCCTGGAGTGCGAGCGGGTGCTGGGGGAGATGGCGGCGGCCCCGGCCCCAGAGCACTACGTCGTGCTGGAGGTAAGAGCCCGCCTGCAGGATCGGCGTCCCTCACCCATGGAGCTGTCCCAGGCAGGGGCTCCCCATCTGTGCTCAGAATCCCTGGGAGTTAAAACACAGAGGCTGGGCCTGGGCACCCATGTGTGCACCCATGAGCAAGCGTGCCTTCTTTTGAAGCCTCTTCCCAGGTGATTCGGAATAATCAAGTGAACACACAGACAGCACTGAGGGCGGTGCCTGGCATGTGCTAGGTACAACAGGCCAAGTTGGGGATCATGCATGTAAGGACACAGTCCTCCATAGGTCCAGGAGCAATTTCTCCCCTGGCCGCTTCTTTCCCGTCATGTTTGCTAAGTGCATCTATTCATGCAGTAACTGTTTCTCACCTGCATGCTGTGGATCAGACATGGTCTAAAATTGTTCTCTCACTGTCAGTACTCCAGCCACCACCCTGTGCCTAATTCTAGTGTAGAGGTTGAGACCTCACGCTTCGGATTTCCTCAGGCCCAGGTCTGAATCTGGCCTCACTGGAGTGTCTTAAGAGTGCAGTGAGGCCCTGTGGGTAACACGCGAGCACAATGCCTGATGAGCCACCAGCTCAGCCAGAGGGCCCAGGCTCATTCCCAGACCCGGTCCATCTGGCCCAGTGAATGGACTGCATTAAAAAGCCATCTGGCTTCCCTGCAAGAATCAGAAGATCCGGCAGCCCCAGCTGACATAGCTGTGTGGCAGCGGTCAGCTGGAGGTGCCCAGGGGACCCCCTTGAGAGTGGCCCTGGGGTCTCCATTTCTCCGTAGTCCCCACCACTCCCTAAGTATTACCCACAGCCACTATACTCTTTGCCTGGTGCCTCCCTGTCCCGCTGTAGGCATTTGAGCCTGCAGCCCCTGTAATGAGTGGGAACTGCTACTCTCCCAGGTCTCTTCACAAATGATTCCTCACTTAGTCCTACAACAACCTACCTGTGAAGTGGATAAGTTGCCACCCTTTTACAGATACAAAAACCAAGACCTAAAGAGAATGACTTTCCCTAAGGTTTTCCAACTAGTGAGTGGCCCTGAGCTGGGGAGTCACAGACTTATTTGTTTATTCCTTTAGTCAACAATTTTTTTTTTTTTTTTTTTTGGTGCCTCGTCGCACGGCTTGCGGGATCTTAGTTCCCTAACCAGGGATTGAACCTGGGCCACGACAGTGAAAGCGTCGAGTCCTAACCACTGGACCGCCAGGGAATTCCCAACAAGTTTTTAATGAGTATCTACTACAGGCCCGGTGTAGGGACTCCATCTAATTCATTTCTGGGCTTTTGCCCTCATTCCCCCAGCCACCTCCCTCCATTCCCCCAGCCTTTGCCTGCTCATTCTCAATTCCTTTCACGTAGAAAGGAAGGGAACACAGTCCTCCCGAGTAGGAAATTAATAATGATGGAGTGCTGCCTAAAATACACCCTGTTGAGCCCCTGGAGAATGCCTCAGAACAGCACGTCGATTATACATCGTGTATATTTTTGGCTTCAGCAGCCGCTGAAATGTGCAGCTCGCCTCCCGGACAGCTCTGCACTCAAGCCAGCGAGCTGTTCTCCTGTGTCACAGCCTGTCATCTGGTCCTTGACAGATTTTGGATCAGAGTGTGACAGGTGTCTGGAACCTGCCTTGGCAACGTGACACCTGGTGTTCAGGCACAGAGAGAGGCCCCCAGAAGTTTTCCCTCCCATCCAGCCCTCGGGGCTGGTGAAAGGCACCCGAGGCTGCCACTGGGCCATCACGCCTGTCTGCTCGTTTGTCAAAAGTACTGGGGTGTGTGAGGCGGGCTGCGGGGAGGAGGCAGACCCGTCCCTGCCCGACGGCTCCAGGCAGGAGAACCAGGTGGGCCTCGGCAGACAGCCCTGTGATTGGCAACCCTTATGGCACACAGGCGCTCCCAGGACCCCGGGGCAGAGCTGCATGCTGTCAAGCCGCACACGGCAAGAAGTGGGTGGCGGGAGGGATGCCAAGGGTGCTCTCAGAGGCGGGGTAGATGCACGCTTCACATCAGGCAGACCCGGCTTCCCGTGCCAGCTCAGTACCTTACTAGCTCAGTGACCTTAGGCAAATCACTTTCTCCTCTGAGCCTCAGTTTTCCCCTTTGAAAGCTGGGGATGATGGTAGTGCAACCGTTAAAGTACTAACAGCAGCTGACGTTTGCCAATCACTTACCCCGTTCCAGGCATCATGTGAACAACACCTTATTCCATCCTCACAGCAATGAGGCAGATACTCTTACAATCCCTGGTTTACAAGGGGGGAAACTGAGGCTCAGAGTGAAAGGCCTCTTCCCAAGACACACGACCAAGAAGTGGCAGAGCTGGGACCCAAACCCAGGCCCCTCTGCCTCCAGATCCCACATTTGTAACTTCCCTGCAGACCGGAGCTCATCCTCAGAGCCTCAGCATCTAGCAGGGTGCCGGCAGCATGTTGAAGGGATTTGCCAGACACCGATGGAGTAAAAGAAATGTAAATAGGGAACGCCTGGGCAGTGAGGGTTGTTAGCTTTGTTATTTCATCAACCTGCATCTTGTTTGATCTGCAGGAGGGCAGGAATTTTATTATGCATAATCAAAGAAACCTGAACAAACATTTAGCAGTTTCCCCCACTTGTGACCTTCTTAGAACTACAAACCTGTTCTTATTCTGAAGATCGGTACCTGAGGGAGCTGTAGGATGGCATATTACTTGAGACTTCTTTTCCTGCAAATGATAGAAATCCATCTCAGCTAGACGTGAGCAGAAAAGGAATTTATTGGCTTATAAGTGAGACGACCAGAGGGGACAGCTTCAGGCATAGCTGGATCCAGGGGCCAAAGATCTAGTCTGAAATCTCCATCTTCTCTGTAATCTCTGACCATGTGCAGGGAAGATAACTCTGGCGGCCTACCTCTGAAGTCCCCCAGTTTTGGCAGCTTCCAAGGAAAGAGGCAGAGTAAACCCTGGGAGGGATCTCACTGGCCCAGCTGGGGTCACAAGCCTGATCAGTCCCCATGGCCGGAGCCTTCTGTGGCCAGGCCTGGGACATGTGCTCACCACCAGCTCCATCCCAGCCCCGTGGGACGTCCTGCAGGAAGGAGAGGTTCTTTTATCAGTGGAGAGGGACAGTGTGCTGGGTAGTCAGAGCCGTTTGCGTTCCCAAACCAGCAGCTGTCATGTGGACAGGGCGGGCACAGGACCTCGACCTCAGGCAGACCAAGCAGGAACAGAGACCTCTCTCCCTCAGGAGCTCATCGACATGAACCAGCACCATCTGAATGCCCTCGGTGTGGGCCATGCCTCGCTGGACCGGCTGTGCCAGGTGACCGTGGCCCACGGACTGCACAGCAAGCTCACTGGCGCGGGCGGCGGGGGCTGTGGCATCACGCTTCTCAGGCCAGGTACCCAGGGGATGGGCAGGGTTCCACCTGGGCAGTTCCCTTGGGAGAAAGAAGAGGCCTCTGAACAGTCTCAGCTCTGCTATATGGCCTTGGTCAAGTGAATTAACCTCTCTGGGCCTTTGTTGCCACATTGGTAAAATAAGGGTGCTAGCAATCTAGTTTATGTAAGATTGTTGCCTAGATTCAAGGAGGAAAAATGCACTTAGAGAGGCTGGTGCCGGGCTTGTTCCTACCACCTCCTTACCTGCCGAGCCTCCCACAAGCTTGAGAAGTAACCAGGACATTGTCACCACCAACCCTACCAGCCTTGCATCCCCTGCTGTCACCTCTTGATGGGGCCACGATGCGGGCTGACCTTGCTACAAAAGAAAGGGGTCTCTTTCCTCGTAGTCTCTGGGGAAAGAGCAGGGCCGAGGATGAGGAACGGGCTTATAGCAGCCCCTGTGCTGGGCTGGGAGTCACTGCTCCTTTTGGTTTCCTTTCTCTCCGTCTCTCCTTCTTGGCCTCCTCCTCCTTCCTTTTCTTGTCCTGCTTTTCCCCTTTGCTCTGCTGTAAGCCCTCAGTGGCCCACAGAGGCCCCCTCTGCCTCAGTGGGACTCCCAGGCCTCAGGGAGTCACCGTGTCCTCACTTCAGGAGACCTTGACTGTGGGGACCTAGTTCAGGTGGCGATGACGATGGCGAGAGAACATTTCTTGAGCGTGTGTGGTGTACCAGGGGCTGTGCCAGGCTCTCCACCTGCAGTAGCCCATGCCAGCCTCACCGTGACCCTTGAGGGGTAGGTCTCATTATTGGCCCCTTTCCCAGATGAGGAGACTGAGGCTGAGAGAGGGGAAGTCATTTGTCTGAGGCCCCACGGCTGAGCCAAGGCCAGATCCTTGTGACTCGGGATCCACAACCCTCCCAGGGAGGGTGCCAGGCTCGGCATACCAACAGGAGGACCAGCCCCTGGGCCTGTGTTGTGAGCACAGGGAGTGGATCGTTGTCAGGGGTGACCTGCCACCCTTCCTCCCCACAGGTCTGGAGCGGCCAGAGGTGGAGGCCATGAAGCAGGCGCTGACCAGCTGTGGGTTTGACTGCTGGGAAACCAGCATTGGTGCCCCTGGTGTCTCCGTCCACACGGCCGCCTCCCTGGACGCCCCTGTCCGGCAAGCCCTGGATGCCCTCTGAGATGAAACCACCCCGCCACAAAGCCCCTTCCCGGATTATTCTGGGCACTGGAGTTGACCTCTGTGCCGGCCAGTGGGCACCCAGCTCCTGACACTGACCGGGAGGCCCCCAGCCCCTCTGTGACGTCCCTCCCACTGGCCATGCCCCCCAGTGCCCGGAGTGAGTCAGGCGGCCCAGAAGCCATGTCTGTGTTCTACAACATTCTCTGGAGCCGGCGGGCAGTGGGGCCATGTGGAGTCCTCTGAGACTCAAGGGCCTCTTTCCTGTCCTCCCTGAAGCGCCCACAGACCCACAAATCCCCTGGCAGGGCTGCTTGGATCCGAGATGCAGGGGTCTGGTTCCCAGAGCAGCGGGCCTTCTCCCTCCTTCCACCTCTGCTCACCTCCCCCAGGAAGCCTTCCCAGGCTGTTCTCTCCAGCTAGATTGTGGGTCCCCTCGGGGGGTGTCCGGGTGGTGGTCTTTGTCTTCTACCCTGCAGCCCAAGGGTTGGCCAAAGGCAGGGTTGATGTGCAGTTTCTTCCAGCCTGAACCCAAGGGATTTGCAGAAAAGATGGCAAAGGGAGAATAAAAAGATCTTGAGTAAACGGTGCTTTACTCGTGTCCGGAAAGAGGGGGAGGGTCTGGTAGTGTCCAGCTGCCCACACCTTCCTCTCCTGTCCTGTCCCTTCCGCAGCCACTTTCTCAGTGGAAAGAAAGGCTTTAGGTCACTTGGTTGTGTGTCTCGGGGGATGGGACGGGGTTTCCCCAGATGGCCCTGGCCAGACAGGGACGGATGCCCAGACATCAAGCTCTCAGCCCCTCAGCAGAGCTCCAGCCCGCTTTTCCAAAAAGGGGAATTTTAAGCTTCCTTGCTTCTCAAATCGTGAGTACCCACTAATCCGCAGACTTTTTTAAGAAATGGAAACAAACCTGCTGTAGGTCATGGAACATTCCTTTCTTTCTAAAACTGACTGGGGGTGGGAAAGAGACGAGCACTGGTAGCCAGTGCCTGGCGCCTGCTGGCCCTATTTGAACTTTGTATTGCAAGTCAAGGCTCTTTATGAAATGGCAGAATCCATACAAAAACTCTGGTAGCTAGCACATTGCCACCAGAAGCTCTGGAAGCCCTGGGTCTGCAAGAGGCCGGACAAGAAGTTTGGGGGGCTGGGGCAGGGAGTGCAGGATTTGGTTAAAATGGCTCTGTGCTTCTGCCCTTGACCACTAGGGGGCAGCTGGCTTCTTTCCCAGCATCTTCACGGGGAGGGTGAGTAGGAGCCAGCCTTAGAGCAGTCTCTCTGCCCCCCACACCAGGGTTCTCCAGGTTCCGCCTGGGGTCACTGCCAGGAATCTGAGGGCGATAGGAAGAACATCTGCCCCAGCTTAACATGTGAAAATGGCCCTAGCATCACTGATGGGGGGTTGCCTCTCTCCGCCCTTCAAAACAAATAATGCATAAAATGATAATACTGAGGGCACTGTTCTAAGCACTGTCCCTCAGTCATCGCTTTTCATCTACCCCAATCTTGGAGAATAATTACCAGTCTCAGTCCCATTTTACAGATCGGGAAACTGAAGCTCAGAGAGGTTGAGTAACTCGTCCAAGGCCACACAGCTAATCGGCATCCAAGGCAGGATTCCAACTCAAATGGTCTGACTCCAGCCCGTGCCCTCAGCCCCTATGTGCTTCTGCCTGGACACAGGTTTGTCATGATTCTTGCTGTTTTCCACGCTTGGGCTCCTGATTTCCTCCAGACTCTGATGTACGTGGTCAGAGTGGGGCTTGGGCCTGGGTGTTTTTTGAAAGTTCCCCATATGGCTTGAATGAGCACTCAGGGTTGCAAATGCTTTCTCAGGGATGAGGCTGGTTGGCAGCATTTCTACACTGCAGGAGGCGGGCCTGAGAGGAGGGTGTCCAGAGGCTGAGGCCCCAGAACCTACCTGCTCCTTGAGACGCTCCCTCTTCCTCGCTCCCTGGGGACCAGGTGTCACTCCTGGAGCAGAAGCCAACCCGTAACTCTTGCCCCACTGAAGCAGCCACCTGGCGTGCCTTGGCCTGCAGGCTCTCACCCCAGCCACCGTCACCGGCCACCATATGGGCCTAGTGGCCCCCACTCCTGGCCACCTGTCTTTGATACAACATTTGTACGAATGCCTCGCCCCACCCCCAGCTGTTCTGATTTAACAGATCATGGCGGGACTCAGTCATGGGTAGTTTGTCCAAGCTCCTAGGTGACTCGAGTGTGCGGCCAGGGCCGAGGACACTGAACTAGATGACACCTAAGGTCATTTCTGCAGCCTTCACAGCACTGAGAGCTCGCCTCTGCCTGGGCCCCCATTCGGCTCTGCCAGCCACTAGCCACGTGACCTCGGGCAAGCCAGTCCACTCTCGGGGCCGTGGGCTCCTCATCGGGAAGATAGAAGTAATAGTAATGCCCACCTTACAGGGTTTCATGAAGATTGAATGAGAAAATGCACGTAACGCCCTTGGCACGGTGCCTGGCACAGTGTAAGCGCTCAGTAAATGCTCATTTTAACTGTCCTGTGCTGAGAGACGGTGTCTCTCAGAGCCCAGAAATGGTTTACAGAGTTGGTTAGATGCACACAGCTCCGTCTGTTCAAAGCCCCTAGGTGGAGAGCCCAGGGGTCGCAGTTCGAGAAACACAGCGAATGCCAACTGGCTTTCCAGCCTCCTGGCTTCCTCCCCAAAGAGGCGGTGACGTAGCCCCAAGCCCTCTCTGGCTGCCAGAGGACAGCAGTTTCTCAAGTCAGCATTTGGAGCAGCTCCCAGCCTCTGCAGCCAGTTTAACACTCACCCCCCGCCCCCCACCAGCCAGAAGTTCACAGGACATTTGCCCGCTCTGGCAGAGGTCTCGCGTTGGGAGACAGGCAACAGACGTTGTGATCCACAGCAGACAGAGGAGCCGCTACAGTCACACCCATGTTCTGTCGGTGGGGATCTTTTTCTCCCTGAGACCGGCTCCCATGGACGGCTGGCAGCCTGTTGAGTCAGGCGCTGGCTGCAGGTCAGCAGGTTGGTCGGGCCCGCCCTGCCATACCAGGCACATACCAGTGTGCTTGGGCCCATCCCTTTGCCTCTCGAGGTCCCCATTTTCATTCTTGTTCTCCTGCGAAAGCTTTTTGTTTAAAAAAAAAAAAAAACTAGTAGGCACCCCCTTCCCCCGCCCTTCCCACCTTCCAGCTCATTTTGGACCAGCTCCTTGGCTGTCTCTTAGCGCTTACTGTGTGCCAGTCTCAATCATCAGCTTACGTGAGGAAGGCAAGGCCCAGAGAGGTTAAGCAACGTGCCTACAGTATGCTTTCATCTCCAGTGCCCAGGCCATAGTCACATTTCCTCCCAGTTGTTCCCCAAGTGTCCAAAATCCTGTCCAGGACCACACATCTGGCTGTTATAGCCAGATGTGCCTCAGTTTCTTCACATGAAAAATGCCAGGCAGCATGCTAAAAACCCCGCAGGCGTTGTCACATTTAATTCCCACAGCAACTCTGCAGTGCCTGTAGGACAGGACCACAGTGCCTTATCTGAAACCCTGGGACCAGATGTGATTTGGAATTCAGAATTTTGCAGCTTTAGGGATAGACACCCTATGTTCCAGCCTTTGTGGCATCTGGGGCAGCGCCACTCCAGACTGCAGCGACGGGTGTGAAGGGTAAAGGTCACACATAGTGTGTCAGCCCGTGTTGCATCTGCTGACAAGTGAGTTTTGGTGCCAAGCTTCTGGGTTTCAGAGAGTCTTGGACCGTGGGCCTGAATGGCCGTCCCATTTTGCAGAGGAGCAGACAGATGCTCCCTGAGAGAGTTCAATGACTCACCCAAGGCCACAGATCTAAGCGGGTGAAGCCCAGGCTTGAACTCCATCTGTCAGGCTGGACACGACATCCCTCACTGCAGGGTCTGCCCAGGGCCCATCTTTGGCCACCGGGGTGAGAGGGCTGGGGTGTCAGTACAGACTGAGGGTGAGGGGCGCTGGGCTCCAGCTGGTAAGTCAAACTGGAGTCGTCCACCGTATTTGTTTCTTTCCCACGGTAAAGCTTGTAATGTGACAAACGCAACCGCAGGAAATGGCCCAGTCCAGCTGCTGGGCCCTCTTGAGGGGTCTGCTGCTTCCTGAAGACTGGGGGCAGAAGTGAGGGGCCATAGCCTGAAGGGGAGGGAAGAGGCCTCCCTCTCCTCCTGGGCCGCCCCTCCTCCCTCCAAGGCGGCGGGAAGGGGTGGGGAGGCCGAACGCATCCATTCTCACCACACTCATGGGCTAACGGGGAGGCCACCTAACTACACACGTAGGGGAAGAGACGGGGGAGTTGGGCCTCTTTGGCAGGCTGCTCTGCCAAAACCACCCGCCCCCCCGCCTGCACAGAAGATGAGCTGGGTCTGTTCTCACACACTGTTTTAAATCTGATAAGGAAAACCTCCATTTCAATGCATTTACATAATGTGTTGGCTGAGGCTGAGGTGTCCCCCATGAATGCTGATGGGGGCACACCGAGGCTTTCCTGGGATGCACCTGACCTCCCCCCGGGCATCCTCCCTGCCCGGAGAGAAAGGGGTTGCCCTCCTCCCCACGACTGCCAAGGGCTGTAGGCAGATCCTGGCCCCTGAGCTCATGGACGATATTCATTCAGCAGATATTAAATCTGCACCTATGCATGCCAGGGACTGGGCTGGGCCCTGGGGAAGCTAGGTGACTGATGGAGCTGCTCCTACCCTTGTAGGCTTGATGGCCTGTGGCTCTGGATGCTTTCATGATCATTCTCTCCACCTGTACCCACAGCAAGCCTGTGAGGAAAGTGTGGTGAGCCCCATTTTACAGATGAAGAAACTGAGGCCCAGAGGGAGTCCCTGCTCCAGGCCACGAAGTCAGCAGGTGCAGGAGCTAGGCCCTGAGGTGGGTCTCTAGACACCAGTACAGTGCTCTTCCTAAGATGCTCTGGCTGTGAAGAGAAAACCAAAAGGCAGCTTGCTGTGTGACTTTAGGCAAGTCTCTTGCCCTCTCTGGACCTTGGTTGCCCCATCCATAGAAATCATGGGGTCCGTTCACCGTGCCAGGAGCTTGCCCTTGTGCCCTCGTTTCATCTTCCCAGTGATTCCTATTTTGTGGTCTCCGAGGTCAGACAGGTCTGGCCTTGTTCTGTGGTCTGATCACCTCCAGCTGTGGGGCTTGGGGTGGCTACATCACCTCCCTGAGCGTCAGGTTCCTCGTCTGTAAAGTGGGAATACTAGGTAACAATGCACATCAAACACTTAGCCTGGAGCCTGGTACGTGGAGTGAGTGTCCAATAAGCAGGAGCTCTTCTTCTTATCAGAGATCGGGAAGCTGAGGCTCAGAGAGGTGACCGGACAGCTGGGAGGTGGCCGAGCCGGGATTGGAATGCAGCAGTGTCTGACGGCAAAGCCCGGGGGTTCCTCCGCTTTCCTTGCTGGGAGAGGGGTTCCTCCACTTCCGCTTTCCTTGCTGGGAGAGGGGTTCCTCCGCTTCCGCTTTCCTTGCTGGGCGAGGGGTTCCTCTGCTTTCCTTGCTGGGCGAGGCTGGGTTTTGCCGATGCAACGTCCTGCCCTAGGAGAGAGAAGATCGGGTGCTAGTACCTCCCCTGACACCCTTAGGGAGCTTCGACCAGAGCCTGCTTCCAGGAGGGGTGATGGGATAACGCACAGATGCAGGAGTCTTCACGGCTTCGATGGGGAGCGGGGAGGGGAGGTACGGTGGGACCAGACTCACGACCCCCCGTCTCCCCACCAGCCTCATGTGGTTGAGGAGAGCACTACCCACGAATTGGGAGATTTCTAAAATGCTGTGTGACTTACACTTGAGGCCTTCCCTCTCTGGGCCTTGGTTGATCGTTCCTGAGGATATTATTTTCAGCTCCATGAAAAGTACCCTGGGGTGTTCCACCTGACCCTCAGCCCTGCTCTGAGGAACCCTACCCACCCAGGGGTCTCACATTCACAAGCCTCCAGGGGCCAGCCAGGCAACACAGAAAAACCAGGCCTGGGGGAGGGTGCAGCACCTCCACCCCAAGCTCCGGACAGGTGTTGCCTTGCGGGGTGGTAGGCCCTCTATCGCCCAACATTTCTATTTAGTTTTTAAGGAGAATTCAGACATCTGGGTTTGGGGGGTAAAATAACCTGTTTTTTAAATGCTGTCAACCAGTTTTTAAAAACCCCGAATGGTCAAATCAAGCTCTTCTGCAGATGGAAAACCGCCAGGGCTTGAGACCTCTTTCAGAGCCCATCTCCCCGGGGCTCTGGAGAGTGAGCCTGGGAGCAGGGGCTCCACCTGTGGGAGGGCACCCCGCCCCCAGCGGAATCTGATTACCCCCGGGCGCCCCCGCCAATGGCAGGCGGCGGGAGGCAGGGGCGGGCCGGGGCGCCAGAGGTTGGGTTGAGAGCGCTTCCCCGTCAGGCACAGATGGTTTTTTTTTTTTTTTTCTATCAGTGTCAGCATTGGCTTCTTTCTGCTCTGATGAATAGATTCTAAAGAGGCAGTGACATTATTCGAGATAACAGAGGGAACAGAGAAAGGGTCAGCGACGGAGAGAAAATGGCAGAGCCAGCAGATAAAGGGGAGGCCGGAGGGGGCGGAGTGCCGCGGCTGGGGCGCCCCCCGCCCCCCCATTACTGCGATGCCCCGCCAAGCCCGGCTTCCTGCAGCGGGGGCTGCGGTGCTCTCCCGGCCCAGGGCAGGGGAGGCCCAGGCAGCTGCGCGCGCGCGCGCCTGCTCCCTCCCGGCGTCCCGGCCGCCCATTCCGCCTTTTCAATTCGATTCAATTAGGCCTCCCCGCTCGGAAGCTTGTCTCCTCTGATATCCAGTTTAACTGACAGGGGATTAGAGCTGTTTGTATTACACACACACTCTCTCGGGCTGCTAAACCACAGGCAGGGCCCGGGGACCGGGTTATTTATGGAACGTGCAGCACTGTTTCTCTCGACCTGCTTCCTTCTTGGGGGAGCTAGGGGGCCTGCTGTCTGCTACAGCCCCACGCCTCCCTCACCCCCACTCCAGGCCTGGGCAGTAGAGCAAAAGAGCTCAGGGAGAACTGAATCTGAATCCCAGCTCTGCCACTTGCTGGCTGTATGGCTGCGGGCAAGACTCAATTTCTTCATCCGGCAAATGGAGACAGCCAACTCCATCGCCTCCATTAAGGCAGGTGTAGGGACGACCTGCAGAAACAGGTGTAGGGCATTTAACACGGTGCCTGTGCATTCACTTGGCATATCACTCAACAAATATGATTGAGGGACAGCCCTGTGCTGGGCGCTGGTCTGCGTCACTGAGGAAGTAAGGCCCCCTGTGCCTGCCTTCAGGAAGCTTACATTCCAGTGCAAGAGTTGGAAAATAAACATGGACTCCCTCCCGGTGCTACATGGGGAGGACCAGGCAGGTGAGAGTGAGGATGGTGGTGATGGTGATGGAAGTGAGTACCACTGCAGGGCCTCTGCCTCTGCTGTTCCCTCTGCCTGGAACACCCCCACCCCACCCCACCCCACCTCACCTCTCTCTTTGTTTTATTTCCAAAGTGCCGTCATTTGCTCTTACATCACCTGTCTCCCCAGTCAATCGCCAGCTCTCCGAGGGCAGGCGCCAAGGCTGTCTTCTCACTGCTGCCCCCTCCCCAGGTTAGCACAGTGCCTGGCACATGATAAGAGTGAAAAGTGAATGAGTGAATGAATGAATGGATGGATGGATGGATGAGAAGGCAGGGAGACAGAGTGGCCACTCTTGCCTGCGACGTGGCTACCCTGCTCAGCTCAGGAAACCTGGCCATCCCCAAGCCCACCTCTCCAGACCACCTCTCTAAAGGGGTTTTGCTGGGTTTAGGAATGGGTGGGGGTCGGGGTCTTGGTCAGAAGGCAGGGGGCTCTTCCCTTCTTATCCTATTTTCACTCAGAGGGAAAGAAGGGCCTCCACACACCCTCCCTCTCCCAGCAACCAGGGGCTGGGGAACAAATAGCATTTCTGAAGTCTGGGGGTGGGGAGGAGGAGGAAGTGTCCTCATTGTTGGGGGAGGGGTGATGCTGCCAGCACCCATCTGCACCCTTTCCTCACTCCACTTACCAGACCTTGAGGGGGCCCTGGCCCTAGGGGAGTGCAGGTCTGGACGCTCATAACATTCAGTGCAAGAGAATAACAGCCACCAGTAAATGCACACATTCCCCATGTCAGGCTTGACATGCAGGACTGAATTATTTCCCACAACAGTTCTCCATTCTCCAGAAGAGGAAACTGAGGCTCAGAGTGGTGGGAGGGCAAGCCCAACATCACCCAGCCAGGAAGGAGTGGCACTGGGATGGAACCCAGGACTCTGAGGTTCAATACCTGCTTGTTCATCTAACGTCTGCTGTGTGCCAGGCGCCTTCATGTCTCCAGACATCCTGAGAAGTGGGTATTCTGTCCCCCATTTTGCAGAAGGGAAAACTGAAGCTCAGCAGAGAGGTGAAAGGGCTGGCCCTCAGTCTCACAGCCTGTTAGAGGCAGGCAGGGCCAAGTGGAAACACAAGTCTGCCTGACTCCAAATCCACTCTGCAGTCTCTACCCTGCAGTTCGCTCCTCAGCTCAAGTGTCCAGGTTGTTTCAGATTTGTATTAGGCCCTGGGTAGTGAAGGGTCAGATCAATCAACCAGCAGTTGTTGGGTCCCTCAAAAGCCCCTAAAGTATGACACCGTCCCTACAGGTAAGGAAGATGTCATCCAGTTGGGAGGGTGACATATTAATATGTAAAGAGTTATAAGAATTAAATGACAAAGAGAAACTTTGGGCACTCTCACAAGGGCATGTGTATGATCCACAATTCTGAGGAATTGGTCAGGGAATGTGTCCTTGAAAGATTTTTTAGAGACAGAAGTCCACATGATACTCATTACAATTACAATGAATTGATCATCATTATAATGACAAAAACCATTAATAATCACTATAATTAGGCCCCATTGCTGTTCCCATTTCACAGATGAGGATGCTGAAGCTCAGAGAGAGAAAACGACATCCCCAAGGCCAGCCAGCTGGTAAGTGAGACTCAAGCTCAGGTCCTCTGACCCCAAAGCCAGTTTCTCTCCCCCTACCCTGGGCAATCTGAGTGTCACAAGCAGGAAAGTAACTGGCCCAGGTCTAGGTGGCTGAGCTAACATTTGTTCCCAGAGCCAGCTTCTTGGCCAAGGCCTGAGTTTGGCTGGGGCCGAGGGATCAAGTAGACATACTACCTGACCTCGAACAATGTGCTGGGTGCTAGGGTCACAGGGGTGAATGAGACCTGTCCCTGCCCTCCAGGGCTCACAGGCAGAGCCAGCTAAGCAAAATGACAATGAGAGTAAAGAGCAGCAGGTTCCGAGTTACCATGGAGCCCAGGGAGGCGTGGTACGTGTCCCAGCTAGAGTGTGGGCAGGGAATCAGGGAAGGCTACCTGGAGGAGGAAGTGTCTTTGCAGAATTTTGGCTGAGCTGGGAAGTGAGCGAGGGCATTCTAGGCAGCAAAGGCACTGAGGGGAGCAGTGCTGGAGTAGGTGCAGAGAAGGCACACATGGTTCGGTGTTCAGATGGCACCTATTGTATGAAGCAGGGTCTGGGCCAACACGAAGCAAGGGCCCTGGGGAGCCATGGTGGGTGTTAGACATGGGACGGCAGGTCACAATTGTGCTTTGGTGAGTCCTCTGGCTGTGGTGTTACAGAGGCAGGGGGATAAGGGGAGGTGAGAGATGGCAGTGGCTGGAAGGGAGTGGCAGCAACGGGAACAGACGGACTGGAGGTGACAGATGGAAGGATTACCCAGGTGCCCAGAGGGGCCTTTCAGTTTTGGAGTCCCACTACACTCCCCCAGTCAAGGAGCAGGTTTCCCCTTTTTGGATAGTCTCCTGCCTGGGGTGGGGCCTCTTCGCTACTTCTTTAGTTGGCATGAAAGCGCCTCATATTAGCGTCCAAGGGCTGCTGGAACACAGTACCACACACTGAGAGGCTGAAAACAACAGAAATTTCTTGTCTCACAGCTCTGGGGGCCAGAAGTCTGAAATCAAGATGTCAGCAGGGCCATACTCCCTCTGAGACTCTAGGTAGAATCCTTCCATGCCTCTTCCCTAACTTCTGGTGGTGGCTGGCAATCCTTGGCATTCCCGGGCTCACAGCTGCCTCCCTCCCGTCTCTGCTTCTGTCGTCACGTGGCCATCTCCTCTCTGTGTCTCTGTCTTCACACGACATTTCCTCTTCTTATAAGGGCACTAGTCACATTGGATTCGGGTCCACCCTCGTGACCCCGTCTTAACTTGATGACACCTGCAAAGACCCCATTTGCAAATAAGGTCACGTTCACAGGTAGCAGGGGTTAGGACCTCACCATCTCTTTTGCGGGGGATGCAGCTGACATCATAACACTCTTCAGAGCAGGGGTTTTCCGGGTTCGTTTCTGCATCTGCGGTCCCTGGCACAGAGCCTGGCGTATGTCAGAGCTCAGAGGGAGTCGTGGGATGAACAAATGAGCGGACTGAGTCCGGGCGTCCAGCCTCTCCTCCGTGGCTGACCCTAGCTCCTCTTGTGACTGCAGCCACCCCAGCCCGAATGGCAGGCAGGCCAGGCAGGTCTCGGGGGCGGCCTCTCCCACGGGTTGTTCTCCGAAAGAAGTGCTGTCGATGTCAGCAGATGCCTATCACTTTCCTTCCCCAGCAGAGTCTCAGCTGTCAGAGGAAGTGAAATAGTCATTGCCTATCCTTGCGTTTGAGATTTTATTGACAGTTTCATTGTCACCCAAAAAACCCTCCTTTTCTCCAGTGGCATTTTCATCAGGAGAGCCTGGGGGCAAGAGGGGAGGCAGGGCTGGTTCCTGAAAACTGGTTTTGGCAGGCAGTGAGCACTGGTTCCTCCCGCCTGGGGTCAGTCGGGGTAGAAGCCCCCTGCCACCAGCCTTGGCTCCAGCCCTGCTCGGCATCCCCCTCCGGGGGACAAGAGGGAATGAGAGGTAGGAGAGGAAGGCACCCTGAGGGGCCCTGGAAATAGCCACGGTGGCCAGATGGGGCAGCCCAGACCCCATAGGGGGTCCTCACACCTTTCTCCAGCCCTCCGCGGTGGACATTCAGTGGCATCAGGGGGCTGGGTGAGAGCACGGGCTGTGCGATCAGGCCCACTGGGGTGCAGTTCTCAGCTCGGCGATGCACCTCAGGGCAAGTCCTTAACCCTGCGGAGCCTCAACGGCCCCATCTGTCTAATGGGGTAGTAACTTGTAGCTTCAGTGGCCGAGGCTCCATTTGAGCCAAGCACCCATTATCCTATTCAGTTCTCCCCAGAACCCAGAGAGCTGGTGCCGTCAGTATCCTCACTTTAATGATGTGGAACCGAGGCTCAGAAGGTGGGGCAGCCTGGCCAAGACCTCCATGGCTGGAAAGTGACAGAGGCTGTGTCTGAACCCAGGTTGTGATACGCCAAGCCTGGCTGTGAACCACCTCATGGTGTCAGTGGGAGGGTGCAGGCATGAAAGTATCACGGTGCCTGCGTGTGGGAAAAGCCATCTGCTATTATTATCGTTGTTGTTTTTGTGGGGTGGAACCGGGCCCCTCTACAACCACTCTGCCCCGAGGACTCTCTGGATGTCACTGGGAGGTGTTGGCCACACAGCAAGGTGAGCTCAGGGGCCGAAGGCCCTATCAGCGGGTCCTATCCTGCTCCATGCTGCAGCCCCCTCTGCGCTCCCCTTCCCTGGCTCCCAGCAGGGCTCCAGGCAGAGCTGTCAGTTACCAAGTGGGCAAGGGCAAGGTCAGCTGACCACAGCATCAGCCTGAGACCTTGCAAAGCCGCTTCACCATGTCCAAGCCACCCAATGGGAAATGAGGGCTGGACAGCTGCCCCTGCTCAGGGCCGCCAAGCGAGGGGGGTGGATACTGTAGTTAAAACAGATCCTGGAGTCCACGAGTTTGAGTTCTGGTGTGGCCACCTGCTGGCCGGCGAAAGTTGCCAAATATCACTGAGTCTTAAGTTTCATCTTCTGTATGATGAGATAATAAAAGGTCCCCCTCGTAAGGTCCAGGAGCTAAATAACACTGCACAGAAAACACTTAGCACAGGGTCTGGCACAAAAAGAAGACAGAATTTTAGCACCTAAACGCTTCTTAAAGGATGTCGGCCTGCCAACCTCTCCATGGTGCACAGGAGGAAACAGAGGCCCAGAGAGGGGAAGGGTTTCTTCTTAGCCAATCCCCAGAGTGGGGCTCGCACCTTGGCCTCCGGACTCCCAGTTCAGCGCTCCGCCACCTCCCCACCCAACTTGTCAGCCGAGTCCCTCCGGCCCTCGCCCATCCTTCTCCCCGTGTCTCCGGCCCCCGTGGCTTCGAGAGCCCGAGCCACAGGCCCCGCAGCGAGGCCCGCCATTCTCCCTCTCTCCGGCACACTGAAGGTTTTGAAAGTTAAAGTATTACCGTCGGCTTTGTTGTTGCCTAACTACGACAGACAAATTGAAAACCAGTTGTCAAAATGTCAGTGCACAACAAATCAACATGCAGAACGAGTGGCGGCCCTCTGCGGTGTATAATTAAACAAAAAATCCCTTTTAGAAATTTCAGCGAGCGTTGGTTCCACTTTATATTTGTCTGTGTGATTAATAAAGGCAGCTAATTTTCAGACTTTAAAAACAGCTAGAAAATAGCTCCTAATTACATATTAGGTTCCTAGCAGCCCCCGCTGAGCTGCACCGGCATTGGTGGGCCAAAGAATTTGGCAGAAGCTTAATTGCATTCTGAGCATCATCTAATTTTAGTTAAATGTAATGTAATCAGCAGCAGATGTCTGAAATAAAATATGAATTATGAATATGATGAAATTTCATTCTTGAATAAAAAAGTAATTTGCTATTTAGTTCATTAAAGTCTTAGAGTTTTATTAGGAGCAGGTATATACAGCCCGGCGAGGTGATGTATTAAATGATATCTGGGGGAACGAGAGAAACCCCAAAGGGATGGGAAACTTTATCCAGAGTGTCCAGTTATGATTAATTACTGTGGGGCCTGGGGAAGCCCCTGGGGACCCCAATGAATCTCTCAGGCTCCCTGAGGTGGAGCCTGAATTTTAGGGCAAAAAGCTTGGAGTGGGAAGCCATGGGTGCCGCTGAGGCCTGTGCCACCCCTGGCATCCCACCCCTACCTCCCTCCCACTCACAGCTGGCATCCCCTGGCTTCTGAGATGAGTATGTGGAGGGCTTGCTCCTGGTGACACTGCTCCATGGCGGGCCCCATGCTGGGCTTGGTGACACCGTGTGGGACGGCCATGGGCATCCCAGGCAAGGATTCAGTCTCTGCCTCTCACTGTCTGTGTGACCTCAGTTCAGGGCCTCAGTTTCCTCTTCCATAAAATGGGCATAATAATAGCGCCTATCAGACACTCAGAACAGTAGCCAGCACGTGGCAAAGCCCCTGCTTCATGTTTGCTATTGTTGGAGTTGTTATTACTATTCAGAGAGGTCACAGTAAATCAGTATTAAAATGCCTTCTTTGGTTTCGTCTCTTGGAGCAGCCCATGATGCAGACTGTAAACTCTATCTTGTTTTTCAGCTGAAGCTCAGAGAAGTCACACAACTTGCCCGTTGCACAGCTAGTAGTTGCCAAAGTCAGGATTTGAACCTGGGACCATCCCTGCTTCCAGTGTCTCCCACAGCATCCCAGGAGAGCTGTCCTGGTGGGAGGCCTGGGCTGAGGATTCTGGAACGGGACTGGGCAGGGCGCAGGAGGGAGCAGGGTTCATCTGCCTCAGATTCAAGGCATAGAGAAGTGGGTAAAGGCGGGAGGCTGGGCAGAGGGTCTAGGCCGGTATCCTGGGCTCTGCCAGGAGCTGCTCTGGGCAGGTGGGGGGGACAGAGGCCACCTCTCCACCCTCACTTCACACCAACCAATAATTTCCTGCAATTATCTGGAAAAGATTAATTAGCAAAGTGCACCATATTGACTGGAGGCTGCCCTGGCAATCGATAAACTTGGGACAGTCTCCCGGGTGCTTGGAGAAGAGGACCAGAACTTGAAAGCGGGGGAGGAAGACCAGCTCTGGCAGGTCTGAGCCTTGTTTTCGAGCCCTGGGGAGGGCTGGTTGGCTTCCTGGGTGGGGCTCAGCTCTGTGACCTCCTGGTGGCTTTGAGGAAGTCCCTTTGCCTCTCCGAGCCTCAGTTTCCCCACCTGTAAGATGGGGGTCTGGGCTGCCTCCAGTCAGGGATCTTCCTTCTTCTCTTATAAGTTCTGGGAGGTGTAGGGGAAAAGGGGGTACAGGGGGCCAGTAGGGCAGCAGCTGTGGAGGGAGCCCCTCTTCTTGTGGCCTCAGCTTCCCTTTGCTGACTTGGGAGCCTACTGGGGACTGAGGAAGCAGAAAGGGTTCACCGAGACTGCCTTTTAAGGACAAAATTGAACATCTGGTCTTTCTGAGGAATCGTCAGTGTACAGCCCCAGGAGCCCTCCACTGCCCCAGGTTCTGGTCAGCCTAAGAGCTGAGTGCGTGCAGCCTGGTGGGGAAGGTGGCAGAGCTAGAGGTCAGGCGAAGGATGGCTCAGGTCCCTACTCCCCCACCTCTCCACTCGGCGCCCCAGCCAGTCTCCAGGCCTCCTGGGGCCCCAGTGCTCCCCTCTGGAAATCGCACACCCCACTGAGCAGTTGGGAGTTTCCAATGGGCCAGGGGATGCCGGCGGCCCAGCCTGGTGCTGGCACAGAGCAGCTGTGGGGAGGATGGAAGCTGCTGTCCATGCAGATCCCCACCCCGACCCCACCCGCATCTGGCAGCGTCCAGCCGTACCCAGTGTCCCCCTCGGATGGTACAAGTGAAGAGAGTTCTGTGGAGGGATTCTGTGCACAGAGGTGCAAGCCAGCTGGGGACACTGAGGCCCCCGCACTCAGAGGGACACGGCCGCTTCCAGGAATGCCACACCAAGGCAGGCATACCCCAAACTCACCCTCTCCCTCGACCCCCAGCCTCCGATCGGGTGATCCTTCCTGGAAGCCAGAGGGTGGGAAGCCTGTGGAGGTCAGCTTCCCAGGGCACAGAGCCGGGCCAGAAAAGTTGGGAACAGACACGTGGTAAAAGGAAAGAACCCACCACCGCCTCTCTTCCCAGGACTTTGGATAAGTATTGGGGAGAGGGGAGGCTTTGGGTGGGAGTGGGGATGAGGGGGTCCTAAGCAGGCGTGGTGTTCACCCCATGTTGCTGATGCTGAGTCCCATGTGACCTCTGCCCGTGGCTCCTCCCCTCCCCCCCTGGGGCCTCATCCCACCCATCAGAGTCTCACTTGGCACCAGTGCTCCCAAAACAGTGCTCCCTGGGGAGTCAGAGAGGATTCCAGACAGGCTGGGTTCTCCAGTTCTCAACTTGCTTGTGCTCTAGGCTTAGGGGCTCCACCTCCCTGAGATTAATTGAGGCCACATCAGCCAAGCACCTCGCACAGTACCTGACACAAAGTAGGTGGTCCACAAAGCATCCCCTTCCCCCCCTCGCCACCCTCTTCCCAATCAGTCCCTGGGGCATCAGGCATTCATCTGATAGTGATTGGGCTCCGGCCCCCGACCCAAGCTGCAGGGAAGCTGGAGTCATTTGTCCTGCGGCGAAGACTGACAGAGCTTCTCCTACGAGCTGGACTCTGGGGACACGGCAGTGAGAGGACAGTGCTGGACTCTGCTCCTGCGAGGTCCACGGGGTCTTATGGAGGCAGACTTGGAGTGGGAGTTCCCAAAGTTTGAGGTGCTGTAGCAGGGGGTGACCCAGAGGGCTGTGGGGTGAGGCCCCTGATGTCAGTCGGCAACACGCTTCCAGGAAAGAGCCCCTTCCTCTGTCCTGTCCTTAGATGCAGGGGGTGCTCGTGTGCAGAGCCCCCTAGGTGGGTCCAAACAGCCCTAAGTCCTGTGCCTGGAGGGGACCAGGAAGGCTGGATGGCTCCAATGTCCCACCTCCACTCACCTCCCGGGTGCCCCCTCACCACCTCACCTCCCGCCAGGCCCTGAGGCCACCTGCCTGCCTGCCACCCACTGGCCACTCCCCAGCCCAGGTCAGCTGCCTGTCCCTGCTCTATTCATCAAGGGCATGACAGCTAAAATTCATTTGAAGATGAAGAAAGTGCCCGCTAATCCGTTCTGGAAGACATTGATAGACTCGCAGCTCAGGGAGAATTGCACAGCAGTAATGAAATTAGGCTAAAACTGCTGGCGGATTGCAGATAATTGCCCTTGTCTGTCACTAGGAATAACATCTCCCAAATCCAACACAAGGATTGTTCAACTTGCAGGAATTTCTTTTCTTTTTTTCTTTTCTTTTCTTTTTTTTTTTTGAGACCGAAAGCCAGGGCTTGGAATCTTTGTCTGGGCAACAGCCTCAGGAGGGTTGGGGAGCAGACATCGCTGTGGTGACTGCCTTCCTTGCCCCTAGAGACCCCCAGGAGCCCCAGCTGCAGCCAGAGAGACAAGGGGACAGGAGGAGGGGGCTGAGCCACGGTCCCGGAACCGTTCCTCCACGGCCCTTTGTGGGTCCCACCCTGAGCCTTGGTTTCTCCTTGATGCCCACCAGCATGGTCCAGCTGGCAAGGCCCTGGGTAGAAATCAGGGAGGAGGGAAATCTTAGGGAACTGCACCTACAGCAATGATGGCTCTGGGTTCTGGGGGGACAGAATCTGGTTGGAAGAGGGCCATAGGACCTTGTATGGAAGTTACCTTTGCATTATGTTGAGATAAAATCAATCCTTCATATAAGAGGATGGACTGTGGGAGATGGGGACAGCTAAGGTCTCCTGAAGCCACTCTCTGGGCCACCATGGGGGTCTAGATTCCTGGAAAGGAAAGTTCTGAGGAGGGACAGTTTATGGACTCACAGGTTTCCCCTGGCTGTTGGTGTGACCAGCACACAGCTGGCACTCAATTCACACTGATGTCATAGAGCGTTCAATGTCAGCCACAACCCCTGTGAATGTCAGCATAATGTCTTTTCACGTGTTAGTATTATAGACTGTTGGATGTCGATATCACTGGATGATGTCACAGAACATTGGAATGTCAACGCCATGCTACGTTCAAATGTCAGTGGCCTGGAAAGCTTGAATCTCCCTCTCACAGGAGGTCAGAGTGTCAGTCAACGTCAAGGACCATTAGTACATGAGTATCATTGACTCAGAGAATCTGGGAGCTGTAAGGAGTCTTAGAGATTGATTTAAACTCTTCATTTGACAGATGCAGAAACCGTGGCCCAGAGAGGTTAAGTGATTCGCCAAAGGTCACACAGCGAGAAGGACCACCCCCCCAGATGTAAGTTTCATCAAGGTCACAGTTTTCTCTGGGTCAGCCGTCAGAAAACATGTAACTCCTTCCTCTCCTCCAAGCCCCACCTGTCCCAGTCCCCCCAGGGTGCTGGTCCCTGGTGCTCAACTCTTGGGGATAGGCCCATGTTCTGGGATTCATAGCAGGATCTCCCAGGATCCTCTGGTCTGCTACCCATGGTTAGCCGGTGTCACTAATCAGCCCCAGCCACTGGCCGAGTCACACTTTCCATCTCCTCATTCTTTTGGATCAATGTGGTTCTGCTGAGGACTTATTATGTCTGATGAGGGCTGAGAGTGAGGTGAGGCTGGAAGAGAGAGTGGACAGGAGGTTCAGAGGAGGGAGACACGATCCTCGCTGAGGGCTTGTGTTCAGGAAGAACTTGACTGTGAACAGGATCTCGAAAGAGCCAACAGGTTTCCATTAGTAGCTTGACTTAGGGTTGGGATCGAGGGAGGAGCTGCACGTGGGGATGGAGGACACTTGCCCCCCAGAATGCAGAGGCGGCCTGATGATAGGGGCAGGGACGGTGGTATCTGATGATGGACAGCAACTCGTTAAGGACCGCTTGCCCATCAGACTTCATCCGCGTCTTCCAACACCTCTAGCGGCACCAGGGATCATCACCCTGGATCAGTGGTTCTCAAAGTGTGCTCCACAGACCTCCTGGGACACCTTTCAGGGAGCCTGTGAGATCAAGACCATTTTCATAATAATCCTAAGTCCCTACTTGCCCTTTTTCACGTGTTGATGGTGTAAAAGTCATGGGTGGATAAAACCTGCTGGCCTCATAGCATGAATCACGGCATTGGCACCAACATGGAATAGAGGTGTTTGCATTTTTTATCCTGAACACTCCCTTGGTTAAAAATTTGACAGCTAGTTTCACTTAAGAACGTTCTTGATGAAAAATAAAAATTTTAATTTTTAAAAATCTCAACTTTTGAGTACACATCTTTTAAATACTCCATGTGACAAAATAGGAAGCACACCCGGAAAGGCCCAGAAAAGTGCCATGTGACTGTTTGAGTTGCGAGCTGCACTAGCCACTTTTTTCATTCAGCATCATTTTCACTCTAAATAATGACACACAGACAAACTATAGCCTTGCTGGCTCGGCGATTTGGCAGGTATTTTCTCGAAAATGCACAAAGTTGCCTGTCAGCTGACAGTATTTGTTGCCAATGATAAAATTTGACTTTCAAGCAAAAATTTGAATTTTGGAGAACTTGTACCTGCCGCTCTGGGTTTGACAGCTTCCTATGGAAAGGCTTACCAAAGAGCTGGGTGGTAATAGTGAATGTGACTTTTTTTTTTTTTGGATATTGTATCATGAAATATGTCAACATTTGGAAGAGCTACATAACTCAGTAAACCAGTACGTTCCCAATGACTAATGCAGAGTGTTACAAAATGAGTAAAAGAGCCATTCAAAGTGCAAAATAGACCAATGGGTTTTAATTTAACAGAATCTGAGAGTTAATGGATGTGGTTTCAGGTGCCATACTGCAGCTAACCTTTAGCGAACTGCCACAGAAGGACTTTTGGTTTAATATCAAAGTAGAATATCCATAGTCATCTGAGAAGGCTATTAGAATATTCTTCCCTTTTCTAGCACACATCTGTGCCAGGTCAGATATTCTTCCTATGCTTCAACCGAAATAAAACATAGCAACAGATTGAAATGCAGAGGCAGATGTGGGAATCCAGCTGTCTCGGTAGGCCATATGTTAAAGAGATTTGTAAAACTGTGAAACAATTAATGAACCGCTCCATTTTACAGATGCAGAAACTGAGGCTCAGAAGGCGACAGAGGTAAGCCTTGGACCAAATCCCTTTCCCCATCTGGGCCTCCATCTCATCTGGTTGCCGACCTCCAAGAATCCCCTGGCCAAGCGTCTTCTCACGGCTCCTGCCCAGGCATCCGGGAGGCGGAGCGGCGCAAAGCCAGGCCTCGTCTCCCTGGCCCCTGCCAGCCCGCTTCTTACCCTGCTGCCCAGGTTGGGCGGGGTCCAGGCCAGGGCAGCTGGCAGCTGGCCCCACGTCCCTCCGGCTGGTGAGGAGGTGACCAGGGCCATTTGCGGTAATGGATTGCGGGCGGGTGGTGGCTGGGTGAAGGAGTACATTGGCCGCGGCCCTTAATGCCTCACAAGCCAGCTCTGGCATGGGTAATTTACTGCTGCCGACAATAACATATTTCACTTCCCGTCGCCCCGATGAAGATTAGTTGTGTTTGAAAGTGGCTGAGTACACAGTCAATTCCGCTTAAACGTTTACAGTCAGCTGAGCACAGATAATGCCCCCTCCAACATGTGTCTGGGCCTCCTGTGGCTAGAGAAGGGGCCCGGATCAGGGGCAGGGGGTCGCAGCCCAGGGAAGGGGCTGCAGCTGCGCGGAGGGAGGGATTCGGGAGCTGGGGGCTGGGCAGAGGTCTACGGCTTCCTTTGGCCCCGCTTTTCAGATTGTCTTTTAAAATCATCCGTGCAACAAATGCTTCCCCGGGACTGGCCAAGGACATCTGTGTAGATGGGTATGGGGAGGATTCAAAGCCATGATTACATTTCATCCCGACAACATCCCTGGGAGGCAGGTCTTATCTCCAGTTTCCAAAAGAATGGAAACTAAGGCTCAGAGAGGCTCATTAGCTTTCTGGATGTCACACAGCTGGTACCAGATGGGGCCATGATTTGAACCCAAGCCTGATGGAGTTTCTGAGTCTTGAGTTGTTTCTAGTGACCTGGATTCTACCAGCTTAAGCCCTGGGCTGGGCAGGGTCGTCTGCCCAGGGCTCCCGGGTGAACTGTAGACTTGCATCCTCTGTGCACCCATGTTTGGGTCGACTACCAGGCTCCAAGGCTCAGGCTTAGAATCCCTGGGTCATATGGAGGGTCCCGTGGGTGCCATGAGTCTGATGGGATTGGAGGCTGGACAGAGTCCCAGGCACAGAACTTGACTTGCTGGGGAGGGAAGTTTCCCCTGACAAGCAGGCTTCTTGCCGTCTTTGGGAGCAGAGTGGTTTGAGGATTGGGTGCAGCTCCCGCCAGGCTTGCCGGTGACACTCTGAAGGCTCTGGATCGGGTACAAATGGAGGCCCCAGCACCAGCCCTGGGGCCTTCTCTTCCCATCATGGGCCATGTCCAGAACTGGAGGGGCCTCACTCCCACACAGGGGGACACCAGCCTGCTAGGGTCACACCACCCCCTTCAAACAGCCACCTCTTGACCTTGGGCTTGGGGGTGCTCACATCTGTGACAGGTTTGTTCTGGGAGGATGGACCTCGGAAGAGGACTTCCAGGCCTTGGAAGTGGGCTCAGGGCTCTTAGAGAAGGGGATTCCAGGATGCCGGCTTCCTGAGTATGGTCAGCAGAGGCACAGGCTCCTGGTGGGCACATCCCCTGGGCCTGTAGATACTTCACCCTGTGGGAAGGGGCGTGGTCAGCCCTGTAAGACACAGGTGGCGCCCATCCAAGGTGGTGCAGCCGCCCAGCCAGACTTGCTCACGAGGCGGGGGGAGAAGGGGTGAGGGGGTGGCCTGGGCTTCTCCCCTCCTCACCGCTCCCCAACCTGAGCCAGCCCCGAAATTCCTCCGAGGGGCATCCACGCCCGGGGGTGCTGCAGGCACTGCACCCAAAGCCTGCCGGGAAGAATCAGAGGCTTGCCTGTCTGGCCTGAGGCTGGGCCTTCCACAGCCAGAACCACGCTGTAAGCAACAGCCTTTATTGAGCGCCTGCAGTATGCCAGCTCTTCTCCAGGCCCCTCCAGCATTATTCCACTCAAGCTGCATGGTATCCTGGCTGGTGGCTGTTCCCTCTCCCTTTCTCAGAGGAGAATGAGACTCAAAGCGGGGAGGAGGACACACAGAAGGAGGGATGGAGCCAGGATTCAACCCTGGGTCTGCGCTCCTATGAGGGGGCCTGGCCTCTGTGCTCGGGACACGTGGTGTGAGAGAGAATGTGATTGTGTGTGTGGGTGGCCACTCATGTCCCTGTGTGACAGATGGGGTGTATCCCATGCTGAGTGTGATACCGTGTCTGGTAAGTCATGCCCGTGGATGCCATGGGAAATGCGTCTCCCAGGGTTACACTGTCCCAGTTACGCTATGTTTTTCCATGTCTTTAGGACACGGCCATGTGACCCTAAGTTGTTTGTGTGATATCAGTGTCGGTGTCTATCCATGCCTGATGACACCATCTGGGTGACCTGTGTCTGTGTGACCCCCATCTATCCGTGTCTCATGACATTGTTGGGTGACCTTGTGTACGGGTGGTGCTGTCCCCAGTGAGGAGCTGTAACTGGGTAATTCGCAGGGTCGAGAGGCCGCGCTGGACACTGGGTGCTGGCAGAGCTTGGTGGCTGCTGGACCCATCTCTGCAGTCCCAGCCACCCTGCCCACCTACCTGGCCATGTGGGGACCCTGAGGCCTGGGCCCCTGAGTGGGGGAAGTGGCCCCAGAGGCTGCGGTCCTCGATCACACCGACCAGAGTGCCTGCCACTGGGCAGGGCTGACCCCATGTCATCTTGTCATCCCTCCACCCCAGGGGGCACCTCTCACCAGCAACTCTCTGTCCTCAGCAGCAGCAGTGGCAGAGCCCTCCGTCCGGGGCTGCACCCCATCCCAGCCATGTCCAAGTCTGGCCCCTCTGTGGGGCCCCCAGGACCCTCCCCCCCATCCACTTATCAAGCTCCAATGAGCCAAGCCTATTCCAGGCACTGGGGATTCAATCAATTCCCTGCCCTCACCAAGCACAATGAATAGATGTGCTCAGGCCTGGAGCACCCCCATTAGACCACCCTTGGATGCTGAGCCCCTGCCTAGCTTCTGCCCCCATGGTAACCCCAGCACAGCTGAAGCCTCCTGAATTGGAGGATAAGGAAGTCGGGATGGGATTTTTGAGCCTGCCCGATGTCCCCTTGCTGTGTGACCTTAGATATATTGCTTAACTCCTCTGGTCTGAGACATGAGATGACCTAAGAAAGGGCTTGACGGTTTGGAAGGGCAGCAGACACAGCAGACTGCCCTGCATGGCACAGAGCTCTGCGGTGTTCAGAGGGCTGCTGCCGCCACCACCGATGATGCCAGAAATGGCAACTTCCGTCTCTTAGCACAGGCCTGGGGCCAAGCTCTTTGTGTGTTGTAGCTCCTCGGAGGCAGGCCCTCTTTTATTTTCACTCTGCAGATGGGGAAACAGGTTCAGAGAGGGCAAATGACTTGCTCAAGGCAACCACAGCAAGAAACGAACAGGCTTAAACCAAACCTGTATTCAGAACAACTCCCGTGTCCCCTACCATTGTCTCCAGTATGGATGGGGCGTGGCAGGAATGACTATCCCTTTTACAGCTGGGGAGACTGAGGCTTAGAGAGGGGATGTGACGTTTTGGGGTCTCTGGACTCCCAAAGCCAGTGCTCTCTCCCACCCCTCCCTAATCTCTCTACCCTCCTGAGTGCAAATCACCATGGTGGGGTGGGGGAGGGCTGGGAGGCAAAGAGAGAAGGCTGTCAGAGACAAAGAGCCGCTGTGGCCGCACAATGGTGACAGTCCAAGCCAGATGACAGGCACTGGGCTTCAAGAGCAGCTTGGAGCCCACCTGCAGCTTCCTCCAGACAATGAGAAGCCTATGCTCCTGGGGGGTGGGGCACAATAGGCACCCTGTGTTCAGGGGCCTGCCTCTCCCTGCACCCCTCTGGGGATGAGAGATGGCCCTGGCAGCCACTGCCTGGCCTAGGAACAAGGGGCGAGGGGCTGGTGGGCTCACACATGGTGGTGGTGGGAGGGGGAATGGGCAGCCCACCCACATGGCAGGATTAGGAAGGTCTCTCTTTCCCGACCCAAACACCCCTCTGTAAGTGGTCTCTTACCTTGCCTGAAAATGTAGAAGTAGCTCTCTATTCCCTCTGGGCAAGCAACTTAAGTTTATCTCCGAACTTCTGGTTCTCCACCTGTAAAATGAAGATGATAGATTTCGCTTGGCAGAGGTGCTATTAGGATTAGATGAGGGAGACACGTTGAATGACACGTAGTAACGGCGTGAGATGTGTTAGTTCCTTTTCATGATGGGTGAAAGGATGGATGGGTGGGTGGGTGGGGTGATGCGTGGATGGGTGAACGAATGAATGGATGGAGAGGAGATGAGTGGACGGATTAGATGAGTGGAAGGATGGCTGGCCGGCTGGCTGGCTGGGCGGATGCGTGGATGGATGTATGGATGGAGGGGAGATTAGATGAGTGGAAGGACTGGTAGATGGAAGGATGGGTGGGTGGATGGATGGATGGGTGGGTGGATGGATGGATGGATGAACGGCTGAAGGAGACAACAGATGAATGGAAGTATGGATGGGTGGATGGATGAATATCACATTAGGGTCTAGGTAGCAGGTGGATGGAGGAATGGCAGATGGAAGGAGGCGTGATGGCTGGGGAAGTCTGAGAAGGCTTCCAGGAGGAAGTAAGCTGCAGATAAACAGAGAGAAGGGTATTGTGTGTTCCTCAAGGGTAGGCAGTGTGCATCTCCCAGCTTTGAATCCCCATCTTCTGGCCCGAGCCTCCACGCAGAACAGGTGCTCAGAGATCCCCTCTCCCTGGATCTCAGGTCTGTGCCAATCAAGGTCCCAGTGTGTCCCATCTCTCACCAGCCCCTTCCAGTGGACGGGATGAGGACTCCAGTCCCTCTCCATCCTTGGTGGAGGTGGAAAGGCAGGAGACTTGGAGCCAGGTGGCCCTGGATCCGAGTTCCAGCTCTACCTCCTACTTGCTGTGTGACTTCAGGCCCGTCCCTTCCCCTCTCTGAGACTCAGCTTCCTCTGCTCGTACGCTAGGCACCCTCATCCCAACCTCACTGGCATTGTGGGTAGCAAGAGAGATGATGGAGATAGAAGCTCTCGGCACACAGTCGCTGCACAGTCACGAGTCTGGCTGAGACTTAGGGCAGAGGAGAAGCAGACGGCAATGAGGAGGATCAGGACTCAGAGCCCCTGCCAGGCCTGACCTGTCCCCTCCTGAATCCGAATAGTCCCCTGTCTCCTGTCCTCTGACCCCTGAAACTAGAAGGAGCCGACGGGACATTCCATAATTTAAAGAGAACAAGCAAGAGACTCTCGCTCCACAGCCACCTCTTAATGGAATTACCATAAAGGGCTTCTTAATTAAAAACAAGAAGCTGGGGACAGGTTCATATCCATGATTCAGGGCCTGGTGCTGCAGCCGCCCATGGTTTCATTTCCCTTTATTTGTGTCTCACTCTCGGCATGAACTCTATTGTTAAAATCCTGCGTGAAAAATGGGCCTGACTTTTCAGGTGGAGCTGTAAATATTTACCCTGCCTCATACGGGTCCCCCTGTTGCGGGAAGCTTGGGGGCTTTTCAATGCAGCTTAAGACATCCCGGCGATGTCTCATTAAAATTTAGTCTTGCCTTTTTCGTCTGCTCTGATTAACGCTCAGGGCATGGGAGAGGCAGCTGCGGCGGGGGCGGGGTGGGGGGGGCGGACATAGACGTTGAGTGGGGAGCGGGTTAGGGGATCCTAGTTGTACGGAGCTGACGCCCTCCCTTTTGGGGTCACAGGCGCCCCAGCCCGGAACAGCGGACAAGGCAGGGGACATGGCCGGGAGCTGGTTCTGCCTCTGGGAAGGGGCTACTCAGGGCCGACCTGTGGGCTGCTCCAACTCTACCCTCCCAGCCCCTTCCTCACAGAGCCAGGGGTCCTTCCTCGTCCCTCCCAGCCCCTCGTCCCTCCCTTTCTTCTTCTGGATACACCATGCTCTCTTGAGCCTCTAGGCCTTTGCATCTCCTCTTCCCCCTGCCTGGCTACTTGTCCACCCCTGAGCTCCTTCCCATCTCTGCCTACGTGTCCGTTCCTTGGGAGATGGTCCGGGTCCCAGGCTGGGTTAGGAGCCCTCCTCTCTGTGCTGGCCGGGATTGTAGCAATGTCACACTGGGCTGTCATTTCTGCCTACTTGTCAGCCCCACTCCATCTGTCTGTGGACTCCCTGGAGGTAGGGAGTGTTTCTTGCTCCCCACCAAGTCCCCAGCTCCAGGACTGAGCCTGGAATGGGGAATAAAGGTTGAACGGCCACGTGGGTTCAGGGGCGGGCGCAGAGCGTCTCGTATGGCGATTCCCTGTGTCACCCCCTGGGCTGTGCCACGAGGCCCTGCCCAGGTTTGGTGGGGAGTCTGAAGGCCTGGGGGTACCCCAGCTGGGCTCTCCCCTCAGTTCAGGTGCAGGGCCTGAATCGCAGAGACACTGGGCAGGGGTCTACTCGCCGGGGTTTTGGGAACAGCTTCAGTGAGTTATAATTCACACATTCGAAGTGTATCATTCAATGGTTTGCAGTATCTGCACAGAGTACAGATATTGCAACCAGCACCACAGTTGTACATTTCCCCGTTTCCCCCGGAAGGGAACTCCCTGCTCATTAGCGCGTGTGCACACGCGCACACACACACACGCAGCCTTGGCAACCACTAGTCGTTCTGTCGTGTGGACTTGCCTATTCTGGGCATTTCATATAAATGGAATCATACAACACGTGGTCTTTTGCTACTGGCTGCTTTCACTTGGCATCCTGTTTTCAGGGTTCATCCACACTGTAGCATGTATCAGCATTTCATTCCTTTTTAAGGCTGAATGCTATTCCATTGTCTCGATGGGCCACATTTTGTTTATCCCTTCCTCAGCTGCTGGACATCTGAGTCGTTTCTGCCTTTTGTCTGTTATGAATAATGCAGCTATGCACATTTGTGCACAAGTTTTTGGTGTGTACGCATGTTTTCATTTCTCGGGGGTGGAAACTGCGGAAGAGAGGGAGTTCCCTGGCGGTCCAGTGATTAGGAGTCGACACTTTCCCTGCCGTGGCCCTGAGTTCAATTCCTGGTCGGGGAACTGAGATTCTGCAAGCTGCATGGTGCGGCCAAAAGAAAAAAGAACCTGAGGAGGAGAATATGCTTGGGTTTCGTGATGGCATTTTGGCAGCTCTGAAGCTTTTTGGCAGCCTTCTAGGTGGCGAGGGAGGGACTGTGCTGAGACGTGGTGGGAGGGGTGGGAGCACCAGCAAGAGGGGAGCACAGCAGTCCCTGTCTGCCTGCCAGGAACACAAGAGTCACTCTGTCTCTGAGCCTTGGGCTCACCATCTGCCCAACGGGGACAACCAAGGCGCCTCCCAGAGTTGGTGGGGGCCACGGGAAACAACAAGGCTGCAGGAAGAAGGCTCACAGGAAACATTCTCCTTTGCTGGGTGTGGGAAGGGCCCTGGAGATGCCGTGTCGACTGTCCAGGACTGCCACCCCTGCCAGCAGGGGATGGGGTGGAAGAGCCAGGATTAATGGCACTGACTATATCGCCCTGAGAGGGAGATGTCATTAGGCCCCCATTTTGCAGATGAGAACACGGAGGCCTCAAGAAGCAAAGTCACTTCCCGGGTCACAGTTGCAGTCCCCACATCTGCCGGATGAAGTCTTTCCCTCAACCCGCTCCCAGCCTGGCCCTGCCTCCTCCTGGCTGCCGTGAGAAGCAACGAGAAGCCAGGTTCCTTTTGTGGGTGCGAGTCCCCGAAGGGCTGGGACGATCTGTCTTGTCCCCTGCTGTGGTCCCAGTGCCCAGAACAGTCCTTGGCACAAAGAGGGCGCTAGGCAATTTTGCCAGAAGGATGCATGATTTGGAGACTCTGTTTCCCCATCTGTGAAATGGGCATAACATCCAGCCCCTGCGCTTGTGAAAGCACAGGGCACAGAGCCTGAGCTTTTCAGATGGCATTCCCGCCTCTCCCTCCTCCCCCACCGGGATGGTGTTGGGGCAGGGCTGGGAGACCAGCCCTCACCTGGGGGCGGGTCCCCTGGGAGGAGAATGGGACGACAGTCAGAGTCCATGGCTGGTCCTGCCCTAGAGCTTGTGGGGGCACCTGGCGCCTCTCCTGCTGCCCTCTCCCTCTTCCCAGGTTGGTCCCCATCAGTCAGCTCCGGCACACTTCTCTGGGTTCCTGACCTCAAGTTCTGCCCATCCTGGGGGTGCCGAATGAGTACGTCTTCTGCACAGAGGTGCCCTCGCTCCTTTTCCAGCTAATGGAGCCAATTAGTGATGTCAGGAGGCCTCTCCCCTGTGATTCCACTACAGCAGCCAGATTTTTAAAGTCCAGATTATCAGAGGCCCAGCCCTGCCCCTTGCCCACCCAGAAGTGGTAGCAGAGGGAGGGGTGTCCCCAAGGTGGAGGTGGTCAGAGGCCTGGCTTCGAGGGGGCCCTAGCTTCCCTCCCCCCATTTGCAGGCACCACTCTGCCAGGGAATCGGCCCCTGCCCCCTGTGGGCTGTGGGCTGGTGGGAAGGGGAGTGGGACCAAGGCCTCCCCACTTCCCAACGGCCAGCCTTTCCCTGAACCAGCTCACAAAGGTAGCACCATTGATTGCAGAGCTGAAAGTCCCCTGGGGTTGCAAGACCCAGAGCCTGTGCTTTGTCAACCTCAGCGACAGGTCGGTGCTGCTATTGCATTATTATTATTGTCAACATTCTCCACAGATACACTTTGCAAATTGCTTGCCCTGGTGGAAAAAACTGTGGGGTGGGATTGAGGGGCCTGGGTTCTGGCCCCTATCTGCTATGGCCCAAGTGATCTTGGGAAATCCCACCCCTCTGAGCCAGGAGCCACCCTCCGTACAGTGGCAGTGTCTTGCGGTGGCCGAAGCCCAGGCTGGGAGCCAGGTTGCCTGCTCTGCTCTGCATAAACAGGTGAGCTGGGAGAGGTGACTTAAACACTCAGGACCTCCGTTTCCTCACCTGTAAAATGGGAGCATAATAGTCCTCACTCAGCTGGGTTGTGGTGAGGCTATCTGTCGGGGCTACGTGTGCAACGCCCGGCTCAGCAGATTGCTATGCAGCAGACCGAATCAGGGGTTATAGGATCAAGACCACAGGGTGACACCTGACCCCCTGCCTGTGGCAACCGCCCAGGTAGATGTTTGAGGGGGGCGGTCCACGCATCACCCAGGGGCTGCGGTTGGAGGAGAGCCGTCGTTTGTGTCATTTTCCAACCTGCCACAGGGAATCAAAGGCTCTGAGGGGCCTGTTAGCACCCATTCTCTGCGGATCACTCAGACAATTTCCGCAGTGCTCCACGACAATGGGCCATAATTAAGGTGTCAGCATATCATTTAGCCCTTTCAGCGCAAAGCCCAGAGACAGGCCGGGCAGTCTTCAGCCCCTTTAATGAGAGATGCTTAGAAGGAGTGAGAGGGTGGGAGGTGCGCATGCGCGAGTGGGGGGCGGTGCACGTCCCCCAGAAGCCTTCACTGACCCAGGGGGACCGACCAGATGGGTGTCTGAGCAGTGGAGTTGGGAGGAAGATGAGATAGGCCTGGAGGGGAGGAGGGGCACAGAGGACCAAGGACAGGCTGGCTGGGTGCATCAGCTGTGCCCTCAGCCCCCTGAGTCCCTGCCAAAGCCCTCTTGAGGCTGTGTGGCCAGCAGCCTGTGCAACCTCCCTCTCCTTTCTAGACAGTGAGCTCCTTGAAGACAGGCACCACGGGTGCCACCTCTGTCTCTGTGCCTCCAGTTCCTTGACCAAGAGCGGCTTAAAGGTTGTAAGAAAGAATGGAGAAAGGGAGGGAAAGACAGAAAAACAGACAAGGTAAGAGGAACCAAAGGCAAAGGTTTGATAGTACGAGGGATGGGGTATGAAAATGATAGAAGCCTGAGAGAAAGGTGCAGAGGAGTGTGTGTGTGTGTGTGTGTGCACGTGTGTGCACACGCATGTGTGTGTTGTGGGTTGAATTATGTCCCCCACCAAAAAAAGATATGTGAAGTCCTAATCCCCAATACCTGTGAATGTGACCTTTTTGGAAATGGAGTCTTTGCAGATATAATCAAGTTAAGGTGAGGCCAGGGAATTCCCTGGTGGTCCAGTGGTTAGGACTCGGCGCTTTCACTGCTGGGGCCCCGGATTCAGTCCCTGGTCGGGGAATTAAGATCCTGCAAGCTGCGCAGCATGGCCAAAAAAAAAAAAAAGTTAAGGTGAGGTCATTAGGGTGGGCCCTAAACCAATATGACTGGTGTCCTTTTAAGAAGAGGAGAAAAGACACAGACGCACAAGGGAAATGCCATGAGACGACAGAGGCGGAGATTGGAGTGATGCAGCTGCAAGTCAAGGATTTAGGGCCACCACCAGAAGGTAGGAAGAGACAAGGGAGGATTCCACCCAGCGTTTTAGAGGGAGAGTGGCTCTGCTGACATCTTGCTTTTGGACATCTGGCTTCTAGAACTGTGAGAGAATACATTTCTGTCATTTTAAGGCTTCCAGCTTGTGGTGCTTTGTTATAGCAGCCCTAGAAAATTAAAGTAGTGTGTATACATATGTGTGTGTGTGTAAGAAAGCGAGGAAAGGAGAGAGAGAGATGAAGATGCAAAAACACCGTGCGTTAGTGCCTGTGAAAACGAAGTCTTCAGCGTAGCCTGGCCTAGTGCACTTTCTGTGTTGAAAGACTCTCTTAACAACAGCACCACTATCCCCATAACTACGTCCACCCCCATCATCACCACCATCACCATCATGACCACCACTGTCATCACCATCAACCACCATCATGACCACTATCACCATCACCACTACCACCATTATCACAACCACCGTCATCACCATCATGACCATCATCACCATCGTGACCACCACTATCATCACCATCATGACCACCATCATCTCCCGTCATCCCCACTGTCACTATCATGACGACCGCTATCACCATCACCCTCATGACCACCACCACCAAGTGTGGGAGGAGAAGCAAAGAGGGAGAAGGCAGAGCCCTGGGGAACACCTGCATTCAGAGGCAGGCAGGAAAGGAGGCAGCTGTACAGGCAGACAGCCAAGCAGTCACATCTGGGGAGGCAGGAGGAGAAGAGAAAGCAGGAATCTCAGACTCGCAGGGAGGAGGGAGCTAGAACAGTGTCTGGTTCCCCAGAGAGGCCTGTGAGGTGGGGCTGGCGCACATCCCAGGGTAGAGGAGAGCATTCTTAGGGGATGGGGGCCCAGAGCAGATGGCAGTGGGTTGAGGGGTGAATGGAAGGTGGGAGTGGATGAAGGCACCAGGCTGGGAGTTGGAAAGATTCTCCCAGTTGGTGGGTGGAGAATGGATGGAGGGGACAAGCCTGAGATTCCCAAGGAGACTGGGGGGGGGCTGGGCTGGTCCTCCAGGTCGGGGGACAGGGGCAGCCCCACCTGGGACAGAGGCCTGTGGGAGGGGCCTCGGGAGCCTGGAAGGAAGCAGCCTTGGCTGGGCTGCCTCACTGGGCAACTCATCCTCATCCCCTCTGTCTTAGTGTCCTAGGGCGGCTGTAACCAAGTACCATAAAGTGAGTGGCTTAAAACAGCAGAAATGTATTCTCTCAGAGTTTTGGAGACCAGAAGTCTGAAATCAAGGTGTCAACAGTGTTGGTTGCTTCTTGGGGCTCTGAGGTCAAAACCATTCCACGCCTTTGTCCTAATTTCTGGTGGTTGCCAGTAATCCTTGGTGTCCCTTGGAGTCTAGATGCATCACTCCAGTCTCTGCCTCTAGCATGACATGACGTTCTCCTCTCTGTGTTTGTGTGTCAACACCAACCCACCCCAATTCAGTATGAGCGCATCTTAACTTGATGACACTTGCAAAGGCCCTATTTCCAAATATAGTCACATTTACAGGTACTAGGGGTTTTGTATTTTGAGGGTTGGGGACACCATTCTACCCACTACAGCCACTGGCACACTGGCAGCTCTTTTTCTTTTTTTTCGGCCATGCCACGTGGCGTGTAGGATCCTAGTTCCTCGACCAGGGATTGAACCTGCATCCCCTGCAGTGGAAGCGTGGAGTCTTAACCACTGGACCGCCAGGGAAGTCCCCCTTTTATTTTAGCAGCTCATTACTAGAGGCATTTAATAAGCACCTCATGGGCACTAGAGCCAGCCCAGGCATGGGGCTCCTAGTCTCACGAAGCTTACAGTCTATGACCAAAACATGTGGCAGAAGCTTTGCGGGACAGGACTGGGGCTCAAGCAGGGGGTGTGAGTGCCAAGGGGCCACGTGTTGGAATGCTGCCCTCAGAGCTGGACTAGGAAAGGAGGCAGGCTGGGGGGAAGGGGCTGCACCCTTGGCCCCCAGCCCTTCCCCACCTTCCCTGGCATTTGGATAAACCCACAGAGGAGCTTGTGACATCTGGAGCCCGTGCAAACGGAGCATAAATTAGCTCTAACAATCACATCTGCAGCCGCCATGCTGCAGTCTGTTTCCTGCCGAGCCCTGGGTGGGCTTGGCGTGGGCAGGAGGGCAGAAGCTGGCCCCATATGTGCCTGAAACCCTCACTGATAGCATCGCTGTGTTTAGAAGCTTCTGCTGAAATGTGTTCATGTTCGGGACACATGGGACCCAGGATTCTCTTCATAGATGGTGGAATTGGGGTGTTAAGAGATGTGGACATAGACAGGAGGAAATTTGAAGGGTGGAGAAGGAGGGAAGGGGCACCTCCGGGGCTGAAGGAAGGTAAGGGCAAGACCCAGTGGCTAAGAGGCCATGGGCGGGTGCACAAGCAAGAGCCTCACACCCTTCTCTGTGCTCCCTCCCTCCCACCCTTCTCCATGCTCCCTCCCTCCCACGCTTCTCCGTGCTCCCTCCCTCCCACCCTTCTCCGTGCTCCCTCCCTCCCACCTCATGCTGGGGGTCCCAGAGCCAGCCAGGGGTGTGGGGGAGCAAGGGGCCACCGTGGACCAGACCTTTACATAAATTAAGTCATTGTCCTTCATCTAACCTTGACCATGTCCTTGTGAGGGTGGTTTGTATCGTGCGCATTTTACAGATGAACAAACTGAGGGGCTGAGATCGTACCATTAAGAGGCACCTATACCAGGGCCCAAACCAGGTGCTTCGACTCTTCCTCATCTTCATTGTGTCACCTTGCACCTGATGAAGAAAGGGTGTTGCACATGTGTGTGCATGAGTGTGAATACGTGAATACATGTGTGCAGTGTCAGCGTGTGAGTGTGTGTGTGAAAGTGAGGGGAGGCAGCCACAACCCAAGATCAAAGTGTGGGAACCAGAACCTCCTTTCCCCCTCCTGCCCCAATCAGCAGGGCCACCGTGGATAGTCATCCTCCGGTCTTAAGCACCTACTGTACACAGGACCAGCGCTTTGACGCACACAGCCGCTTACCCACCTACTCATTCATTCAATTTCACAGGCCATTTCATGAGCACCTACTACAATCCAGTCTCTGGACCAGGCACTGGGGACACGAGATGAGTGGGGCAGTTCCTGACCCTAAGGTGCTCGCTCTCCAGTGCAGGGGGGGGCAGCCGTGGAACAGCTGAACTTGGTAGCAAACTGTGGTTGGCGTCCTAAGAGATTAAAGAGATAGGTTTCCAGAGGGTGGCGTTTGGAAATTTGCTTCCCGAGCACAGGGACCATGTCTGTCTGGTTCATGCTGAATCCCAGCTCCCAGCGCAGTGCCAGGCACACCACAATTGCTTGCGCCTGTACGTGTTTGTCGAATGACTATTGATTGAAAGATGGGCAGGTTCTCAGCACGCAGAGTTGGGGTGGCTGATCATCCTGGCTGAGGACCCTGCGGCGCAGAGGTGGGGAAGCACTAAGATGTCTGGAGGAACGGCTTTTTGGGGAGGCTCAACTAGGAAAAGCATGTCCCCGAGAATGAAATAGACCTGAGGGAATCCTGGCCCCAGCACTTATGCACTGGCTGTGTGAGTCTAGGCAGGTTTCTTAACCTCTCGGATCCTCTGCATTCTCATCTCCAAAGCAGAGCCTCCTGTATTTGCACGGTTATTATTATTTGGGGGGAAATGTTTTCCTTTTTATTGTGGAAGCCTTTAAACACATAATGAAGGGGAAAGAATAGAATAATGAACTCCCACGACCCCATCCTCCAACCTCAACACTTACCAACATTTTGCCATCCTGGTTTGAAGATACTTAGATGGTGATTAAACCCAGTAGATGAGTGACAACAATAGCAGTAGCTCGACGGGGTTAGGACACGCGGGCAATGACAATTCCACCGTCACTGCTGCCTGGCAGCAGGAGGTAGAGGGTTGAAAGGAGTGGGACTGGAGGCCACAGCTACTGCAAGGTGCACCCGGATTTCAGAGACGTTCAAAGGTGAAGAAACGCGCGTCCTAGCATTGATGAAGAGCAGCAGTGAGGCCAGGCTGCATTTTACTTGTGAGACATAGAGTTTGTACCTAAGGTGGGGAAGAGGTCAAGATTTTCCTCACTCGATGTTTCGTGAGTTTCCCTGTTTGTTTGTTTGTTTGTTTCAGAGAAGAGCCCCTTGCGAGGTTATTAGGATCAAAAGTGATCGTGGGGTGTAAGGAGGTGGCTGCTTGCGGTGTGGTTGGGTGTGGAGGATAGGACCGGGAGAGGCGACCCTTGAGCTGAAACCTAATTAACACGGAAGAACATTCCAGGCAGAGGGACAGGCTAGAGCTGACCTTTAGGTTTAGAAATCTGCATGAAGTTAAGTGAGCTGTTGCCTGACAGTGATGGGGGGGAGCAGGAAACGAGGCTGGGGTAGCAGTCAGAGCACCCTCGGCCTTGGAGGCCGACCGGTGACGTTTTCCATCTTTATTTGCTCCATGTCTGCCTGTCCCCTCTGGAGTGTCAGCCACTTGGGGGCAGGGACTTTCTCACTGTATTAGGGTTCTCCAGAGAAACAGAATCAATAGGAGTGTGTGTGTGTGTGTGTGTGTGTGTGTGTGTGTGTGTGTGTGTGTGTGTGTGTGTGTGTGTGTGTGTGTGTGTGTGTGTGTGTGTGTGTGTGTGTGTGTGTGTGTGTGTGTGGTGTTGGTTCGTGCAGTTACGGAGGCTGACAAGTCCTAAGACCTACAGTCAGCAAGCTGGAGACCCGGGAGAGCTGATGGGGTAAGTTCCAGTCCGAGTCTGAGTTGGAAGGTAGGAGAAGATGGATGTCCCAGCTCAAAGACAGGCAGAGAGAGAGACAATTCTTTTTCACTCCGTTTTTTGTTCCATTCGGGCCTTCAGTGGATTGGTTGGGGTCCACCCACATTGGGGAGGGCAGTTTGCTGTCCTCAGATCACAATTCAAATGTTAAGCTCATCCGGAAACACCTTCACAGAATATTTGACCAAATGTCTGGGTACCCTTGGTCCCAGGCAAGTTGACACATAAAAAGAACCCCCATACTCCCAGCATCCAAGACAGCCTGACACAGAGTAGGAGCTCAATCCACATTAATTGAATGATTGAATGAATGAATGAATGGTGGGGTTGGAGAGACTTGACTTTGACATGGGATCCCCCCTGTATGGCTGAAGCCACTCTTGCTTCAAATCCACACAAAACCCACCTCCTTGTCTGGGGCATCTTCTCTGCATCTCCCCCTCCTGGGTGTACCCGACCTCTCTCTCCTTGGGCCTCCCGGAGCCCTGGGTCACGTTGTCTCTGTTGGGACCCTCCAGGTTGTCCCCAGGGATGCCATCCCAGGGGAGGACCCCTCCCCCCCGGTAGATATCCTCCGGGGCAGCATCTGGATTCCATTCACCTCCACATCCTGAACGTGCAAATGGCAGATGCCCCCTCCCTGCCCCACTCAGCATAAAGGATTCATGGAGTAGATGCTTTTTTTTGCTTTTTTTTTTTTTTTTTTTTTTTTTGCAGTACGCGGGCCTCTCACTGTTGTGGCCTCTCCCGTTGCGGAGCACAGGCTCTGGACGCGCAGGCTCAGCAGCCATGGCTCTCGGGCTCAGCCGCTCTGCGGCATGTGGGATCTTCCCGGACCGGGGCATGAACCTGTGTCCCCTGCATCGGCAGGCGGACTCTCAACCACTGCGCCACCAGGGAAGCCCCGGAGTAGATGCTTTGAAGGATCTTCTAACCGTCAAAAGGGCTCCCCATTCCTCATAGGGTGCCTGGAATCCCCTGGAGCATCAGTCTGAACATACGTGTGGTGTCCTCAGAAGACCCCCAGGGAAGATGTAGGGGGTCCAGGTTGCCAGCCCCTGGGATTCGTGAGTGTGTGGACGGAGCACAGGCAAGATGTGTCCCCTTGAGCCCTGGGAGGTAGCCACAGTGGGTATCGCCTCTGTGCCCACGTTACAGATTGGGAAACTAAGGCTTATTTGTCGAGGGGAGTCGCGGCACTGAGAGCCTGAGTGACCCGCCTAAGGTTTCCTGCTGCTTCTCAGAGGAGCCCAGACTCAAATCCAGGGCTTTCTGACTTTAAACCCCATTCGCTTCATCCCAGACCATTTTGTAGACCACGTCTGGGCCCTGGCCCATCTGTATTAGATTCACTGAGGGAACTGGTTTGCAAAGGCAGGATCCCAGGCCTCACTCTGGAGATTCTGTTTCAATGGATCTGAGTTGAGACCCAGGACTCTGCCTTTTTAGTCAGCTCCCAAGCCAATCCTGATGCTTTCTGAAGTGTGAGACCCACGGGCTACACTCTGCTGCTTGTAAGGGGGTAAGACGTGCATCTCAGGACACACAATTTTTTTTTTTGCGGTACATGGGCCTCTCACTGTTGTGGCCTCTCCCGTTGCGGAGCACAGGCTCCGGACGCGCAGGCTCAGCGGCCATGGCTCACGGACCCAGCCGCTCCGTGGCACGTGGGATCTTCCCGGACCGGGGCATGAACCCGTGTCCCCTGCATCGGCAGGCGGACTCTCAACCACTGTGCCATCAGGGAAGCCCCAGGACCCAGAATTTTGAAAGCAAGAGTGATCCGGTCTCTGCCTCCCTGACGGGGGCTGGTCCCCCGGAGCCCTGCTTGATGGGGACTCGGGCTTCTGCCTCTGCCCCCCTACCTCCACAGGGGCTGCTGCCAGCAAGTGCAGCTCTGCTGGTAAAGTCTTTATCGGGAATGTCGCCTAATGCATTCATATCAAACAATAGCGCCTCATACATCATCCCTGCCAGAGGCCACCTCCGCTAGGACAAGCACAGTCCATTACCCTGACGGGCGCAGGCCGTGCGCAAAACAGATAACGGGTCCCAGCTGTGGGGGGCATCCATGGGAGGGGAGTTGTCACCGCCCCAGCCATCATCAAGGGGACCCTGGGCGCCTGCCATTCTGTGCAGTGGGGACAGAGGTCCCAGTCTCACAGCGCAGTCGGTAATTGGTTGAGAACCTGGCTCTGCATCCTCAGGGAAGTAACTTAACTTCTCTGAGCCTTGTTTTCCCATCTGTAAGAGGGGCTAAGCATAGTATTTGCGTCACATAGAACTGTAGGTGGGGCTTAAGAAGAGGAGGCCAGTAAAGTGCTGGGCACAATGCCTGGGGAAGAGGAAGCAACCTGTAAACAGTAGGTGTAACTATTGCTTTATCAGCAGGACCCCATTCACGCTGGCCTGCCCCTTTCCAGGGATGGTTGTCAACAGTCCTCATGACCCCCAAGCTCCCGTGGATGCGAAGGGACCAGTCACCCTTCCCAACTGCTGGCTCCCCAGACCCTGAGACAGGGATTTGCAAGCCTGCAAGTCGTTTATTTTGGAAATGAAGCGCACACCACGAGGAGAGCGGGCAAGTGAGGCAGGGCAGGAGGCCGCCAGTAAAAGGCGTGTTATAAAGCCCAGCTGTCACTGTGGCGAGTGAGGGAGCTCTGGGATGCAGCTGGGAACACGCCAGCTCAAGGAGCTGGGAGCTGGGGTATTTACAGATCAACTCCCATCACCACTGGGGTTGCTCCAGGGGACATGAATCCCCCAGTTTGGCCTACAGGTGACAAAGCAGGCTTCACACACTGGTAGCTAGAGGCTGGATTATGGTGCACCCAGGTGGCAAGGGTGAGGGGCTGTGGTGGGACACTGCTATGGGCTGAATTGTGTCCCCCGGAAAATTCGTATGTTCAAGTGCTAACCCCCAGTACCTCAGAATGTGAGTACATTTGGAGACAGACCCTTTACATAGGGAGCTAAGGTAAAATGAGGTCATATGGGTCACAGCCACTCCAATATGACTGGTGTCCTTATAAGAAACTATCAGGACACAGATGCACACAAGGGGGAGGCCCATCTGAAGACACAGGGAGGAGAAGATGGCAGTCTCCAAACCAAGGAGAGAGGCTCTGAAAAATCAAACCTGCCCACACCTTGATCTTGGACTTCCAGCCTCCGGAATCGTGAGAGTAAATTTCTGTTGTTTGGCGCTAGTCCTCTGGTTAACATCACACATGACTTTGAACTGTATGCAATTGAATGCTTTGGCCCCTACTTTTAAATATTATGGCAGGGGGTTACAGCTTAGAAAGCATTTGAACAGTACTGTGTAAGTGTTAGCTATTATTATTAATCCCATTTTAAAGATGACAAACCTGGTGCCAAAGCTGGCAGCTGGCAGAAGGCCAAGGGCGGGAGAGGGCATTTTGGTGCCCCCCGACATGTGAGGACAGGGTGGCTTCAGATACCTCCATCCTCCCCAAGGGGCAAGGGGCAAGGGTCCCAAGGGGCAGCAACTTCATTACATGCCCCAGTCTCTCCACATCATCTGAGTCAAGTGAAGGGATCATAAACCAGGGTTTTATTAGCTGCCCTATTGGTGGGTGGGCTGGGCTCGGCTGGGTCTCCTCCCTGAGCCCCTGAATAATCCAGGAGGGCATACCTAGGGCAGACAGGAATGGAGGTTGGGTTTGGGGTTGCATAGCAGCCCAGAGAGTAGGGGAGTGGGCCAGGGTCTTAACAGCATGTGATTAAAGACCCTAGTAATTGTGTCTGACAGGGGACTCATCCCCAGGGCTGGAGAGGAGGGGGATACCAAAGCCCAGATGTAGCCTGGGGTTGGAGGCTGATGGGGGTAGGGGAGAACCCCACTCGGAGCCCCTGAGCAGTGAGTCCTGTGCCATACATCACCCGACACGCCTTTCCGTGGGACCGGCCTGGCTGACAGCAGCCATTTATCTGAATGTCATTGGCAGTAAACTGGCGCGGGGGAGGGCAGCGAGGAAGGAGGCAGCCAGGGGGCGGGGTCTCCTTGGGAATTTCCCAGAGGCCAGTTCGCAGCCCCAGCCTCGGAGGGGAGCTGTTATAAGCGGGGAGGTGGCACTACCCGTGGTGCTGAATCCCACCTGCCCCTTTCTCTTTCTCCCTGGGGACAAAGAGGGCAGAGGTGGGGGAGTCCTGTGAACTCAGTGCTACCCTGTAATCAGATGGGAGCTGGGGGCAGCCCCAGTGGTGAGACACTGACAGGGGAGGAAGGTGACAGTCATATACTTTCATGGTTATGGACATGAAATTTGGAGCCATACTCCTATTGTGTTCATTCATTTAAAGGATATTTATTTATCAAGAACAGTTTCCCCAGGACATAGTCCCTGAAGATGTCAATCAGTCATACAACCTAAAAAATGTCGACACTAACTGTGTGACCTTGGGCAAGTTACTTAACCTCCCTGTGCCTCAATGACCTCATCCGTAAAATGAGGGTAATAATCATAGCCACTTCAGAGGGTTGTGAGAGGATTGTGATTATGTAATTAAAGTGCTTAGAACAGAGACTGGCTCATGGAAAGTGCTCAATAAGTCTTAGCTCGAGTTACTGTCATTATTTATACCTTGAACTGTACAGGGAGCTCTCAGAGGCAATAACAGGGGGAGCCAGACTTTGTTCAGAGAATCAGGGAAGACCTGAAGGATGATGAAAGCTTGCATGGGGGAGGGTGGAAGGCATTCCAGGCAAAGGGGACAGCATGGGCAAAGGCCCTTAGGCAGGAAAGGTGCAGGACACCATCCAAGAGCTAAAAAGAAGCCAGAGGGGCTGGACCATTGAGAGTGATGGAAGAGCCTCAGTTTCTTAATCTGTTAAATGGGTATAATAGTAGAACCTACCTCCTGCAAAGCTGTGAGGGTTAAATGAGATGGTGTGTTTAAAGTTCCCGGCACAGAGACTGAGCACTCATGGTGATTGGTTAGCTTCCTGGTTCCAAGCCCAGGGAAGCCACATTCAGTTTGCCACACCCCACATCAAAGCTGGAAAGGACTTCAGAGGCCGTTCATTGTACAGACAGGAGCACAGAGGACTTTAGAGAAATCCACTGGAAAGGGAGGCTGCTGGGGCTGCTTGTTCCAGCCTCCTTAGATGGGAGAGAGTGTGGGGCAGTGAAAACAGTAGAGGCTTGGGGGGCTGAGGGGTGGGGTGAAGTCCTGACCCCAGTGCTAACCTGTTGTGGGACTTGGTGGGATGGATGCCTTGAGGCACTCAATTTCTTCATCTGTAAAATGGGGATAATAACACCCAGAAGGCATTTATGGTTATAAGAGTGGGTCAGACACTCAGATGCCCACAGGGACCAGGCAGACAATGTAAAGGAGACTTCCCAAATTAGTCTCACTTCTCAAGAGAGCCCTAAATCCCGATTTTATGTAGGATATCCCTATTTGTAAGTGTTAGAAACTAATTTAAGCTTTTTTAAAGCACAAGGTGGGTCAAAGCTACCACGTTTGTGGCTTGAATTTGATCTGTGGACTGCCAGGGTGTAGCCTCTGGCGGACGGTGATGTACTTAGCAGGTGCTCGATAAGTGAGGTCCCTTTCTCTTGGGGAGCCTCTCCTTCATCCACCTCTATGCCGCCACCTGCCTGCTAGGAGTTCAGACCTTCCTAGAACCCTCGAGTTCAGGAAGAGGCTGAGTCCTACCCAGATCTAAGCCTCTGGCCATCCTCACCCCTCCTCTGTCCCCATCCCTGGAGATCCTGTCTTACCAGGAAGGCGCTGCCTGCCTGGGGACCCAGGATCACAGAGCACACAGGTGGCTGGTGTGGGAGGTACGTGTCACAGCCTCGTCATCAGCACGGCGGCCCCCTCCTCCTGTCTGTGGCATCAAGAAACCCTGAGAACCAGGTGACACAACTCCCCAGGGAGTGTACGTGCCTCGGGGAGTGCTGGCTGTGACTCAGAGGTGCAGCTGGGCTCGGATGCTGGTGGATGCACCAGTAAAACGGGCAGAAAAGGAGTGTTAGCAGGTCAGAGCTACATGGGGCCTTTTAGGGCAGCCCAACAGTGTTCCGTGGAGAAACAGAGGCCTGGAGAGAGGAAGGTCACATGTCTACTGATTCGCAATTGAGTGCTTTTTCCGTGACATCTTCCTGCCAGACCAAGATCTAGAGCAGGGATGTCGGAGTCTGGGGAGGAACCACCTTTCTTGGTCTTCATATCCCCTAAGTCATGGGAAGAAGAGGCCTACAGACTTTGTTTCCATCCTGGTTCTGCCACTTACTGTGTGTCCTTCGGCAACTCACATAGCCTCTCTGGTCCTCAGTTTCATCATCTGTAAAGTGAGAATAAATGCTTTGCCAAGGTTAAAATGAGAGCTTGTGTAAAATGCCTGGTTCATAATGGATGCTTAGAAGTCTTTTTCTAAAGGCACTTATATCTGGCCTCATTTCAAAAAAGGCTTAGAAGTGGCTTACAAGTACACACTGCAATGCCAATGCAGGAAAGACCTAGATGAGAGGACAGGATGACAAGATGGTGGGGTAAAGTCTTGTATGGTTGCGAGCAGGGGGCCACACATCTGGATCAGAGTTTCCTGGCAGCCACAGCAAAGGGAGAAATACGACCATTATGTGACTTTTGGTGTCCATAAGCTGAGAAACTACTGCTTGCTTAGGGAAAAAAAATAACTTTTCTTGGTAATGCGATATGAGTGATTTCTCATGTGAGTCTTCAAAAACAGGGCCTGTGGGAAGGGTAATTCTCTTTCCACTCCCCCACTTCCTTCTCTAGCTATTCCTTGGGGTCACCCAAACCCTACAACCATAGCTGATGGCATAATGGTTAAGAGGCCCAGCCCTGAAGACAAAAGCAGTCTCCACCTCTGCACAGCTTTGGGCTCGAGACCGCCCCTCTCTGAACCTCAGTTTCCTCATCTGTAAAATGGATGGTTATAGAAAGAACTACCTCTAGGTTCTCGAAAATTAGAGGTGGTGAAACAGCGTGTAAAACACTGACCAGCTTAAACTGGTTTTGCTTCCTTAAAAATGGGTCGTTGATTAATCTAACCTGGAGTTATTTTTACAGACAGCATTGCGCATGTGCAAAATGGGAACGCATGTCTCCAGGATGACCCCGGAACCAGGAATCTTCAGCTGACGGCACTTAAAGAATAGAAATGTTGCCACCGGAGCCCTTTACGAAACGTGAAGTCCTTCAATAAGGAGACTCTGGCTTCCAGCAGTAGCTTATTTGGACTGATTCGAGACTAGCCAATCAGCTTCCAAGTTTGAAGTTCCCTTAACCCTTTAAATTTCACCCAGAACCCTGGATTGAGGAGAGAGATTTGAGCCCTGCTTCCTGTTTCCTTGCAGGTCGACCTAGCAGTAAAGCTCTTTCTTTCCTCAAAAGCTGGTGCCACAGTATCAGCTCCTACATGCATCAGGCAGCCAGCACTTGCCGGGTAACAGAGGTATCTTCTATGAAGACCTTCAAGTGACATCCTGCACACAGTAAGTGTTCCATAAATGGTGGCTGCTCTTATAGCAGGAACTCAATAAATGGTCACTGAATGAGTATCATAGGGCAGCAAAAGCATTTTCTCTTCCAAACCGTCTCTTCAGTGCTTCTCAGCAGCAGGCGTTCTCCCCAAACCAAATTGAAACTGCATGTGTGTTTTAATCAATTCCATGGTTTGTGGGAGCCAAAGAGCCCAGGTTAATGGAACACAGCCGAATCCCCCGTGAATTTCTAACCCTTCTTGAAAGGCCTCTGCTTTTTCCTGCTCAGCCACTGGGAAGCTGTTGCCTCCACTCGGGGAGGAGAAATTGAATAATTGATGCAATTTGAATAACACTAGGATTTATAATGATATTGAAATGTAAAGATAAAAGGGGGCGTGAACGGGAGGGGGGCTCATAGTGGAAGAGGCAAGTTGTTAATAGGCGCTTAGGGGCTCTGTGGGGTGGGGGGAGCTCCCCTGGAAACATGTGCTGAAAAGTCATTTGAGAGAGGAGGCGCTGGGAGGGGGGTGGGCTGGGAAATCTCCACCCGGAGAGGGAGAAAAGCCATATTCATAAATAAGATTCGGAAATTTCTCCCGACTCAGCACCACTAACAGGGAGTGGATAATTATTTAAATGCCAAATCATTCTGCTCATTAGAATCCCAAATCATATCTGAAGAAACTGATTGCCCAGGGCAGGAATGAGAGGGGGCGGAGGAGGAAATGGGGTGGCTAGGAAAGCAGGAAATGGGAGGGTCTCCCCGACTTCTGGTCCAGGCCATGGGGAAGATGGGGTGGAAATGATGGCAGGATGGTAGGGAGGGTAGGAACATGGGGTGGAAGGAAGTCAGATAGTCGTGGGTTCAAGGCCAGGATCTGATACTTCCTTATTGTGGGTCTCCTTTGTTACCTTACCTCTCTGAGCCTCAGTTTGCCCAGCTGGGAAATGGGGTTGATGCTAAGATTTCCTTTGCAAGCAGCGAATGTTAGCTGCTGTGATTAGGGAGGCAGGACGGAGAGGGGCTCAGGACGGGGCATGGGCTAGGGCTGGGGGAGAAGCCTCGCATAAGCCCCAAGCCAGGGCTCCTTTCCCTCCCAAACCTACCCTGTCTGTGACCCCAGTCACAGACAGGAGCTGACTTGAGAGGTGGAGACCGAGTCCCAGAGAGGGTAAGGGTTAAGGGACTTGGCCAAGATGACACAGAGCCAGGGACCCCAAGTACACACACATCCTATCATCCCCACGAGTCCACAACTCCTAGCCTGATCTGGCTGCCCTCCCAGGTGCCGGGAGGTCTCCAAGTTGGGAGTCGGCTCAGCCCCCAGGAGCGTTATCATGTCTGTGGACCGGAGTCACAAGGGCAAGTCGGTAACAATCCAATTATGCCGAGAGATTCCGGGCTGGCTGGTGCCCCCTCCCATGGTGGATGACCATGCCACCCCTCAGAGACGAGCAAGCAAGCGGGGGCCCTGGAGCAGGGGGGCCACAAGGAGCGCTGGCTGGGCTCAGCAGGGACAGGAAAACCCAAAAATAGGGAAGCAGCGTGCACTCACGTGCTCTCAATATAACACTATGAGTAGTAGTAATAAGGCAACCGCACACCTCTTGTGCAATAGCATGTCGGCTTTTATTCTGTGCCAGGCCCTGTGCTAAGCATTTTATATAATTTAACTCTCATTAGAACCCTGTGAACAGAGGCGATGGGGAAGCTGAAGCCTGGAGAGGTGAGGCGACTTGTTCATGTAGCTCAAAAGCTGTGAGGCTAAGGTTTGAACCTGTTGACCTGAAACCCAAGCCTCTTGGTAGCTCTGGGCTGCCCCCCAGACTCAGTCCACAGCCAGCGCCTGGCTTTCTCCTCACCATGGCTCTGGGAGATGCCTTAGGTGCTGTTTGCAGGCGAGACCCTCCGTAGCCCCACAGAGAGATTGAGAAGGAGCTGGGATTCAGACGTGGGTTGTTCCAATCTCGATCTCACACAGCCCTCTGTCTGACCCCTCTGGAGCCTCAGACCCTTCCACGTTCCAGCCCACCTTGCTGACCTCTCTCCACCCTCCCCCACCCCCATGGCCTTCTGGTCAATGCAGAGAGCAGCCCAGCTGCCACTCCCCCCATCCCTTCAAATAAGACTTCCAGCAGCCACTTGCCTGTCCCCAGAAGCCTGGGGAACCAGGTGGGGCCCCCTACCCGCTTGCTTAAGGTCACCCTGGCATTCGCATTCAGTAGAGGTTGGGGGCCAGGCCTTCCAAGGTTCCCCAAGTAGTAACTGAAACATTAGCTCAATTAATATTTCAGTGGCCCAGTCCTGGCTGGTGATTGCTGCAGCTGGGAAGCTGGATCCTTTCTCTTCCCAAGAGGCCAAGCGGAGACAGCTGGGAAGCCTTGGGGCCAGGGGCAGTCAGAGGATCTGGGTTGGAGCCTGCCTGCATGGCTGTGTGGCCTTGATCAAGACCCTTCCCCTCTCTGGGCCATGTCTGTCAAATGGAGACATCACTCTTTCCTGCTTATAGTGTTACTGGGATTAGCCTGGGGCCTGGCATATGGTCGGATAGTATTCGCAATACCTGTGTTTTCCAAGGTGAGCTGCCCATTCTACCTGCTCCAGAATTCCATGGGGTGCTTGTTACAAATACAGTCTCCTGGGCCCCGCCTGGACCGGCAGAGCCTGGATGCTGGGGCCCTGGAGTCTGCACTTGTGCCAAGGGCTCCCAGTGACTCCCCAGCACCCCTGCTTCCTAGTAAGGGAGTAGGAGCCTAGGCTCTGAGACAAGCAGTTGCACCTCGGTTTCCTTGTATGTAAATGGGAACAGAGACATTGACCTCTCAGGGCTTCTGGGAGGAAAGAATGAGATTAGGGGCTGGCACATAATAGGTACTCAATAAATGATTTCCCCCCTCCCACCACCCACTCCCCTTCAGTGGAAGACCAAGCATCAGCCCCCTAAAGAGGGGCCGAGGGGGGTGTCCTGCCCCTCAGGAGCCTTGTCAGCAGGGCCCGCTCCAAATCGATCTTTTTCCCCCCGTTTTCACTCACAGTGTCAGCATCTCTTGGGGCGGGAGAAAATGCCAGCATCAGCACACTGCATGCCCCAGCCAGACACCGCTGCTCTTTATTAATTAACCACCAGATGTTAGTTTTGCATCTTTTATCAGAGGGAGGTTTATCACCGGGACCCTGTATGTCAGGTCATTAGGGAGAGGCAGGAAAACATTCCTTGGGGGGCCCTGGAGTTGGCAGGGAGCGGGGAGGGGGACAAGAAGCATGGTCGCCAGCCCAGAGCACCCCTCTGCCCTGGCCACCCCCCGCCCAGTGCCTCCATGGTCACGTCCACAGTGGCCATTTGGCCCATTTGAAGTGGCTACTTGTACATCAGCTCAGAGGGCCACCATGATGAGCAAACCAGGCCCAGTCCCTGTTCTCCAAAGCTCACAGTCAGTTGGTGAGACAGCCACGTTCCAGTAAACCCAAGTAAGTAACACCATGACAAATTGTAAGCGGTGTCATGAAGGAAACTGACAAGGTTTTCAGAGCAGGCAAATAGCTGGCAGGGGACCTAATTTAACGGAGCAGTTTCCCTGGGGAGGTGACATTTAAGTGGCCTCATGGAAAAGGAGCCGAGGCAGAAGATTCCAGGCAAAGGGCACAACAAGGGCAAAGGCCCTGGGGCAGGAACTGGCTCAGCATGTTTAAGGATCTGAAAAAAGATCCGAGAGGCTGGAGCGTGATGAAGGAGGAGGCCACCAGGATGCTGAGGTCAGCTGGGCGGGGACCAGGGGTCCTCGTGGGGCATACGGAGGAGCATGGATTTCTCGTGTTGAGGGCACCAAGGAGCCACAGCAGGCTGTTGAGCAGGGGAGCGATGTGATGATGGGATTTTGACATGAGAAAGAGCCCTCTATCTGCCCTGGAGGGTGAGGAACGGGTTAGAGGGGAGGGAGGGAAGCCCGCCAGGTGGTCAGTCTGGGAGAGATGGTGAGCCCTCAGTATTGACTGGACCCTCACAGGGTGTCGGGCAGTGTTCACATGCAAGAAATATTATGAAGCAGAAACGGGGGGCGAGGGTGAAAGAAGGGTCTAAGGTGACTCCGGGTGCCTTGCTCCAGACACACCCGAGTCCTCTCATGCCCCCAGCACCCACGAGACTGGAATTAGGATCATCTTCATTTCACAGATGAAGAAATGGGGGCCCAGTGAAGTGTAGCAGCTTGCTCAAGGTCACACAGCGAGGAGCAGCAGATCCCACACTTGAACTTGGTCTGCCTGCTGCGCTGTCTTTCCTGCCAACAGCTGCCCAAGCTCACGCAGGCTGCAGGTAACTGCTGTCTTCCTCCTGCTGTTTCATGAACGCTGTGCTACCCTCCACCAATTACCCAGCGAAGACCACTGGGCGGAGCAGAAGGGGCCCGGCTGACCTGAGCAGGTAAGGGGCAGTGGGTCCAGATCCAGCCCTTAACTTGTCCAAGGCGCAGCAAATCCAGACACGAGTCTATGTTATCTCCTTTCAAATTGATGTGACACTGTTACCCAGGGTGATTATTTTCTGCTTGATCCACTCACCATCCGATAAACAAGTGATTACGTCTCCCAGTTCAGTTTCTGATTTGCATACAATAAATATCACCCCCTGGAAGTGTGTGTGCGTGTGTGCGTGCGTGTGCGTGTGTGTGTTGTGGGTGGAAAACAGGTCTCATGTCTTATTTATGAGAAATAAACAGGAGCACGAGCTCGCATAATCAACACATATTTAATCTGGCTTTTCGCCCTTTTGACTCTCATCAGGCCAGGTCTCTGCATGGCTCTGTGTGTGTGTGTGTGCACCCGCACACTCACAGGCTGCAGGGAGACACCCCTGCCAAGATCGTCATCCCAGCCTGTTTGGGGCTGATGGTTGGGGCACAGGCTGCCTAAGAGGTCTCCTGAACCCCAGCGCACTTAGTTTGAGAATCCAGGCTCAAGGTATGGGAGGGGGGCAATTGCATCCCCCCAACAACTTCGCAGAGGGAACCTTTATTTTAAAATTGTCGGAATATGTTTGAACCGTCAAAAGTACCAGCAATATAATTGGGCAGCATTAGCCACAGTTCTGTTGGCAGTGACACCCAACATCACATATATATATATATATATATATGTATTTTTTTATTTATTTATTTAATTAATTTATTTTTGGCTGCATTGGGTCTCTGTTGCCGCGCACGGGCTTTCTCTAGTTGTGGCGAGCGGGGGCTTCTCTTCGTTGCGGTGCGCGGACTTCATATTGCGGTGCCTTCTCTTGTGGTGGAGCATGGGCTCTGGGTGCGCAGGCTTCAGTAGTTGTGGCACATGGGCTCAGTAGCTGTGGCTCGCAGGCTCTAGAGCGCAGGCTCAGTAGTTGTGGCACACGGGCTTACTTGCTCTGTGGCATGTGGGATCTTCCTGGACCAGGGCTCGAACCTGTGTCCCCTGCATCGGCAGGCAGATTCTTAACCACTGGGCCACGAGGGAAGTCCCTCAACATAACATATTTTTCATCAAGATAGAAAAGCCAAACAGAAAATTAAAAAAAAAAAAGCTAAGCATTGCATGGAGAATCAAGGTCACATGCTCATAAATGCCAGAGCCAAGGCTTGAACCTGGGACTCTGACTGCAAAGCCCAAGTTAATATCACCCCATGATGCTGCCTTCCTGACATGATGAGTAAGAGATCTGGGAGAAACCAGCAGTGTGATCACCTACTGCCATCCAGCTGCTGTTCCACTGGTAGAGAAACTAAGACCATAAAAGTAAAGGGACTTGCCCAAGGTCATACCCAAACCGTGTCAGGGCTGGAATTCAAATCCGGGTCTTAATTGTGTGCGTGTATGTTTAAAAAATAACTGTTTTGGTATGTTGACCTAGGCAGAGCACAGAAGGGATAGCTTGTGTTTGCTCACCAATGACTGGGTCCTAATTTGGAGTGGTTTGAAAGACTAGAAATATGTCTGGGGTGGCAGTTCTGGCTGCCAAATGGGCTCCTTGGTTCTTCTCCAAGTTGCATGTGCTGGGACTGAAATGTCCAACATGGCTCGCTCACTCGCATATCTGATGCCTGGGCTCAATGGCTGGGACAGCTGGAGCTTCTTCAATATCTCCCTCCTTTCTACACAGCCTCTCCACTTAGCTAGCTTGGGCTTCCTCACAGCGTGGCGGTCTCAGAGTAGTCAGGCTTCTTTCATGGCGGCTGACTTCCACCAGAGAAAGAAATGTGAAATCTTGGGTGTGTTTTCTATTTTGGTATGCTTGTTTATTTTTATGAATGTATCATTTTTATGCAAGCACATATGATGGATGTAAAAATATGTGATGTAAAAATTCAAACACTATGGAAAAGTGCAAAGATTAGAGGGGAAAAAAAACACTCAAGATTCCACTACCCAGAAATTAACATTTGGTGAACTTTAATCAAGGAAACTTTTTCTTTTAATTTTTATTTATTTATTTCGCTGCGCCGGGTCTTAGTTGCAGCAGGCGAGGTCTTTAGTTGCTGCATGTGGGATCTTTTAGTTGAGGCACGCGGGATCTAGTTCCCTGACCAGGGATCGAACCCGGGCTTCTTTCATTACGAGTGCAGAGTCTTAACCACTGGACCACTAGGGAAGTCCCAAATCAAGGAAACTTTTTACAACAAAAAATAAAAATAGCAGAATGGGGAATTCCCTGGCTGTCCAGTGGTTAGGACTCAGCACTTTCACTGTCGTGGCCCAGGGTTTGATCCCTGGTTGGGGAATTAAGATCCTGAAAGCCGTGTGGCGAGGCCAAAAAAAAAAATTGACAAACGGATGGATGGATAGATGAGGGAGAGGTGGGTGGATGGATGGATGGGTGGGTGGGTGGGTGGGTGGGAGGTGGGTGGTTGATGAATAGATGGAGAAAACAAAAGATAGAGGAAAATTCTGACTGTTGAGGATTCTCAGAGCTGGGAAGAGAGACAATTAAGTTTCTCAGCGTTGGAAAAGTGGTGATGAGAGGCCTGTCACCCCAGACCAATTACTACTATTACTATTACTGCCACTACTATTACTATCACTATTACTAGTAATATTACACTATTACCACTATTACTATTATTGCCACCACCACTATTACTATACTATTACTGTTATTTTCACCACTATTGCTACTGTTGCTTTTACTGCCACCAATACTGCTACTACTCTTACTACCACCATTACTGATATTATCGGTACTATTACCACTGTTACTATTGCCACCACCACTATTACTACTATTCCTAGTACTATTTATACTATTACTACTATTACTTCCACTATCACTACTCTTATTATAACTACCACCACTATTGCTGCTATTACTACCAGTATTGCTACTATTACCACTATTACCAATATTACTATTACTGTTGCTGCCATGATCACTATTATTGTTACTTCTTCTCCTTCTCCCTTTTTTCCCTTCTGCTGTAATTTTTATTGTTATTTTTAAGTTATTACAAAGGTAACACATGTTCATGATAGAAAAATCAAGAAAGAGGTAATTTCAAAGACAAATTAAAACTCACCCTCAAATACCACCATCCACCATGTTTCGAGGTATCAGCCCCTGGCAGGTCCCATTCCTCATTGGGGTCTGCAAGGCCCTCCATGGCCAGCTGCTGCCCACCTTCCCATCTCATCTCCTCTCTGACCATGCGCTCCGGTCAGACCAAACCTCTGATGCCCCCAGACCCACCTGCCTTCCCTCCCCTTGTCTCTGGGCCTTTGCATGGGCCTGTTCCTTCTGCTTGGCATGGCCTTCCTCCTGTACTCCATCGGGCTCACCCCCATGCTCCCTGGACTCTGAGCAGAGACACAGATCCTCTAGGGAACCTCTCTGAGCACCCCACCCCTTAGACTGGATCAGGGGTCCCCTCTGGGCCCCAACCATCCCCGAGTGTCCCCTGCAGAAGTACACCTCACCCTTCTTTGTTTGTCTGTCTTTCTTCTCCACTGTAGAAAGCAGGGAACATGTTACGTCACCTCTGTGTGCCCAGCATGGACCTGCCACATAGTAGGGGCCTCCATATGTGTTTCTTGGGTGAATAGGTGAACGTGTCAGTCTGGAAAGGTTTCCTAGAAGAAGTGGCCTATGACCCATCCTCTCCTGGTGGTATTGGGGAAGAAAGCAGTCAGGGTATAGGGCCAGGCAGCTTTTTCTACACCACATGACAGCTGTCTGCGTTGACTTTTGATCTGGGCTGTCACCTGGGCCCAGGGGCCCCATGTTTGCAAACTCACCAGGCTCCCAGTGGGGTGTTTGAGGAGGGCAGGGTGCTCCCGCCCTCCCGCACCACTGAAGAGGCAGCGTCAGACACGAGAAGCAGGGTTCCTCTGTGCACTGTTGATTTGTCATAACTGCCTGCCGACAGACAAGGTGAACAGTTCACGTTTATGAATCCTTATTAACAGCGTTGCAAGAGATATTTCACTTTAAGTGCCCCCTTTTTGCTGAAAAAGAAAAAGAACAGAAAATGTAAATTATCTCATCACAGAGAGACGCTGAGAGCTCCGAGCTGGGGCCTCCAGAGGAAACAGAGCAGAGACTGGCTGGGACACGAGGAGGGGAGGCCCCTTCACGTCCCCTAAGTGGTCAAGGCTGGGTCTGTGGAGGTCCCCAAAGCCGAGGTTGGTGGGGAAGGCAAACTTGGCAGGGGGAGCGTGGCCATGCAGCCGAGGGCTGTGGAGCAGGTGGTTACAGCATGGAAGCCAAGTCTGTGCTTAATGGGCAAAGAGAAAAGTACAGGAATGCTCATGGCAACCTTAAAAAAAGTGTAAAACTGCAAACAGTCTAAATGGCCTTCAACAAGGGACTAGATACACGTATATTATAATACAGCCATTTGAGTGGAATACTAGGCAGCTAAGAAAAAGAATGAGATCATCCTGTGTGTACCAATAGAGAAGAAAGTATATGAGGTATTACTGAGAGGAAAAAGCAAGTTATAGGACAGTTTATAATGTGCTCTCATTTACATAAAAGTAGGCATATATGTGCTCGATGTGCATGAAAAGTATGTAGAAATAGTCACACAAATATCTACTCACAGCAATTCTCTCTGGGAAGTGAGACCAAAGAACTGGGGATGGGGTCAGTTTTTGATTTTCATTTCATCCACTTTCGTGCTAGTTTAATTTACTTTTTACTATGTGCAGTAGGACTTGTATTTTTTAAAAGTTTTAACTCTTTTAAAATGTTCAGCTCCAGGGGGGTAATTTAATTGTCTCCTTTATAACCTTCTCCATGGTTTGAGTTTTTTTACAATAACCAACTAAGATGTCTGTAAGTATAAAAATGTAATACAAAATTTTTAAACAAAACACTGGCTTTGGAGTCAAGCCGATCTGGTTCTTGTTCTCAGTCTTCCTTCTACCAGCTGCGTGACATTAGGGAAATTACTTAATCCCTTTGGGCATCAATTTCCTCCAGCAACAGTGGATGTTAATAGTATATACAGATAATCTGCAAAAAAACCCACAACTGAATCCCTATGCTGTATACCTGAAACTAACACAATATTGTAAATCAACTATACTTCAATTAAAAAATCGTATATACAGAGCAAGCACACAGTAAATGGTAGCTTTAGCCTTATAATTATCATTATCCCATGGAGAGAAATGGCAAACCCTTGCATGCCCTCCCAGTTGGTGAATTCATACCCATCCCTTTGACAGACCTTAGGAAGCTATTTTAAATGATCCTCAAACAGTTTTTAGGTATGTAATTCATTTACAAATGGAATCTTAGGTGGAAGCCCAATACGTGTAAAACAGGAACAAGAACGTTTTAGTAGCATTCAAAGCATGACATTTGTACTCAGGGATGTTTGCAGCCTTCTGGCCATCCTGCATCCTTTTTCCTTTTGGTGATAGCATCCTGACCTTCCTTCAGGGGGATTGTCCTTCCCCCTCTCTCAGCTCCCCACCCCCACCGGAGTTGGCATTTACTCACTGCCAAAGACATCCCCTGGCCACAGGGAAAGGTTCAAGGACCAGACTGTGACCAATGTGAGCCAGTCAGGCTTATGATTTCCATACAAACTATAGAGGGAAAGAAGGTCCTTTTTCTCCTAGATTTGAGCCTGAGATGGGGGTTGGGTAAGCCTAGAGCTGTCAGAGTTCACCCCTGGAGTCTAAGAATGAAGCCAGTACCCTGAAAGGCAGAGCTCAGAGATGGCGAATACTTGCACCCTGGCGACATCACGAGAGCCCCTGAATCACGCTGTGCCTGAAAGTAGCACCACCTCTGGAGACTTTTGTTGCAAGAGCCATTTATGCTCTAGCCAGTTGGGTTTTCTATCACTTGTGACCAAAGATAGGCTAAATAAGATAATATATGTATTCATAAAGCCAGTTAGGAAAAACAAGGAAGTTGCTTTGACAGATGTAAACATTTGAAATCAGGAGTTGGGGATGACAGGTGCTGTCTTGTATCAGCCCCACATCTAATTTATTTCCATATTTGTTTCTGTTTTTTTCTTTTGGACACACTGTACGGCATGCAGGATCTTAGTTCCCCAATGAGGGATCGAACCTATGCCCCCTGCAGTGGAAGCGTGGAGTCTTAACCACTGGGCTGCCAGGGAAGAACCCTGTATTTGGTTTTGATTGCCCAGTGTCAAGAAAATTTGGAATCACAGGTAAGTAGAGCAGCAGTTTAGTGTAGGGCTTTGGTGCCCAGGCTCTGGAATAAGACAGTCTGGGTTCAAATCCCTACCCTGATCCTCAGCAGCTGTGGGACCTGGGGCAAGTCACTTGACCTCTCTGAGTCTCCACTTCCTAACGCCTACCTCACTGGAGGGTTGGAAGCAGTAGATGAGTTGCTCCACGTGAAAGCATTTAAATAGTGCCTGGCACCTGGCCTGGGTGAGCTCTTGTTATTATTATTATTTTTTAACACCTTTATTGGAGTATAATTGCTTTACAATGGTGTGTTAGTTTCTGCTTTATAACAAAGTGAATCAGTTATACATATACATATATCCCCATATCTCTTCCCTCTTGCGTCTCCCTCCCTCCTACCCTCCCTATCCCATCCCTCTAGGTGGTCCCAAAGCACCGAGCTGATCTCCCTGTGCTATGCGGCTGCTTCCCACTAGCTATCTATTTTACATTTGGTAGTGTATATATGTCCATGCCACTCTCTCACTTCGTCCCAGCTTACCCTTCCCCCTCCCCGTGTCCTCAAGTCCATTCTCTAGTAGGTCTGTGTCTTTATTCCCGTCTTACCCCTAGGTTCTTCATGACCTTTTTTTCTTTTTAGATTCCATATATATGTGTTAGCATTCGGTATTTGTTTTTCTCTTTCTGACTTACTTCACTCTGTATGACAGACTCTAGGTCCATCCACCTCACTACAAATAACTCAATTTCATTTCTTTTTATGGCTGAGTAATATTCCATTGTATATATGTGCCACATCTTCTTTATCCATTCATCCGATGATGGCCACTTAGGTTGTTTCCATCTCCTGGCTATTTCATGTACCAAAATGTTTATTGCAGCTCTATTTACAATAGCCAGGAGCTCTTGTTATTATTCTGCCATGTTCCTGCTCGTCGGAGCACCTGTGTGCTGCCTCGGGCTGACAGCTCTGAGTGAAACCTCACCTCCTACGTCAGTTTCATTGACAAACATCCCGAGATGGCAAGGTAAGCTTTTACAAAATTTATTGGCAACTGCTTATCTGCGGCTTAGGGTTTTCTGGAGAATGATCTCGGTGCTGTGCTCCAGGGGAAAGAGATTCCTAGAGGAGTTTGAGGGACATGAGCTTGAGCTCAGAGGGGACTATTCCAGTGCCTGACGTTGTCTAGGGATGGAACAGGCTGCCCTCCAGGCAATGAGCTCCCTGTGTTGGGTAAGAGTTCACAGTGAGGCTGGGCTCCCGTGCGGTAAACATGTCGTAGTAAGGATGCCAGCGCCAGACAGAAGGAAGGCTTCATTCATTCATTCATCAAATATTCACTATGACCCAAGCACTCGACTGAACATTCCCCCTCACTCTCAGATTAGGTCATTTCATAAAGAATTTCTTGCTAAGATAGGAGGACTCCCTCCACCAGCCTTCTAGGGGCCGTTTTCATTTTTAAAGGGGATCCCGTGTCAATGGTAAGAAAAGGGTTTCTAATGGTGGACTCCCGGGCGCTTGGGCAGCTCACCCGGGCATAGAGATGGGAGGAGGCCCACTCATCTCGCCTTGCATCTTACCTGACCAGAGTGGACGGAATAAGAGAGATGGACGCGCCCCACACCCCCCAGGTGGGGTTTCAGATCACAGTAGCAGTATTAACGTGACCAGATGAACATGTGACACGTGTGCTATTTCGTTTCATCTCAGCTGCCCTGGGCAGCTGTGAGGGTCCCCCAGGCAGGCAGTTTGGCCTCAGGCAGCCCTCCCCTTTCTGCCCACCCCACCCACCAGAAGTCCTCAACCTCCTCCAGTGCTGGGTGAACAAACAGGCAGGCTGAGGATGACAGGTCTATCGAACTCCTATTTTCAGATGAGGCTCGAGAGGAAAAGCTCTGGCCTGAGGCCTGCCTCCACAACTCCCATAATCCTCCCAAAACCTCCGAGTGTGGTTTTGTGCCCATTTCACAGGTGTAGAAATAGAGGCCCAGAGAGGCAAGTCACTTGCCCAAAGTCTCATGTGAGCTGAGCCAAAGCTCAGCCCAGTTCCATCTCATTTCCCATCCTGGGTTTGCCCTTCCTTGTGGCCTCCCTGAGTAAGACCGTGCAGGAGACAGAGTGGGGTGCACAGGCCCATTTCTTGCTCAGGGGACAGTGTGTGTAGTTGGCGGGAGTGGGCTGAAAGCCTGTGGTGGGAAACCATTGACCTGCCTCTTTCTCTGCAGCCGGGGGAATATCTCACCCCCACCAGGGGCTGCAGGTGTAGCAAATACATCTTTATGTTTCTTCCTCTAAATGTAAATGGCATATGAGTGGGATGTTATGGGATTTGGTAAAATAAAAAAACAACAGAAGAGTAATTTGCATTAGGTGTGTGACAAAATCTCAAGAGACAAGTGTTCCTCCGCTCTCGGTTCAGTCCTGGGTCTCCACCTTGGAGGGTGGTGAGGGTCACGGAGGAATGAGCGGGCCCTTCATGTCCCTCTCTCCCTCTCTTCCTCCTCTTCCCTCTCTCTCACTTCTCCTTTTGTCTTTCTGCCTCGCTAACCTCTCCTCCCTTTCCCAGCTCTCTGATTTTCTCTCTCCCCAACCCTCAAGAACCCCTCAGGTGCAGCACTACACCAAGAAGCCATTTATAAAGCAGTTGTTTATTGCAAGGTTTCACACAAGCTTGGTGCCTCGCCAAACGTTATAGTAATTGGAGGCTGTGTTTAACTACTGATCAATATAAAGTTGGGACGAGACAGGCCAGGAAACTGCCTTTGGTCTAGACTCTCTTCTCCGTTTCAGAGAAGGCAGGAGGTCTTGGCCCTCCATCTCTCAGCCCATCCAGAGCCAAGGCCTGGACAGCAGCAAGGAAGGAGGATGTGGGCTTATAAGTAGCTACTGACCCACTGGCTTCTAGGAAATGGCTTTGGGGAGAGGAGACCCAATTCTGCTATTGTCCTTTACTTGCCATCCCATTACTGTGGAGGCCTAGTCTGTGCCAGGCATTGGGGTTACAGTGATTAATAAATTTCTCCCAGTGCCTGGACTAAGAGCTTTACATACATTATCATTCAATCTAACATAAGACAGGTGTGGTAGCCAGGCTCCAAGTCAGCCCTCAGTGATCCCTGCCTCCTGGTATTCATCTGCTGTGTAGTTCTCTCCTACATGAAGAGACTGACCTTTGTAACCAACACTGCAGAAATGACAGTTGTGACTTCCAAGCCTCCCTCATTAAAGACATTGTAGCCTCTGCCTTGCTCTATTGGATCACTTGCTCTAGGGGAAGCCAGTAGCTATATCATAAGGACACTCAAGCAGCTATGGGAAGCTCCACATGGGAAGGAACTGAGGAGCCACTTTGGGGAGTGGAACCTCCAGCCCAAACAAGCCTTTAGATGAGACTGCAGCCCTGGCTGACACGATAGCTGCTCATGAGAGACCCTGAGCCATAAACACCCAGCTAAGTTGCTCCCAAATTCCTGACCCTTAGAAACTATGAGATACTAAGTGGTTATTGTGGTAAGCCACCAAGTTTTGGAGTAATAGATAACTAATATAATAGCCATGGGAAAGAAGGAAACAAAAGGAAGACTGGTAAATAGGAAACAAAACAAATATGGCAAGAAAGAGTGCAACCATATAATCACATAATTATATAATCACTACATATGGATACAGATTTTAAAAATCTACTTATATGTTGATGGCATATACTTTATATATGATAGTATAATCACAATAAATGTGAATGAGTTAAATTCACCAATTAAAAGAAAAAATATTATTTCATTCTTTCCTTCAAATAATCCCATAAGAGGCATTTTACACCCACTTTACAGATGAAGGAGTTAGGCTCAGAGTGGGGGAGAAACTTGCCCAAGGTCTCCCAACTCAAGAGTAATAAGGTTGGGATTCAAACCCGGGTCTTTCTGACTGTAAAACCCAAAGCTCTTACACCATACTGTATTGTTAGCTCCTTTGGATAGAAGAGGAAACTGAGACTCAGAAGGGGTGGGTGACTTGCCCAGAGTCACACAGCAAGTCATTTCAAAACTGGAGCCAGAACTGGGGAAGATTTGTTGTCTGGTGTCTGCCTCCATGAACTTCAGGACTTTGCCATCAAAGCACAAGGATCTCATTGGTTTTCTATCTTCATAGCTGCTTAAGACAGCTGGGGACCTTTGGCTGTGGCCAGAGAGACCCTGTGGGGTCAGATTGGGAGTGTTTTCGGGGAAGAACACCAGCACAAAGCAACGTGCAGGGGTACAGAGTGGGGGTGGCTCATGCATCGAGCTGAACTCCAGTAATTACATCAGGACCAGCAGCATAATTTGTATCTGGGTGATGAATGTCTGTGTTTTCGGGCCTGATTGCCCTATTTACATTTGGAATTTGCTGATCTATTATTAATGTCTGCCGGAGGCCAGGGTGACAGGCAGGAGCAGCTGGGGAGTCCCCTCCCCCCTGATCCAGGGAGCACTAGCTCTTAGGCCCTAGCTCCCCAAAGTCCCACCTTAGTCCCCTTTGTGTGACCCTGACTTTCACAGGGCTCTTGGACCAACTGGCAGAGGGGTTGACCTGGGATGAGGTTTCCCAACCTCTTATCTGAGTGTACACACTCAGATGTACATATGCATAAACACAGAACGTGCTTACATGCACATACTTGCACATGTATATACATCCACATCCTTATATACCAATAGGCACCTTTACAGAAACACGCACATACATGAAATGCATGCATGGACATGCAAACACACCTCACTCGTGTACATGCACACTCATGCATGTACATATGCACAAGTATATAGCATACATACTGTTATGGATTGAATGTCTGTGTCCCCCTGCCCCCTAAATTTATATGTTAAAACTCTAACCCTCCATGTGATGATGGTATTTGGAGATGATGTCTTTGGGAAGTAATTAGGGTTAAATGAGGTCATGAGGGTGGAGCCCTCATGATGGGATCAGTGTGCTTATTAGAAGAGATACCAGAAAGAGAAATCTGTCTTTCTCCATGCACATGAACCAAGGAAAGACCATGTGAGCACACAGCAATAACGCAGCTGTCTACAAGCCAGGAAGAGAGCTCTCACCAGGAACTGAATAGTCTAGCACCTTGATCTTAGACTTCTTAGGCCTCTAAACTATGAGAAAATACATTTCTGTTGTTTAAATCACCCAGTCTGTAGTATTTTTATGGCAGCCTGAGCTAAGACACACACACGCACACACACGCACACACACACATACACATACACACATCCTCATGTGTCTCATCATTCTGGGAGCAGCACAGCAACTTGGCAAGGTCTCCCAACTTGAGAGGGAAGCGTCCATGAACCATGGGCCCAGATAGCCTGAGTTTGACTCCCAGCTCTGCCACTTATCAGCTGTGAGACCTTGAGCAGCTTACTTCATCTCTCTCTGCTTCTGTTTCCTCATATGTAAAATGGGAATGATAATGTTACCATCTCATAGGGTTGGTGTGAGGATTAAATGAGTTAATGGAGGGGCTTCCCTGGTGGCGCAGTGGTTGAGAGTCCGCCTGCCGATGCAGGGGACACGGGTTCGTGCCCCGGTCCGGGAAGATCCCACATGCCACTGAGCGGCTGGGCCCGTGAGCCATGGCCGCTGAGCCTGCGCATCTGGAGCCTGTGCTCCGCAACGGGAGAGGCCACAGCAGTGAGAGGCCTGCATACCGCAAAAAAAAAAAACCAATGAGTTAATGGAAGTCACTTGCCTGGTGTACCATGAGCAGTAGATACATATTTGCTGTGTTATTATTATTGTTGTTTATGTGCTTGTCACATAATAAGCTCTGAATCATTTTGTTGAAGATGATTAAACACACTCTTCCACGCCTACGTATTCACACATAACACACACACACAAACACACTTTCTACCCTCCCTCATCTCTGCTTCCTCAACCCCTCCTGAACCTTCAAGGACTTCATGGCCTCTTCTCCCTGAAGCCCCTCCTCACTGTTCACTCTTCCATACCCACCTCGAGGCTGTAGGCAGGATGGGACTGGGGAAAGACCACTGGATTTGGAGTCCCCAAACCAAGAATCAGAACTTGGCTCTGCCACTTGCTGGCCGCATGATCCTGGTCCAGCCATTCTTAGCCTCACTTTCATGATCTACCCAATGGGTGTAATGATAGAAATGACCCCACAGAAATTGAACCTCCAGTGGGTAGCTAGGGTGGAGTTACAGGCACAGTCCCTGGCCAGGCTGCATCCTGCTAAGGGAGTGGCTACACTGGCATGCAAATGAGCATACAAATTAAAGCTAAGTCCCTAAGACTCTCAGAATCCAGGCACTCCCCAAGCTGAAAGGCTCCTGTCTCCAATCAGCTCTTTGCAAAAAGGCACTGGGTAGGGATGAAAGAACACTGGACAGGGAGTCGGGAGATGTGCTCCAGGTACAGCACATACATGCTCACATGTGGGTGGACACCCACATCCTTATATCGGCACCTCTACACAAACATGCACACACACGGGAGGCATGCATATGCATGAACATGCAAATGTATATGGTTGTAGCCAAGGGGGAAGGGTCTGGACTTGGAGGCAGGTGGTGCTGTGTAGCCGTGACCGAGACTCTGTACTTCTCTGGGCCTCTGTTTTCCTCGTTTGTAAAATGGGGTTAGTCATCTCTGGCCCATACTTGGTGTGGTGAGGACTGAATAAGGCAATAGAGGGTAAGCTATGACTGTGGTGTGTGGAATACAGTAAGCACTTAATATATGGCAGCCATGTTTGAGCATCCTCATCTGTGAAGTGTGAGGCTGGAGGGGGTGCTCTCTGAGGCCCCTGCCAGCTCCAAGTTTCTGTGGTTCTTTGAGTTTCACCCCCCCCAACTCAGAGCCTGTCCGCCATCAAGGCAGGAGGGCCTTGCATACGTTCAAGAAATTGGCCCCCCAAAGAGTGATTCTGCCACTCCTCGATTATGCTGGAACCTATGGCCCATGGCAGCTCTGAGTACCGTGCTGGAGGTCCTGTGACAAATGAGGAAACTGAGGGAAAGGCAGGAGTCACCAAGGCCAGCCCAGAGTTGGAGGTGAGACTGACACTGTGACCAGGCTCCTGGTCGCTGAGGCAAGGCTTACATAGCCAGCATTTTCTGCAGCCTTCCCTAGTCAGAGCAGAAGCAGGGCCTGGTGGCTGAGCCTGGCGGCTTTCTACTTTAAGCTATGTCCCATCCCTGGGTCCCCAGGCCCCAAGCAGTGGCTCCAAAAACAGAACATATAACTGTATGTGAAAACCCCCAAAGCTGCAATAACCACTACCTTATCCTGAGAATTTACTACACACTAAACATTTCCCATCTGTTTCATCTCATTTCACCCTCATAACCAGGAAGCCGAGGCAGAGACCCACACATACTTAAGGTCACACAGGGAGCAGAGTTGGGACCTGAACCTGAGTCTTCACTGATTCGCTGCCCTTAGCTTAAGCTCCAGCACCTCCCAGAAGCAAAACAGAAAAATGGGTTTGCAAAGTGCAACAGACCAGCCGACCTGAGCACGGCTCCTGGGAGCCATTGCCGGGAGGGGTGGATGCGTGGCCCAGCGGCTAAGGCTGCAAGAATCGCCCGCTGCGCCCTCCAGAAAGGGCCCCCAGTTTCCCTGCAATTCCGGGGAAGATTGGGCAGCGAGCACATTAAGGCCATAAATTTGTCATGAAGGCCTGGAAATGAACGGGGCTTATCATTTATGGATGGAATAATTAAGCCACTGAGCTCGGCAGTTCACCAAGGCCTGTGCCCGGACACCAGGCGTCACCAGCAGCTGAACTGGTTTGGGGTGTTCATTATCGCTCTCCCCTTCCCCTCTCCCCCCTCCCCCCCACCCCCGCAGCATCTCAAACTTGACCCTTGGGCGTGCAGACTCCACCAGCACCAAGGAAGGTGCCAGCACGCACTTCAGTAGCAATGGCCCCGCCCTCCTGATGTCATACCAGCCCTGGCCAATCCCAGGGAGACCTCGAAGCTCCGCCCATGGGAGGCAGCGCCCAGCCCGCTTAGGTGGAGGTGACTGGCCGGGCTTCTCCTGGGGAGATAAACAGTCTTCTTCATATAGTAGTGAGAAATTTGGACTGACTTGGGTTCAGATCTTGACTCACTCTCCAGCTGTGTGCCCCTGGGCTAGTACTTCACCACTCTGAGCCTTAGTTTTCTCCGCTCGAAAATGGGCAAAATAATATTTGTATGGGTTATGTGGTGGATCAAATTAGACAATGGCTGTAAAGTACATAGTGAGGGTGGGTCTGGCTTATAGTAAGTGCTTCACAAATCCAGCATTTCATGACTTTCTCCCAACAGAGTGCTCAGGCAGTCAGGAATCAGAGGCTCAGAGAGGCAACGGGACTTGACCAAAGATGCACAGCAAGTGAGCAGAAAGTGGGCGCCTACTTCCTTTCCCTGGAGTTCCTGTGACCTGTCACTTGTGGGAGGGTTCAGCCCATTCCTCAACAAAAGGTTGAGGCTCCTGTTCCCTCCCTGCCCCAGGTCAGTGGAGAGGAGAGGTGATTGCAAAGGTGATCGTCACCACTAACATTTATAGAGCTCTTGCAGTGGCCAGGCACTGTTCTAGATGCTCTGCAGTTATGATTTCACTTTATTCTCCAGATAATCCTCAGAGGTAGGAACCATTATTATTATTCTCATTTTAGAGGTGTGGAAACTGAGGATTGCAATCAGACCCCTGACTTGAGTCACCCAGCCAAGAAGTGGAATTTGTGTGTAATTTCCTGGGTCCCGGCAAAGCCAGGCTTGGGGGGAGGGTGGCAAATTAAACACTATTTGAATTATGAAAGTGACATCACTCAACACATTCCAGAATTCCAGCTTTGATATTCTATATTCTCAAATGGGTTCAAGCCCTCACTTTACAGATGGGAAGACTGAGGCCCAGCCACCAGAGGCAGAACCTTGGGGCTTGCCTACCAGTTCCCCAGGGCCTGTCGCATCGGTGGTGGACACCAAGACTGGTGCAGAAGAGAAGCCTTTGGTACCTGCCTTGAGGAGGAGCCTGGACCCTCCTTGCCACCCTACCCCACCCACCCTCCATCACCATGGCAACCATGCAGGTGAGCCTCATCACTGCTAATCCTCTAATTACCAGCCACCTCTTCAATCGGCTGTAATTACTTTGGGGACACAGTTAACCTCTCATTAGGAACGCACGGCCGCTTTCTCCAAAAGCGCAGCGGTGACATGCCTAGTAATTTACCGCCCCGGCTCGCAGGGCCGCTTTGTGTTTAACTCGGGCGCCATCGCATCCCTGTCATTACTCCAGCCTGGTTGTCATGACGATTAATCATTCAATCCTTCATCAGCAACTTTTGCCAAATGTCACCCCGCTCTTGATCAAAATCCATCCTGCAGCCCGACACTGGGGGACTAATGACTTGGAAATAGGCTTCTCCATTCCCGAGAGCTTTTCCCCAGGACTCCTTCTCAGCTCCCTCCAGGAAAGGGAGAGGAGGGCCTGAGTTCAGTGTGGTGGTAGAGTGTGATGGGGGCAGAAAAACTGGCATGTATTGGTGGCTTACTCTATGCTAGGCACCTGAGGGGCATTGATGCATTTAACCTTCATGACAACCGGATTCCTGGAAGAGGAAACAGAGGCTCAGGGAAGCTGGTAGCTTGCCAACAAAGAAGTATGGAGAGGTTCGAACTCAGATCTGTTTGACTCCAAACAGAGCTCTTTTTATCAGACCTCGAGGAGGATGAGCATTACCTACTAGCAAGGATCCTAGAATGTCAGAGTTTGGGCAGCATTGTAGAAATTAGCTGGCCCATTAAATTCAAGGCAAAATAAAAAAGCCTTGAGGGACAACGCTGGGCACTTTATGATAAGAAGTCCAATCCAAAGTCAGCAGTTAACTGTCATGAATACCTATGTCCCAATCAACATGGCAGCAATATCCAGCAGAGAGCAACTTCAGAACCCAGATGGTGGAATAAACTCAACCATACTGGTAGTAGGTCCATGAAATGATCTAAGTTGAGATTCTTGACCCTGGGTCCTTGGAGCTTTACGATGGACTTCGGTGGCCCATGAGCCCCCTGAAATGCAGGCTACATTGTGATTAGCTGTGAGTTTGGGCATTTTCCTAGGGAGATGCTCCAGAAAATGTTAAGAACTACTGATCCAGTACATTTCTCTTATCTTTCCCCATATCTTTATTTTATAGAAGGGGATACTGAGGCCCAGAGAGGAGCCATGACTTGCCCAAAGTTCCACAGCAGTTCAGGGTGGGAACCACTGGTCCAAGCAGGGGTGACCTCTTTCTTAGGTGCCCAGGGCTGTGCAAGGAATTCTTCCTCCTTCACAATGGCTTTGAAAACCTTAGTCCCCAGCCTCCTGAGAAAGCCCAATCTCCCACCCCACTAAAGGAATCTTTCCAAAGCCCCTCCTAGGGAACGTTCCTGCTGGCTGGGCCGCCGGCATGTGTGAGACATAATTACAGCACGTTGTAAATGGCATTAACAGACTGTCACGGCAGCCACATGGTATTAGCAAACGGCTCTGTCTTCATCATGCAGTCCCCACAGCCCCTGGGCTGGAGCACTTCCCAAGGGGTCTTCTTCCAGGTCCAGGTTGCAGAAATCTCCTGCTGGGGCACAGGGGGTGGGGGCAGTGATTCAGATCGCAGAAGCCTGGAGGTTTCCCCTAAGGCTTTCATTTTTTTTTTAATTAATTAATTTATTTTTATATTTATTTTTGTGTTGGGTCTTCGTTTCTGTGCGAGGGCTTTCTCTAGTTGTGGAGAGCGGGGGCCGCTCTTCATCGTGGTGCGCGGGCCTCTCACTATCGCGGCCTCTCTCGTTGCAGAGCACAGGCTCCAGACGCGCAGGCTCAGTAGTTGTGGCTCATGGGCCTAGTTGCTCCGCGGCATGTGGGATCTTCCTAGACCAGGGCTCGAACCCGTGTCCTCTGCATTGGCAGGCAGATTCTCAACCACTGCGCACCAGGGAAGCCCCCCTAAGGCTTTCTGAGATCTCAGCAAAGAGCTGAGTAGAAAGTTAGGAAATCTGATTTGTAAACCTGGTTCAGCCTGGAAGAACTAACCTTTATCGGGCAGCGACTTATGAGCCAGATACTCTGGAATGTAATCTTGTTTCAACCTCATAACCACAACCCAAAAGATTATATTCTTCACTCTGCTTTATAGATGAGTTCACTGAGGCTCAGAGGGGGAATGTCACTTGCCCAAGTACCTTCATCTAATGAGCGGCAGCTGTAGGATTTGCACCAAGTTCTGATGTTTCCAGAACCTGTGCTTTTTAATATATCATGTTGCCTCCTTGGAAAAGTCTTTGATCAGTTTTCTGCCAATAGATATTGATACTGTAGCCTTGAAGGTAATTCCCTGAAGCTACCAGCCCACCAGAAATTTACCAGCCCCTGAGCTCTGCTCACTAGGGCTTGGGCAGGAGCAACATAGTAACAACATAGTAATAATCAAGATGATAACAAATATTGTGAGTTTCCATACAGTTTCTCCCATGATCTTTGTAGCAAATCAGTAGGAGGAAGAGGAACAATTCTTCTTTGACAGAGTTGAGAACAAAGGCCCAGAGAGGGAAAGTGACTTGCTTAAGGCCCCACAGCAAGTTCTGTGGTAAGGCTAGAATGAACTCCCCTTGTCTCCTGATTCCCAGTCCTGGTTCTTCTCCACAAACCACTGAGGACATGTCCATAGGCCTGTGGCTGGGGACTAAGCAGGGGGTCATTCACTCTTCCGGGTGCCTCCTGCCCTCGCCGTGTGCAACAGCGGTTTATGCTTTATCCAGGAGGCCTCCAGGCTGCAGGCAGCAGGATGGGCTGCCTCTCGACTGGTATGCAAATCCCCTGCTGAGCAGGTCATATTTTATCCAGGCCGCCACCTGCCAGCTCATTTGCTTACAGATACAGGTGCTTCTAGGGAGGAATTAGTGATTACTTAGCCTGGAGACCCTGGCAGGCAGAGAGCGAGCTGGGGCCATAGCTGGGGTGGCAAGCCAGGGACCTAACTGTGAAGTCTCTGTCTCCTCCCAGGCTGCTTAGCCCTGCTCTGGAACCAAAGGGTAGGAGTTAAGGATAGAAGGAGAGACCTCTCCGCTTTGGGGAAAGCTGACACCCCACCTCCCACTCCCAATCCCATCCCTATCCTACGAGTTCTCCAAGGCTTGGTGCCAATAGCCCTATTCCCTGCAGCCTTCCAAGATCCTCCACTTACCCTGCCAAAAATAATAATATAGTAAATCTGATAGTCCCAGAGAATTTATTGGTGCCTAGTACTTTACATACACTGCCTCATTTAATCCAAATCAACTAATAATTGGCATTTTAAAATCCCCATTTTATGGGTGATGAAACGGAAGCTCAGAAAGATTGAGCAACTTGCTGGAGATCACACAGTAAGTAAGGTACAGAACCCAGGCTGCTCTGATTTCAGATGTCCCCTCCTAACCAGGACATATTATTTCCCCCGGGCTGTTCCCCAAACCCTGTACGTTGCTTGTTTGAAGTTTATTTATTTGTTTATCTATTTATTTTTAAAATAATTTTTAGGGGACTTCCATGGTGGTCCCGTGGTTAAGACTCCACGCTTCCACTGGAGGGGGCATGGGTTCGATTCCTGGTTAGGGAACTAAGATCCCACATGCCATGCAATGTGGCCAAAAAATAATAATAATAATTTTAAATCTCAGAACCATTTTAGATTTACAGAAAAATGACATAGATAGTGCAGAGAGTTCCCATATGCCTCTCACCCAGTTTCCCCTATTATTAACATCCTACGTTTGTATGGTCCATTTGTCACAATTAATGAGCCAATATTGATACATTATTATTAGCCAAAGTCTATTCTTTATTCAGATTTCTTTCACTTTTACCTAATGTCCTCTTTCTGTATCAGGATCCCACCCAGGAGACCACATTCTATTTTATCATCACTTCTCCTTGGGCTCCTCTTGGTTGTGATAGTTTCTCAGACTTTCCTTGTTTTTGATGACCTTGACAATTTTGAGGAGCCCTGGTCAGGTATTTTGCAGATTGTACCTCACTTGGGATTTGTCTGATATTTTTCCTCATAGTTAGACTGAGGTTATGTGTCTGGGGAGGAGGAAGACCACAGGTGCCATTCTCATCACGTCCCGTCAAGGGTACATACTACGAGTTTGGCACATCGTTGTTGACCTTAACCTTGATCACGTGGCTGGGGTAGCATTTGCCAGGCTTCTCCACTGTAAAGTGACTTTCCCTCTGCTTCCCATACTGTCCTCTTTAGAAGGAGGTCATTGTGTGTAGCCCCCACTTAAGGAGTAGGGAGTTAGGCTCCCCCTCCTTGATGAAAGAGTACCTACAAAAATTATTTGGAGTTCTTCTGCACAGGAAATATGTATATTCTCTCTTTTGTTTATTTATTCAGTCATTATTTCACTATGGGCTCATGGATATTTATTTTATACGTTGGGTTATAATCCAATACTACTCAGTGCTTTTTAAATGACACTTCGTTCTTTCTTCCTTGGTTTATCTGCATTTCCCCAAATCTATCCTGAGGCAATCTCATTCCATGGGATTTTAACAGGCAATCCTCTTAAAATAAGTTCTAGAGGCAAGTCATTTGGGGTAATAGTGATTGAAAAGAGATCTTGACTAGAGGACTTGTCAGATATTTTAATGTGCTAATAGTGTGAGCAGTGAATCACCCAGAGGGGGATCTAATAGGCAACATTTCCCAAACATTTCTTTTCCTGATACCCTGGGGTGGGGTGGGTAAGATAGATATGAGAAAATAATCTAGCTACGTATCTTATCTTCCTCTGGAGACCAGAAGTTCTTTTCTTTTTTTTAAACAGAAAGCTACTTTAAAAAAAATATTTATTTATTTATTTGGTTATGCTGAGTCTTAGTTAACGGCAGGCGGGCTCCTTAGTTGCGGCAGGCGGGCTCTTAGTTGAGGCATGCATATGGAATCTAGTTCCCTGACCAGGGATGGAACCCAGGCCCCCTGTATTGGGAGCATGGAGTCTTAACCACTGCGCCACCAGGGAAGTCCCAAGACCAGAAGTTCTTAAGAGCAAAGTTTATGCTTTATTCTCCTCTTATCTCTAGAAATTAGCCCTTAGAAGGTGGTAAGGAATAATGGGATAGGTGAAAGGATGAATGATGAAAGGATGGACAGATGGATGGATGGGTAGGTGAGATGGATACATGGATAGATGAACAGACAGAAGGATTTGTGGTTGGTGGATGGACGGGTGGATGGATAGATGGATGAATGAACAAATGGATGGATGGACAGACTGGGAAATGAATGGATTGGTAGATGACTTCTGGTTTCAGTAGTTCCCTTTGTTAGGACCAAAAATACTCTCATCTCTCAGTCACCCACAAACTTCCAGACTTAGGGCTTGAGATAATTGCTCAGAGCTGACAGAAGGCAGTGAAAGTCGTGCCCATTTATTATGCCCTGACTGTGTGCCAGGCATTTTACATGCCTCTTTCATCCTCATAACAGTCTGTATGATTATTTCTCCTCATTATTCAGAGAAAGAAACTGAGGATCAGAGAAGTCTAGAACTTGGACCAAGTCCCCTAACAGGAAAAAGTGATGGAGCTGGAATTGGAGCTGAGATCTAAGTATCTTTGCTTCCTGTGTTTCCCATGATGTCCCTGAACTCCCAGGCCCATAATCATCTCTGATTCCCTTTCCTGGGCCCCACCAGGCCAATGAGAAAATGATAGAGATCTTCAGCAACCTGGGGAAGAGAGAAGAGCCACTGCAGGACTTAATCTTTTTATCCAGCACCAGGCTCCAGAATGTTCCAGGTGAGGGAGGGCAGAGCATAGGCAAACCAGAGTCCCAGGAAACAAAGAGTAGGGAGACAGGGAGGCATTCAGACTGGATGTGTATGTGTGTGTCTATGTGCGTTTGTGGTCATGTGTGTACCTGTGCATTTGAAGACAGGTAGTGTTTTGTACAGCTAACTGTGTTGCTTCCAAAAAATTATGCAAGGTAGTTGACATTTTTTTAAAACCCTGCCTAATTAAAATTATACCATTAAGACTGGAAATAAAATACAAGAGCCAAGTATAAAGAGGGTTGGGAACAGAGAGGTAGCCAGGCCCTAACATCAGAGGGAATGAGCTGGGGGGAGGCCTATGCCATTGGATAGGGGTGCAAGGGAGATGCACAGAAAAAGGCTCCATTCTCTGACTACCCTCTCTCTGTTTTCCATAGTCTTGCAAGACAATTATTAGGTCAACATATTCCCTTAGAAATTGTTTAAAAGGCACTGTTTTGGGGAGAATGTGCTTTTTCTCTGACAGTATGTGAGGAAACAAATTATATCAGAAAACCTAGGGTAGGGTAAACGATGGCAATCAAAACGTAAGCCTTGTCCTGAGCTTCCTAGCAGCCATGGCAAAAAGGCAAACAAGTTTCTTTTCCTAGTCCTCATTGTCTACCAAAAGCCAAGTTTAAGAGAAGTAAAACTATGAGTTTTCCAGAAAAGAGAGACTTTTCTTAGGTCTGGATCCTGAGAGGGATGTGTCCCCTGGGCCATTCTAGAATCCATATGACATAGAACAATCATGGACAACATCATGGATCAGCTTCTTGACCGTGGTTTTGCACAGAGACATTCCACATATGATTCTTTCTCACATAAACCCTTAGTGACTGCCAAGGGCTCCATTGCTTTGTGGCCCTGGGTGGGTGGTTCTCCCAGGAAAAGATTAATTTGATCTGACTTGATCCAGGGACAAAGCCTGGATAATCTGGAGGATGGAAGCTGAATGTCTTGTGGCAGCAGCAAATAGGACTCTGGCATCCACGGGAGCAACAGCAGGGTGTGAGGAGAGGGGCACAGAGCAGTTGACATTCCCTAGCACTCAGGGTCAGGCTAGAAAAATCAGGCCTTTGACATCCTTCTTTCTCCCTGCAAAGGCACAACCAGGGCAGCTTCCCTCTAGGAAGAGGCCTCAGCCTCGTCTAGTAGAACAGCTTTGAAATCAGACAATCAAGACTCAAGGCCCACCTCTGTCACTAGCTGTGTGATCTTGGACAAGTCTCTTAGCCTCTTTGAGTCTCAGTTTCCTCATCTGTAAAATGGGAATAGTTACTACCCCACAGCATTGCTGAGAGCCTTAGACAAGCTAATACATATAAAGTCAGCTCAGTAGATGCCAGCTTCCTTCCTTCCTTCTTCTCTTCTTGCCCTGTGGAAGAATCTAGTGTCCCAATGGCCCCCCTGGAGGGGACGGGGAACTGAGCCTGCTGCTTCTAGGGTGGGAGTTCTTTGGGGTCCATGGTTAGGTTTTACTATGTTCATGAACCCTTGAAACGATATGCAAAACTGTGTGTGCAGATACATTTTTCTGGGTAGAGAGGCCATAGTGTCTATCAAATACCCAGAGGGGCTCATGACCCTCAAAAGCCAAGGACCACTGCTCTGAGAGCTGGATCTTGTCTCCTGGCATGTGCCTCCCCAGCCCTAGATCCCAGGTCCAGTCCTCAGGTTATCTGCCAGCCTCGCTAATCATTGGGCCGCAGCTGGATTCTTCCTCTGCTGTGGGGAGGGAGATGGGCAGGCCTGGTTCTTAGGAGGGTACAGCCAGGGATCTGGGCTGGGGCCAGGAAATAAAGGCCCAAGCGTGTATTGAGCACATAGGAAGGACCACACATGGCTGTACATGTCATCTCCTCTGTCATCCCTGAGCCCTGGGATGGAAGAGCTGTTATCATCCCCATTCTAGAGATGAGGAAACTGAGGCCCAGAGATGAGACGGGAGGGCACACATAGGGCTAGAGGCAGTGCTGGGATTTGGATCCAGTGCTAGCTGGTTCTGGAGCCCATGCTCTTTCCATGGTGTCACAAGGACCAAAGCAGTCCCTAGGGGTCTGAAGATGGAAACAGGCTACAGGATACAGTTTTTCAGGTTGTGCCCCACCCAGGGGCACCTGGTTGAGAGAGTGGGGGTAGGGGTGAAATGCATCTGAAATTCAGTCTGAGGTCCACTAGTTGAGGCTTGTACCAAGGGCCTTCAATAACCTGGAGAAAATGTAGCCTTTTGGTAATGATCACACCCAGAGGGGTGCTTTTTCCTCATGGGTCTGCCCAGAGGAGGATACTTTTTTCTAATTCCAACAAAGCCCCCAGATGGGCTGCCTGCAATCCCAGCAGAAACACATTTTAAAAGGCAAGCACATCCGCAGGAGCTGAGAAACCCTGCCCAGCTTCTAAGATGACACTTTTGAGGTGGGGTCCCATGGGGCCCCCCTGTCCGGAAGAGCCAGCCCAGACTCAGCAGGTGGGAGACAGTTCCTGACAGTTTCCCAGGCACGCAGGCTGGCAAGGAAGGGGGTTGGGACCCAACCACTCTACTCAGCTGCCCTAGAGCACCCCCTCCCATCCCACCTAGCCCCGTCTCCCATGCCCCTCCTACCTCTGAAATCCAGGCATGGGAGGCAAGGCCCCATCTGTGGTCATTTCCTGAGCCACCTTGATCTAAAATTCCGTCCTGTCTTTCTAGGGAAGGGTGAGCAAGCCCTCCTGGTCCCCCAGAATATCCGCTCCCCTCCCCTCCCTGACCAGTGGCATCTCCCAGGAGCAATGGCTGCTTCTCCCCCAGGCCAGCCTGATGGCCACTTGTAAGGACTGATCACCCAGATCCTTAGGACTCAACACCCATGCTTCACTCTCCCCCCCTTCTCCTCCGCCCCCTCCCTGCCACCACCTCCGGCCTGATTAATTCCCCCAAATCTGCCGTGCCACAATGACTAATCAGGCCCTTGCCCCACTAATTGACACTCAGAGACTTGACAAATGCCTCTGCTTATGGGAAACAGAGGCTGGGCTGGGTTAACTTCCCAGACCCAAACGACCCCAGGTTTGTCCCTAAGATTAGTGAGCTGGAGCCTTGGAGAGGAGGGGGGAGCAGAGGACCCAAGACAGAAGGGCAGGCCCCACCATGACCCTCTGATTAACTCAGCTCTGACACTTCCTGGCTGTGTGACTTAGAGCAGGTCATCTCCCTCTCTGAGCCTGACATGCAGGCTCCTGGACTATCTGAACTGGGCCTCGTCTCCAACTTTAGCGCCTCAGGCACCTTGTCCCTTCCACTCCATCCAACCTGCCCTATCATAGTGGCTTAGTCCCAGCTCTTTGTGGGGAAAAAAAAAGTGTATATGTTACACGTGCCCTTGTGCATAGTTGGAACCTTTATTGATATATATTGTATTGATACTGATGTGTGGCACACAACTTAAAAATAATAGCGAGGGCTTCCCTGGTGGCGCAGTGGTTGAGAGTCCACCTGCCGATGCAGGGGACACGGGTTCGTGCCCTGGTCCGGGAAGATCCCACATGCCGTGGAGCGGCTGGGCCCTTGAGCCATGGCCACTGAGCCTGCGCGTCCGGAGCCTGTGCTCTGCAATGGGAGAGGCCACAACAGTGAGAGGCCCACGTACCACAAAAAAAAAAAAAAAAAAAATAGTGAAACATACAATAGTCTTTCTTATAAATTCCATAGAGCCAATTGATTTCTCCTAAAATGCTTTCACTGAAATTTGCCAAGCTCTGGTATTAATAGCCAGCCTATGGTTGGACTCGATGAACAAGTGTAGTTCAGGCATGAATACTGGTTGATATTTTCATTTAAGTGTTAATGGGTAAGCTGAGAGTGAAACAGTGGGGATGTATGTTAGAATTTCACCCATTTGTCAGTGATGGGAACTGCATGATGGTTTTTGAATACTGGAAGAATATTTCTTCAATTTTGTGTGTTAGTCACATTTAAGGGCTATAAACACAACACACTTTCAAGTTTGATCTGTGTTATTAACATTTTCTCCATCACTTTTTAAGTTTAGATAATCAACAGCACAATAAGTTAAGCCCTGATCTGTAGCACTTGCCAATTTCTGTGGTGTCAATACTCTGATTTCAAACTCACCAACATTTTAGTGAATGTGGAGTTGGAGAGAGATACGGAGATACCAGTTATGTAGTATTTCCACCATATAGACACAATAGATGGAAATAACCTCAATGGCATAGATAATAGAAAAATGTAGTAAAACATTAAGAAATGATGAGTTTTGAGTACTTATTGCTGTTACAATATGACTTGTTTAGCTGTAAGTTTATACAATTTAAATTTCTTGTATAAGAAAGACTGACTGGCCTTTGTCCCTGGTTCCTGTGAGGGAGGCTCTAAATCCTTGGAATTTCTGGAGTAATAAGAGTGTCTTTGTGGGACTTCCCTGGTGGTCCAGTGGTTAGGACTTGGCACTTCCACTGCAGGGGGCATGGGTTCCATCCCTGGTCAGGGAACTAAGATTCCACATCTTAGTGGAAGCGTGACCCAGGGCAAAAAAAAAAAAAAAGATTGTCTTTGTTATTCCTGAACCCCTGGATCACACCTAAGTTTATGCTAACAAATGAGGTGACTCAGGATGGGGGCTTGTTACCAGAAAGACCAACCACGTGATTAGAAGGTGGGCCTTTGTGCCACCCCCAACTGACCCCAACCCCCTCCAAGCAGGGGAGAGGCCTGGAAATGGAATTCAATCACATGGCCAGTGATTCAGTCAAGCTCGCCTAGGTAATGGAACCTTAGTAGAAACTCTGGACACCAAAGCTTAGTGCAGCTACCTGGTTGGTAAACACATTGATGTACTAGGAGGTGACGTGCCCGATTCCACGGGGAGCAGGCATGGAAGCTCTGAGTTCTGGACCTTTTCAGACCTGAATTTGTAGCCAATTGATCCTAAGTGTCAGGACCCCTGAACTTGCAGCTGTCGTCTGCAGCGAGGGCAGTCTTGTTGGGGTCTGTGCCCCTTAACCTGCCGAGTCCAATGTTGACTGACGGTTAAGTCTGATGGCTAAGCATCAGAACTGGATTGAATTAAAGCCCACCAGTTGGGATCAGAATACTATGTTACATAACTGGCTCACAGAATTCCTGAACCTTTGACAACTGGCTCTCATCAGACGGGTATAAATGCTGAAAAAAATGCACAACGTGAGAGTTGTGAGTTAAGTTTTGCTTGGTGCAACATGAGGAGTGTAGCCTGGGAGATAGCATCTCAGATAGCTCTGAGGAACTGCTCCGAAGAGGGGGTGGGGAAAGTCGGTATTATATGTGATTTTAGTGAAGGGGGCACGTGCATCAAGCACACATGTTGGCAGAGGCTGGCTGCTAGTCACGAGGAGCAGACATCACCATTAATAATTTTAGTGCTTTTTTAGATATGGGAAGATGCAAGAATTTGGGCTCATAAAACCTTCTCCTGAAAATATCTAACTATCTGAAGTGTTGTTCTGCCAGTTTTTCCCAGAGCACAGAGCGCCTCATTCCTGATCTCCGCCCTGAACTCCTCTCAGGAGTGTTGACAGTCAGCGACAGCAGTGGCTCATGACTTCATCCTGGTACAGGCAGATGGCGAGTGACAATTTTTAGTTGGCGATGTCTAGTTCTGCTTTTGAGGCTTTGCATATGCCATTGCTTCTGCTGGAATATTGTCTTTACGCTCACATTCATTCTTTCATTCATTCATTGATTCACCAGGTCTTTCTTGAGTGCATGCTTTGTGCCAAGCGCTATGCTGGGTGCTTGGGATAGTGAAGAAAAAAGACCTCATTTGCAGTGGGTACAATCACATGCCACTTATCTCCTGGGGTCCCTTTGACCACTTCTATATGTCCCTCCACCAACTTTTGTGTGCTTTTTTCCGGGTGTCCACATTTGTGACTCCTTCAAAGAACTATCTTCAGGCCACTGGAGCTACTTTGCAGGCCCGTGCCCAGAGCCAGGGAGTTTATATACACCTTCATCCCCATGCTGGGGCAGTTCTTAGCCAATGGCTGACAGGGAGGGTGGAAGCCCAGCTTCCTTGCCTCAGGTCAGGATAACTTACACTCCCGAGCCCCTGGTCAGGATGATGCCACCCTCCGTGGGGCTTTGCCTGGAATTGCACCCTTCTTGGCTTCCTCCCCTTCCCCATCCTGCTTCCCCCATGCTCTTACTCATCTCTCCTGAGATCGATTCCTTAATCCTTTGCGAACCAATCCTGGTCCCAGGGTCCAACCCAAGTTTCCATCTCTGCCCTGTGGAGCTCACAATCTAGTGGGGAGACAGGCATTGTTCACAGGATCCTAGAAAAACAAATTTCTTTATAAATGGACATCAGTGCTCTGAAGGAAAGCAATGGGGTCTCTGAAAGCTGTTAACAGAGCAATCAGGGAAGACTCCCTGGAGGAGGTAGTGCTTCCTGTAGGATGAACTCTGAAAGATAAGAGGGAGTTTAGCCAGGCGACGGGGACAAGGAGGAGGGAGGAAGTTTTGCAGGTGGATAACATAGCAGGTGCAAAGGCCCTATGGTAGGGCAGAGATCGGTGTGGCTGGAGCACAGGGTGAGATGAAGCCAAGGGGAATTGGTAGGGGCAGGATAGTGCAGCTTGTCGGCGTGTGTGAAGATTTGGGTTCACTTTCTGAAAAGGGTGGAAACACACCCAAATGCCAAGAAGAGGGTGGACTTGAGAGATTTAAATTTTTTTGAAATTTTGAAAAATATTCTTCAACCCGCAGGAATATACCCTGTGAATAAACCCAGTTTCAGGCACAAGAATGTTCACTGCAGCTCTGTGTGTGATATTTTAAAAATGTAGAGCCTAGTGGGATGTCTGTCAAGAGAGGGCAGGTTAATAAATTTGGTCCATCCATTCAGTGAACTCCTGGACAGCCTTTAAAAAGCATGGAGGAGGTGTGAACTCACCCCATGTCTCCTTAGGCTGGGCTGTTGGGCGGGTGAAAAATGTGCAAAATAGACTATTGCATGTTCACAATTACCTAAAAACAAAATTACCTAAAAACAAACTTTGTTTTTATACTTTGTTTGTGTTTGCACACAAACACATGACTGTTAAGAGTAGCTACAGCAGTGTGTAGCACATAGTAGGTAGTCAGTATTAGTTGAGTAAGTGAGTGAATGAAAGTCTGAATGCACACTTGGGTTGTTGCTTCTGGGGAGTTGAAATGAAGGTAGAGAGTTTTACTTCTTTCCTTTTTTTAAAAAAATTAATTGTATTTTTGGCTGGGTTGGGTCTTTGTTGCTGCACGCGGGCTTTCTCTAGTTGTGGTGAGCGGGGGTTACTCTTCGTTGCGATGCACGGGCTTCTCATTTGTGGTGGCTTCTCTTGTTGTGGAGCACGGGTCTGGGTGCACGGGCTCAGTAGTTGTGGCTCACGGGCTTAGTTGCTCTGCGACATGTGGGATCTTCCTGGGTCGGGGATCGAACCCGTGTCCCCTGCATTGGCAGGTGGATTCATAACCACTGCACTGCCAGGGAAGCCCCTACTTCTTTACTTTTTAATCTTACATTCTTCCATAAAGACAAATTGTCTTCTGCTTGCATGTGGGTTTTTTACTGTAATTTTTTTAGCCTTTGTCCAAGTGTAATTTACATACAACAGAATTCCCTGATGTTAAGTGTGCAGTTTGATGAGATACAAGTATATACAAATGCATGCAATTAGTATACAAATATATACAATCATATAAACCACACCAGATTCAGCTATAGGATGTCTCCATCACCCTCCGCATTTCCCTCCTGACCCCTTTGTGGTCAATCCCCACTCCCCACACTTTGGCCCCCAACCATCACCAGTCTGCTCTCCGCCACTATAGTTCTACCTTTTCTAAAATTTCATACACATGAAATTGTACGGTGTGTAGTCTTCTGAATTTGGCTCTGAAGGATGAGGGGGAGTTTAGCCAGATAAAGAGGTAGGGGAGGCAGCAAGGAGGGAGGAAGCTTTGCAGGCAGATGGCAAAGCAGGTGCAACTATATGGTTTTGGTGGGGTTTTTTGAGATTCACATATGTTGTTGCTTGTATCAAGAGTTCGTTCCTTTCTATCGCTGAGTAGTACTCCATGGTATGAGCAGACCTGGTTTGTTTATTTGCTCACCAGTTCACTCCCTGGCATACCTGTTCGAGTCCCAGGTCACATGGCCCCGCCTCCACCCACCCATTTTCCCACTGTCCTGGTCCCACCCCCTCACCCTCACACACACAGCCCCCTGCCCTGCACATGCCTCCTGCCACTTTATTGCCTTCCCCCATAAAACCCTGTGAAGGGAAGAGCCACATCCCTCCTCAGTGACCTTTAAAGGTGCAGGTAAAGGAGGTGGCCGTGAAGCCAGCGCCGTGGATGATCACGGTAGCCGCCTCCTCCACCAGCTGAGGCCAGGCCTTTCGTCTAGGAGAAAGCTGGGCAAAGGGCCAGACAGGGGGCCTTGGCCGAGGCCTCTTCCCCCGGGGCCCTAGCTTTGCCTCCTCTGAGCCTTAAGAAAGGAAACCGAGTCTGGAGAAGGAGGCAGAAGAGACCATTGCTCCTTGGAGGGTCGCCGAGCATCCCATGTGCTCCCAGGAATGACCGCCTTTGATCCCCACACAGCCTTGCATGGTATGAGGCGCCCTCTTTTCGAAATAGGGGAAGGGTAGCTCAGAGAAGGCAAGAGCTTGCTCACGATCACACAGCTCAGAGACCAGGCAAGCCGGGACTTCACCTCCTCACCTGCTATTGGCTACTGAGTTGCTTGGAGGTCCCGCAAGATCCAGAGAGTGAGAGAGAAAATCTCCTAGAAGCAGTCAGGCCCCTGTGAATGTTTGACAGGAGCCAAGCAAGGTCATCCTGTTCTTCCCTCTGGCCTCACTTCACTGGAGAGCCAGACGGGAGCAGGGAACACACTGTTTCTCTGCACTGTCTACTTGGGTCCTTCTCTCCACCACCCCCATGAATTAGCCTAAACCACTCCAGCTGTCACCTGACATAAAAAGGAAGAAACACATGAGGGGGTCCCTCCCTACCAGGCAGGGTGGAAGGTTAGACCCCAGGGCTAGGAGGAAAGGGATAGCCATCTGCCTCACTAAGAGCTCTTTCTCCCCTACCTGCCTATTTACATTCCCTGTCCCCCTCTGTCCCAATAAGCCAGTAATAATAATACATTTTTTAAAACCCCGCAGTCCCTACTGCTGGGCTCAGGGACGCGAGATAGCTGACTCTGGCTGTCCATAAACATAAGAGACAGATGTTGCCAACATCTGGAGACCAGGGAGGCCCAGTCCTGCCTGGAACTGGGAAGAGTGCCCGGCTGGGCAGAGTGCTCCAAGGGGAGGGGACCCCTACCTGTCACTCATCTGGACAGGGGCCACTTCCACCCCAAAGGAGGGCCCCTAGGGCCTGGCCAGGGCTCCCAGGCGTGGAGGCCCTTTGGAAGGGAAGCTGGGCGGATGCTGCCTGGAGGGAGGGGACTTCAAAGGCTCCCCTAATCCCCAGTGACATTTTCAGACACAGGAGTTTGCTTTTTTATGCTGTGGATCAAAGCCCAAAGCTTTATAAATAACCCTCATAAAAAACAAGGGGCTTGTAAAGTTAACAATAAGTCACAAGGAGTGTGAGTATCTGGGGGCAGGACAGAGGCTGGGGGAGTCCTGATCTGCCCCACCGGCTGGCCACCCACCCCCAACCCCGATGAGACCAAAGATTGAAGTCCCTGCGGGAGGTCAGGAGGCAGGCCTGGAGGGTGGGGTTGGACTTGGCATCTCTTCTCCAGCCCCCTGCCCGCCCCCTGTAGGCATCCTAGAGCTGACCATTCATTCATTAAATCATTTCTTCTCTCATTCATTTTTTCAATTGGTCAAGCAACAAACATTTCCTGAGGTTATCCCTGGGCAAGGGCCCTGGCCAAGGAGCTTTGGCATTACTGGGGTTCAAATCAGCACTGCTGCTTCCAAGCTGGGCAACTCCTAGAAAATCACCTCACCTCTCTGAGCCTCAGTTTCCTCATCTGTAGAATGGGGATACATTTCGATCATGTCCTAAAAGAGTCATTGGGAGTCCTAGGTGGCATGGCATTTGGTAAAGGCTCAACATGTGGGTTATTATTATTATTAATCAGGCAGATTGATAATAATTATTATTAATAAAAAAAGAAAGGGACTTCTTTTCTTTGTCTGGTTCCCACTCCTCAAAATAACTTCCCCTTCTACCCTCATATCTGCGGGGCCTCAGTTGGGAGGTGGGTATTTTCTGTGCAGTTACAGGGGCCATGAGCCATCACCCAAGGAGAGGCTATTCCTAGAGCCGGGGGCGGGGGGGATGTGAGTTCAAATCCTGTCTCCAGCACTTCCCAGCTGCATGCCCCTGGGCCCCTGTCCTCCCTCTCTGAGCCTCAGTTTCCTTATCTGTAAAATGGGGACAGAGGGGAGGATTCAGTGAGGGCAAGAATATCCAGGCCCTGGAACATAGTAGGTGCTCAGTAAATGATAGTGGATCCTTTGGGCCCTTCTCACAGTGGAAATTTCTGGAGGGAGAGCTCAACATCAGTAGAGAAGGGAAAGGAGAGACAGAATTGGCAGATGATGAGGGTTCCTAAAACCCAGCACACTGGGAGCTGGAGCCCGGGCCCTCCCTTGGATGAGGAGGCCAGGATGTAGGACAGACTATGCTTGTGTGAAACCCCCTGCCCCATCAAAGGGCCTCCCCTAAGTGCACGTGGCAGCTTCAGGATGGTGGTGAGTCCATTTCATACATGAGAAAACTATGGCCCAGGGTGGAGGCATTTGCCTGTGGTCACCCAGCTAGATTGTGCCAGGACTGGAATTGGAACTCAGGCCTGGCTGATTCCAGATCAGCATTTTCTGCTGCTCCTGTAGGCACCAAAGGTGGGCAGCCCAGAGCTGGTTTCTCCCAAGCAGCACCCACCTGACCCAGCTATTCCTAACAAAGCAAATGCACTCCCAGAACTGGGAACCTGGTTTCACACCTGTGCAGCTCCTGTTATGGGAGATTCAAATTTAGCTGCTACCACCCAAGCTGCCAGCTTCTGTGTTCTCTGAGAAGAGGGATTAGGGTTGGGGAGCCAGGAGTGGTGGGCACGTGTCTTAGTCCGTTTGGGCTGCTAGATACTAGAGACTGGATGGCTTATGACAACAGAAATCTATTTCTCACAGTTCTGGAAGCTGGAAGTCTGAGATCAGGGTGCTAGCATGGTCAGGTGAGGGTTCTCTTCCAGGTTGCAGATTTCTCACTGTGTCCTCACATGGCTGAAGGGGTGAGGGATCTCCTGAGGTCTCTCTCTTTTTTTTTTTTTTTTGTGGTACGCGGGCCTCTCACTGTTGTGGCCTCTCCTGTTGCGGAGCACAGGCTCCGGACGCGCAGGCTCAGCGGCCATGGCTCATGGGCCCAGCCGCTCCACGGCATGTGGGATCCTCCTGGACGAATCCGTGTCCCCTGCATCGGCAGGCGGACTCTCAACCGCTGCGCCACCAGGGAAGCCCCTGAGGTCTCTTTTATAAGGGCACTGATCCCATACCTGAGGGCTCCACCCTCATGACCTAATCACCTCCCAAAGTCCCCACCTCCAAATACCATCACTTTGGGCATTAGGGTTTCAACATATGAATTCGGGGAGGACACAAACATTCAAGCCATATCAGTGTGCTGGTGAATTTCACTCACTGGTTCCATCACTCGGTCAGTCACTGAACAAACGTTTATTAGCCCCTACCACATGCCAGGCCCCATGCTGGACACCAAGGCTGCCATGCACAACAGATAATCAGGGGCCCTGCCCTGCTAAGCTGACAGGGAGGAAGCAGGTACGTTCCAGAGTGATCAGGGAGAACAGAAGTGGAACTCAACCTATATGTGGAGGGGGGTCAGTGAGAGATTTCTGGTAGAGGTGACAATTGAACTGGGACGCAAACAATGAGTAGAAGTTAGCCTGGGAAAGGGGGCAGAAGGACATCTCGGGCAGAGGGAACAGCCTGGGAAATGTGAGAAGGCACAGGATGTAGACACAGAAGGGGCCCTCCCACAAGCCTCCTTTGTTTCAAGATCAGAATCCTCCGAGCGGCAGGTGTGTCCAGCACCATGTGACCCTCACAGCCACTGTGCCCCTCACCCCTATCCCCAGCTAGATATTATTCCCATCACGGCACCTGAGGCAAGGGAGGCTCAGAGAGGTTGAGTAACTCGATTGAGGTCACACAACAAAGACACTTTGGAGCTGGACCAGGTTGGTGGTCCAAGGAGCTGTTTATCGGGGGCCCTCCCAGAGTCTCCAGGGTTTACAGCCTGCACCCTCAGCAAGTCACCTCTCCCTGATGAGTCTCAGTTTCCTTACCTGCAAAATGAGACCTAGGTGAAGTGCCCCCTCACACACCTGTTAAAGCCACATCTCTCACTGACTTCATTAGGGCAGTTGGCCTGGTAGCAGTGGTCCCTGGGGGAGGCTCAGCTACAAACCCTGTCCCAACTAGGCCAGGGACAAGGGGATCCCCCTGTAGGCATCTGGCCTAATTGGCAGGAGACCCCCGGGAGCTGTGCCCGCTTCGCTGTTATCATTTCATGACCCATGAAACATTGGTTTCAAGCGCCTCTGAGCCAACCCCAGGACCCAGCTCCTCTGTGGCCGGAGAATGGGCTTCAAACGCCAGACGGAGCCCTTCTCCCTTCCAGGCCCACACTGGATACCTCCCATAGATGCCATCACTTGATTCCCAAAGCACCCAGGGAGGTCAGTACCTGTGTCTCCACTTTCCAGAGGAAGATTCAGGGTTGGGGCACCACCCACAGAGCCCTAGCCATGCTGGGGGCAGCACTTGAGGGCTCCCTGGCTTCCCAAGCCTCGGTTCTCTCATCTAGAAAATGATGATGAGGCCCCTCTTTGGGCAAGGGATGGCCTAAGTTTCCTCATCTGTAAAATGGTGGGGATCTGACTTGCCAGGTTCCCGAAGGATTAATCACCAAATAATAAAAATAGTGCAGGGCTTCCCTGGTGGCGCAGTGGTTGAGAGTCCGCCTGCCGATGCAGGGGACACGGGTTCGTGCCCCGGTCTGGGAAGATCTCACATGCCGCGGAGCGGTTGGGCCTGTGAGCCATGGCCGTTGGGCCTGCGCGTCCGGAGCCTGTGCTCCGCAACGGGAGAGGCCACAACAGTGAGAGGCCCGCATACAGCAAAAAAAAAAAAAAAAAAAAAAAAAAATAGTGCACAACTATTGAGCACCCTACTGTGTGTCGGGTGCTTTTTAGGATCTCTGCAGGTATTAACTCTTTTAATTCTCATAGCAATCTCTGGAGGTAGCTCCTGGTACCATTCCCATCCTACAGTTGAGCAAACAGAGGCATTGAGAGGTTAAAAAACTCACCCAGGACTTCCCTAGTGGCTCAGTGGTTAAGAATCCACCTGCCAATGCAGGGGACATGGGTTTGATCCCTGGTCTGGGAAGATCCCACATGCAGCAGAGCAACTAAGCCCATGTGCCACAACTACTGAGCCTGCACGCCTAGAGCCCGTGCTCAGCAACAAAAGAAGCCACTGCAATGAGAAGCCTGCGCACCGCAACTAAAGAAAGCCCTGGGGCTTCCCTGGTGGCGCAGTGGTTGAGAGTCCATCTGCCGATGCAGGTGACATGGGTTCGTGCCCCGGTCCGGGAAGATCCCACATGCCGTGGAGCGGCTAGGCCCGTGAGCCATGGCCGTTGAGCCTGTGCATCTGGAGCCTGTGCTCCGCAGCGGGAGAGGCCACAGCAGTGAGAGGCCCACATACAGCAAAAAAAAAAAAAAAAAAAAAAAAAAAAAAAGAAAGCCCGCGTGCAGAAATGAAGACCTGATGCAGCCAAAAAAAAAACCACAAAACCTCACCCAAACTCAGATAAAGGTCTTAACACAGGAGGCCTCAATAAAGCTTAGCCTTCTTTTTTCTGTTCCACTCCCTTCAGTATCCAAAGAACCCCTGCCCACACTCTCCACCCTTCCCCTATCTTCCACCTCCTTCTACACAGTGACAAAGTGTGTCCTTTGTGGGATCACCTAGGGCACAGAGTTGCAAATGCTTTTGCCTTGACTAAAGTGAGACAAGGAACTTCCCAGCCACGGGAGCTGTGAGCCAAAGAGTGTGTTCCCCACAGTCAAGGCTGAGAGATGCTGAGAGAAAAACTTCCACGAGACAGCAATAGGGGCAGGGGGCAGACAGCCCTTCCAAGTTCCTTCTGGCCTTAGGATTCTAGAAGCAGGACGGCAGCCGGCCCACATGGTGCCATCTTGCTTGTATGTTTCTCCCTGGGGCTGGAGAATGCCAGGCTATTGTCTGGCACGGGGGGAGGGGGAGCTCCTCTGCAACAGGATCCTGGGATTGGTGACAACACCCCTTTCGCCACCCCATGCATGCCAGCCCCCCAGAGCAGCTGGGCAGCATTTCTGCTGTCTGTGGGCTCATTTATCATTCCAAGGGGGGCATCGCTGCCGTGAGGTCCCTGGGGACAGCTCTGCTGGGCCCCATCTGATTGAAATCCAGGCCCAGTGCACACACGGCCCAGGGAAGTGGCCGCCCAGAACCTGAAATAAATAATACCACAGGCAGGAGGCACAAATCTGCCGCTAATTATGGCATATCCTGATTAAATGGGGTGCGTAAATAAATATTTCAGCTTGAGAGATGAATCGGCCTGGAGGACTGCTGTGGCCAGCCCCGCTCTGAGCCTCTCTTGTCCTGCTTCTTCCCCGTAGGGGCAGACAAAGGACAGAGCCTTGGCCTCTCTTGCTATGTGACTCAGGATCGGCCTCTCTCCCCACTCTTGGTCTCAGTTTCCTCATCCATCAAATGGGTATCAGTGATCACCCTTCAGCCAAGTTCAAAGGTCTGGAGTTAGAATCTGAAAGGGCATTTGGGGTGACCAGGTTTCACAGAGCCAAGGAGGAGTGATATTAATAGTAAAGAATAAATAATTGGGGGCCAGGTGGTCATGAGTTTGAATCTCAGCTCTGGGACCATCCCAGTGCCCCAGTTTTGTATGTTGGGTGGATGCGAAGAGCCAGTGGGTACTCGGAGCTGCGCCTGGCACTTAGCACAAACGGTAGCTGCTTTGAGGATAAGCGACACCACACACGTTATTGTCACTGAAGTGGAGGTCCCCAGAAGACCCAGCCCCAGGCAAGGTCCACATTCTCCACGCCTGCTCGGATGCCCCCACCTAGAGACTTCTGTGCCTGGCCTAGCAGATGCCACCTACTCACTTCCGAGAGGCAGAGTAGTAATAGAATCGGGGGCCCAGGGGAGTGGAGGAGGAGGGAGAATCATCCTGGAAAAGTTTAAATCAATTAACTCCCTTCCAGAAAACAGGCTGGGAAATGTAATGGAGAAATAATGACTTTTCTCCACAGGATGGAATGACATAGACCAGGGCTCAGCAAGGAATTGGGGAGGCAGGAGCAAGAGCCTTGTCTGTGACTGCCTGTGTGGCCTTGAGTAAGTCTTGTTTCCCTCTCTGAGCCTTCATTTCCCATCTGTGCAAGGGGAGGGCTTGGGCCAGGAATGGCTAATAGATGGCATGCCTCCTGTCACTCTCCCCTCCCATGCCCATAGCAGGCATTGCTAATCAACTGCAGTACTGTTTTCATTGAGCCAGGATGCCGTAGCAAAACTAATCCAAGCCAGTGCTCGAGGCATTTCCCCTGGATGAGCCAGAGTTGGCATACAGGTACAGACTGGGTTTAGAGGGTCTGCAAGTCCTCCACTAGCACTAGGTCAATATTCACCAGTACCATTATCACTGGTTTGATAGACTCAGAATCCATCACAGCACTAATAGCAAAGGTTAGCATTCCCTGAGTGTTAGCTCTGGACCAGGCACTGGTCTAAATGCTTTCATATATTAATCTAATCTAATAACCATTAGATCTAATAACCATTAGATAAACCATTCCTATTATTATTATGCTCATTTTAAAACCAAGGCTCAGAAAGGGGAAGTGGTTAGCCCACGATCACACAGCTAATAAATGGGATCAAGATTCAAACCCATGCACCTGTCTTGCCGGAAACAGGCCAGATGGGGTAAGGGAGACCTTCTCTTCTCTTTTAATTGAAAGCCTAGGGAAGAGAACCACCATTTCTCCCCACCAAGCTCTGTGCCAACTGTGTCACACACATTCTCAGTTTGGAACTACAATTATCCTTATATTCTGGATGGGGAAACTGAAGCTCAGAGGGGTGATGGGACCTGCCCAAAGTCATATGGCTGGTCGTTTGCTAGGGGTGGGGTGAGATGGCACTGTTCTCTATTTTCCACTGGCCCCCACCTGCAGGAATGATGCCCATTTATCCTGGTACCTCCAGTGCCCTGCCCAGGACCTGGCACCCTGGGGTCATGGAATGAATGAATGATACTAGTACTAGAGGAGTTCCAGGCTTAGGGTACACACCACCCCTTCCATTACCAGCCCTTGGGCCTCTAAGCCGACTCCTTGTCCCTGTCCCTTGCTGACCCACCTGCCCCATCTGGGTGACCTCTCACCTCTGCTCATGACCCCAGATGACCCTGGAGGCTTCTGGTTGGGGACCAAATCCATCACTCCTGACTGGTCTGTCCCAGCCCTGGCTCCCCCCATCCATCTTCCCACCACAGCTAGAGGGAAGGGGATGGTGCTGCTCCAGGAAACGCTGTCCAGTGTCCTCCCGTCACCTCCCAGACATCCTCTCCCCACCTGCAGAACCATTTGGTCAAATACCTTGGAACCCAATATATGACAGCTAAAGGCAGAGGGCTCTGGCTGGAGGGTACAGGGTGTGAAGGCACCTGCCTAGTACCCAACCCTCCCTCTTTGCCTCCCAGCAGCCCCTAGGGTGGAGACCCCAGAGACCCTCCAGAAAGCCATGGAGAAAAACTCTGTCCTGGGGACCAGGAGACCTGGGTTTGAATTCCTGCTCAGCCACTGGCTCGCTGTGTAATCTGGAGCAAGTCCCTCCCCTTCTCTAGACCTCACTTTCCCCATCTGCAACATGAGAGGATTGAACTCAGTGGTTTTCAAACCTTTTATTGTTGGAACAGTGGAGAGCTTTCTTCAAATTAAATCACGTGCTGAGTTCCGAGAGGAAAAAGAGATGAAATTGAATGTTCTCTGGTTGAAGTTGGCGGTGTGAGGAGTAGAGTGTGGACCCCAGAGCTCTAACTTTTCCAGCTCCATTTGCCCACTGCCACCACTTACTAGTGGTCCCTGAGGCATCTTTCTAAAACTCTAAGGTTCCTAGAAAGACTTTGAAAACATAGGAATAGATATTTTTTCAATCATTTTATTATGAAACATTTCAAACCTACAGCAAAGTCGAAAGACATTTACAATGAACACTCAAATATCCACCATCTAGATTCTACCATCAATATTTTACTGTACTTTCCTTATCAAATAAGGGCACCCTCAAAGCTCTGCAAAATGCCATGACTCAGAGAGGACTGTGCTGGGGGCAGGGGTGGTCCTGAGTCCTTCCTGGGAAGCCCTGCGAATTCATGATGGCAACACCAGCTGCCTTAACAAATAGACCCCAGCATCTTAGTGGCATATCTCAACAGAGGTTCATTTCTCACCTAACAGTTCAGAGCCTGTGTTGTTGGTCAACAGATGGGCAACTTTCCTCAAGTGATTTAGAGACCCAGGTTCATCCATCTTTGGTCCTGCCTTGACCTAGAAGGGTCGATCACCTGCCTTAGGGCAGAAGAGAAAGCTTATAGAGAAAAGGCACATTCAGGTCTCACATCATGCTTGCTCACATTTCGTTGGCCAAAGCTACTCATTCAGCCATGCCTGGAAGCGTCATCCCCAGCTATATATTCTCCCTGGGCTCTGTTTCTCGGCGTCATTTCACCCATGGAATGGGCTATGAATTTCAGCAGGGGGTTGGCTATCTTTGCCATATCCAGCATGGCTGGAAGCCCCACTGGTCACCCTAAGTCATCCTAACCATCCCCTGTCTCCATGCTATCCCATGCCCAGCCAGCTCTCCAGAGGAGTTTAACTTTGCTCAATAAACATGTATTGAGCTCTTATTGTATACCTGGGCTCTGCGCCAACCCTTGACCATACAAAGACGAACAAGATCAGTCCCCTGTCCTTCAGCGCCTTCCAGTAAATGAAACAGACAGCTCTTTCCCCTCGAACCCTCCCTTTCCTGAGAGAAAGCCCGTGAGATTTTCCATTTAGGAGGGAGGGTACATGTGACGCTGGAACACTAGAGGAAGGATTGGATGTGATCTTTACTAGGCACACTTTGTGTGCCCAGAACATTCACGTGGGCGAGCTCATTTCATTCTTTCACTCTGGCAAAGGCACTTTCTCCATTTCATATAAGCTAATGGATGCCCAGGCTCAGAGTGGTGAAGGACTTGCCTAAGGTCACACAGCTAGTAGTGCAGAGGGGATTTGAACCCAAATATCACTTTCTAGTTCCCTGCCCTTTTCTGCTCCGCCAGGGTGTCTTCTGGAATCTGTGATAGAAGAGAGACACAGAGCATTAGCTTCCTGACACAGGCCCTAAGCTAGGGGCTTCACACATGTCCCCTGATTTCTAAATCCCTACACCCATGAAGTCGGGGCTGTTATTCTTGTCATTTTAGAAGGTAGAGAGCCGAGGCTCCGAGAGGTGAACTGACTTACCCAAGGCTGCACAGCCAGTTTAATTTCATATCCTGGTCTGTTTGACCCCATTAGGTCACATCTTGATGTATGGGTGGTTTTTATGGCTAAACATAGAGGCAGTGGGACTGTTCCTTGTTACCAGGATGGCTTAAAAGGCAAAGGGATGCTTTCTCCATTAACGATGGCGTGAACATATTTTAAGGAATGGAATGGTGTCTCTGAGCAACAATGGTTTACAAAACAGCTGCAGACAGCTTAGCAGATCCCCTCCCTGCTGGATCCCAGCCAGAAGGGGGCTCTGGGGCAAGGGAGGAGGCACCTTCCTGGAGCTCTCTGGGTCTGAGCCAGGGGCTGGGGCTGCGGGAGGGAGCCCAAGGCGACCGGGCAGGAAGCAGGGACCCAGCCCATCGACAACAAGGGCCCAATCAATGCTATCTCCCCAGGCCATGCCTGGCCAGACATTGATTTCTGCTGCTGTTGTTAACTCCCTGTTTATGTAACGCCTGAACTTTGCACAACTGAACCGTTTCATGTTCAGAAGAGGGCCTGTTGCCATGAAAACCAGGCTGCACATGACAGCCGGGATGCGGCGGTATCCCTGTTTTATTGGCCTACACTGAGTGTATTTTAACCTTGATAAGTCAATAACTTTTTGTACAAAAGGAGATCTGCCAGGCAAGCTGGGGAGGGCCGGCTGGCCTTTCCAGGCCAGAGGGGAGGTGGGGCGGGCTGGGTTTAATCCCCTGGAAATCTCACTGTCATTCAGAGCCCAGGAGAACCAGGCCCAGCTGGCCAGAGAGCAGAGATGACCTTGTTGAGGGGGGGGGGTCGCCTTTGAGGGGGGGTTGCCAGGACTACCCCCATCTCCAACCATTTCTGGTTTGTTAAGGCCTCCAGCTAAGTCAGCAAGCCTTACGTGCAAAGACACCCACCAGGGCTCAGAACCTAGTCCCACCCACTCAAGAGCTCTGTGCCACCCTGATCAAGGCCACTGACCCCACCTCAGGGTCCACACCTGTAACACAGGCCAGTGGGTCCTCTTCATAGCTTGTTGCAAGGTTTATTGATCATGTATGAGAAGCACCTGGGGTAGTGCCTGGTGCATAGCAAGGCCTCAGAAGATGGATGTTATTATAATTATTGTTGCTATATTTTACAATAATAATCATTGATTATGCTTATAAAGAGCCCATTAGGCTTTTGGAAATGTTATACATATCTTCTCATCATAGTCCTTGAGTTAGGCAGGGCTAGTCCCAATTTTCAGATGAGGAAACTGAGGCCCAGGGAAGTTGGCTGGCTTGTCTAGGGGGTCATGTGATAAGACGGTGGTGCCGATTGAAGGAACAAAGACTCCTGACTCCCAGTCCAGTGCTCTTTCAAACTCCATGCACAGGAATAGCCAACCCTAACTCTGCAGACATCACTAATCAATGGTAGCACAGTGTTCTTTCCATTCTAATCCTGAGTGAGGCCTCAGAATCCCCCTCAACACAGAGCTGGTATTTGAGATGAGACTCATATGGAACTCTGTGCTCCCAAAACGACTCCAGGTTCAAGTCCCACCTCTGGCCCAAACTTACTGTACAACTTTGGGTGAATGCCTTCCCCGGGGTTTCCTGATCCCCAGTAGTGAAACAAAGGATGGGAGGCATTTAATGGTTCCTGGATTTTCTGGGGGGTCTCCCAAGTGGAAGGGACCCCCACCACCTCCTGTTTCCTGTCCCAACAACCCAGGCCCCTCGAACCCTCCCCAGACTCCATCTACAAATATTGACAGAGAAGCTGGTATGTGTCTGTGATTACACAAGGTGCTGGGGACACAGCAGTGGAGATGGCGACATTGAGTCCCACCCCTACAGAGCTGACAGTCTAGACAGGGAGACAGGAAACAAACAAGTCGACCCACAGTGCTCAGAGAGTTGCCAACAGTGATAAGTTTGGGGAAGGGAAGTGCTCTGGGGAGAAGCACTTCAGATGGGGGTAGACAGGGAAGGCTTCTCCGAGGAGGTGACATTTAAGCTAATGAGCCAGCCGGGTAAAGAGCAGAGGAAGGGTGGTCTGGGCAGAGGGAACAGCTCATGCAAAGCCTTCGAGGTGGGAAGCAGTTTGGCGCCTTCAAGCAACCAAGAGGAGGCCAAAGTGGCTAGTGGGATGTGAGGGTGGGGTGTGGTCGGGGACCTTGGGAGTGCCAGTCCCTGCGGCTACCTGGGCCTCCTTGCCCCATCCCCCCAAAGCTTGGCCCAGAGAGAGGCTCCAGGTACTGGGGATGGGGGGCAGGGCCGGGTGAGTAACAAGGTTACACGTGCTTCTCCTTTCTCCTTTTCTCCAGAAGAAGCATAAAGAGCTCTTTCTTTTCTGCTTATTAATAGCTCTGATTAAATTATCTCTGAAAAACCTACATGGCATGCACCAATGGGGGCTCGGCTCCCTCCAGGCTCTGGCCTAGATTACAGCAATGAGGGCAGGTGAGGCACCTGGGGGATGGGGAGGGAGGCTGGGCCAGGCCTGCTCCCCCTACCAGGATAAAGGCTCAGTCTCAGCCTCCTTGCCTCCCTCCCCAGCCCCAGCTCAGCCTCTGAGCCACCACCACTCTGGGGACATTCACCTGGGACACTGGGCCTTTGCATTGACAGTTCCCTTTGCCAAGAGCACTCGTCCCTCACCTCTCCCCTTGGCTACCTCCTGCTCATTTTTCCCAGGACAGCTGATCGTTCTTTCCACCATCACTAGCCCACCAGCTGGGTCAGGTGCCTGCTCTATGCTTTTCCCTTCCCTGTTACCCTGGGTGATAACTGCTAGTCGCCTTGTCTGTCCCCCATGAAACTTGATTTCCACAAGGCCAGGGACTGTGTCTAGGTTACTGCTGAGTCCTCAGTGGCTTGCACAGGGCAGGTCCTTAGGAAATGATGAATGAATGAGTAGGGTTAAAGGGGGAATGATCAGGCCTCAGTGAGAGAGGCATGACTAACCTTCCATGCGTGGGAGGGGGGAAGCAAACATTCTAGGCTCCAGGCCTCTTGAGCAGTGCCGCTGTGTCAGTTAACCCCATTTCACCGATGGGAAAGTGAGGCACAGAGCAGATAAGTCACATGGCTAGTCACCTGAAGAGTTAGGATTCAAATCCAGCCTGTGTGATTGCCCTTCCTCTTCCTCTCCCTGCTCCCCCTCTACAAGAAAACAAAACAGAAACCTGGGCCACATTCATCCATTGATTCAGAGGTGAATTCAACAAACCTTTATTGAGCATTGACCATATGTCAGGCCCATGCTGGGGATAAAGCAGTTTGAATGCAGCCCCTGACCTCACAGAGCCCTCAGGTTGGTGGGGAAGACTGACAAAAATGTGGGCCATTATAACACAGACTGGGTGCATCTATGAAAGGGGAAGCACTCCAGCCTGGAGAGCAGTAGTCAGGGAAGGCTTCCTGGAGGAGGTGGCAGCCTAACGGAACTCTGAAGGAGGAGCAAGCATCAACTACCTACCTGGAAAAGAGGACATTTTAGATGGAGTGGACAACCTGGGCAAAGGCCTGGAGGCCAGAAAGACACCTGGGAGGATGTACAGGTATTTTAACAAGGCTGAAGTGTAAGAGGCATACAGGGCACATGAGGAATGAGGTGCTCTCAGTCCCCTTTCCCCCTTGGGGCCTCTTGGACCCCTGGCTGGAGCCAACACAATGTTCAGGGGCCGACCTGCCTGTTGGTTCTACGGACCGTGGCAAATCCATCTTGACATTGTCTCCATTCACATAATGCAGAGTTATTGGACACGACCAAAAGCAAGGAAAGGCTGGGTCAAGGCTGAGAGTTGGGGGGCCAGGGGGCAATGGTACAAGGGTCTGACCTCAGGGATGTGGGCTGTGGGGAACGGTATGGGGTAGTAGCACTGAGCTTGTGTATGGGGCATAAGTGAAGGTCCGAGGCTGAGCATCTGTGGGGACATCCACCTGCCTGGAAGGGTATAGGGGCACCTGGAAGATGAGTTCCCTATGTAGCTACCTTCGAGCCTGCTGCTGCCTGAAATGCCACCATTTAGCACATCATGGACTCACATACCTTCAGAGATGGAGGGGCCTTTTGAGATCATCTAACCCCTTGGCTGCACTTTGGAATAATGTGGGGATCTTTGGAAACTACTGAGGCAGAGACGGGTTGCCAGCTCCAGAGTCTGATTGGCAGGGCTGGGTTATAAGCCCCAACCTCCATTTTATAGCAGAGGAAACTGAGGTCCAGAGAGGAGAAGAAACTTGCCCTCAAGGTCACACCCAGTCAATGAGAGGCTGGTACAGAGCACAATAAATCAAGGTCAAGGGCTCTGGTTGGGACCCCAATCTGTCATCGTGTGACCTTGTGCCAAGTCGCATGGCGTTCCTTGGCTGTAAGATGTGGATAATAATGGAATAGACCTCACAGAGTTGCTGTGAGGGTAAAAGGAGGTAGAAATATGTGATATAAATAGCACTGAGCATGCGCTTTGGCACATAGTAGGTGTCAAGTCATGGTAACCTACGACAGAAAAAATCCCAAACTTTGCAAAGGCTCTGGTGTGGCCCCCTGCCGCCATCTTCCCTTCCTGCTCTCTCTTTCTTCCCAGGGTTTTGATTGTCGCTGTCCCTCGCCTTGCACCTGGCCTGGGTCCACCAAGCATTCTCCCCACCTGTTCACACCCAGGTCCACACAGCAGGTCACCTGGGCAACTCACGCAGACGTCACTGGCAGCTCTGGCGGCTGGCCCAGGAGCTGAAGCAGCTGGTGGCCGGATCACGTTTCCAGGTGAATCCCCTCCCCCACCACAACCGCCCCCCCACCCCGAGGGCGTTTGGGTGGAGCAGCGGGGAGAAATAGAGTGGGGCACGGAGACAGGGAGTTGCTGGGAACGGGGAGCGTGGCGGGCGGCCTGAAACACGGCAAGCTTCTGTCCTAGATAAGGCAGTGGGTGGCCTACTTGGGCCAGCGCTGGAGCTTCCCCGCCGGTGCCTCTCCCAGGCTCTCGGTAGGTGTGGGTTGGCTCCTGGAAGTAGGCTAGGGCCCAGCTATAATCAGCTCCTCCCACTGGGTACATTCACCAGGGTCTCCAGAGCTCTCCACATCTGAATGAGCACAGCCGGCATTTATTGAGCACTTACTGTGTTCGAGTCCTTTCCAGGCAATAACTCACTCTGCCCTCACACCAACCTGTAAGGTAGGAATTATGATACACAGACAAGAAACTGAGGCACAGAGCCATGAAGATAAATGTCAAGGCCACAAGGCCAGGGCTAGAATCCTGCCCAGGTTTTGTGGGACTGGGGGGTACGGGGTGGGATGGGGGTGAGGGTCACACAGACACAGCCTGAGTGTGGTGGGAGGAGTTCTGGCTGTTGCTTTGCATTTCTTTAGGGATCCTGAGATCTTTCCTGGAAAGCTGCCTCCCTAACTTGCTGTGTGATACACCCATGGCAACTGAGGGAAATGTCCCTCCCAGGGCTCAATTTCTCCACCTGTAAAATGGGACTGCTAAATGGGCCAACCCGCGGGCTATCAGAACAATTGAGAACCTATTAAGCTGCTTAGAAAGTAAAAGGCAAGGTGCGTATAGTTTGATGGAGTCAAAATTTGGACCCCAAAGAAAAAAGCAGGGCAAATAAACTTCCAATGAAGTATCAAACAAAACAAAACAAAACAACAAAAACAAAAACCCCAGGTGATACTGTGCTTCATTTTCTCCATCCGTTAAGTTGGGGCAGTGGGTACCGGTGCCTACCTCCCATGTGTGTGGTGAGGATCCCGTGAGGTGAAACTTAAAATGAGCATGGGGCCTGGTTATGTAGTTAGTGCTCCACAGATCTCAGTTGTGATGCCAAAATCAATCACTGCCAACAATATGAATTGAGGCAAAACACTCTGGAGTGTCACTTCACATCTCTTAGCCTCAATTTTCTCTATAAGTTGGGAGTATAATGATAGTACCTGCTATATCAGTTTTCTCTTGTGTAAAATGAGGGTGATAATACCTATCTCACAGGGTTGTGTGTGAGGTTTAGATAAAGTATCAATACTTTACATGTGTTAGCTTCTTTTTTTTTTATGTTGGGGGTAGGAGTTTATTAATTAATTAATTTATTTTTGCTGTGTTGGGTCTTCGCTTCTGTGTGAGGGCTTTCTCTAGTTGTGGCAAGCGGGGGCCTCTCACCATCGCGGCCTCTCTTGTTGCGGAGCACAGGCTCCACACACGCAGGCTCAGTAGTTGTGGCTCACGGGCCTAGTTGCTCTGCGGCATGTGGGATCCTCCAAGACCAGGACTCGAACCCGTGTCCCCTGCACCAGCAGGCAGACTCTCAACCACTGCGCCACCAGGGAAGCCCTGTTAGCTTCTTTTATTACTTTTATTATTTTTAACAGACTCCTCATTGGGGTGTTTCCAAATTTAAGTGAAACAATGCACCTAGCTTGTGCTACCAAATACTTGCTCAATAAAATGATACCGATTTTTCCACTCCTCTTTCCCGACAAAGGGACTACAAGTACCAGCATGCCCTGCGCTCCCAGTTGGGGCCCCTACGACCGGCGCTGGCGCGCTGCATGCCGGGAGTTGCAGTCCTCGCGAGGCAGGCTCCGCCTCGCCCCAGCTTGGGGGAGGAGGTTGGAGAGCCGCCCTGCCGGCCTTTGAATTTTGCCGCGAAAAGCGCGCGTGGCGGCCCCCGGCTCCGCCCCCCGCAGGACGCGGCGCCGCGTCACCCTGGTAACCGCCTCTCGGCCGCCGCTGATTGGGCCAGGCCGCAGGGGGCGGGCGGGGGGCGAGACGCGGCTGCGGCTGCGGGCGCTAGCGCCTGTCAGTCGGACCGGAGCGAAGCAGCGGGCAGGACTGCAGGGCTGACGGTTCCGCCGAGAGGCTGCGCGCGGCACCCGGGGGAGGCGAAGAGCCGGGCACGCCGCCTGTGGGGCGCGGCGCGCGGCACCCGGGCCCGAGGCGAGACGAGGCGCCGGCGCGCGCCAGGCGGCTTGAGGCTGAGGCCCCGGGAGCCCCCACGCGCCGCCCGGGGCCATGGGCGCGTGAGAGCCCGGCGCGCGCCGCCCCTGCTGCAGCTCGAGAGCTCGAACGCCCAGTACACCATCCTCCGGGCCGTCCTCACATCCGCCCAGCGCCACCCGGACCGGTTATTTCTCGGCGCCGAGGCCCCCAGGGCTGCACCCGAGCCTCCACCGCCCGCTGCCGCCGCCGCGGCTGCCGCTGCTCTCCGGCTTCCCCTCCCCCCACACCCGGGGCTCCGAGCAGGAGGAGGAGGGGCCGGTGCATTCTCGCCGCCTCTCTTTGCAACCTGCGGGGGCCGGTGCATGCCCAGCGAGGAGCCGGGCCGCTGCAGGTGCGTGCAGCCTCGGAGGAGGCGACACCCCCCACCCTCGGGCGAACCGGGGGGCTGCAAGCCACGGGCGGGCGGTCGAGCGAGAGGAAGCAACAAAGACAGGCTGCAGCTGGGGCCGGCGAGAGGAGCCGTGGTGGCCGGGCTCCTGGCGCGGGCAGAGAGGGCGCCCCGGGGAGCTGCAGCCCCGAGCGGGACCCCGAGGGGAGGCGCAGCGCCGCCCGCCGGACGCTGTGAGCACAGGACCCCGGCGAGGATGCGCCGCCTGAGCGCCCGCGCGACCCGGATCCCGGGCGGACACGACCCCCGCTGAGCCGAGAAAATCCCAACCCCCGACTTCGGACGGCGTGGGCCGGCGCCTGGATAGACCACACCGACAGCGTCTCTTCCCATCCGGAGAGAGGCATCGGCCCCCAAAGGGGGCTTCCTCAGGCAGCCTCTGCCGCCTCTGCATGGCTGCGACCCGGCGATCGTAGCCGCTGAAACCTGGTGCCCTTCGACGGCCTGGCTGACTAGGTGAGTTCCGCGGGGCGGGGTTCCGGGGTGAAGCTGGGGGCACCCTCTGGCGTCGGGACAGCCAGATTGGAAATAAAGAGGCCCTGGGCTGTTGGGGGATCCTGAAGCAGCAGTGGCCCTTGTCTGCCCCTTTCTCCCCGCGCACAACTTGTCTAGACCGGCCTGTCGGCCAGAGTGGACACGGGGGGCTCGTTGTGAGGACTCCGGCAGAGCCCTGGGTGGCGCGTCTGCCGGAGAGGAAAGGTCACCCCACCCCTAAAGCCAACAGACAAAGGTAGCAGCTCAATCACCCGAAAATTCCCCGGGAGTTCTTGCGTCTTAGAGGGGTTGGGGGAGCACCCAGGATGGGACACCTTGGGCTTCTCCCGAGTAGCCTCTGAAATCTTCAAGGGACATTAGCTCAGAGGGGGACGTTGTGTCCCGACCATGCAGGTGGCTGCGTTGAGGATTGTGCCCTCTGAGGCTGGACTGTAGCAGGATTCACCTTACCGCCGCGTTCCTACAAAGAGCTCGCAGGGACGATGGTTTCCCCAGTGGGGTCACGGCGTGACGTCACTGCCAGACCTCTGACGTCGCTGCGGTTGCCGTGGCGACGCGACTTGTCCTGACCCGAGGCCGGAGGGGGCGGGGTCGTGGTAACCTGGGGCGAGGTTGGATGCCTTTGAGTAGTGGAGGGGTGAAAGCAGACTTCCCCCACCTCCAACTGCAGTCCTCTGACCTAAATCCCCAGCGCCCCGATGGGGTGGGGGAGGGAGGCAGTGCCAGCTGTCCCTGCTGATGCTCCTCCCCCCAAAGACAGGTGTTTAGCTTTGCCCATATAGCCTGGCAGTGCCTGGGGGCACAGGACTCCCAAGCAGAGCAACTTTCTGCTTTCAAAAGAGGATGCTACAGAGGAGAGCTCCCTGAACCCCAACCAGCAGGCTGAAGTTCCCCCCAGGGTCCCCAGAGTGATGTGGGCCCCCAGCCTTAAAGCAGGCTACTTCTGCTCAGGGAAACAGGGGTGACCCACCCCCAGCCAGGGAAGGTGCAGGGGAGCTGCTGCTTGCTGCCCCTCCAGTCCAGGGGTTCCCCCTGCTGCTCGATCCCAAGATGGCAGGGCCTTGGCCAAGCCTGAACTCTTGACTGCCCCACTCTCCTCTTGGTGTTTAAGATGATTTGACAAGCACAGTGTGGTGCTCATTAAGTGAATGGAGGGTAAGTCAGGCCCATCAGCGCCAAGGTCTGAATAAAGTGTGCCCCTGCCAGGGGCCAGCTTTGATGGGGGTCAGGCAGCAGCCCTCTCTTCCCCACCACACCCCAGCCCTGGCCCTGTGCCTTGTGAAGGCTCAGAGCAGCATTCTGCTGCTGGCTCTTTGATTCCTCTTCTAAGTTCCTTCCAGCAGTTGCTGCTGGTGTCGGATGTGGGTGAAACTGCTGTGATCACATTTCTAGGAAAAGGTTAGAGAACTGTGTCATTGCTTAAGCAGTGCGGGGTGGGGTGACAGCAGAGGGGACTGTGTGGCAGTCATTATGAGAAGCCAGGCCCCAGTCTCTACGTAGTGAGCTTTTTTTTCCCCCCGTTCTCCTGCCAGGCTATCTAGCTAGATTTAACAGGTCGATAAGTATCAGTGGAGCTGCTTTGGGGGGCTTGGCAGGGAGATGATATTTCCAGCTGAAATGGTGTCGTTAAACACACAGGCTTCCAAGGACGGAGCAACGGCAGATGGGGGTAGAAGCGGGAGAGGTGGGCAGAAGGGCTGTTTGCGCTGCCTCTAGAAGCTTCCCAGTTTAGAAACAAACTCGGAGTGCGCGCCAGAGATCCACAAACACAGGCAGTCGGAGGTCCTCCGTGGAGTATTTACACTTCCACAGCCAAGGCAGAGGGAGAGGCTGTCAGAATTGGGCAATTCCTTCTGTTCCCTTCCCTGGGCTTGGCAATAGCACCAGGCGACAAGCAGGAGGGAGTGCCAGCTTACCCGGCGTCTCCTACGTGCCTGGCATTTTACAGGATCTCAGTTACTCTTTGGAGTAGCTTATGTGCTGTGGCCCACTTTACAGATGAGGAAACTGAGGCTCAAACAGAGGAAGCAACAGGTTACAGGTGCTCAGCCAGGCAGCTGCAGAGGTTCAGCTCTGAACTGCCTTGGCTCCTGAGTCCCCAGGTCTTCCCACCCCCTTCCATGGGTGGAGGGAGGCACCCCCACTTGTTGGACAAGGGTCCCTGTAAGACTCAGGGGCCATCTGCTATGGAGGCACTGCGATGCCTTCCCACACTGAAACCCGGGTTTGAATCCTGCTTCCCCATTACCTACAGGACAGTGTTGAGCAGAGTAGCAACTTCTGTCCTGGCCTTGTGAGCAGCCTGTTCCCCTCACCTCCAGCACCCCTTTCTCCAATACTGGGGTAAGAAAGGTATGGCATGAAACCTCCCTGCCAGGAAGGGTCAAGAGAGCGAGCCCTAGGCTCCTTGTCACCTGCCCTTCTGGGCTTACCTCGGGGAGGGGTGTGAGTCTGCCCTCAGCCATTCTGGGCACCCTCTTGATTGGCCCTCAGCTGGTGGGGAAGTCAAGGATGTTGATGGTGCAATGATAGCTTTGGCTCCCAACCCAGCCTGAGGGTCAGGAAGGGCCCTATAGCGTGGGTACCATGTGAGTCTCAGAAAGGACAAATAGAGACCTGCCAGGCAGGGGAGTGGAAAAGTGTTCTGGGCATTAGGAGTGGCCATATAGCAAGCCTGAGTGCTGGAGTGTGCTGTTGAGGGGAAGAGGTGGCCCTGGGGTGGGTGTGTCCTGGAGGCTGAGGTGATGGGAGAGATTTAAGCCCGGAGAGAGAGGATCCAGTGTGGGCTCCCTTGACAGTGACGGAGACCCTGGACATCCCTTCCAGTCCGGGGCGGGGGTGGGGGGGTGGAAACCTTCTCAGCTCTCTGAGCAGTCTCCTCTCTCAAGGTGAGCTCCCTGCCTTCCACCCGCAGTAATCCTCATCACAGGTCTAATTCCATATAAGCTCACCCACGCCCTATCCCTTCTGAGCTTCACAGTTGCTCTGGACCGGGGCTGCACGGGGCTGGGTTTCTTAACGCCCAGTGGCTCGTGATTAAGAGCCAGGCTGTGGAGTGGGTCCACCTTGTTGGCTGTGTGACCTTGGGTGAGTAGCTTTGCCTCTCTGAGCCTCAGTTTCCTCATCTGTGAGAAGAAGCAGATAATAGCATCCACTGCCCAGCCTCGTGTTAGGGATTCAGTGAGGGCTGAGCACAGGCGATGGCATACCAAAGCCCTCCATAAATGCACATTCTCATGGCCACTGGTAGCCTCATCCTCAGAACAGGGCCTTGAATGGCTCTCCCAGTCCCTCTTGGAGCCAAAGATCAAAGACCCTAGGGCAGGTCAGGGACCCGCACCCTTCCAGCTGCCTATGCCGTGTCTCCCACCCACCTTCCCAGAGCACCCCACGTGGTGAGCACATGTGGCTCCCATGTGAGCCGTTGGAGGCCTGGGGCTTGGCCAGGGGCCCCCCTGCCCAATCTCCCTTCTGCCCCCTCCGCCTTCCAGTCCCTCACAAACCGGAGGAAGCTAGCGGAGCAGCTCATATTCATGGACCGTAATTCAATCGGGCGGAGATTCCTCTGGGCTCGGGGGCGGGGGTGAGAACGGGGAGGTGCACACAAAAGGGCCGCCTTATTACCTCCCGCGGGCCGGGGATTGCTGCTCTCCCCCAGCAGCGGCCGGAGCCGCCTTTATTGTGTTAACCCATTTGCGAGTCAAGAGCTATTGTGCGCTTTCTCTGCCTTGTGCGGGGCGGGCTGCGGGAGGAGGGCTGCGCGCCGGCCGGTCACCTCTGCGGGCGCCGCCCACCGCCCTGATTGGTTGCTAAGTGATTTGCATCCAAGGTAATCACTTTTATCTCAGAAGGATGTCGACTATAATTATAAGCTACTGACATCTTTTGAAATCTGCCTAATGACTATTTTAGTCTGCACGGGCTGGGGGTGGGGAGGGGGATTCTGGAGGCTGGAGGAGTGGGGTGAGGGAGGAGGCTGGAAGGGGGGAGGGATTCCTTCCACCTGGGCCGTTGGTTGGTTGGTTAGTTGAGAAATATCTGAATGCCTACTGCGTGCCTGGAACAAAAGGCCGGGGTGGGGGTGGGGGGCGGCGCGTGGCGGGTTGCATTCCTAGGGGCGGAGTTAGTACCATTTTAGAGATGGGGAAAATAGAGGTCCTGGGGATGAGCCACCTGCCCAATAAGTGGTCGGTCGGGACCTAAGTCTCTCTGACCCTAAATTCATGCGCTGGCCACTGGAGTGGGGTGTAGACAGACATAATAATAGTAATCATTCCTGTCTGATACCTCCCAGGGTTTATGTCATAGCCCTAAGAAATGCAGATGCTATTACTACCCCCATTTTACCAGGGAGGAAACAGGGGCACAGAGAGATTACATTACTACCCAAAGTCACACAGCCAGGGAGGGGCAGGAGTGTGAGGTCTGTTGATGGCCAGAAATAGGGGTGCAGCGTGGGCAGTGAGAAGGGTGAAAGGGCAGGCATGGGTTCCAGCTCCCCTCTCCCTCACCCCTTTGTGTTTCCATTTGGTAGACAACGGGCATCAGCCTGGGTGAGGGCACCCTGCTGGCCACTGTCTGGGTGGCAAAGCTCTAAGGAATCAGATGGCCGGCAGCCTCCATGGGGAGTAAGATGAGTCTGCAACGGACTCGAATTAGAGACAGAGCCGGAGCAGGGCTGGAGGAGAGACACCGAGGAGGGGAAGACTACAGCTGGTCGCGGAGGGCTTCCTGCAGAGGAGGCTTTTGCTCTGGGCCCTGAGGACTGGGTGGATCTGCCCAGTATGGAGTGAATGGGGATGTCCCTAGGAGGGAGTTTGAGAACCCAGGGGCTTGACCAAAGGGGCAGGGGGAGCTTATAAGAGGGCAGAGGTAAAAGGGAGTTAAGCTAGGAGGATGTGCAGTTAAGCTAGGAGTGTTGCGCCAAGTACCTGACTTGTCCAGGGGAAGAGCAGCCAGAAGCCAGTGAAGGTGTCTGGCAGGGAGGGGTGCAATATGATCTGGGTGCCCGTAGGTCAGTCTGGCAGCCTCTGTAGGGGCTTGGGCGTTGCAGACTGGGACGAACCTTGGCTCCATTCTCGCTGGCTGTGTGTCCTCAGACAAGTCACTTTGCCTCTCTGGGCCTCACTTGCCTCATCTGTTCAAGGGCGTAATAGCAGTTTTCTCACAGGCTTGTGGGTGGGATGAGCTTGGGTGTGCGGAGTGCTTGGGGGAGCTTGACAGAGTCTTTCAGAGCTAGGTGGGCTCAGGCCCAGGACCAGCCAGTCATCCTGGCCTCACAACAAACCAGCATCCCGGCCACAGCAGCTGTTTGGGGCCCTGGGAGCCCCTGCCATTGTGCAGAGGGCACAGGGGACAAAGGCCTGGGAGGTCAGGGGGTAAGGCCGAGGCTGGCTGTGAACAGGCTCCTGAGGATGGGGACTTAACGACTCAGAACTTACTGACCTAGAGTCTGTGGGGCAGGGGGCCGAGGAGGGGAGGAGGAGGGAGGTCCAGCCACCAGCTGTCTGCTCCAGGGTTCGCTGCCAAGGCAGGGGCAGCTGCCCCGCAGGGTCCAGGCCTGAGCTTGGCACTGGTAGAGGCAGAGGTGGCAGAGCCTCCTGGCCTGCAGTCCCCAGGCCTGAACTGGGGGCTTGGCTTTGCCCCTCAGCATCTGCGTGACCTCAGTCTCCTCATCTGTCAGATGGGCCAGAGGTCCACTTTGGAGGGCAGCTGTGAGGCTTGGCAGGAACTGACAGCAAGCGGGCAGTAAACAGGAACTGCTCTTTCTGCTCTTTATTCATCCGTTCATTCCGGGAGATTCACCGCTCTGTGCTAGGCTCCCTGCCAGGAGCTGGGGATGCAAAGATGAACAAGCCCAGTTGCCTTGAGAGGTGGTGAGGCTTTAGACACACCATCACAGTACAATGGGTAGGTCGCCACAATATAGGAATTCACGGTGTGCAGGCACTGTGCCAGAGGCGGGGTGACAGCAGTGAACAAGCCAGACATGGCCCCTGCCCTCTGGGGCCCCCAGTCTTCCAAAAGCACGCTAGGAAATCAGAGGTGGAAATGACTACTTCCAGCTGTAGTATTCAGGGAGGGCTCCCTGGAGGAGGAGGCACTTTCTATTGCTAGCTTTGGGGGCTTCTGTCTAAACACCTTCACCTATTATGGGAATCACAGGACACGGCTGGTGTCTGCTGTGTACCAGACAGAGCTTTCCGCTTTGGCAACCACATCCTCATGTGGTTCTGGGAAGGGTGTTTTTGTCCCTGTTTGTAAACGGAGAAACTGAGACTCAGCAAGCTTTTGTCCCTGTTGTGTAAATGGTGAAACTGAGGCTCAGCCCAGGGCCACATGGCAGGTGAACAGAATCCCCTTCGTTATCCACACAAGCTTTTGCCTGTCCTCTGCCTGTGAGGGTGCTGGTCTGGGTGGGGCTGTCACAGGAGGATCCTTGGGCAGGAGCTAAGGGGACCAGTTCTGGGCCAGCTGTTGCTTTCATGAGCTCACAACCTTGAGCAATTCACCTCCACTCTAGCCTGGCCTCAGCTGTGTCCTTTGTAAGATGTCAAGGATAGCAAATCCGTGGCAGGTCTGGCTTGCTTTACACTGCTGTGCCCTTGGCAGACATCGCCAGTCAGTTGCTGCCCTCTTCCCCCACTGAGTGCTTCCCCTGACCTTGGGTTCTTGCCAGGGAGGGCTCTGGGCAGGTGGCACCAGCCAATCAGTGGGGCCTATATGCTGAAGCCTGCTTGCCTGCCTGGCCTCAATAAGCTCAGGGATCCCTTTAGCCCATCTTTGTACGGTTCAGAGGACCAGGGTACCAGAGCGAGGGATTTCTGGGGAATCTCCTCTGAGGATATGGGTTGTTCTTCAGCCATGAAGACTGTTGAGGTGTGAGAGAGTCTGTTACCTTCCTCCAACTCCCAGAGTTGCACAGCCCATCACATGCTCAGCATGGAGTGCTGTAAGCAGATTGTAGATGCTTTCAGTCTGGATAATAATAATAGCATTTATTGAGCTCTTCCTGAGAGCCAGGTCCTTCCTGGGCACCCTCTCTTTCATCATTCGCCAGAGCACCTGCAGTGTGCCTCTCAGCACTCCTAGGAAGAAGTCTTAACCCATTTTAGAGATGTGGAAACTGAGGCTGAGTCATTAAGCAGAGCAGGGTTACATACTTACTCAGTGGCTGAGCTGGCATTCAAATCCAGGTCTTGAAGTCCACAGCCTGGGACAGACCGGGCAGCCTTCCTGGAGGAGGTGTCATTAAAGGCCAAGGCCTTAAAGGCTGGTGGACTTCTGACAGGCAGAGCTGGGCCTTCTGGGAAAGGGAAGGGAGTCCTTTTAGGTGAAGGGAACAGCATGAGAAGCAGCTCAGAGGCCACAGGCAAGAGTGTTTAGGTTGAGGGTCTAGTGTATGGCTGGATGTGGCTGGAATGTGGGAGGGGACGGGGCTGTGGAGGAGACTGTGGTGGTCTTGGTATTTAGACTTTGCCCTCCCATGGTAGGGGACTATGGCAGATCTTAGAGCAGAGGAATGATCCAATCCTGTCTAAGTGTATTTATTCAGCGCCTCCATGAACCCAGGGTGAGGTCAGCTGGTGCTTGGGGCTACCTCTGATCTACTGGAGGCTTTAGCCTAGAACCTTGCCTGGCACATAGTAGGTAGGCATCCAAGAAATGTTTGTTGAATGAATCAATGAATGAAAATGCTTACCGGGCTGAAACGCTCCTGGTGTTCCCGTGGGCCCAGCTGCAAGGAGGAGAGAGGCCAGAGTCTCTCTCTCCAGGAAAAGTTGAACACCAGGCCTGGGGGTGAGGGCTGGGGGAGGGAACCAGGCAGGTACCTGGGGCAGGGACTTCCCGCCCTCCCCAACCCTGCTGCGTGTCCCCAAAGCCCTCCTAGACCTTCCCCCAGGGCTGTCCCCAGGCGTGGCAGGCAGCCTGGACCCAGCGCTTGGTGGGGATAAAAGATGAAGGTTCGTGACCATTTTTTAACTCAATAAAGGGAGAGACAAGCTGCAGGCTGCAGGCCGGAGATATAATTAGTTCACAGCAGTGGCGCTTTCTTGATTTAGCTTCTAAGAGAACAAGACAAGGATGTTATACCCAATTAGCAGTAACATCCAGTCGGGGCCTCAATAGGTGAGATAACAAGCTATTTTTATGACTTTTCTTTCCCAGCTTGGAGGGGTTGAGGGGAAAGGGGGTATCGGGGCCTTATTTCTTTTCATGGGGGAACAATTATTAGTGAACGTGGGATTTCCCAAAGCCAAATGATGCATTTATTAACCCAAATTAAGCAGGCATGCCAGTGTGGCAGCTGGGGTGGCATTTTGAGGCCAGGACTAGTGGAAGGGGTTCAGGCCCCTCACCTCCACTTTGGAAGCCCTTGGAAATGGCTCCAAGTGCAGAGGGTCCCTTGGTGTGGCAAGGGGAAGCCCAGGCCCTTGAGATATTCTTAGTGACTGCCTCGATTTCCCTCCCTGCTTCCAAGAGGTACAAAGAGGCTTTGCCAGTTCCCCTGGGGATGAGGAAGGAGCCAGTTCTAGCCCTCGGCAGCTCTTCCTGGCACCACCTGATATCCTTTCTGCCAACTGGGCCAGAGGTTCTGGCTCCTCAACCTTGAACCTGGCATTGCACTCTGCCCGCTGGACCCCCATTATGGCTCGTGCTTCCCGACCACACTCCTGCCTGTCCTGGGTCCCAGCCCCAGTCTCTGGCAGGGGCTGAGTGGTGGTTACCTCCCCCCCTCCACCCTCATTACCCACACAGCCGGGGCACCCAGCACTGGCCAAGTCTCCGCTGGGCAGGGGAGCCCTGCCAAGCCCCACCCCAGCTGCCTGGCCACACTCCGACTCCTGGCGAGGGCTGGGGGATGCCCAGAGAGGGAGCTGGCATGGCTGTCTCAACACACCGTCATCTTGGGCCACAAGCCCAGAGCAGGTTCGTGGGCCTCCAACCGTCCTGCAGAATGTGGCCCCGCCCTGCCCCAAGTCCCATCTCCCCGTCAGTGTGGAGCCCCGTGCTTGTGGCTCACACAACTGACAAATCCAGCCATGCAAAGTGGGAGTTTAATTGCAAACAGTTTTTATGGATCATGGGCCCATCTGTGCCACCATATGCAAAAGGGAAAAAAAAATTCCCATAAAAAAGAAAAAACGTTTCTCCCTGCCCCATCCCCCAAACTGACTCCAAAAGAAACATTTGCCAGGGTTTTTCTGGCTGGAGCCAAGCATGGAGCTGGGATCCACCCTGGGGGCTTCCTTTAGTGTGGGCCTGGCAAAGTCAGGGGGCTAGGTGGGGCAGGGTTGAGCAGGCCGCGTGGGGCCTGACTGCTGAGACGAGGCTTTTTTGGCCTCAGCAAACTGCCAGAAGTTCCTGAACCCACTGGGTTTTCTCTGGGCTCCGGGCCTTTGCACATGCCATGGAGCTGTCCCAGTATCTGCTGTTCTTTCTTGGCATGGAATGGGCACTGCACAGTGTCGATGCAAATGTGGGCATGAGTGGGGCTCCCGGAACGAGGCGCCTCTTCTTCTGTTTCTAGCCCAGGAAATGCAGCCCCAGGAATTCATTTCCCCCAGGCTGCCCAGGCCTCACAGACTCTGCTCTTCCCATTGGTCCTGGCCACCTGGCATGGTGCCCAGCCCGGCTGGGCAGATGATCCCTGTCCATGGGATCAGCGCTCCTTGGGACCTCAGGAAGGGCTGAGTGGGCTGGTCATCTGAGAGCACTCACCTCTGGAGCAGCCTGCTAGGGTTCTGTTGCCGTACCACCTCATCCCAGCTGGGGGATGTCAGACTGTTGTTTTTTTCCCCTCCATGCCTCAGTTTTTTCCTCTGTAAAATGGAGATAAGAAGTGGATGCGATACTGCATGTGAAAAGCTCTGTTATCTGTCTGTCATATCTCTTCCCCAAGTGAAGGTCTTTGTTCACTGATGTCTTCCCAGGTTCCTAATCAGGACACTCGATGTTTATTGAATGAATAAGTCAGTGAGTGAATGAATGCATGCATGAGTGAGTGAAGTATTTGGAGGACTCTCTGGGGAGGGAATGAGACACAGGCTCCAGGCCAGCCAGAAACTCAGGGTTTTTACACCCTTTCTATTGGAGTCTAGAAACCACTCTGCAAACTGTGGGGATTATGAGTTCCATTCTACTGATGGGGAAAACTGAGGCCCAGAGAGAGCCAGGGCCTCTCCCAAGATCATGCAGCTGGAAAGAGGCCCGAGTTGGGACCGGAACTCTGATCTGACCATGTTCCTGGCCCTCACATTGTAGGTGAGGAACGTTAGGCCCAGAGTGGGGAAGGGATTCAGCCAAGGTCACACGGCAAGGAAACAGCAGGCAGCGTTTGTGGGGTCCTTCCTAGTCCCTTGTAAACTGAGGAAACTCAGCCCCTGCAGCCGCAGAGCCAGGCCAACCAAGTGTGCTGCTCCTCCCTCCTCCCCTGCCCTCTAGCTCCCCCAGGTCTGCACCAGGATCCCTGTGCCAGTGGCTTTCCCCATCAACTTCACAAACTGGCAGCTACAGGCCGCATGCTGGGGTCCTGGTGCCTGAGGCCCGGTACTTGGGGCAGCCCTCCTGCAACAGGTAGCGGGGGAAAGGGGACCCCTGGGACCCGGGCAAGCACAGGCCAGCCAGGCCCCTGGCAAGAGCCCAGGGCAGACACCAGGCAGCCCATTCCCCACCTGGCAGTGATCACCAGCTCCCGTTGTAATCATTAGAACTATTAGAAGGAAACGTTCGCTTGAAGCAAATGTCAGGCGCCGAGTTGTGCTTTGTAAACGCTCACAATTAATGCCAATCAGGGCCGGAAAAAAGCCGGCCCGGAATCCTGTCTGTTTCATCTCATTTGTCAGCTGGTGCCGCTCCGTGTTACACATTTTCATACAATTGCTATAAACATAAAAGGGAAACTCCACAGTGTTCCCGGGCGCCCGGATGGTGCACGCCGGCTTAATTACTTGGGATTCTGCTGTTCACTTGGCCGCCCCGCGCCCATGGAAGGGAGAAAGGGGGACTTTGTGTTGGCAGGATGAGGGCTCCTGGGGGTCAGCCAGGGAGATGGGTCAGGCGCCTGGCCCAGGTCTCCAGCCGTACCCTTCACAGGCTGAGGATGACTGTGAAACAAGAAAAAAAGGAAAAAAAAAAAAAAAACGCCTAAAATACGTCTGCAAAATCCTCAAGGAGAAAAGAGGGACTCAGTGTTCACCAGACTTTGGCTTTGAATCCCATCTCTTAGAATGATCCATCAGGTTTATTGCCCTCCCCCTGCATGCCAGGCCCTGTGCCATTTGCCAGCCGGGCCTCAGTTTCCCCACCTGTGAGTTGGGGGTCATAGCCCAGTAGGTCAGGATTTCAAGCTGACTGGGGCCAAGCTCTGGGCTGCAGGCATGAAGTAGGCTTTTTCTCATTTAGTTGTTACATGGACCCTTTGAGGGCGGGCTGCTGTTCTTAGCAACAGGGAGTGTGAGGCCCGGAGTCTCACAGCCAGAAGTGGTGGAGCCAGGATCGCTGGACTCCAGAGCCCACCCTGCTGTGCCCTCCCAGGGTAACTGTAGGGTCAGAAGGAGATGATGGAGCTAAAAGTCCCGGCACACAGTAGGTGTTTTCATAAACAGTAGCTGCTGTCTTCCCACTGCCTGCAGGTGGGCCAGGGGTAGTAAGGGGCTCAGGCCCAGGCCTGAGGGACAGCACCAAAAGACGCAGACCTTGCTGGATGGAGGCAGTGAGGGGAGTGGTCTATAGGGGGATGCCGCCCGCCGCCCCCTCCCCCAGTTGCCTCTAATCTGCCTCGGAGGTGCTGGGTGCTAACTGCATGCCAGGCCCGCATACCTAACCAAAACCTCCACTGCCCAGAAAGTTGGGCAGGTTGTCATCATTGCCTCCACTGTACAGATGAGAAAACAGGTCCAAACTGATCTAGGGCTGCAGAGCTAGGAGGTGGGGAAGCTGGAGCCAGATTCAGGTTTAGCCACTCCAAAGCCCTTCTCATGCCTTTTCAGCCCCATCCCCATCAGTGGCCTGGATGTGAGGCCTGGCCAACTCTACGAACCCTCCCCAGGACCCTTTTGAGCTCTCTAGCTCTCTGTGGATGGGGTCTTCTGAGGCCAGGCTGGCTCGGCAGGGACACACAGGCCTTTGTGTAGGCTTGGGCAGGCTTGGGCCAGGCGGGGCAGCCAGTGGAGTGGGGAGAGGCGCTGCAGCCCAGCGGGCCAGGGACAAATGCTCAGAGCAGGAATAGAGGCCCCTTTGTGTGGTGCTCAGTGGGGGAGGGGTGCTGCCAGCTGCCACCCTGTGTGACCAGGGAGGCCTGAATCCTCCACAGAGGCCTGCCGCCATCCCCAAGGGACTGGCCAGGGAGCCTGTCATCTTCTCCCTGCCACCGCCTTCCCCCATTATTTGCCTGCCTCTTGTTTTCTGGGGGCCCCGGCTGCTAGAGGAGCCAAGGGCAGCCATTAACCTGGTTTGCCGTGGACCTACTGTGCGCCAGCACTGGGCCAGACATTCCACCATCCCTGCAGGTCAAGGGCAATAGTCCCACTTACAGGTGAAAGCACTGAGGCTCAGGACAGGCCACTTGTCATAGTCAAATAGCTGGTCCTGGGGCCAGGATTTGGCCGACTTCAAAGCCTTTTCTTCCCATGGAGTTGCCTTTTGGGCCTGGACCCAGAGCTGCAATTTGAGGTGCCGCCTCAGTTGCTGGGGTGGCCTGAGGAAGGCTGCTGGCTGTCTCTGTTGCCTGGGCAACAGGGTACCAGGCGTCCATTCCATCCCTCCATCCTGGCCAGGCTCTGGGCTAGCAGCTGCAGCTTTAGTGGAGACCAAGCCCGGGACCTGTTGAGGGCTGCCCTACCCATTAAACTTTCTCCGAGCTTCGATCCCCTTGGCTTAAAAATGAGGATGAAATAGAATCCACCCCTGGGAGCATCAGGGATGCTGGGCCAGGGGGCAGGTAATGTGCTGAGCTCAGTGCCTGCACGTACTCAGGCTGCACAAACGTGGCCTGGGGTTTCCCGGCACCCCTACCACCTCCTGAGAGAGGTGAGAGGACAAGGCAGTGGGTGGGTGGCAGGGATGTGAGGGTGACTCTTAGGAGCACAAGCACATGGCAGGGATTGGCTCACTGCGTCCCTGCCGTAGCCCCATTTTGCAGGTAAGCAGACTGAGGCTCAGATAGCTGAAGTGGCTTGTCAAGGGTCCCAGGGCCCTAAGGAGCCCAGGAACACAGGGAAGGTAGCTTCCCAGAAAGCCCAGCTCTTAGTGTTCTTCTGACCCCCACCTGGCCTGCAGCCACTGACCAAGTCCCGTCTGTGAGCCCAGCCCTGTGGGAGGCCCAGAACCACCCACAGGAAGCCCCCAAAGGCCAGTTGGCTTCCCATGGCATAGTCCAGCAACCTGGGACCAGCTTGCACCCACCAGGTCGTTCCCTGCTCTTTGCCTTTGCTCAGGCCGGGGCTCCCACCAGGAGCGCCTTCCCCACCCCACGCTCATGCGGGCACACTCATGCCTTCTCTTCAGGGGTGACTCCAACTCTCCTCTTCCCTAAAGGGCTCCAAGTCCCTCCTCTGGGCCTGTACCCTGCTCACCAATGCCACAGCCCCAAGCCTCTTTCTCCAAACTCTCCGTCCACAGTGTGGCGTGTAGTAGGCCTTCAGTGAAGTCTAAACAAAGATGCAGCCCTGGCCATCAGGACCAGGTCCCTGCCTAGCCTAGTGGAAGAAACAAACAGATTAGTGACAAGGCTGCATGTCTGGGGATGGGGTCAAGTGCAGGACATCCGAGGAGCAGGCAGGTCCCACCCCAGCTCTCCCTCCTCCACCCAAGGGAGCCAACACTTCCAAGCCCTTACTATGCTCCTGAAAGCTGGGCCATCTCGGTTTAATCCTCCCAGGGCGAGGCAGGGGTTTACGGATGAGACAGGAGGCTCAGGAAGGCAGATGCCGGCTGAGGTCACACAGCTTCTGCGGGCGGAGCCTCTGTTGGAGCCTTGGACCATCCGATCCCAAAGCCTGTGCCCTGCTCCCGGGTGGAAAACTCAGGTACCCACAGGGGCCAACCAGGTGACACAATGAACAAAGCAGCTGCCACTGGGCCTCGTGGGAATGTGGGCTCCAGAGCTGCCAGCTTTAGTTTGTTTTCAAGAGAAACCAGACAATGAGAATTTTAGATGGAATTTTAGTTCTTTTCTTTTCAATACTGGCAACCATGTCACAATTTCTTTTTACGTCAACAAACAGAGCACAGAAAAGATGTTTGTAGGCAGGATTTGTACCCTTCACTGATGTGGTGTTGTCTGGGTGGCGGGACTGATGGGGCTCCCAGGATGTCTTGCCTTCCCCATCCCCGTCCCCGGCCAAGAAGAGTCCCCAGAACCCAGCGGCAGCTCCACGCACCCCTGAAGGCACCCCCAGCCACCGCCTTCACTGCCAGAGGCAGGAGGCAGGGCCCAAGCCCCACGAGGGCACCACCCAAATAGCTATAATCAGCAGCCTCGCCAAGACTTCAAACTCACCCAATTATCCTGTGAGAGAAAAAAAAACACAAAATGAAAACAAATTAACATGTTTGCATAGAAACTGCTTCAGCAACACACACAGCCGCGCACACGCACGTGCTGGCGCATGCCCCGGCGAGGCTGGGAGACACCGCTGCCACCCCTCCCCAGGCCTGGCACCCACCTGGCAGGGCTGGGCCAGGCCAGGCTGAGCCCACGGCCCAGGGCCAAAATGTGCCCTAGGCCCAGCGACCTGACTGTCCCCACACCTGGCTGGGCACTGTCTTAAGTCCACCGGCTTTCACGTTCTTCACTTTTTTCTTTTCCAATTTAATAAACGCATGAAATTCATCGTATGCCAAAATTCAGCCTCACTGATCTGAACCCCTTTCTTCAGATGGGGAAGCTGAAGCACGCGGAGGTTAGTTGACCTGCCCAAGGCTGCACAGCTGGAGAGGAAGAGCCGGGGTTTGAACCTAGAGTGATCAGCCCCGGAGTCCTTGCCCACCCCTGCCCAGCGCGCTGTCTCGTTCCGAGGGCTGTGTGGGTGTGGTGGTCAGGATCGCAGAGCCACGTGGAGATGAGTTCAGATCCCTGATCCGTCAGTCCCTCACTGGATGGCTTTGGGCAAGTGACTTGGCCCTCTCTGTGCCTCAGTTTCCCCTCTTGGAAGACTGGGATAATAATGGTCTGTTCCGCAGGGAGGTTAGGAGGTTTGGTAGGTGAATGACTGCAACGTACTACCTCTGGCGCCTGCCCACGGGGTGGGGTCCCTCCCAGCCCCACACCGTTCAGTTGGCCCTCCAAGGCCTGGCTCGTCAGAAGAGCCCCTGTTGGGGGCCTTTGGACTCCGAGCCAGGCGCTGCCCTTGCCCCCAGAAGCACGCAGTCAAGGGGCTCAGGGGCCCTCCCTGCCAGGAAGCTGCTCGTCCTGGGAATGAGCCCTCTTCTCCGGGCTCCCTGGAAGCTCCGTCTGACCCAGGGTTGGGGTTGCTGGGCGTGCGCCTGATCCTGCCTGCTGTGTCTGATTCTTCTTCAGGTCCTTACAGCCTGGCGCACAGCCGGTGCTCAGGCAAGGCTCTGTGAATGGAGCCATCCCCTCGCTCCCACCCCCACCTGGGCATCTCTGGGGCTTGTCCCTGGGAGTTGAAGGAGAAACTGTGCTGGAAGGACTTGGGGCTTAAGATCTTGGGGCTCAAGGGTCCCCAGGCCAGGGCTGCGGACGCCTCCCCAGCCCCCTCCCCCTGCCCTGCAGGACCACAGACAAATCCCTTCACCTCTGCAAGCCCCTTGCGTTCGTCTCTGGTCCATGACGGTGAAAGCTGAGGGTGGACATCGCCGGCATGGTGGGCACCTAGTGGGCGGTGGATTCGAAGTTGCTAAGAGGGTAACAGAGTAGCCCCTGCCCCCGATCGAGTGACAGTACTTGATCACCCGGCTTAGTCCTCACCACAACTGGGTGAGGGAGGGGAGGTTTCTAGCCCCATTTTTCAGATGGAGAAACTGAGGCCCCAAGGAACTCAGACTCAAGAGAGTCCCACTGGTAAGTGGCAGGGCTGGGGTACAAACACAGCAGTTCTGGGTTTGCACTTTAGCCGCGGTGCTGTTTGGCCCTTCCTGGATGCCACCGGTCAGGGGTGAAGGGGGCAGTGTCTAGCAGGTCTGGACAGTGAGGACTAGCAGGATGCCGTCCTGGTGTTGGTGGTAGAGGGTTAACTTCATTGGCCTCAGGTTATTTGGCATCAGCCTCGGCCTACCGTCACGCCCACCACTCGGCCATGGTGGCCCCCTGAGGGCGGTGACCCAGTGCCCACCCCAGGGGTGGCTGGTGGGACATTGGGTGCCCACTTGGAATCCCAGCCCTCCCTTGGCATGGCCCTGCCAAAGGCCTGAGAGTCCAGCAGACCCAGCTTCATGCCCCCATCCCACCAGCTGGCCTCAGACAAACCCTTGTCCTCTGTCTCCTGGGAACGTGGGAGGCATGGCTGTGCCCGCACCTCTCAGGATGGGCTCATGTGCTCGCTGCCAGCTGAAGCAGCCCCTTGCTCAGACTTGTGAGGAAGCGGCCCTCCCCCTGTTCCAGAGGATTCCCAGCCCTCGCGCCTCCAGGACACAGCTTGGGATGGGGCTTCCATCCGATGTGCCGCTCACCCACCTGTGTCGACGAACACCCACTCAGTTCTCTGGGGGCCCAGGTGTTCCAGACGTGCAGAGGGGTTGGTTGGATTGAAGTGGTAAACTGTGCAGTGAAACAAGGAGGGGAGGGACCCCAGGGGCCAGGGCAGATGACCAGAGAGGAGAGCTGTGAGCCCCGGGCATGCAAGGAGTGTTCGGGAAAGAAAGGCCCCAGTGTATCCTCTGTTCAGTGCGGATTTATTGAGCATCTGCTTTGTGCCTGGCCTCAGAGTGGGAAGACTAGAGCTGGGTCTGTGAGGCCCCAGGCTCAGCCGCCTCCCGGCTGTGCACCCCTGGGCAAGCCAGGCAGTCTCTCTGGGCCCAGCCTCCTCCCAAGGGGCTGTGGAGAGGGTCAAGGTGGGACGACATTCAGTACGAGGTGGTTGAGAGCCAGGGAGTTCCACCCTCAGAGGTTCAAACCCCTGCCCTGCCCCGCCCCTTGGGGGTAGGTGGGAGCCGCTCCGGTGGCTGTGTGTGGAGGGGGCATGGCCCCTGGCTCTGAGAGCAGAAGCTGGGGGCCGGTGGGGTACAAGAAGCAGGGAGAAAGTTCTTTTTCCTCCCCCATGACAAAAGTAATACTTCTCTTTTAGTGTTTGGAAATGACAAGTCTGATCAAGAAAAATTTGGCCATCATCCAGCTGCCCAGAGCTGGGGACTTGGTCTGACACTGGGGCCATCTTTCCCAGGTGTAGGGCGCTTGGGGAGGGTCTGGTCTTGCGTGGCATGAACGACTGTCCTGGTCAGTCAGACCTCACGTGAGTCGGTGCAGGGACACGGCCAAGTCTCTCCTGGGCCCTGCACCGACCGGCACGTTCCGGCCTGGGCTTCTGGAGCCACCTGCCCGCTCGCCTGCCCGCCCAGCAGCCCATTGCCTGGCGTGTAGGGGCCGGAGCAGCCGTTGTTCTGCACACATCTGACCCCGTCTCTGCCCCATCAGATCCTTCGTAACCGTCACCAGGCGGTCGGCCCCGTCGCCGATTCAGTCTCGGCTTCGCGCTGTCACAGTCGTTGCTCTGCGCCGGGGCCGATGTTGAAAGGACGCCCATCTTCTGGGCCCGCGTTTCAGAAGCGGGGGGTGGGGGCGGTCTTCATGTGTGCGTGTGGGTGCGCACACACACACGGGCCTCTGCCTCTCGTCACTGAGAGTAGGAGTTGGAATGAGGCAGGCAGACGAGGGCCCCAGGCTGCCACCTCCAGCCCCTGCCACCTGCTCACCCTGAGTACCTACTGTGTGCCCCAGTGGGCAAACACAGCAGAGTCTGTGCTCCAGTACAGGAGGTAGATGCTAAGCCATTCCTCAATAAGATAATTTCAAAGTGGTAATGACCGTGAAGGAACTACAGTGGCCGGGGGAAGAGGGTTGCCAGCTTAGACAGAGTGATCAAGGAGGGCCTCTTGGCGGAGGTGAGGTTTGAGTTGAGGTGTGAATGAGGGGACGGAGCTGGCGCAGAGAGTGCCACCCCACCTGAACTGAGATGTCTTCTACGTGGGAAATCCACCCCAGATTTCAAAAACTTACTATGGAAAAAAGGTCATAAAATACCGCATTAGTAATTTTTGAATACTGATTCCATGTTGAAGTAATACTATTTTGGATATATTGGATTAAATAAAATATATTATTTATTTATTTAGTTACTTATTTTTTTGCGGTACGCGGGCCTCTCACTGCTGTGGCCTCTCCCGTTGCGGAGCACAGGCTCCGGACGCGCAGGCCCAGCGGCCATGGCTCACGGGCCCAGCCGCTCCGCGGCACGCGGGATCCTCCCAGACCGGGGCACGAACCCGTGTCCCCTGCCTCGGCAGGCGGACTCTCAACCACTGCGCCACCAGGGAGGCCCTAAAATATATTATTAAACATAATTCCCCCTGTGGGTACTAGAAAGTTTATAATGACATTATATTTCTATAGGAGAGCACTGGATCTAGAGTATTTAGGTAGAGACACAACTGTAATTGCAGAAGCCCTGGGGTGAGACCAGGGTCGGCCTGTGAGAGGACCAGGTGCACCAGGGAAGAGTGACAGAGTGGGCAAGGAGTGAGGAAGGGGTGTGCGCAGGGCCGGCTGCAGAGGATATTGTTAGAAATGCCTTGGAGGCCAGCGGGGGAGTTTTGAGTGGGGAAGGCAGTGAGTTCCATATAGGAAAGCTCAGCCTGGCCCCTGCAGGGTGGAGTGTGCAGTGAAGGGGCCCGAGTGGAGGCCTGTAGGTGGTGGGGCGCCTGGTGGGACCAGGGGCCTGTTGTAGAAGCGTGGTCCACAGGACCTGCTGGAAGCTGGGCTAGACCCGATATGCTCCCATCTGTCTGTCTCTCCACTCCTGGATTTCGATGCCTTCCCCTCCTCCTGTCTCTCTCCCCGCCCACCGCTGTCTCCCTGTCAAGTCAGTGAATTTACAGCACCCCAGCTTTGTGTCCAGGTGGTCAGTGGTTGAAATCCCTTCCGAAAAGTTATTTTTAAGAAAACAGAAATGATGGCATATTTACCATAGAAAAATTATAAATGCAGAGAAGCACAAAGAGGAAAAATCAAACTCCCCAGCGGTAGGGGAGGCTCTGGCCCAGCTGGGGTTTGAACCCAGGTGGTCTGGCCCCTGCACCCCAGCACTAAAATCATGGCACCCTGCGGCCAGATGACACAGAGGGAGCTCCCCTACCAGAGAAGGGCTTAGGGACACTGCATCCGCAGCCTCGCTCACAGCAAGGGCAGAATTGGGAGACCTGGCCCACACAGAAGTGGGGTTTGCCTCTCAGGGGTTAATACTTTTATGTTTGTGCTCTTAGTGGTCCCAAGTGCCCTGTCTTGTTCCCCCACCGCTGCCTGGAAGGCTCTACTGATTTCTGCCCCAGCCTGACCCCCAGAAGTATTTGTTGATCCTTGATTTAAAGACTAGCCCTCACCGGCCACCCCCACCTAGGCTCTTCTCTCCTAAGCACTCCTGGCTCTTCCTGCCAGGGCCCAATCTTCCACCGGTCTTCCCCTCCCCCCAGGGTCTAAACCTCCTGCCCGTCTGGCCCAGGCCCACCTCTTCCAGCCCCTCCGCCTCCTCAGGCCTCTGTTTCCTCACGGGTACACACACCATGGTAATCATCTCTCTCCTTCTCCCAGGCCTGGGGTGGGTTAAATGAGGTGATGTCTGTAAAGTGCTGAGCCCATGGGGAACACTAAAAATAAAAACGAGTTCCTATTATTGCTCCGAGTGTTAGATTTTCTCCTTCTCTGTTGCTGGGTTAACCCTGAACTGTGGATGTAGGGACCTGCAGTAGGCGGGAGGATGGCTGGGCGCATCCAGCCCTTCCTGGCTCTACAGTGGACCTTACCTATGCCCCTTGCACACAATGTTTCTTCTTCCAGACCCCTTATCCCTAGAGTCACCTGGTAACATGTTGCTCCTCTTGGAAGGGTCCATGGCCTCCTCCAAAAATACTGGGTTGGGCCTTTCTGCTGGGTTCCCCTGGCCCCCATTGTAGTAGCACCACAGCACTGATGACATTTGGTATGGATTACGGCTTCACCTCCCGCCCCGCCCCTTTGCTGGAAGGTGACTGCCACTCTGTCATTAAGAACTAGGAGAGGAACCAATGACTTGTAGGATGGGACCCCGCCCCAGACTTCCCCCCTTGGGAGCTGGCTCTCAGAGAAGAAGGCTCTCAGGGAAACTGGCCGGGGGGTTCTGAGACTTGGGGGCTTTGCTCTCCAGCCAGGGCTTCCCGAAGGTTCGTTTTCACGCGAATGAGCCCCGCATTCATCCCCTAGGTACTGTGGTGGGGGCCTCTGGGATAGAGCCAGCCAGGTCTGCTGCTGGTGGCAGTGACTGCCTATCTCACCCCATCACTGATAGGGTGGCTTTTGAGCCTTTGTGAGCCCCCCACCTACCCATGCACCCAGCACCTGCTGTTAGCCTCTCCTTGCCCTGACCCAGCACGTGTCCACAGAAAGCGGCTCTCCCCACCTTGAGGTTTGGGGGACCCTGCCGCTGTCCCCTCTGTCCTGGTGACCCTGCCAGGCCAGGACGGGATGCTCTCGGTCTTCTCCAGCAACCCAGAGCTGCTTCAGGTTCTCCACACCCACTGATGTCTTTCAGGTCTCCATAAGCTTGTCTGTGTAGTTCTCTGCTTGGGACCCCATCCCCCTTGCCTTGTTCACTTGGCTGTTTCCTACTTACCTGTTGATAATAATCATAAATGATACTAGTAACGGCTACCACTTGGGGAGTTACTACTGTGACCCTAGCACTTTATGTGTACTAAGCTGTGGTAAGGAATTAACTCCTTTTTCAGACGAGGAAACTGAGGCTCAGAGAGATGGAGGCATTTGCCCAAGGCCAGACTTAATGGATAAAGCTGGGATTTAGTTAAGAGACAAAGCTCAGGCATCTGGCTCTGAAGCCTGGGACACAATACTGTCACCCCCCTTATGAGGCAGTGGGGCTGTCCCTTTGTCTTGACAGCCCCCAAGCTAGGTAGGGTGGCTCCATCAAGGGTACACTTGTCACCCTGCCTTGTAATTGCCCCTCTGATGCACACACTCCTCTCCTGGCATCTGCCTCAGCGTCTAGCACAGGACCTGGCACATAGTAGGTGCTTAATTTGTCACGTGGTCATCTCTGTAGGTTGGAGTGCTGCCCAGGGCAGATCACGTCAAGGTAGTTCCCATGGCGACTGACAGCTAGGCTCCCAGGCTCCGCCCCGCCCCATTTTCCAGGGTGCCTGAGCTGGGAGCTGGCCGTGGTGCTGAACGGCCTGGGGACCGCCGCCCACCCCAGCCCGCAGCCCTGTGTCCCAGTCGGATACTTCCTGAGCCCCGCCTTGCCCTAGCTCCCTGGGCCAGCCTTTCCCCCATCCTTCCTTCATGAGAGGGCTTCCTGAGGGCCTACTGTTCACAAGCACTGGTCATGGCACCGTGAACCCATGGAGAAGGGATCGGGGAGAGCTGCTCGGGGCACTCCAGTTATTCATCAAACATTTATGGGGCCTCTCGTGTGTCTCCAAGAAGGCTTTGAGGAACCTGGGCTTCAGGTGAATGCTGAGTAGAATTTCAAGGGCTTCAAGCAGAAGGGACTGCCTGGGCAAAGGCCTGCAAGTGTGCAGGTGAGAGACATGTCTTTGAGGGATGCCCGCCTCTGGACTCTGCTGCCCGCCATCCAGAACTCGTGGCTGGTGGTTCACTCTTTGGCCTCCCCTGCAGCCCAGAGCCACCAGCATCTGTGGCTCCAGTGGTCTGCCCAGGGTAGGGCCCAGACAAGGTGCTAGAAACTATGAGTGAGGATTAATGGAGGGGTGCTGGCCCCCAGGCAGGAGGCCGGCGTCTCTGTCCTAGGAACAGAGGGAGCCAGGTTATGCTCAGTGGCCAGATTTGCATTTTAGAGACCTCCGGCCTCTGGGGGTGGGGATCGATGCAGCGGTAATACGTGGCAGTAGTGAGGCCTCCTCTGGAAGGGGCCAGTGCCCTCCCCCTCCCCCAACCTTAAAAAAAAAAGAAAGTGAAACTCCCCTTTCTGGTGCTGCAGCCCAAATGGCGGTGGGAAATAATCACTTTTCACAGGCCCCTTTATCCACAGCCAAGCCCTGCGCCAGTTTAATCAGCAGTGCCAGTGTGACTTGAAGATTCCCGGGCTTGAGAGATGAGGAGAGGGGTTAAAGAAAACTACCCTGCCTGCCTCCTCCACGCTAATGCAATCTCTAACCAGATCTGCCTAGCCGCAGCTCAAATTGCTTTTTAGATTAACATTTAATTATTAACAGGGTCCCCTGGAAGGCCTCGGGCTTGGGCTTGGAACAGGAATGGGGGAGGGAGCGGCAGGAGGGGGTGGGGGAGGGCTTCTACTCTGGCTGCCTCGCGGAGAGAGTTGGGGCGGGTGGAGGGGGAAGGGGTCGGGGAGAGTGGGGTCAGGAAGGGAGTGAGAAAGGAGAGAGCAGGGAGGAGGGAGGGAAGCGCCAGGATAGGACGGCAGGTGGAGTGAGCGACAGCCGTAGAGGCAGGAGTGAAAGACAGACAGACAGACAGTGGATCCAGCCATCGTGGGGGAAGGGTTGCGCACCCAGGCTCCCTGTGGCACTCTCGGGCAAGGGCCCCTCCACCCTTCTCTCCTGGCCAAGGGCAGGCAAACCCTGCCCCTTGTGGTTTAGGGGGCACTGAGCTTTCTGAGGCTTTGTGCTGCTGGCCTGGCTCATGGTGGTGGGGACCCATCCAGAGAAGGGAGCCGGTACTCAGGGCCGCACAGCCAGGATCCGACCGAGCTCTTCCAGGCTCTCAAAACAGTGCTCATTCCCCTCCCCAGGCCCTCCGCCGTCTGCCTCTACTTCAAATTCTTCCCTGCATCTGGGGGCAGGCTCTGGGGCCAGGACAGGGTGAAGGAGAGCAAGGCTTCAAGTGCAGCCCTGGGGATGGAGGTGAGAACTGGGGGGCGGGGGGGGCACTCCTGCCCCCTCCCCGTGAAGGTTGTGAGGGCCTGGGAATAGCAGGCTTCTCCTTCACCTGTTTTTAGGGAACTCAGAGTCCTGACTGACCACTCAGCACTTAACATGCTGGGTTCTACCAGCTTCCTGACTCAACATTCCAAATCCCTCAAGAACAGACTACATCTAGAACCCGCCCTATGTGGACTCAGCCCTGTGTCTTGCACACAGGTAGTGCACTGGATTGTGTTTGAAAACCACATGCTAACATCCCCTCAGAGGCTCAAAGGCCCTCCTACGATGGGCTGGGCCACTGCCCGTCAGGGTTCAGCAAGGGAAACTGAGACTCAGAGAAGGGCTCTCGCTTCCTTAAGGTCCCTCAGCCAATCAGAACCCTGGTGCTTGCCCCCTGCCTGGCAGGTGCAACCCTAAGGCCTCCGGGGCTGGCCCTCTACTGTGAACTTCTAGTCCCGTTGGATGCCGGGAAGGCCTCACATGACCTTCTCCTCCAAGCCACAGCGGGTCTTTGGCCTTGAGTGGAGCCACAGAGGCCAGAGTAGGGAGCTGCAGGGAAGAGGGAAGGACAGAGGCTGGCAGCGGCACCGCTCATGGCCTTCACAGGGTCACAGCCGCCTCCTGCTGTGGAGCCCAAGGACGTCCCTGCATTCCACGTGCTCCAGGGCCAGCCCAGTCTGGTGAGGGGCAGACCGCTGACCTACAGGATACATGGGGGAAAGTCCTGCCCACCTGCCACTTCAGAGAAATATTGGAGGCCGGAGGGAGAGGCCAGGGAAGTCCACTTTGAACAGGCTGGCCTTGGGAGTAGGCAGTCACTTCCGGCTGGATATTCTGTTTTGGCAGGATGTTCTCACCGATTTCCATACTCCCAGCATATGGCACGGGGCTGGCCCCCAAAAGATGCTCAGGGAGTGTTTGCTGTCTGAATGAATGAATGAGTGAATGAATGGCTGGGTAAATGACAGCTGCCTCGAAACGGTTCCCTCCTGGAGGCAGGGCCTTGCTTTAGCCACCTCTGTACTGTTCTGCTCACGCAGGCCTCTCGCGTTGTCCTCCACGAATGTTTATGGGATGAGTAGGTGGATTCCTGAGAGTCCCTCTCCTCTCGTCTCCCTCTCTGTGACCCCAGCCCCTCCCAGAGTAGAACCAAAGACGTGGGCACCGGGGAGAAGCAGGACTTTGCTTCTGGAGCCAGGGCTGGAGGCCGTACAGTGTGGAGCCGTGTTGACACCCTCGGGCTCTGCCACCCAAAAGCTGTGTGACCTTGGGCAGATTACTTCTGCTCTCTGTGACCATTTCCTAATCTGTGAAATGGGGCTAAAAACAGAACCCACCACAGCAGCTGCTAGGAGGATGCTGTGAGATATAACAGACAGGGTGCACATGGGGCGTGGCACAGAGGGAGCATTCAATCAATGTGCACTGCTACTATTAGCACTAACATGCGTATTGTAATTTTCAAGCTCCCTGTTCCCACTGGCAGCGTGGGGGGTGGCTCCCCAACGCCCTCTGCAGCAGGACAGGCTGGGAGAGATGACAAAAGGCGGGCAGGGCCAAAGGCCCCAATTCCCTGTTCTTTTAATAAAAATAAAGACAGCCTTTAGATGTCCTTCTGCTGTGCATTGTTCTGCCAAGGCGAGCAGCACAGATTCAGTTCCTCCTCGGACTTGGAAAGTTCCTTTCTTTCCCCTCCCGTCACATTTTCTTTATCTAAAGCTCAGCTATGAAAGGGCATATCGACAGCTGGGGGCGTTATCTGGTGGAGGGGACCTTTTCCTAGGGGTGCTTCCGAGATAAGGCGTCTTATCAGCCCCCATGTCAGGGACGGTGCTGAAGCATTCTAATCATTGAGGCTTGCAACGTTTCCCCCCTCCCCCCCTTTTTTATTATTAAAGTCACAAAAGACCTTGGGCTTATAAACAGCCTGATTTGCTGATAGGGTTTCAGAATGAGCAGCGCTCCCAGGATGGTCCCTGGCTGGGGCAGTAATGAGTTGGGGCGGGGGCTCTGAGGGGCTGGCTTTCTGCAGATGGGATGATGCCAAGTGGGGGGCGGGGGGTGGGTCATGGGAAGATCATGAGTGTTTTAGGCACCTGCTCCAGTCCTGTCTCCAAGCTTGCTGTGTGACCTTGTGCAGGAGGCTTGGCTTCTCTGGGCCTCCATCACTTCATTTGACAATAACTGATTCATTAACTTAGCCATTCATTCAACACCTATTTATTAAGTGATTACTCTTTGCCAGGCACTGGGGAGAACGAGACAAATAAGACATGGTCCTTGCCCCTGAGAAACTCACAGTCCAGTGGAGAAAGACAGACATGAAAATTGGCAATTACAACTCTGTGTGATTAGGGCTGTGAGGGGGGATGCCCAGAGGAGGGGAGCCAGAGTCTGAGTTAAAATGGATCAGGTGGCGGTGCTGTAGGCAGAGGGACCAGCACAGGCAAAGGTTTGGAGGTGGGAGGCAGCCAGGCTGGAGGGAGCGCTAGGAGGGAGCTACAAGAGATGGGGGTGGGAGGTGGGGAGGACAGGTCAAAGTGACCTTGAGGGCCAGGTAAAGGAGGTTAGGCTCTACTTTGGGACCAGAGAGAATTTTTATGGCCAAAGACGGGGCTCTGTTTTGTTTGTCTTGTTTGTAGATGATGTGGATGATACCGAACTGGCCCCTGCCCATGTCCCACGCTGGAGCCGCCCACCTGCCCCAGCAGCAGGCACAGGGCTCCTGGGAGAATGGGCAGGGAGAATGGGTTGGGGGGATTGGGGGTGTAGAGAGAGAAATCGCTCCTCTCCAAGTGAAGACAGCCTCTTAGGCTGCTGGTCCTTCAGAGGCGAGGGATGAAATGATCCAGGTGGCTGCACCAGAAAAGCTGAGCTGAGGCCTTCACGTGGATACCGTCTCCTCTGGGGAATCCTCTGTGGCCCCCCTGGGCTGGGCCACGTGGCCGCTCGGCTCCCAGAGCTGCCCGGTCGTCCACCATCCGAGCACTCGGAAACCAGAGCCCTGCTGGGAGGGCAGCTCACGGGGTCTAGAGAGGCCCCAGAACAGGCAGCCTACCCCTCACACGATTAGCACTGCAGTCCCAGCCTGTCCTTTTCAGCTGAAAAGCATGCTGGGGTGCGTGGCCCCTGGGGAGGGGGGGTGCTGGAGAGGGGCTGGGCTTCTGGGCCCCCAGCGCCTGGTGAAAGGCCAGAGGTGGGGAGGACCTCCCAGAGTGGGGCTGGGCTTGGCCAGGACCCTGGAGAAAAATGACCTGGGAAGGATCATGGAAGTGCTTTTCCAAGGCCAGAGAGGGGCAGTAGCTCCCCTGGGGTCACACAGCAGGCACTGGGGCAGGGGAGGTTCCAGGCTTCCAGCCCAGGTTTCCTCGGTGTGCCAGGTGGCTGGCCTCCCTCCTTCCTGGCCCAGCGCTGCCCCAGCCTGTGGGGAGCGGTGTAGCCCAGTGGAGAGGGGGCAGGTTCACCCAGTCACTGTCTGCTGGGTGGCCCCGGGGAGGGTGCTGCTTCCCTCTGGCCTGGGTTTCCCCATCTGTGGAGGGAGAGGGCTTGCTTGGGTCCTGCAGCTGGCTGGCCTTTTCCAGCTATCCCCTTTGTCCCCTAACTCCTGCATCAGAGCAGCAAGAAGTGGCTGCTGCTCTGGGCTGGAGTAGGGGCGAGGGGCCGGGCTGCCCGGGTCACCACAGGCCTCTTACCTTCCAGGTGGGCACGTGATTGTGCGTGTCCATGCACTTCCCGCGTATACTGAGAGGTGCCAGAGGAGCGTGTCAGTCGGGGTGGGCAAGGGTATGACGGGGTGTGCCCACCTGCAGGAAAACGTATGCAGCGAGCACGTCCGGGATGCATGTGGACGCCCAGCATGGCAGGCGGCACGTCCACGTGTCCCCGGGTGTCCAGGGGGACCGGCTGCCCCCATGTGTGCGGGTGTGTCCCAAAGGGCCCCAGCATGGCCTGCTCCCACTGTCCGCATCCCCAGGGAGCGGCGCCTCGTTCCCGCAGTCAAGGGCTTTCATCCCTACAATAGCCCTACTTCATTCCCTTTTTAAACTGTATAATTTCTGCCTGATTGTAATGGCATATTTTAAAATTACCAGAAATCAAAGTCAGGAAGTGGATACCAGATCTTTCACTGCATCGCTGCATTAAGGCTGGCGACTGGGCGCGTGGCGCATGAGAACCACCGACCCTCCCCCACCCACCCCCCACTTTCTCTCTCTCTCTCTTTTTTTTTTTTCTGAGACAGTAATAGGAGAAAATTGGTTTTGAAACTGAATAAAAGTCCCTTTCAGAGTAAATCATTTCTTTCAGGCTACCTTTGCTGAAAGTAAAATAGAGCATAATGAAAGGTGGGTACGTGATTGTCTTTCATTTACTGGGAGTCCAGGACAGACAGGAGGCTGCACCCGTCTCGGGGAAATACAAGATTGGAATAATTGCGCCGTAACAAGGAGCTTGTTGTGAAATTAGTATCTTAAGAAAGTAGTGAAAAAAGGCTTTTCCTCATGAATACTTCATTATTAGAAGAAAGCGGCAGAATTTAGGGCTCCAGACACCTGTTTAGTGTTAAATAACTTCTCTTTCTTCCCCTTCAACACACCCTCCCCTCCACTTTCTTCTTTTTTCAACCCAGCCCAGCTTGGTGGCTCAGGCCTTGGCAGTGGCGGTGGCGTGGGAGCAGGACAGGGTGGGCATGGGGCGCCCAGGCTGGGTGGACATCAGTAGTGTCCAGGGTTGAGCCCGTCTTCTCCTTACCCTGACCCTGGCAGGAGACCTCCCACCCTCTCCCCATCCGTCCAGGGCAGGCTGTGTCACCCTGCCCCTCGGGGGCTCTGGGTTCTCAGAAAAGTGGGTTCTGTGAAGATAAAGATGCTCGTTTCTGTGTGAATCTGGGCGAGTGAGCACACGTGGACCTGTCTGGAGCCACATCTGAGCTGCTGCCCATGGGGGACCTCGCCCCAGCCTGGCAGAGCTGCCCTGGGTGGCCCTGCCCTTTCCGTTCGGGATAGGGGACTTGGTCAGGGGGCCCTGGTGGCCCTCAGGGCCTGGGCTCAGGGCTCAGCACAGGTCACCTCTGGTTCTCCCGGGGACACCATCCCGGGCATCTCCCCTCCAGGGGCGCTGTGAGAAGTCTCCAGGCGGGGGGTGAGGGCAGACCATCACCTGAGTAAGTGGGGACACCCATTCGCCCAGTGGCCGTTCCCGGGCACCCTTCCATGTTGGTTCCCAAGATGACCAGATGGGGTCTTTGCCCTTGATGAGCTCAAGGCTGAAGGTGTGGGGCGGGGAGGTTGGTACGGATTTGCTGGCAGGCGGTTACAAGAGAGCTGGAGGCCACCACCCCTGGAAGGACGGCCTGCTGGGGGAACACGGAGGGGGAGAGGGTCTGAGCAGGCCTGGGGGCGTCGGGAAGCCCCCTGGAGGAGGCGGCCCACACAGTGAGCAGGGCTGGGCGGGGAGGGGGGAGGGGGGTCCAGAGCAGCCCCGGTGACCAGTGCCTCCTCTCCCTCCTCACAGGGCCCCTGCCGCAGAGCGCATCCCCCCCGCCGCGGGCCCCCAGCTCAGCCATGCTGGCCTGCCTGCAGAGGACCCAGAACGCCCCCGGCCAACACCTGGTCTGCCCGACCAAGAGCCTGGAGCTGCGCAAGTGTGAGTGACACGCCCTCCTTGTGGCCCTAGCCCCGCCCCTTCCTCTGCCCACCCCGAGTCCACGGGGCTGCCTCTCTCCTGGACACACCAAGCTTTCCCCACCTTGGGCCCTCACAGGGCAGCTCCCAGGTGGGGAAAGCCGTCTACACTCCGGCACATCTGCCCACCACCACCCTGCTTTGGACCGTCCGTGTTCTCCCAGGCCTTTGCCCAGGCTGTGCTGCCTCCCTGGGGTCCCTCCCCACTCCCTTGGTCTGGCTGACTCCCACTGGGCGTGACCTCCTCCCCAGCAGCCTTCTCTGACCACTACCAGCACCATGGCCCCGACCCCAGCACTTCTTCTGTGACCTGACCGTGTGTCCTGTCTGTCTCCCTCTGCATCAGCAGAGAGGATAACGGGGAAGCAAACACAGCCGGCCCTTGAACAATGTAGGTTTGAACTGTGCAGGTCCACTTATAGGTGGATCTCTTTCTGTAGTGAATAGTACAGTACTACAGGGTCCGTGGTTGGTTGAATCCGCAGATATGGAGGAACCGAGGATACGCGGGGCCGACTGTAAGTTACACCTGAATTAACCACCACGTTGTTCAAAAGTTCACTGTAGTCCTGAATGGGATCCCAGCTTGCGGCCTGAATTGCTGGGCGATCTTGGGCCTGTCTTTTCCCTCTCTGGGCCATTAGGGAGCTGCACTTGGTAACCTCCAAGGGTCTGTCCTCCTTTGCCATCCAGGACAGGGCTCCCAAACCCTCTGATCTGATTGTTTTTAACCACCATAGGTTGTTTGGGGGTTTTTTTTTCCCCAAGTATTTAGACACATTTAAAAACGGGGAGGTTTGTATAAAAATCTGGATGTAGTGTGTCTTGAACACAAATCAGAGGATCTGGTAACATAAGCCTGTGTTCCTGTCCTGTAGCTATTGGTTAGAATGTAACTATTGCCTCTTTAAAGGGGACACCCATCTCCAGTTCACCACAGTCCCCACCCTTTCCTATTGCCTCTGTCCTATAGTGCAGGAGTGGTTGCCATTTACCATAGTGTTTACGTTGTTGCTTTTTGCTTTTTTAATATGTATTTTATCTTCAGACCTGGTAATACACTCACGTGGTCCAGTATTCAAAAGGAATAAAGGGGTATAGAGATAAAACTCGTCCTCTCCCCGCTGTTGCGTGTCCTCTCACAAGACGTTTTATGCACATCCCAGCAAATATGTGTGTATATACATATTTTATCCACTGTCCTACCCCTCACTTTTTCACTTAGCAGTATATCCTATATGTCAGCCTCTAAAGAGCTTCCTCATTCTTTTGCCATATAGTTTTTCATAGCACGGATGATCCATAATTTATTTGACCAGTCCCCTAAGAAGAACCATACCCAACCTGTTGCCATTACAAGCAGTGCAGCAACAAACTCTGTCACTGTGTATGTGTCACAAAGGTGTGAATAAAACTACAGCATAAATTTCTACAAGAAGAAATACTGGGTCGAAGGTATGTGCATTTGTAATTTTGATGGATGTGGTTTGACTGACTTATCTATTCACCTTCTTGATCTATTTTTCTCATTGGGTTTTGTCCTTATTAATTTATAGGAGCTCTTTGTATATGATGGAATTAGATTTCTGTCTGTCATATGAATTGCAGATGTTTCCCCCAAATTGTCATTTGTCTTTGATTCTGCCATGGAGGAGTTTTTTGAAGTATGGCCTTTGGATTTTTTGTCATACTTAGAATGTCCTTTCTCACGCTGAGGTTATTTAAAAAAAAAAAAAAAAAGGCGTCCCCAGGGATTCTTCTAGTGCTTCTCTGGTTTAATTTTTAAAATATACGATCTTTGATTATTTGATAATTTATCTGGTGCAGAGTGTGGGGTATGGGTGCAAGTGTATTCAAATATCAGTGCAATACTGTTTTCATTATTGTAGCATTATAACACATTTAAACATTTTTAATGGCTTTATTGAGATATTATTCACGTACCATACAATCCACCCATTTGAAGTATACCATTCAGTGGTTTTAGTGTATTTACAGAACTTTGTATCCAACACCACAGTTCATTTTAGAGCATTTTTATCACCTCAGAAGAAATCCCTTACCCACTCCCTCATCCGCCTGGCTCCTCCCTTCTCTATAGATTCCCCTGTTTTGGACTTTCCTAGGAAGGGACTCATACAGTATGTGGCCTTTTGTGACTGGCTTCTTTCCCTCTGCATAGTGTTTTCAAGGTTCATCCATGCTGTAAGCATGTATATAAAACATTTTAATATTTGCTGGTGCTTCTTGCTTGTTATTCACCATCCTCTTATGCAGAAATTCCTTGGCTGTTCCATTAGTTTTCTGTCTGGACTGTAGAATCAACTTATCTAGGTAAGAACAAAATCCTGTTTGGGTTTTTACAGGGATTGCATGCAATTTATAAATTAGGAAGAAATGACATTTTTATGATGATGTCTTTCCCTCCAATAACATGATCTATACCTTTCTGTTTGTTCACACTTTCTTTCGTGTCCCTCAGGAATGTTTTAGTATTTTCTTCATTTAGATCTTGCACATTTTTTTTTTTTTTTTTTTTTTTTTTTTTTTGCGGCACGCGGGCCTCCCACTGCTGTGGCCTCTCCCGTTGCGGAGCACAGGCTCCGGACGCGCAGGCCCAGCGGCCATGGCTCACGGGCCCAGCCGCTCCGCGGCACATGGGATCCTCCCGGACCGGGGCACGAACCCGCGTCCCCTGCATCGGCAGGCGGACTCTCAACCACTGCGCCACCAGGGAAGCCCAATCTTGCACATTTTTAAACTTTCCTTCCTCTGGAAAGTTAATTTTTTTGTTGTTGGTAAATTTATTTATTTTTATTTTTGGCTGCCTTGGGTCTTCGTTGCTGCACGTGGGCTCTCTCTAGTTGTGGCGAGCGGGGGCTACTCTTCGTTGCGGTACACGGGCTTCCCATTGCGATGGCTTCTCCCGTTGCGGAGCATGGGCTCTAGGCGCACGGGCTTCAGTAGTTGTGGCACACGGGCTCAGCAGTTGTGGCTCACGGGCTCTAGAGTGCAGGCTCAGTAGTTGTGGCGCACGGGCTTAGTTGCTCCACGGCACGTGGGATCTTCCTGGATCAGGGCTCAAACCCGTGTCCCCTACATTGGCAGGCGGATTCTTAACCACTGCACCACCAGGGAAGCCCCTTGCAAGTTTTATACCTTGATTTCTTTGTCTTATTTAATAGTGTTGTCTGCTATCCCTGGCACAGTGAAAAATAATAGCAGTAACAGTAGACTTTCTTGCTTTGTCTTTGCCCTTGAGAAGTTTCTAGGATTTCCTCATTACACAGAATCCTGGTTTAGGGGCAGATATTTTATCAGGTTAAATAAGTGTCCATCTATTCCTATTTTATTGAGAACTTTAAAAATCAAGAATGGAATCTGAACTTTACCAAATGACTTTTCAACGTCTGTGAAACTGATCATATGGGTTTTTTCTTTGTTCTGTTAATATGAATAATGATATAGATTTCTTTATATTGAACCATCCTTGCATTCCTGGTTGGTTCCCACTTGGTCACGATAAATATTACATTATAACACACCATGGAATTGGATTTTATATTTTGTTTAGGAGTTTTGCCTCAATTTCATCAGTGAGAATAGTGTTTAGCCTTCCTTTTTTGGAACAGTTTTTGTTGGGTTTTGCTATCAGTGTTACATTTGCTTCCTAACGACAATGGAGGCTTTCCTTCTTCCTCTGTACTTTATAACAGCTTAAGTAGAAATGGATTATCTGTTCTTTAAAGATTGTTAGATCCTTCATGAAGCAGTCTGGGCTAGTGTATTTATTTGGGAGATGGAGGGCTGGGTAACTCTGAGATAATGTTCTCTATTTCTTCTGTAATGATTGATCTAATTGTTCTTGAATGAGTTTGGTAAATTATGTTTCTCTAGAAAAGTACCCATTTTATCCAGGTTTCTGAATTTATTTGCATGAGGTTGCACAAAATAAATTATTTTAAATGATTACTTCACCCTTGTTTCTTATATTGTATATTTTGTGTGTGCTCCCCTCCGCATTTTCTTGATTAGGTTAGTTAGCTAATGAGGTTATCTACCCCCCTTTCCCAAAGAACCATCGTTAGGATCCATTTATTAGTAATTACCCTTTTCTGGTTCCTAATTCATTAATTTATGCATTTATCTTTATTAAAATCTTCCTCCTGCTTTCCTTTTTAAAAAATGTCTTGAGGGGCTTAAATCTTTATACTGCTAAACAAGAAAAAAAGGAAAAATAAGGCTGTGAATTCTCTCAGCACTGCTTTAGCTGTATCCTGTAGGTTCTAGCATGTATTTTTATTATCAGTATTTTTAGATAACTTTATAACTTTGGCTTTGATTTCTTCTTCTTTGGCTTCAGGCTCATTTGAGTTCCATCTATCCACCCAGGTAGTAGGTGCCTTTGTGTTTTGTTATTTCCAGTTCTGTTGCATTATAATCAGAGAATGCTATCAATGATTTCTACTTTTTTGGACTTTAGTGAAGTTTTCTTTGTGATATAATCTGGTGATTGTGAGTTTTGTGACTTTTTATGGGAATTTGAAAAGATGTGGCTTTGTTTTCAGGATTCAGAGTTTGGTGTTAACCAGTTATATCTACCCTGTTAATTACATTAGTTAGGTCTTGTGTATCCAAGATGCAATGGAATTTAATGCACAGGTATTAGTACCTTAAATCTCCATAGTGAATTTCATCCTTCTTGGCTGTATTTAATACTTTTTGGCCTCGAATCAATCTTATCTATTAAGATGGTAAGTGCCTATTAAGATGCTTTTTTAATTCACATTTTTCTTAAAACCTGTGCTAGTCCTTTTATTTCAACCTTTCTGAATTACTTTGTTTAGAGGTGACTCATATAATATAGAGTTGAATTAAGCTTTGTGATCCAATCTGAATGCCTTTTAAAAATTTTTTAATAGAGTTTAGGCCATTTACATTTATTGATATAACAGATGTCTGGTATTAGTTCAGTCATGCTGTGCTTTGTTTTAATTGCTTTGAAAAGTCTTTCCCTGTGTGATCTAAGTTCTCTGCTTTGTGTACCTACTAATCATAGGGAAGGCTGGTGTTCTTGTTCTAGTGGTGTAGCATTAAATAATCCCCTAATTTTTTATCTCTTTGTAACAGCATCTATTCCATCTACCCTAAAATGAACAAAATGATGAAATTAGTGTATTTCCTTTTTCTCCCTACAGCAGTTTCTCAGTGTTCACTTCATCCTTTTAAACCTCTATTAACTGACATCAGCTTTAAATAACTTTTGATCCCAGCTATCAAAAAATGAGGACACCAGTGTACTTATACTACTGTTCCCCTCTTTCCCCATCCCCTCTCTTCTTAGTGATTCCATTACTTTACTCCTAGGGCTTGTGATGTTAACATCTGGTTACATCACCACACTCCCACAGTTCTATCCATCTCAGTCTCCTAGATAAACAGGGTTCGTGCTCATCACCAGTTCTTTTGCCTTATTTTTCCACCATCTGAAGTTGCCCTCTAGTCTACGGCTTAAGGCCTTCTGTGAACAACACTCCTGGAATTCCCACACATTCAGAATGGTCTGTCGACTTTCTACTTGAATGAGCAAAAAAATAATTCCTGGGTCACTTTGTTTCCTTGAGGATTTTTGTAGACCTTGTTCTGTTCTTTTCTAATGTTGAATGTTGCCATGGAGAAGTTGAAGCCTGAGCCCTCCTCCTTTATATTTCATTTTGATCTTTCCACATCTTTCATGCCATTACTTTACTAGCCTGTGTCTTGGGGTTGACCCTTCAGAGTCTGTTTCTCCTGGAACAGTCTGTGCCTTTCGACAGGCAGATCCAAGGCTTGTATTATTTCACTTTCCTTCTTTTGGGGACTCTAGTTAAGCACAGATTGGCTGTCTTTTGCCCATCTTCCCTATCTATGTACTCTCTTCTAATTATGCCTTTCTGACTCCCTATTTCCCTTTCATTTTGATCACTTTTCATCCTGTTTTCTATGACTTTTTTTTCTCCCTGTGCTCATTCCATTTCTCCTTTTATGATAAGCTTTTTCCTCCTACTCTTTGCATTTCTGCTTTATGGAAACAGTTGCTTACTACATTGTTTCCTTCACAATGAAATATTTGGCCATAATCTTCATCTCTTCTGTGGCCACATTTTTCTGATGGGAAGTGTTTTTTTGCCAACCATTACTTATAATTTGCCTTTCCTTCCCTTTTCTTATATATTTTGATTAGGTCCTGTGCTGCCTCTGAAGGGTATTTCCAGAAAGACAAGGGGGACCTAAGATGTTATATCAACATCCTCAGAACTGAAGGTCCTCTGATGGTGTTCTTTCAGAGATAGGGGTTTACAGAATACATGTCTGCCTCATCAAAAATAGAAAAATGGCAGATAATCTGGAGGGGCCTTCGGTTTCAAGAAAAAATGTTTTTCATGCACAGCCCCCTTCCCTCCTTTACATGGCCTCCAGGGAGAACATGTTCTCTTCTATAAAATTAGATACTTCACTTGAATAGATTGTCCGTGGCACATAATTCAGAAGGCATAAGAATTTGCAGTGAAAAATAACTCTCCTTCCCAGAGGAAACCAGCATTAGCAGTTTCTTAAATACCCTCCTGAAAAATGCATGCACGTAGGAGGGGCAGTAAATACCTTTTATGTAAACATTTGCATCCCGACCTACTTCTCAGCTCCTTGCCTTTTTTCTTACCGATGTGTCTTGGAGATTATGCCTCACCTGACAGAAAGAGTACCCTCGTATTCCATTGTACAGATGAATATAACGTTTTAACCATCTCCCTGTTGATGGACGTTTAGGTTGTTTCTAGTCTCTTGCTATTCTGAACGGTGCTGTAATGAACATCAGCTTCGTACACGTACGTAATCTGTGCAAAAAATTCTTCCAGGATAGGCTTGCTGGCTTAAAGGATCTGTGCATTTTAACCTCTGATTGCCACTGTCCAGGTGCCAGTGTTTCCTGCCTTGCCCTCCGCTGCCAACTGGCTGGAGATAAGGGCTGGGCACAATGACCTGGGCCAGTCCTTCCTTCCTGCTCCAAGGCCGGAACTAGAGAATGTGGAGGGCCACCAAGGATGTCCTGCTTCCCCCGCCCACTCAGACCCTTTGACATCTTTGCACTTATTGGAAAAGACACTGACTCTGCCTGTAACTGAAGAGCACAGGAGAGAGGGCGGCAGGAAGGGAGATGAGCAAAGGGAATTGGGTGCCCTGCTGCCTGGTCAAGGCCTGGAAAGACTCCCGGGCATTCAGGCCTAGGCTGACCCTCTTGCCCCTGTGGACCCCAGGCAGAACCGAGACAGGAAGGGCTGGCCCTGAGCTTTGTGACCAGACCTCGGGCTGTGCTGTTTCTCACTAAGGGTGAAAGGTCTTGACTGGGCCACATGTAGCGTGACCTTGGATGAGTCAGTTGGCCTCCTGGGGCCTGCATTCTCCCTTCTGTAAAGCAAGGGGTCAGATCAGATGGACTTAAGAAGCCATCCAGCTCTGACCATCTGTGATGATAATGTCAAAAACCCGGTGGGGAGAAGACGTGGCCTGGTCTGAGCCCCCCTCCCTCTTCTTCCTGTGAAATGGGATCAGAGCGGCCTGACTACACTGGGCTACATGAGGACTGACCTCCACAAGCGCCCAGAACGTAGCCAGTGAACCAGAAGTGGCTGCAGCTTACCTCTCTAGGACCTGAGGTCAGGCAGGTGTCCGAGCCGGGGCGCAGGCAGCCACGTGTCCAGGATCCCAGGCGGCTTGGCTGTTGTAGCCTGTTCCAGCTAACCGGAGAAAGTGACCTGGAGAAAAAGAAAGGGAAAAAGATGTGGCGGGAGGGAAAGTTCACCCCCCTTCCCTACCTCAGGCCTAAGATCTTGGGCTACTCCCAGCTGGGTAGAGTCCCTGGGTCCCACACAGGACCCACCCACCCCTGGGACAGAAGCCTGTTCTTCTCAGCTGCTCAGGACTGTGCCCCTAATAAATATTTGACTTTCTCATCGTGGTTTTGATACACAAACTTTGAGTCACACGCCGCTAAAAGTACGGGCCAGGCAGAGAGGTACCATGGGGGCTTGGCTGGTGCAGGGGTAGACTCAGGGACCTGTCATCCAGGGAGGGAGGGGCCGTGGCAGCTACCCCAGGAGACTGGTGTGAGCGTCCAGCCTCGCCCTGCCGGACCCTGGGTGAGGGACGCAGCCTCTCTGTGCCTCAGGCTGGTCCTCTGAAGATGAGGATTGAGTGACTGCCCTGCCCTCCTCCCCAGGAGCCCCCAGGGCACAGGCTTTGAGACCAGATGGCCTGGGGGTCCAATCCTGGCTGTGCCCTGAGTGGGATGTATATGTGGTCTTGGGCAAACGAGGGACTGGCCCTCTCTAGGCCTTAGTTTCCTCCGCTGTGACGTGGGAATAAGAAGAAAAGGAGAGAATCCCCAGGGCCTGGCAGCAGACTCAAACCCTTTGCCTGCCCCCATCTCCCCCAGAGGGCAGGACCCCTTTCCCCACACCCACACCCACAAAGGGATAAGAGGTTCCCCAGCCCATCCCTCGCATCTTCACAGATGAAGCTTCTCCCCAACGCCCACCCCTCCTCACCTGACTCCTGCCCAATGCCCCCAACCCCAAAGGCTGGCGCCATTGCCACTGTGGGCCATAGCCCCACAAGCATTCCTGCAGGTGCAGCTGCTTCCACTAACACTAATAAAATAGGAAGAAACAAAGCAATTAAAAATTCCAATAAAATTTAAAACCCACCGCTGGCCGCACAGCAGATTCAATTACAGAGCTGTTGCTGAGCACAGCCCCGGGGATGGAGGGATGGTCCAGGGCCACCCCTGCCTCGGAACCGAGCCCAGGAGAGGAGAGGCGCTCAGAGGTGACGGCCAGGACAGGCCCGGGTGGAGTCAGACTCCCTTTACGACTGAATGAATAACAATAAGCTCTTAGCAAACTAGGACGGCAGGCAACTTCCTTCTTCTATTACAGAGGATACAGCCACAATCCACCACAAACCAACCCAAGGGTTGATAAAATCAGAGGGGGACAGAGACCCAAATCACTGCCTTCCCACACGGTACAGAGGTCCTGGCCATCTCAGTAAGACAGGGGATAATAAATAACAAGTTTTAAGGATTAGAAAGAAGTCAGACTGTCTGCATAGAAACCTCAAGAGAACAAGAATTCAGCAAGATTTGCAGACAGAACATCAACATACAATACATAAAATAGATAACCAACAAGGAGCTACTGTAGAGCACAGGGAACTATACTCAATATCTTATAATAACCTATAACAGAAAAGAATCTAAAAGAGAATGTATATGTATATATATACACACACGCATAACTGAATCACTTTGCTGTACACCTGAAACACAACATTGTAAATCAACTACATTTCAACAAAGTTTTTAAAAAATAAAAGTGGAATAATAGAAAAAAAATTTAAAAAAATATCAACATACAAATGCAATTTCATTCCTCTATGGCAGAAGTGGGCAAACTTTTGTAAAGAGCCGATATTCGGCCTTGCAGGCCATACAGTGTCTATTGTAACTACTCAGCTCCGCGGCATTGTGGTGCGAAAACTGCCACAGACACACAGAAATGAGTGTGCACGGCTGGGTTCCAATAAAATTTTATTTACAAAAGCAGGTTGCACACCACATTTGGCCTGCAGGTGGTAGTTTGCCAGCTCTGCATCTATAACAAAGAGTTGGAAAATATGTATTACAAAAAGATACTATTTCAGTCGGGGGTGGGGACAGTTTTACATGTATGGTAACAGGGACTATACAACTCACCCATTAAAAGTATACTAGTGAATTCTTTTTAGCATAAATTCACAGTTGTCCAACCGTCACCAATTATTAACTTCCAGACCATTTTCTCCTCACCCCCAAAAGAAACCCCATACCCACCAGCAGTCACTGCCCAGCTACCTCTCAGCCCCCTCACAGCCCTAGGCAACCACTAAACTACTTTCTGTCTCTCTAGATCTACCGACTTTGGATATTTCATATAAATGAAATCATGTAATATGTGGCCTTTTATGTATGGCTTTTTTAACTTAATGTTTTCAAGGTTCATGTTGTAGCATTCATCAGTACTTCATCCTTATTAGGGCTGAATAATATTCCATTGTATGAATATGCCATGTTTTGTTTATCTACGTATCAGCTGATGGACATTTGGGTCATCTCCCCATTTTTGGCAATTATGAATAATGCTATGAACACTTGTATATAATTTTCAGTGTGGGCGTATGTTTTCATTTCTCCTGCATATGCACCTAGGAGTGGAATTGCTGGGTCACATGGTAATTGTTTGCTTACTTTTTTGAGGATCTGCCAAATTGGTTTCCAGAGCAGCTGCGCCATTTGACATTCCCACCAGCAGTGCATGAGGGTTCCAGTGTCTCCACATCTTACCAAAACTTGTCATCTTTTTGATTCCAGCCATCCTAGTGCATATGAAGTGGTATGACTGTAGTTTTGATTTGCATTTCCCTAATGGCTAAGGATGTTGAGCATCTTTTTATGTGCATATAGGCCTTTGTATATCTTCTTTGAAGAAATGTCTATTCTGCTCTTTTGCCCATTTTTAAATTGGGCTGTCTTTTAATTAAGTTGTAAAGGTTCTTTATATATTCTAGATACAAGTTCCTTATCAGATTCATGATTCACAAATATTTTCTCCCATTCTAGGGTTGCCTTTTTCACTTTCTTCATGGTGTCCTTTGAAGTACAAAAGGTTTTAACTTTGATGAAGTAAAAATTTATTTTTTCACTTGTGCTTTTGGTGTTGTATCTAAAAAGGCTTTGCTTCACCCTACGTTAAGGAGGAAAATTTACTCCTATGTTTTTGCCTAAGAGTTTTCTAATTTTAGCTCTTACTTTTAGGTCTGTGATCCATTTTGAGTTAACTTTTGTGTATGGTGTGAAGAAAGGTCCAACTTCATTCTTTTGCATGTGGATATCTTGTTCCAGCACCATTTGTTGAAGAAACCAATCTTTCCCTATTGAATTGTTCGGCTCCCTCGGCAAAAATCAGTTTACCATAAATGTGAGGGCTTATTTCTGGATTCTCAGTTCTTTGGATCTACATGTTTTTCCTTATCCCAGTACCACACTGTCACGATTACTGTAGCTTTGTAGTAAGTCATGAAATCAGAAACTGTGAATCCTCCAACTTCGTTGTGTTTCAAGATTGTACTGGGTCTTCTGGGTCCCATGAATTTTAGGATCAGCTTGTGAATTTCTGCAAAGAAGCCCTCTGGGATTTTGATCGGTACTGTGTTGGATCTGTACACCAGTTTAGGGAATATTATCATCTTGATATTAAGTCTCCTAATCCATGAATGTCTGATGTCTTTCCATTTATTTAAATCTTTAATTTCTTTGAAAATTTTTTTTTCAGATTATAACTTTTGCTCTTTTGTTAAATTTACTTCTAAGTTTTATTTTTTGATGCTCTTGTATATGCAATCATTTTCTTAATTTTGTTTTGGACCGTTCATTGTGCATGTATAGAAATACAGTTGATTTCTGTATATTGATCCTGCAAACTTGCTGAACTTGTTTATTCTAATAGTGTTCTTAGTGAATTTCATAGGATTTTTTTTTTTTTTTTTTTTTTGCGGTACGCGGGCCTCTCACTGTTGTGGCCTCTCCCGTTGCGGGGCACAGGCTCCGGATGCGCAGGCTCAGCGGCCATGGCTCACGGGCCCAGCCGCTCCGCGGCATATGGGATCCTCCCAGACCGGGGCACGAACCCGTATCCCCTGCATCGGCAGGCGGACTCTCAACCACTGCGCCACCAGGGAGGCCCATAGGATTTTTTTTAATAAACTTATTTATCTATTTATTTATTTTTGGCTGCATTGGGTCTTCGTTGCGGTGCGTGGGCTTCTCGTTGCAGTGACTTCTCTTGCTGTGGAGCATGGACTGTAGGCGTGCGGGCTTCAGTAGTTGTGGCACATGGGCTCAGTAGTTGTGGCTTGCAGGCTCTAGAGCACAGGCTTAGTAATTGTGGCGCACAGGCTTAGTTGCTCCGTGGCATGTGGGATCTTCCTGGACCAGGGCTTGAACCCGTTTCCCCTGCATTGGCAGGCGGATTCTTAACCACTGAGCCATCAGGGAAGCCCTCATATGATTTTCTATGTGCAAGATTATGTCATCTATGAAGAGGTAGTTTTACTTCTTGATTTTTTTATGTGAATGACTTTTATCTTTTTCTTGTCTAGTCGCCCTGGCTAGAATCTTTAGTCCAATGTTGAATAGAAGTGGCAATCTTACTCCTAATTTTTGAGGGAAAGCATTCGATCTTTTACCATTAAATGTGACATAATCTGTGGATTTTTCCTAAATACTCTTTCTCAAGTTGAGGAAGTTCCCTTCTATCCTAGATTGTTGAATATTTTATCATGAAGGTACCTTAGATTACATCAGATGCTTTTTTGCATCCACTGAGATGATCATGTGGTAGTTGTCCTTTATTCTATCTATATGGTGTATTACATTAATTGAGTTTTGGATGTTAAGCCAACTTTGTATTCCTGGGATAAGTCCCACTTGGTCATGGTGTATAATGCTTTTTATATATTACTGGATTAAGTTTGCTAGTATTCTGTTGATTTTTGCATGTACAGTCATGGTATCCATGGGAGATTGGCTCCAAGACTCCCCCCCGCCCCCCGGTGATGGATACAAAACTCCACAGATGTTCAAATCTCTTATATTGATACATAAAATGGCATAGTATTTGCGTATAATCTATCTTTTTTCTTTTTTTGGCCGCACCACGTGGCCTGTGGGATCTTAGTTCCCCGACCAGGGACTGAACCCCGGCCCTCGGCAGTGAAAGCGTGGGGTCCTAACCACTGTACCACCAGGGAATTCCCCTGCATATACTTTAGATCATCTCTAGATTACTTATACCTAGTACAATGTAAATACTATGTAAACAGTTGTAAATATAATGTAAATGATATGTAGATGGTTGTAAATATGATGTAAATGCTATGAAAATAGTTGCTGGTGCACAGCAAATTCAAGTTTTGCTTTTTGGAATTTTTGGTCCTCGGTTGAATCCATGGATGCAGAACCTGTGGATACGGAGGATCAAGTACATATTCATAAGTGATACTAGTCTATAGTTATTTTGTGGTGTCTTTGTCTGGTTTTGACATTAGGGTAATACTGGCCTCACAGAATTAGTTTGCAAGTGTTCCCTCCTAGTCTCTTTTTTAGAAGAGTTTGTGGAATAATTGGCATTAATTCTTCTTTAAATGTTCTATAGAATTCAACAGTGAAGCCTTCTAGGCCTGGGCTTTTCTTTGTGGGTAAATGTTTTGATCACTAATTTAATCTCTTTATTTGTTATAGGTCTATTCAGATTTTCTATTTCTTCTTAAGTCAGTTTTGGTAGTTTGTGTCTATGTAGGAACTGTCCATTTTATCTGAGTTATGATACTATTACAATTTATTAAGGGACCTAAAATAAATTGATAAAAGAGGTAAATGACCTCTATGGAGAAAAATTTAAGTTTATATAATGACAGTTTTTAAAGACCAGAACAAACTTAGACATGTGTCCTGTGCATGGACAGAGATTCAATATGGAAAAAATTCAGTCCAATCCCTACATCCTGGCCATCCTGTGTACAACTTGAAAACCTGGTGTGGAAGTTGATAAGGAAAGAACAAAGGGCCAAGAATGGCCAATGCTTTTGACAAAGAGGTATAAGGACCAGGGACTTCTCTGGTGGTCCAGTGGCTAAGAATCCGCCTTCCAATGCAGGGGACAATCCCTGGTCGGGCAACTAAGATCCCATAAGCTGCCGGACAGCTAAGCCCACGCACCACAACCACTGAGCCCACACGCTGCAACGAAAGATCCCGTGTGCCGCAACTAAGACCCAACTCAGCCAAATAAATAATCATTTAAAAAAAAAAAAAGTATAAGGGCCAGTACTGCCATGGCTTAAGGCTGAAACCGTGGGACTCACAAAGGGAAAGCGGGGACCAGGGGACGGAGCAGAGCATCTAGAAACAGACCCGCGCACCACCAGCTCCGTCTAGGGTGAACCGGGTCCTGCAGGTCACTGGGGATGAGTATGCAGCGCTGGGACTCCATATGGAGTAAATGACATTGGAGCCTTACCCAACACCATACAGCAACAGGAATTCTAGGCAGACCAAAAAACCATGGAAAACAGATAGCATTCTTTGAAGAAAATGACAGAGAACATCATCCTCAGGATAGGAAGGATTTGAAAACTGAGAGGGGAAAAAAAGCACAAGTGAAAAGACGGGTTGGACCACGATAAAATTTAAAACTCAGCAAAATACACCAAAAAAAAAAGTCAAGATGAGCCCCCAAGTTGAGAGAGGATGTCTTCAGCACTTAAAACGGACCAGTATCCAGAATAGAGAGCCACGATGTGGTGGCAGAAAGACAGCAACGGGGAGGGGCAGGGAGCCAGTGGTGGGTGGGAGGGGGTGAGACTAAGGATTGGAGACAGAGACTGGAGGGGGGAGGGAAGGGATGGGGGGTCAGACCAGCATGGATGTGGACGGAGACAGACAGGAGTAGGAAAATGGCCAAAAGGAGGGAGAGATGAAGCAGCAGATCCAAAGGGTAAGACAGCCGCCACGAAGACAGAGGGACAGGGCCTTCCCTGGTGGTCCGGTGGTTAAGACTCCGAGCTTCCACCGCAGGGGGTGCAGGTTCAATCCCTGGTTGGGGAACTAAGATCCCACGTGCATCATGGCCAATGCAGCAGGGTGAGACGGGAACCCAGGCAAAGCCCAGGGCGGGGGATGGACATTGCTGGGTCCTGGGAGAGAGTGAGGGGTGGGCTCCCAGAGACCGAGCCCAGTCAGGGAGCAGGTCAGGGAAACCGAGGTGCAGGAAAGTCAGACTGGGGAAGGACTGAAGTACTCCCAGACCTGCCTACAGGGAGGGACACCTTGGCCACCGCAGGGCTCCAGCTGGAGCTCCAGAAGTGGGGAAGGAGGATGTAGACACTGGTACGTGTGCCTGCGAACACCTGCCAGTCTCTGCATGTGCAGGACGTCCCTGAGTATCTGGGCACACGTGGCTCACATGTGTGACCCTAGGCATCTGAGCATGTGTGTGAGCTTGGACATGTGTACACACACATGCTTAGAGAATGAGAGGACCCTTTGTGCGGCGCCCAATGACCACCACTACCTTGTACTGCCTGCTCTGGCACAGAAAGAGCTAGAAGGCAGGCAGCCAGCCTTCTCTGAGCACCACTATGTACCAGGCCTTCTGACACGCACCCTCTCATTTAATCCTCACTCCGTCCCCTTAGGAGAAATGGCGGCCAGGGAGCTGGGGTCACTCCCCTACCCTCAGCTGGTAGCTGGGGCACCTGGAGTGACACCCGGGCCTGACCTCCAAGGCCCTGGGGCTGCCACGGGGGCAGTGGGCTGGGGGCAGGTCGGGGTGGCTGGCCGCCACCCTGCCCCTCCCTGCCTCCCTCCCAGCAGAGGCCAGAGAACAGCTGCGTCTGCCCCGGCCCAGCGCCTTCCCCTGCCCCCCTCCAGGGCAGCCTCATTAGGGATTCTGCTGGTGCCACCAGCTAATTAGTGTCACGTTAATTGAGCATTCAGAAGGCTGCCACCTCCAAGGGCAGAGTGTCAGCAGCAAAGGGGAATGCAGATACGGGCTGCTTCTCCCGGGGGGCTGGGGCCAGGCCCCAGGCCCAGGGACCCCTCCTGTCCTGGACACCCCACCCCAGCCCCATTTCAACACAGATCATGTCCACTTCCTGAGCCTTAGGGAGGAGGTGATAGGCAAAATCTGTGACAACATGAGAAGGAAATGGCATACTCATCAAACACCTGCTGTGCTCCCACGCCCGGCACACCTTTCATTCTCCCACCCCTCCTCTAGGAAAGCTACAGTTATCAACAGCTCCATTTTACAGTCAGAAAGTCTGAGGTCCACCAAGGAAATGACTTCGCCAGGGCGGGGTTGGTGGGGATGTCCAGTGACTCAGCAGGAAGCTGCACTCAGCCGCACAGGGACTGGCGTCTGGCTGGTAGGTGCCTGGGGGCACCTGGGGCTGCCACCGGGGCAGCACAGAGAAGCCCGGAGCGTGGGAGCAGGAATCCTGGGCTGGTGTCCTGCCCTGGCCACCCCTCCCACCTCCACCTGCCCCCTGACGGGCAGGTACCACGTGCCTGCCCGTACAGAGTATCACGCTGACTTCGGCAACCCCTGATGCGCCCGCCCCTTCAGCCCCTTACAGACGAGAAACTGAGGCTCACGTCCAGCAGCTGCCCCAGGTCACCCCCAGCAAGTGGCTGAGCTGGGCGTCAAAAGGCCATGGCCTGCCTCCAGTCGGAATCCAAGCTGCTCACCTCTCCCCGGTCTCACCCCTCCACCCACGCTCCCCCTCCAGCTTCTGGAAGGTAGGGTGCCACTGAGGCCCGCTCTCCTGTCTCCCTGCAGCAACATTAAATCCCACTCAAAGGGCTGCTTTTAATTGGCTTAATGTACTCGTTAATAACTGCGTCTATTTAACACACCTGTAAAAGGCCCATAACATTAACTTAACAACAGCGACAGCTCGCCTGCACCGCCAGCCAGCCAGCCAGGCAGCCTTTCACATTTCCCGACAAGGCTTGCACAGGGGCCGTGGAGGGGGGGCAGGGGCAGCCCAGTTCATGCGGGGAGATTCGCTAGACCCCGCACCGTCATGCAATGCTCCCCGGGCACCTGCCATGGTTCCACACATTCTTTTAGGCATCAGGGTACTGAGAAGGAGCAAGGCCCGCCCTCAAACAACTCCAAATCCAGCCCAGGAGACAAGCCAACAGCTACAGCGGGGGAGTGCTGGGGGGCAGGCAGGGAAGGCTGCCTGGATGGGGGCCGGGGGGTGTGTCTCAGACCAGGAGGGTCAGAGCAGCAGACCAGGGGGTGTAAGCAACACCTCTTCTTCATCCTCTCGGCACCTACTGCGTGCTGGGCACTGCATGGACAATTCCACCCCACCCCAGGTTCACCCTTCCAGATCAGGTACTGGAGGGGACCCAGAGATGGGGCACTTCTCCTCGGGGTGTGGGGCGGGGGAGACAGACGGACACAGACTAGACGAGCAGGGTGTCCAGGCCATCGGCATCAACCTGAGAGAATCGGTCCAGCCATGGTGTCCACGGTGCCCAGTGATTGAGAGCAGGGGCCCAGGGCACCGACGCCTGGGGCTCCAATCCTGGCTCACAAATTGTTTCTCTGCCACCAGAGGTCTCAAACTGGCAGCCCACGAGCCACAACCTGCCCACCAGGTGTGTGGTGTCTCCTGCTGGTGTCTGAACACTGTTTCAAAAGAGAACACCTCTGGGGACTTCCCTGGGGGTCCAGTGGTTAAGACTCTGCGCTTCTAATGCAGAGGGGGTGCGGGTTCAGTCCCTGGTCAGGGAAGTAAGATCCCACATGCTGCGGGGCCAAAAAAATATAAAACAAAGAACCAAAAGAGAACACCTCAGGGCAGGGCACGCCTTCCCCGCCCACCTCCGCCCTTGCCCCACCTGGGCTCTGGCTCCTTGGCAGCCCACCTGTCCGCCAGCAGTCAGCAAACGACGCAGGGATCTGCGTCTGCAACCCTCACCCATGTCCTGTCCTTGAATGCCTATCCTCCTCTTCTGGAACCCAGGGCCCACCTCCCGGGGCCTCCACGGGGCTGGCAGAGGGGTGAGACCCGGGTTTTGGGGTGATGCCGGACCCAGAGGTGGCACTCAACAGAGGGGGGCGGTCAGCGTGTACAGGAGGCCCGGGGACACCGTGCAGGCGTCCAGGGGCCTGTGGGGAGGGGGCGCTGCAGAGGGAGGTCAAGGCCAGGTGGCCTGAATGCCACCCTGAGCAGCTAAGACGTCACGCAAATGGGGGGCTCACGGGAGGGTTTTACAGAGAAAGGCAAGGCAGCTGGGGGCCTGGAGGCGGTGAAGGGGCTTTAGTGAATTCATCACCAACAACCTTGGCGCCCACTGAAGGCAGGCACCCCTTCCAGTGTTCACAAAAACTCTCGAAGTCTCAGCAACAGCAGTATCATCCCCATTTTACACGAGAGAAAACCGAGGCTCAGAAGGGGCAGCGGCCTGCCTAGGGCCACACAGCCCGTGTGTGGCACAGCTGGGATCTGACCGTGATTCCTTCTCAAAAGGCTGCCGACCACCCTCTGTGCTCTGCCCAGGAGCAGACGCTGCCCGATGACGTGGGGAGCCGGGGAGCCTCAGGCTGCTCAAGGCCAGGGGCAGTGGAGGATGCTTTGAAGCAGACATCAAAGGCAGCACCCTGGGAGGAACCGGAGCCTGTGCCTGTCCCCCACCCTAAAGCAATACTCAGGTGTAGCTGGCCACCGGCAATTACAGAAAAGCACAGAGAAGAAATAAAATGCCTCCTTCCCAGGCCATCCCCTGTTGGCATCCAGGGCTTTTTTTCCTTCAAGTGTTGGTTCGAGAGGGAAGGAGGAAGACAGACAGCCCCCTTTGTGACCTCTTTCCGCATCCCTGTACTGTACCCGCTTCCCAGCATCATCAGAGCCTTCCAACACCCTAAGCGTTAGTGCCCGGCGAGGTGTGTTTCTGCCGGGGGCCTCCTGGGTGCTGTGTCTCATAGGGACAGTCAGGCTGCTCCCGGGATGACTTCTTCCTGTTTCCCACCCAGTAGCCTTAGGGGTCCCATTAAAACCCACATCAGGTCACGTCCCTCCTCTGCTCCCAACCCTCCCCCGTGGAGCAAAGCCCAGGTCCTCTCAATGGCCCCAAGGCCCAGCCCGTTTGCTCTGTGCGCCCCCTGCCTCTCCGGTCCATCTCCTACGACCTTCCCCCGCCGGCCCCGCTGCGCCAGGCGCGCCCATCCACTTCCCGCAGCCTCTGCTGCCGGGACCGCTCTCCCATCAGACGTCCACGCGGCTCACTCCCGCACCTCCTTCCGCGGTCCTGAAGAGCTGCTTTATCAGAGAAGCCTCTGCGCTGACTGCCGTGTCCGAACGGGGTGCCCTTCCATCCCATCCCTCTCCGTCCCCCACGCCCTGCTGTCCCGATGACTACGGCTGCATAACAAATCACCCCAAAGCTCAGCGGCCTCACACAGCTCTGTCGTATGCTCAGGACTATAGACAGGGCACCGTGGGGCGGTGTCTCTGCTCCGTGATGTCATTGGGAATGGGGTTGGGGGAGGGGGCCTTGCGGGAAGACCCGGGCCGGGGCTGGAATCTTCCGAAGGCCTGCTCCCTCACGCATCGGGTGGTGGGTGCGGGCCGTTGGCTAAAACACCCACACATGGCCTCTCCACGTGGCCTGGGCTTCCCAGAACATGATGGCGGGGATGGACATGACTCCAGGGATGGACCTCCTGAGAGACAGATCCACCTGGAGCTCCAGGCGGCAGCCATACGCCCTCAGGACTGAGCCATGATAGTCACCAGCACCACTTCTGCTGCGTTCTAATCAGTAGAATCGAGCCGCTTAGTTAGTTCATGTTTAAGTAAAGGAAAATTAGCCTCCGCTATTTGTGGAAGGAACGCCAAAGAATTGTGGACATAAACTACGACACCTGCTCTCTCCTTGTTTGCGGGGCCTGTCGCTGCCGGACGCATTACACGTTATTGTCTGTCTCCCCCGACTAGATGGCAGCTCCGAGAGGGTGGGGACTTTGGTGTGCTTTGACCGCTGCTCGTCTCCAAGCCCAGGACGGTGCCTGCACATAGGCGGGCTCAGGAGACACCCGGGGGATGCGGGCTTGCGGGGAGGTGTCTCTCCACGGGGCTGTCTCTGGCTTCGTTCCTCCCAGGACCAACTCTCCCAAGTGTCATGACTGGCGGTGAACAGGGGCTCCCAGGCTGGACGGGTCCTCCTAGCCACAGCCTCGTCATTCCTTCAGTGCTACATTCCTGAGTTCCTACTCCGTGTCCTGTGGGCAGTGGGGACAGCACTGAACAAGCCAGCTCAGGGAGCACGGGCTACTGGGACAGCAGGACAAGCCCAGGGCAGTCGGAATCTGCCGTGGTGCCTGCAGCGATGCACCAGGCGCCGATGGAACCTTCGCTGGGGTGCCCTGGCCAACTCGGGGAACCAGGCAAGGTGGGCCCTGGGGCTCCCCAGGGGGCCCACAGGGCCACGGGTCCCCTCCTCTGCCCATTAACCCCGTGAGCGCTGCCCCCCATCCTTGCCACTGCGTAGAAGCCCGCCGCAAACAGCTGGCTTGGCTGGTTCCTTCATGTGAGGCCTTTTTGGTCATATTTGCCAAAATGGGGCTGTGCAACTGCACTGAACACTGGTGGTGGTGCCCACCTCCGGGGGAGGGTCAGGAGCCTTTGCCCAGCGGGACTCGGGGGCCCAGCCTGGCCCGAGTGGCCAGAGACACCCCCCCCAAGCCAGGGCCACTGTACGCTGGTGGACAAGGCTGGGGTTGAGGCCCCCGGGGTGGCTCAGCAGAAAGCCCTTCAGGAACAAGGGAGACGGTAGAGGCCGCAGATGCAAAGGCTCACAGGGGTGCAGCAATCAAGCCAGGTTTGGAACAGGGTGACCCTGGTACACGCCCACCCAGAGACAAGCAGGTGTCCAGGGGAGGCCTGCCGAGGGCCACCAGCCGGCAGTCTCCGGGAGCCGAGGGCAGCCATGAGAGCTGCCCGGCCACGTGTCCTCTGATGGGTCACTTCCTGCCTCTCTGAGCCTCCGGGCTGACTCTATAGTCCCTCCTCAGGACTGTCTGCCTCCTAATCCTAAGGAGGAAGAGGGGGAGCCTCCTGAGCCTCCTGGCTTCAGCCGGGGCCTGCCTTGGGGTGCAGGTGAGGTGATGATGACATGGAAGGCAAATCCCAGCTCAGCCCCTCCCCGGCTGTGTGTTCTCGGGAAGCTTCCATTTCCCCGTCTGTAAAATGGGGGCCTGGATTAGTTATCTACTGCTGTGTAGCAAGTTGCTCCAAAACTTAGTGGCTTAAAGCATCAGTAATCACGTACCATCTCTCACGGTTTCCGTGGATCAGGAGCTCAGGAGCCACCTAGCCAGTAGCTCCGCTCCGTGTCTCTCGTGAGGCTGTAGGCGGATGTTGGCAGGGGCTGCAGTCCTCTGGAGGCTGGACCAGGGCTGGAAGACCTGCCTCCGAGAAGGTGCATGTGGCCCTCTATGGGGGCCTCCCCCTCGGCTGCTCCGGCATCCTCACAGGCGGCTGCTTCCCCAGAGCAAGTGATCCAAGAGGGGAGGAGGCCACAGAGCCTTTCGCGACCCTGCCCTGGAAGTCACACTCCTTCACTTCCACGGTATCTTACAGGTCACACAGGTCAGCCCCGTGTGGAGTGGAAGGGCGTGAACACCAGGAGGTGAGAAGCACTGGGGTCGGGGACAGATCTTGGAGGCTGCCTGCCAAATGCCACAACTTGTCTGCTTCCTTATCTGTAAAATGGGACCACCTCCCACCTCTCGGAGCTGTCAGGTGCTCCAGACAAGAGGCGTGGAGAAAAGCTGTAGGCGCGGGGCCTCACATATACTAAGCGCTCACCACAGGACAGCCTCTGTGTCACAGCACCCCTGTCGGCTCCAACAAACTGGCGGACCAACCCACCCTGGCTGAGCCCTGTTGACCAGCAGAGGGGCCAGATGGGCCCCTTCTTTCAATGAATGGAAACTAGTAACAGGCATTGCTCTTGTTTTTTTTCTTCTTAAGGTTTTAAACGTCTAATTTATTCCATCCATTAGATAGATTTTGTAGATTTAATCATTTTCACAGTTGGTGGCTCATTGGATACTCGAGATAAACTCCGAATGAAAGTATAATGGTGAGGACAAATGAGTTTTCACACCGCAATGGCAGAAACTTGCTTGGGAAGAGAGTTTAAGAGGAACAAAAATACATACAGATATAATTTTTTTCCCCCGGCAGCCGCTTTTGCTGACTATAGTAGGTTACCACAGTTAATTTCACCAGTTTTGTTCATCTGTAAAATTGCATAAAAGTGACATTTTTGTGCTCATTATAGCAACTGCTGATTTATGGCTGGTAAATGAAGAGCTGGTCCCTTTTTTGCGGGACTCTCCAAGCGGCGCTAAGTGCCCATGAAATTGCTTGTATAATGTAGTTTAAATCCAATCTCGGAGAAAGATTCCCCCGTTGGCCAAAGTGACATTTCCATTCTCCACACCGAGTTTATTTTAGGCCACTTAGGAGGGGGGCTGCCCCAGGCAGGGTCAGGATGGGGGGCCTAGGGTCAGCTCCACCCACCTGGCCCAGGTTAGGCCACATGGATGGAGGGGCACTGCCCCAGCCTCCTTGGGGTACTCTGTGCCGCCAGCCTCTTCCCTCCCCACTGTCCTGCCCAGGTCAGACCACATCCCTGCGCCCCAGGGCAGAGAAGAATGGTCTTCCTAACGCAGGCCTGCCCTGCCCCTCACCTGCTTAGAACCTTCCACAGCTGCCAATGCCTTGGGCGAGGGCTCCCAACACAGCAGTGCAGACACTAGGGGCCTGACAGGTCTTTGTGGTGGGGTCTTTGTCCTGTGCATCGCAGGATGTTTAGCAGCATCCCTGACCCGTACCCACTAACTGCCGTAGAACCCTCTCTGCAAGCTATGACAACCGAACTCGTCTGTGGATGTCAACAGTGTGCCCTGGGGACAGAACCACTGAGAACCACTGCCCCACAGCGAAGAGGCCCTGCTCTGGCCCGACACCCTCCTGAGCTGCCTGTCGTGGTCTTTCCTCCCCTGCATGCCTGCTCTGGGCTTCTGCTTTTATTCTGGTTTATAGTTCCCACTGGGACAGGCTTCCTCACCTCTGGACCTTTGCCTGTGCAGTTTCTTCTGCTGAAATACGTTTCTCTCCTCCCTCCTCGCTCCTTTCACCATTGCCTTTAGCAGGGATGCTCTTTCTTCCAGAAAGCTGCCTCTGAAGCCCTGGGGGTGAGGCTCCCCCATCACGGCATGCATTTCGCTCAGATTGGCTCTAAGTCCACAAGGGAGTCAGGGGTGAGGCTCGGGAAGGAGGGGATGTGGTGGGAAGGCCTAAGGAAGGCGGTGGGGTCTGCACTGTGTCCCGGCCACAATGCCAGGCCCACCCATGCACAAGCCCTACCCCTCCCTCTCCCAGGAAGACCCTTGTGCCAGGCAGATGGGAAGGGTCTTAACACACTTACAGAGACCCACTTCTGCTAACGCTCCACCGCATGACTCATGAAAGCCTCACAGCCATCCTGGGAGGCAGTGTTAGCAGCAGTGTAACCCCATTTTAGATGAGGAAACTGAGGCTCAGAGCGGTGAACACCCCCCCACACACACCACCGCAGGAGTCACTGTTGGGTCCCAGGGGTGCCCACAGGGCCGAGAGGAAGGCAGTGCACCATGAGACCTTGTAGGGTCCTCCTCACCCAAGGGCCCAGCCAGGTCACGATCTCCCATCACCTACTGTTTGTCTCACCCCCTGCTCAGCCCCTTGGCACAGACATTCCTTGAGGCCACCCTGCAGATCTGCCACAGTCCTTATCCCCATTCTACAAGTGGGGAAACTGAGGCTCGGCCAGGCCAACAACTTGCCCAGGGCCACACAGCCCTGCAACCAGGCAGGACTCCACCTAGGCAGCCAGCTCCAAAGCCCAGGGTCTCTCCACCTGCCTCACGCAGGCCTCCTGCTCCACTCCCCACCCCAGAGGGGGTCCTGGGCGGCACTGAGGAATGTCTTAGGACCAGGGAGGGGCTTTGGATGGGGAAAGGGGGTCTACCCACCGGCAACCCGCCTCCCCCACAGCAGGGCCTAGTTGTGCCCACTGACAGTGGGGACACTCAGCCTGTCACACAGAGTACACCCTTCAGGGAGTTCCCTGGCGGTCCAGTGGTTAGGACTCCGCGCTTTCACCGCCGAGGGCCCGGGTTCAATCCCTGGTCAGGGAACTGAGATGTCACAAGCTGTGCGGCGTGGCCAAAAAATAAATAAAATAAAGTACACCCTTCAGCTGATGTGCTCACAGCTCACAAACAGGCAGTGGCCACCACACAGGTCTTGCAGGTGACAGGCAGACCTGGGGAGGGGAGGGGAGGGGCAGCCAGCGGGGGCAAAACCCCTCCGTCCCGGCTGCCTGTTGGTTGAACGAGGGACGGTGAGCACCAGGATGAAAGCCACCTGCGGCAACTTGCCCAGCGCCAGGCCATGTAGCAACTCACTGAACCATCCACGGGCCATTATCACCCCATTCTACAGATGAGGCGCCGAGAGGACACGTAAAGGGGCGGAAGGAATGAACACCCACCAGAGCGGTGGTGTTGGGGTTGGCCAAAGAGGTTGTTCTGGTTTTTCCGTAAGATGGCACGGGAAAACCTGAACGAACTTTTTGGCCAACCCAATACAATGGACGACGGTACCAGGCAGGTGGAGTGGAGGGTTTAGAGCCCCCGTAACTCCCGTGCTGGGGGCGGGGGGGGATGTGCGGGGAGCGCAGCTGGCACAGTCTCTTCGGCAAGTTGTTGGGCATTCTCTCCCGAAGCTGAACGTTCCTGTCTCTCCTTTGTCCCAGCAGTTCTGCTCCTGGGCCTATTCCCAGCAGGACTCACTGAATACGTGCCCCAGGGGCTGTCACGCTATTTGTATCAGCCCCAAAGCAGAAATGACCCACATGCCATCAGCAGTGGGAAGGATGAGTAAACTGTGATGTAGTCACACTCAAACATCACACGGCCGTGAGAATGAACGGACCGCCACGTCCATGGCCACCCGGATGAACCTCGGAACATAACCTTAAGTGGCGGAGACCCGACAGTGCAAACGAGCACGCACTGCAGGATCCCAGCTCACCTGTGCCAGGCCCAGGCACCACGAGTCCGCGCCGTTAGGAGCCAGGAGAGCCGTTCCCTTGGTGTGGGTACTGACTAGGAGGGGGCGCAGGGGCCCCTCTGGGGACTGGCACAGGCCTCTCCCCTGACCTAGGTGTCACACGAGTGTGTTCTGTTTGTGAAAGTGCAGCAAGCTTGTGATGTATGGTTTCCTTTAACGTACTTTACACTTTGATCCGAAGCTTAACGATTTAGAAAGAATGAATGAAGGAGCAAGTGACTGGATGGAAAAAGCGAGGGAGGGGTGGCTGGCGAGTCCTTCCGGGGACAGTGGCGGACTGCGGCCTCCGGCCCTCCCCGGGTCGCAGGGTCGGCTCTCACCTGTGCTTCCTCCCCTCCCGTGTCCCCACAGGCGAGACGGTGGCCAGCTCCATGCATTCCTCCCGCTACCCGAGCCCGGCCGAGCTGGACGCCTACGCCGAGAAGGTGGCCAACAGCCCGCTCTCCATCAAGATCTTCCCCACCAATATCCGCGTGCCCCAGCACAAGCACCTCAGCCGCACCATCAACGGCTACGACACCAGTGGCCAGCGCTACAGCCCCTACCCGCCGCATACGGCCGGCTACCAGGGCCTGCTCGCCGTCGTCAAGGCCGCCGTCTCCTCCTCCGGCGTGGCTGCGCCCCCCGGGCTCACCAAAAGCGTGCTCAAGAGCGCCGAGGGCAAGCGGACCAAGCTGTCGCCGGCCGCCGTCCAGGTGGGCATCGCGCCCTACCCGGCGCCCAGCACTCTGGGGCCCCTGGCCTACCCCAAGCCGCCCGAGGCGCCCGCCCCACCACCCGGCCTGCCCGCGGCCGCGGCCACCGCTGCCTCCGTCATCCCCCTGCCCGGCCGCGGCCTGGCCCTGCCGCCTTCCAACCTGCCCTCCATCCACAGCATCCTCTACCAGCTCAACCAGCAGTGCCAGGCCCCAGGCGCTGTGCCCGCCGCCTGCCAGGCCGTGGCCGTTCCCCACCCCAGCCCAGCCAAGCACGGCCCGGTGCCCAGCTTTCCCAGCCTGGCCTACCCGGCCACTGCTGGCCCACCCGACTGCCGGAAGGGCGCCGAGCTGGGCCAGGGAAGCACGCCGGCCTTGACGTTGGCTGGGGCCACCAAGCCCACAGGGTACGCAGACGGGGGCCTGGATTACCTGCTGTGGCCGCAGAAGCCGCCCCCGCCGCCGCCGCCCCAGCCACTGCGGGCCTACAGCGGCGGCACGGTGGCCAGCAAGTCCCCCGAGGCCTGTGGGGGGCGGGTATACGAGCGGGCCGGCGGGTCGCCCGTCAACTGCGGCGTGGGGCTGCCCACCAGCTTCCCCGTGGGCCAGTACTTCGCCGCCCCCTGGAACAGCGTGCTGGTGACCCCCACCAGCGACTGCTACAATCCGGCAGCCGCGGCAGTGGCCGTGACCGAGCTGGGGCCGGGGACGGCCCGGGAGCTGGCGGGGCCCCCGGCGGAGACCCTCTCAGGCCTGCCCAGCAAGAGCGTGTGCAACACGGCCGTGCTGAGCAGCAGCCTCCAGTCACTGGAGTATCTCATCAACGACATCCGGCCCCCGTGCATCAAGGAGCAGATGCTGGGCAAGGGCTACGAGACGGTGGCTGTGCCCCGGCTGCTCGACCACCAGCACGCCCACATCCGCTTGCCCGTCTACAGATAAAGCCTGCCTGGCAGATGCACAGACGGACAGGGCGCCTAGTGGGGAGGCAGGCCACAGAACAGGGTGGGCAGCACGCGGGGTGGGGGCGCCAGCCCCGCCCTGTGTCCGAGTGCCCATTGATGCCCACAGGGAAGCCAGGCTGGCTGCTGCTGACAGGGAGTGGCAAGGTGACCTCACTCGCCAAGGCCCCTCCCCACCGTCAGCTGCCCCAGGACACGCGGAGGGCCGGGGGCAGCTGCCGACATCCACGCCTTCCTCCATCCAAGCTGGCAGAGGCAGGGAGAGAGAAACCACTTAAAACAGGAGCGGTTCTTTCCGGCTCTCCGGGAGAGGGGGTCAGACCACAGCGGGATGCAGAAGGAAATGTTAGGGTCTAGAGTCGGGGTGGGATCAGAGCGGCCCCCCGGGCTTAGACAGCTCCTCCCTCCACGAGCTCCCCAGTCTCCTGGAAAAAGAGCAGAGGGGGCCCAGAGGAAGTCATCGAGCCCACAGCGCCCTCACTGCTCTCTCCAGGCGAAGACCACTCGAATACAGGCTCCGGGGACTACAGGTCCCCCTGCTCCTCCTCTTCTAGACTCTTCCCCTCCCCACCATTCCTTCCCAACACAGAATCCCATCTCCATTCTCCAAACCCTGGACTACCACCCTCTCCCTTCCCTTCAGTACATCTTACAGGGCTTCTGGGCACAGTTGTGCAGGCTGTGTACTGCACAAGGCAACTCATCTGAGGAGACACCATTTGCATCCTAGACTTGTATATTTATTACAGCAGTTTTCTGAATCTTGAGGAAGGGGCACCGTTTACCTATGTGCACAAAGGCGCCATAGGGGCTAACAATGTCAGAGGGACCAGACCCCGCCTCCTTCAGGGGTTCTCCTAGGAGCCAGTTCCGGGGGCAACCTGCTGGTTTTAATTGGGAGATCCAGTCCAACTCTTTTCCTGCAAGCCACCCTCCAAGGCCTGCCCCACACCATTCTGGGGGATAAGGCAGGCAGGGCGTCCCCCCCATTAAGTCTCCAAGGCCCGATTTCCCCAAGTCCTGGCCCCTCTGGCACTCCGGAAGCGGTACTGTATCTCTCTCCAAGGCCTGTTCAAGCACTAAGTGCATTTACAAATCTCTGAGAATGTTTTTTTTTATATACTAAAATTGACCATTATATTCTACTGTGAGAAGTGCGGTCTGCACTATATTGTTTTAAAAACGAAGAGAAAGAAAAAAAAAAAGGAAAACACAGATGGTGTCTCAGCTGTGGGGTGTTTTGCAGCTCGTTTCTGTTCGTTCTTCCTTCCTCCCCTTAGGATTAAAACGGGCTGTCTCCTCCCCCGCCGACTGGGCCTGGAGCCCTCGGAAGCAGGCCAGGAGCCTCCTGGCCCCTCCTCTGCTGGGCCACTTTGTATGCAATATTTCATTTACTTCTCCAGCTCTTTCGAAGTGGACACTGTCATTTACCCTGTTTACGTGTCAGCCACTCAGTTGGGTCAGTGATTGGTCCTAGAGCAGCCGAGACAGAACTGAGCCCGGGCCGCTCTGGCTCATTCCTTGAGGGGTACAGAGGTGGTCTGGGGCTGGTGTTCCCCTGCATCACTAAATTCCTTTCCAGCTCTTCCTCTGTGCCTGGCACCATCCATGCTTCCCTGGAGGCAGAGTGGCTGGGGACAGGCCAAAGTGGCTGAGCAGTGGCCATCTCCCTGGCCAGCCCCAGCACACACCCACCCCGTGCCCTGGTGCCTGGGGATGTCCAGGAGACCATCTCTGCTCCAGGATGCTCAGCATTTATCAGGCACTTACTGTGTGCTGGCCATATACACGGCAGCTCTTTGGAGCTTCACCACTGCTTGCAAGGTAGGGGGTGTTCTAGAGGAAGAAGCGGCTCAGAGATGTGAAGCGACCTGCCTGAGGTCACACAGCAAGTCTGTGGAAAGTTGTAGTTCAAGCAGCAAAGCACAGACTCTTCCTCACGTCCTGTCCCCACCTTCTCCCCTGGCTTGTTGGCCCAATGTCTGAACAGGGGGAGTCCCCAGTCTGATTCAGGCCTCCCCTCTCATGCATGGAGCCCTGTCTGGGTGCCTGGCACGGTAGGTTCAGGGCAGAAGAGGGACAGAGGGGACACCCTGGATGTGACCTTGCAGTGCAGACATCCACCTCCCTAAGGCCAGACCCACGAGCCTGGCAGCACACGGAGGCTCCGAGAGGAAGAGGCTGTGTCCAGGGCGGGACCCGGGCCCTTCTGAGCTGGGTCAATGAACCAAACACACCACCCAGGCCCTGGAGAGCAGGAGCAGGGGTCCTGCTGGGTGACAAGCTAGGGAAGTCAGCGCTGCATGAAAGGCCACTGGGAGTTATCACAAATAGGATGTAAACGGCAGCTGACACAGTGCTTTTCTGACCACACATAATTGAGTCTCATGACAGCCTTCTCGGGTATGTAATAAAAGCATCCCCACTTTACAGATGAGGACGCAGAGAATCTGAGAAACGGCCACAAGGATGGTAAGAGGGCGCCAGGTTCCGGCATCAAGCCCCACACCCTGGGCCAGGCTGCCTCGAGGCTCCACCCTCATCCATCACTGAAGTATGCCTGGGGGCATCGCAGCGCCCAGGGCTACCCAGCCCCTGGAGTGAGCTAGCCCTGGGTGCAAATCCTACCAATGGTACTTTGAGTGACCCGGAACAGGTCCATCCCCAAAGGGGGCAGCGCAGAACCAGAGATGGGATTCGAGGAGACCACAGCACAGTGCGGGTACTTGGGGGAGAGGCGGAGCAGCAGGATGTACGGCCAGGTGTACGGCTGGGCGGCAGCCTGTGGCTCGGCTGTCCTAAGGGGCTACCAGCACCAATTCTAGGTAGCCCAGGTCCCCACGTCCTGGGCCCACCACCAGGCCCGCCCACACTGGGGCATCAGGAGAGAGGACAGAGATGGGAGCCACCCTCCAGGTCAGGTCCCTCACACGGGGGGTGAGGTGAGGACCCGCCCCCTATCCTGGGAAAAGTCTTACCCTCTGCAGGGTGGGTCTGCAAGCAGGGCAGGTGCAGGCACGGAGCACAGCCAGTCGGGGCATGGCCCCAGGACCCAGCTGGGGTTCTAGCCCTGTCCTAGCACTGGCTCCCTGGGTGCCTTGGCCAGGTTTCTTCTCCCTGGGATCTGAGCTAGCTGATCTCAAAGGCCCCTCCAGCCTCGTCATTCTGGCATGAGGCACTCCTGCCCTTTATACCACATTGGAGGAGCAGCACAGGTGGTAACGATGTTATCATTACTACAATTACACGCAGCCCAGTTACTGCAGGCAGATTGGCTACCAGGCTCAGCACTAAATGGTATTTAGTCCTCACAACCGTTCAGGTGCGCGTGATATGGGTGCACATTGCCACGTCACAGATGAGGCCCAGAGAAGAGCAATCACTTTGCCTCAAGTCACACAGCTGAGGATGGAGATCAGAGAAGCAGCTCGGGTAGAACACCAACCCTCTGATTCAGAGTCTAAGCTCTTAACTGCTGTGCTATGCGGTGACGAAAACCACCACCGACCCCCCAAATATGGCCTGCTTGGCTCCAGAACGCAGGTCCGGCCTCAGTTGCCACACCCCGCGCTGCTGGGACTTCATGTTGGGTGAACGAGGGAGAGGGGGGCGAGGGGAGCCGCTGCCAGCCGATCCAGCCCCCTCCCCCCACCCGAGGTGCAAGCCTTTCTCTTCATAAGGACGCTAGGAGCCTCTTCTTCTCCGTGTAGCTGTCCTGGGTTCACCCCCAGTTAGAGCTGAGCTGTCCAATACGGTAACCACGTGTGGCTGGCCCAGAACCGCGTCTATTACTACCACTCAGGTCATAACAACAATTAGAACATCACCCCATCTTCCAGAGGCATCAGACTGGAGGGAGGGCTTCGACAAACATTTGAGTGGAGGGAATCCACGTGGGGAACACTCACATTTTCAGGGTGGCTCCGTGTTTTCCTGACTCATCCCAGCCTTTAGAGCCCGCTCCCGTTTCGAGCCCTGCCTTGCCTCCAAGCAGCGAACTCGAACCCGCACCGCTCAGCTCTGAGCTGCATCTGAGACTCCACGTGCGCCTGGGTTTCCCCCTGCGCTGTATTGCGCCTGCGCGTCCCGGGTGCTCTTAAAGGGCCCGCACGGCCGCCACACGGCCCCCTTCGCTGGCCATTGGAAGGGGGCCCAGCCAGGGGGGCGGGCAAACCCGGTGGACAAAAGGTTTTTTGTTTAAATCATCACCATCACCAGCTCACTAAAGAGTGGCAGGAGGAGGGGAGGAGTCAGGAAAAACTGGCCTCAGTGTCCTCATACACTCCATGTGTGACCCTGGGTGACTTGTATGGCCTCTCTGAGCCTTGGTTCCAGTTCTCTGAGCCTCTGTGAAAGGGAGTGGAGGCATTTGAAGGACTGGGATGGCATCAGGTGATGTGTGATCAGGATAACAGGGCAAATGAGTCCTGTCAGTGGGACCCACCCCCAGAGCAGTGGGGCCCAAAGGTTCCAGTCCTGAGGCTGCCGCCCACCAGCATGTGGCCTTTGGCAAGTGACTGCCCCTCTTTGAGCCACCTATGTCTCAAATGTAAACTGAAACTAATATTACAGTGCACGTACCATGTGGTGTTGAACAGAGGAGACGGGTAGTCAAATCCACTAGGCAGCACAGATCCTGTTCCGTAGATGTATTATTATTTCTGTCTTCACCTAGTCTGGCTGATTTTCACCTTGGAAAGGGGGTTTCTAGGTTAAAAGAGTTTGAGAAATAGATGCCTATGTCCCCCTCCCCCCACCACCTTGGAGATGCACAAATCACATTAGCATATTAAAGGCTCTGGAAAGTCCTGCAGGCAAGATACCCTTCCAGCTTTAACCCAGCATTTCCCTAACTTTTTCTGATCACCTAAGTTTTTGTTTCTATCTGTTAGCATCCCAAGGAACAAATGGGACTTAAGGAAATACTGAGTCCTAAGTCTTGTGTTGTAATTGGGGAAACTAAGTCCTTTCTCCTCACTGGGCTTCAGTTTCCCCAATTGCAACACAAAGACTCCTAATGAGTTTGCTGCAGAGCCAGAACTGGAATCCAACCCTGACCTGAGTCGTTGGGCCTCACGTCCTAATTGGTCTTTGTCCACTGTGTAGAGCTAGGCCCAAAAGAAGGGAAAGACCACCAGGGAGAGAAAGGAAGCCCTTATTTGAGAACTGGGGATGATCCTCCATTTTGAAAATGAAAAAAATTAGGTTCAGAGAAGGGAGGCAACTTGCCTGAGAGCACACAGCAACTAGGTCCTAGACTTTCCGGAGGCAGATATAGACTCCTTTTTCTCCTTGTGGGAGTGGCAGTGGCAAGGTTTCCTCAGTCTTGTAGCGTCAGCCTCACTTAGTGGGGAGCTCACTCTAGGGGCTCCTCCCGACCACGTCCCCAGGTTCCAAGTTTCCCTAAGGCCTCCTCCGAGGAGACTCCCGGGTGTGACTACAGCAGCCTCTGGTGGCCAATCTCCACGACCAGCCACCCCACCCTGTAGTGACCAAAGGCAGATCTGTGGGATCCAGTGGGTATATCCCAAACTGAGGGGGGCTGAGATAGAGGGGGGAGTCTCTGATGCCACTGGGCACCTTGAGATGCTGAGAAGACTCTGAGCTGGGATATGGGGACCTGGGTTTGAGTCCCATCTCCACCCAACCTGTCCCATCTTCACCTGTTAGAAGCCATCACAGCCTGTTGCTATAGAAAAACAGAATGTCCCCGTGCTGTGGAAAGGCCAGATCGCTAAAAAAAAAAAAAAAGAAAGAAAAAAAAAGAAAGAAAGAAAGAAGATCCTGCCACCTCCCAGCAGGGGTCTCCTTCTAAGCCAGAGGATTCAAATCCTGAGTCCACCACATCCAGGCTGTGTGTACTTAAGCAAATGCCTTTACTTCATTGGGTCTCACTTTCTTCATCTGTAAAATAGGCAGAAAATTTTGTTCTTGTATCTTCATGATTTTGGCAGGGTAATAGGAAACTCTGACTCACTGGTATAAATGAGGAAAAAAATTGATTATCTCAAACAATCATAAGAAACCCTATGGTAGGGTAGCTCCAGGGTTTGTTAATAGCACAATGGTGTCATCAAGGACCCATGTCCTTTTCATCTTTCTGTCCCACCAAGCCCTGTCATGGTCACAAAATGGCTGCTGCAGTTCTGGGCATCACATGCAGACCTGACAGTGCCCAGCAAAAGAGAAGACAGTGTTTTTTTATATTTCTCTTTTTTTCCCCAGAATTCTTCCCCCTTTGGCAGACTTTCCCTTCTGTCTCATGGTCCAGAACTGGCTCACATGGCTATTCCTATACCAATACCTAGTAAGGGAGATAGAGTCACAGTGGTTGGCCCGGCGAAAGCCCATGACTGTAGAGCAGAGTGGAGAACTCTGAACAAAATGAGGTGCTGTGAATAAGGAAGAGAGTCATGACTCTTGGAGAGGTATCCACACCAGCCCACGAGGTCCCACACATGGTTCCTGAAATATGAATGCCAAACACTGAGCATAGCGCCTAACACATGGCAGGTGCCTTATGTGTGTTCATTTGTTCTCTCCTTTGTGTGCTTCCCTCCAAAAACACAAGACTCCCAGCCTGGCCTCTCCTGACCCAGCCTCCCGCCCTCCATCCCTGGGGCTGGGGTCTCCACTGCCCAATGCCCCTTCTACCCTGTCCTCTGGTTCCATCACCACCACCTCCTTTTGTTTCTGTCTCAAAAGCTTGGGATGAACAAGGATCTCCCCATTGTCCCCCATGACTTCAGATTCCTAAAAAATAAAAGACAGGAAGTGCTCGATTCTCATGCAAATGCTTTTGCCAGGGAGTCAAAAATGAATAACAGTATAAACAGAGGCCTGGAGTATTTAACCACCGCGTCCAAACAACCAGAGTGGTCAGAATACACCGTTATCCGGGCAAGGTGTGGAGACTGACTGCCAGCTACGACATTATTACATTCGGAAATGTCAGAAGCATGCGAACGCCAGGAGGAGATGAACAGTATGGTTGAAAATGACTTTTGAGTAAAAAAAAAAAATCCCCAGCATTCATCTAAAACAATAATAACAGCCAATAATAACAGTGCATATAATAATGAACTATCACAGGCATAAGAGGTAATTGTTCAATTAAGATCCAAGAGTGTCTGAGACTGTCTTTTCTGATGGGGTCCCATTGTTTTTGACTCTGGTAGCACTAATTATTTCCCAGTAGTGCTTTAAAGCTGGGATGAAAAAAACCTTGCTGTCACATATGACATACAAGTGCTTTAACATTATTAAATACACATACACGCACATAATAAGAAATCCTTGTTGGAATAAAGTTAGGGGTATGTTCAAACTGACAGTCTCCAGGGCTCAGCAGAAGTGGCAGGCAACAGCCAGGGTCTTACCCCACTGAAGAAGCGATCTGGCCTCACCACCTCTTACCCCTCAGGGGTCAGAGTGTTTTCTCCCCTGGATGGGGTCTGAGGGCAGAATGCCTGGGTTTTGAAATCCCACCTCCTCCACTTACCAGCCAGCTGCCCTGGGCAAGTGCCTTCCCCTCTCTGAGCCTCCGTTTCCCCATTTATAACATGGAGTGCTGTGGACATTCAGTTTTTTGGTTTTTGGTTTTTGTTTCTTTTTGGCCTCACCAGATTCTAGTTCCTCTTTCTTCTATTGTCTGTATTCATTAGCTCTTGCCACAAAATTGATGGCTGCACTTGAAAAAAATCACAAAACTCAATGACATACAAAAAAATGTTTTTGGTCCCGCATCTGTGGGGTCCCTCTGATCTCTGTGAGGCTTGCCTGGGATGACATAGCTCTATTCCACGTTCTCTCATCCTCCTCCCGGGTGCTGGCGCCGGCACGTCTGCTAACATGCCACTGGTTAAAACAAGTCACATGGTTAAGCCCAGGGATGCAAACTTATGCTTTGCCCACAGTCGAAAGACAAAGTTGTACTGCAAAGGAATGAATGGCTAAAGGGAAAAGTCCGGGCCACTGAAGCAGTCTAGCACAGGTATCCAACTTTCCTCAGGAACTTCCCCTCCCCATCCTCAGTCCCTGTAGTCCGGGAGAAGTTAACATCATCCCTGGTTCTAGCTCTACCTTTCAGAGATTCTGAGCCTCAGGTGTTTCTCCATTAAAGAGAGATTAGTGAGTGTTAGGAAGGTATCAAAAGCCCAGAAACATCAAACTGAGACCATGTCCTAATCAGGAGGGACGTTTTCCTCTAAGTGATTCTATGTCCAATGTGTCCCCTGAAAATATTTTGACATACCACCAGTACGTGCCCTATATTTTGAAGGACATTGGGAAAGGTCATCTTTCAGATCTTACAGGAACAAACAAAATCTCAATGGCCTGAAAATATTTTAAGTTCCCCCTAAACAGCTTTTGAGTTATAGAATATCCACACCCAAGCCATCAAATATTTAGAAAATCACAGTTGAAAAAGTTACTATGTATTTAGCCGAAAATGTTCTCAGAGGAAAATTCATAGCCTACAATTATTTCATTATTTTTAAAAAAATGAATGAACATTCACCTCGATAATTTATGGAGTCTCTTTGAGTTGAGAGGGTGTTTTGATTTTGTGGGCCAGCCCATCACAAAACCCCCTAGAGAAATGACCTCTTTATAGCCCCAGAAGAAGTCATAGCCGTTTTCCATGACAATGTTGCCCAGATGGGGTAGAGGATGGGCGTCTGGGAGAAGGCTTGTCGCAGATGTTACTGGCTGCCCAGGCAATATTGGTTTCCCCATCCTCCTTTCCCACAGAACCGAGACCTGGCTGGGGAAACTACCTTTCTCCATATTGCCTTCTGCTGCTTTAGGACAACTGCTGCTTCCAGCCTGCTGATTGGCTGAAGCATGGGACACATGACACAATTCTGGCCAATAATACAAGAGGGGAGGTTGGCTGGGGGACTTCAGGGAAAGGTTTCCTCCCTCATAAAAACAGGCACAGGAAGAACTATTTCTCCTTCTTCCTCTGGATGCTGCTGAATCTGGATGTGATTCCTGAAACAGCGGCGCCATCTTGTTTCTTTGCTGGAGGCCTGTGTGAGGAAGAAGCCAGCACGTCTGGTGGGTAATGCCTAGCACCGTGCCTGATAAATGTTTGAAGGGATAAATGAGCTGGCAGAACCCTTAATGAATCACAGAGACTGAATTAACCAGCCTTACTGCTCTCCCTAACTTGGGACTTCCTGCCGAGACAATAAATATTCCTTTCTTCAAGCCAGTGTAAGTTTTCTGACTTGCTGCCCCAAACACATAACTGAACACCGCAACCACAATCCTCTCTTCTTTGAAAAGCCCAGGGAATCACCTGACCTTCACAAAGCTGTGCCCCATTTTACAGATGAGGACACTGAGGATCAGAGTTTAGGTCCTACCCACGGTTACCCAGAAGGCTTGGCTCAGCCAGGGAGGGCATCCCATCCCCCAGCACAGGATTGGCTCAGCCATGACATGTGACCCAAGTCCATCCAATCAGAACGGCTCTTGGGACCTCCATTGAGAATGGTGGAATGAGGAAGCAAGTAGCCATGGGAGAAGCTGGCTCATCCCTGGATCACGAGGAGAGCCCATCGGCCCCTGGAAGCCCATCAGCCCCTGGAAGCCCATCAGCCCCTGCCCATCAGCAACGTAGAGGGAGATGGAAAGAATGCGTCTGTGGGAAGGTTGGCGCCCCTCAGCCACCCTCAGCGGTAATACAGTGAGGCTCCCCTTCATTCTCATACAGCTGAACAGACTATATGACATCCTTCTGACAGACGGGGACATGGAGGCCCAAAGTAAAGGGACCCATTGCCACAGTTTGGGCAGAGGGTGTGAACTCGGGTCTACAGACCCCACGCCCTGTGCGTCTCCCACTTCAGCTGCCCTTGGCCAGCTCCTCAGAGACCCAAGCTCTTCTCAACTGAAGCTTCAGAGAGGAAGTAAGGCCTAGTCCAAGCCGGGACCAGGAACCTGGGAGGTCAGAGGGTAACTTCAGCTGGCTGCAGATTCCTCCACTTCAGGGTGGAGCAGCAGGATGGGGTATTTTGGGGGCCCCTCCTCATGCCCAGAGGCTTGGAGCTGCCCTGGGGGCTTGATCAGCGGTGGGGTGTGACCCTGGGAAGAATGGCTGCCCTCAGAAGGGAAGCAGGTCGGCCTTCAACTCCAGCTCACATTCACAGCCCCTGTGGCACGCGGTCCCATCCACAAGCACTCTCACGGCTCCAGTCACCACCGCTGTCCTTACCAAGGCCGCTCTCATCCTCAGCATCACCCCACTGCTGACACTGGATGGCTCACCCATCTCTGTGCCTGTCCACTCTGCCTCTGCCCTGCCCTCTCCCAGCAGCTTTCCTACCCACCAGCATCACTATCCCATGATGAGCTTTACAATCTCCCCCCAGCATCACTATCCCTCCGCCGGCACTCCTCCTCTCCTCACTCCCTTTGTCTCTACCTTCCCATCACACTCCACTCTCACCTCCATCTCTCAGGCCACCACCCCCCACCAACCATCACCCTAGACGTCACCTTGGTCGTTACTACTAACCCCCGTTCTGTTCTCATCCCCACCGCCCCGTCCCCCCGACACAGGCATCTCTTAGCTCGTCCATCTCTGTGCCGTCTTCCCCATGCCTGTTACTGTCTTCCCCACCGTCTCCACCATCAGTGAACATTTATTGAGCACCAACAATCCCCTACAGAACACACAGAAGGCGCAGCCCCGCCCCGAGGGCCCGGCCCTTCAGCAAAGCCACCCCACTTCAGCCCAGGGTGGCCTGTGCGGCCACGGTGTGCGTGGGGCGGGGCCGGGGGCTTAGCCGGCGGCAGTGCACCTGGGACAGGGGCCTGAGGCCTCTGCCAGGCTCCAGTTGGGGGTGGAGGTTGTGCCACTTTCCTGAGAACAGAGCAAATAAATAAATGGAGAGGCCAGGGTCTGAGCCCCGGTGGGCGGAGAGACTGGTGTTGCTTATGTGACTCCATGGGAGTGAGACAGGCGGCCAGGAGCCCCGCGCCCAGTGGGGGAGGTGGGGCTGGAGGCAGGAGCCTGGGGACCAGAGGGTCCTGGGGCCCCCCTGGCATCTCCACCTGGCCCTCACCTCTGGGGGTCGAAGGAGGGTGCGGGGGACACCCCAGGAGGCGCCGCTGAAATGCGGGTGGACTAGAAAGGAGCGGTGGAGGGGACCCTACTCCTGCCTGAAGCCCCTAGAGGGGGGCGTCGTCAGTCCTCCACCTGGGGGGATAACTCTGCTGGTGGCCGTCACAGCTGGGGTTCCCCACGTTGTCCAGAGGCACCACCACCTCGTCCGGGTTCGAGTTCTTGTTCAGCTCCACCACGCGGGGCACCACCGAGGACCAGCGATCTGTAGTGAGCGCGGCGGAGGGAAGGGTGAGGGTTGGTGGAGAGTGCACGTGCAAATATTGAGCACCTTCTGTGTACCGGGCACTCCACAGGGCTCTAAAGGAGGAGGTATATTATCCCTGTTTTATAGAGGTAGAAAGTGGGGCTCAGAGAGGTCACAGGGTCCGCCCAGGAACACACAGGAGTAAATGAAAGAATAAGAATTCAAGCCTGGGTCAGGACGCCTGAGTGCCCGTGACCTCTCCACTGCATCTCATGCACTCAGCTGAGTGGAACGGAGGGGCCCCAGACCTTCACAAGCAGCGGAGGAAGCTCAGTGGCCAGCCCATCAGACCCTTCCATTCTACAGATGAGAACACTGAGTCCCAGAAAAGGGACAGGACTGCTCAAAACAAATCAGAGATGAGGAGGACCAGGGCTCCCCCTCTGCACCCCTGAATGTCCCCCACCCCTCTACTCCGCCCTCTACTCACCCCTGCGGAGGCGGCCCATGGTGTGCGAGAAGCCGTAATACTGGTAGTTCTCATTCTTGCCGGGGTCCTCGTTAATGATGCCCAAATTCTGGTTCCAGTGAGACCAGTTTACCTCGTCCACCCTGGTGGGGCCACAGCGGAGGGAGGGTCAAGGGGAGCCCCCCAGAGATAGCACCCCTTCCCCACCCCCAGGCAGCATCCCTGTTCCAGCCTCCCAGCATACCCTCCTACTTTTTTTTTATTCTGATAAAATATATATAACATAAAATTTGCCATTTCAACCACTTTTTTTTTTTTTTTTTTTTTTTTGGCTGCGCCACGCAGCTTGCAGAATTTTAGTTTCCCTGCCAGGTGTCTGTCCTGGCAGTAAAAGCACGGAGTCTTAACCACTGGACCGCCGGGGAAGTCCCCCTCAACCACTTTTGAGTGTACAATTCAATGGCATTAAATACATTCCTAAGATTGTGCAACCATCACCCCTACCTATTTCCAAAACATTTTCATCACCCCAAACAGAAATTCTGTACCCATTAAGCAATAACTCCCCATTCCCCTTCCCACCAGCCCCTGGTAACCTCTGTTCTACTTTCTTTCTCTATGAATTTAACTATTCTGGACATTTCATGTAAGTAGAATCATTCAGCATGTGGCCTTTGTGTCTGGCTGCTTTCCCTTAGCATCATGTTTTCAAGTTTTATCCACAATGTAGCCTGGATCAGTACTGCATTCCTTTTTATGGCTGAATAATATTCCATTGTGTGGAAAGACCTTATTTGTACGGCTATATATCCACTCATCTGTAGATGGACACCCTCCTTCTTGATATTCTCACTCTTATTATTGAGACACCCTCCTAAAGTCAGGTTTTACCTTTTGGGGCCCAAATGGGCTCAAGATAATTTTTCCTTTCTAAAATTATTTTTAAGTTATTTTCATTCAGTTTCCATTTTTTAAGCATTTTTTCCTATGGGTCAGGACCCAGCAAGGAAGATACATTCTCTGTTCCCATTTTACAGATGAGCAAACCGAGGCTTGAACTATTCATCCAAGGTTACAAAGCTGATAAATCACAGTCGGGGCTTGAACTTCAAATTCAAATTGAACAGGACTGACTAGCTGGCCTGTGAGGTGGGGGCTATCATAGCAGAAACTGACTTTGCCTGACTCCAAACATGATGCTTAGGCTCTGTGCTGGCAACCACATTACAAAGACTGAGTCCCCTTAAAACAAAAGATTCACCCAGGGGTTCCCCTAAGAAGCTGGCATTCCCTGTGCATCTGGGTAAGGTCCCAAGCCCTGGAAGCTGCTGATAGCTCAGATTCCCCCTTTTGGCCGGAGACCTGAAACCCACCCCATTGGTTCGCCGACAGAGGGCGGTGCCCTGTGATGAGAACCCGCCTCTGAGTCTGCTTCCTCCACCAAAGGACAGAGCAGTAACACCTGTTGAATCGGGGGGTGTCTGTCCCAACATGCGTCAGGTGCTGGCTGTGCACATCTCACGTGCCAACCCGTCTAATCCACACAGATGGCCGAGGGAGTGATGCTATCATTGTCCCCATTTCACAGATGAAGAAACCAAGGCTGAGAACTAAACCAACTGGCCCAAGATCAGCTGGTGGAACTGAGTTCTGGTTGGGCCCATGGGGGCCTCAGTGGCTCGGGAAGTGGCAATGGGTAGAAAATGTAAGGAGGCCCGATGGTCCTGTCCTGCCCACTCACCCGGCCTCACCTGAAGCACCACCTGCGGTCTGGAGTGCCGTCTGAGCTCTTGCCCACGGTCACCATCTCGCCGGAGCGGAAGGCCTTCCTCAGGAACACAGGGAAGGAGCGCTCGATGTCCAGGATGGTGGTGGCCCACTGCGGGGAGGGAGGTAGGGCGGGCAGGCATGGGTGAGCCGCCTCCAGCCTCGCCTAACTGCTCTCAAGGCAGGAATGATTCAGTGGGCCAGTCTGGGCAAAGAACTAGGCTTCCCAGCTCCCACTGCCTCTGGATTAAAAACTCAAATACCCACAGGGGCCTGGCGGAAGAAAATGAATGAAGAAGGACCAGTAGCCTGTGCCCCAGGACACCATGTGTCCCCTCGGTGCTGGGCATCCCCAGGGAGGGGTGGGGACTGGTGCAGGCCAGGGGGTGCACGTCCCCCACCCTGTGTAAAGGGGGCAGCCACCTCTCATCTATCTGAGCGCTGCCAGGCAGGAACGTGAGCTCACCTTGCCAGCCTTCCAACCTTTCAAGAAAGGCCAGAAATATGGATTTTTCTATGAAATCTCTTAACTTAAAAGTTTTGCATTAATTAAAAAAAATATGGTGATGCAGGAAAAAAATAAATCTGGGCTGGTCAAATCCAGTCCATAGGCTGCCAGTGGCATCTTATGAGTTATACCCAGTGGGGAAACTGAGGCCCGGGGAAGTAAGCAGTATGGATAAAGGTTAAGAGCAGGTCCAGAAGGTCCCCTGAGACCCAGACCTGGGAGGAGGACCCTGGAGTTTTTTCTCACTGCGCCTTTTCCTGGAAATGTACCAAGTGATGGTAAACGGGGATGCTGCGTTCCCGGGCCTTGCAGCGACAGTGAATTTATTGGGAACCCCAGTTCTTGAACTGCATGCACCCAGGTGGGCTGTGACGCCCACCCCCAGGGCCTCTGCTGTCTAGGACTGCACAGCAACCTGTGGGAAGCAAAGGCAGCAGCTCCCCAGTGCCCACGAGGCCCACATCTACATCCAACCACATCTGCTTGGCGGGGGGCAGGTGGGGAACCTGGAAGCTACCCCTGGGCTGGTAAAAGCCCCTCTGATGAGAATGCTGACGCTTCCCGGCTCTGGGGTGGCCTGTACGCATGCCAGCCTTGTCTCTTGGGCCAGGGTGGGGCACGGAAGCTGCCCCCCATGCTCACTGCAGAACCCTCACTGACATGTGAAATGTGATGCTCTTTGAGCATTTCCTGTGCCGACAGAGCTCGCTCAGTGGAGCCGGGTGAAGCTGACTGTATACCACAAATTGGACCACAAGGGAATCTGAGTCCACTGCTAGTGGTCAGGCAAGAAGCCACCTGGAAGTGTGTTAGGCGGCTCTGGGAAACAGATGGCGGTCTTCGGTGCCCATTTTACAGACAGGGCAGTGGAGGCAGAATGAGATGGTGCGGCTCGCCCAGAACGCAAGGCCGAGGAGGTGAGGCGGGTCAGGTGGGCCCATCTTAGAAGGAGAAGAGTGGCTGGCGGGGGGGATGGGAGTCCTGGGGCCTCACCTGCAGCTTCCAGATGTGCTTGCTCTCCTTGGACACCTGGCCCACCGTCTCCCCCATGAGGGCGATGAGCATGTTGAGGAGCAGCACGAATGTGAGGATGATGTACGTGACGAGCAGGATGATGAAGACTGCAGGGTACTTGGTGCTGCTCAGCATCTCCAGGTCGCCCATGCCGATGGTCAGCTTGAAGAGGTCCAGGAGGAAGGTGCTGAAGGTCTCGCTGTCGCGGCACGAGGGGTACGTGGGCACGGTGCAGTTGGTGTGGTCCTCGCTGCAGATCTTCATGTTGGCACACGGGTTCAGGAGGGAGACCAGGGCTGTGGGAGGGACGGCGGTGATGGTTCACCAAGGGTGAGGACCCTTCCCATTTGTCGGAGGGGAACGCTGAGGCCTGGTGAGGGGAGAGGCTGGCCCAAGGTTACTAAGCGAGGAAGCCATGCCAGCAGTCACATCTGGGCCCTCCTGCATGCAAAGCCTTTGCTCTGTCCACAGACTCTTGTTAACAAGGAAGAGGTTCCCAGGACCTAGTCCAGTGGTTCTCAACCGGGAGTAATTTTTCCCCCAGGGCACCTTTGGTAGGTCTAGAGACATTTTTGGTTGTCACAGCTGGAGGGGGGAGCACTACTGGCACCTAGTGGGTAAAGATGAGGGATGCTGGGACTTCCCTGGTGGTCCAGTGGTTAAGACTCCGCACGTCCACTGCAGGGGGCGTGGGTTCGATCCCTGGTCAGGGAACTAAGATCCCGCATGCCATGCGGCATGGCCAAAAAAATTAAAAAAAAAAAAAAAAAAAGAAAGACCAGCAATGCTGCTCAACATCCCACCATGCACTGGACAGTTTCCACCACAGAGAATTATCTGATCCCAAATGTCAGCAGTGCCAAGGCTAAGAAAAATCTCATCGTGCCTATTGTTCTTAGAGGTCTTGGGAGCCTGGAATGCCAGCATTCTGGGGGCAGACTCTCTCGTGTGCTCCTGTTTCCCAGCTCACAGCAGCCCAGAGAGGAAGGGTGGAAGAAGCCGTTCTCACTAAGGCCCTCACCCCCTCTAGACATCTCAAACTGATCGTGGTGCTCATCCCTTCCCACTAAACCCAGAAGAAGCTTCAGAGTCCTTCTCAACACAGTTTAGCACCAACATGTGCATCTGCTCCTACACCATTCACAGCAGGGAGCATGAGGGGGCTGAGCCCCTTCAGTCAGTGGGGCATAGACTGTCACCATGCCTTCAACCTGGGATTACAGTAAGCAGGTTCCAACTCATATACTAATGCTATTCAAATCTGTAGCGACTGCTGAAATATGTGTTGAGAAGGATTCTGTGATCCATTAGCAATGTCTGTCATGGGCACAATAGTGGGAAACAGCAGCACATGTACCATGTTTGGGATATGTCAGCCTCAGAATGCGGATCTAGTGTTCCCTAGTAGGAGAAGCCCTGGGACCAAGCTGATCACTAAGTTGCTACTTTAACCCCTAGGTTTCTGGCTCAGTTTCTATATTTAGGACTGTGGTACGTCTGGACTCCTGATAGACTTTCAAACCACTGGAGAACCCTTGACAATCTGTCTAGTTCTTTCCAGTCCTACTCCTGGTAGGGGCAGTTGGACCCTGTCCCTCTCTCCCCATCTAAGCTAAGGCCACAGTTCTCCTTCTCCAAAATAATCCACACAGAGCCTTAGCACCATCTGGGTTAAAATATCACCATCATCAGATTCCTGCTGCCAGGGCTGGTTCCTAGACCAACCTCCTCAGATGTGAATGTGGCCTGGTGAAGCCTGAGTTGGCCACTCCCTTTTGGATACTGGGCATTGGATGGCAGATCACCCACCCCTTGGGAACCAGCCCAAAAGCTTGATTAGTTTCCCCATCCCTGGCCCTTCCCCCATGGTCTGTGCCACTGAGGTCCCACAGCATCAGGTCATCAAGGAGAAAGCCTATTAGAGGGAGCCAGTGCTGAGCCTTAAGAAAGACCTGGGCTGGGGCTTCCCTGGTGGTGCAGTGGTTAAGAATCCGCCTGCCAATGCAGGGGACACGGGTTTGAGCCCTAGTCCAGGAGGATCCCACATGCCGCGGAGCAACTAAGCCCATGCGCCACAACTACTGAGCCTGCGCTCTAGAGCCCGCGAGCCACAACTACTGAAGCCTGCACGCCTAGAGCCCATGCTCCGCAACAAGAGAGGCCACCGCAATGAGAAGCCCGTGCACCACAGCGAAGAGTGGCCCCCGCCCACCGCAACTAGAGAAAGCCCGCGCGCAGCAACAAAGACCCGACGCAGCCAAAAATAAAATAAATAAAATAAATAAATTTATTAAAAAAAAAAAAAGAAAGACCTGGGCTGGTAGATGAATGATTAAAATGCACCCTCCCCTGTAACCACACCCCTTCAATGTGGCTTTGTAGCTCCTGCCACCAGGAGGGTAGAGTCTATTTCCCACTCCTTGAATCAAGGCTGGCTTTAAGACTTGCTTTGGTCAATAGGGTGAAGCAGAAGTGATGCTGTGCCAGGCAGTGACCTTGAACACTTCCGCTCACATTCTGGGAACCCTCAGACCACCGTGTGACCAAGTCCAAACTAGCTGGCTGGAGATGAGTGACCCCAGGGAAGACAGCGAAGTCACCCCCAACTGAGGCCACCCCCTAGCTACATCAGTCAGCCAGCAGCCAACCCGCCAGCTGAGCACAGACACAGGAGCCCATCAAGATTAGCCAAACCTGGCCCAGGTCGGCACAACCACCCAGCTGGGCCACAGACTTGAATGTAATCGTCAGTGGTGGTGGTTTTAAGCCACTAAGTTTTGGGTGGCATCTTTTGCAACAATAGCTAAGACACCAATTTTACCATTCCCTAGCTTTTGAACTTGGGCACGTTATTTAACCTTTCTAAGCCTCAGTTTCCTTATCTGTAAAAGGTGATAAGAAAGGCACTTACTTCCCTTACAGACTTGTTGGGAGGATTAAATGAGGCAGGAATGGGCAAGGACTTAGCCCAGTGCCAGGCACACAATGAGAACTCTACAAACGCTGGTTATTTTCCTCCACACATTGTGGTGGCCGCTCCTGTCCCAGTACCACCCCCGCCAGGCCCACCTGGGCACCCGGAGCTCACCTGAAGCGTAGCCAATCATGAAGAGCAAGTAGACCAGCAGGAAGCGGAAAAGATCTTTGAAGAGGATCTAAAGACCCCGGCGGGAATATGGAGGCAAAGATGAGACACATGGTTTCTCACTTTCCCAACACCTCATCCCAAATCTTCTCTCCAGCTCCACCCTGTCCCTCTCTGATGTCCAGGCCCTGCCCACTGCCCCCACAGCACCCCACAGCCTCAAGGCCGCCAGCACTGTCTGTACATATGTGATGTGTGTGGCTTCCTCCAAGGACACACAAGTCCAGAGGAAACCCCCCCACCCCATACCTTCTGGATCATGATGCTATAGGTCCCTGTCAGCTTCAGCCCACGGGTGAAGTAAAGGGCGTTCATCCAGCCCAGGACCAAGGCGAAGACCATGACAGCCAGGTAGGCCTCAATCCCCGCCAGGTAGAGGGCCGCCGAGACAATCACCAACACAGAGTAGATGAAGCTACAGGGCAGCAGAGATCACAAGAGGGGCCAGGGGGGAGAGAGGAGAATGACGCCCTGGAGGGGGAGGCATGCCCTCAAGCCCTCTAGGTAGTAGCACAGTCCAATGACACCCAGAAGAGAAACCATGTGGATTCATTGGGTTCCCCAGCATCCTGTTAACCTGAACGCTCAATTAATTAGCAACTGATATGTGTGTAATGGCCCTGAGGCCCTACCAGAACCCAAAGTGATGTCCTTTGGAATTGGTAGAGAAAGATTCAGTGGCGATTTTGTGGCTAAGTGAATTTTCATTGTTCTCTAACTCTAAGGAAAAGGGAAAAGAAGTAACACACACATAACAACACATCCTGTGCCCTAGGCAGACATCATTAATCGATCCCAGCACTCTTTCCCACTAAACACAGACATAGCCTCAAGATTCTTAACATGGGCACTCCTGGCAGACATTAGCAATTAATCACAAGCATAAGAGGTTAAATTATTTCTATCCATGGTGTATACGGTGATAACTCTTTAGCAACCAGAATCTTGCTTTAACCAGAAGACCCTGGCCTTGTCCTGATCAGGCTGGGTGAATTCACTCCTAACAGAGTCAGCCCCTATCCCACTACCAAACCTGGATGATGTCCCTTCCAACCCCACCTTCCTCACCCAGAAGCTGCCACCCCAGGGACCTCTACTCACTAGAGTAGTTGGAAGGAGCCATCGATGAAGAGAGAATTCACTCCAGGGCATTTCTTCATGAACAAGTCTTTGATCTGGAGGAAGGGAGGGGACGTGTGAGACAGGTGGAGCCAACAGAAGTGCGGAGGGGAGGAGAAACGGAGCTAAAAGAGGTGGAGGGAGAGGAGGGGGACGGGCAGGGTGGGCGGGGGGAGGAGGGGGGAGGCCAAGCACTCACGTTGGTGAAAAAGAACAGGACCCCGGTGAAGAGCGTGATGATCTCGCCGGCCAGCCTCAGGTAGTCCACCGTGGTGAGGTAAGGGTATGGCGGCTGGGGGGCAGGGAGCATGCAAGTCCTCCCCCAGCCCCACCAACAGCTGGTCCCAGATCCATATGTTCCCCAATGCCCCAAACATCTACGTCCTGTGGAGCCTCCTCCCTCCCTCACCCTCTTCCCCCTGGGTGTGGGGTAGGCACCTCCCCATCCGTTTCTTTTTTTTTTTGGCTGCACCACACAGCTTATGGGATCTTAGTTCCCCCGACCAGGGATTTACTGAACCCAGGCCCTCAGCAGTGAGAGCACGGAGTCTTAACCACTGGACGGCCAGGGAATTCCCCCTATCCATCCCTAAGCCTTCTCCAGTCCCTCCCACGGGGGACCCCGCTGTGCCCCAGCTTCTGCCTGGCTCACGGTCACTCACAGTGCCCTCCAGCGGCTGGTAGTAGGCGGTGAGGGTAAAGATGACCATGGCGCACAGATAGGAGGCCACGTTGATGTAGAAGGAAACGGCGCCAAACTTTCGCCACTTGTCCCGAAGTAGTTCATTGATGGGTTCCACGGCCAGCATCTCGTGGCGATTCTGTGGAAGGCGGGGTGGTCAGGGGGCTAGACAGGCTGACTCCAGTACGCCTTCCCCCACCCTCTGCCGTGGGAGCACTTTTTCCTCCTAATTCATTCTTCAATGACACCCAAACTTCTGCACTCAGCATTCGAGGCTCTGCCCAATTCTCCCCCAGCTTACCTTTCCAGCCTGTTCTAGACTCATAGAACCCAGAGCTAGAAAGATCCCTAAAGAATATCTATTCTTGTGGTCCCCAAACTCCAATCTGTGGATGGTGCCAAGCCGCTGGCAGCAAAATCACCTGTGGAGCTTGTTAAAAATATAAATCCCTGGGCTTCCCTGGTGGTGCGGTGGTTGGGAGTCTGCCGGCCGATGCTGCCGATGAAGGGGACACGGGTTCGTGCCCCCGTCCGGGAAGATCCCACGTGCCGCAGAGCGGCTGGGGCCGTGAGCCATGGCCGCCTGAGCCTGCGTGTCCCGAGCCCGTGCTCCGCAACGGGAGAGGCCAAGACAGTGAGAGGCCCGCGTACCGCAAAAAAAAAAAAAAAAAAAAAATTCCTGGGTTCCAACCTCAGAAATTCTGATTCAGGAAGTGGGACTTGGAAATTTAGACCAAGGATAATAAATACTTGACTCACCACAATTTTCCAACTCTGAACCCAGGACAGACATCAATAATTAAGTCCCACACAGTAGTTCGCTATACAGTTCCCTGGGCAGACACTACCAATCAATCAGAGTTTGCAGCAGAGATGCTAAACTTCCCACCATCCCCAATCTAAATCAAGTTGGTCACTAATTTCAAAGATGAGGGAAGTGAGCTCTGGTAGGGGAAAGGCATCTGTCCAAGCTCACAGAGCCGGCACTAGAAGGGAGACCTTCTGCACCCAGGACCCAGCACTTTCTGCCCCATTTGTACAGCATCCTGTCCCTTTAACGACTTGAGTTTCTTTATCATCAAGGATTTGTGCAATTATGTAGTCACAAAGATGCCACTGCAGTGTTATTCCTGATAGTTAAGTGCAGAAACAAACCCAAATGACCAAGAATAGAGGAATGGTTAATTAGAATGTGGTACATTTCCACGCAGCAATGATATTGCAGAAGAATATTTAATGGTGCAGAACGATGTTCATAAAATACTCCTAAGTTAAAAAAAAGAGCTTTTAAAAACTTCATATAACAAATGCTAATGATAATAGCTGACACATAATGTTTACCCTGCGCCAGGCTGTTCATTTGGTCCTCCCAGCAACCCAATGGGAAATGCTCTATCTTTATCCACATGGTACAAAAGAGGAAGCTGCAACTCAGAGAGGTTGGGTAGTTTGTCCGGAGTCATACAGCACGTAAGTTACAGAGCCAGAATTCTGAACCAGTCCTGCTTGCCCCTGAAGCCCGATCCTTACAACCTCCCATTTCCCCCCAGTGCCAGATGCTGTTCTGGGCACTTAGTTGGCCTCTTCTTCTGCATCCAGTTCACAGACCCACCACTTTGGGCCCCTCCTTCACTGGGCCCCATCTCCTGCCCTGATGCCTACCTCGATCTTGCTGTTGTACACCAGGATCTCCAGCACAGAGGCCTCTTCCCCACACGTGTCCAGGGAGGAGAGGTCATAGAGTGAGGAATACACTGGCCCATAGGCCCAGTCCTTGAACTTGCGGGACAGATGCCTGGTGTCCTCGTCTGTCACCTCCCGACGGATGATGTGCTGAAAGATCTGCATGGGAGGAGGGAGGGTCAGGGGGTCCTCTGGGGGGCAGGGAGCACTGCTGCTGGGCCACACACATTGGAGGGACCCTGGGAGCTTGGTCAGCCCATCAAATAGCACCTCCCCAGAGAGCAGGATGGAGGGAAGGGTAAAATATTTACTGAGCACCTGCTGTATGCCGGACCCTTTCCTCACATCATCTTGTCTAATTCCTACCCTTACCATCCTGGTTGACAGATGAGCAAACAGAGGCTCAGAGAAAAGAAGGATGTTCCCTGAGGCCACACAGCCCACTGAAGCCAGACTGAACCCAGGTCAGCCTTAAGAATCTGAGTTGTCATGAGTATCTTCTTTACATAATTAAAACAGCAATTAATCCATCTTACTGATCCGTTAAATCTAGTAATAATTATCCTATTCGGTCCTTCTTATTGCTACTCCCACTATCTCTGGCTTACACACAGGGGAACTGGGGAACAGATCCAGGTGGGAGTCCCCCCAGGCCACAGAGTTCAATAGGCAAAGCCAGATTTTAAACCCAGGCCTTTTCTACCGCCTCAGGACTCTGGTATAATTGTGATTTCAGTAATTTTTTGCTATATTTTTAATAGAGGAATAATAACCCTTACCGATTATTGAACACTTATTACCCATCCCAGGATCTTTATTAACAGCTTTAAGTGGATCACCTCATTGAGTTGTCAGAACACTATATACCACAGGGCACTATTGTTATCCCCATTTTACAGATGAGGAAACTGAGGCACAGAGTGGTGAGATGCCTGAGGTGACATGCTGGGAAGTGGCAGAGCCTGGCCTTGGACCCAGGTGCTCCTGACTCTAGAGAACCCCAGATCTGGTTCTCAATCAGGGCGATGGGTGCCCCCCACCAGGGGACAATTTGGCAATGTCTGGAGACATTTGGGGTTGTCACAATCAGTGGGGGGTACTACTGGCATCTAGTGGGTCAAGGCCAGGGATGCAGCTAAACATCCCACAATGACACAGAGCAGCCCCACACCCCAGAACATCCAGACCCAAATGTTACTAGTGCCCAAGCTGAGAAATCCTGCTCTAGGCCCTGTGCTGTGAGGCCAGAGAGGGAAGCAACTGGCACACAGCCACTCAGCAGGTTAGAGGCTGAGTCAGGACCCCTGCCATGGAGTAGAGGGGAGTACTTCAGGGCTGCAGCTCTGGAACTCAGTTCTCTGTCAGTGGCTTGCCCTGGCTGGTGGGAATGGGGCAGTGAGCATCCAATGGGGTGGGATGAGCAGAGAGGCTCTGGGAAGAGGTTGAATAGCTTGGCTGGACAATAGGGAGCCATAGCAGGTTCTTGAGCTGGGACATCTGCACACTGGGGTTGGCAGGATGGGAGGTGGGTGTGCACATTAATAATAACGCATGCTTGGGCCTCCCTGGTGGCGCAGTGGTTGAGAGTCCGCCTGCCGATGCAGGGGATACGGGTTCGTGCCCCAGTCTGGGAGGATCCCATATGCCGCGGAGCGGCTGGGCCCGTGAGCCATGGCCGCTGAGCCTGTGCATCCGGAGCCTGTGCTCCGCAACGGGAGAGGCCACAACAGTGAGAGGCCCGCGTACCGCAAAAAAAAAATAAAATAAATAATAATAATAATAATAATAATAATAATAATAATAACGCATGCCAGCAGCAGTCCCTCCCGTGTGTGTGTGTGTGTGTGTGTGTGTGTGTGTGTGTGTGTGTGTGTGTCTCTCTCTCTCTCTCTCTCTCTCTCTCTCTCTCTCTCTCTCTCTCTCTCTCTCTCTCTCTCTCTGTCTGTCTGTCTGTAGGGGCAAGAATGGGTGTGTGCCCCCGGCCCTGCACTCACCCCAATCTTGCCCGTCTTGGCGGCCATCATGAGGGGCGAGAGGCTGTCGTTGTTGAGCACGGCCTCCAGGTTGCTGTCGGGGAAGAGGCGGGCACACTTGAGCAGCAGCAGGTCGTACATCTTGGTGACGAACTTGGTGTTCTCGCGAGTGTTGTCAGCGATGGCCACCAGCGCGTGCAGCACTGTGTTGCCACGGGAGTCCTGGCGCCGCATGTCCGCCTTCTTGTGCGGGTTCTCTGTCAGGTAGTTGACGATGTGGGGCTGGTTGGTGCAGGCCGCCAGCGACAGGGGCAGCTCACCTGTGGGTGAGGGGGTGGTCAGTGACAGGGCCCCGGGGGCAGACACCATGACAATGGATGCAGTGCCCACGGTCAACGTGGACGAGCCCCGGCTGACTGCCACGTGTCTGGAGGCGATGCCCCCGGGTAGACGGGATGGGGGTCATTTGACTTGGAGGCTGTCAGGGATTCTTTAAGGGACTTTGTGCCTGAACCCCAAATAACATGTGCCTTTAAGCAGGGGTGAAATTTAAAATCTTTCATGGGTCCAACTGGGACATGGCGGTGATGGTATTTGGGCCCTGCAATCCGACCACCAGTCCCAGCTTAAGTCAGACTGGAGGACGAGAGTGCTAAGGGGCGGGGACACCCCATCACAACCCTCTGATCCCATCACGATCCCACTGTAGAGACGGGGAAACCGAGGCTCAGGGCAGTGTGGTGACGCTCTGCTCCTCAAAGACAAGACCTCAGTGACCAAGACCAGGAAGGCGGCCTGCGTACCGGGTGCTGTCTGGGCCCGTGGCCAGCGCAGCCCTGGCTGTTTGGGGAGGGGTCAGGGCTGCCAGCACCACCATAGGCCCCCAGCCCCCAGCCTCTCCCCCGTGGGCCCCAGGCCCCACCGGGCCCCTCCTCACCAAAGTAGAAGTAGCCTCCCTCATCCTTGGGCTGGAAGAAGCGTCCCCGGGCCTGGGCGTGAACATCAGCACCTTGGGCCACCAGGAGCTCCACGTAGTGTTTGCAGCGGCGCTCGATGGCGATGTGCAGGGCGGTCTGGCCTGGGATGGGGTGGGGGACAGTCACCGGGGGCAGAGACCCAACCAGTCGTGGGAGGCGCTGGGGTGCAAAAGGGAGAAATCCACCCACGGGCAGCAAATAGACCTTCAGACATTCCTGGATGTGGAGTCTGATGCCCGAGGTCCCAGATCTGCTGCATCATGCAAGCAGGATCTTAGGCTCAAGCGATATCCAACTTGGAGGGTCCCAAATGTGGGAACTTTTCAGACTCAAAAGAGGCTTTCATCCTAGAGGAAACAGCGGCATCGTGGTCTCACAGAATTTGGGAGATAAAATTCACAGCCTTTGAATCTGCATATCCAGGAATCTGGAAGGTCAAGCTGGATTCATAGATCTCAGAATTTAGACCCAGGGAGCTGGCACTGGTGACACCTGTGCCTTTTTGAGCTGTTGGCTCATAGAACTATTACAACAAAGCCTCAGAGTATCCAGAACCTGAGCATCTCGGGTCCAGATTTCAAGGTTCATGGCCCCTTTGGCTCACTGCTTCTGAGAACCTTGGAACCTTTGATTCTGAAGCTCAGAATATCAAAGTTGGAAGGGGTAGTTATTGTCCTTTCGTCCGTTCATTCATTCATTCAACAACTGGTTCCTGGGGACGTGCTGGCACTTGGGGCCCAGACTGAAGCTCTCGGTTGGGGGGATGGTTGGACAAGTGAAGACGGTGCCCCCCTCCCGCCCGGCCCAGGGCCTCACCTCGGTAGTAGATGTCCCGGAAGGGTGAGTTGATGAATTCGCGCATGTTGCCCGTGCGCTCAGCGATGTCCAGAAGCACAGGGATCGTGTCGTTGCGGCCATTGCTCAGATTCAGCAGGGCTTTGGGCAGGCAGGTCTTCCCCGTGGATGGCTCTGTGAGGAGAGACGTGCAGGAGAAGGGGCGCTCGGCCCGTGGCCCAAACTGCTGGGCAGCTGTGGACAGGGCACTGGGCAGGGAGTCGGTCCTCCTCTCCGAGCCTGTTCCCTATCTGCTCCCCATGGTACTGAGAAGGTCAAATAAACTCAGAGGAGCAGAAGGTTTTTTTTTGTTTTGTTTTTTGTTTTCTTTTTTGCGGTACGCGGGCCTCTCACTGTTGTGGCCTCTCCCGTTGTGGAGCACAGGCTCCAGACGCGCAGGCTCAGCGGCCATGGCTCATGGGCCCAGCCGCTCCGCGGCATGTGGGATCCTCCCGGATCGGGGCATGAACCCGTGTCCCCTGCATCGGCAGGTGGACTCTCAACCACTGCACGACCAGGGAAGCCCAGGAGCAGAAGTTTTTTAAAACGTGGGAAGCTGCAGCCTGTAGAGAGGTTGGTGTTTACCAAAGCATATTTGGAGAGAATTTTAAAAAATCAAATAAAAAGGGGGAATGCTGGGTTAAACAAAGCCAACCGTATTTCTTCACTACAGGACTTCTCAGAACCTTTAATCTGGTAATGAGGACCGTGAACCTCTAAAAGCAGACCCAGGAGGCGGTCTTTGCCTGCCTATTTGCACATAGATCCTTTTCCCATGAAGCGATTACACTAGTGCCCCTAGAGGGGAGCAGAGGGAGTGCAGCATTCCCCAAAGTGGAGGCTGTGAGCCATAGTGAACATGAAATTACCTTCGAGGATTTGGGGGCTTCTGCAGATGCAGCGATAATAACAGTAAAAACCCGAGCGTGCAAGGTTCCATCCGCTTGTCAAATCCCTCCTGTGAAGTCAGTCTTCGTTTTGTCCTAATGGGTCCTTAACCTCACTAACGCTTACTGTCCCTTTGCAATTTTCTTCCCCTTGTATTAATTTTGATGGTGACATGAGTTGATTTATATCTTTAAAAGAGCGAGCCAATGAAAAGAGAACTTAACTGTGAATCAGGCAGGGGGCAAAGCGGCCAGATGCAGGAAGGGGATCAGGAAAGGGATGAGGAATGGGAAAGGCAGGTGTGGGCTGAGGGGCCCGCTCTGGGGCCAGGCCTTTGGGGGCTCGAATTGGGCTTTGCTCCTGATTTCTGTGTGACCTTTTCTGCTTCAGTTTCTTGTCTAGCTAAATTGAGGCTACAAAGGGAAACTGTGGGACTTCCCTGGTGGCGCAGAGGTTAAGAATCTGCTTGCCAATGCTGGGGACATGGGTTCGATCCCTGGTCCAGGAAGATCCCACATGTCACGAAGCAACTAAGCCCATGTGCCACAACTACTGAGCCTGCACTCTAGAGCAGGCGAGCCACAACTGTTGAGCCCGTGAGCCACAACTACTGAAGTCCACGTGCCTAGAGCCCATGCTCCTCAACAAGAGAAGCCACCACAATGAGAAGCCCGCGCACCGCAACAAAGAATAGCCCCTGCTCGCCGCAATTAGGGAAAGCCCACGTGCAGCAACAAAGACCCAACACAGCCATAAATAAATAAGTTTATATATATATAAAAGGGAAATCGTGAGCTAATAGGTATTTGTTGATGAGCCCAGAGCCAGGCAGATGGGAGTCTTCAATAAGTAATACTGCTGCATTTATTACTCCACGAGAAATGCTTTAGAGCCTCTCCTTAGGTGCTGCGAAGTGGGGAAAATGCAGAGACCTGAATTTCTGTCCCACCGCTCCTAGGAGTGAGGTTGCTTGGACAAGCCTCGTTCTGGTTACTTTTCGCTACACCCCTGGCACCCAGCCCAGAGTTGACACCAGGTAACTATGTACCGAATGATAATGGACTCCAGTTCCCCATCTGCATAAGGGGGAGGGGACCCCAAATGCTGGCCGAGGCCCCTGGGGATTCTGTCCAGACACACCCGCACTCAGGGGAACCTCAATCAGTCCGTTTTCTAATTGTCAGGCAACTCATGATTCTCCACGCTGACCTCATTATCTTTCCCTACCCAAAGCCCAACCCGGTCTGCATGAGTCCCCTCCGTAGATGATGGTGTCCCCAGCCAGCCAAAACTTTTGTGTCACTCTGATCTTTTTCCCCCCTTCTCCCCACATCCAGCAAGTCCCACAAATTTTACCTATTTCTCCAACCCCTCCACCACGCTCCATCTCCACTGCCGCCAACCTGGCCCAGCCACCATTTCTCTCACACGCCTGGTTTCCACCAGCCTCTCTGGACGTCCCTTAATCCACTTTCCACATAGCGACTGAGTCCAACTCTGGTCATGGTTAGCCACAGGGCCTTTGCACATGCTGATCTTTCACCTCCTCTCTAATCCTTCCTCCACCTCTTTTTACCTGGCTAACTGCAATTCATTCAGACTCAGCTCAAGTGTCACCTCCTCCTGGAAGTTCTCCCAGATTTTCCTGATTAGGTCAAATTGTCCAATACAGCCTCTTGTGGACACACATTACAGTTTGTAATTGTGTATTTATTTCTGTGATTGCTTGATCAAGTTGGTCTCACCCTCGAGACTGAGAGCAACTTGAGGACAGCGTCATATCTGCTTCACTCACCACTTTCGCCCCACACCAGCACAGAGCCTGACACTTGGTAGGTGCCCAATAACCACCTGTTGAATTAATACACATTCAGCAAAGGGGCAAGCTGGGCACTGCAGGGAATTCCAAACCACAGGAGCTCAAGTGGTTTGTGTGGGATGTGGAACTAGACCCTGGATTTGGACTTCCACACCCCCAGGCCCAGGCTGTAGCAGGGTCCGGGGCTGCCAGCCTGGGTCCTGGTATAAGAAACGAAGAACGGCGGCTACCCAGAAATGGGGAGGGGTTGCAGTTACGGGCTCCACCAGCAGGTGGCGAAGTGGCTCTGCCCACGAGGGGATGAGTGGAGGCTGGAGCCAAGGGCCCTAAATTAACTGCCAAGTTGGAGGTTGTGTGTGGGTGGAGGGGAAGGCCGGTCACTGACTCCCCTAAGAATCAATGAGCTCACGAGCCTCTGGCTAGAAAAACACGCAGGGGCAAATCCAGGTTCTGTGGAGTCTGAGACTTACACAATTTGGGGATCCTGTTAATGAAAGCGAACACACAGAGTTCCAGATTAGGTCCAGGGCTACAAGGGGCCAGAGCAAGCAAGGGGCCTGAAGCCTAATTAATGGGCCTCACGGTAAATCCCCCTCTACAGATGCATTATTCTGTACAATTTCAGGGCCCTCTCCCAGCCTATCTTAGGGTCCCCCACCCACCCTCATGCAGACACACTGGCCTGGGGGTTCCCAGCCTAGGCTTAGAGCCCCCTTTCAGCTCAGTCCTGAACTCAGGAGAAGCCAGAAGCCTTGGCAAGTCCAGCCTGGCACTGCTCTGTCCGCCGAAGCACAGGCACCATGATCCCCATCTCACAGGAGTTCACTCCACCCCAAAGCTCCCCACTTTTTCCTGGTGAACTTAGGGGGCCAGGTGGGGCCATTTGGCCGGGGCTTAAATGTGGGTTATCGCCAAATGAGATTCACCATCACGGAGACCCTCTCCGCAACTCTAAGTTTGTGCCCCAAACGAGGCCACAGCATCTGGCTGGGCACCATGAATGAATATTTTTTGTAAGTCCGGTAATTCTCTTCTGATGGGACACAATGATACAGCATCGTATCGTTTTGGTGTTCAAAGAATCTGGCTGATAAAGGTATATGTGAAAAATATACTGCAGACCCGGTCAGCCTACTTTCGCACTTAATTCACCTGAAGTACCTAAAGTCTCCAAAAATGGCCCCTGATCTCCCTGAAGCGTCGTCAGCCCCGAGCTGTTACCATGGCCGGCCCACCCAAGACAGGCCCTCCTTCCTAGCAGGTGCCACAATTCTTAACATTTTATATGGATTTGTGGAGTCACTCGGCCAGTTAATTACAGCTCACCTGGCACCGGCACATAGCAGGTGGCTGACTTCGGTGGAGAGGCTCACAGTCCACCTTCCCCGATTTGCAGGGAAGCCCTGGGGTAGCGGAGGGAGCTAGTGCCCCGAGGTGGGTGTTCTTAGCCTGGACAAGGCTGGAGAGTGAGCTGTCTGGGCTGAGTAAGCCCCAGGGCAATGGTGACTGGGCTCCAGCCTATAGCGGGGAGCCAGAAAGCTGGGCGGGGAGGGGGGCAGAGCCTCAGAAGCAGAAGCAGGAATGCCCTGCTCCCCACTCCAGAGCTCCCCTCAGAAGGGGCAGGAGCTCCTGGGACCCCAGCTGCCTTGTGCTTGGCACTATGGAATTCTCTGTCCTCAGAGGCCAGGACTATGCTATTATTATTCCCCAGGGTATGGATGAGGAAATTGAGACCCAGAGAGGCCACACATCCCTTAAGTGGTAATGGTGCGATTTGAATCCAGGTGGGTAGACTCTGCTCACCTATGACACTAATCTTTTCATAAATGAAGGCTGAATGAATGAACAAAGAAAGGCAGCAAAGGCCCAGAGAGGTTAAGTAATAGAGAGGTTAAGTAATATGGTAAAGGACACACAGGACCAGACTCCCTGTCCAGTGCTCTTCCTGGCTAGTGCAGCCCCCTAACCCAAGGGAAAATGCTGAGGGGAAAGGGGGCCCCCAATGCCAGGCCTCCCCCAACCCCCAGCTGGCCCACCTGCTATTCCTGGGTGGCTTACCCCGGAACTCCTCGTCAGTCAGCCGCTTCTTGTGGGTCAGCAGGAAGGGGAGCAGCCCGTCCAGGTCAGCGGTGGAGCCCCGAGACACGACGTCAAAGAGGATAGGCCGGTTGAAGACTTTGAGTATGGGAGGTGGCTGGGGCGTGGGAGCTTTGGGGCTCGGTGGCTGCTTCCTGAAGGGGGAGGAAGCCGGGTGATAGGAGGGCTCATCCTCTGCCCACCCCACAGTCTCTAGCCTTAGGGGCCCAGCGATTGGGGGGTGGGGGCAGCTGGAGCCCTAGGGAGGGACCAGACTGAGAGGAGAAAGACATCTGGAGACACAAAGGAATGTTTTATCCCAATAGACTGTACCTGGTACCTACTGTGTGTTGGTTGGAGACAGACAGAAAGAAACACACAGCCCATCCATCCACCCACCCACCAATCCACCCACACATCCATTCATCCATCCATCCATCCACCCATCCACCCACCCATCAATCCACCCATCCATCCATCTACCTATCCATCCATCCATCCATCCATCCATCCATCCATCCATCCATCCATCCATCCACCTATCCATCCATCCACGCACACACCCACCCATCCACCCATCCATTCTTCCATCCATCCATCCATCCATCCATCCACCCATCCACCCACCCATCAATCCACCCATCCATCCATCTACCTATCCATCCATCCATCCATCCATCCATCCATCCATCCATCCATCCATCTACCTATCCATCCATCCATGCACCCACCCACCCATCCATTCTTCCATCCATCCATCCACCCATCCACATACCCACCCATCCACCCACCCTCCATCCATCCATTTGTCATTTATTAAGTACTTAAGAATATATAGACTGGAAGAGACAAAGATAGTAAGAAAATAAAGGAGGAACACCAGACTAAAAGATAAAGCAACTCTATCTTTTATTTAATCATTCACTCCTTGATTTATTCATTCAACAAACATTTGAGACAAATGGGGCCATGCACATAGGTGCTTAGTCCAGGCCCCACCAAAGTAAATACCCAATAAATGTTAGCTGATATTCCTGTTATTATTTAGCGCCTACTGTGTGTCCAGAGTCTGTATGTGTGGGAGAAATGCCGAGCTACAGAGGCAGGTGGAGACAGAACAAGATGGAGAGGGCTGTGGGAGAGGAAGCAGTGGAGAAAGAAAAAAGGGAAAAAACACACATTCATTCAGTCATTCAATAAACATTCATTGGGCACCTACTGTGTGCTAGGTTTTGAGAGCCAAAGAGCTGGAGCAGCACTAGCCCAGGGGCACCATGAGGGCAGGGATGCCCTGTGTCATGTCCTCACGCACCCAGTGCCCGGAACATACAAGGGCGAAGAACAATCTGTGAAAGGAAGACAGGATGGAGAAGAGAAAGAGGTGGAGATGGGGAGGGAGAAGAGGGGGTGTAGGGGAGCAGAGAGTGAACCACGACAGAGGTGGCGGGGCCAGAGGGGGAAGGGACACTGAGGCAGGGGCTTCAGGGCAGAGAAAGCCAGCGGCTCACCAGGGGGAGTGGACAGCCGCTCTCCCTCCTTCCTCTGCCCGGGACCCAGATTTTACATCCCAGGGCAGGGCCTACAGTGATGGGGGGCCAGGGAAGGGGGAAGAGGTGCTTCCTGACGATGGGGGCACACAGGCTAGGGCAGCCCCCATTTTATCTGCTCCTGAACTGTGACCTTTGAGCCAAAAAATGAGATGAAGTAACACCCTCGCCCCCAGTCCTCACCGAGGCAGCCTTCGGGGTCTCTGAAGACCTCAGCCGCTTAGCCACCTCCCAACTCCTCTGCGGCCCCCCCAAAGCCGTTAGCCCCGGTTGTCTAGGGTAATGGTGGGGATGAGGGCTTGAAGGAGGGGATCTGAGGAAGGGGAAAAGGAGACAGGGAGCCCACCAGCTTCCGATGGGACCTTCGAGGGATGGGACACCAGGGCACTTTGCTGCCCTGGGCCTGTTTCCACCTCCGCGTGGAGGTTATGCAATTTGTCCAGTACAGCATGTGGACTGCGAGGCCCCATTTCTTGGATACATTGAGCCTCTCTAGCCTTGGGCCCCTGTACATGCACTTCCCTCCACCTGGAATACCTTCCTCCCACCACCCGTACTGTGTGGCTGCCCTTTTTCACTCCTTAGCATTGGGCTTAAATGTCGGCTGCTCCAGGAAGCCCTCCTGGACTACCTTTTCTGTATCAGCTCCCCTCTCCCACCTCAGCACCTCCCCCAAAGTGAACTGTCTAATCACTTGCTTATTACCTGTCTTGCCCTCCAAAATGAAGGTACCAGTGACAGCTACTCAGTGTCTGAGCTGAGTAGGGGTAACATCTGGTCTGACTCATCCCTGGAGCCCCAGGGCCAACTGCCCTACCTGGCATGTGGTGGGTGCTCCAGAAACAGTCACCGAACAAATCGGTGGCTCAGTGAATAAATAAAGGAAGCAAAGCAAGGGCTGAGGAGGTGAGTGGGCTTCATCCAAGCGCATAAATGAGTCTGTGATCAGCAAGGGGGAACAGAGGAGGACCAGGGGACAACAGGACACCTGCAGACTTCAAGACTCTCCTCCAGACACACACAGAGGCCTGAGAGAGGTTTTCATGGGCGGATGGCTGGGCAGAGAGATAGCAGATGAATAGATGGGTCAACAGATATTTGAATGAGTGATGATGGACAGATGGACCGGACAAGTGGATGGGCAGACGGAAAGGTGGGTAGCTGACGACAGAGAAAGAGAGGGAAAGAGAAAGAGAGAAGAAAAGAAAGACATGGAAATGAAATGAATGAATGAATTATGAATAGTGTGATAGCTGACTGGCTGGATGAACAGAAACAGTGAGTAGATGGGAGAATGGATGGATTTTGGGTAAGTATATGGTGGATAAATGGAAGGTTTGTTGTATGAGTGGATGACTGGCCAGATAGGTGGCAGATGGATAGATGGGCAGATAGATATTTGAATGAGTAGATGATGGATGGATGGATGGACGGACTGGACAAGTGGATGGCTAGGTGGAAAGATAGATAGCTGGATGAATGAATGAGTAGATAATGGATGGATACATAGATGGATGGATATACAGATGGATGGATAAGTGGACAGACAGATGAATGGATAGACAAGTATACAGAAAGGTGGACAGATAGGTGGATGGATGGATGAGTGAATAGGTAGACGAATGAATGGATAGAAGGATGGATGGATGGGTGAACGGATGGATGGATGGATGGATTCAATACAGAGGAGGAGACCCTCGGCCAGGCAGCCAGCAATACTCACTCTATGACCTTCCTCCTCCACCTCTTGTTGTCACTGGGGTGCTGACGATAGGTGCCATAGTCAAAGAGCGAGTCCATGGGCGCCTTCTTGGGCCCAGGCACCACTGAGGACTCATACAAGGTGGACTCCAGCAGGTCGATGGGGTTGGGCACCCCCTTGCGAAAGGCGCCCTGGAACTTCATGCGCAGGTTTGGTCGCCCATCGCCTGGGCCAGCGGGGCGACCACTATCAGCCGGACAGGGCGACGGTGAGCCGTCCTCCCCCTCGAACAGGTTGGCCAGCGAAGAGAGGGGGAAGGCCTCCCCGCCGGGGATGCCACTCTCATCCCCGGGGGGCTCGGCTACCTCCCCAGGCCCCGCGCGGGGGCCTTCGCTGGGATCTGCCATGCTGCCCCTGGACTTGTCTGCGCTGCTCGGCCTGCAAGGGAACAGGAGGGGAGTCAGGCCGGCTTCAGGAAGCCCCCTCCCACGTGGGCAAACAGCACCGCTGCCAGCTTCTTCAAAGCCACCGTTGTAATGACAGGGGTTCAGGGTGGCCACTCCCAGATGTGGTTGGCCGCCAGCCCCCAGCAGGAGCTGCAACAGAGCCTCTTTCAGGGACCTGGAAACATGAGTCTGCCTCGGGTCCAGCTACCCTGGACGTTAGCTGGAGGAGAAAGGGCGTCAGAGTCACACTGGGTCCCCAGATCTGGAGCCTGGGGCTTACTCCTGGCCAACCAAGCCAGCTTCGGGGCCGCCAGAGCAGGGTTCAAGTTCCAAGCTCCACATTTAGCAACCATGTGATGCGAAAGTGGATGGTTCACAGCCTCAGTTTCCTCACCTGTGAAATGGGGATGCTGAAGCAGAGAGCACGTGTTCCAGTGGCCAGTGCTGTGCCTGCCACACCGTAAGCACCTACTACAACATAACCATCAAATCTATGCTTAAGGGACACTAGGTGCTCAGAAATACTCATGAACCCACTGTGGGAGTCAGTAGCCCTCAATTTCCCAGCACCATCATTATGACCCCATTTCACAGAACAGGAAACCAAGGTTCCGAGAATTTAGTTAACTTCCCACAGTGCACAAACTCTGCTCCCCAGTGCCAAGCACTGACCCCTTCCCTCCCCTCTTTGCCTGGTTAACTCCTGCCCACCTGCAATCCCAGCTCATGTCCATTCTTCTGGGAAGCCCTCCCTGACCATTTGTTTGTGAGATTAGTTAATTCCTGAGCTGTGAGCATGAGAAGATAGGGAATGCATCTGTCTCGTTCACTCCTGTGACCCTGACACCTAGAAGGGTGCCACATGGACACACAACCTGATGACAAAGGTATTATTTGTTCCCATTTGTCAGATGAGGAAAATGGAGCTTTAAGAGGGGAAGTCACACAGCTTGTAAGGAGAAGAGTTGGACTTGAACCCAGTTCTCTCTGGCTCCCAGGCCCCACTTTTAGCCAGGAGAAGGGCAAGGGAGGGGCAAGGCCCTGCTGGCTGTCAGCCCCCTGTCCTCTGCAGCATGCCACTGGGAGGGCTGGACACCAAGGGTGAGTTTCCTGGAACTCCTACCATCCCACCTGGGCTGCAGGAAAATGTCTGGAAAGCCCTCTTTTCTATATCTCTCCCTCCCCACACATTATCAGAAAAACAAATAAAGATTGATTCTCACCTTGTTTGTTTTGTGGCTGCCAGGAGGGAAGGCTAGGGCACTGCAAGAGGCCTCTCTTGGCAGGCGCAGCAGGGCACGCAGAGGGTCAGAGCTCCTGCCGGGGACAGACCCCCTTCTAGGCACCAGAGGGTAGGGAGAGCCTAGATTTTAGAGTCTTCCAGGCCTGGGTTCTAACCCCAGCTCTGCTATTTATGTGCAGAATGACCTTGAGAAAGTGACTTTAGCTACCTGAGCCTCAGTTTCCTCATTTGTAAAATGGGTACAATAGTAGTAGCTTTTTCATACGTTTGCAGGAAGAAGTAAATGAGATCAGGCATGTCCAGTGTCAACCCTGGGATTAAACTGGGGGCTGTCAATGATTATAATCAAAGGAGTAAGTAAGGGTTAGGAGCACAGTTGCTGAAATCAGATATACCCGGTTCCCATCTTGGCCCTGGTTAATCAGCAGCTGTGTGATCCTGGGCAAATCACTTCCTCTCTCTGGGCCTCAGCTTCCCCACCTGTAAAACCAGGGTAACCACACCTCCTCCTAAAGCTCTTGGGAAATGTCAGTGCCCTCAGGAATTTGAAGCACCCACTTGATGCCAGCACTTAGTAGGGCTTCAGGAGACATTAGTTCCTATCCACCTGCCAGGTGGGAAAGGGAGACCCCTAGTGGCTGCCACATGAGTCTGGGCTTAGTGATGCAGGAATAGAGGTATGTGGAGGCAGAGAGGGTGTCCACTGGGGTGCAGGCATTGAGGGGGAAGATTAGACTTCCCCCGGCCCAGTCCTGTTCACCTCAATGGGGACCCAGGGTCAGGGGAAGAGGAGGCATTGGGCACGTGCTTCTGCTGTCAACACCCTCTTTATTACTGTACCCGTCCCAGGGCCCCACTGGGGCAGGACTGCCCCTGCCTTGGGGGGGGGCCAGAGGAGGCAGCCGCTCAAACCCCCGCCATGCCTGCACCCTCTGCCCTAAGAAATCTCAACTCAGATGCATCCAGGGTTTCTGGGGACTCCACAACAGGGGGTCTGGAGTCAGCCAGCCCCAGGTTCAAATCCCCCCTCAGTCACTCACACACTGCTCGTAGCCTTGACAAGACACACAGAGATCAATATGAATTACGGTGAAGTAGTAATTTTGAACTAAACCCCCATCATCATCGTGATTATGTGGCTCTGATGGGCCCAAGTGCTTCATACACACACTCTCATCCGGTCCTCACTGCAACCTCAGATCAGCAGTTCTCAGCCGGGGGTCCTTCTGCTCCCCAGGAACCCTCGGCAATATCTGAAGACATGTTTGGTTGTCACACTGTGCAGAGGAGAGAGGGCTACTGGCATCTAGTGGGTCAAGGCCAGGAATAGTGTCAGACGTCCTACAATGCACAGGACAGTCCCCACCACAGGAACGACCCAGCCCCAAAAGTCAATAGTGCTGAGGTTGAGAAATCCTGCCCTGGAGGTAGGTACTGCTATAATTCCCCTTTCACAGATAAGGAAACTGAGGCTCAGAGAGGTTAAGCGACTTGCCTGAGGCCACCCAGCAGGTTAGCGACAGAACCAGGATTCAAATCCTGGCAGTTGGCTGTGGAGCCTGGGCTACCCTAACCCCTCAGTTGAAGGCATGGCCTGGGAGCCAGGCGCCACACCAGACCCTTAGAATATCTTGTTCAAGGTGCACAACAGCCCCGGGAGTTAAGGGTTCTTACTATCAGCTCATGCTAATCTCTCTGAGCCTTGGTTTCCCTGCCATAAAATGAGGGTTGCAAAACAGCTTCTATCCCATAGGGCTGCTGTAATGGGCAAGTCAGGTGTCTCTTGGGCACCTAATAAGCACTTAACAAATACTTTAATCATCAGCGCCATTATGATACGGTCCCAGTTTCCTCCTCGCCACCCCACCTGCCGGGCACACACATGTGGTAGTACTACAGCCTGGCAGTCACGGCCCAGGTTAACATTCACCAAGCCCTCCCAGCCGCTCCCTTGGTTAATCGGCCAGAGCCCGGTGAGCAAAGCTGGGCTACTGCTCCCATTTTACCGCTGAGGAAACTGACTCTGAGATGCCACACAGAGAGCGAATGGCCTTGAAGAAGGCCTCTGGACTCCGAAACTTGGACTCCTTCCACATCACACAACTCAAGTGTGTACAGACACCACTACGCACATCCACACACATATATGCGTGTACACATGTGCGTGCGTGCACACACACACATACACACACAGCCTGCTCTGTGGCCATCCCCTCCCCAAACACTGCCCTGTTCTCTGTGGTTGGGGATAGAGTTCACTCCCTGTTCTAATTTGCCCTGTAGGCTGTTATTACACATTCCAAACCCAGGCCAGATTTAGAGGGAAGGAGGGGTACAGGGCAGGAGAGAGGCTGAGAGTCCTCCTTCATCTCCTCCGTGTGTAAATATCGTGTGTGTTTCCTCCTGTCTCTCCCCATGTGATCGGGCACATGCCACGTGCCTGCTGTGAGCCCCTGGGAGTGCCTTTGCAGCAGGTAGCACCCAGATGGCAGCAGGAGCATGTCTGGGGCTCAGCGAAGGACATTTATGCAGAGCGTGGACATCCCCACACACTGTGTGACCGCTGCGTTCATTTAACGCAGCAGATTTCAAATGTTTTTGTTTTAAGCATCAAAGAGCAGGACTGGAGGGCTTCCCTGGTGGCTCAGTGGTTGAGAGTCCGCCTGCCGATGCAGGGGACACGGGTTCATGCCCCGATCCGGGAAGATCCCACATGCCGCGGAGCGGCTGGACCCGTGAGCCATGGCCGCTGAGCCTGTGCGTCCGGAGCCTGTGCTCCGCAATGGGAGAGGCCACAGCAGTGAGAGGCCCGCGTACCGCAAAAAAAAAAAAAAAAAAAAAAAAGAGCAGGACTGGAAACCATTCACCTATGTATTTACTCAACAAATGTTTACTGAGCACCTATTGTGTGCCAGGTCTTGGGGACACAGACGTGAGCAAGACAAAGAACTCCTGCCCTGCTGGGGCTGACCTGGTGGGAAAACAGAAGAAACAGCTAGACAAAGCAAGAAGCTGAGGCCTGTCTGGTGGCAAGCGCTGGTTAGACCAGAAGGGCTCGGGAGTGGCCGAGTTCAGGGGTGCAGGGGTCCTGGGCGGGGTGAGGAGATACAGTGCTGAGCCAGGGTCCCCAAGCCTTCCTCTCTGCCTGGGTCAGACTCCAGGCTCTCCAGAAACATGGCTGAAGGTCATGCCTTCTGCTCTGATGGCCCTGTGGACTCAGTCAGAGCAGCCAAACCCACAATCCCTCCCCCCTAAGGAGGGGGCACCTGGTAGGAGCTAAAGGGGCATGGAAAGATGTCAGACAGATCAGGGGGTTGGCTCCCAGACCCACCGCTCATCAGCTGGATGAGCTTGAGAGAGTTACTTAGCCTCTCCGAGGCTCGCTTGCCTCACCTTTCCTTGAGGAACTTAACTGGGTCATCGTGAGAATTATATGAATTGAGTCAAGCACCTGGCACAGGCTAAGCCCTCAGTAAACAGCAAACCGCAAGACTACGTGAATGGCAGGTGCCTTCTGAGAATCCCGGACTCAGCAGGGGTCGGGTGGAAGGCTCTTGCTCCATCCCCCTGTCCCCACGCAAAGGGTAGAAGAAGGGACCCATCCTCACTGTTACCCCGTGGCTTTGCCTATCTCATGGAAACCCTGGCACGTAATGTCAAATCCCATCCTCCTGATTACGTGACCAAGGAAAGCTGCTTAAATCTGGGGGCAAGTTTAGGCATGCAGGGGCTGCTCCACCCCAGGGGGAGGAATTCCAGGGAGCTGGGATCAGTGCACTCCATCTGCTGAGTGCCACCTGCTTGCAGGGCAAACAGGAGTGGAAGCTCAGGGAATTCACAGTCTAGGAGGGAAGGCAGATGGCTTTCCCCCTCCAGGCCTTTGCCTGGGCTGTCCCCTCTGCCTGGGATGCGCTTCCTCCACTAACCCTTTCTTTGAGGGTCATCTCAACCAGCACTTCCTCTGAAAAGCCCTCCTGGCCCCCCCAGTCTAAACCGGCTCCCTTGTGTTCACCCTTAGAGCAAATTGTGCCTCTCTTTATAGCGGTTCTCATGATTAGACTGACATTTACTTATATCATTCTTTTATTCATCTTCTCTCTTCTCCTCTAGAGTTTTGAGTTCCATGAAGGAGGGACTATTTTGTGTCTGCTCTCTCCCCAGCACTCAGCATTGTGCCGAGGCATCAGTAAATTCTTACGCTGCAAGGCAAGGTCCTCTGAAGTTCTGGAAGGAGGAAGGCGGGAGGAAGCAGCACTAAACCTGACGGGCACAGGGAGAGGCTGCAAGGAGGAGGGCTTGACAAATGGAATGGGATACAAGAGCAGAGGAGACAGCAAGGTCAAGGGTATGGAGCTGGGAAAGAGCAGGGGGCACTGAGGAACGGTGCAGCCTGAGGCATCAGAGAAGGTAGGTAGGAAGGAAGAAAAGATGGGTGAGTGGGTGGGCGGATGGGGAGCTGGGGAGGAGGAGGAGGATGGATCCCAAGGTTTGCTGGTGCTGAGAGAGAAAACACCCGCTCCGTCCAACCCCCCACCTTCCAGGTGAGGAAACTGAGGCTCAGAGAGGTGGAGTCACTCTTACAGGGTTGCCCAGCTCCTTAGAGGCAGAAGCAGGTCTAGGATCCACGTGGCCCCAGGACCTATGCCTTCAGTGGATACTTTACAAGGACCAGGAGACTCGAGAAGAAAAGGGTGCAAGGTGGGGGTGGAAGAAGATGGGGGTGGAAGAAGACTCATTCAGGGTGAGTGGTGGGGACCAGGGGCCCCAGAGGCAAACTGCCCACTCACCAGTTGTGTGACCCTGGGCAAGTCACTGGCCTTTCTGTGCCTGTTTTCTCACCTGTAAATGGTGATGATCATAGCACCTATCTCCAGATTGTTGAGAGGGTTAAATAAGATAGCACCCAGCAGAGAGCACACACCCAGTAAACGATGGCTGTCGTCAGCATCATCAGTATCATTACATCATCATTATTAGAAGATGGATGAACAGACAGACCGAGGACCAAGGAAGGTATGATAGCTAGGGACGGTGGCGTGGCTGGGCCCAGAGCCTGGGACTCTGGCAGCCACCTCAGAGCAGCTGCCACTGGGAGCTCAGCCCCTGGGCCAGGCAAAACCCACTGCCTGCCAAGCTGCCCGAGGCTCCCTGGGCCCTGGCGGGCGGCAGCAACAGGGGGCATCACACCATGCCGGGCACCTTCCCCAGACAGCCTGTATTTACCTAGCAGGTCTCGGCCCAGCCCGCTTCCTGTTTGCCGCACAGTGGCTGCCTGACCAGGGCTGACAGAGCCCCAGTGTCCTGTTGGGTCCCCCCACCCAGGAGGGTGCCCAGGCGGGGCAGGGCTGGGGTGACTCACTGGGCCCCAGAGAGGGTAAGGCCAATGTGACCACAGCAGTTACTTGGTCATTCGGCAAGTCCTTGGCCAGAGGGATTCCAACAGTGCGCACAAATACCCCTCTGAGCTCTCACGGGCACACATTTGCTTCCAAGGTCCCCGGCCCCAGGGTGGGAGCCACCAGGAGGCAGTGTGGCTGAATGGTTTAAGAGCACACGCTGAACAACACAGAAGGCCACATGTGATAGGATCCCATTTACATGAAATGTCCAGAATAGGCACATCCATAGAAACAGAAAGCAGATTAGTGGTTGCCAGGGGCTGGGGGGAGTGGGGGGGACAGTGACTGCTAATGGGTACAGGGTTCATTTTGGGGGTGATGAAAAGGCACTGAAACTAGACAGTGGTGATGTCTGTATAACTCTGAACACTCTACAAAGCCACTAAATTGTACACGTTGAAAGGGTGAGATGCACGTGAATTACATCTCAATAACACTTCCCAGCTTGGTGACCTCAGACAAGTCACTTCCCCTCCCGGAGCTTCAGTTTCCTCGGTGCAACAAGGGAACGTCGTGAGGTTGGATGCTCATAAAGGGTCCAGCACAGGGGCTGGCACACAGCAGGGGCTCAAGGACATGAAGTCCCTGTCCCAGGAGGCTCCGGCTCCTTCTTCCCTTGCCTCGCCCCCTCCCATCAGAGCACAGCCCTGGATTCCACCCTCTAACTCAGCCCTGCTCAGAGCGTGATGCTACCCAGATCCAGCTAGGAAGACAGAGGCCCCTTCTCCCTAGCCCAGCCCCTCTCCTGGAGGACAGTCACAGCCACAGAGAGCCCCCCCAGAGAGGATTCTGTGGCCTCAGAAACTACCCAACTTACGTCCTCTTCCCCACCTGCCACTTCCTGGTAGGGCGACCGGGAGCAAGTCATCTCTCTCTGGGCCTCAGTTTCCTCATCTGTACAATGGGGGAAACAATTACTGCCACCTGGGAGGGGTGAACCCATATTTGCTTTACAGTTATCAGTTGGACTCCACATTCACGCTTTGAATTAAAAAATAAAATGATAGCTCTTACACCAAAAGGCTGTTGTGAGGATTGAATGATAATGGAAGATAATTGATTGAGTTGATAATTCAAGAGTTTAAGACAGCGCCTGGTGCACAGTAAATGTTAACAAAAGGCAGCTGCCTTTTCATTGTTAATATTCCCTCAATTTACAGCTGGGAAGATGTGACCGAGGACTTGTGACTCTACGCGAAGACCTGGTCTTCTGAAAGAGTTTTCTCCCCTCCTCGTTTCCATCTCTCTTCCATCACGGCCCCATTTCCTAGCTGGGAGACTGAGGCCCAGAGGAGACAGGATACCCACCCACCCATACCTACACACACCCCTCCACCTCATAGCCACGTGCAAAAGTCCCGAGGTGACCAAGTCAGAGAAGAGAGCAGACACCCGTGGAATGAATGGGTCAGGCAGGAGCTGGGAAGGGAGCCCCAGGGAGCAGAAAATCAGTCTGAGATCCTCTCTCTGCCCCAGCTGGCCTCACCACCAGCCTATGCCAACAGCAGGCTGAGTCTCTGGCTAACTGCTTGGAATTATGGCTGAGAGTAAGGCCTGAAATCTCACATTAGCAGTGCCTACCCTCCCATTGGTACATGTCACACAGCATCTTCTATCTCTTTTAATCCAAAAAATAACTCTAGAAGTTAGATATCATTGTCTCCATTGTCAGATGAATAAACCACGTCTGGGGAGAATGGAGGGGAGGGGCTGACATTTATCCAACACCCAGCATGTGCTGAGCACTCTCGCGTTTACTTCTCATCCCCATTTCACAGATGAGCAAACTGAGGCTCGGCGAGACCAAGAGACCCAGCCGAGGTCACAACTCAACAGGAAGGGAATGTGGCTAGGATTCCAACCACCTGCTTTTAAGCCCATTTGAGTTCATCCCTTCAGGGTCTATGAAGCCCTCTCCCTGGGGTCATCCTTCTAAATGCCACGCCCCTTGGAAGTCACCGGGAAAGCCGGCTGGGCACAAAAAGACTTGGAGTTTTGATCGTGGCTTTGCCACTTAGTAGATGTGTGACCCCAGGCAGATTATGTCAGCTCTCTGAGCCTCAGTTTCCTCATTTCTAAAAGCGAACTAATCACAGCACCCACTGCTGGGTTGCATGGTCATTGTGGGTGTCAGAGCCTCATAAAGTGCAGCCCCCAATGATGGGAACGCGGACACAAGCTCCAGGAGGGCAGGCACCTCTTCTGTTCCAGTCACCACTGAGTCCCCAGTGCCTAGGACAGGGCCTGGCACATAGTATCTATCCACGATATACTTGCTGAATGAATGAACAAACGAATGAATGAACGCATGTATATAAGTGAAAGGAATCACAAACAGCTAAGTCATTCTCCTCAGGGAAGACAGATCTCCACAGCTGAACCTCTACCCAGCTAGCTAACTTCCTCCCTCCCATCCTTTAACATAATTTATTGAGCACCTACTGCGTGCTGGGCTCTCTGACCTATGATGTTCAATGTCCCCCCATGAGGGCGGCAGCTATCATGAGTCCATTTTGCAGATGAGGAAACTGAGGCTCAGAGAGGCCAGGACACTTGCCCAAACCCAAGTCTGAATCTGAGCAGGCAGGTTCTCCTGATGCCCCCGCCTTGCTGATTCATCTGTTCAATCACTCATTCCTTCCTTCCTTTACCATTTACTCTGTCCACAGGTATTCCTCAGCCCCTCCTCTCTGCCAAGGGACACAGGGACAGGAGTGAATCAGGCAAACCAGTCCCTGTCTGAGGTCAGTTGGCCCCTTGCCCACCGGGGTCCCCCCTGAGCCTGTGGAACCCATTGGGGACACACGTTGGAAGTAGCCCCCCCCCATATATACCCTTGACGAGCTGTCCCAGAAGGTGGTCAGCCCTCCAGGTCATCCGGGTGGAAGCCAGGCCACTCCACCCTCAGGGAAAAACAGACGTCCAGTGAGACTGAGGACCCTTTGTGCGGCGGCAGGCAAGGGCGGGGGCAGGAGGGGCGGCCGTTACTCACCACCCGAAGAAAAATAAGCGTGTTCCCGTTTGGTCAATGGCCCTCCTGTCTGCCCTGCCACACCACCACCTCCTTCCGTAGCCTTTCCCACCCTCTGACCTCACCTGGAGCAGACCTGTGAGGGCCTCCTATGCCCCTGGCGTGCTGCCTGTGACCATCCCTCACAATTGAGGAAACATGCTCAGAGACGTGGGGTGACTCGCTTGAGGTCACACAGCCTGCAGTGGGCAGGGCTCGGAGCAGAAAGGGGAAGCCGATGACCAGGAAGGGGCTCAGAGGTGGGAAGGAAGTCAGAGTCACAGTGAAAGTGAGGGCCTGGCCTCCCTTCCTCATTCCTGCTCGGCCAGTGTGACAGCTCAGGGAGACCCAAGGGCACCCAAGGCAGGGGGAGTCCAGGCCGGGGCAGCAGTGGCAGCCAGAATAACCCAAATCTCCCCAACTGGCAGAGCTCTGACCTCCAGCAAATCCCAGGTGGCAGCCCCAGGAACACCGCAGCAAGTGGCCAAGCTGGGATGTGAACAGAGGTGGGTCAGACTCCAAGAGGGGAGAGTCCAGTGGCCTTCCAGGAAGGAAGCTGAGCCACCCACTCGGTTTTCAGGGACCCAAGGCGTCCAGAGTCACTGGGATCTGGCTTTCAGGTCCAGCTCTTCCATAAGCCAGCGGGGCATCCCTAGGCAAATTACTTCTCTCTCTGAGCCTCTCTGAGCAAATTACTTCTTTCCTCTGCTGTAAAATGGGACTCAGTATTCCTGCCTTGCCCACCGCCAGTGGGGGTGATGCCGTGACACCATCAAGGTGACTGTCAGGCAATAGACACTGGTTACACATTGAACAGTCCGTGTTGCTCTGGAGACTGTCCACAACTACCCCACGAAGCAGGCACTAACATTATCCCATTTTACAGATGAGGAAACTGAGGCCCAAGAAGTAAGGGAACTTACTGAGAGCTGGGATCTGAACCAGGTAGCCAGGCTCTGGCCCTGTTTTTAAGCATTACATTGGGAAAGCAGGAAACTCTGACGGTCCTGGCGCTCAGTCAATGCCCGTAAATAGTTTGTAGCTGAAAAGGCAGCACCCCTTGCCCAAATGCAAGTCTAGCTCTGCCCCTGCTACCTTCCACCTGCTTTCCTGGCACAGAGGGGTTCTCAGAGAGATGAGCTGGAGGAAAATGCACCCTGGCACAGGCCGGGGGACAGGATGAGGAAGAAGATAATGCTCAGAACCCCATCTGTGTGCCTTGGACTGTCCTTGCAAAGAGGGGGTTGACAGCCTCATTTGACAGATGAGGAAACTAAGGCTCAGAAAGATGAGGTGACTTGCCCGAGCTGCCCTGGTGAGAAGGCAGCAGGCCTTGGATTTAAACCCAGGCGTGTCTGAACAATTCAGGTTTTTATCTCTAAACTGCAGACTATCTTCCCATGGCCCCAGATCCAGACAAATGGGGACAGGCCACTTTAGGAAGTTAAGGGCATGGATTTTTAGAATCAGATAAATGGAGTTCAGATCCCAGCTCCGGCCCTTCCCAGCTGGGCAAGCGACTTCACCACCTTGACCTCAGTTCCTCCCTCTCAAAAATGGGTATAATCCTAGCTTTGCATCCAAATGTACTGAGTGTTGGGCTCAGTGCCTGGCACACAGTAAGTGCTCAATAAATGTTCGCAACCATCGTAATGACCACTAATGCAGCCCACGCTTGGCTAAAGCCAGAAAGAACCTTGCACCCAGAGTTCAGAGCGGCAGCTGCGGGGCCCAGGACCATAAGCATCTCAAGAGATCTGAATTAATCTTTAACAGGTGAATTCTGCCCCAACTTGGTGACACAGAGCATTCCAGAGGGCTTGCTAGCATGAAATGTTCCCTTGGCTCCCCAGATCGTGTGTGTGACAAGAAGAGGAGCTAGTGCCTGGGTCCCCATGAATTGGGGAGGGGCCTGGAGTGTCTTTCCCGGAGTCAAATGGGAGAAACTGAGGCAGACAGCAGGCCGCGGGCCTGGGAGGGGTAGAGCCGCCTGCTCCATGTGGCCCCCTCCCTCCTGGGAACACACGAAGGACCTCAAAGGACTCTGGCCCTCTCAGAACGATGTTTTCAGTCACTCAACCGTGCAACAGTGATTTACTGAGCACCACGTGCCGGGTGCAGTGAGGCCAAGGCTTGCGTGGCTCTCTTCCTCCTACACCTTCCAGCCGCCCCTGACAGTCCCTCCCTACCTGGGGCCTCACACCTCTGGCCTGGATGACTTCCCCTGCCTGGGGACCGGCCTCTCTGCCTGGCCCCCACTCTGCGGACCTTTCAAGACCACACATCTGGCATGTCCTTCCCAGCCTGGACTTGTAGGGTTGCTGGGTCTGACCCAGTCCCTGCCTGTCTGATCCCCTGTCCTTCCTGTTCATGTCACACACTCCAGACAAACAGGACGATGTCTCAGCTCTCCAAACCCTAGTTTTACCACCTGGTGACAGGTAGAAGTCAGGTCTTTACCTAAAAACCCTTTGTCCAACATCTGCATGTATTCCTCCAGGTGAGCCTCAAGTGCCACCTTGATCAAGCCGTCCCGGGTACTGGATTGTCACAGTGCCACCCCCAGAGCGCTCTCCTGGCCCCCATTCACGGGCAGCACACCCTTCCCGGCATCCAGCACGGTGCTCCCTTGCTGGGCGCCCTCAGGTCTGGTGTGGGTGCTCCTGCTGGAAGCCACAGCTGGCATGAGCGGCAACCCCAGGGTCAGGGAGGCAGCCGTGGGACAGGGGCAGCCTTTCCTCCCATCTCACCGGCTCTCCTGGACGGCTCAGTTCACGCCCCTCGGGCTGGGGCTAGGCTGGGTCTGAGGTGCCTCAGTGCCCAGGCCAGGGCTGGCACAGGATGGCTTTCCCGGAGGGTTCGGTGGACAAAGGAAATGGCTGAGGCCCAGCTCACACCTGAGGAGGTGGGAGGGGTGTCCACAGCCGCAGCCCGGATGTAAGGCATCTGGTCTGGATTTAGCTTGGGGAATCCCAGGCATCTCCACTGGCGCTCTCTTGCACGCTTTTTCCTCAGGTGCCCATTCCCTAGACCTCGGAAAACTCCACTTCAGAATGACCCCACCCTGCCTTCACAAATGTGAGCCTGACTGGCCCATGACCGCCATTTGCCATTTGTCTTGGGAGCCCCTCCCTGCTCCGATTGATCAATGAAGGTGGGGAAAGGGGCCCCCAGCCTTTCTGGTTCCCTCTGTTACTCAAACAGAATGATGCTGAGAAATGCGGAAATGGCCAATCACCTTTCTCACCCCCTTCCATTAAGAAGACGTTGGGGCAACAACAGCACGAGCATAGTAACAGCTGGGGCTCCAGGCACGGCGTGGGACCCCTCACAGGTCTGCTGTCCTCACCCCAGCCCCGGGGGTCACCCTCAGCCGACCCCCATTTTCCAGATGAGCTCTCTGTTCCTCAGGCAGCTGAGGGAGCAGCCCAGGGTCACACAGTAGTGGGGTGGCAGAGAGAGGGTTCGGGCCCACGCAAGCCCCACTTTTAACCTCACAGATGACCTGGGCCGACCCTCGTACCTGACCTCTCTTCACCCCGCTGAAGGCCACCTCTTCACCCCGCTGTCCCCGCCCAGAGATAAAGTGGCAGAGCTTAAACCCTCCAGTGGGTCTTAGCGTCCCAGACCAAAGCTCACACACGACATCAGGCCCCCACCCCCGCTCCCAGCAGAAGCCCTTGTTGCAGACACTCAGCAGCCATAAGCCCACCCCTTCCTGGGCAACTTCCAAGACACCCCCTGGGCACCAGGCAGGGAGGACATTGGAGCCAGACGGCCCTGATTCCACTTGGCTACATCCCCGACCTGAGAGCCTCAGTTTCCTCATCTGCAAAATGGGGAAGACAGATGGAGAAACCCGCTGGGGCTGAGCCAGACAGGGGTGCCTGTGGCTGGAAAGGCCAGCCATGCGGGGAGGGTGGGAGGTCTCTCCCTGTCTTCAGAGACCTCCCAGGAGTCTCCAGGGCAGAGCTGGAGGGGAGGTTAAAGATTTTCCTGGCTCTTACAGGGAAAGAGCCATCTCTCTGGGACTCAGTAACTAAGAAGTGGCCTTTGGAAGTTCCAGGCTCCCACTTCCCTACCAGAGGTGGGGGACAAACCTCAGGACCCCAACTCCCTCTTCCAAGCCCTCCAAAAAGGAGGTGACTCCGGGATGGGCTGCAGGGCCTTCTGTGTTTGCTTCCTGGGCTTGGATATTGGGGGACCTGGGCCTGCATCCACGGAGCCCACGTTGGCGCCTTCTTCGCAGGTAACAAACCCGAAGCCCAGAGAGGTGGTGCCCGGCCCAAGGGCCCCCCGCGGGTCCCGCGCCTCCCGCGCTCCAGGCCACCACTCCGCAGCTTCCAAGATGTGCCCGCGGGCGCGCGAGGTCCTCGGCTGGGCCGTCCCTCCCGGGGTCCCCGCCCCGAAGTTCCAGGCCCCACTCACCTCCGGGAGGGCTCGGCGCCGGCGGCCGGGAGCGCGGCGCTTCCTGAATCTCGGCAGCCGGCCCCGCTCCCGCCCGCCGCCGCCGCCGCCGCGTCCCTCCTCCCCGGGCTCAGGTTCCACCTCGCGCGCCGCCCGCGGACTGCACCCCGCCCACCCTGCCCGCCCTGCAGCTGTGGCACCGAGCCTACCCCGCACCCGGGATCGGCTCCCCTGCGGGGGGCAGAGGCGGGCCCTCAGTTTTCTCACCTGGAAAGTGGGCGTCATGATCCCTGGTAGAGGGGCAGGCGCTCCGTGGAGGGGGCTCTGGCTGGAATCCTGAGATCATGGGCTCCTGACCTCGCCAGCCTGGGACTCCTTCCTCATCTGTTAATGGGCATCTCGCTGATTCCTCCCCGCTTTCGCTCGTTCATTCATTCAGCAGACAATTCAGAGCCAGGTCTGCGGTAGGTCCCGGGCCTCAGGGAGCTCCACGTCCAGGAGGGGAGACACCTGTGTTACAGACAGTGCAGGTCCAGGACTGAATCAATGTGAGCTCCTCTTAACTTCACCTCTACCCAGCGCCTAGCCACGGAGCCTGGCACTGAGTAGGAGATCAACGAGTGCTTTTTTTTTTTATCAGATGGCGAAGGTAAGCCCCACCACCCAGACACACCTTCTACCCCAGACACTTGAATACCTCCATGGGACGGGCAGCTCACTTCTGCCGGGACTGGTTGGAAGCCTCGAGCCAGATTCCCTGAGCCCAAGCCCTAGCTCTGTGACTCACTAACTGAAGAGCTGGTCCCTTCTCTGTGCTCCAGTGTCCCCTCTGTAGAACGCGGTGTAGATATGTCCCCACCTCACATCACAGTGAAGATGCTGGGAGCACCAGGTCTGTGCAGAGCCCAAGGAGCATTCTTAGCCCTTTTTATCGTTATTGTTTTTACTAAACTGAGCTAACTCTCCCACTGGGAAGACAGTGGGGTACGTCCTTCCTCCTGAGCTTGCAAGTAGACATAGTTCCCATGGGGTGTCGGTTCGGCAGCTAGAAAGTGGAATTTGAGAATCGCTGGAGACAGAGAACCTTAATGGAAGTGATGTGTTCAAACCACCAGTTTGAGGACTTCCCTGGTGGTCCAGCGGTTAAGACCCCATGCTTCCACTGCAGGGGGCATGGGTTCGGTCCCTGGTCGAGGAACTAAAATCCTGCATGCCTTATGGCCAAAACGAACAGACAAAAAATTAAAATAAAATTCAAACCACCAGTGTGAAACATTTACCAAAAAGAAACCTTAATAATGAACTCGCTGAGCAAGGGGTGGGGTGGGGGGGTGTCATGTAAACCTTCCTCCCACCAGGCTATGAGGTAGGGATTGCTGTGCCCATTTTACAGATGGGAAACTGAGGCTTGGAAGGTAGTGTGGCCTCTCCAAAGCTCCCTCCATGAGGGGATGGGGAAGAGAAACTTTTTACTCTGGGTTTCCAGGATCTTAAACAGAGCAGACAGGCAGCTATCTGGCAGTAAGGAATGTAAACAGGGGGCCCCTCATACTTCCCTGATGGAAAGCCCATCTGTTGGGGGCCTTCTGGGCTGGGGCTGGGGCTGGGCCAGGTGGGGAAGCAGAGGAGTCACGGGCATAACTAGTCTGGAGCCCATTTCTGCAGAAAGACCCTTCTCAAATGAAAAGAAAATGACAGGGATAATTCAGGTTAGTAGGAAGGTGATGGAGGGGACGAGAGAAGATAGGGTCGGGGAGGGTGTCTGCTCTTCTCCAAAGTTAGGGGGAAGAGGTATGAGCCCTCAGCATCCTTATGGTTAACCCAGCTCCCTCCTGAACCCAATTTCATGGACGGGGCAACTGAGGCCCCATGCAAAAAAGTGACTCATCTTGGGCCAAGAAGCTGGATCTTGGCCCCTATGCCAGCCGTGGGTTCAAACTCTGTTTTGCCACTGATGAGGTGGGAGCCGTGAGCAAGAGCGTCTCCCTCTCAGTGCCTCAGTCTTCTCATCTGAAAAATGGGTATCAGTTCCTATAAGGCAAGGATCACGTCTGTCTCATTTGCAGCTGCAGGACCAGCCCCTTGGCACTTAGTAGGTGCTTTTAAAATACTGTTTGATTGAGACTTCCCTGGTGGTCCAGTGGTTAAGACTCCGTGCTCCCAATGCAGGGGGCCCGGGTTCGATCCCTGGTCAGGGAACTAGATCCCACATGCATGCCACAACTAAAGATACCACATGCTGCAACTAAAAGATCCTGCATGCTGCAATTAAATATCTGTCACGCCGCAACGAAGATCCTGCGTGCCACAACTAAGACCTGGCACAGCCAAATAAATTATAAAAAAAAATTATTAAAAAAAATACTGGTTGATTGAGCTGGAGGAAGGGGGGAATAGAGTTACAGTTTAATGGGTACAAACTTTCAGTTTTGCAAGATGACAAGAGTTCTGGAGATGGATCATGGTGATGGTTGCACAACAATGTGAGTGTTATTTGAGCCACTGAACTGTACACTTACAAATGGCTTAAGATGGCAAATTTTGTTATGTGTATTTTACCAGAATAAAAGAAAAATTAGGGAAAAAATACTGGCTGATTGAAAGCATGCAGGCCTGCCTTGCAGGAAAGCGGGGAGTGGGAAGAGAAAGTGAGGTGCTCGGGGCACCCAGCAAACACTCGGTGGTTTGACTAAATATGAACAAGGGCCACTGCTAGGATGTGACTGCCATTGTTTCACTGTTTTTTGTCTCTGGTGAAACTCTCCAGCCTCTGCCTTGGAAGAACGAGAGACTCTCAACAGAAGGAACTTTTCCTCTTAGGGAAGGAAAAAATTTCAAAGCCCTTAAAACGGGCAGAGAGTCCTGTAGAGGCTATAGGCAGGCCCAGCACCTTGTCCCACATGGGTCCCAGAGTCCCTAGCAGGGGCACGGCCACTTCCACTAAGGGAGGTTCCTGGGCAGCATCGAGGGTCTACACTTAGCAAGCGCCTACTGTATGCCAGAATCAGTGCCAGGCACTGGGGAGAGATGGGGAGCCAGATGGGTCCACATCTCAGGGACTTTATACCTGGTACATCTGCCCCAACCCCTGGTTATAACAACAAGATACATGCACCTCACTTTACAGTTAGCATAGCCCTGATGCTGCCAGTTTACCTCCTGACAGCCAGGAAGGGAGAGATTCCTATGCCATTTTCTATAAAAGGACACAGAGAGCCCACGTGCCTGAGATCCTACAGCTGGTAGCATTTGAACCCAAGCTGGGCAGACTCTGGTATAGCAAAGTCAATGAGAATATGGTCTCAAAAAGACAGATCATAGGGCTTTCCTGGTGGCAGTGGTTGGGAGTCCACCTGCCGATGCAGGGGACGCAGGTTCGTGCCCCGGTCCGGGAGGATCCCACATGCCGCGGAGCGGCTGGGCCCGTGAACCATGGCCGCTGAGCCTGCGCACCCGGAGCCTGTGCTCCGCAACGGGAGAGGCCACAACAGTGAGAGGCCCGCGTACCGCAAAAAAAAAAAAAAAAAAAAAAGTTGAGTCCTTGGTAGCAACCTCAAGGACTTGATTTAAAAAAAAAAAAAAGACAGATCATAATACGTGTTAGCAAAGATGTGGAGAAGCTGGGCCCCTCATACACTGCTGGTAGGAATGTAAAATGGTGCAGCCACTGTGGAAAAGTTTGGCAGTTCCTCAAAAAGTTACATACAGAGTTACCATATGACCCAGCAATTCCACTCCTAGGGATACAGCCAAGAGAAATGAAAACATATGAATACCAAAAATACTTGTATACAAGTGTTCACAGCAGCACTATTCATACTAGCCAAAATAGAAACAACTCAAATGATGAACGGATAAATGAAATGTGGTATATCTATACTGTAGAATATTATTTGACAATAAAAAGAATGAAGTAATTCCCTGGCGGTGCAGTGGTTAGGACTCTGCACTTCCACTGCCGAGGGCCCAGGTTCGATCCCTGGTTGGGGAACTAAGGTCCCACAAGCCACATGGTGCCGCAAAAAAAAAAAAAAAAGAAGAATGCAGTGTTCATGCCTGATACAAAGTGGATGGACCTTGAAGACATGATACTGAGTGAAAAAAGCCAGACATCAAAGACCATATACTGTATGATTCCATTTATATGAAATGTCCAGGAGAGGCAAATCCATAGAGACAGAGTGTAAGTAGACTAGGGACTTCCCTGGTGGCACAGTGGTTGAGAATCCGCCTGCCAATGTAGGGGACACGGGTTCGAGTCCTGGTCTGGGAAGATCCCACATTCCACGGAGCAACTAAGCCAACGTGCCGCAACTACTGAGCCTGCGCTCTAGAGCCCAAGTACTGCAACTACTGAAGCCCACACACCTAGAGCCCACACACCTCAACGAAGACCCAACGCATCCCAAACAAACAGAAAAAAGAAAGAACGTAGACTAGTATTTGAAAGGGGCTGGAGGGGCTTGGAGCGGTGATGGCTAAAGGGTATGGGGCTTCTTTATAGGGTGATGAAAATGTTCTAAAATTGACTGTGGTAAGAATTGCATCTATCTGTGAATATACTAAAAACCATTGAATAGTTCAAGTGAGTGCATTGCATGGTATGTGAATTGTATTTCAACAGAGCTGTTACAAAAGATTTAAAAAAAGAGAAGAAGAATGTGGTCTCTGGAGTCCAAAGTATCTGGGAGTGGCTGTACCATATTTCTAAGCTGTGTGACCTCAGGCAGGTGACCTTGCTTCTCTGAGCTTTACTTCTTTGTCTATAACATGGGAATAGCAACTGCCCCTACCCCTTCCCCTACCTGGGAAGATTAAACATGATCATGTTCGTGAGGGCCGGCAATGCCGGGACATAGTAACGCTCAGTAACTAGTCCTGTGAGGGCACCATGCTTCCCCCACCAAGACCAACATCCCCTTCTGAGCGCTCTTATGTTTGCCCTACACTCTCCCTTACACATCTTCCTTCCCGCATCTTGTGAGGGTGGCATTAGTGTCTCCATTTTACAGATGAGAACTACTGAGTCCAGCAGGCAGCAGGCATCCCTGGCATGGCTCTCCCCTACACTCCCAGCCAGGAACTTCCTTCCTCTCTGTTCCCACACCCCACGCAGTTCTGCCTCTGCCCTCTCCCCTCCTTCTCTCCCCTGGGCACCCCCTCAGCCCTGCTGGTGTCCTCACAGCTCCAGAGCTTGGTTTAGGCCAAGAGTTGGTGTCTAGGTTCCTGGGGGCCTGAAGTTCTCCTCAGAGTTAGGGATGCAGCCAAAACCACCACGTGGGACTGGATTCCTGCAGACCCTGGCCATCTCATCCCCTCCTCCGAATACACCTCAGAGGGGTGGGTTTCTCCAGCCCTTTTCACAGATGGACAAACTGAGCCTCCATACAGTAGAAGCCCTTTGCCTGAGGTACCTGCTGGTGATGCAGTCAGGATCTGAACCTAGGACCATCTGAATTCAAACAACACGCTCCAGCCCCTCTAGCGGCCACTTGGCACGGCCCCCTGTGCCTTAGTCCCCTCACCTCTGACAAAGGAAGCCCTGCTCACATCCACCTGGGTGAGATCGGGGAACATGGGGCTGTAGGGGTGAGAATTCTGGTTAGCCTTTTGGCTTTTTCTCTGAGCGCCAGGGAAGGGCTCAAGTCGTGATGTGGAGAAGAAACAACTGGGGACAAGGGTGGGGGAGTACCAGGGCTGGCCTATGTGCATTTATGCAGCACCTGCTGTGTGCCAGGCACTGCATAGGGCTTGATCCTCACCAATCCCTCCCAGCTACAGGAGAGGTGAAGGAACCTGCCCAAGGTCACAGAACCAGGAGGGTGTGGGGTCTGATGGTCTTCCTCTGGGGGGCTGCCCCAGTGGACAGCAGGCCCCCCATGAGATCACATCTCCCCACATTTACCTAGAAGCCGCAGAGACAGGAGACCAAGAGGCTGGGGACACTCAGCTGGTTTGTCCACCTCGGTCCTACAAAGAGCTGCCTTTGTCCCAGAGACCATGAGGCTCCTCTGGAATTCTCCCTGGGGCAGAAACCTGAGGCCAGGTGGGGAGGAAGCCCTTCCCCTCAGACATCCATTGCCATGGGAACAGCCACCCTCAGCCCTCAGCCACTGGCTGTGATTCCAGTCCGCTGCTGGGCAGCAGGCCTGGTGGCCTGTGGGTGTGGCCGAGCCACAGCTGGCCACGGGCATTTTGGAATTAGCCTTCATCTGGAGCTATGGCCTAGAGAGGGCGGGGAGCGTTGGCGCCAGTGGGGTTTGAGTAATTCCAGGCTTCCCAGCTGGGGCCCCTGGGTGGGCTACTGGGGATGCATGGAGGCCCTTGGGATGGTGACTGGAATTGTGAGGGGGGTGAATGAACACGTTCCTGAGAGGTCCATGACTTTCACAGAGGCCTGGGAGCCCCTCCCCCGCCACTCCTCCACCCCTGCCCCCCAGCACATAGGTGATGAAGGCTCAATTCTCCCAGCCAGGAAGCGGCAGAGGTTGGGGCAGGGGAGGGAGCAGCCGGGACGGTTCAGATACTAGCTAACAGCTTTTTGTTTGTTTGTTTTGGGAGTTTTTTTTGGCTTAAACTGAGACTTGTCTTTGTCACCCTCTACTCACAGAGGCTTATGACTTCCCTTGCTCTAAAATAAAAACCAAACTCCCACTAGCCTCAGCATCGCTAGGTTTCCTCCCTCACTGTCCTCCCCGCTTGATCACCAGGCTCCAGACACTTTGGCCCCTCTCTGTCCTTAGAACATGGCGCTTTCTCTCCTGCCTCAAGGCCTTTGCATCAGCTGCAGCCGGCTTCTTTTCTTGGTCTGCTCTTTCTCCCTCTTCAGATCTCAGCTCAAATGTCACCTCCTCAGAGGGGCTCTCCCTGCCCTCCCCCATCTAAATCTCTTCCCGTGGACCGTGAGCCCCTTGGTGGGTGCAGCCTTATCTGACTCGGGGCTCCCATATAGTAGGCGTTCAGCAAACAAGAGCTGAATGACTTGCCTTCCAGACACTCCTCTCTGGGCTAGGGGGAGAGCTGATTGTCATCATCATCATCATAGCTGCCCTTTATCAAGCACCCCCTAGGTGCCAGGCCCTGTGCTAAGCGCTTTGCACATGTGGTCCCATTAGATGTCACAAGGAGAAACTGAAGTGCCCACTTGTGGAGGGAGTGTTGATTTCCCTGGAATTAGGAATACAAACCAGGGACTGGATGCAGTGACCGTCCACTGTAGATTGACAGAGCTAGAAAGGAGCTTTGAACTGTCCAATCTCCTGACTTTATAGATGGGGAAACTGAGGCCCAGAGGGGAGAAGGCACTTGCTCAGAGTCACACAGCAGATTAGGGCAGAGTGAGGGATCCCAGCCATATTGCACGATGCTTTCTGGGGTGTTCCTGTGGATGTGTTGCCGTGCACCCTGCCGTATCGTTCAAAACAAGAAGTGAACATGCTACGGTTTAACTGCGTTAGGGGTCGGGTTGCCCCTCAGGAGCCCCTGGCAGGCCATAACATCATAATAAAAATATTAATAAATGCCCATTATTGAACATTTTCTGTGGCAGGCATTTTACACACATTATCTTATGTAATCCTGCAAGGTAGAGGTGTTCCTGTCCCATTTTAGAGATGCAGAAACTGAGGCTCAGAGGGGTGAATGGACTTCCCTGGATCACACAGCTACAAAGTTATAGAACCTGGACTTGAACACAAAAATTGTGAGGTGATGATGGTGAGGGTGCTAGTGGTAGTAGTAGCAGCAGTAGTAGTAGTACTAGTAGTAGTACTACTACTAGTAGTAGCAGAAGTAATAGGACATACCTTCGACCCAGCGGCTGACATGAAGTCAGAATCCCAAAGCACCCACTTAAGAGGCTTCAAACTTTTCCAACAGTGTTCAAATAGGGCTCCTCACGTAGCTCTTGGAAACCATCCCTAACACGTTAGCGAGGCAAGGCACACACCCTGGACTAGGGCTGCAGCTCCGGGAGGTGCGGACAGGCGGGGACTCCCAGCTCTGTCGCAGCGGCTCGGTGCTAACAGCGCCACCTACCGGAACCCGTGGGACCTGCAGGAGGTCAGCGCGCAAGCGCAAGGGCGGTGGGGCGCGCAGCCAGAAGATGCAACAGCATGAACCAAAGGAACCCATCAACCAGACAACTAAACCCAGGGAATGAAATCCTCCTCCGTTCTCCTATTAAGCTTCTGTAAATGATGATCACTGGGTCAGCACTGAACGATTAGCAGCCAAGCGCCTGCCTGGGCAGTTTCATTGACTCTCAGTGAGCTAGGAACTGTTAGTATCCCCATTGTACGGATGAGGAAACTGAGACTCAGAGAGGTGAAGCAATTTGTCCAAGGTCACTCAGCTGATAAATAACAGAGCCAGGACTCCAACACTCGATACATTGCCATACGCCCTTCATCACATACCAAAAATATCCATGCAGTTTTATTTAACACTTACGAAGACAGCTTACTACGTTGCAGACACTTCTAATTGCTTTACAAATAGTAACTTTTTTCCTTTTTTTTTTTCTTTCTTTCTTTTTTTTTTTTGGCCATGCCACACAGCTTGTAGCATCTTAGTTCCCGGACCAGGATTGAACCTGGTTCCTCAGCAGTGAGAGCTTAGAGTCCTAAACACTGGACCACCAGGAAATTCCCTACAAATAGTAACATTTAATATAAGCCTCACAACCTGTGAGATGGGTGTTAGCAAGACCCCCATGGTACAGAAAAGGAAACGGAGGCCTTTTTATGGAGAAGTGAGCTTCAGTTCCTTGTCTGTAATAGAGATGTATTAAGACGGATTTGAACTATTGCTTATGAGGTTTAACTAAATGCAGCAACAACTGAGTAAAGAGTCAGCCGTTGTCAAACTTTTGGGCTCGCTCAGGTTTCTGTGCACATCATGTTAACCTGGGTCACATCCGGGGCTTCCCACAGTGGGCGTGTCCTGGCAGGACGTGTGCTGGAAGGCGGGCCCACTCTGTCCGCTGGCACCGGAGTGGGCATGGCTGGGGGGAGATATGGAGTCAGATGTGAACTCCCAGTGCCCCCAGTCCTGGCAGGATCACCCTAGCCGAGTCCTCTTGAACCCCTGGGGGGTTCAGTTTCTTCATCTGATAAATGGTGCTCCTGATGCCCACATGTCAGGGCGCTTGTGAAATGATGCATATGAAGCAGTTGTGCAGGGCCTGGTATACAGCTGGTGCTCAATGTGTTCCTTCCTCACTGCCCCAGGCAGAACTCAGTCCCACTTTGACAAGGATGAAATGAGAAGGCATAGATGCACTGCTGGCTTTGTCTCTGGGGTCAAAAACCCAAAGGGCTCCTGGGGCCAGGCAGGTACCAGGATTGAAGGAGGCTCTCTTGGGAATATTCTGACCTTCCACAAAGAAACTGCCTTCCCAGTCTCACTGCAGTATGTTGAAAACACGAAGAAAAGCTCTTTTTTAAAAAGGAATACACAGAATTTTACAATTTTGTTGGCAGAATTTTATATCCAAAGGGAAAAATCCTAAAAAGCAGTTAGAGTTTAGAAAGATCAGTGGCATTCCTACTATCAGCAACCTTAGAAAATATAATAAAATCAGAGACAGCAAAAAACTTAGTTCAGGCATCCTGAACATCCTGAACAACCCTTGGCCACATCAGAGGGAGCCTTCCAAACTGGATATCCAACTGACTGTGCACAAGACCCTTGAAGGCGTTCCATAATTTTCAGGGTCAAATTCAAATCCCTCAGTGGCATGATGTCTCATATACACACAGCCTGCTCTGGGTCAAGCCACCAGGACATTGCCGATGATTTGCAGTGTCCCCTCCTTCTCCTCCTCTACCGGGATCCTCCCAACCCCAACCCTTCCACCGAGGTTCAGTGTCATCCCAGGATGTGCCCCCCCAACCTGTAGCCCCAGGCTCCCTCTGGGCACTGACCACCCTATATCATCACTGGTGATTTACTGGTCCATCTTGCCCACTAGACTATCAGTTCTGTAGGAGCAGGAATGAAGTAAAATATTTCCTTCTACATTTAACCCTAGTAACAGAAAAAGCATCAGCCCACGATAAAGCTCAAATAACCAATGGTCACAGGGTTGGCGAGGCAACAGGGATTGGTGGGGACTGAGGCAAAGTGGAAAATATATCCACCCACTCTCCCCATCTAGCCAAGGGGGCAGTCATCTCTCAGCTCCTGACAGGCGGTCTGATTTTTCAAAAGAAGCTAGAAATCAAGATTTTCCTGTGACATGTCCCCGGTTTCTCAATGTGGCAACCAGTTCTATTTTTTTAAACCAGAAATAGGACCTGGAGGCCAGAAAACAGGTCCTTGGCTTATCCCTAGCTGTAACCTCTGATCCAGAAAGAACGGAAAAAAAAAAAAAAAGAATCAAGAACCAAAACAGCACACCAATGTGATTCCAAAATAGAGATTTATTTATTAAGGATTATTTAGTTTCCACATAAAAATCACCAATTGTTCCTCACTGGGTTTTTAACACATATCAGTTCTTTGGGGATTGCTCTGTTCGCCCCAACACTTTCAAAAATACAGCTCTTTTTAGCGCCAGGAAGGACAGTTAAGGCAGCAAGGCGTGTTCTTGGGTTCATCCTCTCCCCCTTGAAAGAATACACATGGTAGGTAGTTTCTTAGGTTGGAAAAGCTGTCCCTGAAGAAGATAATTATGGAGAAGAATGCAAATACAGTCATCTATGGTCAATTATTTGTGCCTGATAGCTTTAAAATAACCCTCCCCTTGGTCATCAAAGGCTTGCTGGTTGGTTTCAGCTATAAAAACACTGTCTAGCAAAAGACAGTAAGAAAGAGCAGGCTCTAATGACAGTGCTGTGAAGTTGGGCTGTGCAAACCACTGAGAACACACACCAGTTTGCTTTAAAAAAAATCCCACAACAGGGGCCCTGTATAATTTCAGATCAAACCCCCTCATGGTCCTTAAAATACCCCAAACATCATTCAGCCAGATCCTCAGAAGGACACATGCCTATTTTTTTTTTTTTTTTTTTTTTGTACGCGGGCCTCTCACTGTTGTGGCCTCTCCCCTTGCGGAGCACAGGCTCCGGACACACAGGCTCAGCGGCCATGGCTCACGGGCCCAGCCGCTCCGCGGCATGTGGGATCCTCCCGGACCGGGGCACGAACTTGTGTCCCCTGCATCGGCAGGCGGACTCCCAACCACTGCGCCACCAGGGAAGCCCCACATGCCTATTTTTAAAGTGAGGAGTCTGACACCAGTTCCCCCCGAGTCATGCTCCACATGGGGTGGTGGTGGGAAACCAAAAAAACCCTAGGACTTGATTTATTAGAAACATTAATCAATTTTTATCACACTGAAATGAAGGCATAAAGTCAGTCTGTGCTGTCATGAGATTCGGAAGCGACATCGTTATTTATTGCTCCACGAGGATAGACCCCAGAAGTGACTTTTAAAAGAGGAGGGCCGGCCCCCTGCAGACCCTGGTCCATCTCTGGGCTGCTCTGGGGCGCGCCTCAGGCTGGGGGTGGCCGGCAGGCTGGATTCACAGTGATTCAGGTTTGCCTGTTCCTGCGGCAGGCTGTGGTCGGGGCATGCGGCCCGGGGTGCCCGCTGAGGGTCTGGCCTACACCTTGTAGTTGAGCTCGGCGTTCATCTTGGTGTACATCTCGTAGATGACATCGATGGTGGCCGTGTAGTTGACCAGGAAGAGGCGGATCTTCTCCAGGCATTCCTCTTCCGTTACGTTCTGGCCCTTGGAGAGTGCTTTGAGGAGGTCGGACTTATAGGGGGCCGCGTACAGTGCTGCCTTGAGACGGGTGAGAGGGGGGTGCGCAGTGTTAGCGGAGGGGGAGACCCTGAGCCACCGGGCCAGGCCCGTCGGGGTTCTGGGAGGGGACTCCCCAGAGGTCCGTGCTGGGCAGGGGTCTGTGCTATTCGTGGTGCTGGACGGGAAAGGCCAAGGGGGATGTGTGTCCCCTTCTACCCCGGTGAGAGACAGCAGGAAGCTTTGGGGACAGACAGACCTGGGTTCAAATTCCAGCTTGTGCCGCTGACTAGCGGTGAGCCTCGAGCAAGTTACTTAGCCTCTCTGAGCCTCAGTTTCCTTATCTGTAAAATGGGGATAATAATGACACCCACCCAATCAGGCTGCTTCCCCCGGGGCTCCCTGCCCTGGAGAAAGTGAACAGCTTCCTCCTGAGACCCCACCTTTCTGAGCCGGGCAGAGGACGGCTGATCTGTGCTGTTCCTCTTTTGTCCTTCAGGGGGTGATACTTCCCTAAATGTCAGGGCTTCCCTGACAACTTGAAAAATCCAGAGAACCGGACATACACAGCATTTCAGAGCCAGAAGGAAAAGGATGCAACCGGATAAAAAGCTTAGGCTACAAGCCTTTTGAGAAGGTGAGGAAATTACAAATAATAACGTTATCATTAGGAATCAAAATAGAAATAGCTTCAATTTGCTGAGTGAAAACCACATGCCAAGCATTTTATACAGAGTAACACGGTGACTCTTCACAATGAGACTGTGAGGCAGGGACTATTTTATACCCATCTGCAAGATGAGGATACTGAGGCTCAGGAGGTAGAATCCCACCTGCCCATTTTTCTTACTGTGTGACCTCTAGCAAGATCCTAAACGTCTCTGGGCGTCAGTTTCCTCATCTGTGAAATGGAGACAAGGACAGTACCTCTCGGTGCATTTGTGACGATCACCCTCCACCGGCGGCCCACCAGGCCAGACATCCAGGACACATGGTTATTACTGAGGTGGTGGTCGTGAGGCCTTCACGGGGGAGGGGGAGGGGGGGCAACGGTCTGCCGGGGATGGTGGGGGACAGGGCTCTTGCGGCGCCCACCCAGGACGAGCACTGTCCCCAGCCCTGCCAGGGCAGATGGCCCAGATGTGGCCCTATTTCCTGCCTGGATCCAGCAGATTCCCGACCCAGCCTACCCTCGACCTGTGCCACGTGGGACAGAGACCAGCCCTCAGATGCCGGTTCTCACAGGAGTGAGGAAGAGCGGGTGGTGGGAGCTTCAGGAGGAAGGTCAGCCACGACAGTGTACAGGGCACCCCGAGGGCTCGCCACACGTCCCCAGTGGCGCTCTCCCAAAGCCGGGCTGCTGCTGAAGGCCAGTGGTCATCGTCACCCCAACACAAGTCACCAAGAGCCTCGTGGGCCAGTGTTCTTTCAGCAGACGCCTCCGTGGGCACAGGGGCCTTTCCTCCCCTCCCCACCCCAGTGCGAGGGTCCCAGCTGAATCCGAGGGGCCAGTGAGGCCAGCCCACCATCACCCTGACGGCCTCAGTCTCTGCCCTGCTTCCTCCCACGGCCTCCCAACCAGGCCCCTCATCAGAACCACCACGGAGCATCTAGGAAAATGCCCGCCACGCGGCAGGGGTCCCTCGGAGCACCAGCCTCACCCCAGATGGACAGGGGAGCGCTTCCTGAGCCGGGGTGGGAGGGGGGCGGGGCCCGCAGCCACAGGGCGCGGGGCACAGGGCGGGCCCCGAGAGCCAGTGGTCCTTCCGGGCCTGCGGGGCGGCTCACCTGGAAGATCTTCTGCACGATCCAGCCGTGGTACTTCTTGAGGGCCATCTCGTAGGCCTTGGTGGCGTTGACGCGGACGAGGCTGGGGTGGTTCTCATCGCGCTCGCCGTCGCAGATGCTCTGGAGGAACACCTGGATGAAGCGCAGGCCTCTGCAGCCGGAAGGGAGACTGCGCTTCAGGGCCCTGCATGCCCCCCTCGGCACCACCCACCAGCGCCGCACGCGGAGACTCGGATGCGCTCTGTATTAACCTCCTACAGTGAGCCGGGGGCATGGACACCCCAAAGGGGGTGATGATTCCTCTGCTGTCATGTGTCTACAACAGCTTCCGTGTAACGTGACTCCCCGGCTCACGTCACATGTCCCAAGTACCTTGTCTATACCAGGCCTGGGGCCAGTCCCTGTTGGGCTGTAAGGTCTATGAGGGCAGGGTCTGGGCCTGTCTTGCCTATTTGCCACATGGCCATCAGTGCTTGAGGAATGAAGCCAGTCAGTGCAGGGTTGAAGCTACAGCTCTGGTCCTCAAAGGGCTCAGGGACCATAGACCAGGGACATGCTAAGAACACAGGCGAGTTTGACCCTGTGGGTTCCCCGCCTCCATCACTGCCTGAGCCACGGTCTGCATCCTCCAGTGGCCACTTGAGCCCTTCCTCTGGGGTAGGATGATGCTTCAAGAGCCAGAAGAAGGGTGTGGGTCACGGCAGGGTGACCAAGCTGAAAATCAGATCAGTACTAGCCCTTTAATCCACATCATTTCATCTGCTCCCCTCAGCCCTGTGAGACTAAGTTCAGCATGATCTGCCCACTTCACAGAAGGGAACACAGAGGTACCCCAAAAGCTCAATCAAAGGCCGGGATGTGAACCCAGCCTGTCTCACTCCCCAGCTGGGGTCCTCTGCTCCCTGCCTGCAGGGCGGTAGGATTCAGGTTGGGGGGTTCTTAGGGGCAAGAGTTCTGGGCCCGAGGACTAAAGGAATAAAAGTTAAGCTTTATCACCTATGAGGTGAAGGGAAATCCTCCATGCTTGGATCATAACCCTCAACCATTGGGGATCAGCCTGGGGTGTGGAAGCGAGCTCGGGGTCCAGTCCCAGCCCTGCCCTGGCTGACCACCTCTCCTGAGCCCCTGCCTCTCCCAGCCCAAATGATCCCCCTCTAACCAGCAGCTGGGACGATTCCTTCTCAAGCCCCATCTTACCCTGTTGCCAATGGGCTTCATGCCCCTCAGTGGCTCCCTAGCACCCCTGAGGAGGCTGGAACTCATCCGTGTCCAATCCCATCTCATCTTTCCCTGCTCCTGCCTTGCATCCCGGGCCCTGGCTAGACCAGATCTTCCTGGAGGGGCAGATATGCTGTGCCTCTCCTGCCCTCCCAAGGCCTCTGCAAGGCCTCTTCCTCTTGGAACCCTCCTGTTCAGTCTTGGAGACCCTGCTTGGCGATCCTCCTCCGGGAAGCCCTCTCTGATTTCTCTCTGCTCCAGGGTCTGATATCCAGCTGTCAGGATCTGCCCACCAGCCTGACCCCTTGCCCAGGCTGTGATACCCTAAGAGGGACCACGCCTCTCCAAGCATCATCCCATGCACCCGGCACCATGCACAGCACACAGTAGGTGCTTATTATGTGCTCGATTTGTTGACATCCACCGGCATGTGCTCTCCCAGTCACTTGGCTCTGCCCACGTCTGATCTGGACACAAACAATCTAACTGATCTGAATGTCACTCTCTGGCTTGCTCTTCCTGAGAAACCTACGGAACCTGCCAATGGATAGACCCAGGGGCATTCCTTATTCCAGGTCTGTGAGTCTCTTGTTGACAGACAAGAGTAGGTGGGGACGAGTCACAAAATAGGCCATAAGGTTGTTAATTATAGCCCACTTACCCCCTGATGCCCACACAGGCCACACCCTCCAGGGAGCAGATTCTTCCTGCTCTGTTTCACCAAAGAAGTGCATGGGGGTGGGGGTGGGGTAGCTTCAGGGAATGGAGAGAGAGACAGGGGAAGAGCCCCTTTCCTGGCTTCTGACTCCAGGCCCCAGAGAAAGGGCAACATTGGGAACATCCGTGGGGCAGAGAATGGGTCCCTGGCTTCACAGCTGTTGCCAGGGACTGTGGAGTTTGCACAGCTAAAGGAGAATTCTGGAGCTGGTAGAGAGCAGCGTGATCTCAGCAAGCAAGCTGCCTCGGCTCTCTGAGCCTCAATGGCTTCATCTGTAAGATGGAACAATTGTATGCGGCTCCAAATATGTGCTATGAGGACAATATGTATCATGGTTACAAGCACCGTCAACTCTGGGGTAAGACTGTCTGAGTCCATATCCCATATCGGGGTACCCTGCCCCCAGGCCACAGGACGAATTTGTGCAAATTAGAGTTCTTTGTCCTCAAGATGCTGTATTTCTGTCAAGAAGCTCTCATAATATACAAATCTACCATGTGTGTGATGTGACCAGCCCTAGACGGAACATCTTTGTGCAGTGTACAACCTGAACAACTGTGCTCAGCCACTCAGTCCCAGCACTGCCCCTGTGCCCTGGGCATGTGATTTGGCCTCCAGAAGCCCCAGCGGCCTCCTCTGGGAGATGGGGATAACCACACCTAACTCACAGCACATGAAATGCGATTGGGTGTCTAAACAGCTTAGCACAACAGCCAGAGTACCCACCGGCTTGCTATGCCTCTGGTGGGGCTGGAACAAGCAAGGAAGCCTCATCATCAGGCTGGCCTTGGCCCCCCAGGGTGCTTTTTCTCTGTCACTAACTAGCTTTGCACAAGAAGAGCGCCTATGTGAAAGACAGGAAGTGCCCGTCCTGCCCCATCAGAGCAGACACCGTGGGGCAGTGGCGGGGTTGGCCGTCCCTCCTCTGCAGAGCAGGCCTCCGGGCCCACCAGCCACACACACCCAGCCACCCAAGCCCATCACCTCTTCAGCCACATCAGCGCCAGCGTGGCCCCCACTTTGGGCCACTCCGCTCCATACATTTCCTTCTCCACCTCCAGGATGTTCTGCAGGGTCCGGAACTTGGCCGGGTTGGTGTCATACACAGCTTTGATTTTCTGAAACGGAGCACACAGGGTTTCCCCCTTAGGAAGGCTGCCTCCATAGATGGCTGCCCGCGTGCTGGGTGGAGGAGCACCCCGCCAGAGCCTTGCTCTCCTGCCCCCCAGCGCCAGGACCTGCAGTGGGGCTTGTCAGCGGGGCTTGTCATAACAATAACCATGACCATTTGCATTTACAGGACTTGCGAAGAACTTTCTGGGCACAGCCTCATTTGATCCTCACGGCAACCCTGATGCTGCTGTCAGAATTCCAATTTGCAGATGAGGAAACTGAGGCTCAGAGAGGGGAAATGATGTGATCAAGGTCACACAGCTGGTGCAGGTGCGAGCGGGTTCCAGCACTGGCCAGGCCCCAGAGTCCACATTCTCCAACCACTACTGACAGCGCCTCAAACCCCAAGCATCTGAAGTTTCGCTTTGGTGGACAAATGGAAATAGGTTCTTAGGATTCTGAGATGTCCAGGAAGAAGGCTCCTGAGTTGGAGCCAGGCAGTTTGGATGTGAATTCCACCTCTGCCACTTCCGTGCTATGAGCCCCTCGACAGCTCTGAGCCTCAGCTTCCTCGTCTATAAAATGGGGATAATGACACAGAACCAGCCTCAGAGTGGATCCTCATGGGGGGAGGGTCAGTGGCTAGGGGATGCCATCTGGAACTCTCAGGACTGGGGAAGGGAAGGGCAGGGTCAGTGCACCTGTGGACCTTGGAGTTTATTTTTTGTTTGGTAGAGTGACTACAAGAACCAGTAGGTTCCTTCTCAGGTCAACCCTCCAGACTGTGGTCCTAGCTTGGCTATGACTGGATGGCATGACCGCAAAGAGAACCAAGAACCTGGAGCTCCAAGTCAGAGAAGCTGGGGCCCAGGCCCATTTCCACATCTCCTTCCTGTTCCTCGGCCTGGGGAACTTGCGGCAGGGAGCAGGGCACTGGTGACGGGACGGGATTATAGACTCCTGATCTGGGTACCAGGGCTGCAGGGCCAAGTACGTACTGTGATGTTGCCACTTATGTCCACCTTGATGGGAGTAAACACTGCGGAGCCGAGGCAATCTGGGGACAAAACAAGAAGAGAGATTTAGATTCCCAACGAGGGTGATATTCAGGACCTCCATGGGCCATGGGGACCGGAGGGGAGGTCACTTGGTGTGTTTAAGGAAAGGCAGAGCTGTTTGTTAAGTGTTAAAATGGTTCATGGGCAATTTGGAGTTCTGGGCTCTGAGTGAGACCAGTTTCTTACTGCAGGACTTGTCAGAACCTTTAAAATACACCTGGACTAGGACTTCCCTGGTGGCCCAGTGGTTAAGACTCCACAGTCCCAAGGCAGGGGGCCCGGGTTTGATCTCTGGTCGGGGAACTAGATCCCGCAAGCTGCAACTAAGAACCCACATGCCGCAACTAAAAGAGGCCGCATGCCGCAACTAAGACCTGGTGCAGCCAAATAAATAAATAAATACTAAAAAAAAAATACAACTGGACTATCTAGGGGGCAAACCGTTTTGTCCACAGCACCCTCTCTTCCTAAGACAAAATGTTCTATATTTGCACCATCTAACATGGGCCACATGTGGCTATTGAGCACTTGAAATGTGGTGAGTATGATCGAGGAACTGAATTTGTAATTTGATTTAACTTTCATTCATTTAAATTTAAATAGCCACATGTGGCCAGTGGCTACCAAATTGGACAGCACAGTGTAGAGTATCCTGCAGAACTAATACTCTAAGAAACCATCTTGGCTGACAAGGCGGAGGCCACTAATGAACCAGCTGGCCAGGAGGCAGCTCGAGGAATCTTACGAGCTGAAAGAAGAGCTTGTTCACCAGCTTCTTTTTTTTTTTTTTTTTTTAATTTTTATTGGAGTATAGCTGCTTTACAATGTTGTGTTAGTTTCTACTGTACACCAAAGTGAATCAGTTATATGTATACACATATCCCCTCTTTTTTGGATTTCCTTCCCATTTAGGTCACCACAGAGCACTGAGTAGAGTTCCCTGTGCTATACAGTAGGTTCTCATTAGTTATCTATTTTATACATAGTACCCACAGTGTATATATGTCAATTCCAATCTCCCAATTCATCCTACCCGCCTCATTCACCAGCTTCTAAGGAGGAAGTGAGCTGGCGACCCAGAGGCCCCACCGTTCTGAGGTTCTGCGTAAGAGCCCAGGAGAACCCACCAGGAGTGGGACTCTGGTCACTTAACAGAGCTCGATGAACTGGGGCTCCATACCTGCTCTGCACACACTGGCAGTGTGGGCTTAGTCATGTCCCTTCTGCTCTCTGAACCTCAGCCTTCCCATCCAGCAAATGGGTCAACAGAACCGATCAGAGCTGCTGTGAGAATGATGTGAAACAACCCACTTCCAAGACACATATTTTGTTCACCTCTGGAATCGGAATGTTCTTAATCGGAGGCGTTTTTCCTGTCTTGGTGGTTCATAAAACAACAGAGCATTTTAAAATAGGTGGCACCTTTGAGTTGATGAAATGTGGACCTAGAAACTGGCAGTGCCTGGAACTCAGGACTCCATGGGAAATGTGAGCTGACTGTGGACTGTCTCTTCTCCTTTCCCTCCTCTGTGATCCCCCAGCAGGCTGGCACAGGGACCAGAGACAGCCCACAGGTCAGAGCTCCCTGCTAAGGGCTGGGCACGGAGGAAACACATGGGGAAGGGCCGGTTCTCTCCTGAGCAGACTCAACAAGGACTTCACCTCAGAGCCTGAAGACAGCCGTGCTTCCCCAACACCTCTCACCGTCCTCGATACAGAGCCCAGGGGGCAAAGATGCCCAAGCAGGCCACAAGTGGGTACCAAACCCACGGCGGGGAAACACCGGCGCCAGCTTCCCCTTGTCCGCTGGCCAGGCTGGGGCCTCGGTGCGCGTGCCAACTGACCGCATGGGGCGGAGGACTGGGGGAGGGACACCTGTGGGCTGAATTCCACCCAAGGTGACCCAGCACAACTGGCCGGCCATCTGGAACATTCTAATCGCAGCTGTTACAAAAAAGGTGCATTAGGGAAACAGCAATGGACGTTATAAATGAAATACCCCAAAACCCAATGGAAAGAAGGTCGGGTAGATATCCAGACACCCTGGGTTTGAATCCAGTTGAGCAAGTCTCCTGTGCCTCAGTTTCCTCACATGTCAAATGGGGCAGCAGTGGTACTTGTTTCATAGGGTTGACGTGGGGATTAAAATGCACGCACTGAACGCATTTAGCAGAGTGGCCAGCACAGGAACCCTCAGTACATGAACTGTGACCATCTTTATGACTTTGTAGCATGACCAGGGCCAGGCTCCACGGTCCAGCAAATGTCACCCAGGCTCAGAAGGCACCAGGTCCTTCAGGACCTCCACTGAGTGGGAACACTGGGCCTGTGCCCCCTACCACCTCTACTCTCCTACTTCCCGACTGAGGCCCTCATGGGGCCCGGGGTGGCTGCTTTGCCCGGCTGCAGGCTCCCGGGCACAGAATCCTCGGGCAGAGAGGTGAGCCCACTGCTCTCAGCTACCGGCCTCTCTCTCATGCCTGTGGGAGCACATTTCCCACCACAGGGCTAGGCTGGACCTCCCCCGGGGTGGCCACAGGAGCTGCTCCGAGGTGCTGGGCGGGGGGATGCAGGCTGCCTGTCCCACCTGATCCTGGGCACTCTGGATTCCCAGGTGGACCTGCCAAGGGCATTAATGAGGTAATGATTCCACCCACCCTTTCATCTTCCCTGATGTATCGCTGACCTCACCCTGCAAGGCCAACCTGGGAGGCTGTGCAATTTGCTAGCCCTGCAACGTGTTCTCTCCCGGGACATTTACCACCGACTCCCCCAAAGGACAACACATTCCAGACTTAAAATAAGAATGCAGGGAATTCCTGGCGGTCCAGTGGTTAGGGCTCAGCGCTTTCCCTGCTCAGGGTAAGGGTTCAATCCCTGGTTGGGGAACAAAGATCCCGCATGCCAAGCAGCGTGGCCAAAAAACAAATAAATAAAAAGAAACCTCCTTAAAAAAAAATAATAATGCAAGACAGCCAGGACTCTCCACCACTGGAGACTCTTCCCCTCCTGACTGTGCAACCAAGGGTCACCAATTCCGAGCCTCACAGGAGCCGGGCAGGTGCCATGGATGGGCAGCATAGGGACTGGCTAAACCCTTCCAAAGGGGGACTTCCCTGGTGGTGCAGTGGTTAAGAATCCACCTGCCAATGCAGGGGACACGGGTTCGAGTCCTGGCCTGGGAAGATCCCAGATGCCGCAGAGCAGCTAAGTCTGTGCACCACAACTACTGAGGCTGCACTCTAGAGCCCAAACGCCACAACTACTAAAGCCAGCGCACCTAGAGCCCGTGCTGTGCAACAAGAGAAGCCACCACAATGAGAAGCCCGCGCACCGCAACGAAGAGTAGCCCCCGCTCGCCGCACCTAGAGAAAGCCAGCGCGCAGCAACGAAGACCTAGCCCAGCCAAAAAACCAAACAAACAAAAAAACCCTTCCAAAGGGATGGCCAATGGCCTCACCTCCACATCTTTAAAAACGTATGTTGTCCAACGACATGAGGTGGATGGATGGATGGATGGATGGAGAGGTGGATAGACAAGTATGGTCAGGTATTAATGGTAGGCTCTAGGTGGCAGATTCATGAATATTCACCAGAAAATTCTTTCAATTTTGCTGTACGTTTTATTTTTTATTTATTTTATGGGTATACTATTTTATTAACATTTACATTTCACCAAGAGTTCGCTAGCCATTTGTTCAGAGTTTTAAAGACAAAACGGGCAAACAGCTTTAAGGCTGCGATGTATTCAACACTGCACCATATATTCACCAACTAGACAATCGAAGGGGTATGACTATACCCTTAGGAGCACCAAGTATAGGAACAAGCCCTGGAATTGGAAGACAAACCTGACAAGCCATTCAGGACTGAACAGAGGTCTTTGGTTGCTGACAGAATCTCCCCTTGACTTCAGACTTGAGACAAACCGAGGGAGTCTGTCAGTATACACAAACCACTGCCTTCAGTAACAGGATGGACTGGCCAGAACCAATTCAGGTCGTGGGGGCCAGTCTGAAGTGAGCAGGGTTGGCTGGAGGCGGGAAATGTCGCAGCTGAAGGCCAGCACCGGCAGATGACAGCAGCCATCTTCTAAAAAGCGCTGATTTCTACACAAGTTCCTAAGATGCTTTTCCCAAACAGGGTTGCTGTATGTTTTAAATTTTTCATATATAAAGTTGGAAAAGAATGGCAGACTTGGGACTTCCCTGGTGGTCCAGCAGTTAAGACTCTGCGCTTCCACTGCAGGGGCACGGGTTCGATCCCTGGTGGGGGAACTAAAATCCCACATGCCGTGCGGCACAGCCAAAAAAAAAAAAAAAAAAAGAACAAGAATGTCAGACACTTTTTTCTGCTCATAAAAGTCATACTTCTTCCTTCCACTTTTTCTCCAAGTCCACTGCACTGCTACTGTGATTGTGGTTCCACGTGTAACTCTGTTTTCCACCCATCCCTGCCATGGGCTTGAGCTCAGAGAGGGCAGAGACCAGGGGGCCTCAGTCCGCCTCTGTGCCCCCAGCCCCTGGCACGGAGCTGGACCCCAGCATGAACGAGGGGGCAGATAATAGGAAACGTGAATCTAGAGGCACATTTCCTGCCAGGTTCTTTTTCTAGCCACTTTCTTATAGTGAAGATTGACCCAATGCACCGGGTCTAAGGACCCATGCGACTGACATGGCAGAGGCTATGGGAAGGGGCTTTGGCCTCAGTTTCCCCGCCTGGAAAGGGACCACCCCTGTAGAGTTGCTTTGATGGGGCAGGCGCCATATGTGCCAAGTGAGGGCCCTGAGCCTGGCCGTGATTTGATTCCCACCACCGGCTGATGTTCGAGTAAAGCCATCCCACGTTGGAGATGCGGAAGCAGGGCTTGGTGACAGATCATCATCAACCACGCGTGGGTGGCTTCCTAGCTTTTCCCAGTGACTCAGGTCACTGGGCATGCATTTTAGACATGCACAGAATGTTATTCAGCTGCCCTGGCTCTAGAAACGGCTCTTGTGTGGTTCTGAGTGCCCGCCCCACCCCGCGATGGCGGGGAGAAAGGCTTTTTGTTTCGCCTTCTCCCGACAGCATGTCACTCGGGTCATGAGGCTGCCGTGGTCGGCAGGAGCCGGGCCCCAAGGCAGCTGTTCTTGTGCGTCGTGGCTACCACGCAGGGACAGAGCTTCTGCTCTACTGTAGGGTAGGATGTGGGGTCTGGATGGACTTCTGGAGCCAATTGTAGAGCAGAGGCAAGAGAGGGGAGAGTCGAGGGCTGGGAGATGGACCCCAGCAGAGGGAGGTGGTGAGGCCGACCGACCTCAGAATCCACTTCCCCGCTGCATGGGGCCGGAGCGAGGGGGCGATTGCCGGCAGGAAAGGCATCACTGTGTACACGTAGATGGGCACACAGGAGTCGGGCTGGCAGCATCTGGGGGTGGGCCGCCTGTGATTAGGGCAGGAGCACGGTTGTGCTCCAGAGCTCCAGTCCTGGGTTTGGCTCTCAGCTCTGGTGTCTGGACAAGTGCCTGAACCACGCTGGGCTCAGGCCCCTCCCTTTCCAGAGCCCTGAAGTGCTGGGTAAACAGGAGGTGCTCCAGGTAAGCTGAAGCCAGCTTCAACAAGCCTCATGGAAGGCCCTGGGCTTATGTTTGCTTTGGCGCAGCCCGAGGCCGCCAGGCCCAGAAGAGCCAAGTGACTGGCCCAGGGTCACACAGCGAGAGTCAGGCACACAGACACAATTAGCCAAGGCTGGTGCCACCACTCCCTCTAGTCTTTCTTTCTAGGACATTTCTACCTGTGTGTGTGAACTCAATAAAAGCGAAAGGACTCTGACGGGAAAACCCTGAAATGATTTGAACCCCCAAGCACACCGTGGCCTAAGCCTTGAAACTCAAACTGGCCGCTGCTCTGGATACGACGCGACATGCTTCTGGAGGGTTATCCAGCTTTACCTTTCCTACAGAATGCAGGCCTGCCTCAAAATTATTACCTTTCTTGTTTTACCTGTTTTGCAGTTAACCCGAACTTGTTTTTCATTGTTGTCAGCCAACAGGCTCTTTAGAATGACACCCAGAACCTGCCAGAAGGGAAGGGCAGGGGGCGGGGGGTGGGGGGCGCGGGTGGTCAGGTGCTTTTCTCATTCATCAAAGGAAGTTGTCTCAAAAACAAAAGAAAAATCAGATACAATTTCACCATCTCACTTCATGGAACCAACTCTAATGGGCACGGATTCCAAACACAGTCAAGCCTTGGTTACCCGGAACATGTTGGCAAATGGCCCCTTCTATTTAGAAGACTTTTCTAACCATGCTACTCAACCCAAAAGGCATAAGGAAAAGACCAATAAGTCTGATTACAAAACCCGGAAACCTTCTATATGGGATGGGATTGGGGTGGGGGGAAATCCCATCACCAATCCAAGCCAAAGAGCAAACTGATTGGGGGAGGGGATGACTTGTGTAACAAATGTCATAGACCAAAGACTATCATCCCTAATACGTAAAGAGCTCGAACAAATCAGTAAGAAAAGAACAACAACCACCTTACAGAAAAATGGATAATTAAAAGAAGAAAGGAAAAGACATTTAATCTCAATAATAAAAAGAAAATAAAGCAGTGATATATTTTCCATCTACCAAATTTTATGAATGTACCAACTTTCACATTCAGCCATTCTGGATGGAACTTCTCAAAATGTAACTCAAACGTCCCTGCTTTTGTACAGCAAGCCATTTGCAGTTTTCTAAACAGGGCCATCATCAAAAACAGGAATTACGATAAAGGTGTGACCCAGTGACGTCACAGGCCCCCTCAACTCTTCTCTAAATGGCTCTACATGGTATGTTTTCAGGGATTTAGGACAGCTTTGTGTAGTTTTTTAAAAAACTCCTCTTGTTTTCTCTGCAGTGCTTTGATTCTGCTAGATACTTGGAAAACAAATAGCCAACTTTGTCATCATTGCCTGCAAAATAAGAGGAAACAGGCACCAAGCAAGCATTCTGTGCATGACCTCTGTGACAGTTCTGCCTGGGTCTCTGTCATAGTTCAGATGGTTGAGATTGCCCAGACAGCAGAATTCCCCGTAAGCCAGCAGTCACCATATGCCACACAGAATCACATTCACTTCCTCTTTTTCTGGCCTCAGTGTAGTTGGAAAGCACCTGCCATCATGCTCTGAGCAAGCCTCCAGCACATATCTGGAAATTTCCATCCAAGCTGCCCCTCAATGCCTACCTCTTCAGACAACCATATCTTCCAACAGGTGATGTTCCCAACATCAGGCAAGAGGGTGAGAGAATCGCCCCCGCCCTGGCCCCGCCCTCTCATTTCATCTCAGGAATAATTTTCCTTCAAGAACAAAAAGCATTCCATTTTTAAGATGCACAGCTTCACTTTCAGCCTGTGTGATTCAGTGTGGGAATACCAGACCCAACCCATAAATATTTATTTGAAAAAGGCAGAAGAGGGTACCTGTGTCATGACTCTAGGAGCCTGGTTTGGGGAGGTTCTATTTCAAATTCAAATTTTTTTCAATAGCTAGATAATAAGGTTTCGTTGTTAAACACATGGGGCAGATTAACTTCACAGATCCTGGGTTAATGGGAGGCACTCAAATTACAGCTGATGGAGATGAATCATTTATTAATCGTGTGTGTGTGTGTGTGTGTGTGTGTGTGTGTGTGTGTGTGTGTGTGTGTGTGTGTGTGTGTGTGTGTGTGTGTGTGTGTGTGTGTGTGTGCTCTCTCTCTCTCTCTCTCTCTCTCTCTCTCTCTCTCTCTCTCTCTCTCTCTCAGTCTGCAATAAGGCCTATTTTGAAGCATAAGAGCCCTGAGAATGCCCACCTTCCTGAAACTAGTTCCCATTCTAAATTCTACTATCCTAATATCTAAGAGAAAAGAATGTTTACAAAATGATGCTTTTAAAAATCACCCCCATGGGGGCTTCCCTGGTGGGTGTCCCGGTCCGGGAAGATCCCACATGCCGCAGAGCGGCTGGGCCTGAGCCATGGCCGCTGAGCCTGCGTGTCCGGAGCCTGTGCTCTGCGGTGGGAGAGGCCACAACAGTGAGAGGTCTGCGTACCGCAAAAAAAAAAAAAAAAAAAAAAAAAAAAAAAAAAATCACCCCCATGACATGCCAACTCTCTTTATCCAAAATTGACCCCTTTGGCAAAAACCAGCCTTCAATCGGGAATGCAGATGGGAAAATGATTTCTCTTACTTGCTGTGTGGCCTGGGAGAATTTAGTTAAACTCTCTGAGCTGCAGTTTCTGCATTTGTAAAATGAGGCTAATAACAGGCCTCACCTCATAGTTTCTGGCTAAATTTTTTAAAAAGTATTCTTTATGATTATAACTATTATTATACATCATATCATCATTCTTTAGAGAAGAAATCCAGAAAAGAGTGATTCCAATGATTAAGAAATCGAAAGAGAGGAAGGGAGGGAGGAGAGAGAGGTAGGGAAAGAAGGTGTTATCAGTTAATGGATACGGGTAAAATTAACAGGAGCCCTTCAGTTATAAATAAGGACCATGTATTCCTGACCATTAATGTCTGAGATCTCAGAAGGGAGTGGAGAAAGGAACTCGGGGGAACAGTAATGCAGAAAAGGAATCATTTCTGAGCCAGGGGAAGTGTGACTTCTGACTGCGGAACTGCGGGGACAGAAAGCAGAGGTCTTACAGGACCCTGGAGAGGGCCGATCCGTTGTAATGACTTTTTAAAAAAAATTTATTTATTTATTCATTTAATTTTTGGTTGCATTGGGTCTTCGCTGCTGCACGTGGGCTTTCTCTAGTTGCAGTGAGCAGGGGCTACTCTTTGTTGCAGGGCGCAGGCTTCTCATTGTGGTGGCTTCTCTTGTTGCAGAGCACAGGCTCTAGGCGCGCGGGCTTCAGTAGTTGTGGCTCATGGGCTCTAGAGCGCAGGCTCAGTAGTTGTGGTGCACAGGCTTAGTTGCTCCGCGGCATGTGGGAATCTTCCCGGACCAGGGCTCGAACCCATGTCCCCTGCATTGGCAGGCGGATTCTTAACCACTGTGCCACCAGCGAAGCCCCCGTTTTAATGACTTCTAAAAGCTCAGATACAGTTAACACTGTAACAATTTTTTTAAAAAACCCTGTTACAAGTAACTCTGTAAGAATGTAACACAAGGAGTTAACATCCATCCAGGCCATTTTAAAACTGAAACAATGCAACCTACATTTCCATTCTAATAAGCTCATTGAAATAAGCACACTGCCAGATGAGAACTTACTTCCTATCATTTCCCCTCCCCAACAAACAGCTCAAAAAGGCCCTTGCTGCTCTGGAAGACCTGTGGCAGGGCTGGCCCCCTACAAAGCCCTTACTAGCTGTGTGACCTGGTTAAATCCCTCCACCACTCTGAACCTTGGTCTCCTCTTCTGTAAAATGACACCAATTCCTCCTAATTCATAAGGTCATGATAAGGGCTGGAAATGAGATATCGGCTAGTTCGATGCTTGGCACATGGGAGTCACTCAAATCAGGGGTTATGCTAGCTATGATGGGGTCACGCATTATACTTTACAAAGCCCTTTGGCACGCATTCTTTTCATTCCCTTTCAAGTCCCATGTTGGCTGGGCACCTACGCTCTGCCAGGCACATTGCTGGGGCCTGGGAGGCGATTCACAATGGGGCACTGTTCCTCCAGGAAGCCCTATGTGACAGACACCCCACAGATGAGGAATGAAACGGGGACTGGATGAGCCAGCAGGTGACAGAGTGGACGTTCGGGTCTTTTCCCTCTTTCTTCTCCATCCTCTTCCCTCCAGGAGCAGAGGCCAGACCTCAGTCCCTGACCTCAGGGCCGGACTTTTCTGAACCCAGAGGATCAAGAGGATTTCAACCTTATCACTGGGGGAACAGAGCAGCTGGGCACCTTTTGTCCATGCTCTGCACTGGCCTTTGGATGTTATAAGTGAGAATTGCTTCAGTAGCCAGGCAGCTCAGCTGGCCCCAAGCCCTGGCAGCTGGTCACCAAGAGCCAGAGGCAGCTTGTTTTTGCAAGAACCTTGTTTCCCAAGGGCTGTGTGGCAAGAAGTGCAGATTCTAAAGGTCTGAGGATGTCTGTCCCACCTGTGCAAAAAGATGGAGTGATTCTGGGCATTGGGTGCCAACATCACCTGGGGGAGGCCGCCTCCATCGGCCCTCCTGGGAGGCCCGCCTTCCCCCTTGTACAGTTGGGGCTGCAGGCTCAGAGAGGGGAAGCACTAGGGCATGGACACACAGCTGGGGCACCATGGAAGCAGCACTCAAGCTCAGGCTGGCTGCTTGATGCCAATATCCATCTATCTAGAGACTTCGATTCATGGACTTCAGTGGACAATAGACCCAGGTTCAAAGCAACTTCTTCCCTCTAAGCCTCTAAAGCAGCCAGCTCATGGGCTGTTACACAGACAGACGGGATAAGACAACAGGGCCAGCGGCAGCCCTCTATACAGGTGTTAACTTGGCTCTAACTTGGGCCAGGTGAGCTCATGAGTATGTCTCACCAGCACGCAGTAGGTACTCCTCAAGGCTAATGAATCCTCATTCACTACTTGCAAACACACTTCCAATGGATGAGAGGAGTCTGCAGGCCGGTTCACACTTGCAAAACCCATTGCTGAAAGTGACTTATCCACTGCCCTCCGCAAAGTACATTGTTTCCTCCTCCTAGAAGCGGTCTACTTCCGGTTCCTACAGCATCCAGCTCTCAACAGACACTCAACCAAAATGATAACTAACCTGCTATTGGACGAGGGTTAACACAGTTTCTTGTTTCTCTTTCTTGGGATATTCTATACAAAACCAAAAATAAACATATATTTGTATCAACTTAAAAAACAAAAACCAAAAAAATTTTGGTCCCAAGTCCTGAAAGGTTCTTGTTGCAATGGTAGGAACAACTACTTAGAGGCCAAGGGGCTGTGGGTGGGGCTGGTCCCCAGGCGGTTAACTCAATGTCCCAATTAAAGGAAAAACTGAGCTGTCTGGGGCCTCCCCACTGGATGACTTCCATGCCCCAGCTATCAAATCTGCGTTCAAATAGGCAAGAGATATGGTCCCAGCTTGGCAAGATGACTATGAGGCACCCGGCTCCAAGGAAACCTGCATAGCTGGTCTGGGGTTCCCAGCGTCTTGGATAAGCCACAGTGGAGCCAGCAGAGCTCCTGGACTTCGGTGGCCAAACAGGCTGGCTCCACTGACCAGATAGGAAGCCAGGAAAGCAGGCAGGCACAATAGCAAAAGCACTGCATAAGGAGTCCAGAGGCCTGAGTTCTAGTCTGGCTCTGTGGTCAATTGCTGGCTGTGTGACCTTGGGCAAGTCACCTAACCTTTCTGGCCTTTGTTTCTTTGGCTGTAAAACAAGATAATTCTGTGCCTCTGGGCCTGCCATTCCCCCACCCCCACCCCCCGCCAAATAGAACTAGCATTGAACGAAAGTGATGCAAAACCACTCTTTCTGGGGCTACTCTAGGACTGTTTCATGAGTGTCAGATATCTGTAAGGCTCAATTCTATGGACATCCATTTAATTAAGCTAAGAAGCCTGAAAGAAGTAAAATCACCCCCGGAATCTGGATCTCAAGAACCAAGAGGTAGAAATCATTACTTTCAGCTCCTGCATCTTTGGTTGCTCCCTAAACGGTGAGAGCAAACAGGTGTCACCTCATGCATCAATTCTAATGGACCTCGGAGTGGCTGAGGCTGTGTTTAGACTTAAAAGGGAAAAAACCAGTATCATGATTGATTATTAATGTCTGCCATGGGTACAGGATATGAGTTATGTATCTTAATTGGATTCTACATTTTAACTTAGAAAGAGAGAAGAAAGCAAAACACTTTTAGAAGAACCCAGAAAAATGGGAATGGAACCAAAAGCATTCACTCGACAAACATCACTAGCTCACCAAGTGCACTGAAATAACTCAAAGTGTCAGAATGGGGTAGATTCCATGGGAGTCAGGAAAGATTTTCCAGATGAGGTGACCCCTAAGCTGATTCCTTAAGGATAAGTGGAACCCAGCCAGGTGAAAGGAAGGTGGTGGGCCAGAGAGGAGTGGTACCCCAGGCAGAGAAACTGACGCGGGTAGAGTGCCAGAGGCAGATGATGGCATGGTACCCTCTGTGGGGCTGCAAGCCATTCAGAAAGGTTACAGCACAGATATCAAGGCAGGGTAACAGGGAGCCACTGAGGCTTCTAGGCAGGGAGTGACAAGACTAAATGATTAAGCCCCTCCCTCCCCCTCCCTCCACTCCCCCCCATCCTCCAATTGCAAATGCTCTAGAACAGCTGCATAATTGACCATAAAAGATTAGAGAGCAGGGCCTCACAGTCAGCTGCAAACTGATCAGTCAGAGGTGAGATCCAATTACTGGGTCAAGGTAGAGAAAGAAGATGCACAAAGGGCTGACCTCTAAGTGGACATAGCATAGACCTATACAGCTCGGGAGACTCAGGCTGGAGATATGGAAGAGTTAGTCCAGGATGCAGATGTTCTGAGCTACATCTGACCTGCAGCCCGAAGAATCAACATTCGTCAAGCCCAACCAATTCTGTCCCAAACCACCACCGATGATGGTTTAAGAAATGGAGTTGTGCTAACAGGTTAAAAGCCTTCACACCCTTCGACCCAGCAATTTCCCTTCTAAAAATTAGAAATAACCAAAGAAGTATGCAAAGAAATATATACAAGAATGTTCACTGTAGCACAGTTTACGAGAGCAAAAAAACAAAAAGGAAGCAATGTAAATGTCCAACAGCAGGGGATTGGTTAAATAAATTATGTCCACATTCAAACAATGAAGTTCTAGGCAGCTATGAAAAATGCTGATTGATGGGTAAAGGTGGTTATGCTATATTGTTGGGTGTAAAAAAGCAGCTTATACATTTCCCCTTAAACATAGATAAAGATATAAATGGGTCTGGAATGAAAATACTCTGAAATGTCAGCATTGATTCTCTCTCAAATAACAATAACAACAACAACAAACTCTGCCTCAGAAGGTTGTGAGAGGATTAAGTGAATTAGTCTACACAGAATGCTTAGCACACAGTAAATGCTCAATAAATGGCAGGGAGATTTTTAATTTATCATTTCTTCTTGCTCAATTTTCCTTGGAGAAACAGATCTTCCTTGCAGAATTAAAATACTTTTTAAAAACACAGCTTTCAGCCCTCTGCCCTATTTATACCAAGAGCAGTAGCTCTCAACCAAGGGTAACTCGGTCTCCCTGCAGATATTTTTGGTTGTTACAACTTGGGGAGATGGGGTGCTACTGGCATCTGGTAGAGAGAGGCCAGAGATGCCACTAAATGTCTTACAAAGCACAGGACAGACCCCCCACCCCAAAGAATGGCCCAGCCCCAAATGTCAGCAGTGTCACGGTGGAGAAACCCTGATTTGGAGGAAACCGGCACCGAATGCCTTTCAGACTTCTTGTGTCCATAATCCCAGGCCTGCTCCATTCCAGAAACACACCACCCAGATCATCCAGGGGACCAGACGTTCCCAAGACCTAGACAAAGCCCATGTGTCAGAGCTGACGGCGGATCTCCATCGACCCTTGAGTGCCAGAGAAAAGCCACTGGTGGGGGCATCCTCCTAAACCTTAAACCCTCAGGAGGAACTCTCCCCCAGGAAGAGCCTCATGCTTCAAAATGGATCATCACGTTTTTTTGAATAGTGCTAAGAATTATCCTCTGTGGGCCAACCCACTGAGGCCTCTGTATAAATGGTGCTTCTGTCAACAGATGTGACGGCCCACAGCAGCCGGCTCGCAGCAAAGACAAGGGTCTTTTGAAATCAGGGAAAGGAGGAGGGGGTGCTCTCCAGCAGGGGCACCACATCACCGCCAGCTCCAGCCGCCACCACCCCCCTTTCCTCTAAAACCGGCACGATAATCGCATCAAAGGAAGGAGCCCCCAAATGCAGAACTGATGGGCAACCTTGCTGAAGATGAGGGAGGAAAGGGCCACAGAGCTTAACTCGGGGTCTCTCCACCTTGAGATCCAGCTAACATTTGGGGTTGCATCAGTTCTTTGTGGTGAGGGCTGTGTGTGCACTGGAGGATGTTTTGCCCACTAGGTGCCAGTAGCATCTCCCCGTGCCCCTCACCATCCCGCCCGCCCCCCCCCCCCAGGTTGTGACAACCAAAAATGTCTCTAGATATTGCCAGATGTCCCCTGAGGAGGCGAAACCACCCTCAGCTGAGAACGACTAGCTTAAACAGATTCTGAATCCTTGTTCAGGGCAAATGCTCATAGAACCAAGGAGGGGGGAAAAACCTGTCACAAAAATCAACAACTCCTCAATGCTCAAACCAGATAGCTCCCAAGCTCCTGCCTGGAGAGTCAGTGTTATCTCAACACTGAGATACAGAAAATAAGAATGTTTTATACATTTAACAAGTTCTGACTGAGCACCTACTGTGTGCCAGGCACTGTTCTGGGTACCAGGGATGTAACAGTGGATGTAAAAGAGCCAGGTCTGAGAATCGTACAAACCAGCCAATGGCACTCACTCAAATACTACTCATTAATCAATCATCCACTCTATGAAGGAACCAAAACTGAATCCAGGAACTTGTGTAACAACCACACACCTCCCCCTGCCAACAGCTAAGATCTATTTGGCACTTAAGGCCTCAGAACTTTACACACACCACCTCATTTACTCTTTGCCGCTAGCCTAGGAGATCAGCATGCCCATTTCACAGACGGGGATGCTGAGGCTCAAGAGGTGGAGGAGGAGAGTGGGCACACGACTCCACGTAGTCACAACCACCCCAGAGCCCACGGCACTTCAGGGACTACTGCCCACCGTGAGCTCTGGTCACCCACTGGGGGGAAAGGGAGTGACTGCCCCGGGTGCCACTTCCCTTCAGTCCAAGTCAGTGTCAAGGTTCTGTCAGTTTGCGGGTTTCAGCAAGACTCTGCCCGCCGGACTGGTCTCTTCCTGCAAGGCCACCAAATGAAACAGCAGGGCGGGGCGCTGGGCAAGCGCACATAGAAGAGGAAAAAGCAGAGCTCAGGTTGCACCCTTTACTCAGGACCAGCAAAGCAAAGGGCAGGGGCCGATGGTACTGTCTTCTGTTTCCCATTTTCCATCCAGGGTGTGGGCTGGGCTGAGGGGTGGGAGAAAGGAAGGTCTGCAACCAGCTCAGGGCTCCTATGACCTCCCAGGGCATGACATATGGAGGAGGGGTCTTTTCCTTTTGGACCCCATCCCAAGCACTCCATGTCTGATGTCACCCCACATAGCAGCCCCCCTGTCCTGACCCCTGTTCTAAATGGAGGGAAAGCTTTAGGTGGTTCTCCCTAGGAAGGGGCCCCAGAGTTTTGCGACTCCCTCCAAAAGGCCCCTCCTCACCCTGCCAGGCTTCCTGCCCTTGGAGTGGGGGTGGTGGGTGGTGTCTCTGATCTGGAATGAGGGAATTCTAAGGAAAGAAGTGTTCACAAGGTCCCATGAGGGAGAGGCTGGGAGAATTTACAGAAAAGGGGGTTTATGAAATGGGGGGGGGATTCATTTTAAGGGGAGGGAGTTGAGAGCCACTCTGAAAGGGAAGAGGGGGATGACAGGGTGAGAGATGTTTTCGGGGAGATGGAGGATTGGGGATTTGGAAGAGTAGGGGTGTTTGTGGGGAGATGGCAGACTGGGGTGCACAAGGGGGCGGAGAACTGCGAGCATCTGAAGGACATGTTGGCATGTGAGGTGTCTGGGGAGACAGAGGGTTGGGAGAGTCTGAGGGAGATGGAGGATTTGGGGATGTCTGGGAAGAGATGAAGGATGTGGGGATGTCTGGGAAGAGATGAAGGATGTGACATGTTCGGGGGAAAGAGGATTTGGGAGCGGGCCGAGATAGGGAAAATTTGGGGTGCTTGGAGAAAAAGGGGATCTCGGGTGCGTGGGGAATTAGGATTTGGGGTGTCTAGTTGAGGGATGGTTGGGGGTGCTCGGGAGAAGGAGGATGCGGGTGCGCTCTGGGTCAGGGCTGCGGGCCATCTCCCCTCTTCACCCCGGCTCACCGAAGAAGGGCGGCAGGTGGGACACCGCCTCCAGGAAGGGCCCCGTCTCGATCTGCTTGTCCGCGGGCAGCGGCTTCAGCAGGTGCTCCGCCAGCAGCGCCATTTCGGGGTCGAGGCCCTTGGTGATGCCCCAGCCGGCGCCGCGGGCGTCCACGCCGCCCCCCGGGCCGCCGCCGTCAGCTCCGGGGCCGTCACTGCCGCCCGCCGCAGGCTCAAGGGACGCCAGCGTCGCCACTTCCGCCCGCGCCGCGCCCGCGTACACGAGCGCTCAGCGCCGCCCGCCGGCAGAGCGCCTCAGCTGCCGGACGCCCCGCCCCGCCCGTCCGCCCGTCCGCCCGCGCCCAATCGTCGCCCACGGCCGCGGGCCTGCGCGTCACCATTGGCCGAGGGGCGGGGCTAGCGCGCCCGGCGCGAAAGCGCGCCGACTCGTGGATCTAGGTACGCCCAGGTGAGCCGCTCCCAGGTGACCCGTCCTCAGGTGTGTTACCTGCCGCCCCCCGCATGGCACCCCCCACAACCAGGCGGGCTGGCTCGGGCCGGGTCCTCGCCTCATGGGCGAGGTCACAACTCACAACCCATCCACCAGCCCAGGTTACAGCCCAATCCAGCCAGCGTCCCTGAGGACATCTGTTTCCCCGCAAACAGCCCCCAGTGACTTTTTGGACACTGCTGTGGTAACAGTTCTCTTTGGCTACACCCACTGGGGACACATGATTCTTCTCTGTGAGTAATCCTATGCCTGTTGGACACTCACTGCTCAAGTTAACTCAGCCATGCCTAACTAGGACTCTTGTTACCTGAAATCTGGGGTCGAGTCTGACTTCAACAGTCTGATATTACCTGATGGATTCAGCCCAGTTTACAATCCAACTCAATCAACACCTGACTGGTGCTTGTTTCTTCAAACCTGACCTCAGCCCAATAGCTCAGAGTACATGCCTGTCACAACGTGGAGCACAGTTCACCTCAGCCACAACCCACCTAGATGCTTGTGTCCTAAAATCTAGCACACAGTTGTTGAGAGCTTCTCATTCATTCCAGAATAAGTAATTAACTGTGCCCCCACTATGTGCCATGCACGGTGCTAGGCATTGAGGATAAAGTGATGAAAAGTATAGCAAAATCCCTGCTCCTGTGAGGCTGACATTCTAGTTGGGGAGACAATACAACCCAACACAATACAATACATTATAACACAATACACAAATAAGACAACTTCAAATACTAAGTGTAAATGAAGAAAATAAAACAAGGTGGAGTGCCAGGGGATGACTGAGGACATGACTGGGATAGGATGTAGGGAGTTAGGGGCAGTAAGTACCTATGAAGTGGTGACATTTGATCCAAGACCTGAGGGAGAAGTAGGAGACAGCCAGAGTGGCTGGGACATGTGCAAAAGCCTTAAGGTGGCAAAAAGCTTGGTGTGTGCAAGCAGCCAGGGGGAACGGGGGAGGGAATGGGAGGGGAGCAAGTGAGAGGAAGAGGGAGAGGAGTGGAGGGATAGGAATTGAACTCAGGGAGGTGAGCAGGGGCTTGTTGGGTTAGGTAGAGGGTGGTATAGTTTGGATTTTATCCTAAGGGCAATGAGAAATCACCGGTGTCAGAAAAATAATTGCCAGACCTTATTCAATATTTTCAGTTTAATCTTTCAGAGGGCAAATGGGAGGAGAGGCTGTTCCAAACCAAGGACACGACCCACGTACAGTCAGGAAATGAGAGGTTCTGGGGGAGACAAGGCTATCATCACTTTTCACCCATGACCCAAACCCTGACATGTCCCATAAAGTCAGCTCACCCACTAATAGGAAGCCCAAGCCATCAACTTTGGCTTGTTCCCACCCCACCCAACCTCACCCCCTCAGGCATCCTAAGATACCATCTCCTTGAAGTCTTCCTCACCAGCCCTCCCAGCACTTTGACCCAGTGCCAGAACCCCACCTACATTTCAGACACTGCCATTAATTCCACAGAAAGATCACAACCCTCATGGGGACCTCCAGCCTCAGACAATGCCCTGATTTCTCAACTTGCTCCATCGCAGGCAAACCACCAGAGATTATGGCTGATATAAAAAATTCAAGCCTGGAAGAATTGTCTTGCCATGGAACATGGGTTTAAGGTGCTGCGATAGGTTGTTGCTCTGGGTTAATGCGATGTCTTGAAAGTTCGTCCATCCACCCGTCTACCCACCCATCCATCCAACAAATGTTTTAAGTACCTGCTCTATGGATTCCCATAGCTTATGACAGGGGTTGGGCTGGTCCTAGGGGCCAGGCTGGAAGCATAGATGGATGCTGTGGGCTGAGGGTTACACAATAAGGAGTGGAGGGGACTGTGGAGAACTGGGGATAACACAGACCATCTAAACGGCACTGTGGCACAACTCATTCCCGGAGTTGCTAGCTTTTCAGATTTCTCAAGGGAAGTCAGAAACCTAGAGTTGAGGGCAAAATCTCTTGATTTTTAGATGTTGGCAACTAATTTTAGAACACTTTTTTAATGCTATGTATTAGCATTAAAAACACAAAACATTTTTTTTCTTTTGACACGATCTCAAACTTACATAGAAGTTAGGTGTACAATTCAAATAGCTTTTTGTTCCTGAATCATTTGAGCCTAAGTTGCTGACACAATGCCCCATCACCCTAAATACTTTAACGTGTATTTCCTCCAAAAAAGGATATTCTCCTACAGAATCGCAATACATCCATCAATGCAGAAAACTAACACTGATACGTTTTTAATGTGTCTAATACTCAGAGCTCATCAACTTTTGCCACTTGTCCAAAGGATGTCCTTTGTAGCAAAAGGGTCCAGTTCAGGATCTCATGTTGCATGTAATGGTCCTGTCTCTTGAGTCTCCTTCAGTCTGGAACATTCCCCAGTCTTTGTTTGGCTCTCGTGACCTGGACTGTTTTGAAGAGTCAGGACAGGTGCTTTGGGGAATGTCCCTCAGTTTAGGTTTGTCCGATGTTTCCTCTCAATTAGGTTCAGACCATGCATCATAGATTAGATGCAAGTTGTGGATTCTGTATATCATGAAATATCACAGAAGTGATGCTGTGTCCTTACTGCATCATAACAGATGATAGGTGACTTCAATTTGTCCAATTATGGATGATGTTAATTGTAATCACTTGAATAAGATGGTGTCTTCCAGGCTTCCCACTCTGAATTTCTTCTTTTCCTCTTTGAAATTAATAAATATTTCATAGGGAGGTACTCTGAGACTAGGTAAATATTCCATCTCTCTTCAAACTTTCCATTTATTTATTTCCATCAGTACAGACTCTCGATTCCATGGGTTACAATCCATTACTGTCATTATTTATTTGGGTGTCCAGTGTATCCTAGATTTGGCCCATGATAGCCCCTTTAATCTGGCTTCTGTGTCCTTCTGACATGTCTCCATCATTCTTTAAACACTTCCTTACTGTTTGACACAAGATATTCCAGGCTCATCTTGTACTTTCTCTGCCCTAGCTCTGAAATCAGCCATTTCTCCGTAGAACCCAGGTTCCTTTTAGTAGAGAATGGTATTTAGAAACCAAGATCTAGATGTGCTTATGGTTTGGGGGGTGTCACTGCCCCTAGATCCTATGAGTGGACTGAGTTATACACACACGTGTGCACACACATTTATATCTATATTGATCTATATTTATTTCTATAGTCTTTTATCGATACTGAAAACCATGAGTTCTCCCTAATAGATCCAGTTCCAGCCTAACTCCACAGGGTTAATTCTAGTCTTTCCATACTGGTAACTCCCTGCTCAGACAGTGAGAAACCTAGTATCCTCACTGTTTTCAGTGTGTCCACTTATTGGACCAACTCCCCTTGTGTAACAATTTCTTATTGTTGATGCTGCCCTCCCCCCAACAAGGATACCCTCCACACCCCACTCAAGTTCTGACACCACATACCAAGCTGCCTTTCCATGAGGATGACCTTCTCACTCACGCAAGCTCTGGCCCCCTGTGCTGGGCCACCCTCACCCCATGCAGACACTCTTCTTATCCCTTTTGGGCTATGACACCCCTCTTTGGACCGACATGTACCCTCTCCCCCTCCCCCCATTGCTGATGTTTACCTTGCTGGGACCCACCTAATGGATCAAATTGTTAAAGAACAGAAGGGAAGGGAAGGGAAGGAAAGGGAAGGGGAGGGGAGGGGAGGGGAGGAAAAGGGGAGGAACCACATAGACCTTTAGTCAGCTGGCTTTAGCTATAGGCCATCAATCCCTACGTTTAGCTTACTGTAATGGGGCAGACTTCACACTCAATACATATGTGTTGAGTGTTTACTCTGAACCAAAGAGGACAGAGGTTGTAATCAACAACAAATAAAGTGTCCTGGGGGAAATACTGCCAGACACAGAGGAGCCACCTCTGTGGGCCATCACACTTGCTCCATTGGCTGCACACCTGCTCTCAAATCGATTTGTGGGACCAGCTTGGCCAGTGGAGTTAATCCTAGTGCTTGGCATTGACTCAGTGGACGTGAGGTGTTCATGCTACAAAGTTGCATCATTTTCGTGAACCCGCTCCACCCAGTGTTAATAGCTTCTTCCCAAACTGAATCATCAAATCCGGGTTACTCAGACTGTTCCTTCCCAACAGAGTCTGTTGGGATGGATAAAGTAGACCATGTTCATGGTCTTTTGGACATTTCATCCTATAAATCAGCCTCCCCACGTGCACCTGGTCATAATAATAATAACAGGTAACATCTATTGAGCACTTACTATGTTTCAAGCCCAACACCTCCACTTTATAGCTATTTGGCCGTGGACAAGTCATTTTCTGTATGAGTTTCCTGTGGCTGCTGTAACAAATGATCACAAACCTGGTGGTTTAAAACAACCTAAATTTATGCTCCCACAGTCTGGAGGCTGAAACCTGTATCACTGGGGCAAAATCAAGGTGTCAGTAGCACTGCACCCCCTCGGAGGGCTCTAGAGGAGAATCTGTCTCAGGCCTCTTCCAGCTTCTGGTGCCTCCAGGTTCCCTTGGCTTGTGGCTGCAACACTCCAGTCTCTGCCTCTAGCTTCACATGGCCTTCCCCTCTGTGTGAAGTCTCTCTCTGTCTCTCTCTCTTTTTTTCCTTTTCTTTCTTTTTTTTTCTTTTGGCCGTGCCACAAGGCTTGCGGGATCTTAGTTCCCTGACCAGGGATTGAACCCATGCCCCCTGCAGTGGCAGTGCGGAGTCTTAACCTCTGGACCGCCAGGGAAGTCCCCCGTCTCTCTCTTATGACACCTGTGATGGCATTTAGGGCCCACTCAGATAATCCAGGATGATCTCTCCATCTCAAGGTCCTTAATCACATCTGCAAAGACCCCTCTTCCAAATCAGGTCACACTGAGGGCCTCCAGGGATTAGCGCCTGATCTCTTTGAGAGCCATTACTGAGCCTACCACACTTCCCCTCTCTGAGCCTCAGTTATCCCACCTGTAAAACGAGGATAGTAATAATGGAAACTACCTCTCAGGGCTGATGTGGGGTTTAACGGGTTAATGTAAATCAGGCAGTTGGTGACTTGGCAGGCAGGCAGCCCTCGATGAATGGCGGGGTTATTACGAATCGGTTTCTTGAGTTATTTCTACCCAGGACTGGCAATTGTGGGGGTAATTGATTCCAGTGATGTCACCTCCCCAACTGCCAGGTTTTCAGCAGGATTAAGTGTGCCAAATTGGCTTTGTTGAGCCAACTCCCCTGGGTGTGAAGAGCTGCCATGCCAACCCGCCTTGCTGTTTCGCGGGGCCCGTCTGCCGCTTCTCCCTAATTAACGCAAAGGCGACACACACCAGCAGGCGTACTCCCTGCCATCCCAGGAAAACAGCACCGCATACTACAGCTAAATATTTGAACTTTTTTTTCAGTTGCTGCATGAACATAGTATTTGGGGCATGTAAACAGCACAGAGTAAAGGGAGAAATGCCACCTCATCTTCTACCTATAGGGGCAGCCTCAGGGGAAAAAATGCTCTAAGGAAACCCAACCATGTCACTGACCAAAGACAGTGTCACAACGAAGTACCATTGCTATTAGTAGCTCTACCACATCCAGCTGTGTGACCGTGGGCAAAGAACATAATCTCTCTGAGCCTCGGTTTCCTCATCTGTAAAATGGGTACCTAATAGCCCCTCCTTCAAAGTACTGAGAATATTCAAGGAGATGGCACCTAAGAATTTAAGGATCCACCTGGGACACAGGTTGGCACTCGGTATATGTCACATGGGGATGCTGAAGGTGAGGATGTTGATGGTTCTAGAAATGCCCTCCCCAGCTCTCAGTAATTCTGGGTGGAAGTAGAGTGAAATCACCCATGCCCACCTCTCAGGGTACCCAGGATCTGGCCCTGAATCTTGTTGACTGGTTTCCAGACTCTACTTCCCTTTGTAAGCCTCAGTTTCCCCATGTGTTGAGTGAATGGGTCCAGCATGATGATTTCAAAAGCCCCCTCTGGTGGGGGGGAGGGATAAATTGGAAGATTGGGATTGACATACACACACTGCTATATATAAAATAGATAACTATAAGAACCTGCTGTATAGCACAGGGAACTCTACTCAGTACTCTGTAATGGCCTATATGGGAATAGAATCTAAAAAAGAGTGGATATATCTATATGTATAACTGATTCATTTTGCTGTACACCTGAAACTAACACAATGTTGTAAATCAACTATACTCCAATAAAAAATTTAAAAAAATAAAATAAATAAGCTAAGCTGAGGCCATAAAAACAAAGTCCCTTCTACCTTCTAATTCCACTAGTGGTTCTCGGGGTGTGTCCCTCACTCCTTCTGCCCCCTGGCAGCTGGCTTTGCTGCAGGACCCAGGCCAGTAACTTTACTGTCCCAATGAGTGTGGAGTGGAGGCACACCTCGGTGGACAGGACGAGTGGCAAAGCTTTTCTCGGGGACAAAGACTCCTGAAACTCAATAGAGGAGTCTGGAAACATCCCAGGTGCCTGCTCAACAGAGGTCGCACTGAATTTTTAGGAACCAGTCGTGCACACTGTCCAGGTTCTGCGGCAAACCTCTCTAGCAGAGGTGTGGCCCTCTAGCCCATGTCCCCACTCCCCCCCAACTATGAGGACATAGTGCCCCAGTTGCCATAGTTTCATTCACCCACTCTCTAGGTATTTATTAAGCACCCACTGTGTACCAAGCAGTAGAGCAGAGGCTGGGACACACAGCAGGAACCAGATAGCCAGGTCCCTGGCTTTCATGAAGTTCACAGTCTAGTGTGGGCAGGATGTTAATTTTTAAAATTATTTCTTTAACACTGCAGTGAACACTATGGAGGAAAAATCCAGTGTGTTCTGAGGCCAGGCAACCTGACCCAGTCAGAGGGGCTGGGGGAGGGCTTCTCATAGGAAGGGGCCTTTACACCAAGACCTGAAGGATGAGGAGGAGTTAGAAGGGGAAACAGCCTTCTGGCAGAGGGAACAGCACAGCAGAAACACTGGCCGTGAGACTTAAAGAAAAGGCTAGTGTGCTTGGTGGAATTGGCCAGGGCCCGGACCGTGCCAGGTCCAGTGGCTTGTTCACAGTGTGGCTTCATGTGGAAGGAGAGGGGGAGCCGAGGAAGGCCCAAGGTTAAGCAGAGAAGGGAGTTGCCCGACACCACCCACCAGTCACCTTGAACTTAGGAAGTGGAGGCTCTCTGCCATCCAGGCATGGCCAGTGGATGCCCATGTTTGGGAAAGGCATGGAAAACACAGGACTGGCTTGAGGCCCCACCTCGGTGGACTGTGCCCAGATCTGACAGCCCAGCAGAATGGAACCGGCATGGGCTCTGGGGTGGTGAGATCTGACTTACACACCATACAGGCCAACCACGCTAAGCCTCAGTTTCCCCATCTGAAAAGTGGAGTTGCGATAACCCGTAATTCCTAGAGACACTGAGGACAAGGGGAAGTCACACAGGACAGTAGATGTTCAGTAAGCGCTAAGCAGGTGCTGGCCAAGTCTTCTCTTCTTTGCAGCTTCTGTTTCCACCTCCACATGCTGAGGCCACCAGCTGCTCTCACTAGAGACACTGGCTCTGCCACTTGCCGCATTTGGGCGTGACCTCTCCATCTCTGGGCCTCAGCCCTCCATATAAACGGAGGAATTTGGATGGGGTGAGCTCCACCACACTGGCCCAGGTGGTTTTCCAGCTGTGGTGACGTCAGATCCAGCAGGGGGAACTTGTCACAGAGATGTGTTTTGGGGCCTCACCCCACAGAGGGAGCTAGGGAAGAACCTCTGACATCCCTTCCCCAGCTGTTGTCATGGTCCAAGAATTACATTTTGATCCTAAAAGCAAGGGTCTCATACACCACCTGTTTTCTAGAAAGTGTGCCATTTGCACGTGGTGAGGCCTGTCTTCAGAAGTTCAGCCGTGGGAAAGGAAACCAGCCCGAGTGCTGAAAGATCAGAGTTAAAACAACCACGTTAATCCATGCCCCTGCCATACCGCCCGGAACAGCATTCTTTTGGAATTCTCTTGTGAATGTGGGCCACAGCTGACTGCCAACCTGCCTGGGGAAAGGAGTGTTTGAATAGTTATTTTGTTTTCTTGTGGTTTCTCTTGCCAATAATACATGGAAATATCCATACCCACAGTGTAATGTGTGCTGCAGAATGATGATGATGATGATTTATATTTCCATGACCTGATTTTTTACATTAAAAAGTTGAAACAGAAAAAAAAATCACACTTTGAGATGGTTGTACAATATTATGAATATACTTGATGCCACTGAATTGTACACTTAAAAATGGTTAAAATGTTGATTTTTATGTGTTTTTTATCCCCCAAAAAGTCATGTATTAAAACAAGAAGAATTGTACTTTGAGCAATGCTGCTCTAGAAAAGTCTGTGTATGGGAGTACTTCCTGCTGACTGAAAAATTATTTAAGCAACAAGACTCTATTTTACCTTCTAAAAAGGAATCCCATTGTATGTATAGATCACGTTTTCTGTATCTATTAACAACTCTGTACTGTACACATAAAGATTTTTTAAGAGGGTAGATCTCAGGTTGTATGCTGCTTTACCATAAAAAATAGTAAAAAGAAAAATCTTAAAAGAAAAAAAAAAGGAATCCCAAGCTATGGGGTGGGCGCCCCTTGGTGGGTTAATTCCGTATTTGACATCACCATCAAGGACCAGATTCTTCTGTTCCTGCCCTGCGAAGGTCACGGTCAGCTGTGTCAGGGGCTTCCTCCTGGAGAGGAGGGCCGCAGCAGTACCACAGGCCTCCCACAGACCCAGCAAAACCATCCCTACCCCCAGGAGATGTGCCCTTAAATGTAATTGGGCAGGACTGGGCCCCAAGCCCACTGCCAGCCCAGTCAAGGGCATGGCTCCATCATAGCTGACTTAGACAAATCAGGATTTACTCCTGAACCACACGCAGAGAGGAGTAGACATCCCACCCCAATCAGTGTGCAGCTCAAGCAGGGAAACTGGGAGAATGGCTATGTGTTTATCAACTGGTGGTGAGCAAATTAGTACAGGCAGATCTCGCTCTACTGTGCTTCACAGATACTGTGTTCTTTACAAATGGAAGGTTTGTGGCAACCCTGCGTCAAGCGAGCCTGTCGGTGTCATTTTTCCAACAGACTTTGCTCACTTCATGTCTCTGTGTCACCAAGACACTGGTAATTCTCACAATATTTCAAACTTTTCCATTATTATTATATTTGATATGGTCATCTGTGATCGGTGATCTGTTTTTTGTTTCTCGGGGTTTCATTTTTTGGCTGCACTTCGGCGAAGCATGTGGGATCTTAGTTCCCAACTAGGGATCGAACCTGCGCCCCCTGCATTGGAAGTGCAATCTTAACCACTGGACTGCCAGGGAAGTCCTCGATCGGTGATCTTTGATGAGAGTATTGCAAAAAGATCATGACATGCTAAGGCTCAGATGATGGTTGGCATTTTTTATCAATAAAGTTTTTATTTTATTTTATTTTATTTTATTTTATTTATTTTTTGGCTGTGTTGGGTTTCTTTGCTGCACGCCAGCTTTAGTTACGGCGAGCAGGGGCTACACTTCGTCGCAGTGCGTGGGCTCCTCATGGCGGTGGCTTCTCTTGTTGCGGAGCACGGGCTCTAGGCGTGTGGGCTTCAGTAGTTGTGGCTCGCGGGCTCAGCAGTTGTGGCTCTCGGGCTCTAGAGCGAAGGCTCAGTAGTTGTGGCACAAGGGCTTACTTTCTCCATGGCACATGGGATCTTCCCAGACCAGGGCTCGAACCTGTGTCCCCTGCGTTGACAGGCGGATTCTTAACCACTGCGCCACCACAGAAGTCCCAATAAAGTTTTTTTGTTTGTTTGTTTGTTTGTTTTGTGGTACGCGGGTCTCTCACTGTTGTGGCCTCTCCCATTGCGGAGCACAGGCTCCGGACAAGCAGGCTCAGCAGCCATGGCTCACGGGCCCAGCCGCTCCGCGGCATGTGGGATCTTCCCGGACAGGGGCACGAACCCGTGTCCCCTGCATCGGCAGGCGGACTCTCAACCACTGCGCCACCAGGGAAGCCCAATAAAGTATTTTTTAATTAAAGTGTGTGTATTGTTTGTTTAGACATAATGCTGTTGCACAATTAATAAACTACTGTATAGTGTAAATGTAACTTACATATGCATGGAAACTAAGAAATCTGTGTGACTCATTTTATTGTGGTATTTGCTTTACTGTGGGGGTCTGGAACTGAACCTGCAATATCTCCAAGGTCTGCCTGTAACAGTTTCTCAGCTCCTTCCCTTAGGAGAAAGGGAACTAAACCCAGCACTTGAGCAGGCGCTATGCAGAAAACTGTAGGCATTAGGGCAATTATAACACGAACAGGTATCACTTATCAAGTGCTAATCATGTGCCCAGCACTGGGTTGAGGCAGCTGTTAAACAAACCATCACTACTATCCCCATTTTACAGGTGAGAAAACTGAAGCTCAGAGATATGAAATAATTCAGTGCTAGTCAAACAGTCAAACAATTCAGTGCTAATAAAACACAAAGCTGGGGCTCTGAGAGGCAGCCCCATAGCCCCAGGGTCTTTGAGCTCACCTGTCTGCTTCTGCATCCTTGTCTTAGGGAGGGTGGGGAGCCCAGCTCAGGTATGAAGAGAGAAACCAGGATGGTTGATGTTGAAACGCTGTGAAAACCCAGTGTAGGCAAATGTGCCTTGGCATCGCCACCTGCTGATTAAGTGAGGGCATTGCATGGCCTCCAGCACTGTCACGTTTCAGCTAATAGGGAGCTGCTTCCATGTCATCATGCCACCTCCCCATTCCTGTTTTCTCCTCCCATGCCAGGACACCCAAAGACAAGTCCAAGAACAGCCCCAAGGAATGGTGCACTGGCCCAGGGCCCAGTGTGTGCAGCGTCCACCTCGATGGTTGCCTGCCAAGGCTTTCCCTCCTAGTCCCCTGTGGGCCGTAGTCATCAAACTGTCACTAAATATTTAATATTGCTGAACTCTTTATATGGCCCAGCTGGCCCATATCTGCTGGTCTCTTTTAAGAGCTACATCTGCAAGTCACAAGCTGCTGGAAAAGCAGACTGAAAAGAGATTTACAAGCTCTGGAGTTTGGGTGTAAATCCTGACTCTTGTTGCCCTTGCCATGTGACCTCAAGAGAGTTGCTTGAGATCTCAGAGTCTCAGTTTCCTCATCTGCAAAATGCAGGCAGGAACCTCACATGTTAGAGGGAAGCTTAAACAAGAAACTACATCTAAAAGCAACTGACACATGGTAGGTATTCAAACAGTGTTAGTCCCTTTATATCTTTCTTTTTGTTGTCTTTCAATACCATCTTTCCCTTTTTCTTATGGAGAAAAAGAAGGGACTCAAGTTGGGGGGAATCTACTCATTCATTCTAGACGAATATTTAAGTGCCTACACTGTGCCAGGCACTGGAGCCACAGCAGGGAAGGTAATGATCCCTACCCTCTTGGTGCTTCAGAGAGTGTTCAGGACCTGGAATCAGACAGAGCTGGGTTCAAGTCCTGGCTCTACCACCTACAAGCTGTGGTTCCTTGGGCGAGTGCCATCCCAGAAGAAGAGGCCCAGAGGCTATGGCCTGGGGCCTCAGGCTTCCAAGACCAGGCCAGTCAAGCCCTAGGCCCTAGATCCCAGTAGTGGAGCTTGTTTGGTCCTTTAAGGCCATTATACACATGAGGCAACTGAGGCCCAGAGAGTGGAAGGCCCTTGCCCAAGAGGCACAAAATCAGGACCTGAAGGCAAGTCTCCCACAACACAATTCACATGTTTCTAAAGTTCCTACCACACTCAAGGAGGCCCATCAACAAGTATTTATTTATTGGGCTCTTTTGTCGTGTGGGCAGCTCTGGCTGGGTTGATCAGAGTGGCTGGATGCTTCCCTTCTCCACTGGGTACACAATATGGAAGAGTGGCCATGACCTTGGCCAAAAGGGTTGGGACCAATCGGAGGCTAACCCTGGGGAATCTCATGCATGAGGCAGGGCAGATGCTGAGTAAACATGTGTCAAGTAAAGGGGGATGTGAGAGACAGTGCTCACCTAAGATGCTCACCTGAGCTCACCTGAGGTGCTCTGCTGCTGGGCCCTCTCCATTTAAACCTTCATTTCCTCTCACAAGGGCAACCCTAGAAAGCAGCCCTGATGGTATTCTTTTCAAAAGCTAAACTGAGGCACAGTAAAATTTTCAAGACTTACTGATTTGAATCAGGCAGCACCGAAGAAAAGGTGGTCAGGAGCGCTCTACCGGCAGAATCTAGGAGAGAGGTTTTTAGAAAGAAGATGTGAAGGCAAGGAAATCACTTGATTGGCTATCGCTTAAGGGGTTGCCTTGTTTGGGAATGCCTAGCTGGCTGTTGGTGATTGGTAAGTTTCATTTTCTCGGATTCGAGTGCATTGGCTCTGGCCTCGGTTTAGGTTGGCTTGCATAGGCTACGGAGGCATCAGAGCCTCCCCAGTCTCACGGCCTCCTTTTTCAATTACTTTAACATTCTCATTTCGCAGACGAAGACACTGAGGCACAGAGTGATGAAGTGACCTGTCCAAGACCACATGACTAGCGTGGTGGAGGTTGCAACAGAGGCCACACTGTTCAACCGGACATTATGCTGCATCCGGGAAAACAGAGAACGGAATAAAGGGAGAAAGGAATGAAGGAGGGAGTAAATGAAGACAAGAATGGGAAAATGAAAAGAGCATGAATCAAAGAGCGGATGTTTTTATTTTTTTAACGGAATAGTTGATACATAAGATAATACACATAACATCTGCGAGTTATAAAACACACTAAGAGAATGAACAGACTTGAACCCACCACTATCCTAAGACAATAGAAAGTTACCAATAACTCGTCTCTACCGACGCCAGCGGTTCTGCGAGCTGGCTGCACGTCGAAAGCACCTGGGGGGCTTAGACAACCACTGATACCCTCAGGGAGCTTGATGGGATTTGTCTGGAGTTTGGTTTGGACATCTGGATTTTTAAGAGCTCCCGAGATGATTCTCACGCGCAGCCAGGTTTGAGAACCACTGGCTTATAATCACCTCCCCTATCATATCCCTCTGATTTCCCCCCATCCTCACTTTCATCCTGAATTTGGTGTAGTGAATGGATTCTTTTCCTCTTTCCTTGCCTGTTTCCAGGACTAGCGACGTTTGCGATTGAGCTCCCGCCCATCACGCGGGGGCACCAGAGAAAAACACAGCCTTCTTTTTCCTCTCCGCGCGCCTAGTAATCGCGCTGCAGGAGGCTTGGCCCTCGCGGCGCTCCGTCGCCGACCCGTTGCCCCGGCAACAAGCGGGGAAACGGCCGGCGTAGGGGCAGCTCTGCCCGGGAGGGTCGCCGCGGGCCGGGCCGGGCTCGTTTGGGACATGCTGCAGCTGGGGCCGGGACAGCCTTCGAAAATCCCGGGGCGCAGAGAAACGTAAGTCGGGGGTTTGGGCTCGGCCGGGGGCCGGCTTTGGGGCCCGAACCCTCAGAGCCCCGCTGCAGTCAGCCCCGCGCTGGCGGGAAGTGCGCCCGCCGTCGCGGGACGCGATCGCGGGGAGCCCGGGGGTTCGGCTTCCCGTTCTCACTCTGCTCCCCGCGCGCTCTGGGTCCGACACTTTCCTCTGTAACCGCTTTTGTTACAGGGATGCGACTTTTTCAGGGAGCAGCCCAGCTTGTTGGTGGCAGACCCGGGACCGGAATCTTAAGTTTTCTGACTCCTGGTGCAAAGATTTATCCGCGGGCGGCTCACAGGGCAAGGAAAAAAGTTTGTCAAGCCTGCCACAGTCTGAAGACAGATCATAAACTGGCAGCCTCAGGCTAAACTCGGCCCATACACGCAGATCATTTTCCTTCGGGATCGGAGGACTCTGAGTTTGCTTATTCAACAGAAGCTCCTTAAGCATTGTCACAGCCAAGCACTGTGTAGACCCTGCACATAGGGCAGCTTTTGGACCAGGGGAAAAGGTGTCCGGAGTGAGACTGGTTCTGCTTTCAAGTCTCCAGTTGTGTCCCCAGATTGCTCCTTGACCCATGCAAATTGATTCCTCTCTCTGGGTGGTGGTTTCTCCATCCGTAAGATGAGGGATCTCCCTCCATGCTAATCCAGAACACTTCCAGATGTGACACCTGGATTGGGCCACTCTCTGCGGGTTGCCGAAGCCAGGGCATGTTGGTCCCAACAGGCAGCCTCTTGCAGTCTACAGAGCCCGGGCCCTCATCTCAGACTAACATGAATTAGGATCCCAGCTCTTTTATAAATTTCCTCCACTTCCTGGTTTTGTGATCTTGAGCAAGTCATTTTACCTCTTTGAACTTAAGTTTTCTCACCTGCCAAAAAATGGGGCCATAGTAGCAATGAAAAAGATCGTATATGTCAAGGGCTTGGCACACACAAGTATTCCTTAAATTATTATCTATGTTACCTTAGGGAGAGCATAGAAGTCCCCAGTGTGCTTGTCCGGTGTTGCCAGGACTGGTTCTCTGTCTCTGTCTGCAGTGCCCTTCATGATGTCTGGCTCACAGCACGGTGCAGTCCACGCTTATTTAAGTAGATGATTTGCAGCCCTGATGACAAGTCATTTTTAAAATGCTGGTGCCTGGGGGCCTACACTAAGACTTTTTGATTTAACTGGTCTGGAGTGGGGCCCAGGCTCTACTAGGTGATTCCAGTGTTCAGCCAAGGGGTGAGGATCACGCATTAAAGGGATGAGGGGTTGCAGCAGGCTCATATTCTTACCACTGCTGTTCTCCTCAGATGGCACTCCCCACGCTGCCCTCCTCCTGGTGCAGCCGGAGGCTCCCGGATCAGCAGGCTGCACGACAGCGACACCGGGAGCAGGAGGCCCAGCTCCGGCAGCAGTGGGATCAGAACAGCCGCTACTTCAAGGTGTCTGACATCTGCAGCTCCAAACAGGCAGAATGGAGCTCCAAGGCCTCCTACCAGAGGAGGTAATTGTGTGGTGACCACCATCGGTTAGGGTTGAGGGCCACTTGCTGTCAGGAGATGTGACCTTAAGGACCTGGGGGAGTGTGGCTGGACAGCATGGATTACCTGCACAGTGATGTCTTCCCAACTGTAAATTGAAAAAAAATCATCAGTGAAGTGACACAGTTGCACTGAAAAAGATAAAATGATGAGAAATGTATGTAGAATGTGGAAGTCTCCTTTGTAACCCCATACCCCCAGGAGAGAACCACAATGAATTGTCTGGTGCGTATCCTCCCATACTCTTTTCCATTTGTGTTTGTGTGTAAATATATATACACACATACACCCATCTTCTGTAGAAATACGTGTAAAAACATTGAAGTTAAAAGCATAGGTTTTGGAGTCAGACAGACCTAGATAGAAACCCTGACTGTGTCACCTGCTGTATGAATGAGCTCAGTTTCCTCATCAGTGATGTGGGGCTAAAACAGAACCTACTTTATAGGATTTATGTGATGATTAAAATAAAACCGTTCAGGTATGTAGTACCTGGTACACGGTAACTGCTCAAATAATATTAGCTGGTACTGTTAACACGTGCATATATAAGCCCATTATACATTTTCTTCTTGCAAAAACAAGATTCTATTATGCGTAGTGGTTCTGTCACCTCTGTTCACTTTGGCTGGAAGAAACCTTCCCGGGTCACCACATTCTGTCTGCCTCAGCCTCTGTCACCCACACAACCAGCCACGTGTTCCCTGTGCGGCTGTAGCACATCTGGCTGATGGTGGCTCCTTCTTACCCAGCATGCACGCCTACCAGCGGGAGAAGATGAAGGAGGAGGGGAGGAAGTGTCTGGAGGCCCGACGGCAGAGACTCAGGCAGCTTCTGGTGGAGGAGCAGGACCTGCTGGCCAGAGAACTGGAGGAGCTGAGGCTGAGCATGAACCTGAGGGAAAGAAGAATCCGGGAGCAGCACGGCAATCTGAAGTCAGCCCGAGAGGAGCAAAGGAAACTGGTAAGTAGCTTTTTAGGAGGCTGCAGAGCGGGAGTCCCCAGCCTGTCAGTGATGCCACATGGGGTCCCCTCGGGGGCTCTGACCTGTTGAGACGGCAGTTCACTCCAGAGCCAGTCGGGAAAAGTGCTTACTGTGAGTTGTTCTTTATGTGTGTTTTCTATGAGTCATCTCTATTCTCTTTGGCCCCTTAATCATTACATCTGAGTCCTTTATCTTTATTCTAGTTCTCTGGTCCCACAAAGGGCTGGGAGTGGTATATTTTATCTTCCAAAGTAGTTGTGTGCAATGGTGATCCCCAAAACTCTGTTTTAAAGCCTGTTGTATATTTTGAAACAGATCTTTAATATCTAGGACCCATCTGTAGCATCAGATTTGGGCCCCCTTTTGTCACCATTATAAGAGTCATTTGTCAGCACTGCGTGTTTCCAGTCAGGTGTCTGGCTCCCAGCGCCGTGGGTGTGAGGCATGTGGGAGGTCTGAAGGGCAGGCACAGGGCTGGCGTGCCAGTGGAGGAGCTCTTAGCCTGAGCTGACTTCTATTGTGGGTTATCCAAAATGTGGACAGATTGGAAAAGTGACGTCAGGCTTCCCTCTTTGTGTTTTCTTGACAGCTTGCTGAACAGCTTTTGTATGAACACTGGAAAAAGAACAACCCCAAACTTCGAGAGGTGAAAACCAAGGAGATCCTTCTGTTGGTTTGCCTAAGTAGATGAAGTCACGTTTCCCGTCTTGTTTTTAAGCTTGCATCTTGTGCTGGGGTGAAACAGAGATCACTCCAGCCACCTTGAAAAGAAGCCCCACACAGAAGACCTGGTTCATTTGGTTAACAGCTACAAGTGGCTGTGAGGTTGGGACGTCTGATAGGGACGGGGGACCCCAAGGGCAGAGGCTGGGTAGGCAGAAGGGGCCACCTTGGACGGCCTCATACGGTCTTCCCCTGGAAGTGCTGGGGAGCGCCTGCGTGATTTTAAGCAGGGGTGCAACAGGGTCCCAGCTGCATTTTGGGGAGCAGCAGCTTTGGCAGTAATGTCGAGGTGGGCGGGAAGGGGTGATGTCAATTGAGGTGTTGCTGCCGCAGCCCAGGCAAGTGATGGTGAAGGTCAGAACTGGGGTGGCAGGAGAAAGGGGGACAAATCCACAGGCTTCGGGGCAAGGAGAGAGCGGGGCGTCTTGGCTGGGGTGACATTATTCAGCAGAGATTGGGCTAGAGGGAGAGAATCCCATGAAGGATATAATTAATTAATTTCAGTTTATAGTTTGTGTATACACTTGGTGTGTTAATTTGTGTACTCATAACTTCATGTAGAAATTGCCAGTCACAAGTAATAGAGCATCTGGCTGCTCTGGAGTGTTGTGCGGTTAGCTCTAAACCTGGGAGGACTCCTCTCCCCAGCCATTTGTAGATTTCAGTGGCTCCTCCAAAGTCATGTACTCAGATGTTTATTCAGAACATTCAAGTTAGTTGCAAATGTTTACATGTGTGAGTTGAGGAAGAAATTAAAAACTTTTATAAACAATTTCCCAAACAAAAGCTTTTGGACAGTGGTACAATTCATTTTCTGATCCAAAAGATTGCTTAAACCCAAATCTCTTATTAATTACCCCAATTTGTTGCATCTATTGATACAGGTAGTGCATGTTTTTACAGCTGCTCTTTCACAGAAGGAGTACTGGGGAGCCAGGCCAAAGGTTGAGTCTGTTCCTCATCCAGCTTCTGCCCTGGGGCCTGGCAGGCTTTAGACCTACCAGGGTGGCCTTTGAGATTAGATTTCCATTTCAGTGTCTGCTGACCTGTTCCCGCTCAGCCCCAAGGGTACTGGAAGAAAAGTTTGTTACTTTTTTCCAATTCTTGACATGGTTTAGAATTGATTGGTCCTTTGGTTTTCTAATTGACTTGCATTCAGACCGTATATGTTGGGGTCACCATGCACTTCCTTATAAGACACCTGGCCACATTCCAGGCCATGACACTGTACTCGGCAGTGAATGTGTGTCCAATGAATCAGTGAGGAAGTTTATTCTCTGCCTTCTCGTCCTCAGATTGAATTGGAACTTCACAAGAAACATGTGATAAACTCTTGGGAAACACAGAAAGAGGAAAAAAAACAGGTGTGGTATGTGTTGGGAGACTGTCTCCATGTCTTTAAATTTGTTTCTTGTTTTCAACGTTAATGACTCCAATACAGGAATAGACTTTTTCTCGGTTTACTTAACACATGTTAAAACTGAATGTTTGCTGCTCTTATGCAGACAAGAATCCTACGTGATCACTCCCAGGGGCAGAATAAGACAAGGCGTCCAGGGCTGGTTGATGGTAGATGCAACATGCATCCTTAAAGGTTGTTTCTGTTGCAGCACCCTCTTTTGATCTAATTTACGTCATAAACTCTCAACCTTCGTTTATAGCAGCAACTCTGGGGATAAAAGTCCACACCTCCGTGGACCCATTGCTTCACCTCTGGGTTCATTTTGGAAAGTGTTTTGTTGACTTGTGGAAGGGAAGGAACCCTGGTGTTCTTGAGCCCCTCCTCTGTACCAGGCACTGTGCTGAGAGCCTCCCCAGCTTCGTCTCTGAGGGCAGCACCACTCCCATGGTTCCCACAGTGAGAATCGAGCCCAGGAAGATGCACCTTTGCCTGGGCCACACAGCTGATAAGTGCGTGGCCTCCTCGGGTACAGACATGTTGGAATGAGGAACGGGGCTCTGAGGCCTGCTGACCGGTGGTGGGCAGCTGGGTCTTTGCCAGCTCCATGCTACAGACACTGACCCCCGGGTCCCTTTGGCTCCATGCAGCAAGAAGCCGCCGAAGAGGAAAAGGAAAAACGGTATGAAAATGAATATGAAACGGCCCGACGGGAAGCGCTGGAACGGATGAAAGCAGAAGAGGAGAGGAGGCAACTGGAGGGTAAACTGCAGGCAGACGCCCTGCGCCAGCAGATGGAGGAGCTGAAGGTGAAGGAGATGGAGGTGAGGGCGAGCCCTGGCTCCAGGGCCTCCTCGCTTGCAGCTCCTTGTTGTTAGGAAACGGGCGTTTAAAAAGCTGCACTGAACAGAGACCATATCCGGGGTGGGGGGCGATTCTAAGAAGGGAAACAATGCTGGGCTCTCCTTCTGACACGTGCTCCCACCTGTGGTTCTTTCTGTGCCCAGATTCTAGAGTGTCAACCGTCAGGAGATAACACGCGTCCCCTCCGACGTGTGTAGAGAGGCCTGCTGTCCGAGAGCCTCCCGAGAACCTGGATTTCAAGTGCTCTTAGTAGACGTGACTTAGTCTGATGATCCAGCACACAGCTCTCGCGGGAGACTAGCAGTTTGGGGGTCTCAAGGCACAAACCATGAGGATCTTTGGTCCAGGAAGCTGTTTTGAGAATACTGTGCACTGTCGCTCTGAGGGGCTGGATCTTCTCATTCAGGCGAGGGGAGCACTCCCCCCCTTCCCCAGGCCAGAATGATTCAAGAACTAGATCCTTTGTGCCCACTATGTATTCTAAGTGCCGAGCACTGGGCTGGCTGCTAGGGATACAGCTGGGAGCTGTGTCAGGTCAGGGAGACAGATGTTTAGTTACAATAGGCTTGGACAGTGCAGGGCCCTGTGGGAGCACGGGGCAGGGGTTCATCCTTGTTGGCAGGGTTGGGTAGGCCCAGAAGATGAATGAGTGAGCTGGGCCAAGGGGCTCAGAGCCCCGGAGGTGGAAGGGGATCCTGGCACCAGGTGGCCAGGCCACCCTTGTTGCGTCCTGTCTGCTGAGGGATGAAGGAACTCTGATTCTCACACGCTTACCTGGGTTTACCGTCTTGTACCCATAGGCCGCCAAACTAAAGAAGGAGCAGGAGAATCTGCTGAAGCAGCGCTGGGAGCTGGAGAGGCTGGAGGAAGAGCGGAAGCAGATGGCAGCCTCGTGGCAGAAGGCAGAGCTGGGGTGCGTGTGAGAAGGACCCCCAACCCCTCGCCTGCCTTCCCCAAGCGGGCGAGCCTCTCACTTTCTCAGACGTGCACTGGTAACCCTGAAACCGAACGGGATACAATCTGCAGAACGCAGCTGTCTAACCTCTGCTTAATTCTTTAGGAAACACTGAAGGCAACCCATATTTTCTCATTTCTAGACGCTTTTTGAGACATCAGTATAACGTGCAGCTCAACAGACGTACACAGCAGATCCAAGAGGAACTGGTAAATCTGAAGGGACAGCCTGGCGTTTCTTTCACTTTCTTTTGAAAAGCATGTTTTCCATTGCTTAGTAATGGGTGCGTTCTCATAAGAAAACACCAAGTGAGATCCCCCCTTGACCAGCAGCCCCTGCAATCCCTGCCCCTCCCAGAGGTGTCTGTTTGGGTGTACATCTTTCTAGATATGCAGTTGACCCCTGAACCACGTGGGGGTTGGGGTGCTGACCCCCACGGAGTTGAAAACCCGTGTACTGCTCTCTCTGCCTCAAAAACAAAGGAATTGATAAATGACCCACTGAAGGGCAGGAAGCTAAAACAGTTTGGTTAGAATCAGGACTCAAACCCTAGTTCCTTTCAGTCTATGTACTGTACTCTCTAGTCAAACACTTTTCCCACACTTAGTTAATTTAAAGATCTGTAAAATAAAAATACAAGTAGTATATTTATTGAAAAAAATCTGTGTGTAAGTGGACTCACACAGTTCAAACCCATGTTGTTCAGGAATCAACTGTATTTACATACACACACATACAGGGAAGTGGTGAGTTTGGGGGGCTTTCAGTTTCATTTTAAAATGTACTTGAAGTGGCATTGCACAGCACAGTACTTAAGAGTACACCTCAGGCTTCTAGACCAGTGTTCTTAGACTGAGCCTGTTCTTTCTGACTAGCTGCTCGGTATTCCTGGCAAGTATTTTGATGGGCTCCCTCACTGAGACCGGACAGGAGAGTTGCTCTCCCACCCCAGTCGGCTTTCCTCTTACGGAACAGCTGCAGTGAGCACTTTGTGCATGTATCTCTGCGCATTTGTGTCTCTGTAGCTTATATCCCGTGAAGTGGAATTGCTGGCGAATTGTGTTTTAAAAAGCTGTGCTACCAGATGTGTCCGAGGGCAGAGATGTGGATGTGGTGGCAGAGGGTCTCTCCCTGTGGGCAGAGAAAAGCTCCTGGGCCTCTGTGGCGTCTAAACCATCCCTACGTGATCACACCCTGCCTGCTCTGGAAACAGCCCATGTCTTCCCAGAACGCCTGCTTTCAGTGCTGAGGGGCTGGCTGGCGGAGCTGAGGCTGTTGCTACTGCAGGGCTGGGCACCGCGCCCACTGCGCTTCCTCGTCCTTCCTCTAGGAGGCAGACAGGCGCATCCTGCAGGCGCTGCTGGAGGAGGAGGACGAGAACCAGCGCGTGCACCTGGCCCGGAGGGAGCAGGCCCAGGCCGACGTGGCCTGGATGAAGCAGGTCATCGAGGAGCAGCTGCAAGTGGAGAGGGCGCGGGAGGCGGAGCTGCAGATGCTGTTGAGGTGAGAGGTGGCATCCCGGCCCCTACCTGGGCCTCGATCCCCACAGGTCAGCAGGTCACCATGAGGGTTGTCTGCTGCTGCTGAAACTCCCATCCTTGTCCCTCTGTCCATCGTTCGTGAGGAGCACATCTTTGCTAACGGACCTGCTTGTGGGGTGCTTCCCTCGGGTTATTTAAGGTGGAAGCCGTTAGGGTTTAGAGTAAGGATCTGTTCAGCTGAGATCTTGGAAACTTGAAAGGAAATGGTTATAAATTATGGAGACGTTGAATGCTTCTTAGGTCTATATGAATGGGTCTGGATCCTAAAACTTAATCTGGTAGATTGAAGTACTGGAGTAACAGGTAACGCTCACTGAGCACTTACCGTGCGCCAGACACTGCGCTAAATGCTCTACGGTCCTCCTCCTGTTTAATCCTGACATCCAGCCCAGTGCTGGGGTCACAGAGTACTTGGGTCACGGGGAGTCGAGGCAGTCACTCACTTGCCACAGGGCGAGCTAGAGTGACCGCAGGAACATGGTGACAGAGCTCAGGCACCGGCGTGCCCCTCCTCTTCTCCAGCCCCGATGGTTTCATTCACTTCAGTGTTTAAATGTCCTGGATGCATGTCTTCACCAGTGCTTTCTGTAAGGAGATGGAGTGTTAAAAAAGGGAATTTAAAGTACTTACGATAGTAATACTTTCTGTGGTTGTCCTTCCCTGTAATCTGCTGAAAGTTTATTTGGAGGTCGGCTGCACAGAAGGTGTGTGCTACCTGGTGCCTTGGAGCGCTGTTGGTTCTTTGGTTCTCTTCTACCACTGGTGGTGGTAAGGATCCAGCTGTCATCCTCTCTGTGTCTCCCTAGGGAGGAGGCTAAGGAAATGTGGGAAAAGAGAGAGGCAGAGTGGGCCCGCGAGAGGAGTGCTCGACACCGGCTGATGAGCGAGGTAATCTGGGAATGGGCGTAGGTGGCCGGGCGGGTGTCTGGGGTTGGTGACCACGTGCTGACCCTGCCAAATGTTCTGGGAACAGAGTCCCCTCTGGGCATTTTCAGTGGACTTTCAATATCATTATAAAAGTAATATACGCTTACTAGGGAAAAATTCAGTACGGAAAAGTAAAAAAACAGTCACCATCTACATCATCTACACAGCCACTATTTATTTCCTTCTACGCTTCTGTTTCTATGGATAATGTTTTCTCTACATATTATACTGAGCTATTTGATTTCGATCATTTTATTATACTATTATATCTTCTTTGTAAATGTCATTTTGATGGCTGTGTAATATATCTTGTGGGTATACAGTAGTTTGTTTTTCCGTTTCCTTTTGTGGATCCATTTTTTTCCTGAATTTGAGCTGTTATATATTACTGCAGTGAACATCTTGGTGCAGAAGCCTTTTCCACATTTAGGATTTTTTTCTTGGAGTGCAAAACCACAAGTAGACTAAGGAACATGACTGTTTTATTTGTCATATATAAGTAGTGCATTATAAGACACACCCCAATTTCAGGAAATCTTTCGGGGGAAAAAAGGTCTTTATTATCCATGTATTGGAAGTTATCTAAAAGTGGTTTAAAATGGAAATTATATTCTGTGCATGCCAGCATGCTACATTTTAGAACCCATGGGAAATCCGGTCTCAACTGGTGCTTTTTTACTTTTGTGAACACCAGATATTCTCCAGCATCTTTTTATTTTTTTCCCCCACTTAAAATGTTTCTCCTCATTGTGGCCACTTTACATGTCCCCCCCAGAGAGCATGACTGCTGGGTATGGCAGGTGGCTTCCTGCTGTTCCTGGTTCCCAAGTCCTGACCATCATCTGGACATAATCCTGCTCTGGCCAAGAATCAAACACAGCAGGTTTCTGCTGCTTTGAGCAGTAAATTTAAATCCACAAGGTTGGTGGGATGACCCAGACTCTGCCTCTGGCCATCTATGTGGCTTGTGATTTCTTACTTTTTCTAGAACTCACTGATAGGGAGTGAGAGTCACCTTGTTGCTATGTGTCTGTGTCCTGGGGACGGAGCTCCATCCCTGCCTGCTTTATCTCTTTGGTGCTCAGCTGTCTCCATACGCACAGTTCACGTGCACTCTGTGTGCGATGGGGACGCGTGGGAAACGTGGCCGATTGTTTGGACTGATCCCGTAGTCTGGGCTTGCCTTCATCCTGGTGTATTTGGGCCTGAGGCTGAGGATTAGGCTGGGTCTCCATGTAGCTGCAGCTGCAGACTGTCCATGGCTGATAGAACAGGCATCTGTTAAAGTCTAACCAAAATCTTCCCTCTTCCTTTCCACTGAGGTTAGGTTCTGACAGGGAGACAACAACAAATACAGGAAAAGATTGAACAAAACCGACGGGAGCAAGAGGAATCCCTGAGACACAGAGAGCAACTTATTCGAGATCTTGAGGAGGCAAGGGAGTCAGCCCATCGTGAGAAAGAGGAGAGCGAAGAACTGAAATCGGCCAGGAAGCAGGAGCTGGAAGCCCAGGTGGGGCTGAGCCCTGGGATGAACGCACGGGCAGCAGGCCCTGCTGAGGTTCCTGCGCCATCATGGCACAGGGTTCAGGGACCCTTGACTTATTTCCACAGCCTGGCCTGGACCTTGTCCAGGAAGCCCACGTTTGGGAGCTCAGAGCATCCCTTTTCATTTCCCGCTGGAACCCTGACCCTCCTGGTTGTAGCTCCAGCCCCGCTCTGGGTCCTCCGTCTCCTGTGGGAACAAGGCTGCTGTTACCGTTCCTTGCTTCTTTCCTGGCTGCATCTGCAAGCACCTGGCTCACTGGCCACAAGTCTCTTTTTATTCGATTCAGTACCTAATAGTTAACACAGAAGGATCTTCCCAACACGTGGCTACATCCAGAGCTTTTTACAAGGTGCATTTTACCACACACGTAACCTCTCCAGTAGCACCACGGTACTGTTCAGTACCATGAACGTCCTTCCCATGAGGGCACTTGCACCACTAGTGCTGAGCGCTGATGCTCCTGCGGGGGGACCTGAGCCAGTCCCTCTGGAGCAGAGGCAGGGTTCTGCCCTGTGGCCTGTCCCGGGTGACTTTGCTCTTGGTGCCCAGGTTGCAGAGCGCCAGCTGCAGGCGTGGGAAGCGGACCAGCAGGAAGAGGAGGAGGAAGAAGAGGCGAGGCAGGCAGAGCAGCTCACAGATGCCCTGCTGCGGCAGGAGGCGAAGATGATGGCCGAGCAGGGCTACCGGCCCAAGGTAGGGAGCCGCAGGGGACGGCGCTACTGCTGTGCTGCTCAGCCTGGCCCTGCTCTCCCAGGCTTGCTCACAGCCCAGGGCGCAGGGCTGCTTCCCAGCAGCTCAGATTCTTCCCTGCTCCTCTTCTTGTGTGTTTCTTCCTTTCTCGACTGGTAGGGAACCTTGACACAGCGTCTGTTTCAGTCCTTCATTGGGCCTCAAACAGCCCTTGTGGCGACTTTGCTCTGGCTCCTGCCGCTGCAGCCCAAGGACTGAGGTCCTGACGGCTAAGCTGCATGCCTGGCCACCCTGTTCGGGAGAGAGTACAATCCAAGAAGAGCTTTGGCGTGGCTGGTGAGAGGTGAAGGCACAGTGGTGCTGGGTCCTAACTGTCCAGACAGCAGAGCCCAGCTGACCGGGGTGACCAGGGGCTTGTTTCCCTTCCTCTCCTGCCCTCGGCACCTGCGGTTGCCCCCTCCCTGTCATCTGATCCTCTCCTTCCTTCTTTCCCTGCCTCACGAACTACTTGAGTGACCCCCGATGCGGGGCATCGGGGGATCACAGAGAAGCAGAGGCCGTCACCCCTGCTTCAAGGGCGCTGATGACTAAAGCACCCAGGAACTGACTGAGGGCTCAGCAGGCGTGCCGCCTTTGTCCCTCCTTTAGCAGGGCCACTCTGGCGCTCTAACAGAGAGGCCAGCTCCTCTGTGGTCAGAAACTCTGGGAAGCTGATGAAACAGAGCAGGTGCCACAGCTGCTGCAGAACGTCAGTGTCCTAACTGGCCGGGGATCTCAAGGTGCAGGGAACAGCATTTTCTAAACTTACTCCATCATGGATCAGTGAGTGTCTCAGATCGAGGTCTCAAAGAGCCATGTGAAACGTTACTTAGGGCTGGTACCTAAAACAAAAGAGGGCCTCATTTAGGGCCTAGGGTCGAAGACTTTTCAGCTATAAATGAAAACGGCCATTTATACTGTGCTTGTAGCTCTTTCTTAAAATGAGATTAATTTCCAGCGCCCCAGAGACTGCTGACCTAATCAGTCTTATGTTTTCTTTCTCTTCTCAGCCTTGCGGACATCCCAGAATCGCTTGGAACTGACTCTGTTGGTACTGTAAGCACAGAGAGCAAGGCTGGTGAGGCCTCTGACATGCAGCCGCCAGACCGTTTTACGTGTTCTGTTCCAGCGATCGGGTCACTGTAAAATAGTTCAGTGGGCCTGTTCAGTTCCACAATTAAACAGAGAGAGGGTCTGGTGAGACGCTAGGCTGTGCTGGATTTGCAGCGTGCAGCAGGAGGCCCTTTCCTGCCTTTCAGGGGCTTCATAGTTAACACGTTGACAGTGCTATCACAGTCTTGTAATAAATACGCTGATAAACACTGTAGATTCTAAACCAGTGCTAGGAGTTACACGTTGTGTTCCATGACAGGATACATGGTTTCCTGTTGTCTCACCCCTAATTGTCAACCTCCAGTGAGGACTCCAACTAGAGATAGAGAAGTTTTTCAGTTTTTAAAATTGCCATTTAAATTTAACTATTCTATTGAAAACAAATTTGTGGGTCTTGGTACAGTTTATTAATTTCAGGATTTATTAATTTAGTTGTCCCCAAAGGATCACGTCTTGTTTTATGGAAGAAAAGAACTATGAACCCTGAGACAGTCTGATGTCATCCATGGATGCTTTCCAAAAAGGTGGTGATAAATGAGTCTTTCCTCCTTGAAGAAGCATTTTGGTAGAATTTCCATAGAGCATTGCATGGGGGCAGGGGGCGATGATCCCAATGTGTATGTAACTGAGCCTCGAAAAGGGACCTCGGAGGGGCTTCCCTGGTGGCGCAGTGGTTGAGAGTCTGCCTGCCGATGCAGGGGACACGGGTTCATGCCCCGGTCTGGGAAGATCCCACATGCCGCGGAGCGGCTGGGCCCGTGAGCCATGGCCGCTGAGCCTGCACGTCCGGAGCCTGTGCTCCGCAACGGGAGAGGCCACAACAGTGAGAGGCCCGCGTACTGCAAAAAAAAAAAAAAAAAAAAAAAAAAGGGGGGGACCTCAGAAGGTCACCTGGTTGGCTAACCTTTTGGCATGACACCTTGGACCTCTAGTGTCTTGGGAAGGGCTCAGCTATATGCAGCCTTCTGGGATTTATGTGCCCAGAGGAAGGGGCACTGAACCTGAAAAAACGAAATCAGACTCAACCACAGATCGGCCAAAAATCTGTCTTCCCACTGTTCTATCAATGTGACATAGTCCTAGATTTATCTCCAAATAGCTGTAAGTTCCTTGCAGTAATAATCGTATCTTTATGACTTGTATTTTTTTCATGTTCCTCCTCTGAGGTTCCAGTTTTCATTATATTGTGTTCAAGATTCCATATCTCAGTAAATTACAGCTAATTACAGGGCTGGGTTCCAGGTTATTAAAACAGAGTTTATTAAAAAATCCCGAGTCTAAGGGCTGCATTGCCTTTCACTTCCATTGTGCTGTAAAAACAAATTGAGCTGCGAACTGCATCCTTAATCTGTTTTTCACTTCCTTGTCTTACATTTCTTTGGCTATGATCCCCTGAGCACCACTTTCATTATGTGTGCTCATATTTACTTCCCTTCTTTCAGATGTTCATTAATTGTGAAATAAAGTTCTGGTTTGACAGCATTGCTTCCAAGCTTTGTCATTGTTGCTTTTATTAATTGCTGAAAAGTGGGTTGTACAGAATGATAGGTTTTTACTGATTTAATCCACATCTCTTACAGGTTTGAGTATTTTCTATGGTCACATTTTCTAGGTTATATTCATTTTTCTTGTGAAAGTGGTATTGTCTCTCATTTCCATTGGAGCCTCTTCTAAGTAGACTACAGGGAATTATCAGCAGTCATACATTGTCCAAGCTCCAGGACAGAATCGATGTGGACAGAATTTTTTTTTTTTCCGCCACGCCACACGGCTTGTGGGATCTTAGTTCCCCGACCAGGGATTGAACCCGGGCCCTCAGCAGTGAAAGCATAGACTCCTAATCACTGGACCACCAGGGAATTCCCCCAGATTATCTGTCTTTTTGTTTTTTTGGCCACGCTGCATGGCTTGCAGGTTTACCGAATATTTTTTATTTCTTTGAGTTTTTTGTTTTTGAAGCCTGGCAGGAATCTTATTAGCATTAAAAATTACATTATACTGGTTCTACACCTAATATATTTAAATGTTTCCTCTCTAAACTGGGCCTCAATCTTTGTTTCCAGATTTAGAGATTCCACTGTCTTACTGTTTCTGGCATAGCACATACTCTTCTTAGCTCTTATCTATTGATTGTGTTGTAGCTATATACATACACATATATCGGTTTTATTGTTTTAAGCACCTTTTTCTACTTACTGTAAAATTAATGATTTATAGATCATTCTATAGCAGATTCTTCTACAAGGTTCAATTCCTTTGGAACAACAGATGGTGTTGAAGCCATTCCTAACATGTTCTGTGTGTAAACGATTCTCACTCTTTTTGCTCCCTCAGCACATATCCTATTTAGGGTGGATGCTCTGCGAGGCCTGGGGAAGTTAAAAAGCTGAACAAGAACAGGCACACGAATCGAACAAGTGCGTGGATAAGCAGGAGTCACTGGCGGGCACAGAGCCAGTTGTAACTCGTGGGACTGAAGGAACCATGTGTGCCATAAATATATTCAGTATATCCACATTTCCTTATGAATATAATGAGTATTTTTTCACAATCTGGGTTTTTAGGTAGTTTTCAGTCTTCATAAAATATAAAGCATCATTATAATGCCTTCAAAAGCATTAACGTTAGCAGTGCCTGCTGACCTTACCAAACTTCAGCCGTGAAGCCACATGGAATTTTATTTTAGGGAGTTTGACATTGTCATGTCTTCATTTTAGAGGGTTATTTACTTTCTGACTTAATGTTATGATCACTCAGAAGTTCTAAAAGGTAGAAAAAAAATCTACCTCAAAGGATATAAGCATGTGATTTTTTAATTTTTTTTTTTTTTGCAGTACGCAGGCCTCTCACTGCTGTGGCCTCTCCCGTTGTGGAGCACAGGCTCTGGACGCGCAGGCTCAGCGGCCATGGCTCACGGGCCCAGCCGCTCTGCAGCATGTGGGATCTTCCCGGACCGGGGCACGAACCCGTGTCGCCCGCATTGGCAGGCGGACTCTCAACCACTGTGCCACCAGGGAAGCCCTAAGTTAATTTTTTATTAAGACTTTATACATAAGTATTTCATTTTTGGGGTGCTAATATAAATGGTATTAATGATGGTATTATTATTTATTCATTCTCATTTGGCTTCTAATTTTTTTCTTTTAAAAATGGTGTTTCTTGGACTTCCCTGGCAGTCCAGTGGTTAAGACTCCGTGCTTCCAATGCAGGGGGCACGGGTTCACTCCCTGGTCGGGGAACTAAGATCCCACGTGCCGTGTGGCGAGGCCAAAAAGTAAATAAATAAATAAAAATAAAAATAGTGTTTCTATAAACGTATGGACACATAACTTACGTTGCACACATTCAAGATTATCTCTGGATAGATAGCTAGAAGAACTATTTCAGCCTTACAGTGACAATGATGGGAAAGCCTTGTTTTATGTTGTGACACTGTCCTTGTAGTGCTTTGGCACTCTTTTTCTCATTTTGGTTATTAGCTGACCTAAAAGACTTCCCTTTTGCTCATTTTTTCCCCCTAAACACCCAATCCTCCATTTCTATGCAGAAACATTTATGGTAGAGAACACTGCCGTGTTGAGAATTCCCCATGTGTGAGATTAACCAAGCTGTGTAGCACTGTCATTCATGCTGCTGACTTGTCACTCCTGAGACAAACTGAACAGCCTGGCTTACAGTTACCACACACATTCTTGACGATACAAGCAGGGTTCTTTGGGCACCTGTGCAGAGTTACTTTGGCCTCTGCCAGCCTTTCAGGCCCAGGCACCACACAGGCCCTTCCTACATGATGTGAGCCAGGTCCCTGGCATCCAGTGCCATGTACACATCGATAACTCCTGGATCTGTATCTCTGGTCCTGACTCCTATATCTGCTAGCGCTCTGACATCTCCACTATATGTCCCAAAGATGCCTCAAACTCAGCACAACAAGAATAATCAAAAGATCTCTCCTGAACTCCCATCATTAAATGAAACAACAGCAACAGCCATCTGGCCCTCCTGCAGCGTTCTCAGATAAGTGAGTGGCACCATCATCCACCTGCCCGCTGCAGGAGCCATACCCCAGGGCACTGAGTCCTGCTACTTTGACCTGAAATCTCTGAGTCCATCCACTTTGCTCCCTCTCACCACCATCTATCTTTCATCCCTACCACTGACTTCTGCCTGAAGTCACCCATCCACCTCACTCTTCTCTCCATCCTGCAGATCTTTTACAAACACACACCTGAAATGAAAATCTTCCACTGTCTTCAATGGTGTCCCTCTGCATGTAGGACCAAGACCCAAATCCTCCCCTGGCCTACCAGGCCCCATAGTGGCTAGCCCTCCAGGAGCCCTCCCTAAATGCACCAAGCTGCCTCCTGGCCCAGGAACATAAGTAACAATCAGACTGGAACAAAAATGTTCCTCACAGGGCCTCCCTGGTGGCGCAGTGGTTAAGAGTCTGCCTGCCGATGCAGGGGACACGGGTTCGTGCCCCAGTCTGGGAGGATCCCACGTGCCGCGGAGCGGCTGGGCCCGTGGGCCATGGCCGCTGGGCCTGCGTGTCCGGAGCCTGTGCTCCGCAACGGGAGAGGCCACGACAGTGAGAGGCCCGCGTACCGCAAAAAAAAAAAAAAAAAAAAAAAAAAAGAATGTTCCTCACAGCATTAGTTAGAGTAGCAAAAACTGATAACCTATATGTCCAACACGAGGAGGCTGTTTGAGTTTGAGTTGTTACACAGGGAATTAAAATGAAATGGAATGCTTAAAATTTTCTGAAAACTCTGGAGAAATGTTCATGCTGTGTTAAAAAGCTGTTCAAAAGCAATAGCTACGTAACTTCATTTTTAAGGAAACATAATATTACTTTGTGGGCATTTCTCAAAGTTGGGATAATGGGTATTTCTCATTTTGGGTGCTTTTCTATATTTTCCACAGAGAACATTGATAACCTTTGAAATGAGGGGAAAATGTTATTAAAAAAAAACAAAGAGGGCTTCCCTGGCGGCGCAGTGGTTGAGAGTCCTCCTGCCGATGCAGGGAACACGGGTTCGTGCCCCGGTCTGGGAAGATCCCACATGCCGCGGAGCGGCTGGGCCCGTGAGCCATGGCCGTTGAGCCTGCGCGTCCGGAGCCTGGGCTCCGCAAGGGGAGAGGCCACAACAGTGAGAGGCCCGCGTACCGCAAAAAAAAAAAAAAAAAAAAAAGAAAAAGGCAAATGCTAGATAATTAACAAAAATACAAGATAAACCAAAACTAAATAACCCAGCCTCTATTCCTTAACGAGGTATTTCCTAACCTCTGGCAGGAAAAATTAAGGACCCATTTCCAAATATGGGTGTGGAAGGTTTCTGGTCAGGACACAGTCCTACGGTGGTTTCTGGGGCCCCTCCCCATGACCTCAGTCTCTGAACAACTTAGATGGGTATTACGCTGAGTGAAAAAGCCAATCTCAAAAGGTCACATGCTATATGGTTCCACATATATAACATTTTTTTTTTTTTTTGCAGTACGCGGGCCTCTCAGTGTTGTGGCCTCTCCCATTGTGGAGAACAGGCTCCAGACGCGCAGGCTCAGCGGCCATGGCTCACGGGCCCAGCCGCTCCGCGGCATATGGGATCTTCCCGGACCGGGGCACGAGCCCGTGTCTCCTGCATTGGCAGGCGGACTCTCAACCACTACGCCACCAGGGAAGCCCTATAACATTTTTGAAAGGAGAAAATGAGGGAGAACAGATTCATGGTTTCCAGGAGACAGGTATGACTCAAGGGGCAGTAGGAGGGAGGTGTCTGGTGATGCAGCAGGTCTGTATCTTCATGTGGTGACAGGAACCTACTTGCGTGGTAAAATGGCAAGAACTACACACACACAAATGTGTCTAAAACCTATGACATCTGAATGAGGTCTGTGATTGCACCAAAAGCAGTGTCCTGATTTTGATATTGTACTATAGTTATGTAAGATGTCACCACTGGGGGAAGCTGAGTGAAGGACACGGGGGACAGTTTTTGCAATTATTTTGTGGGTCTACGATTATATCAAAGTAAAACATAATAGTAATCTAGTGTAGGGGAGGTTTCTTAAGACCCAAGGCACACTAACCATAAGGAAAGGATTGATAAATCTGACTACATTAAAAAAGCTTATCTTCAAAAGACACCTGAGAGGGAGGCATGCCCACAGAACGGGCAAGGATGTTTGCAACACAGATAGCAACAAAATGTTCAGAATATTAAAAATAAAAGAAAACCCTCCTATGAATAATTAAAAAAGAAAAAAAAATAGCACCTAATGAAAAATAGGTAAACACTCAAACAGGCACTCCACCAAACAGGAAATCTAAATGGCTATGATAAAAACATGGAAAAGCACGTAGCTGAATTATAGATCAGGAAATGCGAATTAAAACTACTAGATACAAGCCCACTGGATTGGCAACATTAAAACTGCTTATTACACACCACTGTTGATGAAGATGTAGAACAAGGGGAAATCTCATCTTCTGCTGGTACAACCCTTTGGAAGACAGCATGGAAACAGTGTTACAGTTTGGAGATGCACATCTCTATGACCCAGGAGTCCCACGCCTAGGTATACATATACCCTACAGAAACATACAATACATGTACCAGAAGATATATTTTTCAAAGCAGTTTTTTTCATGAGAGCCAAAAACTAAACTCAAACATCCATCCATAAAATACTAGATAGATAAATCGTGGTGTATACGTTCAGTGAAGACTGCACAACATGGGGAATGCACTAAATAGAGCTACACACGCACGTTCACCTAGATGAATCTCAATGTGAAGGAAGAAAAGCATACATCAGTGGCTCCGGTTACAAGTTTGAAAACAGGCAAAAGAAAGCTCTTACTTAAAAAGGGGTACACACAGGTGTTCAACCAAAAGCAAGGAAGCAATTAGCACTGAAGTCTGGGGAAGGAAGGACCCATGGTGCCTTCTAATGCAAAGGCAATGCTCTGTTTCTTGACTTGGTGGCGGAGACACAGGGGGCCACATTATAATTCTGCATGGATGCGTTAGACACGTTTCTGTACGAAAGAGTCCAGGTTGGGGGAGGTAGGGTGAACAGAATGGAGGGGGAAGGGCAGAGGCTGTGGCCCAGGCTGGCCCGGGTTCCTGTCCTGATACCCCACCACTTAGGGGCCAGGTGACCCCTCTTTGGGCCAGTTCTTCATCCATGAAAAGTGGAGAATGGGGATGTGAGGATGGGTAAGATAGATACTGAAACCACCAAGCTCAAATGGACCTATTTTTCCTGCCAAGAGGATCCCCGCCTCCTCCCCTGCACAGTAAACAACCTGCTAATGGTGGAAGCACCCTCATCTCTGCTGCTGGACTCCAGCAGGATTTCCACCTTGCTTGAATAGGAAGAAGCAGGCCAGGAGCCAGCTTCCTCCCTCCCTCCCTGAGTGCAGGGAGTCCCATCCAGTCCCCTGGAGGGAGCCCCCCTGGCTTCCAGCAGCAGGCACAGGGCTGCTCCTTCCAGAAGGGCCAACCTGGGTGCCTCTACGTGCCCTGTGGGATCTGTGAGGCCCTGAACTGTTGAAACAGCTGAATTGGGCAACATCCTCCACTCATAGATCAGAGTCTGACTTTGAGTAGTGGTTACCAAATGTCTCAATTTGAAACAGACAGAAAAGACAAGAAACACTGTGGCAAACACGGAATTGGAAGACAAAACAAAAACTTGGTGTTCAACATTCCTTTAAACTCCCCTGGCACCCAGGGTGGGCAAAAGACTACACAGAGACCAGCATCCCGGCCTTCCTCTCTGATGCTCCCAGGCAAGAGGACTGCCTCTGAGTCTGCCCCACACCTCCCTCCCACCTTACCTCTATCCAGGTCGTGGCCATTCCTCACCCTCTTCGGCTTCCAGAAGGTCTGCTGTCTGCCACATTCCTGCAGCCCTCATCCTGGAGGGTCCACTGTGCCAGGAAGAGCCCCATGGTTGAGCACAGGCCCTGTGCTCTGACTTGCTCCACCACCACTAACTGGGCCTCAGTTTCCTCATCTGCAAAATGGGGGGTTGTTTCAGTTGCTACCGTAGAAAATTGCACTTAGCCCAGTGACCGCACACAACGAGTGCCAGTATGAACTCAGCCCCTCTGGTCTGAAAGGAACGGGGTGGGGTAGGGTGGGGAAGTATTGAAAGAGGGAGAGGTCCTGAGAGGGGAGGGCTGGGAGAGGGAAGCAGATAGCAAGGTGTGGGGCGAGGGGGGGCTAAGAGCCACTCTTAGGCCATCGTGTGGGTGGGGATGTGTTTGCAAATTGTAAGACCAGACTTCCTGTCCGTAATGTGTCCTGGGCTCCTGAGGAAAGTAGGACCTGGGAGAAAAGACGGAGCTTACAGGACTAAAGCAAGAGAAGAGGCCAAGGCTGGGTGAGAGGTCATTACCTGGGGATCTGAAAGGGAAAGGAGGTGGAGAGAAGGCTGAGGTGCTACAAGGGCTGGAGAGGAAGGGAGAGGAGTGAGGGGCCTGAGAGGGAAGAGAGGGGAAGGGGTTGGGAAGGGGTGAGGGGTGAAAAGGGATTTGGGGGAGAAGATGTACTGGGGTGAGAAATGGGCTGGGAAGTTTGGGGAGCGAGGTCAGGGAAGCTGTGCTTGTGAACAAGGACCTGGGTGTGGGGGAGGGAGGATGGTACGTTTGGGGGGGCAATGTGAAGCAGGGCTTCACTGTGCCTTTCCTTGTCCTCAGAGGCCCCTCCCCGGGGACCTGCTCTGTGGTGAGCTGCCACATGCCCCCGTAAAGCTATGAAGGAATCCGTCCCACCCGGTGTGGCTCTGGCTTCTGGTTTGGTGGCCACCTCTGCCTGGCGTCCGTGGGCCACGGGGACCGGCTCCTGGACATCCTCGCAGAGTGTCAACCTCAGATGGCCCCCGAGCTGTCCCTGTGGTGAGGCTGCCTCTGTGCAGCCCCACGGTTGGGAAAGCAATGCCCATGGTGCTTGGGAGACAGTGGACAGTCCTGCCAGTCGGTCACTCAACAAAAGCTGGAGGGGTCCTGGTGCCTGGGGCTCAAGGGTGAGACACGTCTTATGGGCACAAGAAGACTGTACCCTGGTTACTTACTAATGCCCTTTACTCACATAATCTCACATCACCTCTTACGCAGACCTTCAGGGGTGCAGCCTCCCCGGGCTTCACCTCTGCACAGAGGCCATGTTCTCTGAGCTCCTTAGTCACAGACCCCTCTAGGGTCATGAAAACCCACCTTGGCTGATTACGAGGAAGACACACCGGACTGACAATAACTCACACGCTCTCCCTCATCCCTGGTTGCAGGACGTAACCTCAAGTGTAACTTCCTCATCTGTAAAATGGGAACAACTCCTCCTGCTTCATAGGGCTGCAGATAGGATTCAACAAGTTAATATACATAAGGAACCCAGCACAGTAAATAGTTGATAAATGTTAGCTTTAATTATAATTATTATAAAAACATGGCTAAAAGTGATACCGATCAGGGTTCTTGGCCTTCCCCAATCAAGAGAAATTGACTAGAGGCCAGACATGAAATTCAGGCAGGGCTTTATTGGGGCCCCTGCTGCAGCAGCGGGGAGCAAGAACAAACAACAGTTTCCCTGGCTTGCTCGCTAGCTGACAGGTGGGGCAAGCCTGTTCCTTATATGGGGTGAGGGTAGGGATGTGTCCAGAGGTCTAGCTGGAGGGGTGGCTTAGGTATTTTACCTCCCCCTTAGGTGGTGTTGAGTGCAGGGGGCATGCTCAGTACCCTACTTTTGCTCCCAACATGCTGTTTTTGCTCCTGGATCTTCAGAAATGGCAGGTTTTTTTTGTTTTTTTGTCTTTTTGTATCTTTTGGGTCCAGAATTTGCCCCAACTGCCCATGCACACAGTTATTTTTAGTCGAATATAGTTTCTCTGTATTTTGTAGCTTGAGGCGAGGTGGGTCCAGGTGCAAGCTTTGCAACACTGCAGTAAAGGGTCCCAGGTCCCAGGCATGTCTCGAAAGCAGAAGGCAAGGAGCTGTGTGGTGGTGGTGACGGGGCCTAAAAATGGCCTACAGCAGTGCTCCTCAGAGTGTGGTCCCTGGACCACCAGCAGCAGCATCCCTGGGACCCTGTTAGAAACACAGATCCTTGGGCCCCTGCCCCAGAGCTGCTGAATCAGAGATGAACAGGAGACTCTTTCACAAGCCCTCCAGGGGCTCTGATGCTGGCTCACTGGAGAACCCCTGCCCTAGGAGCTGCCTCTGGGAGGGAGCTGATGGGTCTGAACTGCAAGGTCCTCGGACGAGCTGGATCACACAGAGAGGATGCTCCGTCTTCCCCGGACTTCTCGCTTAGAAAGGCACCCATGCTGCCCCGCCCCTTCTTCCGTTTGGGAGAAGTGCCCCAAGTCACCCGTCGGGAGGACAGTTGTCGGGGACTGTGGGTGTCCTCGTTGAACCCAGTGTGAATCTATCCCTCAGCTCTCCCATGTGAACTCGCACAACAGCCTGGCTCTGAAAGTAAAAGACTGGGGGCCGCGAGAGACCGAACTGACTTCGCCACCCGATCACCTGCTCAGAAGTGAGGGCGCCTGCGCTCGGCTGGCTTTCGCTGAATTTACAGAATTTAACGTGAGGGGTAAATGCATCATGATAAGATACATGGAACTGATTCCCTGATGCAGGGCTTCTTGTAAGAAAGCTATCTGCTGAGCACAGAGGAGGAAAAGGTCACCCTTTCTGAAAACGGACAGAGCACCCCCCCCAGGGTGGAGGCACATTTGATACCGTCTCTCATCAAAGATGGGGTTCTGTGGGAAGAACTTTCTAGGAACTTTGACCTAGTACCTGGAAACATCAACTTATTGATGGGAAGCACAGAATTACCACAAGGACACTTACAGAGCCTGTTTATTGCATAACTAGCAGGCACGAATTCCAAAACGATTTTACAACGCTTAAAGGGTTGAACAATAATTACAGGAATAGAATGTACAACAAACAGGAAAAATAAGTACAGAATGGGTGACACGGATAAAACACATTGGAATAAAAGGCATTTCATTTTTCCTATGCAGCATTTTCTTTTGTAAAATCAAGGTGACCTTCAACCAGGACAAGGAAAGAAGGAAAACTCTCTGCTTGGGGAGCTCAGGGTGGCTGCGGAGGACACTCATGCTGGTCTCACTCTGGTTCTGCAGCTTAAACCACTGGAGGAATCGGAGGACAGCTCCTGAGTTGTGCGTTTATAGTTCCAATTGATGAGATGCTGTATTTGGTCTTTGGGCCCGATTCATTGTTCTTTGGCAAGTAAGAACTATTTGCATGCCGAGGCAGAAGATGACTTCAGTTGAAGGAGCTCAGGGGTGGAGCCGTCTCCCCGCAGGAAGTGGCAAATGCCGGTTTCCTACCTCCGACCTCAGCTCCGAGGGGCATTTGAGGGGGCGGGGATTTGAGAATCAAGGGTAAGAGAATGACATTACAGAACGCAGACACTAGTGCAAGGCTGTGGAACCCATGTGCAAAAGACGGTGAACGACCGTTCAGACAAGGTGCGAGTTGTCCGCAGGCCCCGGGGACCTCTAACCCTGGCCTCTAAGGGCCGAGGAAACGGGCAGGGCACTTTGATGAGACGGATGAGCTGTGGCCCTCCTGTCACTCCACCTGGGAACTTCCTTCCCGGGTTTTGGCACTGTGGGTTAACAGAGCAACCTCCTGTCGTGTTCTCACAACTGGAAATGCTTTGGTGGTCCCCACGTTCCTTGACTTTCTCCAGGGGCACGAAACAGTGTCTTCCACTGCAGGTCCTGAGTGTTGGAGTGAAGACACCACTTCACCCACCGCAGGTGACTCATTATCCAGAAGCCCGTCCTCCCCGGGAGGCCAAGGGCACTGACTCTGGACTGCCGCTGGGCCTTTCCCAAGGAGCCCATGTAGGCCTGGCAGGAGGACACGTGTTTGCAAGGAAGAGGAGGGACAGCCTGGTACATGCAGCATGCAGAAAAGGTACTCAGACAATGCTTGAACTTAAGGTAGAAGACATTCCTCGAGAAGGCGTCCCCTCAGCATCCAATAAGAGCATGGCACTTAGGTTTGTGCAGACAAGTCTTGGAGATGTGGACCCTTTCCCCACACTACTCAGTGCAGCAAAAGCCGGCGAAAGCACCCGCTCACAGTGACTTAGTAAACCAAACACCACTGTGGTGCTCCTCTCCGACAGCATTTGGTCACACTACAAAGGTGTTTGTGAATCAAACAGTTCTGTGAAAATACAGGCTTATTGAGGATGTTTTTAGGCAACTTTGATTATTTTGACTTTTTCACGTGTGTGAACGAGCACTATGGGACAGAAAAGATGGGTGAAACAAGGACTAACAGCAACTGATCACAGGGTACGGTGGCCACGCTACAGGTAAGGCTCAGAGGCTAAACCGGGGGAGACCAGGGAAGCCAGGCCCTCACACTACACAGCAGAGCTGTGAGCTGGCAGCCTAGAGGCCGAAGCTCACCCACACGTGTGCCATGAACACTTTTAGATGAGTGGTGAACATTTACAAGTGGAGAGACGGCACAAAAAATATCTGGTGTCTCCTGACAAATCAAAGCTCCAGCAACCCCAGGCCCACTTTTCCACATGGCAGCCTGAGTGGAGCCAGGGAGCTGCTGTGACCACTGATGTGCTACGGGCTCCCCCACTGTCCCCTGCCCTGGGCACCTGGCTCGCTTCACTCACCAATGTCAGTACCACTTGGCCCCTCTGGTCTAGGTCAGGGTCTGAGCCACACCCACACAAAACTGCGGTAACAAGCAGGAAGGAACAGGCTTTAGCTTTTAGAACAACAAAGCTCTTCTTAGTAACTTAAAAGGCTCAGTTGAGATTAACTTAATCTCGGTATGTTCCAGAATTTACACCTGTGTGCTTTCATAGTTTTGGGATAGTGGGGAGTCAGCGAGAGCACACCAGGGAATTCTTGAAAGGTGATGTCTAAAGATTTTTTTTTTTTGATGTGGACCATTTTTTTTCGTCTTTACTGAATTTGTTACAGTATCACTTCTGTTTTATGTTTTGTTTTTTTAGCCATGAGGCATGTAGAATCTCAGCTCCCCAACCACGGATCGAACCCACACCCCCTGCATTGGAAGTCCCTTGAAAGGTGATGTCTAATTGTGAAGTACCAGGGAGATGATGGAAGAGAAGCGAACTCAGGTGATTGTACACATCTTACCTCATAAGAAGTCCTTAAAGGTGGCGAGATATGCGAAGCAGATCGTGTGGGAAGGCTGTAGGCGGCTAGAGGAGTAAGGGGAGCAGATCATTGCTCCTGTCACCGTTTATGGCAGTGCTATCTGAATGGGGAGGGACAAAATTAGTTATGGCTCGTGGGACTGAGGCTCCGCAGAGTGTGCATAATAACACAGCCAAGGGACACACGACAGGGAGCATGAGTGCTTATCGGATGCCATGGAGACTTCAGGATGATAGTAAAATAGAAATAGAAGATAGGATCGAAAAATTAGATGACAGAACATCTAATATGATAGAACAGTCAAAAGAAATTGAACACTTCATTGTTTCCTTCCAAGAGAGATTGTTACACTATTTTTAGAAAGTGGCGAAGTCCTTTCTCTAACATGCCTGCTTGGAGATACCCCAAACTTAGAGATTCTGCAGTAGAGGCTGGAAAATCTGCTTATTGCACAATACTTGATAGGGAACAGACAATGTTGATTTTTTTTTTTTTAACCCAACTCTCTCCAGAGAATGTTTCAGTAAAACTCTCACTTATAGTTTTAGCCATAGGCAAGGAGTCTGAAGGGATGGAAAAGTTCTAAAATACTTTAAACAATGAAGATCTGCTTTTGGATATCTATGATCATTAACTCGACGGTCATGGACAGCACAATAGCACGTCAGAAGGTAAACTGGCAAACAGGCACAAATAAGGCAAGTGGGTTAAATTAATAGTTGAAAATTTGTTAGAAAACATGCAAAAATAATACTGAGTTTTCTTTTAAAAAGTTTTAAATTTTCATTAAACGTTTGTTTCTGTAAAAATCGGAAGAGTTCCATGTCTAAATTGGAAACCGGACTTAGAAAAGCCTCAAAAACAGAAGGGCCGGGCCAGCCCTGCCATTCAGTTGTTGTTCTCTTTGGTAGTGATGGTGACCAGCTGTTTGGCGGCCTTGGCGATGTCGTACGCACACTGGATGACCTGCTGCGTGACCAGCTGGATGTCCGTGGGCGGGACCGTGTCGCCTGGGAGGGTCTTCTTGCACTCCGACTGGAGTCGGTAGGCACTGGATGTCAGTAAGCGGAGGGAAGTCCTCACCATGTCGGACCTGGGTTTCTAAACAGAAAAACAGGCATTCGCCATGAACTGCAGGGTGGATGTATCCGAGAGCAGGGACAAGCATTCCTCAGAAAACAACTCAAGCTATTCCACAGTGAACAGCAGTTTTGTCCAGCACTTTTTCACTGAGGGTGCTTGGAACATTGCAGGCTTGGCAACCCACAGTGTGGCGGATGCTGAAGGGCTGTCTCAAAGGTCAAAGTGCGTGCAGTGCATTTAGTAGTATGCATTTAGTAGTGCTATACGGAAGTGGTTTTTGAAAAATATTAATCCACTTGGGTGAAATATTCCAGATAAAATTTCATTGTATTAATGCTTTACCTTTCAGCATTTGGCTTGTACATTCTTGTCTTATTAAACCCAAATCAATACTCATGTAGCACAAAAAATATTTCAAAGCCCTATATGGCTATTTGCATATTCAAAACTTTCTGTGCTACAAAAAGATTAATATAATGTAAAGGTCAAAGAAATTTCTTACGGTTCATTAAAAGGGATCTGAACCAAGTTAGTAGGGAGTGACTTACTTTGGGGAATAATGCTGCCATTTCTGTAACAGCTACGTGTATCCTCTCTGAGCAGGGAATATAACTGCAAGAATATTGAAGAAGTTATTCAAAGACACTGAAAATAATTCAGAGACAGAGAATACTCGGCTAAGAACAGGTCCCATTTACATTCCCGTAACAAAGGGGTTGAGGCCATGGCCAACCTGCTGTGGATCCCACATCAACAGGAGGCGCTCTGTGATAAAGCAGGGGCCCCATCCTTTCTTGAAAGTTCATTCCATCAGACAAAAACAGTCTCCAGGTATGAATGTAGGCAACGTCCACTACCAGCCAGGTGGAGCCACAGAACAGTTAGTCTGTAAAGATATCTACACCTCCTCAAGGTGGTCATTCAAATTAAGACTGCCTACATTTTAATTAAATCATTGCATCTCAAGAAACTGGTTTGAATTATACCAAAATGCCTTCCAATTGGGAATTCCCGACTTTTACCTTTATGAGCAGTTAGAAACATACACCATGTAATAATAAAAACACCAACGCATAGGAATTATTTAACTTGCAAATGTGAAGGGGCAACAACCCATCTGGTGACAAAGACCCTCAAAAAAAGGCAATGTCCACAGCAACCACTGTATCAGCCACAAATGTTTCTTGAGCATTAACTGAGATCCACACCTAAGAGTTTTATGTTTTGCTGGTTATGGTTTTCATTTTGACCCAGAAATATAATTCACCCTTTCCTCCTGCTACATAGAGGAGACATTTTTCCTAAGGACATCTCTCAAAAACTCACTCATTACGACATATTTTAGGAAGTCCTCAATAAGCCACGAAAGAAAGCACATGCAGATTAATGACAAAGTCCTCCTCCTTCTCTACCAGAGGGAGTCCATGTTCACAACTTATCTTTCCTTGAAAAGGCTTTTGTGCATAATATGTAGTAATTCCTGGACTGTGTAATTGTGTGTAAGAGAGAAAGACAGAAACAGAGACAGGCAGGGAGTGAGGCTAGAGGCTGAGGGGATGGGACCAGGCTGAGGGAAGGTCAGGGGCTGTGGGGAGCTTGCTCAGCCCAGGGGACCAGGACTAAGCCTGACCGTGCCTGCATGGGCTACTGGTGCACTTAGGACGAGCATAAGCAATGGATATCGAGAGGAGAAAACAAGAGAAAAAGGCATGGATTTAATTCGTATAATGCAAGATTATAAATGAAACTGTCGGGACTTCCCTCGTGGCGCAGTGGTTAAGAATCCGTCTGCCAATGCAGGGGACACGGGTTCGCGCCCTGGTCCGGGAAGATCCCACATGCCGTGGACCAACTAAGCCTGCGTGCCACAACTACTGAGCCTGTGCTCTAGAGCCCGTGCGCCACAACTACTGAAGCCCGTGCACTCTAGGGCCCGTGCTCCGCAACAGGAGAAGCCAGTGCAATGAGAGGCCCGCACACCTCGACGAAGAGCGGTAGCCCCCGCTCGCCGCAACTAGAGAAAGCCCACGCGCAGCAACGAAGACCCAATGCAGCCAAAAAAAAAGACAAAGTGTCTCAGATATGCAAGGAACCAGAGATTTTAAAAGAACACTGAACAATTTATAAAATATAAATTCTCTAGACCAATTCTAGTTTAAACCAAGAGTGAGTTGATGATTAAAAATCTCTGCATCATTCTCTCATGGTTCTTACAGAAAACAGATCATGACATACATTGAATGGATATCTTAAAAAAAAAAAAAGAAACTTCCCAAATTGTACCAAGCACAACATATTGTGATCTTTGAAGCCAGAAACAGCTCCAGGGCAGATATTTATATTTTTGACAACCAACAAAGAGAGAAACTTAATGTAAGCATAGTTTTTGGTTGCTGTTTGAAATATGAGCAAGGCACTTCTGAGCTGGGGGAAATGAGAAGTGAAGCATGTTGTTCAATGGTGGGAGAGCCCCAGGGAAGGAGTTCACCCTGTTATCACGGTGCCTTGATACGTTTGAGGTGTGAAACGTTTTGCTTTATGTAATGTGGTAATGAAGTTACCTGTTGCCAAGGCTGTGGTGCTGAGCAGAGGAACTCCACACCTGTAGCGTGAGGCAGGAAGGGCGTGTGATAAAGAGGATGTCCGGGGGTGGGGGGGAGATAAGCAGCTATATAATTTTCGTGGAAGGAGGCTGAGGAATTATGCAGGCTCCTCTTTTTCTCTGAGGAGCCTCCAGCAGTCCATCCATGAAGACTAGCTCTGCTCCTTCAGTGAACACTGACCATTCCTCTCCTACTGAGAATAATGACACTGGGAGAAGTCTGAGCCATACAGCAAAACGGGAAAGGGTAGAAAGTGGGGAGGTGAGCATGGCAGTGCGAGGGACACGGAGAATGCAAAAGACACTGGTGCATCTTTTCACAGAAGAGAACAGGAAAAAGAAGCAGTACTGTGTTCCTTGAACAACTTTTGTTCATGCAAAGGCACAGAGAGAAGTTCTTCACTGAAGCCCTAAACTTTGCTGACCTAATGAAAAAAATGAGATTGTTCTTGGGTTTTGATGAAATTTTGCCACTTTCATAAACTCAGTGGGATGATGTTAAATGTGTCATGACTGTGTCTGGAGCAGGCCAGCCGCATGAGACTACAATACCACCTGCAACAGCTAACAACTTACCAGAGAACAGAGGGGTGAGTTAGAACGAGAGCCGGACCCTTCTCTGCAGTAAGAAATAACTCTGCAAGATATGGTTCTGCCCAGAGTGAGCAGACTCTTCATTCAGGAGCAGAGAATGATCTGGGTGACAATTAGATCAACTTTTCTAAAAACCACTTGCTTCTTAGACGTGCACATGCACGAGGGAAAAAGGTAAGAAATCAGGTTCATTTCAGGATACCTTCTATGGCAGATTTCTCCCCAGCTAAGGAGGCCACAGACAGCAGTGTGGCCAGGAGAATGTGTTGCCAGTTTTGAGGTAGCTTCTTTCACCTCAAGAACTGGGAATGTCACTACCCCAAATACGCCACAATTCTATCTCTAGAGGCAGCTATATTCAGAGCACTTCATAAGAAGATGAAAGATTAAAACTACTACATAAAAAAAAGACAAATCTGTTTTTAAGCCTGTTACATAAACCTGAAATTTTCAACAACTTTTGAAGTGAGCATATTAAAAAAAAATCCCCGTCTATAAGGGAGCAGCAGCATCTCTTCCAGAGCATGTGCACACGTTCTGCCAGGCCGGATATTCAAGCCCCCTTACCTGTCGTGTTTATTTTCTTGGGCTGCTCTTAAGAGCTCCTGTATGTTTTTAGTGATCTGTTCAGTCTTCCGGATGACGTCTTCGGTGCTGGGGAAGGCGGGGCTCGGGGCCGTGTGGGGCTCTGCCACATCTGGGCCTGAGCCATCACCTTGCCACACTGTACTTCTTTGCCTTCCCTTCCTGCCTGACCTGTGAGCATTGAAGAAGTGGTTAAATGTGACAGGTACTGATCAGCTGCCTCTCTGCTTCTAGGAGCCACTGCATGTGCATGTGCCGAAGGCATGAGTGGGCTGCTTTTGTGGTTTCCTTTATCCTGTCTGGCAGGAGACTCAGGGTAAGGCTTGTTCATCAGCAGGCAGCCACAGTTCATAGGGAGGCTGTTTCATTCTACTACGGGGGTGGACAATGATGACCTCGTAGGAAGGCTAAAGATGGGGAAAGGGAGGGAACAACCGGAACAGGGAGGGTGTGTGGTTATGAGGCCACCCTAATCGAGCCAATTCCTTGGGATACAAATGCAGGATGTAACCTAACGCTGACTCGAAAATGAAATGGAGAACTGACTTTAAGCACATTACAGAGACTCAGAGATGAGTCTAACCTGCTGGTAAAAGGAAAAAAGGTCCCTGTGGCAATAATGTGAGATGGGAAGAGGTGTGAACTATGAACTTATGCCTTAATATCTGAGGACCTTATGGGTCTGAAAACAGAGAAGCGGGTGCAGGTGGTGAAGTGTGCCTCCTGACCACGCTGCTCGGTCTCTGGTTGAAGAGCCCAGCCCCAGGGCATTCTTCCTGCACATGTACCCCAAGTCATCCAGGTCCCTGTCATTGGGAGTGTTGTCATAGTCACTTTCAGGTGTGCTGTTCTGCTTCTCCAGCCTGGATGCCTACAAGAGAAAAGGCGACCCCATTAGTTGAGAGCACCAGACACTTCTTGGGTGCCTTCTCAGGAATTGTTACCTGTCAGGCTACGTGGCCTTCATGCCCCAGATCTCATCTGGGACGGGGGCCGATGCTTTATTAAAAATTTAGGAACAGGGAATTCCCTGGTGGTCCAGTGGTTAGGAGACGGTGCTTTCACTGTCCGGGGCCCGGGTTTGATCTCTGGTCAGGGAACTATGATCCTGCAAGCCGCATGGCGTGGCCAGAAAATAAAAAAAAAATATTTTTTTAAAATTTAGTAACAGATGAATAGTGGATCCAGAAATGGTTTCTTTCCTTCTCTGCCCCATTTTCTTCTTTGCTTCTTAGCTGCTCCATACACAGATCCCTGGTACAAACTAACAGACATGCAAGGCAACGCTTACGTTTAGCTCTCTGAGGAGTATGGAGCTTAACTATAATATAATGGGGCCCATTTAAGAAGCAAATGGGTCCGCACATATATCCATAGATGTCAGCACTGGGAGTTGCCTGCAGATTAGCTAGTCTAATACCAGATGGGAAAAGGAAGGGCCAAAAGAGCTGGGGGTCACCCCCAAGGCCAAAGAGTCAGTAGAAAACCTGGACTAAGAACCTGGGCTTCCTGTCCCCAGCTACCTCCAATACCCCACACCTGGGGCCCTGAGGACCACCACTGCCCACAACACAGCTCTCCAAGGACTATCCTCAGAGACGGCTTGTGTGAGCCACACAAGGAAACCAGAAACCATTCATTCATTGCCACACGTTGTTTGTGAACCAAAATGGATTAACCCGGTGTGACACTTGGTTTCCAACCCCTTTCACCTGTCTCCTCAAACATCTATCTCTTAAAACATAAAGATACGGTGCAACAAAAATGGGACACAGGAACCCTACAACTGTTTTGAGCAAATGGCAGCACTGCTAAGGACAGGGCCTTCTGGGGTGATAATATTTGAAGGGGACCACATTCCTTTGAAGGGGACTATGTTAGTTCTGGAGTATTTAATACAAAGGATCTCCCTTCAGTATTTATTTTACCCATAGTGCTTGGGAATTTCTTCATTTGAACAGAAATCAGTGGAAACTGATTTAAAACCTAAATTGATTACCAATTGCAAAAGACAAATATGAGCTACTTCCAGCTCTGTAACTTGAATTTAATCCAAGTTAATCAAAACATGTGCCTAAGGAATTTTATTGTTGCTGCAATAAAATGTGGCTAAAGATATAGAGCCTGTAAATTCAGAGCCCTGTTTAAACATACGGAGACCCTGTAGCTTCACTCAAATGAATGGCTCCCCTAGAGTGAGTCAGTTAAGTAAGTCTCCATAAAGTTTAATTATTTGCTCCTTCCTGATAATGCTGCTTGGCCCTCTGAAGGCCCTATGCGGGCGGGTGGGCAGGCAGGCAGGCAGGCAGGCGGGCAGGCGGGCGGGCAGCCCTGAGATGGGGAAAGGCTCCTTATTCACACCACGTGTTGCTTACTATCCCCATGACCCTTCTCTGTCCTCTCCCAGGGAGAACACTCTTTCTCTGTCTGCTGAGGTCTTTCATGTTTCCCCCAAATGCTCTACTTGGTCCCAGCCACTTAACGTAAGACACTTGCACTGGGCTCCTAAAGTTCAATACGAGTTCGTACTGAAACCACTCAAATACATCTGGCAAATGACTGAAAATGTTGGCCTGCAGCTATAAAGAGAGTCTGTAAAGCTAAGTTCTGTAAAAACCACTATAACATTTAAGATCCCCTTTGTTTGTATCTCCTACCAGCAAGCAGTTCTGCTTCACTTGCTGCTTTTGGTTTGGCTTTATGGATCAATCAGTGAGTTACTGGCTACTGGCTATCTACATGGAAGACCAAAGGCAGGCAGGGAATAGTGAAACCAGGCTCTTGCAGAGATGACCTCAAAAAACAGAACAAAACAAAAAACAAAAGACAAAACAAAACAATATCTTCTTACCTTTCACAGTGAATGTCTGACTAATAAATTTCTTTTCCTTTAGTTTTTATATATACATACACACACAGAGATGAGTGTGTGTTTGTGTGTGTACATGCACATACACAGCATAAAATGGAACGTAAAAACTTTGCATTTAAATAATTATTCTGGGACATTTGTCCAGAGCTGCTCCGGTGGAAAAAGCTAGAAAACAGAATTAAACCCAGAAAAATCCCACCCTTTTATAATGGATCTTTTTGCCTTCCTTGATGTAAATTTGATAATTACAAATCAAATGCATTACCTCCACAATGATCAAAAGTACCAAGTTTCATTGAAACATTTTAGAAGAGTAATGACTCATATATCTAATAAAAGTACTCAGGAAATGTTTCTCAAATACAGAAAACAACGTACAACAATAACCACCCAGGAAATCCGTTACTTACATTAAATCCTTCATCATTATCAACAAAAGCATATTTCAGGATTTCAAATTAGTCAGCATTAATTTTATGAAAATTATTATAAACATGCAGAACTAAGGTCTACTAGTTAAAAGTGCTGCTCTCTCAAAGCTGTTAATAGAAAAGTTACCTTATAGCTGGTGCTGGTTCAGTTTATTTAATAGATTGGTAGTTTTCTCTGCATACAGACATGCCATAAAAGCCTAACCTCACGATGAAGCTGTCAGGAGCAATGAGCATCACCCGTTTAAATGGCTGGTATAAAACGCTGTCTCAGTAAGCAGTCCTTGCAATAATTCTCAAAACTACCAAAAAAATTTTAAAAACTTTCACAGTGGACAAAAAGAGGTTTACTTGACTCTTAGCAACAACATTTCAAGTAAGATTTTCTATTTAACTGCCCCTTACTTTAACTGAAATACTGTAATATAAACAGTGCAGTTCAATTTCAGAACTGCTCAGAAGATAGTAGCATATGTCAAGAGGTTTTTTTAAATAGATTACCTCAAAAGTGCAGAAAAGAACCCCCAGGGCCTCCACGAGCCATAAGGCACTGGCAGTGGGCAAGATTCTCCATCGTTCCTGCCGATGTGGAGGGAACGGACAAAGAGCAGTGCAAACCCCCCTGGTCTGTAAAGGTGGTCCCTCACCCACACCCACCTTCCCTGCTCTCACTTTAGCCACACTGCCCTTCCAGTAAAAAACAAAAGAGCCAGGACCTGAACGCAGGTCTGCAAAGCCTGTGCTCTGTCATGACTTTCCCAGCTTGCTGCCATGTACTCTTCATGCATTAAACTGTTTTTTAAACTGACAGTGCCTTTGGGAGCAGGGAGGTCACTTAAGTCCCCAGGACCCTTTAACTGACTTTCCAAAAGGCTGGGTGTGGACAAGGTGCTTGATAAATACTTGCTGCCTGGCTACTCTAAAAGGAGCTTACCTGTATCATGTGCTGTTACTGGGAATGTAAATTATACGTCGGCAAGCTGGACTTGACCAAAGATCAAAGTGAACAGCTTTGTACTAACAGGTGCCTACACCTCCAGTGCTGCCATGTGTTGCTATCCGGATGCAGAACGCAGGGACTGCAAAACCTTGGTTTGTCAAGTAAGGTGCTGAGGTAAAATATGTCAAGAGGTAATAAAAAATAAAGAGCACGATGTCTTAGTGTTTCCGTTAGTCCAAATACACTAGTTCTCTGAACAAATTTGGATAGATTTGCCCTATTATAATATTTAGCCAGCAGCCAGCTAATTTTCTGATTGTTTAAAAAGACAGAATGCTCAGAATCAGTGTTACAGGGTGAACTGCAGACTGTGTTAAATGTCACGTGAGACTGAGCAATGTGGAGTTCGAGGAGATGGAGGCCGCCTCCTGCAGACATGCATGCGTGTGTGAGTGCTGAGAGCTGAGACGCCAGGAGGGAAGCGCTGCCTCATGCAGGACAGAGAGCAGTTAGTGGAGGGAGGGAGGGCTGGGAGAAGCACAGAGCGCCAGGAGCGCTGCCCCTTCTCCAGAGAGCAGAGCATTCAGAGTGTACTTAACCCTTCGGGTGCTCTCGTCCCTCGACCAGGAAAGTGTGGAGGGGAAGGAAGGCAGAGACGAAGAGGAGGTCACAAGCGCACTCCTCCCAATCTGGAAGGGGAAAAAGAAACACACTCGGGAAAACACAAAACAAACAAAAAACCCCACCTCCTACCCTGGCTTCAGCCCAGGTTTCCCAGAAAAGTATCCTGAAAAACAACTCACTACACACATGAGATCAGTGCTGAAACTTCCATGCTAGCCAATGACAGATCCCTAGAGATGTTTAATCCCTTAGTGAAATGCCTCTCGGAAATTACTTGGAATTTATAAGGCTACTTTTCTATGAGGGAAAGACAATACCTAGCGTAATTTGTCAAATTTGCCAATGTTTCTTTTTTTTTTTTAATAGATAGCCTTAAACAAATATTTGTTTTTTAACCAGGACAGATGATATGAAATGAAAAACTATACAGATGATTTAAAGTTGGTATACACTATCAATCTGCTCCTTAGTACAGATATAGAACTTTTACAATAATAAGACGTTCTTACATTTTAAATGTTTCTAAAATAAAAAAGTACACTGTGAAAACTAACAAAGTGGCTTTTCCTAAATTTTGTTTTCAGTTATACAAAAATAAGATTCTTAACTTAGTTCAATGGCATTCCCATTACACCAAATGTATCAAATCAATTGCTTTAGAATGTTCAGCCCAAACAACTTAAAAAGTTGAAGTAGTAGACTCCCAGTTACAATATAACAACACTGTAATTTTACCACATTAAAGCTTGACAAAATTAAACTAGGGCTTAATTTCCTAGACCATATCCTTTACTTTCTATTTACTCTGAGAATTTTTTTGGAAATTCCTGTAAGAGTGGACTGAAGAATGACTCTGACATTCAAAAAGATAAATATTACTCTTTGAGAAAACATCACATAGGTTCAAAATGCCTGCAACATTTTGTCAAAACATAGGTTTTTTAAAACAAATTAATCCCCAAGAAATATAATATTTGAAACCCTCACAACACAATAGTTGTTCCACTGTAAAATAGGAGCATTAGTAGCCTGTTACAGAATACGATCTTTGGAATTTAACGCTTGTAAGGTCGATATAGAATTCTTACATCTCATTCTTATAAAGTGAAAAAGCAACACTTTCTCCACGCAGGGAGGAGGATGCAGCTAAGCAGGCACACTGACCACAGGTGCAGGGGCTGCGGAGGCCCAGAGGCTTCCAGACCTGGCCTGCATGCCCAGGCCACAGACGCCACCCGCTCCACTGGGAGGAGCAGAGGCGGCGCCTTGAATTCTCAGGGCTCCTGTAAGGGGGCACATGTCCGTCTACCTCGAAGAAGACGGTACTCACTGCCGCCGGTAACCTTTATAATTTGCTTTTGTTTTTGGAAATAGGGAAGGAAGCTTGTTACCAAAAAAGTTCCAATAGTGGCTGGCTGGGAAAGATATTATGGGTACGGGGGAGAAAAAGGGGAGAGGGGCTGAGCAAGAGCCAGAATCCCCAGGGTCGTTGGAAAACTTTCGGCCAGTGGCCCTGAGTGCTTGTGGGAACACCGCAAGCACCTGTCGACATGTTAATACAGCAAACACAAGGACGACTCTTGTAGCCCAATTTGGCAAAGCAGAGACTGGGGATCTGCAGGTTCAGAAGAGGGAAGGCGGGAGTCAGGCTGGACAGAGAGTGAAAAGCAGAAGCGCCAGTGGTGTTACTTACGTGCGCAGGGAAAGGCTGGAGTCTCGTCCTGCTCTCCTCGGGGTGGTTCACTTCTCCCATTGGGAGATAGGGTTTCTGACCTGATCCCGTCTCGTACATGGACATGGGCCTACTGCCCCGGGCAGATGGACGTCTCTTTAAAGAAGAGTGGTTGGAAGTGTCTGTGTACTCAGAATCAGTTTGCACCTGATATATATTGGTTGTGGCCTGTTTCCTGAGGTTCGAATTTTCACTCTGGAGTGTTTGAAGCTGAAAGACATGTTTGGCAGTGGGACTGTGTTTTTCTATAGCAAGCAGAAAAAGCAAACACCAAGTAAACGCATACAACTACCAGCTTTAACAATAAGAACAGTAACAGCTCGCTGGGTTGAAAGTCAAAGGCAACTACAAACCAAAACTCTTTCTTCTAGAATGAGTGAAACGCAATCAACTCACTTTGTCACTTAAGTGAATTAAATAGCTAATTTCTGAATGTGAAAAAGTTGCAGTTTGGACTTTTTAAAAGCAAACTGTCTAACCACGTAAAAATTGGTCATGGTGGGCCTGGGAAATGTTTGCAGGCAAGCTGCACTCTGGATTATTCTAAGGCTGTTTCAAGCAAGAGTTTGAGATCATTAAGACATCACTTAGGTAACTTGCTTTTCAAATGAGCCCTGAGCAATTTGCAAATGCCAAAAATGTCAGCAGACACCATGGAAGCAGCACAAAGATAACTAGAGTTGCTTTGCAAAGCAAGAAAGACAGTGAAATTCAGCTTACGAAAAATCAGATGAGCTACTGCTTCCCAAAAAGCCAACAAGAAAAAATAAGATCAACAAGTTTTTATTACATAATACTCTTTAAAATTCCAAACAATTTAGCAGTTTTTTAAAAAGAGAGGGAACCAGATCTTGGTTAAGTTTGCTATATTAACATATCACGAAGAAAACCGGAGACCTATTGAACTATCAACATCTTCATCTGAACGCTCCACGTAGTGCGCGCTGCCCTCTGGTGATCGGTCATCTTTCAGCCAGGGCCGGAATACCTGGCCTCTCTCTCCTTTGGCTCTGCCGCCCAAAAATGCGACCGTGGTGGTGTCAGCTTTAAACACTCTAATCTGCCTGGCACCCCGTTTGAGTTAGAGGCTGTCACTTGGAGACCCTGAATGCTCTTTCCATTCCTTACATGCAGGCTGCTTCATGGTGCTGGATTAGAGTTAAGGGATCAGCAAGGAACCGAGTTACTCTTTAGCATCTGGCATTTTAAACACAATTAACTGAGTCCAGGCTGCACAACGTCCTTCCCCTCTGGTGCTCCTCCATCTTCCAGGACATTTTATAAGCTGGGTGTGGTGTGCGTTCAGCTGTCTACTCTTTGACAGAGACTGTAAAATGTGACCAAATTCCCCACCAGGGCCAAGGCTTAAGTCCACAAGCAACTGTGTTTGCACCAGGAGATCATTACTTTTTCAATAGCAAGCCCATTCAGTGTTAGGAGTTACTTTCAATTTCTATTTTAGAAAAGCACCGATCTGTGAAAAATACACCAATAGTGGCTGCTCCTCTTCATTAATTAGCATCTTTTCCAAGCAACTGTTAAATGTGAAAGATCAGACACAAATCATGCTACTTCGTCAACTATATATATTAAAAAACTTTACCTAACTTTGAAATAAAATCAATGCATCTTCGCTAAATAAACAAGTTCCACATACTTTATATTAGTAGTGCCAAACTTTTGTGAAAGTCTGACTTACTGTCTTTGCAACAGAAATACTCTCATTCTCAGTTTTCTCAAAGCGTGATCCCTAAGAAAGGATAGATTGCTTCTACACCAGAAAGGCTTTCAGGGCGTAACTTATATCTGCAACTCCCTTTCCAAAGAAAGAACAGCTGCAAAGTGACAAGCAGCTACTGAAAATTCCTACATTCCAGGAAACAGACAGGCATAAAGTGCCTGTCAAAACTACTTATTAGGGAACCCATATTCTACAATGAAATGGTCAAGGTCCAACCAGTGAGGAGCATAACTGACACATGGTCCTCAGTGTAGGACTGGGGGATCTGGTCACAAGCTTGTGTGTCTATGTGAAAACCTCTTAGAGTATTTTAGACAAGGTCTTGAAATCTTAAACTTTATCTTCACACTTTTCACTCTAAAACATCCAGCCTGGATTTTGCTTGAATGTGCTTTGATGACCACTAGTTCCTGGTCTCAATTTTTTAAAATTTTAGTACTCTGTACTTAGCGAGATATCCTCAGATAAATCTGAATGGTGCTTATCTTAATAAGAACCAGACTACACTTTTTTTGTCTGAAAGGAGTATAACAGGGCATGAAAAGTTATAGATAATAGGTTCATAAATCAAAAGCATTTCTAAGAATTGAGGAGATAATCCGTGAGCAACGGCAAATAATTCCACTCTGCATTTCTTAAAGGAGCTTGAGACATTTGCTTTCAGAGATTCGAGGTTATCTCTGGTGATTTCTACAAATACTAAAAGGAGAATAATAAGAATAAAAATGGTGATGCTTAGCAGACTGATTTGCAGTGGCAAGGTCAGCATGTTTCAGAAAAAGTCACCTCAAAAAATGCATTAGTTCAATTAATGAGACAAACTGTAATTCATTAAACAAAAGATATTTCAGAAAAGACAGAAAAAGTGCAAGCCCTGTGTGCTATGGCAAAAAGGCACTTTGTCTGTCTTGTTCATGGCTGCACACCAGCCGGTGACAGGGCCAGGGTGGCACAGAACAAGTGTTTGATTAAAATCTGATTGATCTTCAGGCATTCTTGTCCCCTTCTATTATAGGTATTGAGGCCATATATCTCAAAACGTCTCCAAAAATGATCTAGAACTCAAAAGAATCCTGGACCAAGCCGCAGCCAAGGGTGCACTGCAGTGTTTTTCCCTGACAAGCAGAGGGGCATGGACCTCTTCTTAGATCTTCAGCCTTCCTTTAGGAAGCACCATTGAAAAGGGCCCAGCCACAAATGAGGTGTACCATGTCCTCTGTTCTTGATAATGATTTTGAAGCATCACTCTTCAAATGATAGTAGGAAGACACAGATATATACTTTGTTTTGTTTCTGTTTAAGGAAGTGTACAGAATCTCATTTTGTAGAGCACTGAATGATGGGAGCAGTACCCACAAAGTCTCGGGCAGAATTTAGAATCTTTCCACTTCTTCTTCTTAGCATTCTTATAGAGAGTTATATACGTAATCCCCTCTGAAGCATATTCCTTGCTACTATTAGCCATACTTTTCTTAGAGATAGAGATTAATATATTTATATATTTCTAACTCTCTCAAAAGGCGGCAAACAAGGAAATGCCGAGCAAATGAAATTGTTTCTTACCAGCGTATAGTTCTCGCTGGTGCAAACTCAATGTTTTCTTCCATTTATTGAGTACCTATTCTGTGGCTCTGAGGACATGATAAATTAGTGGTAATTACTGGTGAAAAAAAAGCGGGGCTGTGGGACTGGGCTGCCAGGGTAGGGGTGGGTAATATCTTAGACTAGAGTGAACAGGGACAGTACCCCTGTGTGGCATGGGGTTTGGAATGCGGATAAACACATACACCTGTCCTGGGCTTTCGTCTGCCCTGTCTTCATGGCGTGATTATTCTTTAGAACAAGCAATAAATAGGAAGAATCACATCCATGGAGTGGGGTCTAGCTTCCCAGGAAGGACAGGATAGTGCAAGGGTTTCTACAACTGACACAAACACTTAATAGGCTGTAATGTTTTCCTACCTGGGAAACTTACACTGGATTTATTTCTAATCAAAGCTACTTCATTTAAAATATCCAAAATACATACTGCTTCCAAAAAGACAGCTTGGCCCAAAGATTTTTAGATCTGTGTTTCTTCCCTCTGACCACAAGCATCATGCCTGGGATTCTTCCTTATACTATGGGGTTAAAGAGCAACCATCCTGGCATTTATTGACATGTTACCTTTTTCTGCATAATTCTCAGCTCGTCACTCAAGTTGTTATTCACCTTCATTAGCTGTTGTATCTTGGCCTCAGAAGCCACTAGAGCGTTTTTGACCTCCATAAATTCCTGCACAGTGACTGGTCCATCTGATAAATCTGAATCTAGGCTCTAAAAATAAATTGGGGAAAATGTTCACAATCTGAGACGATGATAACATTCAAGACTAACTGCTAAAGAATTTCAAATTCTGACCATGCCAGCTGGATCGCAAAGTTAATCAAACCAAATCAAGGCTTCTAAGCGTAATGCAAAAATAAAACATAAAGGTAGGGCTACTAAAGTATTTGAAAAATTTTAAAGTCAATATTTTCTAATAGATCAGACAGAGGGGCTACAAATCTATTCTGACAATGAGTATGCAGATCTGTCTTGTCTGCCTTTCTCTTGCTCATTCATGTTTCTTTTTTTATTCATTATTTCATTAATTCACTCATTCCAACTTTTCTGATGCTTTTTTACTAAGCAGCAGGCAGTGTTCTAGGGGCTTGGGATACATAAGAAAAGAAAATAGACAAAGATTCCTGCTTCCATGGTGTTTACATCCCAAAAGAGTGAGAGAGGGAAAAAATAAAAATAAATAACTATATAGTACGGAGAAAGGTGATAAGTGCTATGGAAAATAAATAGAATGGATCAGAGTGAGGGGTTGGGGAGCTGAAGTTGGGGTGAAGGTGGGTGCATTTTAACCTGACAGGTGGGTAGGTGGGACATGAGCAACAGCCTGCAGGAAGGGAGGTCATTAGTCAGATGGCTGTCTGAAGGAAGGGTGTTACAGCCAGCAGCAGGGCTCAGCTGGAGGGAATGGGTGTGCAAGGCGGAGAGGAGGGGGAGGCCGGCCAGTCTAGGGACCCCGTCGTGTACGGTCCTGTCATGACCCGGCTTTCACTCGAGTGAACCCAGCGCTTCTGTGGAGACCGGGCAGAGATGTTTCAGATGGAACAGGTGACTCCTGCTATCCCCTCCACATTCCCTGCATCTGCCAGTGGCACCACTGATTCTCACAGCTGTGTAAGCTGGAAAGCCCTGGACACAACTCCGGTAAGTCTACCTTCCCACTTCAAACATCCAACTTATTGCCAAGCCCTGCCTTTTTTATCTTCCTCCTGTTCATCCATTCTCAAATGTTTGCTGGGCTCCTCTGTGGGCCAGGTCTGGGACACTCAGCAGTGGGTGGACCAGCCAGGCCCCTACTGCCCTGTCCTCGGGCTCACACTTTGCTCCAGTAACTGTTCTTCCATCCAGACCCTCCCAGCCAAGGCCCTGAGGTGAACCTGTTTCACCTCGTTTGGACCTCGTCAGCACCTCCTACTTGGGTTCCCTTTCTCCACACCCTGGTCCACCGGAACAGTCCTCCCAAAACAGAGGACCCAACATGGCTGACATCGCCCTCCTGCCCTGCCTAAAAGCTTCCTGGGCTCTGCACTGTTGGCCAAGGTCCAGGCCCTTTGGTCTGGCGTCACACTCCTGCATATGGTGTGACCCCTGCCCTCTGCTGCAGCTCTGACTCCCACTCCTTTCAGGCTGACTCCACATGTGACCAGATTCCCCCCACCACCCACGCCGCTGTCTCACTTCCTCTCTGTCTAGCCCACCCTCCCCAGCCTCTCCACACGCCCACATCCCAGGCATTCTTATTTTTTTTTTTTCCCCAGGCATTCTTCAAGGCACACGTTAAAGTCTCCCCTGATACTCCTCCTCAGTGACAAGTTGTGTCTCCGCTGACCACCCCACTCCCGGCTTGTGTCTGTGTTTATGACCCTTGTACTGCAGTTCTCTCTCCTGGGCAGTGACGGCCTCGTAGAGGAAAGGGACTAGGCCTCACTCAGGAAAATATTATCCAGGGAAGTCTGGATAACTATCCAACAAAAGTAAACATTTGTTGAAAGAATAAAACCCACCAGTCCTTCCTCACAGGTTTTATAAAGTCAAAACTGCAGAAGGGCTGTGAGTCAACAACTGACTCAGGGATAACAGACCCCCTATTTTAAAACTATTTACCTCATTGACCTTTGCTTGGCCCAAGCTAGTAGAAAACCCGACTCTACTTCCAGAGCACTTTTCACAAGCCCAGCCCTCAAGTGACTTACAAAGCAGGCAAATTTTCAGGGGGAAAGATCTGAAAAGAAAACACAGTCTCTTTCTGTGTGCAGTGTGCCACCTCACCTTCTGCCTATGTGCCTTGCTCGCAGTGGCTTCCAGATCTGTGTCTTCATCTGATGCCACACTGTCATAGTCCGGCTGGTCATTGTCCTGACTCTCACCACTGTGCTGGTTACTGATTGTTTTCAGTATGAGCTCCACATTGTCTACCAATAGAAGCAAAAAACTTTACTTCAGGCTTGCAAAAAATTTTTTTTCCTAAAAAACTAGCCATTTAAAAGACTGGAAGAAAATGACAGAAATAGCAAGGTTATATTCACCCCAAAAAGGGATAACAGAGCAAGTTATCAACTGGACAGAGAGTCTACTAAAAACTGCAGAGACAGATTTAAGCATCCCTCTGAGCGACCTGCCAAATGTGGGCAAATTAATTAGATGGTTTATGAAAAAGCTGCTCAGATATGGGGACAGGTTCCCAAATATGTAATCATTCAAGGAAACAGGGTGTAGCTCGAAATCATGAAAATAAGGCTGTAACTAATGTAAGATTAACTGCAATTTAGTTATAATTGTACCTTGTTTACAAGGTAATGTCAAGTCAAAACAGAAAGGAAATTGTTAAAGTGGAGCCTAGAAACTAGGTGATCAAAGAGTAGGCATCGCCTGCCGATGCAGGGGACGTGGGTTTGTGCCCCGGTCCGGGAGGTTCCCGCATGCTGCGGAGCGGCTGGGCCCGTGGGCCGTGGCCGCTGGGCCTGCGCGTCCAGGGCCTGTGCTCCATGGCGGGAGGGGCCACAGCGGTGAGAGGCCCGCGTACGGCAAAGAAAAAAAAAGAGTAGGCACATCGGCCTTTCGTTAGCTGAATGCCAGTGAGAGAGAGAGAAAGAGGAGAATGACCCATTGGACACACATGGGCACACCAGGAAGGTATGGTCTATAGGGAAGCAGGGATGACTCCATTGGCTCCAACACATTTTGAATGAAAGATTTCACAAATTATCCAAGTCTCTCCACTTTCTTTCAGGCAACTCAAGCAAACCTCTAATTTCCAATATTGTTTCTGGATATTTTGATGGATAATATCTTGGTGATAAATTATGTTTACTTAAAAGGAATTTTAATTTTTAAAATTAATATTTAAAATATACGTGCCAGGGCTTTCCTGGTGGCACAGTGCTTAAGAATCCGCCTGCCAATGCAGGGGACATGGGTTTGAGCCCTGGTCCGGGAAGATCCCACAAGCCTCGGAGCAACTAAGCCCGTGCACCACAACTACTGAACCTGTGCTCTAGATCCCGCGAGCCACAACTACTAAAGCCCACGTGCCACAACTACTGAGCCCGCGTGCCTAAAGCCCGTGCTCCACAACAAGAGAAGCCACCGCAATGAGAAGCCCGCGCACCCCAACGAAGAGCAGCCCCCGCTCGCTACAACCAGAGAAAGACTGTGCGCAGCAACGAAGACCCAATGCAGCCAAAAATAAATAAATAAATAAAATAAAATAAAATATATATGTGCCATCAGATTATAGAAGTGATAAAGATTCAATATAGAAAAATTGAAACTGATAGAGTAATCATTAATAGCTACTGATACATGTTGTTCTATTTCCTTCCAGTCTTTTTCCTAAGCATATAAACATACATACAGTCAATTTCATTATTTGTAGCAGTTACGGTCTATAAAGTTGCTGTGAAGAACAAATTAGCAAATATTAAACCATTGTTCTGACTGGAAACACAGGGTTAGGTTCCTGCAAACCTCTGATCACATTTTTGTCAACTGATAAATATATAACCTCGTTTTACATGTGATTCTGTTTAAAGACATCTTTAATACATGTTGTTGATCCATTAACATGGAACTCATGGCCAACAGCACTATAACTCACGCCTGAACGAAGCTAGTCTAACACATGTATTTTCTCCACAAGGCACAACACGACCTTCTTGCATTTAGGAATCCTACATAGCTCTTCAGCACTCTACTTGGGGGCCACTTCAAATAGTGAAATCACCAACAAAAAGCATAAAAATGTGAAAACTGTGGCACTAAATAATTCTCAAAAAGGACACCTGTTTACAGTATAAGAGTTGAAATAAGGCAGAGCATGGCCTTGTTCAATCTCAGCTGGGAACATGCATTTTGGGTGACTCAAATTTTTCAGCATGTTGCATACATCCACAAATTACCATCAACGTGCTGTCAGTATGATTTTGAGGTAACAACTTTTAATGAATAGGTGAATTGGCAAATATGAGATCCGTGAGTAATGGGGATTAGTGGTATATTTATATTTACATGTGATATATTCACTTGTACATATGTTTATATATAAATGTTTTCCTTACAAAATTTGGATTATACTAAAGCTTTTTAAAAAAATTAATTTATTACTTTATATTATGTCATTACATAGTCTCTGAAAAAAGTGTGCACTATTCAAATATGTAACTAATAATTGCTCTATTATTGCTTATTTGTTTCTAATGTTTCCAGTGCTATATATAACATACATGTAACATCTCTATTTCCTCTCAATTAACACCTAGAAATGGAACCACCAAATCAAAGAATTTGTGCATTTTGAGACTTTAAAGGACCCTTATCACTGCACCTTCACCAAAATTTAATAAAGTTTCTTAGAACTTGTTTATGTCTGGTTGAATAAGTAAAATCAAGAACAAATGGCTGTCAGTTAACGATTACTATCTCTGGGGAATGTGATGCTGACTGAAAACTGAATCTTTATGGTATGTATTTTTCCTGTTTACATGTTTTTCAATTTAAAAATGCATTATTTCTACAATTAGAAAAAAACAACAAAGATACAGCATCAGGGCTGGGGAGGAAGTAGGTTCCCAAGCATGGAGACAGGACCCTGAGCTACTGAACAAGACTCAAAGGGCACCTCGGAAATAGGTGCTTGGTGCTCTCTTCACAATTTTAAACCCCAATAATTCTTGCTGTAGACATCTAAAGTTTATAGCAACAAATTCTAATTATGGAGAACTCAGTCTTGTAGGTAAACAACAGCAGGTGAGCTGGAATTTCAGTCAAGAGGGTTTAGTTTCTTATGTCCTTTAACAAGATCTAAGTCAGAGTTTTGAGTTAATTTCAGAACGCAATTTTTTAGGGAAGACAGGTGACCCAAGAGGTAAAAAATCATATATAAGATAAATTTGAATCACAGTTAATAATGCTGAAATATTTATAATTCACCAGGACTCAAGAGAGAAACTTGTCGTCACAACATAGCACCAATAAAACTTACAGGGCTTTAACTAAGCTGTGGTGTCAATGACTGCTTTAATTATTTTTATAACTTTAACACTTGTGTGAAGTTTTAAGGCCAAAGAAGCAAACATTTAGAGGTCTGAAACAGTTACCTTTTGAACTAGAGAGAGGACTGCCTTGCTGTCTCCTCTTGGCATCACTGAGAATGTCGATAACCAGGGTGGCAAACTCATGGGCGTTAAACCGAGCTAGTTTCTGTCTGCCCTGAGGGTGAGAAAATAATTGGAAATATTCCCAGATGTAAAAATACAAACATATTCACATAAAACTAGTCAGACTACTGTTAGACTTCGGCAAAGACCTTCCAGCATGCTCAAAGTATCATCAATCACAGCCATAACTGAATCAAATTTAACATTTTCCTTGTGAACAGTTTAAAACCATTTACATAATAGAACAATATAACATTTAAGTTCTCACAATGTGTATCTATTTTTGTGAACCGAAACAAAATGGTTCTCTTAATGCTTTCTTTCTAATATCAATTCAGTTTTGAAGTAGGCCTACTAATCAAAAATTAATTTGAAGGGACAAATTTTAACATTTCAACATAAAGTTATAGTCTAGATGCTGGGACTCTATCATCATATATAACCAATAATCAATAAAAATGAAAAGAGCTTCATAATTTACTCAGCTTCACTGCTCTTGACGGATGGTTAGGCTTTCTTCAGTGCTCTATTATTACATACAGTGCTTCGATGAAAATGTGCATAAAGCTTTGTATTTTTATTTTATTAGAACATATTCCCAAATGAGGAATTCCTGTGTGGAAGGATGCAGTTAATTTTGAGGCCTCTGAAACCGGTTAACAGATTGCTTTTCTGAGGTCTGCAGCAATTTAAACTCTTACCTGTAGCATGAGAAAGCCCATCTTGCCACATCCTTACCAGTCTGGAGTATCCTTTATTATGTATTGATACTTTATTAAGTTGATTGATAAAACTTTCATTAATGCCTGCAGGTTGCTTTCTTTGAGTACTAATGAGATTAAACATTTCTTCACAATTGAAAGCCATTTATTCTTTCTTTCTTTCTTTCTTTCTTTTTTTGCCCTTGCACTTGTGGAATCTTAGTTCCCCAACCAGGGATTGAACCCGTGCTATCAGCAGTGAAAGTGCAGACTCCTAACCACTGGACCGTGAGGGAATTCCAGCCATCTGTATTTCTTTTGTGAATTGTTTTATATTCTTTCCCAGTCATCTATTAACTTCTATTGCTTTTCTTATCAATTTGTGAGGGTGTGTGTGTGTGTGTGTGTGTGTGTGTGTAAAGGATATTAACATTTTAATCAATCAAAAAATCTTACATACCTGTCCTGGGAAAATAAAATACCATGATATCAGCCATTCCGTAAATATCACTACTAGTGAGTTTTTGGACTCGGCCACTTGCCTGGTTCCGTGTCGATGAGTACTCGGGATTGACCGGAAGGAAGGGGACGACGGTTGTCTCGGTCACCAGGGTGCTGTGATTTTGCGTGGCAAGCCAGACTAGCCAGAGGAAAGAGCCAGAGGTAGAATCTCATCACCACGGGTGCCACTGCTCCTCTAAGAGCCGCGGCTCTCGCATTACTAGGTACACTAGGGGCAGCACACTCCGAAGCCAGCATACACAAGAGTCAATGTTGACACGCGTGTTATCAGGACAGTAGAAATTGGGCAAGTAAAAACACTGAGGCTGGCAGCTTGCTGCTGCCTACTGATAACAGAAGCTTAGTAGATAAAGCCACATGTTAAGTCACCTGCATCAGTCTCTCGCCTGTCAACTTCATCGTACACATCCATGGCAAGTTCTTCAAACAAATGATTACTTAGCTGAAAGTAAAAAAAATATCAGGAACACAAGGGACAAGGATTAACACTAGGAGAATGAGTGGGGACTGCGACTTATTCACCCTTCTACTTCCAACGTCTTATCCAAAGCCAGTGCTTACTTAGTAAATGCCCACCACTATTAAACAGACAGTAACATTTCCAAAATAGTACAGATCCTCTAGAAATACCTGCCACCCACAGCAGCCTCCCTCCTGATACGCAGATAGGGCTGTGCCATAAGGGAAGCAAGAGGCATCTAAAGTGCGTATCTCAAAGGCAGGGTCCAGTTCTCCGCCCTTCGTGTGACATCACCTTTTTAAAGTCTCTTCTGCTCTTTTGAGAATGTTTGCCAGTACCCTCTCTGCCCCCAGTATACGGGATCTGAAACCCCTGGTAGGATTAAGAAGCCAAAACACACCAGAGGATAAAACGTGCCACTGAAGGAAAATACCACCCAGACCTCGGTTAAGTCTCTCTGCTGTCTTCCTCAGTAGGGGTCCCCCAAACCCCAAAAAAACTACCTGAGCGTCCCCTACCAAGGACAGCCCGTCTAATCAGTACACTGTGCAATGTCCCAACAAAACAATCCCCACAGACTGGGGTGCCCTCCTGGCAGCAACTGGGTCTTCCTCAACCCAGAGGAGGCTAAGCCCCTACCAGGCTGGCTCCAGCTCTTTCCGCACTTTTTGCCTCATGAAACCCTGCCGCTCGGTGGCTGTTACTTCTGAGTTGACTGCTTCCCCACTCTGTGAGGGAAGATGCTGAATTTGTTCCATTCTCTACTGTTCCCTACATCCCCACACAGTACCGGGCACCAAGATGGGACTCAGTAAATATCCATTCACACACTGACCAGAAGGTACTTCATGCAGAATTTAAAGCTGGCTGCACACACCTCATTAAACTCGTTAAAATGGGTACAATACATTGTTAGGTGACAAAAGCAGGATATAAAATTCTATAATTACGCTTCAGTTAAAAAAAAAAGACAGGCATCTGAAACAAGAATTAGAAAAAATATACCAAAATATTGAGCGTGAACCCATTAAGAATATAGTAAATGAGGATGATTCCCCTTCTCTATTTTCCAAATTTTATCTAGTGTGGTTACATTACATTTATATTTAAAAATAAACTCTAAGAGCCTTTTGCTGGATAAGGTGATGAAGGATTGAGAAACTGAACTTGTACCATAAACACCCAATCTGTTTCCTCTAAGGGGCTACAAGCTGATGTTATTATTACTAACAATAACTACAGCAGCAACACTGTTGCGGGCTTACATCCCAGGCGCCTTGCTAATACCATCATCATTGTAAATACAACACATCTCTGAAGACAGGAACTACTATTATACCACTTTACAGAGAAGGATACCAAGGCACAGAAGTTAGCTTACCTAAAGTCACAAAGCCAAGAAGTGATGGACCTGGGATGCAAGTTTCTCTTAAAATGTTAATATTTACTAATTCAAGGAATACATTAGTGGTCTTATATTTCTCCCAGCTTTTCACTAGGGAGGGAGGAAGGAAAGAGGGAGGGAGGGAGGGAGAGAGGGAGATATTGTGGGATAAACACTGAATTGGCACTGATAGGAGGCGGAGACCACAGGGTGGGGGCAGCTCACACTCACTGGGCAGCTCTGACTTGCTGCCTCTGCTGGATCACTATCTCCCTTTCTAGGAGACGACACCGAGGTACAGAGAGGTGAAGGAGCTCGTCAGAGCCGAGATCCACACCTGACCAGTCTGACCCAGAGCCCAAGTTCTTGAGAGCTATACTCAACTTTGTCCCAGATGTTTATCTAGTGCCTGCCACACGCTAGAGATATTACAGACATAACCCCAGCTTTCAGCCTAGCAAATGTAGAATAGGATAGTCAAGGGGAGCTTGGATTTTATCCATGTTTGAATTATTTAAGATGAAAATTGGCTTACATACTGTTAAGTAATTAAAAGGTAATCACAGAATATTCAGTGCTGACTCCAAAGCTTATCATCCTAATCATCTTACTATATGACCTCCTTAATTTAAGAAAGGCAATAAAAACACATACACACAAAACTGCAGATAGAGAACACAGAGACACCAAATTGCATAAAATACATTTATTTCATATTACAGTTAAATGCTAGTAATGAGAAATTCATTTTATGTAATATTTAGTACTTAATATTATATGAAATTCTAGCAAAGAGTCTTCTATGAAAAGGGGAATGAAGAGTAAGACATAAATTAGGGGAGTTGCAAATTCAGAGTTAGGCTTTGGGAAAACTCCTACCTACACTGTGAAGGGGGTCAGATTTCAGCTACTTGAATGATGAAAGGGAGGGTAGCTGGGAAAGCACAGCAGGCAAATGAGGATTCCTGAAAGAGGACTTGAAGTTGGCCTCCGAGGGTGCTAACCCTTAAAGAAATATTTAAGCGCACGCACCCACCCACACCCACATCCACACCCACACAGTGGGAACCAGATGGGAAGCAGGGCAAGAACTGAAGGGTGAGAGTGGGATGACGCCCATAAAGGCTACGAAAAGAAGCTAAGAATCTTGGTTCTGATCTTGAGAGCAATGAGAACAGCTGAGGCGGGTAATCGGGTGCTTAGAACGGCTGGGGAAGCACTGGGCGAGGCTTCATTTGTGGGGACTAAACAGAGAGAAATTATTCCCAGAGGAGTAGATTTCTCGGGGTCCTGACTAAGGCTGCAATGGGCAGGCTGAAGAGAAACACAGAGACTAAAGTGAGCTTGTGACCTGCAGAACTGGGCAAACTCTGAGCACATAGCTGAGGCAGAACCAGCAGTTAAAAGCCTACATTTACAAAACTCTGATGAATGGCGTGGGACACACACGACAATTAGCGGTGGCTGGATCCCAAATAGCAGCGAGTCAATCTGCAGTACTCACTATTCCAGCTTCAGCTCTTATCATTCTCTAGCATCCTATGAGGCTACAGGAAGTAATCCCAAGAAGTGTGTCCCACTTATTCATGTACATTGAGAGAAACTAGGGAACTCTTACGGGGAGAAACAACTTCCTAATGTCAAAGGCACAGTCTTTGCTTTTAAAATGACAGAGAAAAATGCCATTATTTGAAGCCAAGCCAATAAATTGGATATACTAAACTTACTAGTACTTTCATTCTTCTTTGCTACATACTCGATGGTCTGCTTCTGATTTAACATCTGAGAGCATGAAACAAAGTTATTTGATGTACTAGGTAATGGGCTAAGAACAGGTATTAGCAGGACACATGGTTTTCCATACTGGAGTTCACTAGGAAAGAGAGATACTCACAGACTGAAGTTTCTTCTTAGCAGCTTTTGCCAATTCAGACAAATCCAGGCTGCTAAGAAAGTGTACAAAACTAATAAGCAAATAAATAAAACCATTTTCATGAGCTCTGTAGAAGATTAAGATAGCCAAAGGATTAAGATATTAATTACAGTTCATGGACAAGGTCAGAGGCCAAAATTCTACAGCCCAATCATCAGTGAGGAAACTTAACAGAACTTAGTGAAAGTATCTCCTAGAAATACCATAATCATGCAAAGTGGTAAACAGAAAAATAATCACCTACTAACCAAAAGGCAAAATTACTGCCAGGTTAGTCCCCAGGCCCTTTATGTGAGAAGTCATAATTTTTAAAGTATTAAAAAAAGCATTCAGAGGAAAACACAAGAAGGGCAGAATGTTAAAAAACAGAATGGCAAGATTACATATGGAATAGCAATTAACCATTTCATAAAGTCTTGACAGTATTTATGCAAAGTTTATTGGCTAAATAAGGGTTTAAAGTTCATTTCTGCAGCTGTGAACTCATCTGACCTTATAGACCGGGGGCAACAGATTATAACCCACTTTTTGTTCGGCCTAGGAGCTAAGCATAGTTTTTACATTTTTAAGTGGTTGGAAAAAAAACCCAACAAATGATACTTTATAATATGTGAAAATTATATGAAATTCAAATTTTAGTATCCAGAATTTTTTTTTTTTTTTTTTTGCTGTACGCGGGCCTCTCACTGTTGTGGCCTCTCCCGTTGCGGAGCACAGGCTCCGGACGCGCAGGCTCAGCGGCCATGGCTCACGGGCCCAGCTGCTCTGCAGCATGTGGGATCTTCCCGGACCGGGGCACGAACCTGCGTCCCCTGCAGCGGCAGGCGGACTCTCAACCACTGCGCCACCAGGGAAGCCCCAGAAATAAAATTTTATTGAACAGACATGCCCTCATTTACATAGTGTCCATGGATGCTTTCATTTACAACTGGTAGAGTTGAGTAGTTGTGGCAGAGGCTGTATGGCCCAAAAAGCCTAAAATATTTACTATCTAGACCTTACCAACAACAAAATTTGCTGATCCCTGTCATAGACCAAGGCTACACTCTCTTATAAACAGGAATATTCTGTGATATATCCAGAGACACAATATACTGTCACAACTAGCTAAAACTGGGACAGTATCTCTAACTCCAATTTTATTAGCAAATTTCTTACTTGTGCTTTTTCAAACTTAAGTTTTATAGGGTGGTTTACTTACAGCCATCTTATTTCCAAATTGCATAGCCATAAAAGAGAAAAATGTATGGGCTTTGTTAAACACGAAGTATAATACACTTAAACACTATACAACCAAGGAAATACTAGTGACAGATAATATTGATTGGTATTTCAATGGCCTTACCTGTCTGCCATTTGAGGTATTATAAAGTGCTGTCCATTTTTGTGATCTGAAACAGAAACCAAGTCAAAGTTTTGTTCATATAAATATTGATAAGATCTGTAAAGGAATACCATCATTATTTTCTCAATTTATGTTTTGCAATTAGTATCTTCCCATACTTATGATCTATGTGGGAGAAACAGATGTTGCCAGATTGACTACAACTTCCCAAAATCTGGCCAGTAGCAAGGATCATTTCCTCATTTTCTTCTGGTACAAAGGTCCCAACGTCATTAAGTGGAAAGCCTATGCTCACCCTAATCCTAACGCTGTTTGTCCCCAGTATAACTAATGATCTTCAGCCATGGAAAGGACATTTAGGGAGCTGAAGTAGCTTGGAGCAGGCTTCCATCTGCTCTCCCATGTGGGATGGTGGGGCTTCCTTGAGCTTTAGTGGCTTACCTTCAAATTAATCAATTAGCATAAACAGTCAGGGCTGGCCCAGGTGGTCTGGGCAGGTGCAGGCACGGGCTCTGTCTCCTATAATGCTGAGTCCTCATCAAGCTTGTGGAGGACACTGATCATGTGTCAATGAGTAAAGCCACTATGAGCATTCACATACAGGTTTTTGTGTAAACATAAGTCTTTACTTCTCTTGCGTAAATACCTAGGACTTCTGGGTTATAGGTAAATGCATGTTTAACTTGGTAAGAAACTGCTAGACTTTTTTCCAGGGTAGCTCTATCATTTTTCTAACTGCAACGTATGAGAGTTACCATTGTTCCACACCTTCCCCAGCACTTGTGTTGGTTTTTTGTGTTTTGTTTTATTTCAGTCATTCTAATAGGTACTTAGTGGTATCTCACTGGGTTTTAATTTGTATTTCCCTAATGGCTAAAGAACTTCTCTCTCCATGTATCTGCCATTTGTATATTATATTTGCCCAGATTTTATTGGGTTGTTTCTTTTCTTACTGTAAAGTTTTAAGTATAAATATTCTGGATCCAAGTCCTTTGTTGGATATGTGATTTCCAAATATTTTCTCCCAGTCTGTGGCTTGTCTTTTCGTTTTCCTAACTATAGTTTTTGCAGAGCAAAAGCTTAAAATTTTGACAAAGGCCAGCTTATCAATATTTTCTTCTACGGATTGTGCTTTTGGTGTTACATTTAAGTACTTTATATAATCCAAGACCACTAAGATTTTCTCCTATGTTTTCTTCTAGAAGTTTTAAAGTTTTAGGTTTTACATTTAGATCTATGATCCATTTTCAGTTAGTTTTTTAAAAAATATTTTATTTATTTATTTATTTATTGGCTGCATCGAGTCTTAGTTGCGGCACGCAGGATCTTTGTTAAGGCATGCGGGATCTTTTGTTGCAGCACGTGGGCTTCTCTCTAGTTGTGGCGTGCGGGTTTTCTCTTCTCTAGTTGTGGCGCACAGACTCCAGGGCACATGGGCTCTGTAGTTGTGGCGTGCAGGTTCCAGAGCGTGTGGGCTCTGTAGTTTGCAGCACGCGAGCTCTCTAGTTGAGGCGTGCGAGCTCAGTAGTTGTGGCGTGCGGGCTTAGCTGCTCCTGGCATGTAGGAACCTAGTTCCCTGACCAGGGATCGAACCCATGTCCCCTTCATTGGAAGGCGGATTCTTTTTTTTTTTTTTTTCTTTTTGCGGTATGCGGGCCTCTCACTGCTGTGGCCTCTCCCATTGCGGAGCACAGGCTCCGGACGCGCAGGCTCAGCGGCCATGGCTCACGGGCCCAGCCGCTCCGCGGCACATGGGATCCTCCCAGACCGGGGCACGAACCCGCATCCCCTGCATCGGCAGGCGGACTCTCAACCACTGCGCCACCAGGGAGGCCCAAGAAGGCGGATTCTTTACCACTGGACCACCAGGGAAGTCCCCTCAGTTAGTTTTTTTTTTTTTTTTTTTTTTTTTTTTTTTTTGCGGTACGCGGGCCTCTCACTGCTGTGGCTTCTCCCGTTGTGGAGCACAGGCTCCGGACGCGCAGGCTCAGAGGCCATGGCTCACGGGCCCAGCCGCTCCGCGGCATGTGGGATCTTCCCAGACCAGGGCACGAACCCGTGTCCCCTGCATCGGCAGGCGGACTCTCAACCGCTGCGCCACCAGGGAAGCCCCCTCAGTTAGTTTTTATACAAGGTGTGAGGTTTAGGTTGAAGTTCATTTTTCTGCACATGGATATTCAGTTGTTCCAACACCATATGTTGTACTGTCCTTCCTCCATTGAATTGCCTTTGCAACTTTTGTCAAAAGTCAATTGAACATATTTGTGTGGGTCTATTTCTGGATTCTCTATACAGTTTCATTGATCTGTATGTCCACCTCTTCACCACAACCACTGTCTTGAGTACAGCAGAGCTTTACAGCAAGTCTTAAAATTGGGTGGTGTGATTCCTCCCATGTTACTACTGTTCTTTTGCAAAACTGCCTTGGCTATTCTAGTTCCTTTGTTTTTCCATGTAAAATTTAGAACCAGGATATCCATGTCAATAAGCAAATCCTTTGATTGCATTAAATTTACAAATTAATTTGTGGAGAATTGACATGTTAACTATATTGAGTATTTCAATCCATAAACATAGGAGAAACCCTTTTTCAGGCTTTCCTTGATTTCCTTCATCAGCATTTTGTCATTTTTAGCATATAGATTCCACATAGTTTCAGGTTCTAATTGTCCACTGTTAGTCTACAGAAATATGACTGATTTTTGGTTGTTCATCTTGCATTCTGCAACCTTGCTAAACTCATTCATTAGTTCTAGACACTTTATTATAGATTCCTTGGGATTTTCTACATGGAAATCATTTCATTATGAATACAGGCAGTTGTATTTCTTCCTTTTTAATCAGTGTGCCTTTTATTTGGTTTTCTTGCCTTATGGCACTGGTTAGGATTTCCAGTGCAATGTTGAATAGAAGTGGTGACAGTGGACATCCTAGCCTTGTTTCCGATTTTCAGGCAAAAGCATTCAATCTCTCATCATTAAGGATGATGTTAGCTGTGGCTTTTCAATAGATACTCTTTATTGGATTAAGGAAGTCCCTTCTATTCCTAGTTTGCTAAGGTTTTTCTTTTTTCTTTAATCACAAAGGGATGCTGAATTTTATTAAATGCTTTTTCTGCATCAACAGGTCAGATTATCCAGTTTTCTTTTTTTAGTCTGTTAATGTGATGAATCACATTAACTGATTTTCAAATATCAGTCATATATCTAGAAACCCCACTTGGTATATTACATTTTCCTTTTTACATATTGTTGGATTCAATCTGCTTATAATTTACTGAGAAATTTGGTGTCCCTGTTAGTGAGGGATATTTTTTGGTGCCATCTTTGCTGGGTTTGGTATTGGGGTAATGCTGGCCTCATAAAATGACTTGAGAAGCATTGCCCCCCACTTTTTTTTTTTTACTGTTTTTTTTTAACATCTTTATTGGAGTATAATTGCTTTACAATGGTACACTAGTTTCTGCTTTATAACAAAGTGAATCAGTTATACATATACATATATCCCCATATCTCCTCCCTCTTGCATCTCCTCCCACCCTCCCTATCTCACCCCTCTAGGTTGTCACAAAGCACCAAGCTGATCTCCCTGTGCTATGTGGCTGCTTCCCACTAGCTATCTATTTTACATTTGGTAGTGTATATATGTCCATGCCACTCTCTCACTTCGTCCCAGCTTACCCTTCCCCCTCCCCATGCCCTCAAGTCCCCCCTACCTTTCTATTTTCTAAAATATCACATAAAACGGATATTATTTCTTCTTCGAATGTTTGGTAGGATAGTCTCATTTTATGTGCAAAACCTGAAATGTGAATTCCAAATACTTAAAAATATCTGTTAAGAATTATAACTGCAAAGCTAGCAAGCCATGTGAGTCATAAGCCACACTGATTGTATTGCTCTATGGCAATACCACTTCAGCTGGTTCACAGTATTTACCAGTGTCATCACCTGGGCTAGGGTTTTCTTTAATGGAATGTTTTTAATTACAAATTCAAGTTCTTTAAAATGTAGGATTATATATTTACATTATCTCTTTCTTCTTGGATAGGTGTTGGTAGTTTGTGGCTTTCAAAGAATTGGTTCATTTTATCTAAGTTGTCCAATTTATATGTATGGTTATTTATATTTTGCATTACCCTTTAATGTCTGTGGGGTTTTTAGTGATATCTTCCTATGTGTATTCTTTCCTTTTTTCTTTGTCAGTATGTCTAGACCTTTACCAATATCATTAATCTCTACAAAGAATCACCTTTTGGTTTCATTGATTTCTCTCTACTGTTTTCCTTTCTCAATTTCATTGATTTCTACTCTTTATTATTTCTTAACTTCTGCTTGCTTTGGGTTTATTTTGCTCATCTTTTTCTAGTTTCTTGAGGGTTGGGAAGCTTAGATTAGGATTTGAGACCTTTCTTCTTTTCTAACATAATAATTTAATGCTATAAAATTTCCTGTTGGGCTTCCCTGGTGGCGCAGTGGTTGAGAGTCCGCCTGCCGATGCAGGGGACGCGGGTTCGTGCCCCGGTGCGGGAGGATCCCACGTGCCGTGGAGCGGCTGGGCCCGTGAGCCGTGGCAGCTGAGCCTGCGCGTCCGGAGCCTGTGCTCCGCAATGGGAGAGGCCACAACAGTGAGAGGCCCATGTACCGCAAAAAAAAAAAAAAAAAAAAAAAAAAAAAAATTTCCTGTAAGCCTTGCTTTAACTGCATCCCACAAATTTTGATTCACTGTCTTTTCATTTTTGTTCATCTGATATTTTCTAATTTCCGTTAAGACTTCCTCTTAGACCCATGGATTATTTAGAAGTATGCTGTTTAATTTCCAAGCATTTGGGTATTTTCCAATTATATTTTGATTATTTATTTCTAGCTTAATTCCATTATGGTCAGAGAATATACTTTCTAGGATTTTAACTCTTTTAGATTTGCTAAGGTTTGTTTTATGACCCAGAATATGGTCTATCTTGGAATGTTTGACTGTGTACTTGAAAGGAACATATGTTCTGATGTTGTTAGGTAGAGGATGCTATAAATGTCAACCAGATGCAGTTGGTTGATGGTTTCAGTTCAATATCCTTGCTGATTTTCTACCTCTAGTTCTTTCTATCTACTAACTAAATGAAGACTGTTGAGTCTCCAACAATTGTGGATTTGACCTTTTCTCCTTTCAGTTCTATCAAAGTTTGCTTCCTATATTTTGCAGCTCTATTGCTGGGTGTGTACCCATTTAGAATTGTTACATTTTTTTAGTGAGTTGACCCTTTTATCATGTTGTGTCCCTCTCTATCCCTGCTAATTCTCTTTGCTCTGAAGTCTGCTTTGTTTGATATTAATATAGCCACTCTAGCTTTCTTTTACTTAGCGTTGGCATGGTATATCTTTTTACCCCTTTTTGCTTTTTAACTTACCTATACCATTATATTTAAAGTGGGTTTCTTGGACACAGCATACAGTTAGGGCCTGTTTTCTTTTTTTTAATCCATTCTGACAATCTCTGCTTTTAATTGGTGTGTTTAGATCATTAACATTTAATGTAATTATTGTTATATTTGGATTTAAGTCTATGATTTATTATTTAGTTTCTATTTGGACCTCAGTTTTTTGTTCCTCTCTCTCCCCTTTCCTCTCTTTTTTTGAATATTTTGAATCAAAACATCTTTTGATTATTTGGGTAATTTTTAACAGTCCATTTTAATTTATCTCGAGAGTTTCTGACCATATATCACTGTATAGTCTTTTTTCAGCGCTAGGGATTAAAATATAAATAACTTTTTATAATCTACTTAGAAATAGTATTTTACCATTTTAAGAAGAATGCAAAAATTTACCTCCATATTTCTTTTACCCTCTCCCTTTTATGTTATAATTGTCAAATGCATTACAATGACATATGCTGAAAACCCCACCATACAATACTATAACTTTTGCTTTAAACTGTCATACATATTTTAGAAAACTTAAGAAGAAAACACAGGGCTTCCCTGGTGGCGCAGTGGTTGAGAGTCCGCCTGCTGATGCAGGGGACATAGGTTTGTGCCCCGGTCCAGGAAGATCCCACATGCCGCAGAGTGGCTGGGCCCGTGAGCCATGGCTGCTGAGCCTGCGCGTCCGGAGCCTGTGCTCCCCAATGGGAGAGGCCACAAACAGTGAGAGGCCCGCGTACAGAAAAAAAAAAAAAAAAAAAAAAGAAGAAGAAAACACAGCCTATTGTATTTATCCAGATACTTATCATTTCTGTTCTTCTGTCATTTCTGAAGTTCCAAGATTCCCTCTGGTATCAATTCCCTTCCACCTAAAGAACTTTCTTTAGTATTTCTGTTAGAGCAACTAATTCTCTTATTTTCTTTCATCTTAAAATGTCTCAAGGGGCTTCCCTGGTGGCGCAGTGGTTCAGAGTCTGCCTGCCAATGCAGGGGACACGGGTTCGAGCCCTGGTCTGGGAGGATCCCACATGCCGCGGAGCAACTAGGCCCGTGAGCCACAACTACTGAGCCTCTGCGTCTGGAGTCTGTGCTACGCAACAAGAGAGGCCACAATAGTGAGAGGCCCATGCACTGCAATGAAAAGTGGTTCCCACTTGCCACAACTAGAGAAAGCCCTTGCGCAGAAACGAAGACCCAACACAGCCAAAGATAAATAAATAAATAAATAAATAAATAAATAAAAGCTGAGCTGATGTCCAAAAAAAAAAAAAAAAGTCTTTATTTTTTCAGGACTTTCCTGGTGGCACAGTGGTTAAGAATCCGCCTGCCAATGCAGGGGACACGGGTTCGAACTCTGGTCTGGGAAGATCCCACATGCCGTGGAACAACTAAGCCCATGCGCCACAACTACTGAGCCTACACTCTAGAGCTCACGAGCCACAACTACTGAGCCCATGAGCCACAACTACTGAAGCCCGTGCACCTAGAGCCTGTGCTCCGCAACAAGAGGAGCCACTGCAACGAGAAGTCCGCACACCACAGCAAAGAGTAGCCCCCGCTCGCCGCAACTACAGAAAAGCCTGCATGCAGCAACAAAGACCCAATGCAGCCAAAAATAAAAAAAATAAATAAAATAAATTTATAAAATAAGAAAGTCTTTATTTTTTCTTCATTCCTGAAGGTTATTTTCACTGGAAATGGAGTTCTAGGTTGACAGTTCTTTTCTCTCAGCACTTAAAAAATATTGTTCTACTGGGGCTTCCCTAGTGGTCCAGTGCTTAAGACTCCCACTTCCACTGCAGGGGGTGCACGTTTGATCCCTGGTCGGGGAAGTTCTGCATGCCCCGTGGTATGGCCAAAAAAAAAAAAAAAAATTGTTCTACTTCCTTTTCATCTCCATGGTTTTTGATGAGAAATCCACAATCATACAAATACCCCTTGTTCCTTTGTATGGTACGTCATTTTTTTTCTCGGCTGCTTTCAAGACATTTTCTTTCTTCGGTTTTTAGCAGTTCGATTTTGATGTGTGTGAGTGATGATTTCTTTTGAGTTTATTCTGTCTGGAGTTATCGGAGACCCTTGAATTGTAAGCTTACATCTTTTGCCAAATTTAGAGTTTTTAGCCAATATTTCTTCAAGTATTTTTTTCTGCATCACATTCTTTATGATCTCTTTCTGGGAGTGTGATGATACAAATGTTTTGATTTTGTCCCATAGGTCCCTAAGGATCTGCTCCGTTTCTTTTCCTCCTACTCTTTTTTCTCTCTGTTGCTCAAACTGGATTATTTCTAGTGATCTATTTTCAATGCACTCTTTTCTTTGCCATCTCCATCTGCTATTAAGCCCAACCAGTGAGTTTTAAAATTTTAGTTATTGGATTTTTTAATTCTAACATTTCTGTTCTGTTCTTTTCTATATCTTCTATTTCTCTGTGGAGACTGTCTATATTAGATTTGTTTCAGGAATGTTCACACTTACTTCTTAGAGCATGATGTTACTATCTGTTTTAAAATCTTTATCTGATAATTCCAACATCTGAGTCATCTAGGGTTGGCATCTGTTAACTACCTTTTCCCATGCAAGTCTTCGGGATTTTCCTGGTTCTTCATATGTGGAGTAATTATGGGTGGTATCCCTGACATTTTGCATATTACATTGTGGAGACTCTGAATCTTCCTTAAACTCTATGGAGAATGTTAATATTTTGCTCTAGCAGGCACCTGACCAGGTGAGGTTCTGTCTCCGGGGCCAAGTGGTGAGAGAATAAAGAGAAAAACAAAAGGAATCAGGATTCCCTTCAGGCTCTTGGTCAGAGATTTAGGCACCTGTGCTGCCACTGCTGTTGCCACTACTGAAGCCATAGGATTGCCTAGGGACTAGGGTGGGGAAAAAAGGAAGAGAAAAAAACCCCAGGGGAATTCCCCTATTCTCTGTCCTGTAGGAATCCCATTTCCTGCTCCTCAGACCACACAGAGAAGGCTTCTTTGCACCTGCTATGCAGTTCCAGGTTTTAGGCTATCCTGGATGCCATATCAGAAGCAAAATAAAGGGGACACTCACCACCAGCTTGATGGTACTTTGAGTTCCCTAATCTACCTGCTACAGTCCTCAGATAGCTACTCCATGTATTTGGTCCATAGTGTATAATTGTGTTCAGCAGGAGAGACTGGGTCGGGGTGTGCTTATTCTATCTCACTGGGAACTGGAACAACACCAAGGGCTCTTAACTCTGTTGTACAACCAGGGTGGAGAACCACTGTATACATGTATGTGGATATTCTATATCAAGGGTTGGCAAACTTTTTCTGCAAAGGGCCTGACTGTAAATATTTTGGGCTTTGTGGCTGTATGGTCTCTGTTGCAACTACTCAACCTACTCAACTCTGCTGCTGTAGTGTGAAAGCAGCCTAGATAATATGTAAATGAATGGGCATGGCTATCTTGCAATAAAACTTTATTTGAATAAAAACAGGTGATAGGCTTATCTGGCCCATGCACCACAGTTTGCTGACCCCAGTTCTACCTCATGAGCAAAGCTGGTTAATGGTAAAGTTCACTTTTTTACTTTTTCCCATTCCTTAGATAGCAGAATTCTGCAAATAACTACAAAAGTTAATCCTTTGCTCTTCCATTCCTACTCCCATTAATCACAAGAACCGTGGTGCACGTTCAGTTTGGGTTCAATTATGCTCTTTGATTCCTGAAACAGTCACTACTGTAGAGCTAAAATTTTTAAAACTAAAATTCAAGATTTGACCGATGTTACCTATTTCACATATAACAAAAAACGCTGTAGCTATCACTGCAAACAGAAATCCTTATTTGCAATTTTCTCAAGGATACGTTAAAGCAGAGATCATAAATAACAGTGTCCCAATTTGTTTTTCCAGAGACTGACTGGCTGGAGGTGTGGAGAGGCTGCTGTCCTTTCAACTCACCTGGTTTCCTGCCACACAGATAGAAGGCTAGTCTGTCAGTCAGCTCATACTGTATTTCTACGAGGCGTTCTGCCAGCTCATGGTGCCCTCCTTGCCTATCAAGAGAAAACAAAGTACCATTTTTATTGCTCGTTGGCCACTGGAGCTAGAATAGAAAAGTACAGAGACGTTCCCTGAGATACCTGAGTCATTTATCAAACGTGACTTTTTAGAATAATCAACCTTTTTGAGTGAGGTAAACTGTCAAGGTCTACTTCGATTCCCACCTTTATAAAAACTGTTTTCACAATCTCAACTATCACCTTTCCTTTATTAATTTATAAGACAGAGTACTTAACAAGGAATTCAAGGACTTACGAGAGGGACAAAGAATAACTTCATCTAATGAGGTAGAAAATAAAACTAATAAATGGTCAAGGGTAGAGGTTCTCAAAAATTAACTAGCATTTTAAAAAAAATATACAGATGTCCAGGACCCACCCTTGGAAATTCTGAATCAATAAAAACAGGAGCAGTGTGGACATTAATATTTTGAAAAAGGTCCTTCCCCTAGATGCTTCTCATGCAGCCAGCCTGACCTCTGGATTAGAGTTCAGTAACCACTTCAAGGTCTTTGATTCAGGGAGAGACAGACCAACCTAATGCATAGCTCACACCTCCTTGTCTTTAATTTCCATCACAGAAAATATTAATTTTGCCTTTGAAACAAATATTTAAGCTGCTTGAAATCCTTTAAGTAACAAGGCATATAAATAAATCATTACCCTGAGAGACTATTATGTGCAAGGTACAAGAGGAAATTCCAAGGTAAGTGATAAGTATCATTTACTGAGGGCGCTGTTCCCCTTAAAAGATGAAGTCTAGCTTCTGCCAGTTTCTCTTCCCACATACAAGGCACTACAAAAATATTCTCCAACCTACCCACAAATCTTTGATTTCTGTGATGCACATCTTTTTTTCTCATTTTTTAACATCTGTGAAATCAGGAGGTATCCTACAGTTGATAGTACATCATCATTTAATTGGTTGAGTCTTTTCCTTTTTAATGGTATATGAAATAATGATGACCCATATAGACAGTGGAGTGTTAGACCTGATGAAATACTGTATTCCTCAGTACCTTAGCTCTTATTCCCAGACACACTCTGCTCTATCCAGTTAGGTCTCCTGCTGTGCCGAACATGCCTGTCCATCCCTCCCCCCTGAACTTGACCCACGCCCTTCTTCTCACCTGGAACACCTTAGCTCCTCTTCACACACCCAAATCCAATCCACTCTTCAAAGACCAACTAAAGACATTTCTTAATGATTTGGGCCACAGTGAAGAAATCCTATATATGTATCCATTTTGGTAATGAGTTCTACATTATCTTGCCTCATTTAACTCTTACATGCATTTATGAACCCTCTCTTCCCTGAGAGTAAATTCTAGGAGGGCAGAGTTCATTTTACTTGCCATTTTCAAGTTGTCACTTGTCATTTTATCCTCTGCAGAGTATAATTCTTTGCAGTTAATAAAGTTAATTTGGAAAAAGAAGGAAAGATGATCCATCTTCTATCATTTAAATGATATTCAAGCCTAATCTATGGATGTATTTATTTATTTCCCAGCACTTCACAGCCAAAATGTTGAAACAAAGAAAAAGTTAAATTTTATAGCAAGCACCCAGATGTCCACTACCTAAATCCTGCAAGTAACAGTTTTACTATACTTGTTTAGCCACATATCTATCCATATAGATTTGTTTCTAAGTTCAAGCAATGACTAAAAATATTAAAAAACTGAGGAGTGGGTTCTGCAATTCTTCATATTTGATTTGTACTCCAACTATGGCTCAAATACCACTGCGTTTAAAGGATAAAAAGAAACGAGGGCCTCCCTGGTGGCGCAGTGGTTGAGAGTCCGCCTGCCGATGCAGGGGATACGGGTTCGTGCCCCGGTCCAGGAGGATCCCATATGCCGCAGAGCGGCTGGGCCCGTGGGCCATGGCCGCTGAGCCTGTGCTCCGCAACGGGAGAGGCCACAAAAGTGAGAGGCCCGCATACCGCAAAAAAAAAAAAAAAAAAAAAAAAGAAATGAAAGACCGGAAGCTAAGCACAATGGTTAATGGTTCTACCCTCCCTGACTTTAGCTGGCTCTAAGATCATATGCGTTTGAAATACCTTCATCTGCAAAATAATAGCATGCAAACCTCTGAAGGGGTTGAATGTTAATCATACACAATTTAGCCACTTAACAATGAATCATACACAACAGAAATAATCCCAAACAGAGAGAGGTGACAAGAATCTAGTCTCTTACCTTGCATAATCAACAGGAGTTTTCCCACTCGCATCTTGTGTGCCTGGGTCTGCACCATATACCGCCAATAATTCCGCCTGTAAAATCTGCCCTGCTTTGGAGGCAACATGGAGTGGGGTGTTTCCTTTCTCCTAAGAATCATTAATAAAAAGTATACAAAAAGAAGCAAAATTAAATAAACGAAAGGCTACACGAATGCAACCCATTTAGTTTCAATTTAATATCTGAATCAATTCATGCTTTCTTACAGGGTGAAAAAAGTTGGCTTGTGCTCCTAAAGACAATAGCCTCAAACAGGTTTCAAGATTCCCTGTTCTCACGCTTGAATGGAGTTGCTGAAAAATACACACACAAGAAAGAATATTTGTTAAAAATGTAAAGAATGACGTAGCAGAGCAGCTGGTGGACTATTTTAATACACATTATAGTAGTACTACATCATCTTTATTTAGCTCAGTAAGGTGGATGAAGCAGTCTCCCCCTTGCTGGTCACAACCATCCCCAGGCTCTAAGGCAGGGTCAGGCCCGTTTCCCTGACAGGAAACTAGGGCTGGGAAGGCTAACCTGCCCAAATGCATGATCTAAGTGGCACAACCAGACCTTGAGTGAGAGGGAGTGTGAAGAGGTGGCTGAGCATGGCTCTGAAGTCTGAATTTCAAACCATACACCTCTCAAGCTGTGTGACCTTGAGGAAGTTCTTTAAGCAATCTGAACCTCAGTTTCCTTATCTCTAAAATGGTGATAATAATGCCACCTATTCACAGGGTTACTATAAGGACTCAATGATATAACAAAGCATGGAGCCTGGTACATAGGAAATGCTCAAAGAATATACCTGCTATTATTATTGTTGATGTTGTTATTTGTTGTTATTATTGAACCTAGGGCTTTAGAGCTTCATATCCTATACTGTGCAAATCACAGGATTCTGCCTTATATCACACCCTCTCCACAACACTATTCTTGGCCTTGTATACAATGATTTAATGAAGTCTTTCAGGGTGGGAAATAGGCCTGTGCTATACCAAATTCTGTACCACCACAGAAATGCCCTTATACATTCAGAAGATGAGCTGCCTTCCTTCAAGTCTAACCTAGAATTGTCCAAAATGCAATAACTCGTATCGTAGCAATGGAGAAATCGACACTAACATCTGTATCCAAGTCTTACTTTTTAATTAATTTTATTTTTAAAAATTGTGCTAAAAAACACATACCAAGTCTTATTAATAAATGGAAGTAACCATCATATACATTCCCATGCAGAGTTTAAAATTCTGAATTATGAGTGCCTACGATCTGTGTGAGCATTTGCCAAAAGCAGTGCTTTGAAAATAAGGATATGTATTTTCATGGCATCTCTCAAACACATGTAAAGGCCCACATAAAGAAAACCATCTATTCACTTCGCAAGTTTAATAAACCATCCCATGTACTACAGCTGTGAGGCACACCCTGCTTCCTGAAGATCCCACTCAGCGTGCAACCTAGAAGCCTGCAGAAGTCCCACAAACCTTCTAGTCCCTCCTAGAAACAAACGCTGAGATGGCTCCTATTTCAAAGCTAAACAAACAAAAACTTACAGAGACACACTTTTAGAGCCATATCTGAAAAACACAGAGAGTTTTCTGGATACTCGTTTGTCCCTCTGCTCCTTACACCTCCACTAACATGAACGGCTGCCATTTGAAGTAAGATGAAAGGAGAAACCAACTGCACAAAAAGCTGTTACTAATTATTCAGTGTACAGAAAGGAGTTTTTGTTTTTCTTTCCTTTCTAAGTTTTTTTCAAATGAGACGATACGCTGCTCCATCCAGCAATTTTAGGGATTTTAAAAGGTGTGACCCACCTTACTAAGATCTTTGGCAGTCACACTATCGTCATCCCGGCAGGGCAAGCGGTGGACAAATGCTAACATCTGATACTTTGCTCTGATGAATTCGGCTTTATTAGGACTGGTTCGAAAACAAAAAAGAAAACAGTTCACTTGCAGTTCAGATACGACATTCCCCATTCTTCAGACTGTAAAAAGAAGAGGAAGTGACCCACATCCCCCACTCAAGAATAGAATGAACAATACTGAAGTAAGTTTCAGCAGTGTGTTGTCAGGCCTGAAGTCTGAAAACGTACATTAGTCATTATAATGGCCAGGACTGCAGAATACCTGCTTTTTATAGCATCTTTCTGCTCTGTGTAATTTTCTTAACTGACCTAGCAACCTTGTGAGGAGGCAGCTCTTCATCCCATCTTATAAGTGAGGCATCAGGCAGACTGGAGCCCAGAACCGAGATTTCTGGTCTGACTGCCTACTGTTTGAGTGCCAAAGCTCAAATGTGATTACATCAAAAGCCACCAAGCCTTAGTCTTAAACCAGAGAAACCACTGAATTCTGCTGGGTAACCATGCAAAAGAGATGGTCCCATGCCTGGCTTTGTTATGCATTCCTAATAGCAAAGAGGTCAATGCAACACTGGGTGACTGCCTCCCGTGCTGCCCCTGTAGGGGCTGGTCAAAAACAGCTGCACTCCTTTCAGCGGGCCCCAGGGGTTATGAAGAAATAAGAGTATTTATAAACATTTCACTCACTGTACTTTATCCTGTGGATTAGCTTTGCGTCTTCCACTGATAAGAGAGGCAGGGTCCAGCAAAGAATGCTCCCATATAGAATTAGCACCATTATTATACAAGGTTTCAACCATCTAAAACCAAGCAGTATAAAATCATATTTAAATTTCTTTCTGCAAACATCCAGTGGGAATCAGTGACTGAACTGGGAAAACAAAGCCCTATTACAAACACTAGCATGACTGGAATATCACACACGTCATTATCCTCTGTTTTAGAATGAGAAAGAGGAACCTGTATGCAGGATTCAGGCTTGACCAGCAGGATAGCTAAGTACTTAAATGGGTTTGATTACATTTTCTCACAGATGATGAAGAAAGAGCACTTTGACACTTTAGGACAGTATTTCCCAAGCCTGAGCATCCAAATGCTATTTTCAAGATTCTTAGTCTTTTTCTTTAAATCCACTTACTTTCTACAACTTCCACTAGCAATTATAACTTGATGTGCTAGTTACAGCTTTAGGCAACCATTTAAGTAAATATTTGAGGATTACCTACATCTACCTTGAGCACCACTGGTGGTTCACGTGCCATACTCCGGGAATTGTTGTTTTAGGGTCAAGTCTGGCATTTTAAACTACTCATCTCTGAACTTTATTCAGATCCTATACTATAATGAGTACTCTGTATAATCCGACTGCAGTAAACATCCACTTTCACAGGAGAATGAGCTGTTAGAAACTTCTGAGCAAAAGTTATTAATAAACCATGTCTCCCAATTTCATTTCAAAGCATGACTCCTGACATGGCCCCATCTGTTTTTTACGTTAGTGAAGATATTGTCACATCAAAGATCCACACTCACTTGTTCTGATCCTTCGGTACACATAGGCAAGTTTTAAGGACATGTTGTGCAGCTGGCACAGATTTAGTAAAATATGTACTCAAAACAAATGAAGGCGAAACACATGCGTAAGTCTGAGTTCCAACAGAACTCGAAGAATGTGTACCCCGAAATAGAAGTACCGGTGACATGACAATGGACCCCCAAATAAAACAAAGGGCCCCCTGAACACTTAGCACGGTGTTAGGCATTCAATCAAAACAGAACTTAATTGTCTCTAACAGGTTACAAGAACTTTAAGAGAACTTAAATCAGATGTTTCAGAAATTTCTGAGGAATCTCAGTCCATGCTTCTATCAAAGCGGTCAACATCATGAAAAGTTTCTAAGGCAGTCACTTTCAAAAACATTCATCACGGAAAAGACAGACGGTTTAAAAACAATTTCTGGTGACATTCTAGAAAGTCAGCAATGAAACATTAGCAGGAAATTCTAATGACTGTCTACCTATAGTTCAGATTTTGGGACAAGATTTACATTAGGAGGGAAAAAAATCTAAAATGATGAAATCAGTAATTATATATAGCATCAATAAGCATGGCACCTCTGCTCAATTATGAGTCAAACATTTTTGTAAGATTTAAGAAGTATAATTTTAGTGCTAAAACAGTGAGCCCTAAAAACTTAAATTACAAACCATGAGCAGAATTCTTATTCTTTACCTGAAGCAATGTTGGAGGCCATGGTGTGTGTTTAAGATGCCTTACTTGAGAGATATGGCGCCCTAGACTCCGATGGACACTGCAGCACTCGTCACATATAAAAGTTCCCCTATTTACTGATGCCCAGGAAGGATCTGGAAAGAAGAATGAAATCAGTGGCAAGGATACCAGGTGGTTGCTATTCCGCCAGATGGCAAAAGATGACTGAGGTTTGGTTTTTCAGAAAAACAAGACATTTCTGTTGTTTTAGTATGCTAGTCAACATATCAAGCCGGCGAGTTTTTCTGATGCCCTAATGAGATCTACCATCTCAGATGTGTGCTCTTTCAATCAACCTAAGAGAAGCAAATTGAGAGGATTCACCTGAATCATTTCGAATCCATCTCCACAAGTAGCAAGATAACATAACTGTGTCAGTGAACAATCCACACAGCATTATGTGAAGTGAGTGGTGAAAAGACGGCTACCCTACGACTGCTACACATCTACATGCCACTGGGCTTAGCAGAAAGCTGCAAGTGACACAACTATACAACTGCTCAGCTGCTATGGTTCTGAACACAGACTGGGAAACCTGACCTCCTGCGCTAGGAAATGTGCTTTCATACCCATTAGGTATTTTAAATAAACTGTTGAGTCCGATCTCACCACTGATCTGAAAGGACAGAAGCTGTAAAAACAGCGGCTTCACAGAAGCAAAGATGTAAAATACAAGTGAGTAATACTTTTGGTGTGTGCACAATACTTTTTTTCCTGTGAAGTCCCACAGAGCTTCATTAGACATCCTTTGAAACAAGGAATAATTCACGCTTGGTAAGCAGTAAGAATAACTCACACTGGGAAAGTAAACTGAGTATTTAGAAACTCAAAATAAAGACAGACCTTCTACATTTCATCAGACTCACAATGGGGTGACAATAGGTGCTGCTCAAGCTGCCTGGCTTAAGGGGTATATTTAAAAATTCTTCAATGTCCACAAAAATCTCTAAAATGCATGTACACCATCTTTACCATTTCTAACAGTTTATTCAAACCCCTTCCAACCATATAATGAAAAGTTATGGGATTTCAATCAAAGACAAACTGGGAGCCAAAGAGTGTAGTGGTTAAGAGGGTTGGCTCTGGAGATAAGCAGTCCAGGGTTTGAACCCCAACTCTGCCACTTCTTGCATAATGATCTCAGGCAAGTTATTTCTCTGAGGGTCCTCATCATGGATCAAACGGGAAGAACAACACATCTCAGGGTGGTGAGGATATAAAGAGTAAGTGAAGTTCCTTGCATATAGTAATATTTCCAAATTATTTTGTTAAGTACCATTCAAATATTTTCAAGAGCCCACTGAAATTCATGGCCACTAGGGAAAGTTTTTGATTGCTAATACATGAAACATTGAATGTTTCACATGAACACTGTCTTACTACAGTGAAAAATCTCAGTGGAGTTTTCAGGTAGTTGAACTCAGAGTAGGATATGAACTAGATTCACTTAAAAAAAAAAAAGGTAAACTATTTATTGAATACTAAGATTTGATCATAGTCAAATGTTTGCCATGAAATAAAACAGAAACAAAATTATTCAATGAAGTACAACTATGTCAGTACTACTAAGTCATTCTAAAAAACAAAGATTGGAAACACCAAGATGAAGGATCCCTGCAAAGACACATAACAACTTTGCTTTTTGCAGTATGGTACTACGACTAATGACACACATACAAAAAGACTATTCGTTTTGAAGATTACCTTTGCTTCTCAGATATCATTCAGAGGATTCACAATCTTCTTGGAGGAAATTAAACAGGAACAAGACAACAAGGATTTACCACACACTAAGCAAGCCTCTATATTAATCACCTTAACATCGTGAATCAGAATCCCATAGAGAGAACATCAGAATGTTAACAACACAGTAAAATCGAAATCAAGTTTGTACGACTGAGGGTGGGTGAACCCCTTCCAGTTCATCTGAACGTTTTATTCCAGGGCTTCTTAACCTGGGTTCTAGGAACACAACTAATGGGCTTCAGAAATGTCTATAACCCCTCTGAGAAATCTTAACATAAATTCTGCGTGAAAGAGTTAAGCATGTGTGCATTTTCTGGGAAGAAGGCCTGAGCATTCATCAGAATTCCAAAAGGGTCACTTCCCTGGTGGCACAGTGGTTAAGAATCCACCTGTCAATGCAGGGGACACAGGTTCGATCCCTAGTCTGGGAAGATCCCACATGCCACGGAGCAACTAAGCCTGTGAGCCACAACTACTGAGCCTGCGCTCTAGAGCCCGCGAACCACAACTACTGAGCCCATGTGCCACAACTACTGAAGCCTGCGCCCCTAGGGCCCGTGCTCCGCACAAGAGAAGCCACCGCAATGAGAAGCCCGAGCACCACAATGAAGAGTAGCCCCTGCTCACTGCAACTAGAGAAAGCCCGCATGCAGCAACACAGCCAAAAATAAATAAATTAAAAAAAAAAAAGAATCTCAAAGGGATCCCCAACCCTAAAGGTAACTCTTTTACTAGAGCTTTGCAGAAAAGGCAGCACAAATTCCCAGCTGCTCAAGTTCAGAACACTTCAAGGTAGCCTAATTATATTCAAAACAGGAAGGAAGTGACTCAAGTCTCTGTAGATGAGGCATGAGACAACAACTAAAAAGATAACAATGGCAGAGAAAATGTTCTGAAATGCACAAAACGCCGGAGAAGTGCAAGACAGTATTTACTATTTAGTTGAGTATTTACTGTGGCAATGGAGATACAGTTTTCCTTTGCCCCATACCATCCACTGAGAAGCAAAGAAAATGCACTTCAACAGGAAGTTTGAATCTAAATTCATGTGAATCAAACATCACAGAAAGTTCAACTGAAAACAGGCAAGAAAATAAGGAAGTGGAACAAATAACATTTTTAGAGAATACAATGGAGCTCGTATAACACACTAACTTGGTTTCTGAAACACTTCTTTTTAAACTCCTCCACCCGTCTCCCTATCTTCAAAGGAAACTGGTAACCCCACTTACAGTATACAGGCCGTGAAATAACCACATAAGGTTGGAGTTATCATAATACTATTTAAAATCAGTCTCCACTTCCATATGACAAGATGAAGTTCCGAACAGTTGCAAAAACACTGGTGCTCATTTCGTTAAGATCGTTTATTGGACGCTATTGTGCCAAAGAAGCCATCTTACAACTTCAAATTCAAAGCAGATAAATCCAAACACTGAAAACAGCATAGAGACCTGTCAACCCAGTTCCAACCGCTAAGATGGATCTGAACTCTAAATCTGAAAACTATGCATGGGAGGAATGGTTTTGGCCTTTCAATGCTCCCATATGCCTATACTGCCTGAATGCACAAATGGGTATACTTGCCCGTGATTTGGTGTGTGTTTGTTTTGTAAGGTGTAATTAATGTATGATTTAGAAATTCAACTATAGCTTTAAGGGACTATAAAGGTTCTGTACACAGTACAAAAAAGAAAAAAAGGAAAAAAACCGCCTTAAATGAGATGATTCTAAGAATATTCATTGAATCTTCCCTACCCCTGAGCACTGTACTCCCAATTATCCTCAACGGAAAAATGAGGAAATCACGACTTGGCCAAATGAAGTCACTAGCCCAAGGTCACCCAGAGGCAAAATCTAGTTTGAACTCAGCTCGTTTAGATCTCAGAACTTGAAACCGGCATTGCCTCCTAAGTGCTGGTGGCATTTGCAAGACCCCTGGAGATTCTCCGCGGTGGAGTGGGAGTAGGGATGTAAGGAGCGGGGAACTCATCCATGGGGGTCCTCTGGCGAGTCTCAGTGGAGGGAAGCGGCGAGTGTCGCCCACTCCGGGCAGGGCCCCAGGGCCCCCTCCTGGGGCGGGAGTCTGGGTAGCTGTGGGGAGGGGGCTGACACCTGCAGCCTCTGGGGGCCGCAGCCGGGAGGACGCTCGGATTTCACTTCTGTAACTGGCCTTCCTGTAGATTGCCCAAGCCCCTTCCTGTTGGGAAAGCGGGCCCGACCCCGCCGTTCCACCGCCCGGCCTGGGACAGGGGGGACGAGAGGGAAGGAAGGGACGGGAGGGCGGCGACCCCCTGCCCGCTCCGGCTCTGACAGGCCCGGGACGGTCCCGCCCCAAGGCCGCCGAGGTTCCTCCTCGTCCCGACCCAAGGCACAGGGTGCAGAGCTCGACAGCCGGAACCCGCCCGGCCCGAGGGGGCGGCCCCGGGACAGGGGTCCCGGCCAGGAGAGCTGAAGGGAGCGGGCCCGGCTGGTGCGACTCACCCGGCCCGCTGCAGTCAGCGCACACCTCGCTGCTCCGGAGCCGTTTCGACATGGCTCCCGCCTCCCACCTGCCAGGAACCTGGTGGCCCGGGACAGCGAAGGCGGCGGCGGCGGCGGCGCTTCCGCTCTAACGGGTCCCCACGGTGGTGCTAGCTGCGGCGCCTCTCCCCTCAGCGCCTCACAGCCGCGGCGCAGCACGCACGCGCGGGGAGGCGCCCTTCGGCGACGGGCAGGTCATGTGACCGGAAAGGGCACGCTGCCTTGTCGCCATCTTGAGTGAGGGCAGGTGTCTTCTGTCCTACTTCCAAATTTCCTTGATTTGGTGTCTCCTTCTCTGGAAGAGATTCGCTTCTTCCCAGCGCTGATTAATACCAGGGGAAGCAGCAAAATCTAGTGACTAGAGGTATGCAGACACAACCTTCCTGAGGCAATCAATAGTCAAGTCATTTAGCATAACTTTGGCCAAGTTCACTTATTTATGCATTCCTTTATTCAACAAATATTTATTGAGCATCTACTATGTTCCACACACTGCTCCAGGCACTGGAGAAGGAGCAGTGAGCCAAGAAGACGAAATTTCCTGCCTTTATGGAGCTTACTTTCAACTGCACTAGATCTACAATAAGTATAAGAGGAATATGTTAGATGTTTCCTTACGCTGCAGTTTTAATCTCATCTGCAAAATGGAGATAATAAGTATCTACCCGTAGCCCATGATTTGCTTTTGTATAGCCTGTTACTTAAAAATGATTTTTACATTTTTAAAGGGTTGTAAAGAAGAAAAAGGAGAGGAGGGATAGGATGAAGAATATTCAACAAAACATATATGACGTGCAAAGCTAAATATTTACTGTCTGGCTAAGGACAAATGGGATAATTTACAGAAGAGTGTGGTGTGCCTGCCCCATAGTAAGCCCTCAATAATAGTAGCTCCTATTATTATTGGAAAAAAATATTTTTTTTTTGGCTGAGTTGGGTCTTTGTTGCTGCGCACAGGCTTTGTCCAGTTGCGATGAGCAGGGGCTTCTCATTACAGCGGCTTCTCTTATTGTGGAGCATGGGCTCTAGGCATGCGGGCTTCAGTAGTTGTGGCTTGCAGGCTCAGTAGTTGTGGCTCGCGGGCTCCAGAGCACAGGCTCAGCAGTGTTGGCGCATGGGCTTAGTTGCTCCGCGGCATGTGGAATCTTCCCAGACCAGGGCTCGAACCCGTGTCCCCTGCATTGGCAGGCAGATTCTTGCTCTCTATATCTGTGAATCTGCTTCTTTTTTGTTATATTTACAACTTTGTTGTATTTTTTAGATTCCACGTATAAGTTATATCATACAGTATTTATCTTTCTCTGTCTGACTTATTTCACTTAGCATAATGACCTCCAAGTCCAGTGGCAGTGGCGCCACCAGGGAAGCCCTGGAATTTGATATTACTATTATTTTCTAATCACAACTTTTTTTTTTGTCTTGAGGATAAGAATAGATAATCTAACTCACAGGATGGTGTGAGATAAACACAATGAGATGAGTTTAAGCAGTGTGAAGAAGAGCAGAGATGTGACCCTAATGCTAATGAATATTGTATGTATTATATGTAAACACAACCATGATCTCCCTTCAGCAAATATTCCATGCCTATTGTGGGCCAGGTACTGTTTTAACTTTAGGTACTCTGGTGAGCAGTTATCGTGGAGTTTTCCGACTAATGAATTAAGAGAAATGTTCAATAAACATAGGATGATGAAGAGAAAGAAAATTAAATTGCACAAGGCTTCTGAAAGGATAGAAGTCCTGGAAGAGGTCTCAGAAGCACTGGTCTTTGGTTCATCTCTCCATTTTTATAAATGTGTGATATGGGCATAACCACATAATTCCCACACATTCCACAGTTAGAGCCTCTGGGTTCCATCCTGATGCTCCTGCATCCTGTTTTGGTTTGCAGACTAACAAATCTTCTGGACCCAACACATGTGGAGAATGGATTAGGCCAGGATTCTTGAACAGCTGTTGTTGCAGGCATCTGAAAAGCTGGATGTGCACAAGCAGGGAAAGCAGAGGGTATGCTTTCAGGATGCATTAAATAACTTTGCCCAGTTATGTGGTCTAGTTGTAGACAGCTGGGCAGAAAGCTTAGGCTGGTGAGTAGCTGTAAGTTGACTTGGTTCTTCATTGAATCAAGGAGTTATAGTGTCTTACATTGAAACCCAAAGAATGAACTTAATAGTGGCTGACTGTGGTCAAGTCTAAGTATTATCTATTAGTCCTTTTGGCCATAACCCCAAATTCAAATGGCTAGCTTCAAAAATAGATGACATTCATATGTGGAATAAACCACCACCTTAGGTAACTTTGAATTATAACTCAGTTTGGAGTTCAGGTAGAACAGTGCTTCTCAGTGGGGGGTGGGGGATGGATTTGTGTCCTCCAGGGGATATTTGGCAATGTCTGGAGACATTTTGGGGGTAGTGTTACTGGCATCCAGTGGATAGAATGGCCAGGGATGCTGCTCAACATCCTACAAAGCACAGGACAAGTCCCACATAAAGAATTATGTGGTTCACATCTTCCTTTCCAATTTGGGTTCCTTTTATTTCTTTTTCTTCTCTGATTGCTGTGGCTAGGACTTCCAAAACTATGTTGAATAAAAGTGGTGAGAGTGGGCATCCTTGTCTTGTTCCTGATTTCAGAGGAAATGCTTTCAGCTTTTCACCATTGAGTATGATGTTAGCTGTAGGTTTGTCATATATGGCCTTTATTATGTTGAGGTATGTTCCCTTTGTGTAGTATTCAACAATGGAATACTACTCAGCCATTAAAAAAAGAATGAAATTTTGCCATTTGCAGCAACATGGATGGACTTGGAGGTCATTATGCTAAGTGAAATGAGTCAGACAGAGAAAGGTAAATACTGTATGATATAACTTATACGTGGAATCTAAAAAATACAACAAAGTTGTAAATATAACAAAAAAAGAAGCAGATTCACAGATATAGAGAGCAAACTAGTGGTTACCACTGGGGAGAGTGGGAGAGGGGTAATATAAGGGTAGAGGAGGAGGCACAAACTATTGGGTGTAAGATAGACTCAAGGATGTACAACACTGGGAATATAGCCAATATTTAGTAAAAACTGTAAACGGAAAGCAACTTAAAATTTTTTTAATTTATTTATTTTTAGCTGTGTTGGGTCTTCGCTGCTGTGCGCGGGCTTTCTCTAGTTGCAGCGAGTTGGGGCTACTCTTCGTTGCAGTGCGCGGGCTTCTCATCGCGGTGGCTTCTCATTGCGGAGCACGGGCTCTAGGCGTGCGGGCTTCAGTAGTTGTGGCATGCAGGCTCAGTAGTTGTGGCTTGCGGGCTCTAGAGCACAGGCTCAGTAGTTGTGGCACATGGGCTTAGTTGCTCCGTGGCGTGTGGGATCTTCCCAGACCAGGGATTGAACCCGTGTTCCCTGCATTGGCAGGAGGATTCTCAACCACTGCGCCACCAGGGAAGCCCTGGAAAGCAACTTTTAAAAATTGTATAAAAAATAAAAATAAATAAAAGTAAAAAAAAATTAAATTAAAAAGAATCAGAGCTACCAGAATAGAAAAAAAAATTATGTGGTTCAAAATGTGCTGAAGTTGAGAAATCCTGAGATAGAACCATCCTCTTATTGTGCAACTATTTAATGCCACTTCTCCAGAGTTTATAATTCCCCCTTGAAAATTGTTTGGTGTTGCCCACTTCCAAAATGGCTCCTGACCAATCATGGAAGCATCTGCCCAGGTCCAAAAAGGCTAGGGAGTCAGTAACTAGAATGGTTTGGTCCAGGCGCCAGTTGTCACCCTGTGACCACAGAGCCGGTGGAAGAGGCCCAGTTGTGGACCGAACCATATGAGAAAGCTGGAGCAGGGGGAAAGGGGGTGATGAAGGGTAGACCGAGTTTTCCATGTAGAGATTCTGGGCTAAAGAAGAGAGTTTTAGCTCTGTTTTGGGCCTTACTGTGTTTCCAGATGTGAACTTCAGGTGGGTGGGGTTGGGCAGGCCCCGGACCAGGTGGTTGTCCTTTCCTCCCCCCCTCCACGGCGCGCGGTGGTTCGCTCCCCGCACTTCCCTGTTTGGGGCAGCTCTGCCCGCAGAAGTCGGTTCGGGAACTGTCAGCGCAGGCGGGAGCGCGGCGGGGCGCGGGGTGGGCGCGGCCGACCCCGTCCCCGACCCGGCCCGCGACCGCCGACCTCCCGCGCGTGCCCCTCACCTGGCCAGCTAGTACCCCTTGCCTCGTACCGCGCCCCTCGCTCGCTCCCCTGGTTCTCTCGCTCGCCGGCCGCCGGGCGGGCGGTCGGGCGCAGTAGACCCTGCCGGTGCTGAGGCTTGGCAAGCGGGTGGTGAGGGCCCGGCTGCGGCCTCCTCGCCATGTCCTCTGCCCGCGACGCTAGCGGCCACTTCCCTTTACACGTCCTGGTCTGGAACAACGACTACCGGCAGCTGGAGAAGGAGCTGCAGGGCCAGGTGAGGGGCGAGGCGGGGGTCCGCCCCCGGCGAGAGGAGGGGGGAGTCGGGGGTCGCATCGCCTCCCTGAGCCCATCTCCAGCCCTCTGCCCTCGGGGGCCCGCAGACCCCTTCCACTCTGCAGTCGTGGGACAATAATAATAATAATAATAACAGAACAAGTATTGAGTGTTTAATGTGTTCCAGGCCCTGTGTCGAGGTTTTATATATATTATTTCTCTCAGCCTTTCCAACAACCCTGGGAGGTAGGTACTATCGTTAAATTTGACAGAGAAGTAAACTGAGGCTCTCAGAGGTTATGTGCCTTACACAAGGTCCCTCACCTAATAAATACCAAATCAGGATTTTTAACTCTGGCCAGCTGGCTCCAGCGTGCACCGTCTTAACCAATTAGGCCTGCCTCTCCCCAAAATGTATGAGCAACACACACCTCTCACCCCACCCATACTTTTTGTAAGGAAGGGCTTGGTTGGGTTTGGAGTCCAGGTTCTAACTTGCCCTGTGACCTTGGGCAAGGCATTTTCCTTTTCTGGCCCACGTCCACTTATTTGTAGAATGAGGGTGTTGATACTCCTGTGGGCAAATCTTGTACTTGACTATTATCAATAGGTCAAGTTTGAGAATCAGTGGTGCACAGCATCCTTAAAATCACTTTCTGTTCTAAAGTGCTTTGATTCCTTACCTTTTATTCATTCCCATCTTTATAAGAAGTGGTTCTCAGTTGGAAGTGATTTCATCCCTCATTCCACATATCTAGTAATTAATGGGGACATTTTTGGTTGTTACAAGTGGGGAGTGGGTGTTACTGGAATCTAATGGGTAGAGGCCAGGGAAGCTGCTCAATATCCTATAATGCACAAATGCGTAAGACACCCCCCTCCCCAACTAAGATTTATCTGTCCCAAAATGTCAGTAGCATTTTGCTTGAGAAACCCTGCCTTAAAGGCATCCCAGCAATTCTGGGAGGTATTGGTATCCTCAAGTTACAAACTAACAGACTTAGCAGTTAGGATGAGGATTTGTAATTATTTGGTATAATTGTTCTGGTTGACTTCATTTTATCCAGTGTGCTAAAGTTCTGGTGTTTGAATGGCTCCAACTTGATGCTGTAATTGTCAAGAAATTTTAGAGGAAAAGGGGCATTGGTTTTCTTATGGTTGGCAAAAATTGAGCAAGGTCAGCATTCCCCCATTTGATGAACGGTTACTGCTAAGTGTGTTCTTGTACCTTGACATCTCCCTTTTAAGTCTGTTGAGCACCCACTGGAAGTCAAAAGTTGCTCTTTTTTTCATTTAAATTCTCTATCCCAGACAGAATAAACTTTCGTTGTAAGAGTCATTGCTGTTAATTAGATCATGCCCCCAGAGTAAATGATTCACCATTAGATATTGCAGTATACCTGATGATTTAATTCCCTTTCTCTTACTAAACGTGGCTCAGAGAGAATCCTCCATGATTTTGCTCTCAGATTTCAGTCTCACCTTGGACACTTTAAAAATGACCGGACAGTCTTGTTTTTAGTTCTGCTATGTTTTGCTTCTGCACTTCCTCGGTATCGGGGCTGCCCAGCTTCTTATGAAATATTGAGATAAAGTACAAGGAAAGTCACAAAACTAAAATCCTATTTGATAGAGAGGTTCATCATTGTCCTTAAACCACACACACGTTCAATACTGATTTCTGAAAGCAGCAGGCTCTCTGTTCATTGGAGTGAGGGAAAGAGTTTAAATGAAGCGCAGTCTTTCTTTATAGAAAAACTTGTTCGATAAGACCAAGTCTTGGTTTATAATCTACAATGTGGCATGGTTGAATTATTTCTTTTTCCTGCAAGCTGTGATAGACATGTTCATCGAAAGTTCGCTATGCCCCTTACCTTGAAAAACATTAAGGACATTTGCGATTAGAGAATTATAAGTTTGCAGCAGGTTGTCCTGGAGTAAATTGATCCTTAATGCCTTTGACTGGCAAGGAGGTCAGGGAAGAATATTCATCTTTGCTAATTATTTGGTTTTGACTTTGTTATTGGTTATCACTGTAGATCATACCACAGGATCCTGTTTTCTCTGGGGAAGGGATAGTTGAAGTGTATTCAGAAAGAACATCTTGACTGTGGAAGCTTGAGTGTCATGCCCATGCAATCCAATTTCGATCCTGGAACTTGGCCATTGAAGGGGTGGACATGGGGCTGGCGTCAAGGGTGTGTGACCTGTCAGTTGCACAGGGCCTTGTGCTCAGAAGTGGCTGGTGCTTGGTGGTTTTTTTTTTTTTTTTTTTTTTGGCTGTGCTGTACGGCATGTGGGATCTTAGTTCTCTGACCAGGGATCGAACCCGTGCCCCCTGCAGTGGAAGCGTGGAGTCTTAACCACTGGACCACCAGGCAGGGAAGTCCCTCGTGCTTGGCTTAATGCTCTGCAGTTACCGTCTTGAAATTCTTAATTTTTTTTTTTTTTTGATTAAGGGGCCTTGCATTTTGATTTTTCTCTGGGTCCTGCAAATTATGTAACTGCTTCAGGGTCAAGAAGTTGATAATTGATGTCATTAAAGTACAAGGCAGGGAATATTTTGCTGCTTTCATATTTATTGAGATCCTCTGTTAATTACGAAACAGTTGCCTACACCTGTGCCTTGGAGGCAGTTAGGTTAATAGCCAGTGCTATGGCAGGTTAGGTTGTGAGCTTCGGTGCTTAATTTACCCTTGCCGAATCGGTTCATCACCTGTCAAAACACGGTATTTTGCTATTTTGCCAGGCACCGTGCTGAAATGTTTTATGTGAAGTTTTAGATTTAATTCTCACATCAGTCCCCTGGGGTGAGTGCTATTGTGATTCCCATTTCACAGATGAGGAAATGGAGGTGGAGAGGTTCAGTCACCTGCTTACCCAGTAGTCGAACCAGGATGTCAACCCAGAAAGTCACAGTCTGCTTTAATCCTGTATTCTTAACCCTTCCGCTTTACTTCTTTCAGTGAAAGTGCCTCCATTTCAGGATTCTGGAGAATGAAGCAGAGAACAGATCAGAAAGCAAAGGCACTTAGTAAATGGGAGCAGTACATTTACCATACTTGCTGCTACTATTATAATCATCCTGGGAATGTAGCTTCTTTTATGTATGTTCCAATTTTTCTACAAAGAACACGTATTGGTTGCATAATTAAAAACAAAAAAATTCTTATCACCCCGGCAGTAAAACCAGCTGTTTCACTTGAGGCTTTGTTTGCCAGTAATTTTCTGCTGTCCGTTCCTTCATTCCTTCCATCCCACGAATGAGACGTGAAGCAGGCACACTGGTAGCTGTAAGAATTTTATTTTGTTCTAGGAACAGTGGCACAGAAAGAATCAAGTTTATCCAGATGAAGAGGATAAGCACGTGTTTCTGAGTGTAAGTCAGCCCCAGTGCCACCGTCTTGCTAATAGCTGGAGTTCAGTGCTTGTGTAACTTTGCCAGTGATGAGATTGTTTCATGCTTTCAACGTTTACTCAGCAGAGGCACTTTATTAAGTGCCTCTTAACCCATCCGCTCTACTGCCTTTAATATTCAGCGGGGCCTTGAAGTTGGTGCAGTTGAAATGATTTGTGTTATGGTTATGTCATTTGTCACTTAGCCAGAGAGGTCTGTTAAACATCTTTTGGCCTTCCTGCTGATGCTGGGAGAATGAATGAAAATTTAAGGGGACAAATGCAAAGGTCAGTCAGTGCACCTTAGCAGGGGAGAGAAAGCCCTGGGATCGAGTGGAGTGGAGGTTGGCATATGATGCCTGACTCCAGGGCCAGCCCCCTGTTAGGGAGCCAGTAGTGAAAGCACAAAATCTGGGCAAGAGGAAGAGGATGTGCTAGGCAGCAGCAGTGCCTGGGAGTCTGACAGGGAACCACCCTGGGGTTCTCATCCCAGCCCGGGGCTAGGCTGGGTGAGGCCACTGGGCACACATTCAAGCCAGTGCCTGTTGGCTAGAGGCCCACTGTGAGCCAGAGCCTTGCATCCAAGGGGAAGAGCCTGGAGCCTCCTCTCAGCTGCTCCTCCTCAGCCCTCAGGGGCTCAGGCTCACCTTAGGAACCAGGCCTGTATGGCTATCTGCCCCCGACCCCTGACTCGGAGTGGGAGAACCAGCTCAGGCCACAGCCGCAGAGGACCAGGGCGGTCTGAGCGTGCACAGGAATGAGGGTGGTTGACTCTCTCAAGCGAATGGAGGGCTGCTTAGCAGCCTCTTACCCGAGGCCTCCCCAGGAGGCCCCTGTGAGAGTTGCTGAAGTTCTGGCTGTGTGCTAGGGACCAAGGCTCAGAGGGGTTGAGTAATCCACCCAAGGCTAGTGAGGGGTCCGGAAGTGGGCCCGGTTGTCTGGCCCTGCAGCCCGCACTCAGCTGCGCCTTGACTGCGGCTGGAGGACAGCGGGCTGGCAAAGAGGGCTTGGACAAGAAAAGTCTTACATTATCACATAAGGAGACGTGTAGAAATCTCATTCCTTTTCTTCTTTTGGGGCACGATGATAGTTAAGAGGGTGAGGATTTTTAATTTGGTACAGCTCATGACTGAAGAAACTTAAAGGAAAAACTTACATGGTCAGCTTCGACAGTGAATTCCAGTTAAATTCTGAAAGCTCTTGCTCACTAAGCTAACGTCATTAGTTGAAGACCCTAAGCTCCACTATTAACTATAAGGAAATTTGAACAAATCCCTTTTAGGGAGAAAGTGATGGCTTATATGAAACTATGTAATGTAGGTGTATGATAATAAGTGCTGGCTCTTCAAAGTGCTTTCTGTGGGGGTTAGGCTTGTGTCTTTGCCCTTGTAAGAACTTTGTAAGGTAGGTGGGTTTTTTTTTTTTTAATCCCGTTTTACAAGGGAGCAAACTGAAGCTCAAGAGAAATTAAGCAACTCATCAAACAGCATATAGATAGAGGGTAGATTAGTTTTATGTCTTACTTAAAACACATACAGGGCTTCCCTGGTGGCACAGTGGTTGAGAGTCCGCCTCCTGATGCAGGGGATATGGGTTCGTGGCCCGGTCCGGGAAGATCCCACATGCTGTGGAGCGGCTGGGACCGTGAGCCATGGCCACTGAGCCTACGCATCCGGAGCCTGTACTCCTCAACGGGAGAGGCCACAACAGTGAGAGGCCCATGTATCGCAAAAAAAACACACAAAAAACCCCACATACATATGTTGACTTTCAAACATCTTTATTGAGATATAATTCACTTATGCAATTCACTCATTAAAGTATATTATTCACTGTTTTTTTAGTACATTCAGAGTTGTGTGACTGTCACCACTATCACATTCCAGAGCATTTTCATCACCCCAAAAAGAAACCCCATGCCCATTAGCTGTCATTCCCTATTTCCCCCCAACCCCTTCAGCCCCAGACAACCATTAAGCTGCTTGCTATCTGTACAGATTTGCTTATTCTGGACATTTCATGTAAATGCAATCATACAATATGTGGCCTTTTGTGTTTGGCTTCTTTAACCTAACATGATGTTTTCAAGGTTCAACCATGTTGTGGAGGTATTAGTACTTCCTTCATTCCTTTTAATGGCTGAATAATATTCCATTGTATGTATAGAGTACATTTTGTTTATTCATTTGCCAGTTGATGGACATTTGTTTTTTCCCACCTTTGGGCCATTATGAATAATGCTGCTATGCATATCTGTGTGTAAGTTTTTGTGTGGTTGTATGTTTTTATTTTTTGGGGGTAAACACCTGCAAGTGGAATTGCTGGGTCTTATAGTAATTCTATGTTTAACTTTTGGAGGAACTGCCAACTCTTTATCAAATTGACTGCACCATTTTACATTCCCACCAGCAGTGTATGAGGGTTCTAGTTTCTCCACATCCTTGTCAACACTTGTTATTGTCTGTCTTTTTGATTGTAGCCATCCTAATGGGGGTGAGGTATTATCACTTTGTGGTCTTGTGTTGCATTACCCTAATGATTAGTTATGTTGAGCATCTTTCATGTGCTTATTGAGCATTGGCATATCTTCTTTGAAGAAATGTCTATTTAAATCCTTTGCCCATTTTACAGCTGGATTATTTGTCTTTTTATTCTTGTGTAGAGTTCTTGATATTTTCCGGATACTAGCCCCTTATTAAGCATATGACTTGCAAATATTTTCTTCCATTCTTTAGGTTGTCTTTTTACTTTCTTTATGTCATTTGAAGTACAGCAGTTTTCAGTTTAGATGGAGTGTAGTTTATCTGTATTTTCTTTTGTCTCACGCTTTTGGTGTTGTATCTGAGCAGGTTTTGCTTAACGCAAGTTCACTAAGATATAATCCTATGTTTTCTCCTAAGAGTTTTAGTGTTTTAGCTCTTACATTTAGGTTTTTGATCAACTTTGAGCTAATTTTTGCATATGGTATATACAGTACTTCATTCTTTCGCATGTGGATATCTAGTTGTTCAAGCACCATTTTTTGAAAAGATTATTGTTTCCCCATTGAGTTATTTCGGCGCCCTTGTTGAAAATCAATTGACCATAAATGTATAAGTTTATTTCTAGATTCTAGATTGTATTCCATTGATTTATATGTCTGTCCTTTTGCCAGTACCACACTGTCTTGATTGCTGTAGCTTTGTGTAGTAAGTTTTGAAATTGGGAAGTGTGAATCCTCAAATTTTACTCTTTGTTTCAAGATGGTTTTGGCTATTCTGGGTTCCTTGCATTTCCTATGAATCTTAGTATAAGCTTGTTCGTTTCTGCAGAAAGTCAGCTGCAATTTTGATAGAGATTGCATTGACTCTGTAGCTCAGTTTAGGGAGTTTTGACATGTTAAAATATTAAGTCTTCTGAACTATGAACATGGGATGCTTTTCCATTTATTTAGATCTTAATTTCTTTCAACAATGCTTTATGGTTTTCGGAGTATAAGGTTTATACTTCTTTTGTTGCTTATTCCCAAATGTTTTATTCTTTTCAATGCTATTGTAAAAGGAATTTTTAAAAAACTCATTCATTCATTCATTCATTTTTGGCTGCATTTGGTCTTCGTTGCTGCGTGTAGGCTTTCTCTAGTTGCAGCGAGCAGGGGCTACTCTTCGTTGCAGTGCGCAGGCTTCTCATTGCAGTGGCTTCTCTTGTTGCAGAACATGGGCTCTAAATGCAGGCTCAGTAGTTGTGGCCCACAGGGTTAGTTGCTCTGTGGCATGTGGGATCTTCCCAAACGAGGGCTTGAACCCATGTCTCCTGCATTGGCAGGCGGATTCTTAACCACTGCGCCACCAGGGAAGCCCCGTAAAAGGAATTTTTAAAGTTTCATTTTTGAGTTGTTACAAGTGTATAGGTATACAATTGATTTTTCTGTATTGCTCTCGTATCCTGCAGCCTTGCAGAACTCATTAGTTCTAATAGTTTTTAAGTAGATTTCTTAGGATTTTCTGCATATGAGATCATGTTGTCTGTGAGTAGAGATAGTTTTATGTCTTCCTTTCCAATCTGGATGTCTTTTGTTTATTTTTCTTGCCTTATTGCCTTGGTTAGAACCTCTAGTACAATGCTGAATAGAGGTGATGAAAGAGAACATTCTTGTCTTGTTCCTATCTTAGGAGGAAAGCATCCAGTCTCTCACCATTAAATATGATGTTAGCTGTGGGGTTTTCACAGGCGGATGCTGTTTGAGGAAGTTCCCTTCCATTCCTAGTTTGTTGAGTGTTTTTTTATCATGAAGTGGTGTGGGATTTTGTGAAATGCTTTTTCTGCATTGTTTTAGTCCATTTGAGCTGCAGTAACAAATATCATAGAGTGGATAGTTTATAAACAATAGAAATTTGTTTCTTATAGTTCTGGAACCTTGAAGTCCAAGATCATGGTGCCAGCAGGTTAGGTGTGGTGGCTGCTGAGGGCTCTCCTCCTGGTTCATAGCAGGTGCCTTCTCACTGTGTCCTAACATGGTAGAAGGGGGTTAGCAAGCTCTCTGGAGCCTCTCTTATAAAGGCACTAATTCCATTCATGAGGGCTTCACTCTCATGATCTAAGCACTTCCCAAAGGCCCCACTTCCTAATACCATCATCTTTAGAGGTTAGGATTTCAACATACAAAGTTTGGGTGGACACTTCACCTTCAGACCACAGCATGCATTTATCGAGATGGTCATGTGTTTTTTATTTTATTTTATTCTGTTGATATGCTGTGTTACATTAATTGATTGTCAGATGTTAAGCCACCCTTGGCATTTGTGGGATAAACTCACTTGGTCATGGTGTACAATAGCCCTTTTTATATATTGGTGAATTTACTTTGCTAGAATATTGTTGAGGATTTTTGTACCTATATTCATAAGAGATACTGGTCTGTGGTTTTCTTTTTTTGTGACGTGTTCAACATCAGGATAATACTGGGCTTATAAAATGAATTGGGAAGTTTTCCTTCCTCTTCTGTTTTTCTAGGTTTGTGAAGAATTGGTATTAATTCATTAAACATTTGGTAGAATTCACCAGTGAAGCCATCTAGGCCTGAGGTTTTTTCCTGGGAAGTTTTAAAATTACTGATCCAATCTCTTTTCTTGTTATATATATTTTTTCAGGTTTTCTATTTTTTCCTAAGTCAGTTTTCCTAGTTTGTGTCTGTCTAGGAGTATGTGCATTTCATCTAAATTCTAATTTGTTGGCATACGTTTGTTCATAGCATTCATTTATAATACTTCTTATTTCTGTAGAGTTGTTAGTAATATCCCCTTTTTCATTCCTGATTTTGGTAACTTTAGTCTTTTTTTTTCCTTGGTCAGTCTAGCTGAAATTTTGTCAATTTTGTTGATATTTTCAAAGAGCCAACTTTTGGTTTTGTTGATTTTCTCTATTGATTTTCTATCCTTTTTTTCCACTCTAATTGTTATTCATCCATTGTTTTAAATCATACTGTCACTGTAATATATTATATTATTCTTCCTTCCTTCTCTCCTTTCAAATGAGGAGAGGCACAGGAGGCTCTGAACAGTTAGCCATGCAAAGTGTACAGCTATGTGGCTCCGACATACAGTTTTCCCCATGGTCCAAAACAGAAAAAAGTCAACAAAATATATTTGGCTTTCATTTTATACATCGTATCTTAATGGTTGCCCAGGAGCTTAGTCCGAGATGTTAGTTTTGTTCTGGGGTATGAATTAAAGTAAGTAGAGTTTCCCCTTTTGTGTGGTAAATATTGTTAAGCATCTCCTGTGTCGGGCAGTATGCTAACCCTAGCACCTTTCATGTAGTACGCTGAACTTGTTGAGTAAGAAAACAGTATCTGTAAGAGACATGAAAGAAAATAATAAATTTGCTAATTATTTCTTGCCTAATAAACTTCAGCTTAGTTAATAGTTTAAAGTCATATTACTTTTAAAAATTTTTTTATTATTTTTATTTTATTTTGTTTTATTTATTTATTTATTTATTTAGGTGCGGTATGCGAGCCTCTCACTGCTGTGGCCTCTCCCGTTGCGGAGCACAGGCTCCGGATGCACAGGCTCAGCGGCCATAGCTCACGGGCCTAGCCGCTCCGCGGCATGTGGGATCTTCCCGGACCGGGGCACGAACCCGTGTCCCCTGCATCGGCAGGCAGACTCTCAACCACTGCACCACCAGGGAAGCCCATATTACTTTTTTTAAAGAACAATGATTTAATGCAAATTAGAGTCTACGGTGGCAGAAGCTAAGAAATATGAAACTCGGATCCTGCCCTTTGGACGCTTTGGTGAGATAGACAGGCCGTCCCCTTGGGAAAAGTCAGGGAATCCCAGGAGGTGGTGTGGGCCCCGTTCCAGGAGACTTGTTGGCATTTCAGCACCTGAGAGAACTCTGAGGTCTGGGGTTGGTCCAGGAGGATGCGAGTTCACTTAGCAGAATGTTTTCGACCACTTCTATTTTTCGTCAGTAGCAGTTCCTGTCTTCACTCCACAATAGCCATGATACAATTAGCAAAACAGGGAAGCTCAGTAGCTGTTGGATAGTAGCTGCTTAGCCACAGGCCCGCTTACCTTCCTTTCCTGTGGCCGATAGTGGCTTGTTCTGGATATCTCTGGAGGCTGCACAACAACTAGCATCTCAAATCAACATAAAGCACATTTTCTAAGCAGTATCATGGCATGTAAAAGTTTTTATATTCCAAAAGCCCCATGGCAGTTTCTTGTGTCCTTGGAAGAACATCCAGAGCCGTCTTTGGAAGGCAGCACTCAGTTGTTCAGACTGAGCTCTGGAGACACAGCGCAGGTGCCGGGAGGAGGGCCAAAATAGGAATGAAGAGTCAAAGCCAAATGGACATTTATCTGCAAATATGTCCACACACATGCCTGGTGGATCATGCTGGTTGTCTGTGGAACCTGTGGGTGCTGCTACTTCGGGGCACTCAACACACAATAATGAGAGTGGTGTTTTGGTGGGAATCCAGCTAGAGAATGTAATTTTATTCTCACTCAAATTATCTTCTGTACTTTCGGTTTTGATTAAAGTCCTGCACTTTCTGTTCTTGACTTGAATGCTGAGATGTGCTGGAGAAATCCCCCATGTTCCGCGTCATAGGGTGGTTGCATTTCCATGAAAGCCCTTAGCCTTATTTAGACTTAATTTGAGTGCTGTTGTGTTGAGTGCCATTCGTGCTTAAGGTTGTGTTCAATGATCTGAGGCCTATAGCCAGTGTTTATGAGGCACTGAACTTTATAGAAAAAGGAACTTAGTAACTGTCATCTTTATGTATAGCTCCCAGAGTCATGTTTCAGTCTTGCCCACTTGCAAGCATTCATTTTCCCATATAGCGCTGTCATGATGTGCAAATATTATTTTTAATTTTTTTTGAATTTGATTTTTTCATATAGCAGTTTCTTATTAGTTATCTATTTTATACATATTAGTGTATATATGTCAATCCCAGTCTCCCAATTCATCCCACCACCACCACCATCCCCCTGCCATTTTCCCTCCTTGGTGTCCATACGTTTGTTCTCTACATCTGTGTCACTATTTCTGCCCTGCAAACCGGTTCATCTGTACCATTCTTGTAGGTTCCACATATATGCATTAATATACAATATTTGTTTTTCTCTTTCTGACTTACTTCACTCTGTATAACAGTCTCTAGATCCATCCATGTCTCTACAAATGACCCAATTTCGTTCCTTTTTATGGCTGAGTAATATTCCATTGTATATATGTACCACATCTTCTTAATCCATTCCTTTGTCGATGGGCATTTAGGTTGCTGCCATGACCTGGTTATTGTAAATAGTGCTGCAGTGAACATTGGGGTGCATATGTCTTTTTGAATTATGGTTTTCTCTGGGTATATGCCCAGTAGTGGAATTGCTGGGTCATATGGTAATTCTATTTTTAGTTTTTTAAGGAACCTCCATACTGTTCTCCATAGTGGCTGTATCAGTTTACATTTCCACCAACAGTGCAAGAGGGTTCCCTTTTCTCCACACCCTCTCCAGCATTTGTTGTTTGTAGATTTTCTGATGATGCCCATTCTTTTTTTTTTTTTTTTGCGGTACATAGGCCTCTCACTGTTGTGGCCTCTCCTGTTGCGGAGCACAGGCTCCGGACGCGCAGGCCCAGCGGCCATGGCTCATGGGCCCAGCCGCTCCGCGGCATGTGGGATCTTCCCGGACCGGGGCACGAACCCATGTCCCCTGCATCGGCAGGCGGACTCTCAACCACTGCGCCACCAGGGAAGCCCTGATGATGCCCATTCTAACTGGTGTGAGTTGATACCTCACTGTAGTTTTGATTTGCATTTCTCTAATAATTAGTGATGTTGAGCAGCTTTTCATGAGCTTCTTGGCCATCTGTATGTCTTCTTTGGAGAGATGTCTAGGTCTTCTGCCCATTTTTTTTCTAATTTTATTATTATTTACTTTATTTATTTATTTTTGGCTGCATTGGGTCTTTGCTGCTGTGCACAGTCTTTCTCTAGTTGCAGTGAGTGGGGGCTACTCTTCGTTGTGGTGTGCAGGCTTCTCATTACGACGGCTTCTCTTGTTGCAGAGCACGGGCTCCAGGTGCCCGGGCTTCAGGAGTCATGGTTCACGGGCTCTGGAGCACAGGCTCAGTAGTTGTGGCGTGTGGGCTTAGTTGCTCCGTGGCATGTGGGATCTTCCTGGACCAGGGCTTGAACCCGTGTCCCCTGCATTGGCAGGCGGATTCTTAACCACTGTACCACCAAGGAAGCTTCCCCTGCCCATTTTTTGATTGGGTTGTTTGTTTTTTTAATATTGAGCTGCATGAGCTGTTTATATATTTTGGAGATTAATCCTTTGCCTGTTGATTCATTGGTAAATATTTTCTCCCATTTTGAGAGTTGTCTTTTTGTCTTGTTTGTAGTTTCCTTTGCTTTTCAAAAGCTTTTAAATTTCATTAGGTCCCATTTGTTTATTTTTGTTTTTATTACCATTACTCTAGGAGGTGGATCAAAAAAGATCTTGCTGTGATTTATGTCAAAGAGTGTTCTTCCTATGTTTTCCTCTAAGAGTTTTAAAGTGTCCGGTCTTACATTTAGGTCTCTAATCCATTTTGAGTTTATTTTTGTGTATGGTGTTAGGGAGTGTTCTAATTTCATTATTTTACATGTAGCTGTCCAGTTTTCCCAGCACCACTTACTGAAGAGACTGTCTTTTCTCCATTGTATATCCTTGTCTCCTTTGTCATAGATTAGTTGACCATAGGTGCGTGGGTTTAACTCGGCTTTCTATCCTGTTCCATTGATCTACATTTCTGTTTTTGTGCCAGTACCATATTGTCTTGATTACTGTAGCTTTGTAGTATAGTCTGAGGTCAGGGAGTCTTATTCCTCCAGCTCTGTTTTTTTCCCTCAAGACTGCTTTGGCTATTTGGGGTCTTTTGTGTCTCCATACAAATTTTAAGATTTTTTGTTCTAGTTCTGTAAAAAATGCCACTGGTAATTTGATAGGGATTGCATTGAATCTGTAGATTGCTTTGGGTAGTATAGTCATTTTCACAATATTGATTCTTGCAATCCAAGAACATGGTATATCTCTCCATCTGTTTGTGTCATCTTTGATTTCTTTCATCCGTGTTTTATAGTTTTCTGAGTAAAGGTTTTCTTATTTATTTCTTTGTTTATTTATGGCTGAATTGGGTCTTCATTGCTGTGCGTGGGCTTTCTTTAGTTGCGTCGAGCAGGGGCTACTCTTCGTTGTGGTGTGCGGGCTTCTCATTGTGGCGGCTTCTCTTGTTGTGGAGCATGGGCTCTAGGTGTGTGGGCTTCAGTAGTTGTGGCACGCGGGCTCTAGAGCGCAGGCTCAGTAGTTGTGGCGTACGGGCTTAGTTTCTCCACAGCATGTGGGATCTTCCTGGATCAGGGTTTGAACCCGTGTCCCCTGCATGGCAGGTGGATTCTTAATCACTGTGCCACCAGGGACGCCCTGAGTACAGGTCTTTTACCTTCTTAGGTAGGTTTATTCCTAGGTATTTTATTCTTTTTGTTGCAATGGTGAATGGGATAGTTTCCTTAATTTCTCTTTCTGATCTTTCATTGTTAGTATATAGGAATGAAAGAGATTTCTGCACATTAATTTTGTATCCTGCAACTTTACCAAATTCATTGATTAGCCTAGTAGTTTTCAGGTGGCATCTTTAGGATTCTCTATGTATAGTATCATGTCATCTGCAAACAGTGACAGTTTTACTTCTTCTTTTCCAATTTGTATTCCTTTTATTTCTTTTTCTTCTCTGATTGCCATAGCTAGGACTTTCCAAACTATGTTGAATAATAGTGGTGAGAGTGGACATCCTTGTCTTGTTCCTGATCTTAGAGGAAATGCTTTCAGTTTTTCACCATTGAGAATGATGTTTGCTGTGGGTTTGTTGTATATGGCCTTTATTATGTTGAGGTAGGTTCCCTCCATGCCCACTTTCTGGAGAGTTTTTATCATAAATTGGTGTTGAGTTTTGTCAAAAGCTTTTTCTGCATCTACTGAGATGATCATATGGTTTTTCTTCTTCAATTTGTTAATATGGTGTATCACATTGATTGATTTGCATATATTGAAGAATCCTTGCATCCCTGGGATAAATCCCACTTGATCATGGTGTATGATCCTTTTAATGTGTTGTTGGATTTTGTTTGCTAGTATTTTGTTGAGGATTTTTGCATCTATATTCATCAGTGATATTGGTCTGTAATTTTCTTTTTTTGTAGTATCTTTGGTTTTGGTATCAGGGTGATGGTGGCCTCATAGAATGAGTTTGGGAGTGTTCCTTCCTCTGCAATTTTTTGGAAGAGTTTGAGAAGGATGAGTGTTAGCTCTTCTCTAAATGTGTGAGAGAATTCACCTGTGAAGCCATCTGGTCCTGGACTTTTGTTTGTTGGAAGATTTTTAATCACAGTTTCAATTTCATTACTTGTGATTGGTCTATTCATATTTTCTGTTTCTTCCTGGTTCAGTCTTGGAAGGTTATACCTTTCTAAGAATTTGTCCATTTCTTCCAGGTTGTCCATTTTATTGGCATAGAGTTGCTTGTAATAGTCCCTTATGATGCTTTGTATTTCTGCAGTGTCTGTTGTAACTTCTCCTTTTTCATTTCTTATCTTATTGATATGAGTTCTCTCCCTCTTTTCCTTGATGAGTCTGGCTAAAGGTTTATCAGTTTTGTTTATCTTCTCAAAGAACCAGCTTTTAGTTTTATTGATATTTGCTATTGTTTTCTTTGTTTGTATTTCATTTATTTCTGCTGTGATCTTTATGATTTCTTTCCTTCTGCTAACTTTGGGTTTTGTTTGTTCTTCTTTCTCTAGTTCCTTTAGGTGTAAGTTTAGATTGTTTATTTAAGATTTTTCTTGTTTCTTCAGGTAGGCTTGTATTGCTATAAACTTCCCTCTTAGAACTGCTTTTGTTGTATCCCACAGGTTTTGGATCATTGTGTTTTCGTTGTAATTTGTCTCTAGGTATTTTTTTATTTCCTCTTTGATTTCTTCAGTGATCTCTTGGTTATTTAGTAATATATTGTTTAGCCTCCGTGTGTTTGTGTTTTTTACGTTTTTTTCCCTGTGATGGATTTTAATCTCATAGCATTGTGGTCGGAAAAGATGCATGATATGATTTCAGTTTTCTTAAATTTACCGAGACTTGATTTGTGACCCAAAATGTGGTCGATCCTGGAGAATGTTCTGTGTGCACTTGAGAAGAAAGTGTAATCTGTTGTTTTGGGGTGGAATGTCCTATAAATATCAATTAAATCTATCTGGTCTGTTGTGTCATTTAAAGCTTGTGTTTCTTTATTAATTTTCTGTCTGTATGATCTGTCCATTGGTGTAAGTGAGGTGTTAAAGTTCCCCACTATTATTGTGTTACTGTCAATTTCCTCTTTTATAGCTGTTAGCATTTGCCTTATGTATTGAGGTGCTCCTGTGTTGGGTGCATATATATTTATAGTTGTTATATCTTCTTCTTGAATTGATCCCTGATCATTATGTAGTGTCCTTCCTTGTCTCTTGTAACATTCTTTATTTTAAAGTCTATTTTATCTGATACGAGTATTGCTACTCCAGCTTTCTTTTGATTTCCATTTGCATGGAGTATGTTTTTCCGTCCCCTCACTTTCAGTCTGTATATGTCCCTAGGTCTGAAGTGGGTCTCTTGTAGACAGCATATATATGGGTTTTGTTTTTGTATCCATTCAGTAAGCCTGTGTCTTTTGGTAGGAGCATTTAATCCATTCACGTTTAAGGTAATTATCAATATGTGTATTCCTATTACCATTTTCTTAATTGTTTTGGGTTTGTTTTTGTAGGTCCTTTTCCTTTCTTGTGTTTCCCACTTAGAGAAGTTCCTTTAGCATTTGTTGTAGAGCTGGTTTGGTGGTGCTGAATTCTCTTAGCTTTTGCTTGTCTGTAAGGCTTTTGATTTCTCCGTTGAATCTGAATGAGATCCTTGCTGGCTAGAGTAATCTTGGTTGTAGGTTCTTCCCTTTCATCACTTTAAATATATCATGCCACTCCCTTCTGGCTTGTAGAGTTTCTGCTGAGAAATCAGCTGTTTACCTTATGGGAGTTCCCTTGTATGTTATTTGTCATTTTTCCCTTGTTGCTTTCAATAATTTTCTTTGTCTTTAATTTTTGTCAGTTTGATTACTATGTGTCTCAGCATGTTTCTCCTTGGATTTATCCTGTATGGGACTCTCTGCGCTTCCTGGACTTGGGTGGCTATTTCCTCTCCCATGTTAGGGAAGTTTTTGACTATAATCTCTTCAAATATTTTCTCGGGTCCTTTCTCTCTCACTTCTCCTTCTGGGACCCCTATAATGCAAATGTTGTTGCGTTTAATGTTGTCCCAGAGGTCTCTTAGGCTGTCTTCATTTCTTTTCATTCTTTTTTCTTTATTCTGTTCCGTGGCAGTGGATTTCACCATTCTGTCTTCCAGGTCACTTATCCCTTCTTCTGCCTCAGTTATTCTGTTATTGATTTCTTCTAGTGTATTTTTCATTTCAGTTATTGGATTGTTCATCTCTGTTTGTTTGTTCTGTAGTGTTTGTTCTTTAATTCTTCTAGGTCTTTGTTAAATGTTTCTTGCATCTTCTCGATCTTTGCCTCCATTCTTTTTCTGAGGTCCTGGATCATTTTCAGTATCATTATTCTGAATTCTTTCTCTGGAAGGTTGCCTATCTCCACTTCATTTAGTTGTTTTTCTGGGATTTTATCTTGTTTCTTCATCTGGTACAAAGTCCTCTGCCTTTTCATTTTGTCTGTCTTTCTGTGAATGTGGTTTTCCTTCCACAGGCTGCAGAATTGTAGTTCTTCTTGCTTCTGCTGTCTGCCCTCTGGTGGATGAGGCTATCTAAGAGGCTTGTGCAAGCTTCCTGATCAGAGGGACTGGTGGTGGGTGGAGCTGGGTGTTGCTCTGGTGGGCAGAGCTCAGTAAAACTTTAATCTGCTTGTCTGCTGATGGGTGGGGCTGAGTTTCCTCCCTGTTGGTTGTTTGGCCTGAGGCAACCCAGCACTGGAGCGTACAGCACTGGAGCCTACTGGGCTCTTTGCTGGGGCTAATGGTGGACTCTGGGAGGGCTCATGCCAAGGAGCACTTCACAGAACTTCTGCTGCCAGTGTCCTTGTCCCCATGGTGAGCCACAGCCACCTCTGTCCCGCCTCTGCAGGAGACGCTCCAACACTAGCAGGTAGGTCTGATTTAGTCTCCTATGGGGTCACTGCTCCTTCCCCTGGGTCCCGATGCGCACACTACTTTGTGTGTGCCCTCCAAGAGTGGAGTCTCTGTTTCCTCCAGTCCTGTCAAAGTCCTGCAGTCAAATCCTGCTAGCCTTCAAAGTCTGATTCTCTAGGAATTCCTCCTCCTGTTGCCGGACCCCCAGGTTGGGAAGCCTGACATGGGGCTCAGAACCTTCACTCCAGTGGGTGGACTTCTGTTGTATAAGTGTTCTCCAGTTTGTGAGTCACCCACCCAGCAGTTATGGGAGTTGATTTTATTGTGATTGTGCCCCTCCTACCATCTCATTGTGGCTTCTCCTTTGTCTTTGGATGTGGGGTATCTATTTTGGTGAGTTCCAGTGTCTTCCTGCCGATGATTGTTCAGCAGTTAGTTGTGATTCCAGTGCTCTCGCAAGAGGTAGTGAGCACACGTCCTTCTACTCTGCTATCTTGAACCAATCCTCCTCTCTTTTAATATTATTTGCACACTAGTAAAAATCTCTAATATGAGTCCAAAATCAATTATTCAATGGTATATCTTACATTAGAATCACAGGCTAATTTGTCAGATTCTCTGATACATTATCTAAATCTTACAAACATTGAAAATGCCATATTACACAGAATACTACTAAAGTTAACAGAAAAATGAATACTGTGGATTTGGTGTATTTCATCTTTCTCATATTTAATTCTGAACTGTCTTAGGATTAGATGACATTTACCATCCACAGCACATTGAGGGTACTGCCTCAAGCCTCCTGGGCTTACCTTTGCAGGAGAATGGGGAGTCTTGTCTCAGTAGCCTGAGGTTGCTTTTTGGCCCAGATGTGTCAGAGAGATTCTTCTGCCACCACTGTGAACACGCCAAATCCCTTCTGTGTGATGCTATGTCAACAGGGTTCTCCCAGACCCTCCTATTTTTAATTTTTATACTGCATATTATCTCTCAAACTCCTTTCCACGTTTTTATGTAATATATACAATTATATAAATGCCAGTGTTTACTTTACAGAATGTGGAGGCTCTGGATCCGCGAGGTCGAACCTTATTGCATCTTGCTGTTTCTTTGGGACATTTGGAATCTGCTAGAGTCTTGCTCCGACATAAAGCAGACGTTACAAAAGAAAATCGCGAGGGATGGACAGGCAAGTATACTTGTAAAATGATTTAAAGCCTTTCATTTCGTTTTCTCTTTCTGAATAAAGGCCAGTTTCAGTCCTTAGTCCCACATCATCTTTATCTTAAGACTCTTTCTCTCTTGGCACTTGGAGCTGGGCGAGAAGATGAGAGCCTCGGATGCTGCTGGCTCGTCTGCAGCACAGTGGTCCGAATTACGTCCTGGGCCAAGAGCCCTGGGTAGAGGGTGACTCCTTATCCGGAAAGCGGCTCTATGTGCATCAGACATGAGTGTGAAGGCCGGATTTCCCCTGAGGAATGCGGTGGTAACTCTAGCGAATCCATGAGGATAGACAAAATCAAAAAAGTGATAGCTGAACGTAGTATTTTCCAGTGAAATCCTGGCACTTCGCTTGTCTTGCACACTCTCATACTACTGGTCAGAGTAATTTTGAGTTGACTGAGCAAGGATATACACAACACAAACCCTACCTGCCCATCTCCATAGTTATGTGATCACACAGTGAAAGCCAGCTCTGAAGACACTGTCAGTATTTCAGAGCCAGTGGTAAGAAAGGGGGAAAGGGAATGACGGCAGGGTTTGCTCAAGAGGCTAAGAGTGCTGTGTTCTCGTCTCAGTCAGGTAAGGGCTCGAAGTAAGTAGTCATGGTCATAAAGATCAGGGGGGGGCTTCAGCCTGTGTCCCACTTCGAAGAGAATATTGGCCTTTGATCCAGATAGATACTTTTCACAGTGGCTTTGGAATTTGTCAGAAAGTGTGAGAATACAGGGGGATCAAATTTCACTTTTTTGCCTTCCAGTTTTGCACGAGGCTGTGAGCACTGGTGATCCCGAGATGGTGTACACAGTCCTTCAGCATCGGGACTTCCACAACACATCCATGGCCCTCGAGGGAGTTCCCGAGCTGCTCCAGAAAATTCTCGAGGTAGCCATAAAAATTGACAGTGCCATCATTGGAGTTAAATGCTGAAACAGCAGCTGCAGACACAGTTTGACATCCTGGTGTGCCTTCCTAAGGAGTTTTATGAGTCGTGAATACGATGTACTGAATACCAAATAGCATTATTCCTTGCTTTTCCAACTTGTTAAATGTATGAAGTCTTTCACAGATTGCGTTTCCGGGTCATTAAGACTTACTCTTTTAAGTGTTATTTAAAAATTAGAACTAAAGACAAATGGACCTCAAGAAATTAATTTGTGTAGCCGCCTGTTTTCTTACAAGTAGCATCCCGAGCTCAGGTCATCTTGGGGAAATTGTAATGAACATCGTGACTATATGGGGATTTTCAGGGCCTGTTGAGGCTCAGAAGTCTGTGTGCAGCTCTCCTTGACACCCCTGTCACTTCTAGCCATTTGTATTTTGTGACTTCTAATCCATTCCCTTAATTTATTTATAGTTATTGGCTTTGGGGCAGTTTCTCTCTCTTGTGAATGATGTATGGGCTCTGTGACACTTAGAGAATTTTCTTAAAAGACTTTACTTCTAGGCTCTTGGATTGTTTTGGATGATGGTTACCATTCTTCAGATAACCTTTGTCACTTGCAATAACTGTCTTATTGGTCAACCATGTGCAATATTCCCGAGGCAGCAGGAGACGAGAAAGTACCAGCGGTTCAATTTTCATGTTGTTTATTCTCAGTTTAAACACAGAAGTGAGCTCCCCAAGTATTTCCAAAGATATTTGCTAGATAAATCGGCTTTCTACATTTCTTGAGAAAAATTAACAATCCTGTTGAGAAAAGGAATAACTTTGCTGTGAGACAATCACTGCTTGTTATCTGAGCACTCTTCTTAAAAAAAATTTCGGTGACACAAGCTAAATCCTGCCGAAGACATTCATTTTACACATACTACAAAAAAAAGTCCATGAAGTATTAAATGGTTGTATCCACTGTTTTTAAAATAGATGTGTGTTTGAGTGCAGAAAGATCACATAGATTTGTTTCCTTATCTAACTCGCTGTAGGAGGAACTAAAGACATCATTTGTCCATTTGACAAAGCAGAAAATGACTTATTTAATATGGAGTCACCCACACTTAAAAAATTCAGTATAAAAGACTTTCTTTTTTTTACCTGTATTGATCCATAGTAGTGAACTGCACTGAGTGGTATTCTCTGCTGGAGGTTATAGACAGCCCACAAATAACATGGTGCTTGGTGGCACCAGAGGCCATGCGTGACGGCTTGTCTTTCAACAGTGTCTCCTTGTTACGTGTCCGTATTTCTTATCCATTGCCCCTCGGAGTGTCTTCACCCATCATTGGAATCTGGTTTTTCTTGAGCAGAAAAACACCTGGAATTTCTAGCATTTTCCTTCCTTCATGCTAACTGTTGGATTTCTTAAGTAGCTCTCCAAGAACCTTCGGTAGGAGTTCATGGTAGGTCAGAAAATCATCCTAAACAGGCCTGCTCTGGTGGTGTGAAACCTCAAGAAGCCAAATCCTAAAACTTTAAGAGGAAAGTGGGGCAAAAGTCTTCTGTTAACTGGAGGGAAAATTCAACTTTCTGGGGGCAGTGATGTCTTGCAGCCTCTTGGTTTCAGAGTGGTCCGATAAACACCAAGCACTTCCCAGCACACAAAGCCTTTCACAGTCAAGTTCCCCGTAGAACAGATGGGGTCCATGCTCCCTCTTCTCTGCTTAGACCAGCCTGTGACCCATATCTTGTGGTGGTGCTTGAGCCCATCCTCCTGTCTCATGGGCCATTACTGTTAGGAACACGGTTGAGCCCCTAAATCAACTTTGACTTTATCTCCCTCCATCTCCCACCTTGTCACTTGCAGTTAATTTTATTAACTGTGTAGACATATTTTATATTGAGATAAAATAACAGCCTGAACATAAAATAAGGATTTAGTTTGATGGGTTTGCGATTTATGTTTCTTCTTCTCTGTTCTTTCTCCCTCTCCCTTTTAAACAACCCTAATAAACCTTACTGTGTTTGTGTTTAGTTAATGGTACCAAGGGTAATTTATTTTATTTTATTTTTTATTTTATTTTTTAAAAATTAATTTTAATTGGAGTATAGCTGATTTACAATGTTGTGTTAGTTTCTGCTGTAAGGGGTAATTTATTTTAAACCTTTGTCCTTCAGGCTCCGGATTTCTACGTGCAGATGAAGTGGGAATTCACCAGCTGGGGTGAGTGGCTGTGGGCTTGAAATTTATTTAGCTTGAATATAGGCTTATATAACTTTTTATAAAAGTTATATGTATTTTTTTTAATCTAGAAAATGAATAGACGAGAATAAGGGAAGACAGTCACCCACAGTCCCACATAAGCACAACTGTTGTTAATGCTTTAGGTGTGTTCCTTCCAATCTTTTCCCACCTGCATAAGACTTTTTCTCCCAAGCATTCATCAGTACAATATATAGACAATTTTGTCTCTTCCTTTTATCAGTTATCGCTGACATTTATCCATATTATTCGTTTTTTAATATCTCACTTTAAATGGCTAAAATCTTAGTAAGGTTTATCATAAATCAGTTACTCATTTCCTTGTGGAGTTCAACGCGATCCTTTTAAACTTGTTTCTCTTTTCTTTTTTTTTTTTTTTTTGCGGTACGTGGGCCTCTCACCGCCGCGGCCTCCCCTGCTGTGGAGCACAGGCTCCGGACGCGCAGGCCCAGCGGCCATGGCTCTTGGGCCCAGCCGCTCCGTGGCACGTGGGATCCTCCCGGACCGGGGCACGAACCCGTGTCCCCTGCATCGGCAGGCGGACCCCCAACCACTGCGCCACCAGGGAAGCCCCTCTTTTCTTTTTTTAAAAAATTAATCATTTATTTATTTTTGGCTGCGTTGGGTCTTCGTTGCTGCATGCAGGCTTTCTCTAGTTGCGGCGAGCGGGGGCTACTCTTCGTTGTGGTGCGCGGGCTTCTCATTGCAGTGGCTTCTCTTGTTGTGGAGCACGGGCTCTAGGCACGCGGGCTTCAGTAGTTGTGGTTCGTGGGCTCTAGAGCACAGACTCAGTAGCTGTGGTGCACCGGCTTAGTTGCTCCGCGGCATGTGGGATCTTCCCAGACCAGGGCTCTTACCCGTGTCCCCTGCATTGGCAGGCAGATTCTTAACCACTGCGCCACCAGGGAAGTCCTAAACTTGTGTTTCTAAGGAAGAAGATGAGATGAATATTGGAATAGCTTGTTTTTAACACAATGGATGTATTTCTCCAAAATCTTATGTAAGGCAAATTGACTGACAGTAATTTTCCTAGATGTTCTACTTCTGTTTCTTGTAGATCAGTTAATGACAGTTTCTAACTCCCAGATTTTCAGCTATTTTCACTTCCAGACTTCCCTTTCAGGCAAGAAGTCATATTTGTAATAAAACATTTAACTGAAGTAAAAAGTATATGAAAGAACAGAACTTCAGCTTCTTCTATGAAACTGAGTTCTTTTTAATGCAAATAACCACTCTGATCTCAGTTTTTGTTTAAAAAGCAGCATATTTTAGACATTTGATATCTTGAATGGTGGGCCTGACAGTATAGGGGGGCCTCAGCCAGATGGCGAGAGTAGCATATGTGGATAAGGACAGCCAGATGGAGGCACTCTAGCCCTGATGGTAGTCAGTGAGAGGGGTTCACTCGGGATTGAGAATGCTCTTGGGAAATTGATTTAGCATTTTCTCTGGACAAGACATAGATCTGCAGTTTTATAAACAGCTGTAGAACAGAAAGTCCATTTTTATTTTTTAAGAATGTCTCCTTGTATTGTAAGTGTGGGAGCCAAGCCCAGTTCTGTATGACCGACGCCATCTTGCCACTCCTGTCCTTTCATTAAAGTCAGAATCCTGATTTCTGGGGCCTGGCTGTTCTGCTTGGCCCTCGGGCTTTTCTCAGTAGTACACTTCTCTTCTCCAGTGCCCTTGGTTTCCAGAATATGCCCGAATGATGTCTGCCGCATTTGGAAAAGTGGTGCCAAACTGCGTGTGGATATCACATTGCTGGGATTTGAGAACATGAGCTGGATAAGAGGGAGGCGGAGTTTTATCTTTAAGGGAGAAGGTGAGTGGTTCTATTTTAGTAATCACTGCTCTTCCTAAGTTGTGAGTGATTTTTTAACCATCAAAGTGTATTCACACTTATGTGCCTTTTCCGTGCCTGTCTCTGGGGCAGGTTTTGTTGTTGTTGCTGTTATTCTTATTAGTTATTCAACTCTCAATTCCTATATCTTATTTCTTACCTGGATAGTTCTCTTGCACGTATCATTTACCACCCAACACTGTTACCCTCTTGACATATGACGTTCCTAAACCTCTGAGTGCAAGACTCTGTCTTGTATCTCTTTATGTTGCCTCCATAATCAGGCATGGTCCCCTAATGGAGGGTGAGAAATGGTGTGGCTAACCCAGTGTTGTGCATAAATAATTTATATTAATTAGGTAATCATATACTTAAAGAAGTACACAGATGAAATGTGTTGCTAACAAAAAATACAAATTATTTTAAAAGTCTGCATCTTTGGGGAAGATGGCCCAGAGCGTCCTCTGAGTTATGGAAAGTTGGCCAGATCATTCCTGGGCAAGTAGGTAATCAATACTCAATAGTCTTTAGGTTTTATCAGATAGCGCCAGGGGGTGGGGGGGTATGGGGTGTGTGTGAAAGATGATGCAGTTTAACATACAAAGCTTCTTTGGTTTTGCATCTTCCTTGCACTGTGCTTAGTTATGCCCTTGTTTCCATGAGCAGACAACTGGGCAGAGTTAATGGAAGTCAACCACGATGACAAAGTGGTCACCACCGAACACTTTGACCTTTCCCAGGAAATGGAGCGCCTCACTCTGGACTTGATGAAGCCAAAAGGCAGGGAGGTTGAGAGGCGGCTCACAAGCCCAGTCATTAACACCAGCCTTGACACTAAAAACATTGCTTTTGAAAGGTATGGATTTAGGTTCTGTATTTTCACGTCTAATCCCTTTACTGCCATCTTTAGTGCCATGTATATATTAATTGGAAAGTATGGGTGGATTGGGATTTTTCTAATATAGTGTAAGAAACACTAGTGGGTTTTAAAGTTGATCTCTGCTCTAACCAAACAAACCACAGCTGACATCCTCCACCATGTATCGTTTTTATGGCACATTGGTTAAGTCTTGGAGAAATGTCTTCATGTTCTTTTATGGGCCCTTTTCTCATGGATTTTGCTTGAATTTTATTTCTGTGTTTGGCAATCCACAAGACTCCCTAGTCCCAAATCATGAAGCTTTGAGTTTCCGAGGTAGAATCGGTCCAGTACTGAGTGTGGTTATACTGATATTAGTCAGTCAAATACACACTTATCATACAATTCAATGTGGTTCTCCCCCTCATCCACCTCCTGCTTCCCCATGAGGCCTAATAGTTCAGAGCAAGAGTCTGGAGGGGTTTCAGTTTTGTTCCAGACTTTATCTGGAGAAACCTCTGGGGAGGTCTGTGCCTCGGTTAACCCAGGTGAGAACACCATTTCTGGGCCTCTGCCTGTGGGCAGAGCTGAGGCGGTGGGGGGGGGCTCTGTAAGGGGGCAGAGGCTGTCATAGCTGTTGGCCTGAGTGCTTCTACCGTAGAACACACCTAACTGAGGGAATCTGTAAGAGCCCTGAGTGTTTGCCTAGGATGTCACATCCAGCTCTCTGTAAACCAAAGCAGCGTAGCCTGAGCTGACATGGACACTATTCTTCTGGATTTAGGCTTTCTTTCCTCTTAATGAATATACTGACCTCTCTTTTCCTTTTCTTCTTTGTTTCCAGTATAAAATTTATTAATAAAACTGAGAGTCTTAGGTTTAATCAAACATAAGGTTTAAGTGCCCCTTTCCCCTAATTTAGATCAAGCTGTGGAATTAGGGTATTTGTTGGTAACAGAAGAGAAAATGCCAGGTATGCTGCTGCTTTGGGAGTGACACCCCCTGAGGCAGGGTCAGTCCCCTGTCGCCAACCTCCTCGCACCGGCCTCACCAGGTGACAGCCGCTGTCTTCCAGGGACAGCAAGGTTTAGGGACTGACCGTGGCTTTACCTGGAAGGGTCTTGGGAAAACATCTCCAGGCTTCAGCATTCGCCTCTGCAGGCCGGGAGGGCACGCCAGCTTAGGGCTCTGCTCATAAAGCTGGAAGACGGGGGAGCCGAGGGCTGGAGGAACCTGGTGCCATCGGCAGGGCTGCTAACTGTGCAGCTCTGAGCAAGCGACTTCATCTTCAGGTTCCTGTTTTCCTCAGCTGAAAAGAAAAAAGGAGTGAATCTCAAGACGAAATCTCAGATGTCATAGAGGAGCCACTGTTCCCCCTAGTTCAGCAGCAGAGTTGTAGCCTCATTGTTTGCTCTGAAGTGTAATTTACAGAGAATGTGATGATTACTGGCTGTTACCCAGCGGAGGGTAGACAGTCCCCCTTCCATTTGTACTGAGTTACATTTTGTATTCCTGTGGTCCCGGGGTTTTCAGATGGTTCAGGCTAACCCTCATTTTGTGAGCATCAGAGAGTTGCTGAGAGAGAATTTCTAGAAGGCACCTGCTGTTTTTGGTGGTGCTTGGAATGAAATAGGTGCTTAGTGAGCTTCTCGTGGTTCAAACAAGGGCTTGGGCCCCTCTTGAGGGTGAGGTTTGCTGCTAGAAAAAGTGTGCTTGCCTGGTTCTGACCCGAGGTGTGAGCTAGTGTTCAGCTGATTAAATTTGGAAGACATGGGCCTGTTATATTATGATAGTCTTCTTCATCCCTTTCTTTCTCCTAATCTTACTCTGAGCTTGATGTTTGCAAAGTAATACTTTTGCCTGAGTGAATTTTGGGCCTGTGGATATATACCCTCTGGTTGCAGTTTGGATTTGTCTCTCCTCTGAAAGGTTCTGCTTTGCCTACCTTAAACAGAGTATTCCCTGCCACCCTCAGAGCCTTTCTCCACATTGTGTGGCAGCCTCCAAGTCCCAGCATGTGCTAAGTGGCCTTTGGCATGGTGGTCTCAGTGGAGACGGGCAGAGGTGAAAATGGCAAAAGAGGAAGCTGGGTTTTCTCCTATCATGGTCAGATGCCTCTGCATGTACAGTTAATCAAGGAGCCAAGGATTTATTAGAATCTTGGTTTTAAAATAGGAGGTAGATGTTGAGTTTAATAACGAAGCTGTCAGAGAGTGGATGTGGGGAAGGAAATGGAGCAGCCAGGATTGCAGGTAGAGCAGATGTGGGTGAGCGAGGAGTGTGGCAGTTCCCAGGGAGAAAGTGCGGCTCTGACTTCTCAGTGTCCACGAGGGACCAAGTGGAGCAGACGTAGCCATCCTTCAGTCCGAGCGCCAGAAAGCGATGATTTCCCGGGCCAGGATACCAGGTTCTTAGTGAGAGACAGGAGCTGAGGATCGAAATGTTCACCCAAAGGGATATCTTGATTTTCATTGATCGCTGACTAAAAGGGGACTCGGGTTCATTAATGAGGCAGGTGTGGTCCCTAAATTTGTTTCTGGAATGTAAATTGGAGATAGCTAGCATGCGGTATCATCCCTTTAGGAGTCCTCTCTTTCCCTCCATCAGTCACGTTGTGCTAACTGGGGTAATGAATGGGAAAGTTAAAGGTCTTGTCCCTCCTTTCTCTGAGGGACTGTAATACACACATAAAACTCCACATACCCTGTCTGGACTAATTGCATTGACCAAATCTCATTAGAAGAAAAGCAAACTGTTTGGAAACACAACATGTAGATAACCGCCTCCCGGCCACCGTTCTGGAGCTTCCTGCGCGGTGTCCTGCTTCACCCCGGGGTCGGAGCAGGAGGCAGCCAGTTGCCCGACACAGGCCCAAGTGCAGCAGTCACAGCGGAGCTGGGATGTGACGTCCTAGACAAAGGGGCAGTCTGGGCAGGGCTCCCCGGGGAGTGGGAGCATTTCCCAGGGTGAGCTGCTTTGGAAAAGAATCAGAGCCTCTTGGCCGCATTTGGCTCCTAAATGCATTTTTCTTCCAGGAGTATATTGAGTTGAGTAACTGGGTGTTTGGGCACTTTATCAATGCTACAGCTGCTGCTGAAGTGCTGGGCTGCTTTAAAAGCAGTTCCACAGAGCTGGACTCAACGGCTGGGCTGAAAAACTGCTTTTGATATTCTTTCCCCCCCGCTGCACCAAACCTGTTAACGCGGGCGACTCCCAAGCCTTTCCACAGGCACTAATGGCTTCTGCAAGCAGCTCTCCACAGTGATGAGTTCCTGCCTCACCCATGTTCTCCCAGGAGCAGGATGGTCTGTGCCTCACTGTTCTAAGAATTCCTCGATTGAGATACTGCTGCTTATGGGGATAGAGCCACTGACTCTGTCGTTGCCCACGGCTGGGATGACCCCGATGAATGCTCTGGCCCAGATACCACCTTAGTGGCGAGCCCTTGGACGCTGGTCATCTGCACTCACTTCTTGGGGACAGCTGTCCAATAAATGTCACCACCTTTGTTGCCTCTGCCGGCAGCTTTCGTAAAGAAGCCAAGAATGGAGGCTTTCTCTTGCTGGGGGTGAGGCAAATTGATTAATAACTGTGGGAGGGGGTGGGGGATGCTTGAGCCATCTGTCGTTAATAACATCCTTTTGTGGACAGTAGGACCCTAATTTCCAAGTGTCCTTCACTAACTTAAGCTGGGGGAGAAAACCTATAAAGGCTGCAGGGATAAATCTGAATGGCATATTGTACATGTGGAAATTTGTGGTGTTCACTTTTTATCAGAACTAAATCCGGATTCTGGGGCTGGAGGACAGATAAAGCAGAAGTTGTTAATGGTTACGAAGCAAAGGTAAAAGGAAACTCTTAAAATAAGATTTAACATAGCTATTTAGCTTCTATGCAAATGAGGAGTCTGTTCAGATTTTGTCATGCATCTGTGCCATGGAGGTGCTCTGGGGAATAAGTTCTGTCTAGTGTGTCTCTTCCTTGGATTTATCTTATTTGACTTTCAGAAAATGGAATAGCATATCCCAAGGAGGTCTCTAGTTATGGCAAAGAGAAACTATGTTGTAGAGAAATGAGTCCAGGTACCAGTTGTCCTGGTGGGAGTGACAATTCCTTTAATTCTTTAAAAAAAAAAAAGAAAAGAAAAAGAAAGGACTAGATTTAACATGCTCGTTCATCTTTTTTTAATCACCTGAGTGGGTTTAAAAATATATATATTGTAAAGTAGCTTTTATGAGTCTCCCAATATTTTTAGTCAGCCTAATTGTAACCAGCAGGCTTCCAGCCCACTTACATGATGTCAGTGAATTTAGAAGATAGTTGTCCTAGTGGAGACGACAGTTGCTCAAGTCATCTGGCACTGTGGCAGCTGGAAAGCTGTTTCCTGGCCTCTTGTTAGCCCTGCAGTGCAGCGGGGATTGATGGCTCACGACAGTGCTGCCAGCAGCTGCAGGGTCCTCTGGTGACCTCTGAGTGAGCAAAGAAAGCTTACGTCACGCTCAGTGAGATGCACTTAGAAACAGTCCTTCCAGTGCTGGGTGTGTTTCCTGAATCTTTAAACATTGGGAATCCACGTTTGGGCATATACAGTTAATTCTCTGTGAACTGTGATGTTTGATTTTCCAGACCCCAGTATTCTTCAATCAACCTTGAAAACAGAGCATTGACCCTGGCAGTTAAAATAATTTGAGGTCAATATACAGAATGCCTTTTAAATAGTGGCTTGCTGGTTTTCTCTAAGTCTTACCAGTGTAGAGAACCTTGTGTTCCTTCCTTTTTCCTTCTGTCCGATGGCTGTCTAAGTCGGTCTGAGTATAAGATTACCACACATCAGTCCAAGTACACGATGCAGGTTTGGGCCCCTTAGTAGAAATCCAGCTGGGAGGCCTAAATTGCAGGACCTTCTTTGAGAGTGTTTAGCAACAAGAAGGGCAAGTTGGAAAGTGCAGCCTGTCACCGTTAACTACTCAGGGGTAATTAAAAATGTCAGAGATGCAAAGTAACTGCTGATGCATTTCTAAGTTGGTAGCTGTGTATTTTCTCTGAAGGGTTCTAATGAATGTTAACCATTTCTCATTTTTATTTTGCTGGGTTTTGTTTTGTTTTGGCTTCAGCATTCTTGCTCTTGCTATGCTTATTTGTTGAGTTTTGATTCCCCGTGTCACTGTTTTCTTTCGCACACATCTCTCAAGGTTTATACAGTGAACAATGTGAGTGTGATAACCAAAATACGGACAGAACACCTGACTGAGGAAGAAAAAAAGAGATATAAAGGTAATCTCTTCCTTTCTCTCTTTTTTTTAAAATAAATTTATTTATTTGGCTGCGTTGGGTCTTTGTTGCTGTGTGCGGGCTTTCTCTAGTTGCAGCGAGCGGGGGCTACTCTTCATTGTGGTGCGCGGGCTTCTCGTTGCAGAGCACGGGCTCTAGGAGCACGGGCTTCAGTAGTTGTGGCATGTGGGCTCAGTAGCTGTGGCTCACGGGCTCTAGAGCGCAGGCTCAGTAGTTGTGGCGCATGGGCTTAGTTGCTCCGTGGCATGTGGGATCTTCCCGGACCAGGGCTCAAACCTGTGTCCTCTGCATTGGCAGGTGGATTCTTAACCACTGCACCACCAGGGATGTCCCCCTTCTCCCCACTCTGTTTTTTTTTTTAGCCTAGAGGAAGTCTTTGTTGCCTCTGTTAAATTTGGGGGTTCATGTGATTAGGTCATGCCAATCCAAATTTCCTTTTTATAAAATGTTCCTTAGTCTGACTCGTTCTTAGAGGTCCTCCCCTGTGGTTGGCTCCAGCTGTAATGAAAGCCATTCACAGGGCTTGTTTATGTGTTATAGAGAACAATGGTTGGATTCGGTTGAAAAAGTAGATAAGGATATTGGAGAATATTTATCACCGGAATGAGTGATTTAGTCCAAACTATCACAATGAGAGATTTGGACAGAACTTGGGCTCTGAGCCAAAACATGGCCAATACCTGGGCACCATGTCCCAGCTGGCGCGGGGCCAGTTCAGGGCCTACCTGCTGTGCCTTGGTCTCCTCAGCAGTGAAACGAGTGCTACCCGACTTGCCTTAGAGTCATCGGGAGGATTAGATGAGTTATTACACATAAACTTTGAGACTGGGGCTTGCAGCATGCGGTGAGCACGTGGCCACTGTTAACTCACACCTTCACTACCGTTCCCATTAGTCCAGTTTGACAGGTGAGGAAGCTGAGGCCTCCGACCAGCCAAGGTGCAGTTAGAATCCAGAGCTGGCTCGTTCCTAAGTCCAAACTTTTTCTACTATTCTGATTGAATTCTTATAACTATTGTTCATCTAGCTTAGAGATCCTAATAAAAAGTGTCCTAGAAAGAGTAAGTTAGGGGCTCCCCTGGTGGCGCAGTGATTAAGAATCTGCCTGCCAATGCAGGGGACACGGGTTCGATCCCTGGTCTGGGAAGATCCCACATGCCGCAGAGGAACTAAGCCTGCGAGCCACAACTACTGAGCCAGCATGCCACAACTACTGAAGCCTGCGTGCCTAGAGCCCGAGCTCCACAACAAGAGAAGCCACCGCAATGAGAAGCCCGTGCACTGCAGTGAAGAGGAGCCCCCGCTCACCACAACTAGAGAAAGCCTGCGTGCAGCAACAAAGGCCCAACGCAGCCAAAAATAAATAAATAAATAATTTTTTTTAAAAAAACGAAAACAAAAAAGGATAAGTTAGCTGATGGCTATTGGGGATGATTTTATTGGCCTGTCCATAGATGGATTTCCTAATGCATGATGGAGAAACATGAAGGTAGGATGAGAATCTTTTTCTGTAATCATAATTAAGGTATAATATTCGACATTCAACTTTTCCCTCCTTTGTAGCGGACAGGAACCCACTGGAGTCTTTGCTGGGGACTGTGGAACACCAATTTGGTGCTCAAGGGGTAAGTCGAAGCGTGAGCTTCCAGCACGGTTTAACAGGAGATGACTTTTCTCTGCTTGTGGTGGCATTTACTGAATCCTGAGCAGACCACTCGATTTGAAAAGGCTAAAAAGTACTCCCCATCTGGAATCTGAGATATTCTTTTGGAAGAGAACAAGATGAATGAGTCTTTGAAAATAAAGATTTCAGAGGCAGGTAGTGATTATAGAAATCAGTTGCTTTCTCTCCTGTTTTAAACTAGGCCCTCTCTATAAAAATTGAACTGAAAAAAGGATTCAGGACTTTATATTTTAATAGAGCACCTGAACAAACATTTTCTTTCTCAGTCCTCACAATAACCATATGAAATTGCTGCCGTGGAGGTCACGGCGGGTCAGAAAAATGAAATTACCTTTCCAACGTCACAGGCTAAAGAAGGACAGAGCTGGAACTTGAACTCCAAATCTTCCAGATCCCATGTGCTTTCAGATATTTCTGTCTGTCTCTCTTTTTCCTTTCTATAATCAGGAGATAAAAGGAGAGTGGAGAAATGATTTGAAATGGAGAAATCCATTAGACTTGGTCATGTAGTTTGGTAATCTGTTTGTCAATTTTCTTGTTCTGTGCAGTTAACTTAATAAAAAAAAGTTAATGACTAGAACTTCCTGCTCTGTAGCTGGTTAACATGTCCACCTCAGAGGCTAGGTGCCCTAGGCCTCCACTTGTCAGCATCATTTGGCATTTCTGACTCCCCTGAGTTCTGGCTCGGCAGGACCTCACCACAGAGTGTGCCACCGCCAACAACCCCACAGCCATCACGCCTGATGAGTACTTCAACAAAGAGTTTGATCTGAAGGACAGAGACATCGGAAGGCCGAAAGAGCTGACGATTAGAACACAAAAGTAAGAGAGAATCAGCAGCCGTTGTCAACTTAACGGATTCTTGTTTATTTCAGAAGTCGTGCTGTTTTCCAGTGTCATGTTCGGTCCTTCCTCTGTTCCCTTCCTTTAAAAATAATTTCAAATTACTGGAACTTCCCTGGCGGTCCTGTGGTTAAGACCCTTCCACTGCAGGGGGCACAGGTTTGATCCCTGGTCTGGGAACTAAGGTCCTACATGCTGCAAAAAAAAACACCCCAAAAACAAAAATTACTTTATCTGATGAAAGGTAACAGTAGATTGCCCATCTTATTATTCGACCTTCTCCAAATAGAATATAGATTGGATATAAGAATTCCTTATTTATTTTTTTTTAACTGCCAACAAGCTTCAGCTGATTAAATGAAATGGTTTCCACCAGCTACCAATTCTTCCTGCTTGCTATCGATTAAGGCTTGTAGCGCAGGTCATTTCCCCTGCTTGCCCGATTTCAGGGTGATGGGAGTTCTCTGTGGCTCTAATCCCTTCCCAGCTCAGACGTAGGGGAGGTAAGATGACTGGGAAGGCTGGGGCGTGGGGCATAAGGAAGCTGACGTTGTCTAGCCTACTGCGTAGAAGTAACGCAGTCTCCCTGTCTGAGGGAGATGGCCTCAGTCTTTTCTCATCCAATCCGGCAGGTTTAAAGCAATGCTGTGGATGTGTGAGGAGTTTCCTCTGTCTCTCGTGGAGCAGGTCATCCCCATCATTGACCTGATGGCCCGAACTAGCGCGCATTTTGCCCGACTGAGAGACTTCATCAAACTGGAATTCCCACCTGGATTTCCTGTCAAAATAGGTACCGTTCAGTAAACCACAGGAGCGCCCATAAGTTCTGCCCGGTTTTGCGAGAGACAGAGTGTGCTTCGGGGAATTGGAGCACCTGAGGCAAAAGAAGCAGACAGTAGACTTAACGGAGGAGGGCAGAGTTATCCTCTAGTTTAATTTGGTTTAAAGAAGTGTCATGATTCTTAGTTCATTTTGCATACTAAAATTAGGAGATCCCCCCCCCACCATCAGTTCTATTTACAGTTGGTGCTGACAGATGAAAAAGGCATAAAAACGTGACACATTCATTGTTTTAATATGAAACCTTACTTAAGTGAAACTTCAAATTAAACTTATTATTTGAGGAAGACAATTGACACTAAGATCCTTTGATACATTAATATGTTTCTGGGCTTGAATTAGTCTGCGTGATACCACATATAATACATATTACTTGTGAAGAATTTACATTTTGGATAGTTGTATCCTGGCTCCTGTATCCTGTATCCACTTGAATCCTGACTCGATCACTTACTGTGACCTAGGAGAAGTCGCTTAACCTCTCTGAATCTCAGTTTTCCCATCTGTATATTGGGAAGGGTTGTTATGATGATTAAATGAAATCATACTTATAAAAAGTACTTGGCATGGTACCAGCATAGCAAGCGCTCAGTAAATGCTGGCTGTTATTCTTCTCAGTAAAGTTTATTTATAAAAGCTTTTATTTTATTAGAAATTCCCTTGTTTCATGTCTTAAATGCACGGATTACATTTGGAAATGTTAATGGCTGTAGCACTGCTGAAGAAACTGTATCTCAAAATGTGGAAGGGACCCCATCTGATTCAGGTAAAAAAAAAAGTTGGATTATGTGATTTAAAAAAACTCATACATTTAGTCATTATAGTAATTATTCAGTTTGAAATTAGAGTATCTTATGAGTAGATCTCTGTCTTGAATGAAAGAAAATTTTAGATTTAGTTTCAATTAAATGAAAAAAACAATTTGCAGAATATGTATGACCCCACTCGAATTAAAAAGACAGCCTGTTCTTAAAAAACAACTTTATTGAGGTGCAACGTGTATGTAATAAAATACTCCCATTTTAAATGTGACGGTTCAATGCCTTTTGGCAAATGTATACACCCACGTAACCCCTACCACAGGCAAGATACAGAACATTTCCATCACCTCCCAAAATTTCCTCAGGCTCCTTTGCCATCAATCCAATTCAGATTTTGGATGCTATTTTAAATGGACTTATTTCTTAATTTTATTTTCCAGTTACTCATTGCTAGTATATCAAAACATAATTGAATTTTTTTTTTATTGTGGTAAAATAGTGTTCTGTGTCTTAGGCCAGTTGAGGGACATACAGGCCTTTGTTTTATTATTATCATTTTTATTTTAAGTTTACAGATATCTTATATCTTCTTTCATATATTTACTATATTTCATAATAAAAAAGGAAAAAACCCACATTGGTGTGATTGTGTGATATATACACATACACATCACATTCCTCAAAGGACCCACAAGTAAACACTGGTTACCTCTGGAATTTGGAAATAGGAGACAGGGTGTAGGGAGAGAGATCTTCACTTTTCATTTTACAGTCTTCTGTATATTTTTTGTGTGACTATGCATTTTATTACTAAAAAAAAAGTGAAGGCAAAAAGAAAAAAACAGTATTCCAGTACTTTTCTCTGTCAAGATTATTCTTCCTTGAAATCTCTCTTACATAGTAGCCAACCTTGATTTTAATCATTTTAATTTTTTCATTTTTTTAATTAAAAACATTTTTATAAAAGTTGAAGTGGAAATTTATTTTACTAACTCGGGCACTGTACTGTCACCTTTTGTGTTTCAGCTTCCACTCTCACAAACTTTGAGGTTGATCAATCTGTGTTTGAAATTCCTGAATCTTACCACGTTCAAGACAACGGCAGAAACGTGTATTTGCAGGATGAAGATTACGAGATAATGCAGTTTGCCATCCAGCAGAGCTTACTGGAGTCCAGAAGAAGCCAGGTGCATTTATCAGAATAAATGGTGGGACTTGGAAGCTTGGCCTCAGTTTGGCCTCAGTCTTTGGCTAACCTGACAGACTTATCTAAATGAAAAGTTTGGCATATTCATGGTATTTACATGGGTTATTTTATATTTTATGTACCTGGTCTTTTATAAAAGCTTATTATATGAGACCATCTGCATAGCCCCAGTCAGCATCACTCACAGGATAGAGCCTGACAGACTTGTCTTTTCCTTATACTCACTGATGTACCTAATAACCTTGTATCTTTCGGAGCATGCTATATAACTTCCCAGTGGTGAAACAGTAAATTCTTGCTAGTTTATGCCATCATATTTTCCCTAGAATGTTATCTATGTGTCAGTAGTCTCACACAAAGGTATGTGGATTTTAATCCCAACTTCCTCCCCAGTGAAGACCAGTCATTGCGTTGTGGTTGCTCAATAAGTGTGTGATGAAAAGGATGGTTGATTCATTGTTAAAATTGTTTTTTACTCAGATGTTTCATTCTGCGGTAAGGGGCATAATCCCAAACTCTTGAGCACTAACGAGAGAACAGACCAGCCTGAGAACAGTTGCCTCTTGTCTTCCTATGTGGTTCTTCCTCAAGGCCTCACCTTCCTGGGACCATCCAGGGCTTGAGGACAATAACTCCTCCATCCCCTCCCTCTGTGGCTTCCTGCTCTACTAGAGTGGGATCTGCTTCTCCCTCCACTGCCCTTTGGTGTGGTCCTGGGCTCCTGTTGTCCATTTGTTTGTTCATTGGTTTCTTCTGTCCTTCCATCGTTCATTCGGCAGACGTTTGCACAGTGCCTGCTTTGTGCCAGACTCTGTGCCAGGTGCTGGGAGTTCTTTGATGAAGCAGCCCCAGCGCCTGCCGTCATGGGGCCGTTAAGCTTTGAGAATGGTACCCACACTCCAGTCACCCCCCAGCTGAGGTTTTTGGCAACCTGGTTTTTTCTGAAGTCTCAGCTTGGGTAACATGAGCCCCGCCTCCCATGGACCTGTTCTTAGAGCCATTCTGTTTTCTGAGGCTGCTGGGCCAAGGGCCAGACCCCAGTGCTGGTATGTTTCCCTTGAGAGAGGCTTCCCTCTCCTAGCCATCACTGTTAATCCAGTATGCGTTTCCTTTCCCTGTTATAAGTGAGCTTATTTTTTCCCCCAATAGCTACTTAAACCTTATCGGCCATAAATTTTGAGAAGAGGAGTAGCCAAAGATGACAAATAATGAGTTATGTATTCCAATCTTGCTCTAGAAGAATTATCTGCTTTGTTCATTGAAACTTTGCCTGAGGTTGAGTTGTTTTTAATAAATTGACAGCTACCACCTTCTCATACTTGATATCAAATCAAGCAGGGTAGTGGACTATATACTATCTGACATTTGGGTGTCATTTTAGAGATAACCCCAATCTCTATTAATTTTTCACACAGCTTTGTGGATAACGGACTTGTAAATATTCTTAATCTTGTTCTTGCTGCTTTCCTTTTGTTATCAGTACAACAGTTTATTCCTTCTAAGGGGTATTCGTGTCTGTCACATGTCTTTCCTAGGAGCTTTCAGGACCAGCTTCTAGTGGAGGGACTGGCCAGGCACATACCTGTGATGCCCAGGACGAGAGGTGACTGATGTGACTCTTGATGATTGACCCGAGGTTGGCACAGGCGCTTAGGACACACGACAGCGGGCCTGGCAAGAGAGACTTGATACAGTGTCAGCTCTCTTGCTTCCTCTTGGGGCAATTCCTCATAAAAGGAGCTCTGAACTCTCGGGGGCTGAGCTTCCAGGAACTGGTGATAGAATTGCTGACCAGTTCACTAACCATTGCCGTGGACAGAAAGGCACCCAGTAAATGTTTTCTGATCGGTCTGATCTTCTGCGAAGAACGTGTGATCACAGAGGGTCTAGGTGCCATCAGTGGGAAGTTTATACAATGTTAAGGATGGTGCCACTTTGGGGAAGGGCTACAGAGATGATTAGATTATTATTATTATTATTATTATTTTTGGCTGCACCACGTGGCTTGTGGGATCTTACTTCCCAGACCAAGGATCGAACCTGCACCCTCAGCAATGAAAGCTTGGAGTCCTAACCACTGGATCGCCAGGGAGTTCCCAGATTATCCGTTTTAAAGGGGGTTAAACTGGAAAGATTCATTTTACAAAGCCTTTTCCTGTAGTCTGGGCACATATGAAAACCTGTTGAAGAAGTTGGGTTTTGCTTTAAAATAGATCCAGGTTCAATTTCTAGCCCCATCACTTAGTGGCTGGGTGATCTCGGGCAGGTATGTACTTGCACCCAGCACCTACACCCCCTGAGTTACGTGGGATCGATGGCGTCGTGTACAAGAGGGGATAGGAAGCGCCGCGCTCGGCGCGCACCAGGTCCGCGGTTAAGAAATATGGCTGCTGCCACGATGACGATGTTAAAACACTGTTTCTCTGCCCCGTGTCTTTCTCACACAGGGCTGTCCAGGAGAGCCTCCCCTCCGGCTCTGAAGGCCTGTGCCCCGGCGCCTCCAGTGAGACCAGCCGTTTTGACAGCGACCTGCAGCTGGCCATGGAGCTCTCCGCCAAAGAGCTGGAGGAGCACGAGCTGCGGCTGCGGGAGGAGGAGGCGGAGCTGCAGCAGGTCTTACAGCTGTCGCTCACCGACAAGTAGTCCTTCCCGCCTCCCTCCCGGAGGCTCTGTTCGCACGCGGGCCCAGGCACTGCGCCTCACACGATGCAGCAGCGGACGGAAGCCGTCCCCTGCTTTCCACAGAGGTGCGGGGCCAGGGCCCCCCCGGGGCCATCCGCGACGCTCCCCGGTGAAGGGGCGGGGGCCCAGCGGCCCCATCTCCAGGCTTGAGGGGAGGAGAGTGTCGTCACTTTCCATAGCTGTACTGGCTTGCAGGTCACGTTTTTACTACCAGCTTTAGATAAAAACCCAATCCCCAATCCCACCCCGAAGGTTTGTACATTAATTTTTATCAAGGAGTGATAACAAAACAAGTTCTTGCGGAGTCAGGGTGCTTTTATATACGAGAGCAGCAGCCTTTGCAGAGTGTGGTGTATGAGAACTTGGGAGACACTTCTGTACAGTTCACCAAAGAAATGGATCATTTGTGCCGTTCTGCTCTTCTATTTTTACCTTTCTATAGGGTTTCTAGGGCACTGTCACTGTTCTACTCCGTCCCCACCTTATTCCATTCCTTCCACACCCAGCTAGAGAGGAGATAAATACAGGATCTATTTTATATTAGGGTTAACTATTTGCATCAAATTAAGATATACAGATGCCAACAGATGTTGCCTTAGCCTTAAAAATTACCAATGGTTTCAAACCACCTCACTCCACACTGAGGGATCTGATTTGAATTTTTAAAGGCAGTTCCTTTGAGAGCAGGATCCTCCAGGCTAAATCCAAGGCAGCTAATCCCGGCCCTGAAGGAGCAGCTAGGAGAGAGAGCCCGAGGCTTGTTACTGAAGTGGGCAGGCTGACCAAAGGATCACCAAACCAGGGGTGTGTTTCAGGCCTTCTCTGGTGAAGGGTCTCCACGCAGAGGCCTAGGAAGACCTCACTGCATGCCCTGGGCGCACCTGAGAGGAAGGGGTGGGCTTGAAACTAGAAAGGGAGCTACAAACGGAACTCAGTGGCTCTGTATTCAAAAGGGAAAATGATGATTCTATGTTACTTTTTAGAGTTCAACATCTTTCTGGATGAATATATTTTTTAACAGAATCTTTTTATTATTTTTAAAAGATATAAAAACGACTACTCCCATCAGTAGCAATACAAGGTTATACATTTTAACCAGATTTTCTCAGGCCTTTTTTGGATACCCTTAGTAGTTAACTATTTTGTCTAACCCTTCTGTAAATAACCACCGCACAACATAGAGAACCTGGGGAATACGGCCGAGGGCACCCTCACTCCAGCCCGGCCCATGGATTCATTCCTACAGGCTGCACTGAAATCACCTAGTAACAATATCCTCCTCCTCTGTTTTGCGTCCATTTCCTGTCTGTTGTGCTGCTTTGGGGATGGGAAGGGAAACAGGAACTACCGTTCCATTTAACGGCTGTATATACAGTTAGCGTTGCCAATGAAATGTTCCCAAAGAACTGCTTTTGATTCCATATGACCACCTGCCTTTCTTTTCATGGTCTGACCAAAATTACTTCTCTGCACACGAGGCCAGTATATGCAGCATCATGTTTGTTTCAGATACACAGTTGGCATTTTGTTTACTTGGCGTTTACCTTGAGCCAAGATACACCTTGGGAATGGCTGCAGTTAGGCCCCATCATTTACTCACTAAGGTGAACAGAGGTAATCTGTTTGCATTCCATTGTTCTGCTTCCCCATGTCTTGGCTTTCTCCCCAGGAGGTCAGTTAACAAGGGACTGAACTTTCTGTCACCGTCACAGCAGTTTTCGATATGTGTTCACTCTTAAAATACAAATAAAGACTGCTTCCTTAGAGGGTGCTCGTACAATATTCTAGACAGCCTTTGAGTCTTTTTTTCTCTTCACATTTTTCTAGTCCCTTCATGTTATGTATGTTACTGGAACATTAGAATTCCTCCCAGTCCTCGCTCGTGTGTGACAAAGGTGGCACACTCCTCTCAGCGTCCTGCCCAAGTCACAGCCCACAAGCCCACACGCTACTCCATTCAAATGGAAACTCCACAGCCAGCATCGGGCTGCTCTGAGCACCTCTGCAGCCCTGGAGAGGGACTGTCTCTTGTGGAGTGCTGGAAGCCAAGCCAACATTAGATCTCTTTAATCACAGTAAATCTGCTCTCTCCTTTGAAGCCGAAGTGCTTTGTGAGGCTGTTCTTGGAAGTTCAGGTGATGATTCAGCCTCCTGGACTTGCCGTACACCTAAATACGTTGGTAATAAAACAAAAAAGGCAGTGACCAGTAAAAAATGTTTGGGTTCTGGAAATGAGGCCTTGGTATTTCCAGAAGTTGTTAAGGATCTGCTTTGCTTTTTGTGGGGGGAGTGGGGTGGGCGGGAAGTAAGCAATATTTTGAGCATTGTGAAAACTGTTACTCTTCTTAGGTCAAGACAAGCCATACCTACGGCTTATTTCATTAAACTAATAGTTTCTAACTTTATCTTCAGGGTTTATTAAAGCTTGGGTGGACCACTACCAGCAGTAAACTTTCATCGAGCAACTTCTACACATAAGGCAGTGCTGGGAATTAAGTACAGTCCTCCCTCACTGTCTGCAGGGGCGTGTTTCCGGGATGCCCCATGGATACCAAAAACCTGTGGATGCTCAAGCCCCTTATAAAGTGGCATCGTATTTGCATATAACTTACTGTATCCTCCTGAATATTTTAAATCATCTCTAGATCACATATTATACCTGATACAATGTAAATTATATAAATAGATATAAATACAATGTAAATGCTAATGTAAATAGTTGCTGGTGTGAGGCAAATTCAAGTTTTGCTTTTCAGAACCTTCTGGAATGTTTTTTCCCCCCAAATATTTTTGATCTGTGGTTCAGTGAATCCACGGATGTGGTATACAGAGGGCTGACTGGGTAACAAAGTTCCTAAGATACTTGCTCCACAAACAAGCTCATCACACCATACTTGATGAGAGGTGTCAGGGCAAAGTCTGCTCTAAATAATGACAGGAAAGAGACCATAACCACCAGCTTGGTCCCAGTTTCCTCCTGCATGCAGATGACATCAAAGATGATGAGTTGGACTACAGCAACTTCAAATGGCTGCGGTGCCGTGAATGATGGAGTTCAAAGTCCAAGCTAGGCCCATGTCTAGAAATGAGTGTGGGTATAAGAAGATTGAGATTCTGTGGGAAAAACTGTAATCCACTAATAAGACTCCAAGCCCCTACTCTCAAGCAGCACCTGCAGACTTCTTAATCTCACCTTTAAAGAAAGTTAAGATAGTGTTTGCTAAAATAACTTGTTTTTCTGATTGGTGTAAATTAGTCGAATGTGTCTGTTAGGGGACATGTTGTTACAGTTTGTTACAGTTCAGTTTAGGAAAACTAGGGTTCAGCCACTGCCCCTGTGCACTCCTGAAGATGAAGGTCAGGAGAATAATTCCACTTGAAAATAGCAGTTGGTCAACTTCTGGTGCATAAAAGTTTTCAGTTTGTGGCTCTCTCGCTCCTGGAATGGATGTTTTCATCTTTACTCATTTCTCTGAAATAAGCCTTTTTCTACAAAGGTTATTCTTTGTCCTACTTTTGACTGAAATCTCATACTTAAACAGACGGTAACACTGGGATGACGACGCAGGCTGGGTTTTGGATCTGTATGTGGAATAACTATTGCAAGGTTGTTTCAGAAAACTGAACATGATCCAATTACCTGGCTGGTGATTACTGGGCAAACGGCAGGTCACAAGGTTTATGGGCCTGACAAGTTTTTTACCGTTTCCTTTTAAAATTCTAAAAATGGCAGTAAGTTTTTAGGCAGATATCAAAACATGGCGTCCCAGAAGAGGCGGGGATGTGGGCTCCTGGGACTTAACCCTGTCCGTGCCAGAGTCTCAGAATCCCTGCCACTCCTCCCTCCGGTCAATAACCACAGGCTTCCAAGGCACAGGCCAACTGTGGTGACCCCACTTCCATCTGTGTTACTTTTCACATCATTTGATCCTCACTATAATAAAGATAAAGTGTGTATATCACTGTTTCACAGATGAGAAAACTGAGGCTCTAGAGAAGTTAAGCCTGTTTATAACTGGAGCTGGGACAAGAATCCAAGTCTTCTGGCCCCTGGCCCAGCCTGAGAGATTACTGACAGTCAGTTTTCTGAAATAATCAATAGCTTGCCTTGGGGCAGTAATGTTATTTCACATATTAATTTAAAATTCCACTTCACAGTGCCTCAAGAGATTAAATCAGATTCAAGTGTGCGCACATGTGCACACACCTGCATTTTTAAACGCTTGGAAAATAATTACTAGGAATAAAACAGCACATGAGATTTTACTTTAGTTTTAATGGACATTTTGCTCAAAAGCACGTTTCAGTGGCTCAGTGTTAGGGTTACAAACAATCCTTAAGTCAGTTACTGTATCCCACATCAGTTATTTCACATTAAGTGCCGGTTGTTAAAAAAAAAAAAAAAATCAGTGCTGTGCTTGAATGGAGCACAAACAAGATAAGCATTTTAATTTAACAACAAGTTAAACCTAGCACCCTTAAAATAAATACGGTATGTACGAAAGTATTTCCATGGGGGAAAATTCCAGTTCACCAACAGTGCAAATGAATAGCAGCATGTTCAAAGTTGAAATTAAATTGTGTAAACACACTCCCACCCGCCACAGTGAACACGCACTTCTGTAGCCCCTCCCTACCCAGGGCAGAAAAGAGGTCCTGCTGAGTCTCTTTTAGATTCCGAATCAGGAAAGCTGCCCTGACTTCTAGGCCAAGGGCTGGGAAGACTTAAGTGCAGGACAAGGAGACCAACGTGTTTGAATGGGACCAATTCTTTTTCAGATGGGCCAAGTGCTAACACTTCCAGCCACCCCCAGTGCCTCCCAGCCCAAGGGTGCCCGTGGTCACAGGCCTAGCTGGTGTGACCCCGACTTCAGTGGGGGCGTCTGAGTGCAGAGCTCCGTGCAGAGTGAGGAGTGGCGGCCTATGTTCCCCACAGCTGACACTGCTTTGCAAACGGGGCAATTAGGCCAACCCGGGATAATTAAAAACATTTGGGATTCTTAACCCGTTGTGACCAAATGGTTCTTAAGCAGGGAATGTCTACATGTTAAGTCTTACTCTTCTTAATATTTTCAAGCATTAATGATTATTCCTTTCCAGTGTGGATTTTACGTCACTCACAAAGTCATGTTTTCTTTCTCGTGAACACTCCATCTTTACACTGAACTTTGGAGCTTCAGGTCTTACTTTCAACAGGTACAGTGGGAAATAAAAAGAAACACTGAGAAGCAGGCTCAAGTGGCCAAATCCTTGCATTACAGTGTTAGGATAAGATAATGGCTAGATGTTTTTTTTCTAAATCATTCAGCATTTACCAACTGTCCAGACCGATGATTGTTTCCAAGCAGTTAAGTTCCGATTCCACCTTCTCCACTGACCCATGTGCAACACGACTTATTCTGCTCCCAAAGGCTTGTGGGAGGGCTGGCTTGGCCATCACCGGCGCCGAATGGGCTTGTAGACACAAAATGCCATAAGGATCATGGTCACCAGCAGGATGCTGAAAACAGTTCCCATCAACACTGCAAAAGGAAAACAGGTTACCTCCTAACGGCAGCTTCAGGTTCTGTAAGTTGTCCACTGACAACGATATGCCAAATGCCACTTGGTGCCAGGCACTGTGCCAGGTGTGGGGGAAGCAGCCATGACAGACCCTCTCTGGGGGTGTCTCCATGCACGTGAGGAGAGAACGTAAATGAGAGCATGTCACGCAGCTTTTACGTGCCGTGAGGAAAACGGTAATGTGAGAGTACTGGGAGTGGTGATGGAGGAAGCAAGTGAGGAGGGGACACACAAACTGGGGCCTTAATGGGAGGAAGGAGCCGGCCATGTGGAGATCTGCATGCCCAAGGATCAGCTAATGAAAGCCCCTGAGGCCAGAACAAGCCAGAAAGTCAATGAACAGGAAGGAGGCGAGTGTGGCTGCAAGGAAGGAGTGAAGGAAGAAAGGCAGGGAATGAAGCCAGAGAGGAAGGCTGGAGCCAGTTCATGCAGGGCCTTGTAGACAATGAAGGAAACATGGATTTTATTCTAAGTTTAAAGACAGGGCTGTAGGCAAAGAGCGACAGGATCTGATTTAGTCGGAAAAAAAGATCACTCTGGGACTTCCCTGGTGGTCCAGTGGTTAAGAATCCGCCTTCCAATGCAGGGGACGCGAGTTCGATCCCCGGTCAGGGAATTAAGATCTCATGTGCCGCAAGGCACCTAAGCCAGTGCACCACAACTAGTGAAGCCCGTGCGCTCTAGGGCCTGCATGCCACAACTACTGAGCCTATGTGCTGCAACTACTGAAGCCCACGTGCCTAGAGCCTGTGCTCCGCAACAAGAGAAGCCACCACAATGAGAAGCCCGTGCACCAAAATGAAGAGAAGCCCCCGCCCACCACAACTAGAGAAAGCCTGTGTGCAGCAACGAAGATCCAATGGAGCCAAAAATAAATTTTTTTAAAAAAGGTCTCTGTTAAACAAAATCTATGACTTACATGAGTTGGATGTCATATCTCAAAATAGCCCTTGTTACCTAAATACCTGCCCTAATTTTTTTTTAAACAAACTTATTAATTTATTTTAATAAATAAGTTGCTTAGTTGCTCCACGGCATGTGGGATCTTCCCAGACCAGGGGTCGAACCTGTGTCCCCCTGCATTGGCGTGTGGATTCTTAACCACTGTGCCACCAGGGAAGTCCCTGCCCTAATTTTTTTTTATGGTACGAGGGCCTCTCACTGTTGTGGCCTCTCCCGTTGCAGAGCACAGGCTCTGGACGTGCAGGCTCGGCGGCCATGGCCCACGGGCCCAGCCACTCCGCGGCATGTGGGATCTTCCCGGACTGGGGCATGAACCCGTGTCCCCTGCATCGGCAGGCAGACTCTCAACCACTGCGCCATCAGGGAAGCCCCTGCCCTAATTTTTAAAGTTCAGAATTCCATGAGTTTCTAAGGCTCTGACTACAATTGGACCTAAAGCTGTCTTATTCCATTTAAATCAATTTTTTTGCGTTTTGGAAAGGCTCTAAAAAAACAAAACAAAACAAAAACAAAAACCTCCAAAGCAGGAATGCAGGGGACTAGAATTGGAGAATGGAAGTCTTTTTAAAAAATACGAAAAATGAACTTAAAACCAAGAGTTGTTAGGTACACGATATCCACTGGAATAGCTATACTTTTGGGCCTTGATCTCCCACTCTTCATCATTGTCTTTACTCCCTCCCTTTAGTTGCCTGAATGGCAGGCCCTGACAGAGCCGTTAAGACTACTTAGGTCCTTCCTTATGGTTACTTCCCCTTTTTGAGCCTCATTCTCTATCCTATAACATGGGGCAGATGAAACCCATCTCACAAGGCCTAAATATCAATGTCATTAAAATAGTGAATTTCTAGTGAAATGTTTTTGTAGTGTTTTGGAACTATTCTAATACTGCATTTTTTTTTAAGATTGAGTTAACACTGTCACATGGAATCTATTGTTTTAAATATAATAATTAAAGTGGCCGGCATATTCTAAAAGAATCCGAAAATCTTAGCCTTGGAAGGGTCCCAAAAGACATTTGATCCAGCTTTTCACTGCATGTGAACTTTTTCTACAATATTCCTGGCAGTTCCAACTCTTATTTGGAATACTTCTGTGACATTTGTTTGTCAACCAACCAAAATATTGGAAAATTAGAAAAGCATATCCACATCATTACTGTTTTATCTGTCAAAAATGTATCTTATTCAAATAAATCTCATTTTAGAGCTCAAACATTTTTTCATATTTTACATGAAAAGCACTCAACACAGTGCCGGACAGATAATAAGCACATGATAAATGAAAGCCGTTATTACCACCAAGACAGGCAGTGAAGAACAGTGGTCAAGAATGCAGGGTTTGGGGTTAGACTGTCTGGGTTCCTGTCTACACTTACAGGCCACATGACCTTACAGAAGTTACACAGTCTCTCTGTGTCTGTTTCCTCTTCTTTAAAAATGGAGATAAAAATACCCACTGCACAGAATGGTCTAGGGCAGTGTTTCTCAAACAAAGCTGTGGTAAAGGACTAGTTTTGGTAACTTTTAATCTGTCCCAGGCCACTACCTAGCCCTACTGTGTATGACTAATTAGCAGCTCCCTCTACCTAGAAAGCATTCCGGTTTAGGGACCTAGAAGTGGTTTAGAGTTGCTTGGATGTTGCAACAATGTCAAACCGTTAAATTTCTAAACAATCTCAAGTGCTGTAAGACATCTCTTTGCAGATAACAAATAGTTTGCAGACTTCACTGCTCTGCCACCACACTTTGAATAGTACTGTTCTCAACCAGCGGGATTTTGCCCCAGTGGCAAAATCCATTTGGCAAATGTCGAGAGACATTTTGATTATCTGGACCGGGAGTGGGGTGTGCTACTGGCATCTAGTGGGTAAAGGCTGGGGACGCTGCTAAACATCTTACAGCGCTCAGAACAGTGTGTGCTCAGAATAGTATGTTCCCCACCCCCTAACAAAGAATCATCTGGTCCAATATGTCAGTAGTACCTAGGTTGAGAAATCCTGTTCTGAAGGATTAAGCAGGATAATGTATGGAAACCACTTAGCAGAGTGCTATGGACACAGTAAGTGGTCAATACATGACAGACAATGAGTTCATGGAGAGTCAAGGTAATCCAGAAACAATACTATGTAGCAGCTTTGCAGATATACAGACATACCAATGACGTTCAGCGCGAAGAAAGGACTTTGGCAGAACAAGATGCAGAGTTATTGTGAAGTTTGCCAAGCTTTAAGCTCCAGGGCCCCTTCCAAAGCCATGTACGCCCATATGTACGTATGTATGTGTGTATATATATGTGCACGCTGATGACATCCACCCAAAAGGTATGTTTCAAGCCCCACAAAACTTAGGTTCTCCTACTGGCCTCCACCACTTCCTAGCTGTGTAACCTTGGACAAAGAAATTCACCTCTCTGAGTTTCACTTCCCTTATCTGTAAACAGGGCTGAAAACCGTACCTTTCTGATTAACTTACTGTGAGGCTGAAATAAACTCATGTACACAAAGTGCTTAGTACAACACGGTATATAGGAAATGCTCAACAAATGCCAGTTATCATTATGACTATGACTATTAGTTCTATTAGAAAAGAAGAGGGGATGGAGTACATATCATGCGCCGTATTGCCTAGCTTGGGCCCACACAGCCACAGAGGAGGGGACCCAGATTGTGACCCGGGTCATTCACGCAACCAGCATGTATCAAGCCCACCGAGGACCAGGCCTTCCGCTGAACCGCAGCTCAGGCCTCTGTCCCAGGCCTTCGGAGAGAGAGGGTCGCACCTGCACCGCCTTCCCCCACACGGCCCCCGCCGTCCGCCCCGCGCGTGCGAAGCTCCGGCTGCCTGGAGCGGCAAAAGCGCAGACCCGACCCCGCCGCCCGCCCGCCCGCCCGCGGCCGCTCACCCAGGTTCTGCCCACGCAGCACCGCATACGGCCGGCTCCGCTCCGGCGGCTCCACGGGGCTCGGGGCCTCCGCCTGTCCCAGCAGGAGGCTGCACAGTCCGAGGCAAAGCCACCGCCAAACTGAACGCAACATCTCCCCTACCCAGCAGTGGAGAGCCGCCGGAGGCCCCACCCCTGTTACCTCTCGCGCATCGCCTTCCGTCGCACCGGGCGCGCGTCGTTGCCAGGGTAACTGTACGCCCCAGCCAGAGTTCGGCCCTCACCAAGCTTCCTCCCGGATCCACGTTCCTCCACGACCAATGTTTCCGCCCGGGCCAATTTTCAGGGGGATCACTGTTCCATCGCGGCAACGTCCGCCTCGATCCCAGTTCCACCCTGACCGAAGTTTCCCTCTTTCTTTGAGTTCTAGGCGGGCCTCTTTCCAGAGAGGTTTCTTAGGTCCATTTTGGACCTATCGAAGGTATTTTACAAATCCGTGCATTTTCTTACTAAATCTCCACCCCAGGCCTGAGAAATAGACACTGTATTCCTATTTTACAAATGCCATCTTCTCAGGGAGTCTTTACCTGGACATCTTTTTCTGAAATTGCAGCCCTTCCACTCCCTCGATATATACACTCCCTACTCTTTTGCCTCTTTCATCCCCTCTTAACTTCTCCCCATTTACCCTATACATTTAACCTACATTTTGTTATTTTGTGATGTTGACTGGAGAAAAAAAAATCACAATGTGAGAGTTGTGAGTTAAGTTTTATTTGGGGCAAAATGAGGACCATAGCCCAGGAGACAGCCTCTCACATAGCTCTGAGGAACTGCTCTGAAGAGGTGGGGGGGGCAGGTTGCTATATATATGATTTTAGTGAAGGGGGATAGGTGCAACCAAGCGCACGTTTTGGCAGAAGGTCGCTGCTAGTCACGAGGAGCAGATGTCTCTGTCAATGATTTTAGTGCTTTCTTAGATTTAAGATGCAAGAAATTGGGCTCATAAAGTCTTCTCCTGAAAAAGATCTAACTACCTGAAGGCCTGTTCTGCCAGTTTTTCCCAGAGCACAGTGTGCCACATTCCTGATCTCTTCCCTGAACTCCTTTCAGGGTGTGTTGAAGGTCAGTGACTGCAGTGGCTAGTGACGTCATCCTCGTAGAGGCAGATGGCGAGAGACAATTTTTAATTGGCATTGGGTACCTGCTATCATCCTAGAGTGTAAGGTCCATGAGGGCAGAGATTTGTTCTTACTCACTGTTGTTTCATAGCCTAGAAGAGTAGCATATTATGTTCCATGAATGTTGGCTGAGTAAATGAGGAAACAGCTTAGTTAAGTGTTTGGCCCAGTGCTGCACAGAATAATACCTGGGTCAAGGTATTGTTGACCTAGGTATTGTTCTGCATATTTTACCATTCGCTGAGACGATGAAACCAACACAGAAGAAAGGAGCTCTGAGATGATTGCAGAGATGGAAATGAAGTCTGATGACATTGAGCGTCTAGCCCCAGACACCTGGGCTAGACTTTGCAGTCACTTGACCCAGTAAGTTTCTTTCTTCTTTCTTCCCTTCGTTCCTTTCTACCTTCGTTCCTTCCTTCCTTCCTTCCTTCCCTCCCTCCTTCCTTTCTTTTCTTGCTTTAGTTTCTTTGTTGAGTCAGGTGGCTGTGATTTTCACCCCAAAGGATCCTGACATGGTAGACCTGCAGAAACCTGAGTTGAATAAGAAGTATCCCAACCATTTTAGCAAAGGGAGTGACTGTCTCAATTGTTGACCTGTCCTTTCAGCTGAAGTAGGACCCAGCCATCTTTGCTCTCACCTCCTCCCTCTCATGTCCTTAATTCATTTCAGTGCATGTTGACATGAAACAGGAATTCCACATATGACCTTCATGTCCTTTTAGACCACTTTTCTTACTTGGGCACTTGAGATTGCATTTTCAAAATGTTAAAACCCCAGCAGAAGTAGAGTGTCAAATAATGACAAGAGACTGGCTTCCAAGAAAGTTATATATTTAAAATACAGCTTCAAAATGTATATTTTCACCTACATTTAGAGCAGGGAAGCAGCTGTCCTCTCCTGTACCATTTGTCCTTTTTATTGTTAATCAAGGTTGCCTTTTTCATTTTCCTCAAACAGAATCATGTTTATGCTCCTGTGTCCTGAGACAAGGTGAGATTTAGCTTCATCAACATTCTAATTTTAAAGCCATCAACTTGGCAACTTTTGCCCTCCATCATTTTGAGTACATCTACTTCAAGCACTTTGAAAGTTGCATCTTTTTTCTGTTTGTTTGATGACACTGAGTCACAATTCTATTCCAGAGAACTGTGTCCCTGGCCAGGGGGATTTCTGTGTAAAGGAACATAAATGACCTTCCAAAATTTGTGTTAAGACTCAGGAACTAACTCCTACAACTAGTAAACCATTTGGAATCTGGGACTAAACACTTTTTTTAACATAAATTTATTTTAATTTATTATTATTATTTTTTGGCTGCGTTGGGTCTTCTTTGCTGTGCGCAGGCTTTCCCTAGTTGCAGAGAGCAGGGACTGCTCTTTGTTGTGTCGCCGGGCTTCTCGTTGCGGTGGCTTCTCTTGTTGCAGCCTAGGGCACGTGGGCTTCAGTAGTTGAGGGCTTCAGTAGTTGCGGGGCGCGGGCTTAGTTGCTCCGCGCATTTTGGCTGAGGGAGTGAAAGCAGGACTCAATTAGGAAAATTGACATAAACGTGTAAAAGTAGAGTTACAACTTCTTGCCTAGGACCCATGCCTGCTTCTGATTGTAGTTACAGCCCAGTCCTGTGACTACTATTTACATCAGGTAGGGGAAGAAAGTTGAGGCGATGGGTGAGGAAAAGAAAAACATATAATCATACCATCATCTTCCCCCAGTGGGAAGAACTGCATAGTCAAAGCAGCATCCTCTCCCACGCCCTCTCCCTCAGATCCACCAAAAAAGCAGAAGGATCTATCTAGTGGGGAAATGCCTTTGGCGCCTGTCACAGTGAGAGTGAGCAAACGCTTGTGAGGGCACATAAGCAAGTCTGTTATGCCTCTATCTCCCCCTGTTTTAGACAAATAGATGCTTTAATTGCCTATTCCAATTCTCTACCCAACCATTACTCTGAGGATGAGCATTGTGTTGCTCGGGGCAGGACCTTCTGTTCTGACTCTTTTGTTGTAGTGTGAGCATTGGCATGTACCACCTGATAACATACACTCCAGTCCATAGTCAGTATCTATTCCTGTCAGGACTTAGGTCTAGCCCCCTGGGGCCCCAGCATTAGTCCAGTGTAATCCACTTGCCAGCTTTCCCCCTGGGGAATCCATTCCACGGCCATCAGCAGTCTGTGTCTCTCTTGTCGACAGAACAGTTCTTGGCATTTTGTGTCTCAGGGTACAAGAGGAATGCATGCAGATTCAGTCCATTTCTACAGTCCGTGGACCGAGGAGGCCACCTCAGGCAAGCACATTAGTATATCCAAACTCATCGATTCCAGTCATCTTACAAATCTGAAGAATGGTTTTTCTGATGTGCATTGACATATCCTACTTTAATTCAGTCTTCAAATTTCCATAGTGATTTCCATAGGGCCATGCACCATCTGGGCATCCTTCTGATAGGCCAGTTTTCCATTGCCTTTTGGCCTGACCATATAGCCAAGCTATTGGTCACCACCCATGCTTCAGTAAAAACCCAAATAGCATGCAATATAGGGGCATGGAGCTAGTTTATTTTTACCTTCTTTGATCAGAGTGATGGTCTTCCAAACAGGAAACTATCTCTTCATCTTGGAACTGTCATCTAAAAGCTAAGCCGCTCTTTTTTGGTCAGTCAAGAGCTGTTTATAGGGCACTGGCCCAAGTGGCAATGGAATCAGTAGCTCCGCATGTGGTTCCAAAGTCAGTCCTAGAGAAAATGAGTGTACTTGCCCACGAATACACTGAACAACTCTTTGCAGTCCCCTCACAGCATGCTCCTGTGCAAACCATTTCCATTTTATTATGGAGCTCATCTGGGCATTGCCCTCCCTATTAGAGTGTCCCTCTGCTATCACCCAAGATATTATGGGTATTTCAGGTTTCAAGATTATTTTATGTCCTTCAGTTGTAGGGCAGAGTCAGTTAATGTCCGATAGCAAGATAATAATTGCTCCTCTTATGGAAATTCTCTAGTCCGTTATCCCAGCAGTGGTCACTGGGAGGGGAGCACAGGGTTTTGCCATAAACCCCAGCCTACACTCTCCACGGGTCTACTGTAGCGAGAATTTGTCTGTACCAACACTTAAGCTTCTATTTTATACTCTGTAGGTTCTGATATTTTTACTGCTTCCCATTTAGCAATTAGTATTGCTTGAAGAGTGGACTTCTGTGCCTTCTGTTTTATGCCAGGCAAGGGAAACATTCCTCAGTCAGACCCAATATCCATCCCCATAATATGTTCAGGTAAAACAGACACAGCCACTTCACACAGAGCGTGCATAATCATTCCAGTTTTCATCCAAACTTTCCACCTGAATCCGATTAACTCATGCATTTCTGTTATTTTCTCAGTTTAATTGTAGGCTCTTTGAGGTCCTGCCTCACGCACAGATTTGGGTGCTACACAGTTCATGAAGTTCTTTTGTCAAGGAGTCCAGGAAACTTCCCTTCCTCCCTCCCCAATCATTCCACCCACTCATGTGCATAAGGCTTTGGGTCCCCCAGCAGAGCCTTGAGCCAAGATACACTGGCCCCTTTGTCAGTCTTTATCTAGGTGAGTCTGCTTGACTGTCATCCCAGGTGACTCCCAGTTGGGTTTCTCACTGTAGTCTTTGCCTCCTGACTTTTAAAATTGCTCCAAACTGGGTTAAATAGAGTGGAAAGACATGTTTGAGGACCCACGTCCCATTGGTCCACTCATCCTTTGATGGTGCTCCATTAAGACTTTTGTTTCAATGCCATTAAGGTCAACTTTATTCATCCCATTCCTCAAAAACCATGCAAAGATTTCCATTCTGCTGGGATGAGTCCCTTGACTCTCCCTTCTGCCTTTTGCCATTGTTTAATTAGTCTATTTTTTTTAATTAGCATCTATAAGACCCGTAAGGGGAAACAGAAAAGTCTCATAAATCATTTTGGGGTGCTGTTTGACTTGGCAGCAGTTAGGTTACAAGGCGTGTCCATGCAAAAGAGGCCCTTTAATCACAGCACTTAACCATGTCCTGGGTAAGGGGCATACTCTGTGGATTAAAATCCTGATCTCCATAAAGCCAGTGTAGCATGGCTTGTGTGCAAAGCATTTCAGCTGCTTCATCTGAGATGTACCAGTTGGCATTTATAGGGGGAGTCAGACAGTCTTTCTTCTCAGGGGAAACAGACTTCACAGGGCCTTTTATCCAGCCCACAAGGCTGTTGGGAATAACCTTTGGTGTGTCTGAATCATGCACAGCCTTCTGTGATTGTTCCATAGTGAGATGTGGGTCCTGGATCAGAGCAAACACACTCTTCCACTGTGCAGCCTTCAAAGCCAAAGACACAGCCCCCACATTAATCCTCTCATGTGCCATTTCAGTACAGGTTTTTCAGGAAGCTGATGATATCAATCCACAAAATGAGACAACTGCACACTCTACCTCCTGGTTTCAGTAATTTCTTCATTTTGCCATCCTCGACCTGGACTACCTTTTTGATGACCAGAGGTCTCAGAGGTCCTCTCTCCTGTCCAAAATCTGAGCTTTGTCAACATCAAGATCTGACTCAGAGCTTTCTTTCAATTCAGTTTTAGCTATTACAGATAACAGTAACCAGTGGACTACATACTGAACTTTTTTCTTGTTATTTTACAATTCTTATGCATCCAGTGAGCCAAAACCCCAGGAGCTGGGTCCGTCATCTCTAAACTCTATTGTTCACTTTTGAGTAAGGGACTGCAGCACAACTGCTATTCCATACTGTAAATAACCTTGTGGCCACCCAGGAATCAAAACATACTCAGACCCCGGAGGAAGATGGCGGAAGAGTAAGACGCGGAGATCACCTTCCTCCCCACAGATACATCAGAAATTCATCTACACGTGGAACAACTCCTACAGAACACCTACTGAACGCTGACAGAAGACCTCAGACCCCCCAAAAGGCAAGAAGCTCCCCACATACCTGGGTAGGGCAAAAGAAAAAAAGAATAAACAGAGACAATAGGATAGGGACGGGACCTGCACCAGTGGGAGGGAGCCGTGAAGGGGGGAAGGTTTCTACACACTACAAGCCCCTTCGCGGGCGGAGACTGTAGGTGGCGGAGGGGGAAAGCTTCGGAGTAGCGGAGGAGAGCACAGCAACAGGGGTGCGGAGGGCAAAGCGGAGAGATTCTGGCACAGAGGACCGGTGCCCTCAGGCACACACCAGCCCGAGAGGCTTGTCTGCTCGGCCGCCGTGGCGGGCGGGGCTGGGAGCTGAGGCTCGGGTATCGGCTTTCAGTCGGAGCGCAGGGAGAGGACTGGGGCTGGCGGCAGGAAGAGAGCCTGAAGGGGTTAGTGCACCACGGCTAGCCCGGAGGGAGTCCGGGGAAAGGGTCTGGAGCTGCTGAAGAGGCAAGAGACTTTTTTCCCTTTTGTTTCCTGGTGCGCGAGGAGAGGGCATTAAGAGGGCTGCTTGGGGAAGCGCCGGAGACAGGCACGAGCCGCGGGTAAGGCACGGACCTCGGAGACGGGCGTGGGCCGCCGCCGCCCGCCGCCGCGGCCCGCCGCCGCCGCGCCCGCCGCCGCCCGCCGCCGCCCGCCGCCGCCGCTGCTGCCGCCGCCGCGGGGCCTGTGTGCGAGCGCGGGTCACTGTCCGCCCCGCCTTCCGGGGGGCCTGTGCACCCCGCCACTGCCGGGGTCCCCGAGACCCGGGGACGGCTTTCCCGGGAAAGCGCACGGAGCGCCACGGGCTGCTGCAACGTCACGCCGGCCTCTGCCGCCGCAGGCCCGCCCCACACTGCGCGCCCCTCCCTCCCCTCTGCCTGAGTGAGCCAGAGCCCCCGAATCAGCGGCTCCTTTAAACCCGTCCTGTCTGAGCGAAGAACGGACGCCCTCCGGCGACCTACGCGCAGAGGCGGGGCCAGGTCCAAGGCTGAGACCCGGGAGCTGTGAGAGCAGAGGCAGGGAAATCTCTCTGTGCAGCCTCGGAGGCAGCGGATTAAAGCTCCACGGTCCATTTGATGTGCCCTGCGTCTGTGGAGTGCATGAATGGACAGCGAATCATCCCAAATTGAGGAAGTGGACTTTGAGGACAAGATTTAAGACTTTCCCCCCTTTTCCTCTTTTTACAACGAATTATTCCAAATTAAGGAGGTGGACTTAGAGAGCAAGATTTCAGACTTCTCGCCCTTTTCCTCTTTTTACAACGAATTATCCCAAATTGAGGAGGTGGACTTGGAGAGCAAGATTTTTTATTTTTTCCCCTGCTCTCTTTTTGTGAATGTGTATGTGTAATCTTCTGTGTAAGATTCTCTCTGTATAGCTTTGCTTCCACCATATGTCTCAGGGTTCTATCGGTCCGGTTTTTTTTTTTTTTTTCAATAATTACTTTCTAATTTTAATAACGCTACTATATTTCATACTTTATTCTATTTTACTTTACCTGCTCTTTCTTTTTTTCCTACTCTCCCTTCCTCCCTTCCTCCCTCCGCTCCTCCTTTCCTTCTTTCTTTTTCTTTCCTCCCTCCCACCCTTCTTCTTTCCACTTTCTTTTTCTTTCCTTCCTCCCTCCCTCCTGTCTTTCTTCCTTTCCTTCCTCCCTCCCTCCCTCCTTTCTTTCCTTCTTTCTTTCCATCCTTCCTCCCTCCCTCCCTCCTTTCTTCCTTCCTTCCTTCCTTCCTTCCTTTCTTCCCTTCTTCCTTTCTTTCCCTCTCTCTTTCTTTCTTCTACTAATTCTTTCTTTCTACTTTTTCTCCCTGTTACTCTGAGCCGGGTGGATGAAAGGCTCTTGGTGCTGCAGCCAGGAGCCAGTGCTGTGCCTCTGAAGTGGGAGAGCCAACTTCAGGACACGGGTCCACAAGAGACCTCCCAGCTCCACATAATATCAAGCAGCGAAAATCTCCCAGAGATCTCCATCCCAACACCAGCACCCAGCTTCAGTCAACGACCAGCAAGCTACAGTGCGGGTCACCCTATGCCAAGCAACTAGCAAGGCAGGAACACAACCCCACCCATTAGCAGAGAGGCTACCTAAAAACATAATAAGGCCATAGGCACCCCAAAACACACCACCAGACGTGGACCTGTCCACCAGAAAGACAAGATCGAGCCTCAACCACCAGAGCACAGGAATTAGTCCCCCCCACCAGGAAGCCTACACAACCTACTGAAACAACCTTAGCCACTGGGGTCAGACACCAAAAACAACGGGAACTACGAATCTGCAGCCGGCAAAAAGGAGACCCCAAACACAGTAACATAAGCAAAATGAGAAGGCAGAAAAACACACAGCAGGTGAAGGAGCAAGATAAACACCTACCAGACCTAACAAATGAAGAGGTAATAGGCAGTCTACCTGAAAAAGAATTCAGAATAATGATAGTAAAGCTGATCCAAGATTCTATTTCCATGATCCATAATCTTGGAAATAGAATAGACAACATGCAAGAAACAGTTAACAAGGACCTAGAAGAACTAAAGATGAATCAAGCATCGATTAAAAACACAATAAATGAAATGAAAAATACTCTAGATGGGATCAATAGCAGAATAACTGAGGCAGAAGAACGGATAAGTGAGGTGGAAGATAAAATAGTGGAAATAACTGATGCAGAGCAAAATAAAGAAAAAAGAATGAAAAGAACAGAGGAGAGTCTCAGAGATCTCTGGGACAACATTAAACGCACCAACATTCGAATTATAGGGGTTCCAGAAGAAGAAGAGAAAAAGAAAGGGACTGAGAAAATATTTGAAGAGATTATAGTTGAAAACTTCCCCAATATGGGAAAGGAAATAGTTAATCAAGTCCAGGAGGCACAGAGAGTCCCATACAGAATAAATCCAAGGAGAAATACACCAAGACACATATTAATCAAACTGTCAAAAATTAAACACAAAGAAATCATATTAAAAGCAGCAAGGCAAAAACAACAAATAACACACAAGGGAATCCCCATAAGGTTAACAGCTGATCTCTCAGCAGAAACCCTACAAGCCAGAAGGGAGTGGCAGGACATAATTAAAGTGATGAAGGAGAGAAACCTGCAACCTAGATTACTCTACCCAGCAAGGATCTCATTCAGATTTGATGGAGAAATTAAAACCTTTACAGACAAGCAAAAGATGAGAGAGTTCAGCACCACCAAACCAGCTTTACAACAAATGCTAAAGGAACTTCTCTAGGCAAGAAACACAACAGAAGGAATATACCTACAATAACGAACCCAAAGCAATTAAGGAAATGGGAATAGGAACATACATATCGATAATTACCTTAAATGTAAATGGACTAAATGCTCCCACCAAAAGACACAGAGTGGCTGAATGGATACAAAAACAAGACCCATATATATGCTGTCTACAAGAGACCCACTTCAGACCTAGAGACACATACAGATTGAAAGTAAAGGGATGGAAAAAGATATTCCATGCAAATGGAAATCAAAAGAAAGCTGGAGTAGCAATTCTTATATCAGACAAAATAGACTTTAAAATAAAGACTATTAGAAGAGACAAGGAAGGACACTACATAACGATAAAGGGATCGATCCAAGAAGAAGATATAACAATTGTAAATATTTATGCACCCAACATAGGAGCACCTCAATACATAAGGCAAATACTAACAGCCATAAAAGGGGAAATCGACAGTAACACAATCATAGTAGGGGACTTTAACACCCCACTTTCACCAATGGACAGATCATCCAAAATGAAAATAAATAAGGAAACACAAGCTTTAAATGATACATTAAACGAGATGGACTTAGTTGATATTTATAGGACATTCCATCCAAAAACAACAGAATACACATTTTTCTCAAGTGCTCATGGAACATTCTCCAGGATAGATCATATCTTGGGTCACAAATCAAGCCTCGGTAATTTTAAGAAAATTGAAATTGTATCAAGTATCTTCTCCGACCACAATGCTATGAGACTAGACATCAATTACAGGAAAAGATGTGTAAAAAATACAAACACATGGAGGCTAAACAATACACTACTCAATAACGAAGTGATCACTGAAGAAATCAAAGAGGAAATTAAAAAATACCTAGAAACAAATGACAATGGAGACACGACGACCCAAAACCTATGGGACGCAGCAAAAGCAGTTCTAAGGGGGAAGTTTATAGCAATACAATCCCACCTTAAGAAACAGGAAGCATTTCGAGTAAACAACCTGACCCTGCACCTAAAGCAATTAGAGAAAGAAGAACAAAAATACCCCAAAGCTAGCAGAAGGAAAGAAATCATAAAGATCAGATCAGAAATAAATGAAAAAGAAATGAAGGAAACGATAGCAAAGATCAACCAAACTAAAAGCTGGTTCTTTGAGAAGATAAACAAAATTGACAAACCATTAGCCAGACTCATCAAGAAAAAAAGGGAGAAGACTCAAATCAATAGAATTAGAAATGAAAAAGGAGAAGTAACAACTGACACTGCAGAAATACAAAAGATTATGAGAGATTACTATAAGCAACTCTATTCCAATAAAATGGACAACCTGGAAGAAATGGACACATTCTTAGAAATGCACAACCTGCCAAGACTGACTCAGGAAGAAATGGAAAATATGAATAGACCAATCACAAGCACTGAAATTGAAACTGTGATTAAAAATCTTCCATCAAACAAAAGCCCAGGACCAGATGGCTTCACAGGTGAATTCTATCAAACATTTAGAGAAGAGCTAACACCTATCCTTCTCAAACTCTTCCAAAATATAGCAGAGGGAGGAACACTCCCAAACTCATTCTACGAGGCCGACATCACCTTGATACCAAAACCAGGCAAGGATGTCACAAAGAAAGAAAACTACAGGCCAATATCACTGATGAACATAGATGCAAAAATCCTCAACAAAATACTAGCAAACAGAATCCAACAGCACATTAAAAGGATCATACACCATGATCAAGTGGGGTTTATCCCAGGAATGCAAGGATTCTTCAATATACGCAAATCAATCAATGTAATACACCATATTAACAAGTTGAAGGAGAAAAACCATATGATCATCTCAATAGATGCAGAGAAAGCTTTCGACAAAATTCAACACCCATTTATGATAAAAACCCTGCAGAAAGTAGGTATAGAGGGATCTTTCCTCAACATAATAAAGGCCATATATGACAAACCCACAGCCAACATTGTCCTCAATGGTGAAAAACTGAAACCATTTCCACTAAGATCAGGAACAAGACAAGGCTGCCCACTCTCACCACTCTTATTCAACATAGTTTTGGAAGTTTTAGCCACAGCAATCAGAGAAGAAAAGGAAATAAAAGGAATCCAAATTGGAAAAGAAGAAGTAAAGCTGTCACTGTTTGCAGATGACATGATACTATACATAGAGAATCCTAAAGATGCTACCGAAAAACTACTAGAGCTAATCAATGAATTTGGTAAAGTAGCAGGATATAAAATTAATGTACAGAAATCTCTGGCATTCCTGTACACTAATGATGAAAAATCTGAAAATGAAATCAAGAAAACACTCCCATTTACCATTGCAACAAAAAGAATAAAATATCTAGGAATAAACCTACCTAAGGAGACAAAAGACCTGTATGCAGAAAACTATAAGACACTGATGAAAGAAATTAAAGATGATACAAATAGATGGAGAGATATACCATGCTCCTGGATTGGAAGAATCAATATTGTGAAAATGACTCTACTACCGAAAGCAATCTACAGATTCAATGCAATCCCTATCAAACTACCAATGGCATTTTTCACAGAACTAGAACAAAAAATTTCAAAATTTGTTTGGAAAAACAAAAGGCCCCGAATAGCTAAAGCAATCTTGAGAACGAAAAACGGAGCTGGAGGAATCAGGCTCCCTGACTTCAGACTATACTACAAAGCTACAGTAATTAAGACAGTCTGGTACTGGCATAAAAACAGAAAGATAGATCAGTGGATCAGGATAGAAAGCCCAGAGATAAACCCACGCACATATGGCCAACTTATCTTTGATAAAGGAGGCAGGAATGTACAGTGGAGAAAGGACAGCCTCTTCAATAAGTGGTGCTGGGAAAACTGGACAGGGACATGTAAAAGTTTGAGATTAGATCATTCCCTAGCACCATACACAAAAATAAGCTCAAAATGGATTAAAGACTTAAATGTAAGGCCAGAAACTATCAAACTCTTAGAGGAAAACATAGGTAGAACACTCTATGACATAAATCACAGCAAGATCCTTTTGGACCCACCTCCTAGAGAAATGGAAATAAAAACAAAGATAAACAAATGGGACCTAATGAAACTTCAAAGCTTTTGCACAGCAAAGGAAACCATAAAGAAGACCAAAAGACAACCCTCAGAATGGGAGAAAATATTTGCAAATGAAGCAACTGACAAAGGATTAATCTCCAAAATTTATAAACAGCTCATGCAGCTCAATAGCAAAAAAACAGACAACCCAATCCAAAAATGGGCAGAAGACTTAAATAGGCATTTCTCCAAAGAAGATATACAGACTGCCAACAAACACATGAAAGAATGCTCAACATCATTAATCATTAGAGAAATGCAAATCAAAACTACAATGAGATATCATCTCACACCAGTCAGAATGGCCATCATCAAGAAATCTAGAAACAATAAATGCTGGAGAGGGTGTGGAGAAAAGGGAACACTCTTGCACTGCTGGTGGGAATGTGAATTGGTACAGCCACTATGGAGAACGGTATGGAGGTTCCTTAAAAAACTACAAATAGAACTACCATATGACCCAGCAATCCCACTACTGGGCATATACCCTGAGAAAACCATAATTCCAAAAGAGACATGTACCAAAATGTTCATTGCAGCTCTATTCACAATAGCCCGGAGCTGGAAACAACCTAAGTGTCCATCATCGGATGAATGGATAAAGAAGATGTGGCACATATATACAATGGAATATTACTCAGCCATAAAAAGAAACGAAACTGAGCTATTTGTAATGAGGTGGATAGACCTAGAGTCTGTCATACAGAGTGAAGTTAGTCAGAAAGAGAAAGACAAATACCGTATGCTAACACATATATACGGAATTTAAAAAAAAAAATGTTATGAAGAACCTAGGGGCAAAACGGGAATGAAGACGCAGACCTACTTGAGAATGGACTTGAGGATATGGGGAGGGGGAAGGGTGGACTGTGACAAGGCGAAAGAGAGGCATGGACGTGTATACACTACCAAACGTAAGGTAGATAGATAGTGGGAAGCAGCCGCATAGCACAGGGAGATCAGCTCGGTGCTTTGTGACCGCCTGGAGGGGTGGGATGGGGAGGGTGGGAGGGAGGGAGATGCATGAGGGAAGGGATGTGGGAACAGATGTATATGTATGACTGATTCACTTTGTTATAAAGCAGAAACTAATTAAAAAAATAAATAAATAAACTTAAAAAAAAAAAAAAAAAAAAAAAAAAACATACTCACCCGCCACCTTTTTATCCTTTCTCTTCCCAAACCACATGTCTCAGTGGGTCAGGGTCCTTGTAGTGGATCCCCCATTTCTGACACCAAATGCTCTGTTTCCCCCCCTAATCTGGGCATACATTAATGTGAGTCTGATGCTCACCACCCAGAGTTAGCATCAGATCCCACAAGGTAGGACAAAGTCCTCCACAAGACTCTCCTTCCATCAGACACCAGATGCAATTTGGGGATCCCTAGCCACCCACACTTCTGATGGACTGCTATATATTTAGGGGTTCCCACAACCACTGGGGTTCAATAATTGCCTGGAAACAATTCATAGAACTAAGGGAAGCACTATCCTTACACTTACAGTTTTATTATAAAGGATACACACACGTGAGGTCTAAGTGGGTTCTGGATGCAGAGCTTCCATGTCCCCTCCCTGTGGAGTCCTAACACATCACCCTCCCACCACGTGTTCACCGTCCTGGAGGTTCCAATGTGTACGGGTGTCCAGAGTTTTTACTGGTGTTTCATTAGGTAGGCACGATTAATCAAATCATTGGCCGAATGACTGAAGTCAATCTCTAGCCCCCTCCCCTCTCCCTGGAGGTCAATTTGGCTTGAGGTTACAACCATCCAATCCTGCAGTTGGCGTTTCACTCCCATCCTAAAGCCATCCAGGGATCCAAGATGAGTCACCTCTTTGGCCTAACAAAGGCTATCTTAGCATGCAGGAAATTCCAAGGATTTCTGAAGCTTTGTGCCAGGAGCCAGGGACAGAGGCCAGACATCATCTTTATTATACTCTAGGATGTATGTCCAAATTTATCAAACTGCAAACCTTCAGTATGTACAGTATACTGTATGCTAAGCACACCTCAATAAACTGGAACAAAATACTGTTGCCCTCCAGGAAAACATTCACAGAGTTCTAAATGGACAAAACTGTGGCTTCAGAATCACTATTACTGAGACATTAAGTATTTGTTTAATAATAAATCTCCACTCTGAGTTGGCCTTTACGTTCCCCTCATTTTGGTTGATCAAATACAAGAAAAGAATCTCTAACTGTATTTATTTGACTTATGAGAAATGGGAGGCTTGAGAACCTGGGGGTATTCTGAAAAGTTGTACGACCAGCAAATAGGGAACCAGGCCCTGTAGATTAACCCTTCAGTTCTAAATCCTGTGGACTTTCTCTGGTGCCTCTGCTTCTTGGGACAGACACTAAACTTCTCCTATGAGTTTGGCATATCAATTATGACTTTAATCCTTGTTCTCAATCCTTGTGTGGGATGCTCAGCAGGCCTGAGATTGCAGTAATCCCAGCCCTTGCTCCTTCAGATACTTTAACATTAAAGGGGTAGTTTCTCAAGGATGCCTCCTTCCTGTCCCTCTCCACATTCCCAAAGCTTCTTTTTGTTATTATAGGAGGCTTCAGAATTAATCCTCCCCCATCTCAGCTGGGCGCTGGGGCAGCATTCCTTCCTTTTGCAGGAGCCCCAGGTGAACCCACATGTCACACCCAGTTCTGGAGGAATCTGAGAAAGGAGGATCCTCCAGGGATAAATGAAGGAGCTTCACTCCAACTTTCACCAACCAAGGTCTAGTATTTTGCTTCAGAAAATGTTGTCAAGAATAGGAAATGCCATTCTGATGTGGAAAATCAGTCTCCCATCACTTATGCCAGCCCTGGTTTCTGTGTGCTGGGCACGAAACACTGTACAGAGATCTCCTCCAGGGACTGAGCGTCAGGGTAGGCACTGGGCTCCCTTCCTGGGAGGATGAAGAGGAGGTTATGCATTGCAAGGTGGGGAGAGGGGAACTTAGCAGTGGAAAGGAACATCGCCACTCATGTCCCTGTCAAACCTGCCAGAGGAAATAGGGTCTGGGTTTCTTCTGAAGCCTTAGCAAGTAACAAGTCAAGGGAGTTGTTTGAAGTCAAAGCAAATATAAAATGAGGCAGAGTCTGACCTGAGGATCCTTTTGTTTCATGGCTCCTGTGTGAAATGCATGGCGTTTTAATAGAATTTGATTGTCCTACAGGAGTGTTGATATTTTTCCCCACAAAATAAAAAGAGTAGACTAGAGCTTCCCTGGTGGCGCAGTGGTTGAGAGTCTGCCTGCCGATGCAGGGGACGCGGGTTTGTGTCCCGGTCCGGGAGGATCCCACATGCTGCGGAGCGGCTGGGCCCGTGAGCCATGGCCGCTGAGCCTACGTGTCTGAAGCCTGTGCTCCTCAACGGGAGAGGCCCGCATAACGCAAAAAAAAAAAAAAAAAAGAGACTACTTGATTAAAAAGATCAAATTTTCCCCCAGAAGCAAGGTTCTCATAACAAGATTATCCTAGAAATCCTTCATCTCTAGATCACAGATTCACAGGGGTGCTTGAGGGGACCCTGGCCGTGTGTGATTAAAGGTTACAGCAAGAGATACCAAGAGCAGCTGCCCAGTGGGTGCCATAGGAGACATCAGTGCCCAGAACCTTGGGCGGGACCTTGAGAGGGAAAAGATATGGAGAGACACAAGAAAGACACAAGAGTACCCAGGCCATGGGAAGGAAGAGGGGTGATAGATTCCAAAGTCTTCAGATGGGAAAAATCAGTAGAACATCACCACCTGTGTCCAGCCATGGCCATCTCTACCTCTGTGCTCCTTCCATGTGGGGATGAGGGAGGATGAGGTGCAGTGGCTGCAGTGAGAATAACAGGGACATCCACCTTATTGTCTGCAGAGAGGAGCTGCCTTCCTATTCTGTTGTCTTCTCCATCAGCTGGAACATACCTGGCACTTTGCATCACGGCAGTTGCTGAGAGGCAGAGAAGAGGAGTCAGGTCTGACCTGGGTCAGCAGGAATGGACTACAGGGTCCGGCCAGAGACAGGAGGCTCTGAGACCTCTTCTCCCTCATGCTGGGACAGGGACCAGTTTTTACTTTTCATCAGCTTCTAGAGGTTGCATGACTACTACTCCTTTTCTAGACAATATTAACCAAGGATTTTTCGGCCCAGAAAAGCATTTAAACTGAAGAGAGCTCACAGCATGTGGCCAGGCAGCTGTAGAACACTCCAGGTGCAGTGGAGGTGGGGAGGGGCACAGGCAGTAGCACCGGGCAAGCTCAGCAAAGACATGAGGGATGTTCCCAGAGTCGAGGTGGTCCTTGCTACACTTCTCTACGACTGAGAGGCATCAATTTGAGAGTTTCTTCGAAATCGTCTTGGAATTCTCAGGCCCAAACTCTGTGTCCTCCCAATTGTGGGGACAGGAACTTTGGACGTAGGTGACCACTGCAAGGGCACTGCCTGTATCTTCCTCATCAGTTCGCACCTTCTCCCCCGGCCGGCTCTAACTGTACAGGATGGGTCCCCGGCCACCAGAGCGGGAAAGCTGGAAAGCAGGGTACCTGGCTCAGCAGCCGCCGCCCGAGGTGGCAGCTTTGGCATCAGTGCCTGTGCGTCTGCCTGCCCTCCCGCCTGGTAACATTGGAGGGGAGAGCTGCTAAGAACAGAAGTACCAAACAAAAACAAAACAAAAAACCCAGAAGTGCCCAAGCCACCCAGATCCTTCTGGGGTGACAACTGAAGGGGCAGCCAGGGTGGGCTGGGAGGGACATATATACCAGGTCCAAACCCAGAAAGATCTGTAGTGCACGAGTCAGAATGAAAGTCCAGAATCATCCTTGGGCTTTGGGCTCAGCTGGAAGTATAGCCAAACTTTTCAAGGTCTCCAGCTCCACCTGCAGTTTCTGCCTGGCTGAGACATTGCCCCAGAGTGGGGTTAAGTTTAAGGAGCTGAAGGAGGCATACATTTCCATCCTCTGGATCACTGCTTACCAAAAAATACATAATGCCAGGCACATATGTAATTTTGAATTTTCTAATGAACACACCAGGAAAATGAAAATGGTGAAGTCAATGCAAATAATAGATTTTTAATTCAGTACCTGCAAAATGTTAGAATTTTTACATGTGTCACGAGAAATGTGGTCATATTACAAGGGCTCAAGAGCCGCATGGAGCAAGATAGAGGACAAAAAGCATGCACTTGAAACTCTAAGAAGTGAACACTAACAGGCAGATGGGGCCTGGAAGTCCAAAGTTGAATAACAGCCCGTAACAGGGTGATTATGGTGGTTTTTTTCCTGCCTCTGTCTCCCAGCTTACACAAGGCACACAAAGTCCAGCAGCAGCTGAAAGTTAAAACCATGGGATCAACCTTTTATTTCTAGCCAGATAAGTGAGAAAGTGGGGGGCTTGCATGTTGAGGAGTGAGGGGGTCTTTTTCTCCCCAGTTACCACATCTCCCCTGCAACCTCAGTGATGGCAGAGGCCTTCACTGAGAAATGGCCTGTGTCTCTGGACAAAGGAACAGGTTAACAGGCTCCTATTGTCTGAGGAGTGTGGGGGAATGCCCGTTATTTTCCTTTCTTTTCTCTTGCTATTTCACCTGAAAGGTCAACCTGGCCATAGGGAACTCCATGACAGCATGGAGGCTGAAACACTTTGAGGAACATGTAGGAGGGGCCCCTGAAGCCTGAGAATGTGGGTAAAAGTCCAAAGAGGAGAGAGCTAGAGGAGGAGACTATTTAGGTCTGTGTATGAGCCAACAAAAGTCCTGGGATCCCCCTGAGCCTCATGCACAGACAGACCCAACGAGGCAAAGTAGAGGCTTGGAGAAGTGAACTACAGTATAAACTGGCACTCAGTTCCCACATTAACCCCCGAGTGGTACGTACACCATGTGGACACAAACAGCACAGCAGAGTCCTGAAAACTGCACCAAGACTGGAACAACTCAGAAGACAAGGCACAATACCTGTTTGACCATAGGTTCATGAATTGCTTAACAAAAACAACAGAACAAGAAAAAGTGGCAATCTCCGGAGGATTTTAATAGGAACCAGAGTCTCGAAACATAATAAACAAACTTTCCAGTATACCACCCAAAATCACACAACAGAGCATACAAAGAACTAGGAAAATGTGACCGATTCTCAAGAGAAAAAGGCAATCAAAAGACCCAGCCCTGAAGTAAACCACATGGAGGAATTAGCAGACAAAGCATCCATTACAGCCATGCTCAATGAGGTAAAGGTAAATCTTCTTGAAATTAATGGAAAGAAGTTCTTCACAGAGAAGTAAAAACTATGAAAAAGAAGCAAATGGAAAGTTTAGAACTTAACATGCAATATCCAAAAGCAAGCATTCACTGGATGGGCTGAAAAACAGAACAGAGAAAACAGAGGAAAGATTCAGAAAACTTATGGATCAATAGAAATGGAACAATCTGAAAAACAAAGAGGAAAAATGACTGAACAAAAATTAAATCTCAGAGACATGTGAAACAATATTGCAAGTTCTACCTCTTGTGCCATTGTAGGGTGTGAAGGAAAGGTGCAGAAGAAAATATATAAGGAAAAGAATAGTTGAAAACATCATTGATTTAGAGACATAGATCTAAGCTCAGAAAGCCTCACCGTGACACACAATCTGATAAAAAAAAGGAAAGGTGAAGAATAATCTTGAAAGCAGTCAAGGAAAACGACCTGTTATACATCACAGAATGTCAACTTGAAGGACTGTGGTTTCTCATCAGAAAACATAGAGACCAGAAAAGAATGGAATAACATCTTTAAAGTATTAAAGGAAAAGACCAAACCAGGATATTATATCCTTAAAGCAGGGATATCCGTAAAGACTGAAAGCCAAACAAAAGCCAAAACGAAGGCTGATGGAGATGAGAGAAAACTAAGAGAATTCATCACCAGACAAACTGCTCTAAAAATAGTACATGAAAGGAACTTCTTCAGGCTGAAGTGAAATGACACAAGAAAGAAGTAAGCTTGCAACTTCAGGAACAAAGGAAGGGCAACAACAACGGCACGTATCTGGAAAAACGATCCTCTTACATTATTTTATATATGTATGACTTTTTTTTTTTTTTTTTTTTTTTGGCCGCGCCTGCGTGGCTTGCGGGATCTTAGTTCCCCTACCAGGGACTGAACCCGGGGCCCCAGCAGTGAAAGTGCTGAGTCCTAACCACTGGACCGCCAGGGAATTCCCTGTATATGTATGAAAGAAGGATACCACAGTCTCCGAGGGTGGCGTTCAAGTCATAGAAAGGTGACCCATATGACAGCTATAACAAAGAGTGGAAGGTAAAAGAATCTATATGGATGTAAGGCTTCTGGATTTTATTGAATTGGTAAAATATGAACTCTAGACTGTGAAACAGTACGTATACATAGTGTTATTCCAAGAACAATTAAAAAATGACAAACTCAGGAAAACTGGATCACCTCAATAGTCCTATATTTAGGAATTGTGGACCAGATAGCTAAAACATTCACATACCTGTTTTGTGAAAAGATTTTCTCTTGGTGAATTGCCTAGGAGTGGGCTTTTGGGTCATATGGTAAGTATGGCCCTCTCAGCCAGCCCTGGCCACCACTTCAGGGGTCACCCCAGCAGGATCTGGGTGGTGTGGGCACTTCCGTTCTTAGCGGCTCTCCCCTCCAGTGCCGCCAGGGGAAAGGGCAGGAGGACGCAGAGGCGCTGCTGCCAAAGCTGCCGCCTCTTGTGGGAGCTGCACAGCCAGCAACCTTGCTCCGCTTTGCTGGGCAGGGACCCCGTCCAGTACGGTTAGTTCCCCCGACAGCACTGGGGCCAGGCCAGGGGAGAAGGGCCAGCTGTCCTGCCAGGAAGCTCATCACCCTCAAGGCAAACACCTCCGACCCTCAGACCCCGGGAGATTCAGAAGCGCTAGACGGTCCAGGCGCGTATCCTCACCTGTGCGCCCCAGGGCGTGACGTGTACTCTGCGCATGCGCCACCCCTCGCTAACCTCTTTATTGCGTCCCGCCGACGCAAGCCCATTGTTCGCTCACAGGTTGCAGGGCTATAAATACCAGCAACAGGCCAAACAGTGCGCACTCTCCTTTTGGCCGACTTGGCAGCTGAAGGAGAGTGCTCGGCGCCCAGCCTCTATCCAAGGACCGATCTCACCCAAGTCCCCTACGGGCAGTTACTTAGGTCGGCCCTGCCCCTCACCCCCGCCCCGGGCACTGGGGGACCAGCACCTGCCAGGAGGGCTCGGCTGCCCCCAGCCCGCTCCCCGTGCCCACAGACTTCCCGTGGCCGGCCCGGGTCACCCAGCTGTCTATGGCCAGCTATCCACTCGCAGGCCAGCCCACAAGTGTCCAGTGACTCTGCATCTGGGCTTTGCCACAGAGTCTCTGAGACCCCATTCTACCATCCCGCAGGCCCTGCGCTCCTTTCTGGGGGTCCATAAGGACCATCTGCAGCCGAGGCCGTCGGAAGAAGGCGGTGATGGGTGCTCTCACCTCCATGATGTTCCGTAGCTCAGTGTCCGCAGTGGACACAGACACTGTCAGTGTGGCGCGGGGGCAGCCAGTGCCGCCCACGACACCCAGCTGTGTCCCAAACTGCAGCACAGAGCAGACGGCGTTGAGGGCCCTGGGAGAGAGCGGGAAAGGGATGGCCAAGCAGGAGGACGTCCCCACAGTCATAGGGGGGAACAACGACCAGAGAAGCGGCCCCGATGGCACCGGGGGCACACGATCTGCATTTAGGCCCCTGGGGGTCACTTTATTCGTGCCCAGGCCTGGACCTCTGCAGAGAAACCTCCACGCCAAGAGGCCAGAAGACAGTTCCAACAGGACACGCCACACCTCCTGTATGAGCTCCTGCCCTAAAAGAAACGCCATCACGAGCTCGTATAGCTCCACCCGAGGTTTCCCGCCCGTGAACAGTAGGAGGGGTCCCGCCATACCACACGCAAGGGCTGCCCCAGAAGTCCTCAAAGAAAGGGAGCGAGGAGGGCCCTCCGGCGCCCTCTGCAGCTCCGCTGGTTTCCCAGAGGAAAAGCCAGCCTGACAAGGATGCAGAGGCAACAAGAGGGCAGAAACCGGCCCGGAGGAACTGCTCCCCCACATCTGACAGTCCCAGGCCCCAAAGACGCAGGTTTCCTCTGCTGCCGCACAGGCGAGGAGAGCCTCTGAGGCTGCCCTCACCCCCTCAGCTGGGTTTCCGGGTCACCGCCGAAGACCTAGACGCGGAGAAGGAAGCAGCGCTCCGGCGCATCCTCGGAAGCCTGGCTCCTGACTGGCCCGCTCCTGCCGCTGCTGCGGCTTCCCTTGCCTGCTCCATCTCTGGGGGGCCTGATTGGCAGCAGCGAGGAACCCTGTATTTGAAACGGCAAGCTCCAGCCTTCGCCTGGGCTCCAGCACCCCCAGCTAAGCGCAGCCGCGCAGAAGCATCTTCTGGGGGTGGTTCATCCACAAATTCCACCGTGGGCACCCATTTGAAACGGCAGGCTCCAGCCTTCGCCTGTGCTCCAGCACCCCCAGCTAAGCGCAGCCGCGCAGAAGCATCTTTTGGGGGTGGTTCATCCACAAATTCCACCATGGGCACCCATTTGAAACGGCAAGCTCCAGCCTTCGCCTGTGCTCCAGCACCCCCAGCTAAGCGCAGCCGCGCAGAAGCATCTTCTGGGGGTGCTTCCTCCACAAATTCCACCGTGGGCGCCCATGCCAGCACCTAGCTGGGTGCAGAGCGGCTGCCCAAGATCTGAGCTGCATCTTTTCAGCTCTCAGAATTACGGCAGGAACCAGGGCCCCCCTCCCCTAGCACCACACACAGCAATGGGGGAAGCGTGGGCCTGAACTCCGGGGCCCTCTCCTCACCAGAGCTACCCCCGTGGTGACCACGGGACCCAGCAATAAGAATAAGCTTCGGTTTGAAGACACTACTGCCCCCATCTTAAGTCACATCCCTGCGGGCACACCCAGGCAGGGCCCCCCTACTTCCAGCGGAGGGCCCAGCCCATGCCCAGCCAAGGCTGCCTTTAGGGGCGTGTTGGTTCCGGCCTCTACTCCTAGCAGCCTCACCTCCGCGGTGGGCACAGCAAGGTGCCGCCTTGCTGTTAGGGCAAGGCCCTTGGCTGGACATAAAACCACTGGGCCATCGACCAAGTCATTCTCCTCCAGGCCGAGATTCATTATTACCTTGGGGTGTAAGAGGAGAAAGTTGGCCTGAGCCAAGAAGTTCGGGGAGGGTCCTCCCAGGCTGGGCCTCGTGTGGACCCTGTTTCGATGTGAAACGGATGTCTTAGCCCTAACCTCTGTAATCCTGGAGCAAACTGGGAACCCAGAGATACAGCATTCCGTTCCCACCCCCGGCCTGCAGTCTTCCCCCCAAAGGTGGATGGTCCCAGCGGTCAGAGTCCTCAGGACAGTAAACAAGAGGCCCTAGCCTCGTCCCCTTCAGTCCTGGAACAAGGGGATACCCTTGTGTTGTCTTCGTAACTTATAATAAAGCTTTGTTCTTGTTCTTTTGCATAATCCTCACGTGTCTGTGATCTGTAGATCAAGTGTGGACAAGCACTGGCTTGTGTTGAGTGGTGACATGGAAAGCCAGACCTGTTTACAGTTTCCTGTGGACCCACGCATAGGGTGTGGAGAATAGCACAATGTGATGGCTACAAGGACTGACCCCTGAATAGTAAAAGTGTGTTTTGAGTTTAAGTGATGCAGCCCAGGATAAAATGAGCCCAAGGTAGGGATAAATAGGGAGGATCATCCTTGTCTGTTGGAATTGCTACTTCTCACCCACCTCTGACTTGGAGGGGGCTAGGTCATCCCGAGTGTACAACAGGAGCCCGCACTCTACACACTAGTCTTTTCTAATGCAGCAAATCTCTTTTTTATTTTCTACTTTTTTACTTTTAGAGTCCTAGGCAAATCACCTACATACATATCTCCCCTAAAGAGTATGGGCTTGGCATCAAACTTTCTGGAATGGGTCAAACAAGGAAAGCTTTAGTTCTAGGATGTGACATCTCCTGGAGCAATCTGTGACACTCTGCTTTAAAAAAAAGCAGAAGGACTCCATGAATACATCTCTTCCCTTTTCCAACAAATAAAGATGAAAGGGAACTATTTGCAGAGGAAAGAAGCAAACGTTCATTTTAATTATAAAAGATTAAAAGACTTCCAGTTTGCGGCGCCTCTTGTCCCTCTGAGGGAGGCACAAGTGCAAATGAACATATCTAGGAGACAAAAACAGACTCACAGGTACAGAGAAAGGACTTACGGTTGACAAGGGGAGGGTGAGGGAGGGAAGGATTGGGGGTTTGGGATTAGAAGGTGGAAACTATTGTACATAGGATGGATAAAAATCAAGGTCCTACTGTATAGCACAGGGAACTATATTCAATATCCTGTGATAAACCATAATGGAAAATAATATGAAAAAGACTATACATGTGTATAACTGAGTCACTTTGCTGTACAGCAGAAATTAAACACAACGTTGTAAATAAGAAAAAAGATAGATATATTTGAACAGGGGAATGACATGTCCCTGACGAGTTCTTTAGCATCTAGAGCAAAGTTTGCAATGAACGAATTCAAATCTTTCCCTAACCCTTTCACATTTAGCTTTTAATTTATAGAACCAAAATACTGAGGAGGATGTGATTGAATGTCTAAATAATTCCCAGCCAGTAAGGCTCCCTTATGCATAAATGACACATCACTAAAATGTAAAACTGTTGTGATTCAAAGGACACCATTAAGAAAGTGAAAAGACAAAAGAAAACGACCTGTTATACATCACAGAATGTCAACTTGAAGGACTGTGGTTTCTCATCAGAAAACATAGAGACCAGAAAAGAATGGAATAACATCTTTAAAGTATTAAAGGAAAAGACCAAACCAGGATATTATATCCTTAAAGCAGGGATATCCGTAAAGACTGAAAGCCAAACAAAAGCCAAAACGAAGGCTGATGGAGATGAGAGAAAACTAAGAGAATTCATCACCAGACAAACTGCTCTAAAAATAGTACATGAAAGGAACTTCTTCAGGCTGAAGTGAAATGACACAAGAAAGAAGTAAGCTTGCAACTTCAGGAACAAAGGAAGGGCAACAACAACGGCACGTATCTGGAAAAACGATCCTCTTACATTATTTTATATATGTATGACTTTTTTTTTTTTTTTTTTTTTTTTGGCCGCGCCTGCGTGGCTTGCGGGATCTTAGTTCCCCTACCAGGGACTGAACCCGGGGCCCCAGCAGTGAAAGTGCTGAGTCCTAACCACTGGACCGCCAGGGAATTCCCTGTATATGTATGAAAGAAGGATACCACAGTCTCCGAGGGTGGCGTTCAAGTCATAGAAAGGTGACCCATATGACAGCTATAACAAAGAGTGGAAGGTAAAAGAATCTATATGGATGTAAGGCTTCTGGATTTTATTGAATTGGTAAAATATGAACTCTAGACTGTGAAACAGTACGTATACATAGTGTTATTCCAAGAACAATTAAAAAATGACAAACTCAGGAAAACTGGATCACCTCAATAGTCCTATATTTAGGAATTGTGGACCAGATAGCTAAAACATTCACATACCTGTTTTGTGAAAAGATTTTCTCTTGGTGAATTGCCTAGGAGTGGGCTTTTGGGTCATATGGTAAGTATGGCCCTCTCAGCCAGCCCTGGCCACCACTTCAGGGGTCACCCCAGCAGGATCTGGGTGGTGTGGGCACTTCCGTTCTTAGCGGCTCTCCCCTCCAGTGCCGCCAGGGGAAAGGGCAGGAGGACGCAGAGGCGCTGCTGCCAAAGCTGCCGCCTCTTGTGGGAGCTGCACAGCCAGCAACCTTGCTCCGCTTTGCTGGGCAGGGACCCCGTCCAGTACGGTTAGTTCCCCCGACAGCACTGGGGCCAGGCCAGGGGAGAAGGGCCAGCTGTCCTGCCAGGAAGCTCATCACCCTCAAGGCAAACACCTCCGACCCTCAGACCCCGGGAGATTCAGAAGCGCTAGACGGTCCAGGCGCGTATCCTCACCTGTGCGCCCCAGGGCGTGACGTGTACTCTGCGCATGCGCCACCCCTCGCTAACCTCTTTATTGCGTCCCGCCGACGCAAGCCCATTGTTCGCTCACAGGTTGCAGGGCTATAAATACCAGCAACAGGCCAAACAGTGCGCACTCTCCTTCTGGCTGACTTGGCAGCCAGAAGGAGAGTGCTCGGCGCCCAGCCTCTATCCAAGGACCGATCTCACCCAAGTCCCCTACGGGCAGTTACTTAGGTCGGCCCTGCCCCTCACCCCCGCCCCGGGCACTGGGGGACCAGCACCTGCCAGGAGGGCTCGGCTGCCCCCAGCCCGCTCCCCGTGCCCACAGACTTCCCGTGGCCGGCCCGGGTCACCCAGCTGTCTATGGCCAGCTATCCACTCGCAGGCCAGCCCACAAGTGTCCAGTGACTCTGCATCTGGGCTTTGCCATAGAGTCTCTGAGACCCCATTCTACCATCCCGCAGGCCTTGCGCTCCTTACTGGGGGTCCATAAGGACCATCTGCAGCCGAGGCCGTCGGAAGAAGGCGGTGATGGGTGCTCTCACCTCCATGATGTTCCGTAGCTCAGTGTCCGCAGTGGACACAGACACTGTCAGTGTGGCGCGGGGGCAGCCAGTGCCGCCCACGACACCCAGCTGTGTCCCAAACTGCAGCACAGAGCAGACGGCGTTGAGGGCCCTGGGAGAGAGCGGGAAAGGGATGGCCAAGCAGGAGGACGTCCCCACAGTCATAGGGGGGAACAACGACCAGAGAAGCGGCCCCGATGGCACCGGGGGCACACGATCTGCATTTAGGCCCCTGGGGGTCACTTTATTCGTGCCCAGGCCTGGACCTCTGCAGAGAAACCTCCACGCCAAGAGGCCAGAAGACAGTTCCAACAGGACACGCCACACCTCCTGTATGAGCTCCTGCCCTAAAAGAAACGCCATCACGAGCTCTTATAGCTCCACCCGAGGTTTCCAGCCCGTGAACAGTAGGAGGGGTCCCGCCATACCGCAAGGGCTGCCCCAGAAGTCCTCAAAAAAAGGGAGCGAGGAGGGCCCTCCGGCGCCCTCTGCAGCTCCGCTGGTTTCCCAGAGGAAAAGCCAGCCTGACAAGGATGCAGAGGCAACAAGAGGGCAGAAACCGGCCTGGAGGAACTGCTCCCCCACATCTGACAGTCCCAGGCCCCAAAGACGCAGGTTTCCTCTGCTGCCGCACAGGCGAGGGGAGCCTCTGAGGCTGCCCTCACCCCCTCAGCTGGGTTTCCGGGTCACCGCCGAAGACCTAGACGCGGAGAAGGAAGCAGCGCTCCGGCGCATCCTCGGAAGCCTGGCTCCTGACTGGCCCGCTCCTGCCGCTGCTGCGGCTTCCCTTGCCTGCTCCATCTCTGGGGGGCCTGATTGGCAGCAGCGAGGAACCCTGTATTTGAAACGGCAAGCTCCAGCCTTCGCCTGGGCTCCAGCACCCCCAGCTAAGCGCAGCCGCGCAGAAGCATCTTCTGGGGGTGGTTCATCCACAAATTCCACCGTGGGCACCCATTTGAAACGGCAGGCTCCAGCCTTCGCCTGTGCTCCAGCACCCCCAGCTAAGCGCAGCCGCGCAGAAGCATCTTTTGGGGGTGGTTCATCCACAAATTCCACCAGGGGCACCCATTTGAAACGGCAAGCTCCAGCCTTCGCCTGTGCTCCAGCACCCCCAGCTAAGCGCAGCCGCGCAGAAGCATCTTCTGGGGGTGCTTCCTCCACAAATTCCACCGTGGGCGCCCATGCCAGCACCTAGCTGGGTGCAGAGCGGCTGCCCAAGATCTGAGCTGCATCTTTTCAGCTCTCAGAATTACGGCAGGAACCAGGGCCCCCCTCCCCTAGCACCACACACAGCAATGGGGGAAGCGTGGGCCTGAACTCCGGGGCCCTCTCCTCACCAGAGCTACCCCCGTGGTGACCACGGGACCCAGCAATAAGAATAAGCTTCGGTTTGAAGACACTACTGCCCCCATCTTAAGTCACATCCCTGCGGGCACACCCAGGCAGGGCCCCCCTACTTCCAGCGGAGGGCCCAGCCCATGCCCAGCCAAGGCTGCCTTTAAGGGCGTGTTGGTTCCGGCCTCTACTCCTAGCAGCCTCACCTCCGCGGTGGGCACAGCAAGGTGCCGCCTTGCTGTTAGGGCAAGGCCCTTGGCTGGACATAAAACCACTGGGCCATCGACCAAGTCATTCTCCTCCAGGCCGAGATTCATTATTACCTTGGGGTGTAAGAGGAGAAAGTTGGCCTGAGCCAAGAAGTTCGGGGAGGGTCCTCCCAGGCTGGGCCTCGTGTGGACCCTGTTTCGATGTGAAACGGATGTCTTAGCCCTAACCTCTGTAATCCTGGAGCAAACTGGGAACCCAGAGATACAGCATTCCGTTCCCACCCCCGGCCTGCAGTCTTCCCCCCAAAGGTGGATGGTCCCAGCGGTCAGAGTCCTCAGGACAGTAAACAAGAGGCCCTAGCCTCGTCCCCTTCAGTCCTGGAACAAGGGGATACCCTTGTGTTGTCTTCGTAACTTATAATAAAGCTTTGTTCTTGTTCTTTTGCATAATCCTCACGTGTCTGTGATCTGTAGATCAAGTGTGGACAAGCACTGGCTTGTGTTGAGTGGTGACATGGAAAGCCAGACCTGTTTACAGTTTCCTGTGGACCCACGCATAGGGTGTGGAGAATAGCACAATGTGATGGCTACAAGGACTGACCCCTGAATAGTAAAAGTGTGTTTTGAGTTTAAGTGATGCAGCCCAGGATAAAATGAGCCCAAGGTAGGGATAAATAGGGAGGATCATCCTTGTCTGTTGGAATTGCTACTTCTCACCCACCTCTGACTTGGAGGGGGCTAGGTCATCCCGAGTGTACAACAGGAGCCCGCACTCTACACACTAGTCTTTTCTAATGCAGCAAATCTCTTTTTTATTTTCTACTTTTTTACTTTTAGAGTCCTAGGCAAATCACCTACATACATATCTCCCCTAAAGAGTATGGGCTTGGCATCAAACTTTCTGGAATGGGTCAAACAAGGAAAGCTTTAGTTCTAGGATGTGACATCTCCTGGAGCAATCTGTGACACTCTGCTTTAAAAAAAAGCAGAAGGACTCCATGAATACATCTCTTCCCTTTTCCAACAAATAAAGATGAAAGGGAACTATTTGCAGAGGAAAGAAGCAAACGTTCATTTTAATTATAAAAGATTAAAAGACTTCCAGTTTGCGGCGCCTCTTGTCCCTCTGAGGGAGGCACAAGTGCAAATGAACATATCTAGGAGACAAAAACAGACTCACAGGTACAGAGAAAGGACTTACGGTTGACAAGGGGAGGGTGAGGGAGGGAAGGATTGGGGGTTTGGGATTAGAAGGTGGAAACTATTGTACATAGGATGGATAAAAATCAAGGTCCTACTGTATAGCACAGGGAACTATATTCAATATCCTGTGATAAACCATAATGGAAAATAATATGAAAAAGACTATACATGTGTATAACTGAGTCACTTTGCTGTACAGCAGAAATTAAACACAACGTTGTAAATAAGAAAAAAGATAGATATATTTGAACAGGGGAATGACATGTCCCTGACGAGTTCTTTAGCATCTAGAGCAAAGTTTGCAATGAACGAATTCAAATCTTTCCCTAACCCTTTCACATTTAGCTTTTAATTTATAGAACCAAAATACTGAGGAGGATGTGATTGAATGTCTAAATAATTCCCAGCCAGTAAGGCTCCCTTATGCATAAATGACACATCACTAAAATGTAAAACTGTTGTGATTCAAAGGACACCATTAAGAAAGTGAAAAGACAAAAGAAAACGACCTGTTATACATCACAGAATGTCAACTTGAAGGACTGTGGTTTCTCATCAGAAAACATAGAGACCAGAAAAGAATGGAATAACATCTTTAAAGTATTAAAGGAAAAGACCAAACCAGGATATTATATCCTTAAAGCAGGGATATCCGTAAAGACTGAAAGCCAAACAAAAGCCAAAACGAAGGCTGATGGAGATGAGAGAAAACTAAGAGAATTCATCACCAGACAAACTGCTCTAAAAATAGTACATGAAAGGAACTTCTTCAGGCTGAAGTGAAATGACACAAGAAAGAAGTAAGCTTGCAACTTCAGGAACAAAGGAAGGGCAACAACAACGGCACGTATCTGGAAAAACGATCCTCTTACATTATTTTATATATGTATGACTTTTTTTTTTTTTTTTTTTTTTTTGGCCGCGCCTGCGTGGCTTGCGGGATCTTAGTTCCCCTACCAGGGACTGAACCCGGGGCCCCAGCAGTGAAAGTGCTGAGTCCTAACCACTGGACCGCCAGGGAATTCCCTGTATATGTATGAAAGAAGGATACCACAGTCTCAGAGGGTGGCGTTCAAGTCATAGAAAGGTGACCCATATGACAGCTATAACAAAGAGTGGAAGGTAAAAGAATCTATATGGATGTAAGGCTTCTGGATTTTATTGAATTGGTAAAATATGAACTCTAGACTGTGAAACAGTACGTATACATAGTGTTATTCCAAGAACAATTAAAAAATGACAAACTCAGGAAAACTGGATCACCTCAATAGTCCTATATTTAGGAATTGTGGACCAGATAGCTAAAACATTCACATACCTGTTTTGTGAAAAGATTTTCTCTTGGTGAATTGCCTAGGAGTGGGCTTTTGGGTCATATGGTAAGTATGGCCCTCTCAGCCAGCCCTGGCCACCACTTCAGGGGTCACCCCAGCAGGATCTGGGTGGTGTGGGCACTTCCGTTCTTAGCGGCTCTCCCCTCCAGTGCCGCCAGGGGAAAGGGCAGGAGGACGCAGAGGCGCTGCTGCCAAAGCTGCCGCCTCTTGTGGGAGCTGCACAGCCAGCAACCTTGCTCCGCTTTGCTGGGCAGGGACCCCGTCCAGTACGGTTAGTTCCCCCGACAGCACTGGGGCCAGGCCAGGGGAGAAGGGCCAGCTGTCCTGCCAGGAAGCTCATCACCCTCAAGGCAAACACCTCCGACCCTCAGACCCCGGGAGATTCAGAAGCGCTAGACGGTCCAGGCGCGTATCCTCACCTGTGCGCCCCAGGGCGTGACGTGTACTCTGCGCATGCGCCACCCCTCGCTAACCTCTTTATTGCGTCCCGCCGACGCAAGCCCATTGTTCGCTCACAGGTTGCAGGGCTATAAATACCAGCAACAGGCCAAACAGTGCGCACTCTCCTTCTGGCTGACTTGGCAGCCAGAAGGAGAGTGCTCGGCGCCCAGCCTCTATCCAAGGACCGATCTCACCCAAGTCCCCTACGGGCAGTTACTTAGGTCGGCCCTGCCCCTCACCCCCGCCCCGGGCACTGGGGGACCAGCACCTGCCAGGAGGGCTCGGCTGCCCCCAGCCCGCTCCCCGTGCCCACAGACTTCCCGTGGCCGGCCCGGGTCACCCAGCTGTCTATGGCCAGCTATCCACTCGCAGGCCAGCCCACAAGTGTCCAGTGACTCTGCATCTGGGCTTTGCCATAGAGTCTCTGAGACCCCATTCTACCATCCCGCAGGCCTTGCGCTCCTTACTGGGGGTCCATAAGGACCATCTGCAGCCGAGGCCGTCGGAAGAAGGCGGTGATGGGTGCTCTCACCTCCATGATGTTCCGTAGCTCAGTGTCCGCAGTGGACACAGACACTGTCAGTGTGGCGCGGGGGCAGCCAGTGCCGCCCACGACACCCAGCTGTGTCCCAAACTGCAGCACAGAGCAGACGGCGTTGAGGGCCCTGGGAGAGAGCGGGAAAGGGATGGCCAAGCAGGAGGACGTCCCCACAGTCATAGGGGGGAACAACGACCAGAGAAGCGGCCCCGATGGCACCGGGGGCACACGATCTGCATTTAGGCCCCTGGGGGTCACTTTATTCGTGCCCAGGCCTGGACCTCTGCAGAGAAACCTCCACGCCAAGAGGCCAGAAGACAGTTCCAACAGGACACGCCACACCTCCTGTATGAGCTCCTGCCCTAAAAGAAACGCCATCACGAGCTCTTATAGCTCCACCCGAGGTTTCCAGCCCGTGAACAGTAGGAGGGGTCCCGCCATACCGCAAGGGCTGCCCCAGAAGTCCTCAAAAAAAGGGAGCGAGGAGGGCCCTCCGGCGCCCTCTGCAGCTCCGCTGGTTTCCCAGAGGAAAAGCCAGCCTGACAAGGATGCAGAGGCAACAAGAGGGCAGAAACCGGCCTGGAGGAACTGCTCCCCCACATCTGACAGTCCCAGGCCCCAAAGACGCAGGTTTCCTCTGCTGCCGCACAGGCGAGGGGAGCCTCTGAGGCTGCCCTCACCCCCTCAGCTGGGTTTCCGGGTCACCGCCGAAGACCTAGACGCGGAGAAGGAAGCAGCGCTCCGGCGCATCCTCGGAAGCCTGGCTCCTGACTGGCCCGCTCCTGCCGCTGCTGCGGCTTCCCTTGCCTGCTCCATCTCTGGGGGGCCTGATTGGCAGCAGCGAGGAACCCTGTATTTGAAACGGCAAGCTCCAGCCTTCGCCTGGGCTCCAGCACCCCCAGCTAAGCGCAGCCGCGCAGAAGCATCTTCTGGGGGTGGTTCATCCACAAATTCCACCGTGGGCACCCATTTGAAACGGCAGGCTCCAGCCTTCGCCTGTGCTCCAGCACCCCCAGCTAAGCGCAGCCGCGCAGAAGCATCTTTTGGGGGTGGTTCATCCACAAATTCCACCAGGGGCACCCATTTGAAACGGCAAGCTCCAGCCTTCGCCTGTGCTCCAGCACCCCCAGCTAAGCGCAGCCGCGCAGAAGCATCTTCTGGGGGTGCTTCCTCCACAAATTCCACCGTGGGCGCCCATGCCAGCACCTAGCTGGGTGCAGAGCGGCTGCCCAAGATCTGAGCTGCATCTTTTCAGCTCTCAGAATTACGGCAGGAACCAGGGCCCCCCTCCCCTAGCACCACACACAGCAATGGGGGAAGCGTGGGCCTGAACTCCGGGGCCCTCTCCTCACCAGAGCTACCCCCGTGGTGACCACGGGACCCAGCAATAAGAATAAGCTTCGGTTTGAAGACACTACTGCCCCCATCTTAAGTCACATCCCTGCGGGCACACCCAGGCAGGGCCCCCCTACTTCCAGCGGAGGGCCCAGCCCATGCCCAGCCAAGGCTGCCTTTAGGGGCGTGTTGGTTCCGGCCTCTACTCCTAGCAGCCTCACCTCCGCGGTGGGCACAGCAAGGTGCCGCCTTGCTGTTAGGGCAAGGCCCTTGGCTGGACATAAAACCACTGGGCCATCGACCAAGTCATTCTCCTCCAGGCCGAGATTCATTATTACCTTGGGGTGTAAGAGGAGAAAGTTGGCCTGAGCCAAGAAGTTCGGGGAGGGTCCTCCCAGGCTGGGCCTCGTGTGGACCCTGTTTCGATGTGAAACGGATGTCTTAGCCCTAACCTCTGTAATCCTGGAGCAAACTGGGAACCCAGAGATACAGCATTCCGTTCCCACCCCCGGCCTGCAGTCTTCCCCCCAAAGGTGGATGGTCCCAGCGGTCAGAGTCCTCAGGACAGTAAACAAGAGGCCCTAGCCTCGTCCCCTTCAGTCCTGGAACAAGGGGATACCCTTGTGTTGTCTTCGTAACTTATAATAAAGCTTTGTTCTTGTTCTTTTGCATAATCCTCACGTGTCTGTGATCTGTAGATCAAGTGTGGACAAGCACTGGCTTGTGTTGAGTGGTGACATGGAAAGCCAGACCTGTTTACAGTTTCCTGTGGACCCACGCATAGGGTGTGGAGAATAGCACAATGTGATGGCTACAAGGACTGACCCCTGAATAGTAAAAGTGTGTTTTGAGTTTAAGTGATGCAGCCCAGGATAAAATGAGCCCAAGGTAGGGATAAATAGGGAGGATCATCCTTGTCTGTTGGAATTGCTACTTCTCACCCACCTCTGACTTGGAGGGGGCTAGGTCATCCCGAGTGTACAACAGGAGCCCGCACTCTACACACTAGTCTTTTCTAATGCAGCAAATCTCTTTTTTATTTTCTACTTTTTTACTTTTAGAGTCCTAGGCAAATCACCTACATACATATCTCCCCTAAAGAGTATGGGCTTGGCATCAAACTTTCTGGAATGGGTCAAACAAGGAAAGCTTTAGTTCTAGGATGTGACATCTCCTGGAGCAATCTGTGACACTCTGCTTTAAAAAAAAGCAGAAGGACTCCATGAATACATCTCTTCCCTTTTCCAACAAATAAAGATGAAAGGGAACTATTTGCAGAGGAAAGAAGCAAACGTTCATTTTAATTATAAAAGATTAAAAGACTTCCAGTTTGCGGCGCCTCTTGTCCCTCTGAGGGAGGCACAAGTGCAAATGAACATATCTAGGAGACAAAAACAGACTCACAGGTACAGAGAAAGGACTTACGGTTGACAAGGGGAGGGTGAGGGAGGGAAGGATTGGGGGTTTGGGATTAGAAGGTGGAAACTATTGTACATAGGATGGATAAAAATCAAGGTCCTACTGTATAGCACAGGGAACTATATTCAATATCCTGTGATAAACCATAATGGAAAATAATATGAAAAAGACTATACATGTGTATAACTGAGTCACTTTGCTGTACAGCAGAAATTAAACACAACGTTGTAAATAAGAAAAAAGATAGATATATTTGAACAGGGGAATGACATGTCCCTGACGAGTTCTTTAGCATCTAGAGCAAAGTTTGCAATGAACGAATTCAAATCTTTCCCTAACCCTTTCACATTTAGCTTTTAATTTATAGAACCAAAATACTGAGGAGGATGTGATTGAATGTCTAAATAATTCCCAGCCAGTAAGACTCCCTTATGCATAAATGACACATCACTAAAATGTAAAACTGTTGTGATTCAAAGGACACCATTAAGAAAGTGAAAAGACAAAAGAAAACGACCTGTTATACATCACAGAATGTCAACTTGAAGGACTGTGGTTTCTCATCAGAAAACATAGAGACCAGAAAAGAATGGAATAACATCTTTAAAGTATTAAAGGAAAAGACCAAACCAGGATATTATATCCTTAAAGCAGGGATATCCGTAAAGACTGAAAGCCAAACAAAAGCCAAAACGAAGGCTGATGGAGATGAGAGAAAACTAAGAGAATTCATCACCAGACAAACTGCTCTAAAAATAGTACATGAAAGGAACTTCTTCAGGCTGAAGTGAAATGACACAAGAAAGAAGTAAGCTTGCAACTTCAGGAACAAAGGAAGGGCAACAACAACGGCACGTATCTGGAAAAACGATCCTCTTACATTATTTTATATATGTATGACTTTTTTTTTTTTTTTTTTTTTTTTTGGCCGCGCCTGTGTGGCTTGCGGGATCTTAGTTCCCCTACCAGGGACTGAACCCGGGGCCCCAGCAGTGAAAGTGCTGAGTCCTAACCACTGGACCGCCAGGGAATTCCCTGTATATGTATGAAAGAAGGATACCACAGTCTCAGAGGGTGGCGTTCAAGTCATAGAAAGGTGACCCATATGACAGCTATAACAAAGAGTGGAAGGTAAAAGAATCTATATGGATGTAAGGCTTCTGGATTTTATTGAATTGGTAAAATATGAACTCTAGACTGTGAAACAGTACGTATACATAGTGTTATTCCAAGAACAATTAAAAAATGACAAACTCAGGAAAACTGGATCACCTCAATAGTCCTATATTTAGGAATTGTGGACCAGATAGCTAAAACATTCACATACCTGTTTTGTGAAAAGATTTTCTCTTGGTGAATTGCCTAGGAGTGGGCTTTTGGGTCATATGGTAAGTATGGCCCTCTCAGCCAGCCCTGGCCACCACTTCAGGGGTCACCCCAGCAGGATCTGGGTGGTGTGGGCACTTCCGTCCTTAGCGGCTCTCCCCTCCAGTGCCGCCAGGGGAAAGGGCAGGAGGACGCAGAGGCGCTGCTGCCAAAGCTGCCGCCTCTTGTGGGAGCTGCACAGCCAGCAACCTTGCTCCGCTTTGCTGGGCAGGGACCCCGTCCAGTACGGTTAGTTCCCCCGACAGCACTGGGGCCAGGCCAGGGGAGAAGGGCCAGCTGTCCTGCCAGGAAGCTCATCACCCTCAAGGCAAACACCTCCGACCCTCAGACCCCGGGAGATTCAGAAGCGCTAGACGGTCCAGGCGCGTATCCTCACCTGTGCGCCCCAGGGCGTGACGTGTACTCTGCGCATGCGCCACCCCTCGCTAACCTCTTTATTGCGTCCCGCCGACGCAAGCCCATTGTTCGCTCACAGGTTGCAGGGCTATAAATACCAGCAACAGGCCAAACAGTGCGCACTCTCCTTTTGGCCGACTTGGCAGCTGAAGGAGAGTGCTCGGCGCCCAGCCTCTATCCAAGGACCGATCTCACCCAAGTCCCCTACGGGCAGTTACTTAGGTCGGCCCTGCCCCTCACCCCCGCCCCGGGCACTGGGGGACCAGCACCTGCCAGGAGGGCTCGGCTGCCCCCAGCCCGCTCCCCGTGCCCACAGACTTCCCGTGGCCGGCCCGGGTCACCCAGCTGTCTATGGCCAGCTATCCACTCGCAGGCCAGCCCACAAGTGTCCAGTGACTCTGCATCTGGGCTTTGCCACAGAGTCTCTGAGACCCCATTCTACCATCCCGCAGGCCCTGCGCTCCTTTCTGGGGGTCCATAAGGACCATCTGCAGCCGAGGCCGTCGGAAGAAGGCGGTGATGGGTGCTCTCACCTCCATGATGTTCCGTAGCTCAGTGTCCGCAGTGGACACAGACACTGTCAGTGTGGCGCGGGGGCAGCCAGTGCCGCCCACGACACCCAGCTGTGTCCCAAACTGCAGCACAGAGCAGACGGCGTTGAGGGCCCTGGGAGAGAGCGGGAAAGGGATGGCCAAGCAGGAGGACGTCCCCACAGTCATAGGGGGGAACAACGACCAGAGAAGCGGCCCCGATGGCACCGGGGGCACACGATCTGCATTTAGGCCCCTGGGGGTCACTTTATTCGTGCCCAGGCCTGGACCTCTGCAGAGAAACCTCCACGCCAAGAGGCCAGAAGACAGTTCCAACAGGACACGCCACACCTCCTGTATGAGCCCCTGCCCTAAAAGAAACGCCATCACGAGCTCGTATAGCTCCACCCGAGGTTTCCCGCCCGTGAACAGTAGGAGGGGTCCCGCCATACCGCACGCAAGGGCTGCCCCAGAAGTCCTCAAAGAAAGGGAGCGAGGAGGGCCCTCCGGCGCCCTCTGCAGCTCCGCTGGTTTCCCAGAGGAAAAGCCAGCCTGACAAGGATGCAGAGGCAACAAGAGGGCAGAAACCGGCCCGGAGGAACTGCTCCCCCACATCTGACAGTCCCAGGCCCCAAAGACGCAGGTTTCCTCTGCTGCCGCACAGGCGAGGGGAGCCTCTGAGGCTGCCCTCACCCCCTCAGCTGGGTTTCCGGGTCACCGCCGAAGACCTAGACGCGGAGAAGGAAGCAGCGCTCCGGCGCATCCTCGGAAGCCTGGCTCCTGACTGGCCCGCTCCTGCCGCTGCTGCGGCTTCCCTTGCCTGCTCCATCTCTGGGGGGCCTGATTGGCAGCAGCGAGGAACCCTGTATTTGAAACGGCAAGCTCCAGCCTTCGCCTGGGCTCCAGCACCCCCAGCTAAGCGCAGCCGCGCAGAAGCATCTTCTGGGGGTGGTTCATCCACAAATTCCACCGTGGGCACCCATTTGAAACGGCAAGCTCCAGCCTTCGCCTGTGCTCCAGCACCCCCAGCTAAGCGCAGCCGCGCAGAAGCATCTTCTGGGGGTGCTTCCTCCACAAATTCCACCGTGGGCGCCCATGCCAGCACCTAGCTGGGTGCAGAGCGGCTGCCCAAGATCTGAGCTGCATCTTTTCAGCTCTCAGAATTACGGCAGGAACCAGGGCCCCCCTCCCCTAGCACCACACACAGCAATGGGGGAAGCGTGGGCCTGAACTCCGGGGCCCTCTCCTCACCAGAGCTACCCCCGTGGTGACCACGGGACCCAGCAATAAGAATAAGCTTCGGTTTGAAGACACTACTGCCCCCATCTTAAGTCACATCCCTGCGGGCACACCCAGGCAGGGCCCCCCTACTTCCAGCGGAGGGCCCAGCCCATGCCCAGCCAAGGCTGCCTTTAGGGGCGTGTTGGTTCCGGCCTCTACTCCTAGCAGCCTCACCTCCGCGGTGGGCACAGCAAGGTGCCGCCTTGCTGTTAGGGCAAGGCCCTTGGCTGGACATAAAACCACTGGGCCATCGACCAAGTCATTCTCCTCCAGGCCGAGATTCATTATTACCTTGGGGTGTAAGAGGAGAAAGTTGGCCTGAGCCAAGAAGTTCGGGGAGGGTCCTCCCAGGCTGGGCCTCGTGTGGACCCTGTTTCGATGTGAAACGGATGTCTTAGCCCTAACCTCTGTAATCCTGGAGCAAACTGGGAACCCAGAGATACAGCATTCCGTTCCCACCCCCGGCCTGCAGTCTTCCCCCCAAAGGTGGATGGTCCCAGCGGTCAGAGTCCTCAGGACAGTAAACAAGAGGCCCTAGCCTCGTCCCCTTCAGTCCTGGAACAAGGGGATACCCTTGTGTTGTCTTCATAACTTATAATAATAAAGCTTTGTTCTTGTTCTTTTGCATAATCCTCACGTGTCTGTGATCTGTAGATCAAGTGTGGACAAGCACTGGCTTGTGTTGAGTGGTGACATGGAAAGCCAGACCTGTTTACAGTTTCCTGTGGACCCACGCATAGGGTGTGGAGAATAGCACAATGTGATGGCTACAAGGACTGACCCCTGAATAGTAAAAGTGTGTTTTGAGTTTAAGTGATGCAGCCCAGGATAAAATGAGCCCAAGGTAGGGATAAATAGGGAGGATCATCCTTGTCTGTTGGAATTGCTACTTCTCACCCACCTCTGACTTGGAGGGGGCTAGGTCATCCCGAGTGTACAACAGGAGCCCGCACTCTACACACTAGTCTTTTCTAATGCAGCAAATCTCTTTTTTATTTTCTACTTTTTTACTTTTAGAGTCCTAGGCAAATCACCTACATACATATCTCCCCTAAAGAGTATGGGCTTGGCATCAAACTTTCTGGAATGGGTCAAACAAGGAAAGCTTTAGTTCTAGGATGTGACATCTCCTGGAGCAATCTGTGACACTCTGCTTTAAAAAAAAGCAGAAGGACTCCATGAATACATCTCTTCCCTTTTCCAACAAATAAAGATGAAAGGGAACTATTTGCAGAGGAAAGAAGCAAACGTTCATTTTAATTATAAAAGATTAAAAGACTTCCAGTTTGCGGCGCCTCTTGTCCCTCTGAGGGAGGCACAAGTGCAAATGAACATATCTAGGAGACAAAAACAGACTCACAGGTACAGAGAAAGGACTTACGGTTGACAAGGGGAGGGTGAGGGAGGGAAGGATTGGGGGTTTGGGATTAGAAGGTGGAAACTATTGTACATAGGATGGATAAAAATCAAGGTCCTACTGTATAGCACAGGGAACTATATTCAATATCCTGTGATAAACCATAATGGAAAATAATATGGAAAAGACTATACATGTGTATAACTGAGTCACATTGCTGTACAGCAGAAATTAAACACAACGTTGTAAATAAGAAAAAAGATAGATATATTTGAACAGGGGAATGACATGTCCCTGACGAGTTCTTTAGCATCTAGAGCAAAGTTTGCAATGAACGAATTCAAATCTTTCCCTAACCCTTTCACATTTAGCTTTTAATTTATAGAACCAAAATACTGAGGAGGATGTGATTGAATGTCTAAATAATTCCCAGCCAGTAAGACTCCCTTATGCATAAATGACACATCACTAAAATGTAAAACTGTTGTGATTCAAAGGACACCATTAAGAAAGTGAAAAGACAAAAGAAAACGACCTGTTATACATCACAGAATGTCAACTTGAAGGACTGTGGTTTCTCATCAGAAAACATAGAGACCAGAAAAGAATGGAATAACATCTTTAAAGTATTAAAGGAAAAGACCAAACCAGGATATTATATCCTTAAAGCAGGGATATCCGTAAAGACTGAAAGCCAAACAAAAGCCAAAACGAAGGCTGATGGAGATGAGAGAAAACTAAGAGAATTCATCACCAGACAAACTGCTCTAAAAATAGTACATGAAAGGAACTTCTTCAGGCTGAAGTGAAATGACACAAGAAAGAAGTAAGCTTGCAACTTCAGGAACAAAGGAAGGGCAACAACAACGGCACGTATCTGGAAAAACGATCCTCTTACATTATTTTATATATGTATGACTTTTTTTTTTTTTTTTTTTTTTTGGCCGCGCCTGCGTGGCTTGCGGGATCTTAGTTCCCCTACCAGGGACTGAACCCGGGGCCCCAGCAGTGAAAGTGCTGAGTCCTAACCACTGGACCGCCAGGGAATTCCCTGTATATGTATGAAAGAAGGATACCACAGTCTCCGAGGGTGGCGTTCAAGTCATAGAAAGGTGACCCATATGACAGCTATAACAAAGAGTGGAAGGTAAAAGAATCTATATGGATGTAAGGCTTCTGGATTTTATTGAATTGGTAAAATATGAACTCTAGACTGTGAAACAGTACGTATACATAGTGTTATTCCAAGAACAATTAAAAAATGACAAACTCAGGAAAACTGGATCACCTCAATAGTCCTATATTTAGGAATTGTGGACCAGATAGCTAAAACATTCACATACCTGTTTTGTGAAAAGATTTTCTCTTGGTGAATTGCCTAGGAGTGGGCTTTTGGGTCATATGGTAAGTATGGCCCTCTCAGCCAGCCCTGGCCACCACTTCAGGGGTCACCCCAGCAGGATCTGGGTGGTGTGGGCACTTCCGTTCTTAGCGGCTCTCCCCTCCAGTGCCGCCAGGGGAAAGGGCAGGAGGACGCAGAGGCGCTGCTGCCAAAGCTGCCGCCTCTTGTGGGAGCTGCACAGCCAGCAACCTTGCTCCGCTTTGCTGGGCAGGGACCCCGTCCAGTACGGTTAGTTCCCCCGACAGCACTGGGGCCAGGCCAGGGGAGAAGGGCCAGCTGTCCTGCCAGGAAGCTCATCACCCTCAAGGCAAACACCTCCGACCCTCAGACCCCGGGAGATTCAGAAGCGCTAGACGGTCCAGGCGCGTATCCTCACCTGTGCGCCCCAGGGCGTGACGTGTACTCTGCGCATGCGCCACCCCTCGCTAACCTCTTTATTGCGTCCCGCCGACGCAAGCCCATTGTTCGCTCACAGGTTGCAGGGCTATAAATACCAGCAACAGGCCAAACAGTGCGCACTCTCCTTCTGGCTGACTTGGCAGCCAGAAGGAGAGTGCTCGGCGCCCAGCCTCTATCCAAGGACCGATCTCACCCAAGTCCCCTACGGGCAGTTACTTAGGTCGGCCCTGCCCCTCACCCCCGCCCCGGGCACTGGGGGACCAGCACCTGCCAGGAGGGCTCGGCTGCCCCCAGCCCGCTCCCCGTGCCCACAGACTTCCCGTGGCCGGCCCGGGTCACCCAGCTGTCTATGGCCAGCTATCCACTCGCAGGCCAGCCCACAAGTGTCCAGTGACTCTGCATCTGGGCTTTGCCATAGAGTCTCTGAGACCCCATTCTACCATCCCGCAGGCCTTGCGCTCCTTACTGGGGGTCCATAAGGACCATCTGCAGCCGAGGCCGTCGGAAGAAGGCGGTGATGGGTGCTCTCACCTCCATGATGTTCCGTAGCTCAGTGTCCGCAGTGGACACAGACACTGTCAGTGTGGCGCGGGGGCAGCCAGTGCCGCCCACGACACCCAGCTGTGTCCCAAACTGCAGCACAGAGCAGACGGCGTTGAGGGCCCTGGGAGAGAGCGGGAAAGGGATGGCCAAGCAGGAGGACGTCCCCACAGTCATAGGGGGGAACAACGACCAGAGAAGCGGCCCCGATGGCACCGGGGGCACACGATCTGCATTTAGGCCCCTGGGGGTCACTTTATTCGTGCCCAGGCCTGGACCTCTGCAGAGAAACCTCCACGCCAAGAGGCCAGAAGACAGTTCCAACAGGACACGCCACACCTCCTGTATGAGCTCCTGCCCTAAAAGAAACGCCATCACGAGCTCTTATAGCTCCACCCGAGGTTTCCAGCCCGTGAACAGTAGGAGGGGTCCCGCCATACCGCAAGGGCTGCCCCAGAAGTCCTCAAAAAAAGGGAGCGAGGAGGGCCCTCCGGCGCCCTCTGCAGCTCCGCTGGTTTCCCAGAGGAAAAGCCAGCCTGACAAGGATGCAGAGGCAACAAGAGGGCAGAAACCGGCCTGGAGGAACTGCTCCCCCACATCTGACAGTCCCAGGCCCCAAAGACGCAGGTTTCCTCTGCTGCCGCACAGGCGAGGGGAGCCTCTGAGGCTGCCCTCACCCCCTCAGCTGGGTTTCCGGGTCACCGCCGAAGACCTAGACGCGGAGAAGGAAGCAGCGCTCCGGCGCATCCTCGGAAGCCTGGCTCCTGACTGGCCCGCTCCTGCCGCTGCTGCGGCTTCCCTTGCCTGCTCCATCTCTGGGGGGCCTGATTGGCAGCAGCGAGGAACCCTGTATTTGAAACGGCAAGCTCCAGCCTTCGCCTGGGCTCCAGCACCCCCAGCTAAGCGCAGCCGCGCAGAAGCATCTTCTGGGGGTGGTTCATCCACAAATTCCACCGTGGGCACCCATTTGAAACGGCAGGCTCCAGCCTTCGCCTGTGCTCCAGCACCCCCAGCTAAGCGCAGCCGCGCAGAAGCATCTTTTGGGGGTGGTTCATCCACAAATTCCACCAGGGGCACCCATTTGAAACGGCAAGCTCCAGCCTTCGCCTGTGCTCCAGCACCCCCAGCTAAGCGCAGCCGCGCAGAAGCATCTTCTGGGGGTGCTTCCTCCACAAATTCCACCGTGGGCGCCCATGCCAGCACCTAGCTGGGTGCAGAGCGGCTGCCCAAGATCTGAGCTGCATCTTTTCAGCTCTCAGAATTACGGCAGGAACCAGGGCCCCCCTCCCCTAGCACCACACACAGCAATGGGGGAAGCGTGGGCCTGAACTCCGGGGCCCTCTCCTCACCAGAGCTACCCCCGTGGTGACCACGGGACCCAGCAATAAGAATAAGCTTCGGTTTGAAGACACTACTGCCCCCATCTTAAGTCACATCCCTGCGGGCACACCCAGGCAGGGCCCCCCTACTTCCAGCGGAGGGCCCAGCCCATGCCCAGCCAAGGCTGCCTTTAGGGGCGTGTTGGTTCCGGCCTCTACTCCTAGCAGCCTCACCTCCGCGGTGGGCACAGCAAGGTGCCGCCTTGCTGTTAGGGCAAGGCCCTTGGCTGGACATAAAACCACTGGGCCATCGACCAAGTCATTCTCCTCCAGGCCGAGATTCATTATTACCTTGGGGTGTAAGAGGAGAAAGTTGGCCTGAGCCAAGAAGTTCGGGGAGGGTCCTCCCAGGCTGGGCCTCGTGTGGACCCTGTTTCGATGTGAAACGGATGTCTTAGCCCTAACCTCTGTAATCCTGGAGCAAACTGGGAACCCAGAGATACAGCATTCCGTTCCCACCCCCGGCCTGCAGTCTTCCCCCCAAAGGTGGATGGTCCCAGCGGTCAGAGTCCTCAGGACAGTAAACAAGAGGCCCTAGCCTCGTCCCCTTCAGTCCTGGAACAAGGGGATACCCTTGTGTTGTCTTCATAACTTATAATAATAAAGCTTTGTTCTTGTTCTTTTGCATAATCCTCACGTGTCTGTGATCTGTAGATCAAGTGTGGACAAGCACTGGCTTGTGTTGAGTGGTGACATGGAAAGCCAGACCTGTTTACAGTTTCCTGTGGACCCACGCATAGGGTGTGGAGAATAGCACAATGTGATGGCTACAAGGACTGACCCCTGAATAGTAAAAGTGTGTTTTGAGTTTAAGTGATGCAGCCCAGGATAAAATGAGCCCAAGGTAGGGATAAATAGGGAGGATCATCCTTGTCTGTTGGAATTGCTACTTCTCACCCACCTCTGACTTGGAGGGGGCTAGGTCATCCCGAGTGTACAACAGGAGCCCGCACTCTACACACTAGTCTTTTCTAATGCAGCAAATCTCTTTTTTATTTTCTACTTTTTTACTTTTAGAGTCCTAGGCAAATCACCTACATACATATCTCCCCTAAAGAGTATGGGCTTGGCATCAAACTTTCTGGAATGGGTCAAACAAGGAAAGCTTTAGTTCTAGGATGTGACATCTCCTGGAGCAATCTGTGACACTCTGCTTTAAAAAAAAGCAGAAGGACTCCATGAATACATCTCTTCCCTTTTCCAACAAATAAAGATGAAAGGGAACTATTTGCAGAGGAAAGAAGCAAACGTTCATTTTAATTATAAAAGATTAAAAGACTTCCAGTTTGCGGCGCCTCTTGTCCCTCTGAGGGAGGCACAAGTGCAAATGAACATATCTAGGAGACAAAAACAGACTCACAGGTACAGAGAAAGGACTTACGGTTGACAAGGGGAGGGTGAGGGAGGGAAGGATTGGGGGTTTGGGATTAGAAGGTGGAAACTATTGTACATAGGATGGATAAAAATCAAGGTCCTACTGTATAGCACAGGGAACTATATTCAATATCCTGTGATAAACCATAATGGAAAATAATATGAAAAAGACTATACATGTGTATAACTGAGTCACTTTGCTGTACAGCAGAAATTAAACACAACGTTGTAAATAAGAAAAAAGATAGATATATTTGAACAGGGGAATGACATGTCCCTGACGAGTTCTTTAGCATCTAGAGCAAAGTTTGCAATGAACGAATTCAAATCTTTCCCTAACCCTTTCACATTTAGCTTTTAATTTATAGAACCAAAATACTGAGGAGGATGTGATTGAATGTCTAAATAATTCCCAGCCAGTAAGGCTCCCTTATGCATAAATGACACATCACTAAAATGTAAAACTGTTGTGATTCAAAGGACACCATTAAGAAAGTGAAAAGACAAAAGAAAACGACCTGTTATACATCACAGAATGTCAACTTGAAGGACTGTGGTTTCTCATCAGAAAACATAGAGACCAGAAAAGAATGGAATAACATCTTTAAAGTATTAAAGGAAAAGACCAAACCAGGATATTATATCCTTAAAGCAGGGATATCCGTAAAGACTGAAAGCCAAACAAAAGCCAAAACGAAGGCTGATGGAGATGAGAGAAAACTAAGAGAATTCATCACCAGACAAACTGCTCTAAAAATAGTACATGAAAGGAACTTCTTCAGGCTGAAGTGAAATGACACAAGAAAGAAGTAAGCTTGCAACTTCAGGAACAAAGGAAGGGCAACAACAACGGCACGTATCTGGAAAAACGATCCTCTTACATTATTTTATATATGTATGACTTTTTTTTTTTTTTTTTTTTTTTTGGCCGCGCCTGCGTGGCTTGCGGGATCTTAGTTCCCCTACCAGGGACTGAACCCGGGGCCCCAGCAGTGAAAGTGCTGAGTCCTAACCACTGGACCGCCAGGGAATTCCCTGTATATGTATGAAAGAAGGATACCACAGTCTCAGAGGGTGGCGTTCAAGTCATAGAAAGGTGACCCATATGACAGCTATAACAAAGAGTGGAAGGTAAAAGAATCTATATGGATGTAAGGCTTCTGGATTTTATTGAATTGGTAAAATATGAACTCTAGACTGTGAAACAGTACGTATACATAGTGTTATTCCAAGAACAATTAAAAAATGACAAACTCAGGAAAACTGGATCACCTCAATAGTCCTATATTTAGGAATTGTGGACCAGATAGCTAAAACATTCACATACCTGTTTTGTGAAAAGATTTTCTCTTGGTGAATTGCCTAGGAGTGGGCTTTTGGGTCATATGGTAAGTATGGCCCTCTCAGCCAGCCCTGGCCACCACTTCAGGGGTCACCCCAGCAGGATCTGGGTGGTGTGGGCACTTCCGTTCTTAGCGGCTCTCCCCTCCAGTGCCGCCAGGGGAAAGGGCAGGAGGACGCAGAGGCGCTGCTGCCAAAGCTGCCGCCTCTTGTGGGAGCTGCACAGCCAGCAACCTTGCTCCGCTTTGCTGGGCAGGGACCCCGTCCAGTACGGTTAGTTCCCCCGACAGCACTGGGGCCAGGCCAGGGGAGAAGGGCCAGCTGTCCTGCCAGGAAGCTCATCACCCTCAAGGCAAACACCTCCGACCCTCAGACCCCGGGAGATTCAGAAGCGCTAGACGGTCCAGGCGCGTATCCTCACCTGTGCGCCCCAGGGCGTGACGTGTACTCTGCGCATGCGCCACCCCTCGCTAACCTCTTTATTGCGTCCCGCCGACGCAAGCCCATTGTTCGCTCACAGGTTGCAGGGCTATAAATACCAGCAACAGGCCAAACAGTGCGCACTCTCCTTCTGGCTGACTTGGCAGCCAGAAGGAGAGTGCTCGGCGCCCAGCCTCTATCCAAGGACCGATCTCACCCAAGTCCCCTACGGGCAGTTACTTAGGTCGGCCCTGCCCCTCACCCCCGCCCCGGGCACTGGGGGACCAGCACCTGCCAGGAGGGCTCGGCTGCCCCCAGCCCGCTCCCCGTGCCCACAGACTTCCCGTGGCCGGCCCGGGTCACCCAGCTGTCTATGGCCAGCTATCCACTCGCAGGCCAGCCCACAAGTGTCCAGTGACTCTGCATCTGGGCTTTGCCATAGAGTCTCTGAGACCCCATTCTACCATCCCGCAGGCCTTGCGCTCCTTACTGGGGGTCCATAAGGACCATCTGCAGCCGAGGCCGTCGGAAGAAGGCGGTGATGGGTGCTCTCACCTCCATGATGTTCCGTAGCTCAGTGTCCGCAGTGGACACAGACACTGTCAGTGTGGCGCGGGGGCAGCCAGTGCCGCCCACGACACCCAGCTGTGTCCCAAACTGCAGCACAGAGCAGACGGCGTTGAGGGCCCTGGGAGAGAGCGGGAAAGGGATGGCCAAGCAGGAGGACGTCCCCACAGTCATAGGGGGGAACAACGACCAGAGAAGCGGCCCCGATGGCACCGGGGGCACACGATCTGCATTTAGGCCCCTGGGGGTCACTTTATTCGTGCCCAGGCCTGGACCTCTGCAGAGAAACCTCCACGCCAAGAGGCCAGAAGACAGTTCCAACAGGACACGCCACACCTCCTGTATGAGCTCCTGCCCTAAAAGAAACGCCATCACGAGCTCTTATAGCTCCACCCGAGGTTTCCAGCCCGTGAACAGTAGGAGGGGTCCCGCCATACCGCAAGGGCTGCCCCAGAAGTCCTCAAAAAAAGGGAGCGAGGAGGGCCCTCCGGCGCCCTCTGCAGCTCCGCTGGTTTCCCAGAGGAAAAGCCAGCCTGACAAGGATGCAGAGGCAACAAGAGGGCAGAAACCGGCCTGGAGGAACTGCTCCCCCACATCTGACAGTCCCAGGCCCCAAAGACGCAGGTTTCCTCTGCTGCCGCACAGGCGAGGGGAGCCTCTGAGGCTGCCCTCACCCCCTCAGCTGGGTTTCCGGGTCACCGCCGAAGACCTAGACGCGGAGAAGGAAGCAGCGCTCCGGCGCATCCTCGGAAGCCTGGCTCCTGACTGGCCCGCTCCTGCCGCTGCTGCGGCTTCCCTTGCCTGCTCCATCTCTGGGGGGCCTGATTGGCAGCAGCGAGGAACCCTGTATTTGAAACGGCAAGCTCCAGCCTTCGCCTGGGCTCCAGCACCCCCAGCTAAGCGCAGCCGCGCAGAAGCATCTTCTGGGGGTGGTTCATCCACAAATTCCACCGTGGGCACCCATTTGAAACGGCAGGCTCCAGCCTTCGCCTGTGCTCCAGCACCCCCAGCTAAGCGCAGCCGCGCAGAAGCATCTTTTGGGGGTGGTTCATCCACAAATTCCACCAGGGGCACCCATTTGAAACGGCAAGCTCCAGCCTTCGCCTGTGCTCCAGCACCCCCAGCTAAGCGCAGCCGCGCAGAAGCATCTTCTGGGGGTGCTTCCTCCACAAATTCCACCGTGGGCGCCCATGCCAGCACCTAGCTGGGTGCAGAGCGGCTGCCCAAGATCTGAGCTGCATCTTTTCAGCTCTCAGAATTACGGCAGGAACCAGGGCCCCCCTCCCCTAGCACCACACACAGCAATGGGGGAAGCGTGGGCCTGAACTCCGGGGCCCTCTCCTCACCAGAGCTACCCCCGTGGTGACCACGGGACCCAGCAATAAGAATAAGCTTCGGTTTGAAGACACTACTGCCCCCATCTTAAGTCACATCCCTGCGGGCACACCCAGGCAGGGCCCCCCTACTTCCAGCGGAGGGCCCAGCCCATGCCCAGCCAAGGCTGCCTTTAAGGGCGTGTTGGTTCCGGCCTCTACTCCTAGCAGCCTCACCTCCGCGGTGGGCACAGCAAGGTGCCGCCTTGCTGTTAGGGCAAGGCCCTTGGCTGGACATAAAACCACTGGGCCATCGACCAAGTCATTCTCCTCCAGGCCGAGATTCATTATTACCTTGGGGTGTAAGAGGAGAAAGTTGGCCTGAGCCAAGAAGTTCGGGGAGGGTCCTCCCAGGCTGGGCCTCGTGTGGACCCTGTTTCGATGTGAAACGGATGTCTTAGCCCTAACCTCTGTAATCCTGGAGCAAACTGGGAACCCAGAGATACAGCATTCCGTTCCCACCCCCGGCCTGCAGTCTTCCCCCCAAAGGTGGATGGTCCCAGCGGTCAGAGTCCTCAGGACAGTAAACAAGAGGCCCTAGCCTCGTCCCCTTCAGTCCTGGAACAAGGGGATACCCTTGTGTTGTCTTCGTAACTTATAATAATAAAGCTTTGTTCTTGTTCTTTTGCATAATCCTCACGTGTCTGTGATCTGTAGATCAAGTGTGGACAAGCACTGGCTTGTGTTGAGTGGTGACATGGAAAGCCAGACCTGTTTACAGTTTCCTGTGGACCCACGCATAGGGTGTGGAGAATAGCACAATGTGATGGCTACAAGGACTGACCCCTGAATAGTAAAAGTGTGTTTTGAGTTTAAGTGATGCAGCCCAGGATAAAATGAGCCCAAGGTAGGGATAAATAGGGAGGATCATCCTTGTCTGTTGGAATTGCTACTTCTCACCCACCTCTGACTTGGAGGGGGCTAGGTCATCCCGAGTGTACAACAGGAGCCCGCACTCTACACACTAGTCTTTTCTAATGCAGCAAATCTCTTTTTTATTTTCTACTTTTTTACTTTTAGAGTCCTAGGCAAATCACCTACATACATATCTCCCCTAAAGAGTATGGGCTTGGCATCAAACTTTCTGGAATGGGTCAAACAAGGAAAGCTTTAGTTCTAGGATGTGACATCTCCTGGAGCAATCTGTGACACTCTGCTTTAAAAAAAAGCAGAAGGACTCCATGAATACATCTCTTCCCTTTTCCAACAAATAAAGATGAAAGGGAACTATTTGCAGAGGAAAGAAGCAAACGTTCATTTTAATTATAAAAGATTAAAAGACTTCCAGTTTGCGGCGCCTCTTGTCCCTCTGAGGGAGGCACAAGTGCAAATGAACATATCTAGGAGACAAAAACAGACTCACAGGTACAGAGAAAGGACTTACGGTTGACAAGGGGAGGGTGAGGGAGGGAAGGATTGGGGGTTTGGGATTAGAAGGTGGAAACTATTGTACATAGGATGGATAAAAATCAAGGTCCTACTGTATAGCACAGGGAACTATATTCAATATCCTGTGATAAACCATAATGGAAAATAATATGAAAAAGACTATACATGTGTATAACTGAGTCACTTTGCTGTACAGCAGAAATTAAACACAACGTTGTAAATAAGAAAAAAGATAGATATATTTGAACAGGGGAATGACATGTCCCTGACGAGTTCTTTAGCATCTAGAGCAAAGTTTGCAATGAACGAATTCAAATCTTTCCCTAACCCTTTCACATTTAGCTTTTAATTTATAGAACCAAAATACTGAGGAGGATGTGATTGAATGTCTAAATAATTCCCAGCCAGTAAGGCTCCCTTATGCATAAATGACACATCACTAAAATGTAAAACTGTTGTGATTCAAAGGACACCATTAAGAAAGTGAAAAGACAAAAGAAAACGACCTGTTATACATCACAGAATGTCAACTTGAAGGACTGTGGTTTCTCATCAGAAAACATAGAGACCAGAAAAGAATGGAATAACATCTTTAAAGTATTAAAGGAAAAGACCAAACCAGGATATTATATCCTTAAAGCAGGGATATCCGTAAAGACTGAAAGCCAAACAAAAGCCAAAACGAAGGCTGATGGAGATGAGAGAAAACTAAGAGAATTCATCACCAGACAAACTGCTCTAAAAATAGTACATGAAAGGAACTTCTTCAGGCTGAAGTGAAATGACACAAGAAAGAAGTAAGCTTGCAACTTCAGGAACAAAGGAAGGGCAACAACAACGGCACGTATCTGGAAAAACGATCCTCTTACATTATTTTATATATGTATGACTTTTTTTTTTTTTTTTTTTTTTTTGGCCGCGCCTGCGTGGCTTGCGGGATCTTAGTTCCCCTACCAGGGACTGAACCCGGGGCCCCAGCAGTGAAAGTGCTGAGTCCTAACCACTGGACCACCAGGGAATTCCCTGTATATGTATGAAAGAAGGATACCACAGTCTCCGAGGGTGGCGTTCAAGTCATAGAAAGGTGACCCATATGACAGCTATAACAAAGAGTGGAAGGTAAAAGAATCTATATGGATGTAAGGCTTCTGGATTTTATTGAATTGGTAAAATATGAACTCTAGACTGTGAAACAGTACGTATACATAGTGTTATTCCAAGAACAATTAAAAAATGACAAACTCAGGAAAACTGGATCACCTCAATAGTCCTATATTTAGGAATTGTGGACCAGATAGCTAAAACATTCACATACCTGTTTTGTGAAAAGATTTTCTCTTGGTGAATTGCCTAGGAGTGGGCTTTTGGGTCATATGGTAAGTATGGCCCTCTCAGCCAGCCCTGGCCACCACTTCAGGGGTCACCCCAGCAGGATCTGGGTGGTGTGGGCACTTCCGTTCTTAGCGGCTCTCCCCTCCAGTGCCGCCAGGGGAAAGGGCAGGAGGACGCAGAGGCGCTGCTGCCAAAGCTGCCGCCTCTTGTGGGAGCTGCACAGCCAGCAACCTTGCTCCGCTTTGCTGGGCAGGGACCCCGTCCAGTACGGTTAGTTCCCCCGACAGCACTGGGGCCAGGCCAGGGGAGAAGGGCCAGCTGTCCTGCCAGGAAGCTCATCACCCTCAAGGCAAACACCTCCGACCCTCAGACCCCGGGAGATTCAGAAGCGCTAGACGGTCCAGGCGCGTATCCTCACCTGTGCGCCCCAGGGCGTGACGTGTACTCTGCGCATGCGCCACCCCTCGCTAACCTCTTTATTGCGTCCCGCCGACGCAAGCCCATTGTTCGCTCACAGGTTGCAGGGCTATAAATACCAGCAACAGGCCAAACAGTGCGCACTCTCCTTCTGGCTGACTTGGCAGCCAGAAGGAGAGTGCTCGGCGCCCAGCCTCTATCCAAGGACCGATCTCACCCAAGTCCCCTACGGGCAGTTACTTAGGTCGGCCCTGCCCCTCACCCCCGCCCCGGGCACTGGGGGACCAGCACCTGCCAGGAGGGCTCGGCTGCCCCCAGCCCGCTCCCCGTGCCCACAGACTTCCCGTGGCCGGCCCGGGTCACCCAGCTGTCTATGGCCAGCTATCCACTCGCAGGCCAGCCCACAAGTGTCCAGTGACTCTGCATCTGGGCTTTGCCATAGAGTCTCTGAGACCCCATTCTACCATCCCGCAGGCCTTGCGCTCCTTACTGGGGGTCCATAAGGACCATCTGCAGCCGAGGCCGTCGGAAGAAGGCGGTGATGGGTGCTCTCACCTCCATGATGTTCCGTAGCTCAGTGTCCGCAGTGGACACAGACACTGTCAGTGTGGCGCGGGGGCAGCCAGTGCCGCCCACGACACCCAGCTGTGTCCCAAACTGCAGCACAGAGCAGACGGCGTTGAGGGCCCTGGGAGAGAGCGGGAAAGGGATGGCCAAGCAGGAGGACGTCCCCACAGTCATAGGGGGGAACAACGACCAGAGAAGCGGCCCCGATGGCACCGGGGGCACACGATCTGCATTTAGGCCCCTGGGGGTCACTTTATTCGTGCCCAGGCCTGGACCTCTGCAGAGAAACCTCCACGCCAAGAGGCCAGAAGACAGTTCCAACAGGACACGCCACACCTCCTGTATGAGCTCCTGCCCTAAAAGAAACGCCATCACGAGCTCTTATAGCTCCACCCGAGGTTTCCAGCCCGTGAACAGTAGGAGGGGTCCCGCCATACCGCAAGGGCTGCCCCAGAAGTCCTCAAAAAAAGGGAGCGAGGAGGGCCCTCCGGCGCCCTCTGCAGCTCCGCTGGTTTCCCAGAGGAAAAGCCAGCCTGACAAGGATGCAGAGGCAACAAGAGGGCAGAAACCGGCCTGGAGGAACTGCTCCCCCACATCTGACAGTCCCAGGCCCCAAAGACGCAGGTTTCCTCTGCTGCCGCACAGGCGAGGGGAGCCTCTGAGGCTGCCCTCACCCCCTCAGCTGGGTTTCCGGGTCACCGCCGAAGACCTAGACGCGGAGAAGGAAGCAGCGCTCCGGCGCATCCTCGGAAGCCTGGCTCCTGACTGGCCCGCTCCTGCCGCTGCTGCGGCTTCCCTTGCCTGCTCCATCTCTGGGGGGCCTGATTGGCAGCAGCGAGGAACCCTGTATTTGAAACGGCAAGCTCCAGCCTTCGCCTGGGCTCCAGCACCCCCAGCTAAGCGCAGCCGCGCAGAAGCATCTTCTGGGGGTGGTTCATCCACAAATTCCACCGTGGGCACCCATTTGAAACGGCAGGCTCCAGCCTTCGCCTGTGCTCCAGCACCCCCAGCTAAGCGCAGCCGCGCAGAAGCATCTTTTGGGGGTGGTTCATCCACAAATTCCACCAGGGGCACCCATTTGAAACGGCAAGCTCCAGCCTTCGCCTGTGCTCCAGCACCCCCAGCTAAGCGCAGCCGCGCAGAAGCATCTTCTGGGGGTGCTTCCTCCACAAATTCCACCGTGGGCGCCCATGCCAGCACCTAGCTGGGTGCAGAGCGGCTGCCCAAGATCTGAGCTGCATCTTTTCAGCTCTCAGAATTACGGCAGGAACCAGGGCCCCCCTCCCCTAGCACCACACACAGCAATGGGGGAAGCGTGGGCCTGAACTCCGGGGCCCTCTCCTCACCAGAGCTACCCCCGTGGTGACCACAGGACCCAGCAATAAGAATAAGCTTCGGTTTGAAGACACTACTGCCCCCATCTTAAGTCACATCCCTGCGGGCACACCCAGGCAGGGCCCCCCTACTTCCAGCGGAGGGCCCAGCCCATGCCCAGCCAAGGCTGCCTTTAGGGGCGTGTTGGTTCCGGCCTCTACTCCTAGCAGCCTCACCTCCGCGGTGGGCACAGCAAGGTGCCGCCTTGCTGTTAGGGCAAGGCCCTTGGCTGGACATAAAACCACTGGGCCATCGACCAAGTCATTCTCCTCCAGGCCGAGATTCATTATTACCTTGGGGTGTAAGAGGAGAAAGTTGGCCTGAGCCAAGAAGTTCGGGGAGGGTCCTCCCAGGCTGGGCCTCGTGTGGACCCTGTTTCGATGTGAAACGGATGTCTTAGCCCTAACCTCTGTAATCCTGGAGCAAACTGGGAACCCAGAGATACAGCATTCCGTTCCCACCCCCGGCCTGCAGTCTTCCCCCCAAAGGTGGATGGTCCCAGCGGTCAGAGTCCTCAGGACAGTAAACAAGAGGCCCTAGCCTCGTCCCCTTCAGTCCTGGAACAAGGGGATACCCTTGTGTTGTCTTCATAACTTATAATAAAGCTTTGTTCTTGTTCTTTTGCATAATCCTCACGTGTCTGTGATCTGTAGATCAAGTGTGGACAAGCACTGGCTTGTGTTGAGTGGTGACATGGAAAGCCAGACCTGTTTACAGTTTCCTGTGGACCCACGCATAGGGTGTGGAGAATAGCACAATGTGATGGCTACAAGGACTGACCCCTGAATAGTAAAAGTGTGTTTTGAGTTTAAGTGATGCAGCCCAGGATAAAATGAGCCCAAGGTAGGGATAAATAGGGAGGATCATCCTTGTCTGTTGGAATTGCTACTTCTCACCCACCTCTGACTTGGAGGGGGCTAGGTCATCCCGAGTGTACAACAGGAGCCCGCACTCTACACACTAGTCTTTTCTAATGCAGCAAATCTCTTTTTTATTTTCTACTTTTTTACTTTTAGAGTCCTAGGCAAATCACCTACATACATATCTCCCCTAAAGAGTATGGGCTTGGCATCAAACTTTCTGGAATGGGTCAAACAAGGAAAGCTTTAGTTCTAGGATGTGACATCTCCTGGAGCAATCTGTGACACTCTGCTTTAAAAAAAAGCAGAAGGACTCCATGAATACATCTCTTCCCTTTTCCAACAAATAAAGATGAAAGGGAACTATTTGCAGAGGAAAGAAGCAAACGTTCATTTTAATTATAAAAGATTAAAAGACTTCCAGTTTGCGGCGCCTCTTGTCCCTCTGAGGGAGGCACAAGTGCAAATGAACATATCTAGGAGACAAAAACAGACTCACAGGTACAGAGAAAGGACTTACGGTTGACAAGGGGAGGGTGAGGGAGGGAAGGATTGGGGGTTTGGGATTAGAAGGTGGAAACTATTGTACATAGGATGGATAAAAATCAAGGTCCTACTGTATAGCACAGGGAACTATATTCAATATCCTGTGATAAACCATAATGGAAAATAATATGGAAAAGACTATACATGTGTATAACTGAGTCACTTTGCTGTACAGCAGAAATTAAACACAACGTTGTAAATAAGAAAAAAGATAGATATATTTGAACAGGGGAATGACATGTCCCTGACGAGTTCTTTAGCATCTAGAGCAAAGTTTGCAATGAACGAATTCAAATCTTTCCCTAACCCTTTCACATTTAGCTTTTAATTTATAGAACCAAAATACTGAGGAGGATGTGATTGAATGTCTAAATAATTCCCAGCCAGTAAGACTCCCTTATGCATAAATGACACATCACTAAAATGTAAAACTGTTGTGATTCAAAGGACACCATTAAGAAAGTGAAAAGACAAAAGAAAACGACCTGTTATACATCACAGAATGTCAACTTGAAGGACTGTGGTTTCTCATCAGAAAACATAGAGACCAGAAAAGAATGGAATAACATCTTTAAAGTATTAAAGGAAAAGACCAAACCAGGATATTATATCCTTAAAGCAGGGATATCCGTAAAGACTGAAAGCCAAACAAAAGCCAAAACGAAGGCTGATGGAGATGAGAGAAAACTAAGAGAATTCATCACCAGACAAACTGCTCTAAAAATAGTACATGAAAGGAACTTCTTCAGGCTGAAGTGAAATGACACAAGAAAGAAGTAAGCTTGCAACTTCAGGAACAAAGGAAGGGCAACAACAACGGCACGTATCTGGAAAAACGATCCTCTTACATTATTTTATATATGTATGACTTTTTTTTTTTTTTTTTTTTTTGGCCGCGCCTGCGTGGCTTGCAGGATCTTAGTTCCCCTACCAGGGACTGAACCCGGGGCCCCAGCAGTGAAAGTGCTGAGTCCTAACCACTGGACCGCCAGGGAATTCCCTGTATATGTATGAAAGAAGGATACCACAGTCTCCGAGGGTGGCGTTCAAGTCATAGAAAGGTGACCCATATGACAGCTATAACAAAGAGTGGAAGGTAAAAGAATCTATATGGATGTAAGGCTTCTGGATTTTATTGAATTGGTAAAATATGAACTCTAGACTGTGAAACAGTACGTATACATAGTGTTATTCCAAGAACAATTAAAAAATGACAAACTCAGGAAAACTGGATCACCTCAATAGTCCTATATTTAGGAATTGTGGACCAGATAGCTAAAACATTCACATACCTGTTTTGTGAAAAGATTTTCTCTTGGTGAATTGCCTAGGAGTGGGCTTTTGGGTCATATGGTAAGTATGGCCCTCTCAGCCAGCCCTGGCCACCACTTCAGGGGTCACCCCAGCAGGATCTGGGTGGTGTGGGCACTTCCGTTCTTAGCGGCTCTCCCCTCCAGTGCCGCCAGGGGAAAGGGCAGGAGGACGCAGAGGCGCTGCTGCCAAAGCTGCCGCCTCTTGTGGGAGCTGCACAGCCAGCAACCTTGCTCCGCTTTGCTGGGCAGGGACCCCGTCCAGTACGGTTAGTTCCCCCGACAGCACTGGGGCCAGGCCAGGGGAGAAGGGCCAGCTGTCCTGCCAGGAAGCTCATCACCCTCAAGGCAAACACCTCCGACCCTCAGACCCCGGGAGATTCAGAAGCGCTAGACGGTCCAGGCGCGTATCCTCACCTGTGCGCCCCAGGGCGTGACGTGTACTCTGCGCATGCGCCACCCCTCGCTAACCTCTTTATTGCGTCCCGCCGACGCAAGCCCATTGTTCGCTCACAGGTTGCAGGGCTATAAATACCAGCAACAGGCCAAACAGTGCGCACTCTCCTTCTGGCTGACTTGGCAGCCAGAAGGAGAGTGCTCGGCGCCCAGCCTCTATCCAAGGACCGATCTCACCCAAGTCCCCTACGGGCAGTTACTTAGGTCGGCCCTGCCCCTCACCCCCGCCCCGGGCACTGGGGGACCAGCACCTGCCAGGAGGGCTCGGCTGCCCCCAGCCCGCTCCCCGTGCCCACAGACTTCCCGTGGCCGGCCCGGGTCACCCAGCTGTCTATGGCCAGCTATCCACTCGCAGGCCAGCCCACAAGTGTCCAGTGACTCTGCATCTGGGCTTTGCCACAGAGTCTCTGAGACCCCATTCTACCATCCCGCAGGCCCTGCGCTCCTTTCTGGGGGTCCATAAGGACCATCTGCAGCCGAGGCCGTCGGAAGAAGGCGGTGATGGGTGCTCTCACCTCCATGATGTTCCGTAGCTCAGTGTCCGCAGTGGACACAGACACTGTCAGTGTGGCGCGGGGGCAGCCAGTGCCGCCCACGACACCCAGCTGTGTCCCAAACTGCAGCACAGAGCAGACGGCGTTGAGGGCCCTGGGAGAGAGCGGGAAAGGGATGGCCAAGCAGGAGGACGTCCCCACAGTCATAGGGGGGAACAACGACCAGAGAAGCGGCCCCGATGGCACCGGGGGCACACGATCTGCATTTAGGCCCCTGGGGGTCACTTTATTCGTGCCCAGGCCTGGACCTCTGCAGAGAAACCTCCACGCCAAGAGGCCAGAAGACAGTTCCAACAGGACACGCCACACCTCCTGTATGAGCTCCTGCCCTAAAAGAAACGCCATCACGAGCTCGTATAGCTCCACCCGAGGTTTCCCGCCCGTGAACAGTAGGAGGGGTCCCGCCATACCGCACGCAAGGGCTGCCCCAGAAGTCCTCAAAGAAAGGGAGCGAGGAGGGCCCTCCGGCGCCCTCTGCAGCTCCGCTGGTTTCCCAGAGGAAAAGCCAGCCTGACAAGGATGCAGAGGCAACAAGAGGGCAGAAACCGGCCCGGAGGAACTGCTCCCCCACATCTGACAGTCCCAGGCCCCAAAGACGCAGGTTTCCTCTGCTGCCGCACAGGCGAGGGGAGCCTCTGAGGCTGCCCTCACCCCCTCAGCTGGGTTTCCGGGTCACCGCCGAAGACCTAGACGCGGAGAAGGAAGCAGCGCTCCGGCGCATCCTCGGAAGCCTGGCTCCTGACTGGCCCGCTCCTGCCGCTGCTGCGGCTTCCCTTGCCTGCTCCATCTCTGGGGGGCCTGATTGGCAGCAGCGAGGAACCCTGTATTTGAAACGGCAAGCTCCAGCCTTCGCCTGGGCTCCAGCACCCCCAGCTAAGCGCAGCCGCGCAGAAGCATCTTCTGGGGGTGGTTCATCCACAAATTCCACCGTGGGCACCCATTTGAAACGGCAGGCTCCAGCCTTCGCCTGTGCTCCAGCACCCCCAGCTAAGCGCAGCCGCGCAGAAGCATCTTTTGGGGGTGGTTCATCCACAAATTCCACCATGGGCACCCATTTGAAACGGCAAGCTCCAGCCTTCGCCTGTGCTCCAGCACCCCCAGCTAACCGCAGCCGCGCAGAAGCATCTTCTGGGGGTGCTTCCTCCACAAATTCCACCGTGGGCGCCCATGCCAGCACCTAGCTGGGTGCAGAGCGGCTGCCCAAGATCTGAGCTGCATCTTTTCAGCTCTCAGAATTACGGCAGGAACCAGGGCCCCCCTCCCCTAGCACCACACACAGCAATGGGGGAAGCGTGGGCCTGAACTCCGGGGCCCTCTCCTCACCAGAGCTACCCCCGTGGTGACCACGGGACCCAGCAATAAGAATAAGCTTCGGTTTGAAGACACTACTGCCCCCATCTTAAGTCACATCCCTGCGGGCACACCCAGGCAGGGCCCCCCTACTTCCAGCGGAGGGCCCAGCCCATGCCCAGCCAAGGCTGCCTTTAGGGGCGTGTTGGTTCCGGCCTCTACTCCTAGCAGCCTCACCTCCGCGGTGGGCACAGCAAGGTGCCGCCTTGCTGTTAGGGCAAGGCCCTTGGCTGGACATAAAACCACTGGGCCATCGACCAAGTCATTCTCCTCCAGGCCGAGATTCATTATTACCTTGGGGTGTAAGAGGAGAAAGTTGGCCTGAGCCAAGAAGTTCGGGGAGGGTCCTCCCAGGCTGGGCCTCGTGTGGACCCTGTTTCGATGTGAAACGGATGTCTTAGCCCTAACCTCTGTAATCCTGGAGCAAACTGGGAACCCAGAGATACAGCATTCCGTTCCCACCCCCGGCCTGCAGTCTTCCCCCCAAAGGTGGATGGTCCCAGCGGTCAGAGTCCTCAGGACAGTAAACAAGAGGCCCTAGCCTCGTCCCCTTCAGTCCTGGAACAAGGGGATACCCTTGTGTTGTCTTCATAACTTATAATAATAAAGCTTTGTTCTTGTTCTTTTGCATAATCCTCACGTGTCTGTGATCTGTAGATCAAGTGTGGACAAGCACTGGCTTGTGTTGAGTGGTGACATGGAAAGCCAGACCTGTTTACAGTTTCCTGTGGACCCACGCATAGGGTGTGGAGAATAGCACAATGTGATGGCTACAAGGACTGACCCCTGAATAGTAAAAGTGTGTTTTGAGTTTAAGTGATGCAGCCCAGGATAAAATGAGCCCAAGGTAGGGATAAATAGGGAGGATCATCCTTGTCTGTTGGAATTGCTACTTCTCACCCACCTCTGACTTGGAGGGGGCTAGGTCATCCCGAGTGTACAACAGGAGCCCGCACTCTACACACTAGTCTTTTCTAATGCAGCAAATCTCTTTTTTATTTTCTACTTTTTTACTTTTAGAGTCCTAGGCAAATCACCTACATACATATCTCCCCTAAAGAGTATGGGCTTGGCATCAAACTTTCTGGAATGGGTCAAACAAGGAAAGCTTTAGTTCTAGGATGTGACATCTCCTGGAGCAATCTGTGACACTCTGCTTTAAAAAAAAGCAGAAGGACTCCATGAATACATCTCTTCCCTTTTCCAACAAATAAAGATGAAAGGGAACTATTTGCAGAGGAAAGAAGCAAACGTTCATTTTAATTATAAAAGATTAAAAGACTTCCAGTTTGCGGCGCCTCTTGTCCCTCTGAGGGAGGCACAAGTGCAAATGAACATATCTAGGAGACAAAAACAGACTCACAGGTACAGAGAAAGGACTTACGGTTGACAAGGGGAGGGTGAGGGAGGGAAGGATTGGGGGTTTGGGATTAGAAGGTGGAAACTATTGTACATAGGATGGATAAAAATCAAGGTCCTACTGTATAGCACAGGGAACTATATTCAATATCCTGTGATAAACCATAATGGAAAATAATATGAAAAAGACTATACATGTGTATAACTGAGTCACTTTGCTGTACAGCAGAAATTAAACACAACGTTGTAAATAAGAAAAAAGATAGATATATTTGAACAGGGGAATGACATGTCCCTGACGAGTTCTTTAGCATCTAGAGCAAAGTTTGCAATGAACGAATTCAAATCTTTCCCTAACCCTTTCACATTTAGCTTTTAATTTATAGAACCAAAATACTGAGGAGGATGTGATTGAATGTCTAAATAATTCCCAGCCAGCAAGGCTCCCTTATGCATAAATGACACATCACTAAAATGTAAAACTGTTGTGATTCAAAGGACACCATTAAGAAAGTGAAAAGACAAAAGAAAACGACCTGTTATACATCACAGAATGTCAACTTGAAGGACTGTGGTTTCTCATCAGAAAACATAGAGACCAGAAAAGAATGGAATAACATCTTTAAAGTATTAAAGGAAAAGACCAAACCAGGATATTATATCCTTAAAGCAGGGATATCCGTAAAGACTGAAAGCCAAACAAAAGCCAAAACGAAGGCTGATGGAGATGAGAGAAAACTAAGAGAATTCATCACCAGACAAACTGCTCTAAAAATAGTACATGAAAGGAACTTCTTCAGGCTGAAGTGAAATGACACAAGAAAGAAGTAAGCTTGCAACTTCAGGAACAAAGGAAGGGCAACAACAACGGCACGTATCTGGAAAAACGATCCTCTTACATTATTTTATATATGTATGACTTTTTTTTTTTTTTTTTTTTTTTTGGCCGCGCCTGCGTGGCTTGCGGGATCTTAGTTCCCCTACCAGGGACTGAACCCGGGGCCCCAGCAGTGAAAGTGCTGAGTCCTAACCACTGGACCGCCAGGGAATTCCCTGTATATGTATGAAAGAAGGATACCACAGTCTCAGAGGGTGGCGTTCAAGTCATAGAAAGGTGACCCATATGACAGCTATAACAAAGAGTGGAAGGTAAAAGAATCTATATGGATGTAAGGCTTCTGGATTTTATTGAATTGGTAAAATATGAACTCTAGACTGTGAAACAGTATGTATACATAGTGTTATTCCAAGAACAATTAAAAAATGACAAACTCAGGAAAACTGGATCACCTCAATAGTCCTATATTTAGGAATTGTGGACCAGATAGCTAAAACATTCACATACCTGTTTTGTGAAAAGATTTTCTCTTGGTGAATTGCCTAGGAGTGGGCTTTTGGGTCATATGGTAAGTATACCTTAGCTGGGGGAGCTGGAGCACAGGCGAAGGCTGGAGCTTGCCGTTTCAAATGGGTGCCCACGGTGTAATTTGTGGATGAAGCACCCCCAGAAGATGCTTCTGCGCGGCTGCGCTTAGCTGGGCGTGCTGGAGCCCAGGCGAAGGCTGGATCCTGCCGTTTCATATACAGGGTTTCTCGCTGCTGCCAATCAGGCCCCCCAGCTTATTTTCCTTTCTCTGGTCAGTCCCAAGTTGGAAGTGGGGCAAAACTGGGGAACCTGGCAGTTAGTTATTGATCAAGCCCTTACCATTTGGGGTTAATCGTTGCAGAGGCTGTAGGCCAGAGTTCTCTTCTTATATATAGTCTGGCCATTGTCCACTTGTATATTCAGTCTCAGAATTGTCAACTCCCTTTATGAGAAGCTTCACCGGATACCAATAAGGGGAGGTCTGGCTCCTCGGTCCCAATACAAGGTGATTGTATCAGAAAAAAACCACCCAGCATCAGTACTTTTCCCAGAGTGTGAGTAATTCGGTCTTCCCTAGCACTGTAAAAAGAAAAGTATCCACTTATATCAGCACTTGCCTAGAAAACATTCAAGCTAAGTGTTGTGTCTCATCCCAAATGGTTGTAACCAGCTGAAGGTGGTATAAAGGGCCACAAGCTTTTAGTGACCCTGAATGCCAGGCCTCATTGGAAGTAACTGAAGACTCTTTCCTGACCAGTGGATCTGTGTACAGACCCATGGACCCATTCTTTCTGTCCACAGGGCTAGCTTCCAACCAGAAATTAGCACAGCACCATGAAAATTCCTTTCTAGCACTTACAGCTCCTGACTTCATCACCTCTGTTCATGATCTGCTCAGTGAAATTCCCCACTGGCTTAACAAGTTAATAGACTTTGTTTCGTAATTTTTTTTCTTTAGCTCTGTGGCATTTGTGTATTTTCGAGTACACCTACATGACCTCAACTGCCGAGTCCAGGTTGGGCTCCCCCTGAGCTGGACCAGGTCGTCTTTGAAGTTGGGCTTTCTCATCCTTTTCGTGGCCACCAGGACGTCTGCCCCAGCTCCCCATCAGCAATACTCATCATGAGGGCACAGCAATCCCTGAAGACGTGCAGTGGGATCTGGGCCTCCTGCACAGAGCTGGCTAATCCCATACAGGAAAAAGAAATCCACCTACCCACCCCAAGTAAAACAAAGTCTCCAGAGAATGAGGAGGACCTTGGCCTAACCATCTGCATTCAGGATAATGGCGAATTCACAGCTTTCCCTGAAACAACTGACATCCATTTGCAGTGGTTTCATGAAGCCAAAGGGTCTGCATCCAGGCGGTTTTTCCAGAACGAAGGAACAGCGTGCCCCACAGGATATTTAAATCCCCACCACTTGCCGAAGATGGCTTTCAGTTATAAATTGAAAGTTTTTCCAGCCTCTGCTAGTCCCAGTAACATTTATACACCTTTGTGAGAATCAGGCAGGGCACCCTGTTATATCCATGAAAATAGAATGGTGTAATCCACCATTTTTTTTAAATAAATAAATTTATTTATTTTTGGCTGCGTTGGGTCTTCGTTGCTGTGTGCGGCCTTTCTCTAAGTTGCGGTGAGCGGGGGCTACTCTTCCTTGTGGTGCGCGGGCTTCTCATTTTTGTGGTTTCTCTTGTTGCGGAGCACAGGCTCTAGGCGCGTGGGCTTCAGTGGTGGTGGCACGTGGGCTCAGCAGTTGTGGCGCACCGGCTTGGTTGCTCCGCGGCATGTGGGATCTTTCTGGACCAGGGATCGAACCCGTGTCCCCTGCATTGGCAGGCGGATTCTTAACCACTGCGCCACCAGGGAAGTCCCTCCACCATTTTTTAATCCATAGATTTTCCTGGTACATTTAAAATGGGGCTTTAAATTGGCCTACCAACAACAAAAGTTTTACATAATACGAGATTGTAAACTGCAAGATTTGGAGATAGATTTATCAGTCTCTCATTCGCACAGAATAATTTCTCTGGAACCTTGATAAGAGTAGATACCTAATAAATATGTTTTGATTGAGGGAATGAAACTAATTTCTCAGGAGTGTTATAGGTCAAGAGAAAGATGTGGGGACCAAATACCTGAGGTGTGTATGCATTTGTGGAAAGAGAGAGAAAGGGAGGGAGGGAGAAAGAGTAAGAGAGAGAGGGAGATAGATAGATAGATAGGTAGAGAGAGAGACAGATAGACAGACAGGTCTTCAAAGTAAATCCTGATCTGATTTATCAAGAAACTGAATGTTCAGAGAGGGTAGACTAAAGAGAGATGAATTCAGGCAAGACAACAAAGAGAAAGGTAAAGGCCTTTCCATTGCTGTGTGACCTTAGACAAGTATCTTTACCTTTCTGATCTTGATTTTCTCATCTGAAGAATGAGATCTTCAGAGTCTTTCTGATGAGCTCATTCATATAAAGCACTAATCACAGGATTTAGCACAGAGTAAATCTATATAAGTATGAGCTGTTAAAAAAGAAAGACTATATTTCACCAAATCTAAGATGCCATTGATTGTACATGTTGTTTCATGAACCACTGCTAATGAGGAAATGGTGCCAATTACCCCATGACACAACGCTTTCATGTCAGTTGACGGTAAGAAACATCCTGATCTCAGAGATGTTAAAATGTAAGGAAAATGTGCATCTTAGAATCAATGAGCTAGAATGTAAAGATAAAATTCATCTTTCTCAATTACCCTCTCTAGGATGATTTTGTACCTCTGGCAAGCAGTCCTTTCCAAGCATCCCTTCATTCACAGAACACAAACTCCAACAGAACCTCCATGATCTTCTCACTTTAGAGACAGCAAGGTCACCTGGCTCTCAAGGTGAGGGGGGCTGCCCTTTGCTCACTCACAGAGGCTGAAGCAGGAGAAGTGGGTTAGATGCGCCTTCTCCTCTGGCCCAGGCTGGTGTCATCCTCCAGCCACACAGCATGTGTGTTTACAAACATGGCTTGCTTGATGTTCACCCTATGGGATTCAGACTCATCACGATAAGGAGAGAATCCAGCTTTACAAGACACTCAGGACCTGACTCCACTCTCTGTGATCTTTGGCAACTGCCCAGGGCCTGGATTTTAACCTCCCTGGAAAGCCATGATTCATGTCTCCCTTCTCAACACTTGACAGCAACCTCCCAGAGTCTGCTGAGACCTCTCCAACGGGAAATCGAAGTGTGTGGGCATTTCACAACTGTGTCCTCGTGCTGTCAGAAACAGGTGTGGAGGGTGTAGTCCAGGCTCCCCAGCAAGGAGACACACATGGAGGCATCCCAGCCCCCAAGACTGAATGAACCATGAGTAAAATCCTAAAGTAATGGGTCTGGAGTAATGAATTCCAACCACAAAAAGGCTAATGATCAACTACTACTATTGAAAATGTACGGGTTATGGGCCAGACAATGTTCAGTGTACTTTACAAGCATCACCTCATTTAAAACTCACACCCCTTGTGGGTAGATAATCATAAGGTCCATTTAAAAGATGAGGACACTGAGGCTCAAAGTCATAAACCTAGAAAGAGTTGGAATGAGGATTCGAAGCCAGGTAGCAATGACTTACCCAAGACCCCTGGGGACAGGGGAGGGACATGAGATGAGGCTAGAGAGGGGTCTGCCAGAGTCCAGCGTGGCTATCTGGGGACAACTTTATGCTTAGCAGCAGGAAAGGGTTTTCAAAGCGTTCCAAGCATTTGTGGCTTGAAGATGGTAGAGTTCTCCATCCACCACCTAAGTGTTTATTTCTCACTCACACGTCTGTGAGTCAGTTGGAATCTGGCTGGTCCAGGCTGGGTTCTGCTGGCTTTGGCCCCAGTCAGGTCAGATCCATATCTGCTCCATGCGTCTCTCATCCTCCTTGGACTAGCAGTCGGACTCCAGAGGCATGTTCTACTCCGGCTAAAGGCAGGAGCTTGAGGGGGCCAACCTCACAGTGCAAACGCATTCCGAGTCTCTGTTGGGATGACATCCTCTAATGTCCTCTTGGTCAAAGCAAGTCACACGGCCCAGCCCAAGTCAAGGGGTGGGATGCACGGTCCTCCTTGCAGATGTGCGAGGGAGTGGATATTTGCTGAATAAAGACCGGACACCCTACATCCTCCTTGTGGGATTTTCTTTCTGTTCTGCGATCATCTGGCCATTATTATGGCAGAAACCATTTCCCTGGCATAGTCTGGGTCACGGCACCTAATTATTGGTGCCTGGTTTTCTCTTTCGCTCGTAAACTTGGGTCTGTCACCTCCAGCTATAAGCTGAGTTCCTCCTCTGAATTCTATAACTCTAGCCCCCCGGTCTGAACGGTAAGCCCCCTTTTTAATTAAAGAATCCTTATTCCTGAGGAAGCACTGCTCTCTCTAGGACTTGTCGCCAGGTAATAATCACTGCCTCTGACATGTAACTGATAGGCTCTCCTACCTGGAGCCTCTCCACCAATGACCGCGGTGAGCCAGTCTATTTCTCTCTAGCTTGTGGTCTGGGACAGCTTCCAGAAGAGATATTCATTGCTCACTGGGCCTCAACTTGCTGCCTTAGAAACTCCCCCTTATTTGGCTACTCCCTGCGGGTAAGCGTTGTCATCGTGGCCTCGCTCAGACCCTTTAATGTGCTTCTCTCTGGCTACCCCTGTGGTCCCATGACTTTGAGTGACCCACCCTGTTTCCCGATCTACAAGCATGGACGCTTCCTTCAAAGGGAATCTTTATCTTTCGTTTTTCTTTTCCCCTGAGCTTAGTTCAAACATCTAGGTCGTTGGGACTTCACACAGCCCTTCTCAGCAATCCAGGGTGCCCATGTGCCCCAAAGTCTCCCACCAGGCGTAGCCCTTCCCCTGGATTGCCCCACTGGGCATAGCGGAGACCAGGCACTATTTCCCGTCTTCCACCAGCACCACTGTCTCTCCCACTGCCCCTCCCAGGAGCCCATTCTAATGAGCTGAACTTCCCCTGTGCTGATGAGCCCATTAGTCCAGGATGAACAATAAGGTGTGAATGGCTTTCATCCCCTTTGGATGCACCATATCAGAGGGGTCTTAGTGTCGCTGCTTGGGCATCAAGCTTCGAGAATCTGCTCCTTTGCTTCTCCCTATGACCCATGTATCCAGGTGGCTGGCCTGGATTGGGGATGGATTTTAATCTTCCCACTCAGAATCCCCACGCCCCTATGACAACTCAGGCTTTTCCATTAGCATAGTGTCATAACGCTAGACCACCTCTTCCCTTGGGGTGAATTCTCTCCCTGGGGGCTCCCTGACTGATGGCAGGGGTCACATTCTAGCAGAGATCCCTAGTTATCAATCAAAGTCCACTTTTACATGAAAAATTTTTGTTTCCTGGAATATAAGTCACAAATCAATCCAAATCATGACCAAGGAGAGGAGACTTCAGGGAATTTGACCTGGAAAGAGAAACACTTTTGCCCAAGGCAGATCATTAGCACATCCCCCAACAGAGCTGAAAAGTCAATCTTTCAATGTGTCATGATTAGATTTCCATTTGGAGTTAACATCTTCCCAACTGCTGAGATCTAAAAAGGCCTCCGGCCCAAGCAGCGGGAAGACAGGAGAACAATCAGCAACGTTATTAATAATACTCTGTATGTAATTTCAAGGGAAAATGATCGGGAATCGGGGGTGAGGAAGGAGGGGGCCACACAAACCAAAATGCCCATGTCCTTTGAAAGCGGCTGTGATTGATTGAGTTACGTCCCTGGTTTGAAAGTGTCCTGAGTGGTCCCCTCTCTGGTGCAACCAATTATCTTCCTGCCTGCAGGAGCCACGGGGTGCATTAACAGGAAACCAAGGTGATTAACACAAAAATGAAGTATCTCCTCTGGGACAAGAGCAAAAACTGCAATTCAACCGCACTTGGCTGACTCTGGCCTGAGCACCACGAACTTTTCATTTGCCGCTACAGGAATGCTCTGCTACAGGACATTCCAGCTCCATCTGGTCACTCAGCCATAAATATTTTTCTCTACCACCTGACCAGAAATCCTGGGGAAGGCATGGAGTTCCAGATGGAGAGCCCAGATGATGGACAGACCGTGACCTTCTCAGGGTCCTCAGGGATGCAGGGACATACAAGGGAGCCACAACTGAGAATGCCCACGATTGGACAGAATTTACAGGAAACTGTGGGTCACCTGAGCCAGCACCTCCCAAAGTGTGGTGCTCACGGCTAGATGGTTCGGGGTAGGGCAGTAAACAACACTGACAGAAAGCCATTCTCTTTTGGGTCTTAAACAGTAATGAGAAAAATCATTCCTTCTCAATTCCCTTTCATCCTTCTGATTAAGTCAAGGAGGAAGTCTCTCTTTGGTGACAATAGGTCTCTAATACCTAAAACCTGCTAATCTGTCCTGATATAACCAAGAGTCATCAAGAACAAGAGAAGAACCTCAGACAGGCAATAGCCTCCAGCCAGAATTCTGTTTAAGACTTACACCCGGAAATGGCATAGCATCCCTTCTGTCATATGCTTTTGGTTAAAGCCAATCCCAGGACAAGTCAGATTCAACGGGAGGGGACAACAACAGGATGTAAATATTGGAAGGCATGGTTCACTGGGGGCTGCTAATATCCAGACACCCACTGTACCCACTTCTAGAGTCCGAACCACTCACTTTGCCAGAGGGTTGGAGACCCCTTTTGCAATTAAAAAAAATCTGTTTCATTTGTTTCATATATTCCTTTAAGCAACACATATCAGCTCGGGCTTACTTTGTGCTGGGCCCAGAAGTCATTAAGGCACAATCGAACAGAATTTTGTCAAGACCAAGACCCTCGACTTACTCTTTGTCTAGTCCCCACTGGGCCCAATCCAGCACCAGACACAGAGCTAGTTTCAATCAGTCACAAATCTCGCCTCCAATGCCTACGGCTCTGTGAATTGCAGCTGGTCAGTTAACATGCTTCAACCTCCACGTCACCATCTGTAAAAGGGGAATGATGCTTCTTGGCCAGGTTCTTGTGGGAGCCAATAAGATTAACATATGGAAGCATTTAATACAAGTTGGTGAATGAATGTGTGCATGAGTGAGTAAGTGAATGAATGAGAGAATGAATGAGTGAATGAAAGAACAGATCCAGAATCTCTTCCATGCCAGGCATGGGGCAGAGATCAAGGGGTTGTAGAGTTGAGGGGTTAAGATCTTGAACTCTGGGGTCAAAGTGTCTATGTCTAAATTCCAGCTCTGCAGCTCAGTTGTTGCATGACCCTCTCTGGGTCTCAGTTTCCTCATCTGTAAAATGGGAACAATGGGAAAACTATCTGCCGAGCTTACAGTCAGCATCAGCTGTAATGAAGGATCCAGAGACCAGTAAGTTCTGCACAGGGCAGTGGGCAGGGGCCCTGAGTCCCTGTTTTCCTGCCTCCCAGGGTGCAGGCCTGTAGGGGCCGTGAATGCCAGCTGTCTTGGCAGCTACTAGTTCTGGACAGTCTCCAAGTGTAACTCAGACCCCGCAGAGAGAATCTGTAAATAAGGCCTCCTGTAAATCACAGCTAACCACTCTCATCAGGCCCCTCGCGCAGCTTTCAGATCCAGTAAAGTCAGGCCCTGTCGCCTGACCCGTTATGCCGCCCCCTCACCCTGATCAGAGACCTGGGAGGGAAGTGGTTCTAGGGCTGATGTTCTGAGACCCACGTCCTGACTGTCTCCATAAATGTGGAACTCACGGGTCTCCATGCCGCTGTGATTCCACCTCTCCCTTCCCTGTCCACTTAGGCCATCTGATTCACCTCTCCAATTTAATAAAAATAGTAGCCTCCTGGGCTCCCACCAAGGCCAGAGACAGGCAGGATACCTCCAAAGTTTAAACCAAGCCAGACCTTAATTAGTCAGCAACATCAATATAACTTTTCCCTGTGATTAGCATTTCAAAGTAAATTCCACAACTTGGGCTGTCAGCATCCAGGAGCCTGGCAGAAGGTTGTTACGTGCAGCAGGAAAAAAAAAAAAAAAAAAATCACACCATGGAGAGTGCCTGGGATTTCAGAAACTCAGCACCTCTGCCGAGGCCCCTTCCTCTCCGCTGCTGACCCCATGCCAAGTTCCCCAGCCGACTCCATGTTTCCCTTTCTGTCCGTGGGCCTGATCTTTACACTCTGAGGTCTGGGTCAACAGGAGGTCGGTGGAACCACCGAGAGCTGTAAACTGAGGTCCACAGGCTAATTCTCCCAGGTGATGTGTTGTCTTTCTAAACAGGAAACTGTACACACAAGTCTCCATTTCTGGCTTCTTCTGGGAGGTGCCGGATCTGGCCGCACGGAGCCCACCTTCCCTCCCGTGGCAGCATCGTAAGAACTGCGTAGCAGCTGCCACTTGTAGACAGACGTGAACTCTCCAGTTTGCCACGGTCCCCATCATTCCCTCCTGGCCGGCACCTGGCTCTCACATCTGTTATGTGTGGGGCCTTGGTGAAAGCTTGAGCTTTTGTCCCCTGTTACTGGGGCTGGTTGGATGAGGCAGGAAATTCTGGACGGCCCACAGACCGTTCAGAGGCGAGACCAAGGGTCAGCCCTCTCAGGAAGAGGAGGGGAATGCAGATGGGGCCAGAAAGACCTCACTGGGTGTGAAGGAAAAGCCTGGCAGAGCACATGGGACCCACTCAAACAGTCCCTCCGCCCCAGCACCCCCAGCTTCTCTCTCCCTTCCACTCAAATCTCACAAAAATCTCTGAGACTGGGGGTAGAATGAGCACCTCCACAAGGGACAGGACAAATGGGTCCCTGCCCAGATCTGTCATTAACCTGATGGATCACCATGGACACGTTTCTCTGGGCCTTGGTTTCCTCTTCCGTAAAATGAAGCCGTTGAATTGGCTTACTGACCTCTGAGCTTCCTTCCAGCTCCTCGTCCCTTGTCCCAAGGAAGAGGCTGAGTGACCAGAGGCTCTCTGAGCTCTGGAGAGGGGAAGAGTGACACTCCCCAGTGGATTTAGACACCTCCCCCGCAATAATCTCTACCACTTGCTCCATGTGTTTATATAAATGAACATTTTCTGAATCTTAGGTAAAGGGCTTTGTCTACTGTGCAGCTTCAAGTCAAGTCCCCAGCACACGGTTCCAGGAAAACGGCACCCCTAAGCACCTCCCAGAGAGAAATGCTGGCATTAATACTGAGCCTCTCGCTCAGGCCTTGACCTCTGTCTGCTTTCAACTCTGCCAGTCCACCAGCAGTTCTTAAATGTTCACTCGACACATGTCTTAAATTTGTTTTAAGCATCTTTCATGTGCCAGGAAGTGTGCAGGGTCCTAGGGCTTTGGTGTCTAAGGGAGTGTAGGGATTCTGTGGCTGACTCTCATGGCTCTCTGTGAGAGAGAGGGGGTGGGGGGGGGAGAGAGGGAGAGAGAGAGAGAGAGAGAGAAAGAAAGATGGAAAGATGGATGAGTGGATGGGTCTATGGAGAGAGGGAGGGACTCCACCGATCAAGTTCTTAACCAACCCCCTGACCTTCTTATTTCCTTTTCTCTTGCTCTATCAGTGTCTCTCATATTCTACCCTCTTCTCCCACCCTCCCTGTGCTCTGCAGGTTGAGTGGGTAAAAGAGTTCAGATCAGAGACCTATTCTCTGCCCCCTCATTTGCTTTTCTGGGTTTGGGTCCCACTTTCTGGCACCATGGCCCACTCTTTCCTTGACCCCCTCACTCCATGTGTCCACTCAGGACTGCCCAGGAGACCCTGCTGCTCTGGCCACTGCCCCGAGGAGCAGACACCCCAACTCACAGGCCAGTGCCTCCCCCGCTGAGAAGCTGGCTCTCCATGGGGACCTCTAGATTCAGAGATGGGTGGGAGCGGGGGGAGAAGGGCAGTGAAATTGAGAATGCTTTTGAGACCTCAGTGATGGCTGGGCTGCAACTGGAGATGGCATTCTCTCCCCTCCTTCCAGGCTCCAAGCACTCTTCTGAGAATATTTGCTTTGGCCTCTGCAGGAAGCTGGCAGCACGCAAGCGGTTTAGAAGGCTGCTGGAAGGAAGGGCCAACAGGCAGCTTCTTTCTGAGTGAACCCAGCTCCTCCCTACCGTCCCAGCATCTCCTGAGGGAGAGGCTTCCTTGCTTTTGAAAGGGAGCAGAATATATACCAAGGTCTTTCAGGGTCAAGAGATAGTGTCTGATAGAGACATCTATCCCCTGAGGCATCAGCCCACATCTGGACCAGGACAGTGCTGTGGGTCTGGAGGACCTACCAGATCTCTTGGTCTTGGTCTGCCTATTGTGCTCCTCCACCTGCACAAAAAATTTACTTTTCATGGATGGCCCCACGCTCCTAGGCTCCCGTACCGCCTCCATTGACAACAACCACTTAATAATGACAGTAACAATAGCTGATTGTTTCAACAGTACACACACTGGGTAACAGCCATGCTAAACTCTCTAGAGCCACTAAACTATTTCATCCTCCGAACAGTCCATCAGCCAGGTATTAATGTACTATCAAATTCACACCGCGTACTCCCTGTGTGATCTGGACAATGTAGTTACCCTCTCTGAGCCTCAGTTTCCCCATCTGTAAAATGGGAATGATGACACCTGCTTCATGGGGCTGTTGGGGGATTTTTTCTAGGCCTGCAAAAGGCTTAACCTAAATCCTGACTCATGAAAGTGGAAACTGACTTTTCAGAGGGGTTAAGTTATTTATTCAGGGACACACGGCCAGCATTAGGGGCCAGGTTTTCCTGCCCCTAAAACAAGTGCACTCAGCCAGTGCACTATGCTTAAAATCAGAGTTCTCTGCAGCTGGACTGCAGAGATCCATCATGAGCATGTAAACCGTAATCCACGTACGCCACTGCATTTTAAACAGAAATTGAGAGTAAGCGGTTCACGTGGGACTGAGCAGCTGGTGGTCATGTCGTTACCCAGCAAATCATTCTTCTCCCTAAGGGACATTTGCAGCAGAGTGGCCTGGGGGAGGTCGGAGATATTGCAAGGCCTCCTCAAAGCAGATGAGCCCCTTTGGACATATGTACAGACCACATCTCTTAATGTTCACTCTGACTTTGACAGCAGGGAAGAAAGGATGAATCTCTCAGCTCCATGCTTCCCAAACCTGGCTAGGTATCACCTCACCTGGGGACTTGACAAGAATGTACATTGGTTGGCCCCATCACCAGACCTGGTGATTCAGACGTTTCAGCATGCGGCCTGAAGATCAAGGGCATCATCACAAAACTTTTTTGGGGCAGCAGAGAACTACCACTACCACTGTGTCCTTGAATCGTCAACAACACTTCTGAGGGGTCAGGATTTTTAAACCTGATGAGGTTACTGAAGCTCAGAGAGATTAAGAAGATTCGCTCAAGACCATACAACTAGTGTATCAGGATTAATTCTACTCTGGGAAGAAAACTCAAAATTTTAAAGGTGGTTTAAACAGAATTTTAAAGATGGTAGTTTATTTCTCTCTCACAGAATCAAAAACTGCAGCTAAGGAGTTCAGAGACCTAGGCCTCTTCTAACCTGTCGCTCTGCTAGCTCAACACCAGTCTTCCCCCTCATGACTCAAAATGGGTGCTCCAGCTCCGGTCATCATGCCCACCTTCTAGCTTCCAGAGAGAAAGGAGAGAAGGTGATTTCTGGAAGTTTTAGATACCACTGCTTTTTGACTCTATTGGCCATAACTTACTCTCGTGGTCATGGCCAGCTGAAAGGGAGACTGGGAAACACAGTCCTATTCCCTATTTCAAGATTGAGAGCAGGAATTTAAACTACCAAGTGGCATGTGGTTTATATTTCTCATCTTAATATTAACTAGGCCCAATGAAACAGATGCTGTTATTATCTCTGCATGACAGATGAAGAAACTGAGACTCAGAACAATTAAGAATTTTGCTCAAGGGCTTCCCTGGTGGCGCAGTGGTTGAGAGTCCGCCTGCCGATGCAGGGGACACGGGTTTGTGCCCCGGTCCGGGAAGATCCCACATGCCGCGGAGTGGCTGGGCCCGTAAGCCATGGCCGCTGAGCCTGCGCGTCTGGAGCCTGTGCTCCGCAGGGGGAGAGGCCACAACAGTGAGAGGCAAAAAAAAAAAAAAAAAGAATTTTGCTCAAATTAGATGGCTACTCCTTAGCCGGGTTAGGGTTTAAACCCAGGTGGGCTTACCCTGAATTCTATGATTTCCCCTTCCTTACATGATGCTGTGACGCCAGCAGAAGACAGGAGGGAGAATCCTCTGTTAACAAAGCTTCATCTTGGCAAAGATACCTTCTATCCAGTTTTGAATCCATGCACTTGGGGAAAAACATCACAACTTCCCTATCACCCAGGATCAGGAAGTAGAGAGGTGGGTTGGTTCTGTAATGTGAAACAACCCCTGACAATAATTGGGAAAATGCCATGCTGCCGTGTGTGTCTCACACATGCTGGGACCCACAGGCTTGGCTGCTGTGGATGGAGACACCCTCTGGCTTTCTCAACCCCTCCCTCTCCCCCTCCTGTCCACCACCTACTCCTCCTTCTTCTTGGATCCACACAATGGACCAGATGATGTACATTCCCAGGAGCCTTATGACTGTCACCTGCTCCCACAAAGGGCAAAGGGAGAGATAGAGAAGAGGCATTGTTGTCTGTAAAGCGACAGATAGAAAATACTTTAGGGTTTCCACGCCATAACATTTCTGTTATGACCACTCAACTCTGTCAGTGGAGCATGAAGCAGCCATAGACAATATGTAAATGAATAGCTGTGTTCTGATAAAACTTTTTTACAAAAACTGGTGAAGGCTTGATTGGACCCACAGGCCATAATTTGCTGACCCCTGGCCTAGTGGTTACATGCACAGACTGGCATCCATCAACACTTCCTACAAATCCCACCTTCTAGTGTAGATGGGAATTATCTACCTAATCTTGGGCCTCTGTTTTCTCATCTCTCCCATGGGAATAAATATACCTACCCCCACCCTATGATTAATAAATTCTCTGTTTCCCAAACAGGCAAGGTTACTCTGACCCCAGGGCCTTTTCACTTGCCTTGCCATCCTTTCCAGCTCTTGCATGTTGGCTCCATCTCATCATGAAGTTTCTTAAGTCACCTTCTCAGAGGCTTCCCTGGCACCCCTGTCCAGAGTAGTGAACCGCCCAGCCTGGCACATAGCAGATACAGGAGCCAACTCATTTAAAAGACATTGATTCTTTTCTAGATAAGGAAAGATATGATTTCTGCAGCCCAGGAATTCCCTGCACTGGGAATGCTACCTTCTCTCCTTTTCCTGAACCTTCAGAGCAGGTCACAGGTGGGATCTAAAACTCAAGGCAAGGAGAATCAATGCACTTTTCTCCGGCATGTACTTTTCAACTCTGGGCACTTCCTTCTTCAATCAAGTGGCTGGCAGGGTTGGCAGACAAAAGTAAATGATGGGGTGACCTTCAAGGCCCTTCAACCAAGCCGTGAGTGCAGAGTTTTGCTGCCTGGTGACCCATCCTCACCCTGCTGATGGGCCTTCCGTGAGTCACCCAGAATTTTCCACCTAGATTTATGAAATGCATTTTCTCTGAGACAGACTAAGCAGTTTATAGAGAACCAATATCATTAGGTTAATGATTCCCCATAAATTATTCCCCACACAGCCCAGTTAATCCCACAAATGGTGCATTAATGGTGGCAGGTCAACTGCTGGCCCTTCACAATTCCCTGGGATGACCACGGCTTAGGCAGATGGTGCTGCCTAGTAAGGTCCTGCTTATTGGGGCTGAATCCCCACTCCGTTATCATCCTCCATCAGCCTCTTCAGGGTTCCCGCTGCAGCCTGGGTGTGATGTCCTAAATGAACATCACGGATGGGAATTATTTTCTGTCTCGTTTCATCCTTGGCCATGACTTTTCATTTCCCACTGATGTCTGATTTATTTATCTGTTTATGAAGCAACCTGTCTGGCTTGAAGCGACGGCAATAGGCATTTGACCAAATCGAGTCACAGATCTCATCTCCCACCATCCTGAACTTTTATTCCATCATTACTTAACAAAATAGAATTAAGTTGGGGAGAAAGCAGGCTCTTGCTTTATGCATTGGCCTCATTTCAGTGGTCTTGATGCTCTCTCTTGGGGTTGCAGCTTCTCCACATTACCAAGTGTTCTCAGAGGAAAGCAGTTGCATCTCTAATGCCTGAGAAATTGTGTTCTCCACTCTGATTTGCCTGGGTTCTGAAAGTTGGCAGAGCTATCCAAGGGACATGGATCAGATTGTCTTTACCCAAGGTGCTTCCCATGGGACAATACTCTATAAGGTTTTTCCACAGAAGAGCAGAGCTTCCCCACATCTAACCTCCTTAGAAACAAGGTGTGTTTTCAATGTGTCCTATAAGCCCTGCTATTCCTCACCCAAGCAGGCATGGAGTGGCAAAGAGCATACAATATTGGTATCATCATCATTATCAAAATTACTGAAAACTAATTATCAAAGTTCTTGCCAGGTGCCAGGCACTCTGCTAAGTGTTTCTCATATTTATCCCCATTCTATAGATGAGAAAATCGGGTAAGGGACAAAACTAGGACTCATTTCTCATCTACTCACCACCAGAGCCAGGTTCTTAACAACTCTGATTCTGCCTCACAAGGAGGTACTTTATTTCTTGCCAAGGAGGAAGGGAAAGTAATAAATACCTACTGGGTACATATGTGTTAACATTATCCACATTACCTTATTTTATTATTTTTTTAAATTTATTTTCAATTTTTTAATTTTTAAAAATTTATTAAAACAAAACATATGACTTCCGGGTAAGATGGCGGAAGAGTAAGACGCGTAATTCACCGTCCTCCCCACGGATACACCAGAAATACAGCTACACGTGGAACAACTCCTACAGAACACCTACTGAACGCTGGCAGAAGACCCCAGACCTCCCAAAAGGCAAGAAACACCCCTCATACCTGGGTAGGGCAAAGCGGAGAGACCCACACACAGAGCATCGGTGCCGAGCGGCACTCACCAGCCCGAGAGGCTTGTCTGCTCGCCCGCCGGGGCGCGCAGCGCTGGAAGCTGAGGCTCGGGCTTCGGTCAGAGCGCAGGGAGAGGACTGGGGCTGGCGGCGAGAACTCAGCCTGAAGGGGGCTAATGTGCCACAGCTAGCCGGGAGGGAGTCCGGGAAAACTCTGGAGTTGCCGAAGAGGCAAGAGACTTTTTCTTCCCTCTTGGTTTCCTGGTGCGCGAGGAGAGGGGATTAAGAGCGCTGCTTAAAGGGGCTCCACAGACGGGCGCGAGTCGCGACTGAAAGCGCGGAGCCCAGTGACGGGCGTGGGACGCTGGGGCTGCTGCCGCCGCCGCCAAGAAGCCTGTGTGCGAGCGCAGGTCACTGCCCACACCGCCCTTCCGGGAGCCTGTGCAGCCCGCCACTGCCGGGGTCCCGGGATCCAGGGGCGGCTTCCCTGGGAGAACGCACGGCGCGCCTCGGGCTGGTGCAACGTCACGCCGACCTCTGCCGCTGCAGGCTCGCCCCGCACTCCGTGCCCCTCCCTCCCGCCCGGCCTGAGTGAGCCAGAGTCCCCGAAGAGGCTGCTCCTTTAACCCTGTCCTGTCTGAGCGAAGAACAGACGCCCTCCGGCGACCTACACGCAGAGGCGGGGCCAAATCCAAAGCTGAGACCCAGGAGCTGTGAGAACAAAGAAGAGAAAGGGAAACCTCTCCCAGCAGCCTCAGAAGCAGCGGATTAAAGCTCCACAATCAACTTGATGTACCCTGCATCTGTGGAATACATGAATAGACAACACATCATCCCAACTTGAGGAGCCAGGAGTCAGTGCTGTGCCTCTGAGGTGGGAGAGCCAACTTCAGGACACTGGTCCACAAGAGACCTCCCAGCTCCACATAATATCAAACGGCAAAAATCTTCCAGAGATCTCCATCTCAACACCAGCACCCAGCTTCACTCAACGACCAGCAAGCTACAGTGCTGGACACCCTAAGCCAAACAACTAGCAAGACAGGAACACAACGCCACCCATTAGCAGAGAGGTGGCCTAAAATCATAAAAAGTCCGCAGACACCCCAAAACACACCACCAGACGTGGACCTGCCCACCAGAAAGACAAGATCCAGCCTCATCCACCAGAACACAGGCACTAGTCCCCTCTACCAGGAAGCCTACACAACCCACTAAACCAACCTTAGCCACTGGGGACAGACACCAAAAACAACGGGAACTACGAACCTGCAGCCTGCAAAAAGGAGACCCCAAACACAGTAACATAAGCAAAATGAGAAGACAGAAAAACACACAGCAGGAGAAGGAGCAAGATAAAAACCCACCAGACCTAACAAATGAAGAGGTAATAGGCAGTCTACCTGAAAAAGAATTCAGAATAATGATGGTAAAGATGATCCAAGATTCTATTTCCCAGATCCAAAATCTTGGAAATAGAATAGACAAAATGCAAGAAACAGTTAACAAGGACCTAGAAGAACTAAAGATGAATCAAGCATCGATTAAAAACACAATACATGAAATAAAAAATACTCTAGATGGGATCAATAGCAGAATAACTGAGGCAGAAGAAAGGATAAGTGAGGTGGAAGATAAAATAGTGGAAGTAACGGCTGCAGAGCAAAATAAAGAAAAAAGAATGAAAAGAACAGAGGACAGTCTCAGAGACCTCTGGGACAACATTAAACGCACCAACATTCGAATTATAGGGGTTCCAGAAGAAGAAGAGAAAAAGAAAGGGACTGAGAAAATATTTGAAGAGATTATAGTTGAAAACTTACCTAATATGGGAAAGGAAATAGTTAATCAAGTCCAGGAGGCACAGAGAGTCCCATACAGAATAAATCCAAGGAGAAATACGCCAAGACACATATTAATCAAACTGTCAAAAATTAAACACAAAGAAATCATATTAAAAGCAGCAAGGCAAAAACAACAAATAACACACAAGGGAATCCCCATCAGGATAACAGCTGATCTCTCAGCAGAAACTCTACAAGCCAGAAGGGAGTGGCAGGACATAATTAAAGTGATGAAGGAGAAAAACCTGCAACCAAGATTACCCAGCAAGGATCTCACTCAGATTTGATGGAGAAATTAAAACGTTTACAGACAAGCAAAAGCTGAGAGAGTTCAGCACCACCAAACCAGCTTTACAACAAATGCTAAAGGAACTTCTCTAGGCAAGAAACACAACAGAAGGAAAAGACCTACAATAACGAACCCAAAACAATTAAGAAAATGGGAATAGGAACATACATATCGATAATTACCTTAAATGTAAATGGACTAAATGCTCCCACCAAAAGATACAGATTGGCTGAATGGATACAAAAACAAGACCCATATATATGCTGTCTACAAGAGACCCACTTCAGACCTAGAGACACATACAGACTGAAAGTAAGGGGATGGAAAAAGATATTCCATGCAAATGGAAACCAAAAGAAAGCTGGAGTAGCAATTCTCATATCAGACAAAACAGACTTTAAGATAAAGACTACTAGAAGAGACAAAGAAGGACACTACATAATGATCAAGGGATCGGTCCAAGAAGAAGATATAACAATTGTAAATATTTATGCACCCAACATAGGAGCACCTCAATACATAAGGCAAATACTAACAGCCATAAAAGGAGAAATCGACAGTAACACACTCATAGTAGGGGACTTTAACACCCCACTTTCACCAATGGACAGATCATCCAAAATGAAAATAAATAAGGAAACACAAGCTTTAAATGATACATTAAACAAGATGGACTTAATTGATATTTATAGGACATTCCATCCAAAAACAACAGAATACACATTTTTCTCAAGTGCTCATGGAACATTCTCCAGGATAGATCATATCTTGGGTCACAAATCAAGCCTTGGTAAATTTAAGAAAATTGAAATTGTATCAAGTATCTTTTCCGACCACAATGCTATGAGACTAGACATCAATTACAGGAAAAGAGCTGTAAAAAATACAAACACATGGAGGCTAAACAATACACTACTTAATAACGAAGTGATCACTGAAGAAATCAAAGGGGAAATTAAAAAATACCTAGAAACAAATGACAATGGAGACACGACGACCCAAAACCTATGGGATGCAGCAAAAGCAGTTCTAAGGGGGAAGTTTATAGCAATACAATCCCACCTTAAGAAACAGGAAACATCTCGAATAAACAACCTAACCTTGCACCTAAAGCAATTAGAGAAAGAAGAACAAAAACATCCCAAAGTTAGCAGAAGGAAAGAAATCATAAAAATCAGATCAGAAATAAATGAAAAAGAAATGAAGGAAACGATAGCAAAGATCAATAAAACTAAAAGCTGGTTCTTTGAGAAGATAAACAAAATTGATAAACCATTAGCCAGACTCATCAAGAAAAAAAGGGAGAAGACTCAAATCAATAGAATTAGAAATGAAAAAGGAGAAGTAACAACTGACACTGCAGAAATACAAAAGATCATGAGAGATTACTATAAGCAACTCTATGCCCATAAAATGGACAACCTGGAAGAAATGGACAAATTCTTAGAAATGCACAACCTGCCAAGACTGAATCAGGAAGAAATAGAAAATATGAACAGACCAATCACAAGCACTGAAATTGAAACTGTGATAAAAAATCTTCCAACAAACAAAGGCCCAGGACCAGATGGCTTCACAGGCGAATTCTATCAAGCATTTAGAGAAGAGCTAACACCTATCCTTCTGAAACTCTTCCAAAATATAGCAGAGGGAGGAACACTCCCAAACTCATTCTACGAGGCCACCATCACCTTGATACCAAAACCAGACAAGGATGTCACAAAGAAAGAAAACTACAGGCCAATATCACTGATGAACATAGATGCAAAAATCCTCAACAAAATACTAGCAAACAGTATCCAACAGCACATTAAAAGGATCATACACCATGATCAAGTGGGGTTTATTCCAGGAATGCAAGGATTCTTCAATATACGCAAATCAATCAACGTGATACACCATATTCACAAATTGAAGGAGAAAAACCATATGATCATCTCAATAGATGCAGAGAAAGCTTTCGACAAAATTCAACACCCATTTATGATAAAAACCCTGCAGAAAGTAGGCATAGAGGGAACTTTCCTCAACATAATAAAGGCCATATATGACAAACCCACAGCCAGCATCGTCCTCAATGGTGAAAAACTGAAACCATTTCCACTAAGATCAGGAACAAGACAAGGTTGCCCACTCTCACCACTCTTATTCAACCTAGTTTTGGAAGTTTTAGCCACAGCAATCAGAGAAGAAAAGGAAATAAAAGGAATCCAAATTGGAAAAGAAGAAGTAAAGCTGTCACTGTTTGCAGATGACATGATACTATACATAGAGAATCCTAAAGATGCTACCAGAAAACTACTAGAGTTAATCAATGAATTTGGTAAAGTTGCAGGATACAAAATTAATGCACAGAAATCTCTGGCATTCCTATATACTAATGATGAAAAATCTGAAAGTGAAATCAAGGAAACACTCCCATTTACCATTGCAACAAAAAGAATAAAATATCTAGGAATAAACCTACCTAAGGAGACAAAAGACCTGTATGCAGAAAATTATAAGACACTGATGAAAGAAATTAAAGATGATACAAATAGATGGAGAGATGTACCATGTTCTTGGATTGGAAGAATCAACATTGTGAAAATGACTCTACTACCCAAAGCAATCTACAGATTCAATGCAATCCCTATCAAACTACCACTGGCATTTTTCACAGAACTAGAACAAAAAATTTCACAATTTGTATGGAAACACAAAAGACCCCGAATAGCCAAAGCAATCTTGAGAACAAAAAATGGAGCTGGAGGAATCAGGCTCTCTGACTTCAGACTATACTACAAAGCTACAGTAATCAAGACAGTATGGTACTGGCACAAAAACAGAAAGATAGATCAATGGAACAGGATAGAAAGCCCAGAGTTAAACCCACGGACATATGGTCACCTTATCTTTGATAAAGGAGGCAGGAATGTACAGTGGAGAAAGGACAGTCTCTTCAATAAGTGGTGCTGGGAAAACTGCATAGGGACATGTAAAAGTATGAGATTAGATCACTCCCTAACACCATACACAAAAATAAGCTCAAAATGGATTAAAGACCTAAATGTAAGGCCAGACACTATCAAACTCTTAGAGGAAATCATAGGCAGAACAGTCTATGACATAAATCACAGCAAGATCCTTTTTGACCCACCTCCTAGAGAAATGGAAATAAAGACAAAAATAAACACATGGGACCTAATGAAACTTAAAAGCTTTTGCACAGCCAAGGAAACCATAAACAAGACCAAAAGACAACCCTCAGAATGGGAGAAAATATTTGCAAATGAAGCAACTGACAAAGGATTAATCTCCAAAATTTATAAGCAGCTCATGCAGCTCAATAACAAAAAAACAAACAACCCAATCCAAAAATGGGCAGAAGACCTAAATAGACATTTCTCCACAGAAGATATACAGACTGCCAACAAACACATGAAAGGATGCTCAACATCTTTACTCATTAGAGAAATGCAAATCAAAACTACAATGAGATATCATCTCACACCAGTCAGAATGGCCATCATCAAAAAATCTACAAACAATAAATGCTGGAGAGGGTGTGGAAAAAAGGGAACACTCTTGCACTGCTGGTGGGAATGTGAATTGGTACAGCCGCTATGGAGAACGGTATGGAGGTTCCTTAAAAAACTACAAATAGAACTACCATATGACCCAGCAATCCCACTACTGGGCATATACCCTGAGAAAACCATAATTCAAAAAGAGACATGTACCAAAATGTTCATAGCAGCCCTATTTACAATAGCCCAGAGATGGAAACAACCTCACTGTCCATCATCGGATGAATGGATAAAGAAGATGTGGCACATATATACAATGGAATATTACTCAGCCATAAAAAGAAATGAAATTGAGCTGTTTGTAATGAGGTGGATAGACCTAGAGTCTGTCATACAGAGTGAAGTAAGTCAGAAAGAGAAAGACAAATACTGTATGCTAACACATATATATGGAATTTAAGGGAAAAAAATGTCATGAAGAACATAGGGGTAAGACAGGAATAAAGACACAGACCTACTAGAGAATGCACTTGAGGATATGGGGAGGGGGAAGGGTAAGCTGTGACAAAGTGGAAGAGCGGCATGGACATATATACACTACCAAACGTAAGGTAGATAGCTAGTGGGAAGCAGCCGCATAGCACAGGGAGATCAGCTCGGTGCTTTGTGACCGCCTGGAGGGGTGGGATAGGGAGGGTAGGAGGGAGACGCAAAAGGGAGGGGATATGGAAACATATGTATATGTATAACTGATTAAATTTGTTATAAGGCAAAAAATTTAAAAAAAATTGAAAAAAAAAAGAAGCAGAGCACTATTCGTTTTCACATCAAATGATGTGAAATCAAATCATCATCAAATCTGCGTCATCAAATGATGATGCCTTGATTAGCATCTTAGTTCAATCCGTGTATCTGAGGCTGTCTGATAGGAAAAGACAGATGCCTAAACTCAAAGGGGACATAAAACAGCATCCAGACGCACTTGGCAAATTGATTTCACCTCTAACCCAATTTTGGTCAGTGGCAGAAGGTACCTGGTTCCCTCTACTGGGAAGGATTTTAAGATCACAACTAGTCTGAACAGGCTGTACTGCCATGATCTATTAGTGATGTCTGGCACAGATGAAGAAGTGGAGAGCAGAGGTCTGTGTGATGTAAAAGTCACTTCTGTTGGTCCTAAATGGAATATCCAAGTACCCTTGCAAAATTAAAACCTGCCCTCTTATTTTCTTTGATCCAGGTAGAGAGAAACTTAACTTGAAGCCAGTTACCAACTTTGACAAAGTGAATATGAACTTAGGAGTCATCCTCTCCATTCTCTGGACATTATCTAGTTCTTGACGTTTATCCATCAATTAAAATATTTCTGGCAACATGGTAAAGACACGAAAATGGTTTTCAACTACTGTTGAATTGAACATAGAGGGAAACCAAAGACATTTCCTGGGTTAGAAAGGAATCTAGTTCTCTCTAGGATTACTTAATGAAGGGCAGCCCAAGAAAGGCAGAGAAGAGGGCGTTCCCCAAACTGCTGATTCAGGAACCCGTGTCCATCTCAACGAGGTCAGAGGGTCTCCCGATTTACAACTCACAGCACACCAAGGAGACCTTAAACCAATACGCCAACCAGGGAATGTGCCAAGGCAAGCAGACTCCTTCCCACCTTCTGAGAAGAAGGATTTATACAGAAACACGCTAAAATAACTCCCAGGTGTGACAGGCTGCATTGGGTCAGGCAGCTCTCAATTATCTGGGATGGAGGCAGCCTGGGATGCTGGTAAAGTGAAGTAAAGGAAAACCCAGCCATCGTGTCCATCTAGCCTTAGGGTTCAGTGCAAAGGCTTGGGAGTTTCAGACAGATCTGGGTCTGGATCTCGCTTGAACCACTTCCTGCTGCGTGACCTTGGGCAAGTCATTTCGCCTCTCAGAGCCTCAGATTCCTTATCTAGAAAGCAGACAGCGTTACATAGAGTAGTCCCTCGGTATCCACGGAAGATTGGTCCCAGGACCACGCCCCCTGCAGATACCAAAATCCCCAGGTGTTCAAGTCCCAAAGGTGGCCCTTGGTATTGGGGATGCGGAACCCACTGACACAAAGGGCCAACTGTACCTTCTTCCCAGCATGTATTTTGAAGATTAAATGAAATAAAGAACACAGCACTCAGCAGAGTGCCTGCAACACAGTAAACCCTCCATCGATGTGAGTTTGCTTATTGTTTTCCGGATGAGGGAGGGGAGCATATTTCTATTTCTTAATGAGTGTGATGCAGGCTAACAGTAAAGTGAGTCAGAATCCCCGTATTAAATTCCAGAGATGCAGTGGGGAAAGCTGCTAGGTAAGAAAGCTAGTCCTCACTCCGTCCGCACCTGCTGTTCAGGCTTGGAACTCTTCCCCACATCTCTAAGACGCGGATGGCCCATCTGTCACAAAGAAAAGGGTAGCACATGGTTCAAGACACGGACATAGGTTTCAATTCTCAGCTCTGCCTGTTCTGAGTGACTGAGTCTTGGTTTACGGATCTGTGAAATGGGGATGATGATAACAACACCAGCCTCCCAGTGAAATGAACCAAAATAAGCACCACAAAATTTTAGCAATACTAATCCTTAGCTTCTTTAACAATATTATTATTATTATTATTTAAGTGATTATAGCTCAGGTACTACCTTGCTTCAAGAAGCCAGTGGTGGCAGCAGGATGGAAAGCAATCAAATTGCAGTGGACAATTTGCCCCAGATATGCTGCATGTAGGGAGCTGGGAATTGCACAGGGGCCTCCAACACCCCAAGGCTCTCCTTCCCTCAAACACCCCATTCTCCCCTCCCCTCCAAAAGCTACCAAGATTATTCAGAGAAACTTTGAAAAATGTAAATGCCCACTGCTCACTGCTCTGTAGTTCAAATTCCAAGAAACAGCAAAGCTCCTATATCAGCATTAATTAAACTGCCAGCTAGTAACAGTCCCATTACTCAACCAGTAAATCTAATTCCTATCTGTTCGGCAGGAATCCCTGAACCACATAAACCCAGGCTGGAGTCTGATGTAACCTTAAAGGACTCCTGATAGCTTCTGGAGTCTTTCTCCTCCTCACACATCTTGCAGCATCGAGAAGGTCTGCTCTGTGAGTTAACGGGAGAAATAGCTTCCCTTGGCACTTTCCACATCTGTCTTAATTTTTAAAATTATATTTGTATTAAACCCTTAAGGAAAATGGACTTGCAGAGTTCTCATTAAACAGGGAACCATGCACTGCATAAAACAGAGAGATGAAATTTTTTTTTGAAAGCAACCCTCACAATTTGCCTTAATGAATTCTCCCTCCACTGCTGTATTACAGAGTGTGTGCAAATAAATAGAGCACTTTGTGAGTGGTGGATGGGCAAATGCATATGCAAGCAGCCGATAATAGTTCTGGCAGCCTCCAGCTGGGATCTTTCTTCCTAGGAACTTAAAGCATTGGGTGCATTAGGCCACAGTCTTTTCTCCCTGGCTTAATGCTGGGGTGGAAAGACAACTCATCCCTGGAACCTCTCATGGAGGGAGAGTCACTCCCACACAACAGTTTCAGAGGAAGCTGCAGGAGTCTGCTTCCTAGGAGAATACACAGTGTTTATCAAGCACCTACTCTGGCCAGGCTTGTTGCTAAGTGCTTTTCCTGGCATCCATGGTTATCAGCTGTGGTAAACTGGATTATGGCTCCCAATGCCACATCCTCCCTTAATCAGAATTACACACCCATGTTCTTTGCCATGTGACTTGTGGGTGGAGTCTACTACCTTCCCGCATTAGTGTTTAGTCATGTGACTTGTCTTGGCCAATGGAGTATGGGAGGAAGTCTTAGCGTTACAGCTCCAAGCTTCAAGAGGCATCACATTTCCAATCTCTTGCACTCTTGCCATCACCATAATAAGGGACCTGCCATCCCCCAAATGAGACACACAGCCTAGAGTTATAACCAACTGAAATTGGCCAAATATTAGCCCACTGGCACCCACAAAAGTGAAAAAAAAAAGAAGGCATACAGATGGCCAACAGGCACATGAAAAGATGCTCAACATCACTAATTATTAGAAAAATGCAAATCAAAACTACAGTGAGGTATCACGTCACACCAGTCAGAATGGCCATCATCAAAAAGTCTACAAATAGGGCTTCCCTGGTGGCGCAGTGGTTGAGAATCTGCCTGCCGATGCAGGGGACACGGGTTCGAGCCCTGGTCTGGGAGGATCCCACATGCCGCGGAGCGGCTAGGCCTGTGAGCCACAACTACTGAGCCTGTGCGTCTGGAGCCCATGCTCCACAACAAGAGAGGCCACGATAGTGAGAGGCCCACGCACCGTGATGAAGAGTGGCCCCCGCTTGCCACAACTAGAGAAAGCCCTCGCACAGAAACGAAGACTCAACACAGCCAAAATAAAGAAATAAATTAATAAACTCCTACTCCCAACAAAAAAAAAAAAAAAAAAAAAAGTCTACAAATAATACATGCGGGAGAGGGTGTGGATAAAAGGGAACCCTCCTACACTGTTGGTGGGAATGTAACCTGGCTCAGTCACTATGGAGAACACTATGGAGGTTTCTTAAAAAACTAAAAATAGAGTTACCATATGATCCAGCAATCCCACTCCTGGGCATATATCCAGAAAAGACAAATGCACCCCAATGTTCATTTCATTATTCAAAAAGACACATGCACCCCAGTGGTCACTGCATCACTATTTACAGTAGCCAAGACATGAGCCAAGACATGAAGCAACCTAAGTGTCCATTGACAGATGAATGGATAAAGATGTGGAGAGAGAATGGATAAAGATGTACAAGAGAATATTACTCAACCATACAAAAGAATGAAACAATGCCATTTGCAACAACATGGGTGGACCTAGAGATGATTATACTAAGTGAAGTCACAAAGAGAAAGACAAATATCATATGATATCACTTACATGTGGAATATAAAAAGACAGATACAAATGAACTTATTTACAAATAAGAAACAGACTCACAGACATAGAAAACAAACTTACGGCTACCAAAGGGGAACAGGGTGGTGGAGCAGGGATAAATTAGGAGCTTGGGATTAACAGATACACACTACTATGTATAAAATAGATAAACAACAAGGTCCTGCTATATAGCACAGGGAACTATATTCAATATCTGGTAATAACCAATAACGGAAAAAAATCTGAAAAGGTATATATATATATATATATATATATATATATATATATATATATATATACACTTTTTTAAAGATTATTTTTTGATGTGGACCATTTTTAAAGTCTTTATTGAATTTGTTACAATATTGCTTCGTTTTATGTTTTGGTTTTTTGACCCAGAGGCATGTGGGACCTTAGCTCCCTGACCAGGGATCGAACCTGCACCCCCTGCACTGGAAGGCAAAGCTTAACCACTGGACCATCAGGGAAGTCCTGACACATATATATATATACACACACAAATATATATATAACTGAATCACTTTGCTGTACACCAGAAACTAACACAACATTGTAAATCAACTATACTTCAATACAAAAAAAAGAAAGAAACTAAACCAGACCTCAAACAAATCATCAGTAGGTTAGGTTTGGGTTTTTGTTGTTGTTGTTAATGTTGTCTTGGTTTGAGGTTTACTTGTTTGTGAAATGAAATGCTGACGACAGGGTGTCCCTAATAAGGCTTAGACCAGTGCATGTCAAACTGTCTGCAATGAAGGGCCAGCTTTGTTTGTTCTCAGTACCTCACGGACTAATCCTAGTCGTGCATGGAGCTGCTACTTGTCACTCGATCCTACTCTGCGTAAGTAGTACCCACTCACGCCACAGTCAGCTCACCACTGAATTTCAGCAACACTCTGACTGGTCTACACCTGGTTCAACAAGGCAAGTGCACTTGGCCCCTGGGCAGGGCTAGATTGCTATAGAAGTTTCTACATGCCAGTTCTTGATGTCTTACTGATCTTGTCCCAGCGTTGACAAAGCTCAGAGGCACAGCTCAGAGACTACACTTTGAGCAGTACTTGATTGGAGTCAAGCAGGGCTCTCACCCCTTCCCAGTCCTGGGAAGAGCCCAAAGATGACTCTGACAAGCTGAAAACCCCTACACCAGCCACTTCATGCTTCTTTCCAGCTCAGATTCCTGAAATGCCAACTGAGGCAGGAAAAGGCTTTTCATTGTTGGAGATATAGTGTCCAAGGTGGGATCCCACAGGAGCTTGAGGACCAGAGTGGACTGACCTTGACATTCACGAAGTATAAGTCTCAGGACTGTCATCTGAATGCACCTGTCAAATAAATAGGTACTCCCATACCTAAGTTTCATTACTAATTTTCTTAAGAGGGTCGCTCACATTGTATCAACTTCAGTTCCTCAAACCCGATCGGACCCTGTTGGGGACTTGGGCTGAAGTTCACCAAGCCATTAGGTCCACAAGGTGAACCAGCACATATGCTGCAAGTCTGCAGGCAGTGATGTTTTACCTGTACTCTAGCTGCCTTCTCAAGGAGGAAGTTTTAGGTGTGTGGCCAAAGAACCCTGGAGTGGGATTCTGGCAATGCCATCTACTTGCTGAACTTGGATGAGCAGCTGTACACTTCTCAGAGCCTCAGTTTCTTCACCTGTACAATGGAACAAGAACAGCATGCATCAAAGTTTAACGGGGATACAAGCTCACGGGCTCAGTACAGGGCTGGATGTTTAACAGAGGCAGCGCATAGTGATTTAGCACTTGGCCTCTGGAGGCGGAACACTCAGGTTCAAGTCCTGGCTCTGCCACTGACCAGCTGTGTGACTTTGCAAGTTTTCTCACATCTCTGAGCCTCAGTTTCCTCAGCTGTGAAATAGGGCTAACATTATAATTCCATCCTGGTGTCACTCTGAAGATTAATAAGATGATGCCTGAAAAGGATTAGCAGACTCCATAGGGCAGAGTGGGTGCTTATAAATGGCAACTATTATTATTGTGCAAACGCAGGTGATGGCTTTGGTCTGAAGGATGTAGGGAAGATGTCAGAAGGCCAAGATTAGAGTTAAGGGATCCCATGACCCTGGAGCTGAGTTATGCCAACAGGCTACCCAGACCCACAACCTTGGGCTGTCGTGCCGAGAGAGCCCACGCCCCACAAAGCCAGCCTGCCATAGGCCACCAAGCCTGTTTCCCTCTGCAGAGAGCTGGCAGCCGTGTGCACCTGTTCTCAATTCACTCCCATATCATTCCCCTTAATATCTCCCTGGGAGCTGATTGATGGCGACAGGCGACAATCTATAGCTATGTGACCGAATGTTTACTACCAGACGTCTAGGAAATGATTACTTCAAGGTAATTTTGAACCTCCAGACTATGATGCAGTGTCTCATATATTAAACTGAAGTGAGCAGTGTATAAAAGTATTACAAGGAGACCATGTATTTCACAGTTTACTGGGGAAGGAGCACACAGGGGCTCCTTGGTCTGAAATTGGTTTCAGGGGAAGGTGAGCATGGAGGATTCAAATTCTTTGCATCCAGCCTTATGGAAGGAACAGAGAATTCAGCTTCGAGTCTACAAGACCAAGGTCAATGCCCATTTTATCCCCCTGGCCCACTCCAGGGGAGACCCTACAGCCCTTGCCACTGAGGACCCGCACACTATAATCCATACTACCAAGACTCTAGGACGCTGCCATGGCTGCTTCCAGAAGCTGGATGAATTTCTTCCTGCCCCTTGCACAACCGTTACCAAAAATGGGTCCCTTGGGAGTACCTCCTTCTTCACAAACCTCTCTTCCATATGAAAGTTTTCTAAAGGTTAGACATATCAACCAATGGAAAAAGATAGGGTCCAGAAATCGACTCACTCATAGTCACCTGACTTATAACAAAATTCCCTGGAAGCAGAGGGAGAAGGATGTTGTTTTCAATTACTGGTGCTGGGTCAATCCGTGCTGGAAAACAAAAATTCAGCTTGAACCCTACCTCACACCATACAAAGAAATCAGTGTCGGATGGATTGTACAGCTAAATGTGAAAAGGAAAACAATAGAACATTTAGGCAAAAACACGGGAGAGCGTCTTCATGACCTTGGGGTAGGCAAAAATGTCCTAAATAGGTCACAAAAGTGCTACCTGAAGGGGAATACTGATAAATTGGACTACAGCCACAACTGTTGATAGTAATCAAAAGATACCATGGGGGGAATGAAAACACACCCAGGAGAGTGGGAATGGATATTTTCAAATTCAAAAAGGACTTTTAACCAAAGTATTAAAAAGAACTACAAATTTGTAAGAAAAAGGCAGACAACACAAAGAGAAAAATGGGTAGAAGACATGAACAGGAAGTGCACAAAAGATGGTCTCCAACTGGCCAATAAGTACATGAAAAGATGCTCAGATATTAGAGAAATACAAATTAAAACCACCATGTAATATTTCTCACTCTTACCAGAATAGACTAAAATAGAAAAGGCGTAGACACCAAATGTTGGAGCAATTGCAAACTCTCATATATTATCGGTGGCAGTGTAAATTGGTATAAACACTTTATAAAATGATTTCACAGTACCTGCTAAAGCCAACTATGCATATCATCTTTGACTCAGCAATTCTACTCAAAAGAAATGCATATATATGTTCACCAATAAACATGTGCAAGAATATTCATAGCAGCCCTACTTGTATTAGTTGAAAACTGGAAACAGCCCAAATGGCCATTAACAGTTGAATTAATAAATTAACTATGGTATCACCACACATCGGAATACTACCCTGAAATGGGGATGAATGATATATAACTACATGCACAATATAATTTATATTTCCATATTCCATATATATATAATTAATTCTATTAATTTCCATATATATCTTCATATAATATATAACTTTATATAATTCCATTTCTATAAAGTTCAAAAACTAGCAAAACTAGCCTATGCTTTAGAAACCAAGATAATAGATACTCCTGGGGTGACTGGAAGGAGGCCCAACCGGGTCTTCTGCGGATCTGGTAACAGTTTCATAGTTTAGGCGCTGGTTATAGGACTATGTTCAATTTATAAGTATTTAGCAAGCAACATACTGAGGCTTTGTGTGATTTTCTATATATACGTTAGTCTTCAATAAAACGTTTACCCCTCTCCTCCCAAAAAATCCAAATCTTCCAGCATTGGGTCCCAAGACTGGACCACAAACTTACAAGGGAGATGGCAAAGTGAGTTTCTGGCTTTTCTCTTGGGGACGTGGGACTCTGGTCAAAGGAAAATTCCCTCACCCAGGAAGGACATTATACTGATGCTCAGTGGCCAAAAGGCATACAAAATGTCCACTAGAGGAGATGGAGGGGGAGAAGAGAAGAGCATCCATCCTTAAGTGCCAGGCTCTCTATTGAGTACCTCTGTGCACATCTATTCATTCAAGCCTCACCTGGGCTCAGGGGGTAAGTACTGCAACATCCCATGAGCTAAGCACTGCTGAGGCAACTGAGGCTCAGAGAGGGGCCAGAACACGTGCCCAGGTCTCAATGGCTCCAAACCCAAGCTCCCAACCTCCAAGGGTAGCCTGTAGATTGGTAGCTGCTTACTGTGCAGGAGCAGCTGTCATCCCAGGGCCCTGTGTCTCCATGACCTCCCAGGAGAAACGTGGGGACCACGTGGGCAAGAGGAGCCTGGCCTTCTCAGCGGGTGAGTACGTGCTACCCTCCTGCTCAGCCTTGTCTCTGCCTTTAATTGGCACGACCTGCTCCACAGCAAGAGAAATGTTTACAGTGTTAACAAGGCAAACTGTTAATTAAGACAGCAGTACCTTCAGGGGGTTTTAATTTAGGGTAGGTACCAACCGGGATAAAGAAGACATTCAAATCATAGGATGTGTGCATTTTCTATACCCAACTGGCTACTTTGCAGAATATTAATAAAGATGATTTCTGCTTTCTAGTTATGATTTCCAGCTGCCTGCAAACAAGGCCTTTGCTGTCTCAGAAGGGTCTGAAGTCTATACTTGGGGTGCTGATAACTAAGGGAGGATATGTGAGGCAGTGAAGGGGATGGTGAGGAGGTAAGCGGTCCTGGTTCAAATCCCAGCTCCATCACTTACAAGCAGTGATGAGTCAGTCACTTAGCCTCGATGAGCCCCAGATTCCTCAGCTATAAAATAAGGTCAACATGCCCAGCTACTAGGGTTATTGAGATTATAAAATTAGAATGTGTGTGTGTGTGTGTGTGTGTGTGTGTGTGTGTACACACATTATATATGTACATATACAAAAAGATATACACATCTCATTTCCCACAGTTCTGGGCATATAGCAAGTGCTCAATTATTGTTAGGACTCTGCTCACAGCTCACTGTCCTGGGTTCAGCTTTGGGAAACTGACCTAGATGTTGTAAACACCTTAACTTCAGAGAAATTACCTAAGTTGCCCAAGGTCTCACAGCTAGTAAGGTTTGGTACTTGGCCAAAGTGAGGTTGGGTCCCAACTGTGTCTGACTTTTGAGTCCCTCCTTTTTCACGGCCATCTATTCCAGGTGTGACCTGAACTTAGATCTCCCAGTACCAGCCCAGAAGCTCGGCGTGGAGTAATTTGCACAGAGGTCCCAGCCAGGCACAGAGCGAGAACACCTTTTGTTAGAAAGCGGATGACCTTCACACCATTGGCTCCCCAGTCTCATGGGGCTTTCCACTCTGGCTGCTGTTCTTGGTCAAGGATGAGATAGGTTGTGGATTTCATAGCATCAGGGGGCTCCATTAAGGGTTGAGGCATAGGAAGAGGTCAGAATTACCAGACCCTCTAAAAACAGCTGCAAGGACTCCCCTTGGTGCAATCATCCTCCTCCTACGCTCCCAGTAAGTGATGAGGTGACTAGTGGGACTGGGTCAAAGTGTTCTAATGCTGGATTCCAAAATAAACAAAGCTGAGCCCCTCTAATGTCTAGATTTCAGCTGCTTGAGCTGCATCCCTGCCCATCCCAGCTCTGGCTTCTATGCGTGATTGGATTCCAGCAGTGGGACTTGGGATTCAGATGTGGATTCAAGTTCGTCTATATCCCGCAGGGAGTCAAAAAGACATGGGTGTTAACCTAATCCTCCGAAACACTGATATATTTATTGTTAAATTACACACAGAATCCTATACTAATACATCATGTGCATTATGGAGATGTGTCTATTATAAAACATGGAGAAAATACATAAAATGTAAAAGGAAGAAATGGAAAATAGATATAAATAGACAGTCTAATCCTTTCTTCCCACACCCCTGTACATATAGGCGACAGTCTTGGTGACGGTTCCCTTTCCCAGGGGGTATACTCATTCATAAAAGAGCTGCTCTCTCCTCTGAGCAACTGCCCTTGGCTGAAGGGAGATGTCTCACTTTGAAGTGGACACCCCTCACCACCCTAGGGTCAGGTGGTTGACAGAGGGACACAAAAGGTCAACCCCCTGTGATGCAATTCACCTGCCAGAGATCCCGTATGGACCAGGCTGAAGCTAGACTCCAGCTGACAGCACACCCTTGCATAGGTTTCTCCCTCCTCTCCATACGCTTCCCTGACTCTCGCATAGGTTTCTCCGGAGTGCTCCCCACCCCAGTAAGGCACATGGATCCAAATCCTTGCCTCAGGCTCTACTTCCAGGGAACCTGAACTAAGACAGGACATTATAAACTAAGACAGTACATTATAAAACATGCCCAGAAGCATAACTTTCAAAAGAGATATAATAGGAAATACACGGAAACAGAAGTTCTTACACCTTTTTCCCACACCTGGGAGGATCATCCTGCGTTGCCCCCAGTTTGCAGATGCCCCACTCCAGAGACCACTGCTACAGGCAAGCTGAGCCTTGGCAGGGTTTGAAGGAGGAAAGAGGCTGGGGTCAAATCTGTGGTTTGAAAAGAGGCCTCTGGTTGCCCGATAGAGAATGGAATGGGACGGGGGCGGGGGAGGCTGGAAGCGGGCAGAGCAGTAGGAAGTGGCTACAGGCATCCAAGCAAGACACAATGGCAGCCTGGATGAGGGTGGTGGGAGGATGGAGAAAAGTGGCTGATGGGAAAAAGACTTAGGAGGTGGGATCTCCAGCATGTGGAGGCTGAGTGACTGTCAGGGGACAGGGAAGGAGGAAAGGGACAGAATGCCTGGGTGTCTTGTATCAGCAGTCGGTGCACTGTGCTGTGTTCACTGAAACCTTGAGGAGAAGCAGGTGCATGGGGTGGGGTGGGGGAAAGATGAGTTGCATTCTGGACTCACCTCCACCACCTGAGCCAGGTTCTCTATCCTTGAAGGGAACTAGGAGTTCAGAGAAGAACCACACACACTCTCCATCATGGGAGTAAATACCAGGGCACACACCACAAAGCGTATTCAAGAACGCTACAAGACCACACGCAGTTTATTTTGTTGGCCCTTTGTTGAGCATTTACTGTGTGCAAAGCTCCTTGCTAAGCCTGAGGCAGACACAAGGCTGAAGACACCAGGGGTGCTACCCACAAGAAGCTCGTAGTCCTGAGGGAGAGGCAAACACACTCAGGCAAGGCTCCGGGAGCCCTCACTAAGAACCCTGCGGACTTTGGAACCACATCTCCTGCTGGGGTCCTATCCTATCTTCTCAATTTAATTATTGGTTTAGCTTGGGTATGTTACTTAATCCCTCTGAGCCTCAGTTTCCTTGCCTGTAAAATGAGGATGAAAATCATGGTACCTACCTCGTGGGCTGCTGTGAGGATTAAATAACAGTAATAGCAGTAAATAGCATTTATTGAGCCCCCAAAGCTCCAGCACTGTGTACCTGGCACATAGCAGATGCTTGACAACTATTTGTTGAATGAATTAATTGAGCACTTACTGTGCTCTAGATGCTGGGGAAACTCAATAAATGTTATTTTTTATCCTTCTTTTTTTATTACTGAATTTTCTCAGCAACTCTATGAGACCAACATGACTGTTTCCCCCTCTTTCAGGTGAGAAAACTAAGGCCCTGGGACTTTAAGTGCATCATCCAACATCACACTGCTAGTAAATCACTGAACAAGATCCAAACCCAGGATCCATTCTAAGTCTGGAGCCGGTGCCCTTGGCCCAAAGATGATTAATAATTTAATGTATGTGAATCACAGCCTGGTTCAGGGCACGTTGTGTGTGTTCCCTCAATTCCAGAAGCCTCTCTGAGCCAGGCTTGGGCACCGGGACTCTATCCTGTAGGTAATAAGGAGCCCCGGGAGGGATCCGATCAGGGGCCTGATGTGATCACATGTGTGATTAAGGGAGATAATTCTGGCTCCCATGCAGGGCCGGAACTAAGGTGAGGCGAGCGAGGCACCTACCTCAGGCACAAATTTAACGAGAAGCTGAAAAGACTCATTAACAAGATAAATAAAGACAGAATCAGTATTACTGATATTTCCTTTCTCCCCAGGCTTCAATATGGCTCAGCAAAGCCCTGTTATTAATCCTGTCTTAATTTAAAATGTTGATACTTTGTTCTTCATAGATTTTTTTTGCAGTAATTAAAAAATATGGCATTAGAATATCATTGTTCTTGATTGCTGAGTTTTTCTGGTGTCCCCTTAACTTTGTGCCTGAGTCCAGGTCCTCCTCCCATGACTTATTTATTCACATTTCCTCAAAACTTGTCCAAGTCTCATTTTCTACATCTGTGAAATGGGTATCTTAATACTTACCCTCTCAGAGTTGCCGTGAGTACTAGATAAGATTCTGCAGGTTTAAGCCTTGCTTTGTGAACAATGAAGTGTGTGACTCAGGGAGGTGACTGATCTCATGAAACAAGGCACCTGGCAATGCCCTTGGCAGAGCTGGGAGTCATTCAGGATTTTCTTTCTAAGCCTCAATTTTGGTCACACTGTTTCCCATCCTATTCCCTCATCTGCACCTTCCAACCCCCGCTGCCCAACCCACCCAGTAAAGACAATCACACAGAGTGGCTTATTCCCAAAGAAGTTCTAGAGCCAGAAGAGTTCTCCAAAAATTCACTGCAAAACAGAGTCTTGTTCTTTGACAAAATCCGCTCTGAACCAGGCAGCTGAAAACAAACATTGCTTCTTCTACTGGTGTCAGAAAACCATATATTGTGTTTTGAGGCCTCCTGGAGAGGGCTGAAATATTCTTTTTCTCAGAAGAAATTAAACCTGGCCTTGTACACTGCAGTTGTGACTGCTTCCAACCCCACATTCAGGATATTTGTTATTCTGATTGTATGAGCCCAAGTCAGGTACACACACTGGGGCTCCTGAATATATTTACAAGGAAATCAGCATAATACACAGTTAATATTCAGCATATAATTAATCCAAAAGCTCCGCTCCATATTCCAATTACATCCACTGCTCCCCTACATGCGCCGGGTTTTGCTTAAATGCATTTGGAGTTAGTGGAGCGCCAGATTTACGGAGGCTGCCAAAAGGATGGTGCTCTGATGGTAATAAGTTATATTCCTATTATGTGCTGGGCAATAAAGAATCTGACATTTATTCTTCTGGACTTTCGAGAAACTCTTGGAAAGATTCTAGGCTGCTGGAACACAGTGACATATTTCACAAACAAATGTCCCCACTGTGGTTTGACTGTTTAGAGGAGCTGGGGCTGCCTTAGAAACCCAGCACCCTAAAAAAATTTTTTTGATTTTAAAAATAATCTTAAAACTAAAAATAAATTTAAAAATTAAAAATTTTTAAATTTAAAAATAAAGGGACTTCCCTGGCAGACCAGTGGTTAAGACTCTGCACTCTCAATGCAGGGGACACGGGTTCAGTCCCTGGTTGGGGAACTAAGATCCCACATGCCGCATGGCATAGCCAATAAATAAATAAATAAATAAATAATAAAAATTAAAATAAGAAGTAAAAATAATTTTAATTTTTAAAAAAATTTTAAAAAATTAAATAAAAAAAAGAAACCCAGTACCCAAGTACTCGAGTAGGTCAACCAGCACCTCCATCATGGTTGGAAGTTTCTCACTACCCTTAGAGAGACACCTGGTTCTGTCCTCCTGGAAATCACAGCCTGTGTGACCTCGGGCAAGACCCTTACACCTCTCTAAGCCTTTTTCTCCATCTGTAAAATGGGAATAGCAATAGCAACCTCAGAGTTCTGTTGCCAGGATTAAATGAAATACTGAGCGTGCACCTGCCTAGGCCAGTGCCTGGCATGTAGTAAGCTTCTAATGGATGGTTTTCAAAGAAGAACTGGAATTTACCAATGAATAAGTGGATCAAAGTTAATTTCTTCAACTCATGAGGGCACTTATTAGAACAGTGTGTCCTCAAAAATATGGTAACTGGGGACTTCCCTGGCGGTCCAGTGGTTAAGATTCCATGCCTCCGCTGCAGGGGGCATGGGTTCAATCCCTAGCTGGCGAACTGAGATCCCACATGCTGCATGGTGCAGCCAAAAAATGAATAAATAAATTGTATTAAAAAAATTTTTTTAATGTGATAACTGTACCACTCGGGGGTGTAGGGAACGATTTTTGATGGAACATGGATGGTGAATTTTATTTTTAAAGTTATGTGCTTATTTTAGTGGGTCTTGAGGGGAAATAATAAACACTCAACCTCATGATTTTGTGAATATGACCGTTTGAGCCAAAACTATAGAGAGATGACTACTAGAACAAATCTTAAAAAAAAGGAATGTGTAACCAAAGATAGGGTAAAAACCTTGAAGGTGATATTAAAATAACTGGGGTTTGGGAAGCACTGTTCTGAAAGGAGAAAAATAAAAACTCTTGGGGTTAGCAAAGCAAATCTTGGGGTCAGCATAAACATATGTTTATGTTTTAAACATAAAAAAATCAGGAACCATGAAGGGTAAGACTGTGGGTATCTCAGGGTTGTTCTGAATTCCCCAGATGGTACCCACTGCCTATTCCCACCCATCCCCCACCTGCAGGAAAGCACATCTGGAAGTAAAGCATTGAAAACAGCATCATTATAGAAAGAAACTTGAATGTTCTCAAACTTATTTTTTAAGCAAATAATCTGCCAACTTTGTTATTTCACCAATAGCTCAGATTATTTTCCAACGTCCCTGATAACTTATGGCCACCCAGTGGGGATGCCATGCTGTGGCTGAGAACTGCTGGTCTCCAGAACCATGCCACGTGGTTAAATTAAAGCCACCTTGGGTATCAAGAAGCTGAACTCAAACTATAAACGGAGAGAGTTGGCTCCAGCTCTTTCTGCTGGTGTTTCAACCTCTAAAGTGCTGCTAAGGCCTTTGTCCTCTGCTCTCCTAAGTCCAGAGGTCCCCGCTCCCTGGAAGAGAAAGTCATTCCAGGCTGGAAACTGCAGAATGACAAGTTTCTGAAGCAGCAAGCATGGGGTTAGGTTGGTTGGCGGGGCGGCGGGGGCGGGGGGAGAGAAGTTCTCTCATGCACGTGGTTAGGAGGAGAAGCTCTTTTCCTCTGGCAAATGCTAAGGAGCTGAAGGCTTTTCAGATTGTCAATGGCAGGGTTCTCACTCAGAAACTGGGGTAAGATTCAGGAGGTCTATGGACCCCCTGAAATGACTGGAAAACCAGTGAAACCAGTGTGTGGTGTGTGTGTGAGTGTGTATGGGTGTGCGTGCACACACATGCGTTTGAGTATTTCCCCAGGGGAAAGTCCATGGTTTCCACCAAACAGTCAAAGGGGCTGCTTTGGGTTTTGTCAGCTGTTTGGAGCTTCAGTGATATGGAATCTTAATGCAAAAGGTAAGAGAAGGGAAGCAGACGCATCAGTTAAGAGCAGAGAAGGTGGTTTGGGGTGTGACTGGGATAGAAGAAGAGGTTTAAGAAATACTTCTGTGGAACATGAGTCGTCTCCTAGTGTTGGGGAATTACGATAAATGAATGTAAGTTATTTTGAAATTATTCTTGGGAGCATGAGACTGTGCTCTGTTGATCTCAACAGCTCTTGAGACTGGGTCATACGGATCCCTGCGGTATAAGCACTACATCAACACTTCTCTCCATCTCTCTTTTCTTCTTCCAGGTGCTCATCCCCTAGAAGGCAGGAACTCTGGCTAATGACACATCATATCCTCCACCACCTCTGAAGCTGGTGCTTGCTACATCCTTGCGGAAGGAGTGTCTGTGCCAATCTTTAGGGGTCATTGGTCAGAAGAGCACGAGCTTTGCACCCAGATGGACATGGACTTAAATTGTGATCTCCATCACATAGTCAGAAGGTTTTCCTGGGCAAGTTATGGAGCCATTTTCATCCACAGTTTCCCATCTGAAAGATGGGGGTGAACACTTCTAGTTGGCATGGCTCTCAAGATGATTAAATGAGTGAGTGGATTTCATGAGCTTAACGCCATTCCTGGTACATGTGAAGCACGCAGCCAATTGTAGTTATTGCTCTAAAAACACATTGGTTTGAAAGACCAACCCTACTTAATTGTTTAAAAATCGTTTAGGGTCAGCAGCATAAATCTCACACAGAAAAATTTGCTGAGAGCCTTCTGCATGCTTTCTGTGTAGGGCAGCAATGATGCAATTCTTGCTTTCATAGGCGCCCGAAAGAGAAGCGATGGGTAAGCTGCACTTTGCAAGCTCAGTGAGAGCTCGACGCCATGAGTACCCCCCTGGACTTGGGGTCAGAGAAGAATTCCAGATGAAAAGACACGAGAGAAGAAGATGTAAGAAAAGAGCTGGAGAGGTAGCGAGGGAAAGGTGCTAAAAGAGGATTGCAGGTGAGGGACCGCCATGTGAGGAACCCTGAGACAGGAAAGGGCTTGGTGAGTTAAAGGATCTGCCAAGGATCCCAGTGGGATGAGACAAGAAATCCCTCAGAACATCCTGTGCTAGGACTACTGCAGGGTCTCCTACCTGTTCTTAGTACCGTCCTTCCAGCCGCCTTTTCCATCCTGCCCACAGCAATCAGGGGGATCACTGAACAATATAACTTGGATCCTGCTGCTCCTTTTCTTTTCTTTTTTTTTTTTTTTTTTTTGCGGTACGCGGGCCTCTCACCGTTGTGGCCTCTCCCGTTGCGGAGCACAGGCTCCGGACGCGCAGGCTCAGTGGCCATGGCTCACGGGCCCAGCTGCTCCACAGCATGTGGGATCTTCCCGGACTGGGGCACGAACCCGTGTCCCCTGCATCGGCAGGCGGACTCTCAACCACTGCGCCACCAGGGAAGCCCCCTGCTGCTCCTTTTTATGGCTGCCTGCTGCCAGCAGGCTGAAGTCCAAGTTCCTTGTCTTACCCTAACTGACCCCTGCCAGCCTCATCTCTGGCCCTCCTGACACACCAGGCTCCTCTGTGATTCACCACACACACTGCGTGTCAGCCTCCTAACAGCATCCTTCCTCTTCCCTGTCTGGCCCACGTTTGCTCCCACCACAGGGCCTTTACACCTGCTCCTCCCTGGGCCTTGAATGCTCTGCTTCCTCCAGTCCCGGCCTTGCTGCCTCCCTCTCTCCATTCATGTGTCAGCTCTGCTGTCCCCTCCTACTTGTTTTCTCCACGTAGATCCCACAGTTGCCCTCTGTCACGTCACCCTATTCCTTCACATTCCTTACTATCTTCTAACACTTGCTTGCTCTGAATCAGACCTTTACACAAAAAGGAATAGAACTTTCTTCTCCTGACTCTACAGTGGCTACATTTATCCAGCGTCATCAGGGCAACCATGGGTATTTGCCCCAATTGCCATGGAAAACTTGATTTCAAATCCAGAAAATCCCTGACAAACCATAAGGTCCAAGAATTAGAAATTCTGATTAACTGGATTTTCCAGTCAATTGAAGGCTAATCAGGAAATCTTTTGCGTTTTAATCCCTCTGGCTGGTTATCTTTCAATACATGTTGTGGTCCTCTCCTGCTCTGAATCCCAGCTCTATCCCGGAGGAGCTCTGTAGCCTTGGGCAAGTTACTGAATATCTTAGTTATCTATTGCCACATCACAAATTTCCTCAAGCTTAGTGGCTTAAAACCACATGCAATCAATATCTTGTTTCCATGAGTCAGTAGCCCAGGCATGGCTTAGCTGGGTCTTCTCAGGGTCCCACGATGCTTCAGTCAAGGTGTCAAGTGGGCTCCTTCCCAGAGCTCAGGGTCCCCTTCCAAGCTTGCAGCAGTATTGGCAGAATTCAGTTCCTTGTAGCTGTAGGACTGAGGTTCCCATTGTCTTCCTGGTTGTCATCTGGGGCTGCTCTCAATTCCCAGAGGACACCTACAGTTCTTTGCTATGTGACCCTTTGTCAACATAGGGATAATCACAATTATCCTTGACGCTTGTCATCACAGTGCTCCATGACCTTAGCATTAACTTGTTTAGTGTTCACCAAGATCCTCTGAAGGAGATGCGATTATTATTCCTACTTAGCAGATGAGGAAACTGGGGTTTAATAATGTTCAACGATTGGTACAAGGATATGCATCTGGTAAGTGGCAGAGCCCAAAACAAAGTCAAGTTGGTCTGGCTACAAAGCCCATGTGCTTACATAACCACTACAAGATCCTGCGTGTTGTGTCTTATTAAAACCTGGCTGAGGGCTTCCCTGGTGGCGCAGTGGTTAAGAATCCGCCTGCCAATGCAGGGGACACGGGTTTGAGCCCTGGTCTGGGAAGATCCCACATGCCATATAGCAACCAAGCTCGTGTGCCACCACTACTGAGCCTGTGCTCTAGAGCCCATGAGCCACAACTACTGAGCCCACGTGCCACAACTACTGAAGCCTGCATGCCTAGAGCTCGTGCTCCGCGACAAGAGAAGCCACTGCAATGAGAAGCCTGCACGCCACAATGAAGAGTAGCCCCCACTCACCGCAAGTAGAGAAACCCTGCACGCAGCAACCAAGACCCAAAGCAGCCAAAAATAAATAAATAAAAATATATATATATATATATATATATATATATATATATATATATATATATATATATAAACCTGGTTGAGTTTTATTTTGTCTTTTTTATTCTAGAGTATAGCTCTTGCACACAGGAGAGATGTTCTTGGGAAAAGGAGCCAGGTCTCAAGTTATATGTGTCCTAGGTCCATAACACAGGTTGTAGCACATAATGAGTAATTAATAAACGTTTGCTAAATGGATGGATAGGGTGGGCAAGTGGTGGATGTCTGGATGGATGGATGGATAGATGGATAGATGGATGGATGGATGGATGGATGGATGGGATAGATGGGTGGGTCTGAAGGGAGATGGAGTGGGTAGAGGAATAGATGGATGAAGAATGGGGTGGGTATTAGGTTGGATATGGACTGGGCAGTTGGGTGGAGGGAAGAATGTGTGGCTGAGTTGGTGGGAGATGGGTATGGGTATGAGATAACCGGGTAGAAACAGATAGTAACTTCTCTCTAGTAGCTTCCTAGACATTTTCTACTTTCCCCCTGTAATCCTTTTATACTGTACACATCATGTATCTACAAGATTCAGGCTGGCCTAAGTTCGTCATTGACTTGATACCCATAAATGTATATTTAGATTCAAGAATTCACAAAGCCTAGGCTATTACAGGGACTGGCAGAGCCCTGTTTCTCTAGGATGGAGCAAGCTGAATGGCTGTTTAATAGGTGGATGACCCCAGACCACCAAGAGGCTGATCCTAGGAGAAATTCCCTGCCCAGTGCATCCCAGAGCTTTGGAGGGCTGAGGGATGCCTCAGCTCCTACCGGCCTGGAAAGGAGAAGAATTTTACTTTTCTAAGAGCCGATGATATCCCACTGACCAAAGAACTGTGCATAGCCCTCCCAATAGCAGGGGTGGGTAACCCAGTGCTGTAGCATCAAATGGAGCATTCTGTGATATCCTGGCCCATTCCGGAGTCTCAGTCTTTACCCTGACCTCATTTAGGACATGTGTAGTTACAATAACAGTTTAACAAGCATTAGCAAAGTACTGTGCCAAGGGCATTAATGTACATCCCATTTAATCCTCAAAGTGGTCCTAGAACCTGGTGCTGATATTCTCTCTGTTGGTTCAGGAATCAGGTGAGGTCAGCCTTCAAGGTCACCCAGCTGCCAAGAGGGGGACTTGGGCTTCACAACCACTTCGATCTGACTTTAAAACTCTCGTTCTGCACTTGTGTTCCAAACTGCTCCCATCCAAGGAGAAGAAACGCCTTGTCTCTTGACTAGCAAGATACTTGGAGACGACAGGACAGAGCTGGGCCTCTTGTGAACAATCTCTTGGAGCACATGGTTTTGATAAAGACATTGGGAGGCAACAGATTCAAACAAATACTCTCTAAATCCCCCTCTCAACCATAATAATCTTGGGAATGGCTCTTGCTTGGCTGATGTATGGGGAGGGGGGAAATTCCTGAAATAATCGTAGGATTGTTCAAGGAAGCCCTCCTGGCTAAGTCCACGGAGAGATCCCAAAGACCGTTCCCAATCACTGGCCAGAGCAAGAGAAAACCAGGGAGACTGAGAAGGTGCCCAAAGGGCTGTACATAGATGGGGCTCCTTGTGCAAAGCTCCACAGTGCTTTGTTAATTCAAGTGCCCCACACACCCTCTTTTGCTCTTAACTGCGCTGCCAGCTTCGGGTAAATAAGGATAAGATGGACAAAACTCATGTCATCTTCTTGCTGAGCTCACACTGTATCCTGTGCATGGTGCTGATTTATCTTTATGTGCATTATCTCATTGAATGATCATAGCCGCCCTGGGCAGGGGCTTCTATTACTATCCCTATATATGAAAACTGAGGCTCAGAGTGGTGGAGTAACTTCCCAAGGTTACTAAGCTTGGAGGTGAAAGAGGCAGGATTCCATGCCAGGTCTGCCTGACTCCACAGCCTCTTAAGGACTGCACTTGACAGCCCGGCATTGCAGTAAAAACAAGGGCTTTGCAAACACAGACTCATTTCATTTTGTCCTCATCTGTGCAATTGGTTCAGTTAATTGCCCATTTTACGGAGGAGAAAACCAAGCATCAGGGAACAGAGCCCAATTTCCTCAGAGAATCACAGGTAGAAAAGAGCACAACGGAAATACAAATCCGGTTCTGTCCACCCCAGAACTTAATCTCTTTCTTCCATGCCTCACTGCCAATCAAATCTACTCTCTCAACGAGACGATGTCCTGAGCAGGTCCCAATGGGAACTCTGGGCAGCTCTGTCCACAGCCCCCTGGACAGAGGTCGGCCTCCTCCACCCTCTGCCTCGTCTCTCCTCTAATAGCCTGGCCCCTCTCCAGGCCCTGCAAGCTCTCCACCCCCATGTCAACTGTTTTTCAGGCTTCCTGTCACCCATGGTTTACAGCTCACTCGATGAAGAGCAAATTTGTATTGATCTCAGAACAAACTCAAGCTGTAAATTACTGGTCATGATTGGCTCGGTCACCTCAAGATGAGGATCTATCCATTGCACCAGGGGTCTAAATCTAACTATCATCCCAGAAAACCCACTGGCAGTGTGACCCAATGTCTACGTGAAAAGAACTATTAAGATGGCCAAGAGCTACCTGTAAAAATACATACCACGATTCAGAGCTGGCCCTGGTCTTGGCTGACGGATCAAAGTCTTAGCGGCTTACTTTGGCCATTGAATTAAGTTTGAGACCTGACCGTGAGCCATTTCTGTTATTAATAATAGTGGTAATAACGACCATGGCACAACAATATAGCTAATACTCACTTGACCCCTTTCCATGCAGTATTTCATTCTCACAAAAGCCCTGTTACTTATTAGCTCTGGGATCCTGGGCAAGTTACTTAGCTTCTCTGCACCTCTGTTCCCTCACCTGTAAAATGAGGAATAATATTAAGAGCTCCCTTATCACAGTGGGGGAAAGGTTAAATGAAGTGATTTATGTAAATTGCTAAGATCAGGAGCTAGGTGTACTCTTAACCTCACTATTCATCAAGAAACAGAAGCTCAGGGATGTTAAGAGACTTGCCCAAGGTCAAACAGCCAATATGGGGTTTTATTATAGATCACGGTGCATTGTTTTTAAAATGTTCAACTGCCAACACCGAGAAATAGAGATGACTTTCTGTTTCTCTTGAACATTGGGGGAAAAAACTGGCAGCACTGGGCTCACCTTTCTTTCCACCATATTTTTCTGCTAACCAAATCTGTTCCCTCCCATCAGCTAAGCCCAACAATGCCTAAATCTGCCCACAGACTCTGGAAAAAAAAAATTCTGGGATTTTGAGGTTTACTAGAATGCCTGGATCAAATGCCTGAGTGTGCCCTGGAGCAGATGACGCTGGCCAGCAGCTGCCACCATTCCAGGGGGTTAGGGCTCCTGGTTTACCACAGCTCCCAGCGCTCCCTGCTGCCCTACACCTGGCCTACTTCTCATGTTCGCAACGCCTGCCTGGCCTCTGGAGGCACCTGAGGCTGTGGAATACATCAGCACACTCGAACCCCTGAGGGATGTGCCCGCGTCATTCTCAGGTGCCGAAGCACAGTCATGGAGACCGCGACTTGCTCAAGGTCACCCAGGCAGTGAGCGTCAGGACCGAGGTTCCAACTCAAGCCTACCTTCTCCCAGAGCCAACCTTCTTTGTCCTTTGCCGAGTTTCCTTCCCAGGCTCGCAGGCTACGTGAAAGTCTGCAGGCAGAGACAGGAAAGAAAAATCAGTAACAGTCTCTCACCCTGGGGAAGGAATGTAAAAAGAGAGAGTCTTCCAGTCGTCTTTCAGGTCTCACAGCCTCTCCTGAAATGACTCTTCTGAGGACAAAGGCCTGTTTCCAGTGGTTAATGGCTTGGTCTCTGAAAGACCCAGAGCGGTGAGAACACAGAGCTGACATGTGTCCCTGTTTTGTGACCGCCACAAAAAGTCTCCCACGTTCAGGTTGCCGTCCCTTTGTCCATCTTCAGACCTCGCAGGAAAGAGGCAAGGAGGGCTGTGGCTGACAGACACCCCACGCCAGCCCCGACCCTAGGAGGTGGCAGCACCTAGGCCCCTGAAGAGACGGCTCCCCCCACCCCAATGAAAGCAGCCCCCGTTCCTGGCCCCAGGGTTCGGGAGGTGGGGCAGAAACGGAGGCGGCGCCCGGAAGAGAGATTTCATTTTTTCTCCTCTTCCAGAGCTGACAGCTTGGACAGTAGCTTCTGAGGAACAAACTGTATTCTCAGGCAGACCGACAGGCCTGAGCTTTAAGTGATACCATGAATATTTATGGCTTTTCTCCCTGCTTCTTCCTCAGCCTTGGCCATTACACAAGGTTCCCGCTCACCGCCGGCAGATGCCTCATTGTTGCTCCGCGGAACCCGCTTCTCTGTCCCCGGGATGAAGAGCCACCAGGTGGCGCTGTTGTCTCTCGTGAATGTCGGCGACGATAAATCTACATCAGCCTCTGTAGTTTATGGAGTGCGCTAAGGGCTTTACACAGGTTACATCATTTAATCCTCGCAACAACCCCGAGGAGGAGGCAGTGAGGCGCAGAGAGGAGAGGCTGCTTACCCAAGGTCACACAGCTAGGAAGTATCGGAGACAAGATTCAAATCTATACGCCGGCGGCAGAAAATTTCTGTAGCAAAAATGTCAGTGTACAAACACCGACTGTCCCTGCCTGGGAAAGGCTATGGTTATTTTTTTTTCCTGAAGTTATGTCCTTCTTACGTTTAAGTGTTAAGATGGATTTTCTTTTTTGAAATGATGGAGACGGGATGTGTGGTGGGTTTTCATGTCTTTAATAAGCAAAATTTTAAATTTCCTAGCCAATGGACCTAGAGATTATCATACTAAGTGAAATAAACCAGATAGAGGAAGACAAAAATATCATATGATATTGCTTATATGTGGAATCTTAAAAAAATGATACAAATGAACTTATATACAAAACAGAAATAGACCCACAGACATAGAAAACAAACTTAAATTACTGAAGGGGAAGGAGGGGGGAGGGATAAATTAGGAGTTTGGGATTAACATATACACACGACTATAGACAACCAGCAAGGACCTACTGTATAGCACAGAGAACTATACTCAATATTTTGTAATAAACTATAAGGGAAAACAATCTGAAAAAAAAAATATATATATACATATATATATATATACGTATAACTGAATCACTTTGCTGTACACCAGAAACTAACACAACTTTGTAAGTCAGCTATACTTCAATAAAAAAAATTTTAATAAATAAAATTTCCTATCCAAAACTTTTTCCCCCCAATTTTCAAGCCCCAGATATTCAAGATCCGGGACCATTTCCCTTAATGGACAAGCTCTGGTGTTCAGTTAGGAGGAAATTCAAGTTTGTACAACAGAATTCTGTTGGTAACCCAGTCACACAGAAGTACAATCAGTAACGCATCGTCTGGTACAAGTGGATGTAGACAGGGGACCCAAGCTCTCTGGGCCTCAGTCTCCTCACTAGTAAAGTGGGATAATTACAGCAACTCACGGTCTTGTGATGAGGACTGAGGTGATGCGTGTAACTTGCTTATCACATTATCTGGCCAACAGTAGGTAATCTGGTGTCTGATTTCCTTCCTCTGTGAGGTTCGTCTATCTTGTTCCAGCAGTTGTGGTTTGCTCATTCTCTGCGTATGTAGCGTCCCACTGTGTGAATATGCCACGCTTTATTCATTCTGCCATTAATGGGCATGTGGACTGTTTCACATCTGGGATTTCACAGTCTTAGGGATTGTGGTCCTATGAACATTCCAATACATGTGTATTTGTGAACATAAGTACACATCTGTGTTGGGATTATGCAGAGGGGAGACTGTGGTGTCCAAGGTATGGATGTACTCACTTTTAGGAGATACTGACACATAGCTTCCCAGAGTGTGTGTCAACTTACCCAACTGTCAGCCCTGGAGGAGTTCCCGTTCCTCCACATCCTCAGCAACACTAGATATGAGAACTTTTATATACTTTTGACATTCTGGCAAATGTGTGGAACTGTCACATTGAGGTGTCAAACTGCATTTCACTGAAGACTAATGAGCACATTTTCATTTGAGTTTTAGCAATGGATATCCTCTGTTGGGAAATGTCTATTCATGTCCTTTGTTCATTTTTCCTTTTTTTTTTTTTCACATCCTTTGTAGGAAATGTGTTTTGAAGAAAGCCTTTTCCATTGCACTTTACTGTCTCTCACTTAATGGTGTCTATTGATGAATGGAACTTCTTATTTTAAAATAATCAATTTTTTCCCTTCATGGTTAGCACTATTTTATCCTAGTTACGTAATCTTTGCCTACTCCCAAAGTCATGAAAACATTCTCCTTTGTTTTATTCTACAAGTATATTGTTCTACCTTGCATAATTAGATCCACAATAGACCTGGAACTGATTTTGAGGTCGGTTTAAAGATTTCCATATGGAAAATTTATTGAAAAGCATGGTCAAATTTATTCTTGTTTTCACTTCCAAGAGTGAGGTGTTTTAGCTGCAATCATCTTTAAGTGCTTGTTGTAGAACCTGCAGTAGTTTATTCATTTATTCAGTCAACATTAACTGAGGTTGTACTTTGTGCCAAGCTCTGTGCTGGGCACTGTGGACACACGGGTGCTGCCCTCAAGATTCCCTGGGGAGTGGACACAGGACATACTGTCCATTGAATGGATCTGTCATTCATCTCTGTATTCTCCAAGCCCCACACAGTGCCCAGCCCATAGTAGGAGCTCAATAAATAGCAACTGCCTTGGGCAACAGAACAATATTATGTCTCTGGCATCTGGACTTGGACAAAAACTTTGTCAAATCACAGCCTTCCAGTTATGTGCTGTGTGACTCTGGGCAGGTCACACCATCTCTCTGAGACTCGATTTCCTGGTATGTAGGATGGGAGTTTACATCGCAGGGTCTCCTGGGGGTTTAAGGAGCTAATCCACGAAAAGAGCCTGGCACACACTGAGTGCGTGACAAGTTATAGCTTTTGGAGTTAATATTGTCACCATAATGTCAACAAGCCCTGGTAAATACTACGGTCTCCATTCTCCCTTCTGGAAAATAAAGAGGACGGACCACATCACCTCTGTCTCCTCCACACCAGGACCCTAAGGGATCAGACACGGCTGCTGTGAGACCTTCAAGGTGGCGGAAGAGTAAGACGCGGAGATGACCTTCCTCCCCACAAATACATCTACCTGTGGAACAGCTCCTACAGAGCACCTACTGAACGCTGGCAGAAGACCTCAGACCTCCCAAAAGCCAAGAAACTCCCCACGTACCCGGTTAGGGCAAAAGAAAAAACAGACAAAAGAATAGGGACGGGACCTGCACCTCTGGGAGGGAGCTGTGAAGGAGGAAAAGTTTCCACACACTAGGAAGGCCCTTCACCGGCGGAGACATGGGATGGCGGGGCGAGGGGGTGGGTGCGGAGGGGGGAAGCTTCGGAGCCACAGAGGAGAGCGCAGCAACAGGGGTGCAGAGGGCAAAGCAGAGTGATTCCCGCACAGAGGATCGCGGCCTACCGGCACTCACCAGCCCGAGAGGCTTGTCTGCTCACCCGCCGGGGCGGGTGGGGGCTGATAGCTGAGGCGCGGGCTTCGGAGGTCAGACCCCAGGGAGAGGACTGGGGTTGGCGGCGTGAACACAGCCTGAAGGGGTTAGTGCGCCACAGCTAGCCGGGAGGGAGTCTGGGAAAAAGTCTGGAGCTGCCAAAGCGGCAAGACAATATTGTTACGGGGTGTGTGAGGAGAGGGGATTCAGAGCACCGCCTAAACGAGCTCCAGAGATGGGCGCGAGCCGCGGCTATCAGCGCGGACCCCAAAGACGGGCAGGAAACGCTAAGGCTGCTGCTGCCGCCACCAAGAAGCCTGTGTGGAAGCACAGGTCACTCTCCACACCTCCCCTCCCGGGAGCCTGTGCCGCCCGCCACTGCCAGGGTCCCGTGATCCAGGGACACCCTACCCGGGAGAACACATGTCGCGCCTCAGGCTGGTGCAACGTCACGCCAGCCTCTGCCGCTGCAGGTTCGCCGGGAGCTCCGTGCCACGCCCCCCACCCCTCCCTGAGTAAGCCAGAGCCGCTTAATCGGCTGCTCCTTTAACCCCGTTCGGTCTGAGCGGGAACAGACGCCCTTACGCGACCTACGTGCAGAGGCGGGGCCAAATCCAAAACTGAACCCTGGGAGCTGTGCGAACAGAGAAGAGAAAGGGAAATCTCTCCCAGCAGCCTCAGGAGCAGCGGATTAAATCTCCACAATCAACCTGATGTACCTGCATCTGTGGAATACCTGAATAGACAATGAATCATCCCAAATTGAGGCAGTGGACTTTGGGAGCTACGATATATATGTTTTTTCCTTTTTCTCTTTTTGTGTATATGTGTATGCTTCTTTGTGTGATTTTGTCTTTATAGCTTTGTTTTACCATTTGTCCTAGGGTTCTGTCTGTCCGTTTTTTGTTTTTGTTTTTTTTAGTACAGCTTTTAGCACTTGTTTTCATTGGCGGATTTGTTTTTTGGTTTGGTTGCTCTCTTCTTTCTTTTTTTTTTTCTTTTTTTAATTACTTTTTAATTTTTAAATTTTTAGTTATTTTTTATTTTAATAACTTTATTTTATTTATTTATTTTTCTATCTTTTTTTCTCCATTTTCTTCTAAGCCGTGTGGCTGACAGGGTCGTGGTGCTCCGGCTGGGTGTCAGAACTGTGCCTCTGAGGTGGGAGAGCCGAGTGCAGGACTTTGGTCCACCAGAGACCTCCCAGCTCCATGTAATATCAAACAGCAAAAGCTCTCCCAGAGATCTCCATCTCAACGCTAAGACCCAGCTCCACTCAACAACTAGCAAGCTACAGTGATGGACACCCTATGCCAACCAACTAGCAGGACAGGAACACAACCCCACCCATTAGCACAGAGGCTGCCTAAAATCATAATAAGGCCACAGATACCCCAAAACACACCATCAGACGTGGTCCTGCCCTCCAGAAAGACAAGATCCAGCCTCATCCACCAGAACACAGGCACCGGTCCCCTCCACCAGGAAGCCTACACAACCCACTGAACCAAACTTAGCCACCGGGGACAGACACCAAAAACAATGGGAACTATGAACCTGCAGCCTGTGAAAAGGAGACCCCAAACACAATAAGTTAAGCAAAATGAGAAGACAAAGAAACACACAGCAGATGAAGGAGCAAGGTAAAAACCCACCAGACCAAACAAATGAAGAGAAAATAGGCAGTCTACCTGAAAAAGAATTCAGAGTAATGATAGTAGAGATGATCCAGAATCTTGGAAATAGAATGGAGAAAATACAAGAAACATTTAACAAGGACCTAGAAGAACTAAAGAGCAAACAAACAATGATGAACAACACAATAAATGAAATTTAAAATTCTCTAGAAGGAATCAATAGCAGAATAACCGATGCAGAAGACCGGATAAGTGACCTGGAAGACAAAATAGTGGAAATAACTACTGCAGAGCAGAATAAAGAAAAAAGAATGAAAAGAATTGAGGACAGTCTCAGAGACCTCTGGGACAACATTAAACGCACCAACATTCAAATTATAGGGGTCTCAGAAGAAGAAGAGAAAAAGAAAGGGACTGAGAAAATATTTGAAGAGATTATAGTTGAAAACTTCCCTAATATGGGAAAGGAAATAGTTAATCAAGTCCAGGAAGCACAGAGTCCCATACAGGATGAATCCAAGGAGAAACACACCAAGACACATATTAATCAAACTATCAAAAATTAATACAAAGAAAAAATATTAAAAGCAGCAAGGCAAAAACAACAAATAACATACAAGGACATCCCCATAAGGTTAACAGCTGATCTTTCAGCAGAAACTCTGCAAGCCAGGAGTGGGTGGCAGGACATGGTTAAAGTGATGAAAGGGAAAAACCTACAACCAAGATTACTCTACCTAGCAGGGGTCTCATTCAGATTTGATGGAGAAATTAAAACGTTTACAGACAAGCAAAAGCTAAGAGAATTCAGCACCAACAAACCAGCTTTACAACAAATGCTAAAGGAACTCCTCTAGGCGGGAAACACAAAAGAAGGAAAAGACCTACAATAACAAACCCAAAACAATTAAGAAAATGGTAATAGGAACATACATATAGAAAATTATCTTAAATGTGAATGGATTAAGTGTTCCAACCAAAAGACATAGACTGACTGAATGGATACAAAAACAAGACCCGTGTATATGCTGCCTACAAGAGACCCACTTCAGACCTAGGGACACATACAGACTTATAGTGAGGGGATGGAAAAAGATATTCCATGCAAATGGAAATCAAAAGAAAGCTGGAGTAGCAATTCTCATATCAGACAAAATAGGCTTTTTTTTTAACTTCTTTATTGGAGTATAATTGCTTTACAATGGTGTGTTAGTTTCTGCTTTATAACAAAGTGAATCAGTTATACATATACATATGTTCCCATATCTCTTCCCTCTTGCATCTCCCTCCCTCCCACCCTCCCTATCCCACCCCTCTAGGTGGTCACAAAGCACCAAGCTGATCTCCCTGTGCTATGTGGCTGCTTCCCACTAGCTATCTATTTTACGTTTGGTAGTGTATATATGTCCATGCCACTCTCACTTTGGCACAGTTTACCCTTCCCCCTCCCCATATCCTCAAGTCCATTCTCTAGTGGAAATAGACTTTAAAATAGAGACTATTACAAAAGACAAAGAAGGACACTACATAATGATCAAGGGATCAATCCAAGAAGATATAACAATTGTAAATATTTATGCACCCAACATAGGAGCACCTCAATACGTAAGGCAAATGCTAACAGCCATAAAAGTGGAAATCGACAGTAACACAATCATGGTAGGGGACTTTAACACCCCACTGTCACCAATGGACAGATCATCCAAAATGAAAATAAACAAGGAAAGACGAGCTTTAAATGATACATCTAAACAAGTTTTAAATGATACATTTAAACAAGCTTTAAATGATACATTAAAGACAAGCTTTAAATGATACATTAATTGATATTTATAGGACATGCCATACAAAAACAACAGAATACACTTTCTTCTCAAGTGCTCATGGAACATTCTCCAGGATAGATCATATCCTGGGTCACAAGTCAAGCCTTGGTAAATTTAAGAAAATTGAAATCGTATCAAGTATCTTTTCCAACCACAATGCTATGAGACTAGACATCAATTACAGTAAAAAATCTGTAAAAAGTACAAACACATGGAGGCCAAACAATACACTACTTAATAACCAAGAGATCACTGAAGAAATCAAAGAGGAAATCAAAAAATACCTAGAAACAAATGACAATGGAGCCACGACGACCCAAAACCTATGGGATGCAGCAGAAGCACTTCTAAGAGGGAAGTTTATAGCAATACAATCCTACCTCAAGAAACAAGAAACATCTCAAATAAACAACCTAACCTTACACCTAAAGCAATTAGAGAAAGAAGAACAAAAAACCCGCAAAGTTAGCAGAAGGAAAGAAATCATAAAGATCAGATCAGAAATAAATGAAAAAGAAATGAAGGAAACAATAACAAGGATCAATAAAACTAACAGCTGGTTCTTTTTTTTTTTTTTTTTTTTTTCCGGTACGCGGGCCTCTCACTGTTGTGGCCTGTCCCTTTGTGGGGCACAGGTTCCAGATGCGCAGGCTCAGCGGCCATGGGTCACAGGCCCAGCTGCTCTGCAGCATGTGGGATCTTCCTGGACCGGGGCACGAACCCGTGTTCCCTGCATCAGCAGGTGGACTCTCAACCACTGCGCCACCAGGGAAGCCCTAAAAGCTGGTTCTTTGAGAAGATAAACAAAATTGATAAACCATTAGCCAGACTCATCAAGAAAAAAAGGGAGAAGACTCAAATCAATAGAATTAGAAATGAAAAAGGAGAAGTAACAACTGACACTGCAGAAATACAAAGGATCATGAGAGATTACTACAAGCAACTATATGCCAATAAAATGGACAACCTGGAAGAAATCGACAAATTCCTAGAAAAGCACAACCTTCCAAGACTAAACCAGGAAGAAATAGAAAATATAAACAGACCAATCACAAGCACTGAAATTGAAACTGTGATTAAAAATCTTCCGGCAAACAAAAGCCCAGGACCAGATGGCTTCACAGGTGAATTCTCTGGCATTTCTGTACACTAATGATGAAAAATCTGAAAGTAAAATCAAGAAAACACTCCCATTTACCATTGCAACAAAAAGAATAAAATACCTAGGAATAAACCTACCTAAGCAGACAAAAGACCTGTATGCAGAAAACTATAAGACACTGATGAAAGAAATTAAAGATGATACAAACAGATGGAGAGGTATACCATGTTCTTGGATTGGAAGAATCAATAATGTGAAAATGACTATACTACCCAAAGCAATCCACAGATTCAATGCAATCCCTATCAAACTACCAAAGGCATTTTTCACAGAACTAGAACAAAAAATGTCACAATTTGTGTGGAAACCCAAAGACCCCGAATAGCAAAAGCAATCTTGAGAAAGAAAAACGGAGCTGGAGGAATCAGGCTCGCTGACTTCAGACTGTACTACAAAGCTACAGTCATCAAGACAGTATGGTACTGGCACAAAAACAGAAATATGGATCAATGGAACAGGCTAGAAAGCCCAGAGATAAACCCACATACCTATGGTCACCTTATTTTTGATAAAGGAGGTGAGAATATACAATGGAGAAAAGACCGTCTCTTCAATAAGTGGTGCTGGGAAAACTGGACAGCTACATGTAAAAGAGTGAAATTAGAACACTCCCTAACGCCATACACAAAAATAAACTCAAAATGGATTAAAGACCTGAATGTAAGGCCAGACACTATAAAACTCTTAGAGGAAAACATAGGCAGAACACTCTATGACATAAATCACAGCAAGATCCTTTTTGACCCACCTCCTAGAGGAATGGAAATAAAAACAAAAATAAACAAATGGAACCTAATGAAACCTAAAAGCTTTTGCCCAGCAAAGGAAACCATAAACAAGATGAAAAGACAACCCTCAGAATGGGAGAAAATATTTGCAAATGAAGCAACTGACAAAGGATTAATCTCCAAAATTTACAAGCAGCTCATGCAGCTCAATATCAAAAAAACAAACAACCCAATCCAAAAATGGGCAGAAGACCTAAATAGACATTTCTCCAAAGAAGATATACAGATTGCCAACAAACACATGCAAGAATACTCAACATCACTAATCATTAGAGAAGTGCAAATCAAAACTACAATGAGATATCACCTCACACCAGTCAGAATGGCCATCATCAAAAAATCTACAAACAATAAATGCTGGAGAGGGTGTGAAAAGGGAACCCTCTTGCACTGTTGGTGGGAATGTAAATTGATACAGCCACTATGGAGAACACTCTGGAGTTTCCTTAAAAAACTAAAAATAGAACTACCATACGACCCAGCAATCCCACTACTGGGCATATACCCTGAGAAAACCATAATTCAAAAAGAGTCATGTACCACAATGTTCATTGCAGCTCTATTTACAATAGTCAGGACATGGAAGCAACCTAAGTGTCCATCAGCAGAGGAATGGATAAAGAAGATGTGGCACATATATACAATGGAATATTACTCAGCCATAAAAAGAATTGAAATTGAGTTATTTGTAGTGAGGTGGATGGACCTAGAGTCTGTCATACAGAGTGAAGTAAGTTAGAAAGAGAAAAAGAAATACCATATGCTAACACATATATATGGAATCTAAAAAAAAAAAATTGTTTTGAAGAACCTAGTGGCAGGACAGGAATAAAAACGCAGACATAGAGAATGGACTTGAGGACACGGAGAGGGGGAAGGGTAAGCTGGGACGAAGTGAGAGAGTGGCATGTACTTATATACACTACCAAATGTAAAACAGATAGCTAGTTGGAAACAGCCGCATAGCACAGGGAGATCAGCTTGGTGCTTTGTGACCACCCAGAGGGGTAGGATAGGGAGGGTGGGAGGGAGACACAAGAGGGAGGAGATATGGGGATATATGTATATGTATAGCTGATTCACTTTGTTATACAGCAGAAACTAACACAACAAAGTAAAGCAATTATACTCCAATAAAGATGTTAACAAAAAAAAAGAAAAGAAATGGCTGTTGCATTGGGTGGGTGTAGAGTGGCATCTAGTGGAGAGGAAGAAAAAGTGACAAAGTGTCACAAGGACATTTGGAAGAGAATGTTTTCAAGGCTGGCAGAAAAGCCAGCCTTGAGAGGTGACTGGCACGTACTTGTGTCCCCAGCAGTGGAGGTAGACAAACTGCCCTCGGCTGCACTCAGGACTCCCTCTCATGTGCCTGAGCCCCACGTACTAATGGAAAACTCCCCCTCCCCAGGCCTCTCTGGGTGCTGGGTCTCTGGGTCCTGTTGGCTCAGAGGCTCATCTTCCATGTTCTGCTCCACCTGCCCCGTGTCCAGCTAAGGGCATTGCCTCCGCTGCCCCCAAGTCCCCAGCTCTCAGAATAATTAAGACCATGTAAGTTAGCAATGTTCAAACACATTTTTCTGTTTCCACGTTTTGCTACTCCAAGTGCAGGAGCAATCTAAGGCCTGACTCCAGCCTTTTGTTTTCCCTGTTTGTAAACAAATCAATTTTCTTTGTGGCCCTGACAGGTCATTGGTCTGCAGCATCTTCATGTGACAGAGTCAGGCAGGACCTCTGTAGGTTCAGATCACAATTTTACTGGAAGCAAAACCTGCGAAGTCTTCTTAAATAATGTATCACAAAGTCTTCCACTCTGTGAACACAGGATATCTTTCCATTTATTTGTGTCTTCTGTATTTTGGTTTAGCAATGCTTTGTAGTTTGTGGGAGATGAGATATCTGTGCAGATTGCAGTATGGGGACAGAGGTACCATTGCTGGACACCAGGAGGTGTCCATGGACAGAAAGAGGATGTGGAACTAAATGGAAGAGTATTTTCCATACTATGTGGGACGTGAGGCCTTAAGCAAAATAAAGAGGAAAAATGAATCTCCAGATATCATGGAAGAAACTGGTCTGATTAATTTGACTGATTAAATTGTGCTTAATTTGTGATATAACAGTTTTGTTTTCAAATTACAAACAACTTGAACATAATCTTACTGTTTTTCCCCACCTAAAAATGTATCATAAATTAGGTATCTTTTCTTTCTTTGTATACATTTTTTGTAAGACTGAATTTTGGTCCTATTTGATAATGATTTATCATGTGATTAGCAGACACAGAGAACAGACTTGTGGTTGCCAAGGGGTAGGGGGGTAAAGGAGGGATGGACTGGGAGTTTGGGATTAGCAGATGCAAACTATTATACATAGGATGGAGAAACAAGGTCCTACTGTATAGCACAGGGAACTATATTCAATATCGTGTGATAAACCATAAAGGAAAAGAATATGAAAAAGAATGTGTATATATATATATATATATATATATATATATATATATATATATATATATATATATATATATCTGAACCACTTTCCCATACAGTAGAAATTAACACCACATTGTAAATCAACTATACTTCAACAAAATTAAAAAAAAATTTTTTTTTAAATATCAAAAAGAAATCACGTGATTAGATGACTCTTACAGATTCAATGTTTTAGCAATGGGAATAAAGACTCGGGGAGATGGTCTGTGAGAGGCCAGGTTAATTCTAAATGGTTGGATTAAATTGTATTGCATCTAGAAAGTAATCACCCGGTGTTTGCTTTTTGCTGGGTTCTTTGGTCATTGTAAAGACAGAGCCCAGGGCTCCTGTATTATCTAATTAAGAAAAACTGAAAAAGTCGCATCTCTAGCTGAAAATAGTGATCCGTGTTCTGTGAGGTGGGGGCTAAATTTCAAGTGTAAAAACAAAAGACAGTGGAAATAATTTATCTCAATACAAGAACAAGTTTATACAGCATGCAACCAGTGAGCTGGGCTTTCAGTTTTCGTGGAGCCAAACACGCTCATCTCTGGGCTGAAAGGACGGCATGTGGATGTCGCTGGAAGAGTGAAAACAACATAGGCTGGTTTTTTGTTTTTTACCTTTTGGCCCCGCTACGCGGCATGGGGGATCTTAGTTCCCTGACCAGGGATCGAACCCACGACTCCTGCATTGTGAGCATGGACTCTTAACCACTGGACCGCCAGGGAAGTCCCCTGTTTATTAATCCTGTAGATGTAACTTGTAGGGAATAGGAGGACCCTGATGACCGCACTAATGGACAAATGCACAGTATGTCCACGAGGTGGCGCGAGGACGATATTCTGTGACCTGTGGAAAGATGTGCAGTATTTGCCTGCGGTGCCCCCAGCAGCTGTGCTGATGAGCATCTTGCGTGGCGGGAATGGCTGGGTGCTGAGACCAGGATGAAGACAGTCATGGTTTTGGGGAAAGTTAACAGAGAGCAAGGAGCTGAAGTCTTGGAGTAATGACGGGGTAGGCCCGGCAGCTAATCCATGCGTCCCTGCAGTGAATCCATGTATGGCCCTAAGCAAGATGCTGAAAGAGCACAGTCCCCAGCAGAGAGGTCCAGCAAGGCAGCAGTGTAACCAAGGAGACGCCAACTCCGGTGATGGAAGCAAAGGGTGGAACCTTCAGAGAATCAGCTCAGGACACATGGGAACTGTGGGTGAGCGTCCACGATTCTGAGGCAGCCAGTGCAGGGTTGATGAGAGGCCAGAGGGTGAGGCGCTACCAGGCCCCACCTGCACGGAGCCAGGGGTGATTCAGGCAGTGGGTGGGCTGTGAGGTCGACACCTGGGGGCAGGAGCATCAGACAGCAGGTGTGCCAATTTTTCAGATGTTGGTTACTACTATAATTAATTTTGTGAATGATGGAAATATTGATGGCATCATCGCTTAAAATTCACTGTGAATAACATTTGCTTTGTTTTACCAAGAGCCCAAATTGACCTTTTTTAGTCTTTTATATTATGTACATATTACTTTGATAATGTTACTTAAGAAATAAAATTTCCAAATTGTGTTTCATTTTTAAACAATATTGAATATCTTTAAATTACATTTTCAGAAGCTTCTTTTCTGAGTGTTCACCAATCTCCCCACGTATTGCTTTCGTCCAGTGTTTATTGATGTTGCTTTGACCTTGAAGAAGAGGTTTACATTATCAACAAAATTAAATCTAGACATTCTACTTTATTGTTGCATGTACGTATATAATTATTACTGTATAAATATATATATATATAAGTTCAGTATAAATATAACATTAGATACATATATGTGTGTATATGTGTGTGTAAATATTTCATGCTTAATCTTTAGCCAGGGCAATAGTGGGTTTTTTTTTTTTTTTTTTTTTTTTTTTTTTTTCTTTTTGCGGTATGCGGGCCTCTCACTGTTGTGGCCTCTCCCGTTGCGGAGCACAGGCTCCGGATGCGCAGGCCCAGCGGCCATGGCTCACGGGCCCAGCCGCTCCGCGGCATATGGGATCCTCCCAGACCGGGGCACGAACCCGTATCCCCTGCATCGGCAGGCGGACTCTCAACCACTGCGCCACCAGGGAGGCCCCAATAGTGGGTTTTTAAAACAAAAACAACTCTCATTTTAACTTCACTTGATGGCTTTTTAAGATTTAAAAAGTTCATTATCACACAAATCGTCTCAATGTTTTGTTAGGTCAGTCTCCCAAGGCAATAGAAGTAAAAGCAAAAATAAACAAATGGGGCTTAACCAGACAAGTTTTTATACAGCAAAGGAAACCACAAACAAAATGAAAAGAAACCTACGGAATGGGAGAAAATATTTGCAAATGATGTGACTGACAAGGGATTAATTTCCAAAATATCCAAACAGCTCATACAACTCAATAACAAAAAAACAAACAACCCAATCGAAAAATGGGCAGAAGACCTAAATAGACATTTCTCCAAAGAAGACATACAGATGGCCAACTGGCACATGAAAAAATGCTCATGATCACTAATTACTAGAGAAATGCAAATCAAAACTACAATGAGTTACCACCTCACACTGGTCAGAATGGCCATCATTGAAAAGTCTACAGATAACAAATGCTGCAGAGGGAGTGGAGAAAAGGGAACCCTCCTACACTGTTGGTGGGAATGTAAATTGGTACAGCCACTATGGAGCACAGTTTGGAGGTTCCTCAAAAAAATAGAATTGCCATATGATCCAGCAACCCCACTCCTGGGCATATATCTGGACAAAATTATAATTCAAAATGATACATGCACCCCAATGTTCATTGCAGCACTATTTACAATAGCCAAGACATGAAAACAACCTAAATGCCATCAACAGATGAATGGATAAAGATGTGGTGTGTGTATACATACACACACACACACACACACACACACACGCACACAATGGAATATTACTCAGCCACAAAAAAAGAATGAAATAATGCCATTTGCAGCAACATGGATGGACCTAGAGATTATCATACTAAATGAAGTAAGTCAGAAAGAGAAAGACAAATACTATATGATATCACTTATATATGGAATCTAAAATATGACACAAATGAACTTATCTATGAAACAGAAACAGACTCACATGTATGAGAGGGGAACTCAGCAGTGGGACAGGAACATCGCCACTCATGTCCCTGTCAAACCTGCCAGAGGAAATAGGGTCTGGGTTTCTTCTGAAGCCTTAGCAAGTAACAAGTCAAGGGAGTTGTTTGAAGTCAAAGCAAATATAAAATGAGGCAGAGTCTGACCTGAGGATCCTTTTGTTTCATGGCTCCTGTGTGAAATGCGTGGCATTTTAATAGAATTTGATTGTCCTACAGGAGTGCTGATATTTTTCCCCACAAAATAAAAAGAGTAGACTAGAGCTTCCCTGGTGGCGCAGTGGTTGAGAGTCTGCCTGCCGATGCAGGGGACGCGGGTTTGTGTCCCGGTCCGGGAGGATCCCACATGCTGCGGAGCGGCTGGGCCCGTGAGCCATGGCCGCTGAGCCTACGCGTCTGAAGCCTGTGCTCCTCAACGGGAGAGGCCCGCATAACGCAAAAAAAAAAAAAAAAAAAAAAGAGACTACTTGATTAAAAAGATCAAATTTTCCCCCAGAAGCAAGGTTCTCATAACAAGATTATCCTAGAAATCCTTCATCTCTAGATCACAGATTCACAGGGGTGCTTGAGGGGACCCTGGCCGTGTGTGATTAAAGGTTACAGCGAGAGATACCAAGAGCAGCTGCCCAGTGGGTTCCATAGGAGACATCAGGGCCCAGAACCTTGGGCGGGACCTTGAGAGGGAAAAGATATGGAGAGACACAAGAAAGACACAAGAGTACCCAGGCCATGGGAAGGAAGAGGGGTGATAGATTCCAAAGTCTTCAGATGGGAAAAATCAGTAGAACATCACCACCTGTGTCCAGCCATGGCCATCTCTACCTCTGTGCTCCTTCCATGTGGGGATGAGGGAAGATGAGGTGCAGTGGCTGCAGTGAGAATAACAGGGACATCCACCTTATTGTCTGCAGAGAGGAGCTGCCTTCCTATTCTGTTGTCTTCTCCATCAGCTGGAACATACCTGGCACTTTGCATCACAGCAGTTGCTGAGAGGCAGAGAAGAGGAGTCAGGTCTGACCTGGGTCAGCAGGAATGGACTACAGGGTCCGGCCAGAGACAGGAGGCTCTGAGACCTCTTCTCCCTCATGCTGGGACAGGGACCAGTTTTTACTTTTCATCAGCTTCTAGAGGTTGCATGACTACTACTCCTTTTCTAGACAATATTAACCGAGGATTTTTCGGCCCAGAAAAGCGTTTAAACTGAAGAGAGCTCACAGCATGTGGCCAGGCAGCTGTAGAACACTCCAGGTGCAGTGGAGGTGGGGAGGGGCACAGGCAGTAGCACCGGGCAAGCTCAGCAAAGACATGAGGGATGTTCCCAGAGTCAAGGTGGTCCTTGCTACTCTTCTCTATGACTGAGAGGCATCAATTTGAGAGTTTCTTCGAAATCGTCTTGGAATTCTCAGGCCCAAACTCTGTGTCCTCCCACTTGTGGGGACAGGAACTTTGGACGTAGGTGACCACTGCAAGGGCACTGCCTGTATCTTCCTCATCAATTCTCACTCCAGTGCTCAGCCCTAGACAACCTGTGTTAGGTCCCATAAATGTCTAATGTACATCCCCCCCACCCCGGACTGGGATCCAGTTCAGGGGTGGAGAGGGTCCCTCCTCAGCTTGTCCAGGCCTGCTGGGTCCACACCAAGCCAGGGGCCTGCCCAGGTTCTAATCCAGATCAGGAATGAGACAGGTGGGCTCCTGAAGCATCCCTCCCTCACCCCTGACCCCACTGTTCTGATTACATCTAGCACAGGTGCGCCCGGCCTTGCTTTTCATCTCTGCTGACAGGTGAGCCCCCTGCTGGGAATCCTCTAGGACCTGGGTGTTGACCTTACTGTCTGTGTCCCCAGGGCCTCACTTAGTGCATGGCACGTGTACATGAGGCCAGGAAGAACCTACAAATGCATGGTCAGATCAGGCCATCTAACTACTCCAAAGCAAGGAGCAACAAGGGGAGGGGAGCTTATGTCTTCCTCATCTTCTGATCTCTAGTATTGCACTGTCCCATGGTGGCCATGAGTCAGAGGTGTCTGCTCATATTTAAATAATGAAAGCAAATCAAATGAAACATTCAGTCCCCCGTCACACTAGCTCCGTTTCAAGGGCCCAATCAATAGAGAACATTTCCATCCCCACAGAACATTCTCTTGGGCAGCTGCCCACCACTGGATCTCTTCCTTGAAGTCATTTAACCCAAAGCATGTGCATCACAGTTGGATTTGCAGACTAATAAGACTGGAGGCTAGAGCTAGAAGGATCTGGTGGAAACGGGGGAGTGACGAGTTGAAGGGTGATCCTCTCTCTCGGTGAAGGTTTGCAACTGTGATCAATGTCTTGCTCTGGCTCCAGGGAGCCCAGGGAAGGCTGAGAACCCAGAGGAAGGAGCCAGATGATGCTGAGTGAGCCAGCATGGCCTCCACTGGAGGGGGAGGCACGGGTGAGCCACTTTCTCTAATAACTTTATTGCTCATGTTTGTGTCTCTAAAGAATGGCTTGTGGAGAGCATACACGACTCAAGCGAGGACAAAGACTCTCCAGGTAGGGACCAATGCTCAGGTAGGATCCAATGGGCGAGGGCCCCCAGCAGCAATCAGGTTACACATGCCCCTGTGGAGACTGAGGAAGAGGGATATGAAATAAGAAAGAAGGAGGAAATATGTGTGAGGGCTTGTTTCGCTCTTTGCATGTATTAATGACATAAGAGTGGGAGATACTAAGCCTATGGCATTCAAATGTCTTTTGCTATTTAAGATTATCTTTCCCATAAGAATTGGTCTTTTCTGCCTTTGCCAAAGTAAAGCCTTTGCTTGCATTTGGTTGGCATCTCTTGGGAATAAAGCACAAGCGTTATTGGGTTGGGGTTTGGGGGTTGAGCTGGGATGAGGCCATCTGGTGGGACACGACTCCCTCACGAACACTTGAACCTGGAGACACAGCTCTTCGTGTGTGATCCCAGTGCTGGGCGAGAAGCAGACGCTCTCCCTCTGCACAGTCAGGTCTTGTGGCGGCACCTTCATGTCCTGTCCTCAGGTTTACTCTTGGTTTAAGGGTGCTCCCAGGGGTGGGGAGGTTAGACATGACGTCCTCCCAGCTTCCTGCACGGGTTCCTGGGTCCTCCTGGGGAGGTGAGGGGGGAACACACCCTGGAGCACACTTCTCGCTTCCACTGCTCACCCACAACCCAAATCCTGGGACCAGGAATGAGGCCCATGTTCAGCTGCCCCTCGAGCCCCTCCATGGCTGGCAGGAATTCTCGAGGATGCTGTGAAGGGTTGTCGGGCTGGCCCCACACACTTGTCCTCATAGCCCTGCTGACCTTGTCCTCTGGGACTGACCTGCCCCAGGACAGAGCGTCTGGGAGGCAGGGCCAGGGGGTCGCTTCTCCTCTCAGAAGCCACTGCTGCAGCCAGGCAGCACTGCCCCTGCTCCCCCATACCCCAGCCATGCCCACCCTGTGCCCTTCCCCCAGGCCAGCCCAGGTCCCCTCCTCCCCAGTCCTTCCAGGACTCCGGGAAAATCTAGCAGGTACTGTTTACTCATGTTGGCATATATCCTCCTGCTGGAGAACCCTTGTTGCATCACTTGCAGAACAAGAGAATTTGGACAAGTTACTTTACCTCTAAGCTTGTGTTCATCTTCAGAACATGTATGGGGTTGCTATAAGGTTTAAATGTCTCCCAAGAACCTAAGGTCACCCCAGGACAGGAAGGTCACTCACTATGTGGAACTGGTTGTCAGTCTCTCCCACAGAGCCCAGCACAACCACGGGATCATGGTAGGGGTCCCCAGGGTAGGATAGGGTGGTGGAATACCCATGATTATTCCTTCCACGTTCTCATGTTGGAGAACAGTGATGGATGGAGGTTGACGAAGAGACAGGAAATGGGCTTTTACTCAAGAGAGAAAACAGGCAGGGGAGTTAAGTCATGAAGGGAGGGGGAGAGACGGAAAGCAATTTATGCAGTGACATGGGGACAGTGACTGCCTTTTTGGAGAAACAGGATGACACAGGCATTCATCCCTGGCCACAGTTATAGAGTTTGAGGGCTGGGAAACGATGTTGGAGATCAGAGACCCACCCCCTCACTGCCGAAGTGACACGATGCAGGACCTAGGCGAGAACGTAGAGATGGGGACAGAAAAGGTCCAAACGTCAGGCTTTATCCCACCAGGCACAGCAGGACCCTGAGTCCTCACCTAGACCCTGACCCTCCCCACCATCCCCTTCCCTTTTCCAAGATCACTCCACCGCCATTCCGGCAATTCTCCATGCGGAGCATTACTTGGTGGATTTTGAAGACTCCTAAAGAGAGAGCAACAATCTGCATGTGACTTATTCCTTTTTCTGCCTCTTTAAATTCTCTTTCTCTTATTCATGAGCTCCTCTTTGTAGCTCTTCCCCATCCCCTCCTTCCCCCTTTTTATGATTCTCATCCAGAAGGACCTGGTCTCGTCCAGGCACTTGAGGTCCTGGGATAGGCTATAAAATCTACACGATCTCCCTGCAGCCTTCCTCCCCCACTTTCTTAGCATTGCGCTGGCTCCTGACACCCCCAGCTCCACCCATCTGCATCACTGAATCCTGTTAAGTAACAATGAGTACCCTCCCAACCTCCTCCCCCAACCCCAACCCATCCCACCCCCTCACCAGGTAGGAGGCGGGGCTGAGGGTCAGGAGGGATGGGTCCACCCTCCTGGAGGGGCCCCTAGGAAGTCTGGCTCTGCCCTGGACCCCCATCACCCCCATCACCCCCACCACCTCCACAGCACAGGGAGATCAGCTCGGTGCTCTGTGACCACCTAGAGGGGTGGGATAGGGACGGTGGGAGGGAGACGCAAGAGGGAGGGGATATGGGGATGTGGGTATACGTATAGCTGATTCACTTTGTTATACAGCAGAAACTAACACGCCACTGTAAAGCAAAAAGCTTAGCCAAAAGGCTGAGATGAAATAGACAAAATAAACTTTAAGCTAAAATTACTGTCAAGTATAAATTTTACTAATATAGTAATTCCAAAGGACCAAGGAGCAGGGCAGTGGCTTTATTGAGAACCCAGGATTTCCCAGTGTCCACCATGCCCAGTCACTTTTAAATCATCACCACAGCCCTATAACTCAGAGATTTAGGTGAAGTGACTTGCCCAGGGTCACACAGCTAAGTGATATTCTGGTTTGGTCTTTTCCTTTAATACTTTAAAGATGTTATTCCATTCTTTTCTGGTCTCTATGTTTTCTGCTGAGAAACCACAATCCTTCAAGTTGACATTATGTGTATATAATAGGGCATTTTTCTTGACTGCTTTCAAAGTTATTCTTCACCTTGCCTTTTTTTTATCAGATTGTGTGTCAGGGTGAGGCTTTCTGAGCTTAGATCTGTGTCTCTAAATCACTGATGTTTTCAACTATTCTTTTCTTCATATATTTTCTTCTACACCTTTCCTTCAGACCCTCCAACAGCACAAAAGTTAGAACTTGCAATATTGTTTCACATGTCTCTGAGACTTAATTTCTGTTTTCTCATTTTTCTTGTTTCTTTTCCAGATTGTGCCATTTCTATTGATCCATAAGTTCTCTGAATCTTTCCTCTGTTTTCTCTGTTCTGTTATTTAGCCCATCCAGTGAATGTCTGCTTTTGGATATTGCATGTTAAGTTCTAAACTTTCCATTTGCTTCTTTTTCATAGTTTTTACTTCTTGTGAAGAACTTCTTTCCATTAATTTCAAGAAGATTTACCTTTACCTCATTGAGCATGGCTGTAATGGATGCTTTGTCTGTTAATTCCTCCATGTGGGTTATTTCAGGGCTGGGTCTGTTGATTGCCTTTTTCTCTTGAGAATCGGTCACATTTTCCTAGTTCTTTGTATGCTCTGTTCTGTGATTTTGGGTGGTATACTGGAAACTTTGCTTATTATGTTTCGAGACTCTAGTTCCTATTAAAATCCTCAGGAGATTTCCACTTTTTCTTGTTCTGTGGTTTTTGTTAAGCAATTCATGAACCTATGGTCAAACAGGTATTGTGCCTCGTCTTCTGAATTGTTCCAGTCTTGGTGCAGTTTTCAGGACACTGCTGTGCTGTTTGTGTCCACATGGTGCACGTACCACTCGGGGGTTAATTTGGGAATTGGGTGACAGTTTATACTGTGGTTCACTTCTGCAAGCCTCTACACAAGTGCAAATGAACATATCTAGGAGACAAAAACAGACTCACAGGTACAGAGAAAGGACTTACGGTTGACAAGGGGAGGGTGAGGGAGGGAAGGATTGGGGGTTTGGGATTAGAAGGTGGAAACTATTGTACATAGGATGGATAAAAATCAAGATCCTACTGTATAGCACAGGGAACTATATTCAATATCCTGTGATAAACCATAATGGAAAATAATATGAAAAAGACTATACATGTGTATAACTGAGTCACTTTGCTGTACAGCAGAAATTAAACACAACGTTGTAAATAAGAAAAAAGATAGATATATTTGAACAGGGGAATGACATGTCCCTGACGAGTTCTTTAGCATCTAGAGCAAAGTTTGCAATGAACGAATTCAAATCTTTCCCTAACCCTTTCACATTTAGCTTTTAATTTATAGAACCAAAATACTGAGGACGATGTGATTGAATGTCTAAATAATTCCCAGCCAGTAAGACTCCCTTATGCATAAATGACACATCACTAAACTGTAAAACTATTGTGATTCAAAGGACACCATTAAGAAAGTGAAAAGACAAAAGAAAATGACCTGTTATACATCACAGAATGTCAACTTGAAGGACTGTGGTTTCTCATCAGAAAACATAGAGACCAGAAAAGAATGGAATAACATCTTTAAAGTATTAAAGGAAAAGACCAAACCAGGATATTATATCCATAAAGCAGGGGTATCCTTAAAGACGGAAAGCCAAACAAAAGCCAAAACGAAGGCTGATGGAGATGAGAGAAAACTAAGAGAATTCATCACCAGACAAATTGCTCTAAAAATATTACATGAAAGGAACTTCTTCAGGCTGAAGTGAAATGACACAAGAAAGAAGTAAGCTTGCAACTTCAGGAACAAAGGAAGGGCAACAACAACGGCACGTATCTGGAAAAACGATCCTCTTACATTATTTTATATATGTATGACTTTTTTTTTTTTTTTTGGCCGCGCCTGCGTGGCTTGCGGGATCTTAGTTCCCCTACCAGGGACTGAACCCGGGGCCCCAGCAGTGAAAGTGCTGAGTCCTAACCACTGGACCGCCAGGGAATTCCCTGTATATGTATGAAAGAAGGATACCACAGTCTCAGAGGGTGGCGTTCAAGTCATAGAAAGGTGACCCATATGACAGCTATAACAAAGAGTGGAAGGTAAAAGAATCTATATGGATGTAAGGCTTCTGGATTTTATTGAATTGGTAAAATATTAACTCTAGACTGTGAAACAGTACGTATACATAGTGTTATTCCAAGAACAATTAAAAAATGACAAACTCAAGAAAATTGGATCACCTCAATAGTTCTATATTTAGGAATTGTGGACCAGATAGCTAAAACATTCACATACCTGTTTTGTGGAAAGATTTTCTCTTGGTGAATTGCCTAGGAGTGGGCTTTTGGGTCATATGGTAAGTATGGCCCTCTCAGCCAGCCCTGGCCACCACTTCAGGGGTCACCCCAGCAGGATCTGGGTGGTGTGGGCACTTCCGTTCTTAGCGGCTCTCCCCTCCAGTGCCGCCAGGGGAAAGGGCAGGAGGACGCAGAGGCGCTGCTGCCAAAGCTGCCGCCTCTTGTGGGAGCTGCACAGCCAGCAACCTTGCTCCGCTTTGCTGGGCAGGGACCCCGTCCAGTACGGTTAGTTCCCCCGACAGCACTGGGGCCAGGCCAGGGGAGAAGGGCCAGCTGTCCTGCCAGGAAGCTCATCACCCTCAAGGCAAACACCTCCGACCCTCAGACCCCGGGAGATTCAGAAGCGCTAGACGGTCCAGGCGCGTATCCTCACCTGTGCGCCCCAGGGCGTGACGTGTACTCTGCGCATGCGCCACCCCTCGCTAACCTCTTTATTGCGTCCCGCCGACGCAAGCCCATTGTTCGCTCACAGGTTGCAGGGCTATAAATACCAGCAACAGGCCAAACAGTGCGCAGTCTCCTTTTGGCCGACTTGGCAGCTGAAGGAGAGTGCTCGGCGCCCAGCCTCTATCCAAGGACCGATCTCACCCAAGTCCCCTACGGGCAGTTACTTAGGTAGGCCCTGCCCCCCACGCCCGCCCCGGGCACTGGGGGACCAGCACCTGCCAGGAGGGCTCGGCTGCCCCCAGCCCGCTCCCCGCGCCCACAGACTTCCCGTGGCCGGCCCGGGTCACCCAGCTGTCTATGGCCAGCTATCCACTCGCAGGCCAGCCCACAAGTGTCCAGTGACTCTGCATCTGGGCTTTGCCACAGAGTCTCTGAGACCCCATTCTACCATCCCGCAGGCCCTGCGCTCCTTTCTGGGGGTCCATAAGGACCATCTGCAGCCGAGGCCGTCGGAAGAAGGCGGTGATGGGTGCTCTCACCTCCATGATGTCCCGTAGCTCAGTGTCCGCTGTGGACACAGACACTGTCAGTGTGGCGCGGGGGCAGCCAGTGCCGCCCACGACACCCAGCTGTGTCCCAAACTGCAGCACAGAGCAGACGGCGTTGAGGGCCCTGGGAGAGAGCGGGAAAGGGATGGCCAAGCAGGAGGACGTCCCCACAGTCATAGGGGGGAACAACGACCAGAGAAGCGGCCCCGATGGCACCGGGGGCACACGATCTGCATTTAGGCCCCTGGGGGTCACTTTATTCGTGCCCAGGCCTGGACCTCTGCAGAGAAACCTCCACGCCAAGAGGCCAGAAGACAGTTCCAACAGGACACGCCACACCTCCTGTATGAGCTCCTGCCCTAAAAGAAACGCCATCACGAGCTCGTATAGCTCCACCCGAGGTTTCCCACCCGTGAACAGTAGGAGGGGTCCCGCCATACCGCAAGGGCTGCCCCAGAAGTCCTCAAAGAAAGGGAGCGAGGAGGGCCCTCCGGCGCCCTCTGCAGCTCCGCTGGTTTCCCAGAGGAAAAGCCAGCCTGACAAGGATGCAGAGGCAACAAGAGGGCAGAAACCGGCCTGGAGGAACTGCTCCCCCACATCTGACAGTCCCAGGCCCCAAAAACGCAGGTTTCCTCTGCTGCCGCACAGGCGAGGGGAGCCTCTGAGGCTGCCCTCACCCCCTCAGCTGGGTTTCCGGGTCACCGCCGAAGACCTAGACGCGGAGAAGGAAGCAGCACTCCGGCGCATCCTCGGAAGCCTGGCTCCTGACTGGCCCGCTCCTGCCGCTGCTGCGGCTTCCCTTGCCTGCTCCATCTCTGGGGGGCCTGATTGGCAGCAGTGAGGAACCCTGTATTTGAAACGGCAAGCTCCAGCCTTCGCCTGGGCTCCAGCACCCCCGGCTAAGCGCAGCCGCGCAGAAGCATCTTCTGGGGGTGGTTCATCCACAAATTCCACCGTGGGCACCCGTTTGAAACGGCAGGCTCCAGCCTTCGCCTGTGCTCCAGCACCCCCAGCTAAGCGCAGCCGCGCAGAAGCATCTTCTGGGGGTGCTTCCTCCACAAATTCCACCGTGGGCACCCATGCCAGCACCCAGCTGGGTTTTGGGAGCAGAGCGGCTGCCCAAGATCTGAGCTGCATCTTTTCAGCTCTCAGAATTACGGCAGGAACCAGGGCCCCCCTCCCCTAGCACCACACACAGCAATGGGGGAAGCGTGGGCCTGAACTCCGGGGCCCTCTCCTCACCAGAGCTACCCCCGTGGTGACCACGGGACCCAGCAATAAGAATAAGCTTCGGTTTGAAGACACTACTGCCCCCATCTTAAGTCACATCCCTGGGGGCACACCCAGGCAGGGCCCCCCTACTTCCAGCGGAGGGCCCAGCCCATGCCCAGCCAAGGCTGCCTTTAGGGGCGTGTTGGTTCCGGCCTCTACTCCTAGCAGCCTCACCTCCGCGGTGGGCACAGCAAGGTGCCGCCTTGCTGTTAGGGCAAGGCCCTTGGCTGGACATAAAACCACTGGGCCATCGACCAAGTCATTCTCCTCCAGGCCGAGATTCATTATTACCTTGGGGTGTAAGAGGAGAAAGTTGGCCTGAGCCAAGAAGTTCGGGGAGGGTCCTCCCAGGCTGGGCCTCGTGTGGACCCTGTTTCGATGTGAAACGGATGTCTTAGCCCTAACCTCTGTAATCCTGGAGCAAACTGGGAACCCAGAGATACAGCATTCCGTTCCCACCCCCGGCCTGCAGTCTTCCCCCCAAAGGTGGATGGTCCCAGCGGTCAGAGTCCTCAGGACAGTAAACAAGAGGCCCTAGCCTCGTCCCCTTCAGTCCTGGAACAAGGGGATACCCTTGTGTTGTCTTCATAACTTATAATAAAGCTTTGTTCTTGTTCTTTTGCATAATCCTCACGTGTCTGTGATCTGTAGATCAAGTGTGGACAAGCACTGGCTTGTGTTGAGTGGTGACATGGAAAGCCAGACCTGTTTACAGTTTCCTGTGGACCCACGCATAGGGTGTGGAGAATAGCACAATGTGATGGCTACAAGGACTGACCCCTGAATAGTAAAAGTGTGTTTTGAGTTTAAGTGATGCAGCCCAGGATAAAATGAGCCCAAGGTAGGGATAAATAGGGAGGATCATCCTTGTCTGTTGGAATTGCTACTTCTCACCCACCTCTGACTTGGAGGGGGCTAGGTCATCCCGAGTGTACAACAGGAGCCCGCACTCTACACACTAGTCTTTTCTAATGCAGCAAATCTCTTTTTTATTTTCTACTTTTTTACTTTTAGAGTCCTAGGCAAATCACCTACATACATATCTCCCCTAAAGAGTATGGGCTTGGCATCAAACTTTCTGGAATGGGTCAAACAAGGAAAGCTTTAGTTCTAGGATGTGACATCTCCTGGAGCAATCTGTGACACTCTGCTTTAAAAAAAAGCAGAAGGACTCCATGAATACATCTCTTCCCTTTTCCAACAAATAAAGATGAAAGGGAACTATTTGCAGAGGAAAGAAGCAAACGTTCATTTTAATTATAAAAGATTAAAAGACTTCCAGTTTGCGGCGCCTCTTGTCCCTCTGAGGGAGGCACAAGTGCAAATGAACATATCTAGGAGACAAAAACAGACTCACAGGTACAGAGAAAGGACTTACGGTTGACAAGGGGAGGGTGAGGGAGGGAAGGATTGGGGGTTTGGGATTAGAAGGTGGAAACTATTGTACATAGGATGGATAAAAATCAAGGTCCTACTGTATAGCACAGGGAACTATATTCAATATCCTGTGATAAACCATAATGGAAAATAATATGAAAAAGACTATACATGTGTATAACTGAGTCACTTTGCTGTACAGCAGAAATTAAACACAACGTTGTAAATAAGAAAAAAGATAGATATATTTGAACAGGGGAATGACATGTCCCTGACGAGTTCTTTAGCATCTAGAGCAAAGTTTGCAATGAACGAATTCAAATCTTTCCCTAACCCTTTCACATTTAGCTTTTAATTTATAGAACCAAAATACTGAGGAGGATGTGATTGAATGTCTAAATAATTCCCAGCCAGTAAGACTCCCTTATGCATAAATGACACATCACTAAAATGTAAAACTGTTGTGATTCAAAGGACACCATTAAGAAAGTGAAAAGACAAAAGAAAACGACCTGTTATACATCACAGAATGTCAACTTGAAGGACTGTGGTTTCTCATCAGAAAACATAGAGACCAGAAAAGAATGGAATAACATCTTTAAAGTATTAAAGGAAAAGACCAAACCAGGATATTATATCCTTAAAGCAGGGATATCCGTAAAGACTGAAAGCCAAACAAAAGCCAAAACGAAGGCTGATGGAGATGAGAGAAAACTAAGAGAATTCATCACCAGACAAACTGCTCTAAAAATAGTACATGAAAGGAACTTCTTCAGGCTGAAGTGAAATGACACAAGAAAGAAGTAAGCTTGCAACTTCAGGAACAAAGGAAGGGCAACAACAACGGCACGTATCTGGAAAAACGATCCTCTTACATTATTTTATATATGTATGACTTTTTTTTTTTTTTTTTTTTTTGGCCGCGCCTGTGTGGCTTGCGGGATCTTAGTTCCCCTACCAGGGACTGAACCCGGGGCCCCAGCAGTGAAAGTGCTGAGTCCTAACCACTGGACCGCCAGGGAATTCCCTGTATATGTATGAAAGAAGGATACCACAGTCTCCGAGGGTGGCGTTCAAGTCATAGAAAGGTGACCCATATGACAGCTATAACAAAGAGTGGAAGGTAAAAGAATCTATATGGATGTAAGGCTTCTGGATTTTATTGAATTGGTAAAATATGAACTCTAGACTGTGAAACAGTACGTATACATAGTGTTATTCCAAGAACAATTAAAAAATGACAAACTCAGGAAAACTGGATCACCTCAATAGTCCTATATTTAGGAATTGTGGACCAGATAGCTAAAACATTCACATACCTGTTTTGTGAAAAGATTTTCTCTTGGTGAATTGCCTAGGAGTGGGCTTTTGGGTCATATGGTAAGTATGGCCCTCTCAGCCAGCCCTGGCCACCACTTCAGGGGTCACCCCAGCAGGATCTGGGTGGTGTGGGCACTTCCGTTCTTAGCGGCTCTCCCCTCCAGTGCCGCCAGGGGAAAGGGCAGGAGGACGCAGAGGCGCTGCTGCCAAAGCTGCCGCCTCTTGTGGGAGCTGCACAGCCAGCAACCTTGCTCCGCTTTGCTGGGCAGGGACCCCGTCCAGTACGGTTAGTTCCCCCGACAGCACTGGGGCCAGGCCAGGGGAGAAGGGCCAGCTGTCCTGCCAGGAAGCTCATCACCCTCAAGGCAAACACCTCCGACCCTCAGACCCCGGGAGATTCAGAAGCGCTAGACGGTCCAGGCGCGTATCCTCACCTGTGCGCCCCAGGGCGTGACGTGTACTCTGCGCATGCGCCACCCCTCGCTAACCTCTTTATTGCGTCCCGCCGACGCAAGCCCATTGTTCGCTCACAGGTTGCAGGGCTATAAATACCAGCAACAGGCCAAACAGTGCGCACTCTCCTTCTGGCTGACTTGGCAGCCAGAAGGAGAGTGCTCGGCGCCCAGCCTCTATCCAAGGACCGATCTCACCCAAGTCCCCTACGGGCAGTTACTTAGGTCGGCCCTGCCCCTCACCCCCGCCCCGGGCACTGGGGGACCAGCACCTGCCAGGAGGGCTCGGCTGCCCCCAGCCCGCTCCCCGTGCCCACAGACTTCCCGTGGCCGGCCCGGGTCACCCAGCTGTCTATGGCCAGCTATCCACTCGCAGGACAGCCCACAAGTGTCCAGTGACTCTGCATCTGGGCTTTGCCATAGAGTCTCTGAGACCCCATTCTACCATCCCGCAGGCCTTGCGCTCCTTACTGGGGGTCCATAAGGACCATCTGCAGCCGAGGCCGTCGGAAGAAGGCGGTGATGGGTGCTCTCACCTCCATGATGTTCCGTAGCTCAGTGTCCGCTGTGGACACAGACACTGTCAGTGTGGCGCGGGGGCAGCCAGTGCCGCCCACGACACCCAGCTGTGTCCCAAACTGCAGCACAGAGCAGACGGCGTTGAGGGCCCTGGGAGAGAGCGGGAAAGGGATGGCCAAGCAGGAGGACGTCCCCACAGTCATAGGGGGGAACAACGACCAGAGAAGCGGCCCCGATGGCACCGGGGGCACACGATCTGCATTTAGGCCCCTGGGGGTCACTTTATTCGTGCCCAGGCCTGGACCTCTGCAGAGAAACCTCCACGCCAAGAGGCCAGAAGACAGTTCCAACAGGACACGCCACACCTCCTGTATGAGCTCCTGCCCTAAAAGAAACGCCATCACGAGCTCTTATAGCTCCACCCGAGGTTTCCAGCCCGTGAACAGTAGGAGGGGTCCCGCCATACCGCAAGGGCTGCCCCAGAAGTCCTCAAAAAAAGGGAGCGAGGAGGGCCCTCCGGCGCCCTCTGCAGCTCCGCTGGTTTCCCAGAGGAAAAGCCAGCCTGACAAGGATGCAGAGGCAACAAGAGGGCAGAAACCGGCCTGGAGGAACTGCTCCCCCACATCTGACAGTCCCAGGCCCCAAAGACGCAGGTTTCCTCTGCTGCCGCACAGGCGAGGGGAGCCTCTGAGGCTGCCCTCACCCCCTCAGCTGGGTTTCCGGGTCACCGCCGAAGACCTAGACGCGGAGAAGGAAGCAGCGCTCCGGCGCATCCTCGGAAGCCTGGCTCCTGACTGGCCCGCTCCTGCCGCTGCTGCGGCTTCCCTTGCCTGCTCCATCTCTGGGGGGCCTGATTGGCAGCAGCGAGGAACCCTGTATTTGAAACGGCAAGCTCCAGCCTTCGCCTGGGCTCCAGCACCCCCAGCTAAGCGCAGCCGCGCAGAAGCATCTTCTGGGGGTGGTTCATCCACAAATTCCACCGTGGGCACCCATTTGAAACGGCAGGCTCCAGCCTTCGCCTGTGCTCCAGCACCCCCAGCTAAGCGCAGCCGCGCAGAAGCATCTTTTGGGGGTGGTTCATCCACAAATTCCACCAGGGGCACCCATTTGAAACGGCAAGCTCCAGCCTTCGCCTGTGCTCCAGCACCCCCAGCTAAGCGCAGCCGCGCAGAAGCATCTTCTGGGGGTGCTTCCTCCACAAATTCCACCGTGGGCGCCCATGCCAGCACCTAGCTGGGTGCAGAGCGGCTGCCCAAGATCTGAGCTGCATCTTTTCAGCTCTCAGAATTACGGCAGGAACCAGGGCCCCCCTCCCCTAGCACCACACACAGCAATGGGGGAAGCGTGGGCCTGAACTCCGGGGCCCTCTCCTCACCAGAGCTACCCCCGTGGTGACCACAGGACCCAGCAATAAGAATAAGCTTCGGTTTGAAGACACTACTGCCCCCATCTTAAGTCACATCCCTGCGGGCACACCCAGGCAGGGCCCCCCTACTTCCAGCGGAGGGCCCAGCCCATGCCCAGCCAAGGCTGCCTTTAGGGGCGTGTTGGTTCCGGCCTCTACTCCTAGCAGCCTCACCTCCGCGGTGGGCACAGCAAGGTGCCGCCTTGCTGTTAGGGCAAGGCCCTTGGCTGGACATAAAACCACTGGGCCATCGACCAAGTCATTCTCCTCCAGGCCGAGATTCATTATTACCTTGGGGTGTAAGAGGAGAAAGTTGGCCTGAGCCAAGAAGTTCGGGGAGGGTCCTCCCAGGCTGGGCCTCGTGTGGACCCTGTTTCGATGTGAAACGGATGTCTTAGCCCTAACCTCTGTAATCCTGGAGCAAACTGGGAACCCAGAGATACAGCATTCCGTTCCCACCCCCGGCCTGCAGTCTTCCCCCCAAAGGTGGATGGTCCCAGCGGTCAGAGTCCTCAGGACAGTAAACAAGAGGCCCTAGCCTCGTCCCCTTCAGTCCTGGAACAAGGGGATACCCTTGTGTTGTCTTCGTAACTTATAATAAAGCTTTGTTCTTGTTCTTTTGCATAATCCTCACGTGTCTGTGATCTGTAGATCAAGTGTGGACAAGCACTGGCTTGTGTTGAGTGGTGACATGGAAAGCCAGACCTGTTTACAGTTTCCTGTGGACCCACGCATAGGGTGTGGAGAATAGCACAATGTGATGGCTACAAGGACTGACCCCTGAATAGTAAAAGTGTGTTTTGAGTTTAAGTGATGCAGCCCAGGATAAAATGAGCCCAAGGTAGGGATAAATAGGGAGGATCATCCTTGTCTGTTGGAATTGCTACTTCTCACCCACCTCTGACTTGGAGGGGGCTAGGTCATCCCGAGTGTACAACAGGAGCCCGCACTCTACACACTAGTCTTTTCTAATGCAGCAAATCTCTTTTTTATTTTCTACTTTTTTACTTTTAGAGTCCTAGGCAAATCACCTACATACATATCTCCCCTAAAGAGTATGGGCTTGGCATCAAACTTTCTGGAATGGGTCAAACAAGGAAAGCTTTAGTTCTAGGATGTGACATCTCCTGGAGCAATCTGTGACACTCTGCTTTAAAAAAAAGCAGAAGGACTCCATGAATACATCTCTTCCCTTTTCCAACAAATAAAGATGAAAGGGAACTATTTGCAGAGGAAAGAAGCAAACGTTCATTTTAATTATAAAACATTAAAAGACTTCCAGTTTGCGGCGCCTCTTGTCCCTCTGAGGGAGGCACAAGTGCAAATGAACATATCTAGGAGACAAAAACAGACTCACAGGTACAGAGAAAGGACTTACGGTTGACAAGGGGAGGGTGAGGGAGGGAAGGATTGGGGGTTTGGGATTAGAAGGTGGAAACTATTGTACATAGGATGGATAAAAATCAAGGTCCTACTGTATAGCACAGGGAACTATATTCAATATCCTGTGATAAACCATAATGGAAAATAATATGAAAAAGACTATACATGTGTATAACTGAGTCACTTTGCTGTACAGCAGAAATTAAACACAACGTTGTAAATAAGAAAAAAGATAGATATATTTGAACAGGGGAATGACATGTCCCTGACGAGTTCTTTAGCATCTAGAGCAAAGTTTGCAATGAACGAATTCAAATCTTTCCCTAACCCTTTCACATTTAGCTTTTAATTTATAGAACCAAAATACTGAGGACGATGTGATTGAATGTCTAAATAATTCCCAGCCAGTAAGACTCCCTTATGCATAAATGACACATCACTAAACTGTAAAACTATTGTGATTCAAAGGACACCATTAAGAAAGTGAAAAGACAAAAGAAAATGACCTGTTATACATCACAGAATGTCAACTTGAAGGACTGTGGTTTCTCATCAGAAAACATAGAGACCAGAAAAGAATGGAATAACATCTTTAAAGTATTAAAGGAAAAGACCAAACCAGGATATTATATCCATAAAGCAGGGGTATCCTTAAAGACTGAAAGCCAAACAAAAGCCAAAACGAAGGCTGATGGAGATGAGAGAAAACTAAGAGAATTCATCACCAGACAAATTGCTCTAAAAATATTACATGAAAGGAACTTCTTCAGGCTGAAGTGAAATGACACAAGAAAGAAGTAAGCTTGCAACTTCAGGAACAAAGGAAGGGCAACAACAACGGCACGTATCTGGAAAAACGATCCTCTTACATTATTTTATATATGTATGACTTTTTTTTTTTTTTTTTGGCCGCGCCTGCGTGGCTTGCGGGATCTTAGTTCCCCTACCAGGGACTGAACCCGGGGCCCCAGCAGTGAAAGTGCTGAGTCCTAACCACTGGACCGCCAGGGAATTCCCTGTATATGTATGAAAGAAGGATACCACAGTCTCAGAGGGTGGCGTTCAAGTCATAGAAAGGTGACCCATATGACAGCTATAACAAAGAGTGGAAGGTAAAAGAATCTATATGGATGTAAGGCTTCTGGATTTTATTGAATTGGTAAAATATTAACTCTAGACTGTGAAACAGTACGTATACATAGTGTTATTCCAAGAACAATTAAAAAATGACAAACTCAAGAAAATTGGATCACCTCAATAGTTCTATATTTAGGAATTGTGGACCAGATAGCTAAAACATTCACATACCTGTTTTGTGGAAAGATTTTCTCTTGGTGAATTGCCTAGGAGTGGGCTTTTGGGTCATATGGTAAGTATGGCCCTCTCAGCCAGCCCTGGCCACCACTTCAGGGGTCACCCCAGCAGGATCTGGGTGGTGTGGGCACTTCCGTTCTTAGCGGCTCTCCCCTCCAGTGCCGCCAGGGGAAAGGGCAGGAGGACGCAGAGGCGCTGCTGCCAAAGCTGCCGCCTCTTGTGGGAGCTGCACAGCCAGCAACCTTGCTCCGCTTTGCTGGGCAGGGACCCCGTCCAGTACGGTTAGTTCCCCCGACAGCACTGGGGCCAGGCCAGGGGAGAAGGGCCAGCTGTCCTGCCAGGAAGCTCATCACCCTCAAGGCAAACACCTCCGACCCTCAGACCCCGGGAGATTCAGAAGCGCTAGACGGTCCAGGCGCGTATCCTCACCTGTGCGCCCCAGGGCGTGACGTGTACTCTGCGCATGCGCCACCCCTCGCTAACCTCTTTATTGCGTCCCGCCGACGCAAGCCCATTGTTCGCTCACAGGTTGCAGGGCTATAAATACCAGCAACAGGCCAAACAGTGCGCAGTCTCCTTTTGGCCGACTTGGCAGCTGAAGGAGAGTGCTCGGCGCCCAGCCTCTATCCAAGGACCGATCTCACCCAAGTCCCCTACGGGCAGTTACTTAGGTAGGCCCTGCCCCCCACGCCCGCCCCGGGCACTGGGGGACCAGCACCTGCCAGGAGGGCTCGGCTGCCCCCAGCCCGCTCCCCGCGCCCACAGACTTCCCGTGGCCGGCCCGGGTCACCCAGCTGTCTATGGCCAGCTATCCACTCGCAGGCCAGCCCACAAGTGTCCAGTGACTCTGCATCTGGGCTTTGCCACAGAGTCTCTGAGACCCCATTCTACCATCCCGCAGGCCCTGCGCTCCTTTCTGGGGGTCCATAAGGACCATCTGCAGCCGAGGCCGTCGGAAGAAGGCGGTGATGGGTGCTCTCACCTCCATGATGTCCCGTAGCTCAGTGTCCGCTGTGGACACAGACACTGTCAGTGTGGCGCGGGGGCAGCCAGTGCCGCCCACGACACCCAGCTGTGTCCCAAACTGCAGCACAGAGCAGACGGCGTTGAGGGCCCTGGGAGAGAGCGGGAAAGGGATGGCCAAGCAGGAGGACGTCCCCACAGTCATAGGGGGGAACAACGACCAGAGAAGCGGCCCCGATGGCACCGGGGGCACACGATCTGCATTTAGGCCCCTGGGGGTCACTTTATTCGTGCCCAGGCCTGGACCTCTGCAGAGAAACCTCCACGCCAAGAGGCCAGAAGACAGTTCCAACAGGACACGCCACACCTCCTGTATGAGCTCCTGCCCTAAAAGAAACGCCATCACGAGCTCGTATAGCTCCACCCGAGGTTTCCCACCCGTGAACAGTAGGAGGGGTCCCGCCATACCGCAAGGGCTGCCCCAGAAGTCCTCAAAGAAAGGGAGCGAGGAGGGCCCTCCGGCGCCCTCTGCAGCTCCGCTGGTTTCCCAGAGGAAAAGCCAGCCTGACAAGGATGCAGAGGCAACAAGAGGGCAGAAACCGGCCTGGAGGAACTGCTCCCCCACATCTGACAGTCCCAGGCCCCAAAAACGCAGGTTTCCTCTGCTGCCGCACAGGCGAGGGGAGCCTCTGAGGCTGCCCTCACCCCCTCAGCTGGGTTTCCGGGTCACCGCCGAAGACCTAGACGCGGAGAAGGAAGCAGCACTCCGGCGCATCCTCGGAAGCCTGGCTCCTGACTGGCCCGCTCCTGCCGCTGCTGCGGCTTCCCTTGCCTGCTCCATCTCTGGGGGGCCTGATTGGCAGCAGTGAGGAACCCTGTATTTGAAACGGCAAGCTCCAGCCTTCGCCTGGGCTCCAGCACCCCCGGCTAAGCGCAGCCGCGCAGAAGCATCTTCTGGGGGTGGTTCATCCACAAATTCCACCGTGGGCACCCGTTTGAAACGGCAGGCTCCAGCCTTCGCCTGTGCTCCAGCACCCCCAGCTAAGCGCAGCCGCGCAGAAGCATCTTCTGGGGGTGCTTCCTCCACAAATTCCACCGTGGGCACCCATGCCAGCACCCAGCTGGGTTTTGGGAGCAGAGCGGCTGCCCAAGATCTGAGCTGCATCTTTTCAGCTCTCAGAATTACGGCAGGAACCAGGGCCCCCCTCCCCTAGCACCACACACAGCAATGGGGGAAGCGTGGGCCTGAACTCCGGGGCCCTCTCCTCACCAGAGCTACCCCCGTGGTGACCACGGGACCCAGCAATAAGAATAAGCTTCGGTTTGAAGACACTACTGCCCCCATCTTAAGTCACATCCCTGGGGGCACACCCAGGCAGGGCCCCCCTACTTCCAGCGGAGGGCCCAGCCCATGCCCAGCCAAGGCTGCCTTTAGGGGCGTGTTGGTTCCGGCCTCTACTCCTAGCAGCCTCACCTCCGCGGTGGGCACAGCAAGGTGCCGCCTTGCTGTTAGGGCAAGGCCCTTGGCTGGACATAAAACCACTGGGCCATCGACCAAGTCATTCTCCTCCAGGCCGAGATTCATTATTACCTTGGGGTGTAAGAGGAGAAAGTTGGCCTGAGCCAAGAAGTTCGGGGAGGGTCCTCCCAGGCTGGGCCTCGTGTGGACCCTGTTTCGATGTGAAACGGATGTCTTAGCCCTAACCTCTGTAATCCTGGAGCAAACTGGGAACCCAGAGATACAGCATTCCGTTCCCACCCCCGGCCTGCAGTCTTCCCCCCAAAGGTGGATGGTCCCAGCGGTCAGAGTCCTCAGGACAGTAAACAAGAGGCCCTAGCCTCGTCCCCTTCAGTCCTGGAACAAGGGGATACCCTTGTGTTGTCTTCATAACTTATAATAAAGCTTTGTTCTTGTTCTTTTGCATAATCCTCACGTGTCTGTGATCTGTAGATCAAGTGTGGACAAGCACTGGCTTGTGTTGAGTGGTGACATGGAAAGCCAGACCTGTTTACAGTTTCCTGTGGACCCACGCATAGGGTGTGGAGAATAGCACAATGTGATGGCTACAAGGACTGACCCCTGAATAGTAAAAGTGTGTTTTGAGTTTAAACGATGCAGCCCGGAATAAAATTGACCCAGTGGGAGGGGTAAACAGGGAAGATCATCCTTGTCTGTTGTAATTGCTGCTTCTCACCCACCTCTCTGGCCTGGAAGGGGCTGGATCATCCCATGCACACCCCAGCCGCCCATACTCTACACGTTTAGTCTTTTCTTTCTTTCTTTTTTTTTTTTTGATCTGAATACGTCTTTATTTTTATGTTTTTTTTGCTTTATAACAAATTTAATCAGTTATACATATACATATGTTCCCATATCCCCTCCCTTTTTTTTTTTAAAAGTTTATTTATTTATTTTTTAATTACTTTCTGCTTTATAACAAAGTGAATCAGTCATACATATACATCTGTTCCCACATCCCTTCCCTCATGCATCTCCCTCCCTCCCACCCTCCCCATCCCACCCCTCCAGGCGGTCACAAAGCACCGAGCTGATCTCCCTGTGCTCTGCGGCTGCTTCCCACTATCTATCTACCTTACGTTTGGTAGTGTATACACGTCCATGCCTCTCTTTCGCCTTGTCACAGCCCAACCTTCCCCCTCCCCATATCCTCAAGTCCATTCTCAAGTAGGTCTGCGTCTTCTCCCTTTTGCGTCTCCCTCCCGCCCTCCCTATCCCACCCCTCCAGGCGGTCACAAAGCACCGAGCTGATCTCCCTGTGCTATGCGGCTGCTTCCCACTAGCTATCTACCTTATGTTTGGTAGTGTATATATGTCCATGCCGCTCTTTCACTTTGTCACAGCTTACCCTTCCCCCTCCCCATATCCTCAAGTGCATTCTCTAGTAGGTCTGTGTCTTTATTCCTGTCTTACCCCTATGTTCTTCATGACATTTTTTTTCTTAAATTCCATATATATGTGTCAGCATGCAGTGTTTGTCTTTCTCTTTCTGACTTACTTCACTCTGTATGGCAGACTCTAGGTCCATCCACCTCATAACAAATACCTCTTTTTTGCAAGGAGCCCGCGAGGGGGGTTGGCGCGCGCTAAACGGGAGAAGCACTGGTTTGAGAAAAGCATGGGTCGCAAGTACACATTGGGACCCTGCCATTAATGGAGGGGAAAAGCGGGGAGACGCCAGCAGATTCCATCCTGTAAGCTGGTAGGAAGCCTGAAGGCTTGATGGGATCCCAGTGTGATAGGAGGCAAGGACATGCTTCAGGACCCCGGAGGAAGATGGCGGAAGAGTAAGACGCGGAGATCACCTTCCTCCCCACAGATACATCAGAAATTCATCTACACGTGGAACAACTCCTACAGAACACCTACTGAACGCTGACAGAAGACCTCAGACCCCCCAAAAGGCAAGAAGCTCCCCACATACCTGGGTAGGGCAAAAGAAAAAAAGAATAAACAGAGACAATAGGATAGGGACGGGACCTGCACCAGTGGGAGGGAGCCGTGAAGGGGGGAAGGTTTCTACACACTACAAGCCCCTTCGCGGGCGGAGACTGCAGGTGGCGGAGGGGGAAAGCTTCGGAGTAGCGGAGGAGAGCACAGCAACAGGGGTGCGGAGGGCAAAGCGGAGAGATTCTGGCACAGAGGACCGGTGCCCTCAGGCACACACCAGCCCGAGAGGCTTGTCTGCTCGGCCGCCGTGGCGGGCGGGGCTGGGAGCTGAGGCTCGGGTATCGGCTTTCAGTCGGAGCGCAGGGAGAGGACTGGGGCTGGCGGCAGGAAGAGAGCCTGAAGGGGTTAGTGCACCACGGCTAGCCCGGAGGGAGTCCGGGGAAAGGGTCTGGAGCTGCTGAAGAGGCAAGAGACTTTTTTCCCTTTTGTTTCCTGGTGCGCGAGGAGAGGGCATTAAGAGGGCTGCTTGGGGAAGCGCCGGTGACAGGCACGAGCCGCGGGTAAGGCACGGACCTCGGAGACGGGCGTGGGCCGCCGCCGCCGCCGCCCGCCCGCCGCGGCCCGCCGCCGCCGCCGCCGCCGCGGCCCGCCGCCGCCGCTGCCGCCGCCGCCGCGGGGCCTGTGTGCGAGCGCGGGTCACTGTCCGCCCCGCCTTCCGGGGGGCCTGTGCACCCCGCCACTGCTGGGGTCCCCGAGACCCGGGGACGGCTTTCCCGGGAAAGCGCACGGAGCGCCACGGGCTGCTGCAACGTCAGGCCGGCCTCTGCCGCCGCAGGCCCGCCCCACACTGCGCGCCCCTCCCTCCCCTCTGCCTGAGTGAGCCAGAGCCCCCGAATCAGCGGCTCCTTTAAACCCGTCCTGTCTGAGCGAAGAACGGACGCCCTCCGGCGACCTACGCGCAGAGGCGGGGCCAGGTCCAAGGCTGAGACCCGGGAGCTGTGAGAGCAGAGGCAGGGAAATCTCTCTGTGCAGCCTCGGAGGCAGCGGATTAAAGCTCCACGGTCCATTTGATGTGCCCTGCGTCTGTGGAGTGCATGAATGGACAGCGAATCATCCCAAATTGAGGAAGTGGACTTTGAGGACAAGATTTAAGACTTTCCCCCCTTTTCCTCTTTTTACAACGAATTATTCCAAATTAAGGAGGTGGACTTAGAGAGCAAGATTTCAGACTTCTCGCCCTTTTCCTCTTTTTACAACGAATTATCCCAAATTGAGGAGGTGGACTTGGAGAGCAAGATTTTTGATTTTTCCCCCTGCTCTCTTTTTGTGAATGTGTATGTGTAATCTTCTGTGTAAGATTCTCTCTGTATAGCTTTGCTTCCACCATATGTCTCAGGGTTCTATCGGTCCGTTTTTTTTTTTTTCTCAATAATTACTTTCTAATTTTAATAACGCTACTATATTTCATACTTTATTCTATTTTACTTTACCTGCTCTTTCTTTTTTTCCTACTCTCCCTTCCTCCCTCCCTCCCTCCGCTCCTCCTTTCCTTCTTTCTTTTTCTTTCCTCCCTCCCACCCTTCTTCTTTCCACTTTCTTTTTCTTTCCTTCCTCCCTCCCTCCTGTCTTTCTTCCTTTCCTTTCTCCCTCCCTCCCTCCTTTCTTTCCTTCTTTCTTTCCATCCTTCCTCCCTCCCTCCCTCCCTCCTTTCTTTCTTCCTTCCTTCCTTCCTTCCTTTCTTCCCTTCTTCCTTTCTTTCCCTCTCTCTTTCTTTCTTCTACTAATTCTTTCTTTCTACTTTTTCTCCCTGTTACTCTGAGCCGGGTGGATGAAAGGCTCTTGGTGCTGCAGCCAGGAGCCAGTGCTGTGCCTCTGAAGTGGGAGAGCCAACTTCAGGACACGGGTCCACAAGAGACCTCCCAGCTCCACATAATATCAAGCAGCAAAAATCTCCCAGAGATCTCCATCCCAACACCAGCACCCAGCTTCAGTCAACGACCAGCAAGCTACAGTGCAGGTCACCCTATGCCAAGCAACTAGCAAGGCAGGAACACAACCCCACCCATTAGCAGAGAGGCTACCTAAAAACATAATAAGGCCATAGGCACCCCAAAACACACCACCAGACGTGGACCTGTCCACCAGAAAGACAAGATCGAGCCTCAACCACCAGAGCACAGGAATTAGTCCCCCCCACCAGGAAGCCTACACAACCTACTGAAACAACCTTAGCCACTGGGGTCAGACACCAAAAACAACGGGAACTACGAATCTGCAGCCGGCAAAAAGGAGACCCCAAACACAGTAACATAAGCAAAATGAGAAGGCAGAAAAACACACAGCAGGTGAAGGAGCAAGATAAACACCTACCAGACCTAACAAATGAAGAGGTAATAGGCAGTCTACCTGAAAAAGAATTCAGAATAATGATAGTAAAGCTGATCCAAGATTCTATTTCCATGATCCATAATCTTGGAAATAGAATAGACAACATGCAAGAAACAGTTAACAAGGACCTAGAAGAACTAAAGATGAATCAAGCATCGATTAAAAACACAATAAATGAAATGAAAAATACTCTAGATGGGATCAATAGCAGAATAACTGAGGCAGAAGAACGGATAAGTGAGGTGGAAGATAAAATAGTGGAAATAACTGATGCAGAGCAAAATAAAGAAAAAAGAATGAAAAGAACAGAGGAGAGTCTCAGAGATCTCTGGGACAACATTAAACGCACCAACATTCGAATTATAGGGGTTCCAGAAGAAGAAGAGAAAAAGAAAGGGACTGAGAAAATATTTGAAGAGATTATAGTTGAAAACTTCCCTAATTTGGGAAAGGAAATAGTTAATCAAGTCCAGGAGGCACAGAGAGTCCCATACAGAATAAATCCAAGGAGAAATACACCAAGACACATATTAATCAAACTGTCAAAAATTAAACACAAAGAAATCATATTAAAAGCAGCAAGGCAAAAACAACAAATAACACACAAGGGAATCCCCATAAGGTTAACAGCTGATCTCTCAGCAGAAACCCTACAAGCCAGAAGGGAGTGGCAGGACATAATTAAAGTGATGAAGGAGAGAAACCTGCAACCTAGATTACTCTACCCAGCAAGGATCTCATTCAGATTTGATGGAGAAATTAAAACCTTTACAGACAAGCAAAAGCTGAGAGAGTTCAGCACCACCAAACCAGCTTTACAACAAATGCTAAAGGAACTTCTCTAGGCAAGAAACACAACAGAAGGAATATACCTACAATAACGAACCCAAAGCAATTAAGGAAATGGGAATAGGAACATACATATCAATAATTACCTTAAATGTAAATGGACTAAATGCTCCCACCAAAAGACACAGAGTGGCTGAATGGATACAAAAACAAGACCCATATATATGCTGTCTACAAGAGACCCACTTCAGACCTAGAGACACATACAGATTGAAAGTAAAGGGATGGAAAAAGATATTCCATGCAAATGGAAATCAAAAGAAAGCTGGAGTAGCAATTCTTATATCAGACAAAATAGACTTTAAAATAAAGACTATTAGAAGAGACAAGGAAGGACACTACATAACGATAAAGGGATCGATCCAAGAAGAAGATATAACAATTGTAAATATTTATGCACCCAACATAGGAGCACCTCAATACATAAGGCAAATACTAACAGCCATAAAAGGGGAAATCGACAGTAACACACTCATAGTAGGGGACTTTAACACCCCACTTTCACCAATGGACAGATCATCCAAAATGAAAATAAATAAGGAAACACAAGCTTTAAATGATACATTAAACGAGATGGACTTAGTTGATATTTATAGGACATTCCATCCAAAAACAACAGAATACACATTTTTCTCAAGTGCTCATGGAACATTCTCCAGGATAGATCATATCTTGGGTCACAAATCAAGCCTCGGTAATTTTAAGAAAATTGAAATTGTATCAAGTATCTTCTCCGACCACAATGCTATGAGACTAGACATCAATTACAGGAAAAGATGTGTAAAAAATACAAACACATGGAGGCTAAACAATACACTACTCAATAACGAAGTGATCACTGAAGAAATCAAAGAGGAAATTAAAAAATACCTAGAAACAAATGACAATGGAGACACGACGACCCAAAACCTATGGGACGCAGCAAAAGCAGTTCTAAGGGGGAAGTTTATAGCAATACAATCCCACCTTAAGAAACAGGAAGCATTTCGAGTAAACAACCTGACCCTGCACCTAAAGCAATTAGAGAAAGAAGAACAAAAATACCCCAAAGCTAGCAGAAGGAAAGAAATCATAAAGATCAGATCAGAAATAAATGAAAAAGAAATGAAGGAAACGATAGCAAAGATCAACCAAACTAAAAGCTGGTTCTTTGAGAAGATAAACAAAATTGACAAACCATTAGCCAGACTCATCAAGAAAAAAAGGGAGAAGACTCAAATCAATAGAATTAGAAATGAAAAAGGAGAAGTAACAACTGACACTGCAGAAATACAAAAGATTATGAGAGATTACTATAAGCAACTCTATTCCAATAAAATGGACAACCTGGAAGAAATGGACACATTCTTAGAAATGCACAACCTGCCAAGACTGACTCAGGAAGAAATAGAAAATATGAATAGACCAATCACAAGCACTGAAATTGAAACTGTGATTAAAAATCTTCCATCAAACAAAAGCCCAGGACCAGATGGCTTCACAGGTGAATTCTATCAAACATTTAGAGAAGAGCTAACACCTATCCTTCTCAAACTCTTCCAAAATATAGCAGAGGGAGGAACACTCCCAAACTCATTCTACGAGGCCGACATCACCTTGATACCAAAACCAGGCAAGGATGTCACAAAGAAAGAAAACTACAGGCCAATATCACTGATGAACATAGATGCAAAAATCCTCAACAAAATACTAGCAAACAGAATCCAACAGCACATTAAAAGGATCATACACCATGATCAAGTGGGGTTTATCCCAGGAATGCAAGGATTCTTCAATATACGCAAATCAATCAATGTAATACACCATATTAACAAGTTGAAGGAGAAAAACCATATGATCATCTCAATAGATGCAGAGAAAGCTTTCGACAAAATTCAACACCCATTTATGATAAAAACCCTGCAGAAAGTAGGTATAGAGGGATCTTTCCTCAACATAATAAAGGCCATATATGACAAACCCACAGCCAACATTGTCCTCAATGGTGAAAAACTGAAACCATTTCCACTAAGATCAGGAACAAGACAAGGCTGCCCACTCTCACCACTCTTATTCAACATAGTTTTGGAAGTTTTAGCCACAGCAATCAGAGAAGAAAAGGAAATAAAAGGAATCCAAATTGGAAAAGAAGAAGTAAAGCTGTCACTGTTTGCAGATGACATGATACTATACATAGAGAATCCTAAAGATGCTACCGAAAAACTACTAGAGCTAATCAATGAATTTGGTAAAGTAGCAGGATATAAAATTAATGTACAGAAATCTCTGGCATTCCTATACACTAATGATGAAAAATCTGAAAATGAAATCAAGAAAACACTCCCATTTACCATCGCAACAAAAAGAATAAAATATCTAGGAATAAACCTACCTAAGGAGACAAAAGACCTGTATGCAGAAAACTATAAGACACTGATGAAAGAAATTAAAGATGATACAAATAGATGGAGAGATATACCATGCTCCTGGATTGGAAGAATCAATATTGTGAAAATGACTCTACTACCGAAAGCAATCTACAGATTCAATGCAATCCCTATCAAACTACCAATGGCATTTTTCACAGAACTAGAACAAAAAATTTCAAAATTTGTTTGGAAAAACAAAAGGCCCCGAATAGCTAAAGCAATCTTGAGAACGAAAAACGGAGCTGGAGGAATCAGGCTCCCTGACTTCAGACTATACTACAAAGCTACAGTAATTAAGACAGTCTGGTACTGGCATAAAAACAGAAAGATAGATCAGTGGATCAGGATAGAAAGCCCAGAGATAAACCCACGCACATATGGCCAACTTATCTTTGATAAAGGAGGCAGGAATGTACAGTGGAGAAAGGACAGCCTCTTCAATAAGTGGTGCTGGGAAAACTGGACAGGGACATGTAAAAGTTTGAGATTAGATCATTCCCTAGCACCATACACAAAAATAAGCTCAAAATGGATTAAAGACTTAAATGTAAGGCCAGAAACTATCAAACTCTTAGAGGAAAACATAGGTAGAACACTCTATGACATAAATCACAGCAAGATCCTTTTGGACCCACCTCCTAGAGAAATGGAAATAAAAACAAAGATAAACAAATGGGACCTAATGAAACTTCAAAGCTTTTGCACAGCAAAGGAAACCATAAAGAAGACCAAAAGACAACCCTCAGAATGGGAGAAAATATTTGCAAATGAAGCAACTGACAAAGGATTAATCTCCAAAATTTATAAACAGCTCATGCAGCTCAATAGCAAAAAAACAGACAACCCAATCCAAAAATGGGCAGAAGACTTAAATAGGCATTTCTCCAAAGAAGATATACAGACTGCCAACAAACACATGAAAGAATGCTCAACATCATTAATCATTAGAGAAATGCAAATCAAAACTACAATGAGATATCATCTCACACCAGTCAGAATGGCCATCATCAAGGAATCTAGAAACAATAAATGCTGGAGAGGGTGTGGAGAAAAGGGAACACTCTTGCACTGCTGGTGGGAATGTGAATTGGTACAGCCACTATGGAGAACGGTATGGAGGTTCCTTAAAAAACTACAAATAGAACTACCATATGACCCAGCAATCCCACTACTGGGCATATACCCTGAGAAAACCATAATTCAAAAAGAGACATGTACCAAAATGTTCATTGCAGCTCTATTCACAATAGCCCGGAGCTGGAAACAACCTAAGTGTCCATCATCGGATGAATGGATAAAGAAGATGTGGCACATATATACAATGGAATATTACTCAGCCATAAAAAGAAACGAAACTGAGCTATTTGTAATGAGGTGGATAGACCTAGAGTCTGTCATACAGAGTGAAGTTAGTCAGAAAGAGAAAGACAAATACCGTATGCTAACACATATATACGGAATTTAAAAAAAATGTCATGAAGAACCTAGGGGCAAAACGAGAATAAAGACACAGACCTACTTGAGAATGGACTTGAGGATATGGGGAGGGGGAAGGGTAAGCTGTGACAAAGCGAAAGAGAGGCATGGACATATATACACTACCAAACGTAAGGTAGATAGATAGTGGGAAGCAGCCGCAGAGCACAGGGAGATCAGCTCGGTGCTTTGTGACCGCCTGGAGGGGTGGGATGGGGAGGGTGGGAGGGAGGGAGATGCATGAGGGAAGGGATGTGGGAACAGATGTATATGTATGACTGATTCACTTTGTTATAAAGCAGAAACTAATTAAAAAAAAAAAGAAATCTAGAAACAATAAATGCTGGAGAGGGTGTGGAGAAAAGGGAACACTCTTGCACTGCTGGTGGGAATGTGAATTGGTACAGCCACTATGGAGAACGGTATGGAGGTTCCTTAAAAAACTACAAATAGAACTACCATATGACCCAGCAATCCCACTACTGGGCATATACCCTGAGAAAACCATAATTCCAAAAGAGACATGTACCAAAATGTTCATTGCAGCTCTATTCACAATAGCCCGGAGCTGGAAACAACCTAAGTGTCCATCATCGGATGAATGGATAAAGAAGATGTGGCACATATATACAATGGAATATTACTCAGCCATAAAAAGAAACGAAACTGAGCTATTTGTAATGAGGTGGATAGACCTAGAGTCTGTCATACAGAGTGAAGTTAGTCAGAAAGAGAAAGACAAATACCGTATGCTAACACATATATACGGAATTTAAAAAAAAAATGTCATGAAGAACCTAGGGGCAAAACGGGAATGAAGACGCAGACCTACTTGAGAATGGACTTGAGGATATGGGGAGGGGGAAGGGTGGGCTGTGACAAGGCGAAAGAGAGGCATGGACGTGTATACACTACCAAACGTAAGGTAGATAGATAGTGGGAAGCAGCCGCAGAGCACAGGGAGATCAGCTCGGTGCTTTGTGACCGCCTGGAGGGGTGGGATGGGGAGGGTGGGAGGGAGGGAGATGCATGAGGGAAGGGATGTGGGAACAGATGTATATGTATGACTGATTCACTTTGTTATAAAGCAGAAACTAATTAAAAAAATAAATAAATAAACTTAAAAAAAAATGGAAAAAAAAAAAAAAAAACAAATACCTCAATTTCATTTCTTTTTATGGCTGAGTAATATTCCATTGTATATATGTGCCACATCTTCTTTACCCATTCATCCGATGATGGACACTTAGGTTGTTTCCATCTCTGGGCTATTGTAAATAGGGCTGCTATGAACATTTTGGTACATGTCTCTTTTTGAAATATGGTTTTCTCAGGGTATATGCCCAGTAGTGGGATTGCTGGGTCATATGGTAGTTCTATTTGTAGTTTTTTAAGGAACCTCCATACCATTCTCCATAGTGGCTCTACCAATTCACATTCCCACCAGCAGTGCAAGAGTGTTCCCTTTTTTCCACACCCTCTCCAGCATTTATTGTTTGTAGATTTTTTGATGATGGCCATTCTGACTGGTGTGAGATGATATCTCATTGTAGTTTTTTTTTTGCTAACATCTTTATTGGAGTATAATTGCTTTACAATGGTGTGTTAGTTTCTGCTTTCATTGTAGTTTTTTTTTTTTTTTTTTTTTTAAGTTTATTTATTCATTTTTTTAATTAGTTTCTGCTTTATAACAAAGTGAATCAGTCATACATATACATCTGTTCCCACATCCCTTCCCTCATGCATCTCCCTCCCTCCCACCCTCCCCATCCCACCCCTCCAGGCGGTCACAAAGCACCGAGCTGATCTCCCTGTGCTCTGCGGCTGCTTCCCACTATCTATCTACCTGACGTTTGGTACTGTATATATGTCCATGCCTCTCTCTCGCTTTGTCACAGATTACCCTTCCCCCTCCCCATATCCTCAAGTCCATTCTCAAGTAGGTCTGCGTCTTCATTCCCGTTTTGCCCCTAGGTTCTTCATGACATTTTTTTTTTAAATTCCGTATATATGTGTTAGCATACGGTATTTGTCTTTCTCTTTCTGACTAACTTCACTCTGTATGACAGACTCTAGGTCTATCCACCTCATTACAAATAGCTCAGTTTCGTTTCTTTTTATGGCTGAGTAATATTCCATTGTATATATGTGCCACATCTTCTTTATCCATTCATCCGATGATGGACACTTAGGTTGTTTCCAGCTCCGGGCTATTGTGAATAGAGCTGCAATGAACATTTTGGTACATGTCTCTTTTGGAATTATGGTTTTCTCAGGGTATATGCCCAGTAGTGGGATTGCTGGGTCATATGGTAGTTCTATTTGTAGTTTTTTAAGGAACCTCCATACCGTTCTCCATAGTGGCTGTACCAATTCACATTCCCACCAGCAGTGCAAGAGTGTTCCCTTTTCTCCACACCCTCTCCAGCATTTATTGTTTCTAGATTTCTTTTTTTTTTTTTTAATTAGTTTCTGCTTTATAACAAAGTGAATCAGTCATACATATACATCTGTTCCCACATCCCTTCCCTCATGCATCTCCCTCCCTCCCACCCTTCCCATCCCACCCCTCCAGGCGGTCACAAAGCACCGAGCTGATCTCCCTGTGCTCTGCGGCTGCTTCCCACTATCTATCTACCTTACGTTTGGTAGTGTATATATGTCCATGCCTCTCTTTCGCTTTGTCACAGCTTACCCTTCCCCCTCCCCATATCCTCAAGTCCATTCTCAAGTAGGTCTGTGTCTTTATTCTCGTTTTGCCCCTAGGTTCTTCATGACATTTTTTTTTTAAATTCCGTATATATGTGTTAGCATACGGTATTTGTCTTTCTCTTTCTGACTAACTTCACTCTGTATGACAGACTCTAGGTCTATCCACCTCATTACAAATAGCTCAGTTTCGTTTCTTTTTATGGCTGAGTAATATTCCATTGTATATATGTGCCACATCTTCTTTATCCATTCATCCGATGATGGACACTTAGGTTGTTTCCAGCTCCGGGCTATTGTGAATAGAGCTGCAATGAACATTTTGGTACATGTCTCTTTTTGAATTATGGTTTTCTCAGGGTATATGCCCAGTAGTGGGATTGCTGGGTCATATGGTAGTTCTATTTGTAGTTTTTTAAGGAACCTCCATACCGTTCTCCATAGTGGCTGTACCAATTCACATTCCCACCAGCAGTGCAAGAGTGTTCCCTTTTCTCCACACCCTCTCCAGCATTTATTGTTTCTAGATTCCTTGATGATGGCCATTCTGACTGGTGTGAGATGATATCTCATTGTAGTTTTGATTTGCATTTCTCTAATGATTAATGATGTTGAGCATTCTTTCATGTGTTTGTTGGCAGTCTGTATATCTTCTTTGGAGAAATGCCTATTTAAGTCTTCTGCCCATTTTTGGATTGGGTTGTCTGTTTTTTTGCTATTGAGCTGCATGAGCTGTTTATAAATTTTGGAGATTAATCCTTTGTCAGTTGCTTCATTTGCAAATATTTTCTCCCATTCTGAGGGTTGTCTTTTGGTCTTCTTTATGGTTTCCTTTGCTGTGCAAAAGCTTTGAAGTTTCATTAGGTCCCATTTGTTTATCTTTGTTTTTATTTCCATTTCTCTAGGAGGTGGGTCCAAAAGGATCTTGCTGTGATTTATGTCATAGAGTGTTCTACCTATGTTTTCCTCTAAGAGTTTGATAGTTTCTGGCCTTACATTTAAGTCTTTAATCCATTTTGAGCTTATTTTTGTGTATGGTGCTAGGGAATGATCTAATCTCAAACTTTTACATGTCCCTGTCCAGTTTTCCCAGCACCACTTATTGAAGAGGCTGTCCTTTCTCCACTGTACATTCCTGCCTCCTTTATCAAAGATAAGTTGGCCATATGTGCGTGGGTTTATCTCTGGGCTTTCTATCCTGATCCACTGATCTATCTTTCTGTTTTTATGCCAGTACCAGACTGTCTTAATTACTGTAGCTTTGTAGTATAGTCTGAAGTCAGGGAGCCTGATTCCTCCAGCTCCGTTTTTCGTTCTCAAGATTGCTTTAGCTATTCGGGGCCTTTTGTTTTTCCAAACAAATTTTGAAATTTTTTGTTCTAGTTCTGTGAAAAATGCCATTGGTAGTTTGATAGGGATTGCATTGAATCTGTAGATTGCTTTCGGTAGTAGAGTCATTTTCACAATATTGATTCTTCCAATCCAGGAGCATGGTATATCTCTCCATCTATTTGTATCATCTTTAATTTCTTTCATCAGTGTCTTATAGTTTTCTGTATACAGGTCTTTTGTCTCCTTAGGTAGGTTTATTCCTAGATATTTTATTCTTTTTGTTGCAATGGTAAATGGGAGTGTTTTCTTGATTTCATTTTCAGATTTTTCATCATTAGTGTACAGGAATGCCAGAGATTTCTGTACATTAATTTTATATCCTGCTACTTTACCAAATTCATTGATTAGCTCTAGTAGTTTTTCGGTAGCATCTTTAGGATTCTCTATGTATAGTATCATGTCATCTGCAAACAGTGACAGCTTTACTTCTTCTTTTCCAATTTGGATTCCTTTTATTTCCTTTTCTTCTCTGATTGCTGTGGCTAAAACTTCCAAAACTATGTTGAATAAGAGTGGTGAGAGTGGGCAGCCTTGTCTTGTTCCTGATCTTAGTGGAAATGGTTTCAGTTTTTCACCATTGAGGACAATGTTGGCTGTGGGTTTGTCATATATGGCCTTTATTATGTTGAGGAAAGATCCCTCTATACCTACTTTCTGCAGGGTTTTTATCATAAATGGGTGTTGAATTTTGTCGAAAGCTTTCTCTGCATCTATTGAGATGATCATATGGTTTTTCTCCTTCAACTTGTTAATATGGTGTATTACATTGATTGATTTGCGTATATTGAAGAATCCTTGCATTCCTGGGATAAACCCCACTTGATCGTGGTGTATGATCCTTTTAATGTGCTCTTGGATTCTGTTTGCTAGTATTTTGTTGAGGATTTTTGCATCTATGTTCATCAGTGATATTGGCCTGTAGTTTTCTTTCTTTGTGACATCCTTACCTGGTTTTGATGTCGGCCTCGTAGAATGAGTTTGGGAGTGTTCCTCCCTCTGCTATATTTTGGAAGAGTTTGAGAAGGATAGGTGTTAGCTCTTCTCTAAATGTTTGATAGAATTCACCTGTGAAGCCATCTGGTCCTGGGCTTTTGTTTGATGGAAGATTTTTAATCACAGTTTCAATTTCAGTGCTTGTGATTGGTCTATTCATATTTTCTATTTCTTCCTGAGTCAGTCTTGGCAGGTTGTGCATTTCTAAGAATGTGTCCATTTCTTCCAGGTTGTCCATTTTATTGGAATAGAGTTGCTTATAGTAATCTCTCATAATCTTTTGTATTTCTGCAGTGTCAGTTGTTACTTCTCCTTTTTCATTTCTAATTCTATTGATTTGAGTCTTCTCCCTTTTTTTCTTGATGAGTCTGGCTAATGGTTTGTCAATTTTGTTTATCTTCTCAAAGAACCAGCTTTTAGTTTGGTTGATCTTTGCTATCGTTTCCTTCATTTCTTTTTCATTTATTTCTGATCTGATCTTTATGATTTCTTTCCTTCTGCTAGCTTTGGGGTATTTTTGTTCTTCTTTCTCTAATTGCTTTAGGTGCAGGGTCAGGTTGTTTACTCGAAATGCTTCCTGTTTCTTAAGGTGGGATTGTATTGCTATAAACTTCCCCCTTAGAACTGCTTTTGCTGCGTCCCATAGGTTTTGGGTCGTCGTGTCTCCATTGTCATTTGTTTCTAGGTATTTTTTAATTTCCTCTTTGATTTCTTCAGTGATCACTTCGTTATTGAGTAGTGTATTGTTTAGCCTCCATGTGTTTGTATTTTTTACACATCTTTTCCTGTAATTGATGTCTAGTCTCATAGCATTGTGGTCGGAGAAGATACTTGATACAATTTCAATTTTCTTAAAATTACCGAGGCTTGATTTGTGACCCAAGATATGATCTATCCTGGAGAATGTTCCATGAGCACTTGAGAAAAATGTGTATTCTGTTGTTTTTGGATGGAATGTCCTATAAATATCAACTAAGTCCATCTCGTTTAATGTATCATTTAAAGCTTGTGTTTCCTTATTTATTTTCATTTTGGATGATCTGTCCATTGGTGAAAGTGGGGTGTTAAAGTCCCCTACTATGAGTGTGTTACTGTCGATTTCCCCTTTTATGGCTGTTAGTATTTGCCTTATGTATTGAGGTGCTCCTATGTTGGGTGCATAAATATTTACAATTGTTATATCTTCTTCTTGGATCGATCCCTTTATCGTTATGTAGTGTCCTTCCTTGTCTCTTCTAATAGTCTTTATTTTAAAGTCTATTTTGTCTGATATAAGAATTGCTACTCCAGCTTTCTTTTGATTTCCATTTGCATGGAATATCTTTTTCCATCCCTTTACTTTCAATCTGTATGTGTCTCTAGGTCTGAAGTGGGTCTCTTGTAGACAGCATATATATGGGTCTTGTTTTTGTATCCATTCAGCCACTCTGTGTCTTTTGGTGGGAGCATTTAGTCCATTTACATTTAAGGTAATTATCGATATGTATGTTCCTATTCCCATTTCCTTAATTGCTTTGGGTTCGTTATTGTAGGTATATTCCTTCTGTTGTGTTTCTTGCCTAGAGAAGTTCCTTTAGCATTTGTTGTAAAGCTGGTTTGGTGGTGCTGAACTCTCTCAGCTTTTGCTTGTCTGTAAACGTTTTAATTTCTCCATCAAATCTGAGTGAGATCCTTGCTGGGTAGAGTAATCTTGGTTGCAGGTTTTTCTCCTTCATCACTTTAATTATGTCCTGCCACTCCCTTCTGGCTTGTAGAGTTTCTGCTGAGAGATCAGCTGTTATCCTGATGGGGATTCCCTTGTGTGTTGTTTGTTGTTTTTGCCTTGCTGCTTTTAATATGATTTCTTTGTGTTTAATTTTTGACAGTTTGATTAATATGTGTCTTGGCGTATTTCTCCTTGGATTTATTCTGTATGGGACTCTCTGTGCCTCCTGGACTTGATTAACTATTTCCTTTCCCATATTAGGGAAGTTTTCAACTATAATCTCTTCAAATATTTTCTCAGTCCCTTTCTTTTTTTCTTCTTCTTCTGGAACCCCTATAATTCGAATATTGGTGTGTTTAATGTTGTCCCAGAGGTCTCTGAGACTGTCCTCTGTTCTTTTCATTCTTTTTTCTTTATTTTGCTCTGCAGCAGTTATTTCCACTATTTTATCTTCCACCTCACTTATCCGTTCTTCTGCCTCAGTTATTCTGCTATTGATCCCATCTAGAGTATTTTTTATTTCATGTATTGTGTTTTTAATCGATGCTTGATTCATCTTTAGTTCTTCTAGGTCCTTGTTAACTGTTTCTTGCATTTTGTCTATTCTATTTCCAAGATTTTGGATCTGGGAAATAGAATCTTGGATCATCTTTACCATCATTATTCTGAATTCTTTTTCAGGTAGACTGCCTATTACCTCTTCATTTGTTAGGTCTGGTGGGTTTTTATCTTGCTCCTTCTCCTGCTGTGTGTTTTTCTGTCTTCTCATTTTGCTTATGTTACTGTGTTTGGGGTCTCCTTTTTGCAGGCTGCAGGTTCGTAGTTCCCGTTGTTTTTGGTGTCTGTCCCCAGGGGCTAAGGTTGGTTTAGTGGGTTGTGTAGGCTTCCTGGTGGAGGGGACTAGTGCCTGTGTTCTGGTGGATGAGGCTGGATCTTGTCTTTCTGGTGGGCAGGTCCACGTCTGGTGGTGTGTTTTGGGGTGTCTGCGGACTTTTTATGATTTTAGGCCACCTCTCTGCTAATGGGTGGCGTTGTGTTCCTGTCTTGCTAGTTGTTTGGCATAGGGTGTCCAGCACTGTAGCTTGCTGGTCGTTGAGTGAAGCTGGGTGCTGGTGTTGAGATGGAGATCTCTGGAAGATTTTTGCCGTTTGATATTATGTGGAGCTGGGAGGTCTCTTGTGGACCAGTGTCCTGAAGTTGGCTCTCCCACCTCAGAGGCACAGCACTGACTCCTGGCTCCTCAAGTTGGGATGATTTGTTGTCTATTCATGTATTCCACAGATGCAGGGTACATCAAGTTGATTGTGGAGCTTTAATCCGCTGCTTCTGAGGCTGCTGGGAGAGGTTTCCCTTTCTCTTCTTTGTTCTCACAGCTCCTGGGTCTCAGCTTTGGATATGGCCCCGCCTCTGCGTGTGGGTCGCCGGAGGGCGTCTGTTCTTCGCTCAGACAGGACAGGGTTAAAGGAGCAGCCTCTTCGGGGACTCTGGATCACTCAGGCCGGGCGGGAGGGAGGGGCACGGAGTGCGGGGCGAGCCTGCAGCGGCAGAGGTCGGCGTGACGTTGCACCAGCCCGAGGCGCGCCGTGCGTTCTCCCAGGGAAGCCGCCCCCAGACCCCGGGACCCCGGCAGTGGCGGGCTGCACAGGCTCCCGGAAGGGCGGTGCGGACAGTGACCTGCGCTCGCACACAGGCTTCTTGGCGGCGGCGGCAGCAGCCCCAGCGTCCCACGCCCGTCACTGGGCTCCGCGCCCCCAGCCGCGACTCGCGCCCGTTTGTGGAGCCCCTCCAAGCAGCGCTCTCAATCCCCTCTCCTCACGCACCAGGAAACCAATAGGGAAGAAAAAGTCTCTTGCCTCTTCGGCAGCTCCAGAGCCCTCCCGGACTCCCTCCCGGCTAGCTGTGGCGCATCAGCCCCCCTCAGGCTGAGCTCTCGCCGCCAGCCCCAGTCCTCTCCCCGCGCCCCGACTGAAGCCCGAGCCTCAGCTTCCAGCGCCGCCCGCCCCGGCGGGCGAGCAGACAAGCCTCTCGGGCTGGCCAGCGCCGCCCGGCACCAATCCTCTGTGCGGGAATCTCTCCGCCCTGCCCCACCCAAGTATGTGGGGAGTTTCTTGCCTTTTGGGAGGTCTGGGGTCTTCTGCCAGCGTTCAGTAGGTGTTCTGTAGGAGTTGTTCCACGTGTAGCTGTATTTCTGGTGTATCCGTGGGGAGGAAGGTGATCTCCGCGTCTTACTCTTCCGCCATCTTCTAGTCTTTTCTAATGTAGCAGTTTCTTTGACTTTTTTTGTTTTGCTTTAATAAGTCTTAGGCAAATCATCTACATACACATCTCACTCAGAGAATATATGTCCATACAACCTAAAGCAATCTACAGATCCAGTGCAATCCCTATCAGAATTCCAATGACATTTTTTACATAAATAAAAAAAGAATCCTAAAATTCATATGGAACTGCAATAGACTTCAAAAGCCACAGCAATCCTGAGAAAGAAGAACAAAGCTAGAGGCAACACTTTTCCTGATTTCAAATCATACTACAAAGCTATAGTAATCAAAATAGTATAGTACTGGCATGAAAACAGACACATAGACCAATGCAACAGAATCAAGAGCCAAGAAATAAATTCACACACATACAGGCAACTAATAGACAGGGATCCAAGAATACTCAACAGAGAAAAGATAGTCTCTTCAGTAAATGGTGTTGGGAAAACTGGATACCCACATGCAAAACAAAGAAACTGGACCCCTATCTTACACCATTTGTAAAAATTAACTTGAAATGGATTAAAGACTTAAATGTAAGACCTCAAACTAAAACTCCTAGAAGAGAACATAAAGAGAAAGCTCCTTAACATTGGTCTTGGTGATGGTTTTTTGGGTATGACAACAAAACCACAAGCAACAAAAACAAAAAGCAACCAATGGGACTACATCAAACTAAAAAGCTCCTGGAGAGCAAAAGAAACAATCAACAAAATGAAAAGGCAACCTAGGAATGGGAAAAAATATTTGCAAACCACATGTATGATAAGAGGTTAATATCCAAAATCTATAAGGAATTCACACAACTCCATAGCAAAAAAAACCCCAAATAATCTGATTCTAAAATAGGCAAGGCAGGGGACTTCCCCGGTGGTCCAGTGGTTAAGACTCCATGCTTCTAATGCAGGGGGCACGGGTTTGATCAGGGTCAGGGAACTAAGGTCCCGCATGCCATGCAGTGTGGATAAAGAAATAAAATAAAATAGGCATAGCAAGACTAGGAAACAGCTAAGTATCCATCAACAGGTGAATGGATAAAGGAAATTTGAGAGAGATATATATAATGGAATTTTATTCAGCCACATAAAAAGAAGGAAATCTGCCATTTGTGACAACACAGATAGACCTTGAGGGCATTATGCTAAGTGCATTAAGTCAGACGGCGAAACAAAAATACTTATGAGATCACTTATATGTGGACTCTTTAAAAAAAAGAAAAAAAACTCACAGATACATAGAACAGATTGGTGGTTGCCAGAGGTGGGAGGTGGGTGAAATAGCTGAAAGTGGTCAAAAGGTACAAACTTCAAGTTATAAGATAAATAAGTCCTGGAGATGTAATGTGTTGTGAAGTGACTATAGCTAACAATATTATTGTATATTTGAAAGTTACTAAGAGAATAGATCTTAAAAGCTGTCGTCACAAGAAAAAAATATTTTGTAACTACGGGTGGTGATGTATGAAAAGCCATGGAAGAAGCTTAAATGCATATTGCTAGTTGAAAGAAACCAGTCTGAAAAGACTACACGCTGGATGATTCCAACCATATGACATTCTGGGAAACGCAAAACTATGAAAACAAGAGGACATGTGGCCCCAGTGGACATCACTGTCTCTCCTTTCAGGAGCCTCCAGATGCTGGAGACCTTCCCTCCTGAGATCCAGATCTTCATGAAGGACTCCAGCAGCCAGAGCAAGCCTCATGCAATTGACCCTGATGACTCCATCCATGACTTGAAAGAGAAGATTGAAGAGGCTGGAGGACCTTACATGGAGGATCAGATACTCAGGTTCCGGGGCCAGAAACTGTGGAATCAATAGCTTCTCAGACCTACACATCAAGGACTGTGACACCATCATGCTCGTTAAGAGAGGCCCCACATCCCCATAAGTGCCCAAGATCAGGCTGTTCATTTTGTAGACTTCTATGGTCCTCTCCTCCTAGCTCACCCCTTTCTACCCAGACCACTGTGCTCTTTCTGAAGCATAAATAGAAACAGAATCCTCTCCTGCTTAAAATCCTCCAATGGCTCCTATTACCTACAGAATCAAGTTCAAGTTCCTTTGCTTGGCATTCAGGGTTCTTGACCATTTAGCTCTTGCTGACCTCTCAGTCTCTCCTCCTCACTCTCAAAACACACCAGACGTGGCCAAACACTTGCAATTCCAGAACACTGAATGCTGGCTCACAACTCTATGACTTTGAGTCAACTGTCCTTCTCCCCCATTTTGTCATCTTTCAAAGCTCAAACCTCTAAGTTATTGACTCTCAAAAGTATGGACCCCAGACCAGCAGAATCAGCATCATCTGGGAACCTCTTCAAAAAAAAATTCTCAGCAACTACACCAGAATTACCTGAGTTAGGTTCTCTGGTAGTGGAACTCAGCAATCTGTGTCTTAACAAGCCTTCCAAGTAATTCTGAGCAAATATGGAAGTTCCAGGGAGTTAACACCTCAGGGGGTAAGCCTGGGCCCATTGAAAGACAGGAACCAGCGAGTGCATACTCCCCTCCTCCACCTCTCAGGTGGATAATTTTGAGGCACGTTCCTCAAAAATTTTTGAGGCATTTGCTCCTTACCCATTGCTCCTTAGACAGTCCCCAGTGGGATCAAAGCTCAGCTGCCCACAGTAGTGATCAATTTCATGATATTTCTTGGACTGGTTTTTCCTCCTTCTCAATCCCCCACACCTGTCCCTTGGGATCATTTCCCAAAATGAGTCTCATGCAAATCCTTGTCTCAGGCTCTGCATTTAGAGGAACACAACCTAAGAGAAAACCCATCTTTATGTACCTTCCTCCTTCCTAAAACCTAGCCCACACCCTTCCTAACCACTAGCTCTTCCCCCACCCCCATAAAAATGTGCCCAACTGGTTGGCATTTCTACAAACCATAAAGCCAATACACAATTGACTGCATGTTCCCTTTTTAAATCTTTTTTTGTTCTTTCTTTGGCCACGCTGCGAGGCTTGCAGGATCCTAAATACCAGACCAGGGATTGAACCCCAGTCCCCAGCAGTGAAAGCCCAGAGTCCCAACCACTGGACCACCAAGGAATTCCCCCTTTTTAAATCTTGAAAGCTGCTGAACTCCCAGATATTTCATGAAAATGAATAATGAAAATGAATCAAAACTAATATGTAAGGTCTATTGAGGAAAGTGGTGGCTACCAGTGGGGAGAAGGAAGGGGGGAGGGCCAAAATAGGAGGAGGGGATTAAGAGGTACAAACTACTGTGTATAAAATAGATAAGCTATAAGGATATACTATACAGCACAGGGAATAGAGCCAATATTTTATAATAACTATTTTTTTCAAAGATTTATTTACTATTTATTTATTTATTTTACTTATTTTTGGCTGTGTTGGGTCTTAGTTGCAAGATGCAGAATCTTCATTGAAGCATGAGGGATCTTTCATTGCAGCGCATGGGCTCTTCATCGTGGTGTGTGTGCTTTTCTCTAGTTGTGGCCTGCAGGCTCCAGGGCTCACGGGCTCAGTAGCTGTGGCGCACGGGCTTAGTTGTCCTGCGGCCTGTGGGATCTTAGTTCCCCGACCAGAGATCGAACCTGTGTCCCCTGAATTGGAAGCAGATTTTTTACCACTGGATCACCAGGGAAATCCCTATAATAACTTTAAATGGATTATAACATGTAAAAATATTGAATCACTATGTTGTACACCTGAAACCGATATAGTGCTGTAAATCAATTATACTTGAAAAAAAATGTTTTCAACTAAGATGTAAGGTCTGAATGTTTATTGTTTCAATAACTTGTATATTGCCTTGAAGCTCATTATCTGTCATTATAAACATAGGGCAAATGTTTGGAATCGCACTTTATAGTCGACTTTGGTTTGTGAAATTGCCACTGCTCTTTAAACAGTTATAATATAGGACTGTTTAAGGACCAGGCACTACCAAACTCTGAAAATATGGAGACTTTTAGAATTTATGTAATTAAAAATGTGATTCTTTCCATTTGGGGTTAGCCAGTTGGAAAGTTTAAATTAAAACGTGTCATGATTGAGGGTTTTTTTTCCCCCAAATGGTATTTAAGACAACAAACACCCTCCACCCCACCACTTCCTCCATCTAACAGCTGGTCTTTCTCCGCCCTTTCACGACAAAGTTCTTGAAAGTGTTATCTACACTCCTGGTCTCCACCCTCCTCACCCAACTTACTCTTCAACCCCGCCCCTAAGATCTGGCTTCTGCTCCCAGCTCTCCCTTACATTTCACCAACAATGATCACCAGTAGCCTCTTGGGTGCTTCTCAGACCTATATTCCTGAACTTATCAGAAGCATTAGACAATGTGGAAAACTTTTTTAAGCTCTCTAGCTTAATCAGCTACCCTTCTAGACCTCTCTGCTTTCCATTCTTCCTTGTATCTTCCTCCCTTTGTTAATTGTACCCTCCATCTGTTATCCAGGTACCCAAGCCACAGAGCTGATAGCCATCCTGTCTTTTCCCTCACCTCCTACTTGTAGTCACCAAGTCCTGTTCACCCTTTCTCCAAGGTAGACCTAGAATCCAATCCCTTCTCCAGTCCAGTCCAGGTCACCTTCCCTCTCACCTGGACCACTGTACAGTGTCCTGACACATCTCCCTATATCTATCCCTGCCCCCTGCAATCCATCCTCCCCACAGAAGCAGCCAGACCAATCTTTCCAGAATGGTAATTTCACCTCTGGTCGCTCCTCTGATTTGCCACTGCCCTCAGGACAAATTCAGCACAGATTCACCTGATATTTGACCCAGTGGATCACTTTCTCTTTCCTAGAACAATGTTTCCACTTGGCTATCAAAACGCACTCCTGATTTTTCTTCCACCTCCCTGGCTACTCCCACTCATTCTTGTTTGCTGGATGCTTGCCTCTCCCCAATCACTTAATATTAAGTGTTTCAGGGCCCAGTCGTTGGTCCTTTTCTTGTCTTGCTCTATACTCACTCACTTGGTGATCTCATCCAGCCTTATGGCTTTAAATATGTCTATGCTGGTAATTTGTATCTCAACCCCAGATTTCCTCCCTGAAATCCACTCAAATATGCAACTCCCTACCCCACTTGGATCTCACTAGACACTCAAGTTAACTTCCAAAACTGAGCTCCCGATCTTCATGCCTACACTGTGCCCTTGCCCAGTCTTTCCCTTCTCAGTTAAGGACAATTCCATCCTTCCAGTTGCTAAGGCCAAAAGCCTTAGAGTGGTCCTTGACTCTAATCTTTCTCTCACATCACACTCTATCCATTAGCAAGACCTTTTTATACTCAAAATATAGCCAGTGAAATGATATGATGTCTGGGATTCACTTCCAAATAATACAGGAGGGGAGATGTGGATGGAGATATCATTGAAACAAGATTGTCTATAGGCTGGGACTCCCTGGCAGTCCAGTCATTACGACTCTGCGCTTCTACTGCAGGGGGCACAGGTTCGATCCCAAGTTGGGGAACTAAGATCCCGCATGCCGGGTGGCCAATAAAAATAAAAATGGGCAGAGGACCTGAAAAAACATTTTAAAAACTGTCTACAGGTTGATGATTGTTGAAGATGGGGGATGGTACATGGAGGTTCATTATATTTTCTACTTTTGTTCATGTTTGAAATTTTCCGTAATAAGAAAATTGAATCATACGCTTCTCCCTACCTTCCACTGCTACCATTCTGACCCAAGGTGCCACATCTCTTGTCTGGACTGTTGCAGTAGCTTCTTAACTGAATTCCTGCTTCTGCTCTCACCTCTACTCCCCACTGCCTGCTTTTAATCTAATCTTCCCACCAACAGTTAGTGTGATACTGTTAAAATGAAAGTACAACCATGTCCCTCTTCTGCTTGGAACTCCCCAGTGGCTCCCCATTTCAATCAGAGTAAAAGTCCAAGTCTTATTAGTCTTCAAAATCCTACACAATTTACCCCCCACCCTTGTACTCAAAACTCATCCCCTCCCACTCTCCCCCCTTGATCATTCCATTCCAGTCACACTGCTATTCCTCAATCCCACCAGGCACACTGCCTCCACAGGGCCTTTGCACTTGCTGTTCCTTCTCCCATTCTTTTTTTTTTTTAATATTTATTTATTTTTTTTTTGGCTGAGCCGGATCTTAGTTGCGGCACATGGGATCTTTCGTTGCAGCGTGTGGACTTCTTAGTTGCCACTTACAGACTCTTAGTTGAGGCATGCGTGTGGGATCTAGTTCCCCGACCAGGGATCGAACCTGGGCCCCCTGCATTGGGAGAGTGGAGTCTTACGCACTAGACCACCAGGGAAGTCCCACCTTCTCTCATTCTTCCCTCTGACATACATACAGCTCGCTCTTCACCTCCTTCATGTCTTTGCTCAAATGTCTCCTTTTCAGACCTTCCCTAACCACCTTCTTTGAGACTGAACCCCTAAACATTGCCACTTCTCACTCCCCACACGTAGTCGGTACCTTTTAACCTCTTTCCCTGCTTTATTTTCCTGATTAGCACTTATCACCATCTTAATTACTATAATGTTACTTATTTATCCTGTTTATTATGTCTCCACCATTAGAGTGTAAGCCCTCTGCAGTCCAAGAATTTTGCCTATTCACTGTTGTATCCCCAGGACACCTGCCTGGCACATAGCAGGCACTAAACAAATGTTCGTTGAATGAACGGCATTCCGAGTTTCAAACCCTGCCCACTTGTCCAGGCACAGCTCTCACCTGTCCCCTCCCTGCCCTCCATGCCAACGTGGATCTGACAGCCGAGTCCTGGCACATACCAGGATGATTCACACTCCTCAGCCTTATCCTGTCTTGTGCCCTCTGTCTCCTGGCTGCATTCCCAGTCTTTTAAGACTCATCTCAAGCAGGTGTCCACTGACACCACAGGTGACCCGGAAAAAACTCTTCTGCCTGAATTTCCACCAGGTTTCTGTGCCCTCTTTTCTCCTAGTACACAGGACACTGGACTTCCTGTGTCTCCTCTGTCTCCCTCACTGCTCTGGGAGCCCCTGGGGCAGCAACCACATCTTATGTTTTCTTCTTAGCACAATGTCTGGCACCCAGCCAGCACTCACTAGATGTACAGTGAACGAATAATAATACTTGCATTTACTTAATGTTTTCTCTGCTAAATGTTCTCACGCTTAATCCACACAACCTATGGGGTAGGTATTATTCTTAAACCCATTTTAAGGATTATTTATGTCTGGCAAAGGGCAGACTGGAATTCCAGAGTTTGTTCTGCGGGACCCTAGAATCCCCACTGTTCAGCCCAACCTCCAGCGAGTCCCTGCTCTTACTGAGCCTGTTTCGGGTGACAAGGTTGTGGGGATGGGATTGGTGGATACCATCCAACTCCCGTCTCTGGGGGAGTTACCTTTCCCGGGGCCATCCTCAAGCCAATCTCAGTTTCCAAGTTGTAAAAGGGAAACTAAGAGTTGAGAAACGAAACCTACAACAGAAAGCGTGACTAAAAGCCCCGCCTGTTAAGGTGGTTTCACCCAGTGTCCCTTGGTGCCCCAGCCACAGCAAACAGCCTCCAGGAAGAGGATCCCCTGGTCAGCCAGACGCGCCTTGTTTCCTCTCCACTCTGGTCCTTTATTCCACAGGGTGCTGGAGGTCAGCTGAGGAGGAGTCCCCTTAAAGAAGAGTGTGTGTGCCAGGAGCTGGGTAGGTGTGTGGGTATATATCTAGCCACCAGTGGTACTCTCAAGACAGAGATGGCAGTGCCCCCGGAGCTGTTTGTCACCCCAGCTTCCGGACTGAACTCCTTCGTGGCTCACTGTCTGCATCCCAGCCAGGAGTGGAAAAAAGAGGTGCTGGAGACAGTGCAGACCGTGGAACAGTTCCTGAGCGAGCAGAGCTTCCAGGGGGAGCATGGGCTGGACCAGGAGTTCTGGGTGCTGAAGGTGGTCAAGGTGAGACTGGTTCCCTCCATCCCCAGGCCAGGGCTGGGCAAAATGCAGCTTGTGGGTCTACATCCCTGAGGATGCTGGAACCTCTTGCCTCATTATCCCTAGCCCCTGCTACTGACATCTCAAGACATTCCATCCCAGTGCACTGCTGCCTTGAGCAGAGCAAGTCCAGTAAGGAAGCTAATAATAATAGTGCACTTTTTTGGATGCACTAGCCTAACCGCTTAACATGTATTATGTCTAATTTGTGTACCCTGTGAGGTAAGTACTATTCTTTTCCCATTTTACTGATGAGCAGAATGGAAACAGTGATTTAAGATCCATAATGACCAAATGCAATGCAAGGTCTCTGATTGGATTTTGGTGTGAATGGGCCATCTGTAAAATATAATTTGGGAACAATTGGGAAAATTTCAATATGACCAGAATATTAAATAATATATATAAGGGAATTGGTTTTTTTAATATTTATTTATTTTATTTATTTATTTTCTTGGCTGCATCAGGTCTTAGTTGTGGCAATGCGGGATCTTTTGTTGCAGCATGCAGGCTCGGGCTTCTCTCTAGTTGTGGCATGTGTGTTTTCTCTCTCTAGTTGTGGCTCGTGAGCTCCAGAGTGTGTGGGCTCTGTAGTTTGCGGCACGCAGCCTCTCTAGTTGAGGTGTGGGAGCTCAGTAGTTGTGGCACGTGGGCTTAGTTGCCCTGCGGCATGTGAGATCTTAGATCCCCCACCAGGGATCGAACCCGAGTCCCCTGCACTGGAAGGTGGATTCTTTACCACTGGACCACCAGGGAAGTCCCAGGGAATTGTTTTTTTGAGACATAATAGTTTTGTGGTTATGGGGGAATCCTCTGTTGGACACAAATGCTAAAGTATTTAGGGACAATAGTCCTTAGTGTCTGTAAGTTACTTTAAAGTGGCTTAGTTGAAGCAAATATGGCAAAGAGTTTAGACTTGTTGAATCTGACTGGGTGGATGTATAAGTGTTCATTGTATTCTCTTTCTATTTTTCTGTTTAAAATTTTTGATAATGGAAAATTTTTTTAATGGAAGCTCAGAGAGGTGAGATCACTTGCCCAAGGTCACACAGCTAGTGGTGAAGCTGGGACTTCAACCAGGATCTATCTTACTCCACTCCAGGCTGAGCTTTATTCCCCCAAGCCCTTCCTGCAGCTGTGTCATGTCACCTCCTGTCCTAGCTAAGATAATAATGCAAGAGGGTCAAAACTAGAAAGGTGTGATGAGAAAAACAACTTTTGAGGAAAACAATTTTGTTTTTCTGAGTGGCTGCCTAGGCATTTTACAGTATGGTGACCCTACTAACACCAAAAGTTCAGAGTCTGGACTTTTAGATAGGTTTCGGTATCCCCACAGGTTCCTGCTTTCCTTTCCGGGTGGAACCTTTTAAAATAACCACTTAGTGGGCTTCCCTGGTGGTCCAGTGGTTAAGACTCTGAGCTTCCACTGCAGCGGGCACGGGTTCGATCCCTGGTCAGGAAAGTTCATGCCGCACCGTGTGGCCAAAATACATAAATAAATAAAATTTTTTAAAAATTTAGAGCTAAGAAGGTTAAAAAAATTTTTTTTAATTAAAAAAAATAACCACTTAGAGTTATGCCTGTGAAAAGTTAGTAACCTCTGCCCCAATCACCTTGTAAGTAAGTACTAGGTGCTTGCTACCTTGCTCTATCTCCTGCTGGTTTGTGACCTGGGGCGGAGAACTGCGCTTCCCCCGGCTCACTGCATCCCTTTGCTTCTGGGATCTGTAAATAATAAATCTTTTTTTTTTATTTTTTAAAATTAATTTTTGTTGTTGGAGTATAGCTGCTTTACAATGTTGTGTTAGTCTCTGCTGTACAGCAAAGTGAATCCGTTATACGTATACATATATCCCCTCCTTTTTAGATTTCTTTCTCATTCAGGTCACCACAGAGCATTGAGCAGAGTTCCCTGTGCTATACAGTAGGTTCTCATTAGTTATCTGTTTTTGAAAGTAATAATGACTCTGCTCTCTTTGTGTGGGTGTATTGAAACTGCACCTTTCCTCCAAATGACCCCATGGGTTTCATTTCCCCACAGAGGGAGTGTGGATGCTGAGGGAGCTACCTGCCCACCGTGTGTGGGCGGCTTGTGCCCCCTGGCCAATGAGAAATTAACACTTTATTTGGGCTTTAAACCCTCCCCCCACCACTGAAAATCTGGTGAGCTGTGCTGGTCCACATGAGTGAATGCTTGTCCTTGGGTTTGAATAGGTTTGGACTGAAGCAAGTCATGAAGCCTGTTCTAGACCGCTCTTCCCTCTCTGCCTGTATCTTACCAGTGGAAAAGGTGGGATGGGCAGTGCAGTCACAGCCTTCAGTGGGATGTGCTCTTCATCTGCACCCAGGGTGCCATTCCCAGCCCTCTCACATGGGGCAGAAACGCTGAGTCCGAATGCAGGTGGAGAAACAAAATGGAAAAGGAAGAGGAAAGAAAAGATGGAGGAATCCTGCACAGAAGCAGGGCCTGTCACATAGACTTGGGTCACAGGGAAGAAAGAGGTAGAACCACCACACCTGGTGTTCTGACCCTCTCTCTGACTGTGACTATCACTCCTGGCTGTGAGTCCATGGCGAGTTGATTAACCCTCAACTGCCTTCCTTTTCTCATCTGTACAATGGGGATAATTATACTAGTCCCCCCACCTCAATTAATGGGGGTGAGGATTAAAAGACACTGTGTGTATAAAGGGCTTTCAGTGGTGCCAGGCACAGCAAGGGCTCAACTGGCGGCAGCTGGGTCATCATCAATGTTCCTTGACTCCACCCACCAGTGGAGGTAGCCGACCTGAGGTCTGATGCATCCCTGGCAATTCCACCTCCCAACCTGGAGTGAGAAAGAGAGAAGGCCAGAGAGTTGGGGGACTTAGTATTCCAGAGGCCACAGCACTGGAGAGCAAGTTTAGGATCTCAGAACATCAGAAAGACCCTTTCAAAATCATCCAGCTCAGGCTCCTTCAATTCAGATGGGGAAGCTGAACTCCAGGCAGGAGAAGAGATGATCTACGTCAAGTAGAGCAGAAGGAAGAGAGATATATTGCTGACTTCCTGTGTGCCAGGCACCACGGCAAGCCCTTGGCACACATTGTCTTATCAAATCCTCCCAATCACCCAGTGACTCATGTGCCGTCATTACTCTGAGGTTCCAGATGAGGGACAGCGTTCAGAAGGATCATGCAACTGAGAAACAGGGGCGTGAGGTGAGGTCAAGGTCAGGCTGCCCCGTTCCCCAGCCCTTGGTTCTCATTCACCAGGCAATCCTATGCCCCCCTTTTTATTTTTATTTTATTTTTTAGGTATTAGTTTCTTCATTTATTTATTTATTTAGGCTGTGCCAGGTCTGAGTTGCCACAGGCGGGATCTTAGTTGTGGCATGCAGACTTCTTAGCTGCGGCATGCATGCAGGACCTAGTTCCCCAACCAGGGATCAAACCTGGGCACCCTGCATTGGGGGGGTGGAGTATTACCCACTGGACCACCAGGGAAGTCCCTGTGCCCCCCTTTTTAATGTCATGATATTATTCAGACATCCGCCCCCCCCCAAGAATCCTCCAACCACCACCCTGTGGAGGATGACTGTTCCCTTGGAGTGGGGATCACTCTGCAGATAAGGCTGAGTCTCGGAAGCGAGGCAGTGGAGTAAATAAGAAGCGTGGGCTGTGGAGTCTGGCTGCCTGGTTGGAAGTGCCCACTGTGTGACCCTGGACGAGAGGCTTGCCTCTCGACATCCCCGCTTTCTCCCCTGTAAAGAAGGGATGTTAATGCTCCACACCCGGACTTCCCTGGTGGCACAGTGATTAAGAATCCGCCTGCGAATGCAGGGGACACGGATTCGATCTCTGGTCAGGGAAGATCCCACATGCTGCGGAGCAACTAAGCCCGTGCGCCACAGCTACTGAGCCTGTGCTCTAGAGGCCCCAAGCCACAACTACTGAAACCAGTGCGCCTAGAGCCCGTGCTCCGCAACAAGAGAAGCCACTGCAATGAGAAGCCCGCGCACTGCAATGAAGAGTAGCCCCCGCTCACCACAACTAGAGAAAGCCCGCGCGCAGCAAAGACCCAATGCAGCCAAAATTAAATAAATAAATAAACAAATTATTTTATAAAAAGGAAATACTCACCGCCCATCCCTCAGGGCGGTGGCGATCATCCGTGGAAAGAGCCTCAGGGATTGCCTGGTCCAGGCAGTGGCCTCGGGGTGATGGGACTCTGTGCTCTGCAGGTGGGCTCCTTCGGGAACGGCACAGTGCTCAGGGACAGCTCAGAGGTGGAGCTGGTGATGCTCCTGAGCGGTTTCCACAGCTTCCAGGAGGAGGCCAGGCACCACCACGACATTCTGATCCTGCTATGTGAAAAGCTCAGGTATTGCCAGGACATCCTGAGCCTCCAGCTCCAGGACCTGAGGCTGGTCCAGGGAGTCCCCTCTGCTGTCGCCTTCACCATCCAGTCCTGGGAGACTGCAGAGCCCATCACTGTCACCATCGTGCCAGCCTACGGGATCCTGGGTAAGGGGAAGCCCACCAGACTCACACGACCGCCCTCCCGGGGGACCCGCAGCTTCCTCACCTCTCCTTCGTGGCCACGTGCAGACACCTGTATTCACCCATTCAACCCATGTCCTGTGCTGGGTGCTGGGTGACCACAGTGCCTGGGACTGATTCAACTCTGGCTGTCCTGTGGCTCAACTTAGGAAACAGATTTATCAAAGAATCACACAGATAAATATATGATTGGAGAGGACGTGAGAGCCATGGAGGGGAAGGCGTAAGAGCAACCCCAGGCGCTTCTGGAACATTTACCATGGGGGTGGGGCCTGTCATTGTCTGTGCTTTCCTGGAAGCAAAGCCTGAGACAGGGATGTGAGGATAAGCAGTCCCAGGAGATGCTGGTGGGGAAGCAGGGGAGTGAGACGGAAGGGGGGGAGCACGACAAGGTGCAGGTTGAACTAGTCACCGTGCTGAGCAGCTGGGCTTGTGCCCTGCAGAGCTCTGGAAGAAGTGCAGAGCACGTCTCCCAAGTGGGTTGTTGAGTGTTTCATCCACCAGCTTCCCATCAGCCATCGGCTGAGGGCTGCTTCCCGGGAGCACCGATGACACTAGTAACGGTATCAGCTACAAGCCCAGATGATCCAGCTTTCATCTGGTGCACCGGCTCCTCTTAACTAGAGTGGCTGCTGGGAGTTGCTCCATGGAGAAAGTGTCAGAATTGGGATCCCATCTGAGCCAGAAAGAGACAGTGGGAGGCATTAGTGGTAGTGATGTATGCCCCACCCTTCAGCAAACGTGCTCTCTGAACCCAGCTTTCTTATATGGAACTGGTCCTTCCCTATAGTGACGGACGCTTCATATAAATTGCTGAGAGAGCCAAAACAGACATTAAGGGAAACTGAGGGTGACAGGCACATCAAGAGAGGACAATAGTCCTTGAGTAGCCTGAGGAATAGAAAACCCACTTTAAAAAAAATGTATTTTATTGAAGTCTAGTTGATTTACAATGTTGTGTTAATTTCTGCTGTACAGCAAAGTGAGTCAGTTATCCATATATACACCATTATGTTTTATCACAGCATATTGAATCCAGTTCCCTGTGCTGTACAGTAGGACCTTGTTGTTTCTCCATCCTATGTATAATAGTTTGCATCTGCTAATCCCAGACTCCCAATCCATCCCTCCCCCCCCACCCTCCCCCTTTGGTAACCTGAAGTCTGTTCTCTATGCCTGTGAGTCTGTTTCTGGAAAACTCACTTTTGATTCTCCAGAAGGACAATCAAGAAGGCAAACTGTTAGTCTCTTAAGCTATGTGGTCCCAGGTCTCCCTAGAGAGATACTCCAATAATTACCAGTTTCTCCCCCATGGACTAGTCAGCAACCTGGGGCTTCCTGAGCCCTCACTCTCTCCTCTTTGCCTCCTCTCTCCTCAGAGCCTTCTGTTCCCAACTCTAATCCCTCCCCAGAGGTCTATGTGAGTCTGATTAAGGCCCGCAGTTCCCCTGGACATTTCTCCCCATCCTTCAGCGAGCTGCAGAGAAACTTCGTGAAACACCGGCCCACCAAGCTGAAGAGCCTCCTGCGGCTGGTAAAACACTGGTACCTGGAGGTGAGGAGGCTGCCAGGCTGGGGGCAGGAGCGGAAGATGGAGGAGGGAAGGGAAGAAAAAGGCAGGAACCATATCTGTCATCTCGGGAAACTGCACCAAGAGGCAGTGGAGGTGGGGTGCGAGAGAAGGCTCACCTTTTTTTTTGCGGTACGCGGGCCTCTCGCTGCTGTGGCCTCTACTGTTGCGGAGCACAGGCACCGGACGCGCAGGCTCAGCGGCCATGGCTCACAGGCCCAGCCACTCCGCGGCATGTGGGATCTTCCCGGACCGGGGCACGAACCCGTGTCCCCTGCATCGGCAGGCGGACTCTCAACCACTGCGCCACCAGGGAAGCCCAAGGCTCACCGTTTAAAATGTAAACCTGGCAGAAGATGCAGATGAAGAAGGAGGAAGGAGAGGAGGGGGAGGAGAAAGAAACAGAGGAGGAAGGAGAGAAATAAGGAACGTACTGTATTTCAAAGAACGAGTGCTTGTAATGGTCCAGCTACAGTCCAGTGCTGGCTAAGGTCAACTTCTCTGGGCTGTCTGGACATTAATCTCAGCTGATTAAGGACTAACAAGAGGAAAAATTTGTTTAATTCCACACTGCACCAATTCCCCCTCCAAATGATTGAGTTCCTGAGTATCATGATCATTACTGAATGAGTACATCCACAGCAGCTACTTTTTAGATTTCACATATGATGTCTGCATGGTACCAGGTATATTTCAAGCTACCCAGATGAACATGTCATCTGAACTTATGAAAGGAAGACTCAGAAACAAACAAAAAATGAGAAAGAAAGAAAAAAGATGCTTACTTATTTTTTTTTAAATGGTAAGGGTCAGATTTTAGAAAGACCAATCCAGTCCAAAAAGAAAAAAAAAGTATTTAAAGATAAAAATCAGGATATTACCAAAGTTAGTTTATAGTTAGTATGTTTGGTGGAAAAGCAGTCATTTTCTTACATGATTATCACTTCTGCCAAGGTTGTGATGTATCTTCAGATGTTAGCATCACCAAAGCCAAGAATGAAATTGGTTTTTTTGGTCAGTCAGTCACTTAAGAGGCATTGATCCAAGGTTTTGTGGATTTGGAGAGCTAGAACTCAACAAAATGATCTTTTTGCTTTGTTTGTCTGTCTGTCTAAGTGTACAAAGTGTTTTCTTCCTGTATATGACTTGCACATTTATAGTAATGTCCACAGAACAACGTATCAGCTTTACTTCTATAGCCCTTTCTTTGTTCAAGTCTCTGCCACTAAGGGACTTCCCTGGCGGTGCAGTGGTTAAGACTCCATACTTCCACTGCAGGAGGCACAGGTTTGATTCCTGGTCAGGGAACCAAGATCCCCGTGTGGCCAAAAACAAACAAACAAGCAAACAAAAAAACCCCAAAAGTCTCTGCCTCTGAGACAAGAATTTGTCTGCATATGGTTTTTTGAAACAGTTTTTTGATTCAGTATTATTATTTATTTGTTTGTTTGTTTGTTTGTTTGTTTGTTTTTGCCTGTGTTGGGTCTTCGTTGCTGCGCCCAGGCTTTCTCTAGTTGCAGCGAGCGGGGGCTACTCCTCATTGCGGTGCGCAGGCTTCTGATTGCGGTGGCTTCTCTTGTTGCGGAGCACAGGCTCTAGGCACGTGGGCTTCAGTAGTTGTGGCTCATGGGCTCTAGAGCGCAGACTCAGTAGTTGTGGCGCACGGGCTTAGTTGCTCCGCGGCATGTGTGATCTTCCCTGACCAGGGCTCAAACCCGTGTCCCCTGCAGGCGGATTCTTAACCACTGGGTCACCAGGGAAGTCCCTGATTCAGTATTATTGATTTGATGTTTTCTTTTATTTGAGAACTTTTATTTAGCTAAGTGTTACAAGATGTGTTTGTTGATACTTAAGGACACAAAGAGATCATATTGTATGTTAAACAAAACTAGAATCCCGTGATGCTAAAAAGGTTGATAGTTCATCTTTGTCTGGAAACGTAACATCACAGGAGTTGTCGTTCACTTTCATGGTTCAAAATTATTTTATGATTCTTACCAACTCATCTACTGGGGTCAGGGACCAAGGAACATGTAAGTGAGCTTCTCTGGGTTCTATCCACCAAATCTTAACTGTAAGAATGTCACTGATCTCAGAGATGCCCAAGTTTGTGCATGCTCATGACAAACCAAAAAGTGTTATTTTGACTATCTATAATTCTGGGCTTTCATAAGCCTTGCAACAGTATCAGTTTCCAAGGGGAACTTATGAGCATCATTTCCGCATGTGAAGAGATGTCCTTGATTTCTTTTGTGTTTTAATTTACCAACAAGCTGATGTTTATGTTCTATCTTTTGAAATATTTAATTCAATGCCATTTTGGGAAAAAGATGGGGCTTTCCCCAGTGTTTTGGCTGAGCTGTCTTTTTTTTGTGTGTGTGGTACGCAGGCCTCTCACTGTTGTGGCCTCTCCCGTTGCGGGGCACAGGCTCCGGACACGCAGGCCCAGCGGCCATGGCTCACGGGCCTAGCCACTCTGCAGCATGTGGGATCTTCCCGGACCAGGGCACGAACCCATGTCCCCTGCATCGGCAGGCAGACTCTCAACCACTGTGCCATCAGGGAAGCCCTTGGCTGAGCTTTTGACATAAGTGTTTTGTTTGGTTGTTTTTTTGTTTTGTTTTGGAGGTTTTTTTGTCTTTTACCATTTTAAGTGTACAAGTCAGTGGCATTAATTACATTCACAGTGTTGTGTAAATATCACCATTATTTCCAGAACTTTTTTTTATCATCCAAAACAGAAACTATACCTGTTAAACAATAACCTCCCATTCTACCCTCCCTCCAGCCCTGTAATCTCTATTCTACTTTCTATCTCTAAGAACTTGACCGCTCTAGGGACCTCTTATAAGTGGAGTCATACAATATTTGTCCTTTTCTGTCTGATCCTTTTTTTCCTTTTTGGCTGTGCCACGCGGCACGCGGGATCTTAGTTCCCCTAACAGGGATGGAACCGTGCCCCCTGCAGTGAAAGGACAAGTCCTACCCACTGGACCACCAGGGAATTCCCTGTGTCTGATTATTAACCGTGGGATTATCATACCTAATTGGATGAGATTTCTGAGATGAATACAAGTTTACATATACATTTGATTTATTCTTTTTTTTTAATTAATTAATTATTTATTTATTTTTGCCTGTGTTGGGTCTTCGTTGCTACCCGCGGGCTTTCTCTAGTTGCGGCGAGCTGGGGCTACTCTTCGTTGCGGTGCGTGGGCTTCTCATTGCGGTGGCCTCTCTTATTGCGGAGCACGGGCTCTAGGTGCGCGGGCTTCAGTAGTTGTGGCTTACAGGCTCAGTAGTTGTGGCGCACAGGCTTAGCTGCTATGCGGCACGTGGGATCTTCCTGGACCAGGGCTCCAACGCGTGTCCCCTGCATTGGCAGGCGGATTCTTAACCACTGAGCCACCAGGAAAGTTCCAATTTATTCTTGATTTATCTAAGTCTAGCATGGTAGGAAGGAGGACAGATTTTTTGAATGTATGTAAACGCTACATATTCCTGAAAAGGAACTTAATAAAGACACTTTGTGAATATTAAGCCATCATTCTGAATAGTTTTATAAGTAAGGCCAATTTATATATGCTATTATTTTACAGAATAATTATCTTTGTTTTCCTGAGGATTTGTTAGCTCATAATCTATAGTAGGAATTTTTATAGGGATTTTTTTTATTCTGAGGTATCAGTTGGAATCATATATCATTTACAGAATGTATCTTAGTTTGCATATGTATTTCCGTATATTGAGGGTAGGAGAGTAAGAAAGAAAGGTTTTTTTTTTTCTCTCTCATATAGTCATCAATAGAACATTAACCTGAGTAATTAATTCTCATTTTGTTAAGCAATCTGCTCTTAAGAAGTTGCCTACTTCTGAAATAAAAGATTCTGGTGAAATTCTGACTCAGTCCCCTTTGGTGGCCATATGAGTCTTTATCCACGAATTTATTACACTTCATAAATTTCCCATAGTGGAGTTGGGAGGAAGAGATTTGCTGGCAGATAGATTATATTGTAATCAAACCATTCTTTTATGAAATCCTTTTTTTTTCATTTACATACATAAAAACAACAAGAATTGGCAGCTGTGATTTTACTATTTTAATTACGGGTCCAAAATAAACACAGCATAAAATCTAACAGTCCCTCAGCTCCTAATTTTACAGGGCTGTCTTCCAGGAATCATATGTGTGTGCGTGCACACACTGCACCCCTACCCCCCAATATCTGAGTGGTTTAAATTCATAATGGCATACAAGACAACAATAACAGGGCTCCCAGGAGATATCTGAATTCTCAAGACAAACAGACCAAAAGAGAGCAAGAGAGAGAGAGAAACACAAAATACAATCAAATTCTCATCGACTGGGCTTCCCTGGTGGCGCAGTGGTTGAGAGTCCGCTTGCCGATGCAGGGGATACGGGTTCGTGCCCCGGTCCAGGAAGATCCCATATGCCGCAGAGTGGCTGGGCCCGTGAGCCATGGCCACTGAGCCTGCATGTCCGGAGCCTGTTGCTCCGCAACAGGAGAGGCCACAACAGTGAGAGGCCCGCGTACCGCAAAAAAAAAAAAAAAAAAAAAAAAGAAATTTTCACTTCCTAGCTCAATGTTAGAGAGGTTCTTTAGACAGGAGGTGACTGGTATCCGTTAAGATGCTTTCTTTTGCAAGTAACAGAAAAACAGAAAAACCAACTCAAACTGGCTTAACCAATAAAGAGAATTATCAGCTCATGTGTGAAAACCCACAGCAGTGGAGAGGAGGCTTCAGGCACTGTTTGATGAATGCTCCAGCTCAGTTTCTCTATAATACTCTCAGCGTCTCTCAATTCTATATGTCACCTTGGTCCACAGGCTGGCTTCCCTCATGGTGGCAAAATGGCCACATCTGTTCCTGCCCTCACATCCACATAGAAGAGAGGATTTCTCTTCTTTCAACCACTGAACAAAAGAATGAGGCTTGACTCAAATTAAGCCAACTTAGATTACAAAGCTTCTCTTGAACCAATCACTTGGCAAGGGGAATAGGTTTATACTGGTGACCCTGTCCAGTCAGGGCCAAGCCTGGAGATGAGGATTGGGTCAATCCTGTCCAAACAGCATGGCTACTATACAATGGGGAAGGAAGAAACGCCTGTTAGAGAGGCAACCTCAGTGTTCACCATGGATTCTCAGCTATTACCTAGTTCTATAGTCCCCCAACACACGCATACTATTTTTTTTTTTTTTTTTTTTTTTTTTTTTTTTGCTGTACGCGGGCCTCTCACTGCTGTGGCCTCTCCCGTTGCGGAGCACAGGCTCCGGACACACAGGCTCCGCGGCCATGGCTCGCGGGCCCAGCCGCTGCGCGGCATGTGGGATCTTCCGGGATAGGGGCACGAACCCGTGTCCCCTGCATCGGCAGGCGGACTCTCAACCACTGCGCCACCAGGGAAGCCCTATTTTTTTTCTCTTTAGCTAAGAAGAGTTTTCTTTAAAAGAAATCTTTCAGAAGCCTAAATAGATTAAAATGGAGCTGCTTAGGCTGGGGTGCTGATTACAGAGGTCAACCTGCTCACTCCTTGGGACACCCCTTTATCCCTCCATTTCCGGGAGTTATGTCAAGCACAGTTTGAAACCAACTGGAGTAACCTAGCTGCTTAATTCTAAAATGGAGAAACCCATTTAGGGCCAGAGAGGGAAAGTGACTTGGCCAAGACTATGCAGCCAGTAGGTAGCAGAGCTGGGACCACAACTTGGATTTTTCTAGTTTCTGGTTCAATGTCATCCTTATAAGGAATCTTGGGGTCTTGCTCTCTCTTCCCATGTCTTTCAACAGTGTGTGAAATCCTGCTGCCTTAGGGCCAAGCTACCCCCTCTCTATGCCCTTGAGCTACTGACCATCTACGCCTGGGAAGTGGGTACTCAGGAGAAGGAATGTTTCGGGTTGGACAGCGGCCTGGCCACCGTGATGAGACTGCTTCAGCAGTATGAGTTACTCTGTATCTACTGGACCTACTACTACACGTTCCAGAACCCGATCATTGAGGACTTTGTTAGAAAACAGCTCAAAAAAGAGAGGTACTAGATCACTGCATGCCAACCACATCTCAAAGAGAAAAGAAAGAGAATTAAGGGAAACACACTTGATATCTCAAGTTGACTGCCTTTCAAAATTGCAAGGAACTTAGGGGCTATAAGCCTTTTCCTTGTTCCTCGAGCCACCACCCCACACTACCTTAGCCCTCTTGCCCTCAGAAGACCATTTCAGAAAAACTAAGCTACCTTAGCTTTTTAGTGACAGCACGGGAAACTGGAAAGAACCGGGGAGACCCAAGTGTAAGCCCAGCTCCACCATTTTCTCATCTCTGTGAGTCTCCATTCCTCATCTGTAAAACAGGAGTAATTGGCACCAAACATGCAGGACTGTTGGGAGAGTCAGATAAAATATTTGTAAAGGGCCTACAGTATCTAGCCTATGGTAGATGCCAGATAAATGTTGTAGCACATGCTGCCTGTACCCATTCGTATCCCCTGGGCCTTTACCGTTTCCAGGAAGGCTGGTTCAACCTCCAGCTGTCAGCACCTGCGTCCCGTTGCCTGTGGGTTTTCAGCTTCCCCCAGTGACTGGTGGAAGTTGGTGTATAAATACCCCAGCTCCCTCCCATCTCAGATGGAGGGACTCTCTTTGGGACACATGTTCTCTACTACTTCCCAGAGTCCACCCTGGGCGACTAACCCCCAGTTGCTCACAGTGGTAATCACCTTGACACATACACTTTACTGGCATCCTTCCCTTCCCTGTCTCACTTTCCCACTCTCTTATTGGTGCTTCCTGGTATCTTCTTCCAAATAAATGACTTTCACTCAAATCCTGATCTTAGGATCTGCCTCTGGGGGAATGCAGCCTGGGACAACTCTTTACATTAGAAGTTTTAGGTCAATGCAAGCAATATCTCAAGATTATTATTCCCTTATGTGAGAGTTGGGTCATTTTTAAAAGGGAGAAAAACCTGGCCTCCTAATGAAAAGAGGATTTATTGTAAGGATGCCCAGAAAATTGACCTTGGAAAACCACTGGGACCTGAGGCAAATCTATAGACTCCCCCTCTCTCTGTTGCTCACTCTCATTGCCCACATGCTCCCTTTCCTCTCACTGCTTCTCTCTCCACACCTGTTCAGCTCCCCTCTTACTCCTAGTTGATGAGGAACCTCCATCATTCCTGGTCCAAAATCCAGAGGGAATCAGTCTGATCACTGGGCACAGGGCCTGCATATCAGGTCACCTGGTGGGTCACTTTGGGTCAGGTGACCCCACCCCATAGGACAGCGTGTTATTACTCTGAATGAGGCAGGACCATTCAGGGAGTCAGGGATGTTGGGAGTTGAGAGCATGGAGCCTAAGGTGTATAGTTCATGTCAGTAGCCTGCTATCACATTGTGTCACTTAGATAAAATCTCAGCTCCCACCTAAGTCAAAAGCTCCTGGAGTACAAGGGCCAGGTCTTGATCATGGGCTTGCCATCCAACACGTGTGGTCACCCCAAGCAACCCAAATAGGCTATTAGACCCCCTTCAAGCCAATATTCTTTAAAGTATTTATTCAACATTTACCTAGAGGAGAGATGCTTGGAGACAGCCCAACCTCTCCTCTGTTGAGGCAGAGGAGATGGGTAAGAATCCCATCTTCAGGTTGGGAGAACCTAGGGAGGTCTGTGCCTCAGTTTCCTCATCTGTAAAATGGGGGGAAATCATCGTCACCATCCTCATCATCATAGTCCCTACCTTATAGAATTGTTGTAGGGATTAAAATAAGTTAATTTACATAGGGTTTGAGCCCGTGCCTCAATAAACATCAGTAAATAGTGGTGGTGGTGTTACTGTCATCCAAAGCGATTCAGCAGCTCTGGCCTTGAACTCACGTATGTAGCCTGGTCAGCAAAATGAAAGCTCTGAACTTGAGGCCCACCTGACTGAGTGGGCCGCTGTTACTGTTCCAGCATGCCTTTGGGGCTCTCACTCTCCGTACACCTCAAAAATTCCTTGCAAACACCTAAAGTACTCTGCCCAAGAGGAATTCTTGGAAACAGAACCCTCTCCATTATGTTACTCTCCGGCAAAGTTTTTGGCCCCTCCTAGACTGACAGTCCTGGGCTCTGGACATAGCAGATGCTCAGATGATTGCCAAGAAGGTTTCTTTCTGGCTTGCGGGCCTCCAAACCAGAAAGAACCTGGGCACCTTCTCTCTGTGTTGCAGGCCTATCATCCTGGATCCAGCTGACCCCACCCACAATGTGGCAAAAGGCTACAGATGGGACATAGTCGCTCAGAGGGCCTGCCAGTGTCTGAAACAGGACTGTTGCTATGACAACTACGAGAACCCAGTCCCCAGCTGGAACGTGAAGGTAATGGCTCCTCTCTGGGCTGCCAGGGGCTTGAAGCTCAGAATGAGATAACTGCATAGTATTTACTTCTGTGTCGATGGAGCCAAGAGGACTTTAGTGTCAGTTTGAGGCCTGGCTGCACCACCTACCAGCTCTGTGAACTTAGGGAAATTATTCAACTGTCTGAGCTTCAGATTCCTTATCTTCAAATTCTTGTTTTCCTGTTTTTTCTTCTTCCCATAACCTACCAAAGAATCACTGGGATTCTTTGCTCTCAATCATTCTCTGCATAAGCTGAGCCCAGGCAAGTCAATTCAATCAGCTGTTTTGTGCCAGCACCAGGCTTGGGGTTGATGCGGGGTGACCAAGGGGGCAACAATGGTTCAGAAATAAGACATGGTCACAACCCTTAAGAAACTTGCCAGATGGAAGCAAACTTGCACAAAACTGCTAAATAGAATTACCAGAGAAGATACTCAGAAAACAAAAAACTGCCATATAATATTATAATGTGATGCCGAACCCACATACAGGTAAAGAACATAATAATCTATTTTATTCACATTGTGCTTCACGATTTGCATAGCACTTGTTCAGGGACAAGTCTGTAAAATAGAAAGGTCAAGTAGTATTATTATCTTTTTCATTACTATCCCCATTTTACAGATGGAGATTGAGGCTCAGAGAGGTAAAGTGAATTAACCAAGGTCACACTGCTAAGAAGCAGCAGAGCCAGAATTCACACCCAGGTCTTTGTGGGGCTGTGGAATTGGAAAATAAATGTCATCATCATAAGTCACCAAGGAAGATTTCTTGAAGAAATTAAGGCATGAGGTGGGCCCTAAAAGCTAAGGACGGATGTAGACACTCAGAACAAAGGGTTCTCCATCCAGGGAGAGGGTCAGGGTAAGGGATGAGGGGCAAGGGACTAAAGTTGTGTGCAAAAGACTGAGGTGCTTAGAGCAGAAGGCAGAAGCCGAATCAGAGGCTCCCTAATAAGGAGCAGAGATTAAAAACTGGGGGCCCACCAGCCATATGAGGCCCACAGATGGGCTGAAAAGTATATGCCTTTGGATTTTTCCTGAATATAAAAACCATCATGAAAAGATCTTTATCTTGACAAATCAGAAGACTTGGCAATGCTGGGCCTATATTCCTTCTTAAAAGGATCAGCTAGAGGTCGGCCCACCATTCCCCTCCCCCAGCACCTTCCAGATGTTGCTCTTCAGACATCTGGGGCTCTCAGGCCCTTGAGTGTGGCCTCCGGTGGTGAAGAACAGACTTTGGAGTCTGGCTGACCTCCGTTCAAATACCCGCTCTTGTGGGCAGAAGACCTAAATAGACATTTCTCCAAAGAAGACATACACGTGGCCAACAAATACATGAAAAGATGTTCAACATCACTAATCATTAGAGAAATGCAAATCAAAACCACAATGAGGTATCACCTCATGCCAGTCAGAATGGCCATCATCAAAAAATCTAGAAACAGGGCTTCTCTGGTGGCGCAGTGGTTGGGAGTCCGCCTGCCGATGCGGGGGACGCGGGTTCGTGCCCTGGCCTGGGAGGATCCCACATGCCGCATGGCCGCTGAGCCTGCGCGTCCGGAGCCTGTGCTCCGGAACAGGAGGGGCCACAACAGTGAGAGGCCCGCGTACCACAAAAAAAAAAAAAAAAAGAAAAGAAAAAAAATCTAGAAACAATAGATGCTGGAGAGGGTGTGGAGAAAAGGGAACCCTCTTGCTCTGTCAGTGGGAATGTAAATTGATACAGCCACTATGGAGAACTGTATGGAGGTTCCTTAAAAAACTAAAAATAGAACTACCATATGACCCAGCAATCTCACTACTGGGCATATGCCCTGAGAAAACCATAATTCAAAAAGATACATGTACTATAATATTCACTGCTGCACTATTTACAATAGCCAGGACATGGAAGCAACCTAAATGTCCACCAATAGATGAATGCATAAAGAAGACGTGTCACATATATACAGTGGAATATTACTCAGCCATCAAAAGGAACGAAATTGAGTTATTTGTAGTGAGGCAGATGGGCCTAGAGTCCGTCATACAGAGTGAAGTAAGTCAGAAAGAGAAAATCAAATACTGTATGCTAACACATATATATGGAATATGAAAAGGCAGTATTGATGAACCTAGTGGCAGGGCAGGAATAAAGACGCAGACGTAGAAAACAGACTTGAGGACATGGGGGGTGGGGAAGGGGAAGCTGGGATGAAGCGAGAGAGTAGCATTGACATATATACACTACCAAATGTAAAACAGATAGCTAGTGGGAAGCTGCTGCATAGCAAAGGGAGATCAACTGGATGCTTTGTGACAACCTAGAGGGGTGGGATAGGGAGGGTGGGAGGGAGACGCAAGAGGGAGGGGATATGAGGATGTATGTATACGTATAGCTGATTCACTTTGTCGTACAGCGGAAACTAACACAACATTGTAAAGCAATTAGACTCCAATAAAGATGTGGAAGAAAAAAAACAAATACCTGCTCTGCTCCTCACTACTTTTGTGATGGTCAATAAATGGCGTAACCCTGCTCAGCCACAGTTTCCTCATCTGTAAAATGGGCTAATAGCAGAACCAACCTCATAGGGCTGCTGTGAGAATAAAATACATTAAGAAGAGGTTGAACGGCACCCAGCACAGGGCCTGGAAGGTGATTGGCACCCCCTAAATGTTTGCAGCTGCTGCTGTCGTTGTAAAGATGAGGACAGGTAAAGGGCACTTTTGTACTCAGACAGAGGGGTGTGGACTTAACCCCTCTTTGTTCTCTCCCTTCCAGGGGGCACGAGACATCCAAGTGACAGTGGAGCAGTGGGGTTTCTCGGATTTCATCATCATGGTGAACCCTTATGACTCCATAAAGAAGGTTAAAAGGAAGATCCAACGGAACCTGGGCTCCACATCCCTACAGCGTCTGTCCTTCCAGGAGCCCGGCGGGGAGCGACAGCTCCTCAGTAGCCAGTACTCCTTGGCTGATTACAGGGTTTTCTCCAACACTCGCATCTGTCTGCTGCAGACCATTGCCCCTGAGATCCAGGTCTTTGTGAAGAATCCCAATGGTGGGAGCCACGCCTATGCCATTTACCCCAATAGCCTTGTCCTGAACCTGAAGCTGCAGATTGAAGTCAAGGAGGGGCTGCTCAGAGAGGAGCAACAGCTAGAGTTCCAAGGCCAAGTCCTGCAGGATGGGTGGAGCTTGAGGAGCTATGGTGTCCAAGACAGCACCACCCTCACGCTGAAGAAAGAAGAAAAGAAGAAGAAACCAGCTAGTTCCTCTGAAAGACCTCTCTGTGCATTTCTGCCATTTAATCCAGACCCCATCAGTTCCACCTAACCTTGCCAGTAGACAGATGACGAGGGATATGAGAGACTAGATATACAAACGAACAATGGTTAGACCATATTCGAAATAGAACTCTGACCCACAAGCTCTGCAGCCACCAGCCCGAAGCCAAACCACAATCCCTGCATCAATCAACCCCAAACCATCGGGATTTGGTCAATAACTGCCAGCTTCCTTATTCCCTCCCTTCCAATTTAGGATCGATGAAAGAAAGCCAAACAAGCTCCCTAACCAATCACATAGGACAGCCTGCTTCTGCTTAGCCCACCTCCAGCTTCCCCATGCAGACAACCTCAGTCAGGGTATGCCTGAAGCCTTCTCTTTTTCCAACTATAAAGCTGTCCCACCGCCCTGCTTGCATTGGAGTCTCTGCCAAAGGCAAGGGATAATGGCTGATTCCCTGCTATAGCAAGTTGGGAATAAATAATCTTTGTTTGTTCTCTTTTGGATGGTCTTCATTTCTTTCCACAGATGCTAAGGCTGTCCTGGCATTATTGCTTAAACATTTGAGCCTCTCAACTCTGGAAAGTGAGGACTGTAGGGAAACTGAGATGAAGAAAAGCAAAGTCTGGGAGAGCGAGGATGATGTGGTGTTAAAAGTCCCCTTGGAGTTCCCTGGTGGCACAGTGGTTAAGAATCTGTCTGCCAATGCAGGGGACACAGGTTCGAGCCCTGGTTTGGGAAGATCCCACATGCCGCGGAGCACCTAAACCCATGCGCCACAACAAGAGAAGCCACCACAATGAGAAGCCCGCACACTGCAACAAAGACCCAACGCAACCAAAAGTAAAAATATAATAAATTTTTTAAAATCCCCTCAACTTATTTACAAAACAGAAGTAGAGTCACGGATGTAGAAAATAAACTTATGGCTACCAGAGGAAGGTGGGTAGGGTGGTGAGGGATAAATTGGGAGATTGGGACTGACATATACACACTACTATATATAAAGTAGATGACTAATAAGAACCTGCTGTATAGCACAGGGAATTCTACTCAATACTCTGTAATGGCCTATATGGGAAAATAATCTAAAACGAAAAAAAAAGAGTGGATATATGTATATGTATAACTGATTCACTTTGCTATACACCTGAAACTAACACATTATAAATCAACTATACTCCAATATAAAAAAACAAACAAACAAAAAAATTCCCTGAACTCCTGCAATACACACACAAACAGTACCTAATGGTCCAAGGATGTAAGGAAAGTAATAGCATCTTTAGCATCAAAGGACATCATGTGATCAGGTTTACTCCAATCAACCCATTACAAAGTTTGCTTTTCCCCCCTCCTCTTTGCCCCACTTTCTAATGGACTACTCACCGTAAGGGGGAAAAATGTACTTTATAATTGGTTCTCAGTAGTCTCTGGGCAATATATCAATAGCAGCCTGTTTCCCACCTCTTTTTGCCTTCAGGGGTGGAAAGAGTGCCTCCTTTCCGTGGAGCAGACAGGTGAGTCCATCCCACACCCTTTGTATCCTTTATAAAGCCTAGTATAGCCCACATTGTAGGTAGTAGACCAATTCTTGTTTAATAGAATGATGAATAAGTTACCTTCCTCTCTTACGTAATAGGAAAGCTGAGGCCAGAGAGTTTATTTTTTTTAAATTTTGACACACTCAGCTTCAAAAATAAAACACAAAGAAAAGCATTCCAAAGACAAAAGTGATTTTGTTCATATTTTATATTGGAATATCTTAACTGTGGAGATTCTAATGTGTCAGTCTTGGGGGGATCTTAGAAGTCAGTATTTTAAAGTTTCCCAAATGTTTCCCATGTGCAGGTTGAGTGAAGTCCTGAGCTAGAAAACCGCAGAATGTTTCCCAAACCATATTGTGCAACAGAATCACCTAGGATAGTGCCTCTCAAACTTTAATGTGCACACAAATCACTTGGAGATCCTGTTTAAATGCAAGTTCTGATTCAGGAGGTCTGGGCTGAAGCCAAGATTCTGCATTTTCTAACAAGCTCTGGAGTTTGCCGGTGCTGCTGGTTCACGGATTATACACTGAGTAGCAGCAAGGCCCTAGGATGTTGGAGGAAATAAAGATTCCTGAGTCCCACTCTCGGAGATTCTGATTCGCCTAGTTTTTAGTGAGACTCAACAATCTGCATTTTAAAAAGTTCCCTAAGGTTCTTCTGATGCCCAGACGGATTTACCAAAACCTGGGAACCAATCCTGGCTCATTAACCCCTTGTGTGACCCTAAGCAATTCTGTCCTCTGTATAGGTCTCATTTTCCTCCTCAAGGATAGATAAGTTGATTTCTTAGGCCCTTCCAGCTTTCACGTTTAAGGAAACCCCCAAAACAGTTTAGGGCCAATGGCGGCCTGAGTCTGAGAACTACAATCCCCACAATGCCCTGTGCTGCTCCGCTCCCTTGTGGGATCTTGGAAGAAGATCGCTCCTGGAGGCGCTCCCCACAATCCTTTGCGGTGCTTCAAGGTGGCGGCGCCCACTGGTGCCATGAGCGATCTGGAGAGTAGCAGCTGCAGCAGCGATGCGGAGGAGCTGGAGCGGTGCCGCGAGGCGGCGATGCCGGCCTGGGGCTTGGAGCAGCGCCCGAGGGGCCCGGAGAAGCCAAGAGTCGGTAGGGAACTATGTTCGGGGAGTCTGGCCGAAGGGCGCAAGATCTTCCCCTGCGGCCTGAGAGGACGGATGGTGAGGAGGGAGTTCCTGGAATTCGACTTCTTTCCCCGAGGAGGCTCTAGGGTCTGGGTGGGGTTCAGAGTCAAAGCGCGGACAAGTTCAGCAGGGAGGGTTGTTCCATTATCCCCGTCAGAGAAACCAAGGCACCTGAATGTCTCTTGACTTTGCTTCCCTGGGTCCACCCTAACTGTCGCACCCTGGGCAGCTCACCACATCTCCGAGGTGACTGCGACCCTTACTGGATTTTCGCATCCAGCCTTTCCCCGCCTCCAACACTTTCTCAAGTGCCCTGGGGCTGCCAGCGAGCTGTGTCCTACACGTCTCTCTGACTGTGACTCCCTAGTGCTCTGGGAATAAATCCAAAACCCCTTAACTTAAGGGTACCTAATCCCGGACAGAATCCAGAGGGTCCGTGAATGTGAATGGGAAAAATATTTCATCTTTACTTTCATTAATCTCTCTTTGAAATTTAGCATCTCTTTCCATCATGCATGTGAACAACAAGCCACAGTAGTTTTGGTAATACCTGTTACTTTATCTTAACAAAAGTCGCAGATTTTCAAATCCCATTACAGATATATCAAAAATATTTTATTCACAATAAAATGTTGAAAAAAAATCATTTCCGCTCATCCCTGCTTTAAAATTACAGTAATTTTTAGACCCATCAGTAGATCTTATTTAATACATTAATGAAGAAGCACATGTATTAATAATATCCCAAATTTGGCTTTTTACTATTAACGATAACTGAATTTCAGTATCATTGGTTTTCTTTGTAATCCTATGTGTTACATTTTTTGCATCTAAAACATTCTGAGAAGGGATCCAGGCTTTACCAGACAGCCAGAGCAGGCCATGGCAAAGAACCCCTGCTTTTGTTGAAAATGACTTACAAGCCCTTTGGTAATCCATTCCTTGCCTGCCTGTCCCTTTTTGCCTTCCTGCCATACTGCACACTTCCCGTAGGTAGGCTGCAGACCATACTGTGCCCTCTCATCTGTGGGCACCATAACTGCAGTTTTCTCTTCATTTTCTACAGGCAGAAATGCCTTTCCATCCCCATCACTTACTAGCAGTAAGAAATTTGGGCAAGGTACTTAAATCTCACTGTACTTAAATTTCCTCATCTGTGAAGTGGGGTTAATGGTAGTACCTACCCCGTAAGGTTGAGAAGGAACTGAGATGATGTATCTGCAGTGCTTGGTGCATATTAAAGGCCCAATAAATAGCAGCAATTATGTGATCGGTCTCTTTTCATGGACTGCTTTCCCCCTCCTGTCTGACTCCCACTCATCCTTTAATACTACAGCTGAGACACCATCTCTTTGGGAAAGCTGGGTTACACGCCTTCTCTCCACCATCATCATACTTTGTGTGATTCGCTTCAAATATAATGCTTTCCTTTCTTCTACAATTGCCTCTTTATTTATCCTTTCTTTTTTCCTTTCATCCCTGCATCCCCAGCACCTAGAGTCAACTCTGGCCTGTACTTGATCCACAAATATTTATTGAGCGAGAGGTTACATGACGTGAACTTCACGAGGGCTGGTATCCCTTCACCATGGTATCCCCAGGGCCTACACAGTGGTCAGGAAAATAGTTCTTAAATAAATGAACTTGCCGGAAAGGCACCTCTAATGAGTGTGGAGGCTGAGACCCCAGCCAGACTCCCAGTCCAGTGATCAACATAACTGAGCCCCCTTCTTCTCTCTCTTCCACAGCACTTAGCACACAGCCAAGCACATAGTAAGCACTCAATAAATGCTGGAATCAAATTACACTTGCTTGTCCAGCACGGTGGTTAGGGGGGGACCTCTGGAGCCAGGTGGCCTGGGTCCTCATCCCAACTCTGTCGCTTATTAGCTGTTTGACCCTGGCTAAGCTATTTTACATCTCCTTGCCTCAGTTTCCTCTTCTGCAAAATGGGGATAATGGTAACCCCCACCCCATTGGGTCATTGGAAAGATTCAATGAGTTATACATGTAAATCACATAAAATAGTGCTCGGCACACAACTGATGCTATAGTCGTTTCTTCTATAAATGCTTTGGTGTTCGTTATTTTCACAGGTGCTGCAAATACTCAGTTGCCAACCACCCAGCCGAGCCTCAGGTACTGTGCACTTCGGGTTCACGTTTCACGCATTCGTTCATTGATATTGCTCCCCTGCTGTGTGCCAGAGGCTATTAGACCCTGGGATGTCAGTGCAAACCAGACACATGTCTTCCCCGCCCTCCTGGGGGCAGCTTCTGAGCTGGCAGGAAGTGAGGTCCTTTTCGTGTGTGTTGTAGACACAATGTGGATGAGCACGAACAAGACGGCAACGAGCTGCAGACCACCCCTGAATTCCGAGCACACGTAGCTAAGATGCTGGGAGCCCTGCTGGACAGGTAACCTGCCCTTATTCATGAATATGAAGAGTAAGGGCTCCCATGGCCTGGAAGCTCAGAGTGTGTAAGTTGGCATCGCGGCAAGCATGTGGCATCTGTCACCTCATCACTTTTCATAATCACTCTACCACGAAGGTCCTGTCATTGTCCTTCTTCTCTAGGTGTGGCAGCAGGCTCCCCTCTGTGAGAGGAAGCATTTGCTTGAAGTCACAGGGAGGAAGGAGCAGAGTGGCTTTGACTCCAAAGGCCCTGCTCTTAACCACTGTGCAGTCCTGCCACCACGAGAGGAAGAGGGGAACCCGAGCTCATTCCCACTGCAAGAGGGCAAAGGACCGACTGAATTCCTATTTCTTGGGTGCTTTCTGTATGCCAGGCACTGTGAGAATACAATCTGTAAAGATCCAGGTCAGCGTTCCCAAAATAGGTGCCCAGAAATGCGAGTCCAGGGTGTGGCTCTTGACAAAAGGGGTCCAACAGCAAAGAGGTGGAGAAATGCTCCACTCTGCATACCCCCGTGCCTGGGAGATTTAGATTCCTAATAGTGTATTCAAGGCCCTGAGAAGTCCTGCAGTAAAGAGACCTGTGTAACTTGGTTTAGCCCAGCATCTTGCGAATTCATTTGGCCACAATGCCTGTGTTCCATGGATGACTGATGGTGTGTCATGGGACGTGTTCTGGGATACGCTGCTCTACATCCATCCCCACTTGACAGAGCCCTCGCAGGGTTTTTGTCGTTGTTGTTGTTTTTTAATATTTATTTATTTATTTATTTGGTGGCACCAGGTCTTAGTTGCCACTCCAGGGCTCCTTAGTTGTGACATGCAAACTCTTAGTTGCAGCGTGCCTGTGGGATCTAGTTCCCTGACCAGGGATCGAACCCAGGCCCCCTGCCTTGGGAACGGGGCGTCTTATCCACTGTGCCACCAGTGAAGTTCCCAGCCTAGCATGTTTTGAAAAGGAGATTGAGGGTGTTCAGGCCATAGTCCTTCAATTTGAAGTAGTCATTGAAAAAGGACAAATAAGCCTTCCCAAAGTGCATACCAGCTGCTCTTCCCAGACAGAATGTTGGGCCAGGCCTCAGCAGCCTGCACCCCCATGGCGTTAGTGCCAGTCCCCCAACCTGGGAGTGTGTTAAACATGTTTAGGAAGGTCAATTAGCATCTCAACCCATGGGAGCGGTTTTTCTCCATATGACCGTTCGGCTTCAGGGTGACCAGGGCCTCCCTGGCATTGCAGTGATCCACAACGGATGCTTCCCTAGGTGGGAGTCCAGCAGGATGCGGGTTACACGCGTTCAGTATATTCCCTGCAGCGTTCCCATATTTCTCTCCAAAGAAGTGATACTCCAGTTGGTCCCTTGTGTTAGATCAGGGTTTCTCATCTTGGCCCTATGGACATTTTGGACTGGATCGTCCGTGGTTGTGCGGGGCTATACCATGCACGTAGGATGGTTCGCAACATCCTTGGCCTCTACCCATGTGATCCTAGTAGCGTCTCTCCACCAGCTGTGACAACCAACTGTGTCTCCAGACATTGCCTGGTGTCCCCCTGTGGACCGACGTTGAACCACTGGGTTAGATACTACCCGGGTCAGGGGCGGCGCCCAGTTGGGCCAGACCGCGTCTCCGCTCCCTCTCCCCAGACCGCGTCCCACACGGGACTTCGGGGAGGCCTCTGGCACCTACAGAAGGCAGTTAGGAGAAGCACCCAGTGCATTGCTGTGTTCGCTGCGAGGATGTTGCTGAGAGCGTCGGTCTCTGCAGTGCGAGGTGACTGCCCCGACAGCGTTCCCCCAAGACCTTCCTGGTCTCGTCAGTTCTCCCCACTCTCTCTGTGCTTCTAGAGGAAGGGGGTCCTGTGAAGCTCATTGCTTATCTTGACAACAGTAGTCGTCTTCAGCGTCGTTGTAGCTGCTGTTTACTGAGCACTGGCTTGCAGCCAGGCTCTGTGCTCAGGGCTTGGTATCCACGGTCTCATTTAATTCTTGTGACAGCCCTCGGAAGCGGGGACTCTTATTACTCGCAGTGTAGAGACGGGTAACACAGGCTCAGAGAGATGAAATCCCTTGTTAGTAAGTGACAAAATCAGGATTCAAAACCCAGGTCTGAAGTCTGAAAAAGGTCGGTGGGTTGTAGCAAAGTCAGTTTCCCGGTTGTGATAATGGACCCTAGTTACACGCAGTGTCACCAGGGGGAGAAACGGGGTGGGGGGAGGAGTCCGTGGATCTCCCCGTATTATTTCTTGGCACTGTAAGTCAATCTACAATTAGCTCAAGTTTTTAAAAATTTAAAAAAACCAAACAACCACAAAAAAACAGGTCTGCCCTGCTCTAGGAGCTGACCTCTGAACTGTTTTTTTCTAGACTGGTCATATTTCCCTTTTCGTGCTCGCTGCCAGGAAGTTCAGAACAAAATGTGTAGCCTCTGTCTAGCAAGTGTGTAGGGCTTCCTGGCCACACTTCTGGCTCTTTCTGTCCTTCCTGCTCTTGTTTTCTCTTTGCCTTATTTGAAATTGCACTCATTTTGTTGTACTGTGAGTATCTTCAAAACTTCTTCAGCACTTTCTGGAATAAAGTAGGGTTTAAACCAGTGTGGCACCGCAGTTTGAGCTGGCACTGTGGACATTTGCGTCCCCATCAGGCCGGGGTGCTCTCCGCCTTTGCACTTAGTATCGCATTACCCTACCCCCTCCACTTAAAGGGAGAAATGCAAGTTTTAATTAAAAAGAATGTCCGTTGTTACCCAGAATCTCATCTTAAATCCTCCATCTCTTCCCTTAGCTCCATTACCATCTCAGAAGCAGTGAAGGAGCCAAGAAAGGCTGAGGTACCGAGAGGCGTCCTGGAGGATGATGGTGAGCAGTTATACTTTCCTTTATTAAGAGCCTCCCATGAGTCTGGAGCTGGGAAATACGTTTTTGGCATTTTATCTTCTTTCATCCCTGCAGCCCCTGTACGAGGCATGTATTATGGTGATCCTGTTCACAGGGGAGAATCGTGAAGGGACTGGGGCTCTGAGGAATGCAGACACTGGCCCGAGGTGACCCTAAGCAGGAGCGCCTAGCCACTGCACCCTGCAGCCTCTCCCACATGAGTCTCTGTCCCCTGCCCAACTCATTAGCCACTCTGCGAGCTGCCTTAGGCGGGAGGCTCAGCTGCTGACTCCCTGAAGCCTCTGAGGGCTTGCTGACTTGATTCGGCAGCTGGCATCCCCTCAAGCACCCCATCCTCTCGCTGCAGCAGGTAGCAAGTGTGCCTCTCGTCCCACGAGGCACCGTTTTATAGTTAGACGGGAGCGCTGCCCACTGGACTGGGAGCCCCTTGAGGCAGAGACAGGGCAGCCTCGGCCCCTGGGGTGCCCCTGGCGGTGCTGACTCCGCCCCTGTGGGTTGCAGGCTTCCGCCTTTTCTTCACGTCCATCCCTGGAGGCCCTGAGAAGGAAGCTGCTCCCCAGCCCTGCCGGAAACGGTTGCCTTCCAGCTCCAGGTGAGATGGCACACCCACCCCTCAAGTTCCCTCGTTGTTGCCTGTGTTCTGTCTTGGCCAGTCCCCCCTGCCCCCCAAATAGCCAGGCCAACTCCAGGCAGGTCCAGGCTCAGAAGGAGCCCTGTCAGTAGCTGGAGAAATAGTACCTCAGTGGGAGGGGGAAGAGTTTCCACTGGGCATTGGCTTTGGATGTTTACTGCTTTCCGAGCACCCATCTTGTGCCTGACACTGCACTCCTGGGACATCCCTGTGAGGCCTGGGCTCTGTTAAGATCCCCATTTTATAGGTGAAGACACTGAGGGTCAGAGAGGTTAAGTCACAATGTGAGGTCACACAGCCGTGAAGCAGAGAAGCCAGTATTGGAACCCAGCTCTGCCTCACTGCCAAGCCTGAGTTCTCCAGCCGCCACCCTCTGTCCATGGCCTCTCTCTGGTGGTTTGGACTGAGGCAGTGAGAGGCGGCTTTGGGGCCCCATCCCGACTCCAGCTGACCTGGCCTGCCCTCCCATTGCAGCAGCGAGGACGGCGACGAGGAGTTGCAGCGCTGCCGGGAGGCAGCTGTGTCAGCCTCTGACATCGTCCAGGAGTCCGCCATCCACGGCCCTGGCAACATGGAGAAAAAGGCAAAGAAGAAGAAAAGGAAGTGGAAAAAGAAAGCCAAGGAGGACAGCACCAACCTTGCCCCCGCGGCCACCACCGCAAGCAAGGCCGCATCTGGGGAGCAGGGAAAGGAGTCCGCCGGGCTCAACAGAGACCAGGCGCCGTTTGGGACCAAAAAGAAGAAAAGGAAGAAGAAGGCAAAGAGGGCCAGTGAGACCTCCCCACCCCCATCAGCAAAGAGCGCAGCAGCCGTGCCTGCAAACTGAGCCCCACCTGTGAGCATGGGGCCCAGCTCAGGCAGCTATGGGGGACAAGGCATGTCCAGGCCCCGCCTCCCTCTCCAAGCACAAGGACTTGGCTAGCAAGTCTAGACTTCGCCCATGACTGGGGCTGGCCCAAGGGTCGGGGCAAAGAAGCGGTTGTAGGGTGAGCAAGGCCTGCCCTTCTGTGCTCCCACTGGGGCTGGGGCAGACCCGTGGTACCAGAACATTCTGTGGTCTCAGGAAGAAGGAGGGGCCTCCCAGTTACTGAAGGCTGATGGCCAAGTGGTAGAGCTTCCGCCGCCTCAGCCTGGTGTGGGAGGCGACCTGAAGAAAACGAGGGAGGGCGTCCCCGAGATGCCAAGCCCCAGGAGGAGTTTTGTGCATCTCCCTCCAAGCCACACAGACCTGATACAACATTGTCTGGAAAAGGAGAGAGATCCCTGCCTCCACCTGGTTTTCCAGAATTTTCTTTCTTCACATTGTGAATACACCATGCATGATCATGTCTCTGAGCCAACCAGATAATTGAAAATAAATTGTCGAGGGACCCAGAATGTAACAGAGAGATTTGGGTGCTGCCCTCGTGTCCGTGCTGCATCATGATGAGCCACTGTAAGTAAGCATCACACAGGAGGGGTCCTGCCTACACCCCCAGAAGTGTTCCCCTACCCCGGCGTCAAGACTTCAGGAAGTGTCACAGCACTCATGGCCTGGGGGATTCATGGACCCATGTATCCTGCAAGAAGGAGCAGAAGTTCAAGGTGAAGGTGAAGTGCTGGCTTCGTTGCCTGGCCTTGGAGATTTGGCAAAGCAAAGAAGACAGAGGTGGGATGTGAGAGTGTGTGTGCCGGCCCCATCCCTCCTTGGGCTCCTGGTCCCCTTCCACCGCCCTCTGCCTGCCCAATCCCATCTGGGCGATGTGTGGACAAGCAAGATGTTTCAACATGTTCCTCATTTACTTTACTAAAAGTTAAATAAATGTACAGGCTCTCCCTTAGCCGGCTGCAAGCTGCAGGGGATGCCAGTTCTCCCCTGGCTCCTTCCTCAGTCCAGGATGGAGGCAGTCCACTAGGGCTGGGTTATCTGCAGCAGCCCCAGGGAGATGAGCCCTGGGTTGGCACGGCTCCCTTGTCCCTCAGGACCTCAGCCTCCCCGGGGTGGGGGGCTGTGAACGCCTCCCGTCAGCTAGCTGGGCTCCAAGCTTCCAGGCGGCAACCTCTCCTCTGGTCTCGCCTCTCTTCTCCCTCTGGGCCCCTCAGCTCTGCCAGCTGCCCGGCCTTACCGCCTTCTGAGCTCAGCAGCTTCTCCCCCAAAGCAGGGAAGAGTCTGCTGCCCCCCTACCTTGACTTGGCACCAGGCACAGAGTCACGGGTCTCCCATAGGAGCAGGGACAACACCTAGGCCTGCGGGGGTGGGGGGCTTTCCAGTAGAGGCGAGATGCCAGGCTGGCATCAGAAGGTGTGATGCGCAGGGGGACAGATGTCCAAGAAAACGGGAGGTCATGGCGGCCGGGGAGAGGGATGGCTCGGGACGAGGGAAGCTGGAGAGGCCTGTTTTCCCCAGGCCCTGGCACAGAGGAACCACTCAGGCGATGCTTATGTGAGGGAAGACAGGTGGGTCCAAATGGGTGTGCGGGTTAAAAGCAGGAAGGGGGGCTGGGTGGAGTGGCCTGATTGGGGCACAGGTGACAGAATGGGGCCACGTTGACCTATGACCTCTCTCCCAGCTACACAGGCTGGTGTCCTGAGAAGTGTGGCCGGCAGTTCCCTGCGGGGTGCCAGGGATCTCCACAGGCCCGGCCTGGGGGTACCAGAGTCCAAGGCTGCCCCCTTCTGTTCCAAGTGACAAGATTTACCCTGAGCAGCAGGGACAGTCCCTCCCGAGTCCCACCAGGAACAGGCTCTGCTTCCGAGCTCTGCATGGTTCCCTCTTGTGCATTGAAGCAGCCCTCCTCGGGTTGGGGCGCCTCAGAACACCCCCCTTTTCTGAGGGGAACGGGGTGGGGACTGAGGCACAGTTTTCCAGGGAAGAGCAGCAGCCTGGGGGCAGTGAAAGTTTTGCAGGCTCAGATGTCTTGGTCACCCCTCCAGCAGGCTGTGTAAGCTCCAGGGCCCATCCCCTGGGGAGGCCGTGTCCATGGTTACTGGGAGGAAGAGGCCATCTGCGTGGAGATGAAGGTCTCAATGACGCTGTGGTTGGACGGCAGCAGGTGACCGTGGCCATTGGTGGAGTCGGAGCTCTGGTACAACACCAGGCTGCTGGAGGACACTGCAGAGGCAGAGGAGGCGGCTGGCTGCCTGCCACGCCCGTCCCGACCCCTTCCCCCGACCCCTCCCCCCCCACCATCCCTAAGGGGTACTCGGGATGGGAAAGTGGCACCTCGCCACCTCCTGAATCTCAGCAGGTGACCGGACCCCAGAGTCACACCTCTGCCCTCGCGCCTTGTTAAACCTCTCCCCCCACCGCCAGGCTCCAGGGCCACGAGGGAGTGGCCTTCCCAGCACATTTTAGTGGGAACATCACAGAAGCGCTGGTGAGCCGGCGTCTTGGTTAGTTTTATGCGTCAGCTCGGCTGCCTTTTAGTACCCAGTCACTGAGCCAAACCCCAGTGCAGGCGTTGCTGTGCAGGTATTTTGTAATGTGGTTAACACCTACGTCAGTTGACGTTAAGTAGAGGAGAGTTCCCTTGGTAATGTGGGTGGCCCTCATCCAATCAGTTGAAGACCTCAAGAGCAAAGGCTGAGGTTTCCTGGAGAAGGAGACTGCAGCATCACCTCCTACCCTGAAGCTCTCAGACTCGCCAGCCCTCACAGTCGTATCAGCCAATTCCTTAAATATATGTGTGTGTGTGTGTATTCCTATTGGTTCTGTGTCTCAGGAGAACCCTCAAGAGAGTATGAATGGGCTTTGAGTTTGGACCTGGGTTCAGGTCCTGGCCCCACTACCTAGTGGCTGTTGGAAGCACCACCAAGTCCCTCTCCTCCTTGAGTGCTTTCTCATCTGTAAAACGGGGATGCCGACACACACCTCATGGGTAGGGCACAGAGCCTGGACCACGGAGCCCTCAGTGACTGTCCCTCTAGCCACCAGGGCTGGATGGAGGATGCTGAAGCTCACACTTAGCAAGTGGCTGCCCTGGGTCTCAGAGCCCGGCAGCCTGCCTCCAAAGTGCCTGCTCTTCACCCTGACTTTGTGGGCTGCAGACTCAGGTCTTCAGGGAATGGAAATGTGTGGGTTGGGTGGGTCGTGGTGGGCTGGAGAGCCCACACTCTGTGGTTGCCATGGGGCAACACGAGTCCTTCCGACTTTGCAAGAGGAGCCAGAAGTCTATGAAAACTCTTAATTTTTAACTGTTGGCAACAAATTCAAAAAAATGCTAAACCCTGAGCTAAAGCAACACATCCATGAGTCACTTCTGGTCCCCAGCAAGCCCAGTTCTCGCCTCCTGATCACCCCCTACCACCTCTTCCGGTTATCTTTTCCTCAACTGGGTTAATAGATGTTCCTGTGAGACAGGCCCATTTCCTGTGGTTTCACACCCCCCTCGGCTCACGACGGGAGCACAGCTGCCCCTTCGCATTTACCCCCTCCCTGCCCCCTGTCTGCTGCCCACAACTTCCTCCCCAGCTATGGGGACGGCAGGGCTGGGGCAGGGAAAGGCCACTCACCAGTGGGGCTGGCGCTGAGCCGATGGGTGGGCTGCAGGTGCTGGATGCCAGCAGGGTCCTGGCTGGGGATGTGGATGGTGGCGGCCTGGGATGCTGGTGTGTGAAGCCCGGACTCACTGGAGGCCTCAGCGTCTGAGGTGAAGACCTGGCAGAAGGGCAGCTCTTGAGCCCCCAGGGTGTGCACTGGGGCAGGACCCAGGGAGGGGCCGGGGCAGGCCTGGGCCTTACCTGCTTGGTGGGCGTGAGGCTGGCCAGGGCGCTCAGGTTGCTGGTGTCGGTGATGAGCATGGTCTGCGGAAGCAGGCCAGTGTGGGTGTACTGGGCCACCTCGGGCTTGTGGCTGTAGAGGGCTGGCCGGGAGGCGGGGAGGAGAGAGGAGGACACAGACTTGGCACCTGGGCTGGGCTGGACCCCTCCCAGGAGGGCCTCAAGGTGGGGGGCTCGGGGGAAATGGGGCGTGGGCCTGGTGAGCAGCCCAGTGGGGCAGTGGCTGGGGACTCGGGGCTGATTTCCAAAACTGGGAGCTCCAGGTAGAGGGGTTGGACGCTCTCCCCAACCGCAGGGGCCTGCTCCGCCTGTCTCGGTGGAGAGGAGCCTGGGCGAGGCCAGGAACCCAAACCCAGCTCCTGCGGTCACCTCGAGAGGACAGGTGAAGGGCAACGGGACGCACAGGTGCTGTTAGGGCACTAAGTACCGGCCTTGGAGGGAAAGGCCAGGGCTCCTGTTAGGGGTTGAGGAGGGGGCAGCATTTCTGCATCTCCAGGACCCCTCTCCACAGTGTAACCCAGAATTTCACCTGCAGTCTCCAGCCCCACAAATATACACACAGATGCCAGTAGAAAACAACGTAAATCACGTATTCTCACATGGACCCAGATGAAAACACAACCACCCACATACATGCATAAATGGTGCCCTCCACCAAATACACAGATGTTCATGTCCACAAGCCCTTATCCAAGAGTCCAAGTTCCAGAAAGGTCTGAAAGCCAACAGGTTTTTGTCTGGTTGGCACTAGAGCTCATTTGGTGGCAAAATCTGACCTGAACCTGATGTGAGGCTGGGTCTTTATTAACCCACTTCGTGGAATTCTACATTTTGCTGCAGGAATCATGGTGTTTGATGACAGGGTGTTGCCCCAAGCCCTGCTGGGAGTGTTGTGTCATTCATGGTGTATGCACCACATTACCTTTCTAAAAGCTGAGAAATACATATGGCCCCAAGGGCACACGTGGGTGTGCACACACAAACACCCACTCACACAAACCCACGTGCGTGCACACGCAGCCACACGGATTCACACACAAACGTATTCCAGCCCACAGACGCTCACCTGAGCACCCGCAGAGCCCCCGTCACAGAAGCACTCACACTTGTATCAGACACACACACACAGACCACAGCATCTGCTAAGCCGCCCCCTTCCCCTGGGCTCAACGACAGCCAGCCTCTCCCACCACCTCTCCCAGCAGGGGGGCCGAGGGGTGCTCACCATGGGGGCTCTGCAGCTGGGCCATGGTGGCCATGAAGGGGCTCTGGGCCACGTGGCTCTGCACGGAGGGCATGAGCGGCTGCTGGTAGGAAGGGTGCAGAGGCTGCGAGAACTGGACGGGCTGCAGGGTAGTCAGGCTGCTGCCCATGCTGTTGATGACCGGCACGCTCTGTGCCTGCGTGGAGGCCAGGCCTGGAGCGGGAGGGGCAGGAGTCAGCCAGACCTCCTGCCGCCTCCATGGCCTCCCCAGGCGCAGCCCTGACCCCCAGGGGCACCATCCCTCTCTCCTAGGGCCAGTGGGTTGGAGGAGGGGACAAGGTAATCAGGAAACAGCCTTGTACTAGGAACCTTCACTAAGTTACAGCCCTGGCAAGTTAACTCCCCCTTGAGCTGCTAGCTCGTCATAAGGGCAGGGGGGGTGTCAAACTAGGGTCCCTGGAGCCCGGGGATTCCACAGCAATGCAAAGGCCCTGGGGCTTAACTCTCTGTACCCAGCTCCCAGCAGCTCCCTGTCTGTCTTAAATATTGAGTTTCTGCATAATAGTTCTGAATAAAGTTTTTCTGGGCTTTTTAAAAAAAAAAAACTGAAACCGAAAACCTAGAAAACTTCAGTCCCCCTTGCTCTGCTCTGGTTTCCCATAGCTGTTTTCCCTTTTAAGGTACTACATAACTTATGAATTGGATTGGCCAAAAAGTTGGTTCGGGGTTTTCTGTAAGCTGTTAGGAAAAACCTGAACCAACTTTTTGGCCAACCCATACTCTGCTTATTGTCTGCCTCCCCACTTGGGTGGCTGAGATTTGGGGCTGTTCGGTCCACTTGTGTATCACCGGTGGAGCACAGAGTGGGCACTCAATAAATACATGAAGGAATGAGTTCCAGTGGCTCGTCCTGCTCCTGGATTCTGTGGGAGCCCCATGAGCCCCTCACCCAGATGCCCCCATCCACCCCACCAGCTTACCAATGACCAGGGTGGAGGCGCCCGTGTTGGTGAACGTGGGGCCCAGGGAGGCAGGCTCACCAGGCCCTATGGCCATGACCCCGGGAAGCGAGGCCATGATGAGGTTCTGGGGCTGCTGGTTGAGGCCCGGGGATGTCTGCTCCAGGCTGTGCAGTGCTGTCAGGGTGCTGACAGGGGGCAGGGGGCCCCCAGTGGCCGAGACCTTGGAGGGGAAGCCAAACTGAGTCAGGTGGGGTCCCACCCTACCTGCCTGGGGACTGCTCCAGAATCTCCCAGCCAAGGGGAGATTGGCCGGGGGTGGGGGATGGGGCGGGACACTCACCAATTTGGCTTCTGTGCTCAGCAGACTGTGACTGGGCTCCAGGCCCGTGGGGGACACTTGATGCAGGGGTGCAGACACTGTCACCAAGGGACCACCACTGCTTGAGGGCACTTCCGCCCCCTCACTGGTTGCAGGCTGTCCATAGCGCACTCCTGGAGCGGGAGCAGTGTCCAGCCTCAGCACCCCACTTCTCTGCCCGCCTCCATGGCCCCCATCATTCCAAACTGCATTGGTTTGCGCAGACCCCTCACCCCATCTTTATGCAGCCAGCAGACTTTGCTTGAGTGTCCACTTCCTGCCAGGCCCTGTGCTGGTTGCTTCCAACTCCTTGAACACAAGTAGGTGCTCAATAAAAGACAACTGAGCCAGGGTCTTTCCTGGCGGTCCAGTGGTTAAGACTCTGTGCTCCCACTGCAGGGGGCATGGGGTTTGATCCCTGGTCGGGGTAAGATCCCGCATGCCGTGCAGTGCAGTGTGGCCAAAAAAAAGACAACTGAGCCAAACTGAATTGACGGTAATGAAATTAAACCACAGCAAACTGAGTTGAATAGAATGAACTGGAATTAGTTGAATGAAACTGAGTATCATTGAATCAAACCAGAAATGAATTGAAACTGATTGAGTCGAATTGGATTGAAATTGAACTGATACAAAATTAACTGAATTTCCTTGAAATACATTTAGTTAAACTGAATCAATTGGGAATTGGGTTGGATCAAACTATTCCAAATTTAAATGAATTAAATTGGATTATAATGAGTTGAACTGAATTGAGTTGAACTGAGCTGAAATGAATTGAGTTGGTTTGATCTGGAATGAGTTGAAGTAACTGAAATCAAGTGAGGGTGGAGTGAATGGAGTGGATGGAATGGAGTACAGTGGGCGAAGCTGAGTGGTGAATGGAATGGAGAGGGGTGGAGTGGATAGAGCAGTACAAATAGAGTGGAGTTGGAGCCGTAAGGAAGTGCTAAGAGGTTTGGGTGGCTGCTGCCACTGGGCTGGTGCTCCCCAACTCTCCCACCCACCCCCATATTCCCTCTACCCACCATCCCAATCCCCCTGCCCACATGGCACTCACCGTGGACCTTACCGGGGGAGAGGGCCGGTGGGGGCAGGCCAGGGGAGCCATGGGCAGGCAGCGCAGGGCCTGGGCCAGGCCCTGGTGGCGGCCCGCTGTACGTGTCCATGGCCAGCTTGTGCCGAAAGGCTTCTTCCTTGCGCCGATTGGCAAACCAGTTGTAGACGCGCACCTCTGTGACGAGGTTGGAGCCCAGCCCCTGCGCCTGTGACGGTGACACCCCCCTCTGGATGCACTCCGCCCTGCAGAAATGGCCACTCATGAGCCTCTGGATCAGGCACAGAAGAACCCTCCCCTGGGGCTGGGGGGAGGGTTCTGAGAAGTAGGGCTCTCTACCTGAGTATTTGCTGAGGCTGGCAAACCTGGGTTCTGAGCCCAGTCTGCTGTGCAACCTTGAGCAAGTGACTTAGCCTCTCTTAATCTCTTTAGTTATAGAGTGAGCCCAGTAAGTGTAGGGTTGTAGTGAGGATTAGTGAGACGAGCAGCCACTCAAGGGCTGCTTGGGTTGGTGCGGGGTGGGTGCCAGGAATGGAGCTAGGTGTCAGACACTGAACAGGAGCTGAGAACGCCTGGGCCAACAGCAGGAGCTCTCAAAACCTGGGGAGCTTCCCTTGCCTTCCCCCAGCCCAGACCAAACCAGCCCTGCTGACCACCAGCCATTCTACCTGTTACACTCCTCCACCAGCGCCTCCCGCTCCTCCTTGCTGGGGTTCTTCTGCCTCTCGTAGGCCTGGAACAGGATCTGCTGGGATGCTGGGCCCCATTTGAAACGGTTTCTCCGACCCTTCTTGGTTGGTAGCTCATCGCCCGTGGGCTCTTCAATCAGCCCACCCTGCCCTGCGTGGGTGAACTCTGTGGGCACAGAGAGCCATTAGCAAAACACTGGCCAATCCCACCTTCCAGCATTGGTTCACCATGCTGGAACTGGTTCACCTAACCATTCCCGTGGTTCTTTCTCATTCCTAGGATGCTGAGCCAGAGGAGCTTACAGCTAGAACTTAGAAATCATCTAATCCAGTGATGACAGACACACAGCACACACACCACCCCTTTCCTAACCTGTGTCCAAGGGAGACATCACTAATCAACCCCTGCATACTTTGCTACTGGGCCAAGATACAATCTCACAGTCCTCAATACAAGGCTCCAGGTAAGCATCAGCATTTGTTCACATTTGACACATATGCCATCCCATTTTATAGTTGAGGCAGCTGAGGATCAGGGAGGTTAAGTATTTTTCCAGAGTCGCACAGTAGAGCAGAAACTTGAACTGTATCTCCTGAGTAGATTCTGTGCTATTTTCAACATTCCAGACTTGAAAATCAAACTTAAAGTATAAGTATTAGCCAGGAGAGAAGAGACCCAGGCACTTTCTCAGCTGGTTCTTTGGTAGGAGGCCAGTTAATGGCGCCTCCAAATAACAGAACAGCTAGCAGCCCTTCAAAGAGCAGGGGAAATATGTATATAGCCAGTATATACATACAGTACCCCTGGAAGGTTACGAATGAGACCGGGAATGCCAGTGGCTGCCTTAGGAGGAGGACACCTAATTTTTATTGTAAAATCTTTACTTTCTTCTATTTTTTTTTTATAAATTCGGTGTGTATTACCTTGAAAACCTGGATAATTATAAAAGAAACATCAAAAACATTTTTTTTTTACACTTAGGCTCAAAAGTGTGGAAGTGCACTTAGGATTTTGTGGGGTATGAGGCCCGGGTAGTGAAACCCAGCATTCCCGGAATAACAGTGCACCTAGCTCCTCCCAGGTTTGCAGTGGAGGATTCCCGAAGCACACACCTCACCTCTGAGCCTCTAATCCTGCCCGCGCTTCTGCCTGAAACCCCATCCCTGCATCTTCATGGGTCAAAATTCAACTCACAGTTTAAGACTTAGTCAAAAGATCATACTTCATACTGATGCCCCTGCCTCCCTGAGGAAGAGATTATTCTCTCCTCCTCCACCAGCTCAACACTTGGAAACACTTTCTGTAGTGCCCTGCCCCGGGCCTGGCGCACGGTGAGTGCTCCATAAACACTAGCTTTTGTTGTTGGCGTTATCACATTATAATACTTGTCTCACCGAATCATAATGATTTGTTCTCCTGCTTCCCCTCTACCCAGGGAGCTCTTGGAAGGCAGGGGCCCAGTTCACCCACCCAAAGAGGATGCCCAAGACCAACCCTCCTCCCCTCCCCCAGAGCGCCTTGCGCAGAACAGCTGATACATGCTGGTTGAATCCTCCCGACTTCCTCTCAGTCTGCCTGTCCGAGGAATGGGGTGGAAGGCTTCCAGCTCCCACCCTCGAGCTGCAGGTAGTCCCAGGCCCTGCCAGGAAGACAGGGCTGCAGTCGGTTATTACTTACGCTGGGCCACCTCTCGCTGCTTGCGGACGTACCAGGTGTACAGGGCGGCTCGCTTCTGCGTCTTCATGGGGGTGCCCTTGTTGAGGTGCTGGGACAGGTGGGATTGGTTGAGGCCGGTGGTGTCGACCACCTCCCGCTGCGGGATGTTGTGCTGCTGCAGGTAGGACTTGACCATCTTAGCCACACGCCATGGGTCCTCCCTGGCGGGGGGCGGGGGGACAAGGACAGGCTGCTCAGCCCAGGGTGGGTGCTGGGAGCCCTGTCCACCCGGGGGGTGAGGATGGTAGATGGAAGCAAGCGTGGAGCCCAGGAGCCTGTACCTAGACTCAGGGACAGGAGGTATGGGCACTCATGCCAGGACACAAGGACATGGGGACAGAGACTTGCAGACACATATACGTGGCAGACATGTGGACACAGGCCCCAACCAGTCCCACACAGACATAGGAACAGATAAATCTTTCGAAACACGACACACAGAGACATGGACACAGATGTAGACACAAAGAGACTCCCCCTGGAAGCTGCACAAGCCAGATGGGGAGGGTGCTCATCTTTGTGCCTCCTTTAAAGATCCCCCGCCATTCTACCTAGAAATGTTATTTGTGGCTGTGTCTTAACCACTGTGAGAGACTATAAACACCTGGAGGGCAGGAACTGTCTAGTTCTCGGCACCCAAAATAGGCCTGACATAGAGTATGCCCTTGGTGAATGCATGAATGAATGAGTGGATGGATGGATGGATGGATGGATGAGTGGGTAATGGGATGGTCAGTGAATTGATGGTGGATGGTGGGTGAGAGGATGGATAGATGGGATGTTGATGGGTAGATGTTAGATGGATGGGTGGATGGGTGGGTGGATGGGTGGGTGGATGGATGGATAGATGAGAGAGATCTACTGGAAAAAATTGGGGTCTGAAAACAAGGAGAGAAACATGATTCTCCCACTTTACATCCAGGGCCACTGAGGCTCAGAGCACTGTGTCACTTGTATCTCTTGCCAAAGGTCACAGGGTCAGCCCAGTAGAGTCCCACCCCAGCTGAAAGGATTTGGTTCTAAGTCAGTCTGTCAGATAAAAATCACATAGCATCAAAACGCCTCCTGAAAATCTGCACTAAACCCTAGATGGTGGCGCAGCCAGTCTCCCCACAGCACTGAGGCGGGTGGCTAATTTCTCAACAGAGTCCCAGGTGAAGGGGTTAGGGGTTGGCATCCCAAGGCCTTGTAAGAAAAATGAGCGTGTCTGAGCACGGAATCCCACTCTGTGGGCTCAATTCTCTCACTCGAGGGATTCAAGGGGACCTGAGGCCACCAGTGGCTCGATCTCCTGTTCTCTGCTCACTGTGGGGAATGGAAGGGGTCAGGTTGCCTGTACAATATAAATTCTTCTCTCTCCCTCTTCTGCTGTGTCTCAACCCTCCTCTCTTCCCTTCATCCTCTCTTGAGCTTCTATTACAACCATGTGTCAGATACAACAGTGCTGAAACAGGCAGAGCTGGGATTTAAACCCAGGTCTGTGCGATCCCAAGCCTGTGTTCCCACAGCCTTGATGCAGCAGTTTGCTTCTAGAATTGAGGCATATGTGACAAATGGCGTGTGTAAGAAGTGATTCATCTCCATGTCGTTTGCCACAGCCAAAGATTGGAAACAACCTAAGCATCCAGCAAAAGGATGCTGATTAACCAAATTGCAGTGCCTCTGTACAATGCAGCCATAAAAACCCACTGAGAAAGCTCTGTACAAGCCTAGATGGAACAGTTTGTGTGGTAGGTCTACTGTGCTATGTGTGTAAAATTTTAAGTGGGATAAAAGATTTCTATGTATTTGCTTTGTTCACATGAAATACCAGAAGTATACAGAATGAACTGGAGTCACTGATTGGATGCTGGGGACAGGATGAGAGGGGAGGGTTTTCTCTGTTACTCTTCTGTACTTCATAAATTATGTATCAATAATATAGTATCATATAATATACTACATATACATATATAATGTTTAAAAGTGACTTGTGAAAAAAAGAAAAGAAAAGAAACCCCCCAGTGCTCTGAAGCCCACCCCACACTGCCTTCTCCCCTGCCCCTTCTCTCTTTCCTCAAAACACCAGCCTCGCCTGCGTCCTTGACAATGCCCTTCTGAGACATGAGGGCACAGAGCCTTTCATCCACTTTGGCCCTCTGACTTCCTCCTTTTTCTTTTATCAGCAGTCCCCATACAGGCAGGGAGGAATGGAAGGTGGGGACAGATATAGTTAATCAGCAGTCGGTCCAGCAAAGTCCCATTTGTGTAGAAATAATAGCCATGAGAATTCATGTTTCTTGAGTATTTATGGTGAGCCAGGTAAGGGCTGGTCATTTAAATCTTACAATAGCCCTGGGAAGTATGCCCATTTCACAGGTGAGAAGACTGAGGCTCAGAAAGGTGAACACTTGTCCAAGGTGACTTTGCTGGGACTCAAGAATATTTCACTTTCCTGAACCCCCCAACCTCTCCCCAAGCCCTATCTCCCTGCTTTGCTAGGAGCCTCTCCTCCCCACCTCCCCCCGGTCCCCGGGTGCCAGTCAGAGCTGGGAGGGAAGGGCAGGACAAAGTCCAGCCTTGTGCTCCGTGGCAAACATGTTTATCTGACTCCGGGGCTGGGCTGCCCGATGGCCTCCCTCCTCCCCCAACTGCAGTCATCACCCTCCTGAGAGATCCTCCCTCCCTGTCTGTTCTCCAGAGAGAAGGAGCCCAGTCTTCCTTCAACAGGGCCTCTCCTGGCTCAAATTAAAGACTTACTGTCTGTCTCTGTCCTTCTGACCCCATGTGTCTCTATCTGTCTCTGTTTCTCTCACTCTCTCTCCTTCCGTCTCTGTGTCTCTCTGTTTTCTGCTCTCTTTCTCTCCCCCCACCCCCACAGTCTCCAAGAACATGGCTCTTTTCAGGACATTTTCCCCAATGCAGAACTAAGAGGCCAGATCTCCAGGCATCTCCTGCTTTCACTCTACTGGGTTTGAGAGTTGAACCAACCTGGGTTCAGATCCCACCACTGCGGCCTCGCGCCCAATGTGCACGTGGCCCGCATCTCCCCTGTAACACAGCGGCAAATTCACGCCTGCCTCCCTGTTCTCTATTGGAAGAACTGAATGAGTTTCTAATAGGAGTGAAATGCTGAGGACAGGGCCAGGCACACAGTAAGTGCTCAGTAAGTGGAACAATATTGTTACCATCATCATCATCATCATCAGCGACCTAGTCCTGGGACGTCCAGCCCTACAGCAGAGGGAAGAGGGTCCAGGAAAGGTGAAGGTCTGCCCACATCCCCCTCCTCCCGCCTCCTGCCAGTTCTAGGGTCAGTCAGAGGTTCGAGGCCTTGGGCCTCTTGCTCCCTGGCCCATGGGGTTTCAGTGGGTCCAAGGCTGCAGAGCTGGGAGACCAACATGAAGGCCACTCATCCGGAGGGGGAGCCGAGTTCTCAGTGTGAATCCCAGCTCTGCCACTCACTCTCCGGGTGGCCCTGGGAAGTTTCTTAACTTCTGTCTGCCTCAGTTTCCTCAACTGTGATAGGGAGCTAATAATATTTCATAGGTTGTCAGGAGGAGAAAACGAGCTTAATGCACTTGTAAGCGCTTCGTGAGTCCTCGAGCACTACGCGGAAGTGGTCGATGGTGACATTAACAGCAAGAATGACCCAGGAGGGTAAAGAGGGAGATAAATGTATCAAGGACAGGCATGCCACTTCAGGGTGCTGTGCAAAGTGTGGGATTAGGAGGACCTGGGTCCAAGTCCTGGCCTTACTTCTTTGTAAGAGTTACTTTGGGCAGGTCACTTTGCCTCTCTGAGCTTTAGTTTGCTCATCTGTAAGATGGGACCACTGATAATAGCAACTGTTCGTTGCATTCACATGCTTACCCTGTGGGTAAGCGTTATGATCAGCTCTGCCTTGCAGAGAACACTGGGACTCAGAAAAGTGAAATTGCCTGCCTGCGCAGAGCTGGGGTTCAAGCCCAGGTAAGCTGGCCTCAGGGATGTCAGATTGCCCCACCTTGGACACTGTCTTCCTGGGTCTCAGTGCCTTGGTGCTGCCCAATGGAGAGGACCAGAGACCCTCAAGATTGAGTTTGAGCTGCTCAGGGACAGGAGGGCCCAGGAGGACACTGAGGAAGGAGCCCTGGGAACGTGTTACTCCCTTGGCCATTGCAGCAGACATCCCCAGGGCTCAGAGATGCCTAGTCCCTCATTCATTCATGCTGTGTGTCAGCACTGGGCTGGATATCAGGGGTCTGAGTGGTGAACAAGCCTCTGGAAGAGCTTCTGTTGTCATAGCAGGAGATAGAAAACAGACAAATAAGGTAATAATAAGTAATGATAAGTTTCAGGGGAAAGTCAATGAAAGTAGTGGAAGAGGGAGTGACTGTGGTGGCATTTGAGCAAAAAGAGGAGAAGGAATTGACCGTGGGAAGATCTGGAAAGGTTTCGGGGAGAAGGTACAACACATGCAAAGGCCCTGAGGTGGGAATCAGCAAAGTGTAGTGTAACTGGAGGAAAGTGAGGGAGGGAGAGAGGTCCCTCAGGAAGAGATCAGGGAATCAGGGCAGGGAGTTTGAATTTTACTCATTGTCCAGGTAGGGAAACAGAGGCAGGAGGAGAAGACACTTGCCCAAGGTCACACTTGGTCACACTTGGCTTCCACGGGAAGCCCTGCCTCTTTACCATCCTTTCCAGCCTCAACCTCCCCCACGGGCCAGGCCTTCATGGGGGTCCCCTACCCCTCTGCAGCCTGTGCCCTGAGGCCCAAGGCCCCACTCTTTCCCCTCGGGGCGTTTTCAGATCCCTTTTGTTACCTGAACAATAAGTAACCCAGGTAGTTAGTTATAAACCCCGCAGGAACAAGGAGCTGGTTGATAATTTATAGCAACATCTCAAATTTAAATGGAAAGTAAATAGCATGCTGTTAGCATTAAAGAAAACCCAATCGGGGCGGGAGGCAAGCACTCCAGCCTCCTCGCAGCTTGGGGCGCCTCGCTCTCTCCCCAGCCCATTCTCCCAGCTGCGCGTCAGCCCCTCTCCCCTCCCGGCTCGTCCGCTCCACTCTGCTTCTCCAGGCCTCTCTCTCCATCTCCCCTGACGCCCTGTCTCTTCCTCCATGTCTCCCCTCTCTCCCTCAGCTTCCAGGTCTCTGCTGGTCCCCAGGGAGCACTTTGACCCCTGCTTCCCGCTCGAGTGCTGTGGATCAAGCCTTTCCCTCCACCCATCATCCCACCAAAGGGGCTGCTGATCAAGAGGCCCCACCCAGCCAGGTAAGGCCTTTGGCACTCCCTGCCCCCACTCCCCCCCAAAGGCCCCCAGTCCCATCTGGGACCCTGAGCAGGTCTGGCCCGGCCCCACCCTTGTCCGGGTTGCCCTCACCCTGGGTCTGGAGATGCCAGACTATTTGCCCCTCCCCTGCAACGCGGCAGGGCCCTTTGCCCTCCTCTTCCTGCCAAGTTAGGGGGCCCTGGCTACTCCCCTGCCTCCTGCCCAGGCCCTCACAAGACCTGGCAGGCCCTGAGAGCTCCCTGAGGCAGGGATCCAGCCCTCCCCATCCCCAAGCTGGGATCAGGACCTTGGACAGAAAAGAGGTGGTCTTTGGGACTCTTCCTCAGAACCCCCAGCCACCCCCAGCTGGCCCCGTCCCCGGTCATGGTGATTGAGGGCACCAAAGAGAGTGGGTGTGGAGCCCCAGCTGGGTGGCCTTAGTCCAGCTCCATCCCCCTCTGACCCTCAGTTCCCTCATCTGCAAAGCAGTTGTCCCCAGGTGCCTCCAGAGGTCATCTCAACATTACCCGAAATGATACCTGTGAAACCTCAGCACGTGCCCACCTGGCTGTTAGGATGGAGGTTACAGAGCCTTAGGGGAGAGGCAGTCCCTGCAGCCCCCAGGTTCCCCTTCCCTCACCTCCAACCTCCCCCACCCCTGCTCCCTGCGAAGTTGGTTGGCTCAGGCTTCCCCAGGCTACCAGCCCTCCAAGTTAATGATCACAGGCCTTATCAGAGCCTTTTGCCATTTATAAATTTATAAAACAAAAGAGAAATAATAAAGCCCGTGGGTAATTAGTAACCAGGTCAGCTCTGCTGAGGAGAGGGGAGGCATCGGGCTCAGACCCACCCAGTTCTCCGGGAGATGGGGAGCCAGCCAGTGGGTGGGGTACAGAGTGGGGAAGCTTCTAATGGTACCCACTGGTGAGGGGCATGGCCTGAGGCTGTGCCGGAAAGGGGAGCAGCTCCCGTCCTAAGGCTCCATTTCCCTCAGGTAAGAAAGACCTGGGTTCTGCTGGCTGAATGCTTGAGTTCCAGGGAGGCCAACTGGGGCCCCCAAAACCTCAGCCTGGGCCCCCCCTCCCCACTGGTGCATCCGGGTGCCTAGCAGGGAAGTTGGGATTGGGGGATTAGAAATGGGCAGGGTAGCTAAAAATTCCCTGCCTCCCCACCCACGTTGTCCAGGGACTAGAATCGTGGACTCTCCTGCTTTGTCCCCATCTTGGGGCTCCCCTGGGGCATGCCCCACTTCCCAAGCACTGGGCTGAAAGCCTTGGCTCATGGAGACTCGGGACCCCGCAGAGGGCCGGGTCAGGGGCTGGAGGCTCCAACCTCCGAGCTAGGACCCCACCCCACCCCCGCTTCCAAGCTCTAATGGGCCCTGTCCCCCTTGCCGACAACCAGCCTAAAGGCTACAGCCCATGGGACTCTGGACTGGCAAGGGCTGGTCAGGAGCCGAGGCTGGGCCCCTCCGGGCTCCTTGGGAGCTGGGGACAGGGGAGGGGTCCTTACTGCAGCAGGGTCTCCACCACGGCTTTCTGGTGGGCTGCCTCCTCGGGGCTGAGGTTCTCCAGCTCTCTGAGAATGGGCGGCGTGAAGTCTTCCCCCTCGTCGTCCGTCTCGTCCTCGGAGCCCCTCGTCTCCCCCAGCCCATTGGGTAACTCGGCCAGCTCCCCTCGACCGCCACCACCGCAGGACTGCCCCTTGTCCGGCGGGCCGTCTCCGGCCAGCAGGTAGGGCCCCGGCTCACCCAACGCCTGGATCAGCGCCTCTTTGCTCAGGCCTGACTCGAGCAAGGCCGCCAGGAGCTCCGTCTGCAGCTGGCTCAGTTTAGAAACCATGGCTCCACCAGCGCGGGCCACGCGGCCCAGGGCCACTGAGCCGGCCGCCTCCCCACCGAGTGGGCTGGCTCCGTGCTGGCCGGCCAGCAGGCAGGCCCAAACCAGGCTCCTTGCGCCCGCTGCCCCCCCAAACCCCACTAGCCAAGCCCTGTGGGCACCCCCAACCCCCAACCCTGGCCCCAGTGGCCAGTGAATCAGGGCCCCTGCCCGCTCTGTTTACATTGGAGCTGGGGAAATTCTCCAAGGTTCATATTTATCCATGTGCTTAGCGAAGGGACTGAACTTTGGACTTCACCCTGCAAAGTGCAGGCCTCATGGCAGCGCAGAGGGATGGGGAGCCGTGGCCTTCCATGGGAGTGGGCAGAGCGGAGGGTGGGGGAGGCAGCGGTGGGGGGCCCAGGACAGCTGGGATGGAAGGTGCTGGGAGCCGGGGAGGCCTTCGGGTGACCAGCATCGGGTCCCTCCCCCAGCGACCTCGTAGGGGGCCAGGCTGAGGCAAGAGAACAAAAACAGCCTTGGGAACAGAAGCAGCAGAGTTCTAGGCTGTCGGGTCAACTCTCCTCAAGGGCAAGGCTAGGACACATCCATTTGAAGACCCCCCCCCCACTGCCAGCCCCAACATCTGGCCTCCCAGGAGGGAAAACGTGTCGACTTAAGTCTACTGTGGGCTGGGTCTGTAACGTGCGTCATTACCTCAGTGTAGCCCCCTAACAGCTGTGAGTAGGTACAGGGATTGTGCCCATTTTACAGAGGAGGAAACTGAGGCTCTGAGAGGGTAAGCAACTCGCTCAAAGTCACACAGCTAGCAGGGACAAGATTTGTGGAGTGGGAGCAGGGTGAGGCCAGTCAAGCACTTGGTGCAGGTGCAAATTTTAAGGGGACGTTGAAAAACTCAAGATGAAATCAAGATGAAAAAATATTTTTATATACTCTATTTAAAATTCAAAATTAATGCAAAACCCAAAAGAACTTAAAAGAAACTTAAAACAAAAACTTGCATGCGAATGTTCTCAGCAGCATGATTCACAAGAGCTAAAAAATAGAAAAAACATAAATATCCATCAGTGGATGAATGGATAGAAGAAATGTGGTCTATCTGCGCAATGGCATATTATTTGGCCATAAAAAGGAATGAATGAAGTCCTGATTCATGCTACAGTAGGCATGAATCTTGAAGATATCATGCTAAGTGAAAGAAGCCAGACACAAAAGGCCATCTATTGTATGATTCCATGTATAGGAAACGTCCAGAATAGGCAAATCCATACAGACAGAAAGTAGATTCGTGGTTGCTGGGGGCTGGGGAGGTGAGGGTGAGCACAGGGAATGGCTGCTTAATGGGTACAGGGTTTCTTTGGAGATGATGGAAATGTTCTAATACTGATGGGGTGATGTTACACAACTCTGTGAATTTACTAAAAACCACTGAAGTTTGCAATTTAAAAGGGCAAATTTTATCTAGAATCAATAAAATATACTTTTCATTAATTTGAAAAATTAATGCCCAAAATCTGTGATGAACAAAAAATATCAAAATGTTAAATAAAGGCAGGTTCCAACCCTCACTCACCTCCCGCTAATGCCAGTCCTAGGCAAAAACTCATCCTCAACCCCCGCCCTTCCCTCTTCCGGTAAGAGCCTGGACAAAAATTCCTGCTGTCTGTCCCGTGGGGTGGCCCTAAGCTCCCAGAACAAGGGGTCTGCGCCATTGCCTGGAGTAGGCAGGGTGGTGCTGAGGGGCTGCCCCCAGGCTGGCACATCTCTCAGGGGTCTGCAGAGCCAGGGTCATGCTTGGCAACGGTGGAAGGGAGAAAGCGCCCTTGGCCAGAAGGCCCTCCCTGCAGGCCAGGCTAAGCCAGCAGGGGGAAAGGGGCTGATCATTTTTGCACTCACCTGACACTCAGCAGCTGTGAGGCCCATGTGGCCAGTGAGCACTCGAAATGTGGCTAATGCCTCTGGCTGAAATGATAATATTTTGGATCTATTGAGTGAAAGTTTTTAATTTTAAAACTAAATACTTTAAAAATTAGAAAACTTAATTTCACCTGTTTCTTTTTACTTTTATAATGGTACCACTGGAAACTTTTGAATTACATATGCGCCTCGCATTCTATCTCTATTGGACAGCACTGCTCTGTAATTTACTTACACGTATGATGTTTATTATTTATGGTCTGTCTGCCTCTGCTAGAATGTCGGGCCCCCCATCCCCGCTCCAGGGCAGGGCTTTTGTCTCTCTTGTTCACTGCTGTATTCGCAGTGCTTAGTATGTTGCCTCATCTGTACTTAGTAGGTGCTCAGTAATATTTGTGGAATGAATAAATTTCATTGCACAGCGCCCAACGTATACTTAGCTCCACACCAGGCTTTAGTAATGTATGAAATGCACAGAGCCATTCTGTGAAGTAGGCACTGTTATTCCCAGAGCCCGGCCCTCTGCACAGGATGATGCTGGCAGTTGCCCCTTGAGAAAGTGGGCCCCCCACATTTCTCTCAGTGCTTCCCTTCTCCTCTAGCACAAGTAGCTTTGGGGTCAGGCAGCTCACTACTGGGGGCAGAATTCTCAAGTCCAGCTAAAGGACAGGGAAGATGCTGCATGTTGTCCCTTTGCGGTTTCATGGCTCTCCTCCTTGCTACCCCATCCAGGAGGCTGCTTGCTGCCTGCAGCTGCCCTCGGAGACTTTCCTCTAGAAGAGGGAGCCAGACAGGGTGGGGCCTGGGTACTTCGCACAACTTTTGGGCTCATTGACTGCTGGGTCCCCCCAGCAGCCAGGTGGCTGAACTGGTGACTCCGGGACTGAAGGTGGATTTAGTTGGGAGAACAGTGGCGTGGGGTGGGGGGAACCTCTAGGCTGTCTAAGGAGAGAGACCCCCCAGGGTCCAACTTCAGCTCCAGTACACAGGCTATTGTCCTGGCCCCCCACCCCCACCCCGACTAGGGCTCCCTCTGAAAATGAGAAGGGTGTCGGTTATTGATACTTGGCAACAGACAACGGAAAGGGCGGTTCCAGCCCCCAGCCTGCACTTCCCCACAATCAGGGGACACATCTAAACAGACTCAGAGGTTGGGAGAGGCATTTTGCCTTCTTGAGAATCACTCAGGACCTAGTGTGGGTTTCACGGGCCCCCCCACACACACACCCCCAACCCCGCACTGGGTGGCCTCAGGCACTGAGTTCGCCTTTCATGACTTATTTATAAAACAGAGGTGTAGATCTCTAGGGTTGCTTGAGACAACTTTGTACACCTAATGCAGAGATTTGTTGGGCTCTACACAGCTGCTCAAACTTTGGAATTAGATTGAACGTGACCACCTTCATTTCCTGTTCCACAATCATTTTTGCATGATACTACTTTTTTTTTTTATTAGAACAACTGCCATAAACCCAGCTTCACAAAGTTATGACATCATCTAACATTCAAACTGCAAACTACCTTGAGCTAGCGCAAGGTGGCCGACAGATGTCACTGTGTTCCTTTCAAAAATCCTCTAAAATATTCTGCGGCTCCCAGAGGCACCTCGAGGCGTAGTTTGGGAACTGCGGACCTAAGGATGGTCTTGGACACAGAGGGTGTTCAGTAAACTGTAGTTGTGAACTTTATCACCAGTCTCGCCTACTGAGTGAGCAAATGTTTGCAAAACCGAAGTTCTGGCAAGGCACAAGTCTTCTCCTTGGCCTTAGGAAGCTGCTCAAGAGGGGTGCCCCGTCAGCCAATCTCAGGGCTCTCTTGGAATTTAATCGCCAACCCTACAACCCCACCACCCCCACCTCGGGGCCCACCTGTATTCATACTTGGACTATTCTTCCTCCCAGCCCCACCACCTTTAACCTTTTAACCTTTATTGAGCAGTTGCTGGTATATGCAATTTTCATGCTTTTTCTCATTTAACATCTCAACAGCCTCATGAGGTAGGTACTTTTATCCCCATTTTACAGATGAGGAAACTGAGGCTCTAGGAGGCTATGTAACCTGCCCAGCTAGTGCTTGGCAGAGCTAGGATTTGAACCCCGATCTCCCTGATGCCAGAATCCAAGCCCTTGACCACTATTCCACACTACCTCTTTCTGTGAGGCAGTTCACTCTCACTAAACACTTGTTACTATTATTTTGTTGTCATCGTTGTTTTGTTGTTCTGGTTAAGCGTAGCTCTGCTCATTGGACTTGTCACTTTTGTGTTGGTTTTACAGATGAGGAGACTGAGGTGCTGAGGGAATAAAAGAGTGATTAAAAGCCAGACTGCCTGGGTTTGAGCCTGGCTCTGACATTTACCAGCTTTGTGACCTTGGGCAACTTGCTTAACCTCTCTGTGCCTCAGTTTGCTCTTCTGTACAATGATAATGAAAATACTATCTGCCTTGTGAGTTGTTAGGAGGATTAATGAAGTAATACACAGAAAGCACTGTGCGTGGCACATTGTAAGCACTCCCCACTACTGAATAATCATTACCTGATTACTAAAGCAGCAGTTCCACTCCCATTACCCAGGCTGAGTTTTCTTTGTTTGCAAAAGTTCTCCACATAAGAGTCCCTGCCACCCACTTTATTTGACTCTTAAGCCCCGCCTACTCTCTATTCAGTCACACTATTTGCCATCTCCAGAGCATACCTGAAACTGTCTCCCATCTATGACTTTTGTACAAGCTGTTTTCCTGGAGACCCTCACCTGTGAACCTCAAGATCCTCAAGATCCTCCTGGGTCTCCTCCTGATCCCTTCTCCTTCCCACAGCAACATGAACCTTCACTAGCCAGCCTTCCTTAACTCACTGGAGCAGGACCAGCAGCAACAGAAAGCCTTGGGTTGAGGATTAGAAACTCAGATTCCTGGCTCCACACTCAATGGGTTCCTTTAGTAGGTCTGGGGTGAAGCCCAAAGTGTGCACACTCTTTGCATCAAAGGGCAGAGAACTGAATAGTGTTCTCTGCAAATCAACAATAAGTGTGGTTGTATGTATGTGTCTGAGAAAGATGTGAAAGGACATACTCCAAGCTGTCAACATCAGTTCTCTTTGGCAGAGAGGTATGCATAAAGAAAAACAAAAACAATAGCAGGAGGAGAGGAAGAGAAATAAAGAAAAGAAACCTCAAAAAAAATTGTAACTCTATGAGGTAATAGATATTAACTAAACTTATTGTGGTAATCATTTCGCAGTATATATGGACGTATATCAAATCATCATGTTGTACACCTTAAACTAATACGATGTTATAAGTCAACTATATCTCAATAAAATTGGGAAAAAATAATTTATGATGCACAACTCTGGTAATATACTAAAACCACTGAACTGACACTTTAAATGGGTGAATTATATGGTATATGTATTATATTTCAGTAAAGATATTAATAAAAAAGAAAGAAAAGGGGACTTCCCCGGTGGTCCAGTGGGTAAGACTCCATGCTCCCAATGCAGGGGGCCCAGGTTCGATCCCTGGTCGGGGAAATAGATCCCTCATGCATGCTGCAACTAAGAAGTCCACATGGCACAACTAAAGATCCCACATACCACAACTAAGACTTGGTGCAGCCTAAATAAATAAATAAATATATTTTTTTAAAAAACTAAAAATGGACCTTCCCAAGCTTAAAAAAAAAGAAAGAAAGAAAAGAAACCTCAATAAAATATTGCATGTATAATGAAGTGACTGGGTGTGTATACGTGTATCAATATAAACCACAGTGAGCCATGTGGAAAGATGGTCTTCAAAGGTATATTTGCAGTTATTGCTAGGTGGTAAGATTTCAGGTGATTTTTACTTTCTTGATTATCCTTGTCTGTATTATTTGAATAGTTTAACATGAATATTTACTTTCATAGATATAAGATAGAAAAGCAATAAAGTTATTTTTATTTGAATGGTACCTCCTCTCCCCACCCCAGTGAGCCAGATTCCCCAGGCTATCATGATGCCCAGAGTTCTGTCCCCCATCTCAGGTGTTTGTCCCTGGACCCCCACCTGGCTGTGAGCCACAGATGGCAAGAACCATGGTAGGTCTATTCCTGGGCGCCCAGGGCTCCCAAGTGCTATTACCTATGCTAGTGGAGCTCCAGACACAGCTCATGCTCAGGAAATAGTTGCCGGATGGAGCCCCATCCAGTGTTTCTGAATGCATTTCTCATGATTTCCTGAAGATGTCTTGTCAGTTCAATTAGATTGTAAATTCTGTGAGATCAGGGAGAACCTTGGCCTTCCTTTTACTCCCCTTGCCCCTGCCCAGCTCTGATCTGGGCACATAGTGACCCCGAAGGGTAGAACAAAGACTCGAGGCTGGAAAAACACCTGAAGGAGGAAGGGACCAGACAGCCTAGGAGTGCCTCCGTCCGTTTTGTTGTCATCCTTTTCATCGACAGCAGAGGGCGCTCTAATTCCACACAGCAAAAGTTTCCAAATCTGACTTATCTTTAGAACTCCGGGTCACCAGGGCAAACAAACAAACAACACCAAAAAAAAAAAAAAAAAAAAAAAAACGAAATCCAAGGCCCCACCCCCATTGTTTCTGAATCTGCCTTGTTCGCAGAGATACCAGAGAATCCCTCCTTTGAACAAACACCTCAGGCAATTTTCTCAGGATCAAGCAAGTTGCAGAAACTCTGTCTCACACAGCCCTCCAGGTGTTTACAGGAGAAATAATGTGGTTTTGTGGTTTCGACAAGCAAAAAGCCCAGAGAGACTTACAAGGGTATGAATGAAAGTGAGCAAACAAATTCTTTAGCCAGGATGTCACACTTCAGCCCCAGGGCTAGATGATGGTGCTGCCTAGAGGGCAAACTATTACAAGCTTTGCTGTTGACTCTGAACAAGTCCCATAACCACTTTAAACCTGTTTCCTCATTTGTAAAGTAGGGACAATGTGGGCCTGAATGGGTTGTTGTGAGAATTCAGTGAGATAAACTGCAGTTGTATTTATACAGCAAGCAGGCATTTGGATAAATGTGAGTTTTCATCCTAGTGAAAATAGCTAGTTTTTGAGCACCTACTACCTGCCAAGCTCTGCATAAGTGCTTTACATTTATTTGCTCCTTTAACCCTTGCAGCAACCCTATGAGGAAAGGTCTGTTATTCTCCCCATTTCACAGATGAGGAAACTGAGGCACAGAGAGGTTAAGCAACTTGCCCATTGTCTCCCAGCTAGGAAGTGGCAGAACTGGAAGTTGAACCCAAGAAGCCTGGCTCCAAGCCCCAGGATGAACTAGCCCTATGGGAACAAAACTATAACACCTTTGGTTTTTTTGTTTGTTTTTGTTGTTGTTGTTTTTGGCCGTGCCACGCGGCACACGGGATCTTAGTTCCCCGACCAGGGGTCGAACCTGCGACCCCTGCATTTGAAGGGCAGAGTCTTAACCACTGGACCACCAGGGAAGTCCCGACAACATCTTTTAGGAATCATGAAAATTGCCCCTTGGCTTCTTTGGGGAAAAGTAGACCACCCAGATGAGTGAGTCCAAAAATTAGCTGAGGGGCCAAATGCAGGTGCAGGCTGCCGGCTGGGATTCCCAGTCCTACAACTTTTCTCAGATTGGCTTACACACATCTGAATTCATGGGACCAGGAAGTGCTTGGTCTTGCTAAAGCTGGTTCCCGTTGGCGGACTTCCGACTCACGTCTGGACTAGTGTCAGTCAGTTGCAGCCTCAACATAGGACATGGGTAATTCCAGAAAGCTGTGGCTTCTGGACACCGCCCACTGGAAACAAGGCTTTTGTGAGGATACAAAGGGACAAGAGGGAAATAAAGCTGAACTAGTGTCCTCGGTACCTGGCATTGGGGTCATGTCCACTCACGTTCCTGGCTTGACTCACAAGTTATTGATAATCCCAAACAAACTAACAGAAACCAGGCAATCATGTTTCTGGATGGAGAGATGCAAAGGAGCCTGGGAACACTTTCTGGGGAGGGGAAACCAGAGCCTGGAGGACAGGGTGGGACGAAGGCTTCGCTTTTGTGCAGCTTCATTTTTACACCTGAGCGAGTTGGTCAGGGTCCTGGCAGGATACAGCTGGCACTCTCTCAAATGAAATGATGCAGCCAGGCTTTCCTGCCGGGGCTCTTTACCAAAGTGGGAGCAGATGTTGGGAGACACAAAGGATGGAGTGTCCGAGGTGGGGCTGGGGCCAGTAACAGTGGGGAACTGTTGGCAGGCCTGGGCCTGGCTGGGTGAGGGCTGGGATGGCCACCAGTGCCATGAAAAGGGCTGCCCTGGGAGGACAGGTGACTCAAAGCCTGGAGGCGGGGAAGGGCAATACATACCTCCACCTCTGCCTCGCTCCAGTCCAAACCTCCAGTCTCCTGCTGGCCTTTCCACTTGCTGACGGGGGGTGGGGGGGGAGACTCTGCGGGCACAGAGCAGGGTGGAGACGGGCAGAGAGCACCTCTGTGGAGCAGACCAGGCCACTGAGCAGTAGGCATAGTTATGGAGATATGGGGATGTAATAAGAAATATATATTTGGTCTTCATAGAACTCCTAAACCCTTGTAAAGTTGAGTGATGGGGTGAGCAGAGCATCTTTTGTTATACCATTTGATCTTAGTCCCCATTCCTGACATAGAGCTCCTAAGACCTTTGAACCCCCAGAGTGATTAAGAGCGTCTTTCTGTATGTTAAGGAGGCGATTGATGACTGGGGGCTGCAAGGAGTCCTCACCAGAGCCAGAAAGACTGAGGCATGATTAGAGGGTTAGAAATTTCAGCCCCACGCCCACTCCGACCTCTGGGGAGGGTAGAGGGGCTAGAGGTTGAGTTAATCACCCATTTCCAGCGATTTAATCAATCATGCCTATGTAATGAAATCTCCATGAAAATCCTAAATGAAAGGGTTGGCATTCCTTGCACTTGGGAATATATTCATGAGCCCGGAGGGTGGTACACCCCTGCTCCACGGGGATAGAAACTCCTGCACATGGAACTCTTCTGGAGCTCACCTATGTACCCCTTCCTCTGGCTGGTCATTTGTGTCCTTTATAATATCCTTTATAATAAACTGGTAACTGGGACTTCCCTGGCAATCCAGTGGTTAAGACTCCTCACTTCTGTTGCAGAGGGAGCGGGTTCGATCCCTAGTCAGGGAACTAAGATCCTGCATGCCGCGAGATGCAGCCAAAAATAACGACAACAACAATAAACCAGTAATAGTATGTAAAGTGTTTCCCTGAGTTCTGTGAGCTGTTATAGCAGATGATCCAATGTGAGGAGGGGGTCAGGGGAGACCCTGATTTGTAGCCAAATTGCACAGAAGCATCGATGCCCCAGTACCTGTGAACCCAATACTTGTGACTGGCGTCTGAGGTGGGGACCATCTTGTGATATGAAACCCCTAACCTGTTGGGTCTGCGTGAACCCCGGGGGGTTAGTGTCAGAACTGAATTAAAGGCTGAGGCTTCTAAAAGACTCATGCAGGGAATTCCCTGGTGATCCAATGGTTAGGAATCGGCGCTTTCACTGCTGTGGCCTGTGTTCGATCCCTGGTCGGGGAACTAAGATCCCACAAGCTGCACAGCGCGGCCAAAAAAAGTCTCATGCAATACTTCTACCTACGGTTCATTGAACTAAATGCAGTCACATGGCCTTGCCTAGGTTTGAGAGAGGCTGGGAAGTGTCTTTATTCTAGGCAATGAGAGCAGGGTTCTACTAAAGAAAAAATGGGAAGAATGTACATTAGAATGTAACTGGCTACAAATGATAACAATAGCATCTCATTGAGCACTTACTATGTGGCAGACCCAGTGCTGAGCACTTAATAAGTGTGGTCTGGTCAAACAAGATTGCCCTCTTGGGCTTCCCTGGTGGTGCAGTGGTTGAGAGTCCGCCTGCCGATGCAGGGGACACAAGTTCGTGCCCCGGTCCGGGAAGATCCCACATGCCGCGGAGCGGCTGGGCCCGTGAGCCATGGCCACTGGGCCTGCACGTCCGGAGCCTGTGCTCCGCAACGGGAGAGGCCACAACAGTGAGAGGCCCGCGTACCGCAAAAAAAAAAAAAAAAAAAGATTGCCCTCTTGTAGCCAGGAAGACACACACACACACACACACACACACACACACACACAAAGCCTCTTGGACATGGCCCCTTCACTGTGAGCCATTGATGTGAGAAGTCTTTGTGACCCAGCAGAGAGGGAGGGGTAATATTCCCTTAGCATAATAAGGTCAGGATTACTGGTTCTCATGAAATTGAATCAAAATCTGTACCAGGAAGAATATGAGTGTTCCATGTAAAAGATAGGGGGAGGGATGTTTTCAAAAGGAAATTAATCTTTGTGGTTTGAGACGTGTTTGATTTTAAATACATTGAGAGAGAACCAGCCACTACCTGGCAATGGAAACCCCCTCTCTTCCAGCCCACACCATCCTCCCCACACCTGCCCCCAGAGGAGTCAACAAACAATGAGACCAAAGTCCCTCTGTCCCCCTCTGCGCGTCAGCAGAAACTCAGAGAAGAAAGACTTTTAACAGTCAGCAGACTCCGAGAACTGTGTACTTAGCAATTTACAAAAAGGGGCTTCATGGGGACTTCGACATTTTTACAGAGAAGGGTGATGTTTCACGAATAGTGAAAAGGTCAGAGACAGAAGTAGGCAGTTCAGAGAGGAAGGGAGCATCACAGGGCTGCCATTTTGCACAACTCCAGGGTAACACCCACCCACAGAGAAGAGAGGACAACAGTGGTTCTAAAGGCTTATTGAAAGGAGATTCCACAGGACCTAGGGGGTGGGGGCAGGGGCTTAGAAGAACAGCTGGAGGGTTAGAGGCTGAAGCAGTGGGAGATACCCCAGGACTGGAGACAGGTTTGGGGTTCCTGAGCATCTGGGGAGACTGGATCTGAAATACGAGTAGCCAGTCTGAACAAAGACCCCTGTGCCAACACTTGGCACAGAAATAGTGATGTTAGCAGCCTTCAGGGGATCCACAGGCTTGATCAGAGAACACATCATGGTAACCAGTGTAGACCAAAGTCCAGAAGGCTTCCCCCAAACCTTTTTGCCTGGATAGGAATCCTACCACCCCTGTACAAGACAAGAAATAGGAAGCCCTGAGTTACAACTAAGCCTAAATACCACCCCCCTAACACGTGGAAGTCTTGGGTCAGGAATAATTTGATTTCAGAAAACTTAAGTGATGTTCGCAGATTCCAATCATCATCATCATCATCATCATCATCATCACAAAGTTGGGTGGGCTTGAGATAACATTAGGATCCCAGGTTCTCTCCATACTCCCTCTCAGCAGTCTACAGCATCAGCTTCCCTGAAGGCCAACTCCCCTGATGGTCGCAAAGTGGCTGCCACCACTCAGTGAGGCATCTTGGTTTTGCGGAGGGTGGGCGGGGAGGAGAGGGAGGAACTGCTCACGCCCATTAGCTCAGACCACGCCCCTCCTTGCATCTCATTGGTCCACCAGTTCAGGCCCACTCTGAATCACTCACTAGCAAAGCGAGATGGAGATGGAATTGCTTGGAATTGCCGTGGTTAAGTTAGGCCAGCTGTTCTCAGTGTGGTTCCAGGACCAGCAGCATCAGCGTCACCTGGGAACTTGTTAGAAATGCAGGTCCTTCAGCCTCATCTCACACGTGCTGGATCACAAACACTAGGGGTGGGACCCAGCGGGCTGGATTTTCACAAGCTCTCCGGGGATTCTGATGCACGAACCCCTGCCTTAGGTAAAGGTCTTCTTAAACTGCTCTCAAGGTCTGTGCGTGAGGATGACTTTGGACGAAGGTAGGTGAGGAGGGCTGAGGGTGGGGGATGGGAAGAATACCCTCTTCAGTGGGCAGTGCAGCTCCCGCTGTCGACAGTGTGATGACAGGGACCAAGTGGACCCAGGAGTCCTCATCTGCAGTAAGGAGATAGCAAGACTAAAGTCTCCTCTTAAGACCACCCCCCCCACCCCAGAGGAAAAGGAAAAGCCCAATGGACAGGAAAAAACCCCAAAAATCTACATGCATATTACGTCATTTGACCTCTCTGCTGTCCTCTAGAAGGGATATTATTAAATTCTCATTTTAGTGATGAGGAAACTGAGGTTCAGAGAAGTCGCTGCTACATGGCTACACACAGCCACCCACTCCATGTGAGATGTCCGTGTGATGTAACAATGGCGGGGCAGTGGGAGCGGTCAGGCAGCAAAGGGGAACATTTTGTGTAGAGAATTTTAAAACAGCAATAAAACAGGCTAAAAGTCCTTTATTGTGAAAGTGTAATGGCAATTTTAAAGATCAAAATGCAATAGCAATTCTAATTATTTCTCAATAAAACTGGGGAAAAATAATAAAAGCAAAAGAAAATTCAATAGCAATTCTAAACAATGTCAGTGACAAGACTCTCTCCCCTGAGTTGGCTTGGGTTCTAAACAATTTCTGTGGTTGCTGTTGAGTTTTAATAATAGAAATGATGATATAGGGAATTCCCTGGTGGTCCAGTGATTAGGACTCCACAATCTCACTGCCGAGGGCCGGGGTCCAATCCCTGGTCGGGGAACTAAGATCTCACAAGCCGCGTGGCAAGAAAGAAAGAAAGAAGAAAAAAAAGATGATATAGGGCTTCCCTGGTGGTGCAGTGGTTGAGAGTCCGCCTGCCGATGCGGGGGACGCGGGTTTGTGCCCCGGTCCGGGAAGATCCCACATGCCGCGGAGCGGCTGGGCCCGTGAGCCATGGCCGCTGAGCCTGTGCGTCCGGAGCCTGTGCTCCGCAACGGGAGAGGCCACAACAGTGAGAGGCCCGCGTACCGCAAAAAAAAAAAAAAAAAAAGATGATATAATGATAGAAGTTAAAATATAACACAAATAATACAAATTAAAAACGAGCACTTTTGAATAACTCCTCTTTAATAAACATTGTAGTCTCCATGTAAGAAGTTAATTCAGAGAATTCCCAGTTATACAGCTGGTCCCTGACACAGCTGGTCTCAATTATCTTGGTTTCAAAAGTAAGTTTATAATAATATGAAATCACTGGACCTGGTTTATGACTCCAACCCCTATGGTACTTCATATTCCTCATTTAAACAGTAGATTAAAAAAAATAATAATACAGTGATTGTAAAGATGAAGAAACAGAACCTAGCCTACTTCAGTTCTGTCAATCTATATGGCCACTTGGAGTTTTCATTTGTGTTTAAAATTTAAAACAGTGAAACAGCATGTAAGTGACAAAGTGTCATACTTTTGGTCGGTCAATGCTAATTGTGGTTCATGCATGAAATATTTTACTGAATTTCAATAATATCTTTAAAATTGAAATATATACCTACTTCCTAATTGTTAATGGTTTTAAAATGAAAGAATGAATCAAGAAAATGATGATGATGATTGATTGTTACATGATTAATATTGAAAATATTTTTATCACCTAAAGGAGGTGAGTGTTACAGATGGTCTATTCTGGGTCGAGTACAATTATTCAAGTGTCTGAAGACTATTTCATGCCACTGCTGAGAATTCTCTCTTCCTGGCTAAATGGCCCTAATTCCCTTGTCCACTCCTCAGCTGACACATTTCAGACAGTCCACTTGCCCAGTGTTAACTCCTGGAACCTAGAGGAGATCTTCTCAGATTGTGGCATCCAGAACGGAGGATTCTGCAGGAGAGGAGAGCAAACACAAGTTTTAGAATCAGGTGTGCTAGGATGCAAATCCAGGATGTGGCCATGTGACCTCGGGCAGGTCATTTTCTCTCTGAGCCTGTTTCCTCATCTCTACAATTTGATTAAGGATCTTTATAATCTCTTGGGTTAATATGAGGATCAGATGAGCTAACTTATTTTTATCTAGGTGTGATTGATTATTCATACTGTTTCCCTCCCCACCCTCTAAGGGGAGAGGATTCTTGCCAACTCAGCTCCATGATAACTTCCCTTTGTTTTGCAAGATCCCAGCCACGGGTTAGAGCCTGGGAGAAAAGTGGTCATGGAGTTTGAGATCTGAGTATGGGTCCAAGGGACTGCCTTTCCCAGGGAGACCTCTGTAGGGGAAGGAGTGTTTTGGAGAAGTCTTACTCTGCATTGAAAATGAGCTCCCTCCAAAACCACACCTATGAGAATGGCTACAATGAAAAAGACTGACCTAATCAAGCCCTGGTGAGGATGTGAAGCAAGTGGAACTCTCAGGCCCTGCTGTTAGAAATGTAAAAGTGGGGGAATTCCCTGGTGTCCGGTAGTTAGGAATCTGTGCTTCCACTGCCAGGGACCCTGCGCAGCCAAACACACACACACATACACACACACACAAGAAATGTAAAGTGTTGCAAATACTTCGGAGTTTGTAGTTTCTTTTCTTTCTTTCTTTCTTTTTTTGGCCGTGGGGCATGCAGGATCTTAGTTCCCCGACCAGGGATCGAACCCAATGCAGGGGCCACGGGTTCGATCCCTGATTGGGGAATTAAGATCCTGCATGCTGCACAGCGCGGCAAGAAAAAAAAAAAAGAGAGAGAGAACATACCGTGTGATTTCACTTAGATAAAAGTCTAGGGCTTCCCTGGTGGCGCAGTGGTTGAGAGTCCGCCTGCCGATGCAGGGGACACGGGTTCGTGCCCCGGTCTGGGAAGATCCCACATGCCGCGGAGCGGCTGGGCCCGTGAGCCATGGCTGCTGGGCCTGCGTGTCCGGAGCCTGTGCTCTGCAAGGGGAGAGGCCACAACAGTGACAGGCCCGCCTACCGCAAAAAAAAAAAAAAAAAAAAAAAGTCTAGAAAATGCAAGGTAATCCACAGTGATAGAAGACAATCTAGTGGTTATCGGGTATGGAGGGAAGGTGGCAGAGGCAGGAGGAAAGGATTACAAAGCACGGGAGGAAACTTTTGGATGTTACAGGTATATTCATTATCTTGATTGTGCTGATGGTTTCACAGGTGTATACTTATGTCAAAACTTGTCAAATTATACACTTTAAATATGTGCAGCTTATTGTATGTCAATTATACTACAGCAAAGCTTTTGTTAAAATGTACTCACCCCTTTGCATTCTTTGAGAGATTGGGAAAAGATTTTAATTACTTCCATTTTTCTGACAAGTCACCATTCAGAGACAAGGCCACCAGAAGCCCTGGGTATATTTGTTTTACATATATTACGCAGAAAGCCTGGTTCCTGGCTCAATAAATAGCAGTGATTGGAATTATTAATGCAGCATTCCAGGTATCATCTGACCGACACAGAATTCTCTATTTAGACCAGAAGTTGCAAGCTCAGAGAACTTTAGGGGCCAGGCAGGTGAATTAAAGCAAGAGTGAGACAAGCATATATGGCAGAGACCATGGCAAAAATAATTTATGTCCAGTCCAAATGCATCCAAGTTCTAAGTGTTAAGCAACAGACATTGGTGGGCTGAACTGGGCAAGTTTGGGGTTGGGGGGCGGTCCCTGCACTATCCCTAAGACAAGATACCTCAGGTCAAGTAGGTCCATGAAATTTAGTGATTCGATAGCAACAGGTGACATCTTACAAAATGCTTTTATCAATATTTGGTCCTCCCGACAACGCTGTATGCTCGAGAGGATTATCTCCACTTCTAGACGAGGAAACTGATGTTCAGAGAAGTCACCAAGACTCCCACCCAGGGCCAGTGAAACTAAGACACCCCCTTGCTGCGTCTCACCCCAGCTTGAGTTTTTTTCCCCACCCAGCTACAACTATGATTGTATTAGCTTTGTTTACTCCTGTGGATAAAACTCCACTCTCTTCCTTCCCATGGTGGTCACCTCAGGGGCTGAGGATATTTCGGAAGGAGAAAGAGCTCAAGAAGCCCTCTGGTGGACGTTCCAGGAAAAAAAGAGTTGAAAACGCACTGCCTGTTACAACTCCAATTTTTTTTTTTTTAAAATAAACTCCCTTTATAAGGAGTTCATCTGTGACTATCCTAGGATATAATGCAGGTAAGTTCACTTTAAGGAAACTATTATATATGGTCAGTAATTATGCAATATCTTTATATGGTGCCAGGTACCCAGACTTAGCGTTGTAATCATTTTTAAATGTGTAGAAACATTGAATCACTATGTTGTGTAACAGGAACTAACATAGTGTTGTAGATCAATTATACTGCAAAAACAAACTCATAGAAAAAGAGATCATATTTGTGGTTATCAGAGGTGGGGGTAGGGAGAGGAGGAGTTGGATGAAGGCAGTTATAAGGTACAAACCTCAGGGAATTCCCTGGCGGTTCAGTGGTTAGGACTCCACGCTTTCAGGGCTGAGGACCCAGAACCCTGGTGGCGGAACTAGGATCCCTCAAGCCGCAGGGCATGGCCAAAAAAAAAAAAAAAAAAAAAAGAGGTACAAACCTCAGTTATAAGATAAATAAGTACTAGGGATATAATGTACAATACAATAAATATGATTAACACTGCTGTATGTTACATATGAAAGTTGTTAAGAGAGTACGTCCTAAGAGTTCTCATCACAAGAAAAAAATTTTTTTTCTATTTCTTTTTTTTTTAATTTATTTATTTTTATTTTATTTATTTATTTTTGGCTGCGATGGATCTTCATTGCTGCGTGCGGGCTTTCTCTAGTTGCGGCGAGCAGGGGCTACTCTTCATTGCGGTGTGCAGGCTTCTCATTGTGGTGGCTTCTCTTGTTGCGGAGCACAGGCTCTAGGCGCGTGGGCTTCAGTAGTTGTGGCACGTGGGCTCAGTAGTTGTGACTCGCGGGCTCTAGAGTGCAGGCTCAGTAGTTGTGGCGCACAGGCTTAGTTGTTCCATGGTATGTGGGATCTTCCTGGACCAGGGTCCGAACCCGTGTCCCCTGCATTGGCAGGTGGATTCTTAACCACTGCGCCACCAGGGAAGTCTCCCAATAACAGTTTGAGTGAAGCAGGGACTCATACAGGGCCATTCCCTGCTCTTCCCTGTCCCCCTAAGTCACCTGTCTTCAAAATACAACCCCAATTCAACCACTGTCCTCTGTTGGGTCCTCCATTGGCTTTCTGCATCATGTCCACAGTTCTTTGGTTTCTAGAAGGTGCCTTGCTCCTGTCTGCCTCTGGGTTTTCCACTCTGCCTTCCACTCCACCGCCCCACCCCCTTCCTTTGCTCACCAGCACTTCCTCAGGAAAGTCCCTTTCTCTGACTCCCCAAACTTAGACAGGGTTCCACTTCCCTAGGCTTGCATAACTCCTCAAGCTTTTCCTCCACAGAGATGATAGAAATTTGTCATTTGATATCAGTCTCTCTCACCAGACTGTCAGCTCAGGAGCGTTGCTTTATTTTTCTCATCTGTAAAATGCGGATGGGAACTGCTATGGGCCGAATGTTTGTGCCCCCCCCCCAACTACCACCAAATTCACTTGTTGAAGCCCTAACCCCCAATGGATGGTATTTGGAGATAGGGCCTTTATGGAAATAATTAAGGTTAAACAAGGTCATGAGGGTGGGGCTCTGATCCAATAGGATTAGTGACCTTAAAAGGAGAGACAACTGAGAGCTCACCTTCTCTGTCTCCCAGAGCACAAAGAGGTCCTGTGGGCACACAGTAAGAAGGCAGCCACCTCTAAGCCAAGAATAGAGATCTCAGAATGAAATCTACCTTGTTGACACCTTGATCTTGGACTCCCAGCCTCCAGAACTGTGAGAAATAAAATTCCTGTTGTTTAAGTCACTCAGTCAATGGTTATGTTGTTATGGAAGGCCAAACGGACTAAGGCATAACAGAACCCAGCTAAATAATTGTTTTTTCAGGACTAATTTTTAACAGCTGTAAAGCACTTAAAACTGAGCCTGGCGCGTAGTTAGCCCATCAACTGTTAAGATTGTCACACACCAGGTGTATTTGCAGAATGAATAAACAAATCTATTTTGCAGTTTACATTCTTACATAATGGTTTTGGGGTTTTTTGGGGGGGAATCCTATCCTTTTGTGTGATGAATGGTGCTATAATCTGTATGTTTGTGAGCCCCTCAAATGCACATGTTGGAAATCCTAACATCCAATAGGATGATGTTAGGAGATGGGGGGGGTCTTTGGGAGGTAGAGCCCTCATGAATAGAATTAATACCCTTAAGTTTCTCCTTCCAGTTTTCTTGAGATATAATTGACACACAGCACTGTACAAGTTTAAGGTGTACAGCACAATGATTTGACTTACATATATCATGAAATGATGACCACAATAAGTACAGTGAACATCCATCATCTCCTATAGATACAAGAGTAAAGAAATAGAAAAAGGGACTTCCCTGGTGGCACAGTGGTTAAGAATCTGCCTGCCAAGGCAAGGGGCATGGGTTCGAGCCCTGGTCAGGGAAGATCCCACATGCCACGGAGCAACTAAGCCTGTGCTCCACAACAAGAGAAGCCACCGCAATGAGAAGCCCGCGCACCGCAACGAAGAGTAGCCCCCGCTCTCCGCAACTAGAGAAAGCCTGCTCGCAGCAACGAAGACCCAATGCAGCCATAAATAAATAAATAAATAAATAAATAAAATTTTTTTAAAACCCTGTTATTGGGAGCAAAGCAGAAGCAGCAGCAACTGTGGAGCCTGTAGCAGAGTCACTCGCTCCCCAGTGTGAGCTGCTTGGGGTATGGAGAGGCCTTGCAGCATTGGGACTCAGATTTTGATGCCTCCCCTCAATGGCTTATTGGCTGTGTATCCTTCTGCAAATAGCTTGCCCTCTCCGGGCCTCTAAGCCTCTAGATGGACTGCAGGAGATGAGGCTGTGAGGCTCTGAGCTGCCTTCTCAGCATTACACAGCACGTTGTACTCTGAGCGCATCATGACAAGCCCCAGGCTGTGCTGACAATGGCAGGAGTCCCCACGCCACTGCCTGCCACCGCCTGCCTCCTCCGAGTGGCTTCAGAGTCCCCAGGTAAATACCTGAGCTCGCCTGGCCAACCCCAGCTCTTAAACAACAGAGCTCTGCGTTAGGAGAGTGTTTCCCCCCTCCAGGACCTCACCTCAGTTCCACAGCTTCTTGAGCCCAGCCTTGTCCCCAGTCCACCTCCAGATTACTCCAGGCTCTTGTCTTTGCTGAGTTCAAATCCCGCTTCTGCCACATCCTAGCTATGAGCTTGGGCAAAGAACAGGGTCTCGGACCCCAGTTTCACCATCTGCATAACGAGGACGTGTGAGGATTCAAGGAGATCTTACTGTACATAAAGTGTTCAACACACAGCATGGTACACAGCAACCCCAATAACTGTTTCCATTGAAAAAAGACATTGTACTATATAACATTCAACACATACCATATAACATTTATTCCAAAACCATTTATGAAGGACCTGCTGGGTACCAGACCTTGTTGTAGATGCCGGGGGTACAGCAGGGACTGAGATTTCTTTGCTGCTTTCGCAGAGCTTACCTTGTAGAAAGAGCTATAGATGATATACAAACAAAAATTAACATTTTCATCTCTCACATGGTTATAAGTGTTCCAGAAAAATATTAAGTAGGAACGAAGTAAAGGAGCACAGAGCGGGCAATAGGGGGTATAATTTTAAAGAGCATGACCTTAAAAAGCTTCACTGAGGAGGTAATTTTTGAGCAAAACCCTGAAATATGTTATAAAACTTAATTACAAAATAAACATCATCCGGGAACCCACCTCCTAATTTATGACCTAGAACATTATCTCTTGTGAAGCTATTATTTTTATTTTTTATTATTTTTGCATTGCTTTCCCCACACTGAATAGACATTGCTTTTCAAACTTTAATATGCTCTGGAATCACCTGGTAATCTGGTCGAAATGGAAGCCAGGCCTCAGGCTCTGCATTTCCAACAACAAAGCTATGGCTTTCATATTATTATTTTCATTTCTTTATTATGGCCTACCCCAGCTTTAGCCATCTTAAGAGGTCTCTCCTGGACTTCCATGGCGGTCCAGTGGTTAAGACTTAGCACTTCCACTGCAGGGGGTGCAGGTTCAATCCCTGGTCAGGGAAATAAGATCCTGCATGCTGCAAGGTGCGGCCTGAAAAAAAAAAAAAAAAAAGATCTTTCCATCTTTCTCCATCCTCCTCTGTCAAGAGGGCTTCCTGTGTGCCATACCTCACATTTCTCTCCTTTCTCATGAGTTCTGAAGTACTTTACAGCTCAGTTGGAAAACCTGAGTCGGGAGGTCTGTGTTCAGCATGTTTGACCACAAGCTCTCTCTGTGACCTTGAGCAAGTCATTGGCCTGTGCCTCAGTTTCTCCATTCTGAAACTGAAAGATAAGAGGCTCTTCAAGACCCCTTCCAGCTTAGACCATGGACTGGACCTTGTGTGTGTGTGTGTATGTGTGTGTGTGTGTGTGTCTTTGTCTTTCCAGCACGGGAACCTCATTCCTGTGTTTGGAGGATCCACTTTGTAGATCAAATCAGATTTTGTGTGGAACAAAAATATCAAATACTGTTCTCACCGAGCTGGGTCATTTGGAGGGAATCCCTCGAAGCACAGGCTGAAGGCTACACAGGAGGAGAGGTGGTCTGGACTTCAGGTGGCCGCCAGTGTCCAGAAGAGTCAGCAGGCTGTTTGTGGGGAAATCTTAGCTGTGGTTCCAGCCCTCCTGCTCCTGAGGGTTTCTGCCAATTCTCAGATTCTGTCCCACCCATCAATTCTCTAAGCTTCCTGACATCCTTCCAACAAACTCCTTTCTGCCTAAGTTACCTAGAATTGGATTGTGTTGTTGGCAACTGTTGGGCTCAGACCTTCAAGTGATCCTGTGACATAAGCATGTGTCTTTAAAAAAAAAAACCCAATCATTTTAATTAATTAATTAATTAACTTATTTATTGGCCACACTGTGCAGCTTGCGGGATCTTAGTTCCCTGACCAGGGATCGAACCTGGGCCCCAGCAGTGAAAGCACCGAGTCCTAACCACTGGACCACCAGGGAATTCCCCCATGTGTATTTTCTTAAGTGTCTTGCCTTTTGGATGTGTATGATTTACATCTCACCGCCCCCAGCTTCCCCTCCCCAGATAGAGAGGTATCTTGAGGGTCCCCAAGTAGTGCAAAACTCAAAACCGGGTGGTTCAAAGACATGGAATCCTTCCAAAGATCGTGGAGCATCTTCTAGGGGACCAAATTGTCAACCCGATACAGCCAGCATGTGGATACCCTTTGCAAATTTCACATAAAAGTTTAAAATTTCCAGATTTTCTCAGAAAATCAGAAGATCTGTCCACACTGACCCGAAGTCCCACATGGCAGCATTTGATTAGAGCTGAGTAGCACCTACCCTCTTTGGATAGAGTGTGACTTCTCCAGTTATCTACAGTCTCCACTCATCCCTTTCGTGTTACACCTGGACGGCTTCATTCATTTAAATGATCTATTGGAGACCGGGAGGCACTGGGGTTTGCATCTCTTGTTTAGGTGGGCAGAATGCTGTAGTTCCTACCTTGTTTTCCTTGAGCATGTCTTTTTTTTTTTCTGTACCTCTCACTGTTGTGGCCTCTCCCGTTGTGGAGCACAGGCTCCGGACGTGCAGGCTCAGCGGCCATGGCTCACGGGCCCAGCCGCTCCACGGCATGTGGGATCTTCCCAGACCGGGGCACGAACCCGTGTCCCCTGCATCGGCAGGCGGACTCTCAACCACTGCGCCACCAGGGAAGCCTGAGCATGTCTTTTAAGGCCACAGCTGGGGATAAGATGTGGCAGTGTGAGATAAGCACAGACGTTGGAGTCATTTACTAGCTGTATAACCCTGGGAAAGTCCCTTAACCTCTCTGACCCTCAGCCCCTTCAACTCTCAAATGGAAATAATAGTTCACAAGAATGTTGTAAAAAAGATAAGTGATAAAGCCTGACACAGAGGACGTGTTCATTAAAAGTTTATGGAAGAGGGACTTCCCTGGTGGCGCAGTGGTTAAGAATCCGCCTGCCAATTCAGGGGACACGGGTTCGAGCCCTGGCCTGGGAAGATCCCACATGCCGCGGAGCGACTAAGCCCATGTGCCGCAACTACTGAGCCTGTGCTCTAGAGCCTGCGAACCACAACTACTGAGCCCACGTGCCACAACTACTGAAGCCCGCACGCCTAGAGCTTGTGCTCCACAACAAGAGAAGCCACCGCAGTGAGAAGCCTACGCACCGCAAAGAAGAGTAGCCCCCGCTTGCTGCAACTAGAGAAAGCCCACGCGCAGCAACGAAGACCCAACGCAGCCAAACATAAATAAATAAATAACTTTATTTAAAAAAAAAATAAGTTTGTGGAAGAGTTAGGGGATTCTGAGATCTTAAATTTGGAAGGGCCCAGTAGGGCCCAGGCTCAGAGTGGGTGCTTTGAAAATGTGCTTTCTCTTCCCCCAGCTTCTTGATTGCTGGGCAGAGTCCCCAGGTAAGGATGTTTTGGCTGAGAGAGGCTTGGGCAATCAGGCCACGTGCCCTCCAGTGGAGTCTTGTGGGCTAGAAATAGACCAGTCCCTGAATAGCTTTGGGACATTAGGTATGAGGTACGGCCAGCCACACCCCCTGATTTGCATGGGACCCGAGGGCTTCTTGGGAAAGAACTGATATCCTGTCCAAGGGTGTGAACCTGGGATTCAGACAGGTTCAAACCAGCCCAACAGTCTTGGCGGGGAAGAAGCAAGCTGGATAGAGGGAGGAATGGGGCCCGAGGGAAAATCACAGGAGGAAGATAACTGGCAGAGAGGGCCTGACAGAGGGCTGGGCCTGAGATTGGAGAGAACAGATGTTCAAGGAACAATCTGAGGCTCTGTTTGCCCTCCTTCATGCCCACGTGGTCCTCGCTTGCTCCGGATGGAGAAGCCTGTGGTGTGAAGGCTAGAAGGGGCTCACGTGGAGCCCAAACAGCTCTGCCAAGGGATCCCCCTCCCTGTAGGAGCTCCACAGGAAACATCGCAGGGTCAGCAAATAGCCTCCTCCGTCGACAGGCCGGGGAAGCCAGCAAGGGGGGCAGTGCCTGAGAACCCCAGACAGCAAACAGCAACTTGAGTCACACCTGAGGCAACTCCTCCCTTCCGGGACCTTGGAAAGAGCCACAGCGCCTGTCAGAACCCGGAGCGTCCCTGGGATGCTTGGTGAAGGGGTCCCATGTCCAGGACAGGACTTCCTGCTGGCGCAGCTCAGGGTGGGGGTGGGGTGCGGGGGTTTGGGGGGACCTTGGAGTACCAAGACTGTAGGTAGAGGTGTGGCTGTACCTGTGGTCCCTATTATATTTGCGGCTCATCTCCACCTATTCACCACCTGCTCTGTGCTAGGCTCCGTCCCAGGTGTACAGTGGGAGCAAATGGGCGAGAGCTTCAAGGCAGCGGAGGAGATAACAAGCAAGTGATTAGATGAGTCAAGGAAACATGGAAGTGATATGTTTTGTGACGCGTCCCAGTGGCTGAGGTAGGTGGGGCTGAGTGTCCAGGGCAGACTTGATCCTTTGTGTCACCGTGGGATGAGCTAGGGAGGGGCAGAGGGGCCACCGCTGTTTCCTCCCAGGTCCTGCATTGCGGGGGCCCCTGTCCCCCCTGAGAACTCAGGTCCATGGAATGGCCTGCCCAGGAGGGCAGGTCAACCCTCCAGCCTTCTCAGCAAGCCAACCCCAGCTGTCTCATTTTAAGAATGACACCAACTGGGTGGGTGTCCTCAGAACCACTGGTGGGGTTGGCAATGTTCTCCTACCTGCCCAGGTAGGCCCAGGCTCCAGGGCTGGGGCGTCACCTGTGACTCATCTCAGGTGGCACTTGCGGAGCCGCCTGCTGCACCCCCACCGCCCACCAAACACACACACACACACACACACACACACACACACACAGAAACTCTGCCCCGGCTTTGGGCTTCTAGGAGAGGATGTGACCAGAGATGCTTACGGCAATAGGGGTTTACGATCGCTAGGACAGCAGCCATACCCTACCCCGCTGCAGACCCCATAGTGGCCATGATGAAATTTAAAGTTCATTTCCACCCCTTCCTGTGGGCAGGGGGTGTGGTCCTTGAGGACATGATGTCAGCATTTCTTAGGGGAGTGGACTGGGCTGTCTTGCAGCATCCAGAACACTTGCTCTAGGAGGCAGCCAGCCGGCTGTCCCACACAACGCCCACCCACCCCCTGCTTGCTCCTTCTCCCTCAGAAGCGCCTCCTCGAAAGTCCACTCTGTTTCTGCCCTTGCACCCCCATCTCATTCCTCAAAGCCAGACCATACTCCCCCCACCCCCAGATCTTTCACTTCCCAGGTCATCACCTTTCCCTGGATTCAAAGCCTGGCCCCTGTCCATTTATTACCTGTCTGCCCTTCGACCACATCCTATTTCCCTCTCTGCATTTTCAGTTTCCTCTTCTATAAAATAGGAAGAAAGAATCTAGCCTCATAGGGTAGTTATCAGATTTTTCATCCAGCAAATATCTTGTGAGTTAAGAGACCCAAAGCACTTTGAACAGTGCCTGGCATGTAATAAGCATTCAATAATTGGTAGCTATTTCACTATTATCATAATTAAATAGCAAGTGTCTCTTCTGCTAGGTGTTGGGGATTCAGTGGTGAGGAAAACAGCCAACATTACAGTGGCTAAGGTAAGATAAAGGATGTGCAGGATCTGACACATAGAGGAACCCCAATAAATAGGGGGATCCTCCTGCCTTCCTTCCCAGGAGCATTCCCAGCTCCGAGCCTGCCTCTGGTCCTCAGTGTTCACTAAAACCTGTAGACCTGACACGGGATGGAGGCTGAGGGATGCTTCTGGCTGGCAGTAGAGTCCCAGGAGGGTCTAGTCACCTTGGGGCAGGCCATGTGCCACCCAGTAAAGGTTTCCCTGGGGAGGAGTCCTGAGGAGAAGTCTGGCAGATGGGGAGCCAGCTCCGAGGGTGGTGGTGAGTCCTTTCATATCCCCCGAGCTGCCTATCCAGCTTCTAGAAATGAGGTGATAGGAGGTTGCCTTCCGTGGGTCCTTTTTTTTTTTTTAATTTTGGCCATACTGTGTGGCATGTGGAATCTTAGTTCCCTGACCAGGTATCGAACCCGTGCCCCCTTCATTGGGAGCACAAGTCTTAACCACTGGACCACCAGGGAAGTCCCTTCTGTGGGTTCTCTTACTCAGGCCCAGGTTCCCCTGAGTCTGACTCAGGCCTGACTCTCAGCAACAGAGGTGGTTAGTTTCAACAATTTAAGTCTGGTTTTGTGATTTTCACACCCCATTCTGGTATTCAGAGTTTCCACTCAGGGCTTCACTGAGGGTGTGGCCTAGAAGGTCCCAAACATAGGCAAGAAGGAGCACAAGCTGAGGCCCAGGGCATCTGAGTCACTTCTAAGGAGCTCTCCCAGGCTCTGGGCTCAATTTTAAATGCTTCTTGCTCCAGGTCAGAGGGGGTTGGTGGGGATGGATCAGTGGCAAAGATAGAGGTTGGGTTAACTTTTGGGAGAGGGGGATTTTGAAATACCTTAGAAAATGTAGGTCTGATTTAATTCTGCAAGTCAGATTTAGGTAGGAGACAGAACAGAGTTCAAGGCGGCAGAAAAGCTGAGGATGTGTTAATAATAATAGCTACTCTCTGTGGAGTGCTTACAGGTGTCAGGTGCTGTGCAAAATGCATCATGTGCATTATCTCATGGAATCTTTACAACAACCCTGTGAGGTTGCTACTATTATTATCTCCATTTAAGAGGAAAGAAGACAAAAGGTTCAGAGAGGTCTGGTCACCTGCCCAAGGCCACCTAGCTAACAAGTGATAGAGCCAAGATGTGGATCTAAGTGAGTGGAGTGACTTTAGAACCTTCAGCCTTAACCCCAGCACTGGTATCACTACCTAGGTGAAGCATGATGGAAAAGTGAGAGTCCTGAGCTACAGCAGACAGAGGAATACTGGTGGGAGGTACTTTGCCTTTACCAGAGGGATTTTTAACCCTGACTGGGCATTAGAATCATCAGGAAACAGTATAAAATATAGATTCCTAGTCCCTCCTGTTAGAGATACTAATCCACTAAATGGGGCCTAGCATCTCTATTTTGCATAGTTTTGCAAATGATTCTGTTGATGTGGGTTGAAAACTACTGCCCTAGCCTGAATAGGGGTTTTGAGGGATCTCACCTCTTCCCATCCTTGGATATTTTCCAGTGGGCTCTAGGCTAGAATCCAAACCACCTTGAAGATGTTTGGGAATGGTTGTGAAGTGCAGCAAGGATACGGTTATGTCATTTGGTTGGTTTCAAATTGTGACTCTGCCATGAACTAGGTATGTGACCTTGGGCAAATGGTTTCACTTTTTTCAAAGCCTCGGTTTCCTCCACTTAATAATGGGGGCTAATTATACTGACCTTAAGGGGATACCCTGATGAATAAAGGGTTAAAGATATAAGGGGTGGTAATAGCAGAATTAACCTCCCCTCAAATAATGATAAAATCTGAACAAAATATGTACCAGAAAACCCCAATTATTTGAAGGCACTGAGACAACATCCAATAGGAGGCAGAAATGTGAAGGAAGTCAACACTTGAAAGTTAAGAGCTGCATTCGATGAGATTTGAGTTTTTGTGGCCTCTTACCTCTGGCACTCTCTAATCTGTGTGGGACGTGGGGATGTGTAGAAAGCTTTGATCTTACTGGTTTGAGGTGTCAAGAGTACAGCATTCCAAACTAATTGCTGGAAAATTAAGCAGGAAATCCCAGGGGAAAAAATCAGCTGTAGCGGAACCTCAAAATCTGTATATAAACTCTGTCTAAATCCTTGCCTGTATATGGAACTACACATATGCACAGGAAGCTCCAGGGATCCCAGTGAAATCAGTGGCTGGAAGCTGAAAGAACTGAGTGGAAATTTCAGCTGCTGCCCTTTACAAGGGAAACAAAGTTTGGAGTTTGAATCCAGCCAAGCTAATTGACTGCTAGAATAAGATTAACACTCTGGAGAGAAACATAATAGAATCCAGGGTCTCTACAATGTATCATTGACAATGACCAGCACACAAAAATCAAGTGCTAGACATAGGAAGAGACAGAAAACGGACTCAATTTCAAAGAGAAAAAGTGATTACCCAGATGTTGGAATTAGCATCAAGAATTTAAAAGCAACTCATAAATATTTTCAAAGCCCCTCCCTGCAAATATAGTCATAATGAAGGAACAGATGGGGAACCTCAGCAGAAAACTGAAACTATAAAAAAAAGTCAAATGGAAATTCTAGAACTAAAAAGTACAATAACTGAAATGAAGAATTAACTTGATAGGTTCAATAGCAGAATGAAGATGACAAAGGAAATACTGAATTTGAAGATCAATCAATAGAAATTATCCATCCTTAAGACCAGAGAGGAAAAGAAATAACTGGAAAAAATTAAGCAGAGCTTCATGGACCAGTGGGACAACATTCAAAGATCTACACACCACATGCAATTCAAATTTCAGAAAAAGAAAAGCGGGAGAATGGGACATAAACATATTCGAAGATAGGGAGTTCCCTGGTGGCCTGGTGGTTAGGATTCCAGGCTTTCATTTCCATGACCTGGGTTCAATCCCTGGTCGGGGAACTGAGATGGAGCAAGCCATGCGGCGCAGCCAAAAAAAAAAAAAAAAAATCGAAGATATATTTCCTGATGATTTCTCAAATTTAATCCAAGATAAGTTTACAGATTCACAAAGCTCCATGAAGTCCAAGCAGGATAAATGCAAAGAAAACCAGGCCCAGGCATGGTGTAGTCAAACTACTGAAATCCAGAGATAAAGAGAAGAATCTTGGAAACAGCTAGAGAAAAATGGCACATTATAAACAGGAGAACCATGATACAAATGACAGCTGACTTCTCATTGCAAACAAAGGAAGATAGAGCCTAATAGATCAACATCTTTAATGTACTGAAAGAGAAAAAAAGACCCTCTCAAACCAGATTTCTACATCCAGTGAAGATATGCTTTAAACATGAAGGCAAACTAGACACATTTTCAGATAAACAAAAACTAAATTTGTCACCAGCAACCTTGTATTATGAGAAATGCCAAAGGAAGTTCATCTGGCTGAAGGGAAATGACACCAGATGGACACTCAGATCTATCGAAAGGAATGAAAAGGACTTGAAATGGTAAATATGTGAGTGAATATAAAACACATTATTTTTTTCTTCTCTTTTTTTAATTTTCATTTTTTAAATTGAAGTATAGTCGATTTATAATGTGTTAGTTTCAGGTATACGGCAAAGTGATTCATATATGTATGAATATATATATATATATATGATTCTTTTCCTTTATAGGTTATTACAAGATATGGAATATAGTTCCCTGTGCTATGCAGTAGGTCCTTATTGTTTATCTTCTTTTCTTCTCTTGATTCCTTTAAGAGACATAGGACTGTTTATTTTTTTTAATTTTTATTTTATTTTTTTTTGCGGTACGCAGGCTGCTCACTGCTGTGGCCTCTCCCGTTACGGAGCACAGGCTCCGGATGCGCAGGCTCAGTGGCCATGGCTCACGGGCCTAGCCGCTCCGCAGCATGTGGGATCTTCCTGGACCGGGGCACGAACCCGCGTCCCCTGCATCGGCAGGCGGACTCTCAACCACTGCGCCACCAGGGTAGCCCAGGACTGTTTATTTTTAATATTTATTTATTTATTTATTTGGTTGTGCCGGGTCTTAGTTGTGGCACGTGGGATCTTCGTTGCCACGTGCGGGATCTTTAGATGTGGCATATGGGATCTAGTTCCCTGACCAGGGATCAAACCTGGGCCCCCTGCATTGGGTGCGTGGAGTCTTAGCCACCGGACCACCAGGGAAGTCCCCATAGGACTGTTTAAAAGCTAAAATTATGACTTTGTATTGTGGGGTTTATAACATAGAGAGATGTAATTTGTATAACAGCAGTAGCATACAGGGTGAGAGTGGGGATAAGTGGAGCTATATTGTTGTGAAGTTCCTACATCTTATGTGAAGTAGTAAAATACTAATTTTAAGTAGATTGTGATAAGTTAAAGACTCATGTTGTAATCACTAGATCAACCATCACAAATACAATTCAAAGAAGGTAGAGCTAAAAAAGCCAGGAGAGGAATTAAAATGCAATACTAAAAAGTATTCAATTCGGGGCTTCCCTGGTGGTGCAGTGGTTAAGAATCCGCCTGCCAATGCAGGGGAGACGGGTTCAAGCCCTGGTCCGGGAAGATCCCACATGCCGTGGAGCAGCTAAGACCATGTGCCACAACTACTGAGCCTGTGCTTTAGAGCCCGCAAGCCACAACTACTGAGCCCATGTGCCACAACTACCGAAGCCCACGCGCCTAGAGTCCATGCTCCGCAACAAGAGAAGCCACCGCGATGAGAAACCCGTGCACCGCAACCAAGAGTAGCCTCCACTCGCTGCAACTAGAGAAAGCCCACGTGCAGCAACGAAGACCCAACACAGACCAAAAAAAAAAAAAAATCCCATGGTATTCCAAAATAAATTGAAAGTTATGTCCATGCAAAAACTTGCACATGAATATTTATAGCTGTTTTATTCACACTTGCCAAAACCTGGAAGCATCCAAGCTGTCCTTCAATAGGTGAATGGATAAGCAAACTCTGGTACATTCATACAATGGAATACAATTCAGTGATTAAAAAACAACAGCAACAAGGTATCAAGCCACGAAAAGGCAGAGAAGATTTTTTTTTTCCCTTGGCTGCATTGGGTCTTAGTTGTGACATGCGGGATCTTCGTTGAGGCATGCAGGATCTTTCATTGTAGCACGCGAGCTCTTCGTTGCAGTGTGCAGGCTTCTCTCAAGTTGTGGCCTGTGGGTTTTCTCTTCTCTAGTTGTGGCACACAGGCTCCAGGGTGCATGGGCTCTGTAGTTTGCGGTACGCAGGCTCTAGTTGAGGCGCGTGAGCTCAGTAGTTGTGGCACGTGGACTTAGTTGTCCCGCGGCATGTGGGATCTTAGTTCCCTGACCAGGGATAGAACCCTTGTCCCCTGCATTGCAAGGTAGATTCTTTACCACTGGACCACCAGGGAAGTCCCACAGAGAAGACTTAAAAGCATATTGCTAAGTGAGAAAAAAGCCAATCTGAAAAGTCTACATATTGTATGATTCCAACTATATGACATTCTAGAAAAGGCAAGCCTATGGAGACAGTGAAAAGACTGGTGGTTGCCAGAGGTTTAGTGGGAGGGAGGGAGGAAGGGAGGGAGGGATGAATAGGGGGAACAAAGGGGAATTTTAGGGCAGTGAACCTATTCTGTATGACACTGTGAAGGGGGATACATATCATACATTTGTCAAAACCCATAGAATGTACAACACAAAGAGTGAACCCTAATGTAAACTATGGACTTTAGTTAATAAGAATATACCATTATTGGCTCATCAATTGTATGGAATGTACCATACTAATTCAAGATGTAAATAATAGGGGAAACCTTGTTGGGGAAGAGGGAGTATGTGGGAACTCTCTGTACTTTCCCATCAATTTTTCTGTAAACCTAAAACTGCTCTTAAGGGACTTCCCTGGTGGTCCAGTGGGTAAGACTCTGCACTCCCAAGGCAGGGGGCCTGAGTTCGATCCCTGGTCAGGGAACTAGATCCCACATGCTGCAACTAAGAAGCCCACATGCCACAATGAAGACCAGGCACAGCCAAAATAAATAAATATTTTTTTAAAAAACCTGCTCTTAAAAAGTAAAGTATTTTTTTTGGAAAAAAAAAAACCCATGATCAAAGACTGCAAGTGAGCTGATACCTGATAAGCTTACCATGTACCTTACCTCCAATCATCTGTCTTCCTATAATGTCTCTAACAGAGATTTCTCTGCCCCTAAGGATTCTCTTTCTCAGGCCGGGAGGAGGCCGTGGGGGACGGGAGAGGGTGCTGAATTTGAGATCATGGACAGAATCATGGGACTATCAGGCAGAACCAGTTGTTCCGAAAGCTGGCTTGCCTTCTCGCTCACTCAAGCATTCATTCCATAAACTTTGAGCTTCTCTGAGCTGAGTTCTGCGCTGGACACAGAAGATGGAACTGGCAACGAGCCACGGTCCCTTCCCACAAGGCATTCACAATCCAGAGGGAGAAGATGACAAGTAAACAGGCAGTGACCATTCTCTGTGCTAAGTGCTAGGACACCGGGAAATTCAGGAGTCTGTGGGAGCGTGGGGGAGGAGTACCTAACCCAGCCTAGGTTTGGTCAAGTGAGACTTCCTGAAGGAGGGGACATAGAAGCCAAGCTTCAAACTTAATGAGCCGCAGTTGAGAAGCAGAGATTTAGAAGCAAAGAAGAGCGTAGCCCATTGGAAACTGCAAGCGGTTCAGTGCGTGTGTGTGTGTGTGTGTGTGTGTGTGTGTGTGTGTGTGTGTGTTGCGAGTGTTGCATAGAGGTGAGAAATGGGCTGCAGAGGCAGGCGGGGACCGGTAAGAACTGAGCCTTTGACCCTCTCAGAAGCAGCACCTAAGCGGCCCAGTCAAACCTGGCAATGCCTGCTCCCTGGAGCCTGCACCTGAGGCAGATGACATGTCCTGGGGAGACTCACCAAGTCTCTTTTGAACACACTTGGTAGAAGGAGCAATCCTATAATTACCGTGGTGATAATTAGAGGAACTTCCATTGCCTCTTTCAACAAATATTTCACAAGCTGTGGCCCTCCCACCTGTGTGGCAGTTGGGGGTCAGTGGGGGGAGCCTGTGCCTGTGTCTCCTGCCAAGCACACCTGACTCCCCAGCTGAGGTCCAGAGGTGCCATAGATACCACCTGGGACCGCTCCAGCCTGGAGCTGAGTGCTGCTGGCAGAGGGACTGAAAGTCACTCCCCAAGTACCCCAGGCTGGGTGGCCTCCAGCCAATGGACAGACTTGAGATTTATTTCAGCCTGGCCTTCTCCAGGGGACTTCAAGCCTGCAGAGGTCCTGACCAGGACCTGGAGGTACCTTCTACATCTGGGCAACCTTAGCCTGAGACACTTAAGCCACCATTTTCTGGGCTCACACTCCATCTGCCTGGACCGTGCACACAGGCTTTCCATGGCCTGGATACCTCCCAGCCCTGCCAAATGCTGTTTGGCTTCTTATACGGTCTGCGTTCCCATGTCTTCCCAAGAGATGCTTGGAGGGCCTCTGGTTTACACGGAGAGAAGAAAACCTTACTTCTCATTTCGGACCCCATACCTTCACCCAGATCCCTTCTCCCTCCTTTCTTCCACAAGATTTTTCTCAGTGCAAAAAAATGGTCCCTTTGCTTCTGGGAAGGCCTTGACTTTCTTTCCTCAGTACCTCCTGTTCCATCCCTCCAATACCAAGTTTGCACTTGGCTTTGCCTTCTCTGACTCACTGGGAATGAAAGCCCAGGTGAATTACCCAGGGCCTCAGTGTGTCTTTTTGTTTCATTAGTGACATGTCTGGTCTGTTTTGTTCTTAGCTCTCCAGGGAAGGAGCCTCTGCACCTCCCAAAGCCATTTGTGCCAATAGTTTCTGGCCTTTCTCATGGGGCCTGAAGCCTCACCCATTTGAGACTCAGAATGACTGTATATCACATTCAAGCATACAGCTGACATTCTGTAAGAGCCCCTGGAAAAGCTGTAAGAGCTAAATGAAATACAAAATGTAGGCTCTTTGCTTTCCTGTCTCCCCATAATATCTCCACATCCAGCGCCATTTAGAGCTGGGCAGATATTTGCAGGCTGGTACCTTTCTGTGAATGGTCAGGGGGAGTGGCCCTTGGTGATCTGGTATATTCTTGGGGCCCTGCCTCTAACCCTCTGGGGAAACCTTGATCTTATCATCTTACCCTTTCCCAGGGCTCTCTGGTGGAGCTTCAGGAAACACATTGAAACTGACTGGTCCTAGCCCCTGGCAGTGGTGGAAGGAGGAAGAAGGAGAGATGGCTTCTGAAGGAAAAGTGTACTTGGTTTTCTCATGAAAGGGTTCCCCCTGGGGAATGGGCAAGTGGCAGATGTATGGGCAATGGCTAACTGATCCATTTGGAGATAGATTCAGGGCGCGGTGTTCCCTGGTGTTCCGCGGTGTAAGGCTGGGCAGGTCTTGGGAAACTGGAGCAGTGCTGGATCCTGGCCTGAAATTGGTCCAGCTGCGGAGGATCTCGAGTATGCTGGTTTCAGTTGTGCCAGCTCTGCTCCCTGCGGAGAACGGGGGTCTGGGAAGTCTAGTGTGTCTGCTGCCCAGGCATGCTTCTAAAACCTGGAGCTGCACTGCTCATTTTCATTCGTGAACATAGTAAGTGGCAGGGAGGCTTAGCTAGGCCTTTCAAATTCTGGCCTCAGAGCACTTTTTCAGTCTCTCAACACTCTCCAGCAGGAATCATCTATCCTTCTCCTGGATCCAAGCTCACTCCAAGCCTTCACATCTTTGGGCCTTTCCTCATGTCATTCTTTTTCTGTAATGTCATTTCTCCTAGTAAGCCGCTCACTCTTTCAGACTGCCTCATCAGCTCCTGGGAAAGTATTCCGCAGTGCCCCTGGGCTCAATTCATCTCTCCCTCCTCTCTCCTCCTAAGCCCCAGATTCACTCTGTCGGTCTCTGGGTCTAGCTCTATTAAGTTTACTTCTGTGCCTGCCTCCAGTCCTCCAGATGGGCTCTTCCCTGAGTTTTGCTATTGCGTAGTCAGCTCCTCCTCATCCTCAGATGTCACCTCCTCCACCAGGCCTTCCTTCACCATCCTATAGAAACTAGTCCCCACCCCTACACACTCTTTGTCCAATTACCTTGTGTTATAATCTTCATAAAACTTAGCAGCATCTGAAATGATCTTCACTTATTTGTTGGCTTGGGCTATCTATGTCGTTTCCTCTAGAATGTAAGCTCTCAGAGGGCAGAGACCCAGCAGTATGAATTGATACATAGTTGGCACCCAGTAAATATCTGTTGATTGATTACATGAAGGCAAGTGTGGCATATTCGACTTGGCCCCAGAGGACTTGGCACAGAGTCTGGGCGCAATAAAAGCTGGCTGCGTGGAATATTTGCTAAACGAATTAATGAACCAACGAACATACGAACGAAGGCATGCAGCGCTCCGCCTGCTGACTGACAAGTTGACTGACAGCTGGGAACCCGCTGCCAGCAGACTCTTGATTGATGGGTGACAGCTGAGTGGCAGCCAACAGACGCGCATCGGGGCCCCTGATTGGCTGGCTGCAGCAGCCCCTCGGAAAGGGTAAGGGGAGGGTGGGGGGGGGGGTCCGAGGCGACCGCTCCGCGTGGGGAGGGTGCGGCACCAAGCGGCGGGAGGCGGCCAAACAGCCAGAAACGGAGAGAGCAACTGTCGCCTCGAACTAAGGAACCGACGTCTCCGCGCATGGGCCCGGTGCGAGGGGCGGGGCGCGCGCATCACGTGAGCGTGTTTTGGACACGTGACCCGCGCAGGGCCAAGGCTCGCCCCGCCCCCTCCTCACCTCCCCTTCGCGGGTGTGAGCCGAGCGGCCTCGGCTCACCGCTTAGCGCCCCCCTCAGCCGCCGCCGCCGCCGCAGCCGCCGCCTCCGTCTCCGCCCGCTGGCCATGTCCTCCGGCCGCCGCCGCCGCACGAGCGCGGGGCTCCCGCGGCCCAGCGCGCAGTGAGCGCGGGGCCCTCTTGCCGTTCGCCCGCCCCGGGGCCCCCTTGTTCTCAGCGCCGCCGCCGCCGCCATGTTGGGTTCAGAGCCGCAGCGGAGCCGCCGCCGCCGCCGCCGGTGAGGGAGGCCGAGAGCGGAGCCCGCCCCGCCCCGGGGCCCAGGGAGCGGGGCCGCCTCGGAGCCCGGCCTCTCCCCGCCAGCCGCTGTCCCGGCCCGCCCGCCCGCGGTGTGAGCGAGCGAGCGAGCGAGCGCCGGGCCGCGGCCGCGCCTTCCGTTCCCGGCCAGAGCGAGCCTGCCGTCCGTTCGTTCCCCCGCCGCCGGGCCCGGTCACATCCTGCAGCGGAGCCCTCGAGAGTCAGCGTCATGGCGGAGCAGACCTACTCGTGGTGAGTGCGGGGCTCCGGGAGACCGGGGCGCGGCGAGGGTGGGGGTCGGGGCGCCGGCGAGGCCAGCCCGGGGGGAAGAGGAGAAGGAACAGGTGCCTGTTGGGGGTGCCGCGGGATAGGGGTGCACGCCCCCCTCACCCCCACCGGAGGGGGCGGCAGGCGCTCGGGGAAGGCGTTGAGCCGCCGGGGACCCAGCGTCCGAGGAGGGGGTTGGAGGAGGAGGAGGCCTCCGCGGCGGATGTCATCTGGTCATGGGCGGAGCAGGTGATGGAGAAGGGGAACTTGACTCCGGGGTGGGAAGCCCACGGAAGGGAAGTGGATTCCCTCGGGCACTCCGGAACTGGCCTGAGGGGGTGGCTGATGGGCAGGAGCAATGGAAAAGGTGGAGAGGGGTGGCCTGGGGCAAAGGTGGGCCACGGAGCTGAGAGGCATCTTCTGAGAACAGGTGATAAGAGGCCGAACTTGGAAGTTGTGAGAGAGGAGGAGCCACCTCTACTGGGGCTGCTGCTTAGCCTTGGGATGGGGAGTGAATGGAGAGTTGGTAAGGTGGGCAGAGGCCCAGGTGTGAGCGGAGGAAAGCTGCGGAAGGAGAGAGTCTTGGGAACCCTGGCGGGACACCCTGGTGAAGAGGTTGGAAGGGGAGACTGTTTGGATAACTAGATTCTGGACAGGAAGTCATTGGTGACAGTGGGGTCTGGGCAGAATCTTTGTAAGGGTTGGTATCCTGTTCTGTAGAATATGAAGCGGCCCGGTGCCCTGGGTCACATAAGGGGGTGGAGGATCTACAAGTTATGTCCATTTTAATGGGACTTCTTAAAGTTATAAAATATCTTGTTAAGGACTGAGAAGCGTACTGTGTAGTTTATGGAGTGAGAACATACCTATCTTGAGAAGGGAGTGCTGCGGTTTGGGGAAAGGGGGATGAGACACCTCCCTTTAGCAGGCAGAGGTGGAATATTTGCAGGAGGGAGTTGAAGGAATGGCAATAGTGTCCTTGAGGAGTGGAGTAGGGAGGAAGTAAGAAATGGGATGATGGTAGGTGCAGGGATGGAAAATCTGGTTGCAGTCTAGAGCGATTGTTCGAAGATGGTTTACTCTGTGAAGCCAACGTGGTTTGGGATAGAACTAGAGGCTTTCTTTCCCTTCTTAGAAAAGAGCATAGTAGAGTGGGAAGAGCATGACGTTTAGAGTTGGTTTGGGTGTCGGGTTCACCACTTAACTCGCTTTACAACTAGACAAGATAGTAAGTTTTCCATTCTTTTCTCCTTACCTGTAAAATGGGATTACCTTTTTCATAAGCTGTAAGGATTAAATGAATAACTTTACAAAGCACAGGGTAAACTGTAAGGTGCCATATTTTAGTATATTATAATTATCTTAGGGAGACAGCAAAGAAATGGGTAATATCTGAAAATAAGGAATGGCTTTGGATAGAAGGCTTTAACTGAGTGGATGATTTGTGGTGGTTGGGGTTATGAGAAGTCAGGAACTCATTGTGTCTTCACATAGGGGAAGAGGATTGGTGATTGAAGACGGTAATTCAAACGGGAACTTCAGTGTTGTATGTATACAGTCTCAAAAAGAAGATAACTGAGAGGTTGAGAGAAAGCAATGCTAAAGCAAGAATTAAAATCTTAGTGAACAGTTGTGACAACATATGTATTTTTAAAAGACGTTTAAACTACTTTGTTTTGAGCACCAGTGAGCTGCCTCTCTGTAGCAGGTGATTTGGAACACAGGATTAGAATGTTTCTAAAGAATTAGAGCTTTCTTATGGACAGAATAAGAAAGGAAGTGAAGGTGCCTCTGCGTGCCTTGTGCTAACTAACTCATCTTGAGCGTCTTAACACTCTGGCCCAGCTGAGAGTCCTGATGACGATCCTTCTGTTTGTACTGTTCTGTAGAGAGGCCGTGGATGGTTCAAAGAGTAAGCACAGTGGCCAAGAATTGGGGATAATGAGAGTGTTTTACTAGGTAGGTTGGCCACACACTGTGTGATGTTGGATGGCTCTGCTACTTAAAGGAGGGTTGTTTAGTGAACTTTGACAGTTTATAAGATTAACCTTCTGAAATGCTTCCTTCAATCTCAGGTCCCTTAGTTTGCTTTACAGGTAAAGAAAGAAGCTCCTTGCAATCAGAATGCTTAGCTCCTCACCTTTAGCATGTTTTGAGATGGAGAAAGTTTTTACAGCATCTTGGAAGAAGGTGGTGTATGGAGGGAAAGGATTGGGAAGTCAGGCAGCTTTCTTCCTGACTAGTTCTTCCCAGGTCAACCAGGCAATAATATAAAGAACTATCCATGTGACGTTTAATATACACTCACTTGATTCTCACAAGTCCCTGAGGTAGGTGATCTTTCTCTATTTTATAGAGGCGGAAACTTAGGCTCAGGAGCCCAAATGATTTGTCCAAGATACTTCAACTGTGGTGCTCTTTCTTGTTGTTGTTGTTTGGCATGAATTCTCCATGATTTTATTCATTCTCATTGAAATATAAGTATGGAAGAGGTATGCCCAAAGTACATGTAAACCGTTTTGGGTTGTCTGTCATTTTGCAGTATCTTTGTCACTGTTCCCTTGGTTTGATCAACAATCAAGAGTTGAATTTTTTGAAAATAGGTTTGCACTTTATTCGTATGTGGCCTTTATGAAAATCAACCTTGTGGAGACTACTGTGATGGTATGGATTTGTCTGAGGTGGAGTCAGTGAAGAAGATAGGAACATATGAAAATAGGTTCCTTTAGGATTTTTGTGGAGTAAGACATGTAAATTATAAAACAGGATTGGCTATGAGTTGATTATTGTTGAATCTCAGTGGTGAGTCCATTTATTCTGTATACTTTTACATGTTAAACATTTTCATAATAAATAGATTTTAAAAAAAAAGCCGTTACACAGAAGTTCATGCTGTTCTCTGGTTTCTTGTGCCTGCTTTTTTCTTTGCAAATTCTATCAAAGTTCTGTTACCCAGCTGTGAAGCATTTTCTGACCACCCCAACTGAAAGTAAGCTCTTTTTTTTTTTTTTAATTTATTTATTTTTGGCTGCGTTGGGCCTTCGTTGCTGCGTGCGGTCTTTCTCTAGTTGCGGCGAGCCAGGGCTACTCTTTGTTGTGGTGCGCGGGCTTCTCATTGCTGTGGTTTCTCTTGTTGCGGAGCATGGGCTCTAGGTGCGCAGGCTTCAGTAGTTGTGGCTCGAGGGCTCTAGAGCACAGGCTCGGTAGTTGTGGCACACGGGCTTAGTAGCTCCGCGGCCTGTGGGATCTTCCCGGACTAGGGATTGAACCCGTGTCCCCTGCATCGGCAGGCAGACTCTAAACCACTGCGCCACCCGGGAAGCCCGGCAGGCAGATTCTTAATCACTGCACCACCAGGGAAATCCCAGCTCTTTGTTTTTGACACTTGTTTTGTCTGCCTCACTTCTTCCTTTTCAAGTGTAAATACCTGGTCTCCTCACTGGATGGTAAGCTTTTTGAGGGTAAGGATGCAGTTACACTAACCTTTGTCCTCCTCTAGTGCCTAGCACATTGTCTTGCCCATAGCTCCTGCTTAGTAAATACTGAACGATTGAATATGATAGGTTTTCAGGGTGGTTCGTCCTTTGTTGAAAGAATATTAAGTGTAAGAGGAAGCTACAGATAGATGAGTGTTTGTCATACATACATACTTAAAAAAGAGAGCTTTTGGTAGCTTAGTTTCCTGGTGTCTCAGTGTTGTAAGAGTGAAGGGTACCATCCCTTAATAGTTTTAAATAAAAGCGATTGACAGAAGAAATTAAAATAATTGGTAGTAACACCACAGTCTTTATCACGGGTCACGATTAACCACAAGATTCTGCTTGTATCCTTTTTATTCATAAAAACTGAGGAAATAAAAGCATGCATGTGAAAACACACATCGAAGGTGCAAACTAGACTTTTATTAATTTGAGAGAAATACCTTGCTCAATGTATATTTATGAGCAGTTGTTTTAGCATAAGTTCTGTGAGAAACAGTACCTTCTCTCTTGTTGGAGTCAGTGCAGTACTTGTATATACCTGCACTTGAATCTTGGTAAAAATTACTTATATTAGGGTTAATGTTGGTGTGTAGGGGGAAAAGGAAGTCAGTCCATGTGAACCTCATTCACATGAATTTCATTACCAAAGTAGTATTATCATAATTTATTGTGTGTTTTCTGTGTGCTGGGGCTTTACAATCATTGCTCAGTAAGGAAACTGAGGCTCAGAGAGTGTAAGTGACTTGCCCAAGGATAAGATAGAAAAAGGGTTCTAAGTCAAGACCGTTGGACACCAAGATTCCAACACTGTATCTGTCTGCTTCCTTGTCCACAGTCACTATTCTAAGCCAGCCCTCTTTTGCTTGAGTTCCTTGTTAGCCTCCTCACTGGTTCCCTCCATTCTCCGCACAGTGGCCATCCATTCTCCTGAGTAGTCTTCTGACAGCCTAACTCAGGTCATGTCAGTCCTCTGTTTAAAACTCCTTAATGGCTTTTGGCCACATTGAAAATAAAATCCACATTCATTAGTGGGGCTCTTCATGGTCTCATTTTGTATGTGTTTTTGAGGGATGACAGATAGTAAACAAGCTACAGGTTACACAGAGGTAAAAGTTTTTCTCCTTTGGTGCTCTGTCCAGTGCTTGGCATATAATAGGTGGTTTGGCAAATATTTACTGAACAGTGGATGAACATGCCTCCCCCTGGGCTGCCTGTCTGAAAATCTGTTCTAAGGACTGCATTATATTGAGGTGATATGTTGTGTGACAGTGAACATTGTCAATGTCAGGTATTTGCAAATAATTCTAAACTGGAGAATGAAAAGCAAAGCAGATCTCTAGAACAAATGGAAGTCGTATCTGGTTTTGGATTTCTGTTATGTATCACTGTATCTGTTATGATCATATCTGATTGTCTTGTGATCATCACATCTGGTGAAAGGTTCTCAGAAAGAAACTATTTACTTGAAAATGTGTCTTAGCATTATAGACTTTAGATTTGCTTATTATTTTTAAAACATGTTTTGCCTGTAAAGTGCTATGATAGTAATGTTTTGGGGACTTCCTGGTGGCGTGGTTAAGAATCCGCTTTCCAGTGCGGGGGACATGGCTTCGATCCCTGGTCGGGGAGCTAGATCCCACATGCATGCCACAACTAAGAGTTTGCATGCTGCAACTAAGGAGTCCTTCTGCCACAACTAAGACCTGGAGCAACCAAAATAAGTAAATTAAAAAAAAAAAGATAATAATGTTTTGGCGATACATGATTCAAGCTAAAATTAGCCAAAGACCAGACCATGAATTTGTATTGAAATAACCTTCCTCAATGTTTCTTATGTTTTCTCAGTGTTGGGGATCTGGGGACTTGGTAACCATATCAGCCTGTAATTTATCAAGTAGTACTATGAATTAAAATGCCTAATGTTCATGCATCTCTCAAAATAGATTTCTGTGATCATTTATTTTAGAGATGATAAATGCCACTGAATTGAGGTGTTAGGTAGTTCTGTATAACTGTATTTTACTTCAACATTAATAACTTATTTAGTTTTCATCATTCTTACCTGTTTCATCAAACCAACTCATGAAAAATCAAGGATGCCCTAAGAAGAAAACGTCTAATGAAGTTTTAATTGGCTATATTTAGTACCTGAAACTTTATGTGATTGCTGTCCTTGACAGTAGAGCCATAAGTATAATTTTATTTTCAAAAATTCTATAATATATCTTCTGGAGTTTAATGGTTCCTTCTTAGGAGTTAAAGGAAAAGAGTGGTTTTATTTGTTGTGTGTATAAATCAAGAAACGTTTGCAACTTTGAGTTTCTATAGCATATTTTCTAATCCTCGCTTAAAGAGTTAGAGGCGGAGTGCTCCTTTTCTGGAATTTTAACCTCTTAGATGTCTAGAGGGGCTCCATGTGACCAAATTCAGTTTTACAGGGAAAATCTACAGTTAGTTCCCATGATGCTCACAATGAATTACCTCTCAGATTTTGTTAGTAGGTTTCATTAGGGCCACAGCTTAAAATAAATCAGACCCACTCATTTGCTGTGATAAGACTAGATTGAGCTCCTATGAAAAAGTAACGTTTGAAAATACTTTTAAGGCATTAGACTGATGAATATGTATTAGCCAAATAGAGACCTAAGAGAAAATCCCATTTCTTGATTGGTCCGGTTCACCCTAACTTGGTAAGAAAACTTGATAATCTCTGTTTTGGAGTTCCAGGTTTGATAATGAAGAACCACTAAAGGATTAAAAAAATGCACTAAAGTAGAGGTGTGTTTTAATTGCTTTTTACATGTTTATAAATTATACTGAATATAAGTGATCACTCAAAGTATTCAGTTCTGTCAGTACCACTCATTAAATTTTTATTTGAAATCCTAAGATAGGATCTAATTCTGTTCTGATTTATTTTTTTCTTTTCCTTTCTATTTTTTTAATTAATTTATTTTTGGCTGTGTTGGGTCTTCGTTGCTGTGTGCGGGCTTCTCTAATTGCGGCGAGTGGGGGCTAGTCTTCGTTGCGGTGCATGGGCTTCTCTTTTCAGTGGCTTCTCTTGTGGAGCACGGGCTCTAGGTGCGTGGACTTCAGTAGTTGCAGCACGTGAGCTCAGTAGTTGTGGCTTGCAGGTTCTAGAGCACAGGCTCGGTAGTTGTGGCACACGGGCTTAGTTGCTCCATGGCATGTGGGATCTTCACGGACCAGGGATCGTACCCATGTCCCCTGCATTGGCAGGTGGATTCTTAACCACTGTACCACCAGCGAAGTCCCATGTTCTGGTTTCTTTAAATTGAGAAGTCTTTAGTTTGAAGGTGATTTTCATCTCTGATTAACTGTGACCTAGTCTTAGCCCCAGTGTTGAATTTTTTACAATGGTTATGCCTGTCATACTCCACAGGGTTGCTGCAAGGATTCAGTGAGGTAATATATGTGAAAGTGCTTTGAAAATTGCTACATGCAATATAGAAGCAAGTTATTTGTTCTCTACATTTTTAGACCCGGATCAGCTCCAGATAGAGTTCCTCACTGCAGAAAAAATTTTTCTTCTTTTTTAAAATATTTTTTTAAATTGAAGTGTAGTTGATTTACAACATTATGTTACTTTCCACTGTACAACACAGTGATTCAGTATTTTTTATAGATTATACTCCATTTAAAGTTGTTGCAAAATATTGGCTCTATTCCCTGTGCTGTGCAGTATATCCTTGTAGCTTATTTATTTTATGCATAGTAGCTTGTACTTCTTAATCTCCTATCCCTATCTTGCCCCTCCCCCACAAAAAAGATTTTTCTTGTTTCACAATTTAAACAGCATTTAAACTTTGAGGTATCTATTTTAGTAAGAATTCTATGGAGATGTTTGAATGATGCCATATAAAAAGAAATAGAAATATTAGTTTGCAAGTTGTCATTGATTTCTGTTGTTGCCTTTGAAATGTGTTATAAGGTCATCTCCGTTTAGTCCCAAGTTTCATAGTCCAGTGCTGCTTACCACAAAACAAGAAAAATTGTGACTTGAATAAAGGCTAAATTTTTTCGTAATAATTGTATTTTGATCTTTTGAAGGCAGTTTCCCTCATAATTGTGGATAATCCTAGTCTTTGTCTCTTTTTTGTTTTTGTTTTGTTTTGTTTTGCGGTACGCGGGCCTCTCACTGTTGTGGCCTCTCCTGTTGCGGAGCACAGGCTCTGGACGCGCAGGCTCAGCGGCCATGGCTCACGGGCCCAGCCGCACTGCGGCATGTGGGATCTTCGCAGACCGGGACACGAACCCGCGTCCCCTGCATCGGCAGGCGAACTCTTAACCACTGCGCCACCGGGGAAGCCCTGTTTTTGTTTTGTTTTTAAATGCACAGGAAAATTTTCTACCTTAAAATGCCTGAGGAGGGGCTGTTAGTGGTGGGTTATCTGTTTTTCTTACTGCACACCAAGTCTGCCAGGCACACTCACTTCCCTTTATCTGAGGGCTTCAGGCTTGGGCTTCACTCTTGACCTAAATAAGACATGTGTAGCAAAGTTTTGTTAATTGTTTCTTCAACCTGGTTATACACACATTTTGAGCTAAGTACAGTGCTTGACCTTTTGTTATTTCCTTGTCTTAATTTTTGCCCAGAATTGTCTAGCTTGACCTTCCAAACTTGACTAAATCTTCACGCCTTGCCTGACAGCCTTAACTTTTAAACCTTTGTACACTCGGATTTTATAAATGCCCAGAAATTTACATTCATTTCTCGAAAGTGCTTGCAAAAATACTACTGTTGGAAGTAAAAGCTAGTTTTAGAGAGTGAATGCTCTTACTTACGCTACTGATTAGCACAAGCACTGATACCTTAAAAATATTAAGGTCTAATATCTTAAAAAGCATTTTCAAACCTAACTTCATGGGGTTCAATCTAGTCTTATTACAGGAATACATCCTGGGACCACAGCTAGGTTAGCTAAAGTTAGTTAAAGATTTGAGGTGAGGTCAGTTAACCAAGAGGGAGAGTGTAGAGAGGACAGAATGGAGGACTAGAGTTGAGGCCTGGGAAACTCACAGTTGAGAAATGGGAGGAAGAGGAGGAGTCAAGGGAAGCTCCATCAGAGGTAGGATAATTAGGAAAGTGCAATCAATGGTGATTAAAGAAAAGACACAGAGAATTTTTAAGGGGCAGTAGTGTAAAAAGCTTCAGGATTCAAAGAGAATGAAGAAAAAACAGGCTGTTGACTTTGCAAAGGAAGTCGTTACTGAGAGTGCTCTAATAAAGATCAGAGTAGTGAGGGTGAAACCCAAATTAGGGATGGGTAATGAAGAAATAAAGGTGTCCTTTGGGTACTGGCCATTTGTTTGAGAGATGGAATGTGAAAGACATAAGGAAAGAGGATGGCTGATATAGACAGCAGAGTCATAAGGATCTTTTGTTTTTATTTATTTTATATAAGGGAGAGAACTGTGTATTTGAAGCCAAGGAGGAGAAATTGATCTTGGAAAGAAATTGGTTTTTTACTGTAGTTAAAGTTTTAGAGATTTCTACTTTTTTTTTTTTTTAAGTCATGGATTTCAGTTAGAAGTTGTGAAGAGGACTTAATGGGGAATGAATGCTATGTAGTGTACATTCAGTCTTTGTTTCTTTTGATCTTTACATTGTCACTAGTTTGTATTGTATTACATTTGGATTCCTAGGGCTTTTTTAATTGCCTACAGTATAAAATCCGATCTTCGGTCTGCTTTTCAAAATAATCTGGCCTTGTAACCCTACTTTTCTTTAAAAATTCATTATTTCAGCCAAACTGGATTACTCGCTCTTTCCCCTTTTCTTTAAGCTGGCTGGTATACCTGGTTAGCCTTTCTCCCAAGGCTCTGAAATATGTGAATCCTACCTGTCTTTTCAAGGTCCAGCTGAAGTGCTGTCCTCTTGTTACAGAGCCTTCTGATTGGCCCAGGAGAAATATTCTTCTGATGCGTGTAGTTCTTTATCTGATCCTGTCAGATGACAGTGCTTTTACGATTTTCTGACCTTGTATTGAATGTATTTATGTGGCTCTTTTCCCACGTTGTCAGTGAACTCTGTAAAGGTAGGATCAAAGGCATTAATTTCATGGTTTAACGACCTATATGCATAATAGAGACTCAGACCGTTTTAAAATTTTATTTATTTATTTATTTTTGGCTGCATTGGGTCTTCGTTGCTGAGTGCGGGCTTTCTGTAGTTATGGCGAGCGGGGCCTACTCTTCGTTGCAGTGCGTGGGCTTTTCATTGCAGTGGCTTCTCGTTGCGGAGCACGGGCTCTAGGCGCATGGGCTTCAGTAATTGTGGCTTGCAGGCTCCAGAGCACAGACTCAGTAGTTGTGGCTTGTGGGCTCAGTAGTTGAGGTGCACGGGCTTAGTTGCTCCATGGCATGTGGGATCTTCCTGGACCAGGGCTCGAACCCATGTCCCCTGCATTGGCAGGCGGATTCTTAACCACTGTACCACCAGGGAAGTCCCTTTTTTTTTTTCTTTTAAAGAATGACCACTTTAGAGGTGAAGTTTGTCAGGTGCAGGATTTTAGAATAGAATGTCTCCTTAAAAATAAAATGACAGGGCACATAGAAGAGAGAAAATAATAACTTGCATAATGTCTCATTCCTCTTTGAAGAAAATACAAAAGTAAAATTGTTACTGTTAAATTGGGTCATGTGTTGTGGCCAGATTCCCCTAACTTCTTAATATCCATACAGCACCTAGAGAATGAAAGTGGCTCAGCCTGGGAATTGATCTCCTAAGGGACACATTTACAAAGGACCACAGGCCCTTTAGAGTAGTCATCTCCATTTATCTCCAGTCTTCTTCAGCTGCCCACAGGCTGACTGCTAACTATTTATAATTTATCTCCCAAACAGGTACTGGTTAAATATGTGACATATGTGACACCTATGTAAGTGGAAAAGCTCTACTATTTTGTTTCTGCAATTAGCAAAACAGTTTTAGGGAAATTTTTTTCAAATGAAAATATTTTGCAGGAACCTTCCTTTGAGGTGTGAGGAGAGCTATAAGCTATATGGAAACTAGCTTCTGAAGAATTTAACATTTCTCTCTTTAGGTTCTATTTCAGAAATTCATATTTTTTTGTATTTAAGCTTCTGTTTAAAAAGTTAACTTTTTTTTTTTTTTTTTTTTTTTTGCGGTACGCGGGCCTCTCACTGTTGTGGCCTCTCCCGTTGCGGAGCACAGGCTCCGGATGTGCAGGCTCAGAGGCCATGGCTCACGGGCCCAGCCGCTCCGCGGCCGTGGGATCTTCCCAGACCGGGGCACAAACCCGCGTCCCCTGCATCGGCAGGCGGACTCTCGACCACTGCGCCACCAGGGAAGCCCAAAAGTTAACATTTTTAAAAGTAGAAACTTATATTTCATTTTTTTCTTGTTTCTAAAAGACTGTTTTCTCTTTTGACTCATTTTATTGTCTCTTGTTTAATAATTAATATTCAGAAAGGGAAATTAAATTTTTTTTAATTTTAATTTTTAAAATTTTTATTGGAGCATAGTTGATTGAAAATGTTATGTTAGTTTCTGCTGTACAGCAAAGTGAATCAGTTATACATATATATGTATCCACTCTTTTTTAGGTTCTTTTCCCATATAAGTCATTACAGAGTTTTGAGAAGAGTTCCCTGTGCTATGTAATAGGTCCCTATTAGTTATCTATTTTATATATATATTATTATGTATATGTCAATCCCAATCTCCCAGTTTATCCCTCCCCCAGTTCCCCTCTGGTAACCATAAGTTTGTTTTCTACATTTGTGACTCTATTTCTGTTTTGTAAATAAGTTCATTTGTACCATTTTTTTAGATTCCATGTATAAGTGATATCATATGATATTTGTCAGAAAGGGCAATTTAAAAATATATGGCTTAGTGTGTGCATATTTTTTTGTTTGTTTGTTTGTTTTGTTTTTGCGGTACACGTGCCTCTCACTGTTGTGGCCTCTCCCATTGTGGAGCACAGGCTCCGGACACGCAGGCTCAGCAGCCATGGCTCACGGGCCCAGCCGCTCCGCGGCATGTGGGATCTTCGTGGACCGGGGCACGAACCCGTGTCCTCTGCATCGGCAGGCGGACTCTCAACCACTGCGCCACCAGGGAAGCCCCGGTGTGTGCATATTTTAAATTTCATAGATATAGTAGTGATGGGACTTCCCTGGTGGTGCAGTGGTTAAGAATCTGCCTGACAGTGTAGGGGACACAGGTTCAAGCCCTGGTCCGGGAAGATCCCACATGCCACGGAGCAGCTAAGCCCGTGAGCCACAACTACTGAGCCCGAGTGCTGCAACTCCTGAAGCCCGCGTGCCTAGAGCCCGTGCTCCGCAACAAGAAAAGCCACCGCAATGAGAAGCCCGTGCACCGCAACGAAGAGTAGCCCCCACTTGCTGCAACTAGAGAAAGCCCACGTGCAGCAACGAAGACCCAATGCAGCCAAATAAATAAATTAATTAAGTAAGTAAGTAAATAACCTAGTCATCTGGAATAGGCATAAACCAGAAGTTTGGGGAATTAGGAGTTTGTTTTTGAACCCTTGCATGCTGCACGATGGTGAAAATAACCTGCAGGCCTAAGGGTGATGTATTAGGCATAAACCAGAAGTTTGGGGAATTAGGAGTTTGTTTTTGAACCTTTGCATGCTGCACGATGGTGAAAATAACCTGCAGGCCTAAGGGTGATGTATTAGGCTGGTATTCATGGATAGCAGAAATTCTAAAAGCCAAACTAAAGGTTATCAACCAACTTAGAAAAAAGGGAATAATAGGTAACCTCTTCATTCTTTCTCATTTTTGCTCCTGGATGACCCTTCTTTGTGTTCTCATAGTACACTGCACTTGCCTCTTTCAGTTGTTTGTTTCCTTGTTTATCTCCCCGTAAAGTTTTGAGGACATGAGTTATAGTTTGTTCATGTCTTTATCTTCAGTGGTTTGGTACCTAGTTTATTTAAATTAGTAGTGTTCTGTCTTTAATCTTTTAAAATAATAATCCTAAAATAATAAAATTAGTAAGATGGAAGAGTATGTAATATCTTAAATTGCTCTCAACCTTTAGTTTAAGAGCTTAAAGGGACAAGCATTAAATATCTTTTGAGATACATAGATCGCTCTCTTAAGCTGAGTAAATGAAACTTTTTATTCAAGGTGCTAAGCTGGACCTACCTTGATAATCACTTTCATTCTTGGAACCTTTTCAAAATACAGTGGGAGAATTGGCCGCTGTATTGGTTAACTATTGCCACCATAATACTGCATAACATATTGCCCCATAACTCGGTGCTTAAAATAGCAATTGATCTGCACGTTGGCTCGGACAACTTTGCTTCTTGCTTCAGATCTATAAGTCAGCTGGGTGACTGCTTCATGTGTGTTCATTTTGGAGCCCAGGCTGAATGGGCAGCAGCTGCCCAAGGGAAGTTCTTCTCATGACAGTGGTAGAAGCACAAGAGGGCAAGTGGGAACATGCAAGGCTTCTTGAAGCTCAGGCTCAGAACTGGCACACTGCCATTTCTGCTTCATTCTTTCGGCCAAAACAAGTCATGTGGTGGAACCCAAAGACAAGGAGCCACAAAACTAAACCTTGCCCTTTTTGTGGGAGGAGCTGCAGAATCACAGGGCTAAGGAGCAGATTTGGGGAGGGGTGAGGAATTCGGGCCAGTAATGCAGACAGCCATAGTTGAAATTCTCTCTTCTTTTTCATATGGCTAGCTTTCACTTGTTCATTCTGTTCTATCTAAAATGAAGGATTTCATATAGGTCCCTTTCTATAACATTATGGTTTTCATTCTAATGGTTTATGTTTTTAAAATAGCTTTTTTGAGATATAATTCACATACTATACAGCTCACTAATTTAAAATATACAATCCAGTGGTTTTTAGTACATTCACAAAGTTGTGCAACCATCACTACAGTCAATTTTAGAGCATTTTTTTCATCCCAAAGGAAACCCTGTACCTGTTAGCAACTACTTCGTTTCCCCCTTTTCCCCAGCCCTGGCAGCCACTAATGTGCTTTTGGTTTCTGTGGACTTGTCTATTTCATATAAATGGAGTAATAAAATATGTGGTCTTTTGACTTATTTCACTTCGCTAATGTTTTCAGGGTCCATCATGTTGTAGCATCTATTAGTGCTTCATTCCTTTTTATTGCCAAATATTCAATTGTATGTATATACCACATTCTATTTATACACATTTGTTGATGGTTGTTTGGGTTTTCACTTTTTGACTATTATGTATAATAATGTTGCTGTGAACATTTATGTAAAAGTTTTTGTGCAGATATGTTTACATTTCTCTTGGGTAGATACCTAGGAATGGAATTGCTGGCTCTTAGGGTTTCTGTGTTTAACATTTTGAAGAACTGCCAAGCTGTTTTCCAGAACGGCTGCACCATTTTGTATTCCCACAGCAATGTCTGAGGGTTCTAATCTCTCCAAATGCTCACCAATTCTTGTTATTTGTCATGGTCCATCTTTTTAATTATAGACATCCTAGTGGGTGTGAGTAGTTTTTTTGGTAATATTTATATCTTAGGGTTTATAAAAGAGGAAAAAAGCAGTGGTTTTAGAAGGTTAGATCTGTTTGTTCTTAACAGTGTAGTACCAAAGTTGAACCTCAGTTTTAGTTACCTAAAAATCTAGCATTGAGGGAAAAAATATAATCTTCTGGCTCACAGATTTTTCTGCAGACTACTTCTTGTATTTTTTACGTGCTAGGATCATTTAGGAAGAAATTAGCCTCAGATGATTGTTACTTCCCTTTGGGTAAGTGAATGACCAGATTGCTCTGACAACCTGCTGCATCGTCAGTAGTCCTGGGACTGGTTTAATGACTGAAGTTGTGGTTTTGTGTGTGTGTGTGTGTGTGTGTGTGTGGTGGGGTGGGGCTCCATATCTCTTTTTGCCAGGAAGGTACTCACTAGAGGAATTAGTTGTAAAATATGACCTTCTCTGGGGAAGCACTGTCCAGTAGAAATGTGAGGAACATATATAATTTAAAGTTTTCTAGTAGCCACATTAAAAGCAATAAGTGAAATTAATTTTAATAATGTCATTTATTTAACTCAGTATATCAAAAATATTTATCGTATCGTTTATTGTATGTAATCAATACAAAAATTATTAACAAAATATTTTGTTATATTTTTAGCACGAACTCTTCTCAGTTCAGACTAGCCACATTTCAAGAGCTCAGTAGCTACATGTGGCTAGCAGCTACCATATTTTACAATACAGTCCTGGAGGTCTAAGAGTTTATGATCTAGATTTCTGCTCACATGAACGATGATTGTGTATCTTTAGGAAAAACAGATGAGTGCTTGATCAGCCTGTATTTCTGGTTCTTTAATTTTATGTTGTTACTGACCCCCCGCCCCTTTTTGTTTTTTTTAATGTGGAAGACAGTCTTTAGAAGGGTACAGAGAGGCAAGCTCCTTACAGGTCAAATTTTTTATTGTGCGTAGGGATTAGTTAGCAAGAGGAAGAAAAACATTGGTCTCCCTCATCATTAAGGATGTATGAGGTTCCATTGTTCTTAGCAATTGAAAGAAATCTGTTGGATCTGCTGTTGTTTGGTCCTAATTCTAATTGTTTTGTATGTTCAGGGTCTGCTTTGGCCTGTTCTTTATCAGTTATGCACTACTTGTACTGTTTGACCACATAATTCACTTGGTTAGACAGAAAAAGTAGATTTGATCTCTATAATTAATGAATGACTTTATGCCTGCTGGGACTCCAGCATAGTAACTAAAGCAGAATAAGCAGGATCCTCTCTCTTCCATGAGTTTGCAGTGTTGTTAGAGACTGTTTGGCATTTGCTGTGTTAAATGCCAGCAAATGTAATTAAAACAATTTTGAGAGAAAGGAGATTTCAGGGTGGGCCATTATATAGACTGTGTGTCCCAATCATTTGATTACTGGAAGGACTGAATTTGGTCAAAAGTGTCTTAATATTTGAGTGCCTTTACTCATAGTGTACATTTTCTTTTTTCTTTTCTTTTTTTTTTTTTTTGGCTGCACCTTGCAGCCTGTGGGATCTTAGTTCCCTGACCAGGGATCGAACCTGCTCCCCCTGTGGTGGAACTGCAGAGTCTTAACCACAGGACCACCAGGGAAGTCCCCCATGGAGTACATTTTCTAATTTGCCTCAGTCCCTACCACATTCTGCTCCTGTACACTGAGTCTCTACATCACTAGTTTATATTATTTACCTAGCCCCTGAAAGCAATCAGGTTGTGGCCCCCTGTGATCAGTTCGTTGCCTCAAGGATGGGCTAGGGATAAGGAGATAGCGATCAGTGCCCCAATGACACTGGATATGGGCACTTGCATATTGAAGACACAAATACTTTCACCAAATTTGACCGTTGCATTAAGTATCACTGACAGTCGGATACCTTAATGTTCTAACAATTGTTCCATCGGCCATTGCTCTGGTTTTCTAAGTGTTAACATGCAGTTATTCTAAGTTGAATTCACATGCCTTTGGATTGGGGTCTGTGAATGGTATCCTGACCAAGAAAACAAAGATCAGTACTTAATTTACATGGAATAGCCTAATGCACTCAACTTTGAGCTCTTTACATTTTTGATAGTGTGGACCCAGGGCCTGTTTGTGAGTTCATGGATTTGAATTTGAAGGCCACGTGAAATCTCTGTGTATTGTAGGTCCTCAGTGCACAATTGTGGGATTAAAGAATACTGTGAGTGGTACTATTTTTTTTTGGTGAACAGTTTATATGGTGGCTTTGTTGTGTTTTTGATATACATTATGATTTTGATAATTTCGAAATAAAGTTTGTCTCTTGTTCATTAACTTCATTTTTTGAAATGGTCTTGAAAGCTTTAGCCAAAGAGACAAATAATAATGTTTTTTAGTTGTTGAGTTTTAAATGCTTTGGTTTGTTGGTATGATGAAATATTAATTTAAGGGCTATTTTACTTGTTCTCAGCTGAATGCACAGTCTGCAAGTGGCTAAGCTTCAAGTTTGTTGGGCCAGTGTGGACAGAATTGGAAGCCTTACCTCTTCTCTGGTCTTGTATACTAAATAATTCCACTCCTCTGGTAGTAAAACCTAATTTAGATCTCTTCTGGTAGTAAAAACACAAGACCTTAACTGATGTGAAGTTAGTTATATGACCTATTTATCCCACTTAGTGTAACTTCACTTTGCTGCAGAAATGTTTTTGTTTTTGCTTTTTTTTTTTTTTTTGCCATGCCACGCGGCTTGCAGGATCTCAGTTCCCCCACCAGGGATTGAACCGGCCCTGGCAGTGAAAGCACCGAGTCCTGACTGCTGGATCGCCAGGGAATTCCCAGGAATGTTTGTGTTTGATTGTGGAGTACTGCCTGAAACCCTTCTCGGGATGTTGGGCAGTGCTAATGTATGTACTGTGTTGCCTTTCTTAAAGTGAAAAAATCAGGATTCTGAAACATCTTTAGTTGCAGGAATATCAGATAAGGAATTATGGAACTGTAATACGTATTTTATTGGTACAGTTTTGGAAAACGTAGGTAAACAGAAAACGGTAAAAACACTACTCAGGGTCCCACGAACCCACAGAAATCCTTCATTAAATTTGTTGCTTGTTTTTCAGTTCTGTAAAAAAAAATGCATATGCGGGCTTCCCTGGTGGCGCAGTGGTTGAGAGTCCACCTGCCGATGCAGGGGACATGGGTTTGTGCCCTGGTCTGGGAACATCCCCCATGCCGCGGGGCGGCTGGGCCAGTGAGCCATGGCCGCTGAGCCTGCGCGTCCGGAGCCTGTGCTCCGCAACGGGAGAGGCCACAATAGTGAGAGGCCCACGTACCGCAAAAAAAAAAAAAAAAGAAAGAAAAAAGGCATATGCTTGTGACCCCCCCCCCCCTTTTAAAAAGTTTACACAAAAGTTCACTGACAATCAGAAATACCAAATAAGGAGTAATTTAAAAATTATAGCTACCGAAAATTTAAATTGCCTAGAAAACTCACGGTAACATTTCATATTATCCTTTGGGTAGTTTTTTTTTTTTTTTTTTTTTTTGCAGTATGCGGGCCTCTCACTGTTGTGGCCTCTCCCGTTGCGGAGCACAGGCTCCGGACGCACAGGCTCAGCGGCTGTGGCTCACGGGCCTAGCCGCTCTGCGGCATGTTGTATCTTCCCAGATTGGGGCACGAACCCGTGTCCCCTGAATCGGCAGGCGGACTCTCAACCGCTGCGCCACCAGGGAAACCCCTGGGGTAGATCATTTTTTACACAAAAATAGGAACAGCTTCATACTGTGTTTTCATTTTTATGTGATGTTTAATATCTACAGAAGAATGTGTTCTGTGTATGTAAGTTATGAAGCATAATCAACACTCATGAACATCACCAAATAACTAAATAACTACAGGATTACGAATACTCTTGAAGTTCTCTATATACTCCTTGATCCCTCCTCCTGCCTCTGTCCCCTACCCCTGCAGGGTAACCTCTGTTGTGATTTTGTGTTTACCATTTCTTTGCTTTTTAAAAAAATGAGTTTTACGTTTACTGTGTTTTTATGTTTTACTGTACAACATAATGTTTAGTTTTGCTCTGTTTTTATAAACTTGAGTATTATAAAGATATATATTATCTTTTATAATTTGCTTTTTTCAATAAATATTGTTTCCAAGACTTGTCTGAGTTACTGTACTCATTTCCGCTGCTGTATATTGTTCCATCCTGTGCATATCCCATACTTTATTTATCTGTTCTTCTGTTGATGGATATTTAGGCCTCTAGTTTGGGGCTATTGCAAAGAGTTCTGCTATGAGCATTCTTGTATGTATTCCTGGTGTTCGTGTTTATGAGTTTTCCTAGGGTTTATACCTAGGGCTAGAATTTATCAGTCTCTTTTATGGCGAGTGCTCTTGTGTCATAAGAAATCCTTTTCTGGCCTGAGGTCTTAAAGATATTCGCCTATATTTTTCTGTAAGTAGGAATGGGTTAGGGTTAATGCTTTGCCTTTCACAAACTTAGAATTTAGTCTAAATTGAGATGGCTTTAGATAAGCCTAAATTAAGATGTCTAGAATAAAGTTTAATTTGTCTGTGGGTGAGTTAGGAATCTGGTTGTCCCAGCACCATTTACTGAATAGTCCCATCTTTCCCTAATGATCTTTAATGTCACTTCTTAGACTCTTTCTGGGCAGGTGTGTGTGTGTGTGTGTGTGTATGTAAGTGTAAGGTTAAATGGTAAATAGTATTTTGTTATCTGCTTAATATATCATGAACATCTTTTCATACCATTAATATTTTATAGATTGGTTTTTAGTGTATACAGAGTAGACCACTATACTCAACCCCTCTTTATTGTGTTCATTCCTGATCCTACAGCCTCCCTCTACAAGAAAATTTATAACATGTGTTTTCTCTCCATTCTTCTAGAAATATATGCATATAGGCACATGTATGTGTATAACCCTGTTTTTTTTATTATTGTAAAATATACAAAACAGTTTTTCATTTTAACCATTTTTAAAAATAAATTTATTTTATTTATTTTATTTTTGGCTGCATTGGGTCTTTGTTGCTGTGTGCGGGCTTTCTTTAGTTGCAGCGAGTGGGGGCTGCTCTTCGTTGTGGTGCGCAGGCTTCTCATTGCGGTGGCTTCTCCTGTTGCGGAGCACGGTCTCTAGCGTGTGGGCTTCAGTAGTTGTGGCTCACGGGCTCTAGAGCACAGGCTCAGTAGTTGTGGCGCACAGGCTTAGTTGCTCCTCAGCATGTGGGATCTTCCCGGACCAGGGCTTGAACCCGTGTCTCCTGCATTGGCAGGTGGGTTCTTAACCACTGAGCCACCAGGGAAGCCCAGTTTTAACCATTTTTAAGTATAATTTCATTGACATTAAATACATTCACATTGTTGTACAACCATCACCACCATCCATCTCCAGAACTTTTTCATGTTCCAAAACTGGAACTCCATATCCGTTAAACACTATTTCCTCCATTCTTCTCTCCCCGTTCCCTGGCAACCACCATTCTACTTTCTGTCTCAATGAATTTGAGTACTCGAGGTAACTCACATAAATGGAGTCATATAATATTTGTCCTTTTGTAACTGGCTTATTTCACTTAGCATAATGTCTTCAGGATTCATCCATGTTGTAGCGTGTGTCAGAATTCCCTTCCTTTTTAAGGCTGAATAATATTCAGTTGTATGGATATACCACATTTTGTTTATCCATTTATCCATCGATGGCCATGGATTGCTTACATCTTTTGGCTATAGTGAGTAATGCTGCTATGAACATGGCTGTACAAATATCTCTTAAAGACTTTGCTTTCAAATTTTTTGGATGCATACTCAAGTGGGATTGCTAGGTCGTATGGTAATTCTCTGTTTAATTTTTTGAGAAGTTATACCATTTTTCATAGTACCATTTTACAGTCCCACCAGCAATGCACAAAGGTTCCAGTTTCTCCATATATTCTCTAACAGTTGTTATTTTCTGGTTTTTTGTTTGTTTGGTTGGTTTTTTAAAAAGAATAGCTGTCCAGATGGGTGTGAAGTGGTATCTACTGTGGTTTTGATTTGCATTTTCTTGATGACTATTGATGTTGAGCATCTTTTTATGTACTTATTTGGCTATTTGTATATATTTGGAGAAGTGTGTATTCAAGTTCTTTGCCCATTTTTTATTCAGGTTGTTTAGTTTTGTTGTTGAGTTGTGGGAGTTCTTTACATATTCTGGATATCAATCCCTTCTCAGTTGTATGATTTGCAAATATTTTTCCCATTCCATAGATTGCCTTTTCATTCTGTTAATAGTATCCATTGGTGCACAAAAGTTTTGAATTTTGATGAGGTCTCAATTTATTTTTCCTTTTGTTTCCTGTGCTTTTGGTATCATATCTAAGAAATCTTGCTAAATCCAAAGCCATGAAGCTTTTTCATATGTTTTCTTCTAAGAGTTTTATTGTTTTGGCTTTTTACACTTAAAACTTTGATCTGTTTTGAGTCCATTTTTGTAGATGGTAGTAAGTGTTCAACTTCATTCTTTTGTGTAATGCCTTTTTAACAGAATGATAGCATACTATACACTATGATGCTGTGTCTTGTTTTTTTCACTTAATAGTGTATCTCAGCCCCACTAACTTGTTTCCTTTTGTTCTCTACTCTAGTATTCAGTTGAAAGGTGTGAGTCAATACATAGGAGAGCTTTTGAGTATGACTTTAATAGTTAAATTAAAAGAAAATCAAATAGGAATGTTAAGCCCAGGAATGACCACTGAAAGGAAAAGACAAAAGTAAGGAGAGAGGGAGTGTATGGGAATAAGTATCATCAACTTTTGTTCTCAGGAGGACAAATTGCAGTATTGTTGAAAATTTATCAGGTACATTTGTTAACACGCTGTGTGTATAACCTACCCTTAAGTCAAGTCCTCTGAAGTTTATGTATTGTTTCCCCCATTTTACAGTTGAAAAAACTGATTACTCAAGATTATATAGTTACTGGGTGGCAGAGCTAGAATTTGAACACAAGTATTTTTAACTCCAAAGCCAGGGCTCTTTGCCATTAGTGGTTCTCTGAGAATAAAGGGAACCTTTAATCAAGTAAGCTTGAGAAAGGCTGCTTGTTAAATCCCTCTTTTGGAAATTCATAGTTTGAATTAGCATATTATGAGCTCTGGTAAGTTGGACAATAAAAAAGAAACCTGTTTAATTTTATTTTAAATGTTAAAAGACACTTGCTCAAGGGAGGAGTTTGCTTGGCATCTTAACAGTACCTGGAACAGCTCTCCCTTAACACTGTTTTGGGAAGTGCCACTCACAGTTGTGTTCTCTTGTATCAAATCTCAAAGGCTAAGGACAGGAAATTAAATCCTAACTTGGTGAAAATGAACAGCCTATAGAATTACCAAACACAGACCAGGTTTATAGCTTTTTGGAGAGTGAGGGTCAGCTTATACCCCATAGTCTACTGTGAGGTAACTCAGAAGGACAGGTGCTCTTCCAGAGGTGAATTGCATGTGACTACAACTTCCCTTGTCCACATGACGAGTATTAAGTTCTAGCTTTATTTCAGTGTGTATGGTATGATAAAACTATAATACAACAAAAGGATCTAAGACATTCATTTAGAGATATTTAAGAAAAAATAACATTTGACCTGCAGTACTTCTTACACATGAGCTTTGTGTTAAAGATTCTGTCTTGGTCATGAATTGTTCATTTTAGCTGTACCACAGGTAGCATAAGCTATGATTTAGGAAATGAAAGATTGTGTCTATTATGAGGGTAACATTTAAACACTGGACAGAAACTAGTGTTAGATATGGTCAGCAAATGAATGAATCAGCCATCTATTTGCATTTATTTTGTAAGAGAAAGTCATTTATCAGTTTGAGACCCAACCCCTCGATTAGGCATTGCTTTTAGTATTCCAAAGGGCTAATCCTATTTTTTTTCACCGATTGCTCTTTGATTTTTTTTCCCATTTATTTTTCCAAGTTCTCAAGTTGTGTAAAGTATCTTGTTAATGTTTGTTTTTTTTGTTTTTTGTGTTTTTTTGCCTGACCATGCTTGTGGATCTTAGTTCCCCGGCCAGGGATTGAACCTGGGCCTTCGGCAGTGAGAGTGTGGAGTCCTAACCACTAGACTGCCAGGGAATTCCCTTGTTAGTGTTTTTATTTTTATTTATTTATTTAATTTTTTAAAGAATATTTATTTATTTTGGCTGCACCGGGTCCTAACTGTAGCATGCGGGCTTCCTGGTTTCAGCAAGCGGACTTCTCAGCTTTGGCACGTGGACCTCTCACTTGCAGCATGCGGACTCCTAGATGCAGCATGCGAGATCTGACCAGGGACTGAACCTGGGTCCCTCGTTTTGGGAGCACAGAGTCTCACCCGCTGGACCACCAGGGAAGTCCCTCGTTAGTGTTTTTAATTGGGAGTACATTACATCTGTTTTCTAAGTTTTGTGTATGTATTTATTGAAGTATAGTTGAGTTACAATGTTTCAGGTGTACAGCAAAGTGATTCAGTTATACATATATGTATTTTTTCAGATTCTTTTCCATTATAGGTTATTACAAGATACTGAATTTAGTTCCTTGTGCTGTCGTAGATCCTTGTTGTTTATCTATTTTATATACAGTAGTTTGTATCTGTTAATCCCAAATTCCTAATTTATTGCTCCCCCACACAACTGTTTTTTAACTTGTGCAGAATTGTCTCTTTCATGATGTTATGGTATGTTTCTTCTCTGCAACTAACCAAGTTTTTCTCCCGTTAAAGTTTATATTCACTACACTAATTACCAAGTATTTTATACTTTTTGTTGCTGTTTTAATGGAGATATTTCCCCATTCTTTTTCTAGGTGGTTATTACTGGTGTATAGAAATAACATTGATTTTTGCAGATTTGCTTTATATCCAACAACTATGGTGGACAAATTATTCTAATGGTTCTTTGCTTAAATTTTATATAGAATCAAGTAGTGATATATATTTTTCAGTAATTTTTGTAATTCTCTTGTTTTATCTGTCCCTTCAAAAAAAATTACTCTGGAGTAAAGAATCTGTAATATACTATTATAACTAATTGAATCAGGTGTCCCTTGGTCTTTTAAGTGGAAGACCCCTAATGTTTAACCATCATATTTGTAATGTGGATTGTTTTAATTATATTTAAAAAGTTTTTTATTGCTTTTTATAAAAAAGGAGAGGAGGGCTTCCCTGGTGGTGCAGTGGTTGAGAATCTGCCTGCCAATGCAGCGGACATGGGTTCGAGCCCTGGTCTGGGAAGATCCCACGTGCCACGGAGCCACTAGGCCCGTGAGCCACAACTACTGAGCCTGCGCGTCTGGAGTTTGTGCGCCGCGACAAGCGAGACCGCGACAGTGAGAAGCCCGCGCACCGCAATGAAGAGTGGCCCCCGCTCGCCGCAACTAGAGAAAGCCCACGCACAGAAACGAAGACCCAACACAGCCATAAATAAATAAATAAACAAACAAACAAATAAATAATTTTAAAAGGGAGAGGAGCCAATAAAAATTATGAATCACTTTTTTTTTTTTTTTTTTTTTTTTTTTTGTGGTACGCGGGCCTCTCACTGTTGTGGCCTCTCCCGTTGCGGAGCACAGGCTCCGGACGCACAGGCTCAGCGGCCATGGCTTATGGGCCTAGCCGCTCCACGGCATGTGGGATCTTCCCGGACCGGGGCACGAACCCGTGTCCCCTGCATCGGCAGGCGGACTCTCAACCACTGCACCACCAGGGAAGCCCTGAATCACTTTTTTTAAAAGTGTGGGATTCATTGAATTTTATAAAAGTTAGTCTTTTTTTAAAATTAATTTATTTATTTATGGCTGCGTTGGGTCTTCGTTGCTGCACGTGGGCTTTCTCTAGTTGTGGCGAGCGGGGGCTACTCTTCGTTGCGGTGCACGGGCTTCTCATTGCGGTGGCTTCTCATTGCGGAGCAGGGACTCTAGGCACACAGATTTCAGTAGTTGTGGCTCGCAGGCTCTAGAGCGCAGGCTCAGTAGTTATGGGTCACGGGCTTAGTTGCTCTGCGGCATGTGGGATCTTCCCGGACCAGGTATTGAACCTGTGTCCCCTGCATTGGCAGGCGGATTCTTAACCACTGCGCCCCCAGGGAAGTCCCTAAAAGTTAGAATCTTGCTGTCATGACATTCTTTTTTTTTTCAATAAATTTATTTATTTATTTTTGGCTGCGACAGGTCTTCGTTGCTGCCACGTGGGCTTTCTCTAGTTGCGGTGCGTGGGCTTCTCATTGTGGTGGCTTCTCTTGTTGCAGAGCACGGGCTCTAGGTGCATGGGCTTCAGTAGTTGTGGCATGCGGGCTCAGTAGTTGTGGCTCACAGGCTCTACAGCGCAGTCTCAGTAGTTGTGGCACATGGGCTCAGTTGCTCCATGGCATGTGGTATCACCCCAGACCAGGGATTGAAGCCGTGTCCCCTGCATTGGCAGGCGGATTCTTATCCACTTCTTATCTTCTTCCACCAGGGAAGTCCTGTCATGACATTTTGCATGAATCTTTTGCTTGTATGATATCAATAGTTATACTTATTTAAAACCCTTGCATTCTTAGAACAAAACCTGTTTAGTAGTATTTAATAAATCTCTTGAGGTATTGCTTTAACTGTTTGAGTTTTATTTAAGATTTCCACATCATTATTTGTAAACAAGATTGTCGTATAGTTTTCTTTTTTCATTTTATCTTATCAATTTAAGGACGTGTTTCCTCCACAGCACTTGGAGGTGAATATACCTGCCACATTTTTTTTTTTTTTTTTTTTTTTTTTTTTTTTTGCGGTACGTGGGCCTCTCACTGTTGTGGCTTCTCCCATTGTGGAGCACAGACACTGGATGCGCAGGCTCAGCGGCCATGGCTCACGGGCCCAGCCGCTCCGCGGCATGTGGGATCTTCCCGGACCGGGTCACGAACCCATATCCCCTGCGTCGGCAGGCAGACTCTCAACCACTGTGCCACCAGGGAAGCCCTACCTGCCACATTTTTGTTAGAAATCTTTAAATTTTCGTGTAATGCTGTTGGGTTTTAGTGCTCTCGTGGAGGTAAAGAAGGGATGATTGTGTAATTTTTTGTTATATTGGTAAGCGTCTTCTGTTACGGATTTGTTTCATGTTTTCTTGTTTCAGTTTTGGTATTTAACATTTTACTAGCATACTACTCATTGAACTCAAGTTTTAAAATTTATTAGCATGTAAATGTGTATGGTATTCTCCAGTAATTCTGAGCTCTTTTACTTTGGCTCTTATGATTTCTTTCCCACTTCCAGCTTTGAGATTTTTCTTTTCCCATTTAATTTTTAAAATTTTAATCAACTTTCTGAGGTATATTTGCCTCAATAAAATTCATTCATTTTAAAGTAATAATTTGTGAGCTTTGGACAAATACATGCTATTATTGTGAGACTACAATCCCAGTCAAGAATAGGACATTTCTTTCCATCACTCCAAACAATTCCCTTGTGCCCCTTTACAGTTAATTTTCTCCTCTCACTCCTAGGCCCTTAGCAACCACTGATTGCATTTTGTCTCTCTCTATATATATATATAATTTTGCTTTCTCTAGTGTTTCATATAACTGGAGTCATACAGCAATAGTCTTTTGATTCTGGCTTCTTTCACTTAGGATAATTTTTTTTTTTTTTTTGGCGGTACGCAGGCCTCTCACTGCTGTGGCCTCTCCCATTGCGGAGCACAGGCTCCGGATGCGCAGGCTCAGCGGCCATGGCTCACGGGCCTAGCCGCTCCGCGGCATGTGGGATCTTCCCAGACCGGGGCACGAACCCATGTTCCCTGCATTAGCAGGCGGACTCTCAACCACTGCACCACCAGGGAAGCCCAGGATAATGTTTTTGAAATCATGTATTTTGTTGGGTGTATCAGAAGTTGTTTTTTTTTGTTTTTTTTTTTTCCCCTGCCTCAAGGCTTGCAGGATCTTAGTTCCCCTACCAGGGGTTGAACCCAGGCCCTTACTGAAAGCACTGAGTCCTAACCACTGGACCTCCAGGAAATTCCCTGGAAGTTTGTTCTTAATTGCTGTGTGGATATATCACAATTTGTTTACCATTCACCAGTTAGTTGATGGATGCTGTTTTTTTATTTTTATTTTTGGCTATTATAAATAAAGCTGCTATGAATATTCAAATACAAGTCTTTCTCTGGACACATGATTTTATTTCTCTTGCATAAAACCTGAGAGTGGGGGGCTTCCCTGGTGGCACAGTGGTTGAAAGTCTGCCTGCCAATGCACGGGACATGGGTTCGTGCCCTGGTCCGGGAAGATCCCACACGCCGCAGAGTGGCTAAGCCCGTGAGCCATGGCTGCTGAGCCTGCGCGTCTGGAGCCTGTGCTTCACAGCAGGAGAGGCCACAACAGTGAGAGGCCCATGTACCGCAAAAAAAAAAAAAAAAAAAAAAACCCTGAGAGTGGGAATATTGGGTCATATTGTAAGTATGTGTTGAATTTTTTTTGTGTGTGTGTGGTATGCGGGCCTCTCACTGTTGTGGCCTCTCCCATTGCAGAGCACAGGCTCCGGACACACAGGCTCAGCGGCCATGGCTCACGGGCCCAGCCGCTCCGCTGCATGTGGGATCTTCCCAGACCGGGGTACAAACCCGCGTCCCCTGCATCGGCAGGCGGACTCTCAACCACTGCGCCACCAGGGAAGCCCTATATGTTGAATTTTTAAAGAAACTGTCAAACTGTTCTTCAAAGCCTGTAGCATTTTGCATTCCCACCTGCAATGTGTAAGTTCCAGTTGCTCCATTCTCATAGTGGAGAGTTTTAGTTGCTTCATTTTCTAGCCATTCTAGTGGTGTGTAATGGCATCTCATTGTTGGTTTAAATTTGTATTTCCATGGTGACTGATTATATTGAGCAGCTTTACGTGTGTTGAAATGCTATATAAATATCTGTTAGGTCAAGTTGATTGACAGTGTTCAGATCCTTGCTGATTTTTTAAAGTTCTATCAATTACTGAGAAAGGTGCGTTGAAGTTTCCAGCTTTGCCTGTTTCTCCTTTCAGTTCTGTGAGTACTGAACCCCTTATTAGGTATATACATATTTAGGATTATGTCCTTTTGATGAATCGACCCCTCCTTCATTATGTAATATCTCTCCTAATATTCCTTGTTCCAAAGTCTGCTTTTGTTGTAGAGATATAGTATAGTCTCCTTTTATCTGTTCCAAGATTCCGAGTGGATGCCTGAAACCATGGTAGTACCAAAACCTGTATATACTTTTTTTTTAAATGCTTTTTCCTATACGTACATACCCATGATAAAGTTTATAAATTAGGCACCGTAAGAGATTAACAACTAATAATTAGAACAATTATATTGTAATAAAAGTTATGTGAATGTGGTCCCTCTCTCAAAATACTTTATTGTACAAATTTAATGTTTTTTCCACCTTAGCTAAGCACTTATCACTCCCTGTAGCTGTAACTTTTGCAGTTTGAGGTGTGACGTCAAAATGAGCATGAATTTCTTTTTCTTTCTGTACAATTTCAAAAATTCATTCGTACTGTGTAGATCTTAGCAACCTCAGCATATGATTGTTTTTCTTATGAAGTTGAAAACTTTCACTTTTTCACTTAAAGGAAACAGTTTGCAGCTTGTCTTTGACATGTCCGAATTGCCAACATCACTACTCCTGTGCTTTGGAGCTATTATTAAGTAAAATAAGGGTTACTTAAATACAAGCACTGTGATACCTCAACAGAGCTAGATGGCTGGCTAGTAAGTGACTAACAGGTGGATACTAGAGCACACCTCTTTTTAATAGTCTGTGTGATGTAGTGGGAAGTTATAAGGCGCTTATAACTTCTTATAAGTACCTTAAATTATAAGGCACTTACTTCTGCAAGTTGAAGTTCCGTGGTGGTTTTAACATGGAGGATTGTTTGAGTTGCACGCTGACCTAGCAACATTTTTCATGGGATACCATTTTTACTTGAGAGAATAATTGACAGAAAAACTGTGGTTATTCAGATTTGAATATTTGGCAACATTTTCTCAAAAATGAAGGAGCTGGTAGTATTTGTTGCCAATGATAAAATTTGAGTTTGACAAATTACCACTATTTAAAGACTTCTCTGGGGCTTCCCTGGTGGCGCAGTGGTTGAGAGTCCGCCTGCCGATGCAGGGGATGCGGGTTCGTGCCCCGGTGTGGGAAGATCCCACATGCCGTGGAGCGGCTGGGCCCGTGAGCCATGGCCGCTGAGCCTGTGCGTCCGGAACCTGTACTCCGCAACGGGAGAGGCCACAGCAGTGAGAGGCCCGTGTACCGCAAACAAAACAAAACAAAACAACAACAAAAAAAGACTTCTCTGATGAGATCAGTAGTGATGTTAAATATGGATTTTTGGTATTGAATAATGAAGTGTATCAATGTTTTAGGAGTCACACAACACTAGTGAACTATTTGCTGAGTAAAGATTCGTGCAAAGTGCAAAATAGACTGATGGTTTTTAATGTAACAGAGAACAAAAAGTTCATTGGTAGGGTTTCAGATTCCACACTGCATGTAACCTTTAAGAAACTACCCTGTTGAGTTTAAAAAATTTTTTTAAATTATTTTAATATTTATTTATTTTTGGCTGTTTTGGGTCTTCGTTGCTACGCGAGGGCTTTCTCTAGTTGCAGCAGCGGGGGCTACCCTTCATTGCGGTGCGCGGACTTATTGCGGTGGCTTCTCTTGTTGCAGAGCACGGGCTGTAGGCATGTGGGCTTCAGTGGTTGCAGCATGTGGGCTCAGTAGTTGTGGCTTGCGGGCTCCAGAGCGCAGACTCAGTAGTTGTGGCACACTGGCTTAGTTGCTCCGCGGCATGTGGGATCTTCCCGGACCAGGGCTTGAACCCGTGTCCCCTGCATTGGCAGGTGGATTCCTAACGACTGCGCCACCAGGGAAGTCCCCATCTGTTGAGTTTTGTTGCAGTATTAAAGAAGAATATCAGTTATCCGAAAGGCTATTAAAAGACTCCCCTTTCAGGGCTTCCCTGGTGGCGCAGTGGTTGAGAGTCCGCCTGCCAATGCAGGGGACACGGGTTCGTGCCCTGGTGCGGCTTACTTGCCCCGCGGCACATGGGATCTTAGTTCCCTGACCAGGGATCAAACCCACGTTCCCTGCATTGTAAGGCGGATTCTTTACCACTGGATCACCAGGGAAGTCCCAGTACTCCCCTTTTAAACTACAGATTTGGGTGAGGCTGGATCTTCTTCATATACTTCACCCAAAACAAATGATCACGTCAGATTAAATGCAGAAGTAGATATGAGAATGCACTTGACTTCTGTTAAAGTAGGCATTAAAGATATTTGCGAAAATGTAAAACAGTGCCATTCTATTTTTTGTTTGTCTTGGAAAAGTTATGTTTCATTAAAACATGTGATTTATGTAATATGTAATACTTTTTATTGTTTCAAAATAAATATTTTTAACGTTCACAGTTTTAATTCTGACATAAATATCAATAGATATAATGTACATAAACAAAAGTTTGAGAACAGCTAGCTACATTAGACATTATGGACATTATTTTACAGTAGTACTGATTGCATTAAACTTATTGTTGATTAAATTATTGTTGTTTTTGAGTCTTAGTCCCTTCAAGTACGTTGCCCAAAATTCTAGAATTGAAACCATGAGGAAAACATGAAAATGTTGAAAGCTACCACCCAAAGCTGTGGTCTCAATCCTTTGAGAGTTATCTCTTACCTCTAACTCTCTTGTAGCCCTCTTGTTCTTCTTTGGTATCTTGGAACTCTTGGGTATCAGGGATCCGGGTCATATTTTGAAGGGTACTTTCTGCTCTTCCCTCCTTTTCTGCCACATCAATTACCTGTGTTACTCCTGTAGTATAGTTACTGGCTTACAGTTTACAGTTGAGAGATTGTTCTTCAGAGATATTTTAGGTATCTCTTAAGTTTCCTAATTTTATTTAAGATGGTTGGAAGTCTGCTGCTGGTGGGATTTTGTTCTTTACATATATTGAGGAAATCAGGGTCTGGTGGGAAACTGAATAATAGGGGTTAGGAAATCTGGATTGTGGTCTTGAATCTGCTTTTAACCAGCTATAAAATTTTTGTTCCTTTAGCTTCCTCATCTGTGAAAGGCAGGTAGCAATTACTCACCCTTACTCACACTTTACTCATTCAACAAATGGTTGGGTGGTTGGTTGGTTGGTTGATTTTATGTGCTTGTTAGAAGAGATGGAAAGAAGAATCCTGCTCTCAAGTAACTTAGGGTCTAGTAGGAAAAGTAGTGTCATTTTTGCTTTGCATTTTGGGTATTTATGGATGTATCTTACTTTAATCACTAGAATATAACTTTTTTGAAGGCAAAATCTTATTTTTATACCCTTAATAATGCATACCACCAGCAGAGCTTTGCAACTCTTAGGCACAAAAACTATTTCAAAACACAAATAATGAGGGACAGAACTAATCTGTTAGGAGATTGGATTGTTTTATATGTTATGATTTCAAGGATGTGATTTTTTTTTAAATCAACCAGAGATTTGATTATATAAGTGTAATGTCAGACAGTGTTCTCCTCTGCCAGTTAAACTAGGATTCAGTCCTTTGCTAAGAAGTATATAAACAAAGACATCTTACCTGTGTAGTATCATCATAGGACACTGTAGTTTATTATAACAAAGCAAGAATCCACCACAGCCTGTTTAACATATGACTAGAAACATGGCTGATGGCATTGCTAAATGAGATCTAGACCACATTGATAGCAGTCTCTTCAGGATTGGTTTCCAAAAATCTTACTCTTTTCCTTTTACTTTATTCAGAACCCTTTCCAAGGTTCTGTCCTTTTGGAACATTCTGTGCTATGCCTCCTTTCTTATTCTGTTTTTCTTGAATGTTACAGTATGGGAATCAGCAAACTGTGACCTGCAAGCCAAATCTGAGCCACCGTCTGTTTTTGTAAATAAAGTTTTCTTGTAACACAGCCATACCCATTTTGTTTACATGTCATCTGTGGCTTCTTTCATGCTGTAATGGCAGAGTTGAGTAGTTGCAGCAGAGACTGTATGGCTTGTAACGCCTAAAATATTTACTATCTGGCCCTTTACATAAAAAGTTTGCTGGCTTCTGCTTCTCAAATTATTTCTGGTAATGTACCAGTTCCTCCTTCTTCCCTCCTCCCAGTTTGTCACAAACAGATTTTTTTGTTAAAATACACTAAAAATAAATTACCAGATTAAAAAACCTTACAAAACGCATGCCCCAAATTTTCATTATCAGGGTCAACAGGCATAAAATTACCAAATTGCTGTAAAGGTTTTGAAACATTTATTGTTTTTCTTTTTTCTTTTTTGTTACTTACCTTGAAGTGGATCGGTTACCAATGGTTCGTGGACCAACACCAGGGCTGAACCACCCTTTGAATAGTCCTGTTTTAGTAGTCAATGTATTACTAGAAAACTTTGACATTTATACAATTTATTCACCCCTTTCATGCAAGTATTTTTGTAGACCAGGTATATTATACGTTGTATACACTTGTGGTTAAGTATGATGAAGGTATATCATGAAAGTGATGTGACTCTTCCCGTGGTGAGCCAGATCCTTCCTAGGTCATTTGATGTATACTTTTATCACCTCAGTGATTGAGAGGACTTTTGGACTCTATATGTTTTTCTATTGTGTTGAAACTTAACATAGCTTCCTTATTAATAGGGACAATATGATGACTGTAGGCATAAGTGTTCAAAAAATTCTTTTAAATCAGTGGTTCTTAAAGAATTTCTGTTTCAGGTACTGTTGGTGGGTTTTTGGTTTTTTTTAAGAATTTAGTAGAGGGGCTTCCCTGGTGGCGCAGTGGTTGAGAGTTCGCCTGCCGATGCAGGGGACACAGGTTTGTGCCCCGGTCCGAGAAGATCCCACATGCCGTGGAGCGGCTGGGCCCGTGAGCCATGGCCGCTGAGCCTGCACGTCCGGAGCCTGTGCTCTGCAACTGGAGAGGCCACAACAGTGAGAGGCCCGCGTACCGCCAAAAAAAAAAAAAAAAAAAAAGAATTTAGTAGGTTCTTTTTTTTTTTTTTTTTTTTTTTTTTTTTTTTTTTTTCTCGGTATGCGGGCCTCTCACTGTTGTGGCCTCTCCCGCTGCGGAGCACAGGCTCCGGACGCGCAGGCCCAGCGGCCATGGCTCACGGGCCCAGCCGCTCCGCGGCATATGGGATCCTCCCAGACCGGGGCACGAACCCGTATCCCCTGCATCGGCAGGCGGACTCTCAACCACTGCGCCACCAGGGAGGCCCTTTTTTTTTAATTTAAAAAAAAAATATTTATTTATTTTTGGCTGAGTTGGGTCTTTGTTGCTGTGCGTGGGCTTTCTCTAGTTGCAGTGAATTGGGCTTTCTCTTCCTTGCGGTGCACGGGCTTCTCATTGCAGTGGCTTCTCTGTTGTGGAGCATGGGCTCTAGGCACGTGGGCTTCAGTAGTTGTGGCATGTGGGCTCAGTAGTTGTGGCTCACAGGCTCTAGAGCACAGGTTCAGTAGTTGTGGCGCACGGGCTTAGCTGCTCCACGGCATGTGGGATCTTCCCAGACCAGGCTCGAACCCGTGTCCCCTGAATTGGCAGGCCGATTCTTAACCACTGTGCCACCAGGGAAGCCCCTGTTTTGTTTTTCTTGTTTTTTTTTTTTTTTTTTTTTTGGTGGGAGGGCAAAGTAAACTACGTACACACACACAGTATTATATATAGTATGTATACTATACTACCACAATTTTAACCTCAGTTACTGCTTGATAAAAGCATTTAGATTCGGCAGTCTTTATCTTATTTAGGTGACGTGTTAGCACTTATCTTTATATTTTGCTTGTAGCGCGCTATAAATTTATACATAAAATCTCCCCATTGGAAAGTTGTTTTACTGTGTCTCTGAGAAACATGATGAGACAGAATAAAAAATGAAAATATAACTGTACTGTAAGGATCCTAAATACAGTTAATAAATAAGGGGAACACTAATAGATTCTAAAAAGAAACTGGCTCTTAAGAAGTTAAACAAATTTACCATATGACCCTACAGTTTCACTCCTACTAGTTTGACTGCCTGTAAGTTCTTGGCTCACGTTTGGTTTCCTCTGTTGTCTTCTGCCATGTAGCATTGCTGTCAAAGACTAATGATAGCCTGATAGTCTTAACATTACAAGTGACTTGGACTTTTTGCCAGGATGCCAGGACTTCTGCTTTTTAAAAGATCCAGTAATTATACTAGAATGTTTCTCAGAGTTGGTCATTAGGGATTGATTGATTCAATATAGAATTTTTTTTGTGAAATTTTTCTTAAATTGTAATTATTTAGTATTTCTTACGTCGCATTGCTTTGATTTTTTTTTCCCCTTTTGGGGCATTATTGGCATTATTATGTCATTTTCTTAAATTTTTAAAGCTGATTTTGAAATATAAAATTATATTCATCTGTTTTAAAGTATTGTTTTTCTAGTATGCTTTCATTGTTTTTAGGAATGCTGTCTGTACCCCCGTCCCCTTTTTTTTGGTTTTTTGTTTTCCTTATAATGACTTTTAGGTGTAACCACACTGCTTTCCCGTGCTCATTTTAAAGTTAGATTAATTTTTCTAAACTATTAGAAAAAAGAGGTGAGTCGTGAAAGTTTTTCTAGCTTCATGGTTCTAGAGCTCCCTCTTCTGAGTTTTTTTGTGGGAACCTTGTACTTTCATACATTTCCTGGCCCTTTCTCCTCCCAGTTCCATATCTGGGCTGCCTTCTTGCTTTACCGCTCTTGTCTCTATTCTGCTTATTAATTTGGATTCTGTTCCCAGTAGTTTTTCCTCAGCACAAGACTTTGTTCTGAAAGGAGCTTCAGATGGTTAACTTTGAGTTTATAGGGCCCAGATTACTTCATCCCCTTCAGACTGCCAGTCTCCTTGTGCTCACGCATAAGTTGAAATATGCAAAACTCCTTTCCTTTTCAACTGCTGTTCTCAGTTTGGCCCAGTGCACTTTCCAGTGAGTATCTGTTGTCTCTTTAGGGTTTTCCTAAGTTCAGGTTCATCAAATACCCTGTTGCTTCCCTCTGTTTTTTCTCATGCAGATGGTAGTTCCACATGAGTCTTTAGCAGTCAGTAGTTTGTCCCCACCAGTTGTATTCTGGGTTTCATGAGAATACCTTATCACTTAGCATTGTTGTAAATGCAGGCTTTCAGTTTTGCTATCCAGATTGCTCCATGTGATTTTTATGGGAGAATTCAGGAGGATGCAAAAACAACTGTGCCCTGGCTGCTGCCATCATTCTAGAATCCTGTCCCATAATTAAATTTCTTTAATTTTTTTTTTAAGCAGAAAAGTGGCAAAAATTGAGGACAGTAGTGTTTGGGTTTTGTTTTTTAACTTCAAATGTGCATGTAGTCTGTTTAACACAATATGGTGGAAAAGCTCTGGTGTGATACACTTACTTGATCCATTAGGGGTACCAAACAGATTTCAGTTATTTCACTTTGGAAACATGATTTAGTCTGTGTTTACATGATTAGTAAAATTCATAATGTGTTATTGGACTATTATTTGGTTTGAGAACAGTTAGAATTTAAATAATGCACGTTTTGTAATTGTTTAAAACGGTAGAGAGGGAGTTGAATGGAGGAGAAAGTAAATTAGAAAATTTTTCTGTTTGTACCTACAGCTTTTTTTTAAAAAATTAATTTATTTTTATTTATTTTTGGCTGCTTTGGGTCTTCGTAGCTGCGGTCTTTCTCTAGTTGCGGCGAGTCGGGGCTACTATTTGTTTTGGTGCGCAGGCTTCTCACTGCGGTGTCTTCTTTTGTTGCAGAGCATGTGCTCTAGGCATGCAGGCTTCAGTAGTTGTGGCACGCAGGCTCAGTAGTTGTGGCTCGCGGGCTCTGGAGTGCAGGCTCAGTAGTTGTGGTGCATGGGCTTAGCTGCTCCACGGCGTGTGGGATCTTCCCAGCCCAGGGCTCAAACACGTGTCCCCTGCATTGTCAGGCAGATTCTTAACCACTGCGCCACCAGGGAAACCTTGTACCTACATCTTAATAGTGATAACTTTAAATGAGTCCTTGGATGGTAGTGTACAGGTGGTTAGTTTACTGTTAACCATATTTACTTATGTTCCTTAGTAGTCTGGCCTTAATATTTGCTAACAAATGATCTTTAGCAAAGTACTTATGATCCATTATTTAGGATATATTTGTTCTAGAATTACTCTTTTTGGAATTGACATCAGTATCTAATCTTTAAATACCTAGGTTTATTTCACTACTGCTCCAAGGAGGACAGTTTACTTCATCTACTTTTACTTTGTGTCTCTTGTGAATTAGTATATCTTCAGCTATGGTTAACCAAAAAAATCCTGATTTGGCTGACTTAAACAGTAAGAATTTGTTTAATTCTTATGGACAGGAATTTTTATCTGTTAGGCTCATTGCTGTATCTCTAGTCAGTGCTTAGGAAATATCTGAATAAATGGAAATATCTAAAATATCTTAAATAAATAGATTAAAATGTTATTTCTTCAACAGTGGTCGGGCAGCTAGCTCATTGATAGTTTCAAGGGGTCGTGTTCTTTGCATTCTTCTGTTCTGCTCTCTTCAGCGTATTTGTCTCATCTGTAGGTTTGCTGCGCTACTATTTGCAAGATGGCTGCAGCATTTCCTAGACATTACATCTCAAGACCACATCCAGAGGCAGAAAAAAGAAACTTCTCTGCCTTGTGGTGTGTCCTTTTTTTTTTTTTTTCCTGGTACAAGAGAAGCCTTTTCCCCATATCTCATTGGTCAGAATTGCATCAAACGCCTAAGCCAGATCACTGCCAAGGGGACTGGAATCCCCAGGATTTTCTTAAATCTGTGCTGTCCAATAAGGTAGCCACTAGCTGCACATGGCTATTTAAATTTAAATTCATTGAAATAAAATTACAGGGGCTTCCCTGGTGGCGCAGTGGTTGAGAGTCCGCCTGCCGATGTGGGGGACACGGGTTCGTGCCCCGGTCCGGGAAGATCCCACATGCCGCAGAGCAGCTGGGCCCGTGAGCCATGGCCCCTGAGCCTGTGCGTCCGGAGCCTGTGCTTCACAACGGGACAGCCCACAACAGTGAGAGGCCTGCGTACTGCAAAAAAAAATAAATAAATAAAACAAAATTACAGTTTCAGGTCCTCAGTCGCACTCACCACTTTTCAAGTGCTGACTTGTTGGACAGTGCAGATATAGAATGTTTTCATCATCACAGAAAGTTCTGTTAGACAGTGCTGGATTACATTAATCATGAGTCACCCTTTGGGCCTTTCAGAATTCCACTCACTCTTAAGACTGGAATTCTCTCAGCTGCCTCCCAGGGACATCTATGTGGTGGATAGGCACAGTATCTGAAAATGATAACATCCTGGTGTGGCTCTTGGGCTTCAGGTACTCCTCCACTCCTTGGAGGAGTGACATATTTTCTCCATGATGAAAAAGAGTAAGGTTGTTTTACTGCTGGAAAGAAAACAGCACATTTCTGAAGCAAGTATTATTTTACTTGAGACCGATAACTTTTTTTTGAAAATAAAGCTTTGGACTTTCCTTGTGGCACAGTGGTTAAGAATCCACCTGCCAATGCAGGGAACACAGGTTCAAGCCCTGGTCCGGGAAGATCCCACATGTCGCAGAGCAACTATGCCCATGTGCCACAACTGCTGAAGCCCGCATGCCTAGAGCCTGTGGTCCGCAACAAGAGAAGCCACCGCAATGAGTAGCCCGCGCACTGCAACGAAGAGTAGCCCCCGCTCGCCACAACTAGAGAAAGCCCGGGCACAGCAACAGAGACGCAATGCAGCCAAAAATAAATTTTAAAAAAATTTATAAAAAAAGAAAATAAAGCTTTTAAGTCATAATTTTAAATAGCAGGGACCTATGATTTACTTGATAAAAATTTGTTTATATATATTTGCCAGTTTCTAGTTGGGTGGTTGAAAAATACCATTAATCTGTGTTATTTCTGTTCATTTATTGTGCTATCTGGAAGCTCTTCTACTGGGAAAGTCTACTTCATGTTATTAGAATCAGAAGTTGAGAAGTTGTGGAGTACCCAAAAGATGCGAAGTTAAGTTGTTAGGCCATAAATGCTTATTAAGTTTGGACCTAACAGACTATTAGGCATTCCTTTTGGCCTAGGGCGTGCCATGAGAAAGTGACCTACATTCTAAGAGAGCAGTGACCTGAGAAGGTTTAGGAACCTCTGGTGTGGTCTAAATTTTTTTAGTGACTTGAATTTTGGACTTTCAGTGTGTTAAGAAGTTGTTCAAGAAAAAAAAAAGGGAGAAAGGCCAGGGAATTATAAACAGCACTGTGGAGGAGAAGGCAGTATATGGTTCTGGTTTTGAGTCTTAGTTCTTTGGCTAACTTTATGATGCCCGAGAAATTAACTTTTCTAGACCTACTTGATCATTAATAAAAAAGTAATGATAGTACTGCATGAGGTTTAAATGAGATACTGTAGATAAATATGCTTTATAGAATTTAAAATCTCTATACAGGTGTGTGGTATGCTGAATAATGGCCCCTCAAAGATGTCCATATCCTAATTCCTGTTACTTGTGAATATGGTAAAAAGAGACTTTGCAGATGTGATTAACTTAAGGATCTTGGGATGGGAGAATTAGCCTGGATTATCCAGGTGGGCCCAATATAATCACAAGGGTCCTTAGAAAAGGGAGGCAGGAGATCAGAGTGCATAGTAGATTTGATGGAAACAAGAGGTTGGAGCGATGTGATGAAGAGTAGGTGACCTAAAGAGTACAGGCAGGCCTCTAGAAGCTGAAGAAGGCAAGGAAACTAATCTTCCCCTCAGAGCCTCCAGAAGGAACCAGCCCTGCCAGCACCTTGATTTTTAGCCCCGTAAGGCTTGTTGTAGGTTTATGACCTCTAGAATAAATTTGTGTTGTTTTAAGTCACTTAGTTTGTGGTAGTTTGTTACAGGAGTAATAGAAAACAAAAATAGAGTATTACTCAAGTTGAAACAGGGAAATTTCCTTTAAGAAACCATTAGTTCATTATTCAGCATTCTTTTTCATAGTGTGAAGTCTGGAATAGCAGCAGTTGGCTTTTTAGACTTCCCTGCACTGTGGCATAAACTTCCATGGTGTGGGCATGTTGGTGATTTCCTTTGGCCTTAACACTCGGGTGGCTCTAGAGACTGAGTAAGTAATTAGATTTGAAAGGGGCAGTGGGGAGGACTCATTAGCCTCTGGTACCTCTGAGATAAAGAGTGTCTCCAGGGCCTCCCTGGTGGCGCAGTGGTTGAGAGTCCGCCTGCCAATGCAGGGGATACGGGTTCGTGCCCCGGTCTGGGAGGATCCCATATGCCGCGGAGCGGCTGGGCCCGTGAGCCATGGCCGCTGAGCCTGCGCGTCCGGAGCCTGTGCTCCGCAGCGGGAGAGGCCACAGCAGTGAGAGGCCCGCATACCGCAAAAAAAAAAAAAAAAAAAAAAAAAGAGTGTCTCCAGAAGGCTTAATCTAATGGAAAAGGTTCTAGGAACTGAGTTCCCTTGGTAGCTTCTGGAGCTGATCCTTTACTGATCATCCATCATATTTCCAAATCTAGCTTGGTCCAGCAACTTACTTTAAACAGTTTCTCCAAGCTTAATATACTTTAAGTTTGCACACCAGAGGGTAGTATTTCAGAACCTCTCTGAGTGCAAACTTGGGGTTTTGCATGGCCTGGTGATTCAGCTGAGGGAAGCATCTGACCAGAATCTGCCTAAATGTATCTGTTACACTGTTAGGAATGGTTATTTTTACTGAATCCTTGTCCACATTTTTTCAGTCTTAACTTTTCCAATGAAAATATTTTACACTAGAGTTATGGATTTATAAAGCAGAGGCTATCATTAAGAAATGGTGAGGCTTGAGGACATGAAAACTTTAGGGGGAGGGTATGTGTGAAAAGATTAGGAGTCTATAACCCAGAGTTGTTTTCAGGAATCTCAGCTAAATAGGATTTGCCCAGTCCTAAAAGGTATAGACCACATGTATTACTCACAGCTAACTAGAATGCCTGGGACAAAGCCAGATATTTTCTTGGAGATATTCTCAGATGCCACATGCAGAAATCACAGAATATGTTGGACTCTGTTTTTTAGAGCAGCTTTGATTTTCTAAGTAAAACTCATGATTTTTTAAACAGTTACTGTTGTAAACAGATCACCCATTTCATCTGCCTCTATGATGGCCCATTAATCCATTAGTAGCTACTTAAACAATAGTTTAGGAAATGTTCTGTCAGTTGGCTACAACTTTGTAGAAGTTGGTACAAATTACATGAATTTTTTTACCTTTAGAAAACGGACTTAGATGGTTTCATATACAAGAAATCTTTTTAGAGTTGATGATCCCATCTCTGGTAACTTTGTTAGAGGGAAGGGAGAGTATTGGGGGGGTGGTATATGTAAGTTTAATTCTACTTTCATTAATGTAAAAATATTTACATACACTAATCAAGTTTGCATTACATCCTGGGCCCCGAAAGATGGTTATAAATAAATGAATGAATGAATGTCATACAGATCATCTTTAGCATGCTCATTTTTTTGTCATTGGTGTTATATATCACAGAGGTGATAAAGAATAGTTTATATGCAGATTTTTTTTGAATTCTTTTCCTGACTGCTTATTTCCTTCATTATTTCCTTATTCTTTAGATATAATAAGATATGCTACAAGAGCAGTATTTTAAAACACCTGTGAAAAACCTAGCCTTTCCCTTTGTAGCCTTCTGGGTTAAAGTTTGATGTTTGGAAATGAAACCAATATAAAGTAGTTATAAAAATTATAAATTTGGTTTTCTTTTATCTTAAGTATATAGATTAATTCCACAACTAATCTATATGTGAGATATGCAGATGATTAAAGTAGTATAGCAATTCTAAAATAATACTTATTAAGCTAGCTCACTTGGGTGGGGGGAGTGGGGGCAGGTAAATTAGTTAAAATAAACTCTTGCCATTCTCTCAATGGCACCACTACTCTCAGTCATTCAGACTGGACAAGAAGTAGCAGTGCTCATGTCCCACCTTCCTTGCACCCCTCCTGTTGAGAGAATTTAATTTGAGGTTCTGTGCCTATGACAATAATTCTAGACCCATACGCATCCCTGTAGTTCTCAGCCCACTCCAGGATTTTAGGATCCAGTGGCTGTGGTTTGGCCTGTTTTCTGAGACTCTTGCCTTGAGATTTACGTCCTGATCCTGGTATATTAGAAAGAAGCCATTGGAGAAAATGAGGTTAGACATTGCAAGTACAACTTTGCTTGCAGTGCCAACTAGAACAGCCTTGAGTTTCTCTGTTCTTTAATTGTTCCTTCCCTCTAATGGATTCTGGCTGCTCTTTTCATCAGGAGGTGGTTTATAGTCTAGGTCAGAATCTACTCTTGTACACATATACCACCTTCTCATCCCACTCCAGTGTTGGTGAACAAGACTAGTTTTGTTTTGTTGCATAATGCCGTACTTCCCCTTTTCTGTCACCAGACGTTCAACTGCTTATAAAAATGACTCTCTCGGGGCTTCCCTGGTGGTGCAGTGGTTGAGAGTCCGCCTGCCGATGCAGGGGACACGGGTTTGTGCCCCGGTCTGGGAAGATCCCACATGCCGCGGAGCGGCTGGGCCCGTGAGCCATGGCCTCTGGGCCTGCGCGTCCGAAGCCTGTGCTCCGCAACGGGAGAGGCCACAACAGTGAGAGGCCCGCGTATCACACACACACACACACAAAAATGACTCTCTGTCCAAATAGAGGTTTTCCCCTTTATCTGAGCAGTTCAGGTGAACACAGGTTCATGTTCACTGTGGCATTTATAAAGTAGGGGTACACACCCAAGCTGATGATGGCATGTAGGTACAGAAGAACAGGAAAACCACTGCTCTGCCATGGAACATTAATTATGAATATTGGCATTGTTTTTAAAATTAGTTTAAAAGCCGGTCAAATGGCTACTTTAAAAATAAACCTAATCTGTATTTCCAGCCTCCCCAGAGAGACTAACTAAATTAGTTCCCCGCCCCCCTTTTTCTTGTTTTCTTTCTCTCTGGTTAGTGTTGAAATCAGTGTTACATCTTTTTTTTTTTTTTTTTGGTGGAAGATCTCCTTTGTTTGTTTGAATCTCCTTTTTCCTGATGTTTGGTTCTGTGCATAGTGAAGCTTGAGGCTGTTGGTGTGGGTATTCAGTGACATAAAACTTCCATTTATTTGTGTTTGTAAGTCAGAATCCTATTTCACTTATTCCTGAGCCTGAGGGGAAAATCTTAGAAAAGTCCGTTGAGATTTAAGTTATAAACACACTGCTTAATTACTGCACAAGCTTAACCCACAGAGTTTGCTGTCACAATATAAATACCCAGATGAAAGCCTGAGAAAAGCCTCCACACTTCCACCCCCGTGAACTCTGGTGGGTTTTCTAATCCTGCCCTCTGTCTGGCAAACAAAAATATGAAATCCAATCCAAGGGCTTCTGTGAAGCTGGTTTAGAAGCCTTATAAATGGCTCAACTAAATGAGCCATTTAGTTATGAAATCCAATCCAAGAGCTTCTGTGAAGCTGGTTTAGAAGCCTTATAAATGGCTCAACTAAATGCTCAAAACTCTACTACTTCCTTTCTGTTTTGCCAGCTTTCTCCAAGCCATTTTTTGTTATTTAAAAAAAATTGGTTATTTTTCTTGAAAACCTACTGTATTTTACCTAATTTGCTGCAAGGATTTTTTTAAAATATTTGCTTATTTATTTGGTTGCACCGGGTCTTAGTTGCAGCAGGCGGGCTCCTTAGTTGTGGCTGGTGGGTTCCTTAGTTGTGGCTCACTGGCTCCTTAGTTGTGGCGCACGAACTCTTAGTTGCGTCATGCATATGGGATCTAGTTCCTGGACCAGGGATCAAACCCCAGCACCCTGCACTGGGATTGCGGAGTCTTAACTACTGCACCACCAGGGAAGTCCCTGCTGCAAGTTTTTAAAACTCCAATTTTAAAACTTGTTTCTCTTTTTAGTCTTAAGTAGCATACACTAAATAAGCAAAACAGCCCTGGCTCACTACTTTACTCTCCAAAGCCTTTATAGGATAAAATGTGTTCAGGCTTTAGGATTCTCACACGACTACTTTAAAGTGAAATAGCAGCTGTGTGAGTAAACCAGAAACTAGGATATTTCATCATCTTAAAACAGTAAATTAAAAAGAATAATAAATTTATTATTTACTTATTTGTTTTTGGCTGTGTTGGGTCTTCATTGCTGCATGCAGGCTTTCTCTAGTTGCGGCAAGCGGAGGCTTCTCTTGTTGCGGAGCTCGGGCTCTAGGCGCATGGGCTTCAGTAGTTGTGGCACGCGGGCTTAGTTGCTCCGTGGCATGTAGGATCTTCCGGGACCAGGAATCGAACCCGTGTTCGATCCCTGCATTAGCAGGCGGATTCTTAACCACTGAGCCACCAGGGAAGTCCCAAAACAGTAAAATATTGCTTTTACTATAATTAAAAATCTATTTGAAGAGCTCGACATATACCTTTGATAAAATTAAGTGACACACTAAACAAATGTGCCATACTGTGCATGTATTTGAAATGAATTTATGAAATTAGAAATTTTTTCACTTCAAATGCTTTATTTTTTGTTTTTGTTTTTTAATTTTTATTAGAGTATAGTTGATTTGCAATGTTGCATTAGTTTCTGCTCTACAGCAAAGTGTATCAGTTAACACATTCATATATCCACTCTTTTTTAGATTATTTTCCCATATAGGTCATTACAGAGTATTGAGAAGAGTTCCCTATGCTGTACAGTAGACCCTTATTAGTTATCTGTTTTATGTATAGTGTGTATATGTCAATCCCGCTTTTCCGGTTTATCCCCCACCCCCTCCGCTTTCCCCCCTAGTAACCATAAGTTTGTTTTCTACATCTGTGACTCTATTTCTGTTCTGTAAATAAGTTCATTTGTACTGTTTTTTTTTAGATTCCACATATAAGCAGTATAATATTAGTCTCTCTCTGTCTGACTTAACTTCACTCAGTATGGCAATCGCTAGGTCCATCTGTGTTGCTGCAAATGGCATTATGAAATTATAAAATTATTTTATCAGTCCCCTTGGTGTGGCCCTACTTTTCAGTTTTTCAGTCATGTAAAATATTTACTGAACTCCAGTTATGTGCCAGGCACTGTTGTAGGTGGTAGGGATACAGCAGTGACCAAGGTGTCAAAGCCCCTGCTCTAGTGGAGCTTACTAGCTCATGGGGAACAGTCAACAAGTAAAGAAGGTACCAGGAAGGAATTCTAAGCAGAGCATGAATAGAGAATGATATATAGTGATTGGGATGGCCCTGACATTGGGTGGGCAGGAAGTGCCTGTCTGAGAAGGTGACATTTAAGCTGATGTCTTATTAACAAGAGCCAGCCATGCAACAGAGGCAGCATATTCTAAGCAGGGGGCCTAGTCCTACGGTGGAAATAAGTTGGGTATTCAAAACAGAAGTATGGTCGCTGAGGCTGAAAGTGTTTGTGTATAGCATGGGGTGAGGGAGGGGATGTTTTTAGGGAATAAGGGTAAGTTTGATGTCAGATAGGCAGACAGGAGCTAGGATTTTGTTGGTACAGTGAGATGCCATTGGAGGATTTTAACAGGCATAAAGAATGGAAGTAAGACCAGTTTGGAAGCCATTGCAGTAGTTTAGGGTAGAGATGGGGGTGACTTGAATTAGGATGCTTTACACTGGAGATTGAACTGGCAGGATTTGGGATAGGTTTTGGAGGTACGGTTGATTCACTTGTGTTGTAGATATTGACCTGAGTACCAGGATGGCTGGTGTCTTTACTGATACGGTAAAACGGGGGGAAGAGCAGCTTTTTGGGAAAAATCAAGCGTTTCTGTTTTGTCCATTCTAAGCTCAAGATACCTATTATTAGATAGCCAACTGTAGATCTCAAATTAGCAATTGAGTATTGCTAATTTGAACTCAGGAGTTCCCAGGAGAGACCAGGTCTGTGGGTGTAGATTTAGGATTAAGCAGTAGAGAGCAGGTACTATTTAAAACCGTTGGACTTTATAAATCATGAGGGCAATTGTGTGGATTGAGAAGAGGAGAAGACCTAGTACTGCTGACTAAAAAAGAAACAAAAAATGCACAACGTGAGTTGTGAGTTAAGTTTTATTTGGAGCAAAATGAGGACTGTAGCCCGGGAGACAGCATTTCAGATACTCTGAGAAACTGCTCCATGCTCCAAAGAGGTAGGGGGGAAGGTTAGTATATATGTGATTTTGGTGAAGGGTGGAGTACATGTAATCAAGCACATAGTTGTGGAGAAGTTTTCTGGTAGTCACGAGGAGCAGATGTCACCATGAAGGATTTTAGTGCTTTTCTAGATATGAGGAGATGCAAGAATAGGGCTCGTAAAATCATCTCCTGAAAATATCTAACTGTTTGAAGACCTGTTCTGCCGGTTTTTCGCAGAGCACAGAGGGCCTCATTTCTGATCTCTGCCCTGAACTCCTTTCAGGGGTTGTTGAAGGTCAGCAGCTGCAGCGGCTCATAATTTAATCCTTGTAGAGGTAGATGGCAAGTGCCAATTTGTAGGTGACCCTGGGGACTTCAGGAGAGAGAGCCAGCAAAGGTGACTGAGGAGGAATGACCATTGAGGTGGGAGGAAGCCAGTGGATTGTGGCATCAGAGAAACCAAAAGTTGAAAGTTTCAAGAAGGAGGCCTAGAAACCAACATGCTACTCAGAGATCAAGTTAAATAAGAACGACAGAGACATTGGTTTTGAGAATCACTCATGATCTTGACACCAGCATTCTCAGTGGAGTCAAGGAGAGAATAGACGTGAGGAAGGAGACAGTGATTATACACAACTCTTGAATCACAAAGGGTTATACCAAGAGTAGATATAACAGGTAATTATGTTTTCTAAGAGAGAACAGGGATAGCAAACATATACTGTGTTCCTAATGTAAATCAACAGAAATATCACTATATAATTTATACATGTGTATCCGCCACCTGGGGACCCAGACACAGATTAGAACTGCAAAGTCTCATGGTGTGAATGCTATTGAATGGAGCACAGGCACAGTGGTCCTTCATGTAGCTGCACTCCTGGGGATGTGCTAAGGAACTCACTCTACTAGTTTGAGGCTGTAATTCAATATATTTCACGCTAGAAATAGTGTAAAATGCATAGTTGGAAGGTGTGTGTGTATGTATGTATGTGTGTACTGCCTCCTGCAGCTTCCAGATCACTGATCAGGTCCTGTTTTGTATTTAAAAAAATGCCTCCTTGGTGTTTTTTCCATTAACTGAATGTTTGTTAGAGCTCTGTCTTTAATACTATATTTTTTCTTTTCCAGTATTTTTGAAAAATAATTTGTTCAGGAACCTTTTTACATAGGAACATCTTCTAAGCTATTGGTAAGGTTCCCCCCACTCTCTGTAACTTGGAGAGTAGTATAATGCTCTGCCACTATCTTAGGTTGAGGAACAAGAGTTTCTGATATTTGTTTGTAGATGTCTTTAACTTTGTGGTGCCCGTTGGCATTATTTTATCAATCAAGTAGACCATCAGAGAACTTTTATGACTATTTTCTCTTATTACTCTACCTAAAAAGTATTGACTTCTTGTGTGTGCTTCTGACCCATCATTTCAAAAATTGAGCTATTCTTTTCTGTTTGCCATCACAGCTTATAGCTGCACTTTATTTTCTATCTGTACTGAGATAGTCCAGCAGAAGGGATACAAGACAGTCTGTGTTGGTGATCAAAATAAATTCAGCCTGCAGATCCTTAGATTTGCTATTCCAGATAGTAAGCTAGTATTGTGGTGTGCTAGAAGCTTAGAATGTAATAGTTATTATGTCATATTTTGCCTTAAATGCCTGACAGTACTGGTGCACATTTAAATGTGCAAGCCAGTAGTTCTGTGATTCAGGCTGTTGATTAGTAGTAATAGGAGAAAGGTAAGTTATGTTGATGCTTATTTTGCTTTGAAGAAAGAAGTTGTAATTGCTAGGTAGTCAGATACTGAGACTGTCTAACGGAAGGAAAATTCAGTTATCACTCTTGTGTCTGACCTTTCACTTTCCAAACTCAGAAACTGAATAGATTTGGATAACAAAGGGTAGTTGTTTCTGTAACATTGGGCTAATTGTATAAAGCACAGACTGGGACTTGCCCGGTTAACACATTTTATTTCATAATCCAGAACTTCTGACTTACACAGTCAAGTAATTTAACCTAATTCACATGAAGGAACAAACTGAGGCAGTTTTCTCTTTTCACTCTTTTAAGGAAAATATGTAACTTAGCCTTTTATTTTTCATCCTCTTACAACATGAAGGTTTCAGAAATCTATAATAATGAAAAACTGAGTTGCAGGAAGGAGACAACCCAGATGTCTTGCATATAAGTATTATTTTCACTTAAAAGTGCATAGCAGAGAAAACCAGTGGATAATAAAGATATGAACAATTCAAAACTTTTATTGTTTCTTTTTTTAAAATAACAGCTTTATTGAGATGTAATTAACATACCATAAAATTCATCCTTTCATAGTACACAGTTCTGTGGTTTTTAGTTGTGTCGCCATCATCATGATCTTATTTTTATGCCCCCCATAAGAAACTCGTATGTACAATCACTCTCCATTCTCCTATCCCCCATCCCCCACCCCAGCCCTAAGCAACCACTAATTACTTTCTGTCTCTATTGATTTGCCTCTTCTGACATGTCATGTAATTGGAATCATACAATATGTGGCCTTATGTGTCTGACTTCTTTCCCTTAGCATAGTGTTTTCAGGATTCATCCACATTGTAGCATGTGTCGGTACTTCATTCCATTTTATGGCCCACATTATCCTTCACATGGATATACCACAATTTGTTTATCCATTCCTCAGCGGTGGACTTTGTTTCCACTTTTGAGTGATTATGAATATCTATGTACATGTTTTTTCTGTGTGTGAACATGTGTTTTCAATTCTCTTGAGTATATACCTAGGAATAGAATTGCTCCATTTTATAGTCTATCTTATTGTTAAGTAATATAGTTGTCGACTAGTCCATTGAATTAAATTATCAGATGTATCTACATAGTGAAAAAATAATTTAACCCTGGGGCTAGGGGTATTATTATACTATTTTCCACCTTTGGTTATTTAAAGAGAAAGACTCTTAAAGATGAGTTCAAGGTAGCTCATGGGGTTTTTCGAGTCTGCCCGCTTTCTTGGAATGATAACTTATGTATAGTACTTTGGTACTCTAATTCTCATTTCACATTTGCTCCTTGGTAACTCTAAAATTTTATCAGTTGAATGTTTGGAAGCAAATAATAAGATAGAAAGCCCAATGGCTTAAGCAGTAATGAGGCTTTTCTAGAACAATAACTGAAAAGTCCAGGTAGCGCTGGCTTAGGGCAAGACTTGTTCCTTCACTCTTAGAGTTCCCTGGTGGCTTAAACAGAAGGCCCAGTTGAATCTTTTTCGCCCTTGGGTTGTGTGCTTATCTTTGGTCAGGATTTGGAATAAGCTAGAGCTGGGAATGGGTACAATCCATGTCAGTGTCTGTTAGGAAAGGAAGGAGGAATGTGTGCTGGAAAAATACCAGCAAGGGTGCACTGCAGAGCCACACCTCTCTTTCTGTAGAGCTGATAAGGAAAAAATAAGTACGTATTCACTGCACTTGAGTCTGTATCTGATAACCTACTGAGTTCAGAAAGCCCATCTTTCCTCAAAAGACCAACCCTTTTCTTTTTCTAGCGTCTCCTGCAGATCCTTTGGATGTCTGTGCCTTTTTATTATTAAGTATTTGTTTGGTTAAGTATTTTATAGCTTTGTTAGACAAAACTGGTTCCTTTGTTTTAAGTGGTAGGTGTGGGCTGTATTCATAATCACTGTGTCTGAGATTTAATTCTAAAGAAACAGTGAATAATGTTTTTATTACTTTTGCTCAACCATAGTCTTGTTTGATACAAGGTTGGGCTTTTAATGACCAGTGCAACTTGAGTTTTGTCTGAAGCAGCTTCTCTACATGACCCTTCCAGTTAATTCTAATAAGTAACAGGACAAAGAAGTGGGCGGATTACAAACGATTAAGCAATGCTAATTTACAGTAAATTGCGGTCTTAAGGTGGGATGCACAGTACTAGTTGTACTTTGATTGTTACACGTCAGTGACCAACTAGGTGCTGATTTTTTTGTGTGTTGTAGTGGTAGTTCTATGTTCACCCCCACTGTAGAAAGAGTACCACAGTATTATTTGGCTTTTAGGTATTAACTACCACCTTGCTCTTGACCGGAAGTACAGCTGTGGTCTCCACCTGTGCTGAGGACCCCTTCTAGGTTTCCTGACCTGTGTTGCTTTCCTGCCTGGGATCTGGAATCTCAGAGCCTGATCACCTGCAGTTCTAATCTACATCCTGGCCCTGGCCCTAGTTTTTATTGTGCCCAGCCAGGTCGTGTCACTGCCGTACCAGCCCATCTGATTGCCCCCCATCCTAGGGTACCTCAAGTCTAAGCCCCGGTTTCCTGATTTTATTAACAGATTTGTCATTACTGGTTGAGTTGGCTGACAAAAACAGGCTCTCTCAGCTTTAATTGTTCTAGCTGTAAAATGAGGATAATACCTGCTGTTCCATCAGTCTTATAAGAGATTTGTGAGGCTCAAAGGTTTTATGTGTGAAATACCTTGTAAATTCCTATAAAGAACTAAAAAAAAATAATAATAATAATACTGAATTAGGTGGCTTTAAACATCCCCGTCTGGGCATCAGTGAGGAGAATGAGACGAGCATTAGGTGAGTTTCGGCATATCATGTGAATTGTATCCAATTTAATAACTTTCCTTGTATAGCTCTGTTGGCCTTTTTTTCCCCCTGCTGGGTAACAACCTCAAAACCTCACAGTGAATTACAACCAACAACTTTTATTTTTGTTTATGGGTATTCAGGTTGGTGTAGTTCTGCTGATCTAGGCTTTTCTAGTCTAGGCCAGGCTGGGCTTAAACTTCTGGCCAGGTTCAGTTCTCTTTCATGAGTTTGTATTCTGGAGCCTGGGCTGAGAAGCAGTGGCTCCCTGGGCATGTGGCTACATGATCTTCTTATATAGATTTGCAGGAGTTTAAGAAGGGTGAGTAGAAACATGCATTGTCTCTTAAGGCTTCATCTGGGAACTAGCACATTGATAACTTTCTCCCAGTTTTAATAGACAAAGTAAATTTTATGGCTAAGCCCAGTATCAGTGGAGCCAGGAAAATACTGCTCTCACAGTGGGAGACTGCAAAGTCACACAACACGGGTGTATAATTCTAATAAGGATGGAGTGAAGAATTGGGAATGATAATCTACTTAGCCATAGGTATTATCCTAGGAATAAAGGTGCATAAAACTGTGTGACAAAAGCAGATTTCTCTGTAGAGTGAGTATATTAGTATTATGTAAGAATATACTTGGGTACATTTTAATAATCTGATTAAAATGATTAGTAATGTTCACACTAAATTAATAAATGATGTTTTGTTTACTGCTGTCTGAGAAAGCAACTGTGGTGGTACTGTGTTCAATTCCTCACCTCAGTGTCTGAAGACCCTTGCTAAATTGCTTAGCAATTTTTAATACTAGCCTCTTGTGTAAATTTTTTTTAAATTTATTTTATTTGTGGCTGCGTTGGGTCTTCGTTGCTGCCCACGGGCTTTCTCTAGTTGCGGCGAGAGGGGGCTACTTTTCGTTGCGTTGCACGGGCTCTAGGTGCGTGGACTTCAGTAGTTGTGGCTTGCGGGCTCAGTAGTTGTGGCTTGTGGGCTCAGTAGTTGTGGCTCGCAGGCTCAGTAGTTGTGGCTCGCGGGCTCAGTAGTTGTGGCTCGCGGGCTCTAGAGCGCAGGCTCAGTAGTTGTGGTGCACGGGCTTAGTTGCTCTGCGGCATGTTGGATCTTTCCCGGACCAGGATTTGAACCCGTGTCCCCTGCATTGGCAGGCGGATTCTTAACCACTGTGCCACCAAGGAAGTCCCCTCTGGTGTAAATTGTAATAGGGCCTGAAATGCCAGCCTGTGGTCAGTCCTAAATTATTAACCAATTCTTTTTTTTTTTTTTTTAATTAACCAATTCTTATTCCCATTCTTTCTCTAAAACTTGGCAAACTACTAATTGGTCAGTTTATACATCAGCCGTTATAAGACTTTCATAACAGCTAGAATATAGAAGCAGTGAAAAGGTAAGGCATTTAAAATTATATTTAGAAACATCTAGGTCATCTAAGGAACATTTCAGGAACGTTGTATGTAGTTCCCATAGAAAGAATTATAAATTTGTTTTTGTCTTTTTTGAGAGTTTCCAGTGCTGGCAGAGAAGTGACTTTTGTAGACTTTGAGGAATCTAGGTTTTAATGGCTAGGACAGTATTTTCCCTACTAATTGAACTATGGAACTCTTTTCCACAAGAAAAGGATATTTTGAAAAACTAAGCTTCCATGAGGTACATTTTGGATAATACTGTTGTAGGCCATATTTATTTATTAGGATTAGGTTTAACTGTATGTAATAAAAACTCAAGGTAATAGTGGCTTATACAGGAAACAACTATAAAAAAAACACAAATGTTTTGTGTTTAAAATGTAGCTAAATAAATATTTGGACTTTAAAAAGGCTCATATTTTAATATAATGTATTTCAGCTAACCTAGACTGCTAATTTAAAATGGCTCATTATTTTGTGCCACTAAAAAATATACTGTCAACTGTAAAACACACTTCAATTTCAGAGATGTTAAAATGTGGGAAAGTGTGTCATTGACAGTATTAAACATTTTCATGTCTGGCTTTTGTCTCCTTCCATTTCTCTCTACCTAGCCTGTTGGAGGTGTCTTTACTGTGTGTAATTGAGAGCTGTTTGTTCAAATGCAAATAAACTAGGTAAAAATAATGCAACATACCACTACTAATAGCACTTGTTAAGTCTTCTCTTATAAAGCTGAGCTGTTAGTTACATTAAAGTATTACTACTCTGTGTCACTTCTATTACTGTATAACAGCCTACCTCAAAATCTCATAGCTTAAAATAACCATTTTTAATTGACATTAAATTTAATTGAGATAATTGTAGATTCACATGCAGTGGTTAAAAAAAAGAAGAAAGAAAGAAAAGAAAGTAATATGGAGAGATTGCTGTGTATCCTTTACCCACTGGTAAGGTTTGCAAAACTCTAGTGTAATATCACAGGATATTGGCATTGATACAATCCACTGATCTTATTCAGATTTCACGAATTTTACTTGCACAGGTGTGTGTGCATGTGTGTGTGTTAAGGTCTGTACAGTTTTATCACCTGTGTGTGTTTGCATCCACCACCAAGTCAAGGTAGTGGGCAGGACTAACAACACTAAAAGTACCCCTCATACTGCCCTTTTATGAGCATACCCCATACCCACCTCCCTCTCGATGCTGAGCTGCCACTCTCAGTCTCATTCCTTACCACAGGCAGCCACTGTCTGCCATTTCTAAATTCTCTCCTTTCAGAAATAGTGTATTTGCTCATGTGTATTTGTCTGTGGATCCGCATTTGGGGCGAGGCTCAGTTGGGATTGTTTGTCTTTGCTCCATGTGGTATCTGCTGGACTCTACTGGGACTGGAGAATCCAATGTGGTCTCAAGTCGCAGGCCTGGAGCCTCGGTGCTGGCTTTCTGTTAGGGTGTCGAAGTGCTCCTCCCCACGGCCTCTCGTATAGTCTCTTCTCCTCCAGAGCCTCTCTCTCCATGTGGCCTCTTGCTTCTAGCAGTAGAGCCTGGACTTCTCTTTTTTTTTACATGCCAGCTCAGGGCTCCAAGAAGGCACAAATGGAAGCTGCCGAGTCTCTTTTGACCTAGGCCCAGAACTGGCACAGCCTTACTGCTGTAGTAGTCTGTTGGTTGGAGCAGTCACAGGGGTAACCAGGGTTCGAGGGAGAGGGGAAACAGACTCTGCGTCTTGATGGGAGGAGCAGCAGGTGTGTGCAGAGAACGGTTCCTTTGCAAGGCAAGTTGCTGAGTTCAAGTTAGCAACCAGATCTGAGGATTCCCAGGGGACCTGTGGTATTTGTAGAACAAGTGGTTGCTTGAAGTGTCTGTTAAGATGTTAGGAATGGTTCACCTCTCTTTTATTTTCCCAGGCTAGCTGTTTTCTCGTGATCTTACAATAGCAGGGGCTTTGTATACATAGTTCCAGCTTTCTATATTACTAACTTTAAGAGACCGTACAGATTTTCCTCCTTTCATTAAGCTTTTTTAGGTAGGATGTAAGGATATTGTTTTTCAAGGTATTTTCAACTTCATAGAATAGATCTCTTAAGAGGGAATAAGATTGTAGAAGGAAAGGGATACATACTCATTTCAGCTAAGGATCTGAAACCAGAAGAGCATTTTTCTTTTAAGATTTTTTTTTACTATCAAATGTTACATTTCCTTTGTTTTGTTTGAGAGTGGCAGTAGAATGGGTTAAAGGTTAGAGATTCTGAACTTTGCCAGAAAAATTCTTGATCATCTATTATATTGTAAGGAATGAGCTTTCATAGAATTTGTGGAATGAGAGGTAACTCAAGCTAGTGCTCAGTGAGGGCTACATGCTTAGAGAGCCTTTAGTAAATCATGGGGATGATTAGGTATAGTGTGGTTGCCAATATAGAAATGACCTTTCACTCTGAGCTTTAGAACAATATGTTATTTGGCTGAGAGTTTCCTTTCCTCCTTCCTTTCTGAGTGGTAACTGATTTCACAGACATTTACTATGCACTCTCTATACATGGGATACTCTGTTAGACATCATTAAAAGAAAGTTAGAACAGGGTCCCTATTTTCCAGGAGATTGTGGTCCCACGGGGCTAATAAGATGTTCACAAATAGCTGTTATAAAGTTCAAAACAAGGAGAGAATGTTACAGACAGCAAGCTAAGTAAGCTGCCCGAACCTCATTTTTCCATAGCTGTAAAATAAATGTGGACAGGTTCTCTTCCATCTCTAAAGTATTGTGATTCTGAAACATAGGTTTCAATTATTAGAGGCTTACACTTTTTTTTTATAAGATGCATCAGATTCCATGTGATGGTGTGGAAGATGTATTACTGCGTATTTTTGGCACATTTTACCCACGGTGCACACAGGTGAACACTTGTTTTATTATTCATTAATGAAATATAGAATTACAGAAAGGGAAACACAAAGGTTGTTTTTATCTTTGGTTAAACCAGAGTGGTTCAAGACCTTCATTTAGTGCTTTTCATACCATTCATAATGGTGAGAATAGCTCAGCTGATCCATATTCACTGTGATAGGAAAGGAGAATGAATCTTAAATTGCAGAAAGAAGTATCAAGACATAGACAACGGGGAGGAAATGTCTTCCCTTGTTTTAGTAGACATTTCTAACTTCTCTTTCTTAGGCAACATCCATGGTCCTCTTTTGCTTCCCACCTCCTGAATGTTAGGTGTCCAGGAGGAAGCTGTCATGGCCCATCTGTCCGTCTTTCAGGCAGTCTCTCAAAGTGTGCTTCAGAGGGCAGGATCCTCACCCACCACCCCACTCACAACCCCTGTTGGAGATGACTGAGAAGACTTCTGGACCACTGAGCCCCTCTCACTACTCTGTGGCCCCCTTATTAACCATGGCACAGTTGTCTTGAAATTGGTTAGCACAGGTGATTGTGCTGAAAATGAACAGAAAGATTCTCTTGCTAGCTTGGTTGCCTGTTATGAACTGAAGACTTTTAAAACTCAGTCTGGGGAGGTTTCCTTTGTTTCTGCATTCCATATTGTGATTAACATAAACTGGTATGTTAATCACAACTAGTGAACTCATTAGCTAGGAAGAATTTATAGGCCAAATATTAAAATTTCAGGAAATGGTGATAAGTAATCTTGTGAAATAAGTATTATCTCATTAGGATTAAAGGAGAATATAAGTGAAAGTGTCTGATCCTTGACACATTTATTCTGAGTCTTTGAAGGTCAGTGCTGTGCAGATTTACAGTCACCTTTCATATTTGTGTGTATGTTAAAATGAAATCTCAATCCTGAGCTCTAGCCCCACGTTTGCAGCCCACTTTTGTTGTATAAAACAAAAGTGGATCTCACCGCTTATATATCTATCACTTGAAGCTTAGTATATAAAGAGCAACTCTTTTCCCTGTCCCTACTTGCACGCATTCGTTTCTCCTCCTTTGCACCACACTTTTATTATTTTTGTTTTACTGTACTACCACCTTCTTATTTACCCAGCTTCACTCCTATTTCTCTCTTGCTCTGCTATACCAAGTCAGCTGCCAAATGCTGTCCATTCTACTTCTCTTCTACCTCTTAAAATGATTCAGATATTCTTCCTGTCTAGACTCTCTCCTAGTCTCTCTCCCTTTTTTAAGGCCTGTCTGCGCCCAGCCTAACCAACCTGACCAGGCTTCTCTTCCGCTATTTCCTTTCTGGTCCCCGTGCTCCAAGTAACCTCCAGGTACTTAGCACACCCCATACTTCTTTGTCATTATGCCATCATTCGTCTTGTAGCCTTTGCTTGTGAATGTTCTCCCTGTTGGATTCCACATATCCAGATCCTACTCATCTTTCAAGAACAACTCAAATGTCACGTCTTCAGAAGAGGCTAATTTGAACTCTGCAGTTAGAAGTAGTCTCTTCCTCCTCCCCTGTAGCTGTCTGTCTGTTCCTTTTACAGAATTTTAGATGTCTTTCTGGTTCATTTAGAGTTGTTTATGTGCGTTTTCTCTTCCCACTTAGATTGTAATCTTGAAGTCAGGAGCTGTGAGTTATCACCATATCCCCATAGGGCTGATGTAGTGCATAAAGCATTCCTTATACTTCGGAAGGGCTCGGTAAAACATCTGTCCCAAACACTGTTTAAAATAGTCTTCCTTGTAGTTCAGATATCTAATATTAAACAACAGCGTGGCAACAAGTTGCCTGTATAGTATAGTGAGCTCTGAACTGCTATGAGAGCAGCTTGACATCTTCATATGATCCACTTTCTTTAAGAGGAGCATGCCTCTATTTTTTTTTCTTTTTTTTTTAATGTTAGAGCCAGGAAATAATAGTATAAGGCAGAAACCGATCTCTCATGATCCTTTGGGGATTAATTAAATGCCATACTCCTTAGTATACTGCCTAAATATTGGACATTCAAACCAAATTTTAGGTACTTGGTGCTTGCTTATTTTATTTCTAAGGTTGACATAATACTTCCTGTTTTTATGAACGTTATCTTAAATTGAATGCTATCTTTGCATGTGTAAAATAGGAATAACAGTAATGATAACTTTGTCACAGGATTATTTTGAGTATTAAATGGGCTGATTTATTTAAAGCACATAGCACAGGGGAGACCTTCAAGATGACGGAGTAGTAAGACGTGGAGATCACTTTCCTCCCCACAAATGCATCAGAAATACATCTACACGTGGAACAACTCCTACAGAACACCTACTGAACGCTGGCAGAAGACCTCAGACTTCCCAAAAGGCAAGAAACTCCCCACGTATCTGGGTAGGGAAGAAGAAAAAACAGAGACAAAAGAATAGGGACGGGACCTGCACCAGTGGGAGGGAGCTGTGAAGGAGGAAAAGTTTCCACACACTAGGAAACCCCTTCACTGGTGGAGACAGGGGCGGGGTGGGGGTGCAGAGTTGGGGAACCTTCGGAGCCACAGAGGAGAGCGCAGCAACAGGGGTGCAGAGGGCAAAGTGGAGAGATTCCCCCACAGAGGATTGCTGCCAACCAGCTCTCACCAGCCTGAGAGGCTTGTCTACTCACCTGCCGGGATGGGTGGGGGCTGGGAGCTGAGGCTCAGGCTTCGGAGGTCAGACCCCAGGGAGAGGACTGGGATTGGCTGCGTCAACACAGCCTGAAGAGGGCTAGTGCACCACAGCTAGCCGGGAGGGAGTCCAGGAAAAAGTCTGGACCTGCCCAAGAGGCAAGAGAATGTTGTTTCGGGGTGTGTGAAGAGAGGGGATTCAGAGCACCACCTAAACGAGCTCCAGAGACAGGCGCGAGCCGTGGCTATCAGCGCGGACCCCAGAGATGGGCATGAAACGCTAAGGCTGCAACGCTAAGGTTGCTGCTGCAACCACCAAGAAGCCTGTGTGCATGCACAGGTCACTGTCCACACCTCCCCTCCTGGGAGCCTGTGCAGCCCGCCACTGCCAGGGTCCTGTGATCCAGGGACAACTTCCCCAGGAGAACACATGGCGCGCCTCAGGCTGTTGCAACGTCACACTGGCCTCTGCCGCCACAGGCTCCCCCGGCATTCCATACCCCTCCCTCCCCTCGGCCTGAGTGAGCCAGAGCTGCTTAATCAGCTGCTCCTTTAACCCCGTTCTGTCTGAGGGAAGAACAGATGCCAAAAGGCGACCTACACACAGAGGCGGGGCCAAATCCAAAGCTGAACCCCAGGAGCAGTGCGAACAAAGAAGAGAAAGGGAAATCTCTCCCAGCAGCCTCAGGAGCAGCGGATTAAATCTCAACAATCAACTTGATGTACGCTGCATCTCTGGAATACCTGAGTAGACAACGAATCATCCCAAAATAGAGGCAGTGGACTTTGGGAGCAACTGTAGACTTGAGGTTTGCTTTATGCATCTAATTTGGTTTTGGTTTTATGTTTATCTTAGTTCAGTATTTAGAGTTTATTATCATTGGTAGATTTGTTTATTGATTTGGTTGCTCTCTTTTTTTATATATAGATATAGATATTTTTTCCTTTTTGTCTTTTTGTGAGTGTGTATGCTTCTTTGTGTGATTTTGTCTGTATAGCTTTGCTTTTACCATTTGTCCTAGGGTTCTGTCTGTCCTTTTTTATTTATTTTTTGTATAGTTTTTAGTGCTTGTTATCATTGGTAGATTTGTTTTTTGGTTTGGTTGCTCTCTTTATTTTTTTTATGACTTTTTAATTTTTTATTTAAATAACTTTATTTTATTTTCTTTTTTTCTTTCTTTCTTTCTTTTTTTTCTCCCTTGTCTTCTGAGCCGTGTGGCTGACAGGGTCTTGGTGCTCCGGCCGGGTGTCAGACCTGTGCCTCTGAGGTGGGAGAGCCGAGTTCAGGACAGTGGTCCACCAGAGACCTCCTGGCTCCACGTAATATCAAATGGCGAAAGCTCTCCCAGAGAACTCCATCTCAATGCTAAGACGCAGCTCCACTCAACGACCAGCAAGCTCCAGTGCTGGACACCCTATGTGAAACAACTGGCAAGACAGGGACACAACCTCACCCATTAGCACAGAGGCTGCCTAAAATCATAATAAGGTCACAGACACCCCAAAACACACCACCAGATGTGGTCCTGCCCTTCAGAAAGACAAGATCCAGCCTCATCCACCAGAACACAGGCACCAGTCCCCTCCACCAGGAAGCCTACACAACCCACTGAACCAAGCTTAGCCACTGGAGGCAGACACCAAAAACAATGGGAACTACAAACCTGCAGCCTGCGAAAAGGAGACCCCAAACACAGTAAGTTAAGCAAAATGAGAAGACAAAGAAACACACAGCAGTTGAAGGAGCAAGGTAAAAACCCACCAGACCAAACAAATGAAGAGGAAATAGGCAGTCTACCTGAAAAAGAATTCAGAGTAATGATAGTAAAGATGATCCAGAATCTTGGAAGTAGAATGGAGGAAATACAAGAAACATTTAACAAGGACCTAGAAGAACTAAAGAGCAAGCAAACAATGATGAACAACACAATAAATGAAATTAAAAATTCTCTATAAGGAATCAATAGCAGAATAACTGAGGCAGAAGAACGTACAAGTGATCTGGAAGATTAAATAGTGGAAATAACTACTGCAGAGCAGAACAAAGAAAAAAGAACGAAAAGAATTGAGGACAGTCTCAGAGACTCTGGGACGACATTAAACGCACCAACATTTGAATTATGGGGTCCCAGAAGAAGAGAAAAAGAAAGGGACTGAGAAAAAATTTGAAGAGATTATAGTTGAAAACTTCCCTAATATGGGAAAGGAAATAGTCAAGTCCAGGAAGCACAGAGAGTCCCATACAGGATAAATCCAAGGAAAAACACACCAAGACACATATTAATCAAACTATCAAAAATTAAATACAAAGAAAAAGTATTAAAAGCAGCAAGGGAAAAACAACAACATACAAGGGAATCCCCATGAGGTTAACAGCTGATCTTTCAGCAGAAACTCTGCACGCCAGAAGGGAGTGGCAGCACCTATTTAAACTGTTAAAAGGGAAAAACCTACAACCAAGATTACTCTACCCAGCAAGGATCTCATTCAGATTTGACGGAGAAATTAAAACCTTTATAAACAAGCAAAAGCTAAGAGAATTCAGCACCACCAAGTCAGCTTTAGAGCAAATGCTAAAGGAACTTCTCTAGGCAGGAAACACAAGAGAAGGAAAAGACCTATAATAACAAACCCAAAGCAATTAAGAAAATGGTAATAGGAACATACATATCGATAACTACCTTAAACATAAATGGATTAAATGCTCCAACCAAAAGATATAGACTGGCTGAATGGATACAGAAACAAGACCCATATATACACTGTCTACAAGAGACCCACTTCAGACCTAGGGACACATACAGACTGAAACTGAGGGGATGGAAAAAGATATTCCATGCAAATGGAAATCAAAAGAAAGCTGGAGTAGCAATTCTCATATCAGATAAAATAGACTTTCAAATAAAGACTATTATAAGAGACAAAGAAGGACACTACATGATGATCAAGGGAGCAATCCAAGAAGAAGATATAACAGTTGTAAATATTTATGCATCCAACATAGGAGCACATCAGTACATAAGGCAAATGCTAACAGCCATAAAAGGGGAAGTTGACAGTAACACAATCATAGTAGGAGACTTTAACACCCCACTTTCACCAATGGACAGATCATCCAGACAGAAAATTAATAAGGAAACACAAGCTTTAAATGATACATTAAACAAGATGGACTTAATTGATATTTATAGGACATTCCATCCAAAAACAACAGAATACAGTTTCTTCTCAAGTGCTCATGGAACATTCTCCAGGATAGATCATATCTTGGGTCACAAATCAAGCCTTGGTAAATTTAAGAAAATTGAGATCTTATCAAGTATCTTTTCCGACCACAACACTATGAGACTAGATATCAATTACAGGGAAAAAAAACTGTAAAAAGTACAAACACATGGAGGCTAAACAACATGCTACTATGTAACCAAGAGATCACTGAAGAAGTCAAGGAGGAAATTAAAAAATACCTAGAAACAGATGACAATGAAAATACGACGACCCAAAACCTATGGGATGCAGCAAAAGCAGTTCTAAGAGGGAAGTTAATAGCAATACAATCCTACCTCAAGAAACAAGAAAAATCTCAAATAAACAACCTAACCTTACACCTAAAGCAATAGAGGAAGAAGAATAAAAAACCCCGAAAGTTAGCACAGGGAAAGAAATAATAAAGATCAGATCAGAAATCAGTGAAAAAGAAATGAAAGAAACGATAGCAAAGATCAGTAAAACTGAAAGCTGGTTCTTTGAGAAGATAAACAAAATTGATTCACCATTAGCCAGACTCATCAAGAAAAAAAGGGAGAAGACTCAAATCAACAGAATTAAAAATGAAAAAGGAGAAGTAACAGCTGACACTGCAGAAATACAAAGGATCATGAGAGATTACTACAAGCAACTATATGCCAATAAAATGGACAGCCTGGAAGAAATGGACAAATTCTTAGAAAAGCACAACCTTCTGAGACTGAACCAGGAAAAAATAGAAAATATAAACCAATCACAAGCACTGAAATTGAGACTGTGAGTAAAAATCTTCCAACAAACAAAAGCCCAGAACCAGATGGCTTCACAGGCGAATTCTATCAAACATTTAGAGAAGAGCTAACACCTGTCCTTCTCAAACTCTTCCAAAATATAGCAGAGGGAGGAACACTCCAAAACTCATTCTATGAGGCCACCATCACCCTGATACCAAAACCAGACAAAGATGTCACAAAGAAAGAAAACTACAGGCCAATATTACTGATGAACATAGATGCAAAAATCCTCAACAAAATACTAACAAACAGAATCCAACAGCACATTAAAAGGATCATACACCATGATCAAGTGGGGTTTATCCCAGGAATGCAAGGATTCTTCAATATATGCAAATCAATCAATGTGATAAACCATATTAACAAATTGAAGGAGAAAAACCATATGATCATCTCAATAAATGCAGAAAAAGCTTCTGACAAAATGCAGCATCCATTTATGATAAAAACCCTCCAGAAAGTAGGCATAGAGAGAACTTACCTCAACACAGTGAAGGCCATATATGACAAACCCACAGCCAACATCGTTCTCAATGGTGAAAAACTGAAACTGTTTCCTCTAAGATCAGAATAAAGACAAGGTTGTCCACTCTCACCACTATTATTCAACATCGTTTTGGAAGTTTTAGCCACAGCAATCAGAGGAGAAAAATAAATAAAAAGAATCCAAGTCAGAAAAGAAGAAGTAAAGCTGTCACTGTTTGCAGATGACATGATACTATACATAGAGAATCCTAAAGATGCTACCAGAAAACTACTAGAGCTAATCAATGAATTTGGTAAAGTGTCAGGATACAAAATTAATTCACAGAAGTCTCTTGCATTCCTATACACTAATGATGAAAAATCTGAAAGAGAAATAAAGGAAACACTCCCATTTACCATTGCAACAAAAAGAATAAAATACCTAGGAGTAAACATACCTAAGGAGACAAAAGACCTGTATGCAGAAAACTGTAAGACACTGATAAAAGAAATTAAAGAAGATACAAGCAGATGGAGAGATATACCATGTTCTTGGATTGGAAGAATCAACATTGTGAAAATGACGATACTACCCAAAGCAGTCTAGAGATTCAGTGCAATCCCTATCAAACTACCAGTGGCATTTTTCACAGAACTAGGACAAAAAATTGCACAATTTGTATGGAAACACAAAAGACCCCGAATAGCCAAAGCAATCTTGAGAAAGAAAAACGGAGCTGGAGAAATCAGGCTCCTGGACTTCAGACTATACTACAGAGCTACAGTAATCAAGACAGTATGTTACTGGTACAAAAACAGAAATATAGATCAATGGAACAGGATAGAAAGCCCAGAGATAAACCCACGCACATATGGTCACCTTATTTTTGATAAAGGAGGCAAGAATATACAGTGGAGAAAAGACAGCCTCTTCAATAAGAGGTGCTGGGAAAACTGGACAGCTACATGTAAAAGAATGAAATTAGAACACTCCCTAACACCATACACAAAAATAAACTCAAAATGGATTAAAGACCTAAATGTAAGGCCAGACACTATCAGACTGTTAGAGGAAAAGATAGGCAGAACACTCTATGACATAAATCACAGCAAGATCCTTTTTGACCCACCTCCTAGAGAAATGGAAATACAAAACAAAAATAAACAAATGGGACTTAATGAAACTTCAAAGCTTTTGCACAGCAAAGGAAAACATAAGATGAAAAGACAACCCTCAGAATGGGAGAAAATATTTGTAAATGAAGCAACTGACAGAGGATTAATCTTCAAAATATACAAGCAGCTCATGCAGCTCAATATCAAAAAAAACCCAAACGACCCAATCCAAAAATGGGAAGAAGACCTAAATAGACATTTCTCCAAAGAACATATACAGATTGCCAACAAACACATGAAAGGATGCTCAACATCACTAAAAACTAAAAATAGAACTAACCATATGACCCAGCAATCCCACTACTGGGCATATACCCTGAGAAAACCGTAATTCAAAAAGAGTCATGTACCACAGTGTTCATTGCGGCTCTATTTACAATAGCCAGGACATGGAAGCAACCTAAGTGTCCATCACCAGATGAATGGATAAAGAAGATGTGGTACATATATACAGTGGAATATTACTCAGCTATAAAAGGAAACAAAACTGAGTTATTTGTAGTGAGGTGGGTGGACCTAGAGTCTGTCATACAGCATGAAGTAAGTCAGAAAAAACACATACCGTATGTTAACACATATGTGTGGAATCTAAAAAAAAAAGAAAAAAGGTTCTGAAGAACCTAGGGGCAGGACAGGAATAAAGATGCAGATGTAGAGAATGGACTTGAGGACATGGGGAGGGGGAAGGGTAAGCTGAGACTAAGTGAGAGAGTGGCATGTACATATATACACTACCAAATGTAAAATCGATAGCTAGTGGGAAGCAGCCGCATAGCACAGGGAGATTAGCTCCGTGCTTTGTGGGCACCTAGAGGGGTGGGATAGGGAGGGTGGGAGGGAGACGCAAGAGGGAGGAGATATGGGGATATATGTATATGTATAGCTGATTCACTCTGTTATAAAGCAGAAACTAACAATTGTAAAGCAGTTATACTCCAATGAAGTTGCTTAAAAAATAAATAAAGCACATAGCACAGCACCCCACACATATTAAATGGTCGGTAAAGCCAAGGAGCTATAATTACTATTAGGAATTTACAATTGGAGAGTTAAGATTGTTCGTGGTATAAAGGCAAGTATACTGCTGGTTTTTATGTATTGAACTGTGCCAAGTAGTTTCCTAGGAATTAGATTAGCCCTGAAATGTTATGTCAGCTGAGAATTTTGGTTTCTAGGTGACAGTGCTACCGTAGGAAACAGCACTGGCATTCTCTTAAGGGAAGAAAACCTTTCAGTAGGAATCTATAGTAGCTTTTTCTTTCTTCTCAACTCTCAGATTAAAATGATAGTCAATGTAAAGGGGAGAATAGAGAGACTCTGCAAAAAGGATCAGGAGCTACAGAACTTAGGAGGAACTGCTAACAGAAGGGAGAAATGAGAACAAAAAGGTTTTGTTTTTTTTCTATTAAGCACGCACTTTACTAGTAGAAATGAAAAACTCCATAATAGGAAGGAAAAGCTGTATCAGAAATATAAGTGATTCAGACATGAATTCCCAAAGTATACAACCTCTCCTTCGCATAAACTAGTGGGATAAACATTGAACATAAGGAGTGAAATATAGAAATAGTAACATGGAGGAATTTCTTCAAGAGGGGTGTAAGTGGAACCTGATTAAAGGAGCCAAAGATAGTGAACACATTTTTCCCTTTTGTAAAAGAGGAACATGTTTAACTTGGGAGTGAGAGCTGGTAGACCCATCAAGCTGCAATGAGCAGAACTATATGATGCCTGGGCTTCCTTCTAGGATCACAGCAAAGTCTGCATAGTAGGACTTCCAACTGAAATGGAGAATGCAGTGATGTTTACAGAAACAGAACAAACTATGAGTTAAGTAATGGCATAATCTCTATTTTACAGCAGATTAGAACTCAGAACTGAGTTCCTGATCCCCACTCCCCAACCTCCCTTCCTCCCCCACCCCCAACTTGTTCCATCTGTAGCCTTCCCATCTCTGTTGGTGGTGGCTCCATCTTTCCACTTGATTGGGCTAAAACCATGGTAGTCATCCTTTGCTCCTCTTTCTCTCGTGCTCCATGTTCAATCTATCAGGAAATTCTGCAGAGCTTTATCTTCAAAGTATAACTAGAATCAGATCACTTCTCACTGTTGCCATGACTTTTACCCCAGTGCCAGCCATCATCTGTCATCTGTCATCTTGTGCCTGAATTATCACAGTAGCCCGTTCTCTCTGCTTCTGCGTTACCGCACTATAATCTGTTCTTCCCCCCGCCCAAGGTTGATATTTATTTATTTACTTACTTATTTAGTATAGTTGATGTATAATATTATGTAAGTGTTAGGTACACAACATAGTGATTCACAGTTTTAAAGGTTCTGTTCCACTTATAATTAGTATAAATTTTTGACTGTATTCCTGTATTCCCTGTGTTGTACTATATATCCCTGTAGCTTAGTTATATTACACATAGTAGTTTGTACCTCTTAACCCTCTACCCTCTTCCCCTTCCCTCTCCCCACTGTTAACCACTAGTTTGTTCTCTATATCTGTGTTTCTTTTTTGTTATATTCACTAGTTGTATTTTTTAGATTCCACATATAAGTGGTGTCATACAATATTTGTCTTTCTCTGTCTGACTTATCTCACTTAGCATAATACCCTTCAAGTCCATCCATGTTGTTGCAAATGGAAAAATTTCATTGTTTTTTTATGGCTGAGTAGTAGTCCATTTTATTTATATATTTTTTTATATGAAATATATTTTATATATATGTTCTACATTTTCTTTATCCATTCATTTGTCATTGAACACTTAGGTTGCTTCTATAATCTTTTTTTTTAAGATTTTTTTTTGATGTGGACCATTTTTAAAGTCTTTATTGAATTTGTTACAACATTGCTTCTGTTCTGTGTTTTGGTTTTTTGGCCGCAAGGCATGTGGGATCTTAGCTCCCCAACCAGGGATCGAACGTGCACCCCCTGCATTGGAAGGTGAAGTCTTAACCACTGGGCCGCCAGAGAAGTCATAATATGTTCTTAATACATCAGCCAGTCATCCCTACTTTTCTAAAAGTCAGATTTCTTAAGGTATAATTTACAAACAGTAAAATTCGCTCTTTTTAGGAGTAGAGTTCTGTGAATTTTGACAACACACATAGTCTTGGACCATCATAGTCAAGAAATAGAACATTTCCATTGCCCCCCAAAATTCCCTTATGCCCTTTTGTAATCATCCCTCCTCCCACCCCCAACCCCTGGCAATTAGTCTCTTCTTTCTCCCTTTAGTTTTGTCTTTCCTAGAATGTCATATAAATGGGATGTATTTGTAGTGTTTTGAGTCTGCCTTCTTTCTCTGAGCGTAATGCATTTGAGATTCATCCATACATAGTGCATTGCTCAGTAGTTTGTGTCTGTTTATTGCTGAGTAGTTCTCCACTGTATAAAGGTACCACAGTTTGTTTATCCTTTCACTAGTTGATGGACATTTGGATTGTTTCCAGTTTTTGGCAATTTTGGATAAAGCTGCTGTAAACATTCACATTTAGGATTTTGTGTGGATATATATTTTCATTTCTCTTGGGTCAATATGCTAACTTGTTTACCTTTATATGACACTGTCAAACTTGCTAAAGTGACTGTACCATTTTGCTATAAATTAAGCACGGTAAGAGAATATCTTACTGTGGCAGTGTCACTACTCTTGCGCTTTAGGGGCCATTATTAAGTAAAATAAGGGTTACTTGAATACAAGTACTGTGACACCATGATAGTTGATCTGATAACTGAGAAGGTTAAGTAACTAATGGGAGGGTAGGTATACAGAGTTGATATGCTGGATGAAGAAATGATTCACGTCCAGGCAGGACAGAGAAAAACGGTGCAAGATTTCATCACGCTATTCAGAACGATGTGCAATTTAAAACTTATTAATTGTTTTATTTATGGAATTTTCTGTTTAATATTTTCAGGCTGCAATTGACCATAGGTAGCAAACTGTGGAAAGTGAAACTGTGGATAAGGGGGTAACTACTATATTGTGAAATGGTTTAGAGTGTGAGTGACCTCTAGATCTGGAGACAGACTACCTGGGTTGGCATGCTAGCTCTTATTCCTCCTTGGGCAAATTAGTTCATCTCTCTCTGCTTCATTATCTTCATCTCTAGAGCTGATAATAATAGCGCCTTTTTCAGAGGAATGTTGTGAAGATAAAATGAGTTAGATGTAAACAGCTAGTACAGTGTCTAAACACATAGTGAGAGCCCCAAGAGCATTAGCTATTGTTGTTGCTGTTACTGTTACTCTAACAGCAGTTTTATTTCTCAGTCTCATAGGCCTTTCAGATAGGGCTTTGGACACTTTTTAATGAATTACTCACCTTTTAAAGGTTGTTCTCATATTTATTATTTATGGGAGGCCAGGTAACATTTGTCTGAGTGTTTGCGGCACCTGTGTGTAGAGGAAGACTGCAAGTTTTGGGGAATTTATATAGCCCAACCTTTTAAAACACCATAATTTAATCTCTGTTTGTAAACAAGAGTTCGACTCATACTAAACCAACAGTTTTCTCTGAAAATATTCTCACAAGTGGCAGAAGTCTCCAACTATAGAATAGAGTCCAGCATCCTTTATAGCTACCAACTTAAAAGTAGTCTTTTCTTAGTGTGACTTTAAAATTTGGACATTCATCTTATGAATGTCTCACTTTTTGTCAAGATTAATTAGAAAATTCACAAGTAGAATCACCCAGGACTTTTCATTATTGTTTAGGTTTCTAACAGTATATTTGTATTGGGGTTTTTCCCCTCCTCTTGGAGTCTTTGGACAGTAGTTATTTGATCTGAATCTTTTTAAAGGCGTGATAGTGGATTGATTCCAGCTAAAGACTTCAGTCATTAATTCTTTGTGTGTATCTCTAGAAAAAAACAAAGGTATTAAATATTCTTGTTATTGCTAAGGACAGAAGAGCCCTCTCCAGACAGCGGAGTGTCTGCTTTCGGGAGATATTTAGCACAGAGTACTTTAGAGCTTTGGGCTCAAACTGTCTGAATTTGCATCCACACTTTGTCACCTACTGTGTTGTGAAGCTGGAGCTGGTGTATTGAATTAAGAACATGTAGATTTCGACCTGATGGATGAGGGGGCACAAACCACCCACGCGGGGTCCCCAGGTAGTTTCCTCAGCATCTGAGCTCCCACTTTGGGGAAGTGAAATCCACAGGGTCGTTCTGATGGAAGGTGCAGTTTCAATACCCCCACACCAAGGAAATAGTCATAAGATTTATTACTTACAGACCCAGAAGCAAGGGGATGCGGTGAGCCAGGGAAACGGCAGTCCTTCATCCCTGGGCACAAGCCAGCAGAAGATAGAGCAGGGTAGCAAGCACCTAGTACTTCTAAGGTGATTGGGGTGGAGGTTACTAACTTAGGCCAGGTACCCTTGTGCAGTAACAATAGTAAACAGCAAGGGTTGACATACTCTTTCTGTATAGGGTCAGATAGTAAATATTTTGAGCTTTGTGAGTCATATGGTCGCTGTCAAAACTACAGTTGACCCTTGAACAACATGGGGGTCCACTCGAACTGTGCGGGTCCACTTTATAAGGCAGATTTTTCTCAGTAGTAAGTACCACAGTATTACCCGGTTCGTGGTTGGTTGAATCCACAGATACAGATGAACCTCGGATACAGAGGGCCAACTCTAAGCCGGCACCCCTAACCCCCACGTTGTTCAGGGGTTAACTGTTTTCACCTCTGCCAGTGAAGCTCTAGAGCAGCCATAGACAGTACCCGAATGAATGAGCTTGGCTCTGTTTTTTGGAATAGCAGTAGGTCATGGTTTGTCCACTCCTGGTGTGTGGCAACCCATAGCGCTATATATATAGGCTGGTGACTCCCTCCTCTAAGTAATAACAACCGTCTTCTATTGAGTAGTGTGTCAAGTGCTGTATTAAATACTTTACATTATTATCCCCCTTCTATAGATGAAGTTAACTGAAACAAGTGAGGTGAATCAACTTTTTTTTTTTTTTTTGGCCGTGCAGCGTGGCGTGTAGTATCTTAATTCCCCGACCAGGGATCGAACCCAGGCCCTGGCAGTGAAAGTGCAGAGTCCTAACCGCTGGCCCGTCAGGGAATTCCCTCAACTTTTTTTTTTTTTTCCTACAGTCATTGTGTTTTGTTTATGAAGAAATTTAAAAGAACAGCGTGGAAAACTGTTACAGGAAGAAGCAGGCTGAAGACCAATATATCACATAATCCCACTTTTATTAAAAATGGTACTCATCATTTCACATTTCTTTATTATTTGAATTTTTTAAATAACACTGAATTTTTCAAAAATGTGTTTAAGATCTGCACGTTAAGAAAAGGACAAAGAAGTGTTTGTGATTTCTGATTTGGCTATACTTTTCATTTATTTTATTATTATTATTTTTTTTTGCGGTAGGCGGGCCTCTCACTGCTGTGGCCTCTCCTGTTGCGGAGCACAGGCTCCGGACGCGCAGGCTCAGCGGCCATGGCCCATGGGCCCAGCCACTCCGCGGCATGTGGGATTCTCCCGGACCGGGGCACGAACCCGTATCCCCTGCATCTGCAGGCGGACTCTCAACCACTGCGCCACCAGGGAAGCCCCTTCATTTATTTTTGACCAAATGCTAGAAGCTTGTTTTACAGTTAAATGTAACATCCCATCTATAGTAGAATTTTATTTCAGAGAGCCAAATTTAAAGATGAAGGTTTTCTAAAATTTTAAAAGCACCAACATTGCAATTACATATGTGTTTTAAGATTTATTTAGTCACATCACATCAATTGATATCTTGATTCAGCACTAAATACTATTGCTATTCTGATTACTGATACAGCTTTTCACATAGGAAACAGCAGCAAACTTCCATACCTTAATTCATCAAAAGGCAGCTAAAAAAAATTTAAGCAGCTACTATAACACAGGTCATATTTAAATTCCAGGTTCCCCAAACCGCATCCCACCCTCATTTGGAAAGCAACCCAACATCTGCTCCTGAGCTTGCACCACGTAATCTCTTGTAGGAAGAAATGCCGTGTTTGCTTCATAGCTGCCTTGATTATATGGGGACTTAGTCCATAGGTTAGCTTTTCGTTTTATTTATGGTTTCCTTTTCTGTGCAAAAGCTTATGTTTGATTAGGTCCCATAGCAGTTTGTTTCCTATTAAACATTACATTCTGCCGCCTTGTACAGTGTGTCTTTACTAGATTGTAACCTTCTTAAATGACTGTCTTACTTCTTGTCTTTTTGTATCTTAAACATGGATTTAATTTATTAAAATTTTATTTGATGAGACACCTGTTCCATTACTATGCTTAGAATACATACTTGCTTTTTTCCCTTAAAATAAGAAAAAATGTGGAAGAGAATTATTGTGGACCTTATGATAGACAATATTTTTGATAAAAATACAAATTAAATTCTGTTTCAATATATTCCATCATGAAGAGAAAGATTGTAACATTTCTTAGGCCTGGAATATGTCATTTTCTGCATATTGTATTTGAAGCCAAATATTTTGCAAAGCACAAAAAAATTGTAGCTACCCTTGGTGTTTTGTGATGTGTTAGAATTGCATGTGAGAAAATACTAGCAGTTTATATAGCCGGGGCTTGTGGGGAACTGTATAAGGCAGCAGTTCTCAAATTGTGGCCTGTGGATCACTGGGGTTTACTCAGACCCTTTCAGGGAGTCTACAAGGTCAGACTATTTTCATAATGCTAATAAAGTTATTTGCCTTTTTCATTTTGACATTTTTTTTCTTGCAGTGAAAAGCAGTGGCGCATTTAAAAAAACCATTGCTGTGCTGCTGTAACATGCATCAACGCAGTGGCACCAAACTGAGCTAATAATCATTGTATTCTTCACCACTATGCACACACTGCTTAAAAAAAAAAGAAAGGCAGTTTCACTTAGAGCAAAGCAGTGAAAATTGCTTTTATTAAATCTCAATCCTTGAGCACACTTGTTTTTTTCTAATAAAACACAGAGTTTCCCCCGATTAAAAAATGGGCAGAGGACCTTCTTTTCCAAAGAAGGTATACAGATGGCCAACAGGCACATGAAAAGATGCTCAGTGTCACTAATCATCAGGAAAATACAAATCAAAACCACAATGAGGTATCACTCACCCCTGTCAGAGTGGCTATCATCAAAAAGACAAGAAATAACAAGAGTTGGTGAGGATGTGGAGAAAAAGGAACCCTTGTGCACTGTCAGTGGGAATGTAAATTGATGCAGTCACTATGGAAAACAGTATGGAAGTTCCTCAAAAATTTAAAAATAGAACTATCATATGATCCAACAGTTCCACTTCTGGGTATTTATCTGAAGAAAACAAAAACACTAATTCGAAAAGGTAATGCACCCTAATGTTCATAGCAGCATTATTTACAATAGCCAAGACATGAAGTAACCTAAGTGCCCACTGACAGATGAATGGATAAAGAAGATGTGGAGGCATGTGTATGTATACATAGACACACACACTGTGGAATATTACCCAGCCATAAAAAAGAATGAAATCTTGCCATTTGTGACAACAAGGATGGACCTGCTGGGGGTGTTTTGCTTAGTAAAATAAGTCAGACAGAGGAAGACAAATACTGTATGTGGCATCTAAAAAAAACCAAACAAACAAATGAATATAACAAAACAAACAGATACAGAGAACAAACTAGTGGTTACCACAGGGGAGAAAAGGGCGAAATAGGTGAGGGGAATTAAGATGTACAAACCGGCAGTTATAAATAAGTCACAGAGATGTATAGCAAAGGGAGTGTAGTCAATATTTTATAACTTTGTATGGTGTGTAATCTATAAAAATACTGAATCACTATGTTGTACACCTGAAACTAATATATTGTAAGTCAACTATACTTCAATTAAAATTTTTAAAGTTCTTATTAAGCATTTCTGCTATATAATAAAATACCATTGGTTTTCTTAAGAAAAACACTTGTGCAGTCATTTAAAATGCTAGCTAAACTAGCTACTTTTTTCTTGGAACCTTCCATTTTTACTTGAAGGATGACTAGTGGACAAACTATGGAGTTATTCACACTTGGGTGTGTGGCAGACAGTTTCTCAAAAATGAATGAAGTGAGCCTGTTACTTCAAGGGGGAAAAAAGTTATTTTTGCCAGTGATAAAATTTGCATGAAAATAGGAATTTTGGAAATTTTGTGCCCATTATCATTAGCCTCAAGAGTGAAATTAACAGGGCTTCCCTGGTGGCGCAATGGTTAATAATCTGCCTACCAATGTAGGGGGCATGGGTTCGAGCCCTGGTCCAGGAATATCCCACATGCTGCAGAGCAACTAAGCCCATGTGCCACAACTGCTGAGCCTGTGCTCTGGAGCCCGTGAGCTGAAACTATTGAGCCCACGTGCCACAACTACTGAAGCCTGCATGCCTAGAGCCTGTGCTCCGCAACGAGAGAAGCCACCACAATGAGAAGACCGCACAGTGCAACGAAGAGTAGCCCCCACTTGCCACAACTAGAGAAAGCCCGTGCACAGCAACGAAGACCCGAAGCAGCCAAAAATAAATAAAAAAATTTAAAAAGTGAAATTAACAAATGTGGTTTTTCAAATATTGTGTAATGAAATGTAACAACATCTGGAAGAGCTGCATAACTCAGTGACCAGTGTCTTCCAGGTGACCAGTGCGTGATGTTACAAAATCATCCATGGGTAAAAGATCCATTCAACTATAATATAGTCCATGGGATTTTAATGTAATATATTTTTTTTTAAATTCACTGATAAGGTTTCAGATTCCACACTGCAAGTAACCTTTAAGAAATTACCACTTATTGAATTTTAGTGTAGTATCAAAGAAGAATATCCTCAGTTATCTGAAAAGGTTATTGAAATATTCCTCCCTTTTCCAGCTACACATCTGTGTAAGGCCAGATTTTTTCCCCCTCATAAAGTTCAACTAAAGTAACATATAGCAACAGATTGAATGCAGGAGCAATTATGAGAATCTGGCTATCTTCTGTTTAAGCCAGAAATTAAAGAGGTTTGCAAAAATGTAAAAGGATGCCCCTCATCTAAATTTTTTGTTTTGGGAAATAGTTATCTTTCCTTCAAAAATGTAATTTATGTGCTCGTGTAATGGTTTTATTATATTTAAATGAATTAGTAAATAAGCATTTAAATTTTTTATCACTTTTAATTTCTAGTATTGTAAATATCAGTAGTTGTAACCCACAGGAACAAAAGCACTCAGGGTCCTTGAGAGTATAGATGGTCTCAAGACCAAAAAGTTTGCCAAGTGCTATTCTAGGTCAGTGTGCAGGGTTGGAATAGTAGTTGCTTGGTTTGTTGGGTGGACAAGAATGCTTTCATTGTATAGCTGGCAGGCTGACACATAGAACACGTTATAGAACAGAACTCTCAGTGTCTCAGTTTGGCATGATTTTTAGCAGGATATGTGTCTAAGCACTTGCTGGTAAAGCAGCTAGAAATAGATGCTTGACTGTAGAGCAGCTCCTGAAATCCAGCATGGTTCTAAAAATCTTAGGGTGTGAAATATAACCTTATATATGAGAGAACTTTCTGGTAGCTCTTTGTCTATTAAGACTTGGGGGAGTGTAGTTAAAGAATTAATGGTTTTCATAATGACCATATAAAATGTTTCAACTCAACAGCTGACCTATACTAATACATTATTTGGCAAAGTCTTCAAGTCTGTTTTTAGTGCGTTTGGCTAACCTGCTTTCAGCGTGTCTCAAATGCATGTATGTAGCTTCTTTTTTGCATCTCTGTAAGAATTCCTTTACTTCAGAGTGTAGAGTAATTCCTCCTTTCTTTATCGTGAATGCAGCGTCTCTGGAAACAGTCACCTCAATGGGAGGGCCTGAGAGATGATACATTTCTGTTGATGCTTTGGTAGAGTCTGAAGTATAGGATACAGAGGGGCTGTAAAATAAGATTACTGGGGCTTCCCTGGTGGTGTAGTGGTTGAGAGTCCGCCTGCCGATGCAGGGGACGCGGGTTTGTGCCCCGGTCCGGGAAGATCCCACATGCCGCGGAGCGGCTGGCCCATGAGCCTGCGTGTCCGGAGCCTGTGCCCTGCAACGGGAGAGGCCACAACAGTGAGAGGCCCGTGTACCGCAAAGAGAAAAAAAAAAAAAAAAAAAAAGATTGCTGGCCTTTGATTTTAATCCATGTTCTGTATTTTATAATAAATTCTTTTTGTTAAAAGGCTTTTTGTAAAACTTCCATAATGGTAGTTTGAGTTGAAATATATGAAAGTTCAAATAACACTGTGAAATAAATTATAACTTCTAATTTTGTGATATTTGGTAGTTTGCAAAGTTCAAACTTTTTAAAAAGTTTTACTGTAAATTATAAAATACCATGAACTATATTAGGAGTCAGTTTTAACCATATTTTCTTGGTACAGATTTATTTGAAAAATAAACTGGTCCAGTATAGAAGAAACCATTAAATGAAACATCAGAACATTTTTTCTGAAACCATGCATTTTGCTCTGTAGTGGGTAGCATGCTTATCGCCAGAAAATGGAGATGAGAACTGGTAGCGCTAATCAGCCTCTTCGTAAGGTATTTATTTAACACATGGCCAAGACTGCACCTTGAAAAACAGACTGTGAGGAAAGTCAGTGACTAAGTATGGTTAGTCACACAGAGTAGAGCACAGCATAGAGAAACTGTGGAGGAGGAAGAAAGAGCTGGTTTAACCAAAATTCAACCCAGACTTCTAGAAGTCTTAAGTGATGTCTCTGGAGGGTCTCCATTGATTTGAGAGTTATAGCAAAAGAAAAAAACAATAGTACCAAACCTTAAGACACTGAGTTTGGGAAGTTTAAATGTTTAATCTACCTTTTAGGGAATGGCAATATGCTTCAGAACATGACGGGTACAGAAAAGCTAAGTCATCTAAGTAAAACACCGTCAAAAGAAAAGTGCCCCCCCACACACAAAAACAGGCTCCCTTCATATTTTATAGATCAAGAGTCTGAAAAACTTTTAAGTTGCTTTTTAAAATACCTATTGGCCCTTAATTATATGAAAAGCTGCTCAATCTCACTTTAATTCACTTTAAAATTAATTACATCAGAAAAGTAATTAATAACGCAAATGAAAACTAACTGCTGGTAAGGGGTAGAGCAGTTTAAGTTCAGGCAGCATCTCTGATCCTGCTCCTCTTTGAAGACACTTCATCAGTTACCTGCTATCCTGGGTTTTCTTCCTCTTTCACTGTTTCATTTTGTTTTCTTTGCAGCTCCTCCTTCTTTCTGATCTTTAAATTTCTGAATTTTCAGGCTTTCATCCTGGGTCCTCTTCTCACCCATACCCGTGGCTTCAATTACCATGTGGAAGGCTATGAGCTCCCAATATGTATCCTTAGCTTAGAGCTGCTTCTGAACTCTAGACCCAGATAGCCAACTGTTTCCTCAGCACATCCAGAACTTCAGATCTGCTCCTCCTGTTGCCTTTTTTGCCAAATGGTATAGCCATCCACCAGCTGCTTAGCAGAAACCTGGGGATCCTCTCTTAGCCTCATAAACAATCAACAAATCCTATTTTGTTGAGTCTTGTATCTCTCTCATTCATCTGCCCCCTAAGGAAGCCCCCCCACCCCTAGTTCTTAGGTAGAATCCACCTATTATACATTCTCAAGGTACCCTATACTTGTTGAAAATTTATAACATTTTCAACAATTATATTCACTTGCTTATGTTAACTTTTTGTTTTCATTGCTTTAGAACAAAATGTAATTTTTAAATTCCTTTAGAAAAGACGTTCAGGGACAAGACCAAGACAGTCTTGATTTTTATTACGTCCCTGGGGGCTAGCAGAGTGCTGGGCACAGAAGCATCATTAATATATACTGAGGGAAAAAAATGAAGAGAAATTTGTTTTAGGAAAATCCATAACATGAATGGATAGTGTGAACGGTGAATTCCTGAAGACAGACTTGCAAACATTGGGAATTCCCTGGGACTCTTCGCTTCTACTGCAGGGGGCCTGGGTTTGATCCTTGGTCCGTAAGCTAAGATCCCACAAGCCGAACGATGTGTGCCACCCCCCACCAAAAAAAAAAACGATCTCTGATAGTCAAGCCATAGAAGGGAGCTAAGGAATTGGTAGTAGGCCTGAGAGAAGTAGGGTATTTGCGGAAGTGGAAGTTGTGAGACTTACTGACTGTCGTCACATGTGGGAAGTAAGAGAACAGGGTGTCAAGAATGCTGAGGGAATCATGATATCATTCCTTAAGACATTTGGGTATGAAGGTAAGGATAATGACTTTAGTTTTGGGCTTGTTGACTTTAAAGAACCTTCTGTGGGACACCTAGATGGAGACAACCAATAGGCAGTTATAAAAATAAAACTAGAATCCAGGAGAGAGACACAGGCTTTAGTTCATCACTGAGCAAAACCAGTAAAATACTATTGATAATTCAAGTGTACAGAGTTGGTAGATGTTTTGGTACTTTTTTGTGTGTGTGTGGTACGCGGGCCTCTCACTGTTGTGGCCTCTCCCGTTGCGGAGCACAGGCTCCGGACGCGCAGGCTCAGTGGCCATGGCTCACAGGCCCAGTCGCTCCGCGGCATGGGGGATCTTCCCGGATCGGGGCATGAACCCGTGTCCCCTGCATCGGCAGGCGGACTCTCAACCACTGCGCCACCAGGGAAGCCCGGTACTTTTTAACTTGGGAGTGGAAGCACATACTGCCTATCATACGGAGATGGCATTTTTTACATTAATGTCATTTAACATCCTGTGAATGTTAACTAATAATAGCTGTGAGTCATACATTTACTCTTAATGTTAAGCTAGCAGATCTATGTTTTAATTATGTATTTTGTTAATTGCTAATTTATACCTGTTTTCCTTCCTAAAGACAAAAATAAAACTTAGTGGGGTTTATAGAAATCCACTAGACTGTAAACTCCATGAGGACTTGCTGCCATGTGATTAAAATTTTTTTCCTCTTATTTCTCTAGGGCCTATTCCCTGGTGGATTCCAGTCAAGTGTCTACATTTCTGATTTCCATTCTACTTATAGTCTATGGTAGTTTCAGGTAAGATGCTCTCAAAATGGGATTGATTTCTGTTGGAAGTGAAAGAAGCGTTGCTCTAAAAATGTTGGCACCCAAACTTATTGCTTCTGTGAGGAAAAACATGACTTTGACAGGAATTGAGTTGAACAGGATATTTCTGATATTTATTCTTTGGTTGGCTTCTGTTAAAACACTTCTTGGTTTTGCTTATGGCTTTGGCATTTTAATGCAAACAAGCAAAAACTAATTGCTTAAATTCTGGTTCTGAAAAAAAGGATTCATGTAAATACACTCACTGAGAGGGTTAAGGAGAGTCCTTGACAGTGATTCTACAGAGTCTCAAAGGGGACATAAAGTTTTTCTTAATTAAAGAAAAGGCACTGACCTACGTTGAGCCATATGAGACTGCTGATAGTCAAATTTTTGACCTACACAAATAATATCATATGGTTCAACCTGCTTTTATGAGGATTGTGCATGGTAGCATCTACCAAGTATTCTCTCTGCTGACCTTTTCGAAGTTCCCATCCTAGCAAACAGCCATAGAAATACAAAGGAAAATCAGGAAGCTAGGTACTCCCTTCTTTTCACTATTCTTACTTTAGAGGAAATTTGGTGGTTGTATAACTCAAATAGTTTTGTGGCTGATACATTTAAAAATGAAGGCTGCCTGAGAAATTTTAAATTGAGAACTTGAAAGGGAGCAACAGTGATAAAATAATCAGGCATAAGGATTTTGAACTATCCAGTATTATATCTGGATTTTAATGGGTATTTGGTAAAATCATAAGACTTCCAGGCTTTATCCCAACACTGAGTAGGACAAGTAAAATACTGTTGATAATTCCAGTATCAGTTGATAAAAGTTTTAATCATTGAGACTTCAGCTGGGAGCCCTAGGTTCATAACCACTCTTAGGAAGCATTAGTCAAGCCAGGGCGATTTAGAACCTCATCAGCATAACCCTGATATTTGGTATCTCTATCCTTTGGACAAGTTTTTGGGTTTTTCTTTTTGAGTATATAATGTTTCAACATTTCAAAAGTCTTTATAATTAAAAAAAACCTTTAGACTCACAACTCTAATACTCCTTTCATTAGCTCATATGACATTTTATTTGGCACATACTTATATACTGTGTACATTTCTATAGTTTAAATAATTTATATTCTGATTATTATCTAACAAAAATATTTTTCATTATCCTCTTCATACTAATTTTTAGTAATTTGATATTTCTTTGTATTACTATCTTATTCCACTCTTTTGGGACATGTGAGTTGTTAAAGTGACCATCTTTTTATGTATTCTTTTGCTTTGGCTGAAAAATATCCCTAAGATAAGTATCCAAAAATTGAAAAACTTCTCCAAAGAGTATGAACTGGCTCTTACTACATATTGCCATGTTGTTTTCCAGAAGGGTTACACCAACTTAGAATTGGGCAAGTTTTAAACAAAATTTTATGTAATAAATATACCATAGAATTATATTATGTGGATGGAAAGGATTTCTCTGGTACGTCTCCTTATTTTACAAATGAGGAAACTGAGGCCCAACAAGATGAGGTAACTTGGGCTTCCCTGGTGGCGCAGTGGTTGGGAATCTGCCTGCCAATGCAGGGTACACGGGTTCGAGCCCTGGTCTGGGAGGATCCCACGTGCCGCAGAGCAACTAAGCCCATGCACCACAACTACTGAGCCTGCGCGTCTGGAGCCCGTGCTCCGCAACGGGAGAGGCCACAACAGTGAGAGGCCCGCACACCACGATGAAGAGTGGCCCCCACTCGCCGCACCTGGAGAAAGCCCTCGCACAGAAACGAAGACCCAACACAGCCATAAATAAATAAACAAATAATTAAATTTAAAAAAAAAAAAAAGATGAGGTAACTTGCTAAAGATTATACAACTAGTTGGTAACAAAATCTGGATTGGAACCCAGTTCTTAAGACTTGTGGTCCAATACTTTATGTCTTTTATACTTTAATAATGCACTTTCTGCAAAAAGTAAATCATGATGCCTTTAATTATACATTTAAATTTACCTCATTTTAAGTAAATTTGGAAGTATTTCCTCCTCTTCTGTTTTCTGGAAAAGATTACGTGAAATTGTGTTACTTCTTTTTAAAATATTTGATAGAAATCACCAGAGAAGCCATCTAAAGATGGAAGATTTGGGGGGGGTTGGCTTTGGTTTTTCCTGCTTTATTCATCTTTTTTTTTTAAAGAATTGGTAAAGGCTTTGTGTGTGTGTGCAGTAAAATATACATAACATAAAATTTACTATTTTAACCCATTTCTAAGCATACAGTTCAGTAGCTGGTAAGGGCTTTTTAAAACACATGTTACTATCTATTTTTTATTTTAAAAATTTATTTTATTTACTTATTATTTTTGGCTGTGTTGGGTCTCATTGCTGCACGCGGGCTTTCTCTAGTTGCGGTGAGTGAGGGCTACTCTTTGTTGTGGTGCACAGGCTTCTCATTGCGGTGGCCTCTCTTGTTGAGGAGCATGGGCTCGAGGTACATGGGCTTCAGTAGTTGTGGCTTGCAGGCTCTAGATCACAGGCTCAGTAGTTGTGGCATATGGGCTTAGTTGCTCTGTGGCATGTGGGATCTTCCCGGACCAGGACTCGAACCCATGTCCCCTGCATTGGCAGGTGGATTCTTAACCACTGCGCCACCAGGGAAGTCCGACTGCTACAGCTTTTATAGTAAATGTTGAAATCTAGTAGTATAAGCCCTACAGCTCTGTTCTTTTTCAAAAGTGTTTGGCTATTATGGATCCTTTGTATTTCCCTATTAAGTTTAGGTTCAGCTGGTCTGTTTCTACAAAAATTCTGGGATTTTTTTTTTTTTTTTAATTTATGGCCGTGTTGGGTCTTCCTTTCTGTGCGAGGGCTTTCTCTAGTTGCGGCAAGTGGGGGCCACTCTTCATTGCGGTGCGCGGGCCTCTCACTATCGCGGCCTCTCTTGTTGCGGAGCACAGGCTCCAGACGCGCAGGCTCAGTAATTGTGGCTCACGGGCCTAGTTGCTCCGCGGCATGTGGGATCTTCCCAGACCAGGGCTCGAACCCGTGTCCCCTGCATTGGCAGGCAGATTCTCAACCACTGCGCCACCAGGGAAGCCCTCTTCTGGGATTTTGATAGGTATTGTGTATCTATAGATCAGTTTGGGGAGAATTGCTGTCTTAATAGTATTGAGTCTTTCAATCCAGGGACCTGGAATGTTTCTCCATTTATTTAGATAATCTTTAATTTTTCTTAGTAATGTTTTGTAATTTTCAGTGTACAAGGTTTGCACCACTTCTGTTAAACTTATTCCTAAGTATTTTATTCTTTTTGATGTTACTGTTGATGGAATTTTTCCTTGATTTATTTTTAGATTTTTCATTGCTAAGTATATAGAACTATGAATGATTTAAAAATATTAACCTGGTATCCTGTAGCTTTGCTGAACTCATTTATTAGTGCTAGTAGTTTTTTGTGTATGGACTTCTTGGTGTTCCCTACATGCAGGATAATGCAGCCTTCAAGTAAAGACAGCTTTGCTTCTTCCTTTCAAATCTGAATGCCTTTTATTTTATCTGTTAATTTCTAGGATAGTTAAAAGTATTCAGCTGTGATTGGAATTTGTCTGTTTTCCCTTATATTTTTGTTGATTCATTTTTTTTGTTTGGGATTTTTTTTTTTTTTTTTGCGGTACGTGGGCCTCTCACTGTTGTGGCCTCTCCCGTTGCGGAGCACAGGCTCCAGACACACAGGCTCAGCGGCCATGGCTCACGGGCCCAGCCACTCCGTGGCATGCGGGATCCTCCCGGACTGGGGCACAAACCCATGTCCCCTGCATCGGCAGGTGGACTCTCAATGACTGCGCCACCAGGGAAGCCCTGAAACCTTTCTTCTTTTTTAACATAGGCATTTAAAGCTACAAATTTCCCTATAAACACTGCTTTAACTGCAACCCATAAATTTTGTTAGGTTGTATTTTCATTTCATTCAATTCAAGATATTTTTCCTGGTGATTTTTTTTCTTTGACCTGTGGGTTCTTTATAAATGTGTCGCTTACTTTCCTAATAATTGGAATATGTCAAAATTCTCTCTGTTATTTAAAAGAATTTCAACAGGCTCACTTCTGCTGTGCTCAGAGACATACTTTTTATGGTTTCAATCCTTTTAAATATTTGCGACTTGTTTTATGGCCTAACATATGATGTGTCCTGGAGAATGTTCCATATGCAGTTGGAAAAATCAACCTACAACAGAGTGTTGAGAGCAGGGAGTGATATTATCTGGTTTGTGTTTTAGAAAGGTTGGTCTAGGTTCTGTATGGGAAATAGATTGTTGAATAAGAGGAAAGAGTGAAATAAGGGAAACATGGGAGACTGCTGCCCTAGTATAGGCAAAAAATGATGGTGCTTTAACTAAGCTAATAATGGTGGAATGAGATATCAGTGGATTTAGGACAGGATTGCTGATGGAATGGATATAGTGTGTGAGAGAGAAGAGTCAAGGGTGACTCCAAGGTTTATGGCCTGAAACAGCTGGACCCAGTGATGGTGCCATTTTTGAGATGGGAAGCTCTGTAAGACAAGCAGATTTTTCATGGAAACTTGATACACAAAGCAGACACAATTTGTTAAGAGACTGATATTGGTTCCAGTTTGGCTCTTGCCACTGTTCAATTTGGGGCAAGTAACTTAACCTCTGTGAACCCATATCTTGAAAGTTGTTATTTCATTAATTATGAGTACTATAACTATAATTTATAACAATAGTGGCATAGGGTTAACTATATTCTGATTTGTAATACACTCTCTCTTTAAGCTTTCCAGAGTGATTTGTAAGTGTATTGTTTAGTAGTGCTTAACCAAATAGTTTTACAACAAATTTTCACATCTCTTTCTAAGTATTTAATAAACAAACCATACTGTTTTGATAGGTCAAAACTTGTCAAATATTGTAGTTCAACTGATAGTTTCTTTTTACTCATTGACCTGTGATCACGTGGGGGCTTTTAGGAATGCCTCTTATCAAAAGTAGTCAGTGAGGTAAAACTGGTAGCAGGGTAATTTCCTTGATTCTTGCTTTAATGTAAACAAGGGATAGCTAGAAGAAGAACTGACCTGTTACTTATTTGGATGTGGATTCCTTGATGAAAATACTTACGGGAGTTCTTCATTAAGACACAGCCAGTTGGGTACCCTAGGGTGCTGAATGATGCTTCCCAATCTATCTTGCTCTCTGACTTCTACCATTTCTACCAGTTTAGATGCCTCTCAATTGTTGTGAGTGACTTCTTTTTCCTACTCTGAGGGGATTGGGTAGAGATGTATGATTTTTATTGGCTATGATAATTTTTTTTTTACTTAGACCTTGACTATATTAAAGAAACCTGATGAAGAAAATAGCTAACATTTTACTGAACATTTATGTATCAAGTACAGTGCTAAGTGCTTTACATAAAGTCTCATTGATCCTCACATCAATTCAGCAGGATAGGTATTGTTATTCCCATTTTATAAATGAGGAAACTAGGACCCAGAAATGTAAGTAGCTTACCCAAGTAATAAGTGATGGAGCTGGGATTCAAACTCAAGCAGTACTTTACTGCTGCTGGCTATTGAGAATAATAGTAAAATTTTAAATATGAAGCAAATAAATTGATCTGGTAGTAAAGTCAGAAGGAATGAGAAGCTCTCTTAAAAACCCCTTTTTGGTGATTTTTTTTCTTCAGCAGTTGTTCTCAGACCTTATTGTGCATAAAAATCACCTGGGGAAGATTGTTCAGTAGGCTTAGGATGGGGGGCCCAGCACCTCATTCAGGTGACCTACACAGCACACTTTGATAAACTCTTACCTAACACTTAAGTTGTTGGTTCTTCATTGCTGGTAGCATTTTACGGATCCATTCACTGATATGTTATTTAACTTTTACAACTCTGTTGAAGTTCTCCTGAAGTTCTCAGAGTTTCCCTTTTTGCTAGATCAAAAAAGTTTCCCCTCAGTCCTCATCCTTGATAAGCCTTGATGGTTTACCACCACTTACTATTGCAAATTTCTCCTCCCTTGGCTTCCATGATTCACTTTCATGCTCCATTCCATATAGGATATGCACAAAAAAAATGCTTCTTGAATTTGTTTATCCCTAACCCTATTGCCCCTCCAAATGCCCAGCCAAATATTAATATGTTCTTATGTCCTCTGATTTGGGACCATAAAAATATATTATTTGCTCATTTAAATTATTCCATTTTGGGCTTCCCTGGTGGCGCAGTGGTTGAAGGTCTGCCTGCCGATGCAGGGGACACAGGTTCGTGCCCTGGTCCGGGAAGATCCCACATGCCGCGGAGCAGCTGGGCCTGTGAGCCATGGCCGCTGAGCCTGCGCGTCCGGAGCCTGTGCTTCGCAAGGGGAGAGGCCACAACAGTGAGAGGCCCATGTACCGCAAAGAAAAAAAAAATTATTCCATTTTATTTGTTTAGAGCTGGGATGACATGGAGAAAATCATAAAATACAGGATAAAAGATTTGTGAATGGTACTGGTTATTTACCCCCAGGCTTTCACATTTCAAAGTACAGAGGGGAAAACTGTGCCAAATAAAATGAGATTCTAAAGCCCAGAACAATTCCTTGATTTAGGAACCCTTAACGTTCGCCATCCCTTGGCTGAGCTTTGCTAGCTGGACTTCCTATATTTCTTAAAGATGACACCTGTCTCTCCTTAATCTTTCCAGCTGCTCAGGAAAAAAATAGCATAATTACTCATCTAATATGTATGTCCCCAAAGCCTTTGACCAATCAACAGGAGAACATTAATGGAGGGGAGAGGGGAGGAGAAAGGGACTGTCCTGATGGGCATATGGACCCAAGAATCACAATGTGAGGATGATTTAGAATTTCTTAGGCAGCTTATTACTGTCAGGACACTTAAGTTCTGTCCCATCAGGAATCATAGACAAAAAAATAACAGGTTGGAAGTAGATGTAGGGACTTCCCTGGTGGCGCAGTGGTTAAGAATCCGCCTGCCAATGCAGGGGACACGGGTTCGAGCCCTGGTCTGGGAAGATCCCACATGCCACAGAGCAACTAAGCCTGTGCACCACAACTACTGAGCCTGCAGTCTGGAGCCTGCAAACCACAACTACTGAGCCGGCTTGCCACAGCTACTGAAGCCCACATGCCTAGAGCCCGTGCTCCGCAACAAGAGAAGCCACCACAATGAGAAGCCTGCGCACTGCAACGAAGAGTAGCCCCCCGCCACAAGTAGAGAAAGCCCGCACACAGCAACGAAGACCCAGTGCAGCCAAAAATAAATAAATTAATTAATTTTTTAAAAAATGAAGTAGATGTAAAAGGAAATCAAAAGGAAGATAGGGCTTCCCTGGTGGCGCAGTGGTTGAGGGTCCGCCTGCTGATGCAGGGGACGTGGGTTCGTGCCCCGGTCTGGGAGGATCCCACGTGCCGCGGAGTGGCTGGGCCCGTGAGCCATGGCCGCCAAGCCTGCGCATCCGGAGCCTGTGCTCCGCAGCTGAAGGAGCCACAACAGTGAGAGGCCCCCGGACCGCAAAAAAAAAAAAAAAAAAAAAGGAAGATATACTTTATGATCAATAGACAAATAGCTAATATATAATTATAATACATATATCTCTGTATATGTGAAGTTGCTATATAAAGGAATAATGGAACTTTTAGAGTAACTACTACCTTTTTTTTAAGGCAAGCACCTACCTGCACTTTCTTTAATGGTGAGGATAGTTTATTTGCTTATACCCAAACCTACTCTAGGAAGACAATGTCTTCAAGTTAATAAGACCACAGAGATGATAAGAAATGCACTTTATATGATTGTGTTGCCCTTCATACTAAATGCATGTAATTAAGTTACATCAGGTTAACCAAAATAAGTCTGACTATGGTTCACAAATGTCATGATGTGTTTAGCACACACTGATGTGTGATATGCTTATCTTTTGAATTGTTCTTTTTGCCCTCTCATAACCTGTCCTACTTTAAGAAAACATACAGAAATCTGAATTTATTAGATAATGTAGGGAATGGTTATGTACCTTGTAATGTATATGGACAAGTTCCTTGATATATTTAACAGTTCTGTCAGTTCCTTTTTCACTGTTCCGTTTATCAAAACCACTGTAACTTTTCTAGGAACATACATTTAGCATAAAGCCAAGTTCAGCCGTATAGTGTTTACCTTGACCAGGTGAATTCTCCCCTTCATTGTGCTTGCTTCCAAAACTGAAATGATCAAAAAATATGGTACTCTTAAATTAAAATATTAAAATAAAAAATTTCAATTTGCCTTTCTCCTCCAGTATTCACAGTTGTACTCCGTTATCAGAATTCAAACAGATGAACAAGTATAACTTTCAGTAAATGTGTTCTCAGCTCCATTTTGCTTCCTGCAATTGTTTATTTTTGCTCTGCCCTGTGCAAAAGGATTTCAGACCATTTATTAAGTTTTACAAGTTGTGATGAGATAAGGTAAATTAAAATGGGGCCAAAGAAAAGTATGGGTGGAGACAAAGTAGAGCCAAAAATAAGCCTAAAAATGTATACCATATTGGCCAGCACCCTTACTACTGGTGGTCCATGGACACCACAGTAAGCTTTCTGGCAGCCAACTTTCAGAAGAAAGAAAGAAAAACTTTACAATGTCCTTGAATAAAAAGAACCCAGTTGTTCAGGTGAATTGCAGTTATTCTTGGTCTTAAGATTAGACAGACCTTTATCCCAAAGACCCTCAGAAAGAGGATGCAACATTGAATTTCATAGCATTCATAATAAGCATTCATTGTTTGTTGAATGAATTAGTACCCTTCAGTATTAGCTGGTAGCATTTTGTGAAAATAGATTTCAGCAAAAGCAATTTCTCCAAAACTGGGGAGACACAGCCAGCAACAGAAAGCTGTGGTCTAGATTGCTAGCTTACTGTGGTCTAATGTTACATTGTACAATACCTGGAGAAATTAATGGGTTATTAATTCTTCAACTGATTATTCCTGAATATTGATTTCTTGATAACTGTGGGCAGTGGTCCAGATGTGTACTCTGTGGCTGGCTGAATACAGACCTCTTTGTCTTAACAGTTCTTACAGCACATTTGCATTTTTGTCACAACCAAGGAACGTAAAATGGCCTAACTATAAGCCCATATTTCCCCTTGTCCTCAGCAAGGTGTGGAAGTTCTCATGGGCCTAGGACTTTCTCAGAAAACCCTGTATAATCCAGTCTAGTACCTAAAGATACTAATAGTTGACTTCCTCAAGTTCTGTTCCTTACAACTGAATTAGTTTTAGCCTGAAAAAAATTTGGAGCAAATATAACCAGATCTCTACCTCAGCCGCAATGAAACCTTATTAAAGCACTCAGAGAATGTTAAACTCCTTCCTGATGTACTGTCTGTGATAAACTACTTGTTAAATATACATCAAAGTGACCAAAAAATGCACCCTGGGGTTTATACTTATACATCAACTTAAATTTGAAAAATGTTGATCAGTTGTCATTCTTTCTGACACTACTTATCTAGCAGGCTCAGTTGTCAGTTATACCCCACCCATCAAGATCAAACCATATCATCTGCCTGTAAAAGGTTGCTTTTCTTACTATTTCTCTCTAATAAGGCAGGATATATGCAATTCATCCAAAAATAATGTCAGATCAAGTTAACCCAAGGAGAAGTAGTCTTAGCTTTTGTTGTTGTTGTTTTTAAATGAAAAGGAGTTGTATGTATTGATGTGGAAAGATAGTCTTGGTATACTACTGAATGAAAATTAACTTGTGAGATGACATATTAATCCTCATTTTTTTAAAAGGCAAAATATATACCAAACATATATATCTCTGGAGATAGGGATTATAGGAGTCTTTTGTACCATTCTCTATTGTTTGAGTTTTTAAATAATCATATATATTACTTTTTCAGAAAAAAATATAGAAGTTTGGTTGTTTTGTAAGGGGAGATGATACAGCCAAGGCAGAGTGGTATAATAACCTTGGTTTCCTTACTATAGGGATAATAATAGAGCATCTCTGTATAGTTTGCTAGGGCTACCATAACAAAGTACCACAGACTGGGTGACTTAAACAGCAGAAATTTACTTTCTCACAGTTCTGGAGGCTAGAAGTCCAAGATTGAGGTATTGGCAGAGTTGGTTTCATTCTGAAATGGCTTATAGATGACCATCTTCACATGTAGATGGTGCCCTTCCTGTGGTCTTTTCTCTGTGTGTGCATGTGTCTAGTGTATCTGTCTCTCTGTCTGTCTTAATCTCCTCTTCTTATAAGGACAGCAGTCATATTGGATTAGGGTCCACCTTAACAACCCCATTTTAATTTAATTACCTCTCTGAAGGCTCTGTCTCCAAATGCAGTCACATTTTTAATTATAGTTATTCTATGAATCAAAAGAAATATTGACTGCAAAGCTCCTAGCATAGTGCCTGACAGTATAAGCTCAATAAATGTTGACTATTAAAAATATTTTAATCCACGGCTGCATAGTCAGAAGACCATCTCTTCTACTTGGATTCTTAGTAGTAGGTTCTTTTTTTTTTTTTTTTTTTTTTTTTTTTGCGGTACGCGGGCCTCTCACTGTTGTGGCCTCTCCCGTTGCGGAGCACAGGCTCCGGACGCGCAGGCCCAGCGGCCATGGCTCACGGTCCCAGCCGCTCCGCGGCATGTGGGATCTTCCTGGACGGGGGCACGAACCCGTGTCCCCTGCATCCGCAGGCGGACTCTCAACCACTGCGCCACCAGGGAAGCTCAGTAGTAGGTTCTTAATGTAGGTCTATATGAGCATCGATAATTGGAAATTTGTCTGCCTCCTACAACTGACACCCGTAACTATTTCCTGTTTAGTCATAGTTGGTGAAAAGACAAATTGAAAATAGCAAATAATATGCTATAATTTAGATGGCTTTTTCCGTAATGGTAAATGGTTGTCTGTGATGGAACAGCCATAGCTCAGGTCTTTCTGTTACTACTTAAACATTGATTTCAGTAACCTAGACTTGCTGTTTGTTAAGCAGATAGCTAAGATACAATCTGGATGGAATATCTAGTAATAACATTATGATGTATAAATATCATATTGTATGTTATTGCATAGTAATAACAATAGAGTTGTGATGGCAGGGGTGGGGGGATTGAAGGGTAGTCTTCTATGAAGATGGAACAAACTGTTCTAGGTCCAGCCAAGCAATTTCATATCTGTAGAGTTAATAAAGATTACCAAGTAAGTTGGGATAAAGATCCATAATTCACAATGGTCCCTGGATAGCTCAGGAGGCAGGGTCTTCTACAAAGGCTCTATTTAACAGCTTAAGTTTGCTGTCAGCTATGCAGTGTGGGTAACCATTACTAGACCCCAGTCATAGAAGCCTGGGATCTGCTAAACTTAGGTCCAGGATGTCATTTTATAAAGCTGGAATGCATGTATCTTCCGTGTTTGAACAAATATATGGGGCCTCACAACCTCATTTAGCCAGGTTTCTGTTTTGTGTAATAGTGACCCATGGTAATATATTCCATATGTACAAGAAGTTAGATAGGTACATAGAAGATATTTTTAAATACCCAAATCAAACTTCTGGAGATGAAGACAACAATGTCTGAGATCAAAAATACATAGGGTTCGGGGCTTTCCTGGTGGTGCAGTGGTTGAGAGTCCGCCTGCCGATGCAGGGGATACGGGTTCGTGCCCCGGTCTGGGAAGATCCCATGTGCCGCAGAACGGCTAAGTCCGTGAGCCATGGCCTCTGAGCCTGCGCGTCCGGAGCCTGTGCTCCGCAACGGGAGAGGCCACAACAGTGAGAGGCCCGCGTACCGCAAAAAAAAAAAAAAAAAAAAAAAAAAAATAGGGTTAGATTAACAGCAGTTAGACATTACAGAAGAAAAGATTAATGAACTTGAAGGCACAGCAATAAAAACTATCCAAAGAGACTTAGAGAAGAAAAATATAATTTTTTTAATGAAAAGTGTTATTGAGCTATCATTGGACATCAAAGAGCAATCTCCAGTGGCCTAATATGGTAATTGGAATCCCTGAAAGGAAGAGAAGAAAGAGGGGGACTGAAAAATGCTTGAAGAATGAATGGCCAAAATATTTCCAAACTTGAAGAAAACTATAACCCACAGATTCAGTAAACCCATAGCACAGGAACAGTGAAGAAAACTACACCAAGGCACATCATAATCAAATTGCTCAAAACCAGTGATTTAAAAAATCCAAAAAGCAGCCGAGGGGGTGAGGGGATGGGAGGTGGGAGGGAATCTGATTTCTCACTGAAAACAATATAAGTGAGAAGACAGTGGAACAACAGCTTTAAAGTACAGGAAGAAAAACTGTCAACATAGAATTCTATGGCAAATGTATCTTCCAAAAGAAAAGGCAAAATAAAGATGTTTCAAGACACACAAAACCTGAAAGAATTCTTCACCAACCAACTTGCACCACAAGAAGTGTTAAAGGAAGTACTTCAAGCAGATTAAAAGTGGTACCAATTGGAAGTCTGGGTCTACACAAAGGAATTAAGATCACCAGAAATGACGCCTACATGGGAACGCCCTGGCAGTCCAGTGGTTAGGACTTGCTCGGTGCTTTCATTGGTCTGGCCTGGGTTCAGACCCTGGCCAGGGAACTAAGATCCTGCAAGCCGTGCAGGACGTAGCCAAAAAAAAAGAAAAGAAAAAGAAATGGTGACTACAGTGATAAATATAAAAGGGTTTTTTCCCCTTATTATTTAAAACTCCTTAAAAGATAATTGACTGTATAGACAAAAATAATAATATAGTATGGCGTTCATAGCATAGCATGTAAAAATAAAATGCATGGTAATAATAGTACAAAGGTTGAGGGGGAATAAATATAAACTGTTATCAGGTTTTTTTTTGTTTTTTTTTTTTCTGTATGCGGGCCTCTCACTGCTGTGGCCTCTCCCACTGCGGAGCACAGGCTCCGGACGCACAGGCTCCGCGGCCATGGTTCGTGGGCCCAGCCGCTCCGCGGCATGTGGGATCTTCCGGGATTGGGGCACGAACCTGTGTCCCCTGCATCGGCAGGCGGACTCTCAACCACTGCGCCACCAGGGAAGCCCCTGTTATCAGGTTTTAATACTATATATGCAGTACTGCCATATAACTTGAAGGTAGGCTGTGCTGATTAAAGATGTATACTATAAACTGTACAACAGCCACTAAAACAAAAGAGCAGAGACCTACAGCTAATAAGACAACAGAGGAAATAACACAGAATCATAAAAAATACTGTGTTAATCCAAAAGAGGGCAGGTAAAGGGGAGCAACAACAGAAGAGATAGGACAAACATGATAGTCTCAGACCTAATTGTAACAGTAATCACATTAAATGAAATTGGCCTAAAAACTCCAGTTAGAAGACAGCAATTGTCAGATTGAATTAAAAAGCAAGATACAATTACATGATGCTTACAAAAAACACACTATAGATATAAAGCCAGAAAAAGAATTTAAAGTAAAAGGTTGGGAGAAGATACACATTATACTCTTCAAAAGAAAGCTGGAGTGGTTATATTGATTCAGACAAAGCAACTTTCAGAGCAAGGAATATTACCACAGACAAAAAACTGTATTTCATAATGATAAAGGGGTCAGTTAAGGAGTAAGACATAATAAGCCTTAATGTTTGTGCATCTAATAAGAGATTTTCAAAATACATGAAGCAAAAACTGATATAACTTCAAGGAAAAAGTAAAACAAATCCACAAATGTAGCTGAAGATTTTAGTACCTCTCTCTCAGTAATCGATAGAACAAAGTAGTCAGAAAATCAGTAAGGATATAGTGGCTTAAACAATATTCTCAACCAGCTTGACCTGATTGACATTTATAGAACACTCCATTCAACAATGGAATACACATTCTTCTCAAGTGCATGTGGAACATTTACCAAGATAGAATGTATTTTGGGACATAAAAAAAAGTCTCAGTAAATGGATTCAAGGCATACAAAGTATGATCTCTGATCTCTGTTAGTCAGCTGGGGCTGCCATAACAAAATACCACAGATTGTGTGGCTTAAACAACAGAAATTTGTTTTCTCAAGTTCTGGAGGCTGGAAACCCAAGGTCAGGGTGCCAGCATGGGTGGGTTCTGTTGAGCACTCTCTTCCTGGCTTGCAGATGACCCGCTTCTTACTGTGCGCTCACATACATGGTCTTTCTTCAGTGCGCGCATGCTCCAGGAGAGAGAAGGAGAGAGCACGAGAGTGCACACGCAAACTCTCTGCTTTCTCTTCTTAGGATACTAATCCCATCATGAGGGCCCCTCCCTCAGGACCTCAGCAGAATTACCTCCCAAAGGCCCCATCACCAGATACCATCCATCACATTGAGGGTTAGGGCTTCAACAAATGAACTTTCTGGGGGACACAAACATTCAGTTTGTGAATTGTGACTAACAAGTCACGATTGAATTGAGCAGAAAGAGCTCTGGAAAATTCCCGGATGTTTGGAAACAAAAATAACATGCTTCCATGTATCAAATAAGAAATCAAGAAGGAAATTAGAAAATACTTTGAATTAAAACAAAGTGAAAGCACAACACACCAAATTTATGGAATGCTGCAAAAGCAATGCTTAGGGAACTGTAGCTCCAAATGCCTGGATTAGAATAGAGCAAAAACTTTCAATGATCTAAGCTTTTACCCTTCTTAATAAACTAGAAAAAAGGAGCAGATGAAACCCAATTCAGTAGACAAAAGGAAAGAATAAAGATCAAAGCCAAAGTAAATCAAATAGATTTCCTCTACTGGAGAAAAATCAGTGAAAATAAAAGCTGATTTTTTTAAAGAATCAATAAAATTGGTAACCCTCTAGCCAGACTGATCTGGGGAAAAAAAGAGAAGACACAAATCTAATATCAGAGGTAAGAGAGGTGATATTACTAGAGCATACAGATATTAAAAGGATAATAAGGAACTACTATAAACAACTTTATGCCAATAAATTTGACAACTTAGATGAAATGGACAAATTTTTTGAATGGTACAATCTACCAAAGCTCACTCAAGAAGAAATAGGTAGGGCTTCCCTGGTGGTGCAGTGGTTGAGAATCCGCCTGCCAATTCAGAGGACACGGGTTCGAGCCCTGGTCCGGAAAGATCCCACATGCCACGGAGCAACTAAGCCCATGCGCCACAACTACTGAAGCCCACGTGCCTCGAGCCCATGCTCCACAACAAGAGAAGCCACTGCAGTGAGAAGCCCACACACCGCAACGAAGAGTAGCCCCCGCTGGCCGCAACTAGAGAAAAGCCTGCGCACAGCAATGAAGACCTAATGCAGCCAAAAATTAATTAATCAAAAATTAAAAAAGAAATAGGTAACCCAAATAGCCCTATACTTATTAAAGAAATTGAAAATTGCCAGACTGTTTTCCGAAGTGGCTGCACCAGTTTACATTTCCCACCAGCAACGTGTGATGGTCTCAGTTTTACAGCCTTCCTAACACTTGGTTATTATCTGACTTTTTGTTTACAGCCATCCTAGTGGGTACGAAGTGGTACCTCATTGTGGTTTTGATTTGTATTTCCCTGATGACTAGTGTTGTTAAGAACTTTTCACTGAGCTCTGCTCACCAAAGCAACAGCCAGCTCTACCCATCACCAGTCCCTCCCATCAGGAAACTTGCACAAGCCTCTTAGATAGCCTCATCCACCAGAGGGCAGACAGCAGAAGTAAGAAGAACTACAATCCTGCAGCCTGCGGAACAAAAACCACCTTCACAGAAAGATAGACAAGTTGAAAAGGCAGAGGGCTATGTACCAGATGAAGGAACAAGATAAAACCCCAGAAAAATAACTAAATGAAGTGGAGATAGGGAACCTTCCAGAAAAAATATTCAGAATAATGATAGTGAAGATGATCCAGGACCTTGGAAAAAGAATGGAGGCAGAGATCGAGAAGATGCAAGAAATGTTTAACAAAGATCTAGAAGAATTAAAGAACAAACAAACAGATGAACAACACAATAACTGAAATGAAAAATACACTAGAAGAAATCAATAACAGAATAACTGAGGCAGAAGAAGGGATAAGTGACCTGGAAGACAGAATGGTGGAATTCACTGCTGTGGAACAGAATAAAGAAAAAAGAATGAAAAGAAATGAAGGCAGCCTAAGAGACCTCTGGGACAACATTAAACGCAACAACATTCGCACTATAGGGGACCCAGAAGGAGAAGAGAGAAAGGACCCAAGAAAATATTTGAAGAGATTATAGTCGAAAACTTCCCTAACATGGGAAAGGAAATAGCCACCCAAGTCCAGGAAGCGCAGAGACTCCCATACAGGATAAACCCAAGGAGAAACACGCCGAGACACATAGTAATCAAATTGGCAAAAATTAAAGACAAAGAAAACTTATTGAAAGGGAAAAATGACAAATAACATACAAGGGAACTCCCATAAGGTTAACAGCTGATTTCTCAACAGAAACTCTACAAGCCAGAAGGGAGTGGCATGATAGGGAAGAACCTACAACCAAGATTACTCTACCCGGCAAGCATCTCATTCAGGTTTGATGGAGAAATCAAAAGCTTTACAGGCAAGCAAAAGCCTAGAGAATTCAGCACCACCAAACCAGCTCTACAACAAATGCTAAAGGAACTTCTCTAAGTGGGAAACACGAGAAGAAAAGGACCTACAAAAACAAACCCAAAACAATTAAGAAAATGGTCATAGGAACATACATATCGATAATTACCTTAAATATGACTGGATTAAATGCTCCAACCAAAAGACACGGGCTTGCTGAATGGATACAAAAACATGACCCATATATATGCTGTCTACAAGAGACCCACTTCAGACCTAGGGACACATTCAGACTGAAAGTGAGGGGATGGAAAAACATATTCCATGCAAATGGAAATCAAAAGAAAGCTGGAGTAGCAATACTCATATCAGATAAAATAGACTTTAAAATAAAGAATGTTACAAGAGACAAGGAAGGATACTACATAATGATCAAGGGATCAATCCAAGAAAAAGATATAACAATTATAAATATATATGCACCCAACATAGGAGCACCTCAATACATAAGGCAACTGCTAACAGCTATAAAACAAGAAATCGACAGTAACACAATAATAGTGGGGGACCTTAACACCTCACTTACACCAACGGACAGATCATGCAAAATGAAAATTAACAAGGAAACACAAGCTTTAAATGACACAATAGACATGATAGATTTAACTGATATTTATAGGACATTCCATCCAAAAACAGCAGATTACACTTTCTTCTCAGGTGCGCATGGAACGTTCTCCAGGATAGATCACATCTTGGGTCACAAATCAAGCCTCAGTAAATTTAAGAAAATTGAAATCATATCAAGCATCTTTTCTGACCACAGTGCTATGAGATTAGAAATCAATTACAGGGGAAAAAATGTAAAAAACACAAACAAATGGAGGCTAAACAATACATTACTAAATAACCAAGAGATCACTGAAGAAATAAAAGAGGAAATCAAAAACTACCTAGAGACAAATGACAATGAAAACACAACGATCCAAAACCTGTGGGATGCAGCAAAAGCAGTTCTAAGAGGGAAGTTTATAGCTATACAAGCCTACCTCAAGAAACAAGAAAAATCTCGAATGAACAATCTAACCTTACACATAAAGGAACTAGAGAAAGAAGAACAAACAAAACCCAAAGTTAGCAGAAGGAAAGAAATCATAAAGATCAGAGCAGAAATAAAATAGAAACAAAAAGAACAATAGCAAAGATCAATAAAACTAAAAGCTGGTTCTTTAAGAAGATAAACAAAATTGATAAACCATTAGCCAGACTCATCAAGAAAAAGAGGGAGAGGACTCCAATCAGTAAAATTAGAAATGAAAAAGGAGAAGTTACAACAGACACTGCAGAAATACAAAGCATCCTAAGAGACTACTACAACCAACTCTGTGCCAATAAAATGGACAACCTGGAAGAAATGGACAAATCTTAGAAAGGTATAACCTTCCAAGACTGAACCAGGAAGAAATAGAAAATATGAACAGACCAATCACAAGTAATGAAATTGAAACTGTGATTAAAAATCTTACAACAAACAAAAGTCCAGGACAAGATGGCTTCACAGGTGAATTCTGTCAAGCATTTAGAGAAGAGCTAACACCCATCCTTCTCAAACTCTTCCAAAAAATTGCAGAGGAAGGAACACTCCCCAACTCATTCTATGAGGCCACCATCACCCTGACACCAAAACCAGACAAAGTTACTACAAAAAAAGAAAATTACAGACCAATATCACTAATGAATATAGATGCAAAAATCCTCAACAAAATGCTAGCAAACAGAATCCAACAACACATTAAAAGGATCATATACCATGATCAAGTGGGATTTATCCCAGGGATGCAAGGATTCTTCAATATATGCAAATCAATCAATGTGATGCACCATATTAACAAATTGAAGGATAAAAACCATATGATCATCTCAGTAGATGCAGAAAAACCTTTTGACGAAATTCAACACCCATTTATGATAAAAACTCCCCAGAAAGTGGGCATAGAGGGAACCTACCTCAACATAATAAAGGCCATATACAACAAACCCACAGCAAACATCATTCTCAATGGTGAAAAACTGAAAGCATTTCCTCTAAGATCAGGAACAAGGCAAGGATGTCCACTCTCGCCACTGTTATTCAACATAGTTTTGCAAGTCCTAGCCATGGCAATCGGAGAAGAAAAAGAAAAGGAATACAAATTGAAAAAGAAGTAGTAAAACTGTCACTGTTTGCAGATGACATGATACTATACATAGAGAATCCTAAAGATGCTACCAGAAAACTACTAAAGCTAATCAATGAATTTGGTAAAGTTGCAGATACAAAATTAATGCACAGAAATCTCTGGCATTTCTATACACTAATGATGAACTATCTGAAAGAGAAATTAAGGAAACACTCCCATTTACCATTGCAACAAAAAGAATAAAATACCTAGGAATAAACCTACCTAGGGAAACAAAGGACCTGTATGCAGAAAACTATAAGGCACTGTTGAAATAAATTAAAGATGATACCAACAGGTGTAGAGATATACCATGTTCTTGGATTGGAAGAATCAATATTGTGAAAATGACTGTACTACCCCAAGCAATCTACAGATTCAGTGCAATCCCTATCAAATTGCCAGTGGCATTTTTTACAGAACTAGAACAAAAAATCTTAAAATTTGTATGGAGACACAAAAGACCCCTAATATCCAAAGCAGTCTTGAGGGAAAAAAACGGAGCTGGAGGAATCAGACTCCCTGACTTCAGACTATACTACAAAGCTACAGTAATCAAGATAATATGGTACTGGCGAAAAAACAGAAATGTAGATCAATGGAACAGGATAGAAAGCCCAGAGATAAACCAACACACCTATGGTCAACTAATCTATGACGAAGGAGGAAAGGATATACAATGGAGAAAAGACGGTCTCTTCAATAAGTGGTGCTGGGAAAACTGGACAGCTACATGTAAAAGAATGAAATTGGAACACTCCCTAACACCATACACAAAAATAAACTCAGAATGGATTAGAGACCTAAATGTAAGATCGGACACTATAAAACTCTTAGAGGAAAACATAGGAAGAACACTCTTTGATATAAATCACAGCAAGATGTTTTTGATCCACCTCCTAGAGTAATGGAAATAAAAACAAAAATAAACAAATGGGACCTAATGAAACTTAAAAGCTTTTGCAAAGCAAAGGAAACTACAAACAAGACAAAAAGACAACCCTCAGGGGCTTCCCTGGTGGCGCAGTGGTTGAGAGTCCTCCTGCCGATGCAGGGGACGCGGGTTTGTGCCCTGGTCTGGGAAGATCCTACACGCCGCGGAGCGGCTGGGCCCATGAGCCATGGCCGCTGAGCCTGCGTGTCCGGAGCCTGTGCCCCGCAACGGGAGAGGCCACAACAGTGAGAGGCCCACGTACCGCAAAAACAAAAAAAGACAACCCTCAGAATCAACAGATAAAGGATTAATCTCCAAAATATATAAACAGCTCATGCAGCTCAATATTAAAAAAAAACAAACAACCCAATCCAAAAATGGGCAGAAGACCTAAATAGACATTTCTCCAAAGAGAGGACATACAGCTGGCCAAGAAGCACATGAAAAGCTGCTCAACATCACTAATTATTGGAGAAATGTAAATCAAAACTGCAGTGAGGTATCATCTCACACCAGTTAGAATGGGCATCATCAGAAAATTTACAAACAACAAATGCTGGAGAGGGTGTGGAGAAAAGAGAACCCTCTTGCACTGTTGGTGGGAATGTAAATTGATACAGCCACTATGGATAACAGTATGGAGGTTGCTTAAAAAACTAAAAATAGAATTACCATATAACCCGGCAATCCCACTACTGGGCATATACCCAGAGAAGACCATAATTCAAAGAGACACATGCACCCCAGTGTTCATTGCTGCACTATTTACAATAGCCAGGTCATGGAAGCAACCTAAATGCCCATTGACAGATGAATGGATAAAGAAGTTGTGGTACATATATACAATGGAATATTACTCAGCCATAAAAAGGAACGAAATTGGGTCATTTGTAGAGACGTGGATGAATCTAGAGACTGTCACACAGAGTGAAGTAAGTCAGAAAGAGAAAAACAAATATCGTATATTAACATATATATGTGGAACCTAGAAAAATGGTACAGATGAATTGGTTTGCAGGGCAGAAATAGTGACGCAGATGTAGAGAACAAACGTATGGACACCAAGGGGGGAAAGCCCCAGGGGGTGGATGTGGTGGTGTGCTGAATTGGGAGATTGGGATTGACATGTATACACTGATGTGTATAAAATGGATGACTAATAAGATCCTGCTGTTTAAAAAAATAAAAATAAAATTCAAAATAAAAAGGAAAAGAAGATGCAGAAAATGTGAATAATATGACCCTGTTTTTGTAAAACTAACAACAATAAAAATATTTCATGTACATGTATATATGTGTAAAAAACAAAAGAACTTTCCATGTGCTCATTGGCCATTTGCTTATCTTCTTTGGAGAAATATTTATTCAGAGTCTGCCCACTTTTTAATTGGGTTGTCTTTTTAGTATTGAATTGGAGGAGTTCTTTCTGTATTCTAAATGTAAGGCCCTTATCAGATACATAATAGCACATATTTTCTCCCATCCTTTGGGGTTGTGTTTTCATTTTTTTGAAAGTGTTCTTTGTAGCACACAAGGTTTTAATTTTGATGAAATCCAGTTTATCAAATTTTCACTTGTGTGTTTGGTGTCATATGTAAGAATCCACTGCCAAATCCAAGGTCACGAAGATTTTTTTCTAAAGTTTTATAGTTTTAGCTCTCCAATTATTTAAATTTAAATTAATTAAAATGAAATAAAATGTAGAATTCAGTTCCTCAGTTGTGCTCCCACATTTCAAGTGTTCACGTGGCTAATATCTACCAAATGGGTCAGTGCAGGTACCGAACATTTCCACCATCACAGGAAGTTCTTTTGGACGCACAAACACTTTAAAGGAACGCAGTAGTAGAAAATGAGCTAAGGACTTGAACAGTTAGTTCACAAAAAGAGAAAATGGGCAAGCTCAGGTACATAAAATTGTTTAATAGTTAAAGAATTCTAAATTAGGACAGAGACAGCATTTTTAGCCCCCCAGATTGACTGTGTCTACTTCCTTCAGGTCTTGACTCAGAAATCACACCAGTGCGGCCTTCCCTTGCCTACCCTGTTTAAAATGTCAGATCTACCCTCTCCATTTCCTGCCTTTTCTCCTTAGCTCTTACAATTAGCATACCCTATATTTAACTTATTTTTCTTGTTTATTGTCAGTCTCCCCCCTCTTCGAATGTAAAATCCATGAGAGCATATCTTACTCACTCTTTATTGTCTCTCCAGTACCTTGGATATTCCCAGATATAGCAAAAACTCAAATCCGTGTTGTTGAATGAGAGCTGGCAAGGTGTAGAGAAACAAGTGCTCTTATACACTGTTCTCAGAGAGTGAATTGGTCCACCCTTTTTGGAAGCAATTGTGTGGTATGTAAAAGTCTCAAAATTGTGCTTGCCTTTTGACCCAATATTTCTCCTTCTAGGTATTTAGCATAAGGAAGTAATTAAAGATGTGCACAGAGATATGGCTGGAATATTCAGCCACAATGGAATGCTTTTACCTGCAGTCAGGAAAGCTCTTGAACTGACACTGTAAGGAATGTAGATTGTTTTTTTAAATGTGGCATCAAGAAGTGTTTTGCAGAGCTGTTCAAAGAGATCTTCCTTTCTTTCCTAATGCTTTAGCATTTAAAAGTATGTTTCATTACTGACTTTTCTGGTCTGCTTCTTAAGTAAAACTAAAACTTACTTATACAATTTTTTCCCACAGGTCCCTTAATATGGACTTTGAAAATCAAGATAAGGAGAAAGACAGTAACAGTTCTTCTGGGTCTTTCAATGGCAACAGCACCAATAATAGTAAGGCATTTTATGACAATTAGTTTTCTACATGTAGTTATCTTAATTTGATTCTTTCTATAATCCCAGTAGATAATTTACTGGGTTCAAGGATTATGTTTGGTATAATGATAAAATTAAATCTATATGGTATAATTTGTTAAAGTCTTATGTTCTGAACCTGAACTACGGATTCCTTGTGTACTGCTTTTAATTCATGCCTAAAAGCTTGCTGCCAAGATTCTTTATTTTCTTTTTTTTAATAAATTTATTTTACTTTATTTATTGTTTTTGGCTGCATTGGGTCTTCGTTGCTGTGTGCGGGCTTTCTCTAGTTGTGGCGAGCGGGGGCTACTCTTTGTTGCGGTGCGCGGGCTTCTCATTGTGATGGCTTCTCTTGTTGCAGAGCATGGGCTCTAGGCACGCAGGCTTCAGTAGTTGTGGCTCGCGGGCTTTAGAGCACAGGCTCAGTAGTTGTGGCACACGGGCTTAGGTGCTCCGCTGCATGTGGGATCTTCCTGGACCAGGGCTTGAACCCGTGTCCCCTGCATTGGCAGGCAGATTCCCAACCACTGTGCCACCAGGGAAGCCCTCTTTATTTTCTTAAAGACGAACAGGATAGGTGGGTATCTGCCTGCTTATAACTTCATTTAAATCCTTTGGTGAGGTTGATAATTTTGTAGGTGTTGATCATAAATTCATTTAGTGATTCTTAAAGATAGCTACTTGAAGTAATTGTAAAACTATTGTATCTTTTCTGATACTTAAGATTTTAAAGAATATTTGCTTTGAAAAAACAGAAGTGTGCTATATGGCAAGTATTCAGCAGCATTATTCATCATAGCCAAAAAGTAGAAGCAACTCAAAGATCAATAAGCTAGTTAATGGATAAACAAAATACGGTATGTCCATACAATGGAATACTATTCAGCATTAAATAAAGTTAATTACTGAAATATGCTCCAACATAGATGAACCTCAAAACACTGTTAAGGGCTTCCCTGGTGGCGCAGTGGTTAAGAATCTGCCTGCCAACGCAGGGAACACAGGTTCGAGCCCTGGTCCGGGAAGATCCCACGTGCCACGGAGCAACTAAGCCCGCAAGGAACAACTACTGAAGCCTGTGCACCTAGAGCCCATGCTCCGAAATGAGAAGCCACCATGATGAGAAGCCCACGCACCGCAACTAGAGAAAGCCCGCACACAGCAGCGAAGACCCAACGCAACCAAAAATAAAATTAATTAATTTTTTTTTAATTGTTAAGTAGGGCTTCCCTGGTGGCGCAGTAGTTAAGAATCCATCTGCCAATGCAGGGGACACGGGTTCGAACCCTGGTCCGGGAAGATCTGACATGCCGCAGAGCAATTAAGCCCGTGCGCCACAACTACTGAGCCTGCGCTCTAGAGTCCGTGAGCCACAACTACTGAGCCCACGTGCCACAACTAATGAAGCCCGCGCGCCTAGAGCCCGTGCTCCGCAACAAGAGAAGCCACCGCAATGAGAGGCCTGCTCACTGCAAGGAAGAGTAGCCCCCGCTCGCCCCAACTAGAAAAAAAAAAGCCCACGTGCAGCAACAAAGACCCAACGCGGCCAAAAATAACTAAATAAATTAATTAATTAAAAAAAAATTGTTAAGTAAAAAAAGCCAGATAGAAAAACTACGTATTTTATGAGTCCTTTTATATGAAATTTCCAAAAAGGCAACTATATAGAGACAGAAAACAGATTTGTGGTTGCTTGGGGCAAGGGATGGGAAGGAGAATTAACAGTAAACTGGCATGAGGGATCTTCTTGAGGTGATGAAGATATTCTAAAACTAGATTATAGTGATGGTTTCACACTTGGTAAACTTACCAAAAACAAAAAAAAAGGTATTGAACTACACACTTAAACTGGGTAAATTTTATGGTATGTAAATTGTACTAGAAAATTGGTAATGCTTATTATAGAAAGAGAACTGAATTGGAAGTAAGGAGACTTGATTTGATAATACTAAGAGATATTTTGAAAGATGCAAAAGTACAAGAGCTGGTACTCAAGCCGTCACGTAGGCAGTGTGGCCAAAATACTTCCCAAGGTGTTAATAAAGTGCTAAGACAGAGCAAATACCACTTTCCATACTATACCTAGAGCAGGTACTTTTTCTCATGGACCCTTACCATAGCCTCAGAATCCTTCTGAACAAGAATCTACTATCAGTCGATCAGAGTAAGCACCAGAGGGAAGTCATTTTGACATCCATGTACAAAGAGAAAAAAGAGAAAGGCAAGCCAAAGTGAGCAACAGTGGATCAAGTTAGTAAGGGACTCTCCTGGAGAAAGTGAATTTGACATGAAACAGTGAACTTGGATTGCTGGAGAAGTTCCTCCAGGTGGGAAGAGCATATAATACAGGCACAGAGGAGGAGAATAAGCGTGACTTGTAGGACAAATCAAGGTCACCGCCTAATAGGAAAGACTGGAGATCTAATATAAAGTTTAATAGAATATTGATGGAGGATCTTAGAAACTAAATTGAAAAGAGATCACTTAATATCTATTTCATTTTCTCTAGTTATTATAATACCCCATCAACTAAATTATACTTGCCCAATTTTCACTGAGTTAAATGTGTTTCATTGTCCCCAGCAATGTAAAGAGGGCATGACAAATACAGTAAGTAGAATCATTTAAATAGAATGAGCCTTTTCTTAAACTTATGACACACACACACAAAAACTTATGACACAGATCCTTATATTAAGTAAAATACCATACCAATAACTTCACAGGAACCAGGTAAAACCCAGTGTCAGTATCCAATTTTAGGGTTAAATTATTACATAGCAGCTTACCTTCTATCAATAGTTTAAACCAAATCACTACATACACTTGAAACTCCTTTAAATTCCTGTTATATAGCATATATACAAATGATGTGCTTAAACCAGATTACAAATCTGTTGTGCATTGCATCACATAAATCTAAAAGAAATCAATAGTATGTATCTAAGTACCATTTTATCCTCAAATAAATAAATGGTTAAGTCAGTCCATGCAGTGGAAGGAATTTACCTGGTAACATGAGTTTTGTATTTCTCATTGTTAATCAGCATCTAAAGAGTAGTTGGTGGTTGTTTAATGGTAATTTCCTTAAATCTACCTCCTGTGTTGTGCTAAAATTATCCTCAACAAAAGTATTTCTTCAGTGCCTAATCTGGGCCATGGATACCAAAAAGGATAAGCACAGACCAGGACAGAATGCAGTCCACTTCCACATAATCAGGAAAAACATAATGTAAGAAATGGCCATTGCAGAGAAGGCCAGAACTTGATTATGGAATATGGTATCATTCCAGTTTGAAGGGGTGGCATGGAAAATTGGATGCAGTCATCAAAAATCAAAGAAATAATAATAGCCAGAAAAATGAACAGAAACATGAGATGGTGTAGGTGCTGAGGAGATTGAAATGCTTAACAATGAAGAAGAACTGGGGGGAGTTCTAAGAAAAGGAGAGTATGACTTTAGTGTTAAGATTTGGCCAAGTGTAATGAACTAATTAATGAAGGAGAAAGAGTAGATATAGGTTTTTTAAAAGTTGCAGTTGCCTACTCCCAAAATACGAATCAAGGAATTTGTGAAAAAGACATGAAAATTAGTGAACTACAGCTATGTATAACAGCATGGATGTTTCTAACAATGTTGAGTGAAAGAAGCCAGACACAAAAAAATACATACTACATAATTCAGTGTATATAGTAAGTTCAGAAAACAGGCAAAATAAATATTAGTATTTTAGGATGCATGCTTGGTAGAAAACATAAAGCAAATAAAAAGTACTGTAAAAGCCAGGATATAATAGTAGTTCCCTTTGGGGGAAAGAGAAAGAGCAGTGATTGGGAGGGACAAAAGAAAGACTTATGGCCTTGGCAAGGTTCTCTTTCTTGACCTGGGTGGTATTAGCCATGTGATGATTCACTGAACTCTACATCTTTGTTTCATGTACTTTTCTGTATGTGTGTTATGTTTTACAGTAAAAATGGTTAGAAAGTGGAGGGGAGGGAGTTCCTTCCAGGTCCTCTCTGATTTTCCCTAACCTTGTTCTAACTCCTGTCTTATCCCTGAATCTGCCCCAGGAAACCTATATAGAAATTTTCCCCTTCTGGCACACCACTCCTTCATCTAATTAGCATTAAGAGGGTTTAAACCCTGCCCCCACCTCCAGTTATCTGATATCTTGAAGTTCTTTACTAGGCTTCCCCTATAATTTATTTGAACTGTGAAGACTGATGGAGATGTACAGTTAGAATTCTCTTCATTAATAGAGAAACACATCTTAATCTCCCCACCTAGACTGCAAACCCCATAAGCTCTGGAAATGAGTTTTTAAAAAAAAATCCGTTGCTTCTCTCATGGAGGTGCAAAATCAGTAACTTTCATAAACAGTTATCAGTACTACATTGGCGTATTGCTCTGCAACCTGTTCACTAAATACAAAAAATAATGTGTCTGTACATAATTTTTAATTCCATCATCATGCCTGTTTCTTACGTTGATTTTGCCTTTAAGGATAATGCCACTGCAGTTGAGTAAGTCCGCCCAATTATGGCTGCTCTGTTTTGCTTTTGCTCTGTTTTGTTTTGTCACTGGAGTTTGGCTAAAATTTCTAATTAATTAGCTCCTTCCCCTTCAGGACCATTATTTCCAGACCTTTAGGAAGTGCAGTATTAGAGTTGTGTACATTATTTTTGGTAACATATTGTCAGCGATTAAAGGAGCTTCACTTGCCCTGTGACGTTGCTGTTTGATAAACTCTCTTGGGCAGTCCTTCTATAAAACTAATGGAAATGATGTCTAATACTTACTGGTTTAAAATCTGTGCTTTCAAAAAACAAAAATCTGGGGCTTCCCTGGTGGCGCAGTGGTTGGGGGTCCTCCTGCCGATGCGGGGGACACGGGTTCATGCCCCGCTCTGGGAGGATCCCACATGCCGCGGAGCGGCTGGGCCCGTGAGCCACGGCCGCTGGGCCTGCGCGTCCGGAGCCTGTGCTCCACAACAGGAGAGGCCACAACAGTGAGAGGCCCGTGTACCGCAAAAAAACAAAACAAACAAACAAACAAACAAAAATCTGTGCATTCTATCTAATATTCTAGAAAGGTTCTTTGTATTCTGTTTCACATTTTAATTGCAGACTGAACTTGTAAAATTTAGATTGATTATAAACAAATACTTATATGCCTGCTTTAGTAAACAGTCTTTGTTCTAGCCAGTCATTTGATTTTTTTTCTTCTCATATTTTAAACCAGTGTAATTAATCTGTAGCCTATATGATGCTTTGTTTTACAGAAGGAGGGGAGTGTGAGTGTGTGTTTTCAGATTTATAGATTTTTTTAAAAAGATTTGTTTCTTATATAACAAATAATCATTTATTTGAGAAACCATTATTTTCTGTTGTGAAAGTCACCTGAACTCTAGCTTCCTCAAGTAGTTCTTTGAACTGTTGTAGAACACTCAAATAAAAACAACTATTTAGGTGAAATTTAGTTAGAGAGTTCATAGAGTTTTGCCTTACAAATGCCCATAAGATACTTTAAGATATGCGCCCCCCCCCAAAAAAAAAGAAAACCTATCCACGGGCCAAGATGAATGGGTTTGACTGCAGTTCAGGTCAGACTCTTCTCCAGATCATTTCTGTTTGTCTTGACACATGGCTCACTCTTCTGAAATTGAATTGCCCTATTCCTTAGTGAATTATTTGACTCATCTACCTAGCCAATAAGAAGCAATTTTGTTTGTTAGAAATATTTAATATTCATTTCACAAAAATCCCTAAATACGCATAGCACAGGGAGATCAGCTCGGTGCTTTGTGACCACCTAGAGGGGTGGGATAGAGAGAGTGGGAGGGAGGGAGACGCAAGAGGGAAGAGATATGGGAACATATGTATATGTATAACTGATTCACTTTGTTATAAAGCAGAAACTAACACACCATTGTAAAGCAATTATACTCCAATAAAGATGTTAAAAAAATCCCTAAATAACTTTCTTGAGGACAGGTAAATTTGAATACTGATGAGCAGTTTTTGTTTTTAATTTATTTATTTATTTTTGGCTGCATTGGGTCTTCGTTGCTGCACGCAGACTTTCTCTAGCTGTGGCGAGCAGGGACTACTCTTCGTTTCGGCGCACGGGCCTCTCATTGCGGTGGCTTCTCTTGTTGGGAAGCACGGGCCCTAAGCGTGCAGGCTTCAGTAGTTGTGGCACGTGGGCTCAGTAGTTGTGGCTCATAGGCTCTAGAGCGCAGGCTCAGTAGTTGTAGTGCATGGGCTTAGTTGCTCTGCGGCATGTGGGATCTTCCCGGACCAGGGCTCGAACCCGTGTCCCCTGCACTGGCAGGTGGATTCTTAACCACTGTGCCACGAGGGAAGCCCCCAAAATAAAATCTTGTGGGGAGTTTTTCCTGGACCTACTAACCCCTTGAGATTTCAGTTTAGTTGGCTCTGGGGTTGGGCCCGGGCACTGTGATTTTTTTAAAGCTGTCCAGGTGATTCTAATGAGCAGCCAAGACTTGAGAACCACTGTGCTAAATCCTGCTCTATCCCAAGAGCTTCTGGTTCCCCCATTTATCTCCTATTTACTCTTTAAAATGTTCCCACAAAGAAATGTTTTTGATTTACTGTTTCCAGATACATCTTGTTCTCCCCCCTCCCCGGCCAAAGTCAGTCTCAACTATTAGCAGCAATGGGGAAGAATTAACATGAGTACATTAAATCCACAGATGATGAGAAATTATTTTAGTCAGGGGGTTTAAACCACCTCTTTTACCAAACCTATATATACAGGACCACAGATGTACTCAAACTGACTAAAACGAATTTTTACTACCTCTTAATGTTCTTGTTTGTTGTTTGTTTGTTTGTTTGTTTGTTTTGGCACCCTGTCATCCAGATGGTTAGCACCAGGAGGTAGTAAGTCAATTCAACAAGTATTTCTTGGGCACCTACTATAATAAAGGCACTATGAGGACAGCAAGGAGCTCACAGTCTCACTGGGAAGGAGAGAATCCAAGGGCCTAGATAATCTATATTTTATATACTAATCCCTAGAACTGTCTGCATTTTATGAGTTAATGTATCTGAAGTACATGGGTACAGTGTCTATTAGGTAAGTTGTTGATATGTCCCTTTTTCTCTTTCAGGTATCCAAACTATTGACTCTACCCAGGCCCTGTTCCTTCCAATTGGAGCATCTGTCTCTCTCCTAGTAATGTTCTTCTTCTTTGACTCAGTTCAAGTAGTTTTTACAATATGTACAGCAGGTAAATGAGTTCCTCTATCTGATCTTAACATTAAGCTGAAAGGAAATTTTTAAACCTTTTTTAAAATCATCATTCAAAAATTAAGATTTATACACTGCACCGTGCAAGTTTTTCTTCATAAGTCTGGCTTTTTCTCCCCCCACTCCTCCTTGAACCACTTGATACCTGTATCATCAGTTCAGTCCTGCAAGATACTTGATACCTGTATCATCAGTTCAGACCTGCCAACCCAATCTGAATGAAAGGCCAGGGGTTGAAAATTCATGAGCTTTGTGGCACCAGAGCAGGATTGCTTTGGCTGTGGCTCCTTGTCTGATAGGTTACCAGAAAGTCCAGTTTGGCAGAGTAGTCATTGGCAACCCCTACCCATGTTTCTGCAGATAGAAACACTCATAGCTAATCACAGTAATTTGACTGTCAGCTATCTGATCAGTTTTCAAGCTGAGAGATGATGGACATGGGTGAAACATCAAAATGCTAGACTTGTTAGATCATACCCTGGCCCGCTGTTTATCATTTCTTGTTGAGATAGGTGAGAAAGAGAAAACCTACCAATGCTACCCCTACTTCAAATCAGGTAATCTTTTTTTAAGAGGTTGTCTGTGTGGTGCTAAAGAAAGATACTTTTCTTCTCTAGTTAATTAATACTATTGTATGCACTTGTCGAGAAAAGTATTCTGGGCAATGATTGTTTCCTTAAGTCATGCCATTTTTCTTATGCTTAGTAAAATAATAAACAAAAAAATTAACCATACGTTTTCTTTCTCTAGTTCTTGCAACGATAGCTTTTGCTTTTCTTCTTCTCCCGATGTGCCAGTATTTAACAAGACCCTGTTCACCTCAGAACAAGTAAGGACTTGGGATTCTCCTCTAAATTGTAAACTTGTATATGTATGTTTTTGTCTCATACTTGATGGCAGTATTAGGGGTCTAAATTTTTGGTATTGACTGAAGCACACAAATGCCAGAAGACTGGAAAGTGAAAAGTTTGATTTTTTTAAAACTGTAAGATAGTACTTCTTTTTGCACCTTTTCATAGCAGAGGAAATACAAACAAATCTTAGGAAGTCAGAGTCACTGTAATATGCTTCCTTGCTTTGATTACATTGAAAGATAGTTTTCTTTTGAAGCAACATTTTCATTCCTTTACTAGTTAATGGAATATGAAAATAGTGCTTGACACAAACATTCTTTGCCTTTCGTCTCTGATGACCTAGAATATATACTAGCCACTTAGGTTTAATCCCAGTGTTCACACCTTAACTCCTAAAGCTGTTGCTCCATGGAAACAAAATGCTGTGCTAATGGAGAATGCTGTATGCACTTAGGAAATCAGTCACTTGGGGCAGCTGATTTTCCCAGGAATTAGTGATAACCATAGATGTACCATCTTAATTTTATTCATCTTTGCTTAATGAATTGAATTGTTGACTTTCTTCATTTTGTTTTCCTCATAAGAATTAGAATTTCCCCTACATTTAGATTTTCTAAAGATTGATATTATCACTTTAAACCTCTCAATACCCATGTTGATAACTTGGGATAAAAAGTACATTATCTAATGGGTGCAGAAGTATAATTCCTTTGAACTTTCTGTAGTTTTTTCCAAAGAGATTTGGGTATTTTGGATTTCTGGGTATCTAGGTATTGCCTACTATTTTAATCTGGCCGTCACAAATTCTGATCATGAAGAACCAAAGGAGAGTTTGATTACTGAATATAATTTATTCTCCATTAGTCCAATACATGTTGTGTATTTTCCAGGATTTCCTTTGGTTGTTGTGGGCGTTTCACTGCTGCTGAATTACTATCATTCTCTCTGTCTGTCATGCTCGTCCTCATCTGGGTTCTCACTGGCCATTGGCTTCTCATGGATGGTAAGTAACTACTATGTGACGAGTTGAAATTTTAATATCATTTATGGTTAAATTTGTCCTCTCTTCCTCTACTTTCTGTGTTTTAGTAGTGGTACCTCTGATTACCATGAAAATTAGATGTCCAAAGATGGTGTTATGTATCAAATTTTTTATTATTTTTACCTACATTCTTAAGATCTTTTTTAATAACAGCTTTTTTAGGATGTAATTCACATACCATACAATTTACCTATTTAAAGTGTACAATTCAGGGTACTTCCCTGGTGGTGCAGTGGTTAAGAATCCGCCTGCCAATGCAGGGGACTCCAGTTCGAGCCCTGGTCCTAGAAGATCCCACATGTCATGGAGCAATTAAGCCTGTGCGCCACAACTACTGAGCCTACGCTCTAGAGCCTGCAAGCCACAACTACTGAAGCCCGTGTGCCTAGAGGCCGTGCTCTGCAACAGAGAAGCCACCGCAGTGAGAAGCCCGCATACCACAACGAAGAGTAGCTCCCGCTCGCTGCAACTTGAGAAAGCCTGCGCGCAGCAATGAAGACCCAGTGCAACCAAAATTAATTAATTAATTAATTAATTAATTAAACTTATTAAAAAAATAAAGTGTACGATTCGGTGGTTTTTAGTATATTTGCAGAGTTGTGCAACCAACACTACAATCATTTTGGGGTTTTTTTTGTTTTTTTAATTGTTTTTATTTTTGGCTGCATTGGGTCTTCGTTGCTGAGCAGGGGCTGGTCTTCATTGCTGAGTGGGGGCTACTTTTCATTGCAGTGCGCAGGCCTCTCATTGCAGTGGCTTCTCTTGTTGCAGAACACAGGCTCTAGGCACGCGGGCTTCAGTAGTTGTGGCATGTGGGCTCAGTAGTTGTGGCTCATGGGCTCTAGAGCACAGGCTCGGTAGTTGTGGCGCGCGGGCTTAGTTGCTCTGCGGCATGTGGGATCTTCCTGGACCAGGGCTCGAACCCATGTCCTGTGCATTGGCAGGTGGCTTCTTAACCACTGTGCCCCCAGGGAAGTCCCCAGTTTGTTTTGTTGTTTGTTTGTTTTTTAAATTTATTTCGGTTGCGCTGGGTCTTAGTTGTGGCTCACTGGCGCCTCAGTTGTGGCATGTGAACTCCTAGTTGCAACATGCATGTGGGATATAGTTCCCTGACCAGGGATTGAACCCGGGCCCCCTACTTTGGGAACGCAGAGTCTTATCCTCTGTGCCACCAGGGAAGTCCCCTACAATTAGTTTTAGAGCATCTTCACACCCACCCTCCAAAACCCACACCCAGTAGCAGTCACTTCCTCGTTTCCCCACCCAGCCCCGGGCATCCACTAATCTACTTTCTGTCTCTGTGAATTTGCCTCTTGTGGACATTTTGCCTAAATAAAATTACATATGACCTTTTGTGTCTGCCTTCTTTCACTCAGCATAATGTTTTCAAGGTTCATCCATGTTGTAACTTGTATCAGTACTCCATTCCTTTTTATGGCCAAATACGGTTTAATTGTATAGATGCATCAATTTTATTTATCCATTCATCAGTTGTTTCCACTTTTTTGGCTATTGTGAATAATGCTACTGTGAAAATTGGAATACAGATTTTTGTGTAGACTATACTTTCTTAATATAAATGGAATTACACTGTAATATAATATCCATATTATATATAAATATATGTGGAATATATAATGTATGTCATATAATATGTTAGAGACATATAATATGTTAGAGTCTCTATATGATAGACTTCGTTTGTGTAATAATATAAATACATGTCTATATCATTTTATAAAGGTACTAATAGCTAACATTTATTGAGTGCTTTTTATACATTGGGCACTCTGCTGGGTGCTTTACATGGACTTTCTCATGTAATCCTGAATACAGCTCTTTGAAGTAGGTACTATTATTGTTCTTATTTTACAGAAGAGGAAACAGGTTCTAAGAAGTGACTAACCACAGTCACAGAACTCCTGTGTATGTTTCATACTTACTATCAAAACATCTTGATAGTTGTTTTGATAGAAGGACATTTCTCAAAGTCCGCCATTATTCTTCTGTTCTCTCCCTTAAGACATTGTTAGACTTTTATTGAAGACCCTGTAACCATCTCCACCTCTTTCTTCGTTCAGTCCTTATTACTTCTCTTATTTTCATAGTTTGCTTTATTAATCTCACGAAATTTTATCTAACTGCTCTGCCCCACAAAGTCTGATCACCTTTTCCTTTCTTGGTGTTTCAGAAGGGAAGAAAGCTGAAACACAGAAGTCAATTTTATACTGTTTGTAACACTATCTAAAGAATTTTTTTAAGGGAGGAATTTGGAAAGCAGAGATTATGGGTATGGATCACACTTTTTCCTGTTACCCATTCCAAGCAACCACGAGGCTAATCCAGACCTTGGAACAGAGCTCTTTGGAGGCAGTGCCAGGTCCGAGGGGCTCCTCTGCTCCAGGCACTGTGTCCCTGGCAGCTCTGAGGATGGCTCAGCTACAGTGGTGCTGTCATTGAGTGTTTAGGGAGGCTCCCCAAACCCTTACTGGCCTTAACTTGTAAACTTTTATATCGTTTTCTGTCATTGTTGCTACTTTCTAATATCTACTTGTCCAAGGAGCTCTTACCAGTTTACACTAGTTAAATTGCCCTTGTGACCAAGCTTAGTTTTCCCTCAAAAAATAACAAAAACAAAAAACGGAGTCTTTGAGCTTTTTAGTTGTTTGTTTCTCAGATTGGTATTTGATGTGTGTTTGACTTGTTTTCTGCTATTAACAGAAAAGATAGCTTTCTAGCACGTGTCTGTAACATTCTGAAATATGTTCTTCTGAAAACAGAATGATAAATGTGGTTATTTTAAAGGGCAAGGCATGAAATATGTTTTCAGAGTTATACCAAGAAGCATTAATATTAAGAAAGTACTTCAGGGCTTCCCTGGTGGCGCAGTGGTTGAGAGTCCACCTGCCGATGCAGGGGACACGGGTTCGTGCCCTGGTCCGGGAAGATCCCACATGCCCCGAAGCGGCTGGGCCCGTGAGCCATGGCTGCTGAGCCTGTGCGTCCAGAGCCTGTGCTCCGCAACGGGAAAGACCACAGCAGTGAGAGGCCTGCATACTGCAAAAAAAAAAAAAAAAAAAAAGAAAGTACTTCAGAGTTTTTTGAACTAAATCTATAACTTTTTATCTACTCAGTTTCATCTTACAAATTAATCTTTTAAATTTGGGAAGACTTGAAAGAATTTGACCAGTAAGTGGTGTGGTATGTTTGCAAAAGCTGATGAATGAAGAAAAAGAGGGGCAAACTGGATGAATAGTTGAGCGTGTGTTTCAGGGATGTGACATGGCTGGTGGCACTGTTCAGTTGGGGGTGGGAGTGATTCTCATTCAACATGCTTGTATTAAGAACCTTCTCTGAAGAAGTCAGATGGGATGCATGCTGCCTCTTCAAACATGGAGTACGGTGGGGAGACTTGGTGGGCATGATTGGAAAGAGGTTATCGCCCAACTTAGAAGGAGTAGGTGGAGGCATAGGAGCAAAAGAAAGGCTTGAGGCCAAGCGCGTGTGGTGCAGTGCCATTCTGTGTGAGTTATGCCTTCACAGTCGGACTTGATCCATCAGAGAGTAGGGGACCTCGTGATTTAAGGCAGGGAATGATGTGAACTGATTTTTGACAATGGCAGTGAAGAGTAAGTGGGGGAGAGAGACAGAAAATGGGAAAGGATACACACATCACACTAGGAAGTATGAGAATCATGACCAGGGTGTGCCGTGACAGTCAAGAAGAGCACCCCAGAGTGGTTGCAGCCTGAGTGTGTATGATGAAGGTTACGATAAGATGAAAAAGAACCCAGAGTTTCTTGTTTGGAAGATTAGGGATAGAATGACATTGTGTGGAGTCATGGAGAATCCTGTCATTGAGCAGTTCTGAGTTGTCGTGTTTAGTTTAGACCCAGGTGGGGAGGATGAGTGTAAAATGAGTGGCTGGAACAGTGTCCTTAAGTAAGTGAAAAAGATGTGATCTAGGGTGTGCATTGGCTTTAAAGGAGCAAGGGCAATGCATCTGAAGTAATGGGGGGAAGCAGGAGATGAGAGCTGGGAGGCCAGAACTGAGCTTGGCTTAGAGCTTTAGCATTCAGAACAGTCCCCTGGGTCTTAGATAGTTGAGCACCATCTATAGCATGAGAAAAGGGATTTCCCCAAATACGAGCAGGTCACAGTGGGCTAACGGTGGACACTTTGCACTAGTAGGGTGTAAACATCTTAGACTGAGGTTTAGGGCTGCCTGATTTTTGGGGGGACTTACAAACTCTGTTAGGTTTATGAGCTGAGTAGCTTGTGGAGAGAAGCTGAGCCTGTGCTCCACACTGACTGCTGTATCCTCTGCAGCCCTGGCCATGGGTCTCTGTGTCGCTATGATCGCCTTCGTCCGCCTGCCCAGCCTCAAGGTCTCCTGCCTGCTTCTCTCAGGGCTTTTAATCTACGATGTCTTCTGGGTGAGTGTCTGTTTCCCCAGAGCTGCTGCTCTCCTTTGTGTTTAATTGGGACATTCACTCAGGAAAATTTTTAACTCTAAATATCCAAAGTCTGCTTGCCAGAGTACCTCCTGGCTGAGACCACTCCCGGCCTGCACTGTACCTGTTAAAAGGTGAGCAGGCAGCTTTCCGTGCCTGTATTTGTCGAGACTTGTTACAATAGAGAGTACACGTGTGACTCTCGGGGTGGAAAAGGGAGCAGGCAGGCAAGGTTCTCTGCCCTGGAGCACTGGCAGCTCTGCTGTAAGGGCTTCCTCTGTGGGTGTGGAGAGAAAAAATCTGCACGTACACACAGGAGCAAAGATTTTCTTTCTCCTCAAAGCGTGCAGTCTAAAAAGCTTGATGATGCAGTACTGAGACTCTGCTCTTAAGAACAAAGAGGGCTGTTGCTGAGATCGGGGTGCTTCCAGCTCCCTCTGGTAAAGGTGACTCTCCCCTCGGCAGGTGTTTTTCTCTGCCTACATCTTTAATAGCAATGTCATGGTGAAGGTGGCCACACAGCCTGCTGACAATCCCCTTGACGTTCTATCCCGGAAGCTCCACCTGGGGCCCAATGTTGGGCGCGATGTTCCTCGCCTGTCTCTGCCTGGAAAACTGGTCTTCCCCAGGTAAGACTGGCGTGTCGGCCTCATCTCATGATGGTGAGGACACTGCCTTCCTCTGGCCCTCTGTTCCCCAGTTTGTCTGTCTTTGTCATCAGCATTCTGATGCTGGACTGGAAAAGGGTTGTGAGTCATCTCCATTTTACAAATGAGGACAAGAATACTGACTTAACTTGCAAAGACTGATCATTAAGTGATACAGGTGCAGCTTTTTAATACTGAATAATGTTATCAAACAACCCTGTTACCGCTGTTACCATAGTTTAAAGTTGGCTAGAGGGAATTAATGGGAGAATCTGGATCTTTTTACTTCTAAGACATTTGTAAAAATGTCTTAATGCTAAAATTATACAGTTCCTGAAACTATAATCTTGGAAAAATTAATGTGCTGCTTTAATCTCCCATGTCTGGTAGTAGTAGGTGCTTATTTGAAGTCTTAGCAGTGAATGTGACACATAGTGAGCTCCTTGACGTTTCTAGAGGCGGCAGCGCTCAAGCAGATGGCTCCAGCAGTCACTTATGCGGTGCTCTCCCGAAGCGCTGAGGGTGGGGCTGAAGACCTCAATCGCCAGTACTGTTGTGGCTCTTAATCTCTGGACTCTTAAAAACGAGTGTTGTTAAACCCATAGAGATTGCCATCTACCGTTCAGATAAGTTCTTTGACTTCTTAGAAAGTGAACAGACTTTGCGCAGGAGGAGAAACGGGGTTGTAGAAGGCGGCACCCCTGACATGTGACACTACATTCCAGCTCCACTGGCAGTCACTTCTCTATGTTGGGCATTGGAGACATCGTGATGCCTGGACTCCTGTTGTGCTTTGTCCTTCGTTACGACAATTACAAAAAGCAAGCCAACGGTGACTCCTGCAGTGCCTCTGGACCCGCCAACATCTCCGGACGCATGCAGAAGGTTTCCTACTTTCACTGCACCCTCATTGGATACTTCGTAGGTAAGAGAACCAGAGAGACTGCATGCAGGCCCCTCTCTGGCTGTCCTACCCCTGGAATTAAATCAGGTCTTCTAGCTGCAGATGCCAGATGAAAGGAAAGCAGTGACTCTGGTTGCTGTTATAAACAACCACAAAGGAAAAAAAACTGACCCACGAGATGAAAAATGCTCTATGTGTTGGCCAGCAGCCTAGTTCCCTATCCAATAATATGTTTGAAGAACATTGCAGGAAAAGGGTGGTCAGGCCTCAAAGCTGAGAAGACCTACCACGCGATGAAATCTTCGGCTTGAGTTTAACGAATGTCACGTTTATTTCCTACTTTATTAGACAGATACTTCCCTTCATCTGCTCTAACATTTCCATCACCTCTGACCTCGGACTCTCCCTTGGCCAGCTTTTCTCTAGCCAGCTCCGTTTCGGGCAGACAGTAAGAGACGGTTGTAATTGGGCTAGTAACCTGTCTGTACTCCAACCGCTACGACAGTGAACGGAAAGAAGCACCTTTCTTGCCTCTGTGCCTCCTACTGAAGGAGCACTTCATAGTCCACGGTGCTCTCATAGGCGTGGGTTCATTGCCACTCCACTCCACTGGCTCTGAGTGGGGGCAGGGCAACTGTGGTATCCCTATTAGACGGATGCGCAGGCTGAGGCTCAAGATGTGAAAGGCCTTAGCCAAGGTTATATGGCTGTCATAAGCAGCAGAGTTGAAACTTGAACCCAGATCTTCTGCCTCCAAGTCTATCATCATATACCACAGGAGACAGAGGGAGACCAGGCACACCCAGGGCTGAAATGAGGCCTGGAACCGGGGACCTGGGCACGGAGTGGGACTTGGGCTACTCACAGGTCCTTGGAATTCTACGCTTTTAAAAGCTGTGCTGCTCCCTGTTTCTTTACCTGCTCAAGCTGGGCATTTCACTCCCCACCATTGGATGGAATGTGTCACATTACAGCTGTACAATCTCAGGACTGTGCCAAGAAGCAGCCAGGTAACAGTGGCTCTCCTCTCTCGGGGCTGTCCCCTTGGAGTTATTCACAAATGTTTCTCTCTCCTCGCAGGTCTGCTCACTGCTACTGTGGCGTCCCGAATCCACCGAGCAGCCCAGCCCGCCCTGCTCTACTTGGTGCCATTTACCTTATTGCCACTCCTCACGATGGCCTATTTAAAGGTGAGAGAGGCAGTTATAAACCAGTGAAAGCAATAACATGGCATTGACCCTGGACTTGGGTATGTATTCTCCTTGCTAGAGGTGGTTCTGCTTAAGACCCTAAGCTCTTGATCTTGAGAGTGGGATCTTTCTGTTTTTGTTGTTTGGGGAGGATTTTGTTTGTTTGCTTGCTTGTTTTTGCTAACCTGATATTAGCAACCTCTTCCAGGTTCTTACAGCCATTGGCTGACAATACTAATGAGTAGACCCCTTACCACCTGGTCATAGATTAATTAACTGAAATCCCTAAAGCCCCGCAACAGAGACTTCCTACTTCTCTTAAAAAACAGCACCCTGGGGGCTTCCCTGGTGGTGCAGTGGTTGAGAGTCCGCCTGCCGATGCAGGGGACACTGGTTCGTGCCCCGGTCCGGGAGAATCCCACATGCCGCAGAGCGGCTGGGCCCGTGAGCCATGGCTGCTGAGCCTGCGCGTTCGGAGCCTGTGCCCTGCAAGGGGAGAAGCCACAACAGTGAGAGGCCCGCCTCCTGCAAAAAATAAAAATAAAAAAAAAACAGCACCCTGTTGCCACCTAATAGCCCTTTAGTACTCTGCATTAAAGTTTGGAAATAATTAAGAAATGCATTGTAAAAACTAAGGGCATTATCTGATTTACAAGATTTATATTATCATCCACATTTTACAGATGACGAAACAGGCACAGAGGTTAATTATCTTGCCTAGATCATCTGAATCATAAGTGATAAAACTGCCACCAGGATGGAGTTGGTAAAAGCTCTTACCCTCTCAAGGGGCCTAAGACCCCTTCTAGGAGTTCTTCAAAGAATGAGGGGTTACTTTTCAATGAGTAAAATTTGAATGTTCTTTGATTCTCCACAGAAGCAATCTAATCTGAGATCAGGAGTCAGAATGGACTTGTAGGTATGTATGCCTCGAGTTGAAATCTATGACTTAGTAAAGTTCCTTCTTTCCCAGGGTGACCTACGGCGGATGTGGTCTGAGCCATTCCACTCCAAGTCCAGCAGCTCCCGATTCCTGGAAGTATGATGGATCACAGAGAGCGACCAGAATGGCCTCTCAGTCCTTTTCTGTCCACGCGTGGTTTTGTTTCCTCTTAGAGCTGGCCTGGTACTCGGAGATGTAGCTGTCTAAGGACTGCCATGTGACCGGATTATGCATTTTCAGGAGTGAGGTGCTGGAGCCTGCGTGGTTCCTTCTCTTCCTGCCGTTGGAGAGGTTGGAGCCCCTCCTGAAGTGACAGGCCTTCCCCAGCGCTCCTCCCTCCCCTGTTTTTATGGATCTGCACCAGACTGTTAACCTTTGGGGGACGGAGATGTGACTGTTTAAACTGACAAGGGCAAGGAGTCGTTCTATACCTTTGAACACTAAAAGGATGAAAAACATTAGCAAACTGGTTTCTTCAGTGAACCCTCAAGAACTTTTGGGACCAGTTTCCTATGGGGGACTCAGTTTCAGAGAACTGAGACAGAAACTCTTCTGTCATTATATTCTTCTTTCCGTTTTTTGGATTTATTAAATATTTTCTGTGGTGTGAAGTGACTTATTAAATCCACAGACACTGAGTGACTTCTTAACAACATACACATAAGAATTTGTTGTAATGAGTTCATGTCCACCCAGATGTTGTGTTGGCAGTGAACGAGGGCACGGTTTTTATACATACACACACACATGCACATGGATATATATGAATCAACAAAAATTAAAACCTGCTAAGATCATGCTGTATAGCAGACAGGGGCTTGCTGTAATTTTTAGCATGTAGAGCAGTTCACTCTGGCTTCCTTGTATATGGATAAGCGGCTGTCTTTCCCTCCACAACTGAACGTGCAGTTAAAAAACAGTATAGTATTTGTACTGATATACTCATGGACTTTAGGGGATGCTCATTTGGTTTTGATCAGTGTAGCAAATTAGGGATGAAAAGTTAAAACTTTTTGACCCTTTTTTCATTTTTACAGGCTTCTCCCTCGCAGGGTTTTTGATAGTTTCTTCTTGAAACAGTGCATGTATTATAGCAGCAGGTGTCTTTGTGCTTTCTGATCATAGTAATGTACTACTTGTAAATACATTTTTCTATTTTCTATTTTTTTGTATTTTTTTTTGGCATTTTGTTTCATTGGTGTGCTGTATTTTCCATGCCCTCACTCCTTTAAGAAAAAAAAAGGAAAAAAGCAACACGATCCTGTCCTTGCTGTTGTGATTATAGTCTTGGTTTACCTGTTGTGACAACTGGGTTTTGGGGACAAATGTCAAACACCCCCGGAAATGGGCCCTACGTTCCAGGAATTGTGGCAAGAATGAGCTGCTGTGACCCTTAAATCCGCCTGTGTGCTATGGCCTTGGCTGGAGACCCAGTGTCCCAGCAGTGACTAGTGGGAGTGGTGTCCACAGCCTGAGGGGAAATTGCCCGTTGTTTGGAGGCAGAGAGAAGCCGGGGATTGGCCTGCCCACCTGAGAGCAGGGGTTGGAGAAGGGCCCATGTTTCCCGGGCTCTCCTTTAAGCAGGTGACCTGTGTATAAACTGGGGCGCTGTGGGCCCCATGGCTGGAGGTCGCAGTGGATGGCACTCACAGGTGGTGCACGTGGCGGTGAGGATGGTGCACTCCTCCGTCATGTCTTCAGATCCTGCTGAAGGCTGTATGTTTTTTGTTGTTGGGTTTTTTTTTTTTTTAAATAAATGACTCCTTTCTAGCCTTTGTTACTCATCTTCACTTTTGGTTGTTGGTACCAAATGGAGCTCCCGTCCCCTCCTACCTGCTCTGCCTGTTCATGAGACTGACTTCAGGAAGTCCCTGTCTGTCTCCAGACGGGGTCCCCTGCAGCTCTGGTTCAGCCTACAAACGTCAGAGAACGGAGGCTTCTGCTGTCCACAGAACTCAAAACAGCCTCTGGGTTTAGTGAAGACCAGAAGTACACCCGTGTACTCTCTGCTGAGCAGCTGTACTTCTTTTTTAGCCCTCGGGGATGCTAAGGGCCCCTTAAACAGGGAGCAGAGCAGGGGGTGGGGGGAATCTTCCAGAATGACTCTGATTAGCGGCAAGTGCCAGTAATAGTTAAAAATAATATCCTGGCAGTTTGTCATTTTAAGTTTTCTAACTTTTCATTACAAAACTAAATTCCAGACGGAAAGAATGTAAATTTTTGTCCTTGCTTTTGTGCAGGTTTCGGGGGAAAATACCCATACAGGACTCCTGAATGTAATTTGGATTCCAGTTGTAGTCTTCAGAGCCCTTGAAACTTTGGCAGAGTAACTGCAAATGTTCCTTTTGTTTTAAATTAAACACAGGAGACACGCTAGAATTTGCCCGGTTCTGGAAGTGTCAGGCTCTTCTAATGGGGAGAGGTTGAGGGTGGGGTGTGCAGTTAAAGCACATGCTCTCAGTTTCTCCTACAGCCTCCCTCTCTCCCCTGCTTCATATACTTACATCCTGGTCTTATTTTTCCTGGATTCTCAGATACTGAGTTTTGGGGTTTTGTATCTAAGAAGTTTCTTGCATTAGGCAAGGCAAGGCATGTTGACAAAGTTCCAGCATGGACCCCCTTCCTCCCTCCCTCCCTGGTCTGGGGATCTTCCCCCAAAGAGTCTGCATGTTGGAACTCTCACTTTTTCACAGTAACTTTCTTCTTTCTAATTTGAGCTAATGGAGATATGGCAGCGAAGTTTATCCAAAGCCTAGCACGTTCCACTACTATTATTACCACTTAACGCCTTTTCTGAATAAGACAGCTGCACAGCTCCCTGTGTAGGAACAGTTCAAACTGAAACTGGGGGGGCTTTGCAGGGGGCTAGGGGGGCGGTAGGCTACTATCTGAATTGCCTTTGTCAACACAAGCCTTGGTTAAGCAGGTAAGTTATGTTACCCACAAGAAAAACAAAAGGTCTAGTTCTCTGTAAGAATGGAGGGGAGTTTTGCCAATGAAGTGTTAAAAATAGAATCTGCCGAGTCTGCATAGCAGCTCTCACATTACTGCTGACCAGATCCAGTGTTGTATGTAGACATTTGTGTTTTGTAAAGCCTAACATTTATGTCAGAGCCTTGGAATGTAGCAGTTTTGTACATATGTGAATGTCAACTGTAATTCTTCTCCACAGAGACAGGTCAGACAGCACAGGCTCAGAAGGAAACCAGCCCATTTTGCTTCTGGTCTTCCAGTGCATACAGGCCTGGACAACCTCCTTCCTTCATTCAGTTCCATTTTTTTGGCAATTTCCGTCACTGAAATCAAGAACAAGGGCTCCTAACACAGGTGTCAACCTTGCTACAGGAGTTTTTACTGAAGAGCTGCAAATCTAGTAGTGAAACTCGGGCCCTCCCCTCTTCTCAGAAGGATAAGCCAGGTAAGAGGGGTTTGGGGTTTTTTTTTTAATCCAGAAATTATTTCTATTCCTATGCAATTTACAGACTGCTTTCTACTTGCAAGGCTCTTAACTTCTTCAGGTTCGGAATCCAGCTTCTCGTGTATGGAGCCTCTCCCAGGACAGTATTTTTCCCACTCCTTCTTTTGACTGTGGCAAGCCATAATTTGTTTCCTCCCCAACCTTTTCCTTGGAATTCAAAGCCCTTTGCCCTCCATTTGAGGTAATTCAGTCATGTTTCACTTAAACTGTGTTAGTCACTGGGTGCTCCTTCAACAGAACCAGACATCCTGATCCCTACCCTCGTGGTCTAATGCAGGCAGGCCTTGCTTCAACTTGCTTGATGTGTGGGGAAAGTGGGGTGGCGAGCATCCCCACCACGAGGTTACTCAGCAGCACAGCACAGAGCTGCAGTCATAGCTTTCTGTGCTCGAATCTGGGCTTAGCTGTAAATGGCAAAGGTGTGGCTGGGAATGCTGATTCACAGGGCTGGGTGCGCCTGGCCAAGAGAAGGTTGAAAGCAGGGTTATAAGTGCCCTTTTTTCCTGTACCATTGGTGCAGGTGAAGCCCAGTGCTCCTGAGGGACACAGGCCAGCACTGGGCCAAATGTATCCCTGACAGCTGAAAGCAGTGCCAAGTGCAGTTCAGAAGTCTCACTACTTAGAGCCAGGAGTTAGTTAGCAGGCGCTTTATCTCAGTGTCCTACGGTCCTCTGTGGAAATTCTAACTTCATGCGGTGCTCTTCAGCAGTGATCCCTTTGCTGTGATGTAGAGCTCTTAGATATTTGAGTTATTGAAGATTCACGTGGAAGGCTCAGGCTTAGTTATGGTTTCTTTCATTTGGATTCTGCCTAGTCAAAAATTCTTAAGTTCCAAAAAGTCGGTCCCCTGTTGGGTGGAACCTGTAAAACCTGCCACTGGTTCGCAGGCGAACAGAAGCTCTGAGGAGTCCTGAAATAGGAGAGCCCCTGGGCTTCCTCCAGCACCCACTGAGTCCTAGGGTTCTCACTAGACCCCAGGAAGACAGAGGAGTGGGAAGCCTGTTAGGAAGAGGAAACACGGGTTGGAACTGGGAGTCGGGAGGTCTGCCAGGCAGTGGGCTGCAGATTTCTGCCTCGTGAGGAATGAAAGACAGGAAGTGGGTGTCCAGAGGACAAAGGCAGAGGGCAGCAAGGTGGCCGCCTGCCAGCATTCCAGCCTCGGGATTCTGGGGGCCAGTCCTCTGCCTTGCCACAGACTTGCTCCTGCAGGCAGGTTGCACGTCAACTTTCTAACGAGAGTTCACTCAACCCACTGGATCTTCCTGGGTGCGGCAAGCTCGTGCACCTAACTTCTAGTAGTTGAACCTTTTCCATTGGAGACAGTGGATTTCTTCCCACTTTCGGTCAGTGTTGTGGCTTGATTATTTTAGTTTTTTTCTCCGGGTATACAGTAGCCGTGCCCAGCTATGCAGGCTTACAGGGGGAGGGCAGAATCCTGGCTTCAAAGAGGAGATTGAGGACTTGGTAGTTCAGGGAGGAGCAGCCCAGCCTTGGCCTCTGAGATGACGAAGCGCTCTGCAGATGAGTCTTGGTCTTGCCAGCTGGACAGTGGTGGAAACGGTGCTGCGTTCCCCAACGCTGTCAGCAGGTTGGGCCCCAGCCCCGGCCAGAGCTCTGTGAATGGAGAAACACCCTAACGCACCCCGCTACCATCTCCCACTGCCCTGGCCTGTTCAGCAGCCACTGGTGTTTTCGGGGCCTGCGCCATTGGATGTCACCTACTGGGTCTCCCTGCCTCCATCTGGCCTTCACTGAGCTGTTCTGCCAACAGGCCTTCCCGTGAGAGCTGCCCCGGGCTAAGGGGGGTGGGAAGAACAGACAGAACTTGGTGCCACATTGGATGCAGAATGTGGCGATTAGAAAATGACTCTGGCTTCTGACCTGAACAATTAATTGCCAGAACTGAGCTAAGGAAAAGAGAGTGAGTCCTGTTCTACCCAGTAGAGTAACTAAAGCTAAAAAGTTGGGATGAAAGCATAGAAGTGGTATTTAAAGCCTTAGGAAATATACAAGCTGTTCTCAACAGTGAGAGGTAGGAGAATGGCTCCCACAAGGTCCTGTGCGTCGAGGCACCCGCCAGCACACATCCCTCACAGCCACGTGGGGCCTTGCTTTGGTGACAGAGTCCCTCTGAGCCTTAGTTTCCCGATCTGGAATGGGAATAAAGGTGCACCTTACTTAAAGTGTTAAGCGACTATTAGGCACTGTTCAGGTTTACTGAGTTTTCGTGTACTCCACAATTTACCAGTCTTCATGGAGTTAAAATACAGTTGAAAAAATCAGACTTAAACAGATGCACACACTTTCTTTATTCAAATGACCACAGCTTCTGTAATACTTTCAGTTCATCACTGAGGAAACTGGTTATCCTTCCACTGTTGAGGGGTGAAGGCTCTTCAGTCCTAGTCTAGGCTTTCAAAATTGAGTGGCTGCTGGATAGATAATAGGGTCTCTACCATCATCCTAGGCCAGTCCAGGATCTTGACGTTTTCCTGGACACGCTGAAGGACTTGGCACAAGGAGTGGGAGCTGAGTGAGCCTGAGTAGAGGTGGTCCGGGTCTGCATGTCCTAGGATGTCTGGGCAGTCCCTCCGCTGCCACGGCTCCACTGGGGAAGGGCCCAGCCGGTCACCCTGGTCAGGTTTCAGGAGTGGCCCTTAGGAGCCATTCCTTAGGAGGTCAGCTTAGGCCTTAATCATTTTGCAGCCCAGTCCGAGCAGAAGGCTCGCAACAGAAGCATAAAGTGTCCTGGCTACAGAACACAGAGGGGGGCCTGCAAAGGGTCCTGGACTTGTTCTTGCAGTAACTCAGCTGGGACAGAGTCTGCCTGACGGATCCTTAACATTTTGGCTGCTTAAAGCCAACAGTATCAACCTCTAACCAGATTCTGCAAACAAACCAAAGCTGACCTTTCATTGGTCCAATGTTGACATTTTAATTTTTCTATACTTTTGATTTTTTTCATAATAAATGCTTCCTATGCCCTCTTTTACTTTATTGTACTTTACAGCTCTGCTGCTTGTTTTGAGGGAAAAGGTAACTGCTACACTGTAAAGCTACCCCGTCAGTCACTGTGGGCCTGTATTCTCAAATCTCAAGGCTTGTCTTGAACACACTTGGAACAAAAGACTCAGTGGGCCAAACTCCCAACCTGTTTTCACATAAAGAGCAACGTCTTTCTAAGCCTCTTGGCTCTAGTCAGCCCACAAGACAGGAGAGAAACAGGAGCCAGACTAGGTAGAGGGTGAAGGCTACTCTTTTTCTTTTCTTAATTTTTATTGGCATATAGTTGCTTTACAATGTTGTATTAGTTTCTGCTGTACAGCAAAGTGAATCAGTTAAACATATATCCACTCTTTTTTAGATTTCCTTCCCATTTAGGTCACCACAGAGCATTGAGTAGAGTTCCCTGTGCTATATAGTAGGTCCTTATTATCTATTTTATGTATAGTAGTGTGTATATGTCAATCCCAATCTCCCAATTCATCCCAACCACCCCCTCCCCACCTTGGTAAGTTTGTTTTCTACATCTGTGACTCTGTTTCTGCTCTGCAAATAAGTTCATCTGTACCATTTTTCTAGATTCCACGTATAAGCGATATTATATATTTGTCTTTCTCTTTATGACTTACTTCACTCTGTATGACAATCTCTAGGTCTATCCATGTCGCTGCAAATGGCATTATTTCATTCCTTTTTATGGCTGAGTGATACTCCATTTATATACGCATCACATCTTCATCCATTCCTCTGTCGATGGACATTTAGGTTGCTTCCATGACTTGGCTATTGTAAATAGTGCTGCAATGAACAGTGGGGTGCATGCATCTTTTTGAATTATGGTTTTCTCCAGATACATGCCCAGGAGTGGGATTGCTGGGTCATATGGTAGCTCTATTTTTAGTTTTTTAAGGAACCTCCATACTGTTCTCCATAGTGGCTGTACCAATTTACATTCCCACCAACAGTGCAAGAGGGTTCCCTTTTCTGCACACCCTCTCCAGCATTATTGTTTGTAGATTTTTTGATTATGGCCATTCTGACTGGTGTGAATACCTCATTATAGTTTTGATTTGCATTTCTCTAATAATTAGTGATGTTAAGCATCTTTTCATGGTTTTTTTTGGCCCATCTGTATGTCTTTGGAGAAATGTATATTCAGGTCTACCACCCGGTTTTTTGGTTTTTTTTTTTTGCGGTACGTGGGCCTCTCACTGTTGTGGCCTCTCCCGTTGCGGAGCGGACGTGCAGGCTCAGCGGCCATGGCTCACGGGCCCAGCCGCTCCGCGGCACTTGGGATCCTCCCAGACCGGGGCACAAACCCGTGTCCCCTGCATTGGTAGGCGGACTCTCAACCACTGCGCCACCAGGGAAGCCCTACCACCCAGTTTTTGATTGTGGTGTTTGTTTTTTTGGTAGTGAGCTGCTGCATGAGCTGTTTGTATATTTTGGAGATTAATCCCATGTCAGTTGCTTCGTTTACAAATATTTTCTCCAAGTCTGAGGGTTGTCTTTTCATTTTGTTTATGGTTTCCTTTGCTGTGCAAAAGCTTTTAATTAGGCCCCATTTTGTTTATTTTTGTTTTTATTACTCTAGGCAGTGGATCGAAAAAGATCTTGCTGTGATTTATGTCAAAGAGTGTTCTGCTTATGTTTTCCTCTTAAGAGTTTTATACTATCTGGCCTTACATTTAGGTCTTCAATCCATTTTGAGTTTATTTATATTGAGGTATAGTTGTTTTACAATGTTGTGTCATTCTGAGTTTATTTTTGTGTATGGTGTTAGGAAGCGTTCTCATTTCATTCTTTTACTTGTAGCTGTCCAGTTTTCCCAGCACCACTTATTGAACAGACTGTCTTTTCTCCTGAAGTCTACTCTTAAAAGACTTCAACAAAGCATTTGGGAGATTATCTATCCTCTGGGTCAAGGTGGGGAAATTGGGGCATCAAAATATCATTGATGAAATAGATTAATAACTAGTTGAATGACCCTGTTATCCCAAAGGACCTTGCCTTTGTCCTCAGCCCTGCCCTGCCCAACATTTCTCTTGATAATTTGTCTGAGGACACAACTTCCAGGCTTAGCAAATTTGAGGAGGATGTGAAGCAAGGAGAGGGAACCTAACCATGATCCAAGGAGAGCCCTGAGGCCTAGGACAGGGGGTCAAATCAAACACGGGGAAGTCTGATGGAGAGAGCTACAGCAAATGAGAGCTACGCACCGGACATCAGTGACAGCCCACAAGAATCCCGAGGTAGGTGCTACTATCACCAGTTTTACAGAAGAACTCACCCAACCCCCGATACCACCACCTGGTAAGTGGCAGAATAAGCCCTAAACACTGGCCTGTGACCTTAACCACTGTATTTCTCCCCATCACAGAATTGCTGATAGCCCCTACCCTCAGAAAATACAGCTGGGCCATTAAATACTGCTGGCTCAGTGGCCTATGCCTCACTCCAAAACACTTTCAATCCAACCACTACCCAGAGGAGACAAGGACTGTTAACTGCCGCCACTGCCCTGTTCTTCCCAAGTCCAGTGTATGTTCCACATTGTGGGCCAGAATGGTGGTCAGTCATCTCAGACTTGAAAAATCTCATGATACAATATAGGCAGGGCAGATTTTATTACCAGTGTCACAGACCAGGAGTTTCAAGCCCAGCTAATTTTGCCCCAGGTCTTCCTGCCTCCAAAGCCCGAGTTCATTCTCAGAAGGTAGTTTCAGAAGGTTTTTTTTTTTTTTGGCTTAAACAAAAGCAGGGAAGTTTCTGTAAACAGAGAAGGACTGTGCAAACAGCTTCCTATTGGAAGTGGGGGACCACTGACCCTATTAGGAAGCAGGGAAGAGCTGGAGTTTGGTTGCCTGAGCCCTACGTGACCCAGCTGCTGCCCAGAGGGGTGTGCAGACCTCCCTCCCAGTAACGCTGTAGCAACATGGACTACTACTCACTGAAGTAGGGAACTGCCTCACACAGGGACGACGACGCATGCCTCCTAGCAAGTCACAACCAAACAGGCTTCAGTGTTAAAAGGATGAGTCCCCCATCGCTGTCATTAAAACAAAACAACAAACCATAAAAACAAATGAAAACAACTGTCAACTGCTGTTCTGATCTCCAATAATGGTGGACTGTAATTCAAACCAATCCTGCTAACAATAACTTTAAAATGTAGATAAAATACAGACAATATCTTTTGAAAAGCAATGGAGAAGGTTCTGCTTCTGCTAATGATGGAAGAACTCCTACTCCATCCAACCCTCCCACAAATGACAGCTGTAAATTCTCAACAAAATGTAGAAAGCAACCTTAAGGCAGCAACCACACTGAGGAGCACCTGGAGGGGAGCTGACAGTTGGAAATGAACGGCACTGGGTAAGTTCCCACTTCTATGGCTTTTTGTCTGATAACAGGCCCCAAGTGGCACTCTGGGGGGTAGTTAAAACTTACATAGAAACCTGGCTTCAATAAAAAAAGTGTTCGAAATGATCCCAGCACTGTGAGGGAGTAAATCCCAGAAACGAGAGGGAGCCCCACAAGCCCAACTCTATGATCCCTAAATATAGACTCCAAGCAGCCAGCTAAAAGAACTAAAGAGACGTTATCAGCTGCTGCTCACCAAAGAGGAACCCAAGTTTTAAGTCTGAGTTCAGCCAGGTTAACTGCCTACTTGAAAAATATTCATCAGCAGAATTTCTACAGTGTATTATTAACAAAATATCCAGGATGTAATTCAAAATTACTGTACATACAAAAAAGCAAGAGAATGATCAGTACACGAGAGAGAAAGCAATTAATGAAAACTGACTTTGAGATGATCCAGATGTTAACATTAACAATCAAAATTTTTTTTTTTAGTTGGCTGCGTCAGGTCTTTGTTGCTGCGTGCGGGCTTTCTCTAGTTGCGGCGAGCAGGGGCTACTCTTCGTTGCGGTGCGCGGGCTTCTCATTGCAGTGGCTTCTCTTGTTGTGGAGCATGGGCTCTAGGCGTGCAGGCTTCAGTAGTTGTGGCATGCGGGCTCTAGAACACAGGCTCAGTAGTTGTGGCACGCGGGCTCTAGAGCACAGACTCAGTAGTTGTGGCGCACGGGCTTAGTTGTTCTGTGGCATGTGGGATCTTCCTGGACCAGGGCTCGAACGCGTGTCCCCTGTGTTGGCAGGCGGATTCTTAACCACTGTGCAACCAGGAAAGCCCAACACTCAAGATTTTTAAATCAACTGTTATACATTTGCAGCAACATGGATGGACCTAGAGATTGTCACACTGAGTGAAATAAGACAGAGAAAGACATATGATACCACTTATATGTGGAACCTGAAAAATGTGTACAAATGAACCTATTTACAAAACAGAAATAGAGTCACAGATGTAGAGAACAAACTTATGGTTACCAAGTGGGGGAGGGATAAACTGGGAGATTGGGATTGACATACACACACAACAATATATAAAATAGATAACTAATAAGAACCTACTATATAGTACAGGGAACTCTACTCAATACTCTAATGGGAAAAGAACCTAAAAAAGTGGATATATGTATAACTGATTCACTTTGCTATACAGCAGAAACCAACACAACATTGTAAATCAACTAGACCCCAATAAAAATTAATTAAAATTTTTTTTTAAATAATCAACTATTATAAACATGCCTGAGAATTATAAATGCACAAATAGGAATTGTGAACAGGGAAACTAACAAAACCAAATAAAAATTGTAGAACTGAAAAATACCATACCTGAAGTAAATTTAATAGATGGGATTAACAGCACATTGAAGATGAGAGATTAAAGAATCATTAAGCTTGAAAAAGAGCAAGGATTAGTAAACCTTTTCTGTGAAGGATCAATAGTAAATACTTTGGGCTTTAAAGGTCAAAGATCCATTACAAATACCCATCTCTGCCATTCTAGTGTGAAAGCAGTTATAGTAAATGAGGATAAACAGATTCAACCTGGGGTGGTCCATAGTTACAGACAGAGCAAATAGGCATCCAAAATGAGGAAGACAGAATAAACAAATGGAACCTAATGAAACTTAAAAGCTTTTGTACAGCAAAGGAAACCATAAACAAAAGGAAAAGACAACCCACAGAATGGGAGAAAATATTTGCAAACCAAGCAACTGACAAGGGATTAATCTCCAAAATATACAAACAGCTCATGCAGCTCAGTATCAAAAAAAAAAAAAAACCCAATCAAAAAAAATGGGTAGAAGATCTAAATAGACATTTCTCCAAAGACAACGTACAGATGGCCAAGAGGCACATGAAAAGATGCTCAACATCACTAATTATTAGAGAAATGCAAATCAAAACTACAGTGAGGTATCACTTCACACCAGTCAGAATGGCCATCATTAAAGAATCTACAAACAATAAATGCTGGAGAGGGTGTGGAAAAGGGAACCCTCCCACACTGTTGTTGGGAATATAAATTGGTGCAGCCACTGTGGAGAACAGTATGGAGGTTCCTTAAAAAAACTAAAAATAGAGCTACCATATGACCCAGCAATCCCACTCCTGGGCATATATCTGGAGAAAACCATAATTCGAAAAGATACATGTACCTCAGTGTTCATTGCAACACTACTTACAATAGCCAGGACATGGAATCAACCTAAATGTCCATCGATGGAGGAATGGATAAAGAAGATGTGATACATATATACAATTTGAATATTATTACTCAGCCATAAAAAAGAATGAAATAAGCTATTTGCAGTGACCTGGATAGACCTAGAGGTTGTCATACTGAGTGAAGACAGGAAGACAAATGTGATACCACTTACATGTGGAATCTAAAAAAATGGTACAAATGAACCTATTTATTTCTGTTTTGTAGAGTCACAGATGTAGAGAACAAACTTACGGTTACCAAGGGGGGAAGTGGGGAGAGGGATAAATCGGGTGATTGGGATTGACATATACACACGACTATATATAAAATAGATAACTAGTAAGAACCGACTGTATAGCACAGGGAACTCTACTCAGTGCTCTGTGACGGCCTATATGGGAAAAGAATCTAAAAAAGAGTGGATACATGTATATGTATAACTGATTCATTTTGCTGTACAACAGAAACTAACAACACTGTAAATCAACTATATTCCAATAAAAATTAATTTTAAAAGAGTGTGGCAAAAAAAAAAGAGAAAAAAGAAATATAATCAGTCTTGTTGATCTGTGGGACAGCATCAGTCTAACATACACATAACTGCAGTCCCAGAATGAGAGGAGAGGGAGAACCAGGGCAGAAAAAAATTTTTTGAAAAAACAAATGGCTGAATTTTTCCAAATTAGGGGAAAGTTCAAGAATCACAGCAAACCACAAGTAGAATAAATGTAAAGAAACCCCTACCCAGGGACTTCATAATCAAACTGCTAGGAACTAAAAATTGAAAATACTGAAAACAACAAGATAGAAATGGAGCATTATATAGGGAAACAACATTTCAATTATATGAAATATCCCACAACTTTGTGAGTATACCTAAAAAAAGTACTGAACTGTATACTTCTAAAAGGGTGAATTTTTTGGTATGAGAATGACATCTGAACTCACCAAAAAAAGGCCACTTCCATCTTACTCTCCTGGATCACTCACACTGGGGGAAGTTAGGTGCCATGTCATGAGGACACTTAAGCAGCTGCATGATGAGGTCCACGTGGTAAGAAACTGATGTAGGTCTCTTGCCAACAGCCAATATCAATGTGCTGTGATGTGAAATTCTGGAAGCAGATCCTCCAACCTGAGTCAAGCCTTCAAATGACTGCAGCCCTGGCCAATATTCTGACTGTAATCTCACAAGAAACCACAAGCCAGAATCACCCAACTAAGCCAATTCTGAATCCCTGACTCACAGAAACTGTGGAAGATAAATGTTTACTCTGTTAAGTCACTGAGGTATGGGGTGATTTGTTATACAGCAATAGATAACTAATAAAACTGACAATGGTAAATACGTGGATTAAATATAAAAGGCTTTTCTCTTAATTTCTTTAATACATATAGCTGAGCAAAAATTTTAACATTGTATGGCATACACTGTAAGTATTATATAGTGTATAAAGATGAAATACCTATAACAACTATTGCATAAAATGCGTACCCTTCCCCCATACCTTGCCCTATGCATCTCTTCCATCTGGCTGTTCCTGAGTTAATCTACCTGTAACAACCTGTGTCCACTGATGGGTGAATGAATTTAAAAATGCGACACACACACACACACACACACACACAATGGAATACTACCCAGCCATAAGAAAAGAATGACATTCTGCCATCTATGACAAGATGGATGGACCCTGAAGGGAATACACAATACAATCACCTGTGAACATCTCCCTGGACTGTTGAGAGTTATTAGAAGGACAGCTCCCTGCGGTGCTAGCAAATCTTGAATCTCAGGCAACTGGGTAATGTGCAGGCTGAGGAATATCATCACGAGTTTGAACATTCACAGGAGCTTCTGTCCGATTATAATGTAAGTCTTTGGGGATGAGCATTTCTTCCCAATGCCAGTAGGTCACACTGGCCTTATAAAGTATAATATTAAACGAGAGTGCTAGAGAAATTAGCCTTTAAAGATCTTGAAATGCTCCCCTTATCATCTTCCACAATTAACTTGTTTTATTTCCCTTTGTCCTAACTACTGAAGTAGAAACAGTTATTTTTATGGAAGATAGATAATTGACTGCTCCAAGCAAAAGTAGTAAGATGTGAGGTTCATAATATATAGAAGTAAAATGTATGACAGCTATCACACAAAGGTTGGAAGAGAGGAAATGCAAATATACTGTTTTAACATTCTTGTATTACATATGAAGTGGTATAATATTATTTGAAAACAAACTGTGGTAAGTTAAAGAGGTATACTGTAAATCCTACAGTAACCAAGAAAAGAAAATAAGCCAATGAAGAGATAAAATGGAATCATAAAAATAATCCAAAAGAAGGAAAGAAAAAAAGGAAATAAGAGATGAGGCGAATAGAAAACAAATTGCAAGGTGCTAGATATAAAACCAAACATATAGGGCTTCCCTGGTGGCGCAGTGGTTGAGAGTCCGCCTGCCGATGCAGAGGACGCGGGTTCGTGCCCCGGTCCGGGAAGATCCCACATGCCACGGAGCGGCTAGGCCCCTGAGCCATGGCCGCTGAGCCTGCGCGTCCAGAGCCTGTGCTCTGCAACGGGAGAGGCCACAACAGTGAGAGGCCCGCGTACCGCAAAAAAAAAAAAAAAAAAAAAAAAAAAGTTTGGAAAATATATATAATGCTAACACCAACCATTAGAAAGATGGAGTGGCTACATTCATATCAAAATAGATTTCAGAACAAGGAACATTATTAAAGCAGATCATTCCATAATAATAAAGTAGTTAATTTATCTGAAGTACATAATAATACTAAATGTTTATGCAGCTAATTGTAGAACTTCAAAACACATGAAGCAAAAACTGACAGAAATAAGAGGAAAAATAGTCTAATCCACAAGTATAGCTGAGGTTTCTATATCCCTCCCTCAGTAATTTATAGACCAAATAAATAGAAAATGAGAAAGGACATCAAAGATTTAACACAAACTCCTTGACCTAATTAACATTTATAGAAGACTCCACCCAACGATAACAGAATACATATTCCTTCCAAGTGCACAAAGAACATTTACCGAGAGAGACCATGTTCTGAGCTGCAAGATAAATGAAAAAGGACTGAACAATATAAAATGTGTCCTCCACCACAACAAAAGTAAAAATAATAAAAAGCTAGAAAATCCTCAAATATTTGAAAGCTGGGGCTTCCCTGGTGGCGCAGTGGTTGAGAGTCTGCCTGCCGATGCAGGGGACACGGGTTCGTGCCCCGGTCTGGGAAGATCCCACATGCCGCGGAGCAACTGGGCCCGTGGGTCAAAATTACTGAGCCTGCGCGTCTGGAGCCTGTGCTCCGCAACGAGAGGCCGCGATAGTGAGAGGCCCGCGCACCGCGATGAAGAGTGGCCCCCGCTCTCCACAACTAGAGAAAGCCCTCGCACAGAAACGAAGACCCAACACAGCCAAAAATAAATAAATAAATAAAGCAAACTGTCAACAAGTAAAAATAAACACTATTATAAAAAAAAAATATTTGAAAGCTAAATAATGCACTTCTACATAACCCATGGATCAAAGAGTGGGGGCAGATCACAGGAAAAGTTAGAAAAAACACTTTGGAAAGAAATGGAATTTGGAAAGAAATGGAAACATGACATGTCAAACTTGTGGGATACTGCAAAAGCAATGCTTAGAATGTGTGTGTGTGTGTGTGTGTAGATGTATATATATCTATATATATATAGATATAGATTTTTCTTTTCGCCACGCCACGCAGCTTGGGCGAGTCTTAGTTCCCTGACCAGGAATTGAACCCGGGCCCCAGCAGTGAATGTTTCCAAGTCCTAACCATTGGACTGCCAGGGAATTCCCAAGAATTTATATTTTAAATGCTCATATTTAAATGAAGAAGAATCTCAAATTACCTAAGTTTCCATCTTAAGAAAATAGAATATGAAGACCAAAGTAAGCACAGAGGAAATAAGGCACAAAAATCAAATCAAATACAGAAAAATAACAGAGAAATCAGTTAAACCAAAAGCTGATTCTTCGAGAAGATCGATAAAATTCATAAAAATTTAACCAAATGGATGGGGCAGTGGGGAGACACAAATTACCAACATCAAGAATGAGAATGGGAACATCCCTCCCCAGAGATTCTGTAGACATTAAAAGGATATTAATAGAATGTTATGGATAACCTTAATGGCAATAAATTCGAGCATTTAATTGAAATGGACAAATTTCTTTTTTTTTTCCCCTCCTCATCCTCCTCCTCTGGCCCCATCCTGAAATGGCTGAATTTCTTGAAAGATAAAAACTACCAAAGCTCAATGAAGAGGTAATAGATAACCTGAATAGCCCTACATCTATTAAATTGAATTTATGGTTAAAAACCTTCCCACAAAGAAAACTCCAGGCCCATATGTCTTCAATGGTGAATTCTAACAAATATTTAAGAAAGAAATATTACCAATTCTACACAAATTCTTCCAGAAAATTGAAGAGAAGGAAATGCTTCCTCTATTGGGGAAGCATTTCCCTGATACCAAAACCAGAAAAACACTGCAAGATAAGAAAACTACAGACTAGGGACTTGCCTGGTGGTCCAGTGGGTAAGACTCCATGCTCCTAATGCAAGGGCCCCGGGTTCGATCCCTGGTGGGGGAACTAGAGCCCACAGGTGGCAACTAAGACCCAGCACAGCCAAAATAAATAAAAAAATAAAAAACTACAGACCATTATCCCCCATGAACACAGACATAAAAATTCCTAACAAAATTTTAGCAAAGTGAATCCAAAAACATACAAAAAGGATAATATATCATGATCAAGTGGAGTTTATTCCACGAATGCAAGTTTGGTTTAACATTCAAAGATCAATCATTCATATCAACAGACTAAAAAAGAAAAAAGCAGATGCACAAAAGGCATTTAATAAAATACAATATCCATTCATTATAAAAAACTTTCAGCAAACTAGCAATAGAAAGGAATGTCGTTGTTTGATAATGGGCACCTACAAAAAATAAGCATCATACTTAATATTGAAAGAAATCAGCAGAAAATAGGAATCTGAGGGGGAAAAAAGGTTATTCAGAAATTCATGTTTTGGGATGTGCAAGGATAAATTTTGCTCATGATTTCCCTAATCATTGCTTTAATCAACTATATAATTGACATTGTCAGATTTTTTAATCTTGTATATGCTTGTGCTTGTAATTATCCTTAAAATCTTTTAGATATAAAAATAAACTTACAAGGGGACTTGCCTGGCAGTCCAGTTGTTAAGACTCCATGCTTCCACTGCAGGCGGCGTGGATTCAATCCCTGGTCCGGGAACTAAGATCCCACATGCCACGTGTCACGGCCAAGAATAAACAAGCAAACAAACTTACAAATTCTAAAACAACCACAAAAGAAGATTTTAATAGATGGAAGGGATAAATGGAGACTGAATTACTTCAAGCTGAAGATGGCTGAAGGAATTACCCAGAATGTAGCACAGAGACAGAGACAGAAATGCGAAAAAGAGGTGAAGAAACATAGAAGATAGATGCCATTCAGACCTTCTCACTCTATTAGGAATTCCAGATGGAAATAACACTGCCTGCCACCCAGGTTTGTTCTGAGAGTTAGAAGGGAAAGATGATCATAAAAGCTAGCACATACAATGTTTACATGTGCCAGGGATGTTCTGTGCAGTCATCACTGGAATAAAGAAGAGCTAACGAAAATGTTACATCATGGTACCTCCACAGAAGTGGATGCCACGGAGCTGTTAAAGAAGCACAAGGCAGATCTACAAGTACTAATATCAAGGTGATCTTCAAGATACATTGTTAACTGGAAAAAGCAAGGTGCAGAACAATACATAGTGTGGCCAGTTCACAATTGTCCAGGCACAGACAGCTCTAGAAAGTTACAAGGAAGTAACTTAGAAGGTAACAGTCACTGCGCTGCAGGGAGGGGGGACAGGAAGAAGGCTGGCTTCACTCTGGGCATTTTTGTACTGTTTTGAGTTTTTAATTCGTGCCTGTATTAAGGAATAATAAAAATTCTATTAGAAGAAAATTGGGGGAAGTTCTCTGGTTGCCTAGTGGTTAGGATTCCGGGCTTTCACTGCTGTGACCCGGGTTCAATCCCTGGTCGGAAAACTGAGATCTGCAAGCCACGTAGTGCGGCCAGAGGAAAAAAAGAAAAGAAAATTTTGCGAGGTGGTGGGGACAGCCAGTGCAAGGGCTGGTGGCAGGAAGGAGCCAGTGGTCACCGAGTGTATGCTGACTGCGGTCTGTGTCCCCAGGAAAGCCCTGCTGTTGACCACAGACTCCAGGCCACAGGCCAGGCTGTTGGCCTGTGTTTCCTGGGACTGGATGAGGCTGCCCAAGCTGTCCTTGTCCCAGACCCCCTCCCCATGGGGCGAAGGTGCCTCAGGCCAGTCCCACTCCTAGAGGTGAAGAGAAGCAAGACATCCACCTCCTCCTCCTCCTCACGGAAGGGAATTAGTCATAAAATGATATCACTTGTCATCATTCTTGAAGTAGAAGATACATGATGCAGTAATAAAAAGTGCAGTTTAGGGCCTCCCTGGTGGCGCAGTGGTTGAGAGTCCGCCTGCCGATGCAGGGGATACGGGTTCGTGCCCCGGTCTGGGAGGATCCCATATGCCGCGGAGCGGCTGGGCCCGTGAGCCATGGCCGCTGGGCCTGCGCGTCCGGAGCCTGTGCTCCACAACGGGAGAGGCCACAGCAGTGAGAGGCCCACATACCGCAAAAAGAAAAAAAAAAAAAAAAAAAAAAAAAAAGTGCAGTTTAAAAAATGATAAAAATGCAGGGAGGCACCAACAAAAGTGCGAGGTGAAAGGCAGAGAAGGAAGCAGAAATGCATGGTGATTTCTTGTGTCTGGGAGAAATGAATATCCTGTTCCAGTCCTGAAGATGAGAAACTGGAAATATAGACCCAAGTATATTAAAGATAATGGGGGGGGGTATAAATTGCAAGTTTGGGATTAACATATACACACTACTATATATAAAATAAAAAACAAGGACCTACGTGTAGCACAGAAAACTGTTCAGTATCTTGTAATAACCTATAATGAAAAAGAATCGGAAGAATATGTATATATACATATGTATAAGTGAATCACTTGGCTGTACATCTAAAACACTGTAAATCAACTATACTTCAATTAAAAATAATTAATTAAAATAAAGACAGCAACGAGAAAAACTAAAAATGCCTTAATTTTCCAAATTACCCAGGGGAAGACATTATGGCAAAAAATGAAGAGCAAAGAAAGCAATATGGAAGCCTTAATAAAGGGGATATATGAAAAAGGGAAAAGTTAAGATCAAGAATCTGGTACTAATGTAGGTGGGATAAAGTCATTTATTAGAAGCAAAAGTTCATATTTGACCAAAAAGATAAATCCAACCACTTGTGACTCAGTTCCAAAGTAAAAGTTTGAGCAAAATACACCAAGCAAATAAATACACAAGAAAAGAAAACAAGGACGTGATAGTCATATCCAGCAACGCTGAATTTTGTTAAAAAGTATGAAGTACAACAAAAGTTTCATTAGGGTGAGGGCCATAATCCACACAGTATTTCAACTCAAGCTGTGAACCAGCATTACTTTCAGAGAGGGGAATGGGGCTGGGGGTCATAAATATGGACCGTCCATAATTTCACATCTTTAATGATAACATTTTCAGTTATTACTACAATAATTAAAAATAGAAATCTTAAAATCTGACATTGTTATGAAACTTTACTGTCAAACATATCAAACTGTAAGAGAAATGCAAGACAAGAAACTGACAGACATTAAAATGTGGTTGAAGGGGGCTTCCCTGGTGGCGCAGTGGTTCTGCCTGCCAATACAGGGGACACGGGTTCTAGCCCTGGTCTGGGAAGATCCCACATGCCGCGGAGCAACTAAGCCCGTGAGCCACAACTACTGAGCCCACGAGCCACAACCACTGAAGCCCGCGCACCTAGAGCCTGTGCTCCACAAGAGAAGCCACCACAATGAGAAGCCCGCTCAACGTAACAAAGAGTAGCCCCTGCTCGCCACAACTAGAGAAAGCCCGCGCGCAACGAATACCCAACGCAGCCAAAAATAAATTAATTTAAATAAATAAAAAAAATTTTAAATGTGGTTGAAGAATTGCATAATGTCTTTCAGTCCTGGACAACACAAGTCGGTGGGGGCGGGGGGAGGAGAATGGGTGTAGAAAGAAAAAAGTTCATCATGCCTAAGCCAGGTCTTGTGCTCTCCCCAGCACCACCTCCGACAATGGTGTCCCTCTTCTGCACGAATGACACCATCATCCATGCAGCTGGACAAGACCCTCTACCCTCATGACCAGTCAATCGATCGCTGACTCCTGTCCATTTAACCTCCTGAATGCCCTTGGAATCTGTCCATTTCCCTCCATCATCTCTGTCTCCACCCTGATCCAAGATACTAGCATCCTGCCCCTAGATTATGACAGGAGCCTCCTAATTCACCCTGACAAACCTTCCCTTCCACCTACCATCACCTGCTCTGCACATCACAGCCAGAGTGATCTTTTCAAAATGGAAACATTCTCGTACCACTCCTCTGGGTCCATGAGCCAAGGGTTTCCTGTTGCTCTCAGGATAAGGCAGAAATCCGTTACGTGACCCTCAGGGCCATGCCCACCATGGCCCTCCCTGCCTCTCCAGCTCCTCTCACACCAAGCTCCGTCATTCTGTCCTCCAGACGTCCTTCCATTCATTAAAGACTGTGTTTCTCTCCCACCACAGGGCATTTATCTGCCCAAGCCATCTCCTAGACCTGGACTGCTCACCTCTGGGCTCTTGGTCTCACTAAGGCCAACTCATCCTTCAGATCTCAGCTCAACTGTCACCTTGTCAGGGAGGCCTTCCGTGACCCACGGGTCTAGCTCAGATGCCACTATTTTTTATGCTCTCAGAGAACTCTGTTCCTTTCCTGCATAGTACTTATCCCATTTAGGGTATTACTTGATTAATGTCTGCCCCCACCACTAACACCACCACTAGCCTATAAAGAACTCTGAGAAAAGGAATCCTGTTTTTGCTCACCCACTATCTCCCCCAATGGCTTGCACGGTATCTCAAATATAGTAGGTGCTGCAATAAACATGAGAACCATGAATGAATCTGAATCAAAGCATCAATATTAGTAGATCAATCTTATTCATCTCTATTTACTGTCACAGAAAACCTTTTTAGTTTCTCATGGAATATCGGTGGAAACTGACCATAAATTTCACCCTCACAAAGTCTCATATTCTGAAAAGTGGAAACAACTGATTGCTTTCTCTGACCAAAGCACAATATGACTAGAAATACACATGAGAACTAGAAACTAAAAACAGCAAGGGCAGGATCTTATTCACTGCTGTATCTCCAGCACTTTAAATAGGTGTTCGATACATATTTGTCAAATGAACAAAAATAGGAAGATGAAATTGATGACCCCCAAAGAGTAGGACAGAGAGACAAATAGGAGAGAAAAGAAAATCAAGAAGGAATAATAATAGGAATTTTAGAAAGAAAAGAGACTAAAATGATCAAAGAAATAATGTAATTTTCCAAGAAATTGAGAACATGGATCCCCAGATTGAGAGAGCCCACCAAATACCCGGCTAAATGGATGAAAAAAAAGATGGTGTGTATGTGTACACACACACACACACACACACACACACAGGAATACTACTCAGCCATAAAGAATGAAATAATGCTATTTGCAGCAACATCAATGGACCTAGAGGTTATCATATTGTACTAAGTCAGAGAAAAATATCATATGATATCACTTATATGTGGAATCTAAAATATGACAAATGAACTTATTTACAAAACAGAAGCAGACTCACACAGAAAACGAACTTACGGTTACCAAAGAAGAGGGGCAGATAAATTAGGAGTTTGGGATTAACAGATACACACTATATAAAACAAACAACAAGGACCTATTGTACAGCACAGGGAACTATATTCAATATCTCGTAATTACCTATAATGGAAAAGAATCTGAAAAAGAATATATACACACATACATATACGTATAACTGAATCAATTTGTTGTACACCAGAAACTAACACAATCAAATATACATCAATTAAAAAAAAAAAAAAAAATCACCCACACCAAAAATGACCACACATCACCTTAACATTTCAGAACACCGGAAACAAAGAAAAGATGCTACAAGCTTTCATAGAGAAAATACAGGTCGCCTATAAAGATTCAAGAATCAGAATGGCTCTGGACTTCTAAATGGTAGCACTGGAAGCTAAAAAACAATTGATGCCTTCAAAATTCTGAAGAAATATAATTCCAAACTAGGGTTCTACACCCGGCCAAACTATTAAGGGTTTAATAAAGGATAGAATAAAAATATTTAAGACACACAAGGTTTTTTTGTTTTGTTTTTTTTTTTTGGCCAGGCCACATGGCTTGTGGTATCTTAGTTCCCTGACCAGGGATTGAACCCGGGCCCCTGGCAGTGAGAGGGCTGAATCCTAACCACTGGACCTCCAAGGAATTTCTGCAAGGTCTTTTTAAAAGTGCCTGTCGTTCCCCTTTTCTCAGGAAATTATTGGAGGAAATACTCTGCCAAAACTAGGTAATAAAAAAAGAGCCAGAATCTAAGAAACAAGGAATCTAACCCAGGAAAGATGTTAAGTTCCAGAATGACACTGTGGGAAGTAAGTACAGATCGACATGAAGATGGATGCGTGGAGCCGTGAAAATGCACCTCTAAGACCTCCACACCCAGGAACACGACTGACCAAGGCCTCAACAGCTCTCCCTGAAAATCCATGGTAGCGTTTGCACCAAGACCTCACCTCCCACGCATTACTCCTAGTCAATGACCAAGTGCGACAGGGACACTAAAGCAGGCCTATTCCTGGGAAACATAGGACTCCCCTGATGGCTGGAGACCCTGGAGGCTTTGCTGAAGTTTCCTTAGACTGCACAGAGGTCTAGGATGCTTCCACCCAACCTCCTCTCCTTCACTTGTGGTCCAATGACTCTCGCAGCCTTTGCCGGCTCCCTATTTCCCATCACTGAGGCGTTGCTCTTAATGAATTCTCCCATGTTTAATCCCATCTTGTTTTCTGCTTCTCAGAGGACCCAGAGGAAAACGAGTGGAACCAGGAGCGATCTGAGAAAACAGGGAGTTGGAACTGTCTTGCCCACCACCAGCATGGGAAGAGGATACAGTCCTGGCTGGCAGGTGGCATGGATAGATCCTGGCACACTCAGGGCTCCATTTACTAAAGACCTCACCAGTTGTGACCTGGGGAATATCACGGTGGAGGGAAATGCTGTGGTGGGTGTAACGGTGCAGGCATTTGAAAAAATCAGGGGTGGAAGCTGAGGGGACAATGCCTACAAAAAATAGCGTTGACTATTAGTATTATTAAGAATTGTATAATTGTACCGATGCCCTGCAGAAAGATAGTGAGGAACTGAGCTGTTAACATGCAGTCAATGGCTAAGTGGGGGCACCTGAGGGCCTTGGTTTAGAGTAGAAATAAAAAGATCTTTTTTTAAAAATTGAGATATAACTGACATACAACACTGTGTAAGTTTAAGGTGGACAATGTGTTGATTTGATCCATTTTACATATTGCAATTTGAGTCGCTGACAAAAAGGCCCTTATCACCTGCAGCAAAAGAGCAGACACAGTTGAATGACAAGCTAAAGCCCTAATTGAAGGAGTCAGAGCTCCAGAGACTGAATGCTCAGCCAAGGCACATCTGTTATGCAAACGAGGGGCATGGGGAGGAGGAGGTCCTCAAAACTGAGACATCTGGATGGATGACCTCAGGGATGTGGATTCCACACCCTCCACCCCCAGACTCTGGGCACGCAGAGGGGGCTCAGCCCCGTAGGGGAGCTGGCACTGCTGCTGTGTTGGAAGATGCTTCGGAAGCCTCTTCCCCACAAGGCAACAGGTGCCCCCTCAGAAGCTGCCCTCGCCTCTCCTGGCTGCCCGGCCACTAATTACAACTAAATCACAGCATAACGGGGCCTGCTAAGGGAAGAGAGAGACTATATCCTGTATTAGTCTTCTACTGCCATGTAACAAATTACCACGGACTCAGTGGCTTCAAAAAAGAACCCACTGGGCTTCCCTGGTGGCGCAGTGGTTGAGAGTCCGCCTGCCGATGCAGGGGACACGGGTTTGTGCCCCAGTCCGGGAAGATCCCACATGCCGCGGAGCGGCTGGGCCCGTGAGCCATGGCCGTTGAGCCTGCGCGTCCAGAGCCTGTGCTCTGCAACGGGAGAGGCCACAACAGTGAGAGAGGCCCGCGTACTGCAAAAAATAAAAAAATTTTAAAAAAAAGGTTAAAATGGTAAATTTCATGTTATGCATATTTTACCCCAACTTTTTAAAAAGGGAATATGTGTAGACAAGCTGGCTGGCCCTCAAGCAACCTTTCCTCTCTCTGGTTCTGGGCAACTCTAGGGTGTGTGTGTGTGTGTATGTATATATGTGTAGGGGGAGAAATCTTTCTGCTAAGGAGAGGTACAGAGAGGTCACTTGATGTAAAGGCCGCATAATACATACAGCATTCATCCCATTTGTGGGGGAAAAATACATAACTGAGCTATTTGCAGATGCACAGCAAAAGGTCCGGAAAGAGGTACCCAAACTACCCCCCCAGAAGGGGACTGTCACTTTTTATCATGAAAAGTGTATTTGAAACATTTACAGCGTATAGATAAAACTTCTGAAAGTTTTTTTTTTTAATTTTCAAAGTGGACATTAAAATGTAAAACCACTTTAAAAAGTGAAAGTCACACACTGTATGAGTCTTTTTGCAACTCTACAGCTGGCAAGTGATTAGCATCCAAACTATACCCATTGGACGATTACAAATCAATAAGGAAAAGATAACCCATAGAAGAAACAAAGGACATAAATGGCAATTCACAGCAGGAACCAGAACGGCCAATAAACAGTGAAAAGATGGGCAACTCCTCTAGCAACCAGGGATGCAAGTTAAAATCACAATCAGGTTGAAGAAAAATTGTCAAATCTGATGATACCAAGGGATGGACACTCCTCCCCTGCTAGGAGGCTATGTGCTGATGGAATCACCGTGGAGATCTGGCAAATATCTGTAAAGCCCAAGCGACAAACAGCCTGAGGCCAACAAGCCCACTTCTATTTAAATGCTCAGAAGATCTCACACTTGAACAAGGAGACACAGTCTAGAATGTTCACTGCACCATGGTTTATAACAGAGAAAAACTGTAAACTACCTAAATATAGTATATTTACACAATGGGACACCATACAGCAATCAAAATAAATGAACTAGAGCTATGTGTATCAATAGGGAAAAAAAGAATCTCTTAAAAAGTATTCGGTTTTTATAGAAAATGACATGGGGTCATGATGCAAATCTCAACAAATTTCAAAGAATTTAAATAATGCAGAAAATGTTCTGAGACTACAATGCAATTAAGGCAAAAATCAATAGCGGTGGGGGACTTCCCTGGCGGTCCAGTGGTTAAGGATCCGCTCCCACTGCAGGGGGCATGGGTTCGACCCCTGGTCGGGGAACTAAGATCCGATCCCTGGTCGGGGAACTAAGATCCCATATGCCACACCATAGCATGGCCAAAAAAAAAAAAAAAAAAAGAAAAAGAAGAAAAAAAAATCAATAGCGATGGGTATGGAGTCGCCTTCTGGGGTGATGAAAATGTTCAGGAACTAGATAGCGGTGATAGTTATACAACTCTGTACATGTACTAAATGCCACTGAATTGTACTTTTTTTTTTAAGAAAAATGGTTAAAATGGTATTTTTTTTGGCAGAAGAGCAAGTCATTTATTAAAATTGGAATTCAGAGTGCACATGAGGGTGTACTGATCAGATCTGCATTTTAGAAAGCTCACTTTACCATCACGCACAGGATAGTTCATCTTTTTTTAAAATAACTTTTCTTATTGAAGTACAGTTGATTTACAGTGCTGTGCCAATCTAAAATGGTAAATTTTATGTTATGTGTATCTCACCACTATTTTTTTAAAAATCAATAACAAAAAATACTGCGGAAACCCCGTCTTAATAAAATAATACTCTTTCGGGACTTCCCTGGTGGCGCAGTGGTTAAGAATCTGCTCGCCAATGAAAGGGACACGGGTTCGAGCCCTGGTCCGGAAAGATCCCACATGCCGCGGAGCAACTAAGCCCGTGCGCCACAACTACTGAGCCTGCACTCTAGAGCCCATGAGCCACAACTACTGAGCCCACATTCCACAACTACTGAGCCCGCGCGCCTAGAGCCCATGCTCTGCAACAAGAGAAGCCACCGCAATGAGAAGCCTGCGCTCCACAACGAAGAGGAGACCCTGCTCACTGCAACTAGAGAAAGCCCGTGCACAGCAACAAAGACCCAATGCAGCCAAAAATAAATAAAATAATACTCTTTGAAACAACTGATAAGTCAAAGGAGAAAGCATAATGTAACTCAGAAAACTGAGTAATAATGAAAATACAATCTACTGAAATTTACGAAATGAAGCTAAAACCATGCTTAGAGAGAAATGCGTAACTTTAAATTCATTCCTTAGAAAAAAGACTGAAAAAACCAATGAACATTCATCCCAGGAAGCTGGGGGGAAAAAAACAGCAAATTAAATCCAAAAAAATTAGAAGGAAACTATAAAATTAATTTAAAAACCACAATACTGAATGTCAATAGTCAAAAATTGGTATTTTAGGGCTTCCCTGGTGGCGCAGTGGTTAAGAATCCGCCTGCCAATGCACAGGACACGGGTTCGAGCCCTGATCCGGGAAGGTCCCACATGCCGCGGAGCAACTAAGCCCGTGCGCCACAACTACTGAGCCTTGCTCTAGAGCCCTTGAGCCACAACTACTGAAGCCCTTGTGCCTAGAGCCCATGCTCTGCAACGAGAAGCCACCGCAATGAGAAGCCTGCGCACAGCAACGAAGAGTAGCCCCCACTCACCGCAACTAGAGAAAGCCCGTGCGCAGCAACGAAGACCCAACACAGCCAAAAATAAATAAAATAAATAAATTTTTTTAAAAAAAATTGGTATTTTAGAAAGATGATAAACCTCATCTTAATTAAGAAAAAGATAAAACACTAATAGTCGAAGTCAGGTATAAAATAGGGACTTCACTACACTATCACTGCCCAAAAATACACACCACGCATTTTATTAGAGAAACCATCAGACTAATCTGGACAGAGGGACAGTCTACAAAATTAACCAGCCTGGACACTTTAAAACTGCCAGTATCACCATAAACAAATTCATTATGTGAAACCGTCCTAGAATGAAAGAAACAAGAGACCCCTCAGCTAAATGCAACGTGTGATCCTGGACCTTAAACCACCGTGAAGGGCACTGAGAGGACTGGCAAATCATGAGTGAGGTCTGCAGACCATGGTTAAGCTTCCCAACTTTGGTAACTGTCCCCCTGATGTGTAAGTGAATGTGACTGTCCTTATTCGTAGGAAACACACACTGGGCACAAAGCGACATGATGTCTGCAATCTACTTGCATAGTTCCAGTTCAAGGGGACCCAGGGCAGAGTTCAGCATTCAGTTCTGAGCTGGAGAAGCTTCAACTAAGGAAGGCCTGCTCCCCGTCAAAGCCAAAGGGTTGGCGGTTGACTCTCCCCACACCTCCTGTCCCCCCACAGGACAGGGAGACCCCCAACCCATGAGAGCATCCGGAAGACCTGGAGCGCACAGACTGGACCTTAGCGGAAATGGAGGACAGTATGGCCCTCTATGACCTCAAGGCTGAGGTTCTTCCCAGACTCATCATCTAAGCAGACGCCCAGCTGGGGCGGCAGCTGGGAAAACAGGCCTGTTCCCTGGCCGGGCGGGCTCTGATGGCCCAGCCCTTTGCCCTGAAGAAGCGCTGTGGCCCTAGCTGGCCGCCTGGCCCTTCAAGGCCCAGAGGCTTTTCAACAGGTAGGGCAGACTGGCCCGACCAAGACAGGAGGCGCCAGAGTCCGGAACAGGAGAGCTGGGTTCCCAGCCTGGCGTCCCAACCTGGGATTGGGGGTCGGGCTCCTCTGAGCCTCAAAGCTCCCTCCCTCTCCCCGTCCCCCACTGCCTAGAGGAAAGGTCCAGAGACAGCTTCAACCACTTGCCTGTCCCCTCACCCTCACCTGGGCCAGCAGCCAGGGCTACCTCGCTGGAGGCGTCGTGGAGCCATCTGAACGCCGCTGCCCCTGTTCGTGGGGTCAGCGACTCAGGGAGAGGCCGCCCTTCGCCTGCCTCCCAAGTGGGACGGGTCAACCGTGGCTGCTCCGGGGGAGAAGCCTGGAATCCCAGCCTGCTCCCCGCACCCTCGGCTTGCACCCGAGCCCAGGGCCCCGCAGAGGTGTGAGCTAGCTGCTTACCCGGAGAAGGAGGCAGCGCAGTACACCAGACCGCAGGGCGGCACGGAAGCGGTCTCTGCGTCTCGTTAGCGGGATCCCTCTCCTGTTGCCCCTCGCGCCCCGCCCGCCTGCGCAGTGGGGGAAAGCGGGCCGCAGCTGCGCCTGTCGGCCCTGCGGGGCCCGGCTCCCCCACCCCGCACACCTGGGCCAGGTGCCCAGACCCGAGAGGCCCGCCCCGCCAACAGCGGCCCGTGGAGGCGTGTGCGCCCGGAGAGCCGCTGGCAAGGGAGTCTTTGCTCGGGCGCCGGGGCGCTGCCCGCGAGCCCAGTGCGAGGCCGGCGCTGGCGCGGGAGGGTGGGAGTGGGGGCTGGAGGCTGCCTCCCTCGTCCGCGCGGCGCCCCTCACCCGCACCCCTGCACGTGAACCCGCGCGCCGCGAGAGCCCGCGTGGTTGGGCGCCCACTTGATGGTGGCTCCAGCTGGTCAGGTTCCCGTCCCCTCTTCCCTCCAGAGACCTCACAGCAGTGGCAGGTCAGCTTCCCGGCCCTTCCCGCTCTGCGGAGGGCTGTCCGCACCTCTTCTGAAACTGTCTGCGGGCTCTTCCCGCCGCCCTCACCCCTCTGTTCGGTTTCTCCCCCAGCAGCTCCGCTCTCCACACCGCGCCACAGCGGTTAACAGCATGGGCTCCCCGCGCAGAGGCACGTCGGCCCAAAGCCGGCCCCGCAGCACTAGGACCCAAACCGAGACCTCCTTAAACCAGCTCCCTTGCTGAGCTGGTGATTAATCTCTAACCAAAACTTCATCCCCTTTCTTATACCCTCTGGCCTCAATCCTGTGCTAACTGAACTCTAATCAACCAGCGTCAGATGACTACAACTGCTGTTGTCAATAACATTGTTAATGTGCTAAAATTGCCATCACAGATGCCATTACCACACAAACTCAGGGTGTTTCTCCAGGGCAAGATGAGTTCAGAGACCCCTGAGCCATGGGCCATCCGGCCAGAGAACCCTAAACCAGAGACGTCCTGACTCCCGGAACTACCATTAATCACAGAAATGATTAATCTCAGCCTCTCTGTTCTCCCCTTAAGAAACCCCCAACTCCAGCACCACCTGGAGGGGATCTGAGGCTTGTCTCCACTCCGTTGCTTGGGGCCTGCAATAAACACTTACGTTCCTTCACCACAACCTGCTGTCAGCTGACTGGCTTTGCTGCACCTCGGGCGAGTGGACCTGAGTTTGGTTCCATACAGGACCCTCTCACTACAGGCTCAGTGCTGGCCCTCGGTGAACAGATAGTAAGCAAAACAGAAGCTTTCAAAGTCTCCAGTCTCCTTGGCTTTGCTCCTTCCCCTCTCCTCTCCCCCCAGCCCCTCTGCATCCTCCTTCCTCCTGCCCTGAGGCTGGCACTCACTCACCTGCCCGCCCACGGCCCTAACCTGGCTGGCCCTCCCTGCTCAGCAGTCGGTCTCCTAGACACCCAAGCACTTATTCTCCTGAACTGCATCAACCCTGCTTCGTGCTGGAGCTCTCCCAGGGTGGAAATGGACCCTCCCGCTGCAGCTGGCTTCACATAATCTCAATCTCCCTCTCTCTCTCTCTCTCCCTCTCTCTCTCTCTCTCTCTCTCTCTCTCTCTCTCTCTCACACACACACACACACTCTGTCTCTGTCTCTCTCCCCCCCCTCCCTGTCCCTCTCTCTCTCTCTCCCTCCCTCCCTCTCTCTCTCTCTCTCTCACTCACACAGAGTGGGGGGTTTGCAAGAGAGCAGATTAAAGGACCATCTTTCCCTCCCCAGCAGCACCCAAGCAAGGACATGAGGGTCAGGGAACAGGTATGCTTTATTACTTAGTTCCCACAGGTGATCATCCCACAGCACGAATCAGACCACCCACCTGCACTCATTTATACTTCACAAAGAACAGGTTAATGGGACGCAGGGCAGCTTCCACAATGACCAGCCCCAAGGCTACAGGGCCAGAGAGAACACCACTTCTGCTTTGAGGCCTGGTCATTCCGGCGGCCCCCACCGCACCCCACTCCTCCAGACTCCTGACCTCAGAGGAAAGAGTAGACACCGGGTCTCACGCTAAGCGCCAGGACCCACAGAAGAGAACTGGGGAGTCCTCAAGTGGTAATTTCTCCCTTCCCACGGCCCAGCCTCCAGATGAAGAGAATAAGGCACAGTCGGTGGTGGAGAGGGAGGACGGGCATCCTCAGACCACAGCCCCGCTTTTCCTTTCTCCCAGGCAGCTTAGTCTGGGGCGGATAGAGCTGAGGGCGGCAGGTCCACCCAGAAGACTGGGTCTGGGGACCCTGGCGAGAGGAGGCGTGGCCCCTGCCGTTCTGCCCCACAGGCCTTGACAGGGAGTCAGGGGGAAGGCCACGTGGCTCCTGCCCACTTTCCCCTGGTCCTCAGGCCAGCCCGGATCCTGGCGGGCACTGTTGGCCCTACCGAGGGTTCAGCTCCGGTAGCTCCTGAGCAGGTGCCCGGCGATCACCAGCCTCTGGATCTCACTGGTGCCTTCATAAATCTCAGTGATGCGAGCGTCACGGTAGTGCCGCTCGGCTGGCATCTCTGTCACGTAGCCCATGCCACCCAGGATCTGCATGGCCTAAGGCGGAAAGCAGGGGCTCAGGAGGAGAAGACCCCCACTCGAGGGGAAAAACAGGACAGGATCAGCCGGGGGAGGGGCAGCCGGCTACTCAACCCTTGGGACCTCCCTCGCCCAGGCACCGGGGGCACTCACCTGGTGGGTAATGGCAGTTGCGGCCTCCGATGCAGCCAGCTTGGCCATTGCCGCCTCCTAACCACAGGGGATGGTGGCGTCAGAAACTCGACCTTGGGCGGAGCACCCCGCACATGGCCCTCAGCAGGGTGGGCCTGGGGGAGCCACCCCTTGTAGCAATAAACCCACGGGCCCAAGGAACTGGGACCCCGCCCAGAGGTTTCCCTCAGTCCCTCCACCACGAAAGCTCTGGGCCGTGCCCAGGGAGACCCCAGCCCCACGGGCACCTTGATGAAAGGCCTCTTGTTATCCTTCAGCACCGCAGCACGCCAGGTCAGCAGCCGGGCACTCTCCAGGGCCAGGGCCATGTCCGCCAACTTGAACTGCAACAACCCAGTCCCACCCCAGCAGTCGGTGTCTGCCCTCCCTCCCCTCTCCCTGCAAGACAGGAGGGAGGAGGGCAGAGGACTCGGGAGCAGGTGAAAGCCATCTGGGAGGCGGAGCGGAAAGGCCAGAACTCCCTCCCTCCGCGGCACCCTGCCTCGTTACCTGGATGACCTGCAGCTTGGTGAGGGGCGCCCCGAAGGCCGTGCGGTTCTCGGCGTAGTTCACAGCACAGTCGAGGGCAGCCTGGGCGATGCCCAGGGCCTGGGAGGCGATGCCGACGCGGCCCATGTCCAGGGTTTGCTGTGAGGACAGCCCTGTCAGTGGCCGGCCAGCCGGGGCCCAGGGCCCCCGCCCCCGCGGCTGGGCTCACCATGGCAATCTTGAAGCCCATCCCCGGTTCCCCCAGCAGGTTGTCCTTGGGAATGCGACAGTCCTCGAAGATGAGGTTGGCAGTGGATGAGGCCCGGATGCCCAGCTTGTCTTCCTTCTTCCCTAGCGTGAGCCCAGGCGTTGGCATGGGAACCAGGAAGGCACTGATGCCCTGGAGGCCAGACGCGCCCAGTGACTTTTTCACCAGCTCGAGGCCACGCCCCTCACACAAACCACCACAGCCACCAGCTCCGGTCCCTTCCCTCCACCTCCCTCAGAACCTCGCGGTGACGCCCTCTGCCGGCTCCTCCGGGGAAGGCGCTGCCCGGGGAGGGAGAGGGACAAGGACAGCGGCAAGTGCCCCAGAGCAAGAACAGCTCCATCGGACCAAGGAGGTTTGGATCTAGAAACTGAACATCTCACTGACCTCCCTTCGGGGTCCCCACCTTGTTCTGCAAGGATCTGTCCGTGCTGGCGAAGACCACAGCGGCCGAGGCCTCCCAGGAGTTGGTGATCCAGGCTTTGGTGCCCCTCAGGACCCACGAGTCACCGTCTGCCCAGGCAGTGGTGGCGGCGGCCCCCGCGTCGCTGCCGTTCCCTGCCCCACACGCAGACTCAGAGTCCACCGCCTCCACCCTCCGAGGGCACCGCCACCAACTCACCCGGAACCCGGCCTCACCCCTGGCTGGTGAGCCAGACCCGGGTCCAAGGGATCAGGGTCTGGCTCCTGAGAGAAGGCTCGAGGGCCGCAGCGGCTCCCACAGCTCTCGGGGTGGGGGGATGTGACAGCTGGGTGTCTTCAAGCCAAAGGGACCCCAGGGCCCAAGTCCCTCCCTCCCAGCTCAGCCGAGGCGAGCCCGGGCTCTGTGGCGATCCCAGCAGCCAGAGCTCCACCTCAGGCCCTCACTCCTGCCCCAGGAGGCAACGAGCAGCTGACCCAGCTCAGCAGCGGCCCCAGCCTGAGTCTGTCAGCCCGATTCTGAGGGGAGGGGACAGGGGCAGACCACTGTCCCACGGTGATACCTGGTTCACTGAGGGCAAAGCAGCCAACTTTCTCGCCGCTGGTGAAAGGAGTGACCCACTGCTTCTTCTGCTCCTTGGAGCCAAACTTCAGGATAGGCCCCAAGTAGAGGGACTGGGGGGACAGTGCAGAGCGGTCGGAGGCCTTCCAGCCCAGAACACCTGCCCGCCCGCGTACCCACCCCCAGGCCTCCTCTCTCCAGAGGCCCACGCAAGGGACAGGTGCAGAGGCGGTCAGGGGCAGGGAGCCAAGGCCGGGCTGCGCCCCGGATGCGGGGCTGTGTGGCAGAGGGCCTGCCCACCCACAGGAGCTTCCCCTTCACCGGTGTATCCAGGGCCCAGGCGCGAGACTCACGTTGTTGACGCTCATGATGACTCCAGTGGAGGCGCAGCCCCGGCTGATCTCCTCCATGGCGATGGCGTAGGCCAGGTAATCCAGGCCGGCACCGCCAAACTCCTCGGGCACATCCATGGCCATGAGCCCCAGCTCACCCATCTTCTTCACCTGGCCCCAGGGAAGGATGTCACGGCAAGGGCAGCTGCCGGGGGACGGTGCCCACCCTCTCCACCCCCAACCCTCCTGCCCCTGAGCCAGTGCCTGCAGAAACTCAGGTCATGTGGCCACATCCACCTACCCCGGGACCCCCGAGGCTGAGTCTGCAAGACAGCACCATTCATTCAAGCCGTCCTGTCCCCCAGTTCTTCCCCAACTCTACCCTGTGTCTACAGACACAACCAGTGAGCAGGCAGAAGGCACAGGAAGGCTTTGGGGGCCTCTGAGGTAGGGAGTGGAGCAGGGCAGCACGGTGCCACACAGACCGTCTTTCAGTCCCTTACACGCACCATACCTCCCCTCCCCAGCACAGGGCCTTTGCACATGCTGTGTCCTGTCAGTGATGCCCTTTATCAACTAGTTATTATCTCCTCCCGTCCTTGGGGCTCAGCTCAAGCATCACTTCTGCTGCATGGCCATCTCTGACCTCACTGAGTCCAATCCTTTAATCACACTCTCCTGCAGCATCTGTGCCTCTCCTTAGTGGTGCTTGTGCAGCTGTAATTTCACACCTATTCACGTGCTTGTTCTGATTAAGGTCTTTCTCCGTGACCACGAGGGCAGAGACAGTGCGGTTTTGTCCACTGCTATATTCCAATGCCAGTGAAAGAATGAATAAAGGGGAAGAAGCTTGGAATTTTTGACCTGGAATACCAGTGGTGGTCATCGTTAATTATCAATGCCCAACGCTGAAAAATGCTTTATGTGTACTCTTCAATTTGAGTCTCACCGAAGCTCTGTGAGGACAATGCTGAGTCAACCTCATGTCACAGGTGAGGAAACCGGAGCTCAGGGAGATGAAGCAACCAGTTCGGGGCAGAGCTTGTAAGTGGTGGGGCTGGGACTGAAACCCAGCACTGACTCCAGGACCTCAACCAGCTCAGACCCTTCAGCAGGTTCCTAGGACAGATTCCTTACCCTCTGTCAGCCTGCTCCCCACCTGGGAAACAGGGACCACAACAGAACCTGCGTAGCTTTGAGAAGAAACAACTAAAACCAATGGCCTCTATGCAGCAGGCTGGGGTAGAAGAGGGACCGTTGCTTTTCATTAGAAAATCATTTTAGGACTTCCCTGTGGTGCAGTGGTTAAGAATCCGCCTGCCAATGCAGGGGACATGGGTTCGAGCCCTGGTCCAGGAAGATCTCACATGCTGCGGAGCAACTAAGCCCAGTGTGCCACAACTCCTGAGCCTGCGCTCTAGAGCCCACGAGCCACAACTACTGAGCCCACGTGCTGCAACTACTGAAGTCCATGTGCCTAGAGCCTGTGCTCCACAACAAGAGAAGCCACCGCAATGAGAAGCCCGCGAACCACAACAAAGAGTAGCTCCTGCTCGCCGCAATCAGAGAAAGCCTGCGCGCAGCAACGAAGACCCAACATAGCCAAAAATAAATAAATAAATTAATTTATAAAAAAGAAAAAAAAAGAATCCGCCTGCCAATGCAGGGGACACGGGTTCAATCCCTGGTCCAGGAAGATCCCACATGCCACAGAGCAACTAAGCCCGTGCACCACAACTACTGAGCCTGTGCTCTGGAGCCCACGAGCCACAACTACTGAGCCCACGTGCTGCAACTACTGAAGCCCACACGCCTAGAGCCGTGCTCCACAACAAGAGAAGCCACCGCAATGAGAAGCCTGCGCACCTCAACGAAGAGTAGCCCCCGCTCGCCGCAACTAGAGAGAAGCCTGCGTGCAGCAATGAGGACACAACGCAGCCAAAAATAAAATATAAATAAATAAATACATAAAAAGAAAATCATTTTATATCATTTGATTCCTGTAACTGTGTTCTTAGACCATGCTGACTTCAATGAAGCAGATCAGTAAGAATGTCTGCCATATTTTCTCATTTGTCTATAATTAGTATTACTTCTGTGATTATAAAAGTTTGATTCCCCCTTCCCCAAATAGTACTTACTTCATAGAACTGTTTTAAGGACTAACTGAGACAATATATATATAAAATGCTGAGCCCAGTACCTGGCGCAAGGTGAGTGATCGGTGAATGGCACTGTTTAAAAAATTTTATTGAAGTATAGCTGATTTACAATGTTGTGTTAATTTCTGCTATACAGCAAAGTGACTCCGTTATACATCTATATAGTCTTTTTCATATTCTTTTCCATTATGGTTTATCACAGGATGTTGAATATAGTTCCCTGTGCTATACAATAGGACCTTATTGTTTATCCATCCTATATATAATAGTTTGGATATACTAATTCCAAACTCCCAATCCTTCCCTCCCCTTGGCAACCACAAGTCTGTTGTTCTCTACTTCTGTAAGTCTATTTCTGTTTTGTAGATAGCTTCATGTGTGTTGTATTTTAGATTCCACATATAAGTGATATCACATGGTATTTGTCTTCCTCTGACTTACTTCGCTTAGTATGATAATCTCTAGGTCCATCCATGTTGCTGCAAACGGCATTATTTCATTCTTTTTAATGGCTGAGTAGTATTCCATTGTATATATGTACCACATCTTCTTTATCTGTTCATCGGTCGATGGACATTTAGGTTGTTTCCGTGCCTTGGCTATTGTAAATAGTGCTGCTATGAACACAGAGGTACATGTATCTTTTCAAATTATAGTTTTGTCTGGGTATATGCCCAGGAGTGGGATTGCTGGATCACATGGTAGCTCTATTTTTAGTTTTTTAAGGAACCTCCATACTGTTCTCCATAGTGACTTCACCGATTTACATTCCCACCAACAGTGTAGGAGGGTTCCCTTTTCTCCATACGCTCTCCAGCATTTATTATTCGTAGACCTCTTAATGATGGCCATTCTGACCGGTGTGAGGTGGTACCTCATTGTAGTTTTTTTTTTTTTTTTTTTTTTTTGGCGGTACGCGGGCCTGTCACTTTTGTGGCCTCTCCCGTTGCGGAGCACAGGCTCCGGACGCGCAGGCTCAGAGGCCATGGCTCACGGGCCCAGCCGCTCCGCGGCATGTGGGATCTTCCCGGACCAGGGCACGAACCCGTGTCCCCTGCATCGGCAGGCGGACTCTCAACCACTGCGCCACCAAGGAAGCCCCCTATTTCCCTTTATAACATAATAGCATTATAAACTCATAACTGTTTCTTTTTTTTTTTTTCTTCCTCGGGGGCAGGGGTTAGGTTTGGACATAGAAAGAGTAAAGTTCCGCTTAGGTTACAAAACAAGCCAAGTGAGCAGAAACTGGCACTAGCTTTCCACCTCCTTCGTGGCCTGCCCACCTCTCAACTCTTCTCCCCTTGACTCTTCCCCAGTAAACCCACTTTTCTTGGGAGAAAAAAATTCTTCAGGAAAAAAATATTAGCAATCACTAACTAGGGACTTCCCTGGTGGTCCAGTGGGTAAGACTCCGCACTCCCAATGCAGGGGGCCCAGGTGGATCCCTGGTCAGGGAACTAGATCCGCACGCATGCCGCAACTAAAAGTTCCCGAATGCCACAACTAAGACCTGGTGCAGCCAAAGTAAATAAATAAATTTTAAAAAAAGAAGGAAAAAAAAAGAAAGAAAGCAATCACTAACTAAGCATCTCCTGTAGGCCGGTGGGATTGGGGGTGGGGGAAGCTCAGAGTCTACATCTGGCTCCTCCAATCCCAGCTGTGTGACTGCTGACCAAGAAATGTAACCCCTGGCTTCAGTTTCCTCATCTGAAGACTGGAGATCAATGAAGTAACTGCCTCAGGGTGTTTTGTTGAAGATTTAATGGATAAGTACCTGGAATACAGTAACCCCCAAATGATAGTTACTCCTGTTATTATTACTATCATCATTTTAAAACACTAGTGGACACACAGCACAGGGAGATCAGCTCGGTGCTTTGTGACCACCTAGAGGGGTGGGATAGGGAGGGTGGGAGGGAGGGAGACGCAAGAGGGAGGAGATATGGGGATATATGTATGTGTATAGCTGATTCACTTTGTTATAAAGCAGAAACTAACACACCATTGTAAAGCAATTATACTCCAATAAAGATGTTTAAAAAAATAAAAATAAAACACTAGTGGTATTATTTTTATTTTTGCAAACTGCCCTATTATCCCTGTGTCTACTGCTTTGATCCTTCTGCCTGTTTAAGCCCTGGATTCCCTTCTGTAATGGGGGGAGCTCTGACAGAGAATGATAAAAGCACAAAGCCAACCGGCCTCAATCCTTAGCGAAGGGAAACATTGAGCAACCTCTGCATCCCATCAGCCACCAAAACAAGGCAAGATCAGAAGATCTATTTCTCCCCCGAGGTCTACGACCTCAGGCAATTCCTACAACTGCTCCTACATCCACTAGACAAAGGAAATAATAGCAGGGCTCCTGATCACCTAACCAGATTACAGATATGAAAACACCTGTCCAAGATAAAACCAAATAAATGCTATCACTACTCTGAGCTAGGTCATGCATTCAGCAAGTCTGGACTGAGCAGCCTCCGGGTGCCAGAATGTGCCAGAAGGAAGGAGGCTAATTCTTTTGCTCTCTTCCTTCCACATCCATTTCTGCCACTATTTAGTGGCAGGATTAATTTGCAAACTTTCCCGCCCTACAAAGCAAGAGGACTAGTGAAGAGTTGGTTGGTAGATAGCCTGTTTCTACTGCCAGCTTTCTTGCACAAAGCAAGTCTATGTCTGTAATATAAGTATTATAATTTGAGGGAATATAGGAAAAATAAATCAAGTGGTCTGTCATTTGGCCAGAAAAGCCCCAATATACAGCCATGTCTTGGACAACTGCTCTGAGGGCAGCTCCAGAGTGTGGCGGTATGGAGGATACGGGGTAGTTTAGGCCCTTGACGATAATATTCCCGATTAGAACAGGGCTTCCCAGTTGGGCCTCTGGGACAAGCACGTGGCTAGTGGATGGAGCAGGGTTTTGGAGCCAATCACACCAGGTCTACTGGTCCATAGACAGTATGCCTTGGAAAATCACTTCACCTCTCTGTGCCTCAATTTTCTCAACTGTAATAAAAATAATAGGGCTTCCCTGGTGGCGCAGTGGTTGAGAGTCCGCCTGCCGATGGGGTACACGGGTTCGTGCCCCGGTCTGGGAGGATCCCACATGCCGCGGAGCGGCTGGGCCCGTGAGCCATGGCCGCTGAGCCTGCGCGTCCGGAGCCTGTGCTCCGCAACGGGAGAGGCCACAACAGTGAGAGGCCCGCGTACTGCAAAAAAAAATAATAATAATAATAATAATAGTATTAATAGCTTCTGGTTTTCAAGTACCAGGCACCATGAACTTGACATATGTGATCTCCCACAATCCTTGCAAGCATTCCAGGAAGCCAAATGGAGATTAGACGTGCAGCTGGGGATGCCCTCGGGACTAAATGAGATGACATGATTTCAATGCTTAACACCTAAACGTTGCCCAACTAATTTTGGTGCTCAGAATGCCGCTTGCCTACCCCACTTTGAGCTCCTTGGGTATTCCCACAGTCCAGGCACAGTGCCCGATACATTGTGAACACACAACATTCACTAAGCTGGAAAAGTGGCCCCAGAGCCTATGAGGCATGTTAATGGTGATCACAACTCCTGAATTCCTCAGACTGGAAAACAGGCGTGGAGAAGAGGCCAGACAGATTGGCTCTTTCACAAGTTATGTACTCAACAAACACCTATTGAGTATACTATGTGCCAGCCATCTTGCCAAGCCAGGGGATGGAGACAGCATGAACATCTCAAACTTGTCATTACAGATGGAGTGATACAACGGCACGGGAAGGAGGGGACTGACTGGGATCTCAGCAGCTGGCAGAAGACAGACTTGGGTTCAAACTTTAGCTCTGTAACTCATTAGCTCCATGACCTTGGGCACATTATTTAATCCTCTCATCAATCTGAGTTTCATCAACTGTACAGAAGGGGTATGTAATAATGGCACCTTCATCTCACAGGACAGTTTTAAGAAACAGATAAGCTAGGGACTTCTCTGGAGGTCCAGCGGTTAAGAATCCGAGCTTCGGGCTTCCCTGGTGGCGCAGTGGTTGAGAATCTGCCTGCCAATGCAGGGGACACGGGTTCGAGCCCTGGTCTGGGAAGATCCCACATGCCGCGGAGCAACTAAGCCCGTGCGCCACAGCTACTGAGCCTGCGCGTCTGGAGCCTGTGCTCCGCAACAAGAGAGGCTGCGACGGTGAGAGGCCTGCGCACCGCGATGAAGAGTGGCCCCCGCTCGCCGCAACTAGAGAAAGCCCTCGCACAGAAACGAAGACCCAACACGGCATAAATAAATAAATAAATAAATAAATTTATTTAAAAAAAAAAAAGAATCCGAGCTTCCACTGCAGGGGGGGCCAGGTTCTCTCCCTGGTCGGTGAGCTAAGATCCCACATGCCACGTGGTGCGGCCAAAAAATAAATAAAAAAGAAAAGAAACAGATGAGCTAACCCATCGGAACTTAGGACAATGCCGAGCACGTGGGCAGCAGTTTCTAAGCGTTAACTGTTACTATCAACACAACGCCCAGTACGTAGTAAGCATATCAACCAGCCACCATTACCACTGTTATTCCAGAAGTTACATCCTGGCTATAGGCCTCATTCTGGACAAGGGAAACCTCCAGGGCATTTTCTGGGTCCCAGGACCACCCCCCCACCCCCACCCCCCACTTAGGGTTCCTTGATTGCAGTCTCAGTGCATCTGGATGTCACTGTCACCAATCATCCTGGAGCTGATGGTACCCGTACTCTTAAACTCTCACCTGAGCCGCCGGGAAGCGATGTTCCTTGTCCACCTGGGCCGCGATGGGAAAGAGCTCCTTCTCAGCAAAGTCCCGGCACGTCTGACGAAGCATCTGGTGTGTCTCAGGCAGTTCCACAGACTGGTAGATGGTATGTAAGCAACGCCAGTCCCGAGGCCGGAGAGCTGCCAGTGAGAAGAGTAGTCAGTGGAAGGGGAATGTAAGAGGTCTTGCGTAGTAGTAGTAATAATAATAATAATAATAGTGATCCACTAACTGAGTGGTTCTCCACCACGGATGATTTTGTCCCCCAAGGGACATCTGGCAATGTCTGGAGACGTTTTTGGTTGTCTCAACCGAAGGGTGGTATGGAGTGGGTATAGGCCAGGAAAACTGCTAAACATTGTACAGGACAGATACCATGACAAAAAATTATAGGCCCAAAATGTTGATAGCGCTGCTGTTGGGAATAGCACTGAATGTTTACTATGCTTGCTAAACACTTTGTACAACGATCCCACTCAATCACCAGTATAACACCAATAACAGTAAGAGCACAGCTCTGTGACCTCAGGCGAGGATCCTAACTTCACAGGTTTCTCTAAATGTGGAGGACAGCAGTACTCAGCTCCTGGGCTGGGAGGATGAGATACTGACTGTAGTACTTAGCACGGGGCCTGGCAGAGACAGCTCTCAAAGAGGGTCCCCTTTATTATTATTCAGGGTGAGTGGGTCTTGACCAGGCAAAGGAAGCCCTGGCTACAGGTGTCACTGCTGCTACAGCTGGAGAGAAATGAGAAGATGGGAAAGGTACTGTATGCAATCAGCCACAAGCGCTAATACTGAGCACCTGTAATATGCCAGGCACCTGTGATTTAATCCTTATAACAACTCTATGAGAACAACAGTATTACTGTGGTCATTTTACACAAGAGCCAGCTGAGGCTGACAGGGGCCGAAGGTCACACAAGCAGAGTGTGGGTTCAATCCCAGGGCTGGCTGCCGAGGAATGGCGCACCCTGAACCTCCGCTGAAGGTGCAATGAACGGAGGGGAATGTGGGTGCAGCGGTGAAAACTGGGCTGGGTCAGAGCAGCTGCCGGGGCCACGCAGGCGCAAGGAGCAGCCCAACTGGGGCAAAGGCCGCGCCTTGCCGGAGGGGCACCGCCAGCCCGCCTGCGTCAGGCGAGAATCGGCCTCCGGGACCCACGCCCGCCCGGCCCGCCCCAGGCCGGAGCGCACTCACCTCCGCGGACGGGGCCGCAGGCCCGGGCGAATAGCGCGGCGGCCATGGAGGACGGAGACCTGTGACTGCACTGGGTTTCTTCCCGGAGACCTCGGGCCGCCAGCGCGGGTTCCGGGCTGCGGGGGGCGGGGCCGGCGCGCGCTCGCGCTCCGGGGGCGGGGCCTGCCTCGGGTCCTCCCGAGCCCCGCCTCCCTCCCAGGAGATAAATCAAACTGTCCGGTGTTTCGGGAAGTCTCCGAAGTCGGTTCCAGGCCGATCTTAAAGCTCTTCGCGGGGGGTGGGGTGGGGGCCCATCTCTCCTAAAATCCAATTCCGTGGCCTAAAAAGCCCTATCTGGCCTTCCCCCGCCTCCCTCCCCGGCCCCACGCCCACCGTGCCCTTGCAGGGCAGCTTTTCTCTAATACTTGTAGCTGGTTCCTGCCTCCAAACCTTTGCAGGCACCGTTCCCTCAGCTGGAACTCTCCTTCCCTTCATCACTCGCTGAGGCCTGCCCTGACCGCAGGAGGCCAGTGTTTCCCCCAACTCACTCTCCATCCCGTTGTTTTATTTATTCCTGGCACGTAGCATCTGAAATCTTATCAAGTCCCCTGTAAGTCTGAGCGCCAAGAGGGACAAGGATCTTGTCTTGCGCTGGTGCTCATTATGTAGACATGGGGAGTTGGGTTGCTGGGAGGTTGTGCAGGTGGGGTGGCACTGCTGCTTCCCTGTTCCATTGTGGTCCCACCGTCTCACTCCCAACTTGGGGGCAGACCCCCCCCACCCCTCCACCGGGAGCAGGGGGCACTGGTCCTTAGCGTCCGTCAGGACGCCTTCACCCTGCCCAAAAAACTACAGCGATTTCACTTGCCTGCCAAGGGTCTTGCATGGGCACAGGTGTGAGTCAGACTTCCACAGGCTCCAGACACCTCCCACACGCCCCCAGGAACCCAGTCTCTCCAGCTGCCTTTCTTCCCCCATAACTCAGCCAGGCGTCTGTCCCCAGCACTGACCCACACGCCAAAAGTTCTGTCTTCCTTCAAGACCTTCCTCTGCTTCCTGCAGATCTATTAAAAGATGCGGCAAAGTCTTTCAAATGTTACCTTGCACTTAAAAGAAATGCATTCAAAAGAAAGCCTCTAAATCCACAGTCCTTTTACTGTCGTTGACAAATGCTCCGAAGCTTCCTCACCTTTCATTACCCTACCTGGGCACCAGGAAGAAAAGAGCAAGAAGCAAGAGAAAGGGGGAAGTAAGTGAGTGATGTTTGTGGGCAGAGGCCAATAGACCTTCAGGTGCCACAGACCATCTAAACCAGACTTATTTTTAACTTGTATTGTTTGTGAGCTTAAACATGGATGTAAGTTTTATATGAAAAGTATACAAGTTTTCCAAAAGAGACACAAATCAGAAGATGGTTGCAAGGGGTTGGATAGAGGGAGGAAACGGGCTGCAAACACCAGGCACTTGAGGGAACTTTCTGAGGTAATGGAAATGCCCTGTATCATGATTGTGATCATGTATCCATTTGTCAAAACTCATCAAACTGTACTCTTAAATGAGGTGAATTTACTCTTAAATGAGGTATAGTTAAAACACACCTTAATGAACATGTTTTAAAAACATGTATATACATTTTTAATTCTCAAAGCACTCCATCAAAATGTGAAGCAAAAAATACTACGCCTAAAGCTCAATACTGTGCCCTAATCAGCCTAGAAATCAGCTCTACTCATTAAACCAATATTTACAGAAAGGCCACGTAAAGAAACTCAGAGCCCACCCCCGCTCCACACCTGCCCGCCCCATGACCCAAGGGGCCCAGTCAGGAGACCAGAGAGGGTACGCGCATACTGTGAAAATCTTTCTTTTATTACTGTCTCTTGTGGCAAAATAACATTTTATACAAATAAGTCACCTAGTTTATTTTGGACACAAAGACAATACAAACTGGAATGAGGACCTCAGGTGAAGGGGAAAGGGGAAGGACAGACCAGGTCATTAACGCTTCTTACATTCTGTGAAAAATAGATATACAGGGAAAAAAATAGACTTTCACCAGTTCAGTGACTTTACATGATCCTTTGTGCAACAAGGGGTAAATCCACCTCCACCAGACCCTTCTTGTACCTAAGATGTCCTGTGATGCGGAATGTGAGAAACATGGTGATCCGATGATTGGGCCCCTACGCCAGGCACGGCAGCACCCTCTGCATCAGGGGTCCGCACACACAGACGAGTCTGTGCTATGATTCTGAGAACTGTCCCCATTCCCCAACCTCACTGACGTCAGAATGACAACGGCCACCAGAAGGAAGGGACGTTACAGAGAAAAAAAAGAGAGTACCCTGGGAGCCTATTGAGGGTGGCAAGACACACTAAAGCAAGACTCACCCAATCTGTATATTAGACACAGCCTATTAAGTCCATTCCGGAAATGAGTCCCACTTCAACTGAAGAAACAAGCTGAAGATTCCCCCAGCTACTGCCACGTCAAGAATCTCCAGTCTCCGCATAGCCCCAACGCCCCCAAATCACCGCCCCTATTTGAGAACTGGATGGCCCAAAGACTGTGAGGTCTTCAGGAAGGCTGACATGGCCCTGAAAAGTACTTTCCCTGCAAGACAGCTCTGAGCTAACACATGAGGAGAGGATGACCTACTTTATCCCAGGACTACTTTTACTTATTTCCTCTGTTTACTCTTTAAAACACAGAATAAATTAAACCAGGATCTTCTTTGCAGCAGCTAAAAGGGCATCTTAGCCCAAAAGCTCCACAGGAAAAGAGAGTCACTCTCCCAGGAGACTCCAGGCCAGAGGGACAGGAGCAAGACACGAGAGGGAGGGGTGCAGGCAGCAGGCCCCCCGGCGCCAGCTGGGCCTGTCAGTCTGCTGGAATGTGTTCCCTTCAGGAGCTGCCTCTCAGGTACCAGCTCTGAACAGAGGGCACGGTCTCCCCCAGGCAGGTAGGTTTTTTCCTCCCATTTTATTGCCCACAGGTAACTGCTACCAACAGCCCAGACTCCTTAACAACATGGCCTCCTGATTCAACTTCTGATGAGTTCAGCTACTTTCAGAGAAGGTGTGACTTCCAATTCTCTCCCCAGTTCGGGTACAAAAGCTTGAATTTCAGACTTACCCTAGCTAACACCCCAGAGAGGTAATGCTTCTCAAGGTTTCCTGAGTAGCTAGACACAAGAATCCAGAGTCCCAGGTACAGAATACCAGACCTTCAGCAGCAGAAGATAGCAAATCCCTGTGCCGTTGGGCACAGACCGAGCACTTGGCCTCAAAACGGTCTCCGGTGAGACTAAAGCAAGCTCTTGGGAAGAGGATACAGCACTATTCAAGCCAGAATGCCTGCCTCCTCGGCCCTCTTCCCAGCAAAAGCTAACACCGCAGGTAAGAGACAGCCCACTAGCCTACAAGACGTGGTCTGCCTGGGACACATTTCCAAGACACACTCTACTGAGCAGAGTTCTGGGCAGTTCCAGAAACCACATCCTGGATAATAATTAAACATCAAATAGTAGAAAAACTCTCCCGACTGGGCTTCTGTCACAGAGAGAAGGGGTTATTCTGAAGCTCAATGAACACAAATCTGTTGAGGGAGCCCCAGTGAGAAACAGAAGGTGAAGAGGCAGTGCTGATGTCTGTCCGGCAGTGTATGGGATAGAGCCACACATAAGGCACCTGGATTTGCAGCCGACTCCAGTTCTGGGATTCACTGGTCTGGGGATGAGTAGCCCACCCTGCAGGGAACCCGGTCTCTTCCTCCCTCGGGGGTTGGGTGCAGTGCCAGCACACAGGGCTAACCAGGGTTTTCTCAGTGAGGAAGTTGCCAGCATCTGGCACAGCCCAGACTCTGGCCTGGCACAAAGCACTGGACCACAGTTCAAGGCCACTCACGCTCTAGAATGCAAACAGGGAGCAACACTGGTCAGTGAAAGCACAGGAGCATCTGTGGCAAAGCGCTGGCCCTTCTCTCCCTGGCTCCACCTGGCCCTTCTCCTAAGCACCTAGGGAGACAGCTCTCCAGTCACAGATACCACGTACCTGGGCCCTTCCTACTGCGACCTTTCTAGCAATGCTAAACCCTGGCCGCAGCAACAGTCTTATCAGAGGGTCAGGAGTTGGGCCTGAGCACTTAAATCGCCCACACAGTCGGACAACAGTAGGGAGCTAGGCACGGACAGTCCATCCAGTGAGGGCCTGAGGGATGTGTGAGGAAGTTTTTTGAGAACACGTCTCTCTGATAGGCCACCTCAGCTGACTTCCCCCTTTCCCAACGCCCAAAACCATTCCAAGTGGCAGTCCAAAGGACCAGAATACACATTACTTAGGTCTGACTGGCCAGGATGGTTCCAGGAACTACTTCAGTACAAAAGCAGGTACGACATGACCCAGATTAGCCCCGGGAGCCTGACTGATACTATCAGAAGTCTGGCCACACATCCTATATGCTGGGAACGCCACTGACATTTTATAAAACCTCCCCACAAGAAGCTTAGAAATAAAAAAACAAAATACAATAAGGCCTGCTCTGGCCTCGAGAGATACTACAGTTCCAAGAGCAAAGCTGACACACTGTATTTCAGAAGAAACTCAAAAGTGAGGAGCCAGGAGAAGCGGAGCAAGCTCATCTTCCCTCTGGAAGGAGGACAGGAAGGCACTGCCAGGTTGAAACCTCAGTGGAGCCCCAGGAGGACCGGCTGAGGATCCGGAAGTCAGACAGATAAGCGGCCCCTACGTAAGACAGATCCTTCAGTTTGGCAGCCTTGCCCACCCCAGTGCCTCAACTCCTGGCACCACTCCTTCCTTCTGCCCGCCCCCCCAGTTGGTTTAGGACGATGCACAGGCTGAGGTCAGAGTGTGCTGACGGTGACCCCGCAGGCGAGAGAGGAGTCTCAGCTTCCCACAGTGCCCCCGAACCTACAGAAGAGCGTTCTCTCCCCGGCGCAGCTCTGCCTGGACAGACCCAGGCTCATCAGGACAACCCAGAGGAGCCATGACTACATGAAAATAAACTTTCTATTTTTATCTGGATTCCAGGAGCCTTATGCTAAGTTTTACTATAGTACCTCTGTGACCTAAGGGGCAGGGAAAAAAGGAAGAAAAAATACTGGGGAAGGAAACACAGCACTGCTTGGCACCTCTCTTGGAGCACAGGTAACTGCCACCCCAGCCTCGGCTTCCTGGGGCCAGGTTCCAGATGTGTGTTGACAGACTGCAGCTTCAGCCACCTCCGTGCACCAGGACCTCGGACCACAGCAAAGCACCTCCCCGTCCGCTCCTGTCACAGCTACTGGCCCCCATTATAGGCATAGTCAGCCTTGTTGTGCATTATCAGCTTGTTGTCGACAAAGTAGAAGCTGTCAGAACGGGTCTCATAGGGATTTTCAATCATCAGACGAACTGCAAGTCAGGGAAAGGAAAAAAGCAAAGACTTATGTGTGAGTCTGCCCCATGGGCCAGGTGGGAAAAAACTGAGCATTCCCTTGAAAATTTGTAAACAAGCCCTTCCTGAAAATGTGAGCTCACGCTGTCAGAATAATGAGGTCAGAACAGAGGGAGCCAGGCCTTGAGAGCTGGGGAGACCTGGGGACCACAGAGGCCCCCAAACTGAGCATGCTGTCCACCTCAACAGAAGGATGCAACCAGCTCTGGACCTGGCCCTCCGAGGCCATCGCCAGCCTGTTGCTCCGTCAGAACCCCAGGGAGAGGTGCTCGCCCGCTTGCTAAGAGGCACCACAGCAGCCTACTGACTTGGTGCTTCTGGTCCCCACCTCTAGACACTCTGGTCCAAATTCAGAAAGCTGCGCCTCACTGTGCTCACATCCCGCAGGCAACCCTGACAACAAAGGAATCCCAGATGTGCGTGGATGCAGGGGCACAAAGGGCAAGGAGCCTTCTCCAGAGATGGCTCGGGGTATTAACTTGCCAACAATCCAGCAAAGGGTGAGCCTGTCTTGGGATCCAGATTTAAATCTTCTGTTTATTCAGGCAGTTGCCCCGACCTCTTTAACCATAACTGGAGGGTCAAGAGAACTGCGAGTCACCACCTCTGGTTGGTTCTGAGTCAATGGTCACATGCTGTTCTGAATCCTCTGGAGGAAATGCTGTTGCTGACCACAGTTCTCAAAAGGAGAGCTGACTGTTTCAAGTTCTTTGAACTCAGCCAGGCCAGAGTTATTTAGTTCATATCCAGAGTATTGACCCCCACGCTCTTTTAGCTTATTTGGCTTCAAGAAGAAAAAGTTACATGGCCTTAGATAAAAACCTGAAATACTGTACATAATCTTTTCTCGCAGTATCTACATATTCCAGCCCAGCCTGGGGAGCGGGCTTCAAACGAGGATCCTAACAGTTGATGCGGTCATCAATGCCCTGCCCACTTCTCAGCAATCCTCACTTTACCTGGGAACAGTACTGCTGCACCAGTCAAGAATACCTGTCAGAAAATGACAATTTTAAGGATCTGGGATTCTGAGAAAACTGGTCGGTGTACGTAGACCTTCGCCAACAATCCAACTAAACTCCACCACTACTCACAGGATCCCACTCACATCCTGACTGCTCTAGAACAACCTCCCCTAATTCCTCACAGGGGATGCTAACGTGAGAGGGCCAGACCGAAGCCATGGGAATACACAGACTGTTCTTCCTCTGTCATTCAGTCCATCTCCTCCCCGGCCCAGCATTCTCCCCCCGGCGCCTTCCCCAGCTCTTCCTCCACTGAACTACAGGGTGACTCTTCCTCAGACACGGCTTCCCTCGTGTTACTCCTTCTGCTCCGAGCCTCTAACAGCTTTCCTAGCGCCTGCTGGATCTACTCTAACAGTTTCATCTAATTAACCTTCTACCTGCAGAGAATGAGAAAGGGGTGGTCCTCAGGACTAGAATTCTACTTAGCCCACAGTTTCCCATGTAGTTCTGATTAGGGAAAAAGCAAAGAGCTAAAGGAGTGCTGAGCAGGAGCCGGTGACTAGAACACAGTGAAACCATGACTGGCCATGTATCGAACTGCACTCCCAGGGATTGTCAGGGGCCTCCTCTTATCTCCCTCAGCCACTCTCTTCCCCGCAGCAGGCATCTAAAAGGGATGGCCTGTAATAAAACCTTCAGTGCTCCCATGCAGGCAGAGTCAGAGTTTGAAACATGAGACAGGAGCAGTAGGAAACGAGAAGCCTGAGGTCGAAAGACTAGAGACGCATCATGTCCCTACTTCTCTGCAAATGAGGTTGTCAGACTAGATGGATTTCATTTCAAGGTCTGTTCCTCTAGCCTGAAGAATCCAGAATGTTGTGAAAGTCAGGGGATACGTACTGACATCCTCAGAAAGCTGGGGAAACTCATAGATATGTTCACAAGTGTTCCTACTGCTGGGGATGCAGAAGCCGAAATCAAAGTCAAAGTTTTTCAGCAGGCGTTCCCGGAAATAGTGCCGTTCGATCATCCGGAAGTTTGACACAGGTTTGTCTCCCACCGTGAACTCCACCCTGCAGAATAAATCTCTGTGAGCCTGACTTTGCCTCCTCCCTCCTCTAAAGCCAACCCCAAACCTAACCAAGAACATTCTTCTCTGAACCAGAAGAACGTCCTCCCTTCAGGAAATGCTGGTACTCACGTGGCGCCCACGGTGCGGAGGCGGAGAAATGCTGGCGTGAACTGATAGCGGACGAAGCGGCCCGCACTGACATCCACATCTCCGCCTGCCGCCGCCGCCGCCGCCGCCGCCGCCGCCTCCTCCTGGTCTGCAAGAGCACACGGAAGCTGAATCACCACCTCGGCAAAGATCACGACCGATCAGCAGTACCGACACCGACACTGATACGGCAGGGCAGCCAGTACTCACTGAGCATATGCTGTAATTCCAGGCCCCGTGCTGCACGCCTCACAGGATCCTGTGATCCTGTAGATGTTGTCTTCATTTTATCTCCACTTTACAGACCAGGAAGCTCAGACTCAGAGAGATTAGCTAACGTGTCCAAAGTCCCCCAGATATAGGCAGACCTCAGAGAGACTGCGGGTTCAGTTCCAGACCACCATGATAAAGAGAGTCACATGAGATTTTTGGTTTCCCAGCGTATACAAAAGTTATGTTTACACTTTACTATAATCCATTAAGTATGCAATAGCATTATGTCCAAAAATAACAATGCACACGGCTTAATTTAAAAATAATGCTGGGCTTCCCTGGTGGCGCACTGGTTGAGAGTCTGCCTGCAGATGCAGGGGACACGGGTTCATGCCCCGGTCTGGGAAGATCCCACATGCCGCACAGCGGCTAGGCCCGTGAGCCATGGCCGCTGAGCCTGTGCATCCAGAGCCTGTGCTCCGCAACAGGAGAGGCCACAACAGTGAGAGGCCCGCGTACCGCAAAAAAAAAAAAAAAAAAAAAAAAAAAAAAAGCTGCTATATTCAATATCCTATAATAAACCATAATGGAAAAGAATATGAAAAAATATACATATGTATAACTGAATCACTTTGCTGTAAACCAGAAAATAACACAACACTGTAAATCAACTATACTTCAATAAAAAAGTTTTTCTTTAAATGCTGTTGAAAAAAATGGAGCCAATAGACTTATTCAATGAAAGGTTGCCACGAACCCTCAGTTCGTAAAGAACACAATTTCTGCGAAGCACAGTAAAGTGAAGCACAATAAAATGAGGTACGCCTGTAGTAAATGGAGGGAGCAGGGATGTGAATCCGGGTCCATCAGACTCAAGACCTGTTCTTAAACACTAAGCTGTTTGCCTTTTATATAATCTGGCGCCTTGGGCCATATCCTAACGGTGAAGCCTGAAACACCAGCTGGGTGGCTGTGACGTGGTCTCTGCTATACAGACTAGGTCTGCTGTTGACCCAGTTAAAGTGCTTGCTGCTAACGAAAAGAATGAGGCTATAAAAGTTGAAACTATTCAAAAGGCACCTTCAAAGAATGCAAAAATTTCTGACACAGCAAAGACAAATCCCTAGAAATAATTTTGCTATTTAAATGGAAGACACTGGCCTATAGCCTTGGGGTACTGCACTTTCTTGGACTAATGCCTATTCCAGGCCATACCAGGCCCAACACTCCGAGCACCTGGGAAAAGGTGAAGCGGATGGGCCATGAACCAACACGTGAGATCAGAGAGAGGGTCCACAAGAGTAACGACGGGCTCTGGTCTAGTCCACTCCTGAACCCAGGAATGAAAGATTTGTAAAATGAATCAGAGAACATTCTAATGTAAACAAGGAGTTAGTTCCCTCTCTAGTAGCTACAGCCACCCAGTATCCAGCAAGGGTATTTTTTCCAGTTCTAGGCTGAACATAGGTGCAGTAAAAGAGGAGTCTTTTTTAGCATCAAACATCTCTGCCTGTGACAAGCCCAAGAGGAGCTGGGCAACCAGACTGAGTAGGGGTTCAAAGACAGAGACTCCACAGCCCTGGCTCCAACAATGGGATTCAAAAAGGATCAGACGGGCCTCCCTGGTGGCACAGTGGTTGAGAGTCCGCCTGCTGATGCAGGGGATACGGGTTCGTGCCCCGGTCCGGGAGGATCCCATATGCCGCGGAGCGGCTGGGCCCGTGGGCCGTGGCCGCTGAGCCTGCGCGTCCGGAGCCTGTGCTCCGCAACGGGAGAGGCCACAGCAGTGAGGGGCCCGCATACCGCAAAAAAAAAAAAAAAAAAAGGATCAGACCAAACCTTCTGAGGGATTCGAACTCATCCGAACAAGTGCTGTAGGAGGGCACTGAATCAGTGTGTGCGTATTCTTAGTGAATCAAGATCCTTAAAGGTAAAGACTGGATGGGTTGTAAATCAAGGTATTTTTACAGTATCTGCAGCTGACCTTCTTCTTGAGATTTAGTTTTATACTGAAATGACTATTCTGAGCCCAGTCTCATCCAAATCCATACACCTGAAGTAGCCCTGGGGTCCTGGGAACATCTTAAGTACTAGGACCTGTGGCTTAGAGATACGAACAGCACAGACCCACGAAGCTGGCTGGCCCTGACCCTCCCAATACAAGATTTAAGTACCCACAAGCTTGAGCCTTTAGACGTCCTGGTCAATACTAGATTACGACAGCATAAAGAATACTGGGTAGTGAGACTTCCCTGCTGGTGCAGTGGTTAAGAACCCGCCTGCCAATGCAGGGGACACGGGTTCAATCTCTGGTCCGGGAAGATCCCACACGCCACAGAGCAACTAAGCCCGTGTACCACAACTACCGAGCCTGCGCTCTAGACACCGCGAGCCACATCTACTGAGCCCATGTGCCACAACTACTGAAGCACGCACGCCTAGAGCCCGTGCTCCACAACAAGAGAAACCACCGCAATGAGAAGCCCGCACACCACAACAAAGAGTAGCCCCAGCTCGCCGCAACTAAAAGCCCGCGTGCAGCAACGAAGACCCAAAGCAGCCCAAATATTAATTAATTAATTAATTAATTAATTAAAAAGAATACTGGGTAGGGTGAGGAGACCAGTGCTCTAGCCTTGGCTGTATAATTAACCTGAGCTGAGACTTTTTCATGAAAGCCTTTTGACTTATCTGGGTTACTAACAGCTGTCTTACCAAATTTACAGGCTCTTTCTGAATAGCAAATCAGATGAGAAAAGCTTGGCAAAAAGAGTCATCAACACAGACCATGGCTGATACTCTGAAGGACTATCTAGGCTGGTGTTCTAGTAACTAACTCCAGGGGGTGCTCCATTTCCAGTGATGTGCTCCAAAGACGTACATGTGGTCCCCTGGTCAGAAATGAATCACCCTGGAACTGCATCACAAGCACAGGAAGTGTCCATTCAAAGCTACCTTAAGGGGTCCCAAGGAGATGAGTTCACAGGTCTAGGCCTTCTGTTCATCCAAAAAATGGCAGACATTAAAGTCCAAACTAGGACTTACTGGGAAATCTGAGACACTATTTAAAGGAAAGGGTGTGGGCTTCCCTGGTGGCGCAGTGGTTAAGAGTCCGCCTGCCGATGCAGGGGACACGGGTTCGTGCCCCGATCCCGGAAGATCCCACATGCCGCGGAGCGGCTGGGCCCACGAGCCATGGCCGCGGAGCCTGTGTGTCCGGAGCCTGTGCTCCGCAACGGGAGAGGCCACAGCAGTGAGAGGCCCGCGTACAGCAAAAAAAATAAAAATAAAAAAAAAAAAATAAAAATAAAGGAAAGGGTGTGAGAAGACACTGCCTCATGATCTGGACTGGAATCCTCCGTATCACCCTTCCAGAGTGTCCCCAGGACTCAAGGTTCAGGTAGGCTTCCTCATTGGAGTTTAATTTCAAGGATTCCTTTCCTAAGTGGAGGAAACATGGTAAGATCAAAGGGCAGAGGACCTTAGGAAAGTCACCTGGAAATTCTGGGCCTCAGTTTCCTTATCTGTAAAATAAGGATAATAACCCCCCACAGAGGTGTGAGGATTACATGAACTGCTGTAAACAGAAAGATGTGGAACACAGTGACCAGCACAGAGTAGATACTCAACAAACAATCAGCCTCTCAGCACAGCTTCAAGCCAACAGGCCCACAGGCAGGCTTCAGGAGGCGGCTGGAAGCAGGCCGCTGGAGTCTGTGACACAGGATGCAGTGGCATACAAAAACTCAAGCGTGAAAGACCTTTTGCTCCAACTGTCAAGTGGCTACTGCAATATTAAGGCCTACCTGACACACAAGGTTTGGCAATCTCAAAAAGCACTGTCCCGGTTTCCAAATCTCGAATTTTGAAGCGTGTGAAATCAATACTGTAGACGTTGTCTTCGGGTTTACATAAATAATCTGAAAATGAGAGAGAGAGACCAATGCCGTTAAATAATCCTCCAAATCTACCATTTCTTTCTCAAGTTTTGAAGCAAACTCAGGTTTTTTTCTTACACAATTCACTTAAAATATACCCCAAAACTTCCTTTTATGTTATAAGCAAAAGTTGTGTGGAGAGAATTAGGGGATCCAAGAAAGAAAAAATGTGCATGGGCTTGTGTGGATGAAAGATTACTATAACACTTTAGAAATAGGGATGGTAAAAGGGGATTTCTTTGGAAACACTTCAAAAATGGCCTATAAACCTTTCATTGGATATCACAACAGGATAGAATTTTTTTTAGAAATCCATTTTAAAACATTTATGCTGATCTAATGGCTAATATGGTGCATGTTTGCTGACCGTATCACAAAGCACAGATCAGCAAACTTTTTCTGTAAAGGGTCAGATCATGAATAATTTAGGCTTTTGGCCACACAGTCACTATCACAACTACTCAACTCTGTCGCTGTAGCACAAAGGCAGCCACGAACATGGAAATGAATGGTGTGGCTGTATTCTAATAAAACTATTTATAGAAACGAAATACAAATTTTATATAACCATGTGTCCCAAGATTTTTTTTTTTTCCAACCATTTGAAAAGGTAAAAACCACTCATAGCTTATGGGCTGCACAAAACCAGGTGGTGGGCCATACCTACCCAGGCACAGGACAGATCTGCTATGGAGGGCGTGAGGCCAAAGTGATGTACAGCCCCCAAAAACCTGATCAACTAATCAAAGCAGTACTGATCAAAGACAATTTCATTGATTTCTTTCTATCACGACTCCTGAGAGCATCTTCTCCACAACTCACTTTGGCACTTTATCTTATACTGCCTGTTTGTGTTAGCTGTTTCATGTTTTACAAGCTGACTCTCCAATAAGATGGCAAACTTGAGAGCTACTGATTATTCTGTAACTCCCAAAAGTGCTGAGATTGGTTCTGCACCTTTAGAGGGGACTCAATAAATAACCTGCTGAATGGAACAGACTTTAAGAGTAAAAAATCCAGAGATCACCAAGCTGACTTGTGACTTTCTCCAATAAGCTGCTGAGGTGTGTTTGAGCAATGGCACCAAGCTCAAGTTCCTACACAGGACCTCAGTGCTCTCCTAGAATGCCGCTCAGGGCCAGGCATTAGAGTGGCCTAATTCACCTTTGGTATCAGGAGAAAGCATGGGGTGAGAAAGGTGAGGTGGTGAGCATTTCCGTACCTTCAGAGCCCCAAATGAAATCTGGGTCAGAACAGAAGCAGCTTTTTCACAATGTTTCTATGAAACAGAATAGCAAGACCTTCCAAAGATATACTCAGGCATGCAAAGGACAGTCCCAACCCAAACAGTGATGGAAAATGGGGATATGAAAATACCCAGACTCAAATTAAAGCTATTTTAGGAGATGGGAATTCCCTTTCAAACAGGCTGGACCAAGGCCTATCCCCCCAAACTGTCATCCTCAAATCACTGGGGCGGCCTCTATCTCCCTGAGGGACACCTGAGCAGCCCTGGGCTGCCGACTAAAGCAATTCAGCAGATAATAGGACGGCAGTCTTTAATCCATCAAGGGAGTGCTGGTGTTTCAACGTTAGAATTCTGGAGGACAGGGCCGGCTGGGCAAGCAGGGTCTAACCAACTGACTGCAAACTCTTAGGGGGAAACAGCAGCAAGAAAAAGGGCATCAAGTCAGGGGTTGGCCTGGAAGAGAACAGAAAAGAGGAAAACCAGGACAGGGGGTGAGCTATATATTTCTCCCCACCCCTCGTACTATCAATGAAAAGGTGTAGGACGGTTGCATTTTATGCAAGAAATGCATCTCTGACACCCTGACATATTCTTAATTCACTGGAACAAGTGTCAAAAGCAGGATTCACATTTTGGTTTTGTACGTGAACTGAAACTTTATTAATATTTTTTTAATGCGGCACGAAATGCCACGGCAATGTATTTGAGGAAGGAGGAGCCCACCTGCACACAAAGGGGCAACGCTAGGGGCCCAAAGAGGTAGGGGGCCAAGGCAGGCTGGAAAGGGGGCGGGGCTGTCAGGGGCCGGAGGGGAGGGAAAGGCAGAGAAAGCAGCTAGGGTAGGGGTCTGGGCTGGCAGAGGGCGGCAGAAGCTGGCTGTAGACAGGTTGAGGGGGCCTAGCTGATCAGGAACTTCACTGATGGCTGGGGGGCAGCGGCCCACTTCCCAGGGTCAGAAGGATCCGGTTAAGCCAAGGCGGGTCCCCACCCAAACAGATCCAGCTGAGGAGGAGAACGGCCGGGCCTGAGGGCCCAGCGGGGACGGGCCACAGGGAAGCCTAGCGTGGCCGGACTCAGAGGAGGGCAGTCAAGCCCCCGGAGAACTCCTCCCGACCAGGTCTAGGTGAGGGTGGGCAGCGCGGCCCGGCCGGCCGGGGGCGCCTGGGTGGACACCCTGGGCCGGCCGAGCGGCAAGCGGCCGGCTCCGCTTAGGCTACGAGGGGCCCGGGGACCGGCGCGAGGGGAGGGCGCGGCCGGCCCCGCACTTACTCTCTGTGACCCGGCTGAGGCGCAGGACGTGCTCGGGCCGGATGGTGTCCAGAGCCAGCAGTTCCTGCTCCGTAACCGCTGCCCCGATGCCGTCGTCGGCCGCGTGGTGGGGCGCCTGCCGCCGCGCCTTAAGCCTGTTCAGGACGCCGCCGCCAGCCTTCTTCTTCTCCTCCTTGCCAGTCACCAGCCCCCCGGGCCCAGCCGCCGACCCCACGGCCGCAGCCTTAGAATTCGACCCGCTCATCGCTCCGCCGCCAAGATGGCCGCCGCCTCCGCAGCCGTAACTATGGAGAGCGGGGGCGGGGCCGGGCCTGTGTGGGCGGGACCTGCGGGCCGCGTCGCTAGCGCCCTCCCGCCAGCGTTGGTTCAGCCAGGTGGCTGGCACCTTAGCACTCCAGATTCTCTATCAGGCCCCCGAGGTCACCCCAAATGTCTAAAAAAAAATATTCCGTACAGTCAAATGACTTTCCATCACATAAAATGTAGACGAGGCATCTTGAGAAAATGTTTTTTCATCTGTAGTCTAGAAGGTAAGGCAGTTCTTGCTATGCAAAGGCAGCTTTCCAATTAGATTGCCATTTCTAAATCGTACCGTGTCAGGCTTTGGGCTACACATTGGGCTGGGCTACAGGGAATATAAGAATACGAAAGAGGGAGGGATTGAGTCTGCTGTATTCAGCACTGTATTCAGGCAGTCTAGCTAATGCCTGACATGTGGTAGGTGCTCAATGATCGAATGAGTGAAGGAAGGCCTGAACAGCACCGGGCTACGGAGGAGCTCCCACTTTGTTGGGGAAGACTGTGAGGTACATAATTCATCATGTGGCCCTTCCTCTAGACCAGCCCAGTAAGTATGAATGAACCAGAAGACAAAACAGACTGCTAATTGCTGCAGCAGAGGTGCTACCAGAGCACACAAGAGGGGTCTAGGGGGTAGGGGAGAGGCTTCAGGAGTGACATCTGGCACTGAGCCATGGAAATTAACCATGATTTCAAGGACCGGAGGTGAGTGGGAGGGGGGAGGACATTGCCCTCTTATACCCCAAGTGGCTCCTTCTCTAGAGATTCTGGATCGACACCCTTCTCTGTTGGAGGCTTGGGCCTGACTGATGCAAAGTGTGTCTGCTAGGTTGATGTCACCTCTTAGATAGACTCAGGTCGAAGTGAAACTCTACCCCTCTCCCCACTGGTCAGCCTCAAAGCCTGGATTTATGCAGGACTTGTTGGATCCCTCTCATCCGACATGAGGGGTTTGGGAGTGGCTGACAGGCCTCACCTGGTTCCTGGACCAAACCCAAACCTGACTCCACCTCAGCTGCCCAGCCTGGTGGAACAGTATGTGGCCAGTTCCTATCTAAATGATGTCCTGTCTTTGAGAGATTACCACCCGGGGGGGCGACTTCCCAAACTGTTCAGGGAAATTTTAAGATGTGTACAAGAATTACACATTTGCACATTGCAATTTCCCTTTGCAAACAATTCTTTTTAAACTACTCAGCAGTAAGTGGTTACTGAAGAATTTCCAGAACTCTTAATATGCTACTTGATTGTGAATCACCAAGAAGGGAATTTAGCATGGAGCCATTTCCCACAATCACTTGCTGACTGAACATTGTCCTCAGCACCAGGACTAGTTACCTGGATCCCAGCTTTTCTCTTTTTAGGGATGATAACAAACGTTATTGACCCGTTTACCTGCAATTCCACATCCGGGAACTTAGCCTACATGTATGCACGAAGATGTTTACTGCAGGACCATTTGTAACACTGAAAAATTACAACAAGTTACAGTTGCACCCATTCATGTTATGCAGCTGTTAAAAAGAATGAGGTCCATCTCTACTTACTAGTATGGAGAGATCTCAAAGACAGATAGTTTGGCGGGGGTGGGGCTGGGGACAAGGCACATAATCCCATTTGTTTAAAATTTGAAAGTAGGGCTTCTCTGGTGGCGCAGTGATTGAGAGTCCGCCTGCCAATGCAGGGGACACGGGTTCGTGCCCCAGTCTGGGAAGATCCCACATGCCGCGGAGCGGCTAGGCCCGTGAGCCATGGCCGCTGAGCCTGTGCGTCCAGAGCCTGTGCTCCGCAACAGGAGAGGCCACAACAGTGAGAGGCCCGCGTACCGCAAAAAAAAAAAAAAAAAAAAAAAAAAAAATTGAAAGTATATGAATATTTCTATCTGTAACTACACGGGAAGGGGTTTGGATATACACTAGAGTTAAGTGAGGTTCCCTTGGGGGAGGAGAGTATTGGAAGGGATTAAAGGGGGATATATTCACTTTTGACACTCTTTAGAGCTACTTCTATACTATTTTATCACAACAAGCATATGATCATGGGCTGCTTGTATACCTTTAAATAAATAAATAAATAAATAAATAAATATAACTAACTAACTTAAGATCTGCGTCTGGAAGGCAGACTCTAAGTCAAAGTAGACTTATTAAAATCTCTTAAAATTTAAAAGCCACCTCAAACTTGATCACTTTTTTCTGCTCAAAAAATTTTAAATAAATACTGCCATATAAGGGAGTTGAGGCCTGTCTGTGATCACTACCTATAAACTGTGGTTAAAAAGCAAAAGATTATGTCTTTAGGAGAATAGAAAACACACAGAAAGAAATGAAAAGTATCCTTAAATATTACTTTTTAAGAGGGAGTAGGAAAAATTAGGGCCATAACCTCCAATCTGCCTCTGCCTCTCCTCACCAAATCTTTCTAAGGTATGTCAAAAGGCTCTTTAAAAAAAAAAAGTTTTCTGAAAAGTACATATACTAATTCCCTGTTGGGTGGAAAAAGAAAAATAGAGATTGACTGCATTAAATAGCAACCCCAACGTCTCCTTGGGCCAGACATGGGAAGGCTGGAGTGGAAAGGCTGGCCTCCCTTTCACCGCAGCTTGGTGCTCTTCAAGTCCCTCTCCTTAAGCTGGTTATTTTCCTCACTGTAAGAGGTGTGACAGTGGCTGTTTTCCAGGGCAGTCCCAGAGCTACCAGGCAGTCTGCCTCAAATCAGGCCAGGCAGGTGGGGCCCACAGCTGATGCGGCCAAGGTAAGCAGGACATCAGAGGGCTTTTTTCTGCCGAGGCAGGGAAGTTCAGTCCTCCTTCCTGCTGCTTCCCTAAGGATGGCATCCACTGAATCAGCAAGTCGTGGCTGGGACTGCAGGCAGGCCTTGTGGTCTGGGAAACAGAGCTAGTGATTTCCATAGTACCCAAGTCACTTCTCTCCCTGGCTGAGGGCTGTTCTTTAAAAGCATTAATTTATTATTTATATCCCACCTCTTTCCAAAAAGGATTTGTGGCGTATTCCAAAGTCGTACAGCACAAGACTGGTGGGTGGAAATTCACATAGCCTTGCAGAACTTTCAAAATTTTAAGTGCATATACTGCTTTTTGTTTTGTTTCGTTTTATTTTTGGCCTCACTGCGCAGCATGCGGGATCTTAGTTCCCCGACCAGGGATTGAACCCGAACCCGCTGCAGTGGAAGCGCAGAGTCTTAACCACTAGGCTGCCAGGAAAGTCCTGTGCATATACTGTTTGATTTAGTAATTCCTTAATGGAATTCTGAAGGCACACTTGCACATGTGCAAAATAAATATATTATGTAAATATGTGTGTACGTACATATAAATATATATAAATACATATAAAATGAAAGATATACACCAAAGATAATACACCTGTATATCCTCTAGGGATTAAAGAGGTAGGTCTAAGAAAGAGGAGTTTTCACATTCTGCACCCCATATAAATTTTTTTTTAATATTTTATTTATTTATTTGTTTTTGGCTATGTTGAGTCTTCGTTGCTGTGTGTGGGCTTTCTCTAGTTGCAGTGAGCAGGGGCTACTCTTCATTGTGGTGCACAGGCTTCTCATTGCGGTGGCTTCTCTTGTTGCGGAGCATAGGCTCTAGGTGCGTGGGCTGCAGTAGTTGTAGCACGCAGGCTCAGTAGTTGTGGCTCATGGGCTCTAGAGCACAGCTTAGAAGTTGTGGCACACGGGCTTAGTTGCTCTGTGGCATGTGGGATCTTGCTGGACCAGGGCTTGAACCCGTGTCCCCTGCACTGGCAGGCGGATTCTTAGCCACTGAGCCACCAGGGAAGTCCCCCGATTTTTAAAATGTACTTACGCACTTTGTATCACTAAGTCTTAAAAGGTTACTTTCTTTTTAGAGAAAGAATAATATAAACCTCCACATAACCAACACCCAGCTTCTTCAGTTATCTACATTCAAAAGGTTCCTTCTTAAAAGTAGTACATCATGACGTTAAGAGCACAGGCTTTGCTTTGTTAGACAGAGCTAAGTTCCAGTCCCCACTCTGCCACTTACCAGCTATGTGACTTTGGGCAGGTCATTTATGCCCTCTGAGCCTAAGTTTTCTTATTTATAAGTCAGGCTAGTCACTGGTCTTTCCTAGGGTTGTAAAGAGGAGATGAGGGCTTCCCTGGTGGCGAGTCCTAGTCCAGGAAGATCCCACATGCCGTGGAGCAACTAAGCCTGTACGCCACAACTACTGACCCTGCACTCTAGAGCCCACGAGCCGTAACTACTGAGACCACGTGTCACAACTACTGAAGCCCACACAGCTAGAGCCCGTGCTCCGCAACAAGAGAAGCCAACGCAATGAGAAGCCCGCACACTGCAACGAAGAGTAGCCCCTGCTCGCCACAACTACGGAAAGCCTGTGCACAGCAACGAAGACCCAACACAGCCAAAAATAAATAAATAAAATAAAATTTTAAAAACGGAGATGAAAACAGCAACGAAAAGCACTCTGCTGGCGCCAGGGAGAGTGTTTCATGAATGGTCGCTATGGCAATACATTTAAGTGGCCTCTTTCTCCAGGACCCCTCTGCTGAGGGCAGGCACCCTGGGCAGGGAGAAGCCATGGAGCTGGATTGGAAAGTGTGGTGACCAAAAAGAACAGTCAAGTCAGAGCAGAGAGGAAACGAGCTGGGGACCAAGGCTTGAGGAAGCAACAGACGGAGGCAAGTAGAAGCCGTAAGAAAACCCAGGAGAGGGAGTCTTAGGACAAGGCCCAAGCCAAAAAGTAAGTGGGGTTATTTTTCACTAATATAAGTGGTTAGCAACAAACAAAACTAAGACTCTTGGGCCAGAGTACCGCAGTGAGGTGCCTACCATCTCAGGTTGCTAGAGAGCAGAGGCCTGCCCACTGCACGCCTCTGTGCTTCACCTCTGTTCTGCCTTGACCCCTCACCATTGCTATGGCAACAGGCTTTCCAGTAAATGTTGGAAAAACTCATCTCTCTTCCTCTATGGGGGGTGGAGGGGCATGGGGTACTAAGTATGGAGAAAGGTCCGACACACCGGCTCCAGCCAACTGGGAGCCTGATTTCCTTAGTGAGATTAAGATCTGGACCCAAGAGTGGTTTAACCCAACCCCCCCGCACTTGGCCCAAGATCTTTTCTGTCAATTTCCCTCCCTGCGAGTCCCTAGAGCAGGGCTTCTTCAGGTCTCTTCCCCATTTGGCAGCTCATGCGAAGCTACTTGAAATAGTAACAGCCAAGTCTAAATTAGTAAAGAACTCCAGTTATGGGTGGGTTCAAGCTAAGAATGAGGCTCTGTGGGCCTCCTGGCTTATTTGGGCCCTGAGAACAGACTCCATCCACACAGGCTTCACTCTTGGAGCTGAGTGCTGAATTCTGCCCTTCAAGGGATAACTGAGGGAGGTAGGCCAAGCTCTCCCTCCCATTCCCCAAACCAGCAGCCTCCATTCCTGCTTGGAGAAACACAGCACATGGCATCAGGGCAGGAGTGGAAGGCTGGAGAGAATAATGATTAAGAGCAAGAGTCCTGGTGTAAAACCTCAGTTCTGCCTTTTGCTGGCTGTGTGGTCTTCGGCAAGTCACCTCACCTCTTAAAGGTGAGTACCAGCTGGTTGGTTGAAGATTAAACAGAAATAACATCTGTAAAACTGCTTGGCCTTGTGCCTGGCCCATTTCAAAGGCTCAATAAAAGATATCTGTGATTATTATTCTTATAGCCTTAGAAAGATCATGGGCTTTGCAGACAAGCAGACTGGGTTTGAATCCTGGCTTGATCATTTACTGACTAGCCTGGGGTAAATTACTAAAGTTTTTTGAGCTTCATGCTCCTCAGCTATAAAACGTGATGGATAAATTATAGGAAAACAAAAATCCTTCCTGCTCTTCCTGCCCCTCCCCTTGTCAACACTGACAACACATCAGAAAAGGAGCAAGCAGAGGAAACCGTCCCACGGCTTAGTCTGTCCACAGGCTATCGTGGAAGCTGAGGGGAAAAAGGGAGGGAAGGCAGCAGGCTCAGTGTGCCTTGGCAGCGACAGTGTCATGGCCTGGTGTTCCAGTGGAAGTGGAAACATAACAACTGTTTAGTTTTCCTTGAATGCGCTGCTGGTTGAAATGGCCGGGCAGCATTTAACAAAACTCCGTTCCCTTAACCAAACATCCTGGTGGCAAGAAAAGAAAGCTCCCAGACTCATCACGGAAGAACCCTTAGTAGCCAAGAGAACCCCTGGGTTTCCCTCTTCCCACCCCATCACGTCACTTCTTTGCAATCAAGTTCAAACTCAATCCCAACACAAGAGTGTCACTGCAAATTGTTTATTAAAACACAAAGCAATGGACAGTGAAAAACATCCTGATTTTTTTTACTTTTTGGTGGGAGTAGGGTGGGGCATGGAAGGGGTAGGGACAGATGGAGACAGCCCAGAAGGAAAGAGCTCTATCCACCCCTACAGCTTTCCCGGGCCAGCCAGGTTCACAGCCCTCAATCACATCTCACTGCGTCGCTGGAAATGCGTGTTGTGGCTACAGACAGAGAGTAGGTTTGGCCTCTGCAGGGAGAGGATGGGAATCTAGAGTAGGAGCTACAGGGGCTACTGAGAACTTGACACTATTGTCCAGTACTTGGTACAGAATAGAGCAGCCAGGCCCGATCTAGAGGGGTGGGGTTGGTTTCCTGACGAGCCAGGTTAGGCCAGTAGTGGCTGAAGAGGCTGCCCTGAGCTCTGAATGGGCAGCTGGTCCAAGCGTGGGAGAATTTGGTGGAAGGAAAATCCAAGGAGGGAACTAATCCAGGGTCAAATTTCTTTTCATTCCCTGGATCATGACACACCAGGGAAGACAGGAGTCAAGGATGTCTCATTCCTGGTTCTGCCACAATGCCTCTCCCTGCCAACTCTCCCCTCCCACCTGGCAACTCGGCCCTCCTTTCCCGACAGTTGTCCTTTGAAAGGACGGAAAGCGCACTTCAGATTGTTGTTGTTTTTCCTCGTACTGAAATAAAGCCCCAAAGCTCAAAATAGAGGTGAGAATGGAGTTCTGCTTTTCCTGGTGCTACGTGCTCCCCTCTCACAAGACTGCCTGGATGCGAGAGGTGCCAGGGCCCTCTGTGCCAACTCCAGCAGGCACTACTGTTTCCCAGGCTGCCAGCGAAATCCTGGCTCCTTGTTTTTATACTCCTGGGGGGTGGGGAGGGGGGAACCCGTCCCAAGAGATCCATCCTGCTCTTTTCCTGCCAACCCAGCCAGGCCCCAAATCATCTGCCCTTATCCAAATGATTTGGCAGCCTACAGCCAGCTTGCCAAAGGCAGCTGGGCAAGGACAAACCAGCGGCTGCAAGCCACCCATGTACAGGGAAGAAACCGCCCTCGCTGGGAAGCGGACCCATTGGTGCCAACCTAGTCTTGTAACAAAATGAGGAAATCTAGCCCTCTTGCCCCAGGAGAGGTATAAATACAGAAAGAGTCCTAGCTCGGACTGAAAGGGAAAAATTACTCTGATCTCTCCTAAGTTTGAACGTGAAGCCTTCTTTGCAATTTTCTTAGAGCTCTTTGGTCCCTAATTACATCTTCCCATAGAAGAAAAGCAGATTCCTTCTCTGGTCTCTGAACCGATCCTGGGTGTTTCTGGTTCTGCTTCTGCACCATCACTTAGCCTCGCCCCAGGCTCCTTCCCCAAGGGCCACAGCGGAAGGAGGCCCAAAGCTTACCCTCCCTCCCCAACTTGTTTTTTTAAAACAGGAGCATCTATTCGTCTCTCACTCTGGAAAGCTCACCTGCTCTTCTAGGTCCTTTTGGAGAGGCATGGAGGATGGTATTAACGTTGCCACTTGATGCCATTAAGGCTCCTCGAGGCAAGAAGACACCTGAATTAGGTCAGAGCCAGGCAGCAAAGGGGAGGGGAAGGAAGGGACTGTGAGACCCCCCTGCCCAGACCTGAATCTAGAGGGAACGCCCACCCTGGCTCAGAGCAGGAGAGGACAAGGCACTGTGCTGGCCAGGTGGGTCCTTCCCCAATCCCCAGGGAGGGTCAAGATCCTGCTGATTCTCCCCCTGTGCTTCCCAAGGTAAACCAATTTCTAGGGAAAGGAATATAAGTGCTAGGAAAGGGAAAATACTGCTGCTGTTTTCTGAAGTTCAACTGAGATTCTAGAAGCCATGGCCAGGCCTTCCCAGGCGAGGGCAGAGGCAGGATACGGAGGAAGAGAAATTCCTTAAAACAGAAGCTTCTCCAAAAAGAAAAGAAGTCAAATCACAATTCTAAAACTGGATTAAACAGTTCCCAGGCAAAGAAAGGGGGCGGGGTAAACTTAACTCAAACTTCACCCCATCTCTTCCAAGCCTAAGTGACCTCTACTGTGATCCTCCAATTTCAGGCCAGTATCTCCTAGGCAAACAGTGGGAACAAGAAAACAAGATCACACTCTCAAACCAACAGGTAGGCCTGCAGGCCCTGTGGTCCTCCTGCAAGTCTGACACCACTGACACAAAGAAAACCACCTTTCAAGTCACCAGAACGCAAGGTAAACACTGAGCAGCTTCTCCTCAATAGTGGAGGCTTTTTTAGAAAAACGTAACTGGTTTAGGGGACATGGGTCCCAAAGATTGTTTCCTGGCATGATGTTCCCGTCAGCAATGAGTGAAGCCCCCAAAAGTCTGATTAGAGGCCAGTTGGTCCCTGACCCAAATCAGGGCTACACTGCAGACTCTCAGCCCACCTCCCTCAGACATCTTAGCCCAGTTCACCCGGAAACTGAACCCAAGCCACACTTCTGGCAACAAGAGTTTCACCTTGGCTATCTGCTCTTGGCTTTGGCCAGCTGGGCTCAGGAAGATCTAAAACCCTAGGACGAGGGTGGATCCAGTAGAAGAGCCCAGGCCTCTCCTTCCTCACGCCTAACGGGCGTGACTTCTCACCTCCCCAACCCCAGCCAGACTCCCCTACAGCGCAGCCTCTCAGCCCCTAGCACCAGCTCAGGATACAGACGTGGGGACAAACAGTGCAAAAAGCAAAAGATGAACAACAGAGTAATTCTTGACATACACAATACAAAAATAAAAATAAAGAGTACCCCATCCCCACCCCTTTAACCCAAATTTCATGTACCTATATCATCTTGAAAGAGCCAAAAAAAAAAAAAAAAAACTTTCAAGTTCAGCATCACAAGCCAACCGTAACCAGCCCTGGGCAGCTCTGTGATCTGGGTGTGCTTGGCTCCAGGGGACTCTACCCCAGCTGCCCCCATACTTCTTCCTGTTTCCTCACTTCCCCTTTAGTTTTTCTGAGCCACAGAAAGATGTTCCTTCCTTTCAGACACAACCAAAGAGGAAAGTGCCCGTCCCTATCCCTGAGCTCAGGGGGGAAGGGTGGGCTTGGAAACAGAGGCAGAAGCAAAGCTGCTTGGCTTACAGTACCGTTAGGAAATGGCCCCAGGAGCCAGGGTTTCCTTCTGAGACTCTGAGTCACCGAAGGGAAGGGTTGAGGTGAGGAGGCGGGGAGCCCTCCTTCCTCAGAGAGACCCAGGCAAACTGATGAACAAGGCAAAATGGAGGCAGCACCCTGTTTACTCCACTGGCAGTAGCCTACGGCTTTGGAGAGCTGTGACAGAACGGGACTCGAGGCCCCTGTCAGAAGCCCAGTTAATAGTCAGGATGTCCACTGCCCCAGGCAGGTGGTCCCCAGGACCAAGGCTTCAGGACATCATCCTGTAACGCAGGGAGCTTCATGAAGCACTCCAGAAGTGTTCCTCTGATTATAGCTCCAGGCCGCAGCTGTCCAGCTGCCTGACTCAGTACCCAAGTATCGAGGCCTAAGTCACAGTTGAAATAAAGGGCTACGACTCTCAAAGGACTAAATGCTGACCTGGAGTAACTCATTAAGAACCAAAACCCAGGACATGAGCCCAAGGGCTACTTAGTCACATAATGAGCAGTTCAAATATATGGAGCTCTTGGAAAACATATCCAAAGAGACAAACTCAAAATTAAATGCATTCTAAAAAGATGAGCCTGGCCTGAGCTTCTATGCTGCTCCAACCCAAGCATAAGCTAATCCTGCAGCTTTCCATCCACAAAATTCCTTGTAGCTTAGCTGGGTCCTCCCTCATTGCTCCCCTAACTGGGAAAAGGATGACAGGGACCAGAAAGGAGAGGAACAAGGAAGCCTCACTTCCTGCAGAAATTTTCCCATGGAATTCAAGACAGACACTTAGAGGCTAAGGGTGGCTTCAGAGCTGCCAAGACTATGGCTGACTGGCAATCTTTCAGCCCCATCACATCAAGAACCTGGCTGAGACTTGGACAAGGAAATGAAAGGACAAAAAGGGCAGGCTATTAAGGTCAGTGAGAGGCGTCACTGGGCCAGATACAGACAATCAGTCTAGCTCCTTGGGGCAGCTCTAGGCTTAAACCAAAACTGGTTGAACCGTGACATGGAAGGATGTGGGAATAAATGAACATCAGGTACTAGATACTCTCAACAGTGGTCAGTCACTTAGTAGGGCTCAAGTCTCCGAGGTTGCTCTTAAGTTATGCTAACATAAGCCTTTTCTGATCCAAAGACCAGAAGAGACTTTTAAGGTCAAGTGTTCTGTTGCTGCAGGCTGGAAAGCATCCCTGTCCCCTGGCAGCAAGACCCTACAAAGGGGCCAATAAAAGAACTGCTGGGTCAGGTCCTCCTGGCTGCTGGCTCAGAGATCCAGGGAGGGAGGTACCAGTAAGGTGAGGTGGTGGAGGATAAGACATTCAAGCAGAGGGAACCCCAAATCCCTATGTCTCCTTCCCTTCTTGGCAATAACTTAGCGGGATGGTTGAGAGAGAGATTTCAAATGAGCCAGGTTCAGAAAAAAAGAGAGAGAGAGAGGAAATCAAGTCCCCAACAGGCACTGAAATCAAAATGATTTGTTTGTGGTAAGAAGTCAGAGGCAACTTGAGGACCTGATATAAACTAATCGTCTCGGATACCAGACAGTTCTCTAACTGGCACATGTCCGGGAGACAAGCAATGACAAAGCTCAAACACTTAAGATGGAACCATCATTGGGCTAAAACCAGAAAGGCTTCCAAGTAAGGAAGTATCTACTTTTCTTTCTTCTTTTTAATCCCCCTTCCGTTTTCATCTTTATCATACAAATTATACACCTTCACACACACACACACACAAACCACACACACTTTGAATCCCAGGACATCTGAAAACTTATCTAGACATAACTTCAGAATATACCCAACTCCCAGCGCTAGTCTTCTCAGGTAAGAAGATGACATTTCCCTGCTGTTAATTTCTAACCTAAAAAAAGGAACCGTGTCTGCTCTGAGTTCAGAGTCCTTTCCACTGCGTTTACGGACGAAGACCCTGGACCAGGTAGGATCCAGTTTACCCTATGTACCCTGGAGAGAAAAGAGACAGCTGGAGGCCACCACAAAGAGAGAACTAGGACTGGAGCAGGTCTAGGACCAGGTGGTGGATGAGGGCTGCTCTCTACTCCTCCGCCTCTTTTCATCTCCTTTAATTTTGTGTGTGTGTGTGTGTGTGTGTGTGTGTGTTTCATTTGTTTGTTTTTGTTAATCACTGTAAAAAATACAGAAACCCAAACCAACATGTTTGGTTTCTTTCCCACACCCCTCCACCTGTTCAGGATGGTGATTTGTTCTCACAACCGGCAGAGGCAGAAGAGGGTTGGAATGAAGACTCCAAAGGCCACCAGGATGGGAAACATGAGGCTGCTGTTGTCCGAGGCATAGGGGTTGGGCGTGCGGGGGCCCGACTGCACCCGGTTCTTATTGGTCTGTCTTTTGAGGTTAGACCCTTCATCGTATTCTTCCTCCTCCTCCTCCTCTTCTTTCTTCTCCAGTCCTGGATGAGGCTGCAGCTTTGGTACATCTGACACAAGAAGAAGAACACTTTTTAAGTAGGACCCATGGCATTTAAGTGAGGCCCTTAAGGGCAGTAAATGAGTCACAGTAAAGAGACCCTGTGACCTAAGCAGGATGCACTTAAGCAGGATCCACAGGAAGGAGCAGAAACAGTTCCCAGCCTAGAGAACAGCAGATTGCTGCGCAAACATCTGTCTTCTTTAGATTTAACTAAAACATAGTAAAAGCCCTGAGCACGGAGAGGTTCACTACCTCCCCTTCCTGTCCTACTTCTTCAGAGCCCAGAAAGAACCAGACTGGACAAGGATAATGACCCGACACCCAGAGATTAACCTTTTCAAACCTCTCCTCCTCCCTCCTACGATCCCACATTCCCTTTTGATTCACACAGCAATCAAGGAATAGCTGATCCACAGAGTTGTGGGTTCTCAGCACACACTATCCCTCTGTTCTCTGTCCCCTCCTGAGGGACTCTGGCTACAAATCAGTTTGGTGGCAAGACATCCTCTGGGATGTCAAAACAATAGGATGCAAGCCTCGGTGCATCCAGGATGAGGTGGGGAAAGGCACAGAGGTGGGATGGGGGAGAAAAGTCACTAAGACAGAAACTTTCTCTGCAAAAATCAGCCTGGGAAAGCTGGCAGCCAGGACCCTCAACCCTGAGAAAGAGATGTACTCTCAGGCTGGATCCCAAGGACAGGGAGACATTAGTAAATGAAGTTTTGCTCAGTGCAGCCCAGCAATGCTGCACTCTCTTGGAGCACACCAAAACACTCAAGGACCCTTCCTTCAGCCTTTTTCTTCTTTCTGCCCCCAGGACACAGATGTCAAAGAAACAGAATAAGGATGAGTTTTAGGCAATTCCAAATGACTACAAGGCTCAGGGCACACCATAGGTCACATTATTAATCCCAATTTACAGTAGGGTTAAAGGATTTTATCCAAAACCAATCCGCTGATTAATTGGGGCAGCAAGACGTGAACACAGATCTTACTCACAAGCTTACGGCTAGCACCATGCTACACTTCACCCCTGGCCACTGGACTCTGGGTTCCCCACAGTCTGGCTTTAAGTATTAGTGTTTTCAAAACATCGATCAGCTAAACCATGCCCCAAGGGCTTCCTCGATCAGATCCTTCAGACCACGTCAAAAAGCAGATCAGAGGGCTTCCCTGGTGGCGCAGTGGTTGAGAGTCCGCCTGCAGATGCAGGGGACACGGGTTCGTGCCCTGGTCCGGGAAGATCCCACATGCCACGGAGCGGCTGGGCCCGTGAGCCATGGCCGCTGAGCCTGCGCGTCCGGAGCCTGTGCTCCGCAACGGGAGAGGCCACAGCAGTGAGAGGCCTGCGTACCACAAAAAAAAAAAAAAAAAAAAAGCAGATCAGAAACACAACTTACCATCCACTGTCCCAGCCATGATGTAGAGTGCACAGACTTTGGGATTGTCATAGTATCCCTAGGAAATGGGAAACAGTGGTCAATCCCACACAGCAGCAAACATCCCCCTGCACCTATTCTTTTGAGTTCGTCCTCAGCTGTGAGGGCAGAGTAGGAGCATTACCTTGACAAACTCGATATAGAGTTTCCCTGTGAAGGTGGACACCTCCCCCTGGACACTCAGCTTCCCCTTTCTGATGCTCATCGGGATGATTTCATCATGAGCTGTACTGTGCCCAACACGATCAAAGATATCCAAGTCCTTCACCACAACATGGCCATTCAATCGCACATCAAATACCTGCCAAGATGAGAAAAGGAGACAATGTCAAAACCACCCGCTTCACACCCCTTCCCCAGTTGGACATCAGGTACCTGCCTGGGCTTCAAGTTCAAAAGTAATTCAAGGAATGACAGGACTGGATATACTCCAGGGTGGCTAGAGTCCTTTACCTGAGCCAAATCAAAGCCATGTTCCTTCACTGTCAAGGTCGCACACTGGCCGTAGGGAACAAAGAATACAAACAAAAAGCTCAACATGGAAAGAAGGAAATTCAGAGGAAGGGACAGGAAGAGAACAGGGCTAAAAACAAGAAGGTGCTGACAACCAAGAAGGGAGAGGCTATAACCAGGAGGGCCTGAAGAGGATTAGTTAGTGGCCAAGAACTAGGATTCTGGCGTAGCCTTCTGTCACCAACCCCAAGGCAAGTTCAGTCGTGTAGTAATGGGACACAGCTGGGCAAAAGGAATCCAGCTTTGGGAGTTCCCTGGTGGCCTAGTGGTTAGGATTCTGGGCTTTCACTGCCATGGCCCGGGTTTGATCCCTGGTCGCAGAACTGAGATCCCGCAGGCCGCATGGTACGGCCTTTAAAAAAAAAAAAAAAAAAAATCCAGCTTTTCCTCAAAGCTCATCTGTTCCTCCCTTCTGGGAACGCGTCTCACACTCCCTGGCCCTTAGCAGAGGGCTATCCGAAAGTGGTAACATCCCACTGGTCAGGCAGGGGCCTGACCAGGCCTCACCTTCTGCTGGGACTGTGCAAAGTAGACCTCGGCAAATTTCAACACCAGTACATAGTCCCCCTCCTCCTTGATGGGCACTTCATAGCCAAAGGTCTCCTCATTGTACCGCTCTGTTTGATACAGGATCTGGTCTTCGGGGTTGGAACGCAGGATTGGCAGTTTCATGCCATAGTCAGAGGCTGGGCACAAAGACAAAGAGAAACCATGTCAGAGGCAAAACACAAAAGAGTGGAGACCCCAGAACCACCAGAGGCATTTGCAGAGCTATGCTAATAACCCTCCCAGGGGAAGGGGCCACCCACATTGCACCTGGCTCTCAAGAGACCAGCCACAAAGGCAAGAATCAGATACCCGTTACCAAGGAAGAGTAAAATGAAAGAAACCAAGCACTGATCACCCCAAGAAGCTCCCATAACCCTCATAGTGGAACTTTTTGAAAGTACTTGAAAATGACTTTTCCCCAACTATATCCAGAGTGATGGGAAGGGAACAAGTCTAACTCATTACTAGAACAAAACACTGTGCTACAGCTGCTGGGCTCCCTGGTGAGGGAGAGCTTCAGAGAAACCTCATAAAACCAGGGGGATGGCCAGGAACACAGCAAGACAATTAAGTTCAAAGAATGTTTTTTTTTTTTTTTCTCATTCAGAAAAGCTCAGTCTAAATAAAAAACAGGATATCTGTTAGGAAAGTCATTCTTCATTGTCTTTACTACAAATTAAGATACCAGCTTTGGCTGCTTTTTATAATTATTTCATTCAAAAAGTTCCAAGGCTGGTCAAAAGAAGTATGTGCATTAAAAAAAGGATGTGATGCTCTCTAATTTCCTTTGGGTCCAAACACCTTACTTCCCACAGACTCATAGAACTCAACCTCACGCAGGCTCTTGAACTTTCCCCCAGACAAACCGCAAGGAAAAAAAGCCCCTACTATACCCCCAGCACCTGACACAGGCCCTGGCGCATACGCAGGCACTCAATATGATTCGCTGAATGAACAAATGGCAACAAAGGAGGTGCCTGCAGAGCAGTCAAGCCATGCACTCCTCTCCACAGGGCCAGAGTCACCCGAGCAGGGAAAGAAAATGTGCCACGGTCCTATTGGCACCTCTGGCCTAAGATGCCCAGGTCCAGAGGGAGCACCTTTCCCATTTCAGACAGACAAGGAGTAAGGTGGAGTAATAGTAAAAAGTTCTTACTTGGATGGGTATCAGAAGAGCCAAAAACCTCTGTTGCCCTAAGCCTGCCCCCAATCTTAGTAGGAGACGGATCTGTACATGTTTTTCTTTCCCCCACGTTATAAACTATACCCAGGTCTTTCCTCAAATATAAGATTCCACACTCCAGCCGCAGAGATGACTAGCTATGCTTTCCAGGGCTCCATCAATCTATTGATACTTTCCAAACCACAGATTTAGCAGTGATTTCAGTACACGGGCCTAGTCTCTCCTCCACCTTGGAGGAGAAGCCTTGGAATTAAGATTTTAAGACCATCTTCCAATCTCACATGGTGACTCTGAAGACATCTGGCACCTAGATCCTTTGGGTGACGTTTGAGAGTGGTCATCCCGGGAGCTTTATCTTCTGAAACTCCAAGGGAGAGGATCTTTTATCTCTAAGGGAGGTAAAAGAGTAACTAAAAGATCCAATGGCTAAGGTCAAGCCCTTGGAAAAATAAACAGAAGTGTTAACGGTTCCTGTAAGTGAATGGCAGCCCGGGAGATGAGATGCACCGATGAGACAATGAACAGGAAACTCATTGCACTTTTGTCTCCAGACATTTTTTTCTTCCTATTTCTCCTCAAGAAATCAAAGAAGGTGGGGGCTGAGTAGCACTGCAAAGGGTATACCGCCAGCTGGCCCAGGTCTGTCCCAGGCTCAGACCACAAACCTGTAAAGATTAAAAGATTGCCAGTCCTCTTCCAACTGAGTTCTAAGAATCTCCCTCTTCCGCAAGGACCGTGATCCTTACAAATTTGGAACGGTCACTAGATTTGCTTTTCAGAGACACAGAAAGGTTGTGCATGTGTAGAGAATCATTTTTCCCCCCTTCCAGCATGGAAAAAGTGAGGAACTGACGGTAATGTAATCTGTGGCACTCTCAGTCCCACGGCTATGAAAAACTCTGCCATGTGAGCAAAAAACTACTTAACAATCTTGGAATTATCTTTAAATATTTTCCCAAGTGGCTTTCCAACGAGATTTGCCACAAGCAAAGTTTTGCCCAAGTCCCAAAAGGGACAATAGCAAAAAGGACTTTTTCTCCCCCCCACCCCCCTGAGCCTTTATGCATTCACAGCTACGTTTCTCTGAAATACAGTGTACACACGCAGCACACCACTGCAGCTGGCACGACATGGTTCAGATAGTTAGCCAAAGAAGGAGGGGGACCAAAGGGCCCACACTATGTCCGCAGCTTTTTAGCTCTAGACAATGGAGTCACCAAGCTACTTGAAAAATTCAGCCCAGGTTTGAAGGTAAGATGGGTCTGGATTTGCATCCTGGCTCTGCCACCTACTATGTGATGTGGAACAAGTTGTCTTCTCTAGGTGTTTTCTCACCTGGAAAATGGGGTATCACCTACCTAAATTCTCTACCAGTGAACTGCTGCTAGGAGGGCCTGCAAACAAAGCCTGCCCCGTATGTGGCAGTACAGGAAGAGAATTCTAAGCAAATCCCTTGGCCTTAAGCAAATCAGAGGTAGCAGTGTCTCTCTCACACTATCTTTTCAAGCTCTTATCTCCCCAAAGCCAAATCCTTCCCCAGCCAAAAGGAAAGGGTCTTCAGAATTAGGTCTACAGAATTAGTCATCCGATGGGCTCAGGCCCCTGGCCAGCTTTTTTCCCCTCCAGAGCCACATTCTGCTCCACTTTTAATTCCATGTAAAAGGTCACTGAGCAAAGAAAAAGATAGAGACACTTTAACCTACTCTGGGCAGGAGAACTTTCAGACTCGTGTCACTGATTTCAAAAGCATGACAAATTTTATGAAGAAGGAAAACAAGGCTCAAGAGAGGGAAAGCGAATATTTCAAGGTCATACAAATGACTAGCGGGCATCCTTCTATGAAGAGGAAATATCTCCTAAAACCAAGCCAAGTTCAATGCCCTCAAGCCAAATAACCAGGTCTTTTCCACCACAGAGTCAAGAGGAACCCAGAAAGAGCAAGTTAAAAAGGACCTGGAATGCAGAGCACGCCAAAATCCCACATGGAGTGCTTCTGAATCACTCGGTAGTGGTACCTCCATCTGCTGAAGCACACGGGTTGAAAAAAGCCTTTCCCAGGCTGTCAGCATCTTCTATGAGCACTAGCTATCCTCAAGGCAGAAATGAAATTTAATAAACATTATGAAGTGCCTTTGAAAGCAAAAGCCACTGGGTGCCCTGGGCCACTCACCGTTACGAGAATGCTGAACTACAAAGACGCTATAGAGAAACAGCAAGTTCAAAAGCAGGCCAAACTCTTATCTGGATTAACATGGCAACAAATACCTGAATTCATTCAACATAAAAATGGACTTTCCTCGCGTGCTGGAAACAACATCACAGGCAGGGAAAGGAAGACGTACAGCTCCTACCGCAACTAGTATAAATAGCTGCAGGGGGCAAGGGTCTCCAAATACCTGGCAACCCTTACCCAAACAGTGCCAGAGGGCAGGCAGAGGGAACCGCTGCACCACCCTTGGTGGTGCTGACTCCTTCGCACAGAAAGAAACTAGAGAGCTGCCTTCTGAGAGAGGAAGATAAATCACTTCTCAGCCCTAGACCTAAAGCCAGCAAAATGCTACTCTCAGGAGCCCTCCAAGTGCAATGTTGCAACTGGCTGGTCCAAGCTACAACAGCCTACAAGCCCACAACCGCCCTCTACTCTCCATCCACGCCTTAATACTGCTACAATTCATACCCAAATGGACCGCCGGTGTGGAGCAGGGGGCCTCCGTTTATGGAGTGGCAGGGTCTGAGACAGGACTCCAGTACACATGAGCTTCGGTAATTTGGTATGTCGCATACTTTTACCTGCTACAATAAACTCTTCCAAAGGAACTGCGACCATGAGCCAATAACCCAAGGACAGAGAGCCCAGCTGAGTGCTGACCAGACCAAAAAAAAAAAAAAAAAAAAAAAAAAACCCAAACCCACCGGCACCAGCAAATTAAAACCAGGATTTCTGAATAAGGGGAGTAGCTGGGGACTAAACCTGTGTGGTCTTAGCTCCCTCCTCTGCACAACGGACCAAAGAGGATAATGTAACCTATGTAAAGTCTGGTATCTGTTAAGTGAAAGGAACCATCTGCACACTGTCTCACCATGGCTATCTCTAGAGGCAAAGTCCACAAACGGTCTCCTTCCTCCCTGCCCACACCCATGAAGAAAGAGGAAGGGTCCAGGATGGAGATAGCAATGACCTCCTGCTATTAAGTCTGGCTTTGGCTGCTGTTACAGCTGCTACAGACCAGGGCCCTGACTCAGCTGAACCCAGGCTACTGAGACCTACATGCCAGGGCTAAATAAATTCCAGAGCTAAACTGAAGACAAACATAGTGCTTCAGAAAACAGCTCTGTGTCCCAACACCCTGACATGTATGGAAGCAATGAACTCCCCAATATAACAAACTCCAGGACACTGCAATTAACTTGGTTGGAAGAACTAAGTTAAACCCTTTAGGAAAGGCAAGAGCCAAATCTGGCATCGTGGAAAAAAGAGTGAGAAAGTCTGTCTCCTACTTTTCTGGAGATGGCATATTGCCAATCTGGCAGCCTCTGAACCCAGCATACGGCATAAATCTCCTTCCAACACATGAAGCGAGGAACTTCCTTCTTAATCTTGTTTTCCAATCCTACTAACAGAAGAAACAGTCTAGAGCAGATTTTCCCAAAGAGTGGTCTGCAGATGTCCTACATCAGAAGCCCTGGGTGCAGAAACCTGGGTTTAATCTACAGGTCTGGAATTTGTATTTTTAACCAGCTCCCGTGGCAGTTCTTACACTAACTTTGAGAACTGTGCAGCTCTGTCAAAACTACTGTTGCTCAATCAATTAAGTCAAAATCATTTTTCCCATAAGCTGGACTCACACCTCTCAGGACCACTTAGGGTAGGTTCTCCGCACTCGCAGACGGAATATTCAGACCTTACTCAGGCTGACCCAGGTGACACACCACCAGCCCCCTGTGCAGTATGGTTTCGACATAACCGCCCTCTGGAAAGGGCCTGCAGCTTCTACTTTTATGCACACATGCCCCGCTCCAAAGGGGGTTGGGGGAGGAGGCCACAATCAAACTTTCCTGGCCCATGCTCTTCGAAGATTCCTTTCCATTCTGGCTAAGAATCAAGCCCCGCTCCTGCAGAGAGGGTAAAGAAAGCGGCCCATTTCTGGGTCGGCAGGAATATACCAGAAACTGACTTGAAAGGCGAGCAGAACCTCCGGGTCACGGACAGCGATAACCGAAAAACCCGTGAGGCCTCAAGGTGGCAATAGGCCGCCCTCGTCTTTACTTTCCTAGCTTGGGTGGAGGTGAGGGGTTAAGAAAATGCAGGATGCGAGGTCCAAATATCACTTCTCGCCAACTCTCTGCCTCGACGGCTCTAGGTAGCTTCGAGCCAGTGCCAGGCTCTGGGCTCTGATCGGGTTCCCGAGGAAACCGTAGAGAGAAACTTCGCTCCAGAGACGTGGCCCCAGGGTCGACGAAGGGGCTCGGGGCCCGCAGCCCTCGGCGCGCTGCGCCGGGCACGGCAGGCCCGGGATCCGGCGGCTCGGGATCCGGCGGCTCAGCCGAGGGGCTCTCACCTCGGCCCACCCGGCCTTCCAAAGGGTCCTTGCGAAAGTGGATGCCGTGCACGTCCACATGCGCCTCTCCGCCGGCGTTGACGGCCCAAATCACGCTCTCAGGCAGCCCGGCCCCAGCCGAGCCCACCACGCCGAGCCCCGGTCCGCGGAGCACCGGCAGCAGCAGCAGCAGCAGCAGCAGTCGCAGGAGCGCCACGGCGGCTCCCTCAACCGCCCGGGCGCCCAGCATGGCGGCCTCCACAGCGGGGGGCAGCCTCCGCCGAGCCTTGTCCTCAGCCCCGCCAGGCCGCCCCGGACTCAGAAAAACAGCGCCACGGGCCGCTGTGCCTCAGCCGCCGGAGACATGTCTCTCTCAGGCCTACTTCTCAGCCACGGGTGCCACCTCCCACCTCAGGAACAACCTACCCCACCTCCCAGCCCCGGCCACGACCCTGCAGCCAATCAGCACCCGGCCCTCATTAACTACCCACCGCCCCGCCGGGAAACGCCCGCCCATTGGCTGCCAGGCGCGGGAAAAGGCGTGGCTACTCCCAGGCGCCGGCCCAACCATCAGGCACGAGAGGGCGCGCGCGCAGAGTTGGGTTGAAGCGGCGGTTCAATGCGGAAGTGGTGGGGTGCAGCGCCCAGGCGGCCCCGGAATCCCACAGCTGAATAGGAAAGGGGGCCTAGCGGGGAAGGTTTAGAATAGGGCGCACTGACACGTCGCCAGCACTTCCGGTGTTCCAGGTTTTGGGGACCGAATAGGCTCCCGAGGGGGCGCTGCCGACTTTCCCGCCCCCTTTCTTTCTCAGGGAGAAGCATGAGCATACGCTCTAGTAGGAGAAGCAATGATCACTCTTCCGACCTGAGACTCGGCCTTTTTCCCCGCGTGAGAAGAGAACCCATCCTCCTCTAGAAAGGCCACAGGCACAGGTTTTCAGGGAAAGGGTCTCACGAAGACAAGATCCCGCCCCCACCCCTTAGCGGGCTCGGGGCTGGTGGTAGCGTCCAGACGGCCGCCCAATCAGAAGGCTCCAACGCAGCGGAAACGCGTGGCTTGGGGGGAGGGGCTCCAGGCTACCCGTATCTCCATGGCGACAGCCTTGGGCAGGCCCCAGCTATGGAGGGGCGGGGCTGGGGCTTCGCCGGCCCCGGCAAGGACTTGGAGGTACCCAGTATGGAGGTCCAGGCTGTCCCGTACAGGCATGACCCTAGCTTCCTCCCTGCTCTTTGGCAGTTCACCCAGCGCTCTCCTGCCTTGGCGATCCCTGCGCTGTGGTCGCTGCCCGAACTCCCTCTTCTCAGAGAAACTTGAGGCCCAGAGAGGGGCGGAGCGTTACCCAAATGGTCATACCGCAAGTTTAGGGCGGAGCCAAGGCAAAACCCCATTTATCCATTTGTTCCACATTATTTATCAAGACCCTACTACTAGGATTGTCAGATTTAGCAGATAAAATACAGGAAGCCCAGTTAAATTTGAATTTCAAATAAATGGGACATACTCATACTAAAAATAATTTATTGCTTGTCTAAAATTCAAATTTAACTGGGCTTTTTGCATTTTATCTGACAACCCTGCCTTACTACCTGCCAGGCAATGAGTTTTGGGCAGCAATGAACAAAACTACACCCAGGATCTTGCATGAGAATCACAGTCCTGACTCAATTATTTAGTTAGAACAATGAGGAATGTTGTAAAGGAACAAAGTGAGGTACGGAAAAGGAGTATAGGTGGGGAATTTAAATGCACCTGAATTCCTTCCCCAGACCCCAAGAGCAGATTCCCACAGAGACAATTTTTGTAGTATCCTCTACTGGTCCCACTTTTTTCCCCCTGTTTTGCAAGAATCTGGACTTGCTTCCTTCCACAGACTTGTTTCCCCTCCCAAGGCCTCTTTGGGGCCCTGCCCTAGAGTGTCTAACCCTACTTTCCTCTGAAACCTGTCATCCTTGGAGGAACCTGACAAGTCAGAGCTTGAAGAGCCCTCAGTGCAGGGGCGTGGTGCAAATGGGGGAACACAGACACAAAGAGGTGATGGAGACTTCCTCCCTCCTGGGCAGTTGACCTGTAAAGCCTATGTTCTGGCCACTTACTACACTGCTTCCAGGAGCTCATGTTTATCCTCAGGGCAGTCTAGTCTAGGAGAAACTATCACAGAAACGATTAAACTTTTGAAAAGGACCCAGAAACCCTAACCTTAAGCCTTCTCCCAGTCTCCTAGATCCTTGGTCACCCCAGGAGGTGAACAAGATAACTGGCTAGGAACTTGACTCCCTCCACCCCAGTCAAGTCGCCTTGCCCCCAGGAGACTGCCCCTGAGCCAGAATCTCTCAGATGAGACCCCATTCTGTAGCAACCAACTTCTGCTTGCAGGAGCAATGCCCATCATTTGAAAACTGCTGGCCCCTATCCCTGCGGGCTTGTTTCCTCTGTTATATACATGGGGATAGTAGGCTACGCGGCTTTCAAACACTGTAAGAATCTCATGAGATAAGAGAAAGAGCTTGGTGAATTGAAGGGCCCAATTCTTCTGTTAGGAAGTACCCTGTTAAATGGTACCACCAATTTCACCTGCCCCAGGGTGAGGGGGTGCTGCCTACAGAAGACATTGTCACCCTCAAGGGGCACAGAGTCCTTCAGCAGAAAAGAGTTAGAGGAGGCTGCAACCTCAGTGATTATACTTATCATGAGCTCTGGGCATTCCTAAAAAAGCCTAACTCTGGCAGTCTGTCACAGTGCAGGTGGGGTTACATTGCAGAAAGCAAAAACTCAGGGACCCTAGGCCCTTCAGAGTCCATGCCTGGCTGGGCTATCCTTGTACCGAGAGGCCTGGCCCCATTTTTGAGATTCAGATGCTGGTCGATTAGGCTACCTCTTAGGTAAAACAAAAGTTCTGATACCCTGGAGGCGGGATGAGCATGGGATCTGAGTTAGACTTTCTGGGTTCCAAACCCTGCCCACCATTCACTCACCATGTGGTCTTGGGCAACCTCTCTGAGTTTCAAGTTTCCTCAACTGTGACATAATAGTTTCTACTTCAAAGGGTAGATGTGAGAATTAGAGAAGGTAATGCAACCATTTGACTCAGCAATTTCACTCCATTTCACCCAAGAGAAATGAAAACATATGTTCATACAGACACTTGTACATGAATGTTCATAGCAGCATTATTCATAATGGCTGAAAAGTAGAAGTAACCCAGATGCCCATCAACTAATGAATGGGTTTTTAAAATGTGGTATATCTATACAATAGACTATTCAGCCAGAAAAAGTAACAAAGTACTGCTACAGACTACAACATGGATGAACCTTGAAAACATTGTACTGAGTGAAAGAAGCCAGAAAAAAAAAAGGCCATAAAGTCTATTATTGCATTTATATACAATGTCCAGAATAGGCAAATCTATAGAGACAGAAAGTAGCTTAGGGTTTGTCTGGGGCTGGGGGAGCAGGGAGATTGGGGCGTGATAACTAAAGGGTATAGGGTGTCCTTTTGGGGTAATGAAAATATCTAAAATCAATTATGGTATGGTTGCACAATTCTGTGAATATACTAAAAACCACTGATTTGTACATGTTAAATGGATGAATTGCATGGTATGTGAATTATATCTAAATAAAACTGTTACCAGAAAGAAGAGGGAAGAGAAGGAAGAGAAGGGGGTGGGTGGAGGAGGAAGGGGAGAAGGCGATGTACATTAGAATAGAATAGACATTAGGATAGTGGCTGGCACAAGCCAAGCACTCAACCAATCATTATCCTGGAATGAAAGGGTCCCTGAGTTTTTGCTTTCTGCAATGTAACCCCACCTGCACTGTGACAGACTGCCAGAGTTAGGCTTTTTTAGGAATGCCCAGAGCTCATGATAAGTATAATCACTGAGGTTGCAGCCTCCTCTAACTCTTTTCTGCTGAAGGACTCTGTGCCCCTTGAGGGTGACAATGTCTTCTGTAGGCAGCACCCCCTCACCCTGGGGCAGGTGAAATTGGTGGTACCATTTAACAGGGTACTTCCTAACAGAAGAATTGGGCCCTTCAATTCACCAAGCTCTTTCTCTTATCTCATGAGATTCTTACAGTGTTTGAAAGCCGCGTAGCCTACTATCCCCATGTATATAACAGAGGAAACAAGCCCGCAGGGATAGGGGCCAGCAGTTTTCAAATGATGGGCATTGCTCCTGCAAGCAGAAGTTGGTTGCTACAGAATGGGGTCTCATCTGAGAGATTCTGGCTCAGGGGCAGTCTCCTGGGGGCAAGGCAACTTGACTGGGGTGGAGGGAGTCAAGTTCCTAGCAGCTGAGGGGTTATCAGGAGCGGGACTCAGGGCTGGGATGGGAGTGGGGGCAGGAGACAAAAGGATTAGGGTTGCAGCTGCCAAGCCAGACTGGAGGTCCTGACCCCAAGGCAGGATTACATCCAAAGTCCCTGACCTAGGGAATTCCCTGGCAGTCCAGTGGTTAGGACTCCGTGCTTCCACTGCAAGGGGCATGGGTTTGATCCCTGGTCAGGGAACTAAGATCGCGTGGTGTGGCCAAAAACAAAAAACAAAAAAACAAAGTCACTGACCTAGAGGAGTCCCCAGATAGCCCCAGGCCTGCTCTCAAGGCTGGCTGTCCACACGGCAGGGAGTATGAGCTCTAGGAAAGTAAGGGTGTCAGTTCCCTGGTGGTACTGGGCCCAGGCCATTTCTCTCCAGCCTCCAGTGTCTCCTGCCTGCTGTGGAAGGTCAGCCCCATTTGAGAGCCCAAGGACCCTCAGAGTGGCTGCATCCCCACCTCCTTCAGCTGGGGCTGGTTTTCTCCAAAAATTACTTCAAGTCTTCAGAGGAGCAGAAACTCTCATTCATTGCTGGTGGGAATGGTCAGCCACTTTGGAAAACAGTTTGGCAGCTTCTTACAAAACTCAGCATACTTTTACCATGAGATCCAGCAATCAAACTACTGTGTATTTATCCAAAGGAAGTGAATACCCACGTCCACACAAAAACCTGCACACGGATGTTGACAGCAGCTTTGTTCATAACTGCCAAAACTTGGAGGCAACCAAGATGCCCTTCAGTAGGTGAATGGATAAGTAAACTATGGTACATCCAGACAATGGGATAGTCTAATATTATTCAGTGCTAAAAACAAAATAAGCTATCAAACCATGAAAAGACACGGAAGAATCTTAAAAGTATAATACTAAGTGAAAGAAGCCAATCTGAAAAGGCTACATACTGTATGATGCCAACTATAAGCCGCAAAACTATGGAGACACTTAGATCAGCGGTTGCCAGGGGTTATTGCAGGGGGTGGGGGGACGAAAGGTAGAGCACAGAGAATTTCTAGAGCAGCAAAACTACTCTGTGTGATATTATAGTGGTGGATACATGTCATTATATTTTTGTCCAAAGCCGTAGAATGTACAACACTAAGGGTGAAACTTGGGCTTCCCTGGTGGTGCAGTGGTTGGGAGTCTGCCTGCCGATGCAGGGGACACGGGTTCGTGCTCCGGTCCGGGAAGATCCCACATGCCGCGGAGCGGCTGGGCCCATGAGCCATGGCCCTTGAGCCTGCGCGTCCGGAGCCTGTGCTCCGCAATGGGAGAGGCCACAACAGTGAGAGGCCCACGTACCGCAAAAAAAAAAAAAAAGTGTGAACCTTAGTATAAACTGGACTTTGGGTGATAATGGCATGTCAATGTAGGTTCATCAATTGTAACAAATGTACCACTCTGGTGGGGATGTTGATGGCGGGACGGCTGCGTATGGGTCGGGGGAGTGGGGACGTGGTAATCTGGGAACTCTATGTATTGATGTTTTCCACTCAGCTTTGCTGTGAACCTAAAACTGCTCTAAAGTATAAAGTCTATCTAAAAAAACGCTACTTCAAACCCTCCAGAACCTTCTCAGGGTGGAGGATCTGCCCTCCATGGAATGACAGGAATGGAGATTTGAGGGTCAGACAGAACTGGGTTCAGGTCCTTTCTTAGTGGCTCCCCAGCTCTGTCACTCCTTTTCTCTCTAATCACTTCTCTCCTAAAGTGCAAATAAGATCATCCATCTCATAGTTGTTGCAAGGATTAAATGAGATGGTTTAAAAATGTACCTAGGGGCTTCCCTGGTGGCGCAGTGGTTGGGAGTCTGCCTGCCGATGCAGGGGACACAGGTTCGTGCCCCGATCCGGGAGGATCCCACGTGCCGCGGAGCGGCTGGGCCCGTGAGCCATGGCCGTTGAGCCTCCGCGTCCGGAGCCTGTGCTCCGCAACGGGAGAGGCCACGGCAGTGGGAGGCCCGCGTACTGCAAAAACAAACAAACAAAAAGTACCTAAACTATTTTTCTCTGTTTGTGGAAGAAAGATAAATGTTTTGTGGAAAACTCAGAAGAGAATTTTACAAAGATAAAATTCACCATAATTCCATCCCAAACTGGGATAAGGCATAAACTCAGGCCCTGAGAGAGCAGGTTCTCAAGAACCATTGTTTCCCAGCCATTTGATTCTCACCTCAAGAAGTTGGGAAAATAGAATGTCCCCATTTTGCACATAAGAAAATGAAGTTCAGAAGGGTTAAGTGAATTGCCCACACAATGAAGAGGCAAAAGCTGTGGCTTTTTTGGCTTCTAATCTACTCCTTTTCCTCTGAGCCAGGCTACCTATCAGACACAGATTGGTGCAAATCACAGCTCCACCATTAATTGCTGTGTGATTTTGGGTAAATGAATTCACCTCTCTGAGCCTCAGTTTCCTCATATGTGAAATGGAGAGAATAATTATACATGCCATGTAGGACTGTAAGAAGGAAAAAGACATGTTTTAAACAAGGAAAATAAAAAGGACATGTTTTAGAAGCTAGCATCATGGGACTCTTGAGCCCAGAGCTAAGTACTCAATAAATATTAGTCATGGGTGTGTGGAGGCATGGAACCCTTGATTCAAAGCCTAGCTCAACTTCTTAGAGTTGTGCAGCCTTGGGAATGTCATTTCTCCTCTTTGGGCCTGTTTCCTCATCTGTAAAATGGAAATAAGACCCACCACCCACTTTTGGGCCTGTTTCCTCATCTGTAAAATGGAAATAAGAGTATTAGGAGCCCTTAATGGAGTAGGTCTTCAATGCATAGTAGCTGTGAATCATTTATGAAGAAATAATTATAACATGTGACACTGGTAGTTTGGCAAATAGAAAAGGTCTTGGTGAAATCCTCAGGCTAAGGAGTTGGAAAAAACCTTTTCACCCCAGGGAGGGAAAAGCCAAAGGGACCCACAGTTCAAAAGTAGAAAATGGAGGAGCTGTTTGGAAGCCCCCAGGGGCAATTTCGCCTTGACCCACAAAACTGAAAAGGGGTGTTTCTTCCTATATAGATAAGGATCAGAAGAACAAAGCATGCTATTAATTAAGTCTTGCCTATTTTAAGTTTATGGAATATTTTTCCCCTTTAAAGATAAGCTCACAATAAAAGTTCAAAAGGTAAACACAGAGAAGGGGTGGGAGCCAGCCCTGCCTTCTGCTCAGCTCGCCCTGCCAGCCCTTGGTCTTGGAGGTGGGTGGGTCTGGTCCCAAAGCCAAGTTTCCATGCCTAGGGCCTCTAGTAGTTAGATAGCAGGGGGACCAGAACCACCCAAAGAGTCAGGGAACCAGCCCATGGTGTCTCCTGGTCCTGCCCCAAGTAGGCAACTTGAACCAAGAGAAACCTGGCTGGGTCTCCAATGTCATGGGAGGGAGAATGGACTTGGCTATTCTTTGCTTCCCCCAGGAGGATATGAGTCACAGGAAAGTTGCCTGGGACAAGGACAGAAAAAAAAACGCCTTCCCATCTGGGTGGCCTTGGGCAAGTCACTTCCTTTCTGCATTTCAGTTTCCTCACCTGTAAATGAGGTGGTGAGAACCCTCAGTCGCCCAGGGTTGGGATGAGGATTATATAAAAGCAAGTTTCCAAGAGTGCTTTACACAGCCATCGTCAGCACTCCCTATATATTAGCTGTTCTTATTATCTCCCAGACTCTTCCTATGTTAAGGACACAACTTTTTGGAGTCAGGAACACCAGAGACAGTCTTGGCAAGTCACAACCCCTCTCTGAACCCCAGTTTCCTCATCTGTAAAATAAGGTGGTTGTATAGATGGAGTGAGATGATAGATGAAAGGGACTTAACACATACCCAACAACACCGCATAAATAAATAAAGCAGCTGCTGTATCCTTTCCATTCTCTCCCCTTGACCTGGGCAAATTAGGGAAGCAAGAAGAAATACAATAGCCAGTGCTTGCATGCCAGGTTACTTGTCAGCTGTCCCTTTAGACTTGAACTTTCCACCATGATGGAAATGTACCATATCTGCACATCTAGTACAGCAGCCACCTGCCACATGTGGCTATTGAACTTGTGAGATGTGGCTGGTACGACCAGGGAACTAAATTTTTACTGAATTTGAATTCACTTAAATTTAAATAGCCACATGTGGTGAGTGGCTACCATATTGGATGGTATTACAGATGAGAAAACTGAAGCTTCAGCAACTGACTTAAGGTCCCAGAGATTGTTAATGATTGATCATCAAAGACTAGCATCTAGGTCTGCCCAACTCCCAATCCTTTGTCTGTTTTCTGATTCCATGGCACTGCCTGTGACTTTAAACCCCTGTAGCACAAGGACATGGTCCCCAAAGATCCAACATTGGAACAGAGGGAGACCTGAGGTCAGGAAGCCACCAGGGATGGGGCCTGGAGCCCTTCCTGCACACGACGGCAGTGGTCACAGGTGGCTGCCACCCTCTGCACCCCCAGGCTTGTGTCTACCAGACAAATATTGTATTCACTGTATGCTGTATGCACTGGCCAGTACAAGGGATTCAGGAGACACAGCAGAGAACAAGTCAGACAAGGTCCCTGCCCTTATGTCCCTCACAAGCCAGTCAGGGAAGACAGACTGAGGCAGGAGATAGACGGGCCCCAGGCTGGGTAGCTGGAGTTGTCCCCTGTGGACAGATACTCCAAAATAGCAGGAGCAAGAGAGGAGCTGAGTCCTGCCCAGATAAAAGATAGAGACCACATGTTTCTCATTCTCTAGGTCAAGGAGATCTTCCTGACTATACATGTGCAGAAAGGCTCCTCAGAGGTCAAAAGAGAGGGGGAGTCACCTCATAGTAAGTGATGTCAACCTACCCATAGGCCTCTTCGCTAGAATCCATCTTGGCTAAGAGATGTGTGCGCACACAGGGGAGGACCCTGAGATATACCAAATACGGACTCAGAACCAGGCAATGCAAGATGATTGGCCAAAGGCAACCTGGAAGAAATGCCTCATATAAGTGATTCAAAGTACCACGAGGGCATGACTCTTTCTCCGAGTCCACCCGTGTGTCTATCCACATGTACCCCTTTCCTCCTAATAAATACTTTACTTGTTTCGCTACTTTCCGTCTCTCTTTGGAAGTTCATTTCTACAAAGCTGATGGGTTAGGACCTTGTCATTGGCCACTGGTCTAGTGGCTAGGATTCAGTGCTGTCACTGCTGTGGCCTGACTTCAATCTCTGGCTGGGAACTGAAACCCTGCTTCAAGCCACTGCAGGCCGAAGCCACCTGAAATCAAGAGATAGAGAAGTGAGCAATACATATTTATATATTTGTGGATTTTGTTCATTTGTTCAGTAAATAATTGCTGAGTACCTACTAGACACTGGAGATACTGCAGTGAACAAGGTAGACATGGTCTCTGCCAACATGGAACTTACATTCCAGTGAAGGGCAGGGGGCATCAAATGATTTTAAAAAATATTGTAATATAACAAATGTATTAGGCCAGAAATTTCATATATGCTCTAAAGAATATAAATGAGATGTGGCAGTGGCTTCCTTCCTTCCTTCAAGCGGGAAGCCAAGGAAACATTCAAGCCCAGCCCCAAGAAATGAGAAAGATCCAACAGCTACTCAATGAATGCAGGGAAAAGCATTCCAGGCAGAGGGAACAGCATGTGTGAAGGCCCTGAGCCAGGCCCTCTATTAAGCATTATGCATGGATTATTTCTCCACAACCCCCCCAGGTATGTGCAATTATTATCATTAATAATGGATAACAAGGCTCAAAGAAGAAGAGGGACTCCCTTAACACCTATATCCCTCAACTTCTCTAAGTGGCAGAGATGGGTTAGAAAGCAAGTTCATGTTACCACCAAAGCCCATCCCTTGATCATGAAACTCAGCCCCTTTGTCCTCTTTCTAGGGAAGACAGACATCAGTAAGATCATTGGAGCAGGTGGCAGGCACCTCCAGAGGGGTGAAGGGACATTCTGGCCCTGCAGCCTAAGCCACAGGCACAGCCAACAGCATCAGGACCGCTTTGCAGGACCATACTGTGCAGATCGTCACTCCCTGGTCATAGAGCCAGATCCCAGACTTAAGCTGTGATTATATTGTCACTGTCAATGAGAGGTTCAGCTGCAGTTATTAAAGAATGCCAAGGCTGGCTCTCCCTTCCCCTTTCCTTGAGAGGGGATCATGGAGGCATGAAGACACATGGGAGAAGGGATAGGGAAATAGGGAATAACAATGCAATAATCATAAAAGTAGCAAAAACCTGTATCAGGCTTACTGTGTGCCAGGCACCATTCCAAGGGCTTCAAGTATACTAGCTTGTTTCATCTTCAAAACAACCCTGTAACCTCATCCCCATTTTGCAGATGAGGAAACTGAGGCCCAGAGGGTCTTATAACTCACCCAAGATGACATAGCTTATAAGTGGCAGAGCTGAGATTTGAAACCAGGTGGCTGACTCCTGAGTTCACACTTTAAAAAACAAACAAAAACAACAACAACAAAAACCTTTTTATTGTAAAATAAGACAAACAGAAAAACATACAGAATAAATGTACAACTTAGCGAGAGGCAAACACCCTTGTAACTACCACATGGATCAAAAATAGAACTTTGGGAGTTCCCTGGAGGTCCAGTGGTTAGGACTCGGTGTTTTCAGTGCCATGGCCCTGGGTGCAATTCCTAGTTGGGGAACTAAGATGCCACAAGCCTTCCACAAGCCACATGGTGTGGCCAAAAAAAAAAAAAAAATAGAACTTTGCCAGACTCCCCAGAGACTCCCCTCTCTGTGCCCCATCCCAATCACAGCCCCCTCCCTCTCTCTCCCTAAAAGGAACCACTGTTCAGACTTTTTTTTTTTTTTTTTTTTTGGCTGCACAGGCATGTGGGATCTTAGTTCCCTGACCAGGGGATCGAACCCACGCCTCCGCTATTGGAAGCACAGAGACTTAACCACTGAGCTGCCAGGGAAGTCCCTATTCAGATTTTTATAGGAATAATTCCCTTGTGTTTCTTTATGTTTTTTTGTTCCACTGGAGTGCACATCTCTAGACACTGTCATTTATTCAGGCCCATTTTTGATTGTTTGTTTCTTTGTTTGTGGCCATGCCACATGGCATGTGGGATCCAGGATCTTAGTTCCCCAGCCAGGGATCAAACCCATGCCCCCTGCAGTGGAAGCACAGAGTCCTAACCACTGAACTGCCAGGGAAGTCCCTATTCAGGCCCATTTTTTAAAAAACCTTGATACCTGGGACTTCCCTGGTGGCACAGTGGTTAAGAATCTGCCCGCCAATGCAGGGGACACGGGTACGAGCCCTGGTCTGGGAAGATCCCACATGCTGCGGAGCAACTAAGCCCATGCGCCAACACTGCTGAGCCTGCACTCTGGAGCCCACGAGCCACAACTACTGATGCCTGCACACCTAGAGCCCGTGCTCCTCAACAGGAAAAGCCACCGCAATGACAAGCCCGCGCACCGCAACGGAGAGTAGTCCCCGCTCGCCCCAACTAGAGAGAGCCCGTGTGCAGCCATGAAGACCCAATGCAGCCATAAATAAATAAAGGTTAAAAAAAAAAAAAAGAAACCTGCTGTATAAAAAATAAATAAAATAAAATACAAAAAAAAAAAAAAGAAGTCCCACCTGAGCCACTCTACCCTCCAAGGTCTGCGGTGGGGTCAGGCCTTGCCTCTCTGACCAGCATCATCTCTGCTCCTCCCTCCAGCCCAGTACACCAGGCAAGTGGAATTCTGCTTCGTTTCCCAAAGGAGCCACACTCTCCCTTACCTCCAGGTCTTTGCTTCCCCTCACTTCCTCTGACTGAGCACGGCTGAGCCTTCAGGTCCCAGCAAATCTGTCCCTTCCACCCCACTATACTGGGTGGGTATCTTTTAGTACCCTCACTTCTCCTAGGCTAACCTCATAAGTAACCTAGTAAATAGCACGTATACCACTACATTAGCCTCGTCTGTTTTCTTATCCGTTTCCCCTTCCAGTCTGAGCTCCTAGAAGACAGGGACCCTCGCACGGGACCTGGCACATAGTAGGTGCTCAATAAACAGTGGTTGAATGCAAGCATGAATGAGTGAATGAGTTGCACTTTACAAGTCACAAGGAGGCAAATCCAGGCCCAGTTTAATACCTTACAGACAAGGAGAACTCTTCTAAGATGACACCCACCCACCCAGGGGTGAAGATGCAGAAAGAATTCCTACCTGAGATAGGGTCCATCTCGGAAAATGGGTCTCAGTTCTTGGAAAGTAAGAGAAACTTTTCTTCAAATGATCTTATTAGGAACCCCTAGATATAAGACAAATTCAAGGGGAGAAGCACTAGTTTCAGCATTGGCAGAGGCGGGAGCCCCACCTCTGGGCCTCCCCTTGGCTTGAGCGCTCCTTTGAACAGTGGCCTGTCATCTTCTCAAGTCGCTTTATCACAGCTACCTTGTCTGTGATTTGAGGAGGCCACAATACTGAGGACAGAAGTGTCCTAGCTGACACCCTAACTCTACTATCTCCCTGTGGTGCCCCCAAGGGCTCATCCTGTCAGCTGACACAGATGCCCCTAGAACCCCCCTTTCTACAAATGGCTCCTCTGGCCCTCCAAGATCATTGAATTTCTGAAACAGTGTAGATCTGGGGGTCTTTGGGCAGAGCTAGGTACAGGAGCAGGCAGGGCTGCAGGCCTGCCTACTGGGGCACAGAGCCAAGGGCTTAGTCTCAGAATTGGATTATTCAAGTGAATTTGGAGCTCCCAGCCACCCTAGCTTCGGGGACACGGGGATTACCCAGGCCTCTGGCGGGGGGGGGGGGCGCCCACAGTCCTTCCCTGCCAGATCCGAGAGCACAAATCCTCCACCTACCTTCTGCTTCCAGCCTTTAGCCCACAGCACACCTGCCTCCCTCGTGTCTGGGATTTACAGCAGTGTTATTCAAATTGAGGTCCTGAGAGCATCAAGCATGCCCTGGAACTTGTTAGAGATGCAAATTCACTGAATCTGAATCACTGGGTGGGGCCCAGATTGGGGGGCGGGGCTAACAAACCCTCCAAGCGATTCTGATGAAAATACTCAAGTTTGAGAACCACTGGCTTGGAGAACATGGGTCCATCCCACACACCTGTCCGATTATGCCGCAAGCCTGTCAAAGATTCTGGGCGACTTCTACCCACAAACTTCTCCTTTGGATTCCTTCAGCCCTTGGCTTATAGAAATTAATTACAATGATTACAATGGATCCTGTTTAACAATGCCACTTTGCACAATTTCACAGCCCCCGGAGGTGGGCAATGCAATACCCTGAGATCATTTACTGTGGACTTTATTATCCCCTTATTGCACATGAGGAAACTGAGGCTCAGAGAGGAGACGTGACTGGCCCAAAGTCACACAGCAAGTAAATCCAGGACCTAACCAGTATACCATCCTGCTTCTCACTCGGCAGAGTGTCTGGCAGCTGATTCCATTCTAATACATTCGTGTCCTCACACACACTGGGATTTCCTCCAGGGCAAAAACCTTGTTATCACTTCCTCAGGAAAGCCTCTCCTGATCTCCCCAGAGAGTAGTCCAGGCCTCCTTATCCTACCCCACCAAAGGTCCCTGCATTTTTCCTTAAAAGCAGGATCACAGTTTGTAATCACATATGGATGTGATTATCTCGACCAGTGTGAAAGCTCCAGGGAGGCAGGAAGTGAGGCAGACCCTGCTAGATGCTTACGCAACCAATATCCAGTCTCCTTTCCGTATAGAACTTGACCTTGTTTGGTGTAGCAGCAAATCCAGCTACATCACTATATGCCCCAGTCTCCCTTTCAGTTAAAGGTGGAAGAGGCTGGGTGCCTAATGGGAACTCAGTACACATCGAGGGCAGGGAGATTCACCCAGTTCTGGGCACGCAGCTGGTACTCAGGAAACGCGTGTGCCATCTAACCAGGCTGGAGAAGCAGAGATCCCCCCACGGCTGCCTTTCTCTTGGAAATATTTTTATTGGTTCTGAGATAACAGGGCTGAGGCGAGGGGGGACGGGCACAGAGTTAAGGAGGGCGGCGAGAGGCTCTGCCCCGGGGGGCAGACATGCTGTGTGGGGCGCCCCCAGCCAGCAGCGGCTGGGTCTATGGCACTCGGCGCCCGGCCTGACTTCCGCCGGCCTGGCGCGGTGGCCTCCTCCTCGGCGGGCGCCCCCCTTTCCAGTTGCAGGAGTCGTGAGTCTTTCACAGTGCGGAGGGGCGGGGGTCCGGGGTGGGCACCTCCCCGGGGTGCAGGCAGGCCCCATCCGCCAGTACGTCCCGGGCTCTGGGCGGCGGCGGCGGCGGCGGCGGCGGCGGGATGAGGCGAGCTCCGGCTCCTCCTCTCCCCGCCCGTGGAGCTTGGCAGTCCTGGAGGGGCCCTGGCGGCCTCAGCGGGACATCATCCGGACAAACTCTGCGGTGGGGTGCACAGGAGGGGGTGGGGAGAAAGCAGCAGTCAGGGCCCAGGACGCTGCCTCCAAACCGCCCTCGGATCGGTGGCCCCGTGTCTGTTGCCGCGGCCCCTGACTGATGCTGGTCCCCACCGTCCACCCAGGATCTTCTTTTTTTTTTTTTTTGCCCGCGCCACACGGCATGCGGGATCTTAGTTCCCCCACCAGGGATCCAACCGCGCCCCCTGCAGTGGGAGCGCGGAATCCTAACCACTGGACGGCCAGAGAATTTCCCCCATCCAGCATCCTCCAATCCACCTTCTACACAGCAGCTAGCAGGAGCTTTCTATCTGCGTATCTGACCCCTCTTAAACCTCTCATGGTCCCCACTGGATAACGTGCTGGATCCTGACACGACCCCAGGGCCTCCCTGTTCTGGCCCCAGCTGACATCTCCAGCCTCACCTGTCACCACTCACCTCCAGCCACTAAGCTCTGACTCCACAGAGCTCCCTGTCAGCGCCTCAGGGGCAACCAACACACGCCCCTCCTGTTCACCTCTCAGCTTTCCTGCAGCCTATCCCTGCTCCCTTCTCTTTTAACTAGACTTCATTTTTTAGACCAGTTTTAGGTTCACAGCAAAATCGAGCAGAAGGTACAGATTTCCCATACGCTCCCTGCCTGCCATACACACGCACGGTCTCCTCCATCGTCAACATCCTCCAGCAGAGCAGGACGTTGGTTACAGTCAATAAAGCTACGCTGACACGTCATTATCACCCCAAGTCCACGGTTACATTAGGATTCATCCTCCGTATTGGACATTCTGTGGGTTTGGACGAATGTATAATGACATGTATCCCTATTGTACTATCATACAGAATAGTTTTATTGCCCTAAAAATTCTCTGTGTTCCCTGTCTTCATCCCTCCCTCTCCTCACAACCCCTGGCAACCACTGATCTTTTCACCGTCTCCACAGTTTTGTCTTTTTCAGAATGTCATATCGTTGGAATCACAAAGTATGTAGCCTTTTCAGACTGGCTGCTTTCACTTACTACGCATTTAAGGTTCTTCCATGTCTTTTTATCACTTGAGAGCTCTTTTTTTTTTTTTTTTTGAGGTACATGGGCCTCTCACTGTTGTGGCCTCTCCCGCTGCGGAGCACAGGCTCTGGACGCGCAGGCCCAGCGGCCATGGCTCCCGGGCCCAGCGGCTCCGCGGCATGTGGGATCTTCCCGGACCGGGGCACGAACCCGTGTCCCCTGCATCGGCAGGCGGACTCTCAACCACTGCGCCACCAGGGAAGCCCCTATAGCTCATTTCTTTTCAACGCTGAGTAATATTCCATTGTCTGGATATACCATAGTTAATTTATCCATTCACCCACTGAAGGACGTCTTGGTTGCTTCCAAGTTTTGGCAATTATGAGTAAAGCTACTATAAACAACAAATCCGTTTGCAGTTTTCTGTGTAGATATAAGTTTTCAATTCCTTTGGGTAAATATCTCTTCCTTCTTTTTCACCTGCTGGCTCCTACTCATCTCTTAGGGCTCTACTTACTTATAGCCTCCTCCAGGAAGTCTTCCCTAATCCCCCCTCCCAGCTTGGCAAAGGTGCCACCACTGTGCCCCACAGCCTACTGTACTTCCCCCAAACAGCATGGACTATACTGCTGGCTTCGGCTTTCCTTGCTGGTCTTGGGCTCCTCAAGGCAGGGATCAGGTCTCGGCACACACTAGGTGTACAACACACGCTGATAGAATGAATGGGGGATGCTGGGCTTTCAGGGAAGAGCCAGCATCTGTAGGAGTCACTACCTGGACATGGGGTGACCTGAAATGTTCAGCTCTCGTGGTAGCAAAGCCTTCTCTCCATTGCCACACTCTCTTTGACCTTGAAGACCAGCTACTCCCCAGAAAAGGCCTCCCAGCCTTTGTGTTCTGGACATATTCACAGTCTTGCTCGTGTTTATCTTGCCTTTCTGCTCAGAATGCACGTTCCTGGAGTGCAGAATCAATGTTTTGCTGTTTGTTTGTTGTTTTTCCTGTATCCCATGGTGCCTCGGACGGTGTCATGTACAGTGTAATGTATGTAGTGGTTGAGATTCCAGGCCTGAGTTTATGACCCAGCTCTGCCTCTTACCAGTTAGCAAGTTATATTACTTCTCTGAGCCTCAGTTTCCTCATCTATAACATGAGGTAATAATGTGCAGTCCTTAGAGTCATCATGAAAATTAAATGAGATAATATGTGTAAAGCTACTTAGTACAGTGACTGGTATACAATAAGTGTACAGTTATAAATGATCACTATTATGATTATTATTGGTTATTTTAAAAACACTTTTACTGAGCATTCATTACGTGTCCGGTACTGAGTTCTGTGGGAATGACAGAGATAAAGAAAGCGGAGTTCCTCCTCTCCAAAAGTTCAGAGTCAAGCAGAGATATAACTAGCATTTAGGGGCCAGTGTGAAGAATGAGGGTGAGCCTGAGGTGTTGTGAAAGCCCAGAAAAGAGGAAGTTCAATCTGGGGAATGAGGAAAGCAGTGTTTGAGGGAGTGGCCCCACTGCTGGGTCTTGAAGGATGAATAGAATTTAGGACCAGCGAAGAATAGGACAAAAGGCATCCTGACAAAAAGAACAACATATTCAAATGACAGCTTAGGAGGTTCATGGACCACCTGTGGCTTTAAGGTGGAGTGTGAGTGAAGGAATGGTAGGAGCTGTGGCCAGAGAGGTGAGCCGTGAAGAGATTTTAGGGGGCCTGAGTGTCAGGTTGAGGAATGTGGTATTCAGAAAATACCTACATGGATGGATGCAGGAGTAGGTGGACAGATAGATGGAGAGAGATGGATGGGGGCAGATGGACACAGGGATGGATGGATGAATGAGTACATGGATAGAGATGGGAAAATGACTGTACAGACTGATGGACAGATCATTGGAAGTATGGGTAGAAATATAGGCAGATGAGTAGAGATATACAAATGTATGAATGAATGTTGAGAAGTAGAGATGCATGGATAGATGGAGAGAGGTACATGGGTAGATGGATGCATGGATGAATGCATGGGTGAATGTAGAGAAGAATGAATAGGTGCATGGATGGATAGGTAAGGCCATAGATAAATGGTTCTATGGATAACTGTTAACACATGGGTGAGTGGGTAAATAGGCACCTGGACAGATAAAGAGATAGATGGATGAAAAGATGGAAAGATAGATATGGAAAGATGGACAGATGGTTGGATGGGTGTAGGGATGGAAGGCAGATTAGAGGGGTGGCAGGATGGAAGGGTAGGGGGATGGAAAGTTGGAGTGCATTGATGATTGCATCATGGATACACACGTGGAGGGCTCTATGGATGCCCACTACTACCCTGGTTTCTCTTCCATTCTCAAAACCACTTCCACCTACCTTCAAAGTCCACTCGTCCATCCCCATTGAGGTCCACATCTCGGATAATTTCCTCTATGTCTCGGTGTCCCACCTGATGACCCAGGAGTTTCCTCATGGCCTCTCGTAACTCACTGGTACTTATCTCCCCATCACCATTGGTGTCAAACTAGAGAGGGCAGGAAGGAGGGAGGAGTAGCTACAACATGAAGACTGTTGGAAGCAGATCCCGAGGTTGAGCCCCTTCTCCAGCACCACTGTCCCGCCTTCCCCGGATCCCTTCTCTGTCCAAGCTCCTTCCCCTGGTCTGGGATCCAGAGCTCACGTTTCCGTCCCGGGTTGGAATTCTAACAAGCTCCCCACCGCTGCCTGTCCACTGCCCATCACTCACCTCTCGGAAGGCATCTCGCAGTTCCTTTACTCCAATCATATCTGCTGTCTCCGCCAGGAGTTTAGGTCCCATTAGCTCCACAAAGTCATCAAAATCCACATGGCCACCCACTGGGGACAGAGGAACAGACTGGATCATCCATCTAACCCCTGCCCATCTGGGACTTCCCTGGCAGTCGAGTGGTTAAGACTCTGCACTTCCACTGCAGGGGGCACGGGTTCGATCCCTGGTCGGGGAACTAAGATCCCGCATGCCACGTGGCGCAGCCAATAAATAAATACATATAGATTTAAAAAAATTAAAATTTAACCACTGCCCATCTCCAACTAGGCAACCGAGGGAACTGCCAACCCTCCTTGACCTGCCCAGCTCCAGGCCCAGGGTATAAGCAAAGGCCAAATGAGGACACAGAGGTGACCATGGATGGGGGGTTGTCACAGAATGGCTCAGGCGAGTGGCTGGAGTTTGACTAAAGGAACAAGTCAGGAAGTTGACAGGGGTAGATACGGAGGGGAGAAAGAGACAGGCAAAGAATTTCAGAGAAGGAGAGACAGAGACACACATGCAGAAAAGCAGAGAGAGAAGCAGAAGCCGTGGGCACCTGGCCCACCTGCCCCCGCCTTTCCCTCGTTGTGCAAATAGAACTCACCTTCCAAGTGGCCCTCAGTGGGGAGAAATACAGGGGACCTGCCCCCTGGGGCCTGCTCACAGCACTTTCAGCCAGTGACTGAGTTTGGGGGATAAATACCCAGCCCGAGAGGTAAGGGCTGGGGACAACTCCGAGGTGGGCCTGCTACACCAGCTTCCCGAGCTCCCGGCAGAACTAGACTCCATCACCCGCAGTGGCAGCTGCTCCAGTGCCTCGTGCCTTGGCTCCTGTTTCCGCCCTCTCATCTCCCTACCCCCTACCGATGCCGTCCTGCCCCTACGGAGTAAACTACCGCACTCAAAGCCCTATCTCCCGGTCTGCTCCTGGGAGAATGAAAATGAAGACAGAGAAAAACATAATAATGGCATCCTCTGTTCACCTCTTACTGTGTGCCAGGTATTTGGCTGTTTTAAATACGTCCAAAAAAGAAAAACAGACTCTCAGATACAGAAACAAACTAGTGGTCACCAGTGGGGAGAGGGAAGTGGGAGGAGGGGTGAGATAGGGACGGGGGATTAAGGGATGCCAACTACTATGTATAAAATAAATAAGCTACAAGAATAGAGTATACAGCACAGGGAATAGGGCCAATATTTTGTAATAACTTTAAATAGAGTAAAATATATAAAAATTTTTGAATCACTGTGTTGTACACCTGAAACTAATATAATATTGTAAATCAAGAATACTTCAATAAAAATAAAAAAGAAATTTCCAGGGCTTCCCTGGTGGCGCAGTGGTTGAAAGTCTGCCTGCCAATGCAGGGGACACGGGTTCGTGCCCCGGTCCGGGAGGATCCCACATGCCGCGGAGCAGCTGGGCCCGTGAGCCATGGCCGCTGGGCCTGCGCGTCCGGAGCCTGTGCTCCGCAATGGGAGAGGCCACAACAGTGAGAGGCCCTCGTACGGCAAAAAAAAAGAGAAACTTCCAGAATAGGCAAACCTGCTTAGACAGAAAGTAGATTAGTGGTTGCCTAGGGCTGGGGAGGGACTTGGGGGTAATGGCAAAGTGATACAGGGTTTCTTTTGGGGGCCATGAAAATATTCTGAAATTGATTGTGGTGATGGCTGCACAACTTTAAATACACTAGAAGCCACTGAAGTGCATGCTTTAAGTGAGTCAATTGTATGGTTTATGAATTATATCTCAGTAAAGCTGTTACCAAAAATAAAAATAAAAAATAAATGAATAAACCACGAAAAAATAATAAAGAAATAAACGTGCCCCCAACTGACTTCCTGTGCTCTATTCCACCCCTCATTTTACAGGTGAGCAAACAGAGGCACAGAGAGAGTAGTTTGCCCCAGGTCACAGAGCTGGGAAGAGGTGGGCCGAGAACTTGAACCCAGGAGGAGGACAGCAAGGGCGAGGCTGGGGAGGGAAGGAGGTACCCGCTGGAGGAACTCACGGTTCATGTTGATCTGCTGAGACAGCTCGATAAGCTCCATCTCGGTGGGCATGTAGCCCATGGTGCGCATGCAGTTGCCCAGGTCCCTGCAGTTGATGTAGCCGTCCTTGTCTTTGTCAAACTCTCTGAAGGCCTCGCGGAGCTCTGGGGAAGCAAAGGAAGTGGGGGAGGGTTGGTTGTGGACTGGGGTGGGGGGGTGAGGGGATGACCTGCAGAGTCTCTGGGGCAGAGGCAGCCCGAGGGCCTGCTGACTCTTGCATTCCTCCAACGCCTGGCTCCACAGAGGATGCCTGGCTCTGCACCAGGCCCCGTTTGCAGGAGGCCGAGATACCTCTGCCTCTCTTCCCACCCACCTCCCTCTCCTTATCTTTCTGGATGGTTGAGCAACCCTCTCCCCTAAGGGGCCAGTTCTTACCTTCAATCTCCTCTGGCCGCAGTGACCTGTCCTGAAACAAAAGAACATGTCCTATTAGCAGCTGCAAGGGGCCCAGAAGTCATACAGTGCCCAGCTGAGGGCCGTCCCAGTGGCAGCAGGCACTGGGCGGGAGGTGATGGGGCAGCAGCGGAGGCGTGCCTGGACCAGGGCCTGGAGGGGAAAGGATGCAGCCCCACCTGTCCCACAGACATGGGAGATGCCCTCTCCAGCCTGGGTACAGAACCTCTGGGCCCCCAGCCCCTTATTCCAGACACAAGAATGTGTCAGCGAACAGGGCTGGTCTGGAGGCCAAAACCTGTAAATAAAGCGGGGTTAGCGGGAGGTCACAACAGAAAGAAGAGGGCTCTACCCAAAGAAACCAGGAAGAGCAGTGGAGAAGAGGCCTGCAAAGCAATGGGAGAAGCGAGGGGCTGGGGGGGAAGTGGGGGCCCAGACAGGCACCCAAGAGGGAGGAACAGGAGGCGGAGGAAGAGCTGAGGGAGCGGAGGCAGGATGAGGCTGTGCCCTGCTTCCTGGGCACCGCCCCACCTTCTCCAGTTGGACCCCCATCCTATACCTCGCCCTGTCACAGGACACAGCATAGGACCCTGGGGGCTGCCAGTGCCTCTGGCGGCTGCCAGGGTCCAAAGCGCACGTCTGCGGCCTCAAACAGTGTCCAGGTCTCCTTGGGGAGTCAAGGAAGCCCTGGGACGAGGCATCTGAACAGATGGCAGAGAAGTCTCCAAAGAGCAGGCCCAGAGGAAGCAGGGGGGCAGGCTCCGGCTGGTGAGGCGTCAGTCGCCCCAGGCCTGCCCAGGAGGGAGACAGACCGGCATGAAATGGATGCGGTGCCCAGATGGACATGCTTAGCAGGCTTCAAAACTGGTCCACGGGGCTCATCCTCTCCATATGTCACAGCTCTCTGCCTTTGGGCAGGGAGAACACGGGGCAGGGTGTGTCCGCCCTGAGGAAGTGCACACCAGGTGTGGGCACACCGATCGCAAACACAGACACACGGGTGTGCCACAGCGAGCGGGCCACAGCGAGCGTGAGGCATCTCAGCTGTGCACACAGGCTGCTCTAGCCAATAGGGCCAGGGCGGGTGAGAGGCTGCTGCCCACCTGCTCCAAACTGGCCCCAGGGCAAGGGACCCCAGTGCTGGAAAATCTGAGAATCTTCTAGAAAGGGGCTGCTGAGCAACATTTTGTGGGACCACCAGCTGCGCAGGAAGGACCCGGCTCTCAGAAGTGGCCGTACGTGCGTGGTAGGACAGTGCTGACAGCGTACGTGAGCCTGGAACGAGTAGGCTGCAGGCTACCAGGTCCTGCTAGCGGCATTTTTAGCTGAAGGTAGGACTCACCTCAAGGTGTCTGTTTCTTTGAAATGACTGTGAGGACTTCCACTTTAAAAACCTGTCACTGTGCACAGGGAGGGGTTGTCACGCCCTGTAATACCTACCTAATCCTACCTCTATCACCCACTAGCTGCTCCGAGTCAGACTGGGATCTTGGGTGACCAAAAAGAATGTCTTTTACAATGCCCGGTACCCCCAGTAAGTGAAAGTGTCAGCGACTATATGCGTGCATTCACACGTGCAGAGTATGCTCACTGGGACAAGTGACACAACCCTTCCCACCCTGCAGGCCTCAAGTAGCCTCTCACATCTCCAGGACCCAGCTCTGCAGCCCCCACCCTACTTCTTATAAACCCAGAGCCAGGGAACAAAAAAGCTGGGTACCCCCTTGGCAGTGTGCCCGTGGCCGGAGCTGGTCCAACTGAGTCCTGCTGGCTGGTCCCTGAATCATACACTCCTCAGGGCAGAGCAGCGGGAGGATGTGTAGTAGAGCCGGGGATGCCCACCGATGGGGCAGAGAAACCATGAGCACTGATTTGGGGGGTCAGGTGGGAATGGAGCCCACCACACCCCTCACTCCTCAACTTAAGCAGTCGGGGGACGAGCCTGGCCTCTAGAGTCAGACGGACTCAAGGGCAAAGCCCAGATCTGCTGCTTCCTAGATGTAGGACCTTAGGCAGGTTCCTTCAACTGTGTGCGCCACAGTCTCCTCATCTGTAAAATGGGTTAATACCAGTACTCACCTTACACGGCCTTTGTAAGCATCTGTGAGGCAAGATGTGTAAAGTGTTTAACAGGTGGCATTTAAACCTACTGATGTTTGAATCTATAACATCACTGTTAATACCCTCCTCTCTGTGACTGTTCAGATACGCATGGGAGGCCATCCAAAGCAGTGGCCACATGTGACTATTTAAGTTGGAATTGGAATCAAAGAAAATTAATAATTCACTTCCTCAGTTGCACTAGCCACATTTCAAGGGCTCGGTGGCCACATGTGGCTAGTGGCTACTGTAGAGGGAGGGCAGCGCAGATTGGGCAGTGTTTCCACAGTAAGTTCTACTGGATGGTGCTGCATATTCAGTACTGTTGTTCAGAGCACAGGAGGTCTTTGAGTCAGTATCCCTGAATCTGAATCCCACCTCTATCACCCACCAGATGTTACCTTGAGCATGTTACCTCTCCAACTCAGTTTCCTCATCTGTAAAATGGGGAGGATAATAGTACCTACCTCTTGGGGTTGCTCTGAGGCTTAGGGGAGGTGATGAGCCAACGCACTTAGCACAGTGCCTGGCACATAGTAAGTGCTCAAAAAAACCCAAAAACTCCAAGCAATATTAGCTGCTATTATTTCTTGCTGGTGGATGTGGACTCACCAGGGCTTTGCAGCCATCAGTGGGAAACTTTGGGGGTCAGATTCACAAGTGGCGGGTTTGAGGTGTATCCGTTGGGGGACGCGCACTGCTGAGTACAGAGCCCCCTCTTCTTCCCAGCACCTCCTTCCTCACGCCCTGTGAAGCCAAGTCGAGCGCGGCTCCACCGGGGCCAACTTACGTACAGGCTGCCTGTTCTCCGCGAAGCCCTTACGCAGGAAAATGCAGGCCGGGCCCAGCAGGTTGTGCATGACGGCGCAGTTCTGGGCCAGCATCAGGAGCGGTCCGGGGAGCTCGCCGCTGGCCGCCAGCCCTTCCTCACTCGTCTGCACCACCGTATAGCTGGTCTCCTCCTGGCGCATCTTCAGCCAGCACCAAGCAAATACAAAAGAAAGGCAGGGCATCACCTCCCTGCCCAGCTGGTCCTCCTGGCCCCAGCCTGGCTCCTGGTCCTAGAAGGGGCCCTTCTCAAGAGCAGACCTTGCGAGGCAAACAGCAGGGTGCAGAGAGCCCTCAGGATGCTCTGGGGCAGGCATCAAACTGGTCCAACAGGTGGAGTCCCCGATCCTCGGCCAAAATGGATGCTCCAGGGAGAGGTGGGTCTGATACCCTCTGTGTGGCCCAAGTGCAGACACAAACACACATACACACACACGTGCACAGAACCACACACTTGTGTGCATGCAGAAGCTCAGAGAGAGAAGCAGGCAGAGGGAGGCTTCTGTTCATTCAGGGAATAATGTCCTTTCCCAAGATGCTCCCAATGTCCCAGCGCAATTCCCGGGGCTAAGCTCCCCGGTCAGACTGACCTCTGACCCTACCCCCACTGGAACCCACTGGAAGGCAGTGAGGACCATCAGAACTGGTGACACAAAGAGCAGGCTCAGCTAGTCTGCAAGACAGGAGGTTGCAGACACAGGTGCCACAGTGAACAGAAATGAAGCAGGCAGGTGTCAGAGGCAGGGCCTGGGGCAAAATGGATGCTGTGTGTCCCCTTTGAAGGGACAACATTACGTAACTCCAGCCCTGTGTTGCCAGATCTTCTGATTTAAAGCACCAGGTGGGCTAAAGAAAGCACATCTATGGGTCAGATTCCACCTAGTGTGTGGCCTCGAGACTAGACGCTCTCTACCACCAGCAATTCTCCTCGTCCCTCCCGCCTTCACTGGCTCCCTGCCCAGCCCAGTCTGCAGGGCCTCTAGAGGCTGAGGCAGGGGCCCTCTCTGCTGGCCGAATATAGCTGTGCTCCCAGGCCACGGCCAGCCCACCCTCTTCCCTGATGTTTCCCATGCAGCTATAAAAAGTCAACACTGCCCACAGACCGTCCCCTTAGGGCAACAGCGGCATCCAGACACAGTATTCTCTTCCACCCCAGCATCCCGGCCAGGATGCCCAGCATCCCCCCCAGAATCCAGGTCAGGGCAGTCTGCCTTCGGCCCTGAGCTTGATGCCTCCCCGCCGGCGTGGGGATTTGGAGCCAAACCTTCCAAGGAAAGAGAGAGTGGTGGAAACTTAGAGGGCTGTCTTTGTCCAAGAACACCAGAGCTGCATGCCCTGCCCGTCCATCCTGCTGCACCTGCTTTCTAACAGTTTCCTCCAGCTCAAGGAAGGCCACGTCCAGAAGAAGGTCCCACGACCTAACAGGTAGCCTGTCCTCCTAGGCGGACAAGCAGGGCAACCTCCCCCATCTCACCCTGTCCTCGTGGTCCTCCTCCCCGGAGCCCCACACTGTGGAGCTATAGTCTAGACTCTCTTCCAACTTCCTAAGCCTCTTCCAGGACTAGAGATGAAGGAGCAATATTCTGGCCCCTCAAAGGGAAAGCAGCAACTCAGACCTGAGGTGCAGGACCTCAGTCCAAGGCCTGAGTCCAGTGAGTGCAAAAAAGGGTCACCCTAGGTAATCTTAGAACTTGAGGGGTGTCAGACATGACCAGGGTCCATTCTGGTTTGATGACCAGGAGAGGTTCAGAGCCTCGGCCACACTCACATAGGCTTCGGGGACCTGGCTAGAGCCAGGGCAGGACCAGAGAGACCTTCCTGACAGAGGGAGCCCAGGAGCCGACCATGGCTTAACCCCAGGAAACAATCTCAGGAGATGTTTGTAGAGAATCAGCCTTTTCATTTGTGGCTGAGTCTCACTCAGTTGGCTTGGATGAGCACGCCCAGAAGCAGGCAGCAGGCAGCACAGAATTCCGAGAGGAGCTTGAGTATAACTGGCTTTGGACTCAAACAGTCTTGGGGACAAATTCTGGCTTGCCGCTTGCTTGCTATGTGACCTTCGGCAGGTCACTTGACCTCTCTGGGCTCTGGTTTCCTTCTCTGTCCAATGGGTATGATCAGGGCAACTCAGAGGATTCGGTGAGAGGTAAATGGGCTATTGCATGGTGCCTAGAGCATCGTAAGAGCTGACTGTGTAGAGTTGCCATGGTGATGACAACGATGATGACAACGATGATGACAATGATGATGATGATGCGACTTAAGAGATGCTGGATGCCAGAAGGCATTTACTTCTGGCTGCAAAAGAAGTGGGAGAATATTTGCCAATCAGGAAAGAAGTGAGAAGGACAGAGAAACATTTGCTCCCACGAAGGAGGAACCAGTGATGGCTGGGAAATTTCCACTGCGTCTCTTGATCTTAACCCTGCCTGGCACCAAGTTGCCCCAGGACGCTTCTGTTCTTCCCTGGCCAGTGATGGTACCTGACAGCCCAGTCCTGCCCTGCTCAGAGCCTGCAGGAGGCCTCCTCCTTCCATTACCAATTCCCAGCTACTACTTAGGAAGCCAAGTGGGCAGCGGCCCACAGGCTGACAATGTTTCCTGGCACCGAGGGGACGTCTCCTGAGTGTGGCAGGGCAACAGAAGGGGCTGGCACGACTCATGACCTAACAGCTCTCTAACAGTACAAGCTCGCCAAGCACGTGCTCCCTCTCACTGAAGGTATTCAAGGAGAAGTTGACTGAGGAAGCACTTGGTGAGGTGGACGAGAGCACTGCCCAGTGAGTGGGAATTTGGACTAAGATGACCTGTAAGGTCAGGTTCGTGAATCTATGAATAACATCTCTGACAGCAGGAAAAAGAGAGAGGCAGCCTCTCACAGAGGCAAAAATAAAAACAAAATACCAGATTGGGATTGACATATGTATACTAATATGTATAAAATAGATAACTAATAAGAACCTGCTGTATAAAAAAATAAATAAATAAAATTCAAAAAAGAAACCCCAAAAAACAAAAAATACCAGCTCTGGATTTACACAGACCAGGGTTTACATCTCAGCTCTGCTTCTGGTTGGCTGTGGGATCGTAGGAACGCTCTTATCTCTGAGTCCAGCTCCTTTCTCTAGAAAATAGCCAAGAGAACTACTTGGTGGAAAAGAGCAAATGAGATAACAGGTGTTGGAGGTCTTGCAGATATTCAGGAAGAAGCAATGATTACTATTACAAAAAAACATGAAACTGAATGCAATACGTTTTATGATCTTTAGCCCTACTCCATGGATGCAAAACCTCTCCTATTTCCCTTTTTATTTCCATCCCCCTTCTCAGAAAACCCAGAGTGGAAAAATTATGATTATGATGCTAATAACACTAGCTAACATTTACTGAGTACTGTATTCCAGGCAGCGTTCCCAGCTCTTCCTTTAGCCCCCAAAATCACCTTTGGAGGTAGATGTTAGTATTTCCACTTGATGGACAAAGGAACTGAGACCCAGACGGGTCAAGTAACTTATCCAAGGTCACATGGCTAGAAAGAGGAGACCTGAGAAGTCTGACTCTTAAGCACTCTGCTGTATAAGGGAAGATGGGTTGGGTAGGACAGACGGACAATACCTGTTCTTGAGTTCACCTCTTTAAACTCTGGACAGAACCCAGGGAAAGGGCCTTTGCCCTGTGGTCCTCTAAACTAATTCAGATCCGTTTCTGCTTCTCTGCAACAGTGTGGAGGCCACCTCTGATGCAAAAGACTCTCCTTTAAGATGACAGATGATTGGGGGGTGTGTGCACAGAAGAAACAGTCAACCCTCAGAAGGATCCAAGGAACAGTGAAGATTAAAAGGAATTTGATGTGAGCAGCTTAGCTAAGTGAGGAAGATGATGAGCAGAAAAGGCTGAAATGTCCTAAATTGAGAGGCTGTCAAACTAACAGAGGAGGTAGAATGGGGCTGGGGGTAGAGGAACCATTAGCTAACCTGAGACCTTGGGTAAGTTACTTACCCTGAGTGGCAATCAAGTTCCTCGTCTGGTAAATAAAATAATTTGGAGGAAAACATCCCTCACATTACTTCTTCCTTTAAGTAATATCTATGAGTTTCTTCTATGGCCTGACTACAGGGGGCTAGAAATACAGGCAGAGCCCACTTAAAGCAAGACCCTACAGATGTAAGCCCACGTTTGCAGGAAAGATGCTTTGGAGGTGATTATGTGCTTTCCAAAAAGGATTCTTGCAAAAGGATATTATCATGGTGTATAAGCAATACATCCACTACAGAAAGCAACTTACAGATGCCTTTGCTGTACACTCTGTTTCTCGACGGAAACAACCCTGGGGCCCCAAACCAGTCTGGTCCTAGCTGTGAGTCTCTGACCTGACTCAAGAATTATCAAGGGTGGAAGGGGACACCTGGCTTGGTTCCTCTCAGGAACAAGGCGATCTACTTCAAAACCCACAACTCTGAAGGCTTAGAGACCACCAGAGAGGCTCAGAGACCCTCAAAGGAGCTGAATGAGCCCCCATCCTACTGCCGGGAAGGAACCAGCAGCAGCAGGGTCAAAGCCCAGCTCAACCCTCTTCTGATCCTGTTGGCTCCAAGGGGGTCTGTCCACTCACATCCTAAAGATCCACGCTTTTCATGGAGCTACGTGGTTTTTTTCCTAAATCTTGCACAAATTCCCAAACACAGCGCCCCATGCAGCTTTAAGTCCCAACTTCAGCTCAGAGCCTGGGACACAGAAAAATGTGATAGGAGGGAATCTGGAGGGAGAAACAGGGAAGCAGCTCTAGACAGAACCCATGGGAAGGGTAGCAAGCTTCAGATGCCCACCCTCTCTGCCCCCAACTTCTGGGGCAGAGGGCAAGATGCCCCAATCCCCCGCCCCAAGTCTTAGGAACTCCAGAAACATACCTTCCTTGAGAGATTTCTCAGTGGAGACTTGACACAGTTGCCCATCCTAAGCTGAGGCAGCCCCTCTCAGGACCCCCGGGTCCATGAAGGAGGCTCCTGGGGGCTAAGAGACCTTAGTCTGGGTCCCCACCAACCCTAGCCTCCCTCTGCCTGCGCCGTTCTTCCTCCAAGACCGATCTGAGTCCTCTCTCTTGCGCGCGTGCTCTCTCACTTGTCTGCCTGCTCCTGTTCCCAGATTTTTTTTTTTTTTTTTGGTAGATTGTGTGTGTGTTCATGTGTGTGGGTTTAACTTTCTGGACACTTTCTTAAGGAGATGAAGGCAGGAGGGGAGAGTGCAGGCATAGAGGAAATTGCCCGGAGAGCTGATGGCAAAGGGCAGCCTAGCTGGAGAAGGCTGCCGGATCATCTACATCAGATTACAGCTGAGTCCTCTCCCCGGTCCATTCCCCTTCCCTCGGCCCCTCCTCTCTGGCTGTCAAATCTGCAGGGAGATTTCCTCGGGGAGGGGAGCCCAGAATGGCAGCTGCAGCTGGGAATTAGGCCAGCAGACCCAGAAGGGGAAGCAGGCTAGTTTGGGCCCCCAAAGCCAGGGTGCCTCCCAGCTTCCAACCTTATGTGTGCATTCTCTCTCTCTCACACACACACACACACACACACACACACACACAGAGAGGTGCTCAGGGACAAACTCGCATCTCAATCACCGCTGCCATGACAGCTGGATTGAGAGCAGGCAGCTCCAGCGAGGCCCTGGGAGATCTTGTGACGAGTCTCCATCACGCTCCATTTTTCACACTTGCCTCCTCACCGAAACGGGATGAGGCTCCAGGGCTGGAAGCACAGCTGAGCCGACGCAGCTCCTTCGGCTCCCTTCACTGTGCGCGCTCTCTCCAACCCAAGGGAAATCAAGAGCCGGCCCTGAGGGGGTCCTGATGGAGGCAGTGCTGGCACGGTGGGCGGCCGTGAGCGAGCGAGGGCGACAGACCTCCTAATCCTCTGCCTGATCCCCATAGAGGATCTTTCACCGGTTTCCTTCGGGGTGCAGAGAGGCCGCCCTTTACAAAGCCGTCTTCAAGGTCCCATGAATGAAACTTTTTAGGTAACTGGCACGTCCTCGTCCCTCCAGCTTCCAGCTTTGATGTGAATTCATCTCAAGCCTCAGATGTCACCTCTGTGACCTACAGCCCCAGCCAGATGACCCAGGAGAGGAAGTGTCCCCGTTTCCCTGCACCCGGCTTTTCCCAGCAGGGGGCACCAGAGATAGGCTGGGAAGCCGAGCTTTTCCCAGGCCCTGAAGCAAAACCATTTACACGCACGGCTGAGAGTTTCAGTCCAGAGGGGCTCCTCTCGCAGGAATTTTTGTACAGTTTTGGGTGGCTGGTCAGAGCTCCCGTTAGGGGGAGATGGATGGGGACGCTGCCCAGAAGGTGCCACAGGCCAGCTCCCAGGGAGCTGGGGAGGGAAGTCCCTGGATAGCTTTTGAGGACCGTGCCGCTGACGACGATGCAATGGTTTATTTTAGTCGGGGGAGTTGCTCAGCAGCCTGGTTCCGGCCTCTGGAGGCCAGAAGGAGAAGCCTGGGTGGGGCTGGGGGTGCGCTGTTGACACTTAAAGGGCAGGAAAGGGGGTGAAGATGCTGCTGGGGAGCTGGTATGGGGAGAGCCAACAAAAATGCCTTCTTCAAAGACCTGTTCCTCCGAAACAGAGCGTGATGGCAGGGTCGTGGGAAGAGCAACGGACTCAGATGGATGGGAAGGATCTGGAGGTCTGGGGTTGAGTCCTGGCCCCGCGGCTCCTGAGTGCTCACATGGCAGCCCTCAGTTCCCTCGCCTGGTGATACGGTGCGTGTGGGGAAAGTGCGTGGCACAGGACAGGTACTGGATAAGGAATTATTAAAGCGGAAGAAGGAAGTATCATTTGTCCCATGTGCTTGGCTCTGGGAAAGTTGTGGAAACAAGATACACATGGTCCCTGCTTTCAGGGAGCTCACATTCTGGCAGGCGGGCAGGAGATATTAAAGGGCTATCAACATACTTAATCTCAGTTCAGGTAAATGCTATGAAGGAGAAACACAAACACTCTAAGAATGTGAGACAGGGGTCTGACTTAGTGTGGAAGGATCAGGAAAGACTTGTAGACAAAATGTAGAACACTGACCATCTGCAGACTCTTTTGAAAAGCTAGGTCTCACTGCGGACCCCAGAGGGGAGATGAGTTAGGCTCCAGGTACAAATCCAATTCATATGAACTAAACGGGTGGATACATGAAAAGTCAGCACAGTGTGAAGCAGGGGTTCTGAATGGTGGCTGCAGACTAGAATCACTAGGGACCTTCCCCAGAGATGCTGATGGAGTAGGTGTAGGTGAGCCCCTGGAGTTGTTTAATACTCCAGGTAATTCTAACCTGCAGCCAGTGTTGAGAACCACTGATCTAGAGGTAAAGAGCCCAGCATACAGAGTCGGACAGACCTGCGTTCAAATCTTGCCCACCTGCCTACCAACCATGTGACCTTGAGGACTTCTTAATCTTTCTGAGCCTCAGTTTCTGTATTTCTAAAGTGGGTACTCTAATAACCCTTCCTTCATAGGAGGAGTTAATGAGATAATACATGCAAAGGGCTTGGCACAGTTCCAGGCACATAGAAGGTGCCCCTTCCCCTGCCCGGTGGCGACGTTGGTCCTAAAGGGCCCAGCAGGGCCTCCATTCACTCAGCAGGGCACCCACAGGCTCAGACCTGGTGACTCCTGCCCCCCACAGGCCAGTTCAGAGCACAGCACCCATCTGTCGACCTTGGGATAGGCCTCTGTCCTTAGAGACAAGGAGACAGGAGACAGCAAAACCAGGCCCTTGTGGAAAAGTCCATGCACTTGGAAGAAATCCCATCCTTCTTTAGCGAAGAGGGTGCTGACACCAGCTTGAGGCTTAAGGGCAGCCAGGGATTCAGGATTCCAACCCCGAGCTTGCTTAATCTATTTTAGGTTGAACAGATGGGGTGTGTGGTGGTTCTGTGTGACGGGAGTCACTACTGATCTTGAGGAGGCAGATGGCTTGACCTTTGGCAGAAAATTTCACAGAGGGCTGAATGGTGGGGGCTTCCCTAAGGAGTGAAGCACATCCCACGGCCCCGCCTCCCCACCCCTATGCACCGTGGCAGCAGCCCCTGGGCCTCCAGAAGCCATGCTTAGAGTTCTGGAATGGAATAATAGGATCAGAGGGATGAGAAGGATAAACCCATTGCTGATGATTCCTGATTAGGAGGGAGGCTGGCTCTGGGCCCTGATCAGTCCTATCACCAGCATTTGAACTTGGATGGCAGCCCAGTGTTAAGACACTTGGGGAAAGCTGGGTCGTAACCTGAGAAGTGCTTTGTGGATGCTTCTGACAAATAGGAAACACGCTCCTGTGACTTTCCACTGGCCAGCATGGTGTGGCACTGGCAGGTTGTTTGGAGACAGACACACCACATCACAGTCCTGCCTTTTACTTACACTGTGACCTTTGGACAAGCCACTTCCCCTTTCTTGAGCCTGTTTTCTCGTCTCTAAAATGGGGCAAGATAATGCTAAGTTTCACAGGTTGCTATGAAGATAACATAATGAGAAGATACTTTGTCCATTGTTTACTGGGCTCTAGACAGAGGTTGAAAGTGCCAATGCTGCATCTGCAAAACCTACGAACTGACACCTATCATCTACGATTGATCTCAACCACAAACTGACCTTCTCTTCCCCTTCCCCAGGACCCAGAGAAAGGCCACAGGGACTCCCAGCCCTCTCAGAGAGCAGTAGGGAGTGACTTGGCTGGGCAGGAGTAAGTAATATTCACAAGCCATCATTCTAGGCACACAGGCCTAGTGCACTTGAATCCGTTAGGATCCAAACCGTACGGTCCCTCTCCCTCATCTAAGCTATAGGAACCAAGAAACTGAAGTGCAGAGCCTGGAGATTCATTCATTCACGCATTAAATACCTTGACCCTCTTACGTACAAAGCAGTTTGGGAATTGGGCTAGCCTACTCAAATCAGAAGAGATGTCTCTATAGTTAAAGAAAGGGGAAGGATGGGACAGAGCTATGGGTTTTTTCCTCTTTGCCTCGTCTACAAGAGGTGTTTCTTCCCAAACTTAGGGGAAGGAACAGAAAGACTATTCTTAAAATAGTTTTCCAAGACCCAGTGCCAAGAGTTGCCCCCAAGTCATGCCTGTCCTGAGTTAATTTTTGATACCACATCTTCTCTCTAGGCAGCTGGGTGGCTTGTCCTTAGCTGGCCACAAAGAGGGTACTAGAGGAGGTCCTTTGTCATTCAGCTCCTTTTTTTGTTTTTTTTTTAATTTATTTAATTTATTTATTTTGGCTGCATTGGGTCTTCACTGCTGCACGCAGGCTTTCCCTAGGTGCAGCGAGCGGGGGCTACTCTTCGTTGCGGTGCGCAGGCTTCTCATTGAGGTGGCCTTTCTTTGTTGCGGAGCATGGGCTCTAGGCACGCGGGCTTCAGTAGTTGTGGCATGTGGGCTCAGCAGTTGTGGCGCATGGGCTTAGTTGCTCCGCGGCATGTGGGATCCTCCTGGACCAGGGCTCGAACCCGTGTCCCCTGCATTGGCAGGCGGGTTCTTAACCACTGCGCCACCAGGGAAGTCCCTCAGCTCCTTCTTTTAATGGCCTTCCTCACTGGGCTCAGAGACAGCTTTCAAACTACCTGACGCAGGCCCTCGTTCTGACAATTACTCTATTAATAATAGTATTAATGAAGCCTGAGCCCTTTTCCAGCACTCACTTTGAGCCAGCCCATTTGACATCCTTAATCTTGTATAACCCTCATAAGAGCTCTGCAAGGTAGTTTTTTGTCAATCTCATTTCTGGATGAAGAAACCCAGACCAGAGAGAGAAAATAACAGGCTCAAGGTCCCAGCAACAGAAAGTAACATTGCTGGGATTGGAACCTACAGCTCTAACTCCTAAACTACCATTCCATGCCTTAGCCTCAAAACCACACCATCTCCCTGCAGGCAGTAAGGATGCTCTGTTAGGTCACTGGAAGAACCCTAATTCCTGTTCCCCCTAATGAAGGAGTCCATCTTGGTACCTTCAGTGTCACTTTGGCCCCTGGCCCTCCCTGGCTCTATCACAAATGGAAAGAAGTTCTGACACAGTCCTTGGTAGTTAATCAACAACAACAAAAATAATAATAACTAACATCCATAGACCCTTGCTCTGGGCCAAGCTCTGTGCATATCTCCATATCCCCTTTAATTCCCCCCGAAAACCCATTAAGATACTATGATTATCCCTATTTTGCAGATAAAGAAACATAGGCTTACTGAGGTCAAACGATTCACTGAAGGTTAAAAAAAACAAAAAAAAGGAACTTGGGAGACATGAAAAATATACTTCCCCAGGGCTATATTTTGCCCAAAGCAGATCCTATCTGAAAGGTTCTATATTCAGAATCTCATTTCCCTTCTCTTGGTCCTGACCCTGTCTCTAAGGACAGAAATCTCAATGCAAAGAGAAGGGATGGAAAGCCTAATTCTTGCAGGAGGCTGGAGACTCTGACACAAAGTCCCAGGCCGGGTTTTGTTACTGTTACCGTTGCTGGAGCAGATGCCTTGGAGCCGTCAGCAGGAAGGCCAGACGGGATGTGCCCAGCTTTAAAGAGAAAGCCTGCAGCTCCAGGGACAAGAGCTTCCAGAGGGAGGTAGTAAATATTTGATGGGACCTTCCAGTTCTTCCTGACTCAGGTGACCCTGGTGACATTTCAGAACATGGAACTGGAAAACAGCCTTCATTTTATGACTGAGGAAGTAGAAGAAGAAAAGCACATGAGCTGAAATGCTCTGAGCTCACAAAGGGCCCAGGCAGGCAACTTCTGCAAGACTGGAAAGAAAGGGCACTTTTTCCAGAAACGAAGTCAGATCACCAGCAAACTAAATAACCAGAAAGTGTGTGATCCTGGGCCAATGACCTACCCTTCCAAACTGCTAGATGGTAAGCTCCAAAATAGCCAGAACCCCGGCTATCCTGTCCACTTTCGTCTCCATAGTGCCCAGCAAATGCCTGGGCAAAGTAGGTGATCAAAATATATTGGATAAATGGATGAATAGTTGTCACCAATTCAACGGCACAGTATCCCTTTTGCAATCCAGACCACTCCTGCCCTAACACCTGACACCCCCTCCCTAATACCGAAGCCACTGCAGTCAACTCTTCAACATATCACTGCACTAACTTTCACAGCTCTGCATCTAAACCTCTACTCTGGAGAACCGTTTCCCGGTAACTTGGCTAACGAGGGCTCCTGGCAGGAACAAAGCCACACTGCTGCCCTATCACGCCACCACAGCAGCCCCGTGCAACCCGAGTCTACGTGCAGCTGCCTTCGTGTCAGCTGCCTTCATGCCTCCACCGGCATCAGCCACTGCAGAGTAGTATTTTGAAAAGGAATGTGCAGATCTGAAGCAAAACACGCACGGCCTCCTTGGAGTTCTGATCCAGCATGGCAAGCCAGGAGCTTGAAACGGCTTCTTTACGCTACATCCTAGCACAGAAACGCACAGGCCCCACCTTCGCCCACACAGCACGCGACACTCTGATCAGACCTGTGTTACACCCCTCCTCGGCTGCTGCAGAACTGTGTCCATGCTGTGCCAACGAGTTTGACTTAATTATGGACTCAGAACTAGAGGAAATCCTGGCTTTGCTCAGGAGTTCACAGGTTCCTTTCTGCTGAGCCTCTCTCCCCAGCAGCACAGCCCCTAACTGTAGACCTGGATTATGACCACGGGGCCATTTTTAAAGGGCAGATGCCCAGCTGCTTGGGGCTCTTAAGAGAAAAGAAACAAAACGAGTCATTCATGACCCCTTAGTGACCTTTCTGACCCTAGAGTACTCACTAACTCAGACTAGGGGTCTCTGAGTGTTATTCCATGTCCCACAACTCGACAACTGCCCACTACCGTCTTAATGGCATCCCTAGATGACAATCTCCTTAAAATACCCCCAAAGTTCCAGTTTGAGCCATAGCTCTGTGCATCCCTCCATGCCTACCCAGACACTTCGCTTTTCTCATATTTTTAGCTCTCCTAACTTTTCCCAGGCCTTTGGGGCCACCACAGGCAATGGCTAGGGTCCCTCATCCCCAAGCAAGGCTGTGTACCCCGAGGTCCCCACTCTTGATCCCCAGACTCCATGCCCATTGCTCTCTTGGGTCGCTCATTGGCCGTCTTGGCCAGAGGCCGGAGGAGTGGGTTTGGTGCCACCTGCTCGGAGCACCCCTCCTTGACCCCTGCAAATTTCCAGGCGGTTTGTGGAGGTCGCTCCCGTCCAGGACTGGCCCATTCCGGCAAGTGGAGGGAGGCTAGGCGGTGGGACCTCGCCCTGAAGATGCCCGAAGCGTGGACAGCTCACAGGGTGCTGAATCAGGCACGGGGGAGGAGGCGCGCGGGCTAGGGCGCCAGGCGGCGGGAGGACCAGAGGAGCGTGACCCGGGGACCCGCGGGCAGCGGGAGGAGGGCTGTGGGCGCGCAGCCGCGGCAGGGTCCCGAGCGCCTCTCCAGGGAGCGGGCGGGAGGCGCGGCCCTTACCTGGCCGAAGGCGGAGCTGAGCATGGGGCGCAGCTGGTGGAGGAACGGGTCTGCCTCGGACGCGGCGGCTGGAGCTGAGTCCCCGCGACCCGGGGCTCGCAGAGAGCCCCGGAGGCCGAGCGCCGGGGACAGCCCCCGTTCCTCCCCATCCCGCCCGCGGGCCGGCGGCAGCGGCGACGGCGGCGAAGGTCGGGACGCCGCGGCCGGCGGCGCCTCCCGGGGCCTGCAGTGCGCCTGGGGGAGCCCGCGCCGGCTCCCCCGCGCGCCCTCCTCTCGCGGCGCCGGCCGGCACAGGGGCCTCCGCAAACTGGGGTCCCCGGACGGCGGCGGCGTGCCCGGGCAGGGGCCGGGCAGCCGGCGGCTGGACAGCACTGGCTCCCGGGCAGGGCCGTGGCGGGGAGCCCGGCTGCCCCCGCTCGCCGCCGCCTTCAGCAGCGACGTCTTGGACTCGCTTTTAGCGATGTGCGAGCTCATCGCAGCGGGGCCCGCGCTCGCATGGCCCGGCGGGGGCGGCGCGGTGCGGCGCGGCGCTGGGCCCCCGGCGGGCAGAGAGCGGGGCGCCCGGCGGGAGCCGAGCCCGAGGACGCGCTGGAGGCGGGCGCCGTCCCCCGGCCGCTTAAATGCGGCCCCGTCGCCGCCGCCCATGTGACAGCGCAGCCTCTACGCCTGGAGCCCCGAGCTCCCCGGCGGCTGGCGGTGCGAATCTGGGGGGGCCGCCGGCTGTCCCAGAAGAGCCCACCCCCGGCTCCCCGGCGGCCCAGGTACCGCCGCGCCCCGCCCCTTGCCCCGCCCCGCGCTCGAGGAGCCCCGCTTCCCGGCGGCCCCTGGCGGCTGAGGGGACGCTGCGGTGCGTAGCCGGGAGCGCCGGGAGCGCGAGAGAAGGGGCTAGGCGAAGGGCCCCATAAATACCCAGACCTTGGTGGCGCCGGCAGTCCCCCTTAAAGACATGCCCGGAGGTTTCCAAATGACCCAGAACCGCCGGAACGTCCAGAAATGCTGGCAGGGTGCACTGTCCACGGGGTACAACTTTGGAAACGATGACGAGAGAGGTGAAGGAAGTAAACTCAAGACCCAAGGAGGATGAAAGCACGCTATTCATGACACCACCACTACAAAGCCCAGAGCCAGAACGGCGTGGAAGGACACTGCTGGAAGGAGAGGCTCCACTCTATGGGGGCTTCACCCACTCCCAGTACCCTAGAGTGGGACCAGGATGACCCTGGGTGAAGCAGCTACAGGATGTTCAGTTCTCAGAACAGAAGCCAGGTGGTATCCGCTTAACCTGGGCTTTGCAGGGTCTGGTGATGCTCAAGTCTCAGGTAGGACCCATTTGCTGCCCCTCCAGCTCTTGTCCCCCCTCTCACCCTCTTGCCCTTCTAGATGTTAAAGAAATTCCTGCTCTTGGTAGGCAGCCAGGAAGTCACACAGGCCTGGTTTGAATCTCAAACCCCAGCTCTGCCACTTACCATCTGGGTAACTTGGGCAGGTGTCATCAGCCTCTCTGAACCTTGTTTTCCTCTTCTGTAAAATGCAGATAATAATCATAACTAACTTCTCGGTGACATCCGATGACACCATCACATAAAAGGCCTAGTCTAGTGTTTGCAACAGGGCCGCACGTGCAGTTAAGCTAGTTCCCTTCCCTCTGCGCCTATGAGGCCCCATCCCCTACTCTTGTTTAGTAATCGGATACTGGAGATTTGAAGGAGTGGGGTGTGAACCTCCCAGGCTCTCCCTGTTCTGGTCTCTGGCCCTGATGCCATCCATGCAGGAGAACAGGGCAAGTCTGGTCACCGCTTCACCTCAATAGAAGGATAGATGGACAGATGCTACACTTCACTCATGCCAGGGCTTCATCCTTCTCTGCACTTTCTGCATATGCAGACATATCATTCCATATGCAAGGAATTAAGAAAAACGGGATGGGTGGGAAAAACAACTGCCCAGAGGCCAAAGCGAACAAGGGAAGTTCCTCTTGTTCTCCAGCAACTGTTCCCCAGCTCACCTACTCTCAGGGGCTGAATTGCCACATCAAAGCCTAGGAGTTTAGGAACTCCCAGGTTCCTAAAGCACAAATACTGAGGCCGGCTGGGGTGCAGTAACCCCATGGCCTCATTGCCATGTCCATTCTCTCGGAGTCTGAGGTCAATCAGTGTCTTACCTGTTCCAGCCCTGAGAATAATCAGTGTTGGGCAGGATTAACAACAAATGTACATTCTGGATAAATCACAGGAGATAAAGGACCTTATCCGAATCCCCCAGGAGCTTTTTTTTTTTTTTTCCCCAGGAGCTTTTGAAAGCAGTGGGCTGAAGGGTATTCTAGATCCCCGCTGTGCCCCTCTTGGTGAGCTTTCTGAAATTCCCTAAATATTCTTGGGCAAGACCTCAGTCAGTGACTAGTTTCTGAAAAAGGGAAGAACTTGGTTATATCACCTATGATCTTAGAGTAAATAAAACAAATCAAGATTATGTTCATGGAGCAAATGGATGAAACACTTGCCTCCAGATCCTGGATTATCGTGGATATAGGCCAAGATGCCATTTCATTTGTAAAATTCGTTAATTTGGTCATTTACTTAACAAATCCGTCTAGAAACAGGCACTGTGTTAGGCACCTGGGATACACAGATTCATCCATTCATTCCACAAACACTTGAGTGCCTGTTGTTTGCCAGGCACTGTGTTAGGTACCAGGGACATGGTGGTGAACAAAACAAAGTCTGTATCCCTAGCAACAGATGAACAACTAGAGATGCACAGATAATTAATAGTGACCAGCTGGTGGTTTAGTGCCGTGAAGAAATTAAAAGCAGGTAGGAGAGGAGGGCTTAATGGAGGGCGCTATCTTAGCTGGTGATTAGGGAGGGCCTTTCTAAGGAGGGGATGTTTGAGCAGAGGTCATAATGAAGGAAGGGAGCAAGGCAGGCATATATTCAGGGGAAGCACTTTTCTGGCAGAGGGGAGACAGTTCAAAAGTCCCGAGGAGGGGATGAGCCCAGTCACAGAGAAGCAGAGACCAGTGGGGCTGGCATGAGCAAGGGGGAGAGTGATAGAGATGAAACTGGAGAGGAAGACAGAGGCCAGAGAGTCCAGGGCTTTGGGGTTTTGTTGTTGTTGTTTGTTTGTTTTTTGGTCATGCGGCATGCAGAACTTCCCCGACCAGGCATCGAACCCGTTCCCCCTGAATTGGAAGCACGGAGTCTTAACCACTGGACCACCAGGGAAGTCCTCTGGAAGTCCAATTTGCTTTTTTTTAAGTGTCAAGGGAAGCCACTAGCAGGTCTGTAGTAGAGGCGAGGCATCTGGTTGTTTACATTGTTTGAGGAGCATTGGCGGCTTTGCAGCAAGTCCATTGCTGGATGGCAGTGTGGCAAGGGGGAGACGGTCGGGTGCTGTCGTGTGGCACAGGCGAGAGAGGGTGGTGGTTTGGACTAGCTTGATAGTGGGGGAGGCGGGAAGGAGTGGTCAGATTCAGGAGGTGTGTACAGAGTCAGTACGATTCAGTTCCTGCTGTCCGGGAATTTGCAAAAAGAAAAAAGAGAGGATAAACTCCGCTATAATATAATGGGTAGCATGCAATAAGGGAAGGACAAGCAGGCTTATATGGAAGCACCAAAGTGGAACCCTTAGGGGAGTTGGAGAAGCATCAGAGAGGGTGACACTTGAGCTGCGTTTTGAAGAAGTGAAATTCCACCAGGTGAATAAGGAAGGTAAAAGGAAGGTCATTCCAGGCAGAGGGGACAGCTTTGGTGAAGGCTTGGGAGTGTGAACCTGCAGAGGGTGTTTGGAAACTAGTGGTTTGGCGGGGTTGGGGGATAAGGGCTGGAAGACAGGCCTGGAAAGGTGGTTGGAACCAGGCCATGAAGGCCCTGGAATGTGATATTCAGGAGTCTGTCCTTTATTCTACAAACAACAGAGTCATCTAAGGTTTTATAAGTGTATATATGATATAAGCAGAACTGTGTTTTTGAAGATCATGCTGATGTATTGTGGAGTAAACTAAAAGGACACTGAAGGCAGGACCAACCAGGAAATTAGGTTCATTTATGTAACAAAATGCTTGAGTGCCCACCATGTGCTAGGCATTGGGAACAGAGCAGTAAATAAGGGAGCATCCTGCCTTTTTTTATGGATTGTAAGCCTGATGGGGAGGTAATAAGGCCTAAATGTAGAGGCTGGGTCAGATTCAGGAAGTATTTCAGAAATGTCACCATTAAGACATGGGAAGTTCTGCATGTGGAAAATGAGAATGGCTTGCCTCTCTGATTATTGCTATAATGGGAGTATAGTTACTGCAAAGTATCCTGCTATGTAGAAATAATTTTTTAAATAATCCTTTTGGATTATACATATTTTTATAGCTTTAAAAGCACTTTCACATAAAGCCTCTCACTTGCCTTTAAATGTTATACAAATTATAATTATTAAATAATTACATGTCGGGCTTCCCTGGTGGCGCAGTGGTTGAGAGTCCGCCTGCCGATGCAGGGGACACGGGCTCGTGCCCCGGTCCGGGAAGATCCCACATGCCGCGGAGCGGCTGGGCCCCTGAGCCATGGCCGCTGAGCCTGCGCTTCCGGAGCCTGTGGTCCGCAATGGGAGAGGCCGCAACAGTGAGAGGCCCGCGTACTAAAAAAAAAAAAAAAAACAGAACCGTATGTCACGTTCAGAGTCGTGAAAAAGGTGGGGAGCATTTGGACAGCGGTGCTTGGATTACTTCTCCAGGACGTTTCTTGTCTAGCTGGTTCCTTTCTGCCATTGTCAGAATCAAATTCTGTACTTAATCTCTTCCTTGTTTTCAGATGACAAAAATCTCTCTGTTAGGTTTCAGAAAGCTGGGATTACAAAATGTTCTTATGGCTTTAAGTCCTCTGTGGTGATTGGGGAACTTGGGAAAGGATTGGATGAGAATTTTTTTCCAGGGGGTGGGGGGAGGGGACAGTCAGTGGACTGAATAGGGGATTCCTTTTCAGAAATCTGCCTTTGGACCCAAATGTTCATCCCTTAAGAGGATTCCAAGATTTTTAAAATAAAATGAAAAGGGATGTGGGTTATAAGAATATATATGCATATGTCAAAACTGAACTGTACATTTGAGACTAGACATCCTGCTGTGTATAAATTATAACTCAATACAAAGAAAAATCAAACAAGCGGGACAGACAGAGCAAAAATAATTAATGCTGACAAGTAGAACCAACTACCAAACTATTTTAGGGACATGAATTATGATTTTCAAAATAGTGGTGACAATTCCATTGGGAGGAGGCTCTGACAGTGAGGCCAAGGTTGTCACGAGCTGATTCCTACGTAGACCATTAACCATCCATGGTTTTGGGGGTGCAGTTTGTACCCCTCCTCCTAGCTAGCAAGTTCTGTGTTTATTTGTTCCCTGGTTTCAAGGGCAAAGGAGAGAAAAAGCATAGATGAGAGAAATTCTGTCCCCTACCGATGACTGATTGGTCAGAAGTTACCATCTTCTTTTAAGAACAGCATACCTGGGCTTCCCTGGTGGCGCAGTGGTTGAGAGTCTGCCTGCTAATGCAGGGGACGCGGGTTCGAGCCCTGGTCTGGGAGGATCCCACATGCCGCGGAGCGACTGGGCCCGTGAGCCACGACTACTGAGCCTGCGCGTCTGGAGCCTGTGCTTCGCAACAAGAGGCCGCGATGGTGAGGGGCCCGCGCACCGCGATGAAGAGTGGCCCCCGCTTGCCACAGCTGGAGAAAGCCCTCACACAGAAATGAAGACGCAACACAGCAAAAATAAATTAATTAATTAATAAAAACTCCTACCCCCAACATCTTAAAAAAAAAAAAAAGAACAGCATACCTGATCTCCAAATATTAAATATATCATCATCATCATGCTCATTAAGAATATTCCTTATTTTCTTTCCCTAGTCCAAAGCAGTTCTCAGCCTCTCTGAGATCTTGACTGGATACAGGAAGTAAACTCACCCCCCGACCCTCGCCCTGCCATTATTCCTTTAATACTAATGCCACACACCCCTGTACTCTAGCAGTGTAGACACATGTACTCCATACACAATTCACTGGAAGTCACCATTACATCCATACAGTTTCCATCAGCTGAAATGCAACCCATGTTCAGATGACCTAAGGACACTCCAACCATGGTGGCCTCCTTAATTATCTGTCTCCCCCACTAGAGTGTATGTTCCATGAAAGTAGAGATAGGGTCTGTTTTATTCACTAGTAGATATCCCGCACCTAGCAAGGTGACCGACACATAATAACATAGTAGGTACTCACCTGACATTGAGTGAATGAGTCACAAATTGAAAGAAGCAAAGCATTCATTGTTTTTATAGAAATTAGTCCCCTATGCTTGGACTCAGTGGGGGGCAGGGGATGGAACTGTAAGAAGATTCTACATGATTTGGTTTGTTTTCCTCCTTCAGACAGATCGTTTCTGTCATCTGTATATACAACCTGGATCGTGAGTGACCAGCCAGCGTAAAGGTACATGTGACCTTCAAGGACCAGCCATGTTTGTGCCACAGGCAGGAGGGCTCTATGCTTTAATTGCCTGGAAGTTCCATCCAAAATCCGAGTCAGCCAACAGTCCAGTCTGTGAGCAGGGCAGTTACATCTGCAGCACTTGGAGTTGAGCCTGGCCCTGACACCAAGCAGACATCCTGGTACCACACGTTTGAAAACAAAGTAGCAAAGGAGGCTCACAGTGCTGCATGGAAAGGTAGAGCTGCTCATGAAATCACCTAGGGACTTCCCTGGCGGTCCAGTGGTTAAGACTTTGAATGCAGGGGGTGCGGGTTGGATCCCTGGTCAGGGAACTAAGATCCCACATGCCTCGCCCCAAAAAACCAAAACATAAAAACATAAAACAGAAGCAATATTGTAAAAAATTCAATAAAGCCTTTAAAAATTATTCACATCAAAAAAAAAAGAGATCACCTAAAATAAGAGCCTCTCAATAGACTTACATATTAGCAGAAGGATGGGAGGCACTTGGGAGCTCAAAGATATAACTATTTACCAACTGATATGGACGTATTTCAATATTTTCACAATCAGAGCATGTCAGCTGATTTCTGGTACAAAGTATCAGTAGAACTATACCCACCACAGGATGCTCAAGAAGCCTTTGCTTCCTTGGAAGCTGCCATTTCCACGTTTTTAGATTAGCTACATAGGCAATATCTTTGCCTGGACATCTAAACATTGTGGTTCTAGCTGACAGGGCCTTGCTGGGAGGCTCCTTCCCTTACAGAGTATGGAGATAATTTTCCTGAAGCAAGGATGACATCACTGGCTTGAAGGCGGATCCAGGCAACTGCCCTATCTGGGGAACAATCATTCTTGCAGGTATGTGACTCACAGAGAGCCAGAGAGAGAGAGAGAGGGAGGGGGGGGGGAGAGAGAGAGAGAGAGAGAGAGAAAGAAAGAAAGAAATTTAGAGACCTTATCAAGCAGATCTCTGGTCTCCCAGCTCTGTCACAGCCAACCCCGTCCCTGAGCTATGTGTAACCCAGCAACAAGGATGGACCCGGGGACCAGCTGGATGAGGAAGGTCTGGAGCTAAACTCTCCAAAGATGCTCAGCCTTTAATGGAGGAGGCCTTTGAGAAGAGATGTGGCAAATTCTCTGCCCTGGCAACTTCACTTTCTGTTCTCTTTTTATCTGCTTTCTGTATTTCCAATTAATCTTGGAATGAGAGCCCAAGGCAAGAAGCCAGCGGTGCCTGAGGAATGCTAAAGAGCAGACTGAGCCAGGGAAACAAATGCCAGCGAGGGACCCCACAGCAGAGAGACAGACACCGTGAGCAACTCTCCTGTTACCATGAGGCTTGCGAGGCGTGTGTGCGGGTCTCCGCGTTGGCACCATCTGCCAGTTCCTCAGGAGGACAGAACAAACCAGTGAGGCATGGAGATTAGATTATGTAACGCTCGAGGATTGCTGTTTTCAAAGAGGAAACAAATGGAACGAATTGATTTGCTTGTCAGAGTCATGTCACTAAAGAAGGCCCGTTCCCTCCTCTTCCAAGAGGACCTCATTAAAGAGGGGGATGATTTTTACAGATGGAGAAAATGTGAGACCACAGTCGACTCCATTCACAAGAGCAAGTCCTATTTCCAGAATTGCACTGATAAATCCTCTTCTGGTCCCCTAGCCTGAAAAAATGACTATTCAGCCACTACCTAAAAGGTACCAACACGGCAAGAAACATAACTGCCTGTTGCCAGCCACCAGATTCAGAACCTGTGCGCCTTGCCTGAACTGAACTCTCTTGCTTCTGGGGAAGGAAGCAGCATCTAATTTTGAGTCCAGTGGGGTCACAGAGCTCTAAACAAGTGCTTCTCTGATAGAGTGGGAATGTGTTCTTAAAGTACATGCATCAGGAAGGAGAATTCATTGCATTTCTGGGATAATTTCGTCATTGCCGGGCTTCTCTCAAAGTGCCCAGCGTAATACTTTTTATAGAAGGTTCAGTAGATCCAAAGAACGATCAAATGATAACCTTGAACCTACTGCCAAAGGACCATTCCTAAAGACACATTGTCTAAGACACCAAGATTTAAATGTCGGGTATTTATTCAACTTGGAAATGAAGCCCATTGTACCAGGTATTTTCTATTTGCCCTTTCCGATCCACCGTCTAGCCTGGGATACTCCCCTGTACAGACGCCATCAACTTGACCCTCTAGCTTCCGTTTGGATACAGCCAGTGGGAGGCGTCAGCAACAGCAGACTGGAGGGCGGAAGGGCAGGGAGGGTGAAGTATTTATTTCCCTGGTTCCCTCCCTGCCAGATCACCGCAGGTTGGTTATGTCTTCTGATAAAAGGTCACTGCTCCCTCTCAAGGCAGCCCTTTCCCCACGGCTCTCTTTCTGGGTTCTGGAATTTCTCCCTCCCTTCAACTTTTAGATCTAGGAATGGTAAAGACCCCAGCTATCCCTAGCCCCCTGGGTACTGCACTACCCCTGTGGCTTCCCTACACTCTACCCAAACCTTTGTAAATAGTTCCTTTGTTAAAACCTCCTCAAATTATCTAATTTGAATGTACCATCTGCTTCTTATACAGAACCTGACTGATACACCTACCACACGTCAGTCTGTTCCAGGCCCTGCACCACAGTTTAAAAAAAAAAAAAGTAGCAAAATTAATAATACGATATGCTACTACTTTATAGTTGTTCTCAGTGTTCACCTTTTCACAAGGCTATAATAACAACTTAAAGATAACACCTAATTCTTCCTTACAACATAATTGTGCAGTAGTGTTTGTATGAGCTAAATATAATTCGAGAACAAGCTTTTTCATGCCATCAAAATTCATGTGAACAACTATAAAGAGAGAGTTGCAGAACTGATGCCCCCGACTTGAGATTTAGCAGAAGATTTATTCCAATATTTACATCAACCACGCAAATATTCAAATGCCTACTACGTGGCCAGAAAGATGGAAATCTTACGGTGAGGAATAACATCACCATGGGCTCTGACATGGCGAAATGCGGTCTTGTTTTATGCTGTTAAATGTGTTCCTAAAAAGTTGAATAGAGATTGTATTTCCATAAATCAGATAATATGTTGTATGATCAGGGGGACCTCACTATTTGAATAATAATTTGGTAAAATAATCACCCTTTGATCTTTTGAACCAATTCTGTTTTTTCATCCATCTAAAGTACTTCAAATGAAATTTATCTTTAGTCTATAGGGAGGATTGGTCTCCTTCCGTGCTCTTGGAATAGCAGAAATTGTGAAATGGAATTCAGAGGAAGGATAAGGGAACTACCATTTATAGACCACACATAGAATGCTAGGCAATTTGCATCTGTTAGCACATTTAATCCTGGAGGTAAATGCATATTCTACCATTCCCTTGTTTTCTCCTTCTGAAAAATAAAAAAACCCAAAAAATTACTTTGGCAGGTGTGGAATTCAAAATCCTTTTTTTTTTTTAATGAGCAAGCAAGGCAAAAATATTATTCAGTGAAGGATCATAAACACCACATTATTCCCCAACCTCAATGGCTTTCCACTGCTCTTAGGATCAAGTCCAGAATTGTTCACAGGGCCACCGTTCTGCCTCAGTTCCCTCGACCATCCAGGCTTCTTCCCACTTGAAGGCCTTTGCACTCTGTCCCCAGATCTGTCTGCAACCTCTTCCTCTCCCTTCTCCAGACTAACTCAGACTCACCCCTCCAGTTTCCACTCGGTTGACACTTTCCAGGGAATGTCTGTCTCCCCAGCTGGGCCTGTGTCATTGTGTCCCTAGATCCGAACACCAGTGAAGAGTTGAAGGCTCAGTTGTTGCCTGACTGAACCCAGGAGGACTGCCCTGCCTGATGGTGGCCATTTCTACCAATTCTTTGGTCCCAGAGGCCCAGCAAGATATCTCTCAAAAATGAAAAGGTCAAAAGAACCTCTTTGAGGTTCTGGAAGGTCTTTGCTTTCTCTCTCCCCGCCAAGTGTATACCTAGGCGCTCCAAGACCTGAAGCTCCAGCTGAGATGAGAACATGACAGTACCGAGTCCCAGTGGTAACATAACTTTCCTTCAGCCTCATACCTTGGGCTTGTCTGGCATCCAGCCACGTGACTTTTGGAGGCTTCGCGTGTGCGGGAGGATTAGTCCTCTCGTTATCTCTCCACCGTCGCCCAGATGTTGCAGCTGCACATTTCAACCTGGTCCCCTTAAAGGCAGGAGGCAGTGTAGGAATGGGAAAGAGATTCAGGAGGTCAGTGGGGGGCGGTCAGGGTGGGCTTGGGATGTATTGAGCATCGCCCAGTGGCAAGGGCTTTACGTAGTAGGTATTGCTGTGTCTATTTACAGATAGAGAAACTGAGGCTCGTGGTTTGGGGGTCTTGTCCACAGGCACAGGTAATGACAGTCCTGGGATTTGAACCAAGTTTCTCTGGCTCTCAAACGCCCAAGCTCTCTTAGGCCCTCCCTCATCTTTCAAAAGTAAAGTTTGTTTTCCCGAAGTGTGGTCACCACTGGGAAGTGGTTCCCTCTCTCCATCCCTAGTAACTCTGAGCCAGCTGCCTGCCTGGGTTTGTGTCCTGGCTGTACGATTTCAGACAAGTCTTGTCACCACTGAGCCTCATCATCATCTGTAAAATGACAGTATTGCCTGCCTTCTGCTACTCAGGAAAATTAATTCTTCTAACAAAAATGTAGTGACGCCTACCAGATGCCAGGTACTGTACTATGTAAGTTCGGGGTGTGCAAAAACAGAAGAGATCGTGTAATTAAATGAGATAGAGTATGAACATGCTAATAATCTCCAAAGCCCTTTAATAATATATGTAGTGTGCTAGATGGTAGCAAGTGCTACGGATAAAAATGAAGCAAGGAAAGGGAATAAGGAACGTATTGCCTGGGTGCGATTTTAAGTAAAAGTGTCAGGGCAAGGCTTCCCTGAGATGTTGGCATTTGAGGAAAGACCCGAGGAGATGAGGGAAGAAAATATGCCAGGGATTGTTCTAGAAACCTGGTCAAGTTTGGACCCACTTCCCCTTAAGAACAGATAAGATCTAAAACGGGCCTGGCACCCCCAATGAAGGCTGCAGTGCTCCTGTGGGCCTCCCTCATCCAACAATGGGCAGTGCTGCTGTGGGGTTCTCACAGCTGGCTCCAGAGGAAGTGAAAATAGCCTGTTACAGGTATGAGGATTCACAGCCAACAAGCTCTTCCCTTGCATCTCCAGAGGAGTTGGTGTTTCCATCAGTTAATTGGAGAAGGGTCAGCCATGCCCTTGGAAATGTCTACTTTTTGCTCCATTGAAAACAAAAAGAAGCAGGAAGACAGAATTAGGACCTGTACTGACATTTTGCTGGAATGTCCCATCCCAAACACATGTAGAGGCTCATTCACACAGATGCATCTGCTCAAAGCCCCTAACATAGATATAAGGGTGCTGGCATATGCCTGATTACAGACCCAAAAGCTCTGCACAGAGAAGCCTAGTCTGGGAGAAAAATATCAAGCCAGGCCTTGGCCAGATCTCCTTTCAGCAAATGTTAAAAAAAAAAAAAGTATATCACAGGAAGCAGGATGAAGGGATAGAGCCGTATGACTATCCAAACTGGAAGGCCACTGAATCCAACAGACTGAGGCCCAGAGAGGGGAGGTTAGCTGTCCAAGGTCACACAGCAAGTCTGTGAAAAATCCCAGTGGGCTTCCCTGGTGGCGCAGTGGTTGAGAGTCCGCCTGCCGATGCAGGGGACATGGGTTCGTGCCCCGGTCGGGGAGGATCCCACATGCGGAGCGGCTGGGCCCGTGGGCCATGGCCACTGAGCCTGCGTGTCCGGAGCCTGTGCTCCGCAACGGGAGAGGCCACAACAGTGAGAGACCCGCGTACCGCAAAAAAAAAAAAAAATCCCAGCGAATTCATGCCACCAACAAATACTTTTTGAGTGCCATATATGTGCCAGGCACTGTTCTAGGCACTAGGGTTACAGCAGTAATCAAAAGAGACAAAAATTCCTGTCCTCCTGGAGCTGACATTCTAATTGAAGGAGACAGAAAATAAAATGATAAATTAGTAATATATGTAGTGCGTTGGATGATGGCAACAGACACGGAGAGAAATGAGGCAGGGAAAGGGGATTGGGAGTATACTGGGTCGGTGCAATTTTAAGTAGAAGGGTCAGGGAAGGCATCACTAAGAAGTTGGCATTTAAGCAAAGACCTGAAGGAGGTGAGGGAGGAAGACAGGCCAGTACCTGGGGAAGAGTGTCCCAGGAGGAGGAAGCAGGGCCGAGGCCCCCAAGGCAGGAACATTCCAGTAGTGTTCCCAGGAGCAGCAAAGGAGCCACATCATGTATGAGCCTTGTAGGCTGCTGTGAGGACTGTGGCTTTTACTCCAGATGAAATGGAAAACCACTGGAGAGTTTGGGGCAGAGACGTGACATCATCTGACCCAACAAAAAGTCTGAAGCTATGGCCGTTCATTCGTTCATTCATTCGATCATTTATTCAAGCCTCTTAGGTGCCAGGCACTATGCTGATGACAAGCCAGACTCCCCCAGAGCGAGCCACAGGGTACTTGAGTGTGTATTTTGTGCTGATTAAAGAGTCCAGAGCAAGGAGAAGGAAGGCTGGGCCATGGCCTTCCCTGACCACTTGCCTTCCCTCCTTGCCCTGAGGCCCAGGGCAAAGGGCCCCAAGCAGCTTCAGGGCTCCGTGATCCAGAGGCTGCTAGAACCTGCAGGTTATAAATAGCATCTCCTGTGGCTGGGAGTCAAGCTGCTCAGTCTGAATGACTCAGAGGCTCAGAGCCACAGCCCCCTGAACTGTAACATCACTTCCCAACCCCACCATCCCATCCTGGGCTCCCTTGCTGACCCCCTAATCAAAGCTGGGCCTCTGTTCTCACCATGACCCTCTCTGGCCCTGTCACTCTCCTCTGATTCCAGGCTCTACATCCTGGAGCACCAGGAGGCCCACTGCTTCATTGGCTCTGGGAGGCAGGATTGTATAATATTTAAAAGCTCAAGATCTGTACTTGGGGACTTCCCTGGTGGCACAGTGGTTAAGAATCCGCCTGCCAATGCAGGGGACATGGGTTCAAACCCTGGTCCGGCAAGATCCCACATGCTGTGGAGCAACTAAGCCTGTGCGCCACAGCTACTGAGCCTGCGCTCTAGAGCCCGTGCGTCACAACTACTGAGCCTGCGCACACAAAGCCCATGCTCCACAACAGAAAAGCCACCGCAATGAGAAGCCCGCGCACCGCAACGAAGAGCAGCCCCCACTCACTGCAACTAGAGAAAGCCCGCGCACAGCAACAAAGACCCAATGCAGCCAAAAATAAATTAATTAATTAAAAAAAAAAAAAGATCTGCACTTGGGCCTACCTGGATTTCAGGCCCAGCTCTGCTGCTTCCCGGCTGTGTGACCTTGGGCAAGTCACTTCACGCCGGGAGCCCCATATTCCTCATTCATAATAAGAATAGTATTATAGTGTGACTTCCCTGGTGGCACAATGGTTAAGAATCTGCCTTCCAATGCAGGGGACATGGGTTCGAGCGCTGGTCCGGGAAGATCCCACACGCCGCAGAGCAACTAAGCCCGCAAGCCACAACTACTGAGCCTGCACCACAACTACTGAAGCCCGCGCTCCCTAGAGCCCACACGCTGCAACTACTGAAGCCTGCGCTCTAGGGCCCACGTACTGCAACTACTGAGCCCACGTGCTGCAACTACTGAAGCCCACGCACCTAGAGCCCATGCTCTGCAACAAGAGAAGCCACCACAATGAGAAGCCCAGACACTGCAACGAAGAGTAGCCTCTGCTTGCCGCAGCTAGAGAAAGCCCGTGTGCAGCAACGAAGACCCAATGCAGCCAAAAACATAAAAAAAAATTTTTTTAATTTAAAAAAGAATAATATTATAGTAATAATATCAATACTATTGTGATGTTATGATGATGATAATAATAGTACCTACTTCATGGAACTGAAGTAGGTACTTTTCAACAAGATACTCCACATAGAGTGCTTAGCCCAGCGCCTGGCTTATAGTAGCTGCTCAATTAAGGGAGTGACCTTCCCTGTGCTCAATTAGATTATAATCTGGAGAAGGGTAATAATAAATAAGAAAATGACAGCTTTCATCTAATCTACGGAACATCTACCATGTGTTTGAGGTATGGGCTCCTGACATCTAATGCCATATGTCTAATCTTCATAACCAAGCCAATTTCACCATCTCCATCTTTTTTTTTTTTTTTTTTTTTTTGCGGTACGTGGGCCTCTCACTGTTGTGGCCTCTCCCGTTGCGGAGCACAGGCTCCGGACCTGCAGGCTCAGCGGCCATGGATCACGGGCCCAGCCGCTCTGCGGCATGTGGGATCTTCCCGGACCGGGGCACGAACCTGTGTCCCCTGCACCGGCAGGCGGACTCTCAACCACTGCACCACCAGGGAAGCCCCACCATCTCCATCTTACACAGGAAGAAACAGACTCAGAGAGAGCCGTATGACTTGTCCAAGCCATACGGTACCCGGTGAGGCAGAATCTGACATCAGCAGAAAGGCTTAACCAGCCCCCGTCTGACCGTGGGGACATGTGCAGACACTTGCTCCTAGCCCACTCCACACGTGATGTGCCACTGAGTGGAGGTAGGGGGTCAAGGGAAAGAAGAGGGCAGGTGGGCGGGGGGTGTAAGATATCTCTGCTTCCTCTGACCATCCCTCCCACCTCCTGAGATAAGAAGCCCTCTCTCTGCCACCTCCCTAAAGCCTAGTCTAGCTCTCCTTTGGGTGATATTGAATAAAATTCTCTCTGCCTAATGGCTCCCAAAAGATGATCTGTCTGTTTAATAATTTTTAGATGTTACACACATTGTTTAAGGATGAAGGTGATGGTGACATTCTGGCTTCATTGACCACCCCCCACTTTGATCCTCCGGAGTTGTGTCTGGTCATTCTCCAAAACCCCCAGGTTCCAGAGAAATCTCCTTAAGTCCCCATCCCCTGCCCTCACCATGCTGGAAGCCTTATAAAATAGTAGAAATGGCATGCATTTGGGAGTGAGATAAATCTGGGCTCCCTCCTGTCTCTGTCATTTCCTAGCTGTGTGACCTCGGGCAAGTCACTTCACCTCTCTGAGCCTCATTCATTTAGCTAATGCATATTTAGCAACGTGGTCAGGAAGAAAGTGACATTTATTCTGAGACTTGAATGGTGAGAAGACCTAGAGGCACAGAAGCCTCGAGAAGGGACTAACTTTGGTGTGTGGAGCTGGTGTGGTGGGAAGAGAGCGAGCCAGGGGGAGAGAGGGAGATAAGGTCAGAGAGGCAGGCAGGGGCTAGATCACAGAGTGCTCGGTGACGAGAATCCCAACTTCTCACGCTTGTGCGCGTTTGGTGGGATGATGCATAGATCTAGCACAGGACCTGGCATACTGTGGGCGCTCAATACACAGTAACTATCATGATGATGAGTTTTCCTTGTCCTCCTCCTCCTCCCAGGGACCCTCGTGTCCGTCTCCTGCCTCTTAACCCTCTCTGCCCCACGGTCTCTCCCTGATCCCGGGAAAAGGACAAGGAGTCAGCAAGAATCACAGCAGGAAGGAGGAAGCATTCCCCATTCTCTCCCCCGCCCCAAACCCTCCCACCGTAGCCCAGTGATTTTCCTGCCTCTCACAGGCGATTTTATTAAACATCTCGAAAAAATATTCTCTCACTCCCTCTCTCTTTATTTATAAAAATCAACTTAACACCCTGCTCCTTTGTTCTATTTGGAAACTGGAACAGCCTGGTTTATATTTAGCTGAAATCCTGCTCCTTTCCCCACAGATTCCAGCACAGCCCAATGAGCTAGAGGGGCTAAGGAAGGAGAGGGGGAGAGGGGACTGGGGGAGGAAAGGGCCATGGGAAGAACGGGAGGTGCTGTCCCCCAGGGGCCCAGGTCTCCGCTAAATTCGAAGGACCTGGAAGGGTAGGAGCTGAACAGTCCTTCCCAAAACTTGGGATGATCCAAGTCCACGCTTTGCCCATCATCCTGTCACTCTCTAGTCCCATTCAGTTATCCCCAGAACAAGAGACGAGGAGAAAGAATACGGAGAAGAAAGACCCCAACCCTAATCTGGAACCAGGCTTGGAAAGGCAGTAAAAGGCAGTCATTAAGGATGTGGGTCTGGGTTCACATGCAAACTCTCCTCTGCCCCTCACTAGCTGGCTGCCGCCAGGGAAGTTGATGTGCTCATTACAGTGCCTGGCACATAAACAGCGGCCGTCATTATTAATCACTGTGGGCTGAAGGAAAGCTCTCACTCCTCAAACTTTAAGGCTCTCCTCAAAAGCTGCTTCCTCCATGAAGCCTTTCCAGATTAAAACTCATCTCTTCAGTGGCTTCCCTGGTGGCGCAGTAGTTAAGAATCCGCCTGCCAATGCAGGGGACACGGGTTCGAGCCCTGGTCCAGGAAGATCCCACATGCCGTGGAGCAACTAAGCCTGTGCGCCACAACTACTGAGCCTGCACTCGAGAGCCCACGAGCCACAACTACTGAGCCTGCACTCTGCAACAAGAGAAGCCACCGCAATGAGAAGCCTGCGCACCGCAACGAAGAGTAGCCCCCGCTCACTGCAACTAGAAAAAAGCCTGCATGCAGCAACAAAGACCCAGTGCAGCCAAAAATAAAATAAATTAAATAAATTAATTTAAAAAAAGAAGAATCTATCTGTGTATACATACACCCCTATGTTCAGAGCAGCACTATTCACAATAGCCAAGATGTGGAAGCAACCTAAATGTCCATCAACAGATGAATGGATAAAGAAGATGTGGTACATGGGACTTCCCTAGTGGTGCAGTGGTTAAGAAGAATCCGCCTGCCAATGCGGGGGACACAGGTTTGAGCCCTGGTCCGGGAAGATCCCACATGCCGTGGAGCAACTAAGCCCATGCACCACAACTACTGAGCCTGCACTCTAGAGCCCGCGAGCCACAACTACTGAGCCTGTGTTCCACAACTACTGAATCCCGTGCACCTAGAGCCCATGCTACGCAATAGAGAAATCACCGCAATGAGAAGTCTGTGCACCACAACAAAGAGTAGCTCCCACTCGCCACAACTAGAGAAAGCCTGTGCACAGCAACGAAGACCCAATGCAGCCAAAAATAAATAAATAAATAAAAGTTTATTTTAAAAAAATAGATGTGGTACATATATACAATGGAATACTGCTCAGCCATAAAAAAGAACAAAATAATGCCATTTGCAGCAACATGGATGCAACTAGAGATAATCACGCTAAGTGAAATAAGTCAGAGGGAGAAAGATAAGTATCATATGATATCGCTTACACATGGAATCTAAAATATGACACAAATGAACCTATCTATGAAACAGAAACAGAATCACGGACATAGAGAACAGACTGGTGGTTGCCAAGGGGGAGGGGGTTGAGGGAGGGATGGAGTGGGAGGTTGGGGTTAGCAGATGTGAGCTTTTATATATAGAATGGATAAACAACAAGGTCCTACTGTATAGCACAGGGAACTATATTCAATATCATAGGACTTCCCTGGTGGTGCTGTGGTTAAGAATCCGCCTGCCAATGCAGGGGACACGGGTTTGAGCCCTGGTCTGGGAAGATCCCACATGCTGCAGAGCAACTAAGCCCGTACGCCACAACTACTGAGCCTGCGCTTTAGAGCCCACGAGCCACAACTACTGAAGCCTGCACACCTAGAGCCCATGCTCTGCAACGAGAAGCCACCATAATGAGAAGCCCGTGCACCACAACAAAGAGTAGCCCCCACTCACTGCAACTAGAGAAAGCCCGTGGGCAGCAAAGAAGACCCAATGCAGCCAAAAATAAAAATAAATAAATAAATAAATTTATTTATTTAAAAATATATATCCTATGATAAACCATAATGGAAAAGAATGCACATATATGTGTAACTGAGTCACTTTGCTGTACAGCAGAAATTAACACAACATTGTATATCAACTATACCTCAATAAAATAAAAAAAACTATCTAGGTAAAGAAATTGTGGTGTGTCCATACAATAGAATATTATTCAGCCAAAAAGAGGAATGAAGTACTGACACATGCTATAATGTGGACAGGCCTCAAAAATGTTATGCAGTGTCAAAGAAGCCAGACGTGAAAGGTCGAATATTCCATTTATATGAAGTGTCCAGAATAGGCAAATCCATAGAGAAGGAATGCAAATTGATGGTTGCCAGGATCTTGGGGAGAGGGAATGGGAAATAGTAACTGCTTAATGGGTGCAGGGTTTCCTTTTGCAGTGACTAAAGATATTTTGGAACTGGATAGAGATGGTGGTTGTGTAATGCCACTGAATTGTTTGCTTTAAAATGGTTAATTGTATGTTCATTTTATGTTCACCTCAATTTAAATATATATACATATCTGGGTTGACTTCATGGTCATGTTAATTGATATGAAAAAACATTTGATAAAATTAACACCTAATCATGATTTAAAAACAAAAACAAGTCAGAATAGAAGAAAACTTCCTTAACCCATTAAAAGGCAAGGCTTCAAAATACCTCACATATATAATGCTGAAACTCTACACACTTTCCCCCCTGAGACTGGGAACAAGGCAAGAATATCTGCTCTCACCACTTCATGCAACATTGGGAGGTCCTAGCCAGGACAATAAGGCAAGAAAAAAAAAATGGAAAAAGGACAAAGTTAAATGGTCTTTATTTTCAGATGACATGATTATGCATGTAGAAAAGCCTAAGGAATTTACAAAACAAAACTAGAGCTAATCATTTTATTTAACAAGATCAAAGGATACAAAGTGAATATATAATGTGTTTCTGTATATAGTTGTCCCTTGGTATCCACAGGGGATTGGTTCCAGGATCCACCACCCTGCCCATGGATACCAAAATCCACAGATGTTCAAGTCCCTTATATGAAATGGGATGATACAGTCAGCCTTCCATATCTGCAGTTGCAGAACCCCTGGATACAGGAGGGTGGACTGTACTAGCAATGAACAATCAAGAAGTTAAATGTATAAAAATATTTCCAATAGCATCAAAAAACATAAAATATTTAGGGATACGTTTAACAAAACATGTGCAAGATTTGCAGTCTGAAAACTACAAAACCTTACTGAGAGAAATTGAAGACCTAAATAAATGGAGAGATATACCATGTTCACGTATAAAATGCCACTCTCCCCAAATTGATCTTAGATTCAATACAGTCCTGATCAAAATTCCAGCAGGTTTTTTTTTTTTTGTAGAAATTATCAAGTAGACTCTAAAATACATATGGTAATGCAACAAACTAGAGTAGCCAAAACAATTTTGAAAAACAGGAACAAAACTGCAGCACTTAATGCTACTTGATTTTGAGAATTACTATGAATCTGTAGTAATCAAGACAATGTAATATTAGCATAAGGATAGACATATAGATCAATGAAACAGAATAAAGTCCAAAAAATAGATCCACATAAATACAATCAATTGATTATTTTACTGAAGTTCCACTATGATTCAGTGGAGAAAGGATGTTAGTACTGAAACATATCAACACAGAAGAGAAAATGAACAATGACGCCTACCTCACATCATACATAAAAACTAACTCAAAATGGATCAGAGACCTAAATGGAAAGACCAAAACTATAAAATTTTTAGGAGAAAACCTTTGTGGCCTAGGGGTAGACAAAGATTTCTTAGGACACACAAAACACAAACATTAAAAACAATTCACTGGGGACTTCCCTGGTGGCACAGTGTTTGAGAGTCTGCCTGCCAATGCGGGGAACATGGGTTTGATCCCTGGTCCGGGAAGATCCCACAAGCCGCGGAGCAACTAAGCCCATGCACCACAACTACTGAGCCTGTGCTCTAGAGCCTGTGAGCCACAACTACTGAAGCCCACGTGCCCTAGAGCCCACACACCACAACTACTGAGCCCACACGCCACGCTGCAACTATTGAAGCCCGCGCGCCTAGAGCCCGTGCTCCACAACAATAGAAGCCACCGCAATGGCTGTGCACCGCAACAAAGAGAAGCCTCCGCTCACCACAACTAGAGAAAGCCTGCACGCAGCAACGAAGACCCAATGCAGCCAAAAATAAATAAATAAAATAAATAAATTTATTAAAAAAAATTTTTTTAAAGACTTACGCTATATCTATGCAGTGGAATACTACTCAGCAATTAAAAAAAAAAGAATTACCAATACGTGTAACAATGTAGATGGACCTCATAAGCATTTTTGTTCAACAAAAGAAGCCAGTCACAAAAGAAAACATACTAAATGGTTTCATTTACATGAAGTTCTAGAACAGACAAAGCAATCTATAGTCACAGAAAGCAGATCAGAGCTTGCCTAGAGCAGGCCCAGGAGGACTGACTGCAAAGGGCATGAAGGAAAATTCTGGGGTGTGGGGGGGGGACGAAAATGGTCTGTATCTCTACTGTAGTGTTTTTATTGTATGTAAATGATGGCCTAATAAAACTGATTGAAAAAAATACTCCATCTGCATTCAATTCCTGGGTTTGCCACTTAGGTGTTTAACCTTGGGCAAGTTATTTCACTTTTCTATGCCTCTGTTTCCTAAACAGAAAAGTGACAATAATAATACTCATAGCGATTTTTGTTTTGTTTTGTTTTGTTTAGATAACCTCCTAGGGATTTGGAAAGGATTGAAGGAGAGAATGTACTGGGAACTGGGGTAGCCAACCTCCAAGAAGGCCTCCAATGATCCCTGCCTCCTGGCATTCCTGCCCCCATCTGCCCCCACCCCCCACACTGAATAGGCTGACCTGTGAAACCTACAGGGTATTGTCGAAATGATGGTCTGTGGTTTTTGAGACGAGGTCAGAAAACATCTTGAGGATTCTGCTCTTGGATCATTCTTTCTGAGGGAAGCCAGCCACCCACCACACCATGAGGACTCTCAAGCAGCCCTGTGGAGAAATCTGGATGGCAAAGAACTTGAAGCCTCCTGCCAACAGCCAGCGCCAGGCTTGCCAGCCTCAGGAGTGAACTACTTGAGATGAGCGGCCAACAGCTAGGCTGTAACCTCAGGAGAGACAGAGCCAGGATAATCCAGCTGAGCTGCTCCCAATTCTTGACCCACAGGAACTGTGTGAGGTAATACATGTTTATTGTTTTAAGCCGCTAAGTTTTGGGGTCACTTTTTTTTATGGCGGCGCGGCTTGTGGGATCTTAGTTCCCCAACCAGGTATTGAACCCGCACCCCCTGCAGTGGAAGCGCGGTGTCCTAACCAATGGACCACCAGGGACCTCCCTGGGGTAACTTGTTACACAGCAGTAAATAACTAATACAAGCACTAATAATAGTAGCTAACATTTATTGAGCATGTCTCATGGGACCTACTACTACTTCTACTATTACTAACCAGATAGTGATAAGTCGATAATCCTCCATCTGTCCATCTAGGAACACTCTGCACCTTTTCCCACCCTGCTCTGTGCCCAGGGAGACTGACCTCTTCAGACTCAACATCCCTGACTTCTAATCAGGTTTGGCCAATGGGGAGACCCAGGAGGAGGTGGAAAGGGGAAGGAAGAGGCAGGTCAGGATGTTTTTTGGGGTTTTTTTTTGACATCTTTATTGGAGTATAATTGCTTTACAATGGTGTGTTAGTCTCTGCTGTATAACAAAGTGAATCAGCTATATGTATACATATATCCCTATATCCCCTCCCTCTTGCGTCTCCCTCCCACCCTCCCTATCCTGCCCCTCTAGGTGATCACAAAGCACCGACCTGATCTCCCTGTGCTATGCAGCTGCTTCCCACTAGCTATCTGTTTTACACTTGGTAGTGTATATGAGTCCATGCCACTCTCTCACTTCGTCCCAGCTTACCCTTCCCCCTCCCCGTGTCCTCAAGTCCATTCTCTAGTAGGTCTGCGTCTTTATTCCTGTCCTGCCCCTAGGTTCTTCAGAACCTTTTTTTTTTTTAGATTCCAAATATATGTGTTAACATATAGTATTTGTCTTTCTCTTTCTGACTTACTTCACTCTGTATGACAGACTCTAGGTCCATCCACCTCACTACAAATAACTGAATTTCCTTTCTTTTCATGGCTGAGTAATATTCCATTGTATACATGTGCCACATCTTCTTCACCCATTCATAGGTCAGGATGTTTATTCCTCTGCTCCCTCCCTGCAGGGCACCTCAGGCTGGCTGCTCCCTCAGCAGAAAGTCACAGCTTCTCTGAAGGTGGTTCTCTCCACCTATCTCCTTCTGGGTAGTAGAACTGCTCCCTGGGCCCAGCCTCCCAGGCCTGACAGCACTTTCCTTACCCCCTGCTCACACCTAAACTGTCCCTTTATTCAGACTTCCTGAAACTGCTCCATTTGAACATGCCATCTGTTTCCTTGTGGGACTGACTGGCCACCCTAATTAAGATCCCCTACTTTAGGGAAGGAAGTGGAAATTCAAAGAGAAGCAGGGAGGTATCTCAGAAACAAATGAGAAAAGAATAGAGGCCACCCAGAGGTGTGCTCTGCAGATAGCAGGCATTAATGATGCTTGTTGAATGTCTGAATGAATGAATGAATGACTTGATGGGCACCGGGGAGGACCCTGCTACCTTGAAGGTAATGGATGCTAGACCCAGATGTTAGCATCTGAACTACTTCAGACAGACAATCAATGACCTGCCCCGGGCCCAGCCTGAGTCGGCTTCAGGGAGTCTTGCCTTGAAAGGAATAACACACAGACTGGGACACCAAGGAAGCAGCCCACCACCTCTGTGAGAGACTCCAGATTTATTTTTGAAAAGCAAGCAAGGCCTGCGGGCGGCCCTGGCAGAGCTCAGAACTGGAAGGGAGAGCCAGGCACAGAGAGAACAGACAGCGACAGCAGAACCCATGCCACGTCCCTGTGACGTCAACCCCGCTCTCTGTGACATAACATTGCCCATTCCCCCCCGCGCCACCCCCCATCCTGAGCCCCCTTGGGAATTTTTTTTTAAACTGTGGTAAAATTTACATACCATAAAATTTAGCCTTGGAAATTTCTGAGCCACTCCCACCCCAGGCTGAATGACATTGAGGACTGGATACCAAAAGGAACAGGGAGAAAATACTTGCATCCAAATGGTGTGTGAGGTTTTGCTGGAAAAATCCTGCAGTTGGAGGGAGGGTCACCACTCCAAGTGAGGCAAAGTCTGGGGACCGAGGATTAGGAAAGCGTTGATATCCCCACTCTACCAGATCGTGGGGAGGCAGAAGCGGCTGTGGAGTGGGGAGCAGAGAGCAGGTGTCAGCTCAAGTCTGAGCTGCAGGGGCAGAAAGTGAGCGGTGGGGAGGCAGCTAACGAACCCTAACGTGTGCAGTTGGAAGCAGAGGTGTTTGCTACCGGGTGGTGGGGGTGGGGTGGGGAGTGAGGCCAGAGGGAGCCATCAAGGCCCCGGAATAACTCCTTCTGCCAGGAGACTCTGGAACTAATCAAGGTGGGCATAATCCGAAAATCCATCAGAGAGAGGTTGCGAGAGTCCTCCTGTCTCCAAGCGGTGATTGGAGGGGAGGGAAATTAACAAAAGGTGTGGTTTTCAGGGAGGAACTCTTGTCCTCGAAGATGGTGCGAGGCTTTCCTAGGGCCTCAGTCAGAGGGGTACCCATATCTACCCTCTTTTGGGTGCCTGTTGGGTACCTGCTGTGTGCCCAGGGCCGTTGCACCAGCTGAGAATGTGAGCTCTGTCGTCAGCCTGCTGGATTCGAATCCCTGTTCTATTTTTTGCTGGCTCTGTGATCTTGGACAAGTCACTGTGCCCCCATTCTGAGCCTCAGTTTCCTTATCTGGAACATGGGCATAAAATTCATACCTGCCCTGTGGGGTAGTTGAGAATAAGTGCTCGATACATGAGGATTTTTTTTGGCCATGCCACACAGCTTGCGGGATCTTAGTTCCCCGACCAGGGATCAAACCCAGGCCCCTGCAGTGAAAGCGCTGAGTCCTAACCACTGGACTGCCAGTGAATTCCTTGAGGACTTTTAATACAAATCTTTCTAGTGACCCCGGAGAGTGGGTTTTCATCTCCTCGTCGTCCAGGGGAGTAAACTGAGGCTCAGAGAGCCCAAGGCCACATGGTTACTAAGTAGAAGCATCAGAATTGTGTCCCTTCACTAAGCCCGGCTGCTCTGGCCCCTCCTCCCTGGGCCGGAGGGCAGTAACCCAAAGCCCCTCACTTACCACCTGTCTACAGGCCCCATGCAGGGAGGCAGGACCAGCATGGACACTGAAAAGAGCCTCCAGGTGACATATGTGGGGTCCAGTGGGGAGAATGTTGCCCTCAGCTGGCTGTGAGACCTTGGCCCAGTCCTTTCTCCTCTCTGGGCCTGTTTCCTCAGTTTCAGAACATGGGGGTAGTGACAGGTGATTCTAGTCCTGGAGTGTCTAGATTCTCACTCACTGCTCTCTTGTGGATGCCTCAGGCAGGGGGCAGTGAGGAGGGGGTAAGAGAGAGACCTGGGCAGCTGCAAGGCAGTCTTTTTTTTTTTTTTTTTTGGCCCTGCAGCATGTGGGATCTTAGTTCCCTGACCAGGTATTGAACCCGCACCCCCTGCATCAGAAGCACAGAGTCTTAACCACTGGACCGCCAGGGAAGTCCTAAGGCAGTCTTTCTTCATTGCTCCCCTCCCTTCCTCTGGGGAATGAATGGCTCCAGGCAGAGGAAACAGCAAGCACAAAGGTCAGGAAATGAGAGGGAGCGCGGCATGTCTGGGGAGCTGCAAGCAGAACCATCTAGCAGCCTGGCTTATTCGTCCATTCGATTTATTCGACCCAAGTTTATTACTGCAATCCAGGCACTGTACAGGGCACAGAGCCGTGAACAACACAGACGGACCCAGCATCTTCATGGGGCTCACATTCTAACTGGGGTAACAAGTAAACAAACCAGTAACCAAGATAATTTCAGAATGGGATGAGTGTTGTGTGAATAACAGCAAATTTTTATAAAGCATCTACAATGGGCCAAACATTGTTAACAGATGTTAAATAGTTTCATCCTTACTACAACCCTATGAGGTAGGCACTGGCCCCACTTTACAGCTGAGGAAACTGGCACAGAAAGGTTAAGTAACTTGCCCAATGCCACCCAGTTAATAAGCAGCAGAGTTGAGATTCAAACCCAGGCCATCTGGCTCCTTTGTGCCGGCTGGTGGGAAGGGCATTAAATAGGGCAATCTGTGCGGGGAAGAGCGCTCTGAAGACGTGACATTTGAGTGGAGACGCATGAGAAGACACCAGCCCTAGGAAGTCCAGGAGGAAGGAGGATCCAGATGGAGGGAACATTGAGTACAAAGGCCCTGAGGCACGTAGGAGCTTGACAGGTTGGAAAGAAAGCAAGGAGGCCAGCTTTAGCTGGAGCAGCGGGACAGGAGAAGAGGTCAGAGGGGCGCAGGGCAGACACACAGAGGTGGGAAGAGGTGCAGAGGACACTCCTGGGGTCCTCCCAGCTGCTCCCGGGATGCTGGGGAAGTGGTCCAAAGCCCCCTCCTCGGGCTTCCTTGATGGCACAGTGGTTGAGAGTCCGCCTGCCGATGCAGGGGACACGGGTTCGTGCCCCGGTACGGGAAGATCCCACATGCCACGGAGCGGCTGGGCCCGTGAGCCATGGCCGCTAAGCCCGCACGTCCGGAGCCTGTGCTCCGCAACAGGAGAGGCCACAACAGTGAGAGGCCCACGTACCGCAAAAAAAAAAAAAAAAAAAGCCCCCTCCTCTCCTCACTTCAGGCCAATCAGGTCCAGGCAGAGTTGAGCTTTTCCCCCAGGGCTTATTGCTGGGAAAGGACCCCAGCTGGGCTCCTGCCCACTGTTCATCCTCCGTGACTGATGGGGACGGGCACAAGGAAGAGCTCATTTCAGTCCTCTCTCCTTATCCTAACTCTGCATCCTCCCTGGCCCTGCACTCCCCACAAAACCACAAATGAGGGACTTCCATCCTTCATCAGGGGCCAGCTCCTGCCTTCAGGGACCCTCCAGGCCTGAGTCCAGTCCCAGCCCAGTGGGGGGTAAGGTGATCCTCAGCCTGGTCTCAGAGGGCCTGAGAGTCTGGAGTCTGACCTCTGGGAGAAATCTTGGGGTGGGGGGAGGCGGAAAGGACTCCAAGCTCCTAGTCCTATAGGCCTGAGTTAGAATCCAGATTCCACCACCGTGTGGTCTTGGGCAAGTGGCTTCACCTCTCTAAGCCTCAGTTTCCTCATCTGAAGAATAGGGATGATAATAATACCTACCTCTTAGGGTCACTGTGAGAATTAAATATGCCTGAGAGGGAGTTTTCAAGGGGCTGGAAATGTTCTACATCTGTACCTAGGATGTGGTATATATAAAATTTAATGAACAAATTTGAGATTTGTTTGGTTTACTGTATGTACATTGTAGCTCAATTTTTTGAAAAGTGAAAAAGCCCAAATCTTGAAGAGAGAGGGTCTGCGGTTAAATTCTGGCTCTGCTGCTAACCTGCTCTGCAACTTCAGACAGGTTGAGGAACCAAACTAAGCTTCACTTTTCGGATATGAAAAATGGAACTAGAAATACCCATCACTCTGAATTTTTGTAAGAATTTTAGATTAACATTTGTAAAGCACCAAGTAATGAGCACATAGTAAATGTTAAAAAAAAAAAAAAAGGTGCAAAGTGACTGGCCCATGGCTGGCACCACATAAATGTTACCTGGTATTAGTATTAGGAGTCCTATAGCTATTCATTAAATGAATGGAATCTTAGCATCCTTCCATGTTTCCTTGATCATTTATTTGGTGCCTGGATGCCTGAGGAAGCTCAAACTCAGAATGTCCAGGACTGAGTTCTTATTCCCTTCACCTAAGTCTTGCTCCTCCCCCAGGCTTCCCCATCTGCCCAGTGACACTGACTCAATCCAGAAAGGTGGATGTCACCCTGCCTGCCTTCTCCACCCCCTTCCCTCCCCAGCCCCTCACGGACAACTCATCACCAAGACCTGCTGTGTTGAACTGTCTCCAAAGATGGCCTTCAACCATCCCTCCCCTCCCTGTAAGGGCATGCTGACGTCCCGTCAAGAGGTAGAGCTTAACCACATGCAAAAGAATGAAGTTAGACCCCTACCTCACTCCATATACATAGCCTCCTGGACTTCCCATGGCTGGCATCTTATGTGTCTCCACTCAAATGTCATGTCTTTAGAGTGTTTCTTCCCTGAACAAATTGCTCTATGTAATGCTCTCCCCACCAGTCAGCACAATGAAGCCAGATAGCCTGGGTTTGAATCTCAGCTCTGCTGCTTATTAGCTGGGTGGCATTGGGTAAGTTACTTAACCTCTCTATGCCTGTTTCCTCAAAATTAACACAAAGTGGATCAATGACCTAAAAAGCTAAAATTATAAAACAATTAGAAAATATAGGGGTGAATATTCATGACCTCTAATTTGGCAATGAATTCTTAGATTTGACACCGAAAGCATGAGCAATAAGAGAAAAAATAGATAAATGAGACTTCATGAAAAGTAAAAACTTTTGTGCATCAAAGGACAGTATCAAGAAAGTGAAAAGACAACCTATAGGATGGGAGGAAGTATTTGTAAAACATATATCTGATAAGGATCTAGTATCTAGAATATGCAAAGAACACTTACAACTCAACAACAGAAAGACCAAACAACCCAAATGAAAACTGAGCAAAGTACATTTCTCCAAAGATATACAAATGGTAAAAAAGTACATGAAGAGACGTTCAACATCATTGGTCATTAAGTAAATGCAAATCAAGACCACAGTGACATATCACCTCACACCCCCTAGGATTGCTTTAATTAAAAAAAAAAAAGTTGGCAAGGATATGGAGGAACAGGAACTCTCATACATTGCTGATGGGAGTGTAAAATGGTACAGCTGCTGTGGAAGATAGTTTGGTGGGTCCTCAAAAAGTTAAACCATACCACATGACCCAGCTCCTAAGTATATACCCCAAAGAATTGAAAACAGGTGTTCAAACAAAAACTTATACACAAATGATCATAGCAGCACTATTCACAATCACCAAAAGATGGAAACAACCCAAATGTCCATCAGATGAATGGATTAGCAAATTGTGGTATATCCATACAGTAGAATATATCAATAATTCAGCCATAAAATGGAACAAAGCACTGATACATGCTACAACATAGATGAACTTCAAAAACATTATGCTAAAGAAACCTGACACAAAAGTTCACATATTTTCTGATTCCTTTTATATCAAATATCTAGAATTGGCAAATCCATAGAGACAGAAAGCAGACTAGTGATTGCCAGGGTCTGGGGAGAGGGGGAATGGAGAGCAATGGCGTAATGGGTACAGGGTGTTCTTATGAGCTGATAAAAAGTTGAAATTAGGGAAAAGTGTTGGTTGCACAACATTGTGAATGCACTAAATGCCACTAAATTGTACAAATTTAATAAAAGAGGTAGTGCTTATTTCCCCTCGCCTTGAACGAGACTGGTCTTAGGACTGGCTTTCATCATTATGATGCAGCTGAAGTGACGTTCTGGGACTTCTGAGCCAGGCCTTAAGGAGCATGGCAGCTTCCGCTTCTTGGAAGCCAGCTGTTATGCTGTAAGAAGCCCAAGCGCCATGGAGAGGCTACATGGAAGTGAACTGAGGCCCCCTAGACAATAGCCCCAATTGACGGCAGCCAACACCTACTACCAGCCTTCTGTGGGTGAGGCCACTTCAGAACCTTCCAGCCATCCCAGTGCCCCAAGCCACATGAAGCAGAACTGCCCTGTCACCCGACAGAATCATGAAAACTAATAAGTTGTTGTTTTAAGCCGAAAAGTTGGGCGTGATTTATTACGCAGCAATAGGTAACCAATTCTACTTCTAAAACCTTCACAAAGCCACCCATTTCTCTCCATTCCCCCCTCCACACCCTAGTCCAAGGCTCTCTTTCCCCCCAGGCAGCACCCTCTTCATCAAACTTCCCACCTTCAGTCCAACCTCCTGAGGTCCATCCTCCCTTGAAACCAGAGGGAAACTTCTAGCCCCTGATCTCATTCTCTCAGCCCTCCAGATGGTATCCAAGCCCCTTAGTGTGGACAGCAAATCCCCGAATGACTGTCCCCATCCACCTCTACAGCCCCAGTGCCCCTCACCCACACCTCTAGCCCCTGCTCCTCAGAGTTCCCAGAATTCAGCACTTCCTCTCCTAGCACAAGCCATCCCTCTATCTAGAACACTCTTTCCTACATCTCTTTCTTCTCCTGGCTAACAATTTTTCTCCTTTTGGGCCTCAGTTCAGACATCACTGCCTCCAGGAAGCCTTCCCTGACTTCCAGGCTGAGTTAGGTACCTCCTCCCGGCAGTCACTTGCTCCTGTTCTTACACCCTCATCACAGCAGCTGCCCTGTATTGCTCTTGTTATTTGGGCAACCTCTTTCTCTCACCACACCCTGAGCAATTTCAGGGCAGAGACAATGTCTTCCTTGTGTTTTCAGAGCCTAGCACAGGCCTGGCATATATTGGGTACTCAGAGAAACCCAGGGGAACAGAGGTGGGAATTCGGTAGTGAGGGCTGGGGACCAGCTCACATCTGACATGGGACTGCTGTGTGAGTGAGACTCAGCTGTGGACTTCCCTGCCTCCGCACTGAAAAGGCCCTGGCTACTGGGAGGGTCCTGGAGAAGAAAGAGATCAGGGAGGTAGAGTACAGCCCTCCTCCATGCACTCAACACCTCCTACCTGGGACTTCCCTGGCGGTCCAGTGGTTAAGACTCTGTGCTCCCACTGCAGGGGGCATGGGTTTAATCCCTGGTCGGGGAACTAAGATCCCGCATGCCATGAGGAACGGCCAAAAAAAAAACCTCCTACCCAACCTCTGGACTGCACCAACTGAACAACTTTGTCCGTCTCCCCAGGAAAGAGACAGTGTCATGCAGCGGTTTGCATGAGCTCTACAGGCAGGCAGCCTAGGTTTCAAATCCTGGCTCTGCAACCTCCTGGCGGTGTGACCTTGGAGGAGTGACTTCACCTCTCTGAGCCTCACTCCCTTCAGGCCTAAAACAGGGCAAGATTATGGCTCCTCATAGGTTGTCATGAGGAATAAATGGGATGCTGTAGGTAAAAATGCTTTGCATAGTAGCTGGCACATGGCAGATTCCCTGAAATATCAACTAATCTTTTCTGGCCACTGCGTGAGCTGCACCAATCTAGGCCTAGCACTGTGCCTGGCACACGGGAGGTATTCAGCCAATGTCTTAAGGATGAACGAGTGAGGAATCTGATAAGAAAACACTAACAATCATAATAGCCACAAGTATTAATTCATTCAATCTTCACAACCACTAAAGAAGCTGGGAAGTATTATTGTGCCCATTTTATAGGTAATGGAATTGAGGCCCACGAGTATGTATACAGGTCATGTAAGTAGTAGTGGCTGGATTTGAACCCCTATATTCTGAGTCCTTTAACCCTTTAACCACCACCCTATAAAGCCTCTCAAAGCCCCAGGGCCTGCCTCTCCCGTCAGCTTGGCTTCTAACCAGCTTTGTGATCTCGAGCATGTGAACCTCTCTCCGGGCCTCAGTTTCCCCACCTGCCAAGAGAGGATTGTGGGGACCAGTGTTGAAGGGCACTTCCTATTGGTCTAAGAGTCCAGGTCCTGGCCAGGATCTAGCCAGTGCTGGTGACCTGCTGACCACCCAGCCCAGGTGGGACAACACTTGACATGGGCTGGATTGTCACAGGTGGGTCACTGCATACTGACAGCTGCACTATCCACCCGCCCCACACTGGGGGGAGTCTGGCCTCTGCCTAGTCCCGGTCCCCCAGGGCTCCTGAGGGAAGCTGAGGCGGCCACCCCCAGATGTCTATTCCTGTCCCTGGCCTAGTGCCGTGCTGGGGAAGCAACAGCTATTTTGAGACCCTTCTCCCTCCAAGCATGAGCGGTGGGAAGGCGCTGGGAACATCCCGAACTGGGAGGCCGCCCGTCGCAGACTCACCCTGGATCTGGGCCACACCAGCCCTGCGGGTCTGCCCCTTTTTCCAGCTCTGGTGATGTGATCAATTCTGATCACAGCAACCGCAGTGGGATAACCCAGGAGAACAGATCCCGAAGGACTTCTGCTGGAGGCTGGGGCACAGGGCAGGCTGGGCCTTTCCCTTCAGGGAGGGGACTGGAGCAGCCACAGCTGAACCCACCAACTGGGAGATAGAACTGCTCTGAGCTTGACATTGGGGAAGACAGCATTCAGGACAATATATAAAAATACTCAACATTTCTTGAGCGTTCACAATGAGACAGGCCCTGTTCTAAGCACTTGACATGGAGGTAATGTTCTAAGCACTTGACATGGAGGTAAGTCATTTAATTCTCACAGAGAGGAAACTGAGGTTCAGAGAGGGGAAGTGACTTGCCCAAAGTCACACAGCTGGTGAGTGGCTGAGTCAGGACTTGAACCCAGGTAAGCTGTCTCTGGAGCCCATGCTTTTAACTGCTTTTCTCCCCTCTGGACCTTCCAAGCCCAGGAGGCTAATATAAATTAGGGGAGTGAGCACTGGGTTGAGGGTCAGTACCCCTTTGCCATTCCCAGGCATGTCACCCAGCAAGACCACCTCGGTGAGCTCAGCTTCCTTACCTGCAAAATGGGGGTCATGATAGAACCCACGGCCAGGGTTGAGTTAAGGATTAGTAATAACATACTGTAGTGACCGGGGCTCAGTAACTCCTCTAAATTATGAAACTAATGTATGCACATGGTAAAATAATATGGTATAAAAGGGGACACAGTAAAAAGTGAGGTCCCCCTCCTACGTCACACCTGTAATTCTTATCCCCACAGTTAACCACCATCAAAGCTTTTGTGTCACCTTCTGGAAATTTTCCATGCACATAAAGAAAGAGAAGCTGAATAGGATAGTGGTTAAGGACAAGAACTGCCTGGTCCAAATCCTGGCCCTGCTGCTTACCAGCTACATGAAGCTTCGGCAAGTTACATGTCATATGGGGTTAATAAAACTAAGTCCCTGTTTTATAGGGTAGTTGTGAGGATTAAATGAGTCAATCTATGTAAAGCATTTAACAAATTCTCTGGCACATGGCCATCTAATAAATATACACATACAGTGGATCCTTTCTGGCGGACATTGAGGTAGACTTTTGCTATCACAAACAATGCTGCAAGACATGTCCTAGTCCACCTGTCAGTGGGCACAAGTGCAAGAATCTCTGTGGGATAAATTCCTGGTGGAGAAATTGCTGGGTCAAACAGTAGTGCCCTTGTAATTTCAATTAAGTTGAGGATGAGTGAATCCTCACAGCAGGCAGGGCAGAGGGAAAGAGGTCCACAAAGCAGGGAGGATGAGGGAAGAAGCAGGATGGTTGTGTCTCTGAGGTCCAGGGGCAACCCAGTAGATGCAGCAGCTCCCCAGGCCCCTGGCCAGGCAGATGGAGGGTTTAATTTTATCCAGATTTTCCCCATAAAGGTTTTATAGGGAATTGGCTGATTGGATTAGAGGAGAAGGAGCCCCTAATGAGCAGCGGCTGCTTAACAAAATGCTGAAGCTGAACAATTTTCCTTTGCTACCATCCACCACGGCAGCATCCAGGCTCTGATCAGGACCCCCTGGCTGCCAAAGACACTTCAGAATGTATATGCCTTCTTTGAACATTCTTCTAGGTCCCAGACATCCCAGAAGAGGTAGAGAGCAAGGGGTCAAGAGCACAGGTTTGGGGGTAAGACAGAAGGTCCCTGTCTGCTGAAATTACTGTGTGACCTTGGACAAGTCACTTCCCTCCCTGAGCCTCAGAGAATAATGGAGCCTACATTCATGGGGTTGTCATGAGGACTAAAGGAAGTCAAGCGCATGAAGTGCTCAGTACAGTGTCTGGAACAGAGAGCCTAATAAATGGTAACCGGCAGTGGGGTGAGGGGGGTGGATAAATTGGGAGATTGGGATTGACATATACACACTACTACATATAAAACAGATAACTAATATAGCACAAGGAACACTTCTCAATACTCTGTGATAACCTATATGAGGAAAGAATTTTTAAGAGTGGATATATGTGTATGTATAACTGCTTCACTTTGCTGTACAGCAGAAACTAAACACCACATTTTAAATCAACAATATTCCAATAAAATTTGTTTAAAAAAACTGGTAGCCCAGAACGTAAGGATGAAGAATAAAGCCAACTACTCTGGATTCCACCGCAGAAGGCCCTGAGAACAAGGTACATAGTTATAGCTTCCCACCCTCATGTTATGGGAGCATTTTAGCAGTTGCCTCAACTACCTCCTAGGGAATGCGCCAGGTTTCCCAGTCCGAGAAATGGGTTGTGTGATTTACGTTTCCAAGTGAGCTTTAAAGGACTTACTAGAGCTGATACTCGGCTTTGTGTCTGATCCAAAAGGCCAAATTGACAGTGAGAACCTTCAGATGGGAAGGAGGGGAAGAGCTCAAAGGAAGTTCCCCCACACACACACCCATTCCTCCTTTTATCTGATCTGAGACCCACTCTTCTGAGTAGTCCCAGGAGTCACAACAGCAAGTACCCCACTGATCTAGGCAGTAGCCGGTTAAGAGCACAGGCTCGGGGGCAGGGAGGTAAGGATTAACCTATTCCAGCGTGAGTTTCGCGCCTGTGAGTTCACTTCTCCGAGCCACAGGCCCCTTCCTTACCTGTAAAAGTGAGATGATAATGGCTCCAAAGACTGACGGACGCGCAATCGGGGGGCAGGCGCTGCCGGGGCGCAAACCCGCCGCCGCCAAGCGGATCTCCTGGTTGGGGAGGCAGCCTCTGTCCACACCCCTCGGGCGGATTCCCCCGCGTCCTCCCGCGCCGCGCGGTGATTGCAAACAGCCGCCAGCCTCATTAGAAGACGTGTAATTAGCGGCTGGCGCAGCCGGAGCAGACACCGGCTAATTACCGCGGGGAGCGGGCTGAGCCGCCGGCGCCGCCCCTCCCGGCCGCCCAGGACCCTCGTGGGGCCTCCAGGCAGGCCGCCCGGCCGGGTCGGAGGAGGGGAGGCCCAGGACCGCCCCGCTGTGCTTCCCCTGGGGCTATGCCTGCGGGTAGCGGTAAATCATTCGCTCAAATCCGCGTTTACTGTGCACTCACTGTGCCAGGCGTTTGCCCACGATATCTGGTTTAAATTTCATATGCACCCATGAGGGAGGAACCATTATTATCCTGTTGAAGATGAGGAAACTGAGATCTTGGAGACGCGAATTAACCGCCTCACAGCATGTGGCTGGTAAACGACGGAGAGGAGATTCTAATTTACGTCTGTAGTCTCTCCAATTTATACGAAGTGGACAGCGAAACCGTGCACCGGAGGACATCAGCGGTGTAGACCGGAGTAAGGACCACGGAGTCGGATGGCCTGGAGTTCGAATTCGGATCCTGCTCCTTATTGGATGTGTGATTTTGCTCAAAGCCCCAACGGCATCTATGAAATTGGCGCGGTGTTTGGATTAAGTGAGTTGAAGGCCGGGAAGCGTTGGGGGAGTTACTTCAGGGACGGGAGGGGAGGGGGGAAGCTCAGAGGCTGACTTCCTCGACGCACTACGAGCCTCTGACGCCCCCTGCTGACCAAAGGAGGAAGCTGGCGGGAACAGTTTTTGGATAAAGAGGTGGTTCTTGGGTGAGGGGCAAAGAGCCCTGGTCCCTCAGCAGGACCACTGCTCTCCCTCTTCCCCTTACTTCCTTAGCCCTCTTTTAAGGTGATTTAGAGTGAGAGATGGAAAAATTTAGAACTCATTCCAGATCTTGCAAACAATCGGTTGTAAAACCCGACTCCCTTCAGGGACCTCACAGAGCCCGCCAAGTCCATGACAAGTCTACAAATAATCAGGGATGGATATAAAGAGCTTGTTACAAGACTGGGCATCAAAGTGCTGGGTATAACAAGAAAATCTGGAACTAATTTAAACGTCCATCGTGGGAATATTGACCAGTTTAGCAGCTGAAAAATAACCTTGAAGAACAGTTGACATGAAAATATAGTCAAATGACAAGAATGAATTGTACAGATAATATGTTGACAGAAAGGAGCCAGACGCACACACACAAACATGCTGTTGGAGATTTATATTTATATAAAGTTCAAGGACAGGCAAAGCTAATCTATCATGATAGAAGTCAGAATAGAGGCCATTTCTGGGAAGGTTTATGGCTGGGAGAGGGCACAGGAACCTTCCTGGGTGCTGGAAACGCTCTCTTAATGTGGGCAATGGTTGCAAAAGTCTATATGTATGTAAAAATTCAATGAGTTGTACACTTAATATGCGCTTTATGTATGTTATGCCACATTAAGACTATTTTTTAAAAAGATATTCAAGGGGAAAAAAAGAGTACTAAACAGTATGATCCTATATATATATACTTTTTGTCTGCTTTGGGTCTTATTGCTGCACACAGGCTTTCTCTAGTTGCGGCGAGTGGGGGGCTACTCTTCCTTGCGGTGCATAGGCTTCTCATTGTGGTGGCTTCTCTTGTTGTGGAGCATGGGCTCTAGGCACGCGGACTTCAGTAGTTGTGGCACGCAGACTCAGTAGTTGTGGCACACAGTCTCAGTAGTTGTGGCGCACGGGCTTAGTTGCTCCACGGCATGTGGGATCTTCCCGGACCAGGGCTCGAACCCGTGTACCCTGCATTGGCAGGTGGATTCTTAACCACTACGCCACCAGGGAAGTCCAGTATGATCCTATTCTTAAAAAGAAAATAAAAGGAAAAATATAATTTAACATACGGCAGAAGTTCTCATCTCATACTTTGTTTTTGTCTCAGGACCCCTTTTCACTCATTAAATTATTGAGGATCCCAAAGAGCTTTTGTTTTGTGGGATATATTGATACTTACCATGTCTGTTAAAACTGAGAAATGTTTAAAACACAATACACAATTCTCTTAGCCATCAAAGCAATAATGTCAGCAATGTGGCCTCCGGAAAACTTCACTGTCCACTCTGAGACAGTGAAACAAGTAACATCTTAGTATTATTATGAAAGTAATTTGATTTTGAGGACTCCCTGAAAGAGTCTCACAAAACCCAGTGCTTCCTGGACCTCACTGGAGAACTGCTGGCACAGGGGGAAAGTGAAGGAAGAAAACCCACTACATTATAAATTATTCTCTCTCGGTGCTGGGATTATAATTTATTTTTATTTGCTTCTTTGTGCATTTCTGTTCCACACAGAAAATATAAAGACCACGGATGGTTTTTGCAAACAAAAAACAAGACAATACACCCGACTCCATAAGGTTGTTGAAAGGCCTAAACAGTAATAACATATTTGGCTGTATGGGGAAATTAAACCGAGCTCTAATCTGAAAATAAAGGTCCGATTTCCCCTCTGTCATTCCCTGGCCTGTGAGTGCAAAGTCTTGCCTTCAAAAGTTCCACCGTCCATCTTGGGGAGAAAATATAAGTGAACACACGACTGTGTTGCAAGCTAATAGAGGGTAAACGTCCTGGAGCTTCCAAATGCCGCGGCTGCGTCCTACACAGCGGTGGAAACTCCGGCGTGGGGCGTAACCACCCACCACAGCACAAGGTGTTCAGTCTCGGAATCCAGCTCCCAAACAACCCAATCAGCGAAGAGCTGAGCAGGCCGCCTGCGCTCCTCAGAGCGAGGCGGAGCTCGAAGGAGACCGACACGGGGCTCCGCCTACGTTCTAGCTCCGCCTCCCCATCTGAGTGGCTGCCAGGCCAACTTCCCATTGGCCGCCGACCAGAAAGCAGACATCCGGTTTGCGGGTCCGGCTGCTAGAGGCGGAGGCCGAAATGGTGCGGTTCAAGCACAGGTAAGCAGACCCTTGCACGGTCCCCGGCGGCCTGGCCCCGCGCTCACCTCCCTCTCGCCCGCCTTAGGTACCTGCTCTGTGAAGTGGTGTCTGACGACCCCCGCTGCCGCCTGAGTCTGGAGGACCGAGTGCTGGGCGGCCTGGTACGGGACACGATCGCCCGCGTGCACGGGACTTTCGGCGCGGCCGCCTGCTCCATCGGCTTCGCGGGTGCGAGGGTGCTGGGGAACCGGGGGTCGGCGGGGCGTGGAGGGGGCGGTGGCCAGAGGAGGGAGAAAAAAGGGGCACGGGCGACCCCAGCAACTGCCAAGCCCTGTGCACAGTCCTATGAAAGATATCGTCCTTTGGGACTTTGCTGGAGGTCCAGTGGTTAAGTCTCCTCGCTTCCAATGCAGGGGGCGCGAGTTCGATCCCAGGAGGGGGAACTAAGATCCCACATGAGGTGGGTGGGGGTGGGGGCAAAAGAAAAAAAAAAGATATCGTCCTTTTTAGGAAACTCGGATCCGAGCCCAAGGTCTGCTTGAGTCCAGAGTTAGGAGGAGAGTTAAGAGCAGTAGGCAGTGAGACTTTGGGCAAGAACCCCCTGTACCTATTTGATATATGTATTGAGTTTAACAGGATGGTGAAAATTAAACGAGGGAAGCTGTGTATGGTTCTAAGTTACTTGACTGGTTACGCTGACATCACGTGGAAAAAACATTGTCAAAATTAACCCTGAAAAGGGCCTGTGAAGTACAGAATGTGTGTAGATAAATGCAGAAGGCCCTTTCAACAGGCACACTATGTAAACTTTCTCTTACCATCTACTCGAAATTGAATCCAGTAGAAGGTAATGCACATAGGCACAACTCTCCTACATCAGGTGAGACCCAGTTGGCTGCTACAAGAACCTGCATAGCCCAGTTACAGAGCAACTTGCTTTTCAGCCAAGGGTTTTCTGAGGAAGATGGATCTCTGCGCTCCCTACCCATTCATTAACTAGTCAGTCGATTAGAAGACCGTTTTAAATTCTGAATTCACCAATTCTGAGTGGTGTTCGAGGCACTGGATGTTGTTTCTCTCCCTTCTGTAAATGAAGGTCTGTCCTAATTTTTTTTTTTTCTTTAGAAATCAGTTTTTGCTTACTGATGCATCCCAGCTGCCACTGCCTTGAAGGATCTCTAGCGCATAGGCTCTCATTTACCCCAAGATGTTTATTTAACCCATTCCCGAGAATCCAAAGTTTCCCCAAATGATTTTTTTTTTTCCTGCTGTAGTGCGATACCTCAATGCCTATACTGGAATAGTGCTACTTCGATGCAGGAAGGAATTCTACCGGCTTGTGTGGTCAGCTCTTCCCTTCATCACATACTTGGAGAACAAAGGACACCATTACCCGTGTTTTCTCAACACCTTACACGTGGGAGGTATGGGTGCATGTGATATGTCTCATTTTCAATAGGTAACAAGTTCAGTCTTCAGTGGTGGGTGGATCTTCCTGCTCTCCTGCCAAGAGCAAGATACTTTTTCCTAGCTCTGCAAGCCTCTTGAGGCAAACACTTTTCACAAGCTGTTGACCACAAAGCTCTTTCATGTGCCAGGTACAATCAGAACATGTCAGAAGTTCCTGATTCAGTACAACAGGAGACAGCTGTTGATCCTGTTGCAGAACTGCACTGATGAAGGTAAGGCACGCTAGCCCTGTGCCCACTGAGCAAGTGACTGGCCTCCTCCCCCAACTAAATGAAAGGCCACTCCCAAAGACATCTTTAATCATCCGTACTGTACTCTTTCTTCAGGAGAACGAGAGGCTATCCAGAAGTCTGTCACGAGAAGCTGTTTACTAGAGGAGGGGTCGGCTGGGGAGGAGCGTTCAGACAGTGGTGGTGAGGAGGCTGCTGAGGCAATGGAGTGAAGCTCTGCAGACTGCCCTGTGCCCCAGCCTCAGGGCCCACTTGTTGGGACAGGACACTCTCGGAGGCAGCAGCATCTCCTGTACTTCTCAAACTGGATGACTGCTGACCAGAGGCCGAGTGACCAGCTCAAAATGGACTTATTTGCTTAAAACTAATCGAAGTCACCTTTACCCAGCATTGCCTGGTTAAGTGGTTCTGGAGGTTGTGAAGCCCCTGTAGTTATAGACATCTTTGCATCTAACTGCCTGGCTGAGAGCAGGTTTAATAAATGTATTTGGCTTCTGTAGTATTTAGTGCACATGTGAAGTTCATGCTTGGCCTAGTCTCTTTCACCCCTCCACCCTCGGCCTCGGCCAGAAAACTGGCTCCCCATGTGGTACTAGATGCATAGCCTCCCACTTGAGACCTTGTACCCATGCCCCTAGGATGGGCCCTAAGTAATCCAGGTCATTCAGAGTAGCAGTTTTAGTGAGACACAGCAACTAAACTGGCACAGATCTATAGCTGGTCTCAGTACTGACCCACAGGACCTTAAGAATTCCAGTTTCCTTGACAATACTTAACCAGGTAACCTGACAAAAAATACAGTTCTTGCACTTTTGAGTGGGGAAAAAAAACCTGGTCTCACCTGACCTAATTATTACAAAGTCAAGTAGCAGCTGCCAACTTCTGGTAGTTTTCCACAGTTCCACCCTTCCCTATTGCCTTTTACCTGCCTGGCACCTGAAGGCAGGTGAGACAGTGCACTCACAGGAATTAGGAGGGACAAGAGACTATGATCAGTTTTGATCTACTACCTATGAAAGACAATTCTAGGACCTATTTTCTCCTTAATGAAATGGACATCACTCAAAGTCCCTTAAATATTTAACAAAGATTTGTGATTTTTTGCTTCACATGCCCCTTCATCCACCCAGGAGAGTTCCTGACCCAGGATCTCTTCCTTTTAAGAATGGGAGGTTAGAGTTAAACCCAGCTCAAGAACCCTTCAGGCCTGAACTAGGAAAGACATTACTCGAATTGCTCAAGCTCACAATAGCTGTTAATCTATTAAGAAGTATAGGGCTTCCCTGGTGGTGCAGTGGTTGAGAGTCCGCCTGCCGATGCAGGGGACGCGGGTTTGTGCCCCGGTCCGGGAAGATCCCACATGCCGCGGAGCAGCTGGGCCTGTGAGCCATGGCCGCTGAGCCTGCGCATCTGGAGCCTGTGCTCCGCAATGGGAGAGGCCACAACAGTGAGAGGGCCGCGTACCGCAAAAAAAAAAAGTATATGTCTAGCGACTTCCCTGGTGGTGCAATGGGTAAGCCTCAGCGCTCCCAATGCAGGGGGCCCAGGTTCGATCCCTGGTCAGGGAACTAGATCCCACATGCATGCTGCAACTAAGAGTTCACATGCCACAACTAAGGAGCCTGCCAGCCACAACTAAGACCCAGTGCAACCAAATAAATAAATATTAAAAAAAAAAAAAAAAAAAAAGCTGACCTGAAATCATCTTAAAGAAACCAGAATGCTCACAATGCTTGTGCAGGTGATTTATTGCAACTATCTGCCTTCATAGTCTATTACACCTAGAGGTCACTTTATTAAGCAGTAAAATAGTTCACATCACTCAACTTCAGCTGAAACCAAGGCATAAGACTGCTCTGGGCAACAGGGAGGCAGTGGGCAAGGCCACCGCTTTTAAACCTGTCCTGCTCTTCCTCCGGGTGTGCCAGGCTCCTCTGTTCCTGTAACTCAGGCCACTGTCACTTGAAACAAGCTTGATCTAAAGGTTGCCAGGTCCCCAGGCTTCCTTCGTCAATGACAGTTACAGCTTTCCTTGCCAAACAGAAGCCACATTCAGGAGGCAAAACCCTCCATATCACACATGCCAGTGCAACCTGGGTCTGACACCACAGCGTGGTTATTTGTCAGAAGAAAAACTGCAATTTAAGCTGGGTGTCCTAAATCCATATTATTCCCATCCCTCTGTTTCTTAAAGATAACAAGAGGAGAACTGAACAGATAGAAAAGATTCAACTATTAGCTGTGCTGAAAGCATGGTGCCCTGACACAAGATGTCACAGCAGAGCAGTGCTGTAACACTAACACTGGTTTGGGATGCTCCAAGGGACTCAAACTTAGTTCGGGTTGAGAAAAACTAACTACACATGGGTCAAAAAGACTAACCTGGCAACAAACTAAAAACCGTGGCAGGAAGAGATCTCTTGTGAGTGTCAATACTTTATTTTGGTGTGAAGACAGGAAGCTGGAAAATACACTGTATTTAAAATTTTCTTGGTTCCCCCTCACATTGTGGAAACCCCCTCCCCCCCAGAGCTAATCTGTTCAAACTCAAATACTTAAAAATTACAGCAGCAAAACAAAAGCACAGAAAAAAGAAAACCAGATGGAGAAGGTAGCCAGGCCAGTAGTGTCACTTGGTGTGGACGACTGAAGTGCTGAACAGGAGCTTCTGTTTCTGTTTTTTTCTTTTCTTTCCTCCTTTCTCTTCTAAACAGAAAACAGAAACAGCTTAGCTTAGAATGCCATCGCCTTGCCCCCTGGCCAGTTTTCATTAATGATAGTCGCAGGCAGCTAGGAGTGCAGGCTCTGGAATTAGACCTCCTGGATTCAAATACCAGTCCTTGCACACTCTGGTGTTTGTCTTCAGGTACATCACTTACGTCCCCAGCCCAGCTCCTAATCTGTAATGTGAGTTATACCCATTTAATATGGTATTGGGAGAATAAAATTAGCACAATGCCAGGCACACAGGAAGCACGCATAAATGCCAGTGTTGTTCTTATCTAGTTCATGAACACCACAGAGCGGGGTGTGCTTCAAGCCTGAACTTCTCCATCTATTAGCCACCCTCCACCACTGTGTCTTAGAAGGTTAAAAAAAAAAAAAAAAGTCCTCAGAATTTCACACCAAGGCCTCAAAAGAACTAATCTGGGGTGCAAAAAGGTGCTAACGTACCAAATGGAATGTTAGTTGACACTAGAATGTGAGCCCTGAGGCTCAGAGGGAAAAGTGCAACTGATTAGTGATGTCTGCCACTGGATCCAGGAGGGAATGACAGCCCTGAGCTGAGCATCCCACTTCTGTGCCTTTACCAGAGAGGGGATCTGAAGTAGCTGGCGTGTCCAGTTTCATGAAGGCTGCTTCAATAGCTTGGCTGAAGGAATTCTGGAAACTGGGCACAGGAACACGGTCTGAGTTATCACTCTCCCCATCGCTGTCCACAGGGGCAGGAGGACCTAAGCTGTTTTCATCTAAAAAACACCAGTGTTAAAATTGCAGAAACAACACTAGAGCCTTTTACTTTCTGAAAGGGGCCAAATTTCCCCTTTACCAGAGGGCTGTTCTCACCTTTCTTTGGAGCAGTTTTGGGCCACACATCTGGTTTTGCTTTTCCAATTCTCAGCATCTGCCAAAGTGGGAAAGGGGAGGAAAGAATTTAAGTAACTGACGCCATTTCTTCTCCAGACTCCTACCTTGACACCAACTGGTACGGGGGACAAAGAACCAACTACCCCTCTGGGAAAAAGATTTTCTAGATAATTCTCTCCTTAACACTGTTTTGGTCATGTCCTCTATATCCTGACCAATGGAACTGGCAATGAAACCCACAAGGTGGGAAACCAGTTGTTCCTTAGGAAACAGGTAAAGCATATTGCAAAGAAGGCACAAGAGATTCATACTCAGATTCTGAAGTTGGGAATCCTGACTCTGTCACTGCCTGCTTCTGACAAATTTTCCTACTCTTCTGGAGACTCCTAAAAACATCAACCTCTTAGAATAAGGAGTGTACAGGACCTTCCAATTTTAAAACAAACCACCTGGCTATCAAACCTCAGTTACTCAAGGCCACAAAAATCAATTTAACTTTATCTCGAAACTGCTCCCACAGTCCTCATTACCTTGTGGTCTTTGCTTTTCCAATAGTTCCTTAACTATTAACTTTTAGATCCAGCCATAAACCATATTCCTGCAAGTACAGTAAAATCAGAACAATTCCTCTTGCCCCTGAGTGAGGAAATTTTTCATCCCACTTGGCCAAGACCAGCTTTGTAAGTGCTGAGGGCCACTATGCATCCCAGCTGCCACACATACACCATGCTACTCAAAGCAGGGTGAATTTTACCGAGACAACCCCAAGAAGATACAAGTAGGAATGCCTGTCCTAAATGTTTACCAAAGTGGGGGTTGCATGTTGTGCAAGATGAGTTCAACTGGCAGATGTTGATTTCACTGATAAACTTTCTTCATCATGTACCACACTTTGATGATCTGCTCCCTTGGTACCTGGGAGTCTGGGGTCCAATAGTACGACATCTGAATCATCTTACTCTTCCAAGGTCATTAAAATATATCACCTATATTTTAATCTTGACAAAAATATTTAAATGTTTAACCTGAGTCCACTCATGAAGAAACAATCAGAAAAATCTCAACTATAGGATAACCTACAGAACAACTGGTCTGGATGCTTCAAAAATATCCATGTCACAGGTAAAAAACAAAAAAACAGAAGCCAGAGGAACTGCTATGGATCAAAGGACACTAAAGAGACTTGAAAAACTAAATGCAATGAATAGTCTTTGATTAAATCTGACTGAAAACAATACAGGACACTGAGACAAATGGGAAAATAAAAGTATGTGCCATCTTAGACAGTATTAAATCAGCTGTCTTTGATGTGATAATGGTAATTGTAGTTATACAGGAGAATGTCATTTTGGGGGCATGTATCTCCCAAGTATTTAGTTGTGAAGTGTCATTCATGAGGTCTGTAACTTACTTTCAACATAGCAAAAAAAAAAAAAAAAAAAGAGAGAGAGAGAAAAGCAAGCAAATATAGCAAAATAGTAACAACTGGTAAATCTGGGTGAAAGGTATGAATGTTCATTATACTATTCTTTCAACTCTCTAAGTTTGAGTTTTTCAAACTATAAAGTTGAAAAAAGCAATGGCAGTAAAACCTAGCTAAAAAAACAACTTAGGCATTGACCTTACTCCTAGGAGCCACTTGCTTATAACCTCTGAAACCTAGCAGTTCGTTCTCAGGATTGCTCTCAATTATTTCATCCTCCTTGACTTCAAAGACTCTCCTCACCAAAGTTCAATTCCTCCTTATTCCTCAGAACAAACTGCCATTTGTACGTGAGAAATATCCATATCAACTGACTGCTCTAAAGAACTGTTAAGCTAATGATTCCAAACTAGCCCCAAAGAAGTGAATACTAACCTCCTACGAGGCTGCTTTGTCAAGCTGTCTGTCCATCTTCCTCAGTTATCTGAATGCAGGAATGCTGAGTGTTTTGCTTGTTTTAAAGATTAATACTGATCTGACATCAAATCTCACTAGCCTAGTGTTGCCTCCAACCCAGCTCCTCAAGAAAGCTGATTTGGCTACTTACAGGATAACCAAGACAACTTTCCCTTTCCCAAAGTGAAGAAGAATTGTTTATTATATGTAACAGATACCACTGAATCAGAGGTCCTAGAACCAGGGACCAGTTAAAATTGACTGACATATCCCCAGCCCCTAGAACAGTGCTCAGTACAAAAGTATCTACTGACTTGTTAAATCGTTAGAACTCCTGATTCTTCCTCAACTACTCTTGGCCTCTTTCCTTGGTAAGTCTATGGTAATATCTGAGACTAACTCCATGACCTTCCGTCTTTAAAAAGCCTTCCATGGTTATTAGAGTCAGTGCAACATTAGCCTGTAAGTCTCCCCATCTCCAACAGAGGGATTTCCAGAAAGAAAAAGCATCAGAGTTCATGTTAAATACCCTTGGGCTGCTTCACAAGCAACGGGTTTACCTGGGCAAAGGAAGGGAAGGGAGAGTCTTCTTCCAGACTCCCAACGCAGAATGAAGAACTGCCCTGACTGGCAGTGGATGACAGAGGGGTCAGCAGAAAGTCTGAAAGGGAACCAGAGACCTGATTATACAAGTCAAGTTCCAAAGAGTTAGTGTCCTGTTAATAAGAGAGAAGAGACGAACCCAGAATCGGGTCTGGATAATTACTAACCCTGCCTCAGAAAGCTAACTGTGATCCACTTTCAACTCTGCCATATGCTTATAAAACCAAGAACATGGCCTATTGTTCACATGAGTGATCAGCATAGAGAGAAAAGTTTCATGGTTACAATAACACTAGAAGGCACAGCAAAATCTATTCCCACGGTAAGAAAAATCCTCTCCACATCAGCTGGTTCTCAAGACCTAGGTACCGGGCTGTCATAGAATGGTTTTACATGGATGAAAAAGCTCCAAGAAAAAAAGATATAAAATGTAATCACGTCAGCCTTCATGTTCCAGCCAAAAGAAGTCTATGACCTGGGAATATTCAGTTAGAATCCAAAACACATACAGCAGCAAAATCCAGCAAGATGCAAGCTTTTCCCTGATACTCCCTAGGTAAATTAGTCTTTTCCATCCTTTCTGACCTAGGGTTGAACATTTCCCACAGATCAGTCTACCCACTGCCCTGATCACTGCTGGGAGGGAGAGGCCTATTCACTCTCCCAGCAGCAGGCCCTGCCATAGTCAGCCAGGGCTCTGTGGTACTTTTATTCCTAGGACCATCCAACTGCTCTTGCCTGAATACATTAAAGCCCAAATAACTTCAGAAAAGCTAGTATGTGAAAATGCAATCTTTTTATCACAGATGATGTAGTCAATGTTTTGCCATGTTCCTTTGTTTAGTAGCTCTCCTCATTATGAAGAGCATAAGGGTTATGCAGCCCTCAAGACCCAGATTCTAGTCCCAGTCCCTGCCACTAACCAAGTCCCTGCCTTGGTCTCAGGCTCCTAAATCTGCCAAGTGATGGGCATATGATCACAAGGGTCACCAAGAGTTTTAAATATTCTGATCTTGGAACTTTCATTGAAAATGCCTGACAAAAATAAATTTTAAGTATCAAAAACTATCTGCCAGGAGGATGAAGATCAGAAAAGACAGCTCTCTGAAATTATAGTAACTCCCTTTAACTGTTTAATTTCATGACACATTAATATATTCTATATATAAGGAAAAACATTTTTAAAAGGCTGAAGGCCTATACCCTGAGAAAACTATAATTCAAAGAGAGTCATGTACCACAATGTTCACTGCAGCACTATTTACAATAGCCAGGACATGGAAGCAATCTAAGTGTCCATCGACAGATGAATGATAAAGATGTGGCATATATATACAGTGGAATATTACTCAGACATAAAAAGAAACGAAATTGAGTTATTTGTAGTGAGGTGGATGGACCTAGAGTCTGTCATACAGAGTGAAGTAAGTCAGAAAAACAAATACCGTATGCTAACACATACATATGGAATCTAAAAAAAAAAAAAAAAAAGGTTCTGATGAACCTAGGGGCAGGAAAGGAATAAAGACACAGACGTAGAGAATGGACTTGAGGACACGGGGAGGGGGAAGGGTAAGCTGGGACGAAGTGAGAGAGTGGCATGGACATATATACACTACCAAATGTAAAACAGCTAGTGGGAAGCAGCCGCATAGCATAGGGAGATCAGCTCGGTGCTTTGTGACCAACTAGAGGGGTGAGATAGGGAGGGTGGGAGGGAGATGCAAGAGAGAGGGGATACGGGGATATACGTATGCATATAGCTGATTCACTCTGTTATACAGCAGAGACTAACACAACATTGTAAAGCAATTATACGCCAATAAAGATGCTAAAAAAAAAAAAGGCTGAAGGCCTCTCAATCCTGATCTCACTCCCTAGACTGGAACACTGTTACCGGTCTGGAACACAATCATCCCAGTATTTTTCTATATATTTAGACATATAAACCCATATTGAAATGCTTTGTTTTGTGTGGCTTTAAAAATGGTGTCATGTTTTGTCTTGTTCTACAACTTCCTTTTATCTTAAAGGTCTATCCATTAGTTCAGGAAGAGAGCTATTTCCTTTTTCAGTAGGTGTAAAGAATTTCATAGTATAAATGCTGTAATTTAGCCATTTCCCTACCAGTAGACTTTAGGCTGTTTTCTCCCATCATAAATAAGATGACATAAATAAAGATGTTCACACAAGCAGGGGGAGTATCTTAAAGGTAGAAGCTAGAAATAAAACAGCTGGGGTGCGGAGAAGAATCTAGGTTTAACCATCCTGCTGTATGAGCTGCCTGAGGTTTTTAGAAGCTAAGTCGGTACAGCCAATGGAAAAGTGAACCAAATGGTAGGAATTTGATGGATCTCAGGAATCTATTAACTACCCAAGTAAGGTTAGTCCCCTAAAGACCCCCACCATGCCGAGATCACAGTTGTAAATTCAGACACTAGGGCTTTGCTTAAGGTCTGTGGCTGGTGGTCAACTTGACTCTTTAAATCCCAACTCTATTTACCTGCTTGGGAACCTGGACTTCTGCTAAGAGGAGAAAGGGAGAGAGCCCCATGGCCCTCGGTGCTGGTGGGACCCAAAGCAGAATCAGAGGAGCAGGTATAGGAATTGAAGGCAGGAAACTGCTGTAGATTCTCTAGGGGAATGTGGACTTCTGGGTCTGCAAAGCAAAGACGAGAATGGTAGGCCCACGTACAGAATTCCTCACATCTTTTCCAACAGTTGTGGACAGTCAATATGAATCCCCCAGGGGTCTGAATGATGGAGACAGAGCTTTAAAACCCAAATTTATAGTAACTGTCACTTTATAATATGTCTTTGTTTTAATATAAAAGCCTTTTTCTAACTTGGTGATAAACCTGGAGGTTAATTATAATATTCTGTATACTTGTGTTTGAATATTTCCATAATAAAAAGTTAAAACAAAAAAGCCTTTGTTCCTGAAACATCACTTTTCTCAACTATTCAGGACTTGTGCTAAACAGCTACACAACATTGGTATGCCAGCTATACACTTATCCCAGTTGAAGAAGTAAAATTTATGTTTACCATACCACATGGAGTCAAAATAGTTAAGTCCTTTCCCTAGCCAAGGACTCAATTCCTCGTTTTCAGGAGGTTAACTAGACCCTCATGTCACACAATCCTTGGTTCAGTGAAGCTTATGTTTAAGAACCAGATCAAAAGATTCTACTTACTGGTATTAAAGAGCTCAAATCTAACTTCCTGCATGTATTTCCTAGTTTGTCAACAGGTCTCTAGTATTTCAGACTCTCCTGGTAGACTTGCTATGTATAGATGTCTCCAGAGTCAAAGATGAGGCCAACAATGTATCCAGAGAGCACAGGGCCAGTTATCCCCAACATGCAGCAGATCTCCAATTCCCTTCCCCCACCCGCCCAGGTTTTTTTTCACCCACTATGCCAAGGATGAACTTACTATGTGCTATGCACTTTGACCACCATCAACTCATTAATTCTCATGTAAGCCTACAAGTAAGGAGGTACTCTCACAACTCACATTTAAGAGCTGAAGAAAGCAAGTGGTAGACCTGACATACGACCTAAACAGTCTGGGCCCTGGGCCCAGGCACGGGATCTCTGTACAATGATGCACAGTTGTGCTCGTCATTGAGATGAGAGTTCTTGAACTTACACTTGCCCTGCTTCTTGTTCTCCTCCATCTCAATCCGGCGCTCTCGGCGACGTTCCTCCCGGGCCTTCTTCTGGCGCTGCCGCTTCCTCTTCTCAATGTCATCTGCGGGTTGGTGAGGTTGTGAGGAGGCAGACGCAGGACAACCTGGCCATTAACTCCTCCCACTTGGCTAGCAGCTAAGGGCACATGAGTGGGCCCAGCTGGATTGGATGAACAGATGGAGTGTATCAGGAGGTTCTGAGACTCATGACAAAAGCTCCTTACTTCCTCTTGTGGGTTTCTAGTCACAAGAATCCTTAAACTCCACTAAAAAGGGAAGCAAAGTAGGGGGCATTCTCACCTGAGAATATCTCTAGGGTTTCCTTAGATACCAGAGGAGGCTGCAGAGCCAGTTCACAGATGCTGAACTCGCAGGTGAGCGGCAAGTGAGAGAGGTATCTGTGACGCTGTCGCACATCCTACAAGGGAAAAGGGACCGATGCTCAACTAAGACCAGGCCTAACTCTAAGAGCAGAGGTTCCCACCCTAGATTTCAGGCAGTATACCACACCCTCTCAGATAGCAATGGGGCTCAAAGAGTTAGTGCTCAAGTTATCAGCTTTTGAAAAGCTGAACAGAAATTGTCAATTAACCTACCGTAAGGTAGAATAAGCAACCAAAAGCAGTTTTTTGGTTTGTGCTGCAAATGAATTAATTGAGGCTGGTAATGAATGATCTAAAGCTGATCAGCCGTTTCAGCTTTTCTGGGGGTCCACAACAAACGGGAGAATAAGGAAGGTAAGAGTTATTTACTGGGAAAAAAATCTGGAAACCACTGACTGAATTAATGATAAGTGGGAAGGCAGATAAAGCAGGTTTCTCTACTGAACAAAGCTTGGCCTAAAAGAATAAAAAATGCGGCTTCCCTGGTGGCGCAGTGGTTGAGAGTCCGCCTGCCGATTCAGGGGACGTGGGTTCGTGCCCCGGTCCGGGAAGATCCCACATGCCACGGAGCAGCTAGGCCCGTGAGCCATGGCCGCTGAGCCTGCGCGTCCGGAGCCTGTGCTCCGCAACGGGAGAGGCCACAGCAGCGAGAGGCCCGCGTACCGCAAAAAAAAAAAAAAAAAAACAATAAAAAATGAAGGCAATTAATTTAATTTTCTTTTAATTCTTTTTCTGCATGTTTGATGGAAAGTTCATAGTACTTGGAAAAATCTCTAAATTTCAGGTTTTTATCAAATTTGTGATCAATACAACTGTAACTCTCAAAGAGCAAATATTCACGTATGTAAATTATCAGACACTAATTTAGGTACCTGCTAAGCCAAAAATTCATAACGAGCTTTGTGTAAGCTACCTTAAAGCCTCCAAGGACTTTGTTTTCTTGCCATTTCTCCCAAGCAATAAGGAGAAACAAAAACAAACTCATCTCTGAAAGTAGGAGACACCTCTATTCCCAAACCACAATAAATGAACCTGTGATACAGAGCAGTGGTGAGTGACCTAACAGAACCCCAGCATAGTGGGGGAGGGTCATTTAACTTTTTAAAAATTCACAGGCACCATCACTAACAAAAAGACTTACAACCTTTCAAGACTAAAGGCCTTGAAAGTCTGTGAACTTGGATCAGCTAGGCCCACCACAAAGAGATTAGGTTAATGCCACTTCCTGCCCCTCCACCTCGCAAGGCAGGCCCTTACCTCAGACATGGAATACCCAACGATCTCCACCACCGTGGCTGAGATCTTCTCAGGGCTCTGCTCCAGGCTGCCATACTCCCGCACGAGGCAGCGCACATTCACGGGGTGCAGGAACATGTGTTGCCCATCCTCCGCTGAAGACAAGTGGCTCTATCACACAATACTCTTGGCCAGTCCTCAAGTCAGGCCCTCCTTATCCCAGGCCCGACTCTCCCTCCCCAAGCTGAAAGGCACAACAGACCCATCTGCCCGGAGCTAGTGGCAATACCTCCCTCTGCTCAGAGAGCCAGATCACTTCTCTGAAACATTAAGCAGCAACCCAGCCCTCCTCCTCAGGGACACTCACCTTGGTAAAAGTAGTAACAAGGAGAGCTGCTCAGGTGTGTGATGCTTGGCTTGGTGACGAGTTCCTGCTGGCTGGACTCGGTACAAATGGTCCCCTCTCCAAGATTGTCTTCTGCTAACCCTGAGTCCTCACAGGCCTCTGACAACCCCTCAGGCTCTGGTTCAGAAGCTGCTTCCTCTTCCTCTACCAGAGGGAGAGCAAGACGACGAGGAGGAGAGCCCAGAGAACAAATTTCTGTGGTCTCTTCATCAAAAGCAGACAGATACTCCAGCATGCCCTGTTGGGACAAACTGTAGGTCACAGAAAGAACATGTGGCAAAGGCAGGCACAGGAACCAAGCTCTCTTGAGGTTTACCTTAGCTGTTACATTCACTGATTTAACATCACTGGGGAAATAACACACGTAGAAAGAGCACATAGGAAAAATTTTTAAATAAATAAATAAATAAATTAAAAAGCACATAGGAAATACTCATAGTTTCCTCTTCTCCCAAAAAAGTTTAGACCTCACAACAGGGCCTAACAGCTGAAGAGCAGCACTTGAGGAATGGTAGCCATTTAGTCTGTAACTGGGACACTAACCTTCCTGGGTTGAAACACGGACTCCTTCGCCAAGGGAGCCATCAGCACCAGTTGTTCCAGAGCAGCCACGACACCAGCGACCTCCCCTCTGCTTTCAGCCAATCCTGACAGAGCCTCTTCCCGAGTCTAGAGCACCAGAGAGAAATCCAGAAACATACTTAGTTTGAAGGGCCAAATCTTACAATGGCCTTTCTCAACAGAAGCAAAGGTTAAAAGGCAAAAAGGAAGAGTCTAAGTACTTAAAATTCTCAATCTTTAAGGGAAGCAGGAAGCAAAAACACCTAGTACTCAAATGGGATGGTACTCTGCTTAGCATCTCTGACAATGATAATGACAACACTACAAAAAAGCTTCCTGAACAGAAATCCCAGGACACAGAACTAGTCTTCTAGTTTTTACGAACGAAGCTTTGAGAGAGCCCCAGTACAGGAGACAAGAGTCTGGGCAACCCCCACCTCAACCCGGACAGCTCTATTTCTAGGCAGCTTTTCTTCTCCCTGAAATGCATGTGAACAAATGCTCCGCACTAAAGAAAGAAATTAAAAACTATTGGGTTGGCCAAAAAGTTCGTTCGGGTTTTTCGTTAAGATGTTACAAAAACCCAAACGAACTTTTTGGTCAGCCCAATAAATACACACAATGCTGCCCAAAGAGGACTTAAGAGTCAGAGAGATAGAAATTCAAATACCAGCTTCACCTTGTATTAGTTATATGTCCTCAAGTAAATTATCTAACCCATGATTCCACTTCCTCATCCATGAAAGGGGATAGTTGTTCTATCACACCAGGTTATGGAGCTTAAGTGAGATAAAAATAAGTACAGTACCTTAGCACAGCCCCTTTCATGGGGGCTTTCATTGTTCTAATATAGATCAGTGATTCTCAAAATGTGATCTGGGGATGAGCAGCATCAGAACCACCCTGGAACTTGTGATAATGCAAATTTTTAAGCTTACTGAGCCTAGACCTACTGAATCAGTCTCTCAGGGTGGAGCACAACAACCAGCGATTCTGATGCTTGTTCAAGTTTAAGAATCTCTATTGTAGAGGATACAGGACATAAGAGATTCTATATTTGGATAATTCTTGCTGCTCCAAAATCCTCAGCAGGCATTGCTAGAGCCCACTGGAGAGGCCATAGTAATTTCTCCACAATGTCCCTCAAATAAAACATCTCCAAAAATAAGTCCAAGTGTTTTCCTAAAGAACAAAAAAAACCCACCTTGCTTAATTAAGAACACAGCTAATCTAGAAACTCAAGGGTCTCATTATAAGATCACCTTGACTTGTTCCTTTCAGCTCCAGAGAACAGTTTAAAAATCCCTAGGTCAACCCCTTCCCTCCTATCACCAAAGCCCAGAGCAAACCTACTTTTTTAGCCATTCCCCCGCTTGTAATCTTAGATGTGGGGCTGAAGTAACTAATCCCCACCACCCCGTCCCATTTCCAGTGCATCATCTCACCTTGAGCTCCTGGATAGCTGCCTCAATAAAGCAGGACTCGGGAGTGTGCTTCTCCTCTGCCAGCTGCTGCTCTAGTGCTGCTTTCTCTTCCTGAACCACCCGGTGCAGCACCTGCTCCTTCGAGGCCAGCAGCAATTTGGAGTACTGGCTGTGCTGTTCATCTACAAGAAAGCCAACAAGATGACAGAAATGCGGGACTTCCCTGGTGGCGCAGTGGTTAAGAATCCACCTGCCAATGCAGGGGACACGGGTTCTATCCCTGCTCCAGGAAGATCCCACATGCCACGGAGCAACTAAGCCCTTGCACCACAACTACTGAAGCCTGCGCACTCTAGGGCCCATGTGCCATAACTACTGAGCTCGAGTGCTGCAACTACTGAAGTTCATGAGCCTAGAGCCCATGCTCTGCAATGAGAAGCCACCGCAATGAGAAGCCCGCGCACCACAACAAAGAGTAGCCCCCACTCGCTGCAACTAGAGAAAGCCCACGCGTAGCAACGAAGACCCAATGCAGCCAAAAAAAAAAAAAAGCTCACGGCGGTGTGACTAAATAGGAACTTTCATATACAGCTTTTTTCCTGAAGTGAAAATGGACTGATTTAGCATGTTTTCCTTAAAAAATTTTAGCAATGACCTTAATATAAGGTTTGTAACTCTGACCCCGTAACACAAGAAAGCTATCCTAAGAAAACCAAAGATGTAGTCAAAAAATTAATGCTCTCAGAACTCCCTGGTGGTCCAGTGGTTAGGACTCCGCACTTTCACTGCCGAGGGTCTGGGTTCAATCCCTGATTGGGGAACTAAGATCCCGCAAGCGGTGAGTTGCAGCCAAAAAAACAAACAAACAAACAAACAAAAACCAATGTCCATTAATTATAGCATTATCTTTAGTATCAGAAAAGCCGCAACCAACTAGTAAGTCCAATAAAGAAAGTTAATGATATGATGGTATGTTCATTAAAGAGAATTCTGCAGACATTAAAAATGCTTTTCTAAGAAGGAGGAATTTAGTGACACAGAGAAACAGCCACATTACATGGGGAAAGAAAAGATGCCAAAAAAGAAAACAATCCCAATCTCACAAAAATATATAGGCATAGAAGAAAACTGTACAATTAACATTTGGGGGATACCTCTGGGTAAAAGGATCATGGATGATTTATTTCCTTTATTTCCCTCCCCCAGATTTTGTGGACTTTAAAATGTAATAGACAGATCTATCTCATTTTTACCTTCTGTATCATGTTCGACAGCATGATATACTCTAATGAAAGTTTCTTGTGGAACATTTAGGTTATTGCCAATTGCTATTACACTGTAACAAAAATATCCTTATACATGCTCCTTGGTACAAATAACTTCTTTATGATATTTAAGTATAAATGCTGAATCAAAGGTTGTGCATATTTTAAATACTAACAAATCCACCCCCCCCACACACACACAGAAGGCTGTATCGATTTAAACTCCTACAAAGAACAAGAGTACCTAATTCCCCACCCCTGCCAAAACCCAGTACAGGCATACCTCAGAGATAAGCCTGTTTGGTTTCACTGCAATAAAGTGAGCATCACAATCAAGTGGATCACAAATTTTTTGGTTTTCCAGTGCATATAAAAGTTTTGTTTACACCATTCTGTAGTCTATTAAGTGTGCAATAGCATTATGTCTAAACAATGTAGATACCTTAATTAAAAAATACTTTATTGATAAAAAATGCTAACCATCATCTGACAACAGCAGGGTTGCCACAAACCTTCAATCTGTTAAAAAAAAGAAAAACTCAGTATCTGTGGAGCACAAAACGAGGTATGCCTGTATTTTTGCCTCATCGTGTGCGTGCGTGTGCGCGTGTGTGAGAGTGACTATGATAGGCATTTTGATTTGCATAACTCTAGGCAAAGTTAAACCTCTGTAGATACTTGGGAGTTATTCAGATATCCTTTTCCGGGAAATGCTTTGCCAGATGCTTAGCCTATTCCACTAGACTGTTCATCTAATTTATAGAACACCTGTATGTTCTGGACATTAATCTGTATTTTAAATGTGTAAATCTTCCCCTAAGTTTATTTATCACCTGTTGACTTTGAGGAGTCTTGCTGGATTTTATTCTTATAAAATCAAATTCATCAATCTTTTTCTCTTATAGCATCTATGGTTTCAGCCTGGTTCAAAATTCCATCCAGGTAAAAAACCTGAGGATTTATAAAGATATTTTCCTGTATTTTCTTTTAAAAGTTTTGGATTTCGTTACATTTAATTCTTCAACCCTCAGAAGTTGATTTTTATGAATGGTATGAGATAGAGCTCTAATTTCATTTTATTTTTTCTGTAAGAGTCAACTGTTTCAATACTGTTTACTGAAAAATCTCTTTTGCCCAGAAATTGAAATGCCACTTTAATTCAATGCTCATTTCCATGTGGAATACAGAGAATACAACCTCTTGCACTTCCCCCACTGTAAGCACTGCCCACACTCTAGATCCGAACTGCCTGGCCACCAGTCTGTCTCTTCTATTAGACACCGAGTTCCTTGATGACAGGTGCCAAGACTGGCTCACTGTGGAATTGTGGAATCCCCAAAACCTGGGCACAGAGCCAGACACTATTCAACAAAGCTTTATTTTATATGTACTTTAATTTTTCATTTTACAACTGAACCAAACTTGAAACCAAGAGTTAAACCACTTTCTGCAAACTCCACCCCAACCTACTGGAACACTATGACTAATTTGGAAATGCTAGAAATGGCTTGCTGAAAGGCTAGATCTCTGACAGTAGAAAGATATATACAAGTAATCTTAAAGGGTATATACCCACCATTATCTGCCCCCAAATTAACCAAACTTACCTCCAAGATGAATAGGATGTTCTACATTCATCCATTTGGATTTGGGCAAGGCCACCAACACCCCTTTCTCCCTCTTCATCAGCTGCATTGTAATGGTATCACCAACAACATACTGATGTGATTCTGTGGCAACAACACTGTAACATGGACATTTATATGTAGCAGGGCAAGGAGTTAGCAGACTGGGGTCTAATCTAGTAAATATCTCCATCTTACCTCTTGAGATCCTTCTTATGCACAGGACTGTAACAGATGGGACATTTACTCCAGGTCTTCTCGCTCAATGAAAGATAGTGCAGGATGCATGCCCAGCAGAAGATGTGTCCACAACGGGTTATCTTGGCTGCAGTAGGTGGATATAGGCATATTGGGCAAGATGGCACTTCATGGCTACAAATGCGCTGAAACAAAATGCCACAAGTTAAACTACTTTCAGAATTGACTACGGATCATCAAAGTTAAAGCCTCTCCTCTTCCATCCCCATCCCTATACAACTCTAACAACACATCTTCACAAAACTGTTCAACAGTGCAGGTATATGGTACAATAGCACTTCAAGCAAATCATAAAGGAAATAAAACAACTATACAACAGGTATTTTGGGGGTTCTACATCAAAGGGAAAAAATGACAGAAATCAATATATGATCCCATTTACAAAAAAAGATTTATATGTACGCATACATAAAGGTACAAAAAGGTTCTAGAAGTAATGTACCAGTAATTTCCAACAGAGGAGTCAATGAGACTTCCACTTTATACTATATGTCTCTACCTTTTTTTTTAAACCAATGCATATAAAACCTAAGTTTCATAGACCTTCTATGTCATTTTCAGATGATTTTATGAATTTTCACAGTAATGGGAGTCCAGGCTCTGGGTCCATCATTTTGAAACTACATCATATAACCTAGGAGTGACAAGGGGATACCCAGAGACCATAACTTCAAGAGAAGACAAACACAGCAGTAGCTTGGACAGAAGTACAGCTGTGTGGCTCACTTCACCTGTCACAAGGCCAAGGCCTAATCTGATACTGATTACTACAAATGGCTACCAATGAAGCAGGGTCCATGTAATGAGTCCATCCGGGGTCAGGAGGGTAACCAGAGTTCTCATATTCCCCTGATTACTTCTTCCCATAAGAGAAGAGGTAGGACTGCTTTTATCCTACAGATCAGAGCCCTCCAACGCCCAGTCCTGCAGGCCAGAGCCAATTAGCACAAAATGAACTCCAGAAGAAACCAGGACTGATCTCTCTGGAAAATGTCTACAGTAAGGCCAGGCAGAAAGTGGGATCAGCAGTAAACCCAGCCAAAAGCTGCTGTCACCACGGTCCCTTTCTTTAGTTCTCTCTCCCACTAACAGGTTATAAGCTTAGCTGAGCTACTCACCACTTGTTCCACAAAGTCCCAGTTGACTAAGGTATCAGGATCAGCAAAATGAACTGTGTAGTCTTGGTCTTCAGACACCACAAACTGGCAGCTAAAAATAGGGAGAGACAAGTAAAAGGCAGACTGTCAGAATCCACCAACAAGCCTTCAGCAGAAATTCATCAGCTCTTCACTTAGAAACCAAATGCAGGCCATTAACAGCCATGCTTTGTGAAGCACTAAACTAGGACTTCAGCCTCAGTTCCAAGTCCTGGCTCTGGAAGGAATCCAAAGATTCAGTGGGTAGGAGTCTACCATGAACTCTTTGTTTCTTCTGCTTCCAGGCCCAGCCAAGCTGCCTGCAGGCCCTCCTCTGAACTAAAATTAAGCCAGACTGTGGCTCCATCAACCAGAAGGGAAGCCAGATCTCCTCCCTCACCCCCAGAAACCACTAGTCTTCAAGGCAGTAGAAAAAACTGTCCCCACTCAATCTTCTGAGTACTAGTTTTTTGGTTATTTTGGCCACGCCACATGGCTTAGGGAATTCTCAGTTCCCTGACGAGGGATCGAACCCAGGCCATAGCACTAAAAGCCTGGAATCCTAACCACTAGGCCACCAGGGAACTCCCACCAGTTTATATAAAGTACTAAATGGTTACTTCAGTCTGGATCCATTAGTTACATTATAACTAATGCCACACAAAAGGAAACAAAAGAGAATCAGTATTTGAGCAAATGTATGCCAAGCACTCCAACTTGGCACTCAATTCTCCCTTAAGTAATTTCTCCTCCTTTATAGAGGAAAAGCTGAATCTCAAAGTGGTTAGGTAAGTTACCCAAGGTCGAAGGCCAAAACAAGATTCAAATCTGGATTCAATTCCAAAGCAAACACTTTTACTACCTCATCATGATACTAAAGCATTATTTAATTTTAGCATTTATTTAAGCTAAATAAATAAATTTATTATCTTCTTTTGAGCACCAGGAACATCCACTTGAAACACATCCGTGTTTTCAAAGCGAGGTGGGTGAGAGACTGAGAGAGAGAGAGAGAAGAGAGAATCAACTCCGTTTCCCGCCTCTCTCCCACAGTAGTTTAAAAGAAGCCTCTTTGCACCACAAATGCCCAAAGGCTCAATTTCACTTCCCTCCTAAGAGTAGCCATACTCACTTGGCTTGTAAAAACAATTCCTTGTTAAAAGGCTTATGTCCCCACTTGTTCCTTTTTCCCCAGCTGCCATGTCCACTGCCTTCAAAATGACCTGCCTGGCCACGGGGTTCAAAAGTGAAATTCAACAAGTGATTCAGGTTTATCTTCTTCGGACCAGAGAACTGGGCAGGGCTAAACTCTGCCCGCTGAGCCTCTGCTACCTAGAGAGAATGAGAATAAATCAGAGGATTTTAAATTAGGATGACACTTGCTAAATGACCGCAGAAACCTGCACAACCCCTCCTTCTACACGGCTTAAAATATTAACTAAATAAAACACAGGCTTATATTTAGTAAACAATTTTCCTAGGACGGGGTAATGCAAAAGTCTACCTAAGATCTAGATGGGAGTGGAAAAGAGAAAAAGAGCCTCTAACATACAATTACTTATAAACTACTTAGTCTGCCCTAAGTGGCAATTAACCATTAAATGACAAAACCCAGCTATCTTGAAGTACAAAGATTTACTTACTGGATTAATCTTTCCACAGTCCCATAAGACTCCTACACCTTAACTCTTGTTAGCTACTTGCTCTCTGGTTTGTTTCTGGTCAACATGAATCTGTGGAACTATACTCTGGAGGCGGCCTGCAGGCAGCTACTAACTGCCATAGGCTTCAGGATCCTGCCAGAGACCTCCTGTCTAAGACACACACTGCTATTCACTGGTAATTAAAACTGACAGAATTAGAACATGTAGGCAGACTAGCTCTGCTCTGTGTCCAGAAATAAATCCAATCAGCACATTCAGAAACAGCTTAGAAAGTGACAAGAAACCACGTATGAGAAATACCATTGCACAGAGATGGAAGAATTATTGTGTTGGAGCTTTTGTGGTCCTCCTGATGTTCCCAAATTGGAATGGTACAGGTACCTGCTATAAGTCAGCTAGTGCATTTTCTAATCCCACTTTCCCATTTAATGTCATAGGCACTTGGCCCTGTCACTAAATACTAGTAAACAGTCACTTTTTTTTTTTGTAAGCCAGTTTCACTTTTATTTTTTTTTAAGATTTTTTTTGATGTGGACCTTTTTTTTTTTTAAGTGTTTATTGAATTTATTACAATATTCCTTCTGTTTTATGTTTTGGTTCTTTGGCTGTGAGGCATGTGGGATCTTAGCTCCCTGACCAGGGATCGAGCCGCGCCTCCTGCATTGGAAGCCGAAGTCTTTACCCACTGGACCACCAGGGAAGTCCCTGAAGAGTCACTTTAAATAGCTATATACCATTATATTACGATGGGCATACTATAATGCCTTAGTGTAGGACACAGATGGTTCATGGCTTTTCCAGCATTAACAAAATAATGCTATGATAAACACAGTTGACAGACCTTTGTGCACAAGCATTTGAGCACCTACAATTATTTCTTTTGAATGTAGAGCAGGAATCAAAGGAAGTAGAGTCAATCAAAGTAGAGTCAAAGGAAATGCAAATTTAAGGCTTTTGCTGCTTGTTAGTAAAGTCAAATTTAGAGTTTAATAAGCAGCACTTGCATATACATGACAAAGAAATCTAAGGAGTACAAAAAAGCGGACTTCCCTGGCGGTCATGTGGTTGAGGCTCCGCGCTTCCAGTGCAGGGGGCACGGGTTCAATCCCTGGTGGACGGGGGAACTGGGATCCCGCGTGCCTTGCGGTGAGGGCAAAAAGACTACAAAAAGGGATACAGCCAAAGATACCTTTTATTCCTGAGGCAACCAATATACCCTCTGAGATATTCTATGAATACAGCATCAGAGTATATGACCTTTATGATTAAATACAGTGGCATATCACACAGTTAGGCAATCTCCTTTTATCTTTTTTTGTGTGTGTGTGGGTACGCGGGCCTCTCACTGTTGTGGCCTCCCCCGTTGGAGAGCACAGGCTCCAGACGTGCAGGCTCAGCGGCCATGGCTCTCGGGCCCAGCCGCTCCGCGGCATGTGGGATCTTCCCGGACCGGGGCACGAGCCCGTGTCCCCTGCATCGGCAGGCGGACTCTCAACCACTGCGCCACCAGGGAAGCCCAATCTCCTTTTATCTTAACAGATCTTGGGAGACACCACCTCCCCCCTCACTGTTTATGTAACTCACCAGAGGAAACCCAAGACTTCCAGGTCATCCCTTATCTCTCACCCCCTAGACCCTCACCTCCATATGGCTCTGCCTCCCCTCATCAGTCTTCCACTCCAATGCCCCAAACTCAGATAAGAGCTCGTGTTCAACTCAACAAAATCTCCCACATTCTCAACCTTCTACCTTCATCTTTTTACCCTAACTGGCCCACTGTCTCTAATACTGCCCATCATAATTCCTGGTTACACTTCCAACACGTTCACCTCTCAGTTCCTTGACTTCCTCTCCTCCAATCAGCTTGCCCTCCACTCTACCTCTGCCACCCGCTCCCAAGGGCACACCATCTACAGCTGCGCTGTCATAACAAAGCAGCCACTACTATCCAGCTATGATGGCTACTGAGCACTTAAAATGTGGCCAGTACCACATAATAAAATAGCATTTTAGCTATACTGGATTAAATATATTAACATTAATTTCATCATTTTTACGTGTTTACTGTGGCAACTAGAAAACTTTAAGTTACATATTTGGCTTGCCATTTCTATCTTAGCATTTCTACTGGATGGCACTGCTCTACAGTCTAGACCACAGTGGTAATAACTGCACCTCTTCCACCATCTTAATTTTGAGCACACTACCAGCAACTCACTCCTTTCTCAGCTTGTTTCCGTTAGTTCTGATTCTAACAACTTTTCACCTCCACTGGGATCTCCAAACCAGTGATCCAACACCCTCCCCCCAAATTTTCTTTCCTTATTTGGCTCTGATCCTATTCCACTGCCCTCATCTCTTTGTCAGCTGTACTCACCGGGCAAAACTTTCCCAATTAATCCACACCGGCATCAGAGCAAGTAAACATGGCTAAAGAACACAACCACACCATACCAACCAGCCTCGCTGAAGTAGATCTTTCTGCGGCCCAGCGGTCATCCTGCAATCCTATTACACTTCTGTGCTCCACGGATTCCCCCAGACACCCAGACACATCCTCCAGTCCTCTGGTTTCCAAACCTCCTCTCCTGGCTCATCTTTTACACTTCACTGAGACAGTAAGAACAATCAGAAAAGAACTCCTACGTGCTCCTAGTCTGCTTTCCTCTTGTTACTGTGGATGAACTGGCGAAGCTCCTAAGCCAACTCCTCCCCCTGGGCACTAGACGCCAACTGCTCAGGAACTCAAGGACACTTCTAGTAATTCTCTCTCTCTCCTCTGCATCACGTTTTCCCTCTTACCAGAACAATCTCATTAGCAGAAATATGCTGCATTTCTCTAAGCTTAAAATCTCTCTTGACCTCACATTCCCCTCAAGCTACTGCCTCTCTGGTCCCCTGTAAGAGCAAAACCACTAGAAAGTAACTATCTAAACTTGCTGTTTCTTCTTCATATCCTCTCTAAAGCTATGCCAATCAGGTTTTTGTCCTCACCGCTCCACCAAAGCAGCGCAAGGCCAAAAACCTAAACCCTTCCCATTTCGAAATCTAATGGTCAACTTTCCATCCGAATCTTCTCACCCAGCCTAACAGCAGCACAGGACAAAACAAGCCATTTCTCCAAATGGCTTTCAGTTCTCCTCCTCCCTTTTTGCTGGTTCCTTATCATCCTGACTCCAGGCTCAGTCCTTGAATCGATTCCCTTTTCGCAACACTCACTCCTTAATGATCCCACTTAGCTCCATAGTTGCAAACACCAAGTGTACACGGACAGCTCTCTAGCCAGGGTCTCCTCCCTGAACTCGACTCAGTTAACAGCCTATCTATACTTAGAGATCCAACAGGCATCTCAATGCAAATATAACACTTCCAAATGACATTCTTTTTTCTTTTTTTTTTTGTGGTACACGGGCCTCTCACTGTTGTGGCCTCTCCCGTTGCAGAGCACAGGCTCCGGATGCACAGGCTCAGCGCCCACGGCTCACGGGCCTAGCCGCTGCATGGCACGTGGGATCTTCCCGGACCAGGGCACGAACCCGTGTCCCCTGCATCGGCAGGCGGACTCTCAACCACTGCACCACCAGGGAAGCCCCAGATGACATTCTTTATCTAATCTAAACATCCTCCTTCCCTCCCCATCCCAAAACCCTGTACTCCTCTTGAACTTTCCCCCATTTCAGCAAACGGTACCTGAACTGGGCCCCTACCAAAAACATTAGTCATTTATTTCTCTGCTCAAACCCCACATCTAATCTATTTAAAAATCCTGCTGGGGGCTTCCCTGGTGGCGCAGTGGTTGAGAGTCCGCCTGCCGATGCAGGGGACACGGGTTCGTGCCCCTATCCCGGAGGATCCCACATGCCGCGGAGCGGCTGGGCCCGCGAGCCATGGCCGCGGAGCCTGTGTGTCCGGAGCCTGTGCTCCGCAACGGGAGAGGCCACAGCAGTGAGAGGCCCGCGTACAGCAAAAAAAAAAAAAAAAAAAAAAAAAAAATCCTGCTGGCTCTACCTGCAACTATCTCCCCAAATATGCTTCCCTCTCATCACTATCACTCTGTTTCAATCACTCTCACCAGGAACACCTTAATAGGCTCCTAACTAGTCTCCCTGCTTCCACTCTCCCCTTTACAACTCCAAGTCAGAGTACCTTCTCTTCTTAAGCCCCCCAATAGCTTCCCATCTCTCTGAACAAAAGCCAAAGTCCTTTAAGGGCCCAGGTGATCTGATCCCTCTGTCTTACTCTCTGGCTTCATTTCCTGCTTCTCCACCCACGGTAGCCTATTTGCTTTACCTCAAACACATGAAAAACATTACCATCTCTGGTCCCTTGTACTTGTAAATTCGCTCTTGCTAACACACCCTTCCTCAAATTCTGTGTGCTCCCTTGCTTCATTCAGGACTCAGAGAGTCCTCAGAGAAGCTTTCCTTAGCCACCTCCTAAAACTACTCTTTGTTACTCTCTATCCCTTTACCGCTCTCAGCCTACTTTTTTTAAATTTAATAATTGTATTTATTACATAACAATTTGTTTATTGTCTCCCCAAACTAGATTATAAGCTCCATCCAATGTTGTATTCCAAGCTCTAAATGATATTTAGTGCATAGTAGGTGAGGAATAAATTTCTGGTGAGTGAATGAATTCTTCCATTAGTGCTCCATTAAATCTTGTTCTATACTGGTTACGTAGTATGCAACATTCAAACAGCAGGATAATATATTTAACCAATAATATATTTAACTTTGATAGCATTTAGTTTGTTGCCTAAATTGTGCAACTACAAACAATGCTACAATGACCTCCTTTGTACATGAGTCTTTATGCACTTACAGAAAGATATCTAAGAAACTCCTAAAATCAGAGTACCTGGGACTAAGGATATACAGCATTTTACATTTTTCTAGGTACTATAGGGCAAATTAGTGTCATTAATTAATGCCATTTTATTACCTAAATATTCCACAAAGTGTACCTATAAATCAAGAGTGATAATAAAAGGATGACACAAAATTTTTTAAAGGATGATACAAATTAAGGTACCCGAAATTTGCTATAATTTCTCACAATCCATAATTACAATGTCTTCCAAGAAAATGTTCATAACCTTCAAGGGAAGAAAGGAGGCAAAGTTCCAAACCTAGTTAATCCTCAACTACTCAAGTAATTCGGAAAGGGGGGGACCTCTTGCTCCCACCCCTTCCCAACCACTAATAAACTGGGGATGGGGGGATCAGACCTCACGCTTCTTATGTTCTAGAAAGGACATTCGAAAATTCCATACCTCATCTCGTCTTCCACCATTACAAGAAGAGCTAAAGAGTTTGTTGCTGCTGCCGCCGCCCCTTTGAGGAGGCATCTTATTAAAAGTTTTGCTTTTCTGTGAAGTGGAGCGACGGGACTGGTTGATAAAATTTTCATTTTTGGGGTAGGAAGGTTCACGTTTGCGATTATAACGCTTGGATCCACTTGAGTTCTTTCCATCTGAAAGCAAGAAATGTGAAAAAATTAGTTAAGAAACGATACATATACTTGGAGAATTGCTTTCCACCTCCCAACAAAATTGTGTTTAAACAAAGGCAAGTGGGCCCTTCCATGACCTCCAAGAAATCTGGGTTGGGCCAGAGCATCAGTGCTTTGGGCAAGACATTACACAGTAAGGTGAAAAAAAAAATTTTTTTTTGGAATGAAGCCTAAAGGGTCCCTCCCTCAGGAGGGACACAATATAGATCAAACCACAGAGACTCTCAGTTCACAATGTCTTTCTTTATAACAGAGCTTAATCGCTGCTCTTGTATTGATAAAAGTCCATTCAGACAGAGTGACAGAAAAAGAACAGCCTATCTATATTAAGGAAAAGTACTTTATCTGGAGGCAGGACAGAAGGCCTTCTTCTTAAATTACTACAACACAGCTAGACCCTATACCGCAATGGTGTGGCCTAGGTCTTAGCAGATATACAGAAGGCACAAAAGCAAAACAATATTTACATACATTTTAGAGGTCAAACTGAGAAGCTATTAAATTGACAAAACAAAAGAAGCTGGACTCTAAGACTATATCAGCGTAAAGTTATACCCTTTTAAAAACTGTTTCTTGCTTTTTTCCTCCAATTACAAGAACATATGTTCAATTTTGGAAACCAGAAGAATAAATTCGCCAGTGCCCATGGAATACCAACCTATGAAGTGTTTAATTCCCTTTTATTCTCCATTTTATACACTCATCACACATCTTCCACAGAATGACAGGCATATAAGATATACTGTCTTCCACCTATTATTCCATGAGCATTTGCATGCACCCCTAGGCTTCAAAAACATGATTAATGGCCACACTGTTGTCTACCATATGCTTATGGCGTAACATAACCAATTTGTTGTACATTTAGGTGGCTTCTGACTTTTTGTTTATTAAATAGTATTGGGAACCTCTTTATAAAGAGGCCTGTGTATAATTATGTCAAGTTCTTAAAGTAGAATTAGCAGATTAAGTATGATCATAAAGCCTTTTACACATCCTCAAGTTGCTTTCCAAAACCATACCAATTTATTTATATTCTAACAACAGTATAAGAGAGAACATCTAGTTTACTACATTCTTTATAATACTGAGTTGAATAAACTTTGTTAAATTGAAGGGTCAAAATAATGTTTCAAATTTGAATTTCTCTGATGACTAGCAACAAACATTTTTTCAGTCTGTTTGTATTTTGTGTAAAGAGCTCGTTTGTATTCTTTGCCCCACTTTTTCTACTGCGGAGCTGAACTGTATAGATTATTTTGTCCAAATTGAACAAAGAACCCTGACCAGACACATTTAACATGTGCCAAAGTTTACCAGCTTTAAAAAAAAAAGCAGGGGAGAGGAGGCAAAATAAAACCTATCTGAGAACCTGAGAACCATACCAAGTAAATAACGGTGAAAGGTCCCCAAATTAGTCTTTGGACAAAAAAAGACTAATCTTTCTTGTCCCTTCACTCACTCCATCTTGCCTTATTTCAACAGAGAAATCTGACCAAATCAAGTCTGTATCCTACTTTAATGGCTTTAAAAGCAAAAACAGAGAAAACAGAAGTTGGGGGACTTTTCATGAAGAAATCCATTAGGCTTACCCTCAAACTTTAAAGGGGTGGTAGTTTATAAAGTCAAGAGACTCCAGCATGAGCCTCAGAAACTACAACCCCCCCACCTGCCAAAATATAGCTTAATCCTGTTTATGTTAAAAATATATAATTAATAGAAACATGTCTGGAAAGGCAACAGAGCAGGCTGTTAATGACGTTTACCTTTGGGAAATGAAGCTATTCACGTTGGCCTAAAACAGTGGTTCTCAATCCTACAGTTTGTAGGAATCACCCAGATGAGCTTTTAAGGGATTCTTGTGCTCAGGCCTCACCCTCTAAGACTCTGACCTAAGTAAACAGAATTACTGTTCTGTATACTAATAATTTGGATAATTAAAAAATTGTAAGCACCTGCAAGAAATTATTTCTAGACAAGGTGACCAGCTTCTTTTACAGCAGACAAAAATAAATTCAAGGTGAAGCGTATGCTCAGGGAAAAGGAAACATTAGCTGATAAACCAGAGTCCAAATTTTCAAAGCAACCACTTCACACTCAGTTTGCCAGCAACATGGGGTAAATGAGAGGTATGCCACCCTCTCCAAACCTGACCAAATAGTCACGTGAGATGGCAGCACCATAAACAGAACAGATGGTCAAAGAAACACTGCCAGGCTAGGGTTCACTCCTACCAGTCACCTTTCAATCCCAGTTAGGGAAAGTGACCGGAGCTTAAAAGTTAGGATTTAAGAACGAGACTTTTACCTACTACTTCAGTTCACAACAGTTACTGTCAAACATGGCATCAGTGGTAACAATTAGAAAATGAAGCTTCAGATCTCAAATTCTGCCTGGCTCTCAACCCATGGAGTTAGTTTATAGTAAAACTTCAAATAAATCAAAAATTCAGAGGGATATAGAACCCCAGCTAACTTTACCATGAAAAGAAATGAGGTTTTATGAAGAGGATAGGCATATGCAGAAAACATGTTCCCCAAACCTTATTATCCAAACCTTATTATCCTGCATTTGACCCTGTTGTTTTCAAGACCTAATAGATGTAGACTGCATAGATTTAGGTAAAGCCAGATTCTACACTTCAAGGGCTCAAAAAGGTAAGCTGGCACTCAGGAGGAGGGCTGTTTTCATTTCTTCACTTATTACCACACTGGCAAGGAAACGGTTTCATAATGCTTACAGAACTGCTGACAATGAACTGCTCACTTCTAAAACATTACAACTGACCACACAAGGATTCATGATTTTAGTTGCTAAAATCCACTCCCTCATCTTGTCTCTCACTTACCTACAGGCATGAAGTCAGACATCTAAAGTGAGAGGCTGGCTCTTATCTCTAGACCCAGGCAGCTAAAGATTGAAGGTACAGTCAGGCCTGGGACCCAGAGATAAAACTCAGAGTGCTATTTCTGAGGTGTCCTACAGGCAACTTGCCAGAATATACATGTGAATAAGTTGGGGGTTGAGTCTGTCCTCCTTTCTCTAATAGGAGATAGCAATGAGGTGATCTGCTTTAGATTTTGGAAAACAGACAAAAAAGTCAAACTAAGTTCCTAGGACACACATATTCTCTGTTGAAAGTTTTAAATTTCAAAGTGGTTGTTCACAATCCTGGTTGCACAAGAGAATCATTTGCAGAGACTTTTAAAACTATGGATGTCAGGGCCCAAACCAGACCTAAAGAATCAGAAAGAATTGCTAGGGAAGAGCCCCACACATCCTTATTTAAAAAAAATTTTTTTAAAGGTCCTTAGGAGATTCTAATGCACACCCAGAGAAGAGAACTGCCAAAAACTCTCAAGACACAGTCCAAAATGGACCATTAGTTAAATGGCTCAAATCCAGAACACAGGATCCTAGTTTCAAGAGACTTGAAAACTTAATCCACTGTGTCTCAGCTGTCCCACATTTCCCTAAGAGAAAGGTCTCCACCAAGTAACAGTAAGCGTATCTCAGTCTCTTCCCCCGATTACCAAATTACAGGCCATAAATTTTTCAGTTAAAAAATTTGGCATCATCAACATTTCTAGCTGTAGTTGTAACAGGTGGGACAGTCTAGAGATCAGAATACCAGCCAGGAAGTTTCTGCTGCTGATTCATGCCATGTCACAAGCAAGTTGCTTACCCATCATCCAAAGCGGTTGACAAGCACCTCTGGAGGGGCAACATATGGCCTTACTACAGAATCAACTGATAACTGAATCCAGCTGAAATTAGTAATTCTGAATGAAAGGAAGAGAGAGGGGGGTATCAGGAATGACGCATGTGCCAATAAGTTACTTGCTTGTTAAGTGAATTTATATAAAGTGTATTTAGTAATATTGCCTGGGACTTCTTAGAAATTTACTTGGACAATTACTCTAACTCCTGGTTTCCTTGTCAGTAAAATAGGGCTAATCCTCTCTCCTCCCTCCTCTTATAGAGTCATGAGGACTAAGAGAAAACTTCTGTAAAATGCCTACCATGGTGGCTGGCACATAGTTGCTGTTATTTGAAAGCCTATTATTAATAAATCTAAAATTCCTATCAAGAGCACCTATTAGACTTTCAAAAAGCCATAGAAACCAAGGACTCAAGCCAACCAGCCTGGAAGTTCTTTTAACTTCCCTAAATGGTGTTTATAGAAGGCTTTAAGTCACCTCAATTTTCAAAGCCATCAAAACCTCCAGGTCCATTTACAGCTCAGAGGCTTTCTTCAGAGCAGATTACCCCTAGTAACCTGGCTTCTGGTACCGGAATATAAGAGGAGGAGTGTCAAGACAGTGCTTCATACCACCAACCTCAAAATAACTGCTTCATAATACCTGACCTTCCTTTAACCTCCATGGCAGTACCATCCCCCACCCAGAAGGATGGGCCAAGAGACTGGTTCTGGGCCAGGGTCCATTGTTTGCCTCAAAACAGCCAGGTCTCTCTCTTGCTTCTTTTTACTTTCTTTGCTCTTTTTTTTTTTTAATCAGTTTACTGTTTGTTTTCTTAAATACTTATTTTTATTTATTTATTGGCTGTGTTGGGTCTTTGTTGCTGTGCACAGGCTTTCTCTAGTTGCAGTGGCTTCTCTTGTTGTGGAGCACGGGCTCTAGGCGCGTGGGCTTCAGCAGTTGCAGCATGTGGGCTCAGTAGTTGTAGCTCGCAGGCTCTAGAACGCAGGCTCAGGAGCTGTGGCACGCAGGCTTAGCTGCTCCGCGGCATGTGGGATCTTCCTGGACCAGGGATGGAACCCGTGTCCCCTGCATTGGCAGGCGGATTCTTAACCACTGTGCCACCACGGAAGTCCCTCTTTGCTCTTTCTAAACAACTTTCTCCAAACTCTAATTCACCTCTCTCCTCTGGGCTACATTCCTGGGGTATTTACTGTTGAACGTTCTTAGAACTACATCTTAGCCCTACTGGAACAAAACTGTAGGAACAGATCCAAGAAAAGGAGTATTATGCAAATGTTTGAAGCAATTAGCCAAGGCAAAGAAACTGTGGTATGCCAATCTGGCCAGAAAGATCAAGTAAACCCTGTTAGCCAAATGTACTTATTTCCTGTGTGCATGAAGGGCAAACCTAAGCCAGTCGCAGGAACAACGACTCAAGTATATTAATCATGTAACTAGGAAGCAAATGACCATTTATTACACACATGGTTTAGAGAATAGAAACCAAAGGTGTTTTTCTCATGTGAGGTAGGAAAAGGAGAGTGGAAAAGGGAATTAAATATTTAAAAACTGAAAAATTCATGTTCTTGTTACTTTAACAACAGAAAGACAAGTTGTAAGTCATGTCTTTTCACCTCACCTTTCCTGTTCTTCAACTCAGTACCATGAAACTCAAGGGGTCCCTTCAACAATTTCCAGCTGAATCAAGTACATCAAGTGTTGAGTCAGCTTCTGAAATCCTACAGAAATCTTTTTACGGAATTATGCAGAATTTCAATCTACTCTTATGTTAGAGCAGCCATCTAGAAGTAGAAGTCCCTGTGTAAGAGGTCCTGAACAATATCTGCTGTGGTAGCATTAGTCTTAGTTGTAATGTTCTTAAGGCAGTATATGCTACCTTTCAGCTCAACCTTAGCCAGTATCTAGTTTCCTAAGCCATTTTTAATCTCTATTTACTCTTTGAATTTGTTCCTAAATGCAAACAGGTGATTATGGTTGATGAGGAACTCTATTTAGCTACAGGCCTATCCTTCCTTTTTGCTAAGGGAATATACATAGCAGTAGCCAGAAAAGTAGGCAATAGCAATGGCAAACATATTCAAGCTCTCTTACAAACATATTAAACAAAAACTAATGCTACCAGAGGGCACACCTGTGTATTTCATAAAGTCCAGCAAAAAAGTCCTTTCCGTGAGTTTGTACTTCCTTCCTCAGAAGCTTTCAATTGATAAGGTGAATAGTGTTTTAAAAGTATTTTATGGGTTTTTTTTTTTTTGTGGGGGAGGGGAACTTCCCTGGAAGTCCAGTGGTTAAGACTCCATGCTTCCACTGCAGAGGGCACGGGTTCCACCCCTGGTTGGGTAACTAAGGAACTCACATGCCCCATGGCAGCAGCGGCCAAAAAAAAAGAGTATTTTATGGTTTTCTTTCTTTTTTTTTTTTTGCCATGCCGCATGGCATGCGGGATCTTAGTTCCCCAACCAGGGATGGAACCTGTGTCCCCTGCAGTGGAAGCGTGGAGTTTTAACCACTGGACCACCAGGGAAGTCCCTTTATGTAGTTGCTTAAAAAAAAAAAAAAATTCACTTCAGTCAGAATGAACCCAGCAATTAATACTTACTCTATACAAGTCTGACTGAAATGTTAACACGGACAAATATTTGCTTTGGTCAAACCACAATAGAATTCTGTATCATCCTGTTGGGTAATGAGAGTTAGTTCCACTAATCAACATATTCAAAGTCAGGACAATACAAGTAAAATGCCTTACATACCTCAGTTTTGTTGCTGTTTTATTTTGTTTGAGTTGAGGCACACTTTCACCTACTGCTTCACTAAACAATAAATCAACTTACGGCATTTACTGCAACTGACTCATGACTGTAAGTCAGTGGCTTAAACAGGAGCCCCAGAAAAGTTAGTTGAGAATTAAGATAGCCGGAGAACCAGAATCTTTAACATCTAGGAATAGAATGCAGACGTTATTTATCAGCTACAGTGAAAAATATGCAGACTGTTCTAAACTAGTTCCAACACTGGCCAAGAGGACTGGCAAACCTCTACCTCTAGGGAAGATCTCCGATAAACCTACACATGTGCAAAACCCCAAAATTAGTCTACATAATATTGCCTGACGTGGCCTGAGAGTCTACACTTATCCCTGCTTAGATATTTAAAGCATTCATTCTTATCAAGACAACTGGTCTCCACCTGAGTTCCAAAAGCAAGCTCTAGAAGACCTTGATGTACCAGGTAAACAAGTTTGCTATATCGAGCAGAAAAACTCTGAACTCAATTCAGCCTTACAGTTGTTTTTCTGGTTTTTAAGTCAGCCTTACAGTTTTCTTAATCTTGGAAGTTTTAAACAACTGGAGCTCCACATTTGGGGACTCCAAATGTTCCCCTCTCTGCCACACATCCCACTATTCCCACTGAAAACATTTCCTATTACTGCTAATTTAATCAAAATACAAAAGAGCAGAGCTTTGAAGTAAGACGAAGCCATTCAACTCCAGATTCTGCCAACTCCGGAACTCCTGGCCTCTCACCTTCTTCCTTCTTTAGATGTGAACAATTCCACCCTGCTGGACAGGTGACGGGAGTATTGAAAAAAGAGGTAAAAGCCTAGCCCAGTACCTGGCACATGGTAAGCCCTCAATAAATGGTAGCTATTATCATCATGATGGTCATATTTAACATTGAGAGGCATGACTACAGAAATGACAAAATCTTCCTCATAAGATGACACCACCCTAGTCTAACAAGGAAATAGACATGATGTGCATTTGGTGCATAACAGGTGTCAGGTACTCTCCTAAGCATTAGTTCATTTGTTTCCTAAGTTAATTTATTTTCTCCACCTTTACAGGTAAGGAAACTGAGACACTCACTCAAGGTCTGGCAAACCTAAAAAGACTGAATCCAGAGACTGTTCTCTTAACCACTACTCCACACTAAACGAAGCCATTCAAAGATGAGTCCTCTTCATCTGGGGAGATCTGGGACCAGGTTATTCAACATGAGATTTGAGTTTAACAAATCTCTGGGCCCCACCATCCCCTGTTTAAACTTGAACACTACCCAATTCTAATTCAACATTAAGAGTAAATGAACATAGTGGTTTTAGGAGCGTACGCTGATGCGTCAGACAAACCGGGTCTTCAGGCCTGCTACACATACTAGCTGGTGACCTCACCTTTTCTGAGCCTCAATTTCCTCATCTGCAAAATGGGGATAAGAATAGCACCTACTTCACAGAGCTATTTCGAGCTTTAATGCAAGGATGTACTAAAACCACGCAGTACAGTTCCCATTAAGTGTTAACTAGAAGTAATGGGAGCCATGGAAAAGAGAAAGATATGAATAGTAGAAAGCGGAGCTTGTCCCTGGGTGACCCAGCTGGCACACGAGCGAGGATCCTCCCCAGCATTAGGAGCAGTCGCCCCCCGCCCACCGCCACAGTAGCCCGCCCTTACCGCTCTTAGGTTTAGACTCGCCGGCCGGCCCTGCAGAGGCGGAGCGGGGCGGTTGTTGCCCTTTGCTGCTGCCCGAAGAGGCGGAGGAGCTGCTGGAGCCGCTGTTCTTGTCCATGTCGGAGGCGGTGGCGGCGGCGCTGGGGGAGCTCTGCGGCATCAAAGGGGGCCTTGGCGGCGGCGGCGGCGGCGGTCGGAGCGGAGCGGGCGCGGCGGAGACCCAGGCTCATGGCGTTCGGGGCCGGCGGGGCTCGGCGGCGGCAGCGGTTCTCGGCCTTCATGGCGACATTTTTCCCTGTTTCCTTCCTCGGCTTCTCAAACTGGAAGGAGAAGCGGCGGGCGGGGCTCTTGAGCCCGGCGGCGGCGGTGACCGAGAAGGAGGAGGAGGCCGGAGCTCGGAAGTCCGGGCCGGGCCTGGCGGGGCGGAGGCTGCGGGGAAAGGGGAGGCGAGGGAGGGTGCGCGAGCCCCGCCGGCCGGCCGGACACGCTCTCCCGCCGCGGGGCAGGGGAGAGGGCTTGCTGTCTTGGTGTCGGGGACAAGTGTCTCCGACACAGGGACCGACACTCGCCTCTGGGCCGAGGCCGAGCTGCTCCGGGAATGGCGACGAGTCGCCAAACAGCATCTCGAAGAACCCGGATGAACTATATATAGTGGAGATGTGAGCGTGAAGCACGCTGGGAAATGTAGTTTTCTGCCTACATCCGGGTCCAATGGGTTTTTGTTTGTTTGTTTTCCTTTTTTTCCTCCTCAATGTGTGAGAGATCTTACAGGATGATGGGACTTGCAGTACAGGTTTTGGTCTTAGTACACTAATAATAATACATACCACTCATAATGCATCCAAACATTGGAATACCTGTGGAATTCCTTTATTGACTCATTGTAAGTTATAGTTCTTATTCTAGTATTAATATCAATTTATGTATGGCTCTTATTCAATCTCCTAATAATGATAATAATGACAATACTTTACATTTAATATCACTCTACAGCACTTCCTCATACAATTACTTAATTTCATAGTCATTTATTAATTAATATAAATCATTGTTAATATTTCATTTCAGTGTTAATAATAATAGTTATCATTGAGTGCTTATCATTAGCAGACACTGCTCTGTGCAGTTTTTATGGAGTATCACATCTATCCTCACAATAACTCAAATTTAAAGACAAGGAAACGGACTCAAAAAGCTTAGATCATTTGCCATGATCACACAGCTAATAAGTGACATTCTCAACTACCTGTAAGATAAGCAGTTCTCCATTTTACAGATATGGACACTGAGACTTAGAAAATCACATATGTATTTTAGAAATCATATGACACCCATCTGTACTTTGGAAAATTATAAATGATTTGTTCCAACAGTAGCAGTTCAAGATTCAAAGGATCACAGAAAAACACTGTGAAAAAGATAAATAATTCTTATAAATATAACAATAAATAAGGCTAACCTTATCTAGTTAGAAACCTATTATATGCCAGGCACTGTGCTCAGCACAAAGAATTCCGAAATAAATTAATGCAAGAATGTGATAAGGACTATAATAAAGTTAACACAAAATGCTGACCAGAGCAGAGGCCTCAAGGAGAGATGTACAAAAATTTAGCAGGGGTAGAGGAGGGCTTCCCCAGAGGTGGTGTTACTTGAGCTGAGCACAGAAGGATGAGCAGAATATCAACAGTCATAGATGAACAAATAAACAAATAGACAAAATCCCAGACTTCCCCTAATTAGGCCCTTTTGGGTTCCTTATTAATCGTCACATGTTATACAAAACATTAATAAGTATATACAAGTCAATCAATCTTGCAGTTAACAGTTTTAACTGGGATAAAGGAAATTAGATACTAATCTCATTTTTTAATTTATTTATTATTTATTTATTGGCTGTGTTGGGTCTTCGTTGCTGCACGCGGGCTTTCTCTAGTTGCGGCGAGTGGGGGGCTACTCTTCATTGCAATGCACGGGTTTCTCACTGTGGTGGCTTCTCTTGTTGCGGAGCATGGGCTCTAGGCACGCGGACTTCAGTAGTTGTGGCTCACGGGCTCTAGAGCGCAGGCTCAGTAGTTGTGGCACACGGGCTGAGTTGCTCCGTGGCATGTGGGGTCTTCCCAGGCCAGGGCTCAAACCCACGTCCCCTGCATTGGCAGGCGGACTCAACCACTGCACCACCAGGGAAGCCCTAATCTCATTTTTTAAATTTCCTTAAATGCCCTCCACCAGTCCTTATCTTGCTTTCCCTTTTCCAGCTTTCCCCCCACACACAAATCATATTGAAATGAGAGAACGGCTACATCATGCATCAAATTAAGTCTAGAAAATCCTAAAGTCCATTCTTATGTATGAATAGACGTGGAAGATACACTAAGATTCCTGGATGATTTTTTATTTCCTTTAACAAAGATGTGAGAACTCTGATTACACGGGTGAATCATTCCTTTCTTCTATCACTCTTAAAAGAGAGGGAAAGAGAGAAATCCCAGTGTGGTTCTTCCAAAATAAAGCAGTAGGTGTCCATCTGTCAGGTTACATTAAGCCAAGAAGAGATTTTTCCTTTTCAAAGTAGTTTCTTAGGGTCCTTGGCGCTTTCTCCTTGTGAAACATTTACAGGAAACATACTTTAAAGAAAATTAAAGCAGAAACATACAGACATCCAAATAAAACTCACCACCTCCATCCTCTTTTGCGCAAGATGCTCTACGTTACCCTTACCATAGAAAAGAATGGGAAAATCTGGGGTTGAAGTAAAGCACTCATTCTATACCAGTTGGAGCTAGAAATGTAGCTTTGTGATAGCAGGAGAGGGAGGCTGAGTGGTGTTTTCTGGTGACTTACTAAATAGATGCCAGAGCTTTCCTTCCCATCTATGAACTTCCTAGGTTCATAAAATGGAAAGACCAACGAACAATCTTTCCTATGTTTATTATTCAGAGTAGTCTAGCATGTTTCTCAAGACTGGTCTGCCAATCCCTCTCATAGAAATCACCAGAGAAGTTTGGTCAAATAGATTCTCAGTATCCATATCAGATTTACTGATCCCAAATCTCTGGTATTTGGGGCCCGGAAATGTGCACTTTAAGATCAAGCCAAGTGATTCTTTATGCACGCCAAGGATTGCGAGAATTGATCCTGTAATATTAGCCTTTTACCACACTGTACCTCCGTTTGCCCTCTTCTGCACCAGAATACAAGAGTTACTCAATATCTTGGAAGTTCGTACTACAGGTTGGCAAGATGCAGAGACGTGGCCTCAGAGAGGTGATTGGGGGTTCTCCCTAGGGTCCGCTCATTCCTGGTAAATTCTATATTCAATTTGGAGAGAGAGAGAGAAAGGGATTTCGGGTACTCAAAGCCTAAATAGCCTCAGAATCCCAGAGATCCTGCAGAACTCCTTAATATCAGGTTTCAGGACGCCTTCAGCTAATAATGACTCTGGCCGGCCGCCGTCAGCCATCTAGTGAGGCAACGCGACATCCTGTCTGGCGGCGGTCACCCGACTGTCAAGATGGCGGCCCCCAGGAGCTGGGTTTTACGGAGCTTCTGCTGCCGTGAGTGGTCGCGAGTGTTGCCGGGCTGCAGGCTTCCCGGGCTTCGTAGCTCCTGGCCCAGGGGCCCGCTGGGTGCGCGGCCCTTGTCCCAAGAGAAGCGGGCAACCGAAACGCACTTCGGGTTTGAGACTGTGTCGGAAGAGGAGAAGGGGGGCAAAGGTGAAAAGGGTGAGAGGGGGGAGGGGGGAATCTGACCGTCTGCGATCTAGTTTCTTCTGCCCTTATTAAGGGTTGATTTAACGTCCTGTCGGCTCTGGTGCATTATCTTCTGCAGTCCTGACCTCCAAGGAGTATCCCCAGCCTAACCCTGCCAAACTGAGACGCTTCCTCTTTTTAAGTAATTATCACAAAACCCCATCAGTTGAGCGTTTATGATGTGCCAGGCAGTGTGCAGACATTGTTTACAATTCTCATTTCAACTTCCCGATGATGAATATTGCTATCCCATGTTACGTATGAGGAAATTGAGGCTTAAACGTTAAGCAAAAACTTGCCCAGTTTAACATAGCTAGTAAGTGGTGGAACTAGTATTCCAACCCAGTTTGGTCGGACTACAGAGCCCACGTTCTTAATCTCTTGCTAAAGGGATAGGCCATCTTTTATAAAAAGAAAGAAGGAAACTATTTTCTGTGTGCCTCAGCTTCCAAATTTGTCCGATAGGAATAATAGTAACTTTTTTCATAGAGTTCTTGTGAAGATTAGATTACTTCATACAGTGAAGAATTTTGAATAATGCCTGGCACTTCATAATTGCTCAGTAAATGTTAGATATTGTTGAGCAGTTTTTTGTGTTCACCATAAGCATAGGAAAGGAAAAGAACTTTTTAAAAACTCTGTACCATTTGTAATGGGGAAGGTATTATGCCCATATTACAGATGGATAAGGTGAGACTCTGAGAGGTTCCTTAACTTGGCCTATGGTCACCCAGGAAATAAGAGAAAGAGCCTACAACTGAATTTCCATCCTCTTATAGACTAGCACGTTGTATTACCTCTCACCTGAACCTTAACTAAATATTATACGTAGCTCTACTGTAACTCTTTGAATACTGAATTTAAATTAACATTTATTTCACTGTGAATCCCCAGAAAGCTAGGATGGTGGCTCATTCACGTCTGTATCCTCAGCACCTGATGCACATTGGGAGCTTGATAACTGATTATGGCGTGAAATAAATGGAGCCAAGTAAAACGATAGCAAACTTTTATTGAGGCCCTGAAACCTTTTAAAAATATTTCACATTAGTTCTTATAAATACAAGCGTATGAGGTAGGAACTCTTATCCTGTTTGTATAGATGAATAAACTACTAATAAGCGGCATAGCTGGAATTTGAATCCACATGGGTTGCTTCCAAAATAATAATAATGCTTAACCTCTGTATTGTGCTTTACAATGTATAAACAACATTTCACACAATGACGGGGGGGAAGAGTTACCCAGTAAGCTAAATACGACTTCCAGGTTGAGACCCAGGATTGAAGTACAGGCAATCTTCCCTTTGCACAATGATGCAGGACAGTAAAAATGTCCATGCAAGCTGAAATCATGACAATGACCTTAAGGATCAATGGGGAAAATTGCGATTGTTCCAGAACCTTTAAAAATTATCAAACATCAAAAACTCTCTTACTGTCAGTTATAAATGTATAAGGAAATGAAAAAATAGTAAAGTTGATATTTATTTAGCACACTGTCATTTAAAATTAGATTTAATTAATACAATTAGAATTTTCAATTGTTTAAATTTAAAATTTTAAATTAAACTAAAATCTAATAAAAAATTAGAAAGATTGAGAATTAAGTTGTTTTATTCCTTTGTAAAAAATTTACCACGAGTAGTTTAAACAGTGTTTGTGTCCTTTTTGGCATATAATTTACAGTAGGGAGTGAGCACCTTCTCCATGCCTCAGCAAACGGCCATACTTCTTTCTAAGGTTCAGTCAGCTTCTAACATTTTATCCTTTCACTTTCAATGTCATGAAATATCTCCAAGAATTCCTTTAATGTGAAATTTTTTGCTGGCATCATTTCCTCTGGGACATCTTCAACCTTTTCATCACAACCACATTCTCATTTACATCCATAAGTTAATTTTCCCAAAGTTCCTCTGGCTGCATATCTAAAGCCTCTCGAGCAGCAGCAGTATCAACATTCCCATGGTCATGTTTCTCCTGTAACTCCACTGACATATTCAAATTTCACTTCCAGGGTTATCACTTTTCATTATTTTGTTGCACTTTCATTTTCATTGGCCAATTTCCTCTTTCAGTTATCTAGTTTTGTAAAATGCCACAGAGATTTACAGCTGAGATAAGAAGATAACACAACTACATGCTTTGCTGTCTGCATGTGAACTGAATAACTGATGTCTAGTGACCAACCACCTACAAACTGAGAAGTGACATTATTGGCTTCTGATCATGATGCATATCTGTTATTTATGTATGATTTGTGGACTGAAGAACTACTAGCAGAATTTGTACTTTATGTAATTAGTCACAGTTAATAGACCACTGGATTTGAAGTTGCTGGAGGACTGGTATTATTGAACTAAACCACAGTAACTGAAATTCTTGTATATTAGAACCATGTAAAGCAAGAAGGGCTTATACTTAGTGGATTGAGCCTTAGTGTCCCTCTAAGTACCCCCAAAAAAGATGTTCAAAAGCAAAGAGCAAGCTTATAGGATCCCAAGGTTGAGAATAGACATTCAAGATTGAGTTAAAGGAGGGGGCTCTGTAGTCTGCTGATTCAGCAGAGGACAGTAATGTTTTGGGTCTAAGCAGCACATTTTATCTGAGGAACTCAACGTGTCTCCCCTTCATTACCTAATTCAGCCTTACAGCAGGCAGGTAGGGGGCTGGCGCTGATATTCTCATCTCATGGGCAGAAATTGAGGTGCAAAGAAGTTAAATATAGCCTGTACTTTAAAGTGTATTGGATAGTAAATTACTTAACTCTTCAGCTAGCCCAGATTCCACATTCTGCCTTAATCCTATGGAGGGTCATGAGGACCCTCTACAGTGTGACTTGGCCCTGATTCACATCCTGCCATCCATCTGCCCACCAAATTGTACATGAGGTTTTTCTCAGTGATGCTGGCAGAGATGAGCTGAGGTCTTCCCATCCATTTGTCATGTCTTTCTAATGGATTTTGTTGTCTTTTATTATAATAATATTAGAAACATTCCAACCCCCCACCGCCCCTTCCTCTAAGAAACAGAAACTGGGGAATTGCCTGACGGTCCAGTGGTTAGAACACAGCGCTTTTACTGCTGAGGGCGCGGGTTCGATCCCTGGTCAGGGAACTAAGATCCTGCAAGCCAAGCTGCGTGGCAAAAAAAAAGAAAAAGAAAAACAGAAACCTATTTAGTACTTAAGTATGTGCATGACATTATTACAAGGTAATGACCCTAGGTAAAGCTAACTAAGATAACAGAAAAGAGGTTGACTTCTTTCTTACATGATGTAATTTAAGCCTTTTTTAGAAGGGGTAATGTTAAGGTGAAGATTTGGGCATCAAGCATTATGACTTGGCTCCACCTTGCAGACAGTTAATTTCATGGGGGGGGAAGCTTTCTCCTCTTTCATTTAGGACTTTTCCAGGTTAATCTTATGAATAGTCCAATCATGTTGTATTTCTCTCAAGTCTATCAGGTGTTTGAAAGTGTGGCCAAGAAGTATGATGTGATGAATGATATGATGAGTCTTGGTATCCACCGTGTTTGGAAGGATTTGCTGCTCTGGAAGATGCGCCCGTTTCCGGGGACCCAGCTGCTGGATGTTGCTGGAGGCACAGGTAACATACAGTTCTGTATCCTGGGGTACCACTAAGCTCCTTTTATAAAAACTAGTGTCTCTTGGGACTTCCCTGGCGGTCCAGTGGTTAAGACTCTGCACTTCCGCTGCAGGGGGCACAGGTTAGATCCCTGGTCGGGGAACTGAGACCCCGCATGCCTCGCAGTGTGGCCAAAATAAATAAATAAGTAAAAAATAAAAATAAAATAGTTTTAAAAAATTAGTGTCTCTTGTTGGAATGAGCTAGCTCACCTACCATTAGCCTGAAGATAGTAATTGAAAATCAGTACACTTCTCAGAAAGATTTACTCTTTTCTTCTTAACTGAATGTCAGTCAAAAGCACAGAATATCAGCTTTGTGCCTGTCACTTTTCTAAAATTCAGAGGATTACAAAGTAAAACGACCAATTTTTAACTCCAGTGGCATTTCCCCATCTAAACAACCGTTTTACCTTCTGTTTAACCTTTATCCCACTTTCCCTCTTTCTTTGGTGTGGGGAAGTGGGAGAGCTTTTATCATGTTATGTAAGCTTTCTAGGCAGACTTTTCTGCCTAACCTACTATGATATCAGATATCAAAAGCTCATTTATTTATGCATGGTCCTTTGTTATTTGGTGCACACTAGGCATTTGGAGAGAAAAATGTCATAATGTGTAATATAATGTAATAATGTCATAATCTATACTAATAGGATAATGTATAATAATAAATTACAGTAGACAAATGTCCATGTTTGAAACATGCATATGTGTGGCTTTGTTGGTGTGGCCCTCTACCCAAAAGGAAGCACAGAGGGCAGTAAGGTGGAGGACGATTTAGCAGAATCTATCAAAATCTAAAATGCTTACAGTCTAGGATCCCACAGTTCAAATTCTAGATATGTAGTCTGAAAACAAAAACAAAAACTTGCACAGAGAGATAGCTACAGAAGGGGGTCAGTCAGAGCTGCTTCTATCTCCAATGTACCCCAGCCAGTAACATTACCACATGCTAGCAACTGCCCATTTAGAAAATACAATTGAAAAGTAATCCCATATATTTAAAAAGACATTGAAAAAGTAGAGCTACAAATATGCTCACTGCATAATTTTTAGTCATAGTGAAAAATTGGAAATAACCTATTTCTACCTCAATAAAGAAATGGCTTTAGGGACTTCCCTGGTGGCGCAGTAGTTAAGAATCTGCCTGCCAATGCAGGGGGCAGAGGTTCGATCCCTGGTCTGGGAAGATCCCACATGCCGCGGAGCAACTAAGCCTGTGCGCCACAACTACTAAGCCTGCTCTCTAGAACCTACAAACCACAACTACTGAGCCCATGTGCCACAACTAGTGAAGCCTGCGAGCCTAGAGTCCATGCTCCGCAACAAGAGAAGCCACCACAATGAGAAGCCCGTGCACCGCAATGAAGAGTAGACCCTGCTCACCACAACTAAAGAGAAAAGCCCACACACAGCACCGAAGACCCAACACAGTCAAAAAATAAAATAAATAAATATATATTTTTAAAAAAGAAATGGCTTTAAATTAAGATACATCAATACTATAAAATATTAGGTAGCTATTTAAAAGAATGAGGAAAGCCTATAAATACCAATGGAATGGTCTCAAGGACATATTAAGTGGGAAGAAAAAGAAAAGTTGTATACAATGCATATAATATGATCCCCATTTATGTTTTTAAGTTGTTTTATATGAGTACATATATTTAGATATATAGGAAAGTGACTAGAGAATACCTAATTGGATGGAGAGAATGGAAAAACTTAAGGATATATTTCTTGCAGTGTAAGAAATAAACAAAGACAAGGAAACTGCATTATAAAAAGGGAAATGTGATCCGGAGAGCACTGGCTTTGCCCGAACAATATTTACCTGGTCACAATAATGTACACACTTGATTTTCAGCTTTTAGACTCAAACCATCAACAAAGCACAGAAGACGTAGCTATAGAACAAATAAAATGTTATCAGGCTTGACAGAATAAAAATATATATATGATGGAATGCTGAAGGGAGTCAAGAGGTACTGTCTGTAGTTGGTGGAATAAGAAATAAAATACTGGGGTGGAGGGATAAATTTGGAATTGGGATTAACAGAGGTATACTACTATATATAAAATAAACAACAAGGACTTACTGTATAACACAGGGAACTGTATTCAATATCTTGTAATAACCTATAATGGAAAAGAATCTGAAAAAGAAAAAAAATGTATATATATGTAAAACTGAACCACTTTGCTGTACACCTGAAACATTGTATATCAACTATACTTCAATGAAAAAATTAAAATAAAAAAATATATTGATTAGTTTATTACTCTAGGTTACAAAGGTATCTGTGAGGAATTATGAAAAGTGATAAAATATATTGGGAGGATAAAAGCAAGCAGAGATGGGGGTGAGTAAAGAAGTAGCTGTAACCAACAGAATAAACAGTTAAAGGAGTTGGGAAGGATGGTCTGTGGGGAACTGAACTGGGAGTAGGAAGTGGTGTGGCAAGGAACTGTTGCTTGTGACTGTACCTTTACCTTTATGTTACTGTCATAAAAATTATTAGAAAAAGACTAGAAGGCTGCATGCTAAGCTCTAAACACTTGTTATGTCTGGAGAGTGTGGACAGAGAATGCAACTTTCATGTTTTATTCTACATGTTTAGGTATTGAGTCTTATAGTAAGAATGTGTCCATGCATTACATATGCAATTTTTTAAAGGTTTTTTTTTTTTTGCGGTACACAGGCCTCTCACTGCTGTGGCCTCTCCCATTGCGGAGCACAGGCTCCGGACACGCAGGCTCAGCGGCCATGGCTCACGGGCCCAGTCGCTCTGCGGCACGTGGGATCTTCCTGGACCGGGGCACGAACCCGTGTCCCCTGCATCGGCAAGCGGACCCCCAACCACTGCGCCACCAGGGAAGCCCGAGGTTTTTTTTTTTAATTAATTAATTTATTTATTTTTGGCTGCTTTGGGTCTTCATTGCTGCATGCAGGCTTTCTCTAGTTGCAGCAAGTGGGGGCTACTCTTCGTTGTGGTGCGCAGGCTTCTCACTGCGGTGGCTTCTCTTGTTGTGGAGCACAGGCTCTAGGCGCACGGGCTTCAGTAGTTGTGGCACGTGGCCTCAGTAGCTGTGGCGCACGGGCTTAGTTGCTCCGCAGCATGTGGGGTCATCCTGGAGCAGGGCTTGAACCCGTGTCCCCTGCATTGGCAGGCGGATTTTTAACCACTGAGCCACCAGGGAAGTCCAGGTTTTTTAAAGAATCTTAGACGTTAAAAATTTGCTGTTAAAAAGAAAAGTTACTGGGCTTCCCTGGTGGCGCAGTGGTTAAGAATCCGCCTGCCAATGCAGGGGACATGGGTTCAAGCCCTGGTCCCCGAAGATCCCACGTGCCGTGGAACAACTAAGCCCGTGCACCACAGCTACTGAGCCTGCGCTCTAGAGCCCACGAGCCACAACTACTGAAGCCCGCACACCTAGAGCCTGTGCTCCACAACAAGAGAAGCCACCGCAATGAGAAGCCTGTGCACCACAATGAAGAGTAGCCTCCGTTCGCCGCAGCTAGAGAAAACCGGCGCACAGCCAGGAAGACCCAACGCAGCCAAAAATAAATAAATAAAATATATAAAAATAAAAATTAAAAAAATAGTTACTGTTGAGATGAGTACAAACTTCAATTTTCATACACTCCTCAACCCCTGTACCTTTGTTGCTCCTTTTGGGTTTAAGAAATGCTGGGTTTTTGTTTTTGTTTGTGTTTGATCTTTCCTCCTGTTGGCTTCCCACAGGTGACATTGCATTCCGGTTCCTTAATTATGTTCAGGCACAGCATCAGAGAAAGGAGAAGAGGCAATTAAGGGCCCAACAAAATTTATCCTGGGAAGAAATTGCCAAAAAGTACCAGAATGAAGAGGATTCTTTGGGCGGTTCTCATGTCATGGTCTGCGACATCAACAAGGAGATGCTAAAGATTGGAAAACAGAAAGCCCGTGCTCAAGGATACAAAGCTGGTAAGTCCTGCAGAAAGTGGACCCAGAGGAGATGTTGATATGTTTATAAAATAAGATGGAATATGTACAATGCTGAAGTGCTTTCTCTTCCAGGTTTCAAAAACTTACAGATAGGTAGGAGTGGAGGATAATTTGTGTGGCTGCGTCCAGCATGTGTGCTGTTACGTACATTATTTCAGCAACCCAGGGAGTTAGATTATCAGCCACATGTGACAGGGTAGATAACCCAAACCCAAAGAGGTTAAGTATCTGCTTCAACTAACACAATTTAAATGGCAGATCCGGAATGGGGGCTGGCTCTTTGGATCTCAGCTCTTGGACACTGAGACAAGTTTGGCTTTTAATTCCCAGCAGCTCCCCAGTGACCCCCATGCCCTGTTCTTGAGCCATTTCATCTCCCTCCCAAAACTAAGCTCTGCTTCAGCTTTCAAACCAGGGCTCCTGGGGCCTGGACATTTCCCATGTGGGGCTCTTTTTACAGCCAGTCTTTGCTCCAGAGCACCTCTACCCCACCCCCACCATTGGGTGGGCTGAGACTTTCTCAGATCTTCATCCAGGTCTAATGGCTTTGTTTTTGGGGGGGGGGAGGGAGGGAGGGAGGGAGGGAGGGAGTGAGTGTGTGTGTGTGTGTGTGTGTGTGTGTGTGTGTGTGTGTGTGTGTGTGTGTGTGTGTGTGTGTGTGTGTGTGTGTGTGTGTGTGTGATTTATTTATTTATTTTAATACATCTTGGAATATAATTGCTTCACAATACTGTGTTAATTTCTGTTGTACAACAAAGTGAATCAGCCATATACACACATACATCCCCATATTCCCTCTTGAGGCTCCCTCCCACCCTCCCTATCCCATCCCTCTAGGTCATCACAAAGCACCGAGCTGACCTCCCTGTGCTATGCTGCTGCTTCCCACTAGCTATATCTCTTACATTTGGTTGTGTATATGTATGTCGATGCTACTCTCACTTTGCCCCTCACCCGCTGTGTCCTCAAGTCCATTCTCCACGTCTGCGTCTTTATTCCTGCCCTGCCACTAGGTTCATCAGTACCTTTTTTTTTTGATTCCAAATATATGCGTTAGCATACGGCATTTGTTTTTCTCTTTCTGACTTACTTCACTGTGTGTGACAGACTCTAGGTCCATCCACCTCACTGCAAATAACTCAATTTCGTTTCTTTTTATGGCTGAGTAATATTCCATTGCAGGTCTAATGGCTTTTCCCACACAGCCTTGCTTCCTCTCCTTTTTATTTTTCCCAGGTGTCTCCTCTCACCCCCATCCCCAAAAAGAAAAAAAACCTTTTGCCCTCCTACCTCTGTTTCATCGTGGGTTTCTCAGAGGGCCCAGCTGATGCAGTTGAAGAATCACCCGTAAATGGTACTCCTCAAATTTCCCTAGCACGGTACTCTCAGTGGCCAATGGGAGAATGCCTGGCTATCTCCAGGAACCTGTTGCAGCCTCCAAATAGACAGTTTCTGCTCTAGCTTAAAGATATACATTTTGCATTTGGCTTTCTGTTTGTTTTCATATTTTGAAATACTTTTGCCCCCTGTTTTTTGCCCCAGTAGAAGTACTGATCTGGCAGCTGCAGCACATTTACCCAGCTCTTCAGAGCCGCTGCACTGCCCTCTTCCACGCTGGCCGAGCGCTGCAGGCAGCCCCCGTGAGAGGCAGTGGTGCACAGCAGAGGAAGCCAAGTCCCTTGGGTCCCTATCAGCACTTCTCCCCTCCCCCACCCCCACCATGAGTGTCTATGGTTATTTTAGCTCAATTCTGCTGCCTCCTCCTCCTCCCACCCACAGAATGAGCTGCCTAGACGAACTGCAGCCCACTTGGCCCCCCAAATGAAGGGCTCTTTTGTTAACCATCAACACTGATCAGAAGGCTGACAGTCACTAGTGTTTCTAGACAAAGGCACCGTGTTCTTACTCCTACTGAGAAACGTGTTTCCCTTCTCTCTGGTGCTTAGCCACGAAGACTGGAGAACAAAGATGGAAATGATGGGTAATGTTCCACCTCTCGAATCATCTCTTCCATAGCACAGCTTGCCCTTCAGGCTCTCCTAACAGCCAAGAAATCCACCTGCGTAGGAATCATTACATGCTGCATAGTATGGTTTTATCTTTCCTCCTTGCTTTATCAATCTCCAATAATACCTTTGCAAAAAATATCATGCAAAAAAATTTGAAACTAAGTAGGAAGGTCCTAGAACTGATTTAATAGTTTAAAAAATTAATGTGTAAAGGCATTTTTGTGTGTAGTACTATTATGTGTTTTACTTACATGTAGCACTTCCTCCCAAAATGGAAGCTTGGAGGGCAGGAACCTTAAAAAGATTATTTGATGGTTTATAAAAGTGATATATTTGGGAAAATTTTGGATATTAGAAATCAAAAATTTGAAAAGGTATTAAGAAGTAAATATTAACCAGAGTTTCAGCATCCAGAGATGACCCTCAATATATTTCCTTCCTAGCTTTTTCCTAATCATTTTCTTTTTATAAAATTGAGAACATCTTATGTATATAATTTAGTATCCTGCTTTATTTAATTCAGCATTGTATCATGAGATTTTCCCATGTTATTAAAAACTCCTGGGAATTCTCTGGCGGTCCAGTGATTAGGACTGCACACTCTAACTGCTGAGGGCTCAGGTTCGATCCATGGTCAAGGAACTAATATCCCACAAGCCACATGGTGCAGCCAAAAAAAAAAAAAAAATTTCCTTAAAATCATTTTTTTTTTTTTTTTTTTTTTTTTTTCTTTTTGCGGTATGCGGGCCTCTCACTGTTGTGGCCTCTCCCGTTGCAGAGCACAGGCTCCGGATGCGCAGGCCCAGCGGCCATGGCTCACGGGCCCAGCCGCTCCGCGGCATATGGGATCCTCCCAGACCGGGGCACGAACCCGTATCCCCTGCATCGGCAGGCGGACTCTCAACCACTGTGCCACCAGGGAGGCCCTAAAATCATTTTTTATGATATTCCCTCATATGGATGTTTTATGATTTGCATAACCAATTTACGTAACTAGTTGATCTTTCTTTTTTTCTGATGTTCTTGCATGTAGCACAATGTTGTAACATCCTTATTTGTAAATTTTTGCATGCATCATTATTTTCTTTTTACTGACTATATATTTGGACAAGTGTTTAGGCTCTCTAGATCTCAATTACCTTATCTATAAAATGTAGAAAATAATAACCCTTCTCACAGTAGGAGGTACTATCCCATAACTGTTAAAAACACAGGCTCTGGAATAAAACTTCCTGAGTTCTAATCCATCTGTGTGACCTTAGGCAAGCTACTTCAATCTTTCTGATACTCAATTTTGTTCACCTGAAACATGAAGATGATAGTACGGCTGTCTCAGAGTCGGTATGAGGATGTGAGAAGATAATGTATGCGAAGTGATGACACAGACCCTGCCATCATGGGCTTAGTAAGCAGTAGCTTTGATGATGATGTCATTAATGTCCTCCTCCTAAAATTCAAATAGCTAGGTCAAAGGATATACTTATTACTAGGGCTCTTGTTAAATACTGCTGGCATGCCTTCCAGGAGGGTTATTTCCATTGACCTTCCCCTATAGTGCCTTCCTTCTATATCATACTTTTTTTTTTTTAAGTTCCATTGAGACACCGAACGTGACAGTGCTTTTATTTTATTTATTTATTTATTTATTTAAGGAAGCCAAATGTTTTATTTTATTTTATTTTAAATTTATTTATTTATTTACTTATGGCTGCATTGGGTCTTTGTTGCTGCTCGCGGGCTTTCTCTAGTTGCGGCGAGCGTCGGCTACTCTTCATTGCAGTGCACGGGCTTCTCATTGTGGTTGCTTCTTTGTTGTGGAACACGGGCTCTAGGTGCACGGGCTTCAGTAGTTGTGGCTCACAGGCTCTAGAGCACAGGCTCAGTAGTTGTGGTGCTCAGGCTTAGTGGCTCCGTGGCATGTGGGATCTTCCCAGACCAGGGCTCGAACCTTGTCCCCTGCGTTGGCAGGCAGATTCTTAACCACTACACCACCAGGGAAGTCCCTCTATCATACTTGATGTCTGATTCACTGCAAGTTGAATAATATTAAAGCCAAATCAGGATCCTCAGAGGACATAGCTACCCTGATGGGGAGCTCCCTTGGGTGTTTTCTGAATTCATGACCAGACTTGCAGTCAAGACACTCTGCTTCGCTATGACTCCAGGAGAACCAATATAATTATACTAAATTACATACTTAGAATACTTCCAATGACTGTCTGAAGTAGGTACTATTATTGACTCCATTTTACAGATGAGGAAACAAAGTAGTTTATTAAACATTATATAGCTAATAAATGGGGAAGCTGGAATTAGAACACAGGCAACCCCAGGACCTGGGCTCTTAACCACAGTGCTTTACACAAAACACCTAGTTGGATAAAAATTGCTTAAGGGTAAGGCATAACTAAGTGACCAGTGTCTACTCTGAGAGCCTTGGAGGGACTTCCTGCTAAACTTCAAGGGCACCAGCTTCACATTCTCAGGACTGGAGGACACCGTGAAGACGGTGGCCAGGAATCCACTGGAGAAGGCAGGTGTGCATTTTCTGACACCACTTCAGATACCACACGTGTGATGTTTGCCCGGCACCAAACAGCTCTCCAGTTCTCCAGCGCCAACCAGCTCTCCAACAATTCAGTTCAGTTCTGACACTAATTACCCAGAGTTAGCGTCAGATTCCACAGGTTTAAGGGCTAATTGCCACAGGACTGCCCCCACTTCACAAGCCAGCCGCCAACAGGGTGTCCACGGTACCCACAGTTCTGTCCGGCCTACTGCAAATTCAGGGTTTCCCACGACCCCCTCCTCAGGTTTGACAGTTCACTGGGTGCAGAGGAGACAGCTGTCCAGACTGAGGCCAGAACTGCTTTTCTCTTTCAGGACTTGCTTGGGTATTGGGAGACGCTGAAGAACTGCCCTTTGATGATGACAAGTTTGATGTTTACACCATTGCCTTTGGGATCCGGAATGTCACACACATCGATCGGGTAATGAATGGCTGCATCCGCTTGCATGACTCAGGATATTAGTTCTCCTGGAGTGGCTCCACCGTGAATGAGGAAAGGGAGAGATTCTTCTCTGGGCTCAGCTCCTGAGTTGAATGTTTCAGACTTAGAGGTCTTAATCCTTTAAATTGCCAATTTTCCTGCCCACAAAATTGAAAAAAAAAACACAGAGCAGATCCCCACAGAAGCCTTTGTTGCTTGGGTTGGTATTTACATCTTTTAAAAAAAAATTTATTTATTTGGCCGCATCAGGTCTTAGTTGCGGTGGCGGGCTTCTCTCTAGTTGTGGCACGCGGGCTCCTGAGTGCGTGGTCTTAGTTGCCCCGTGGCATGTGGGATCTTAGTTCCCCAACCAGGGATCAAAACCCGCGTCCCCTGCGTTGGAAGGCACATTCTTAACCACTGGACCACCAGAGAAATCCCGGTATTTACATTTTTGAGACTGTCAGTCTTGCTCTCTCATTTCATCTGCTTCCTCTCGCTTGTGAAGCCACCTGACTCTGACACTGCAGACCAGAGGGATTTCCAAGGCTGACAGAGAAAAAGGCACTCAAACCCTATTTTGGCAGAAAGTAGCTAGATTCATGGTTCCTCTGTAGGAAGAAGGGAATGTTCAGCTCTTAATCTGATGCAGCTCTTCTTTATTTCTGCTTGAACATTCTGTTCAAACATTTGAAGATGGTAAGCAAGGCACCCAGTTTCATTTCTGTAATGTGGACTCCAGTTGCCTAGTTGCCTGCTTTAGGTGGGACATCCTTTATGGTGTACTTTAGCTTCATTTTTATGACCTGTCCTGTGTCTGTAGCCAGTTTATTATTCCTTTTAAATTAAAAAAATAATAATAAATTTTAGTAGATTCAAAGTTCAAAAGGCACAAACGGATATATCAGTAAAAGTCTTCACCTTGTGTCCCAACCATTCAGTGCCTCCTCCCCCTGCTGTCACCAATTTCTTAATGTTGCTTTGCAAAGATGTCTTGTGCATATTAAGTGTATTTATTTTCTTTTTTTGTACAAATATTAGCATATGAAACATTTTGCCCATTGCTTTTTTTTCCCTTAAAAATATACCTGCAGACTTTTCCATGTCAGCACATAAAGAACACTGGCTCTTCCTTTTTTTAATAGCTGCATTCCCTTTGTATATATATTCCATAATTTAGCATCTCTCATTAATGGTTAAGATACTTCTAATCTTGTGCTGTTCAAATCGTGCCATAATGAATAACCCATGTCATTTCCACAGTAGAAACATTTCTGTAAGATAGATTCCTTGAAGTAAAATTGCTGGATCAAAAAGGAATATCCATTGTGATTTTGAGAAGTCATTCAAAAATTGCCACCTGTGGGGGGGTTGTACCAATCTGAGTCAGTTTAGATTACTCCAAGTAACCTTCTCTAGTCACGGGCAGCAGAATGCCTAAAAAATTTAGGAGACTGTGGGTTATCTCTGCTATTACAGCTTCCCAGCTGAGAGTGAACACGGGATCTGTGGGAAATAACTTTTATAATGCCCATAGGAGCTGACGCCGCCTCAGCCTCCCAGAGTTGAATGAGGGCTGCTGACGAGTGTGTTCTGTTGTCCCTGTCTTGCTCAGGCGCTCCAGGAAGCCCATCGTGTCCTGAAGCCAGGAGGACGGTTTCTCTGTCTGGAGTTCAGCCAAGTAAACAATCCGCTCGTATCCAGGTTGGTATTGTTAACAGGGCTTGATTTTCTTCATCTAGCCAAGCGTTTCCCATCCCAAAGTGGACAGAAAATAGCCAGTAAGCTATAAGCATGAACTTCATAGTTCAGTGTCCCAGAGTCCCTGAGGGACAGTGCCACCTCTGAGGTCAGCCATTTCTGAATGACAACACCTAGGCCAGAAGGGTCTCAAACCAGTAACCAGAGACTCAAGTGGGCCCACATATGTATTTTGTTTGACTCATGGTTATTTTAAAAATTGACTTAGATGTCCATATTTTAAAATCAGGAAATTTTACATAAAAATCTAGATTTCCAGCTTCACTTGAGAAATCAGATATATGGCAACCCTGGTTAAGCCCATATTCCCACATGGCAATAGTCAGAGCTGAATAGTAACTGCCCCTTCTCCACTATTCTGGTACTTCCTAACTGTGCCTGTCACCACAACCTCACTACTCCCTAGGCTCTTGCACCTGGCCCACTTCACTTATTTCAGGTACCTGCTTGACCCTTATAGGCATTTGAGTTTATAATCCCAGGCTTAGACCTTCTTGCTTATTAACGGTCATGTTCTAATCTTAATCTTTTGCCTTTTTGTTTAGGCTCTATGATGTATATAGCTTCCAGGTCATTCCTGTCCTGGGAGAGGTCATTGCAGGAGATTGGAAGTCCTATCAATACCTTGTAGAAAGTATCCGACAGTTCCCATCTCAGGTACAAAACTTCTATAGCTTACAACAAAGGCCCTACAGTTGAAATCCAGGCGATTTTTGCTGTATCCTTCTTTGTGTTTTAGGAGGAATTCAAGGAGATGATAGAAGATGCAGGTTTTCAGAAGGTGACTTATGAAAATCTAACATCAGGCATTGTAGCCATTCATTCTGGCTTCAAACTGTAACTCCTTTAAGATCCTGGAGTGTGAACCAGTCACATCCTGTCAAAAGGCTGGAGCCGAAGGATAATGTGGTTAGTGAGACCAGCACAACATCTCCTCTTAAGGCTGTGCGCCTTGGACTCATGTTCTGATGTGACCAGTCTCAAAGTGAAAGAAACAAGCTTCTGTCACTTTATTGTAGCTTTCCTTTGGGGCTGCTTCAGGCCTTCTCCCAGAGGTATTTGGTCTGTACTTTTTGCTTAACTCCTAATTCTTCTTGGCTCTGTAGTATGTGGTTAAGGAAAACCAGCACTAAAACTCAGTTTTGAAGTGTATTTGTGGCTTCTCTGCCAGTGCTGCCTTCCAGAGGGATAATGAATCATTAGAACCCAATGATGATTTGAACCAGAAAACTTCCTAGCTGTACCCAAGTCCATCTTTCAGCCTAGGACTAAGTCTGGGGCCAAAAGCCAAGGCCCAAATTAGAGGGCTAAGGATCACAACTAGAACTGTACACTGTAACACTAAATGAGTTTACAATTTTCATGGGTTTTGTCATTTTTTTCTTGAGGTAGGTGGAAGAAATACACTTTCATCACTATTCATTCAGTTCTTCTACCAAAAGCCACTACTGTGTCCTCAGTGCCTGTCATGAAGGAAACTTGACAAATCCTCGTTGAAAGAATAAATCTACCTGATTTCACGTCTTACAAAGAGAGATTCTTTGTCAGGATACGTTTGAGGTCAGGGTCTTATAGCCAAACAAAAAAGTTTGATAACTATTTGTCTAGCCAAACCCCCTCCAGTACTCAGCAGAGCTGGACAGAGCTCTTGTCTCCTTAATACAGTCCACTCTTTGATGTTAAAATGAGACCATAAATATTTTCAGTGCAGATGAAACTTAAGGGTTTTTTTGGGGGGTGGGGGAGGGTTGGTAAGAAATTGCAGAAATCAACCTGTGAGTTGGCTGGCAGTTGAATTGCAGAGACCTTAGTTCAAGGCTATTTGAAAAGTCTTCAGATATGCTGCCTCTTGCCCCAGCACAGAAGGGGTCATTTACCCCTCACGTGAGTCACGACCTTCACTCACAAGATTGTGCCCTTGTCACTGAAAAGCTTCCAGATACAGCACTCTATATACACCTGTCTCAAAGAACAGCACCTAAGAACAATTGATAAAATGCTAAACCTTAGGGCTTCCCTGGTGGCACAGTGGTTGAGAGTCCGCCTGCCGATGCAGGGGACACGGGTTCGTGCCCCGGTCCGGGAGGATCCCACATGCCGCGGAGCAGCTGGGCCCGTGAGCCATGGCCGCTGAGCCTGCGCGTCCGGAGCCTGTGCTCCGCAACGGGAGAGGCCACAACAGTGAGAGGCCCGCGTACCGCAGGAAAAAAAAAAAAAAAGCTAAACCTTAGAAAAACTTTTGAGTTTTGTTTTCAGCCAGCTGGCGCCTTTGAAATTAACAAGGAGCAAGCACTAAAAAAAACTTCATGGATCATCAACCCAGTCCTCTCTCAGCGGCAATGTGATTCTCATATCTGAATCAAGAAAGAGAAGTTAAAAGCTGTCACTTCCTGGCGGTAGATATGGGCCTGATCACTCCCATTGTCCAGCTGTTTGTGGCCTGAAAGCAGCTGGAGACTGGAAGTAGAGCTAAAATCGACAAGATTGATGCAGCTTTGAAAGCCAAACACCTGTTGGGCTTCAAACAAATATAGCCAGGTCACAAAAGAGGAAAAGGAGGTAGAAAAAAGATGTATTACAGGAGCATTCTCAGTCTGTTCATATAAATACAAACCTAAACCACTGCAATTGCAGTCCCGTTCCACAGTACCTCCTACTCCTTTCCTGCAGAAAGCAGGGGAAAAACTTCTCCCATTTTAATTGCCATAATAGTAAAACAATTTTTTGCCCCTCTACCCTAAAACTTTCCCAGTCCTAACATTGATCAACTTCACTAGAACTTTTAAGACCCCAAGTTCTGGTAAAGAAAAACAACCTCCCAAAGATGTTACAGACTTAATACTGCTCTTAAGATGGAATCATCAGTCAATTCAGATCTCTCACCCCCTCTGTGTAGCATTAGCCTGGCTGCTCAGACACACTAATTGTATCTCATAGATCCAAGGTCTAAAACAAAACGGCTTACCTCATGTGAACACTGAAAACAAAGGGGAACTTAAAAGCCAGGACCTTCCTTGCAGCTTCCCAGGATGGGCGTGGGTTGTTTCAGCTTCTGGAATATTTCCTATCTACAAAAGCCGTCTGCCATATTCACTTTTATTCATAGAAAAGATTTGTCTTCCTAAAATTGATAGCAGGAAACCTTTAATGAAGTTTACTTATCCAGTTTTAATTGGGTCTTTTAATGAAAGCTTCAATTCACATGTGAACACAGCTAGTTAAAGCACAGCACAGCAGGCTTATAAGTTTAAATTCCTGCAGACTTTATTAGAATCACATGGAGGGCTGCCTCAACAGATTTCCCTTTTAAGATCACCTTTAATCTTTAGAGTATACTTTGGCCAAGGCAGGGGAGGGGAAATTAGTCTAGAGCCCAGCTTTCTTATTAGCTTATTTCCATTTTACAACCATGGAACTACTATACATTCATCACCACTTGAGGCCTAAGGCCCAGGACACTCCATAGCAGTATCTTTTAACAAAATGAGCACTTAAGGAAAGCATCAGATTAGGAGTAAGAGTTAATTCAGTAGTTTCTCTGCCATGCATTTCTCAACATGCACTTCTGAGTAGTATTCTTCCATGCATAACAGTAGCAGGATGGGCAAGAATGAAACTCAAGAGCGTTGAATAGGCTGGTCTATTATATCCCACAGAAACTTCAAGGAATCACCCCCACCAAGCTACCCAAGATCAAACAATAGGCCATCTTCAACCCTAGATTATTTGAACAAATCGTTATTAACGCACACTTCTCCAACACATTTATTTCTTTAAAGGAATGGATTTTGAAGAGAAAAAACATGGGGCAGAGAGGTATGGAATAGAAAATAAATACAAATGTAAGCTGTTTTGCTAATTGCTTTATAACCACAACAAACTAGTACAGAGAATGCCCTGTACAAAACAACGCAATAAAGATCGAGGTGTTCCCTTAGGCAAGGCTGAAGATTTCAGTCTCTGGTATTTGGAATTTAGGCTGCAGTCCTTGTTTTTGGATGGATCACTGGGTGTGTGGCACAGTCCACGCTTTTAACCAGATTTGAACAGGAGAATGGCCACTTGGCCCAGGTAGAAGTAGATGAAGTGTTTGGTTTCATGTGTCACATAACTACCGAAGTTTCTCCCCACGATACAGTGCCAGGTGGGGTTGTACTTCTTGTCAAACTCCTGGGAGAAGGGGAGGAGAAAAAGAGCACAGAATTTTAGTGCTAAACCAGAGGTCAGAGTTTGCCTCCTAGATAAGCAGAGCAGAAAGAAGGAACGTCAGCATCTGCAAATTCTTAGAATGAAAGAATGTTCCTCAGCTCCAAATCGCCTACATGGTGCATTAATGCAAACATACTTGCAATCTGAGCTAAGCTGGGAATGGGGGCTGGGGAGGTAAAAGTCAGAAAGGGCAGCCTCAGAGACACAGCACTTTGTTATCATGGCAATTACACCTTCATAACTTCTAGAATATTCTTATTCATTAACAGCAGGTGACATCAGTTCTAGTTTATCCTCTAGCTTTTAAACAGAACTAAACTATCCTCCTACTGTACGACATGCACCTACAAAAGCCAAGAAAATAGTAAATATTTAGCCCAAAATACCCCCATTATAACTCATTTCAGTATTATTGAAAACAAGACTTCCAAAAGAACAAAGCCTCAATGAGCTTCTAAACCACTGTGGATCAAAATTTAAACGGACAAGACACTTGGCACTCCACTGTCCCTATAAAAAGAATGCTGGAAGCAGAACCTGACAGCTACCTGGTCAAATTTTATCTTTACTGTCAAAAGCCCTTCTTCCCACATCTATCCTAATAGTGCTAATCTACCACCTGGTCCTCAAGGAGAGCAAACTGCAGTAACAACTTTTCCCTATTTTCCCCACCCCCAGAGGCTCTAGGTTTCACTGGGTAGCTCTAGGCAGGGGCCAAAGCTAGTCCTAATCTATGAAAGTACTACAAGTCTCTGGCGAGTTAGGCAAAATTTGGCTACTGTTGTATTGTACACAGCAAGAACGTCTTTTAGATTAAGGGGAATAAAATTCTTACAAACTAGACCAACGCACTGATGCTGCCTTTGTCAAAAAGGTATTTATTTCTGCTCCATCTGAAGTCTTTCATCTTCTCATTCTCGACTGGAACCCTCCCACGGCTTAGGCTGCCAGCTTCCTTCCCTTCTAGAAAACATAGCTCGAGAAGTTGGCAGGCCTGCCAGCTTTCTACAGACTGCCATTTACCAATCCCCCAACCTAGTACCCAGCCCTCACTACCACCCACTTTCCCTCAACTGCCGACTGACTCCCCACTGAAGGCTGGCAAGATCTCCCTTCGGCCCTGCTGGAAACACCCACGCAGCTCCCCCCCTCTCGAGCACCCAGATGGATCCTGGGCGCAGCAATCATGCAGAAGGGGGAACCGCTGCTGCCTGATCCTAGAAACCGTTACTAGGTGGCGCTTTCCCCGTGGAGCTGGGTAATTAAAAAAAAAAAAAAAAAAAAAACTTCGAGCGCTGAGGGGCCGATCTTCAAGAGAAGCGCAAAATTCATTTGCGTCCTTTTCTGGAAACCTCTACACCCGCGCTACTTTGCGTGTCCCCCAAGTATCTCTGCCATTGCTCGGGGGACGCAGGATCGAGGAGAAGGAACTAAGTTGTGACTCGCCCCAGCTGAGCGCAAACTGCCCGAAACCCCACGCCCGCGCCCTGTCCTCACCTTCTTGATATGGGCCGCAATGTCCTTCTCTATATTATACTTCTCCAATGCCTGAGTAGCACACTCCACCGAGTCCTGTTGCATCTCCTCCGACATATCGGCATTTTTTATCACGGCCTTTCGGTCACACATGGTTACCTGGGGGGCGAGGCCCGGGCAAAGGGTGAGGAGTTGGGGTATGGGCTGCGCCTGCGAGGCGCCAGCTTCCCCGGCCCGCTCCGCCCGCTCCACGCCACCCCGGGACGGCCCCCCACCCCACTTCTCAGGAAGCGCGGGCCGCGCGGACCGAACGGCGGGATAAGTCCAGCAGGGGACGAAGCCAGACAGTGGAATCCCCCGAGTCTCTCACCAAAGAGCAGGGGCTGGCCGACTGCAACGGTCTCCTGGGGGAGGGGCTGGCGAGGCTCAGACCCGTCGAGACGACCGGTCCCTACTAAAGCCGTGGCGCATCTATGGAGCCCCACGCCAACCGCCGCCGCCTAGTACCTAAGCCCCGCCCTGCTCCCGCCGGCCCCGCCCCCCACCGAACGTCCCTATTGGCTTGACACAGCCCCCAGAACTCTCCCATTGGCCCATGGACTCAATGGTTCCCTCTGGATCTTTCTCCTGCATTTTGTTGCAGACCACAATGCACAGCTCTCGGCGTCGGTTGCCCCGGCAATGGGCCGCACGAGATGAGGCCAAACATCCCGAAGGTGGTGCTGGGGTGGGGTCGCGAGGACAGCCCAGCGGCTAGAGAGGTGCGAAGGAAGCTTCCGCCCAGGTCAAGAGAAGTGATTCCAAATTTACGGAAGTTGTCCCAGAGTGTGTTCTCGAATAAGTATTGTCTTTGGAATTTGGGTATCCTACGTCCCTTCCTCCCATCCCAGGTCGGAAGGATTTACCCTTTCTGACTGAGGTAGCCAATCGCTTCACTAGAAGAGTATCTCTTAAGCAGGGCTGGCTTCGTGGGCAAGTGATCCGTGCAGTCGCAGAAGAGGAGCCCCAGGATTTGGTTTGATGCTCTGCTGTCTCATTGTTGAAATTCGTATTTTTTTTTAAACAAGGGACGCCACATTTTCATATTGCATTGGTCCATGCAAATTATGCAGCCGGACCTCCTCTGAAATATGGGACTGGAGGTGTCAGAGGTCCTCAGAAATGGGAGAGGGTTTCCTTATGAATTAAGAGATTATCCCCAAGAGTGGGGTCTCCCTGCTGGGCAGTGCAGACCTCATTTAAGGGGGTGGGGGGCCCTCCGGGTGGATTTGGGAGTGCTGATCCCGGTGGTGTGTGTCCAGGGTGGGGCTTCTTGCTCCGATGAGGCAGTCTTTCCTGTGTGGGCGTTTCTTGGTGGGGATTTACCTCTAGGGCGGAGGTGCCCTAATGAATAGAATGGCATCCCTCAAAGGTATTTCCTCTGGTTTAGGGAGACTAACCACTAAGTGGTTTAAAAAGCAAGGACTTGGGGTGGGGGTGGGGAGCAGGATCAGATCTGAATTTAAATATTTAAATCCTAGCCCTGTCATTTTACTAGCTGTTTGAACCTCGGTTTTCTAATCTGTAAAGGGACTAAATATAAAAGGAAACCACTTCATTGGCATGTTGGAAGTATTAAATAAACTAGTGCATTTGAAGTTCTCAGCACAACTTGTGGCACATAGTAAGGGTTGGAAGAATCTTACCGATGGCTGTCAATTTATGGAACTGTCCCAAGAGTCATGGCAAGGTTTTGAACAACCAACCCTTAAATGCCTAAAATGTGTTTTTGAACTTCCATAAACAAGTTATCAGTTTAATCATGTAACCAGAAGCTTTCTGTTTACATTTCTGCCTGTTTCTACTTGACCACCCACTCTCATTAATCCAGAGCCCCTTACAATTTGATGAGAGGCACACAATGCCAAAGAGAAACCAGCTGGGAATAATGAGAAACTCGGGTACAACATATGCATATCAATTAAATCAAATTAAGAGACTTTTCCCAGTTTCAGGTTTCCAGTGGTGGGATTATGGGTTGGAGGAGTTAAAGTAGTTCTACACGGAGTTGCTGTTGGGGAAGAAGTTGGATTGGCAACAGGAGTGAGTCTGGGTTAGTGCTTCTACCTGACTTGGATGCATGATTCAGAACTATGGAATCTAACGATGATGCCAGAACCTGAATCTCTCTTGGGGGCCTTTACTTTTCATGTATATAGTTTTAAACCCTCTGATCTATGGCTTGGCCAGCTTCTCCTTGTTTGAACAGAAGGAGCTGAGAGTCGTTAAGGGGGATGAGGTCATAAGAACAGCAGCTGTGTATTGAGTGGTTGCCTATCACCAAGTGCTTGGCATTTACTCAGTTGCTCCTCACAACAGCTGTGCCTGGGACCCCTTTCCTCCCATCTCCCTCCTGGCATAACTTCTGCTCATTTAGATTTGAGCTCAGATGCCTCCTTCCCCAAAGAATCATCTCTATTTACCCCCTACCACCACACTCCAGTTACTCTCTACTGAAGTAACTTTTTTATTTCCTCCATTGTACTTGCCTCATTTATTCCTTCAGAATAAATTCACATGAATTATCTCATGTATTTATTTGCTCAGTTATCGTCTATCTGTCCCTGCCTGTCTTCATTACTGCTGCATCTTCATCATCGAATTCAGCGTCTGCCACATAGCATGCACTGACTTAGATATGCATTGAATTAAGAATTCCAGGTCTTATATTCCCATTTTACAGATTAGGAAATTGACTTTCACAAGGTCAAGCTGTTAATAAAGGAATAAATTCCAGGTCTGGATGACCCTAAAGTCCATTCTCTTAACTTCAATATTACCTTAATACATTTAGCTGAGGAGACAGTGTGCCTTTTTCTTATTAATAACTTTGAAGAAAAGGGGTTTGAAATGGGATGATGTTGAGGTTTTCTAACAGATAAGAGGATTTTGCTCGATAAATGCCTGTAGGTTTTTCTCCATTTGTAGCACCTGCCTTCCCGAGCATCTTATGTGTTTGCTGCTCATCTCAACCAGCTCTTGACCCTAATTATTTTCTTTAAAAGTGAAGGAAGAGGGACTACCCTGGTGGTCCAGTGGGTAAGACTCCACGCTCCCAATGCAGGGGGCCTGGATTTGATACCTGATCGGGGAACTAGGTCCCGCATGCATGCGGCAACCAAGAAGTCCACAAGCCACAACGAAGATCCCACACACAGCAACTAAGACCGGGCACAGCATAAATAAATAAATAAATATTTTTTTTAAAAGTGGGACTTCCCTGGTGGTGCAGTGGTTAAGAATCCGTCTGCCAATTCAGGGGACATGGGTTCAATCCCTGGTCTGGGAAGATCCCACATGCCATGGAACAACTAAGCCCCTGTGCCACAACTACTGAGCCCGCGAGCCTAGAGCCCATGCTCCGCGACAAAAAGAAGCCACCGCAATGAGAAGCCCACACACCGCAGCAAAGGGTAGCCCCCACTCGTTGCAACTAGAGAAAGCCCGCGCACAGCAACAAAGACCCAATGCAGCCAAAAATTAATAAATAAATATTTAAAAAGTGAAGGAAGAGCACTATCAAAAACCATGCTGGGGCTTCCCTGGTGGCGCAGTGGTTGATCTGCCTGCCAATGCAGGGGACACGGGTTCGAGCCCTGGTCTGGGAAGATCCCACATGCCGCGGAGCGACTGGGCCCGTGAGCCACAACTACTGAGCCTGCGCGTCTGGAGCCCGTGCTCCGCAACAGGAGAGGCCGCGACAGTGAGAGGCCCGCGCAGTGCGATGAAGAGTGGCCCCCGCTCACCGAAACTAGAGAAAGCCCTCACACAGAAACGAAGACCCAACGCAGCCAAATAAATAAATTAAATTAATTTATATTAAAAAAATAATAATAACTCCCCTTGAATAGCAAGCTTGTTTCTCCCAATTCTCCCTCTGTACCCTCTCTTTAAAAAAAAGAAAAAGAAAACCATGCTGGGACTTCCCTAGTGGTCCAGTGGTTAAGACTTCGTGTTCCCAGGCTTCCCCAGTGGCGCAGTGGTTAAGAATCCGCCTGCCAATGCAGGGAGCACAGGTCCAATCCCTGGTCCAGGAAGATCCCACATGCTGCAGAGCAACTAAGCCCGTGTGACACAACTACTGAGCCTGCGCTCTAGAGCCTGTGAGCCACAAGTACTGAGCCCACGTGCCACAACTACTGAAGCCCGCATGCCTAGAGCCCGTGCTCCGTGACAAGAGAAGCCACTGCAATGAGAAGCCTGCGCACCACAACGAAGAGCAGCCCCTGCTCGCCGCAACTAAAGAAAGCCCACGTGCAGCGATGAAGACCTAACACAGCCATAAATAAATAAATAATAAATAACTTAATTAAATAAAATAATAAAGACTTCGTGTTCCCAATGCAGGGGGCCTGGGTTCGATCCCTGGTTGGGGAACGAGAGCCCATATGCCGCAACTAAAAGATCCCGTGTGCCGCAACTAAAGATCACACATGCCCCAACAAAGATCCTGCATGCGGCAACTAAGACCTGACGCAGCAAAATAAATAATAAATATTAAAAAAAAAAATAAACTCATGCTTTTCTGGCCTGTGTTTAACCCCAAGAGACCTTTTGGGGATATTATTTCTAGGAACCAACGGCCTTTTTCACTCTGTTACCACTTATTTTTGCAGAATCATTTCTCATTTCCTGTCTGCTTATCACACAGTGAGGCAGGTAATAAATATCCGCTAGTTGTAAATGAAATGTTCTGTGCAGGATTTGGATGCTTGAAATATATACCCAGAGTCAGTTACAGCCTCATCCTCAAGGAGTTTCTAGTCAACAGTAACCTAATCTTTCCAATATCATGGGTTTGGGGGTTTGAAAGGGCTTTAGAAGTACAGGAGCCCAGCAGGTAACATTAATGAGTGAGGTGAGGTAGGTGGTACAATAGGGAGTGGAGGGGACTGTGGCAAATAGAATAGCCCTTTAAAAAAAATTTATTCATTTATTTTGGGCTGCATTGGGTCTTCGTTGCTGCACGCAGCCTTTCTCTAGCTGTGGCGAGCGGGGGCTACTCTTCGTTGTGGTGTGCGGGCTTTTCATTGCGGTGGCTTCTCTTTGTTGCAGAGCACGGGCTCTAGGCGTGCGGGCGTCAGTAGTTGTGGCACGTGGGCTCAGTAGTTGTGGCTCGCGGGCTCTAGAGCACAGGCTCAGTAGTTGTGTCGCACAGGTTTAGTTGCTCCATGGCACGTGGGATCTTCCCAGACCAGGGCTTGAACCCGTGTCCTGTGCATTGGCAGGTGGATTCTTAACCAGTGCACCACCAGGGAAGTCCCTAGAAAAGCCCTTTAAAAGGTGTCAGGCAGATGTTGCCATTTGGGATTGTTGACCCAGTGTTGCTAAAATAATCTGATTTTCAAGAGAGACCAGAAATCTGAATTATTTTTATGGGAAATATCATCATTTTAATGTTGGTCACAAATTCATTTCTTAAAACACAGTCCAGTCTAGATATGGCCTATGGGCCTCCAGTTGGCAACCTTTTATTCAGCTGAATACTCTCTTTTTGTAACCAGAAGACAGACTCAAAGAAGGATAATAAAACATATATATATGTATTTGGTCTTTGTCCAAAGATCCAGGCACAGAGCTCTTAAACCCTTGAAATTCTTTGAGTTATAAGAGCATCTTTTGTTACCATAATGAGTCCCTATCAACTACGCTGGAGTTTAGGTAACAAGGTGACTCTTTGGGGGGAAGGAGGCAAGTTGCCTTCAGATATACAGATAGTTTCAGATATCTAGATAGCTGGTCATCAGAGGAAACAACCATATGATTAGAGGGTTGAAACTTTCAGCCCCCTATTTCTACCCATGTCCCCTTCTCCTACCTTCCTCATCTCCTGACCTCCTGGGAGGAGAAAGGGGCTGGAGATTGAGTTCAATCACCAGTGGCCGTGCCCATGTAACAAATTCTCCATAAAAACTCCAAAACCATAAAGTGCTGTGCAGGTGGTGCACCCTGAGAGGACATTGAAACTCTGCACCACCCCACCCCCCAATACCTTGCCTTATGCATCTCCTCCATTTGGCTGTTCCTGAGTTGCATCCTTTATAATAAATCTGTAATAGTAAGTAGAGTACTTATCTAAGTTCTGTGAGTCATTCTAGAGAATTATCAAGCCTGAGGAAGTGGTTGTGGGAACCCAAATTTGTAGTCAGCTGGGCACAGTGAGGGTAACCTGGGCACCCCATTTGCAGCTGGCACCTGAAGTGGGGGCAGTCTTGTGGGTCTGTGCCTTTAGCCTGTGGGTCTGTGCTAACTCTGGGAGTCAGCGTCAGAACTGAATTGTTGGACACCCAGTGGATGTTGGAGAATTGATGTGTAAAAGTAAGTATCTGGTGTTAGAAAAACAAACAAACAGACAGAGTATCAGAAGTGATGTCATGGAATTCTCTGGTGGTCTAGTGGTTAGGATTCTGAGCTCTCACTGCCGAGGGCATGGGTTCAATCCCTAGCTGGGGAACTAAGATCCTGCAAGCTGTGCGGCTCAGCAAAAAAAAGTTACGTCAGAAAAGCCACCACAGCAGATGGGACAGGACCGGCCTGTGATTACACAGCATGTTAGTTATGGAACCAGGTTTCTAAGACCCTGGTCTGTATGACTCCAAATCTAGTGTTCTTTCCACCACCTCAGACAAGTTGGCTTTACCCTTGGGTGCTGGGGGTTTCACACTTTCTGGGCGTGAATGGAGCACGGCCTATGCTTGCTACTTGGCACATGGTGTTTGCTGAATAAATGAATGGGTACAGCACCCAAATGCTTGCACTTAGATCTGCATGAGAACAGTATCTGGTGTAGTTCTGATTGGCAGCAGGGAGGGTTCAGCTCATCATAGGCACTAAGGGAATTCCATGGGAAGGTAAGAAAGTGGAGACTCAACAGCATTTTTAGTTGCTCAGAACCATGCCATCAACGTAGACAGCCCAAGAATAAGTCATTTCCAGGGTCCTCTGGAAATTCAGATGAAGCTAAAGTAAACCCACTATGACTCCACCAAGGAGAAACCCCAGAGACATTTCCTAAATCATCCTCATGATTTTTGCCATACCTGCACCCTACCTCTACTATTATTTCTTCAATATTTTTCTTTAATTAAACTCCCTATTTTTAATAAGCATTTTTAAAAGGCAAATTTATATTATTACCATAAACAGAATACTAGTCTCATTTATCATAAATAGAAGGTAACCATAAAATATAAACAAATGTTATAATATAAAATGTTTTGTCCTCACATTGCTAAACTGATCTGGGACCCTGCCAGTGATATGTGTCCCACACTTGGGAAACGCTGCCCTAGGGGAGGGTTCTTAAAGGGGGTCCGGTGGATGGATTGCGAAGGTTTTACATGTCCCCAGGAATTATGCACAAGATGTGTGTTGTGCTCACAGGCATTTTTCCAGGGAGAGGATCTATACCTTTCATCAGAGGCACAAAGGGATTCAGAACCCAAGGAGGATAAAGAACAATTGCTCTAGAATAACCTATACTCTTGGAATGAATGCAAGATTCCCTCACCAGGTCCCACTGAACTGGCCCATCAATTGGGTTCTGTAGCATCACATGTCTGGGCAACTCACTGTTTTCCACTCCTAGCTGCTGAGTTTTCTTGAGAACCCTTCTGAGCCTGAAAACATGCATTTTCTATTCTTATTACTGGAAATCATCATTAGAGGGAGGCAAAGCTTCTGAGATCATAGGCTTTGGAATGGGACAGACTTGGGAAAAACCTAAGTTGTGTGCCCTCCTACGAGTTAGCCTCTCAGAGGTATAGGTTCCTGATTTTTAAATGGAGATAATACCTTCATTGTAGGGTGGTGGCAAGGTTTATATTAAATAATGCATCTAAAGACCTAGCCAGGGACTTCCCTGGTGGTCCAGTGGTTAAGACTCCATGCTTCCACTGCAGGGGGCACGCGTTTGATCCCTGGTTGGGGAACTAAGATCCTGCATGCCGTGCAGTGCAGCACCCCCCCCCAAAAAAAAGACCTAGCCAAGGTCCAAAAGATGGTAGCTACTGCTGTTATGTACTGAGAACTTACTATGTGCTAAGCATTTGGGACACATTATCTCCTTGACTTCTCACAACTCTATAAGGTGGATGTTAAGAGCTGTTGATCTCTCCATTACACAGACAAGGAAAAATGAGGTGCGGAGAGGTGAGGTCCCTTGCCTAAAGTCACATTGCTAGGAAATGACAAGGCTGGAATTTGAACCCTGCTCTGTCTGACTGTACGGTCCCACGTGGTAGATGAAACCTCTGAGCTGCCTCACCTCCCCAGACAAAGGGAGATGATGTGTGTCCCCGGAGACTCTCAGCATCCGTGGCTCCTGGTGGGAGCTCCCTAAATATATGTTGGATGGACGGATGAATGGATGGATAGATGAATGGATGGACAGATGGACTGAAGAAAGAATGGATTTTTTAAACTAATTCAGAGTTGTTTCCTCTCAAATTTGACCCCAGATTGGTCCTTGACTGTCTTGATCTTCCCTGAACAAATTCTTTGTACTTTAGCCATCAGACTTTCCCAGGGCCCTCAGAAAGCCCTTTGGATTTGTTCACAAGCACACTGAGGGATTTCTTGCAGGGACTGGAGGTCCCAAAACAAGATAGAAAAAGCCACAGCCTGCACCCTGCCACTGGCCCAGGACTGCACTGTTCCCAGCCCTGTCCAGCAATCACTTTCCAAGATTTTCTGGGACCTCAAGCGCTTTCTTGGACCATGAGTTCTGTCACCAACCTAGCAGCTCCAGCCCTCCCTTACCTGAAAGGAAGTGTGAGGAATGTGACCTTGCAGTCCCCAGGGTTGATTCAAGAACTCCTGTACAGAAAGGAGAGGCTCAGTGGGAGAGTGTGCAAGGCCTAGGTCTGAATCTAGAAGCTTTCTTCCCACGGAGAAGGGCTGGCACTAGTCTGGGGCTGGCAGGGGAACTGAGTTGTGGAGCCAAGTACTGTACTGCAGTGCAGGGAGAGTGAGGCCAGACAGACTGGGACAACTCAGGGAAGAAAATGCTTCCTTCTGGCCCATAGCCAAGCTTCGCCCGAATGGACAGATACCTCCGAAGCCTGATTGCTCAGCCCCCTGTCGTGGGGGGCAGCAGATAACTTCAGGCATGTCCAGAGAGGCCTAGTGGGCCCCCCTCAGCTCCCAATCAGTAAGTAGAAAACCCAGAGTAGAGGCTAAAAGTACAGACTTTGAAGCCAGGCGGACCTGGGTGTGCAGCCTTACCCTGCCCCTACTAAGGTGTCTGACCTTAGGTAAGTGACTCTACCTCTCTGAGCCTCAGTTTCCTCACCTGTAAAATGGGGATTGTAATAGTCCTTGTTTCTCAAGGACAGTTTGGAGATTGAGATGGTGCATATAAAGTAGGTGGTATAGGACTTGGCACATGGCAAAAGTCAATGATGCTGGCTACCAATTATCATTAATGGTACCCTAAACCAGGATTCTTCAACCTCAGAACCAACGTTTTAGACCAGAAAGTTTTCTGTTGGGGGACTGTTCTGTGCGTTGAAGGATGTTTAACAGCATACCTAGCCTCTACCCACTGGATGCCAATTGCACCGCATACCCAGTTATTAACCAAAAATGTCTCCAGACAGAGAATTCCTTAGCAGTCCAGTGGTTAGGACTCTGCACTCTCACTGCAGAGGGCCCGGGTTCAATCACTGGTCGGGGAACTTAGAGCCCACGGCCAAAGATAAATAAATAAATAAAAGTCTGCAGACAGCGTCAAATGTCTGCTGGAGGGTGAAATTGCCCCCTAGTTGAGAACCAGTGCCCTAAATAATCTAGGATGGGACTTCCCTGGCCGTCCAGTGGTTAGGACTCAGCGCTCTCACTGCTGAGGACGCGGGTTCAATCCCTAGTCGGGGGATTAAGATCCTACAAGCCAAGCGGTGTGGCTAAAAAATAAATAAATAATCTAGGATGAGCCTGAATGCCACAGATCCCAAACTCACAGCCCTGTGTAAGGACCACAAGGCAGGTGGGCTTACTTACAGACAAAGGGATGGGATGTCCAACAATTACAGAACAAGTTCCCTCCTGCATAGACTATGAGGCAGGACTTGAGCCTGCTCTAGGAGTCCCCTCTGACTCACTAGGTGACCTTGCTGTCACTCTTTAATTATATGCAAAGTGGCCCCAGTTAAATCTCAATTATTCTAGGGCCCAAGACAAAGGAACAAGCAGTTGGTATCTGATTTCTGGCATCTCCATTCTTATTCACTGACTGGAAGAAAACCTGATTCTCCAGAACTCAAGAGTTCATTCAAACCTTCATTCATGATTGCTGAGAGAGAACCAGGTGTCAGTCACCGTTCTGGATGCTGGGGATTGTGACATTATGATTTATGATAAGAAATATTTCATATATATATAATATATATATATCTTGTTACATATAAATGTAACAAGAGCAGTGGGATCATCTTTTGTTATAACATTTGGTCTCTTGTCCTCAGCTCCTGAAATCACTTCAGAGCTATAAAGGTGAAATGAGTGCTTTGTTATTCATAGCAAGCCCCTTCCCACCACAACTGGGTTTCTGCTAATGAGCTGACTTTTGGAAAGCACCTAAGGTGGGGCTGGTTGTCAGTGGAGCCAACCGTGAGATTAAAGGCTTAGAACTTTCAGTCCCACCCCTGGCCCCTGAGGTGGGAAGAGGGGTTGGAGAGTGAGTTCAATTACCAATGACCAATGATTTAATCAACCATGCCTATGTAATAAAGCCTCCATAAAAACCCAAAAGGATGGGGTTCAGAGAGCTTCGAGGTTGGTGAACACATGGAGGCTCAGGAAGGGCAGTGCGCTGCAGAAGACATGGAAGCCCCCCACCCTTTCCCCATACCTTGTGTCTCTACCATCTGGCTCTCCCTGAGTTACAGCCTTTCATAATAAACCAGTGATTTAAAGCAATTATACTCCAATAAAGATGTTTAAAACAAACAAACAAACAGTGATTTAGTAAGTAAAATGTTTCTCTGAGTTCTGTGAGCTGCTCTAGCAAATTAACTGAACTCAAGGAGGGGGTCGTGGGCACCTCTGACTTATAGTCAGTTGGTCAAAAGTACAGGTAACAACCTGGGCTTGCAACTGGCATCTGAAATGGGGGGAGGGGGCAGTCTTGTAGGACTGAACCCTTGACAGTGGAATCTGATGTCATCTCCAGGTAGATGGTGTCAGAACTGAGTTGAATTGTAGGACACCCAGCTGGTGTCCAGAGAATTGCTTGTTGGTGTGCGGCAAACTCCATCATAATTGGTGACCAGAACCCTATTAGGGATCCACAAGAGACCAAAACTGGCAAAAATCCCTTCTTCATGGAACTTATATTCAAACAAGAGAATAAAGATAATAAACAAGCAAAAATATGTCTGACCCTGCTAAGTTCAATGGATAAAAATAGACTAAGGGAACCAAAGGGGACAGAGTGAGAGATCTTGTCTTAAATAGAGGTTTCCAGGCAGGTCTCTCTGAGAAGGTGCCATTTGAGCCAAGACTTGATGACCTGGCTATTGGGTGGAGGATAGAATGTGGGGAAGCCAGCGGGAGCAGAGAGGCCAGGAAGAGGCTACTGCAACGGTCCAGGTGAGAGGTGATGGTGGCTTGGACCAGGACAGTAGAAGCAGAGGTAGGATGAGAGGTGGTTGGATTCTGGATATATTCTGGAGGTGGAGCTGACAGATTTGCTGATTAACTGAATGCCGGGTGTGGGGGAAAGAGACGAGTTAAGGATGACTCCAAGACTTGTGGCCTGAACAATGAGAAGAATGGATTGAGATAGGGAAGGCTGGCCAAAAGAGAAACAAAAAGTTGTTTTGGCTATGTTAGTTTGAGATGCCTATTAGATATTCTAAGTGGAAATGTCAAATATGCAGTTGGATATATGAGTTCTGGGAAGAGGTCCAGGTTAGACCTGTAATTTGGGGAGTCATCAGATTATAGATGACACTTAAAGCCATGGGACTTGATGAGATCACCATCAATGGGAGGAGTACGTGCAGATATAAGAGGTAATGCTTATTCAGCTAGCAACATTCTCTGAGCCTTCACTGTGTGCCAGGCCCGGAGCTAGGTGCTAGGTACAGAGATGTACCTCCCTCAGCACCTGCCCAAGAGAAGCTCCATTACTTATTTAATTTTTTCTTGCCTAAGTGCTTTGGCCAATTAGAGGATAAACACTGAGAGTTCCTGCCCTGTGTCTTAGTCACTTGTTCATTATTTCAAGAGATACTTACTGAGCACCTACTTGGTACAAGGCCCCCATCTAGGCACTAGGGACATGAAAGGGAGCAACTCAGACCTGGCTCCTGTCCACATGGAGTTTACATTTTGTGTGTAGAGGAAGTGGACACTGAATGAGATGCACATGGTATTTTGTTGTAGGAGCCTGAACAGACTAAGACACTTCCCATTCACTCTCCAGTCCATTCTACCAAAACAGTTTATCAAGGTTACCAGTGACCACCACGCTGCTAAATCCAGTGGCCAGTTCTCAGCGTCCTTCATTGATGTACTTGTTACAGTTGCTCTCCTCCCCTCTGAAGCTCATTCTTTGCTTGGCTTCCAGTATCCCCAGGACTCTCCCTCTTCTCCTGGCTCACTGGCTGCTCCTCCTCAGCTTCATCTACTTGCTCTACCTCTTCTCCCTGGCCTCTAAAGGAAGAAGTGTTCCGGGCCTCAGTCTTTGGACCACTTCTCATCGTTTCCATTTGCAAGGCTTTGAATAACACCTCCATGCTCGTGACTCCTGTCTTAGTCTGTTCAGGATGCTGTCACGGAACATTATATAGACTGGGTGGCTTATAAACAATAGACATTTAGTTCTCACAGTTCTGGAGACTGGAAGTCCAAGATCAGGGTGCCAGCATGGGCAGGTTCAGGTGAGGGCCCACTTCCTGGTTCATAGATGGCCATCTTCTCTCTGTGTTCTCACATGGTAGAGGGGGTGAGGGAGCTCTCTGAGGCCTCTTCTATAAGGTCCCTAATCCTATTCATGACCTAATTATCTCCCCAAAGCCTCACCTCTTAATACTATCACACTGGTGGTTAGGTTCCAACATACGAATTTTGGGGGATAAACAGTCTATAGGAACCCCAAATTTATAGTCAGCCTGGAAGAAGTGTGGGTAGACTGGTAACCCCATTTTCAGCTGGCATCTGAACTGAGGGTAAGTTTTATGGGACTAAGCCCTTAACCTGTGGGGTCTGCACTAACTCTGGGTAGTTGTGAATTGTTGGACACAGAGTTGGCGTTGGAAAATTGGAGAACTGGTGTGGAAAAACGACACACTTGGTGTCAGAGGTGGTGTCAAAAAAAGACACCACAGGTAGTCCCTGGGTCTCAGCACAGTGCTACAGATATAGATTTCAATAAATATAAAAATTACAAGCCACAAATAGGAGAAAAGAAGAAAAAAGATGTGACTAAATAGAAAGTGATACCAAACTTCTGGGTGGGAGGGCCAAATACAGCAAGAATGGAAAAATTTTCCCCATGTAAATTTATAGATATAACACCATTCCAATGAAAAAAACTAGAAGATGCCATATAGAACTTGATAAAAAGATTCTAGAATGTGCTTAGACAAATCAACTGGCAAAAATACTGAGGGAATGAAAGGAGCAGTAGGGGACACCTAGGCCTTTCCAAGGTACAAACTGGGAGGAAAGTTCTAGGCTGGGGTCACACAGGTCTTGGTGTCACTGAATATCAACTTACTAAGTCACGGACATGAAGGCCAAGGAGGGTTTGGTCAGGCTAAAGACTGGGGAGGCAGAGGTGGAGAAATCAATGTTCCAAGGGGAAGAACCAGCCCCTGCAAGACGTGGTACAGGCTTTCAGACACAGCAGATCCTAGAGAAGCTGGCAATCTGGGAGTAATGGGAGATGAGGGAGAGACTGGTGGAGGCAAATCACAAAGGCCAAGATAAAGGGATGCAGATGGGGTTCTCTCTGGGAGGCAGACACTGTCCCCTCCACCACTGGCCCCCTAGCATCAAGCACAGTGCCAACAGTAGGCATTCCATAAATATCTCGCACATCTTTTCATAACTACGTATAGGGACTTGCTCTTTTTCACATCTGCATGGTATTCATAACTGCACATTTCCCGTGTAGCAAGTCCCCTCTGGGTGGACCTCGAGGATGCTTCCAGTTCCTTAGGGAATTATAGTTACTAATAAACATCCTAGCATTTGAATACAGCACCCCCTGCGGCCCTTCTTCTTCAGGCCTAGGAGGGATCGCTAGGTTTCTGCTTGGTTCTCTTCTGCTTTCCTTCTGGCTTCCAAACAAGTACCCTTTTGCTTTGCACAGCTCCCCTAGGAGACTGTGAGACTATATTCCCCTCAGGCTCTCCCCTCCCTCCAGCCTATCTCATCCCCTTTACAATCATCCTAGTCAGGCATATACAATAAACATTTGTATGAGCAGCTGAAATACTTAGGATTTACATGTATAATCTAACCCAGCCAGGCTCTGATTTACCTTAGGGCTTCTCACCCTAAGTCACTGGCGGCTGTAGAGTGAGAAAGAAAGAACACTCCTCAGCCCCACCTAGCTGTGCTGAGCTGGGTAGCTTCCCCAGAGCGACAGAAGTCATCCCAGCTTTCTTTGCACATGCTTTTCCTTCTGCCTGGAATGCTTTTCTTCTCTCCTCATGTACCTGGTTAACACCAGCTGGTACATCAGGTCTCAGCTCAGAAGCCACTCCCTCCAGGAAGTCTTCCCTGAACACCCCATTCAGCTCTGGGTTAAGAGCTGCAGGAGCACCCATTGCCATTGCCCCTTTGTCTGTGAACAGTGCGGGGTCTTTTTTTTTTTTTTTTAACAGTGGGGGTCTTGATAACTCTTGTGTCCCTGGCGCCCAGCACACAGCCAGGCTATTCTGCGGCTCAGTAAATACCCGGTGGAATGAATGAACAAATGTCAAGTGGGCAAGGAGTGGGGAAAACCACCAAAGTCCCAGATGCCACATACACAAGCCTGGGCTTTTAGAGCTGGGGTCAGAGTGTTCCACGAGGGAAAAAACCCTAGTCTCCTGCAGGCACTGTCAAGGAGTGTGCCATGACAAGAAAAACTGGCAGCCCACGAGAAGGAGGGAATAACAAAAGAAACTGGTCCCCAGCTGCCTAGCTCCAGGGAACGTTTGTCAATGTGACATTCACAGAAGCCCTGCACATGTGCTGGCTGAGGGGGAGAGCCAGCCTCAGCCAGACAGAAGGAAATTTAGCTACTGTGCACATGTTAGCACTGCGGGAGGTACAGCTTGGAAGTTTTGGGGGGTTTTTTTTGTTGTTGGTTTGTTTTTTACTTTTATAAAATCTGCAGGTACTTCCCATATTTGTTTTTACCTTTAAGGAATGTGTTTACTTTTGAGGTGCTGTTACCTAATTATATCGATGCAGTTCATTAAAAATCTGCTTAGTACAAGATTGAGTGCAAAAGCATTAGGATTCTATTAAATCAGTGCATCCTCTTGCTGCATCAAAAAACATTATCAGCACTATTGTTAATCTTTTCACACCCCTTCCACCCTTTGCTTGTGCTTCTGGTTCACTGTGCCATAAAATAAGTTTCCAAGGTATGTGACAGAGTGGAAAATGTTTAGGGAAAAGTTTTGGGTAGAGGGTAAGGAACTTAGGATTAGAAAATAAAACTTGATGAACTTGAGAAGCCCATTTGTCATTTTGTACTTCAGCTCCCTTTTTCTGGAGCTAGAGCAACTCTTCTTTAAGTACTAGTTAAAAAATTAACAGGTGTTTATTAAACACTTACTATGTGCCAACACAACAGGGCTATAAAGGGATTGGTCCTAGTGGTTCTTAACTTTTCTGGGGGGGAGTTTGGGGTGTACAGGTTTACAGACCCTTGAAAATGATAAACTGCACTGTCCTGTATGGTAGCCACTAGCCACATTTGGCTATTAAAATCAAAATTAATTACAGTTAAATACAATTAAAAGTTCAGTTTCTCAGCTGTAGCAGCCACGTTTCAAGTGCTTAAGAGCTACATGTAGCCACATGGGGTTACCATATTGCACTCAGATAGAGAACGTTTCTATCATCATGCAAATTCTATTGGATAGCACTGCGTGAATATTCTTCCAGAATCAAGACTATCCTGCTCACGTGCGATATTTTGCATCCAACTTTACAACTTTCACAACTCCGCGGGGTCGTGGGGGGGTTGGGAGGGGAGGCAGTGCTTCACTGACCCCTGCAGCCCATGGATCCGAGAAAAAGCAGCCCTGACATGACAAGCTATTTGAGGCCTCCATTTCAGAATACAGCAAGTTGGCAAAAATGAAGCAATGAGGCTGCTACAGATTCAGCACACTTACTGCTTTAGATGTACCTCGTATGAAACCAGGCCCTCGTGTTCCTACTTGTCTGGCCACATTCAAAGAAACATCAGTTCATTATCCCAAAATAATTGAAAATGTTACCGATTTTCTGCAGTCTCTTAAGAAAACACCAAATAGTCACAATGTACTGCAACTCTTCTTGAATTATCTTTCCCATCCTTCTCTTCTTCTCATCCACCTACACATGGCACTTGCTTCCCTAAAGCTCTCTGCACCCCCTTCCACACTCTCTCCAGATCTCCTAGCTCTGCTGCTGCTTGTCCCCCTCCTCTCCTGCACAGCTCAGTTCTTAATTATGTAGCTCTCCAGAATGTTTCATTTTACTCCACAGCACTAATAAAGCGGCAAAGAATGACAGAAAGCTCCTAGGGTGCAGGGGCCAGAAACACATTCCACAGCGACCCAGCCCAAGCCCTCTCTGCCAGCCTGGACCAGTTTCTCTGAGATGACTCATTTTCCCACCGATGGTTTACTCCCCCATCACTTCCTCTTCTGCCCACTGCTCCCAAGGGCCAGGGTCTGGGAGAAGCTCATGACTGAGGCTGGCAGAGAAGAAAACATTTTGCTTGGATGCCAGAGGAGACTGATGTCATAGGGAAAGGGAGGAAACCAGATGGGCAGGTTCGTAGAATGTTTTATCCCCAGTGTTGCTTTATTATTTTTTTTTATTGGGCACTGCCCTACTCCCTAGTAGGGAGTAAATGGCTTGCTGTGGGAAATGCATTAACTCTTCACAGTCTGCCAAGGCCAAAGGCTTCTTTTCAATCTGAACACAATCCCACTGGTGCCATTCTTATCATCATATTAGGAATGATGAACTTTACTGAGCTCCCATACAGCATAAGTGAAAGCCCCACCCTGTGGGAAGGGCAGGCCTATCCCATGTATCAGAGGACTCTGGTGCCCATCCACCATCACCTGGTCATGCACCTGGAATTCTGTTCTCGGAGAGGGCACATAGAGCCTAGAGCCATCACACTTCTCATCCTTCCTTCTTACCTCCTCCACATGTATCTGAACTCATCGTTGTTCATCCTCTTGCAGATCAGTTCCTTCTGCTTTATTCCCTGTCTCAGAACGATACCACTGTCTAGCCAGTACCCCAAGCCAGAAACCTGGGAATCGACCTGGATTCCTCCTCCTTCCTCAGCTCCCACGACCAATCTATCTCCAAGTCCTATGATTTTTGTCCTTGGAATATCTCATCTCCTTCGCATCTATCTCTATCACCTTACATCAGACCACTGGCATCTCTTGCTTGGATGACGGCAGTGATCTCCCCATTGGTGTCTCCCTGCACCCAATCCCATGTTACTTCCCCATGTAACCTGCTAGTCAACAGGCCACGCAGGGCTATCCCTGTTCTTACCTATACTCACCTTTGGGCTAACCTGAGTACACTGTCATACCTTCCCAGAACAATATGAATCCAACTCTAAAATCATTAATGGATAATGCAGATTCTTTTTTTGCGGTACACAGGCCTCTCACTGTTGTGGCCTCTCCCGTTGCGGAGCACAGGCTCTGGACACGCAGGCTCAGCGGCCGTGGCTCACGGGCCCAGCCGCTCCGCGGCATGTGGGATCTTCCCGGACCGGGGCACGAACCCCCGTCCCCTGCATCGGCAGGCGGACTCTCAACCACTGCGCCACCAGGGAAGCCCGATAATGCAGATTTTTAAATGAAGTCACAGGAGGGGGCTTACACTGCGATTACACAGCAATACTTCCTACACTGACCCTTTAATTATCTCTCCTCTTTCCCCAAGTTTGCCTATAATGGCAGCTGCTGCCACGTCTCTCCCTGACTCCCTTTTCCTTTCCCTACTATCCTGCGGCTACCCTCCATTCAAATTAGCTCTCAGTCTCCTCCCCTCCTCGTTATCTCCCATTCCGTCAGCTGCCACTTCCTTCTGAGAAGGTCTCATCCCAACATAACTCCTTAAAACCCTTCAATGGCTACTCACTGCCCTCAGTAGAGTCCAAACTCCATAATACGGTCTACTAGCCCTTGCAGGCCCCGGCCCCAGCTCCTTTGCCCTCCATTTTCCTACTTGAACTCTTTGCCCCAGCCATACTGTAGGGAGGTGGGGTTCGCCCCTGGTCTGCCATAATCTCATGATCTGAGCAATTGCTCATGCGGTCCTTTTTGTCTGAAAAGCCTTCTCCTTCCCAACGGTTAACTCCTACTGGTCCCTCAGGGCTCAACCTAAACATCTCCTCCTGGAAGTCTCCCTTATAATCTCTAAAACCACATTAGGTGGGCTCACAGCAGTTTACCCTTATCACAACTGTGCTCTAAATTGACTGTTTGAATAACAACTTGAATATACACCTTGAGGACAGAATGGTATTACTGCATGCAACCAGGGCCTAAATTATAGCATGTACTTGATGATGTTGAATAACCAGATGAGCAAAAGCTCAAAAGGGTGTCCCTCCTTAGCATCTGGGGCCTTAGTAGAGAATGGAGTCCATGGGCCTCTTTAGCATTAGGCCATAATTTGGGCTTCATTGGGGTTCTAAATTGCAAAGGTTAGTACCTGGGCTCACAGAAACAAAATCCACCTTTGGGGTTCCCTGGATGATGCCTCCTAGCAACTTAGCTGCCTTCCTCCTAATCCAGAAAGGCTGTACTTGTCACATCCCCAGATCTGGGCACATTTTCTAGGCTACATATGAACTTCTTTGGTGATCACAAGCTGCAAGACTTTGCACCAAACGAGTTGAATCATTACTATTTACACCTAGAGTTCTGTTAGGTCACTTAGCTGACTCCACCTCTCTCTCCCTAGGAGACTACTCAACTGTCTCCACCAGCACATTCCAGGCAACAATCATGTAGGAGTGGTAGGACTCAGAGAGTGATGTTAGTACACCTAAGCACCCCCCCAAATGAGGAGGCATTTGGACTTTAGGATGCCTTTAGGATACATAAGCTCCTATATACTCTGGCCAGGGCTCTTTCCTGCTTGCTTTCTGAAGGCCAGGAAAGAACAACTAGAAGTTTTACATAATCCAGAATACAACAGATGGTTCTGATTGTTTTATTTTAGAAATAATTTATTTTTTATTCCAATTATGAAAGTAGTACATGCTAATTACAGAGAATTTCATAAACACAGAAAAGCACAAATAAAAATATAGAAATCAGGGAACTTCCCTGGTGGCGCAGTGTTTAGGAATCTGCCTGCCAATGCAGGGGACACAGGTTGGATCCCTGGTCTGGGAAGATCCCACATGCCGCGGAGCAACTAAGCCCGTGCACCACAACTACTGAGACTGCGCTCCAGAGCACCTGAGCCACAAATACTGAGCCTGTGTGCCACAACTAGTGAAACCCACGCTCCGAAACAAGAGAAGTCACCACGATGTGAAGCCGGCGCACCGCAATGAAGAGTAGCCCCTGCTCGCCACAACTAGAGAAAGCCGGTGAGCAGCAACGAAGACCCAACACAGCCAATAAATAAATAAATAAATTTACAAATTAAATATTTGGTTTTATTCTCTTGCTATTGCTAGCACTAACAGAGTTTGTTTTTGTTTCATAACTCCCCCCAACATTTTATTATGAAAGTTTCCAAATATATAAAGGTTGAAAGAATGGTACAGTGAACACACTGAATACACTAGATTCTACTAGTTCTACTAGTTAACCCACCATCTAGTTAACGTTCTACTGTATTTGCTTTCTCATGTATCTACCCATCCATCAATCCACAGAGGTTTCTTTTTTAAAAATACATTTTATTTATTTATTTATTTATTTATTTTTGGCTGCGTTGGGTCTTCATTGCAGCGCGTGTGGGCTTTCTCTAGTTGCGGAGAGCGGGGGCTACTCTTCGTTGAGGTGCACGCGGGCTTCAGTAGATGTGCTCGCGGGCTGTAGAGCGCAGGCGCACGGGCTTAGTTGCTCCGCGGCATGTGGGATCTTCCTGGACCAGGGCTCGAACCCATGTCCCCTGCATTGTCAGGCGAATCCTTAACCACTGCGTCACCAGGGAAGCCCCAGAGATTTCATGTTTAACATGAAAAATCTTTTTAGATCAAGACTCTAGATGCAAGACCTCATTCTTGTAACGTCCCCAGGCTCAACGCTCTGCCCTCAAAGTAAATGCATTCAATGGAATGTAAATGTGGAAACGTTCCAAGGTGGGAGTCTACCTGCGCTCCTGAACTTCTGAAGGACTCAGCGCATGGCTCTGGGTTCTAATCCTGACCCCATTATGATACCTCCGTTTTCTCACCTGTAATATTGGAATCTCTCCATACTGCGTGAGGATTAAAAGCACAGTTCGCGGGAAGCACTCTATAGTGACAGTCGCTACAGTTATGATCCTTTTTTTTGGCCATGCCGCGCGGCTTGCACGATCTTAGTTCCAGTTCCTCGACCAGGGATAGGACCCGTGCCCCTACAGTGGAAGCGCGCACCAGGGAATTCCCGTAAGGATTCTTTTACTCTCTCCTTGTCTCCGATAAATTTCAAGTCCAGCTATGGAACCGATCTCAGGTCTCTTACACCCATTTTAATCCACCTAACACCCTCGGTTCTAAGCAACTGTAAAACAGGGACAGGGTGGCCCAGAGGGCTACAGACCTGAGGCAGTCGAGGACTCCTTCAGTCCGCTGCGGCGTCAGCCTGAGGCCCTGGCCGACTCCCTGCGGCGCCCTGCACGCGGAGCGACGGCCCGCGAGGCCCACCCTGAGCGCTACAACCGTGTCACCTCAGCAAATGTTCACAAAAACCTGTGAGGTAGGCAGCGCTACAGAGGGAGAAAACTGAGGCCCAAGGAGCCTGAGTCACTTGCCCAAGTCGACGCAGCTGGCGAGGGACTTGCCTTCGGGAACTGTCTCCAAATCGCCTGACTCCAAGCTCTCTTCCGGTTGTCGCCCCTCGACCCCCTTTGCACCTACAGGGGGCGCAAGCGCACGCGCAGTCGTCGCAGCCGCGTCCCCTTTAAGAGGATTCCTTTTGCCTCCTCCGACCCTTTCGTTTCCGTTCCTGTTCCCACAATGCTGTGCGGCTGAGCGCCTCCGAGCCCGCGGGGACGCTGCGGGGGGACCCCGGCTGAGGCGGCGGCGGGGACGTGGGCTGCGGCAGGCCCGCAGCGTCGGGCGGTGCGGATGTCGGGCTGGGCGGACGAGCGCGGCGGCGAGGGCGACGGACGCATCTACGTGGGGAACCTTCCGACCGACGTGCGCGAGAAGGACTTGGAGGACCTCTTCTACAAGTACGGCCGCATCCGCGACATCGAGCTTAAGAACCGGCACGGCCTCGTGCCCTTCGCCTTCGTGCGCTTCGAGGACCCGCGGTGAGGGCCCCGCGCCGCCCGCCAGCCCGCCGGCCGGCCCGACGCCCCGGGCCCCCGCCTTCCCTCCTCTCCCCGCTCCCTTCCAGGGCCTCCCCTCCCCCCTCGCCGCAGACCCCTCACGGCGCCCCCGGGTGGAGGCTGAGGCCTCCTCTCGCCGCGGGGCTCCGGGCAGTCCTTTGCTCCGTCACTTCCTCTATTATTATTTTTTTGACTTAGAAACACAAAAGCCGGGTCTTGGGAGGGCCCAGGCCCACGCAGACCGACCTCAGGGATGATACAGATGCCAGTTCTCTCCCTCGCGGCAGTACAGGCACCCTTTGGAGAAAGCGGCCCAGGGCTTGGGAAGCTTGGCCCCTGAGCCGGCCCGGAGAGGACTGGGTGAGGAGGGAAGGGCCGCCCTCCCTGCCCACTCCTCCCCCCAGCTGGGCCTCGCCGTTGTGGGGCGCACAGTGCCGGGGTGTGGATGCCTTTGGAGGGCTTTTAAAGGGGGCTCCTTGATGGAACGGGTCTCCATCCACGCGCGCCCCGCCCCACACGGCCAGGGCCTCGTTCTGATAAAAGCGTCAGGGATTTGGGAAAACTTCTAAAACAGTCTGATGGGGGTCTCTGATTTCACTATTCCTTCTCTAATAAGGGAGGCACCGCTAGATGCTAAGGGCCCCGAGGATGTGGAAGCTCTAGATCCCGAAACCGGCTCGAAGGGGTCTTTGTGACTTTGCAAAGAGTGTCGGCCCTTGCCCCAGAAAAGGCCTGGGAACTTTCAACACTGCGCCTGTTGGTTCGCACTGTGTTGGTTACTACACTCGGTAAATCGGAGCCCGCTCGCTGGTTTCCAGCACTGGCTGAGGGAGCGCTTTGCCTAGTCTGCGCCCTGCGGGCTTCACTACGAGGACTGCCCGTGGGCTGTCCTGCCCATCTTGAGGGGTGATACGAGGCAAGGGGAGCGTCTGAGGATGAGGAGGCTGGACGCACCCTGAGGCTTTGTTGGCTGAAGACTGACGGAGCTCATTCCTAGTGTCTTGCCATTTGCCTCAAAAAATGGAACTAGGCATTTTCACATACACCTAAACTGGAAAAGGTTGCACCTCTATTAATTAGTAACAGTTACCGTGTTTCTTAAGTTGCTATGTGTCATGTAACATACTATGTATTATATAGCATTTCAACAGCCTATAAACTAGGTGCTGCTAATCACATTTCAGATGAGGTAACAGGATTTAGAATTGATAAAAGGGAAGGGTCCTAGGGAAGGTAGGATTTGAATCTCCTGCCCTGTCGAATACAAACTTACTGTATGATATGTCATCTTTTCCCTCATTCCTTTCATAATGAAAAGCTATCTTTTGCTATCACTAGATGCCAAGTTTCAAGCAAAGCACTGCACACGTAGTATCTTATTTAATCCTTTAAAAAAACCCTGTGAGAGGCATATTACTCACATTCACATGTAAAATCTTTTTTTTTTTTTTTTTTTTTTGCGGTATGTGGGCCTCGCGCTGTTGTGGCCTCTCCTGTTGCGGAGCACAGGCTCTGGACGCGCAGGCTCAGCGGCCATGGCTCAGGGGTCCAGCCGCTCCGCGGCATGTGCACGAACCCGTGTCCTCTGCATCGGCAGGCGGGCTCTCAACCACTGCGCCACCAGGGAAGCCCCACATGTAAAATCTTGATCACATACTTACCCAGAGACAACTACTAGTAAGTAGGAGAATGATTTGAACTGAGGACAGTTTTTATTCAGTCTTAAACCCTGGCAGTTCTGCCTCTCTCTCACTGTATTATGAATATAGCTAGGGTTGAACTGGATGTGGTCCTCCTTGCTCTTAATCCTGGGACTGGAATCTTGATTAGCGTTTATGTGCCTGTGACAACTGAATGCTGCCTTCATTAGTATGTCTTCAGCTGTTTGTCCTCTCACCTGAGGGCATTCTCTCTCCTGTCAATATGGGAGAACCAGCTTGGTGTTCCTAACTCTCCTAGAGCCCTAGGAAAGACTTTAAAGTATTACTTTATTGGATATTTACCTCTCTTGATGAAACTGTACCCAGAGTGGTTTTGACAACTTAGTCCTCCAAACCATGCTGAAAAGGTACACTTGAAGGAATTCCATATTCCTCACAAAACGCTAATTTGCATTTGTCTTTTGAGCCTTACCTCTTTTTAAATGGGTTTTTCTTTCTATAGACTTGAATGTACTAGGCCTTGAGGAAGAATATTAAAGGACTAGTGTGTGGTGTGCATTTTGAGAAACAGCTCACCAAGGTTAGAGAAACACTTTTATTGGCAAAATCAGTCATCTGTCAACAGTTTATTTTTTTCTGAATTAGTTCTTATCTGTTTATCTATTCATTATCATTTCATACCTAGAGAACCCTGTGTGTGACAGCTGTAAATTAATTCCAATATCATGAAAGGTCTTCAGACCAAAGCAGTAGTGCATCAAGTTCCAGGTTTTTGTTCTTTTGTTTTTTTTCTCACTTGAGGTTTTCTTTTTATTCTTGTTACTCATGTTCCTCACTGGGAAGTCAGTCGGCCCTCCTGAGCAGCACTAACTCCAGACTTTTCTTTGCAGAGATGCTGAGGATGCAATTTATGGAAGGAACGGTTATGATTATGGCCAATGCCGGCTTCGTGTGGAGTTCCCCAGGACTTACGGAGGTCGGGGTGGGTGGCCCCGTGGTGGGAGGAATGGGCCTCCTACAAGAAGATCTGATTTCCGAGTTCTTGTTTCAGGTATGTTCCTTTCAAACTAAATAAGATGATGCATGTAAAATACTTAGCACAGAGTCTGGCCTCCAAGAAATGTTAGCTGTTATTCTCCAGTGCGTGGGATGTGTGGGGTTTTCTTTTCAACAGCCCATGCACAGTGACAGTCTGAAGCCCTGCCAGTGAGGCAGGTACTTGCCAATGAAATTGCACTGATAGTGCAGCCTTGATAGAACATAAACTAACTTCTTATAATGGAGTTTTCTAGTGTTGAAAGGGAAAATGATGGCAAAACCCCTTGAGCTGGAATTCTAAAGACATTTTCTTTTGGAATGTATCCTGGTGTCGGACTTGCTAGAAAGACATTGCAGAAGCCAGATTTGAACAAATTACCTAGACTTGGATCCTAAAATAGGCCATATTTTGTGGTGGTTTTGGAATTATGTAAAAAGAAACCAAAACTACAACTTGGAGTCTTAGTGATTGTATTGCAAAGTATAGAACGAAATGTCTAGTGCTGACAAGTGATGAAATGCTAAGCTCAGAGGTTTATGCATCTTTTTGAAATATTAACACACTGGTAAAAACCTGGGGCCTTCTGCTCATTGCAGGGGTGTTTTAGGGCCCTGGTGGAGTGAAGTGTATTGAGGAGCCTGGCACTGTCTTAGATGTGAATGTCACACAGTCACATCAGACTCCCATGGTGCTTGAGAGTGATACTGTCAGTATCTGCCTATCTGTGTCCCTTTGTAATTTTTTTAACCCCAGAACTCTATTCCCTCCTTCAGGATGTCATACATATCTTTTTTTCTCTCCATGCTGCTCTGAAATCCTGCTTAGAAAACTATTAGGAAATGGCTGCAGTCCTGAGCTGTGAGCGGTAAACACAGCCTTTGAGAGCAGGAGCACATTTCCCTTTCATGACATCAGGTAGGGTTGTATGACTCCCGACTAGTTTTAGCGTCTGAGTCTTACCTTTTCCCCTACTGTATTGAAGAGTGTTGGTGATCTTTTAAGAGGTACTTTGTCTAGTTTGTCAGTCATTCACACCTACAAGAAAACAAACTTTAGATTTTCATTGTGTTACTTCAGCTACACTTTGGTTATTTTATTGGATGGTTTCAAAATTCCCATGTCCTGGGAACCCAGTCAGGCAAGAAATGATTGGTACCGATAAATTTCATAATGGAAAAAATTAGAACTCAAAGTCTTGGGAGTTTGTTATTAATTATGAAGGACAAAGAAAGAGAGGCTCTGAATTCTTAGAGGTACTAAACCTATAACGGGAGGAACTTCTTGGTCTGTCGGAAAGGCTTGGTCTCTGGAAGATTCTCCTAGGACCAGCTTCTTATGGTGGTTTACCACACATACTTTAGTGTTCTTCTCTGGTTTTGTGTCCCTTATTAAAATTTGTGATTTAGAGACCCTCAGGATTTAAAAGTAGTGATTGATGGAGAAGGGACCCTAGGTCTTGATGGCTCTTAACATAGATGAAGGATGTGGCCTCTTTTCTTATGTTCTCTGTGCCTAGGACTTCCTCCATCAGGCAGCTGGCAGGACCTGAAAGATCATATGCGAGAAGCTGGGGATGTCTGTTACGCAGATGTGCAGAAAGATGGAATGGGCATGGTTGAATATCTCAGAAAAGAAGACATGGAATATGCCCTGCGGAAACTGGATGACACCAAATTCCGCTCTCATGAGGTGGGTCCCCACCTTCTGTTGAGGAGCTTGTACCTAGACCACTCCACCTGAAGCTGACCTAGCAGAAGTAGCAACAGGCCATGCGTTTGCCATTTGAGGACCTCACAGTACCATTAAAGATCTGTCTTACGTGGACAAAGCCAAGGAATTCATCATGCCTAAGCCCTGCAGGGTCATAACAGAGAGAAGTCTGCAGTCATAGTATTTTTAACCTGGAGAGAATACTGGTGCAGTCTGTCATAATGTGGTGAGCTATTCCATGATAACACCCTTTCACAACTGGCTTAATCCGCAGTGTCCCTCCATGAACCTAATTATTATGGCTCTCCCTCTTTTGGGTCTAGTCTGGGCTCTGCAAGCCAACCTCATCATCTCAGCCCTTCTAGGTACTGCTACTGGGGCTGAGTTGTCACTTCACTGTGCCTTCCCCAAAGTGATGCGGGAGCCTCTTTGAAACCTGAGCCCTTGGCATTTTCTTGTTGTTCATCACCTCACCCTGGGGACTTAGTTCTTGATGTACTTCCTTTCAAGTAGGTGGCTGCTGCTTTGGATCTCAGTCTGATTCAAATGGTGACTATTCCTTTGATACCACTGAGACCAGATACCAGACCACCAATTGGACATTTTTTCTGGTTATCCTGTCCTGACTTACTCTGGGGTTTAGGGATGTCTGGGGACATGAATTTCTGGGCCCATTTCTTTTTCTAAGGATTCATATAATTCCCTAACTTTATGGCTTGGAGGCTGCATGGGTTAACAGTGCTTTTGCTCAGACTGTCCTCTAAGACTTGAATTTGCAGCAGAAACAGAACAGCACCTGGTCGTCAGTTATACCTCAAAGCAGGGTCTCAGTAAGGGTAATCAAATTACTGACTTCACTGAGGGAAAAAGCATCTGGCTTCTTTCATCTTAGGGTCTTTAGATCTGAGAATGCTGGCTGAGGGCAAAGGGCCTGGAGGTAGGCCTGCCTGGACATGACTCCTCTGCTGCTTATTAAAATCTTAGCTGACCTACTCTGAACCCTGGTTCCCCTATATGCAAAATAGTCACAATAATAGCATTATCTTAAAAGACTTGCCAGGAAGCTAAATTATGAAGATAACTAAGCATCTAGCCCAGGTCCTGACACCTGGGAGGTGTGAAATACAGGTTAGCTCCTTCCATAGGTACCCACCCAAAGATGCATATGTGAGGTGGCAGACGACTAAACTACCTGACCTCTGAGATCCTTTCCAGTTCTTAGATTCTGGGGGTTAGTGGCAGGAATTCAGATATGTTAACAGTAGTAGCTAGTAGCTGAGTTATTTACCACATAATCAAGTTGCCATTTATTTGTGTCACCCTGGGCAAGAATACCTACCTCCTGCACTATTGCAAGGGTTTAATGAGATAGCATTGTGCCAAGCAAACAGTAAATGCTCAATACTTAACTGTTATCGTTAGGCAGCCATGTTAGGTGTTGGTGTGCTTTATTCTTCTGGGTCTTATTTTTTCCTTTACCTTTTGTTTGAATTTCAGGGTGAAACTTCCTACATACGTGTTTATCCAGAGAGAAGCACCAGCTATGGCTACTCACGGTCTCGGTCTGGGTCAAGGGGCCGTGACTCTCCATACCAAAGCAGGGGTTCCCCACACTACTTCTCTCCTTTCAGACCCTACTGAGACAGGTGATGGGAATTTTTTCTTTATTTTTTAGGTGAACTGAGCTGCTTTGTGCTCGGAATCTACATTCCAGATTGATGATTTAGTGTCTTAGGAAATTTTTTTAATTTTTTTTTTTTTAAGGAAATAAAACTACATAATTTCTTTTTTTTTTTTTTGCTGTACGCGGGCCTCTCACTGCTGTGGCCTCTCCCGTTGCGGAGCACAGGCTCCGGACGCGCAGGCTCAGCGGCCATGGCTCACGGGCCCAGCCGCTCCGCGGCATGCGGGATCCTCCTGGACCGGGGCACGAACCCGTGTCCCCTGCATCAGCAGGCGGACTCTCAACCACTGCGCCACCAGGGAAGCCCAAAAACTACATAATTTCTACCAGGGCCATATTAGCAGTGAAACATTTTTAACTGCGGAAATTATGGTTTTGGTTCAGAAACAAGTTGTATATTTTTCACCCGTAATGATGGGAAAAAAACCAGTGCTGTATCTTTGTGGGTTGCTCTTCTACGGAGATCAGCTGTTACTGTGACTTAAGTCGGCCCATTCTGTTTAGAAATATATTTTAAACGTTTAGTAATTGACATGTGTGATTGTCCTTAATTACGTTCATAGATTTCACCAAACAGGCACACTGATATAGTAAAAAAAAAAAAAAAAAAAAAAAAAATCATTGAGTTGTAGGGGCAGCTTGTACCCAGTTGGTAAGGAGCAGGAGTGGATTACTTTATTTGGGGATAAAGATGTTGCTCTGATGGTGGTCTGAGAACTTCAATCCCAAGGGCAGGTTCAGGGTGCTCTTATAATTCAAGGCCAACTGTGTAAATTAAGCTGCTTTAAAGAAAAGAGGGCGCATTGCAGATAGGGGAAGGGAATGGGAAGGCTAAAAACAGACTTTTAAAAGTGGGCACCAGCATAAAGATCATTGGGAAATTCTTAGCCAAAACCAACCTTGGCAGTTGGTTAGGGGGAAAAAAAACCAAAAAAGTTTTGGTTCTATCACTTTCACTCCTAAATTTGTCTCATTTGTCCCTGGTATCTGAGCTTTAAAAAAACAAAACAAACCCCAAAACAAAAAACCCCACTGTCTTGGGATTCTGTTCAGTTCAGTAATCATGGGGCAGGGGGCCTACTTTGTCACAGGCCCAGGGCTATTTTTTTTTTTTTTTTAGACCACTTTATTGAAATACAGTTGACCTGTAAAAAGCTGTACATTTAATGTATACAACTCAGTGAGTTTGGGGTTAAGTATACACACATGAAATCACAACTATGAAGGCCATAAACATATCCATCACCTCCCAAAGCTGCCTCCTAACCTTAGCAGAAAGTCAGCCCTCTGCTTGGAACAAAGTGGGTACCCAAGAACAAGTTTAAGTGTGTTCAGTAAAGATAAAAGGCTGCTCAAGTCAATGGAAGCAGCAACTGAAAAGGACAACTCAGGTTGTCACATAGTGATTAGATGCAATGTCTAACAGTTACATAAATAGAAAAATTCACTTAAATGCAGTTTGGTAGACAGTCTTTTGGGAAGGGGATAAAATCTTCCGTACAGAACAGCCTGTGAGTACACTTGATCCTTTTCCTTGGAAACTGGCAATACCTTCTGCTTCCATTGGCATCAGGGACTATTTGCCTTATTTTGGCTAGATCTTTCCCAATTCTGTCTTCAAAAGAGTTAGTTACTAAGAGATACCTAACCATCACTTTTTTCAGGTGACTGAAGGAGGTGGGAACATTAGTGTTCGTAACAAAATAGTCATTGCACTTCCACGTTTTTAGAGGGCACCCCTTCCCAGAATAGCTACTCAGCAGTGTGAGAAGGGCTCTTTTTCATCCAGCTTTGGCCAAGAGATATTACCTGTTTGAAAACAATAACAAAAAGGAATGTTATAGTTGAGCCTGCTTTCCAACTGGCTCTACACTGAGCTAACTGGTTTGTCATGAAAAATAAGCAATGGAAATAAGTGTAGCTATTACACTGTTTTTCTAGCTATGAGTATCTGAAAGAACCAGTTATAAGTGAAGCCTAATCAATGCACACTTTTCAGTAAGTAGCAGAGACAGGTTAATTAGACATTTATACACATATGGGAGAGGAAGGAGAGACTATGACTGAACTCAGTTTTTCCCAAGAAGCAAAGTCTGACACAAGGTTCTATTTGAGAAACAGCATATGTGATCAATGGATATGTCTGCTGAAACAGCAACAGCTATCAGACACTGAGATTGAGAGATTATAAAATCTTATTTCTCTCCACAGTTAACTGAGGTGGTTTAGTTAATCAGAGGCATGAGCTCAAAATTTTTTTAGCTTTCCTTCCCATCCTTGCTTCAACCAGAGCTTTTCTTTAATTGGCTGGTCTTGATCAAAGAGGTATTCCCTGAGCCAGAGGACTGATGTTTGTCTCTGGAGGCTGCTCAGGATGGTTCTCCACTGAGGGATGTCTCCTGAACTTGAAGCTGGCACTTGGAAAGCCATCTACCTGGAGTGCTTAGGCTAGTCCATTCCCCAATGTCCAGAGGGGTGCAGTAGCTCTGAGGGCTCACCTATCTGCAGTTCAGCTACCCAAGGTTCTGGGTTTTATTACTGGCCCAGAGTTTTAAAATAGTTACAGTGAGGTTTAAAGATGCAAATCTCCACACTAGGGGTTGCAGATTGATCACAGGATGCACCTGGCTTGCAGCAGGTATGTTTTATTTTCATGGTTTTTTTTTTTTTTGGTATTTTATTTTTTTTAATCTTGAATTAACACTTAAAATTTGGGAAATAGCACACAAAATGCCAGATGTCCAGGTTCTCTGGGAAAATGGGCTCCCATTCCTGCCTGGCACTGAGTGAGAAGCAGCGCATGCCAGCTGCCCCTTTAGGCATAGCTTGAGCTCCAGATTTGCCACTCTACACATCTCTCCCTGCCTCGGTCCTGTTTTTGTTTTGCTCATTCCTGTTAACACCTGGCCCCTAGAGGTGAATGTGACCCCTGGAATCTACTGCCACCTTAGTGTCACCACCTGTATATACTTTGTTTTTTGTTGTTATTAATACATGTGTTTTTTTTATTTCCAGTTTTATTGAGATAATTGACATACATTGTATAAGTTTAAGGTGTGTAACACAATGATTTTATACATGTATATATTGCAAAATGATTACCATAATAAGATTAGTTAACATCCTAGAGTCACCATGCAGTACATTATATCCCCAGGACTTATTTAACTTATAACTGGAAGGTTTTACCTTTTGACTTCCTTCACCCTTTTGCCACTTTATACTTGTCAAAGTGCTTTCACATAGCAAATCTGGGCCTCACAGTTCCTACTGCATTCTTAGTTTACTGTGGGACAGTCAGTTAAGCCATTTTGGGCAACACATACCTGGGGGAGCCACAAAATACTCCTCCACAACTCGATGGGAGTTTTGTAGTAGTTCTTCAGCACAGTTGCCTTCTACCACATTGTCAGATCTCAAGTACAGACATCTACAAAACCAGAAGTTTAAGGTTACCTTCTCAGAACATGGCTTCTAGGGCATGGGTGGAGAGGGTCAATATGGGAGAACAAGGGAGCAGCATATTCTTGAGTTATAGTCACTGCTCAAAGATGGAGGAGCTGTAGTCAACAGTAGAACAAATAACAGCCTACCATTTATAGATTCTCTCAATAACCCTGTGAGGTAAGTGGTAATTATTCCTCAGGATTGATATGTTTAATATTTTTGATGATTACTATGGGTAAGTTGCTTTTGGTGGAGATAGGTAAGGCAATTACAGTATATTAAATCTAACAGAGGTAAGCAGTGCTTGCCAAGGGACTAGATAGGGGGAACTAACCCAGCCTGGGTGAGGGACAGGTCCTCAGAACAGGTGATGTCACTCCTTAACCATGGTCAAGGAAGAGCTGGGTTGGGACTTCCCCGCTGGTCCAGTGGTTAAGGCTCCACGCTCCCAATGCAGGGGGCCCAGGTTCAATCCCTGGCCAGGGAACTAGTTCCCACATGCCGCAACTAAGAGCCTGCATGCCGGGCTTCCCTGGTGGCACAGTGGTTAAGAATCTGCCTGCCAATGCAGGGGACACGGGTTCGAGCCCTGGTCAGGGAAGATCCCACGTGCCTCATAGCAACTAAGCTGTGTGCCACAATACTGAGCCTGTATTCTGCAACAAGACAAGCCACTGCAATGAGAAGCCCACGCACCACAACGAAGAGTAGCTCCTCAATGCAACTAGAGAAAGCCCACGCGCAGCAACAAAGACCAACGCAGCCAAAAATGTATAAGTTAATTTAAAAAAAAAAAGAGCCCACATGCCACAACTAAAGATCCTGCACACAGCAATGAAATCCCATGTAAGACCCACCATAGCCAAATAAATATTTAAAAAATATGTATACACTTGAGGGCTTCCCTGCTGGCGCAGTGGTTGGGAATCTGCCTGCCAATGCAAGGGACACGGGTTCGAGCCCTGGTCTGGAAAGATCCCACATGCCGCGGAGCAACGAGGCCCGTGAGCCATAACTACTGAGCCTGCGCATCTGGAGCCCGTGCTCAGCAACAAGAGAGGCCGCGATAGTGAGAGGCCCGCGCACCGCGATGAAGAGTGGCCCCCGCTTGCCACAACTAGAGAAAAGCCCTCGCACAGAAACGAAGACCCAACACAGCCAAAAATAAATAAATAATAATTTTAAAAAATATATTAAAAAAATATGTATACACTTAAAAAAAAGAGAAACAGCTGGATTGGGGGGGGGTGATGGGAAATGAGCAAGGTGCAGAAACTTGCTGAAGAGTGGTTATAAATAACTTAAGCTGCTAAGTGACAGGACTGGGATCCGAGCCCGGTTCTGGTACCCCTAAGATGAGTGCTTTTTTTCATCGCAACCACCTTTGTGGATGTAAAAGCACCTGCCCTTGCAAGATGTACCACGAACATAGCTGAAGAATCTCACACTGTTTTCAGGGCTTAGTGGTTTCATTAAACTATCCAGATGGCAAACTAGTGAAACCAAACAGGAGTTGAACACATCTGTGGGGTTTCACTACTGTTTTAAGGTTTAAAAGTGCATGACAAGAGGTTTGAGTTGGCTTCCAGATACCTGGGCTGAAAAATAAGCAGTCTGCTCAATCACTAAGAGCCAAGCTCTTTCTGCTCTGAGCCAGACATAGACTGTGGGCTAAACCTAATGGGACAACGGGGCAAGGGTGTGACATAAACATCTGGGTAAAGGCTGCATAGAAGGCCAAGTTGTAATGATAAGATTCTTTTAGGAAAGGATTGGTTCTTCTATTTCTTTGGGGCACCCAGCCCTGGGCAAGACATGACAAACACCTATTCATGGTACAAAGAGTGGAAAGCTGGACTCTATTCCAGGACTGGCACCGTCTTCACTGTGTCACCTTGAACAAGTATGATCTTTCTAAGACCTTAAGCTTCTTGCCAAAAAAGTGAAGGTTGCACTCTTGTTTTTTTTTTTTTTTTTTTTTTTTTTACCATACAAGGATTATGCACTCATACTCATTCAAGGAAACTTGGAGAACAAAAATAAAAGTAATCTGCAAAGGTGACCATTGGACTTTCTGGGGTTTATATTTCTGTTGGGCAATATAACAAAATGGCTAAGAGACTGGGCTCCTGAATCACTGCAGAATTCAAACCCCAGAGCTGCACGTGGCCTGTATGCAAGTTACTTATCCTTTCCATGTATCCTTTCCTTGTATCCTTGCCTTGTTTGTAAAATGCTTCAGAGAATTGCTGGGACAATTAAATGAAATGATGTTTAAAAAGAAGGTCTGGTAATGCTGGGCTTGCATTCTTAGGGCAACAGGAGGTGGGCACTGAATAGCACCTGCTCTTTTTTCAAAAAGAGTTTGTACACCCCAGGTACACCTCAGTCCCCACTATTCATTCAGAGAATACCTATGCACTTAACCTGCTATAATCACTCACAACCCTCCCAGTCCATAGGGACTGGAGGCTGCTAATTGTTCCTGGGCGCTTGGAGATTTTGACAAAAAAGACTACTACTGCCAAGAGGTGGTTAAAAGCTACTGCTTCCCAACAGTAGGTAGCAATTGATTTGTTCACTCGTTTGGTAATTGGGTTTCCTATTAAGTGACATTTCCAGAAAGACAAAATTCACCTCTTCAAATATCATACATTTTCCTCCTAATTACTATTTAAGATGGAGTTGTTTGTAGAATAAATCCACACCTCCCTATTTTCTTAAACAGAGGCTACTGAACCCAGGGTCTCTGAGGGTGGCACACTAAGCAGAACCCTCACTTGGCAAGTCGCTTAACTTTTCTTGACCTTGGAATCATGCACAAAACACCAAACAAGACCATATGAGCTTTTTAAGTGCCTATCAATTATGACTGAAGGAATGTCTACCTCACCTCATCTTTCTCAGTCAGGGTTCTATTATAAGAGCGTTTAGTCCAGATACGTAGGACAACTTCTATGCAACTGGGCTAGTTGTTAGTTATGTACCATCCTTGCAAGACTTGAAAAAAGAGCCCATTGATCTTTCTGTGTCCTCAATCAGATGAAAGACCCTGGTTGAGAAAACTTTTGACTGTGAATTAGAAATCCCTGCCCTCTAAAGCTCACAGACAAGGCACTTAAACCAGTAACTGTGGGAAATGCATTTAATTGCATGGAAAGCACTATGGCAGCATGGCAGAAGAAGTGCCTCTGTTGGCCCTTGGACTGACCAATTGAACAGTTCTGCTGTTTTATTAGTTTCTTTCTGCCTCTTCCCTGCTATCAAGGCTGCCAGGAGTTGTTTCTCTGGGCACCACTCTACTTCCATCTACAAGCCTTTTAATTTATTTCTAGTTTCATGCAGACTGAAATGAGAGCTAATTGATTTGGCAAATAAGGCTCTGAGGGACATCCTAAGCATTGAAGTTATTTGGCTGCAATCAGAGATGTCACCTGAGTCAGTCGCTGGATCTGAGATGAAAAAGGATAAAGTTTCTAGGGGCTGACTTTATTATTGATTGATTGATTTTTTTGGCTGCACCACGAGGCTGGTAGGGTCTTAGTTCCCCGACCAGGGATTGAACCCGGGCCCCGGCAGTGAAAGCACCGAGTCCTAACCACTGGACTGCCAGGGAATTCCTGGGGCTGACTTTAGAGGGCATATCTAGAGCAGTATTTGAGAGAAGCTCTGAGTTCCAAGTCCTGGATTCTCCTCTTAATACCTGTGAAACTTTGGCGCAGGTTACATAACCTCTCTGAGCTTTGGTTTCTTCATCTATGAAGGAGATACTAGTATTTGCCTTTCGGGATTATATGTGATTACTGAGATATAACGCATATAAAATCTTAGTGCCTGGTACATAAGCATGCTAATGCTTTTTAGCTCAAAACAAATGACAGGTTATTTTGGGCCAAGAGATTTCTGTTAGCCGGTCAGGACCTTTACAGCTAGTGTGGCTATCACCTAAAACCATTTAACACTTGTCTTCACTTAACTGGGTTCCATTTCAAATGTCAGTGAAGGCAGTACATTCACAACATGAAAATCCTACAAATGTCACATCTAAAATGGAATCATTACCCCAAACTGATTTCCTAATTTATGGCAAGATTGCAAATCACTGAATACTAAGTCACTATTCCAGCTACCAGAACCAAATCCCTCTTCATCCTTTCCACAAACTCTTCCCTGAGTAATAGTTGCATTTCTTTATAGTTACCCTCTAGATGCCTTGGGAAATTCTGACTGCTCTTTGCACTCTATTCCCCCCTTTCCCATAGATAATAAAGAACATTCAACAAACATTTACTGAGTGTCTGCTCAGTGCTAGATGAAGATGAGCAATAACAGACATGCTCCCTGTGAGGTGGATGAGCAGTAGGAGAGGGGCAGAGAATCAAATATCAATTAAATTGATGTATAAATACATGGAAAATTACAGCTCTTTTGAATACCATGAGAGCCACAGGTCCTGAAAGAGAACCTGACTCAATACAGAAGGATGAAAACTTCCCCGAGGAAGTGACAGTTGAAATCTGAAGGAAGGAAATTAAGTAGCAAAAAAAAAAAAAAAAAAAGGAATGTGGGGACTTCCCTGGCAGTCCAGTGGTTAAGACCCTGCGCTTCCACTGCAGGGAACACGGGTTTGATCCCTAGTCAGGAAACTAAGATCCTGCATGCCACACAGTGAGGCAAAAAAAAAAAAAGAATGCATGCGTTGAGATGGGGGTAAAGGCAAGAGCCCAGAATTCTAACAAGGGGAAAGAATGGAGAGCTCTGGGAAAGTGATGTCTTGAAGAAGTGGGCAGAAGCTTGGTTAAATGATGCCCCACAGGCTATGGTGAAGCTTTCCTTTTTATCCTAAAGAGCACTAGGAAGCCACCTGAAGGGCTTGGGCAGGAGAATGACATCAGATTTCTGTTTTGAAACACTGTAACTTTGGGCAAATCGGTTAACCTCCCTAGACCTAAGCATCAAGATTACAAAATAGAGGATTTGAAGGAATCAAAGACTGGAGTGAGGGCTTCCCTGGTGGCGCAGTGGTTGAGAGTCCGCCTGCCGATGCAGGGGACACAGGTTCGTGCCCCGGTCTGGGAAGATCCCACATGCCGCGGAGCAGCTGGGCCTGTGAGCCATGGCCGCTGAGCCTGCGCGTCCGGAGCCTGTACTCCGCAACGGGAGAGGCCACAAAGGTGAGAGGCCCGCATACCGCAAAAAAAAAAAAAAAAAAAAGGAAGACTGGAGTGAGACCACGAGGCTAGCAAGCACTTTACATGAAGGTTATGGTTACAGATAAGTGTGTCTCTCCCTACTGGCATTGACTAATGGCAGCTTTCTTTCTCCCACCTGTACCAGGAGTTTATTTTTTTAAATGCCATCAGAAAAAGGCTAGGACAGAGTTGTAGACTGCCCATATCTTTATAGGCTATATACCCATCCTTTCTAAGAAGCTGCAGTCCCAAACAACAAACAAGTCTGCTTTTCAAAAAAGATCATTTTCTTTTAAAATGCATTAAGATTTGGCAAAAATTGGTAGAGGTGGGTAGAGGCTGCACCCTTTTAGTATTCATAAGCTGCTTTGTCAAAGACCCATCCCTCCCTGTTTCATTACACTACTTCACTGCTTGGGTTATTACTCTGCCCCCTTAGGCATTTGTGTTTTGGGCCCTAGGTATAAAATGAAAAGTTAAAACTTCCCTCTAGGCTTCCCTGTGGCGCAGTGGTTAAGAATCAGCCTGCCAATGCAGGGGACACGGGTTTGAGCCCCGGCCCAGGAAGATCCCACATGCCACGGAGCAACTAAGCCCATGTGCTACAACTACTGAGCCCGCGTGCCACAACTACTGAAGCCCACACACCTAGAGCCCGTGCTCCACAACAAGAGAAGCCACGACAATAAGCCACACAGCACAACAAAGAGTAGCCCCTGCTCGCCACAACTAGAGAAAGCCGGCACACAGCAACGAAGACCCAACACAGCCAAAAAACAAAAAAATCTTCCCCCTGCATTCCCATCTTCTTTAACACTAACCATCGTTAACAGTTTCTTGCATGCCCTTTCAGGGAACAAAACAAAACTTAATGTATACACCAGAGTATATAAAATAGATTACACATAAAATATCGATAATATCATACACGATGTCCTGAACTTTGCCTTTTTTATTAAGTATATCTTGGAGACCTTTCCATATCAGCATATATAGTTATTTCATTATTTTTAACTGCCAAATATTCCAGTGTACTATGATGATGTATTTAGCCATGAAGGACACTTAAAATGTTTCTGGGGTTTTTTTGTTTCTTTTCTGTTGTTTTGTATTATAAACAGATTTGCATACCCTGGGCGCTTGTGAACACATCTTGATGCACTTTCACAGATATTTCCATAGGGAACCACTAGGTCAGAAAATATGTACATTAAAAATTTTTGAGACAGGAATTCAGCAGCAAGGAAATCAGACATGAGCTCACATTCTATTAACAAGAAACATTACAAATCAACAAAAATAAGATTATCAAGAAAAATATTAGAAGAAAACCCTGGGACTTCCCTGGTGGTCCAGTGGTTAAGACTCCGCGCTTCCACTGAAGGGATCGCAGGTTCGATCCCTGGTCCGGGAACTACGATCCCGCATGCCGCACGGCCAAAAAAAGAAGAAAACCAGACAGGATAAGGAGTTAATGCAAAGATCCTAGAGGAGCAACGAATTTGGCGTGTTGGAGAAACGGTAAAAAAGCCAGTGTGGTTGGAGTGATAAAAGCAGTACTTCGGTGAGGTAGGGAGGGACTCTAGGAAGGAAGTTGGGCCTCGAAAGTGAAGCTTAGCAGTTCGGATTTTGTTCCTAGTTACACTGGGAGCCCTCGAGGATTCTACAAGGGAGGGACAGGATCCATAATGAACAAGGGAAAGAGTGAAAGCACCCGCGGGGTGACCGTGGGCAAGTTCTCGCATCTCGCTTCTGTGAAATGAGACACTAATCTTCATCTTAACTGGGAGCGAAGGCGCCGCAGGCAAGGCTTCGAGGGCCGTAGTCGCGAGCTTACCTGTCCTCCAGAACTGACTCCATGGGCTCCACCCCGTCCGTGTCCACGGCGCGGAGCCGGTCGGCGAAGGCGATGGCTTTCTCCAGCCGTGCCACGGCCTCTTGGCTGCCAAAGTCCACAAGTGCTAGCCGCTCCAGGTGCTCGATCAGCTCGGCCGTGACCCGGTGGCTTCCCTGGGGGAGGATGAGGCGGAGGGCTTGGGTCACGGGTGGGGCCTGCTCCGCCTCCCGCCCCACTTCGGCACCCGCCTAGACGCCCCAGCATCTACCTGAGGATCGGCCTTGGAGCGGAAGCCCCGGCGGCCGCCCGCCGACACTCGAAGGCCCAGCCACACGGCCCGCGCCCACATTTCTATCCTGCTCGGCCCCCGTAGTGCGTCCTCTCGTAAAGCCTAGCGACGCGCTTAAAAGTGATGACATCCGAGAGCGCCGCCACCGCCGACGCCATGAACAGCGTAGGGGAGGCTTGCACCGACATGAAGCGTGAGTACGACCAGTGCTTCAATCGCTGGTTTGCCGAGAAATTCCTCAAGGGGGACTGCTCCGGGGACCCGTGCACCAACCTCTTCAAGCGCTACCAGCAGTGTGTTCAGGTGAGCTGAGGCCCGGGTCCTCTCGCCTCTACCCCAGGCACCGGCTTCTCTCTACGGTGTCCCTGGCCTCACGCATCGTACCTTGAGGGCGTTGGGACTGGCAGGGTGAAGAAAAGCCTCGATGAGACCAGTGACAGTAGTTCTCTCCCCTACTGTCACCAAGGCTGCCTGGTATCTCTCCGAATGACAAAGTTAAATATTTTTGCAGCACTTTACTTTTTACGGAGCCCAGTAACATTCTTTGGTTCATTTGGTGCTCAACCTGAACTTGCAAAGTGGGCATAGTTGTTCGTATTTTATGCATCAAACACTCACGCCCAGAAATAGGAAGTGATTAGTCGAAGTTCACTAGAATCAAGTTTCCTTGGATTTTGCGGTGGTGCACTTTTCCAATATTGCTGAGGGACAAGGAGGGGTGTTAGCCTCTCTGGCCTGTTAGACATTATGGAGGATCTCCTTTTGTTATATTCCCTTCATTGGCCTATTTTATTCTCTCTTGACTAGCTAGAACATCTTCATTCCAGCCCAGTGAATGTGAAACTGATCTGAATCGTAAGAACAGCCCTGGGCAAGGCACTCCCAGTTAGTTAACTTAAAAAACATCCTCAGTAATCCCAGGTGGAGCTGCTGTCTTTACCCAATAAACAGATAGGAAAGTTAGACTTGATCAAAGTTACATAGCCAGTAAGTCCTGGGACTGATTTGAACTTGTGTCTGTCACAATAGAGTGGTGATACTGTTTAATTTCCACTTCTGAATTTTGATGTTAACTCTTTCCAATCTCTCTGGTTTTACAGTTAATTTCTTTGTAATCTTATGTTAAAAAGCATGGGGTTTGAATCATGTTTGGTAGTCCTTATGGTCCAGTCGGATTTACTTTTGTACCACCATATTTATAAAGTTTGGTCCTCAGACTCCATGTAGACCTTTATCATGTGTTTTCTTCCATCAGAAAGCAATAAAGGAGAAGGAGATTCCTATTGAAGGACTGGAGTTCATGGGCCATGGCAAAGAAAAGCCTGAAAGCTCTTCTTGACCTTGACAGTCACCTTGAAAATGGACTCCTCAAATTGGGAAATTGAGGACTCTGGATCGTGTCAGTTAAAGCTGTGAAGACAGCATCGATTTGATGAATTTAGGAGAGAGGAGTTTCCTGTCCTCCTTCTTGATATTTTTCTCTCATTTGTAAAAGATGATGGAAAAAAATCACTCTTTGCTTTGAAATTTCTGGCTTTGGCATCAGCAGGAACTCAGTCTGCTAAATAATGGGATTATGGTTGCAACACTTGGTCTGGGATCGGTTTTAAATGTATCTTGTATGTAAATGCTGATAAGCTTGTCAGGATGACCAAGGTTGCCTGAGTTATGCTTCGAATGACATGACTTGTACACTGTACTGGGGTTACTGTTCATGGAAGCAACTGGTTAGGATCTCTCTTTTCTCTCAGGGAGATAATGCTTTGGAAAGGGTTCCCAGCACAACAGTTTCGATCAGTGCTTGGGAGCACCGTTTTATTTTTATATAGTAACTTAACTGTTAAGATTGCTGGTGGACTGGGTTAGCCAAGAGGAAGACAGCTTTTAACAGGTCCCTACCTTAAGAGGTGTCAGATCTCATATTAAGATGTGAAAGCTTCAAGAACACTGAACACCATCTCAGAGTTCATGGTGTAGTTCAGCAATTAAGATCCTTGGAGTGGCTATGCAGGAGGATCCTAAATTGCAAAGATTTGCTGTTGCCAGCTTTCAACTTAAGTAAATGAATTAAGTCAACCTGTGTATCATAAAAGTGCCAAAATGCTGCATCTGGTTAAATGGGGGGAGAAAAGAGTTCACTTTATTTGCCTCCTTTACCCACCCTGCCCTGTAATGCCTGAAATCATGAAGATGGAACAAACTGTAAGATTTAGTTTCTATCATTATTTGCCCCTGAAACTCGGTACACTTTATGGAACTACCACCCTGTAACCCCCACACATCCCATATATACACTGGGGGGAGTTTTATAATTTTAAAATGAAGATTTATCTATGCTAGGTAGTATCGTATAGCAAATGGAAACCACTGATTTCTAAAATTTCCACAGTAAGCTACACTAATATCTTAAAATGTTTATATAATGGCACCCCCAAAAATGTCAGGATCAGGTGAGCACTTACACACTTTAGAATGTCATGTAGTCTCCACAGTTGCGTATCTTGAGTAATGTGGTTCAGTTTTTTTTATGTGCCCATATAGTATGAAACTTGATTTACAGAAGTCCTAGATCCTATTATCTCTTCTCCACTTTACCAATTAATAACGTCATATTTAATGTGACCAGCCCTTCATGTCATTGCAATACATTCTGCATTTATATTTTGACAGGTTAAGGTCCATTATACAAAAGATATTTGGAACCCAGTTGAGGACGTCCAGGCAGCAAGCTGGAGTTAAGTATAACTGTCCCGAAATAAGCCTGGCCACAAGCCAGTCAAAACCTTACAGGCTCTTGAATCTTACCACAAAACTGTCTGGTTGAGCCTTGAGAATAAAACAAATGTTATTATAACTGCTACTGAGGGAATAATTTTTTTGATTGTTCCTCATGCTATTTTGACTTTATCCTGCCCATAAAATGGCTCCCACTATCTCAACTACTTAAAAGGTTTTAAATTTTGAAGAGGAAATCTTAATTGCTCTTTAATGGTGATCTCTCCTAATTCCTATGGCTACAAGAAGGTTTTAATTCCAGAAACAAATAAAGCCAGTTCTATATGCAGAAATGTGTCACACTGCCTTTATTTCTCCAAAAGTTTCTGACCCTTCCAGCCTTAAGGGAGCTGAGAGATGACCCAAGATGAGAACTTGACACCTTTGGAGAAAATTATCTGACTATAGGGAGAATTCTTCAGCAAATGCTGGTGTCTTTGCCACCCGAAGTCTGCCAGGACCCAATTTTGACCCTTAATTAGCTTGACTTGTGGTATCTGCTTTATCCACCCCAGGCACAAGAAACCAATGCCAGGCCTGTTACAAACACTGTTATCTGGAGGCCTGAATTGGACCTGAAACACTGCAAACAGCAGCTGCAGACCTTCACTGCAGAAATAGAAATAACATCAATGTTAATTTCTGAGGGAAAAACACCACCAAAGAATGCAACTCTCAGCTCATGACTAAGTTATTTATTTAAGCCATCTCCTGCCATAAGCAAAGGGACGGAAAATCAGTAGAATGGTCATGAAGTATAATGGTCATCACTGGATACAAGAAGGTGAGCTTAAGGTCTCGAACACTTTTCTGGTCCATGTGTGCAGAGTAATGGTCCAAACCAGTGCTGTGGTCCCCACTGGGTAATGGCCCAGGTTCTCTTTATTCGTCTTCATAGCCAGTTGGAAGCGGATTCACGTGAGGGTTATGGAATAGGGTATGGTTACCATCTCCCCAGGGAAAGGGCTGTGGAGTGAAGATGTCCATTAGGCAATTCCAGAAAATAGTTCAGAAACAACACTACCACGAACTGCCTAAAGTAGGGTGAGTAACAGATAATACATGAAAACAAAATGGAAATTAGTCCTTTAACTACTGGCATATTTCAGCCCTCCCATGATTTAAGGGAGCTCTTATAAATTCCAGGGGAGCCCGTAAAGTAGACAGTATGAAAAGCAAGCTCAAGTTCGTTACTCAAAAGCCTCTCCCTGGTAACTGTACATCAGTGCTGTGTTTCTGAAAGTGCAATCCTCCCGTCACCTGTATCAGAGTGGTAGAGGTGGGTATGGGGGCAGAGATGCTTACTTAAATGCAGATTTCTGGACCTGAAACAAATCTCTGGATTGGAAACTGCAACATACCCTCAGTTATTTTGCATGCTACTTTTGAAAAGCATTGCTCTAGGGCAGTGATTTCCAGCCCAGGATGATTCTGCCCCTGTGGGGACGTAAGCCAGTATCTGGAGACATCTTGGGGAGAGAAGCGGATACTACTAGCACCTAGTGGTTAGAGGTCAAAGATGCTGCTAAACATCCTATAACTCACAGGACAGCCCCTCCTCACCCCAAAGAGAATTATCCAGCCCCAAATGTCAATAGTACTGAGGTTAAGAAACCTTACTGCACGGCTTCCAATTCTATTGTACAAGGGTGGGAGTGGCGCTCAGACTCAAAAATTCTTTCTGAATCTAAGGATCCTGCTTAATTTTCCAGTCCTACCTGGGCTAAGTGAGGTAATAATTATCATAATATATCTGCATCAATAGCCAAAGGATGACATAGCTGGGATGATAACTAGCACAGAGGTGAACAGAAGCTGTCAGGTCAATCTCTTCATTATGCAGCTAGGAGCTTCCAGATGCCCAGGTTTTAGAAAGGTGAACCGCCTTCCGACTTCGCCAGTCTAAGGGAGTTGCCCAAATCTCCAGGTTGTGTACCACCGACAACCGTTTCAGAACAGTATCAGAAGGCAAAAGGTAGGATGACTCGGAGAAAGGAAAACTGAAGGGCACTTACTGTACGACCTTGAGGAAGAAAAGTGAGATATGACCGGAGAAAATAAAAATGTGTTTGGGAGGATTGAATGAGAAACTGTACACGCACGGCACCCACGCTTTTAGAGAATGAAGAACTTGGCATTTGGAATGAAAAGCGGAAGAGACACTCGAAGAGACTACAAGGGGTACCTTGGACCTGATGCGGAGATGGGGGTAGGCAACGAACTCGGGTCTCTCCTCCTCTCCGTGGTGCGACTTCAGGAACACGTTCAGCATGCTCACTCCCACCCCGGGGAGCGCCACGAAGTAGGTGAGGGACTTCCACATGCGAGCTGCAGAGGGGGCACGACGCTCAGGCCTGGCGGTAATACGCCCGGGTCTCCTCTCCCTCCCCCAAGGCCTCAAGCCAAGGTCACAGTCCCGCCGCTCTTCGCTCCAGTGGGGCCAAGGCCCGCCCTGCGCACCCAGTCCCAGTACCTGAGCCCTCCTCGCCGTGGGCGCCACTCGACATAGGCCGGCTCAGCAGCCGGGAACGACCCAGCAGCCCAGAAACCCGGGGTACCGCTGCCGCCGCCATCTTCGACCAGAACCGCCGCAGCGCCGGAAGCGGAAACAGAAAAGTTGGCTGTGGGGGCGGGGCCACAACCTCAAAGGGAAGTTCCTATTGGGCGGCGCCTTTTAACCCGAGGAGCCTGCGCACTGTCCTCCGGGCCCGCAGAGTCCTAGCCTGAAAGCTCGGAGCCGCAGAGCTAGAGGGAGCATGCGCTCTGCACTCCTGCGTGCACTCCCTGCTCCCTAAGGTCAGCACCCTGGTGAGGTTAAGCGCAAAAGAAAGGTTTGTGGAGGACACCCTGGCATCCGGGGTCGCTCCCTTCGTTGAAGTCCATACACAGCAACAGGAGGTTCCGAGCACAAACCACTCTACCTAAAATGCCATTTCCCCTCCTCTCTATCCTTTGACTCTGCGCTATTTTTTTCATGGCACCAGGACATAATAATAATTGTCATCATCATTATTACAATATTTTGTCGGCATCACAGAGTTTATGTTCTATCAGGGGAGACAAAAGATTTTGCCACTGCAGCATCCCCAGACTCTGGAATCGTGCCTGGCAAGTAACAGGTGCTCAACACAAATTTGTTGAATGAATGAAAGAATGAATGAGTGAATGAATGAATAGCAACGGGAAACAATTGGCATCCGTTATATTTTATCTCTACAATTCTTTCCCACCCCTCCTGTCACTTTTCTTCCTTCTACTCATCTAAAAACAGTTTAAAAAATAAAAGTTAAAAAATAGATACATAAGATAAAATGAAAGTAAACTTTTTGACCATAGGTTCCTTTAAGGATGTAATGAAAGCTATGAATCCTTTCCTCACAAAAAATGCAACTGCTCCTAAGCACACACAGTTTAAGCACACAATGTTGGGGGAACAAGGTACTATAAAGTACATCCGGACACCCCCTAAGAGTCCTGTGCCCCAGGTTAAGAACCTCTACTTTGAGGAATAAACAAGGACTCTGGCGTGGTAAGACTGGATTCACATTTTGTTTCCATCCAACACAGCCTGTATGACCTTGAGCAAGTTAGATAAAACGAATGCTTTAAGGTCCTGCAGTTTCATGAAAACAAAAATTTAGGATCATATTACTAGAGCTTCACAATCTGATCTTTCTTTCTCTGAGTAGCCTGGGTTTTTGCATGTTATGGTGAAATTAGGATTGTCAAATCCCTAGGCATCCTCAAACACAGCCAGAGGGGCTGTGAAGCCCCACAGTGTAGCCATGGAAAGGGTCCAAGCTCAAGGATCAGGAAATCCTGGGTTCAAATCTGGTCTGCCCCCAACTGTTCCTCTTCTCTAAAATGGGAATGTAATATGCACTTATTCATCCCTTTATCTGACAAACAGTAATTTAAGACACAGCCCCGCCTGGGGCAGTTACTCACCCTCTATCCATAATAATGATGGTTCATTTAATAAATATTAACTATGGTGGCTACTATGTGCCAGGTGTACACAGTAGTATGCAAGAGCTATAAGGTCTCTCTCATGCAATTTACAATTCAGTGTTAGAGACAGGATTAAGTGAAAAATGCCCAATGCCTGGGATATGTTAAAAATTCAACAAATGTTTATTTTCTCATAGGACTTTCATACATCTTGCAGGGTGGTAGTGCTAGGTAAAGATTCTGTCTGTCGTATGCTTGGCCCACAGTACATTCTCAGGCATGATGTCTATGATGTTATTGCCAGGTATGCTCAGCATTTGCAAAGCTTTGGGTGACTGAGTTTAGACAGCCCAGGAAACCAAAATCATCAATACAACGAACAGGTAATATTTACTAAGCACTTATTTCATGCCCTCATCTGTGCTAAACACTTTACATAAATTGTCTTCTCCACCTCAGTAAATGGGCACTCCATTCCTCAAGTTTAACACCTTGGAATCACCTTTGATCTCTCTCTCTCTCTCTCTCTCTCTCTCTCTCTCTCACACACACACACACACACACACACACACACACACACACACACATTTTCTATCAAGAATCTGACAGCTACTTACCACCTACTGCTACCAATTTAATCAAAGGTGTTATCTCTTACCTGGGCAATTGCAACAGCTTCCTAACTGGTCTCCCTGCTACCTGGCCCTTCTACAGCCTATTCTTACGTGGCAGCCAGGGGGATCCCTTAAAACCTGTCAGATGATCTTCTTCCTCTGCTCAAAATCCTCAGTGGTTCCCATCTCAGAGTAAATGCCAAAGTCCTGACAGTGGGCTGCCAGGTCCTACACACCTTGCCCGCAGCCACCTCTCTGACATCATGTAGTCTACCTGCTCCCTTGCCCACTTCACTCCAGCTACATTGGCATTCTTGCCTTTCCTTGAACATGCCAGGCATGCCCCTGCCTCAGGACCTTTGCACATGCTCATATCTCTGCCTAGAAGAGTTTCCCCCCAGGTAGCCACATGAATTGCTTCCTTATTTCACTCAGGGCTCTGCTTAGAAGCCATCTCTTATTGGAAAGCCCTTCCCAGACCACCCTGAAGTGAAATAGCTCCTCCCCGCCCTGACACTCTATCCTCCTTACTGCGCCTTATCTATCTTTGTGGCACTTGCCACCATCTGCTGTATTAAATATTTATTGGTTTATTGTCTGCCTTTCCTCACCACACACCATGGGGGCAGGGACTATGTTTTGTTCACTGGTGTGACCACTTGGCACATGATAGGACCTCACTGAATATACATTAATCCCAACCATGATCCTGTGAGCCAGATACTATTCTCCCTATTTTTCAGATAAGGAAAATGAGACTCAAGGTTGTGAAGGAAATTGCCCAAGATCACAAAGCTTTAGGCAAGTGGTGGACTCAGGCAGTGTGGGACTCAAGCCAGTTCTTTTAACCTCAAAGCCATACAGACTTTGCTTTAGGTAGAACGACACCAACTCCGAGAGGTCACCCTGTCAAGCTCATGCTAATCTGATGCTCTGAATAAGGATTAGCAAGGAAAAAAAAAAAAGAGCTAATAATTTCTGACTTCAGTAGGTTTGGAAAGAAAAATATTTCAAGTCATGGGGTCCTTGAGAATGGATGGAACCATCAAATGTGTTTTCAAGGTGCTGAGCTGGCAGTTCCCAGCTTGTGCGTCCTCTTACAGTGAACCCCAGGGCATCTGGCCTCTCTGTGCAGGGAGTCTCCCCAAGGCCATGGCCAGCCAGGCCTGGATTTGACGTCATCTTCTCTGGCAGCTGGTGATGTTTACACTCATGTTGAAGCCACTAAGGTCTCTGGTGCTCTGTTTCCTTGCAACAGGGAGCTGGCAGGCAGGCACCTCAATAGTGGGGCCAGCTGCTGATGCAGGGATTGGAGGGAGGCTGGGGGAGGCTGCCTAGCCAAGGACAGGGCTTGCTTAGGGGAAAGCTTATCTGGGTCATTCTGCCTGCTACTTCTACTGTGGTTTCTCCCAGCTAAGAGTTCATCCAGTTCCTGGACCAATAAATATTTGTCTGCCAAGAGACTAATCCCAAGTCTCAATTAAGTGCTCAATTATCGTTCATTATTATTTTTGCCATGGTCAGGGGAGGGGTACAGATTCTATGGAAGCAGAGCAGAGGGGTATTTGGCCTGCACTATGTAGAAGGCACCGAAGCTTTTTTCCAAGCACGCTAGAAGGGTGCTATGACCACCACTTCCATCATCTGAATAACTTGTCTGAGATGCTTAGCATCATTCATTCATTTAATTAGGGTCTCAACTGTGTCCTTAGACTGGGGCAACAGCAGCGACCTCATGGAACACCCAGTCTAGAGGGAGAGACTGACAAATAAACAGTTACTACAACCAATGCGATAGGTTCTACAATAGGGTGCAGTACAGCATGAACCTTGGTATCAGGTTCAAGTCTCAGGTCAGCTACTTAGCTACGTAATCATGGGCAAGTTAAGTGACCTCTTAGAGTCTCACTTGTGAATTGGAGTTATTACAAGGACTTAATAGGATAATAGTTATTAGCTAATATTTATTAAGCATTTACCATGTACTGGACCCTTCACATGCATTACTGTAGTCATTACAGCATTCCTATGGGATAGCTACTATTCTTATCCCCATTTCACAGATGAGGAAACTGAGGCACGAAGAGAGGTGAAGTCATTTGCCTAAGTTTCACACCCTCTAAGTGATTGAGCCGGGATTCAAATCCAAGAAGTCTGGCCTCAAAGTTTGCACGTTTAATCACTCTGATACCTTTTCAATAACTCAAGTGAACAAGCAAAGGAAATTACAAACAAGACGAAAAGACAACCCTCAGAATGGGAGGAAATATTCGCAAATTAATCAACGGACAAAGGATTAATCTCCAAAATATATAAACAGCTCATGCAGCTCAATATTAAAAAAGAAACAACCCAATCAATAAATGGGCAGAAGAACTAAATAGACATTTCTCCAAAGAAGGCATACAGATGGCCAAGGGGCACATGAAAAGCTGCTCAACATCACTAATTATTAGAGAAATGCAAATCAAAATTACAATGATATATCACCTCACACCAGTTAGAATGGGCATCATAAGAAAATCTACAAACAACAAATGCTGGAGAGGATGTGGAGAGGGTGTGCACTGTTGGTGGGTATGTAAATTGATACAGCCACTGTGGAGAACAGTATGGAGTTTCCTTAAAAAACTAAAAAGAGAATTACCATATGACCCAGCAATCCCACTACTGGGCATATACCCAGAGAAAACCATAATTCAAAAAGACACATGCGGGGGCTACCCTGGTGGCGCAATGGTTGAGAGTCCGCCTGCCGATGCGGGGGGCATGGGTTCATGCCCTGGTCGGGGAAGATCCCACATGCCGCGGAGCGGCTGGGCCCGTGAGCCATGGCCGCTGAGCCTGTGCGTCCGGAGCCTGTGCTCCGCAACGGGAGAGGCCACAACAGTGAGAGGCCCGCGTACCACAAAAAAACAAAATTAAATTAAAAATGCGGGAGATTAGGATTGACATATATACACTAATATGTATAAAATGGGTAACAAATAAGAACATGCTGTATAAAAAATAAATAAAATAAAATTCAAAAAAAAAAAAAGACACTTGCACCACAATGTTCATTGCAGCACCCCTTACAATAGCCAGATCATGGAAGCAACCTAAATGCCCATCGACAGACGAATGGATAAAGAAGATGTGGTACACATATACAATGGAATATTACTCAGCCATAGAAAGGAACGAAATTGGGTCATTTGTAGAGACGTGGATGGATCTAGAGACTGTCATACAGAGTGAAGTAAGTCAGAAAGGGAAAAACAAATATCGTATGTTAATGCATATACGTGGAACCTAGAAAAATGGTACAGATGAACCGGTTTGCAGGGCAGAAATAGAGACACAGATGTAGAGAACAAACGTATGGACACCAAGGGGGGAAAACTACGGTGGGGTGGGGATGGTGGTGTGCTGAATTGGGCGATTGGGATTGACATGTATACACTGATGTGTATAAAATAGATAACTAATAAGAACCTGCTGTATAAAAAGATAAATTAAATAAAATTCAAAAAAGAAAACAAACTCAAGTGACCTTAGCACGGTGCCTGGCACAAAGTGAGTGCTCAATAATTTTTTGTTAACTATTATTATTGCCATGATTAGGGGAGGGGGAACAAGGTCTATGGAAGCAGAGCAGAAGGGCATTTGTCCTGGACTAGGGAAGGGCAGTCAGGGAAGGCTTCTTGTAGGACGTGACATCTATGTCATGCCACCATCCCCCAAATAAATATGAGTGAGTCAAGGACAAGTTTTGGTTGGAAGGGAGATGGGAGAGTTTTCCAGGCAGACATCACCACAGAGAAAAGATAGGGGTACTGTATCCAGAATTCCATATGGTGCCTTAACGTTAGAGGTGTGAAGGGAGAGAAGGAGCAAGAACTTAGAGTCCTGCAGACATAGAGAATGGACTTGAGGACACGGGGAGGGGGAAGGGTAAGCTGGGACGAAGTGAGAGAGTGGCATGGACTTATATACACTACCAGATGTAAAACAGATAGCTAGTGGGAAGCAGCCGCATAGCACAGGGAGATCAGCTCAGTGCTTTGTGACCACCTAGAGGAGTGGGATAAGGAGGGTGGGAGGGAGACGTAAGAGGGAAGAGATATGGGGATATATGTATGTGTATAGCTGATTCACTTCGTTATAAAGCAGAAAGTAACACACGATTGTAAAGCAATTATACTCCAATAAAGATGTTAAAAAATAAAAATAAAAAAAAGAACGTAGAGCCCTACAGTCCTACAGGCTAGGATGAGTTAGGATTTTACCCAAAGGGTACTGAGAAGACTTGCTTTTAAACTAGGAGAGAGATGATCAGCTTTGCACCTGAGGCTTTGTACAGGCTGGCCTCCCCTGTCTGGAAATGCCCTTCCCACCCTGTTGTGCATCTCTGTCTGCACGCACCCCACTCAGTTCTCACCTCCTACAGGCAGCCTTTCCTGGTTACACCGTGCCCCTGGCCTCTGGTACCCCAGTGAAGTTTAAGTTCACTACACTGTGTTTGAAAACTATTCCTTCTCCTCATTTCCACTCTGAGCTCCAGGAGAGCTTCCCTCCTCCCACCCTTTTCTAAGATTCCTCTGAATTCCCATACAGCCTGGCACAGAGCAGTCATAACAAAATGGTTAAGAACTCAGTTTCTCAATCAAAGCTGGATTTTTAAAAAGTATTTATTTATTTGGTTGCACTAGGTCTTTAGTTGCAGCAGGCGGGCTCCTTAGTTGTGGCATTTGAACTCAGTTGAGTCATGCATGTAGGATCTAGTTCCCTGACAGGGATCAAACTGGGGCCCCCTGCACTGCGAGCACGGAGTCTTAATCACTGCACCACCCAGGAAGTCCCTCAAAGCTGGATTAAAATCCTGGCTCTGCTACTTTTGCTGGACAAATCACTTCACCTTTCTGTGTCTCAGTTTCTTCATCTGCAGAATGGGGAAAATCATAGTACGTACCCACCTAATAAGATTGTTGGGAGGACTGAATGTGATGATATGTGTAAAAACACTTAGCATCTTGCTCAACAAATAGAAGAAATTTGTATTGTATTATTATTAATCATCTGCTGTTACATTAAGCTAAAACAGTACCAGTGTATGGTCTGTGAAATATATGTCAATAAAGCTGTTGAACACAACAAAGCAGGCTACGAAATATGATGAAATGTATATTTCCATTTTGGTAAAGTGCATGGAAAAATGCTGTAAGGGTTATACTTACGTGTTAAGAGAAGTATGTCTGGGTTTTAATTTTCTTTTGAAAATTTCTACAATGAATATTTATTACTTGTGCTATAAAAACAAAGGCTTTCACCAAAAAGCAGACAGACTGTGAAGCTGATACCAGAACTTGTGTTGTTGGTATTCTTCCCATTAGGCTGTAAGCCCCATGAGGGCAGGGACCCTCCTGCCTACTCAGGAAAGGCCCTGAGTGATTGACGGAAGGGTGACTGGATGAATGGGGGCTTCTCTGGTACCCTCACCTGCAGTACCGCACTCTCCCTGTGGGTGGCAGGCTCCGCATGTGTGGGCGCCGCCCACGAGCCTGGCCACAGATGAGTCGCGCCAGCGACCTTCAACGTGGCTGTCTTGCAGGAGCGAGAGAGGGGTAGAGGGAGCTCGGGCTCAGGGACTCCTTCTTAAGGCCTTGCCTCTGAGACTTCTCCTGAATCTTCCCCGGATTGGAACAAGGAAACTTCACTTTCTAGAGAATGTCCCCTCACCCCACCTCACCCCACCTCACCCCACCCCACGCTGGGGGGCAGAGAGGAGAGACTGAAAGGCCCCTGGGGCCTGGGAGACAGAGGAGGAGAGAGAGAGGCCATCCCGAAAATCTTCATCTTCACAACTCATAACTCACAGGGTGCTGCTCTTGGCAGTTGACTAACTGCGCCCATCCAGGAGCTCTTTGATCTTAGAAGGGAGGTGTGCTAGCGTCCCATTTTGCAGACGAGGGTCACTGTGGCTTAGAGAGGTAGCTTAGAGAGGCAGACCTCAGCTGAGTCTGATTCCAAATCCCTTCCCTTGATTCTGCCTCCTCCCCGACTCCCTCCCCCCTCCCCCACCATGTGTCAAGCTGAGACATCCTCGGAGGGGGTGTGTACCCATCTAAGTGACCATTATTAATTGTTAATACTAACAGCATTTCTTTAGCCTAGCCTTCCTGTGGTACTGGCACTTGCCATATATTATCTCATTTAATCCTTCCAACAACACTTTGAAGTAAGAACTACTATCATCCCCATTTTACAAATGAGGAAACTGAGCCTCAGAGATGCAAATATTGACAAACCTGCAGACAAGTTTGACAGAGCCAGGGTTCAAATGCATGGCTGTCTGACCCCAAAGTCTGCTTTTTACCAGTACATGTTTTTCCTTCATAATTATTTTAAGTATTAAAGTATCGAAAACATACATCTATATGGTACAAATTACAAAATAATACTAAGAATAAAGAATAAAGAATGAAAAGCCTCCCCATCCCTGTTCTCCAACCACCCAGTTTTACTCCAAAGAAGGTTACCATACTAGAGATTTCTGATGATCCTTCTAGAGATATTCGGTACGTAGGTGAACACCTATTTTACTGCCTCTCACACGCTGATCAGTGACTTTCTAAACTATAAGAAGGACCAAGTCCTCTTCTAGAACACGGTGTAATTTCTCTTTACTGACTCCTTGGATTGGCATGCAGGGCCTCCCAGGGGCACCTCCACCCACTTTATGCATCAGCCACATAGGTCTTCTCCAAGCTCTGCATCATGTTGCCACCTTCCCAGCCTCCTTGCCTCCAGCCTCCTTCCAACTGCTTCATTTATTGTGATCTCTTTGTCTTTGAGGTTCCCCAGCCAGAACCTATCCCCCCTCCCTCTCTGCCCCCAGAGGCCCTGTTAGCCTCTCTCTTTTAGCACATTTCACTGTACCGCGTGTGATGGTGGTTGTCTCCATGGCTGACTCTCCTACTGGATCATTAATTTTAGGTGTCCCTTGTCATTGGGTAGGTGGCCTTATAATGGCGCCACCATCCACACAGTCCCCAACCTAACAAACTAGGAGTCGATCTTTCTCATTGTCTTCTCTTTCATTTTCACAGCCAGCCAACCACCAAGTGGATTTTACTTTGGAAATGTCTGTCTAATGTTCTCCATCCCTGTTTCGTCATGGCCACTCTTCTCTCTCCCCTGGACTATTGCATTAGCCTGAGGGTTGGTCCATCTCCTTATAGCTTCACCGCCTTCAGTCTTTTCTCCACAGGGCAGCTATGGTGATTCTTCTAAAGGGCAAGTCTGATTAGACCTCTCCTTTCTGCAACCCTTCAATGGCTTCCTGTTCCCTGAGGTTAAAATCCAACACCTCACTCTGACCTTCGAGGTCCTGAAGGATATACAGTCACTGCCTACTGCTACCATTTTCACTAAGGACACCTCAGTCATCCTCTGAGCTAATCTTTTTGTTTCTGAAATATGCCAAGTCCCTTCCAACCTCAGGGCCTTTGCTCATGCAGTTCCCTCTGCCAGGAATGCTCTTCCCACTCCTCCTCTCACTAAATTCTAAGTAGCTGGGGAGCTTCATGAGAGCAGGGACCTTGTCAACCTTGCTTACTCCTGTATCCCAACACCAAACCCAGTGCCTGACACAAACCAGGTGCTTAATTTTTTTTTTAATGAAATGATTATGCTTTTTAAATTTTTGACACAACTTTTGGTCTCTACCATGCAATATAACATCATGTCTTCTGTGTTTTTGGGGTTTTTTTTTTTGGCCGCATGGCTCGGCATGTGGTATTTGAGTTCCTTGACCAGAGATCAAACCCGCACCCCCTGCACTGGAAGCGCGGAGTCGCAACCACTGGACCACCAGGGAAATCCATGTCTTCTGTTTTTTTTTTTTTTTTTTTTTTGCGGTATGTGGGCCTCTCACTGTTGTGGCCTCTCCCGTTGCGGAGCACAGTCTCCGGACGCGCAGGCCCAACGGCCATGGCTCACGGGCCCAGCCGCTCCGCGGCATGTGGCATCTTCCCAGACCGGGGCACGAACCCGTGTCCCCTGCATCGGCAGGCGGACTCTCAACCACTGCGCCACCAGGGAAGCCCCATGTCTTCTGTTTTTATCTAACAATTTCATGTGCCCCACAGCTACATCCTAAACTGCGCCCAGTCACCCACTGTCTGCATTTCCCATGCCAGGCTGCACAGTAATAAATACTAATTGTTCTAAAATTTTTTTCACATTCAAGATTTTTATTATTTTTACTATTATTATTAATTTTTTAAACATCTTTATTGGAGTATAATTGCATTATTATTAACTTTTTGGCCGCGTGGCATGTGGGGTCTTAGTTCCCTGATCAGGGATTGAACCCATGCCACCTGCAGTGGAAACACGGAGTCCTAACAACTGGACCGCCAGGGAATTCACTGAAGATTTTTATTATTATTTTGCTGTTGTTCTTCTTCTTCTGGTGACAAAATGCCAATTGTAAAAACTTCAGACAGAAATAAATTAGAAGGTATGAGTTCCCCATTGGCCCACCCTTTAGAACCATTGCTGATTTAAATGGCACCTGTAACCATGTTTCCATTTGTAGACTTTGCAGGGGAGGAAGAAAAGTCTCACCTGCCTGCCTGTGAGGATACTGCTTCTTTTCTTATTTTGTAGCCCACACCCCAGCCCGTAGTTATGCACACAGCATTGATCCCAACATTACACATTTTCTGTGAAGTTGGCAGTCATTGGCACCAATGACTCTGATGGAGAGGAGGTCTATTTAAACCTCACCAGGGATGGAGGCCCATTCTCAGGCTTACATCAGACTCCAGGTTTACATCAGACTCTAGGTCTCCATTCAAGTTTGTAAACATTGAATGAACTTGAACACTGCTGGAAAATATAAAATTCCTGGGTCAAACTGAACCCAGGTTCAAATCTTGCCACCAGCACTTCCTGTGTGCCCTTGGGCAAGTCATTTGCTTTCTCTGAGCCTCCTTTCTTCAGCTGGAAGATGACAACAATAAGAATAGGATCACACTCCAGCTGTATTGGCTTTCTTTTTCCTTGAGCAAGCCAACCTCATTCCCACCTCAGGGCCTTTGCAAACGCTGTGCCCCTTACCTGGAACCCTCTTCTCCCAACTTGTCACGTGATATGCCTCCCCTTAAATATCAGCCTTCTTGGAGAGGCCTTCCCTGGTCACTCTCTCTAAAAGAGATCCTCTTTCTTTATAGCCACTATCATTTTTTTTATAGCACAAATCATAATCTGTGCTTTTGTTTTTTATTAATTACCCAACTTTTTTTATATAAATTTATTTTATTTATTTATTTATTTTTGGCTGCTTTGGGCCTTTGTTGCTGCGTGCAGGCTTTCTCTAGTTGCGGGAGTGGGGGCTACTCTTTATTGTGGTGTGAGGGCCTCTCCTTGCAGTGGCTTCTCTTGTTGCGGAGCACGGGCGCTAGTAGTTGTGGCATGCAGGCTCAGTAGTTGTGGCTCACAGGCTCTAGAGGGCAGGCTCAGTAGTTGTGGCTCGTGGGCTTAGTTGCTCCGCGGCACGTGGGATCTTCCCGGACCAGGGCTCGAACCCGTGTGGCCTGTATTGGCAGGCGGATTCTTAACCACTGCACCACCAGGGAAGTCCCTACCCAACATTTTCTGAGGTCCTGCTGTGTGCCAGGCACTCTTCTAAGCATTTCATAGGAAAATTCATTCAATTCTCAAAATAACACTTTGGAGATAGTAAGTACTGTTAGTAGCCTCCTTTGCCAGAGGAGGAAATTGAGGCATCAAAAGGTCAAGTAACATAGTACGAGGACAGGTCATTAGAAAATGGCTGGGAGGAGATTTTTTCTTTTTTTAATAAATTTATTTATTTATTTATTTTTGGCTGTGTTGAGTCTTCATTGCTGTGCACGGGCTTTCTCTAGTTGTGGCAAGCGGGGGCTACCCTTTGTTGCGGTGCACGGGCTTCTCACTGCGGTGGCTTCTCTTGTTGTGGAGGACAGGCTTTAGGCACTCGGGCTTCAGTAGGTGTGGCTCTCAGGCTGTAGAGCACAGACTCAGTAGTTGTGGCCCACAGACTTAGTTGCTCTGCGGCATGTAGGATCTTCCCGGACAAGGGCTCGAACCCGTGTTGCCTGCATTGGCAGGCAGATTCTTAACCACTGCACCATCAGGGAAGTCCTGGGAGGGGATTTGAATCCAGGCTGGCGAGGGCCAGAGTCCTACTATCCACCTAATATGAGTCATCAGTGGTGTCCAGGAGGGTCATTCCAAGAGGGAAGAGATCCTGTGCTTCTTCTGTAATTGGGTGGATCTAAGCAGGTGTTCTCCGGGTCCCATTTCAAAGGACTTCTCCTCCACCGTTTACTACTGTGCACTACGGACTCTAGATGGAAGGACTTAGTTCAAACAAGCAAAGGCTTAGCACTGACAATGCAGGTGAAAACAGCATCCAGATTAGAGGATGATGTGGCTTCTGCCCACTGTTAGTAGGCTGATAAGAGGCCTCTAACGTCCTGGGAGATGACACCTCCGACCAGCCCTGGATCTCTTCCATGCCCATTCTCTTCACTCAAGATGTGATGAAGTAGATGTTTATACCTGGGTGTTGGAAAACAGTCACCTCCTCTGCAGAGTCGCCCCTGATCCCCCAGGCTGAGTCAGGCACCTTTTCCACATTCCCAGAGCCCCCTGGGCACATCCTTCTGCTAAGCTGCTGTCCCTTTCCATCCCCTCTCCCCTCACTCCCCCCTTCCCCCCTGTGAACTCCCTAAAGACAGAGACTGGCTTCTTCCTTGCTGTGTCTCTTTCCCCTTCCCCTTGGTCTATTCACTCCTACTCACCCTTCAGGTCTCATCTTAAAGGTCCCCTCTTCCAAGAAGCCTCCCCCGGCAACCTCCATAATCCGTAGAGAAAACTTTCCTCTGTGTAACAATTACTTGGGACTTCCCTGGTGGCGCGGTGGTTAAGAATCCGCCTGCCAATGCAGGGGACACAGGTTCGAGCCTTGGTCCAGGAAGATCCTAACTAAGCCCGTGCGCCACAACTACTGAGCCTGCACTCTAGAGCCCACGAGCCACAACTACTGAAGCCCACCTGCCACAACTACTGAAGCCCACGTGCCTAGAGCCCTTGCTCTGCAACAAGAGAAGCCACAGCAATGAGAAGCCCGCACACCACAATGAAGAGTAGCCCCTGCTTACCACAGCTAGAGAAAGCCTGTGCACAGCAACGAAGACCCAATGCAGCCAAAAAATAAATAAATAAATAAATTTAAAAAACAAAAAAACAATTGCTTGCTTGTCCAGGTCTCCTCACCCTCCATCCAGGAGTTCCCACATCTCAGTGTCTATGAGTCAACCCAGGAAACTTGTCAGATGCAGGTTCCCAGCTCTAACCTCAGAGAGTCTTATTCCAGGGACTGGAGCTGGGCCTGAGAATCGGCCATGGAGCTGCTCACACCCTGAATCTGGTGCTGGGGGTGTCAGAGGAAGGATGCAATAAATGGAGCTGCTTGAGGGGAGGGACCATGATCATTGTGAGGCTCCGTTAGCCAGTCTGTGTCTGGCACATGAATGATTGTTAAATGAATGCTTGAAGGAATGAATGGTTGCCAGCATTATATTGATATGTTCTCCAAATACAGCAACTTGATGTGGGCCTTGAAAGAGCCCCATGGGGCTCATATGTGTATACTCTCCTGGATTGGAGGTGGGAAAGTTGAAACTGTGGTGTCCACAGTGCTGAACTGGAAACCAGGGCCCCTACTACGTGGCCATGCTACCTGAGCAAGTTAATGAGTCCTTCTAAGCCTCAATTTCTTCACCTACAAAGTAGAGATGATAATGACAATGCCTGCATCATTATTATTTACAGGGCTGTGAAGAGATTAAATGAAGTAACAGTGCCTGGTCCAGAGTCAGTGTCTGAAAACTTCTGAATCCTATTATTATTGCTCTTGTTGTTATCATTACAGCTATTAACATCACAGCTAGAGGGACCTCAGATCCTCAAATTCAGGGGTTCCCTACTCAGTGTTCCATGGATCACCCTCTCCTAAGGAATCTGTTGCGGGGGTTCAGGAGAGTGTTCTGTGAACATCTGGAAATGGAGTACAAAATTGTCTACATTTCCCCATTTTTCTGAGTAGGAGAACCTTAGCCTTTAACCACTTAAAGATGGGAAACTGAGTCCAGAGAGAGCAGGGGCCTTGCTCCAAGTCTCTCACTTCATTCATTCATTCATTCATTCACCTCTCATTTCTTCAACCAAGCACCAAAGATTTCTTGAGGGCCCACTGTGTGCCAGGATCCAGAGATGAGCCAGTCACATCCTAGCCTCTACTCCTTACCTCCCACCACAAGGCATCTCCTCCTGACTTTGTAAAGTTTTCGTGCTTTTATTCTGATTCCTTTGCTACCCACGATGTCCTGGTGGGTAGTTACTTCATCGAGTAAGTCTAAATTCTTGCCCCAGTTGAATGCCTTGCTGGTAGTTTTACTTGAAGCCTTTACTTCCCTTCTCCGAGCCTCGGTTTCCCAACCTGTAAAAAGGGGGTAACGCCCGCTGCCCAGAGTTGTAAGAATTAAGTGAAACAAATTTGGGACTTCCCTGGTGGTCCAGTGGTTAAGACTCCGTGCTCACAACGAGGGGGCCCAGGTTCGATCCCTGGTCAGGGAACTAGATCCCACATGATGCAACTAAGAGCCCACATGCCACAACTAAAAAAATCCCCATGCTGCAATGAAGATCCCACACACAGCAATGAAGATCCCATGTGCAGCAACTAAGAACAGTGCCTGATGCACAGCAGACACCCAATAAACCTTAGGAAGAGTTAATGTTATTATTAGGAACTCACAAGAGGCCTCTCTAATTAGGGTGAAATACGTCTGGGAGAAAAGGGAAAACGTGTTAGGGGGTTGAAAATCTTTCTGAGCAGTACAAAATAACATGCATTTTGACCTCATTATATCCCTTTGCCCTCCTAATAAATGCGTTGAGGTAAGTATGATTCTATTCCCTGCCCATTTCACAGACGTGGAGACTGAGACTTGGTGAGGCGGAACGACAGCTAAGAAGGAGGAGAGCTGGGACTTGACAACATTCATGTGCCTCACATGTCCCACCCCAAACCCTGCCCCGGACAGATGCAAGCAGGTTGCCAGCTCCCAGTGCCAGGGGAGCCCCGCTCCAAACCATCTACTCTCCAGAGTCTGACTGTTCTCCTCCCAGGCCCCCCTGCCTGGTGCAGGAGGAGGCTTGGATTTCCTGCAGAGGCCACAGCAGGATTGTTTTCTTGGTGCTCTAGAAGTAAAGCCTTTCAACTCAACTCTGCTGCACAGAGATTTCCTGGTTCTGTGCCCTGGACTGTTTCTGCTGCTTTAGACCCTTGCCCAGCTCCAGCCAACACCAGCATGATTCAATTTTGGACCTCAGACCAGAACTAATAAATACATTAATTCATTAATCCATCAGACATTCCACCTGCTATGTGCCACACACTGGGAGTACAAAACAGACACAGGCCCTACTGCAGAGAACCTGAATATTCACACGAAGGACACACAGAACCAAGAAATAACATACAGTGTGATCAGTGCAGAGATGGGAGTATAACCTGGCTCTGTGAGAGCCCAGAAGAGGCACCAGATCCAGCCTGAGAGTGGGAGGGGATCTAGGAAGGCTTCCCTGAGGTGACCTCTGAGCTGATTAACAGGAGTTCACCTTAGTGTTTCATCAATTTCTCATTTTGTAGATGGAGAAATGGATCCAGAGAGAATTATTTAGCTCATTCATTCATTGAAGCAAGCAAACATTTCCCTAGTATCTACATTTCTTCAATATCAGGCCCTGAGCCTGAGAATACAGAGGTATAAGGAAACAGCCCTGCTAGATGGAAGGGTACAGAAAAGCCCCAGGCAGCCAGGGGACCTCCCCCTTGACCCATGGGTGCCTTTGGTTTTTTTGTGGGTGTATGTTTTTTTTTTCTTTTACCTTTTTGAAGTCAGGGTTATTACAGTATGTTTTACATAGAGTAAAATTCTCCCTTTTTAGTGTATAGTCCCATGAGTTTTGACAAATCCATACAGTCCTGTAACCATCATAATGCAGGCCTAGAACACCATTTGTATCTCATGCTCAACCCACTTCCTGAGCCCAAGCTTTCCCCCTTATTCACTGTGGGACCTGGGGCAGGTCTTCCCCTCCCTGAACCTCAGTTTCTTATCTATAAAATAGGGACCATCATGTCTGTCTTACAAGAGCGATGTGAGGAGGCCAAGCACAGAGTAAGCACTCAATAAAAAATACCAACTCTTAGTGGATGTCCCTTTTTCATTCTCCTGTTTCTGTGGTCTCTCTCTCTCTCTCCGTGTTTCCCTCTCTCCCTCTCTCTCTCACTCACACACACACAGACACACACACACACACAGACACACACACAAAGACATTTTTGAAGCCTCTCGTTTCTCAGAGAGGTTTTATTTATAGGCCGCGCCTCATTGTGAACGTGAAAAGGAGAAAGCCCAGGCCCTCCGTAGACCTTTCATGTGTAAATCAGCCCGGGCCAGGAGCACCGGGGTCACCAGGAGGAGGATTTCACTCTTAATTACTCCTAGAGAAGGCGGGCGGGAGGGAGGCCGGGCACAGGCTCCACCCACGTGGGAGGGAGGCCTTGCCGGCAACCCTGGGCCCGCTGGGCCCAGCCCCTCGCCGCCCAGCGCGGGGAGCCTGACTCTCCCAGGCCCGGGCCCAGCGGGGCTGGGGCTGCACCAAGGCAGAGGCGCAGGTGCCCTTGGGGAGCTGGACCCCAAGTGGGTTTCTTTGAAGGCAAGTTTGGACATGGAAAGAGGGCGCACAGTTTGGCAGAGTGGGTGGTAGGGAGGCGATGGTCTGCAAAAGGGCAGTGGAGGTCCTAATTTGAAAAAAAAAGTGTTTTTTAAGGTCTTTTATTCATTCTTTCTTTTCCGGTGTAAAAATAACCTGCTCTAGAAAAGGAGTATGGAAGTATTCTCACCAGGCCTTCAACATTGCTAACCTCAGGGAATGAATTTGGACGTGAGGAGAAGGACATTATTAACATTTTTTCTAACACATTTCTTTATTTTTGACTTAGTACAATGACTATGTATTGCCTTTTGTAATTAAAAAAGAGGTACTTTTCATAATATCTGTGATACTGTTTTCTGATTAGAAAAGAAATTTATATTCTGTGTAAAACACTGAAATAAAACTACCCATGATCCCACCCAAAGAAAGTCACTTTTAATATTTAGGTATATAGCCTTTGATGATTTATTTCTGCACAAAGTTTCTTGGTTTTATTTTTGTTTATTTTGCATACTTATACTGCACAAACACTTTTGGCACTACTTAACATATTGAGGTTTTCTTCCATTTGTCTTTTCTCTTCATGTGTTTTATATACATATAGTATATATATTTAAATTTGTATAAATATATATGTATATAAACATACATATATTTATATAATGTATATTTCATATTTTATAAATCCATTATATATTATACATTATATAAATACATTATGTATTTATATAATATTTAAATATTATAAATGTATATATCTATGTTGCTGGATGGCGATATCTTCTATCTTTTTTTTTTTTTCTTTTTGCAGTATGCGGGCCTCTCACTGTTGTGGCCTCTCCCGTTGCGGAGCACAGGCTCCGGATGCGCAGGCCCAGCGGCCATGGCTCACGGGCCCAGCCGCTCCGCGGCATATGGGATCCTCCCAGACCGGGGCACGAACCCGTATCCCCTGCATCGGCAGGCGGACTCTCAACCACTGCGCCACCAGGGAGGCCCTATCTTTTTTTTTTTAATTAATTTATTTATTTTTGGCTGTGTTGGGTCTTCGTTTCTGTGCGAGGGCTTTCTCCAGTTGCAGCGAGTGGGGGCCACTCTTCATCGCGGTGCGCGGGCCTCTCACTGTCGCGGCCTCTCCCGTTGCGGAGCACAGGCTCCAGACACGCAGGCTCAGTAGTTGTGGCTCACGGGCTTAGCTGCTCCGCGGCATGTGGGATCTTCCCAGACCAGGGCTCGAACCCGTGTCCCCTGCATTGGCAAGCAGATTCCCAACCACTGCACCACCAGGGAAGCCCTATCGTTTTGTTTTAATACCTTATATCTTGAAATTTAAAATACACAAACCATTGGGCCTCAGCAATTCCATATCTAAAATTCTATTCTGTGACTTCCCTGGTGGCACAGTGGTTAAGAATCCACCTGCCAATGCAGGGATACGGGTTCGAGCCCTGGTCCAGGAAGATCCCACATGCCGTGGAGCAACTAAGCCCGTGGGCCACAACTACTGAGCCTGTGCTCTAGAGCCCGCGAGCCACAACTACTGAGACCACATGCCACAACTACTGAACCCATGGGCCACAACTACTGAGCCTGCGCTCTAGAGCCCGCGAGCCACAACTACTGAAGCCCGCGCACCTAGAGCCCATGCTCCGCAACAAGAGAAGGCACCATAATGAGAAGCCCGTGCACCACAATGAAGAGTGGCCCCTGCTCCCCACAACTAGAGAAAGTCGGCGCACAGCAACGAAGACCCAACACAGCCAAAAATAAATAAATAAATAAAGTTATTTTAAATAAATAAAATAAAATAAAATTCTATTCTACAGGGAATTCTCTGGCGGTCCAGTAGTTGGGACTCCGCACTTTCACTGTCAAGGACGAGGGTTCGATCCCTGGTTGGGGAACTAAGATCCCACAGGCCACACAGTGTGGCAAAAAAATAATAATAATAAAATAAAATAAAGTTCTATCTACAGATATAGTCACATCAGTGGGAAAAAGTTAAATAGTATAAACAAATATGTTCATTGCAGCAGTGTTTATAAAAGCAAAAGCTAGCAACACCCTTGATGTTCATCATCAACCTTGGTGGTCATCAGTCAGGATTAATTAAATAAATTATAATGTTACATTACAGTGGAATGTTTTGTAGTTATTGCAGTAGAATATCATACATGCAAAGATACCCAAAAATCTATACTGCATTGAATAACAAAGCACGTTTCAGAATCATTTATATTGCGTGAATCTCTCTCTCTATACATATATTTTTAATGGATAATCATATCTAAGTGTATATGCACAGAAAATTTCTGGAAGAACACACATGAAACTGGTAACAGTTACTTTTGGGGAAAGAGACTAAGGGATAAAGAGAGGTCCAAGAACTTTTACTTTCACCTGATACTTTTGTGTACTGATTGAATTTTTCTTTAAATGTGACACGTTATATTCATAATTTTAAACTAGTTAACAAAAATGTAGTTTAGCTATATAAAATTCTAATATATGTTCATTAAAGAAAGTACAATATTCATTAAGTAAACACAAAGTTCATTAAAGAAATACAATGTGGATTAAAGAAAATATAATCCCCTATACCATCCAAAGACAACCACTGTTAACATTTTGGTTTATTTCCTTATAGTTTTCTTTCTAAAGTTTTTTTTTTAACTCTGAAAAATGTACTAGTGGAAAAATATACACAAAGGATATATTTGTAGAAAAGTTAGGAAATAAATACCACTCAAACCCTACTATTCAGAAATAACTACTGTTTACATTTTAGTGTATAAACTTTGAATGCTTCCCTGCAGCATTTTCTATGGGGAGTTGATTTTGTTTTTTTCAGCACCATTCCTTCTATATATGTAAATTTGTATTTTCCCTTTATTCATTAGCTTATTTTTATATGCTTTTCTATGTTATTATAAACGACTTGCAAATATAGTTGTTTAATTTTGTTTGCTCCCCTTCCTCGAGCCACGGAGCTTGCGGGATCTTAGTTCCTCAGCCAGGGACTGAACCCCAGCCCACAGCAGTGAAAGCGCGGAGTCCTAACCACTGGACCGCCAGGGAATTCCCTATAATTTTAACAGTTACAAAATATCATTCACTCAAACATTCCCCTCTTAAAGACGGCTAAGTTGTTTCCAAGATTTTGTGATTATAAACAACTCAGGTGAGCACTTTATACTTACATTTTTTCTTCTATGTCGAATAACGTCCTTGTATCTCAGCAGCGGAGTTATTGGGCTAAAGGCAATACTCATTTTTCAGGTACTTTAATAGCATTGTTCAGGGACTTCCCTGGTGGTCCAATGGGTAAGACTCCGCAATCCCAGTGCAGGGGGCTCAGCTTCCATCCCTGGTTGGGGAACTTGACCCCGCATGCATGCTGCAACTAAGAAGCCCGCATGCTGCAACTAAGACCTGGCGCAGCCAAAATAAATAAATTAATTAAAAAAAAAAAGCATTGTCCAATATTTCTCAAGTGTTACCCTTCCTTACATCCCCACCCACAATCTCTGAAATGTCCTGTCTGTTTCACTCTGTATGAAGGGCACAAGCATTCTGGAGCAGGGGAGGGTTCAGCTTGGTAAGATTGGGTGTGAACACCTGGAATTTAAATATATATCTCTGCCTGTCTGTTGCCAGCTAGCTCCTTTCTTTCTCTTCTCTAACATTGCAGCAGCCACCACCAATTACTAAGTGTTTACTTTGTGCTTTGCACTGTACACACATTATCTCATCTACTTCTTACAAGAACCCTATGAAGTGGGTGGTCTTACCATCCCCATTTTACATATGAGGAAACTGAGGCTTAGAGAGGTAAGTGTCATTCCCAAGGTCATGTAGCTGGTAAGTGGTTCATCTGAGGTTTGAACCAGGTAATCTGCTTCCCTTTGCGTGAATTTATAGACTGATCAAGCTCTCATTTTACAGATTTAAAAAACTGAGGCAGAGGGCTTCCCTGGTGGCACAGTGGTTGAGAGTCCGCCTGCTGATGCAGGGGACACGGGTTCGTGCCCCGGTCAGGGAAGATCCCACATGCCACGGAGCGGCTGGGCCCGTGAGCCATGGCCGCTGAGCCTGCGCGTCCGGAGCCTGTGCTCCGCAATGGGACAGGCCACAACAGTGAGAGGCCCGCGTACCACAAAAAAAAACCCAAAAAACAAAAACTGAGGCAGAAAAGAGAGGTGAATTGCCCAGAATCAGAGAAAGAGCCTAAGCCCAGATTGCTGAACTTTTTCCCCCTATGCTCCGTTGTCTGGTCACAGGGCACTAATCCAGGGAGTTAAGACTGTAGGAGTTCCAAAATTCTTTGCCTTAGAAAATCTTCCTGTGGGGATTTTTGGTTCCAGCAAGATTCAGAGTCTCTCAGAACCACAGCTCCAGCTGTGCATCTCCCCTCCAGTGCTGGGTGCTGCCTGTTAAGTCATTAAAAAAAAGGAAATAGCAGTTAAGCACCCACATGCCCAGACAGGGAGGAAATCGGGCAGCCCCAGTGCATATTCAGCAATGGCCATTCCATGGTTGGGAGCATGAAGTATGAAGATGAACAGAAAAGAGGTGATAGAAGAGGAGAAGAAAAATGCTTTAAAAAGGAGTGCATTCTGGGGGAAGCCTGCAAAAACAGGCGGTAGAGAAGGAGATGGTGCCTGGAAGAAATAAGTTAGAACTGGCTGGTCTCCCCAGGTGAAAGAGGACTAAGTGCCTTAGCCCGAGTTCTCACTTCAAAGAATTGTAGGGTGTCTGACCTAGAAGTTCCAGTCACTGCATTTTACAGATGAGACCTCTGTAGCCCAGACAGGTAGACTCTCCCCAGCCACAGAGATGGCAAGCCTCGGATTCTGCCATTGTTTCTGAGGTCTCCTTCTGTTACATAGTCCCATCATCACTTGGTTAAAGGTCAGAGCTACAGGAGGTGAAGGTCTAGATCTGTCTTCCTTGCTCAGGCCTGGACCACACTCCCTGCTCATGCGGACCCAGTTGCTCTAAATGGGGAAGCAGCTACTAGAACGGAAAATTCCAAGAAGGCCAGGACACTAGATATCCATCCACCCATCTATCCATCCATCCATCCATCCATGTATTCATCCATCTGTCCATTCAACTCTCCACCCATCCATTCATGCATTCATATATCCATTGATTTGTTCATCCATTTGCCAGTCCTTCTCTCTGTCCGTCCATCCATCCATCCATCCATCCATGGGTATACATCATCCATGGTAACACTAACCACTAGGCACAGGGGCATGCTGGTTAACACTGAGTGCTGGAATCAGACTCTCCAAGTTAGAATCCTGGCTCCACCCCACACAAACTGTGTGACCTTAGGCAAACTACCTAGCCTCTCTGGTGTCTTAGTTTCTTCACCAATAAAGTACAGATAACAGTATTATATTCACCTCATAGGGTTGCTGTAATTGTTAAATGAGTTCATCCATTTAAGATACTCAACTGGTTCATATCTATTGGGCAAATGCTCCTTAATGTTAACACCACTTATTATTATTCAAGGATGTGCTCTATAGGGTCCTGAGGTTTGAATAAGGTGCCATGGAATTCAGAGGTAAAAGCGAACACCCTGGTCCAAGTCAGGGAAAGTTGAGGTTCCTGTTCCTTGATTCACTATTTTCAGGGTCCTTGTTTGGAGTCCAGAGATGAAAGGAGGGGAGAATGCCCCCTCCCCTGGCTGTGGTCTGGGGGCTGTGTAGCAGATGCCGTGGTGCACTGCCCTGATGCCCCTTTACGACTGAGGTATACATTTCCCTGGTGTTGGTGGCTGACAGGTCATGGCTGAGTCCTCTCTGTGGCTTACTCGCAGTTGAAGGGAGCCATTGCACCAAGGTCATGCCCCTTTCTCAGGGTAGCTCGTGTCCTTGGACTGGCAAATGCAGCTATAAATGCTCAGCCCCCTCATGTCAACTCAGGACAACTGTGATGGACCGTCTCGGCTCCAGAGCTCTCCAGAGGGTTGGCTGAGGCCTCCGTTGAGACTGCATTACAGCCCAACTCTTCCCTCCACCCATTCCTGCTTTCTTCCTTTCCTTTCCACAGGTGTTGGTGCCAGGAACAACTCTTAATAAAGTTCTGCGTGCCAAGCTCCATCTCTGAGTCTGCCTCTGGAGAAGCTGATGAGTTGGATGAAGAATACAACATCACATTGAAGGATCAGTGTTGAAGGATCAACATTATATATGTGCTATATATAAAATTCCTGATGCTAACACCCTCGGGGAGTAGATACTATTATTGCTTTCATTTGCAGATGGGGAAGTCAAGGCACAGAAAGCTGAGAGGATTTGCCCAAAGTCACACAGCTGGTGTGGATTCAAACCCAGCAGTCAGGGAATTCCCTGGTGGTCCAGTGGTTAGGACTCTGTGATTTCAACGCCAAGGGAGCGGGTTCAATCCCTGGCTGGGGAACTAAGATCCCGCAAGCCCTGCAGCGCAGCCAAAAAACAAAACAAAACAAAACACACACACACACACACAAACCCAGCAGTCAGGAGCCAGAGTCTGTGTGCTTAACCTTTACATTACACTGCTTAATGAGGTCTGACCAAGCCCAGGAATTCAACGCAGGGTGGGGTGGGTGGAGGTGTAAGTGTGGGGGGAAGATGCATGTACTTGTGAGGTCACACATACTCATGTGTTCCCTGTGTGACTGCACGGGTTCACGCCTGTGTTAACATGTGCTCTGCTGTCATGAGGGTGACTGAGCAAGGCATGTAGGGATGTATGTGCACACAGAGTCCCCCGCTCAGGTTCCCACATGACCTGTCTCCCTGGTTTCTCTCCTTTCCTTTTGGTATACAGGAAGTGTGATTATGTGTGTGGGGTGGGGGACAGGATTTGGATTCCAAACCTAAATTACTGTGTCCTTATTCCCACCATGCCTCCCAAGAGTAGAGGGGTCTGGACTTTGGAAACATCAAGTTCTCTGTGGAGTAGACTTGGCCATCAGGGCAGGGAAGTCAGACTGATGTGCTTTGTCCCAGGAGGCAGGAACATAGCCTTTGGCCCTGCCTGGCCTCCAGTGGGGGTGGCTGGTATCTGCTACCTCAGTGAGGGCCATGTACTTATGGGTAAGAGAAGGCTGTGGAGTGAAACTGTTGGGTTCAAATTCCAGCTTAGCCTCTGAGCTGTGTGACTTCAGCAACTTACTTACCCTCTCTGGTCCTCTACTTCCACCCCTGTAAAATGGGAGCCTAATAATAGTAGCTCTTTCATAGGGTTTATTGTAAGGCTGAATTCCACTTGAAATAATGCTGATAGTGAACAAACATATGGGGGAAAGGGGGGGGTGAGATGAATTGGGAGATTGGGACTGACATATATACACTACTATATACAAAATAGATAACTAATGAGAACCTGTTGTATAGCACAGGGAACTCTACTCAATGCTCTGTGCTGACCTAAATGGGAAGGAAATCCAGAAAAAGAGGGGATATATGTATACATATAGCTGATTCACTTTGCTGTACAGTAGAAACTAACACAACATTGTAAAGCAACTATACCCCAATAAAAGAAAGAAAGAAAGAAAGAATGCTGAACCCATAGTATGTACTCAATAAATGCTAAATTTGTTATTGTTTTGAACCCACACCAGGTAAGTAAAGAGCACAGGAAAGTGCTTTTCCAGAGGATAGTGATTTTGTGTAGCAGCTATGTTGTCCAACCTTGTGAAGCAGGTACTATCATGCCCATTTTATAGATGAAGAAACTGAAGCTCAGCAAAATGAAGTAACTTGCCCCAGGTCACACAGCAAGTGAGCGAAAAAAACAGATTTCAAAAGCTGGTCTCACTCCAATTCCAGGGCTTCTCCTACCACCCCACATCTGCCTCCTTGTTTGGCCTAGAAGCTTCTGGGTTGTGACAACTTGTCCTGTAAACTCTGTTCAACACAGATATTTTGCTGCCTACATGGTTTTCTCTCATGTTGCCTACTCACAAGCGAATATGTAGGGATTTGCAGGTGGTCAGACTTTATGGGAAAAAATAGACATTTCTCTTTGTGCAGAAAGAAATACAGTGAGACAGTTGAGACAAGCGGGGAGCTCTTGGAGGAAAATGGGGGGTTCAAAAGGCAATTAATGCTTCTGTCTGAAACTGTAAACAGATAGTTACCAGCTCTGACACCACCAGCACACAGACAAAAGGCAGACAGAAACAGTGCACCACAAGGAAGCTGGGATAGACTACGCCCAGGGTGGAAATTAAATGTTTTCCTGAAAGCAGAAAGGAAAACCATGGTTAAAGCCAAGCCATGACTCTAAGTCTGTGACTCCATGGCAATATAAGTTTAGTGAGTTAAAGGCCCATAATTTGTACGTAGGTGTTGTGAATCTTAAAGCCTTACTTGGCATTCCCTCTTGACCTAAGTTTGTAAAACAAAAGTAATAATTAGAAGTGAGTCTTCAACATACACTGTCATTTTAATTAAAGATATATATGTGTGTGTGCATATATATATGTATATATACGTTTGTATATATATTATATATACACAGAGGGAGGTAGAGAGGACATAATTGGTATATTTAGTCAGAATGCTTGGTTGTAAGCAACAGAAAACTCAACTCAAACTGATGTAAACAAAAACATTAATCATTAATAATAATTATTATTTAGTGGCTCACAACTGGATCCAGGTGTTCAAAGATTTCAATGTCCTTGCCATGTCTGGCTGTGCTTTCCTCAGTGGCTTCATTCTCTGGCAGACATGTTCCTCCCTAGGGTGACAAGATGGCCCTCAGAAGCCCCATGCTTGCTTTCTCCTCCGAGTGGAAAAGAGATTGCCTCTCCCCAGCCAAAATCTCAGGGCTCTCTCTGATTGGCTCTTGTCGGGTCACAGGTCCATCTTTCAACAAATCCTGTGGCCAGGCTGGATCACAGGGGTGGAGTAAGCGCCATCCAAGGTTCAGGGGCTGATATTGGTGGAGGGAGAGCTCCTCAGGGAAACTGGGGTGCTATTTCCTGAAGAAGACACATGTTTATCTAGCAGTTCCTGCCTTTCTATTAACCATGCTTAAGGAGAGGCTGTTATCAGGAATAATGATAATAAATAATTCTTATTGAGAATAATAATGCCAGTGTGCCAGGCATTATGCTAAATGCTTTAGATGCATTATCATATTTATTCTTCATATTTTTTCCTTATCATCCTCTAACTTCACCAACAGGCAAACTGATGCTTAGAGTGCTTAAGGAACTGTCCCAAGTTGGTACAGATAGTAAGGAGGGGAACCAGGCAGTCCTTTTCCAAATCCTATTCTCTTAGCCACTCTGAGAACTACATTTAGAGCTGATCTATCTCAGAATTGCCAGCTTCATGCCACAGTGGAAGCCCTGAGCCTTCTAAAGGGCTACCTTGCCAAGGCTAACCAGTGTGGGATGGCAGATAGCATCCTGAGGCTCATTTAGAGTCATTCATGATTCTCAAAGGATTTCTCCTGCAGCAGAGCCATGGATCCAGTGCCTTGGCTACCGAGAGTTTTGACAACAGGAAAGTTGGATCCAAGGATCATTGTGGGTTTAAGAGCCAGGATCCCTTGCCACCCCTGCCTTCCCACCCACCAGGTACGATGGAAAAAGAGTGTGCCATGGAGGGATGTGCTAGGTTTGAGACCATTCTGCCTGCCACTAACCAGCTGTATGGGTCCTCGAAAAAACTCCCTTTATCTCCCAGAGGTTCAGTTTCTGCATCCATAAAATGGGCATAATAACACGTTCCTCAGAGTGTTGTGAAAATTGAATGGTCTGCAAAGTAATTCCTGCTTGTCACCCAGCTGGTGCTCCATGAATTTAGTTTTCTAACATTATCTCCCTTCTCAACATCCCAGAGATTTAATAAGGGCGGCAAGGAGAGAAAGAGAAGCACCTCTGCCTTTCCTGCTCCCCCCACCCTCCCAATCCCTGGCCCTCTGTCCAGCCTCATTCCTGGGTTTGAATCCCAGCTCAGTTGTCCTCTTCCTAGCATTGTGACCTTGGGTAAGTCCCTGTCACCCCCTTCAGCTGAAGAACACACCTCCCTCACGGGATGAAATAACCCCTCTGTAAACATGCCTGGAACAAAGGTTGTTTATTCTCTGGGTCTGAACCAGAGAAAGGGGCAGAGCTGGGGGGTTAGTCTGCTTTGGGCAGGGCCTGAGATGTCTGGTCAGCAGAGGGGCCCTCTCGACTCCACTTCCCATCTCCTGAATAATTCATGACAAACAAAATGGCAGGCCCAGACTCGGGCCCTCCTCCTCCCAGCTGGGGAAGGGAGAAAAGTTTCTAATTACAGGTCAGCAGCCCGGCTCCCTGGGGCCCCTGGGTGCTGCACACAGGGGGTATTTATGGGAAGAGACAGGAGGAGGGGAGGGTTCAGTCCCAGCCCCTTTCCAGAAGGAACTCAACTCCTTTTGAAATTGTAGCCTGGGCTTGCCAAGGCCCAGGGAGTGACTGGGGAAAGAAACTTAGAATCAGCAGGAAGAGAAAACCGTGCTGAGGGGTCAGAAAGGAGAAGTGCCCAGAAAAATGGCAGACCAGGGAGGGGCTCTCAGGAAGCCTTGGAGAGGGAACACACAAGCTGGTGAGGGAAGAGACTTACCAGAGTTCCATGGAGAATGTGGCCATGCCCGGCTTCAAAAGGAGGATGTCCTGGCTCCAAAATCGCAGCCTCTCAGCCACCTCACCTGCAAAATGGGCAGAAACACTGAACAGACCTTACAGAGTAGTTGGGGAATTACATTAATTAATATATATGAAGGGCTCAGAATACTGTCCAGCACATAAACTCAGAAAATATATTAGGGGTAGTATAGGTGTTCTTTTTTACATTATGTTGACTCCATGGGAGGTCGGTAAAGATGAAGGTGACAAAAAGGTTCAGGGAGATAGTGGGAGAGGAGAAAAATGTTTGTGAGGCAGTTTTGTATAGTGATTAAGAGTAAAGACCCCATAGCTTTTGACCCCATATTTTTCACAACAGTAAAAACAACAGCAATAAACAGTAAGCATCCCAGGACTAGGCTGCCTGGGTTCAGTCTCAACTCTCTGCCTCTTATTAGCTGTGTGATCTTAGGCAAGTTGCTATACCTCTCTTAGCCTCTGGACTCACCATCTGTAATAAGGTCCCTGTCCTCGTGGAGCTTACAGTCTAGCAGAAAGGTTATGATAATCAAGAGCATTTACTGAATGCCTGTTGTGTGCAGGTCCCATGCCTACTGTGTCATGGAGCTTGCTGTCTACCAGAATCGCTATACTAATGTAGAACATTTATTGTGTACCTACTATGTGTAGGTCCTGGGCACTCTGCAGACAGTCTCTCAAAAGCCCTCACAGATAGGACTTCCCTGGTGGCACAGTGGTTAAGAATCTGCCTGCCAATGCAGGGGACATGGGTTCGAGCCCTGGTCCAGGAAGATCCCACATGCCGCAGAGCAACTAAGCCCGTGCGCCACAACTACTGAGCCTGCACTCTAGAGCCCATGAGCCACAACTACTGAAGCCCGTGCACCTAGAACCCGTGCTTCTCAACAAGAAAAGCCACCACAGTGAGAAGCCTACACACTGCAACAAAGAGTAGCCCTCGCTTGCTGCAACTAGAGAAAGCCTGTGCACAGCAACGAAAACCCAACGCAGCCAAAATAAATAAATTAATTAATTAAAAGAAAAAAAAAACCCTCACAGCATCCACTCCCATCTTATAGTTGAAGAGACTGAATCTCAGAGAGGTCAGGAAAGAGGGGATTTGAAACTAAGGGGTCATTCAACAGCATGGTTGAATCTCCAAACTAGCATCTGAGCGGAAAAAGCCAGACACAAAAGAGTACACATTGTATGATTTCATTTATATGAAATTCTAGAAAATGCAAACTAACCTATAGTGACAGAAAGCAGATCAGTGGTTGCCTGGGAACCGGGGGTGGGTGGTGGGTTGGTGGGAGAGTGGGCACTGACTGCAAAGGGGCACAGGAGAACTTTTTGGGGAGATGGAAATGTTTTACATCTGACAAGGATGCTAGTTCCATGGGTGTATGCATTTGCCACTCCTCATTGAACTGGACACTTAAGATGGGTGCATTTTATTTCATGTAAATTGTATCTCAATAAAGTTGATTGTTTTGGGTTTTTTTTTAAATTATTTTATTTTTTTATTTTAGGCTGTGTTGGGTCTTTGTTGCTGTGTGCAGGCTTTCTCTAGTTACAGTGAGTTGTTGCGGAGCACGGGCTCTAGGCACACGGGCTTCAGTAGTCGTGGCACATGGACTCAGTGGTTGCGGCGCATGGGCTCAGTTGCTCCGCGGCATGTGGGATCCTTCCGGACCAGGGCTCGAACCCATGTCCCCTGCATTGGAAGGCAGATTCTTAACCACTGCGCCACCAGGGAAGCCCCAAGTTGATTGTTTTTAAAGGGGAAAAAACTGTGCACCAGACTCTGGAGCACTCCCGAGCCCTGCAACCCTTCTTATATTATTTGAGTGTCTGATTTCAAGCTCATTTGTGGGTAGAAACTGTATCAGATTCACCTTTAGGTTTTCCTCCCTCTTCACTCTCCCAGGGCCTAGCAAAATGTTCTCAAATTCAATAGTGCCGATCAACAAATATACCTTGGGCACCTTTATTTGTGCTGGGTGCTGAGGTCAGAGACCTATCCTTCTAGTGGGGAAAACAGAAGAAAATGGGCAAATAGACACAATAAGACAGTGCAGTCAATGTTCTGATGGGGTAAGTGAGACATCAGGGATGTGCCAGCTGGGTCACAGTAATGAATCCTGAACAGAGCCTGGAAGCTTGCACAGTGGGGAGGATGCCTGGGCTCTGGAATCTACCGCCCGCGTTCAAATCCTCAGTCTGCTCCTTGCTAGCTGCGTGACCTTGGGTGACAACCTTAACACACCGACCTTCAGTTCCTGCCTCTGGGAAGTGGAGATCATAGCCGCTCCCACCTAGAGGGCTGTTGTGAGGATAAAAGAAGACAGGTAATGTCACATGCTTAGCACAGACAGCATAGTAAGTGTTCAATCATTGTCAGCTGTTCCTATGATGGAAGGCGGCACACACAGTGACAGAGGGGGAGTCCCTACCTGACCTGGGGGTGGGAGAGGGGTCAGGGATGCTTTCCCAGAGAGGTGATAACTTGGAAGAGGAGTTTAAGTGGCCAGTTTAAATGGCCATGGGGGCAGGAGAGTGGGAACAGCTTGGAGCAAATGCTCAATAAATATTGTTCAATAAATAAAAAATAAATAAAGACTGCAAGGCCTGCCTGTACCCGGGGGACAGAAGCCCTGCCAGGGCAGACTGGGGCGTCCTCAGGAGACCGGATGTGGGTGGCAGACCCCACTGGCAGGCTCCAGACCTTTCTCACTACAGCCTTCCTTGGCCTGGTCCGACCCCACCCTGTGCCCTGCCCAGTGGCCCTGAAGGGATCTGGACACCCCCTCACACCTGAGGCCTGGAGCCCACAGGAGGGGGAACGGTGGGGCGGGCTGGCGGGGCGGGGGTCCTCCCGGGCCTTAGGGCCTCTCCCCCTAAGGAGAATGCGCCGAGTACCCGCGAGGCGCCGTGCCCCCGTTTGTCCGAGCCACAAAGGGTCGGGATCAATGGAAGGCGGGAGCGGCCGAGGGGCCTCCTCTTTGTGCGCCTGTCTCAGGCCTGTTTGCGCCGCCGTCTCCGCGCCCCCATTGATCAGGCATGTGGAAAGATTCCGCCTCCCGGGCTCCCTTTGTGGCCGCGTTGCCAGGCTGCGCCCGGCGTGACTGCACCGCGCCGGGCGCTCCCGCCTGCGGTGGGCACCGGGCTGCGAGACCGGGTGGGGTCCCGAGAGGCTAGGGTTGCCAGATTTAGCAAATAAAAATACAGGACGCCCAAATAAATGTGAGTTTCTGGTAAACAACACATAAAAGCAAAGAAAAAAAATCAGCGCATGTCCCAAATATTGCATGGGACATACTTATACCTTAAAAGTGTTCGGTTTTTTATCTGAAATTCAAATTTCACTAGGCTTCCAGTATGTTTATCTGGCCCTCTACGAGAAGGGGAAGCGGAATAAAACTTAGGCTGGATACTTCTCCCAACTTCAGTCACTGGAGTTTTTTTTGCTTTTGCTTTTTGGCCATATCTGCATATGCCCTGAACTATTTATTCACTATTTTTCTTTAAGTGAATTTATTATTTTTAAACTTAAATTATTAACTGTGATCTACTGGTGCAAACGTTACATACATCAACTTGAATAAATATTAAATGTACCTCCAGATGCATTTTACCTACGCAGACACCCATGTGATCACACTAGATCAAGATATACTGTATTTCCATCGCCCCAGAAGGTTCCCTGTTGAGACCCTCCCCAGTCGGCAGCCACTAATCTGACTTCCCTCTGTTCTTGAACTTCATATAAATGGAATTGTATAGTATGTACTCTCTTGAATCTGGCTTCTTTCATCCAATATTCTGTCTGTGAGTTTCATCCACTTTGTGGCTTGGATCAGTAAGTTTATTCCATTGTATGACTGTACCACGGTTTGTTCATCCATTCTATTGTTGATGGATGTCTCAGCTGTTGCCCGGTTTTGGCTACTATGAATAACACTGCTATGACCAGACTTGTGCAAGTCATTGTACGGATGTAAATATATTTAACCTAAGCAATACTATTTGTGAATACTATTTCATAGGCTTGAAATGCCAGTTTTATTATTTTATTCTCTTGCACATTAAATATATAACTATTACACATTTATGTGAGCATCTTTCATACCAACCAAGCTCACCTTCTGCAGTGTGGATGACTACATGCCAAACTGCAGAATAGAGGTTAAGAGAACAGGCCAGCTCGGGGTGGATCCTGGGCAAGTGAATTTGCTCCTTTGAGCCTCAGTTTCTTCATCTGTAAAACGGAGGTGATAATGATAATTACCTCCCAGGACGGTTGAAAGGCAAAATGGGATAATGCCGTAAAAAAGGACTCAGCACAAGGCTGACACGTTACACTAGGGCCACTATCAAGCTCTGGGTTGATAGTAGTGACTGATGAGCTGGGTATGTTCAATGGCAGCTCTCATTCCATCTGCATTTCAATCCTTTGTGATAGGTACTATTATTATCAACCGATTTTACTGATGAGGAAACCGAGGCTCTGGGAGGCAGTCACTTGCTCATGATGGCATAGTTAGTAAGTGGCCAAGCCCCAGTTTCCAGATGGGGGGCAGGAAGGACCCAGGAAAGATGAGGCTCAGTGCCAGAAATGAGAGTGGGCTATAAGGAGGCACTGGGTACCTTCTCCTCCTGCATCTGCATCTCCCACCAGCACCCACTCCACAGGCAAGCAGGTGACAATAAGACCCATTTCTCTTTGGAGAGTGGAAAGAGCTGGGCTGGACATTTCTAGGAGAGGCCAAGCATCCCAGCCACGAGGCAGGGTGGAAGACAGACAGGGAGAGTCCTACGGGGTAGGTTGGAGCAGGGAGGCAGAGGAAGCAGGAAGCAGGAGGAAAAGGCCGGATCCCTTGCAGAACTACAGCCACAGCCGCTGGGTAGAGCCCGGCATCACTACCTGCCATCTGAAGGGCACGGGAACTGCTGATCTCAGGCGATTAGCATAACAATCCTCGATCCCACGTCCTCAGGGCCCAAAGCTGTGTCTGCACAATCCCATTTCGAGCCAGCTCTTTCTTTAGCTGGCTAATTATGGGGGGGTGGGGGGGTGGCGGGCGCAGAGAGGGAGGGGGACACAATCTTCTTAAAGGGACCCTGCACCCAGGGCCCAGGCTGGAGCTGGGAGCAGGAAAAGGCCCCAATAATACCTTCAGCTCTGGCAAAGTGTGGGTGCCATCACCCCAGGCCATAGGGAAAATGATTATGCTCACTAGTGATTTCAAAGTGATTGCTTCAATCCTCCTTGGTTCCATTAGTGCACAACTATAGGATATGTCCTGTTCAGAGCTGTATCCTGGTGCATGGCACAGAGTAGGTGCTCAAATACGTAGCTGAAGCACAGAGCACATGGCTTCAGAACGCAGGACTCTACCTACCCATATAATGAGGCTCTGGGCTGGTCCTAATTGAGGGCCTCATCTTTGCGGGTCCCTCAGGGTCTTTCTTCTGCCCATTCCTACCCTCAGGATGCTGAATCTCTCCTTGCCCCTCCAGCCTCCCGACACCAGGAGTCAAAGAAAGACTTTGGGTGAGAATGGGCGGAGCACAGGGATAGAGCTGGTTTCAAATCTTAACTCTGCTGCTTATCACCTGTGTGATCTTGGGCAAGTCTCTTAACCACTCTGAGGCTCAGTTTTCTCATCTGTAATATGGGGACAATCAAAACCTGTTTCAGGGGAATTCCCTGGAGGTCCAGTGGTTAGAACTCTGTGCTTTCACTGCCAAGGGCAAGGGTTCAATCCCTGGTCGGGGAACTAAGATCCCACAAGCCACCCGGCGCAGCAGCCCCCCCAAAAAAACAAAGCCTGTTTAAAACATTATTTATAAGCATTCACTAAAATACCATATGGGAGTGCCTGTCACATGGTTGGGGACAAGCAAATGGGAATCCTTTCTCCGCCTTCCATAGAAATATCTACTGTGCTATTACCTACGTGGCTGTTTTTTATCAGGTGCTCATTATATGCCAATCTTTGCTCAGTGCTTACATTCTCTCTTCAACTCTCAAAATACCCCTGCGAAGTGGGTTCTGTACTGTTTGAAGAAGAGGAAAATGAAGGCAGAGAGTGACTAGCCCAAGGTCACCCAACTAGAAAGTTTCAAAGGGAGTCGTGAGCCCAGCTGACCCTAAAAACAATGGCTCTGGGGGCTGGGAAGTAACAGCAGCCACTGCCCCTTTCCTCAGGTCTCTTGATCATCTGCTGTGTGTTAAGTTTTGTGCTGAGTGCTGGGGACAGGGATGGGCACAAGGGGGACATAGTCCATCATTCTGCTCTCCTGGAGTTGGAATCTGACAATAGGCAAGTAATTTCTGTAAGTGATAAGGGCCTTGAAGACAGTAAAACAAGGTGATGAGCTAGAATCATGGGGGTCCAAGAAGACTTCTCTTGAGGAAGTGATACTTGAACTTCAGGATAGCTGTGGGAAGATTGGAGGGGAGGCAGGAGAGCACACCAGGTTGAGGGAAGAGCAAGTGCAAAGCACTTCCCTGGTGGTGCAGTGGTTAAGAATCCGCCTGCCAATGCAGGGGACGCGGGTTCCATGCCTGGTCCGGGAAGATCCCACATGCCGCAGAGCAATTAGCCCGTGTGCCACAACTACTGATCCTGTGCTCTGCAGCCCATGAGCTACACCTACTGAGCTTGCATGCTGCAACTACTGAAGCCCGCGAGCCTAGAGCCTGTGCTCTGAAACAAGAGAAGCCACTGCAGTGAGAAGTCCATGCACAGCAACGAAGAGTAGCCCCTGCTCGCTGCAACCAGAGAAAGCCCCACACGCAGCAACAAAGACCCAATGCAGCCAAAAAAAAAAAAAAGAGCAAGTGCAAAGGTCCTGGGGCAGGGTGGAGTTTGGGGTATCCCAGGAGCCAAAAGGCAGCATTGTGCCTGCAGCATGGGAGAGAGGGTGAGAGGAGGGTGGGAAGAGGTTGGGGAGGAGGGAAGGGCCTTATCCAGGCAAGGCTTATGGGATTTGGTAAGAAGCGTGCTTTTCTTCCCTCCCTCCCTCCCTCCCTCCCTCCTTCCCTCCTTTCCCTCCTTCCTTCCTCCCTCCCTCCCTCTCTTCCTCCCTTGCTCCCTCCCTCCCTTTCTCTCCCTCCCTCCCTCCCTCCCTCCCTTCCTTCCTTCCTTCCTTTTCTTCCCTCAGCACCTACTATTTTCCAAGCACTGAGCCAGGGGGTGGGAGCCTGTGAGTTTCTCCACGCTTCTCCCTCTTTTCCCATCTCTCCTCCTTTCCCCTCCCCCTCCTCTTCTGAACTGCTCCCCCACCCGCACTGGTCCAGCTCTTCCCCCTCCACTCCACCCCATCCCCTCCCCCTGACAATGAGAAAAGAACCCTGAGCCCAGCTCTCCCTAGCATTGTCCCTTTAAGGAATCCCTAAATCTGGACACCCCTCTCCTCCCCCACCTGAGAACCAATTAGGGTTCCCAAATTCAAGTAGAGGCTTTTGTGTGTCACGTGTTTGGGGAACAAAGCCCTCTCCGGCAGGAATAAAAGCTTCTATTCAGGAGCCAGTTTGTTCTCATTCTAATCGTTTCCACTCCAGCCTCGCCTCCTTCCTGGGTTCTCAGGGCTGCCCAGCTTGGCCTTACCTTCCCGCCTCAGCACCCTGCATTAGAGCCCTACCCAAAGGCAGGTGGCCACAGGCCCAGGGCTCAACCCACATTTTCTTCCTGAAAGATCCTATGACGCCAGCCTCTGAGCTGGGCTCAGTGTTTCCCGTGCATCCTCCTGGAAGGCTGTTACAATTCTCAATGCAACCGAGGAACCTGAGGCTCAGAAGGGTTAGGGAACTTGCCTGAGGTCACACAGCTAGTAAGAGGGCGAGTCTAGACTCTAGAGCATGAGCATTACGCTTCAGTACCCTCAGCTGGTCCCAGAGTAGGGCAGGGTGAGGGAGAAAGGAGCTGTCATTCTGACAAAGCCCACGGGGCCAGACACCTGCTGGGTATTAAAGACTCCTCACAATGCTGTGTGAAGAAGCAACAACCGAGGTCAAAGTCATGGGCAAGTCTGGGGCAGAACGGGAGTTGGAACTCAGAACTCTGAAGATGGAGAGACGGGAGAGTACATTCATATAATGGAGCCATTAAGAAGAATGTGTTGAGACTCAGAGAGAACAGACTTGTGGTTGCCGAAGGGGAGGCGAGAGGAAGAGGGATGAACTGGAGTTTGGGGTTGGTAGATGCAAACTATTACATTTAGAATGAATAAACAGCAGGGTCCTAATGTATAGCACAGGGAACTATACTCAATACCTGAGATAAACCATAATGGAAAAGAATATATAAAAAAGAATGTATATATGTGTATAACTGAGTCACTTTGCTGTACAGCACACATTGGCCCAACATTGTAAATCAACTATACTTCAATGAGAAAAACTGTACACTTAAAAAAAAGACTAAAAAGAAAAAATAAACAGCTTAGTTAAAAAAAAAGAATGTATTGAAATGGAACAGTCATTGATATATTGCCAAATGAAAAATGGCAATACTGAGCATAACATAATCCCATTTGTGTAAGAGAAAAAGGAAACGTCTACACACACACACACACGTACTGCACATTTCTATATGGGTAGAAAATATTTGAAGATGAATACATAATAACTTGTATCTGTGTTTCTTCCCTTTGGGGAGTGGAAATGGGCAGTGGGAAGAGACCTCAGTACCATTCTGTCCTGTTGGAAAAAAGATTTTCTTACCACAATCATGTATTTCTTTTATAATAATTAATTTTGTTTTATTGAGGTTAACTTAACCATGTAAAGTATACTATTCCATTGCATTTAGTACACTCAAAATGTTGTGCAACATCACTTCTATCTAGTTCCAAAATATTTTTATCACTCCAAAGGCAAACCCCGTTCCTGTTAAGTAGTTACTCCCATTCCACCCTCCTTTGGCCCCTAGCAACTACTAACCTCTTTTTTGTCTCTATGGATTTGCCTGCTCTGGATATTTCACATGAATGGAATCATAAAATATGTGACCTTTTGTCTCTGGCTTCTTTCACTTAGCATCATGTTTTGTTTTAATAAATTTATGTATTTATTTTTGGCTGCATTGGGTCTTCACTGCTGCACGCGGGCTTTCTCTAGTTGTGGCGAGTGGGGGCTACTGTTCGTTGCGGTGCGTGGGCTTCTCATTGTGGTGGCTTCTCTTGTTGTGGAGCATGGGCTCTAGGCACGTGGGCTTTAGTAGTTGTGGCACGTGGGCTCAGTAGTTGTGGCTCGCAGGCTCAGTAGTTGTGTCACACGGGCTTAGTTGCTCTGCGGCATGTGGGATCTTCCCGGACCACGGTGGGAACCCATGTCCCCTGCACTGGCAGGCGGATCCTTAACCACTGTGCCACCAGGGAAGCCCCTAACATCATGTTTTTGAAGTTAACCATGTTGTAGCAGGTATCAGTGCTTCATTCCTTTTTATGGTTGAATTATATTCCCCCGTATAGGTATACCACAATTTGTTTATCCATTCATTCCTTGATGGACATTTGGGTTGTTTCCATCTTTTGGCAATTGTGAATAGTGCTGCTATAGTCATTTGTGTACAAGTTTTTTTGAATACCTGTTTTCAATTCTTTTGGGTATATACCTAGGAGCTGGGTCATATGGTAATTCTGTTTAACTTTCTAAAGAACTACCAAAGTGCTTTCCACAGCATCAAGCCATTTTACATACCTATGACAATGCATGGAAGATTCCAATTTCTCCACATTCTTACCAGTACTTACAATTTCCCTCTCTTAATTTTTTTTTTTTTTTTTTTTTTTTTTGCTGTAGCCATCCTAGTGTGTGTGAAGTGGTATCTCATTGTGGTTTTGATTTGCATTTTTGTTTGTTATGGTTAATGACGTTGAGCAGCTTTTCATGTACTTATTGGCCATTTGTATATCTTCTTTACAGAAATATCTAGTCATGTCTTTTGTCCACTTTTAATTAGGTGGTTTATCCTTTTATTATTGAGTTGAGTTGTAAGAGTTCTATATATATTCTGGAGACTAGACCCTTATATATAATTTGCAATTATTTTCTACCATTTTGTCAGTTGTCTTTTCACTTTCTTGATAGTGTCCTTTGACGCACAAAATTTTTAATTTTGATGAAGTCTGTTTATTTTTTCTTTTGTTGTTTGTGCTTTGGGTGACATAACTAAGAATCCGTTGCCAAATCCAAGGTCACAAAGATTCACTCCTATGTTTTCTTCTAAGAGTTTTATAGTTTTAGGTCTTCGATCTATTTTGCTTTTTTATTTTAAAAAATCTTTTTTTTTTAGTAAATTTATTTATTTATTTTTGACTGTGTTGGGTCTTCGTTGCTGCACGTGGGCTTTCTCTAGTTGCCGTGAGCGGGAGCTCCTCTTCGTTGCGGTGCGTGGGCTTCTCACGGTGGTGGCTTCACTTTGTTGTGGAGCACTGGCTCTAGGCACGTGGGCTTCAGTAGTTGTGGCACATGGACTCAGTAGTTGTGGCTCGCAGGCTCTAGAGCACAGGCTCAGTAGTTGCAGCGTACGGGCTTAGTTGCTCCGTGGCATGTGGGATCTTCTCAGACCAGGGCTCGAACCCGTGTCCCCTGCATTGGCAGGCGGATTCTTAACCACTGCGCCACCAGGGAAGCCCCTTCGATCTATTTTGAGTAAATTTTTAAATATAGTGTGAGGTAGGGACCTAACTTCATTGTTTTGCTTCTAGATATCCTATCAATTGTTTTTAATCCGTGTCCTGGCTGCCTTAACCAATGATCTCCAAATTTTTTTTTTTTTTTTTTTTTTTTTTTACGGTACGTGGGCCTCTCACTGTTGTGGTCTCTCCCGTTGCGGAGCACAGGCTCCGGATGCGCAGGCTCAGCGACCATGGCTCACGGACCTAGCCGCTCCACGGCATGTGGGATCTTCCCGGACTGGGGCACGAACCCGTGTCCCCTGCATTGGCAGGCGGACTCTCAACCACTGCGCCACCAGGGAAGCCCTGATCTCCAAATTTTTGTGATCATATACCCCTAAGAGGAAATCACCCTTGAGCCCATATCTCTAGTATATGTAGATGTACTTATTTTATTTATTTATTTATTTTTGGCCATGCCCTGGGCATGTGGGATCTTAGTTCCCTGCCCAAGGATGGAACCCACACCGCCTGCAGTGGAAGTGCAGAGTCTTAACCTCTGGACTGCCAGGGAAGTCCCTGTAGATACACTTATTTATAAAATATACATGTACAATGATAATATCTATGTTATAAAACATACACAAAAGATAATTTTTAAAGATAAGATAGGGAATTCCCTGGCAGTCCAGCGGTTAGAACTCTGCACTCTCATTGCCAAGGGCCTGGGTTCAATTCCTGGTAGGGGAACTAAGATCCCATGAGCCCCATGGCAGGGCTAAAAAAAACAAAAATAGATGAAATAGAACAAAATACATCTAGAAGGTCTGGTCTTTTCTTGGTGGATCATCTTCAGTGCTCCCAGGGCTCTCGCCCCTCTCTGGGGCCTGCTGGTCCTGATGACAGAGCAAGGTCAGCAGTCCTTCTAAAGGAACAGCTGGGACTGCTGGCGGGAAGGCCTGGGAGTGAGTGCTCCAGATTGGATCTGACTTCCCTCTTCTGGGTTACAAAGTCTGATGTCAGAGGGGCAGGTATTTGAACCCTGGCTCTATCTCCTAACTGTGTAAACTCAGGCAAATGGCTTTGCTTTTCTGAGCCTCAGATAATATAGTTCTTACTTCATAGGGTGGTTTGTGTTACACGAGAGTACAGGGTCTGGCACCTGGTAATGTTTCTATAAACAATAACAATGATCATTATTACTATACTAAGGAGCCAGGCCCTGACAGACCTTTTGATCCTCTTCTTCTAGCTAAAGAATTCAAGGCAGGTACCCCTCATTGGAGGAAGTGAAGGAAGGGATAGGGGAGGGAAGCAGGGAGAGGCGATCCTGGAATGGGCAGGCCCACACTCTGAGAAGCAGTGTTGTGTGATGGGTGAGACAGAGGTACCTTGAGTGGAGAGGCCTGGGTGGCCTGCTCTTTCTCTTACCAGCCATGTGACCTTGGCCAGGTGGTAACACTTCTCTGAACCTCAGAGTCCTCATCTGTCAAATGGAGATAATAATAATTATACTTGCACCATAGCGTTATCTACTGAGTAAATGAAACAGCTCGTGAAAGTGCTTGCCCTGCAAGAAGAGCTTGAAACATAACAGTGATTATTAGTATTCCTTGACACCTAAAGAGGGTAATGTGTCTACCACCCTATTTACCTATTTGTTCATTCTATCAAGATTTGTAGCGTGACTTCTATGTGCCAGCCATTCGACGGGGAACAGAAGAAAACAGTCCTTAAAACAGCTTATGACCTAGGGATACACAGGTGTTAACCAAGCAATAGGCACACAGGAATCCTCACTGTGGCAGGTGCTACAAGGGAGAAGGAGTGGGGGAAAGGCAAAGGAATAAAGGATCAGAGAAGTGATGAGGGAAGGTCTCATGGGGAAGTGACATTTATCCGGAAATGTGAAAGATGGAAAGGAAGGAACCAGGCACAGAAGGGAGGGAGGGATGTTCCTGGGTGGAGGAAGCATGATCAGGCTGGGGAATAGTGTCTAGGCTAAGGCAAAGGTGCTCCAGGTTAAGTAAAGGGTGCTGCAGGCTCAGAGAAGAGGGCTAAGGGCAGGTGCTCCAGGATGGGAACGGATGTTCCTGGCTGGAGGAAGGTGGTTCAAAGGCCCTCAGATGAGAAAGAACTTGGTGATTCCAGGCTCTATAAGGCCAGTTGATCAAAGAAAAGCGGGGAGGTAGGGTGTGGGTGAGATGAAGCTGGAGAAGGAGGCAGAGACCAGTTTATCTAGAGTTTTCTGGGCCACTGTAAGGGTCTGGATTTTGTTCTACCAGTGCAGGAAACTATTGGAGGGTTTTCAGCCAAGGCAGAGGGCAACAGTAGCTGCCGGAATAACAGGTATACCTTACAGGCATCTTGCTGAGGGAGTGGCACCTGGACTTGGTGGTGGATGAGATGATGCATAGAAGTGATTGGATTCTGGAGTGGCTTAGAACCAGCCTGTGTTAAAATCCCAACTCCTGGAAATTCCCTGGCAGTCCAGTGGTTAGGACTCTGCTCTTCCACTGCAGGGAGCACAGGTTGTATCTCTGGTAGGGGAACTAAGATCCTCTCAAGCCGTGAGGCGCAGCCAAAAAAAAAAAAAAAAAACACCCAGCTCCCAGTTCCCTGTTTCTTTGCTGTGTAACCTTAGGATGTTATACATCCATTTAGTGTCTGGGTTTCCTCTTCTGTCAAGTGAAGTTAATAAATGTACCTACCTCAGTTTGGGAGGGAAGACAAAATGAGTCAATTAATGTAAATTGCTTACCAAAGCACCTGGCACATTGTAAGCATGTGATAAATGGTAATTATAGCTCCTACTCTTACTATTATTGTTGTTCTGTTATGTCGGATAAAGAGAGGTGGGCCTTGTGATGGTATATTTGACTCAAGTCCCAGGTAAAACATTTAGAACTATGCTTGGAACATAACAGACATTTAGTAAGTATTTGCTGAATGAATGAATGAATGCATCTTTCTCTCTCTATTTCTGGTGAGTGAGTTCGTCCTGCATCAGTCAACCAACATTGCTTGAGCCTTAATGTAGACCTAACACCATGCTAGGCAGTGGGTGTAGGAAATGTGTACACAATTCAGTCAACACGGGTGTCCACTGGCTCTCATTCAGGGAGTGCCCACTCCCCTATTTCTGCTTTCTGATCCAGCTCAAATGCCAATCTTCCTTTTCCTCTCCAACTTTCTGTACTCCCCCTCTCCTGAGGCTGCAAAACTTAAGTTCTTACAGTCCTCATACTTTACTTGATATATGGTAATTTGTCCCTTTACTGGAGCATAAACCCCTTAAGGACTTGCAGCAAGTCTCATTCAGGTATAGATTCCTCCAAAGGACCTGACTCAGTGGAAAAGGAATATTGGATTAATTCAATGTAAAGTGAAGAGGCAAAGATGGAGCCACTGAGTACTTGGGCAAGACCCTTCTTTCTCTCTTTTTTTTTTTTTTTTGTTGTTGTTTTTGCGGTACACGGGCCTCTCACTGTTGTGGCCTCTCCCGCTGCAGAGCACAGGCTCCGGACGCACAGGCTTCAGCGGCCATGGCTCACGGGCCCAGCTGCTCCGCGGCATGTGGGATCTTCCCGGACTGGGGCACGAACCTGTGTCCCCTGCATCGGCAGGCGGACCCTCAACCACTGCACCACCAGGGAAGCCCCCTGACCCTTCTCTCTTTGGATCTCTAAATTTCTCCATCTGTAAAGCGAGAAGTAGATATCAGAGGCTCTTCATGGCAGCTGTTCTCAACCTTTGTGAAATTGGGACACTCCTGGTGGAATGATATTCCCACGTGACGCACAATTCTATGGACATTCAGATAAGACAGCCTGAGGCTCTATATAACCCCAGCTCTTCCTCTGACTGCCAGGAGAGCATGTCTGAAGGTCAGGGAGCAAGTGTGATGTTATTTATAGACATAACCTTGAGTCTGCTCTTCCTCATTTGTTTATTTCTTTTTCTTCTTCATTTTGTTCTTTCTTTTTTTAAAGCAAGTGGAGCGTTTTCAAGCTTCAGTAGAGGTATCTGTTAAGAATACCAGGTCAGGGCTTCCCTGGTGGCGCAGTGGTTGAGAGTCTGCCTGCCGATGCAGGGGACACAGGTTCGTGCCCAGGTCCGGGAAGATCCCACATGCCGCGGAGCGGCTGGGCCTGTGAGCCATGGCCGCTAAGCCTGCGCGTCCGGAGCTTGTGCTCCGCAACGGGAGAGGCCACAACAGTGAGAGGCCCGCGTACCGGAAAAAAAAAAAGAATACCAGGTCAGAAGCCAGAAGGTCTGCATAGAAATCCCTTCTTTGCCACTTCGGAGTTGAGTGATCTTGGACAAGTTCCTGAGCCTGGGTTTTCTGGTCTGCAAAATGGGAGGATCATAGTAGAACCAACCTCAGAGGGCTGTGAAGAGGAGTAAAAGAGATCATGCAGGAATGTTCTTAGCACCATCTGGAGCAAATGTCAAGGATTCAGTAAAATTGTCTATATTTACTTTTACTGTGATTAGTTACATGCTACACGTAACACACTAGAAAAGTTAGGATACGATGCTGAAGACTGAAAACTAAGCATTTGATTAGCTTCTGCCAAAGTTAATCTTTTGTGGTTTTCTGACCCAGTCTTGAGGGTCCTGAATACAGGTAGATTTCCCTGCTAAGATGGGAAATAGATTTATGGATGTAGCTCATTCTTTCTTTGCCTGGTTACTCTATCCCCACTGTCTCTTCCTATCTTCCTTTTAATTTTTTAAAATCTTGGCTTTTTAGTAAAGTATGATTCTCTTTTTTATTGAGCTATAATTTACATAAAGTGAAATGTACAAATTTTAAGCACATACTTGACGAATTTTTATATATAACTACAACCCAAATGAAGACCTGTGTTGTCTACTAAAGCGACCTCTCACCACATGTGACTACTGAGCGTTTGAAATGCAGCTGGTCCAACTTAAGAAGAGCCATAAGGACCAAATATACATTGGATATCAACTAATGTAAAAAATGAATGTGAAATATATCTTAACAATTGTATGTGGTTGACAGCTCTGGATTACATCTTAGTTCTATTGGACAGTGCTGATGTAGAAGAACATTTTCATCCTCCAGAAAATTTCTTTTTTTTTTTTTTTTTGCCGTACGCGGGCCTTTCACTGCCGTGGCCTCTCCCATTGCGGAGCGCAGGCTCCGGACGCCCAGGCTCAGTGGCCATGGCTCACGGGCCCAGCCGCTCCGCGGCCCGTGGGATCCTCCCGGACCGGGGCACGAACCCGTGTCCCTTGCATCAGCAGGCGGACTCTCAACCACTGCGCCACCAGGGAAGCCCCAGAAAATTTCTTGCTTCCCAGTCAATATCTGCTCCCTTCACCCCACCCAAGACAAACAGTATTCCAACTTCTCTCCCCATGGATTTGTTCTGCCTGTTCCAGAACTTCATACAGATGGAATCATACAGTATGTATTTTTAGGGGTTCAGCTTCTTTTGCTCAACGTAATGTTTTTGAAATTCATCCATGTATCAGTCATTTGTCCCTTTTTATTTTTGCGTAGTATTCCATTGTATGAATGTATCATAGTTTATTCATTCTTCTATTAATGGACATTTGGATTGCTTCCAATTTCTGACTATTATGAATAATGCTTTTATGACCATTCTTGAAAAAGTCTTTAAATAGTCTCACCCAAATTACTTTTACTATGTTTTTTTTTTTTTTTTTTTTTTTTTTTGTGGTACGCGGGCCTCTCATCGTTGTGGCCTCTCCCGTTGCGGAGCACAGGCTCCGGACGCGCAGGCTCAGTGGCCATGGCTCACGGGCCCAGCCGCTCCGCGGCACGTAGGATCTTCCCCGACCGGGGCACGAACCCGTGTCCCCTGCATCGGCAGGCGGACTCTCAACCACTGCGCCACCAGGGAAGCCCTTACTATGTTTTTTGATTGTTAAAATGAATCCATACCCACAGGAAAAATCCATTCGCATACTAACACACAATGTGTGTCAACCCTCCCTCTCCCACCCCGTTTGATGTTAATGGTTTATGGTTTGATGTAAATTCTTTCAGACGTTTTCCTCCACCTATAGAATCAAGTGTTATCATTTTTTTTAATTTTTTTTTTTTTTGACCACGCGACATATGGGATCTTAGCTCCCTGACCATCGCCCCTGCAGTGGAATTGCAGAGTCTTAACCACTGGACTGCCAGGGAAGTCCCCAAGTATTATAATTACTAATAAAATTGTCACTTTGCTGCTTCCTCCCTTGGCTGCCTGATCCCTGGAGATGGTTGCATAGCTCTTGATTCTTGTCCTTCTTGTTCTAGAGTCCCTAGAAGACCAAAACTGGAAGAGACTTAGGGATAGCCTAGGGAAAGCAGATATATAGCACTCCTCCTGTATTCCCGGATTAGCTGTATCCATGTCAGACATCGCTAATCAATCACAGCGTTCTATCCTTGCCCTGCCCCAGCCACTACTAATCAACAGAAAAAAAAATGAAACCAATTTCTCATGTCTGAAATAATTTGGCCGCCGTCCATTTTGCTGATGAATAAACTAGGGCTCAGAGAGGGGAAGAACCTGCTTCAAGGTCAGAGATCGAGCCCCAGGCTCCTGACTCCCTGTCTAATGCTTTTTCTACTACATTCACTGACTCCAAAAACGATTTCCCTGGGATACCTGAAAACCTGGTCTCTAGGGAAAGGGCAATTTATTCCCCAGACAGGACTCATAGATGGGACCCACTCCTCTAGCCAGCCCTTCATCTTTATGCTTTGCCTGAGTGTAACCGGAAGTCCCTGCCAACAGACTGGCATCCCTTCCCCCACAGTCAACACGGACAGACCTGCGGTTTCTGTTCTCCAGGTCTGCAGTTTCAGTTTCCCAAAATAAACATTTAAAAAAATAAAGGAGGCATGCCCTTAGCATCTTTGTCTTCAGCCCCAGAATTGTGGAATTATTAGTTGACCAGACTAAATCAAATTGTTAATTACAGCAGAGAGGCGACTTCAGGTGCTGAAACCGTTAAACTCCAAAAGCATCCCCCTTTCACCAACACATCAAACTGACTCTGGCTGTCATTGGAAGCGACAGTGAGAAAGTGGGAGAGTCAGCAGGTCTGGACAGACTGTGGGTGTTCTCAGCTGGGCAAGCAGAATAGTTTATTTAATTCTCTCCCTGCCCCGGCAAGGGGGAAAAGTCAGAGGGAAAAAACAGAGACAGAATGTAGCGTAACGTTTGAGTCAGGTTGAGCTGGGTTTAGACTGGCCCCGCACATTTGCTAGCCGCGGGACCCTGGCCATGTCATTTCTGGTATCCAAGTCTCAGTTTCTTCATCTGTAAAATAGCCATGTTAATAGAACCTACTGCGTTGGATTATTGCAGTGATTAAAATGACTTGCTTAAAAAGCTGTAAATAAAACTCTGTATTTGGCTCTAGATTATAAGCTCTGCAAGAGTAGGGATAGCTGCCTGTCTCATTCACCATGGCATCCTCCAGCGCTACCACACTGACTGGTTCTAGGCAGCTACTTATTGAATATCTAATGTAAGGTATGGTCCTGAGGATGGAGATGATGATGGATGAGATTGCAGAGAGGCTTAGCACAGAAACCCTGCCCTTAAGTAGCTCTCATACCAGCCTGACAGTCCAGAACCCCTATAATAAGTGCATTGTTATATATCAAATAAGTAGATAATATGATGTAGGGGTTCATGGTGGAAATTCTGGCATCAGACTTGAGTTCAAATCTCAGCTCCCCCACTTTCTACCAATCTGATCTTTATTAGCAAGTTTACCTCTCGATGCTTCTGTTTCGGGATCTGTAAAATAGGGGCCTGCCTTATAGAGCTGTTGTAAGGACTGAATGAGTTTCATGAAACAAATGCTTAATACAATGCCTGGAACATAGTCATTGCTCAATAAGTCTTAGCTATTACTTTTCCCATTTACTATGTGACTTTGGACAAATTACTAAACTTCTCTAAGCCTTGTTTTCTTGGTCAGTAAAATAAAAATACAAGAGTTCCTACCGTGAAGAATTGCTGGGAGAATGAGATGGGAAGATCCCTGAAAAATGCTTAGTACAATGTCTGGTATATGCAAAGTACTTAATAATTTCTAGATGATAATAATAATAACAATAATGACAAAAACAAAGTGCCACGGGGCAAAAGAAAGTCAATTTCATTTTGATGCATAGACACTGGGCTAAGAGAAAGGTTTATAATAGGTAAGGGATTTTTTTTTTTGGTAGCAGCTTTATTGAGATATAATTCACATACAGTACAAACTACCCATTTAAAGTTTATAATTCAATAGTTTTTAGTATATTCACAAAATTGTGCAACTATCACCATAATCAATTTTAGAATACCATCATCACTCCAAATAGAGACCTGTACCCACTAGCAGTCATTTCCCTTTCCCTAGATCTCCCCCCTCCCCTGACCTCCCAAACGCTAGACAACCACCATTTTACTTCCTGTTTCTGTGGATTTGCCTATTGTAGACATCTCATATAAATGGAATCATACAGTATGTCGCCTTTTGTTTCTGGCTTCTTTCACTTAGCATCAAGTCTTCAAGATTCATCCATGTTGTAGCAAGTCTCAGTATTGCATTCCTTTGTATGGCCAAATAATATTCCATTGTATAGAGTTGATAGATATTTGACTTGTTTCCACTTTTTGGCTATTATGAATAATGCTGCTATGAACTGTCATGTATAAGTTTTTGTGTGGATTATGTTTCCATTTCTCTCTGGGGCATATACCAAGGAGTGGAATTGCTGGGTTATATGGTAACTCTATGTTTAACCTTTAGAGGACCTGCTTTTCCAGACTGTTTTCCATAGTGGTATACCATTTTTACATTCCCACCTGCAGTGTACGAAGGATCCGATTTCTCCAGATCCTTACTAACACTTGGTATTATCTATCTTTCTGATTATAGCTATCTCAGTGGGTATGAAGTGATATCTCATTTTGGCTTTGATCTGCACTTTCTTGATGGCTAGTGATGTTAAGCATTTTTTCAGGTGCTTATTGTCCACTTACATATCTTCTTTGGAGAAATGTCTATTCAGATCCTTTGCTCATTTTTAAACATTTTATTTATTTTTATTTATTTATTTTTGGCTGCATTGGGTCTTCGTTTCTGTGCGCAGGCTTTCTCTAGTTGCGGCAAGTGGGGGCTACTCTTTGTTGTGGTGCACGGGCTTCTCATTGTGGTGGCTTCTCTGTTTTGGAACATGGGCTCTAGGTGCGCGGGATTCAGTAGTTGTGGCACACAGGCTCCGTAGTTGTGGCTCACAGGCTCAGAAGTTGTGGCACACAGGCTTAGTTGCCCCACGGCATGTGCTATCTTCCCGGACCAGGGCTTGAACCCGTGTCGCCTGCATTGGCAGGCAGATTCTTAACCACTGCACCACCAGGGAAGTACCCCTTTGCTCATTTTAAATTGAGTTATTTATCTTTTTATTATTGAGTTGTATGACTTCTTTATATATTCTAGATACAAGTCCCTTATCAAATATATGACTTGCAAAATTTTTCTCCTATTCTTTGGGTTGTTTTTTTCACTTTCTTGATGGTGTCCTTTGAAGCACAGATGTTTTAATGTTAAAGGTGTCCAACTGATCTATCTTTCTTTTTCTAGTTTTAGGTCTTTGCACCATTTTGAGTTGGCTTTTGTATACGGTGTGAGGTAGAGGTACCACTTAATTCTTTTGCACGTGGTTATCCAGTTGAAGAGACTGTTCTTCTCCCATTGAACTGTGTTTGTACCCTTATCGAAAAATCAGTTGATTGTAAATGTGAGGGTTTATTTCTGGACTCTCAATTCTATTCTATTGATCTATATGTACATCCTTATGCCAGTTCCACACTGTCCTGAAGGGAACTGAATCTGAACTGGACCAAGTTAACTGGACCTGAGAATGCACAGTCACGGTGTCTCCTTACCTCTCCACAGTACTTCAGAATTTCTAAGGTGTTTGCATATGCATGATCTCACTTAAGTCTTGCAGCAACTCTGAGAGTAAGTGGAAGTCCAGAAGGCTGAGTGGCAAATCCCTAGACTCACCCATCCAGAAACAGTGGTGGTTCCAGGACCAACCTATGGATCCTTTGACTCTTGGTCAAGTGCTCTCATTACCCCCAGCCAATTGCCTGCTGGTCGAGTCCAGGAATTTGGGAAAAGTAAAAAGTATAGAGAGAAGTTAGGGCAAAAATGGGGGGAAGGGTATAAAACAGACTGATTATAAATGTTTGGCTCCTAATCAGCTTACGGTAAAATTTCCGTTCTCCTGCATGGACAAGAAATGGGATGTTCTGGGTAATCCAGTGTTTTGCTTGGGCATTGCATTTTCAAAGTATGAGAACACAGTGAAATACTCTCAACACCAAAACCACACAGGCTGTAATTTAATCTTTAATTTTGTTATTGTTGTCATTCTAGAAGACTCTTTAGTATATTTTAAAGCAGTGTTTCTTCAAGAGTGGTCCAAGGAAAACCTCAGCTATCAGCATCATCGGATAGAGGTGCTTGTTTAAAAATGCATTTTTCAGAGCCCCCGTCTACCCTGAGTCTACTGAAAATCACTGGGTGATTTTTTTTTAAGCACGTTAAAGTTTGGGAACCACTGTTTTAGAGCAGGGGAAATCAAATTATGAATATCAACTATCATTGCACTTAAGAGATGCAGAAATTCTGCTTAAATGAGAGTTCTGGATAACAGATTAATGGACCTCATTTCCTTCAATTCTTTGCTGAAACATCACCCTCCCTGTGAGAACTTTCCTGATTTAAAATTGCTTATCACCCTCTCCCCCATGCCTCCCACCCTCTCTAGCCCCCTTCCTTCTCCCCAGCGCTTACCAACATGTAACTGACAAATCACTAATTTATTTATCTATTTATTTATTATCTGACTCCTGTCTCTAGTAAGCAAGTTTCGCTAAGGTAGGTGGTAGGAATATAGCACCTAAGACAGTGTCTGGTAGGTAGAAGGTGTTCAATAAGTATTTGTGGAATGAATGAATGTGCCAAGTTGCTTCTTGGTGCTTGGGCGGAATGTCATTTGCCCACTGTATTTCTCGAAAGGACTTTTTATAGTATAAAGCAATTTATGCTTTAATTCTCTCAGTGATTTTCAGGGTGTGTCATACAAGAGAGAAAGAGCTGGAACCGAATCCTCTAATCTCCTAATTCTGGGGTTTGGGCCAGTTGCTCTAAAGATTGTTTTTTCTTAATACCGCTGAGATCTTCAATTTACTGTGAGGATCATCCATTTACAGCTGCATTGTCCTGTGAGGGCTATACCTCTAGAAGGACTCCTCAACCCTACTGTGAACAAAGTGGAAGGAAGCAATGAGACTGGGATGAGAACCTGCAGTGAGAACCTGCAGTGGGAGGGGACTACTGTAAATTCATCCCACACGTGACAGGTAGTGACAACAAGTAGAAACTTCCTCCTCTGAGGTCCTGCATGAGGATGCTAATAAATGGCTCCTATCTCACCGGGCTTGGCTGGCTCTGCACAAATGACCCTTACCCGTTTCCTACCCTCCCAAGAGCACCAGCACCTATATCGATGCTCGTGGGCGCTTTGGGGCTCCCTCCTCCCCGCACCTCCCCACTGGCCCCGTTTTACACACAGGAAACCTGAAATTTAGCCCCAGGAATGGTCAGTTCCCTAACACCGGAGGTGCTCTCTGCTGACCTTTATCCATGTCTCTCCCAGGACACACCTGATGTTCCAGTTTGTATTAAGATGGTGAGAAATACCCTGTGTGGGGTGCCCCCCACCCCCAGTTCAGGGGATTCTGAGAAATTGTGGGACCAGTCAGATGATAAAAACAGGAAAAAGCAAGTTTGTTTGTAGTGTTATGCACACAGGGTGGCAGGATATACCTGCTGAGTGTTCCCAGAAGGTCCCTGAGGAAACCATTAACCTGAGTCTCTCCTGTTCTACTAGAGGTGGCTGGGGTGGGGGGGGGCAGGGAAAATATACTGAGAGGAGGGGGATGGGCATCCTTCCAGAGGTCAGGGTTACATTGCCCAGAGCTCCTGCACACGTTAATAAAAGGTGGCTAACTTGAGGATGGAGGTCAAGGTGAGCAAGGGGTTCGTCATCAGGGATTGTCACTGGGTTACACAGAGCGGATTGAAGAGTGGGGGGGGGAGGAGTGGGAGGTGAGTTGGGAGGGAGGGGTTTGTGTGGCACTGAGACCCCCAGCAGTGTTGGGGATTTGGGGAGGAGTGGCTGCCTTAGCCTCTGACTTTGACCCTTTCTTGGCTGGTTTCGGCCACAGAATTGAGGGGAGGATATGGATTTGGAGAGGTGGCGGATAGGAAGAGTGGCCTGGGTCCGGAGGTGATCCGGGATGGACTTCCTCGGGGTTCCCAGTCTAGACGAGGAAGTTTAAGGAGTGGATGAGATGGCCCCCAGGAGCCTGGGGTGAAAGCACTGGAGGATCTCAGAGACCCAGAAGATGGGGGTGTGGGGAGAAGGAAGACGGGAAGGCGTTTGCCTCCATGGGAGTATTCTAAATTGAGACGGACCGAGAGAAGTAACTCCAAACGCAGTGGGTAGGCAGCCTAGGTTCTTCCAATCCGATGGAGTGGGGCTTAGAACTCTGCAAAAAAAAAAAAAGGGTTGGGGGGGTGTCAGTCAGAGGGGAAGGTGCACAGCGGAGCCATCGGGCTCCTAAACTGGAAACAGGAGGCTCTGGAGGCGCTGACCTTTCCCCCAGCCTCGGTGGGGAGTTGGGCGGTGAGCCTCTGGAACCTGCTTTCCCGAATCCAGACAGAAGTCCGTGTAGGGCTGACACGAGGGAGCCGGGGCGTGAGGGAAACGGTGGCGACTCCTCACACTGGAGGGGGTTGCGGGCAGCGGCAAACCAAGAACCCGGGCTCGGGGCAGGGGGTTTCTCAACAGACTATAGAGTCCACGGCTGAGGACGGAAGGGATCTGGGGGACCTGAGAGGGATTCTCAGAAAGGGTTGAGGGGAACGGACACGATTTCTACCGCGGTGCTGAATGAAGGCTCCCCGCTCGGGACGCGAGGCACCGAGAGGGTTCCCCGAATTGGATATGGGGGGTATGGGACACTGAGAGCGGACTGAGGGCCGCTGAGGGGGGAACTCTAAATTAGGTCCGGCGGAAACTGGGGGCTCGGAGGGTGATTCTCGCTCGGACTGGGGGAATGGAGGGATCCTCACCAGTTGGAATATGAGGGGATTGGGGGTCTATCTCCCTCCCGACCCAGGGAGATTGGGGACCTCTTAGATTCTGGATAGCGGGGACCTGAGAAGGAGGACTGGGGGGCCCCAGATCCGGAACCGAGCTACCTTGAAGGCACCGGGAAGCGCTTCATTCCGAGAGGGCGTTCCCGCGGCCCGGCCCCCGTGCCGGGGTGGATGGGGGGTGCGGCCGCGCCCAGGTCCCGGCCCGCCTCGGGATTCGGGGTCTCTCTCGCCCTCGGGGACCCGGGAGCCCGGCGGGAGCGGGGTCCCGGCGCCGCCGCCTCCGCGGGCGCCCGGGCGGACCGGCGAGCGCTGGGATTTATGCTCGCAGGGCGGCGGGGGGAGGAGCCGGCAGGTCGGCCCCCGGCGGGCCCTCCCCTCGGCCGTCCCCGCCCGCCCGCCCGAGCGGGGTCGGGGGAGGGGGCAGCATGGCCTGTCCGTCCGGCCCCCTTCGCCGCGCTCCTCATCTGCCCCGCGCCGAGCGCTGCCGCCGCCGCCGCCGCCGCCGCTCCGCTGCCCGCGCCGCCCGCGGCTCCCGATGGAGACTGACGCGCCCCAGCCCGGCCTCGCCTCCCCGGACTCGCCGCACGACCCCTGGTACGGCCCGGCCCGGCCCGGCCCGGCCTTACTGGCCCGCGCCCGCCCCGGCCCCGCCAACATGGCCGATCCGGGTCGGGCCGGGCCTCCCCGGGGCCCGGGCCCGCGCCCCCTGCGCCCGGGCGCCCGGCGCTCACGCGGGCCCTTTGTGTCTCTCCTCCTCCCGCAGCAAGATGTTCATCGGGGGACTCAGTTGGCAGACTACGCAGGGTGAGCGAGCCCGGGAGCGCCCGCCGGCCCGGCTGGGCACCCGGGATCCCCCGGCGCCCCGGAACCGGACACCCCAGCCCGGCCCTGCGCCCCGCTGACCCCGGGCGCCTCCGCGCCCTGTTTCGCGCCCCGCCCGGGGACCCCGAGAGCGCAGGGCGATCGGCTAGCGCGCACGGCCCAGCGGGTGGAGGGGAGGAGATGAGGGGTTCAGGGGGCATCGGGGGGTGGGCTGAGCCCCCGGGACCCGCCGGCGGCAGCGCCAACTCCGCTCGCACCTGCGGCTCAAACTTTTGTGAGGCGGCTCCCGGAGCGGCGGGAACCCGGCCGGAGCCGTCCCCCCTCCAGCCCAGCTCGGCCCTCGGCTTCCTGGGGCCCCCAGTGGGCGCCAGGAGGCTCCACGGGAGCCGGGTGAGGACCGGGGGTGGGGGAAGCGGTGGAGAGCGTGCAGCCTGCTTGGCGCGGGGGCGGCCGGGCCGAGCCGGGGTCACTGGGGGCAAAGGACGCGGGAAGGGGGGAAGGGCGCGGGGCGCGGGCTGGTCCGAAGGCGGGTGTGTGGTTACAGAAGGGCTGCGCGAATACTTCGGCCAGTTCGGGGAGGTGAAGGAGTGTCTGGTGATGCGGGACCCCCTGACCAAAAGATCCAGGTGAGCCCCTCACCCCCTCCTCCTGCTCCCGGCTCGCCCCCCTCCGCCGCCACTCACTGCCTTGTAACCATCTGCCTCTCCCTCACTACCGCGCGCAGGGGTTTCGGCTTCGTCACTTTCATGGACCAGGCGGGGGTGGATAAAGTACTGGCGCAATCGCGGCACGAGCTCGACTCCAAAACAGTGAGTGGCCCTCGGGGCTTCGGGGGTCCTTTGGGAGAGGGAGGTCGCTGGAGGAGAGGGTCAGGCCTCTCCCCAGGGGACAGCTGGATGGGGTCCTGAAGGAAGGAGGGAGTTTTCTGAGTAGAAGGGCTGCCACACTCTGAAACTTTGTCACTGGAGTTGAGGGGAGACGGAGCAGGAAAATCCCAGGCCAGCTAGGAGATGTTACACCCCCCAACCCCTCCAGTACCGGTGAGGGAAGACGCAGCTACCATCCCCTTCCTGTACATACTAATCTTGATGCCTCAGAGAGGAGCTTGGGTCCCTCCCCTAGCCCAAATTGGGTGAGTCAGGGCTGCAGTGACCCACCCGTGGCTTCTCTGAACTCTAACTAGTATTTGGCTCCCCCCACCCCATTCCAGACCAATGGCAAAGCATCACTGAATCCCCCTCCCTTCTTCCTTCCCTCCCTCCTCCCCTGACTTTTGGTCAATGAGCTCCTTGCTTTGTGTGGAAGACGTGAACCTGCTTTGCCCATGAAGGGATTTATGAGAAGGGAGCTAGCTTGCCTGGAGACAACCCTTTCCAGCTAGATCTGAGGAGAAGCTGCTTGCTGGGCATTCAAACTCCGGGAACATTTTGCTGCTCTCACTGCTCCCCCAGTGTCTTGGGCCCTGCAGGGGGCGCTGGCACAGGCCCCAGCTCAAGGGGAGAGGGAAGAGGAGAAAGCAGAGGAGGGGTTCCTCTGTGATGGGGTGACTGTCTGCCAGGGGGCCAGGACAGTGCGATCTCTCACCACACTCCCCAACTCTCCTCCAGCCCTGGGCCTCCCTGCTTGGGTCAGTCATTGGCTCCTGTTTACCTGCAACAATAGCTGGTTGTGCCCAAGAATTTGTTAAATTACCTCCTGTCCCGAGCTCCTGTTATCTCTGCCCAGTGGCTCCCACTCCTGCTCGCAGTAATGAGCAAATGAGGCCAGGCCTCAACTTTGCCGGCTCTGAAAGGATCTTCTTGGCGCAGACTGAGTGACCCAAGCTGGGAATGGAGAGACAGTGGCCTATTGTTTTTGGTGATTATCTGCCATCAAGCTGCCTGTTCTCCTACCATCCCCTGTCCTCAGAATGCACTGATGGCTTCTGCAGCGCTCAGGAAGCAGAGATTTGGGGGCTGGGGCTGGAGCTGAGGGCGGGGGCATGGAAGATGGATAAGGGGAAGAGAGAGGGGAGGAAGGAGGATGAGACGGGCATCCTTCTGAGACTCGGGACTTGAAAAGGGCAAGGGCTTTGTGTTTGGCATTCTCCAGCCTGGGAAGGGAGGTTTATTGTGGGGAGTCTATTTTGGGTTCTGACTTTCACCTTTTATTTACTTGTTGGGTTTTATGTTGCCAGCTGTGAGTCAGAGTGGAGGTAAGGTGTGTCAGGGATTGGGTGTGCGTGGCTCTGCAGGACATAGCTTGGGTACCATCTCCCCGTCAGCGTCTGCACATGGGGACTGTCTGAGGTGTGCTCTGGCAGCCTCCAGGAGAAATAGAAGGACGAACATGTCCATCGAGGTACGAAATCATACCTTCGGACAGGAGAATGGGCAGCTGTGATTATCCCTGAAGCCCCTTGGCATTTGGGGAGAGAGGAGGCATTGCCCGGTGTGGATTTTGGAGGTTCCTTCTCTGTGGGTAGATTCCAGAGGGGGAACCAGGGAGGCTGGCCCTGGTTTGTGCCATTCGGGCAGTGAGGGACCAGAGCCCGTTGCCGAGAACTAGGCTGAGTTTTGAACGGAAGGAACTCTGGGGAAAGATAGATCTTCCCTGCGATTGGCTGGTGAACTTCTGAGTGGTTTCCACCCATGTGAGTGGCAAGAAACTCTGAAATGACCGGGCCTCATAGGTCGTGCATTGATCACAGTGTCTCGTGCTCTGGCTTTTGCTGTTTGTCAGTACGAATATAGTACCCGGGAGTACCCAGGTGCATCTTGCTTTTCCCCTTTGGTTGTTCACAGCCAAGGGCAAAGGTGGCCTGCTGGTAATAGCACCTTTGTTTGTGCAATGAAGAGCAGTTCACAAAGGAATGCTTTCACCTGCATTATCTCATTTGATTCCTTGCAGCTCCCTCTGGGAAAAGTGGGTGCTATTGTCCCCACTTTGCAGATGGGGAACTGAGGCTCAGAGGGATCAGGCAAGGTACCAAGATCACAGGCTTGGCCAGGGGCCCAAAGTTTCTGAGTTCAAATCCCGTGTTCTTGCGTGTCACCAAACCTGCGTTCTGCTTCACCCCAATCCGAGCTGTATTATCAGGGAACTGTTTGTTTGTGGCCTCAAGAAGGGCTGTTAGATGTCGATGGTACTGGGAAAACAGAACTGAGTCTACCCTTGGTGGTTTATGAACTCTTATCTTGAAGCCTTTTTCAGGCAAAGAGTGTTTCCATTCACAAGGCTTCCGAAGTCTGGATCGCATACCTCACCTGGACAGGTATCTGTCAGGCAGGAAGGCCCTCGATATACCTGGTGCTGGAAGGAATAACACTTTGTTTACTTTTTTCTGGTTCTTGCTGAGGGCTAGACAACAAATGCTTTGTAAGCATTACCTCAAATAATCTGCAGACAGCCCTTTGAGGTGGATGTTAGTATTGGCCCATTTTGTTGGTGAGCTCAAGGCTGAGGCTCAGAGAGGTTAAGTAATTTGTGCAAGCTCTCACAGCTGGGAAGCAGTGTAAGTGGGCTTTGAACCCAACAGCCTGGCTCTAGGGCCTAAATGCTTAACTGTTACATTTTCCTGCCAGAGGCTGTGGTGGTTTCTGTCACCTCTGTGTCCTGGGATGAGAGAGGTCCTCAGATCTTCAGGCTGTGTGTGATAACCAACGCCCCTCTACCTCTCTCTTCCCTTTCAGATTGATCCCAAGGTGGCCTTTCCTCGGCGAGCACAGCCTAAGGTAGGTATGTGTGTGTCTGGGAGCAGCTCTGTACAACCGGCAGTGATTTTCCCAGCATTCCCTTCTATGGAAGAGGCTTCGGGTTGGAGTGTTAATGGCATGGACTGGGATGGGAGGAGGGAGGATTCTTCACGTCCTTGTTCTGTGAATTGCAGACACCATGCATTTTTCCGTCTGTGCTCTGGGATGGACTAGAGAGAGAGGGGGCTGCATATATTGAGAGAAGGAGGAACCCCTCAGGTGATTCATTGCCCTGTATTTGAAGCCAGTACACTTTGGACCCTGAGTCTAATTCTGACTCTGGAGATCACAGCCTCTGTGCCCAGCACCTCTGGGGGGTCAAACACAGCCCAGACTTACCCTCTGAGGCTGAGCTAAAGTCAGGCCAGGGAGCTACCTCTGACCCCCCAATTACCACCCGCCACCTCTGGGGTGAGGTGTGTTGGGCTTGCAGAGTGGGAAGGGACCATGGTGTCTGACACCTGTTATCTTTCAAGTTGGGTGACTGTGGCTGCCCTCCCAAGTATTCTTTTTCCCTGGTGCTGTGGCGAGTTTTTCTGGGTGCATGGAAAACAGATTTCTGAGCAGTTGAGCTATACAGAACTCAAAACTTTTGGTGCAGGACAGGGGCCTATTCCAGGGCCCAGGGCAACTAGCCACATCTTAATTTTTAAGCAGTCGAAAACAGGAGACAGGCGGAAGGCTGACTATAGTACAGAGATCAAGACCCCTGAGTCTGCTGATTTATCATGTGTCCTGGGACTAGGTCCCTCTCCAGAAGATCTCAACTCCCCCTTTGCAAGGGGTCAGTGGGAACTAGGATGCTTTAAGATTTTGAGTCATGGCGCCCAGCTCCTGCCACGGCGAAGGGAGAGAGGCAGGTTTTAGGAGACAGGAAAAGGGCATCGCTGGAAGAGTCCAGCAGAGGGCCTGAAAGCAATTATGAAGCAGGTATTTGAAGGAAGCCGCACCAGGGAGCACATGGTCGGAATTGGGTTAATTCCATTAAGCAGTTTGGTGACAGAAGGTGCTTTAGTGTTAGGATGGGGCTGGGAATTGCCATGGATTAGCCATGCGCTCCTGGGGTAATTAGGACCATGTGTTCTTCCTAAAACAGGGTTGGGGCCACGGGGCAGCCAGAGGTTGGGTTGGGAGGAGGTTGATGAGGAAAATGTCGGTGTTGAGTTCAGGGGGACCCTGGGATGGGCCTTGGCCTCCCCCAGGAGGGGCTGGTGGGGTCTTTGAGGTAGGCTGTAGGTCTGGGTCACTAAGCCATCCCCTTCCTGACACAGACCCTAGGAAGCGAGCCAGCCAGGGTGTGGGGTACACAGCTGCCCGTTACAGGCCTAGAGGCAGGGGTCCAAGGGGGAGCTCGGGGGGAGGGGGAGCTTCCGAGTAGCTGGGGCCACAGAGAGCTTGTCAGCTGGCGCCCTGGCAGGAGGGCTGGAGCCCCTGCTGGTGGCGGTAGGCCACAGGACTCAGATGCCCACTTTCTCATTCCCTCCCCGAACAGATGGTGACTCGAACGAAGAAGATCTTTGTTGGGGGGCTATCAGTAAACACCACGGTGGAAGACGTGAAGCAGTATTTTGAGCAGTTCGGGAAGGTGGGTCAAAACTGGGGGTGCTGGCTGGGGTGTATGACAGGCCTGTAGAATTTTGGTCAGTAGCAAGTGGAGTCCAGCCAGGTCATTCCAATTCCTGCAAGAGTTGAAAAGGGGGCTGGGTCCTTTTGTGGGTGAGGCTGGGCCAACCCACCGTTCAGGCTCCTGGCCTATCTGTGGGCTTCGGACTCTGGACACGTCCCCAGGGAGAGAAGCCACACAGTAGCTGTCCCTGTTGTTGCCCTTCTCCTGCTTATCTTCATTCTCCTGAGGGAGGCTGTGCTCCCGAAGCCAGTTCAATCCAGTCACCCCTTGGCCTCCTGGGAGTTTGCACCTGTCCAGTCCACGGGCGGTTGTACCTTCCCCCACTCCTTCCCGGTGAGGATGATAAGGAAGCAATAAATATGACTCCCAGTTGTACTCAGGACCCTCCTTGCACAGGTGGGAGCTGAGGGGGAGGGTGCCGATCTCTTAGCTATTGGGGAGGGGCTGAAGAGACCACCCCAAATTCCTGATCAGTCCCGGAGGACTGCTTCTTAGCTCTGAGGTGCATGGAGCTTACATTTGTGGGCCATTTAGTCCATGCAGAAGCAGATGTGGTGACATCAGACAATAGGGTGTCCCCAGAAAGGGGAGCAACGTGAACATCAAGGTCCCATGGAGAGATGGCTAGGAGAGGACCAAGTTTTAAGTCTGGGGCTGAAGTAGAGCTGCTGTGCTTAGTGCTGGGGTCCCTGGTCTTTTCTGACGTGAGACAGGCTGCAGGCTGGATCTCACTTTCCCGTCAAGGCCCTTTCAGTTCCCTGTTAGGCAAAGGGCACAGGAGAACGTGGCTTGGGAATGGGATGTGAGCTGAGGACTGGGTGGGTTTACAGCACCCCCGCCTCCGTCTCTAGGGTAGAAGGGGAGAGGGTGGGAGGTCCCCTGGCCAGCGGATGCAGGCGATGCAAGGGCCAGAGGCCTAGGCTCAGGCGCCTCAGCGGGGACCCGGGCACAGGACCCAGGGCAGGTCGGCCGCCTGGGCCCCAGAGGGAAGGGCGCTCCTGGGAAGCAGCAGGCCCCGCTCGGCTCCGGTGGGGTGTCTTTGTGTCTGAGCGCCGAGCATTAGAGCTCGCACTAATCTGATCCAGCAGCTGTGATTGGAGGCCGCCTGCCCCCGGGGCCGGCGTTGCCATGGCAACCGGGCCCCAGGAGAAGCCGTCAGCGGCCGCGTCTTTTGTTCGGGCCTAAATCGGCGTTGGCATGTGAAACCGGCCCGGGGAGGCCAGGGGGAGCTGGAGAATAGGCTGCCAGGGAGAGAGGGGGACAGCCGGGAATGCCAAGGGCCCCGCGGCGGGGGGCCTCCCGCCCGGATCGAGGGGCCGCCGCCGAGGGGGGAACAATGGTCAGCCGCCATGGCTGCCACTCAGGCTTAGCGGCCGCCGAACTTGGCGGCTCCCACTGGTCAGCAGGCCTCGGCCGCCTCCCCTCCCCCTGCCCGAGCCCCCCTGCCCCTGGGTTCCCATGGAGACCAAAGCCTATTAAGGACACTGGGCTGGGAGCCTCTCTCCCCTCAGCTGGCCCCAGGAGAAAGACACTGGTGGGGGTCCCCTGAACCCCCAGCCACTTTCCTTGCTCTGTGCCCTGGCCTCAACCCCGGTGCCCCACTCTGGGTCTGTCCAGCCAAGGCCCAGGTTGAAGGGTCTGGGGGGCCAGGGCTGATAGTGTGGGAAGGTTGGGTGGAGGAAGGGCTGTGGATTTGGGCTGAATCAGTTTTGGGTCCGGCAGGGACTCAGAGCTGCAGGATGGGGGAGGAGGGTGTGGCTGGTTCATCTACTCATCCGTTCAAAAAATAATCACAGTAGCACAAGTCCAGGTGCTCAGTAGGGTGGTCATGGTCATAGCTGGCACAGGCACTGTCTTCATGGAAACGTCAAAGCCAGTGGTGTCCAGCTGTTCTGTCTCTAGCTTTGCCACCCTCCCCCATGTGACTGTGGGTAAGCCCCTCTATAATAAAAGTAATAATAATAATAATAATGGCTGTTATTCATTAAGCACTTACTGTATCCCAGGTACTGTGAGTTAAGTGTTACACTAGCACTATCTCATTTAACTCCTCCCTATAAGACACTGTTTATACCCATTTTACAGATGAAGAACTTGAATCATAGAGACATAAAGCTGCTTGCCAAGCTTACTTTCCAATTCCAGCCTGTGCTACTCAAAGCTTGTGCTTCTATCACAAGCTTCCTTTCCGGGTTTCTCTTTTCCCTGTGCTAAACATGCATTGTCCATCCAGTTTGGACGGTCTAGCTAATTTGGGATGTGGGCTCAGAATGGGTCCATAGCATGGGAGTTAGGGTGGCACTGTGCTGCAGGGCCCTGGGGCAGGAGGCTTCTTGGGAAGGGAGATGTAATTTCCCCCTGAGATTCTCCAGGGACCCAGCTGCCTCCTGGCTCAGTGGAGGGGTGTGTGTGTGTGTGTGTGTGTGTGTGTGTGTGTGTGTGTGTGTGTGTCCTGGTTCTCCCAGGGGAAAGTCAGGGGCCCAGTGCTGCTTGGTGCCTGAGAAGAACTGGAGGACCACCCATTTCAGGGGCTGCCCTTTCCACTTTAACAAGGCAGATGACGGCCTGGAAAGAGAGCAAAGGAGAGTGGGGAAGAGGCTGTGCCCCAAGGCCTCAGGAAGTTTTCCTTTATCCCTTGGGTGTCTGACCATTTGGGGGAGGGTCAGCAGCTGGAGTGGGATGTGGAGGGGGGAGAGGCAGTATCAGAGGCAGCCCTTGATTTCCACCGAGGGTGAATCAGACCTTAGCTTAACCCCATGAGACAGCTGACAGTGGCTGGAGAATTAAGAGGGCAAGGAGGGAAGCAGTAGATGTAGGCAAAGGGAAGCTGGGACTGCAGAAGGGAGGCGAAGGACTTTGGCTGTCCATGTATCTGAGAGGATGCCTTGAGGGAGTAACAAGAAGAGACGACTGGAGTCCAAAGGATGGGGGATAATGTAGACTCTCCTCCTTCCTCCACCCCTTTCCCCTCCCCCAGTCAGTGGGAGGCAAGAAGCCCAGGCACTGAACTCTACTTGCTTTAATTACAGCCTCTAGCAAAAGGAAACCTCAATTAGAGGAAAAGATCTGTACCATGAGAGGGGAGTTGGGTCTGGCTGGAGTGGCTGTCCTCCCGGCCTTTTGCAAAAAGGAAAGAGGCTTTCACTTCCCCACCTCATATCTTACTCCAATATTTTCCCCTCTAGCACCCATTCTATGCCTCCTCCTCCCAGGTTTGATCTGGGATTTGCTGGGTGACCTTGTATAGGTGACTTCACGTCTCTGAGCCCATTTCCTTATCTACAAAATGAGGATCTTACCATGCAAGGAATATGGAGGAGAGGATGGTGGGGCAAAGTGCCAAGCATATGTTTGGTGCTTAATATGTTCAGGCTGGCCCGTTGAGATTTTGGGGGTTGAATGGTGGTGCTGTGGCACCCAGTTGGGGTTGCAGATGGAAAGCTGTCCCCTACCCAGGGAGCAGGTTTAAGATAAAGCCTGGACTGGGCAAGAGGGGAACGGGTGTCGGAGCCCTTGCTCCTGGGTTGTGGTGGAGGCCCCTGTGTCTGGTGGGTCGTCCACGGTGGCTCTCTTTCAGGTGGACGATGCCATGCTGATGTTTGACAAAACCACCAACCGGCACCGAGGTGAGTTTGGCCCCCTCCCCCTTCCCAGGCCAGGCTGGGGGCCTGTGGTCAGCCAGGGGGCTACAGGTCACAGCTGCCCTTTCATCTCGCCTCCTGACATCCTATCCCCGAGGATCTGCATCCTCTCCGGGGCCTGGCCTTACAGAAGGCTTTTGTCCCGCCGTTTCCTGTGCTAGAAACTTGCCGAATTGCAGACACCCGAGAGGAGCAGAGAAGCAGACCTCTCCTCCCCTTGCAGCTGAGCCCTCCACCCCCGCCCCAGCCAGTGTCTGCCCAGCCGGTGTCTGCCTGGGCTTACCTTGTCCCTGGTAACCAGAGCTTAGACTGCGCCACCCCCGGGTCAGGCTGACTCCACAGCCCCGGGCAGTCTGCTCCTGCCACTGCTCCCTCGCCCCACCTATCGGCTGAGCCCAGCCCCCCCGGGACCCTTGCCCCCGAACCTGTGAGCATCTGGGCCACCGGGTGTACACTGCCTGGTTGTTTTTCTCCCAAGGGCCTTGCCTTCTGAGAAATCCCATTCCAGCCCCTGGGGCACACCCAGGAGGAGGCGGGGTTGTTTCTCCAGTGCCTTCAGAGCTTTGGGCCTTTTAGCCTGTTTGGGGAGTGGGGTATGTGCTGGTGTGTGCGTGTGTGTGTTTTTGTCTGTGCATGTGAGGGTGTCTATGTCTGAATAGTTTTGTAGATCTAGCGTGTCAGAGTAACTGTACATGTACACAGGGGCCTTTATGCATTTGTGAGCACTGTTGAGTGTCTCTGTGATATATGGGTACCTAGGTGAACCATATAGCTGTGTATCTGTGTACAAAAATATATTTGTACACGTTCGTGTGCGTTTTTAGAAGTATTTGTGTGTGCTCTTTTCCCCTCCTTGGAAAGCGTCTGAGGAAGAGAAAAGGCAGGTTGAATGGTTTTTGCATCATAGCTCTGCTTCTTTCTAACTTGCTACGTGGTCTTGGGCAAGTCACTTCGCTGAGCCTTGGTTTTCACATCCGTGATTTGGGAGTTGAAACCCTGTCTCATCGGGTAGTTGAGAGGTTGCTAGGCTGGGAACAAAGCTTCTTGTTAACGCTTAGACACTTGCCTGTGAGGGGGGGAGGGGTGTTATTGGTATGACTTGGGGCTGGGTTTTGACCATGAGCCCAGTTCTGAGCCTGCCTTTGCCCTCTAGGGTTCGGCTTTGTCACGTTTGAGAGCGAGGACATCGTGGAGAAAGTGTGTGAAATCCACTTCCACGAAATCAACAACAAAATGGTGAGCCGGGATTGGATGGGGTGGAGGTGCAGAGGGAGAGTAGGGCTCCAGGCAGAGCCAGCCAGGGCTGCTTGGAGGTTCTGCAGGCAGGCAGAGGGGCCTCACAGTCAGTGGGGCAGAGCCAATTCTCCCGCCCGCTGAAAATCTGGACAGGAGGACAGTGTCCCACAGCTGTGAGAAAGCATGGCTGGTGGGCTCAGAGGGACCGGGTTGAAATCCTTACTCCGCCACTTACTAGTCTAGTCATTGGGCAGATGACTTCCCCTCTCTGAGCCTCAGTTTCCTCATCTGTAAAACGAGAATGGCAGCAGTACCTCCATCATAGGGTTGGCGTAAGCATTCGCTGAACTACTGCATGCAAAGCTGATCTCTAGCGCTCTGTGATCCTTCCAGAAACGGTAACCATGAAATTAACAATAAAGAGGCCTGCCAGGGAATAGGAGGGTGACCTGCGTCTATAGGAGGGACTGACCGCCAGGTCTCATTGCAGGTGGAATGTAAGAAAGCTCAGCCAAAAGAGGTGATGTCACCGACTGGCTCGGCCCGGGGGAGGTCTCGAGTAATGCCCTATGGAATGGACGCCTTCATGCTGGGCATCGGCATGCTGGGTATGTGCTAGGCCTGCATCTGCGGCTTCTTCCTGCCCGAAACTGCTCCCGGGGCTACCAGGGGCTGCATGGGTGTTGCATCTCCTCGGTGGTCTGCCCTCCTGTCTGAGTGGTTGGGTAGGAGTGTGGACCGAGGATCTCAGATCTGCCGGTCCTAATGAAGGTAGGCCGATTTGGTTGTAGGGTGCTGCCCTCTGGTGGTGACCAAAAGAATGGTCCAGCTGCTCCTCATTGATTGGTCCTTCCGTCCATCCGTCCATTCTATTTTTTTTGTCCACGCATCTGTCCAGTAAACAGTTATTGAGCAACTATAAATGCCAGGCCCTATGCCAGGAAGTACAATGGTGACTTTTCTTGGAGCTTTACGGTCTGGCAGGCGAGAAAAATAAGTAAGAACATAAATAAATAGGTTTAGGATGAGAATTATAGGATGCCAAGGGAGCATGGTCATAGCAAAGTTGACCAAGACTTGGAGAAGCTAAGAAAGAAGTCACATTTAAGCTGAGTCTGTGGGTTGAGTAGGAGCTAGTTATGGGAGGGCAGGGATCAGGGGAGGGAAAAAGTGGCCAGGCAGATGGAACAGCATTTACAGACCCAAAGGCCTCTGGGAAGGTAGAGAGAAGGCTGCTTCTTCTTGTTCATTCAACTAATATTTATTGAGCAGCTTCTGAGAGAGAGGACCTGCCTTCATGGGGTTTCCCATCAAGTGGGAGACAGAAGTGAATGGGCAGTGTCACCACAGTGATTGGAGGCTGTGGGAGGCCCAAGGAGGCACTTAAACCCACCTGGGGGTCAGGGAGGCTCCCCGGAGGAGGTCAAGGTTACCGTGAGCCTTGGAAGTTGAGCACGAATCAGCAGTGCTTGGGACCCACGACTGAGGGTGAAAAGTCTGAGCTGGGCCCCCAGGAAGGTCACAGTCTCCCTGGAGAGACAAGATATATATACACAGAAAGAGAACAGTACAAGGGGGTCTTTATGCTGGGGATGGGGGAGGGGTGCTCTGGGGACTCAGAGGAGGGGGTATAGCATGGGCTAGAGGGTCAGGAGTGGGATCACAGATAGAAGGGTGAGGAAGGTACCCGCCAAGTGGAGCATTATCTTCTCCTGAAGTTTTTTGTTTTAACTTTTTATTTGGAAGTAATTTCAAATTTTCAGAAGAGTTGGAAAAATAAAGTAGTACAAAGACCATCCATACACCCTCTGCCAGATTCACGTATCGTTTACATCATACCCATTTTGCTTTTATCATTCTCTCTGTACGTGTGTGTGTGTACACACACACACACACACACACAGTACACTTGTGATTTTTCCCTGAATCATTTGAGGGTAAATTACATGCATTTTGGCCCTTTACCCTTAGATAATTCACTGTGTGTTTCCCAAGATTAGGGATGTTCTTTCATGAAACCACATTATAATTATCAATTCATACGTTTATATGGATACAATATTTTAATCTAATCTATTATCTATTTTCTGATTTTATCAGTCGATGCAGTAATGTTCTTTATAACTATTTTTGTCCTCCAGAGCAAGTTCCAGGCTAGAATAAAGTATTGAATTTAGTTGTTCTGTCTCTTTAGCCTCCTAAATATTGAGAAAATTTTCTATTCAAAGCAATTCATTAGTTGGTTTCACCCCATTTAAAAAGGGGGGTGGGAAGAAAACCTCTAACCAGTAGTGAGAATTGTGGTTAAGAGACTTGGAGCCAGTCAGATCTGAATTTGAATCCCAGTTACACCATTATTACTCACTGGGTGATCTTTCTTTCAAAACTGCAAATATCTATTATAATATATGTATACTAAGTAGCAGGCACCGTGTTGGTGTTTTGGAGAGAGAGAAATAAAAGATGGGGAAGACAGAAAATCAGCACTTAAAGAAATCCTGGGATAAGTTCAGATACTGGTCATCAGTGCTATGAAAGGGAAAAAACAGGGTGACATGATAAATGTTGAAAGGGAAAAACCAGGGAGGGTGACATGATGAATATTGTAACTGATGAAAGGGAGGTCTCTTGTGTGATGACCTCTCCGAGGAGGTGACAGTTGAGCTGCGTCTTGCACAATGAGAAGGACATAGTTATGGAAAACCCGGGGAAGAGTGTTCCAGGCAGAGGAATCATGTGCAAAGGCCCTGGGGTGGGAAAGAGCTTGGTGAATTTGAGAAACAGCAGGGAGGCCAATGTGGCTGGAGCAAAGTGAGAAAGGGGCAGGGTGTAGATGAGGACAGGATGGAGGCAGGAGCCAGAGCATGAAGGGCCTTGATAAGAGTTTGGATTATTCTCAGCTAATAAGTGTCCCCTCTCTGAGCCTTAGTTTCTCTATCTGTAAAATGGGGTTCCTAATAGTACCTCTTGGGATTCTTATGAGGTTTAAGGAGAGAGTAAAGTGTGCAACAGGCTTTGCACAGGGCTTGGCATGCAGAAGGTATATGGTAAATATGACTGATTACTATTCATGATACAAGGTGGGGAGGGAAATGAGAGGCTCACATCCTTCCCTGCTGAGCTGTAGGTAAGGCATCTGACACTGGTCCCCTTGCCCTATCAGGTTACCCTGGTTTCCAAGCCACGACCTATGCCAGCCGGAGTTATACAGGCCTCGCCCCTGGCTACACCTACCAGTTCCCCGGTAAGTTCTGCCCAGTGTCCCTCTGCTGCCAGCATGTCCCTGGTTCCCGGGCAATCTGACTCCTCACGGGCGGTGTCTGGGGGTGCATGGCATGGGGGAGGTCTGCCTGCTGGAGGCTTGGAAGGAAGGGCATGTCTGAGGAAGGAGCGCCTCGCCCCACCCATCCCCCCTCCCCTCCCCAGAAGCTGGGGGGGGTCCCCGTGTGGCCCTGCATGGCACCCCTCCCTCCTAGGCTGATCTCTGCCCGCCTCTTGCCTTTCTCTCCTCCCTACCCGCCTCCGGGGTTGCCACTTCCACCAAAAGGGCATTGGGCTTGTGGTGGGGCAACCTCCCTGAGGGCCAACATTGGTTGTGTCCTTACGGACTCACCGATAATGAGCATGTGCTATGCTGAGCCCCTTTCAAGGCAGACAAGACCTTTGGAGACCCTGAATGCTGAAAAACAATTTAAAAGCAAGATGATCACCACCCTCATTTGTAATTCAAAATAAAAACAACACTAGGCCTTCTCATAAGTGGTGAGAAGCCCAACAAAGTTCTGAGCTTTCCCATGATGACTATTCAATGTTTTTTTAAATATCAAATTTCATATTTTTGCAAGGCTTTTGTTTGCTTGTTTTCTGGTCTTATTTTTCTAGAGGTCCCCTAAGCACTTGCACCTTGGGCAGTCCAGCTTGGAACCCTCTGTACACATGTTGTTGTCTAGTCCTGACAGTAACCTCTGGGGGAAGGCATGGTGATCCCCATCTTCTAGGTGAGGAAATGGGCGCAGAAGGGAAAAGTGACTGCAAAGATGACTCAGCTAGAAAGTGGCAGAGCTGCTCTAGGGTCATCGCTTTCCATCAATGCTACCTTCCCAGGTCCTCCTCCCCACCCCCCAAAGAAAATAGGAGGAAAGATGGATTTGGGGAGATTTTTTAGTGCAACTTCAAGACTTTTAAGAAAAACAGCGGGAACAGAAGCTCCAGCATCACCCAGTGCCCAGGGTATAGGTGGCAACTCTGCCCACTCTTCCCTTCTCTGTCTGTCTCCCTTCTCTGTGACTGTGTCTCCTTCCCCACCCTTGCCTGCTGGGGACCATGCTCTCCCCCTCCCCAGCTCTCGGGTCCTGTGCATGGCCTGTCCCCCGACCCAGTGTCCCTGTGGGTGCATTTGTCCTCCCTGGGCCACGCCCAAGAGGCCTCCCTGCATCTTCCTAAGCTGTTTTACGTTTCATTTTAGAATTCCGTGTAGAGCGGACCCCTCTCCCGAGCGCCCCAGTCCTCCCCGAGCTTACAGGTCAGTCGCTCGGATTTCGTACACCTCACAGGCCACATGGGGAGAAAGAGAATGACCCAGGAACCTTCCCAGGGAAAGCTAGTGGGACCCTTTTCTCCTGCCCTCCAGTCTATGAGGATGCAGCAGACTCGGGCACTGGCCAGTCTGTGTAGCTGCATGGCCCTTAAGGGTGGGGCATAGGGCCAAGCCCAGCAGATGGAGGCGAAGTCACTCATTCATCCATTTGACAAATATTTATCTAATGCCTCCCGTATGCCAAACACCTTGTAGGCGCTGGGAGCCAGTGGTGAACCAGCCAGGGTCTCAAACTCAGAGCAAAGTGGGCCGGGTGGGGACGTCAGGACATGGCAGTGGGCATGGCTCCACTCAGTGCCAGCCAACCCTGCCGGGAGGGGATGCAGACCAACAACTTACAGATCTTATTTTCCAAGAGAAGCCCAAAACCCAGCTTTCACTTTCAAATGAGTTTTTCAGTTATTTTCAAATGTTGGCAACCAATTTCAAATTTTTAAACCACTGCAGGCCAAATGCAACATATTTGAGGGCCGAATCCAGCCCGTTTGCAACTTCTGGGCAAGTAGGTGTGATGTGCTTGGCCATCCTGAGCCGTTTCTCAAGCTGGAGTTTTTACTTGGGCCAGTCAGCTCAGCTCTGGAGCTGGGGCCGGGGCTGAGGCCCAGGCCAAGGGCAAGGGGCGGGGCCGGGTGGGTGCAGATGAGGTGGGCTGCAAGGGGTTTCTCTGTTCAACCCGCTTCTCCCCCCACCCCATCCCCAGACTCCCCCCCCAACCTAGCCGTGTGTGGAGGACGTGAGCGTGGATGCTGCTTTAGATGAGACCTTCCTTCCAAGGGATGCTCGGGGGGGCCCCAAAATGGGGGAGGGGAAAGAGGAACCTGAAGCAAGGGGAGGGAGTCCTGGTGGTGGGGCTGATAGAGACTCTTCCCTGAACAGAGTGAGTGGGGGAGCGAAAAGGGGTCTTTCCTACTCATTTCAGAACTCTTGTGTTGAGGCCCTACTGTGTGAGACACTGCCAAGCCCTGGAAGCAAAGCAGGGACCAGACACCCAAGCTCTGATCTGCAGAACTTGTGCTCTAGAGAGAGAGAGAAATGCTTATTATACAAATGAGTAATGCTTTACTGCTGTGATAAGAGCATGCTGGATTTGCTTTGCGGAAATGCCTAACTGGGCCCCAGACCAGACCTCAGAGCCCAGCCCTGCCGTTAAAGAACCGAGGGAAGAAATATCCCCTCTGCAGACACTTTGGCCAGGGAGGACGTGGGTTCAAGGCTAAGCAGTTCTTGGAGGTCTGGGGTCCAGACTTTTCCCTCGCCTTCAAGAGATGAGGGTGTTTCCTTCATGCATTTAATCAATATGTTTTGTGCCAAATGCTGTTCCAGGCAGTGGGGATTCATCAGGGAATGAGACAGATGAGACCCCTGCCCTCCTGGAGCTGATAGTCTAGTGGAGGGAGACAGGAATAAACAAGTAAATAAACAAGTATCAGATACTTTCTCAAGGTGAGAAGTTCCACAAGGAAAATAAAACAGGGAGATGTGCTAAAGTGTTAGTGTCAGGGGCGAGGGGCTGCCTCAGCAGGGGTGGTCAGGGAAGGCTTCTCGGAGGAGGTGACTGAGTGAGAAAGTGCCACCTCTATGAAGACCTTAGGCAAGTTGTCTCCCAGCGGTGCAGGAATGCTATCCTAAACTTTAATCCCCTGGCCCCATGGCCTAGCCAAGGACTTTCAGGGTTGTTTTTCAGGGTCCCTAGCGTCCGGTCCAGTTCAGGGCCAGGGTCACCAAAACAGCCCCCAGGGGCACATCTTGGGATGGGAGAGGGCAAATGCAAACTCCCCAGACCCTGGCTCTGGTTGGGATTGTAGCCTCTCAAGGGCAGAGCCAAGCGGCAGGGGGCGCTCACCCCCAGGCCTGAGGGAGCTCCAGACTCACGCCAACCAATTATTTAAGCAGAGGTCCCTCCTAGTACTGTTCCTTCAGCTGACACTTATTAAACACCAACTGTATACAAGGCAGGGTGCTAGGCGCTGCGGAGGTGGGGGTGGTGGGGTAGACAGCAAACCAGGGAATAGCCAGATCCCTGTGTCTGAAGAGGGGGTCAGAGAAAAGGGGATGAGGAGACTTGGAGGAAGGAGTGGTCATTTCTGCCTGGGTGGTGGTCAGGGGCCCCTGAGGCAGGGAACTGCGTGCACACAATGTATGGAGGACATCTCCCTTCTCACGGGAGAAGGGGAGCGAGGGGAGCCGGCCAGGCAGCAGAAGGAGCGAAATGGGCTTGCGGCCTGGACTGGAGTCTAGCTTCAGCCGGATCCCACTGGGGGGTAGGGGGGGGATTAGTGCACCTCCTGGTTGGTCCCTTGGGGCGACAGCCTGGCTTTTGGTACCCGTGTCAGTCAGTCACTGGCTCCAGTTGGCTGGGGTCGGGAAGAGGGACATAATCTCTGCGTACCCCTGGGCTAAGTAGCCCCCGTCCAGCCAAGGGCCCTCCCTGGAGAAGGGGGCAGCTGCAGGCGACGCTCAGAGCGCTCGGGGCGGGGCGGGGGTGCACCACCCGCACCTGCTATGAGGTTTGCTTGTTCAAGTGTGTCCGTCAAGTCCAGGGGAGAAGCTGAGGATCCCTGGGAGGCGATCCTCTCGCCTCCCTTTCTCCAAGGGAGTTCTGCCTGACCCCAGGGCTGCACTGACCCCTCCGAGGTGGGGTAAGGCTGGAGAGGCTCTGCCCTCATCCCCCGTTGCCCCTCAGCTGCCACACTGAAGCGCCCATACCTTTCCTTCCAGCCATTCCTCTCACCGCTTACGGACCCATGGCAGCGGCAGCGGCGGCAGCGGCTGTGGTTCGAGGGACAGGTGAGGCCTTCTGGGGTGCAGGAAGCGGCGGGGGGTCAGGGGGCAGAGAATTCTAGAGGGGTGGGGAGGCGGCCACTGCCACCCCTTTTCAGAGGGACTCACTTATTCATTCACTCAACTAATATGAACTGAGCACCTGGTAGGCCAGCCAGGAAGGAGACCAACGTGGTCCCTGCCCTCCAGAGCTTACAGGCTGGTGGGGCATCAGGTATTAAAAAGGCAGTCACACGGAAGGATGATACTGACCGCTGGGGGATGTCAGCTGTCAGAGGAGCTCACAGGCCTCTCGGGAAGGCTTCCAGGAGGTTGCACCTCTTAACTTCCCATTTGAAGGCAAACAGGAAGAAAAGTATTCCCAACAGAGGGAAGAGTAGGTGCAAAGGCTTGGAGGCCAGTTAGCATGGGTGGAGTACAGGAGTGGGGAGTGGGGAGGAGGTGGGAGGAACCGGGTCCTGGGGAGACACTGAACATTTTAAGCAGCAGAGTGATGTCCATTTTAGAAAATGCACGCAGCTGCAGGGTGGGGACAGGTGTGAAGGGGCTCCAGAGGGGAGGGGAGGTCAGTGAAAAGGCTGCTGAGTGGTCAGACAAGAGATGATGGGGCCCGGGCTGGGGCTGGGGGGGTGGATGGACTCTGGAGGATTTCTGGATGGCGTCGCACATGCCCCTCTGGGTTGTGGGGGTGAGGCAGGGGGGAGGGGCCAAGGTCAGGCTGGGTGGAACGGATTGGAGGGGGTGCTGGGGGGTCACAGCGGGCGCCGGGGCTATCACCGTCTTCTTTCTGGGTTGCCAGGCTCTCACCCCTGGACGATGGCTCCCCCTCCAGGTTCAACTCCCAGCCGCACAGGGGGCTTCCTGGGGACCACCAGCCCGGGCCCCATGGCCGAGCTCTATGGGGCAGCCAACCAGGACTCGGGGGTCAGCAGTTACATCAGTGCTGCCAGCCCCGCCCCCAGCACTGGCTTCGGCCACAGTCTTGGGGTGAGTGGCCGGACCTGGAGGACCCTGAAGTTGAAGGAGGGAGAGGCCTTGTCTGTCTGTGGGGGGCAGAAGGGAGGCGAGAGATGACGGATGGAGAGAGTGTCACCAACCAAGGAACAGTGAGGGTTATCATTCAGTCATTCAGTGGACATTTAATGATCTCCTTCTGTATGCCAGGCATTAGGTGTGCTCTGGGGATACTGTGCAAATGAGACTCACCATCTCTGCCTGCATGGAGGCTAGATTCTAGCTCAGGGGTGCCCTAGTTTTAACCAGGGTACTGGTTAATGCAGATTCCCAGGCCCTACCCTGGAGAATCTTTTAGTGGGGGCGATACGGGCAGGGCTAGAGAAGGTCTGTGCCTCACCTGGGGCTTCTGTGAGAGACAGAAGGAGCCCCTGGGCTTTCTCTGCTGCCCCCAGGAATCTAGGAGTCAAATTCTTTTCTTTCCAGGGCCCCTTGATTGCCACAGCTTTCACCAATGGGTACCACTGAAGCAGGAGGCAGGTGGCAGGAGGTGAGGAGGTGGGCAGGGGCCTTGGGGTGTGGGTGGCACTGGGAAAGCTAGTACTGGGCAGCCTAGTCTGGGACACGGCCCCCGTCCCTGCCTTCACGGAACCCACAGCCCAGCGAGGAGACAGACCTTCATCCCAGCAGTGGTCAAAGAACAGGAGAAGCGGCTCCATAAAGAATGTAAATGATAACAACAATAAGGCAGCATGTGCTGCCTCTCAGGAGAAGATTTTTTTTTTCAGCTCCCCTTTTTTATTTAAAAAAAATTTTTGGCCGTGTTGGGTCTTTGTTGCTGCGCGCGGGCTTTCTCTAGTTGCAGCGAGTGGGGGCTGCTCTTCGTTGCGGTGTGCGGGCTTCTCATTGCGGTGGCTTCTCTTGTTGTGGAGCACAGGCTCTAGGCGCACGGGCTTCAGTAGTTGTGGCTCGCGGGCTCTAGAGCGCAGGCTCAGTAGTTGTGGCACACGGGCTTAGCTGCTCCGCAGCATGTGGGATCTTCCCGGACCAGGGCTCGAACCCCTGTCCCCTGCCTTGGCAGGCGGATTCTTAACCACTGCGCCACCAGGGAAGTCCCCGAAGATTTTTTAAGATTGATGATGCCCAGCAATGATAAGGGGGGAGGACAATCTGCAAATTGGCTCAGGTTTTCCAAAGGGCAGGTTTATCCGGACTAAACATTCATGCCCTTAACACAACAATTCCACTTCTAGGCATTTCTTTTTATTTATTTATTTATTTATTTATTTATTTATTTGGCTGCCTTGGGTCTCCGCTGCTGCGCACAGGCCCTCTCCAGCTGCGGCAAGCGGGGGCCACCCTCCTCTGCGGTGCACGGGCTTCCCACTGCAGTGGCCTCTCCCGTTGCAGAGCATGGGCTGTAGGCGCACGGGCTTCAGTAGTTGTGGCACACAGGCCCAGCCGCTCCACGGCATGCGGGATCCTCCTGGACCAGGGCTCGAACCCGTGTCCCCTGCATTGGCAGGCGGACTCCCAACCACTGTGCCACCAGGGAAGCCCTAGGCATTTCTTTTTAAAACTGCAAATAACTGAAATGCCCATCAACAGGAGAGCAGTTAAACAGACTGCATGCATACAATGGAGTATTACTCAACTGGTAAAACAGGATACGTTCAACATATATGCGTATACAGAGAGTGAGGGGACGGGAGGACCCTGCACACACAGTCATCATGCTGTGTATGGTGGGGCACTATGTGACCCAGTGACATTTCCTTTGTTCATTCATTCATTCAAACAACTATTTATTGAGCACTATTCCAGAAAAGGGGGATGTAGAAGACAAGGCCCCTCTCTCACTCTACAGACAAAAATCAAGTGAGCAAGTGAGATCATTCCAAATTGTGTGTGAGGGGTCTACCTACTTAAGGGGTTCAGAGGGCATCTCTGAGAAGGTGATGTTTGAACAAATCCAGCCATTCAAAAATCTATGGGAAGGAGGGTTTCAGAACAGAAAATGCGAAGTGTACGAACAAAGCTTGCCTAGGAGGGGATTAGGGAAAGAGGCCTGCAGGAGGATACCTGTGTTCTGGGGGCCGCAGAGAGGTGCGGGGGCAGCACGCCCATAACCTGCTGCTGTGTTCCAGCGCCCCGGCCTGCAGCTGACTGAGGACCACGAGTGAGCCAGCAAGGGGGCGGGGACACCTCAGCCGCAGCCGCCTTCCCCTCCCCCGCAGCGACTCGGACGCGACTGCCCCCCACCCCCACCCCCACCCCGGGCCCCGGCCCCTGCCCTGCTGCCCGCCCCCGCCGGACATCCATCGTCTGGCTCCCCTACTAACCTACCCCTCTTCCCCAGCCTCCCCTGACCTGCCCTGCCCGCTTTTATTTATTTTGGATTAGCCAGTTGCCCCCCACTGCCCTGGTTCTCCCCTCCCCTGTCGGGTCTGCACCCCGCTCTCCTTGCCGCGCCCCCCTAGGACTCCCAAGAAGGCTTTTGTATTTGTGCATAGCTAGAGTGAGGGCGGAGGGGGCCTGTTACAGGCCGCAGCCACAACCCTGGTTTTTTATTCCGATTTTCCCTCCTTTTCTCTTTCCTTTTTTTTTTTTTTTTTTAAAGAAACCGTTTTTTAAAACTATTTCTAGGTTTGTGAATGTGAAGCCCCAGGCCGCAGGGGGCAAGGGGCCAGGTGCCCCCCCCACCAGCTGAGAACAAAATGTCTATGTGGGTGCGGGCCCCTGGCCAGCTCCCTCCAGCCCTGGAGAGGACAGGGCTGCGTAGGCCAGGCCGAGCCCCTGGAACCATCCCGTCCTGTATCATATGTAAATACTGTGAGGTGAAGCCCACACCCCTCTCTAAGACCCCTTGGGGGTGAGGGCATCGCCTCGCCCCACCTGGCAAAGGTCTCCCCTCCACCGTGTTTCTCTACCTTCCTCAGACACCGTTACTGTAAGCTTGCAGGCCTCAACTGTGGCCGAGTCAGGCCTGCTCTCTCAGGCCCTAGGGGTCAAGGCCTTGGGCCCGCTCACCCCGAAAACCCAGTGTGGGAACGAGGGAAGAGAAGGGCTCACCTGGAGCCACTGCTGGAAAGGAATTAACTCTCCAAAGGTCTCCCCCTGCCCCCTACCTAGTCGGGCCTTCATGGTTTCTGCCCTGAGCCCCCCCCGTAAGTGGGCATCGGGCGGGGGGGCACTTTGGGAAGGGGCGGACCCCAGGGGAAAGCAAAGGGCTTCTCAGGGAACCCCCAAATTCTCTCACTGAAGTTCCCCACCAGGATGGTCCCGTGGCCAGAGCCCCTTGGCTGCCCCAAGCCCCCCGAGCCCCCTTCAAAGGAAAAAGAGGCTCAGGTCGTGACTCTTCATGAACAGCGAGTGACCAGGCTGGCATGGCAGGGCTGAGGCGCCCCCCTGCCGTCGTCCCCCCTCTCTGTGTCCTCTCCCCCAGGTCTGAGGCTGGGGTCCTAAGCTCCCTTCCCCATTATAGTCCCTGCCTGTGAAAACCCCCTTTGGAGAGTTAATTGTCTGTGTGAGGTGCTTAACCTATTAGCCCTGAGAACACAAAGCAATAATCTTTGTTACCGAGATGCGCGGCTGTTTGTGTTTTTTTGGTTTTTTTTTTTTTCGTTGTTTTTTTAAATGTTTCCTAATAAAAGAGAAGCTGCATTTTATTGGTTTTTATTTTTTATTTTCTACACGTTTGAGCTGAGTCATAAGAGACTTAGCTTCCCTCTCCTCCCCTTCCTGTGATTCCCCCACCCCACTGGGCCCATCCATGGGCTCAGGGCCCTGGAATTCCGTTTTCTGATTTGTTTGGGAAATTTTTTAAAAAGATGTTACACGGTGTTTCGAAGCCAGCAAGTTACCACCCTCCGGTGTCTCTTCTCTCCACATCTGTAACTTCTTTTTCCAGGTTTTATTTTCAGTTTTAAATTCCTAATAAATTATTTGAAAACGGACCTGAGCTTGTGAGTGTCTTGCATCTCTCTGTGCGTTCAGGTATAGGTACCCCAACGATACCCTGTTTTCCCTTAACTTCTCCTATTTTCCTCCTGGAATAATCTTCACTTTCCACTCGACCCAGCTCCCATCTCCAACTTCTTCATCAGCCTCAAAAGCTTAGTGTTGATGATGAGATACCACTTCACACCCATTAAGATGGCCATCATCAAAAAAACCCAGAAAATAACAAATGTTGGTGAGGATGTGGAGAAATCGGAGCCCCTGTGCCTTGCTAGTAGGAATGTAAAATGGCACAGCTACTATGGAAGATAGTTTGGTGGTTCTTCAAAAAGCTAAACATTGAATTACGATCCAACAATTCCACTCCTGGGTATACACCCAAAGGAATTGAAAGCAGGGACTCAGATACTTGTACACCAATGTTCATAGCAGCATTATTCACAATAGCCAAAAGGTGGAAACAATCCAAGTATCCATCAACAGATGAATGGATAAACATGGTCTTTCCATACAGTGGAATATTATTCAGCCATAAAAAGGAATGAAGGACTGATATGTGCTACAACATGGATGAACCTTGAAGAATTATGCTAAATGAAAGAAGCCAGACACAAAAGGACAAATACTGTATGATTCCACACATTTGAGGTACCTAGAATTGGCAAATTCATAGAGACAGAATGGGAGTAGGGAGTTACTCCTTAGTGGTTCCAGAGTTTCTGTTTGGGATAATGAAAATGCTTTATAAATAGGTAGTGCACAACATTGTGAATTTAATTAATGCCACTGATTGTACATTGAAAAGTAGCAAATTGGTGAGGGGCTGTAAAAAAAACGGTAAATTTTGTTATGTACATTTTACCACTTTTTTTTTTTAAGCTTAGCATCAGACCCCTTGCTCTGGTTTGCCTTTAACTCAGAGAATCCTAAGAGGGTGAGGTGGGAAAAGCAGCTCAGGTGGAGGTGGGTATCGCCAAATCGTTAGATGTGGGGTTTCCAACACCTGGCTCCTCCCCTTCCTCGCTGAGCTTCCTCTGCCTCTCTGAGCCTCAATTTCCCCATCTATTAAAGGGAATGATAAAGAAGCCAGACGTAAAAGGCCACGTATTATAAGATTCCATTTATATGAAATATCCAGGAGCCACAGAGTTAGAAAACAGATTTGTTGGGGCTGGAGGCAATGGGGAGTAAATGCTTAATGGTTAAGGGATTTCCTCTGGGGTGATGGAAATATTTTGGAACTAGAGGCGGTGGTGGCACGACATTGTGGATGGGCTGAAAGCCACTGAATGGCTTTTTTTTTTTTTTTTTTTTTTTTTTTTGCGGTACGTGGGCCTCTCACTGTTGTGGCCTCTCCCGTTGTGGAGCACAGGCTCCGGACGCGCAGGCCCAGCGGCCATGGCTCATGGGGCCAGCCGCTCCGTGGCATGTGGGATCTTCCCAGACCGGGGCACGAACCTGCGTCCCCTGCATCGGCAGGCGGACTCTCAACCACTGTGCCACCAGGGAAGCCCGAATGGCTCTTTTTTTAAAATTTATTAATTAATTTATTTTTGTCTGGGTTGGCTCTTCGTTGCTGCGCGTGGGCTTCCTCTAGTTGCGGCAAGCGGGGGCTACTCTTCGTTGCGGTGCGCGGGCTTCTCATTGCGGTGGCTTCTCTTATTACAGAGCACGGGACTCTAGGCACGCGGGCTTCAGCAGGTGTGGCTCGCGGGCTCTAGAGCGCAGGCTCAGTAGTTGTGGCGTACCGGCTTAGTTACTCCGCAGCATGTGGTATCTTCCTGGAGCAGGGCTTGAACCTGTGTCCCCTGCATTGGCAGGCGGATTCTTAACCACTACACCACCAGGGAGGTCCCAATTGCTCACTTTTAAATGGATATTTTTATGTTATGGGGATTTCACCTCAAAAAATTTAAAAAGAGAACCATAAGAGTAACTCGGGTGGTTGTTAATTAAACGGGGAGGGCTGACAGGATTCAACACCAGGCAAGGCACAAAGTAACTGGTTGGTAAACAGTAGCAGCTATTAATCCCAGGCTGCCCCAGGTGCCCGGAAATGCATAATTGGGGCTCAGCAATGGCCGCCCCCCGCCCCCGAGTGGGACTGACAGCTGCGGTTCACACCCTGCGGTTCCCTTAGTGTCTACTGTGCACAAGTCACTCTTAGGCACTGAGAGGGTGACCAACTTGTCCTACTTTGCTGGGGACTTTTCTGGTTTGAAAACAGGAAGCGCTGTATCCCAAGAACCCTTCCATCCCTGGAAGAAAAACAGAATAATTAGTCACCTGAAGGCACTGACTTCATTTGGGTTTGTAGCGGGGCGTCAAGTTCTGCTGAGATCTGAGAGAAGAGTAAGAATTAACTAGGCAAGGCTGGGGGCGGGAGGGGGCGGAGGAGCATACCAGGAGGAGAGACCAGCAGGGGCAAAAGCCTTGAAATGGGAGGAAGCATGAGGACGTCAGTCAAGGAGCTGAGAGAAGGTCCACTGCGTCTAGACAAGAGGGTATCCCACCCCACTACAGGCCAGGAGGTAGGTAGGGGCAGAGCAGACTGGGCCTCTAGGCTGCTTTTGTTTCTTATATAAGAGCAGCTGGGGAGGTGTGAAGGGTTTTAGGCAATGGGGTGGGAGAGTGATGACATGATGTAATCAGGTTTGCATTTGAAAAGGTCATTAGCCTATACAATAGGGAACAGATTTGAGGGACACCATTGTGGAGGGGAGCACAGAGACACTAAGGAGACTGCTGCAACCATCTGGGCAAGAGATGCTGGGGCAAGGACCAGGGTGTTGGAAGTTGGAAGAAGGGTGTGGCTTGAGAGCTGGATTTGGGATGGGACTGGATGGGGAAAGGGGTGAGGAGGGAGTATTGGGGAGAGTTCCTGGGTTTCTGAAGACCTGGACTCTGAAGAAGGTCAGTTTCCCCAGTGGTTGTGCTCAGTTTGAGAAATATTCTCAGCTGAGCTCAGATGCAACTGGAGACAGAGATGGTGTGATAAGAGGAGGGATGAGAATAAGCCCCTTAGGGTGACTCCAGCCAAATTGAACCCAGACCAGTGTTACCTAAAGCCTTTTAGGAACCTCCCAACAGCCACATACTGGGCTCAGTGCTGGACTAAGAGTCAGGAACACGTAGGTTCAAATCCTATCTCCACCACTTTCCAGCTGTGTGACTTTGAGTAAGTTACTTAAGCTCTCTGAAGCTGTTTCATCATCTGTAAAAAGGGGAAGATGATGACAACAATAACTATGCCAGAAGATGGCTGTTAGGCTGAAAAACAACATGGCACTCTTAGCACAGGGCCGAGCACATAGACGCTCTCAGCAAATGGTAGCTGGTAGCTGCTTTGGGGAAGCAGGAGCCGTATCCAAGGGGCCGAGCAGGTGTGACCTTGCTGGAGTGTGGGTATGTTGTCACCTGAAGGAGTCAAGAAGCTATACTTAGCTGTTCTTTCCACTGGAGAGTGTGTTTTTCCCAGGCTAGGATAAGCTGTACCATACACACCTGTGCATGGGGCAGCAGTGGGTCACGGTACAGAGTATAGTGGCCTGGTGGGCTACTCAGTGACCTGCCAGGTCCATTCCTCTGCCACCTCTGTGTCTCCTGCAGAAGTTTGGATTGTAACATTTAGCACATCTCTTTCCAGGGGGAGAGGGTTCCAGTAGGGTTCCACCTCTCCCACCAGGTGCTTTGCCTAAGCCCTGGCATAAATCGCACATGGGAATTTGTCCAGCCTGCCCTTGTGGAAGGCCTCTAGCTGGCTGGGGGAGGGGGAGAGAAGGAGGGAAGCAGGCAGGACTAAACCTCCTTCTGCTCCAGGAGCCTTTGGCACTCCCACCTGCTACTACAATTCCCGGTCATGGGGTGATATTGTGGTATCATAAGCAGCAGATCTAACTTACATCTTGGTCCTGCTGTGTGATATTGGGGCAGTCACTTAACCTCTCTGAGCCTCCATCATTTCTGTAAAGTGGAGTTTGTCATTGGACCTACCTCAGAGGTCTATGCCAGGTTCTTAGCATGCGACCTGGACTAGTTAGCGGTCAGTAAATGGTAGTTAATACTATTAGCCTTAGAGGACTTTGTAGCACCAGCTACTCCTCCTTCCTCAGACCACCCCCAACAGGAGCAGTGCCTGTTCCTCTGTTTTGTTCTCACCCCAAAGAACCCCACATAAGAGGAATTTAGCATTTTGCTGGCCATGCCTCCCCTTTCCTTGGGCAGCCTTCACTCATTCTGGGGTCTGAAGAGGCAGAACCATTTGTCAGACTGATGTTGGGTCCCGAGCTAACCCTGTTCTTTCTCCAGAAGCTCTCACAGCCCTCCTCCCCACACCTCTGGGCCGGCACTGGGACAGGTGCTATGCTATCCTGAGCAGCGTTGTCCAATAGAACCTTCTGTGATGACGGAGACATTCTATATTTGCACTGTCCAAAACAGCAGCCCCTGGCTACATGTAGCTATTGAACACTGGAAATATGGCTGGTGGGACCGAGAAACTGATTTTCAATATTATTTGATAGTAATGAATTTAAATAGCTACTTGTGGCTAATGGCTACCATATTGGACAGTTGTAGAATGTCTACAGGCAAGCATGAAGTGATGGGTGGCATGAGCCCTGGGTCAAATAGGGGCTGAGTCAGGCCCAAGCAAATAAATCACTTCCTCTTTCTGGGCCTTAGTTTCCCCCATCTGCTTACTAAATGTTGTTTCAGTGTTACCGCATTAGCTGAAGGACGTTTCCTGGGGCTCCTGGATTTGGGATGAAACAGGGAAGCCCTTCCAGATGGATTTCTTCTTTCTTGGCTCCAGTGCACGCTCAAGGAAAAAAGTACAGAGAGCTGGAATCATGGGGTGCGTGTGTGAGCAGAGGTCACAGGGTCAGAATTACCGATTCTGCTCTGACTCACACATGACATAACCTAACATAACTTCGCCCAAGGCAGAGGGAAGTGGCTCAGTGGGAAGAGGCAGGTGTGGGTTCAAGTCTTGGCATGGCCGTTTCCAGCTCCACCCCAGGCTGAACCTAATCTAGAAGTTCTCATCTGGAAAGTGTCCTCATCTGGAAAGTGTCCTCATCTGGAAAGTGCCCAAGATGCATCCCAAGACAAGAGATGATCAAACCTAACACAGCCATTGGATGAAAATGACACTTTACCTCTGTGATCTTCCTTCCCCAAACCCATTAACCAATCCCCAGTCTTATCATGAGAAAAACATCAGACAAATTCCAATAGAGGATACACCTGACCAGTAGCCCTCCAAACTCCCCAGGTCCTCAACAGCAGGCAGTCTGAGAAATTGCCATGGCCCAGAGGGGCCTAAGGAGACAACTTAATATAATGTGCTATCTTGGATTGGATCCTGGAACAGAACAAGAACATGTGGTAAAAACTAAGGAAATTGGGCTTCCCTGTTGGCGCAGTGGTTAAGAATCTGCCTGCCAATGCAGGGGACAGGGGTTCGAGCCCTAGTCTGGGAAGACCCCACATGCCATGGACCAACTATGCCCGTGTGCCACAACTACTGAGCCTGCGCTCTAGAGCCTGCAAGCCACAACCACTGAGCCTGCGTGCCACATCTACTGAAGCCCACACGCCTAGAGCCTGTGCTCCGCAACAAGAGAAGCCACCGCAATGAGGAGCCCACACACCGCAAGGAAGAGTAGCCCCGCTCACCACAACTAGAGAAAGCCCGCACGCAGCAACAAAGACCCAACAGCCAAAAGTAAAAATAAATAAAATAAATTTATATTAAAAAAAACTAAGGAAATCTGAATAAGCTATGGACCTCAGTTTATTAACATTATTATTATTATTATTTTTTTGCGGTACACAGGCCTCTCACTGTTGTGGCCTCTCCCGTTGTGGAGCACAGGCTCCGGACACGCAGGCTCAGCGGCCATGGCTCACGGGCCCAGCCGCTCTGCAGCATGTGGGATCTTCCCAGACCTGGGCACGAACCCGCGTCCCCTGCATCGGCAGGTGGACTCTCAACCACTGCGCCACCAGGGAAGCCCTAACATTATTTTTGATAATGATAATATATCAATATTGCTTCACTAATCATAACAAAGTACATACTAATGTAAGATATTAATAACAGGTGAAACTATAGGTGAGGCTGTGGCGGGGTGGGGGCAGGTGGCAGAAGGGCATGAGGGAATTCTCTGCTCAAGAAAAATAAGTAAATGAATAGATAAATAAATGAAAATAAAACAATAGGGTCTCTGTAACTCACAGGGTTGTTGCAGAGATCACATAAGAACCAAATGGGAGAGCACCAAGTAAACCAATTATAAAATATTGTATATTATGTGAAATATCCAGAATAGGTAAATCTATAGAGACAGAAAGCAGATTAGTGGTTGCTGAGGGCTGGGGGAAGGTGACTGCTAATGAGGACAGGGTTTCCTTTGGGGAGAATGAAAATCTTCTAGAGTTAGGTAGAGATGGTCGTTGCACAACTCTGTGAATGTACTACATGCCACTGAATTGTTCACTTTAAAAATAAAATGGGGCCTCCCTGGTGGCGCAGTGGTTGAGAGTCCGCCTGCCGATGCAGGGGATACGGGTTCGTGCCCCGGTCTGGGAGGATCCCATATGCCGTGGAGCGGCTGGGCCCGTGAGCCATGGCCGCTGGGCCTGCGCATCCGGAGCCTGTGCTCCGCAACGGGAGAGGCCACAACAGTGAGAGGCCCGCATACCGCAAAAAGAAAAAAAAATAAATAAAAAAAATAAATAAATAAAATAAAATGGAGGAGTTCCCCGGCAGTCCTGTGGTTATGACTCCCTCTGCACTCCCACTGCAGAGGACATGGGTTCGATTCCTGGTCGGAGAACTAAGATCCCACATGCCGCGTGGTGCGGCCAAATAAATAAATAAATAAAATTTTAAAATAAAATGGTTAATATTATAATAAATAACTATATAAATAAATAATACTAAAGTCTTACAATGTGAATTTCACCTAAAAATGTTATTTAGACCTTTGGTATGACAATTCTAAAACCCTTTTTATTCTACAAGTCAGATCCAAGCCTTTAGGATTCCAAAGCCCAGGGTTTTCTTACAAGCCCACTGTGGGGAATGGGGAGAGGGAAGTGGTATTGATGTAGTGGGGAAAAAATTAAATGTGTGCCTTAGAATCAGACATACCTAAGTCTGAGCCCCTGCTTTGCCATTTGCTAGCTGTGTGACCTGAGGCAAGTTGCTTCACCTCTCTGAACCTGCTTCCTCATCAGCAAAGTGCATAATTCATGGGAACCATTCAACGAGACCCACAGCCCAGACTCAAGCACATGAGAGAACATGGAGGCAGCCGTCAATTCCTTCCCATCCCCCTTCTCCCGGTTGTTCAATGGGGTTGACAGCTTTGCCACACACACACACACACACACAAATGATGAAGCTGGGCTGAGTGCAAAGGGGTGGGTGTGAGGGTCAAGATTCCAAGATGTGCACCTCCAGAAATAATCCCTTTCATTCAAAAGCACTGATGACAAATATGTACACTACTTCCAATGCCCCCCAGCTGCCAGGGCTTGCTTGTTGTTCAGGATTATTTCTGCAACAGACAGACTCAAGGCCAACCCAGAGTCAGCAGGGGGCAAAGCAAACACTACAGTCTTATCTTGGGGCAGTGGGGCAGCTATAAGAAGGGAGGCCATAGTGACATTAGTCTCTTCTCTTGCTCACCAACTGACAACAGGATGAAACTCCTCGTGTTGGCTGCTCTGCTCACAGGTAGGCGAGTCCTCCCAGCTCCACACCTTCCTGAGCCGAGATCTCTCTCCTCTGCAATGGGGGCCACATGTCACAAGGCTGGCCAGACCTGGAGTCTTTTTCAGGGCTCACCGTGGGGCTTAAGAGGTCACATATTGGGGTCCCCTCAAATCCCCCCCGTGGCTGGCACCCTTTCAACCTTCAGGTCTGAACTCAGATGACCCATCTCAGAAAGGCTTACCCCTTCCATCCCAGCTAAGGGAGCCCCCTCACCTTTTCCCCTACCATATGGCCTCGGTACTAGGTCTTCTCAGCACCTGTCTTTGCCTGCAGCGTGTCTGTTGTTGATTCATTTCTTTCTTTATCCCACACCCGCACATAAGCATGGGCTCCATGAGAGCAGGAATAGTGCTGTTTGCACTATTTATTTAATGAACTAATAGAATCAGAATTCACTAGAATTCAAATCCCACCCCATTCAGCCATTGTTCATTCATTCACTCAACATCTATGGTATCACAGCCTCTAAGGCATCAGGCTCGGTGTTGAGACTGGGGACTCAGAGATGAACAAGCCGTGCTCCCCGTCCAAGGAGCACGCACGCCTGCGCACACACACAAGCAGTAGTTTTGTGCAGGTCTGGCCTCTGCAAAGAGCAGAGCTGGCTGGATCAGAAAGAAAGTGGAGGGAAGTAGAAGGGGGTGTCTGGAGATGGGCCACGGTAGCCAGGCCACTCCCGTCTGAGCAGGCTCCAGGCTCTGCTCCTGGACACAGCCTCTGTGGGCTGCCACCGTGGAGGCTGCTTTTGGGGGAGAACGACAAGCTGCCGCTCTTCCTTCACCGTGGAGCTTAAGCACATGGAGCGGCTTCAGTGTCCACAGCAGATCAAGCACAGGAAGGGCCTGGTATGGGGCAAAGAGATGACACTGATGGCCGATTGCACAGTATCCCCAAATCATTTAGCGCCATCTTCTCTTTAGGGCACCAAATCTCACAGGTAGGGCTCTACACAGGAGGTAAAGAGGTCCTGCTTCCAAGTAGGCTGTTCCAAGCCTTGTGCTTGATTTGGGCAAACACTCAGCTAGAGGCTGACTTTGAAAGCTTACTTAATAGATAATTATTGAGTACCTACTATGTGCCAGAAACTTTTAAAAATTCACATATTGGGACTTCTCTGGTGGCACAGTGTTTAAGAATCTGCCTGCCAATGCAGGGGACATGGGTTTGAGCTCTGGTCCGGGAAGATCACACATGCTGCGGAACAACTAAGCCAAATAAATAAGTAAATAAAGAAAGAATTACTTTTTAAAAAAATCACATATTGATGATTTCATTCATGTAACTCTTCATATATTTATTGAGTGCTTCCTTTGTGTCAGGCCCTGGGGAATAAAATCCATGAGGTCTGTCCTTGAGGAGTTTATGGTCCTATGAGAGGGAGGCATTAAATAGAGGGATACAGATTGTTCGAGGTACTATAAAGAACATGAAGAAAAGTGGTAGCAGAGGAGCCACTGAGCTTGGGTGGTCAAAGCGCCTCTTTGAAGAGGTAGCATTTAAACCAAGATGTTCCAGCCTTTTGAAAAGTGAGCTGACCAGTGTGCCGGGCAGAGGGAAGAGGAGGTGCGTGGGTCCCAGGGCAGAAAAGAGGTTGTCCTGTTTCCTGTTGAGCATAGAGGCCACACAGGCCTCTCACTATTCCTTACATTCCTGTCCCACCAACCCTGTCATTCTCCCACCCAACCCTCCGTTTAGATTCCCCTGCCCTACACCAGTTTTTCCACCTTCTAAAACAATATGCGATTTCCTTACTTATTACTTTTATTGCTTATTGTTTTTCTCCCCAACTAGGACATAAACTCAACGAGGTTATAGATTTTTTTATTTGCTCAATGATGTATCTCCAGCTCCCAGGACAGTGACTAGCACATAGTAGGTGCTCAATAAATATTTGCTGGATAAATAACAGGGATAGTTTTAAACTCTCATATGTTCACACAAAAACTAGTACACAAATGTTCATAGCAGCATTATTCATAATAGCCAAGGACCTCCCTTGCAGTCCAGTGGTTAAGACTCCGTGCTTCCAATGCTGGGGGCACGGGTTCGATCCCTGGTTGGGGAGCTAAGATCCCAAAAGCTGCATGGCGTGGCCAAAAATAAATAAACATAATAGCCAAAAAGTAGAAACAACCCAAATGTCCATCAAGTGATGAATGGCTAAAAAAAAAGTGGTCTATCTATACAGTGGAACATTATTCAACCATAAAATGGAATGAAGTACTGATACATGTTATAACAAGGATGAACCTCAAATCGTTATGTGAAGTGAAAGAAGCCAGTCACAGAAGGCCATATATTGTATGATTCCATTTATACAAAGCGTTCAGCATAGGGAAATCCATAGAAACTGAAAGCAGATTAGTGGTTGCCAGAAGGCAGGGGGGAAAGGGGAGTAATTGTTAATGGGTACTGGGTATTCTTTTGGGGGTGATGAAAATGTTCTGGAATTAGTAGGGATGGTTGCACAACTCTGTGAATGTTAAAAACCACTGAATTGTACACTTTGGTTAAAATGGTGAGTTTTATGTTTTGTGAGCTGTTAAGAAAATTCCTGTTCACTTTACCAGGTTCCTGTATCCAGCTCTTTTCAGGGTAGGCAGCTGGCCGGGGTCACGGGGACGGCGCGGGGTCTGAGAGAGCAAGCAGGCAGTGGGGTCCCTGGGGCGCCGGCAGCCAACCAGGACGTATTCGAACTTTGTGTCTTCCTGCAGTGGGCGCTGCCCAGAGCGGCATCAGCCCGCGGTCGTTATGGCGGTTCCACGGCATGATCAAGTGCACGATCCCCAGCAGTGACCCCTTGCTGGATTTCAACGACTACGGCTGCTTTTGTGGCCTGGGTGGATCAGGGACCCCTGTGGATGAACTGGACACGTGAGTTGATCTGCCGGGAGAGTATCCCTGGGATGGGGGGAGAGCACAAGCCAAAGATCTCACGAGGCACAGAAAGGAGATTTGCCTATTTGCTGAAGATAACACACGTTCACGTCTTACATAAACGAGAAAAGCCTGAATCCAATGCTCCCTATCGGGGATGGAAAGCGGAAGGTCGGGGATGTAAAGTAGCGAGTGCTGCTGCCCTCTAGTGGCAGAACTTTGCAACACAAAACATCACTGCAAGGGTTCAATCTTCTGAAGTGGAGAAACCTTCACTGCATCTTCAGAATACAGGCTTGTACTGTATTCCTGAAACCACTTTAAAATCGCCTTCAGTAAACATGAGAAAAGGACTTAATTTTTTCAAGCCGCAGGACCAGTACCTCTCAGAGCAGGTCAGCTAAAACATCCCCACCTGTTCCCGAGGGGGCAGGTTCAGGCGGACCTGCTGCCCTACCCCTGCTTCTCCCTCAACTCTGTCCCTCCCCCTCTCCAGGTGCTGCCAGACACACGACAACTGCTACAGTGAAGCCAAGAAACTAGACAGCTGTACATTCCTCCTGGACAATCCCTACACCGAACACTACTCATACTCGTGTTCCGACAATGAGATCACCTGCAACAGTAGGTTTACCCCCTCGTTGGCTGTTGGCTCAAAGGACCTCAGTAGGCATGGGGAGAAATAATTGTAATGATAGTTACCACTGATTGATCATTTTCTTGGTGCTGGGCAGTGTCTCCTTTAATCCTCGAAACAACCCTATGGGATAGGTACTATATATTATCCCCACTTTGCAGATGAGGAAACTGAGGCTCAGAAGGCTGAGCTAATTGCCCAAGGGCACACAGCCCATAAATGGTGGTGTTTTGTTTTGTTTTTTACATAATTTTTAATTTTTTATTTATTTATTTTTGGCCGCATTGGGTCTTCGTTGCTGTGCGCAGGCTTTCTCTAGTTGCGGCAAGTGGGCGCTACTCTTCGTTGTGGTGCGTGGGCTTCTCATTGCAGTGGCTTCTCTTGTTGCAGAGCACACGCTCTAGGCACGCGGGCTCAGTAGTTGTGGTTCCCGGGCTCTAGAGAACAGGCTCAGTAGTTGTGGCGCATGAGCTTAGTTGCTCTGCGGCATGTGGGATCTTCCTGGACCAGGGCTCGAACCCGTGTCCCCTGCATTGGCAGGTGGATTCTTAACCACTGCACCACCAGGGGAGCCCCGGTGTTTGGCTTTTGCACATAGGTCTATATGACTCCAAAACCTCTGCTTTTAACTGCCATGCCACACTGCTTCATTGTTTCATAAAAAGAGCTAAGAATTAGCACGTATCAGGTTTTCATCGCATGCCAGGTACTAGGCAAGGTGTGTATATGAGATGGGTTTTATTAAGCCCATTTTACAGTTTAGGAAACTGAGGCTCAAAAATAGTCACTTGCCCCAAATCACACAACTTATGAGAGGTAGGGCCAGCATTTGAATTCAGTTGTTTCTGATTTTAAAGGCTCTGGTCTTAACCACTAAGTTATGCAGTGCTCATGGTGAAATGTATCCCTTCATGAAGGCGGTTCTGAAAAGCAGACAATTCAGAGAGGTGTAAGGTATTGTCGTGTGAGACCAGCATTCTGAATTTTCATTGCCCTTCATTTTGCACTCACAGATACATCCCACTTTTTAAAAAACGTACCAACAACACTGGAATAACCATAATCCAACTCCCCAAGTGCCAAGAAAAAAATTACCTGGCATCTCACCATCTTAAGAAATAAATGGTTTCATGCCTCTGTGTTCCTTTTCACCCTTATCTTTGGAATAAGGCTTATGTCATTTTAACTTGGCTAGGCATGTGCCCATCACAAGTCCTTTGCTTCTTCTGCATGAAACACTTCCCACCAGATATCTGATTGAGTCACTCCCTCTTTCTAGATCTTTCTTTAGATGTTGTTTTCTCAGTGAGGTCTTCCCTCAACATGTTCTTTTATTTATTTTTTGTTTTTTGGCCAGGCGCCACGCCCGACCAGGGTTCGAACCCCGGCCCCCTGCAATGGAAGCTCGGGGTTCTAACCACTGGACAGCCAGGGAGTTCCCTCAACGTGTTCTTTTAAATTGCAAACACACTCCCTCCATCTCTCCAGCATTATCCTTTTTCTCTCTGCTTTATTTTCTCCACAGAATTTCTGAACGGCTGATATATTTATGTTATTTCTTCATTTGCTATCTCTCCAATAGAAAGTAGGATTCACAGGGACAGGGATTTTTGTCTGTTTTCTTCATTACTGTATCCCCAGAATCTAGAGCAGAGCCTGGCATCCTGTGGGATGTAAATGTTTGATGAATGCACAGTCTAGATACAATCTTGCATTCTGCGTTTTCTCCCTTATCACCATGTTATGACCATGTTTCCATATTGTTTCATAGTCTTCATTGTTACTTCTTTCATCACTGCATAAAATAGCTTAATTTGCTTACACAGTCTCCTGGTAACAGAGATTTTGGTTGTGCTCCACTTCAGAAAGCCAAATATATGGGAAATCATATTTTTGCCCTACAACTTGATCAGCAAGAGTTTCTTTCTATGGATTCTGTACTCCTTTACGAATTTGATGAAAGCTATAGACACTCTCCCCAGGAGAAACACACACACACACCCCACACATTTTTGCAAATAATTATTTTTAACTGCAACTGCCTTCTCCCCGCAAAAGCAGGTCAAGAAGCCTGCAGCAGAAGATGTTTATTCACATGATTAACAATAACTTGCTACATACACACTATTATATATAAAATAGACAACAAGGACCTACTATATAGCACAGGGAACTATATTCAATATCTTGTAATAACCTATAATGGAAAATAATCTGAAAAAGAATATATACATGTATAACTGAATCACTTTTGCTGTACACCTGAAGCTAACACAACATCGTAAATCAACTATACTTCAATAAAAAAATTAAAAGAAAAAAACAATAACTCACTAAATAATTATTTCATTATGCACACTTCATAATCTAGTTAAGCACTAATTTATGCTTTAATGGAGTGGGTGAGGAAAACATTCACGATTTTTAAGAGAAAGGAGCAGAGAAAAACAAAACCTTAATAAGATTATTGAAGGTAAGCAGATATACATAATTAAATTATGGATAATAAAGCCGAAATTTATTTATTTATTTGCATTTTTTAACATCTTTATTGGAATATAATTGCTTTACAATGTTGTGTTAGTTTCTGCTGTATAACAAAGTGAATCAGCTATATGTATACATATATCCCCATATCCCCTCCCTCTTGCGTCTCCCTCCTACCCTCTCTATCCCACCCCTCTAGGTGGTCACAAAGCACTGAGTTGATCTCCCTGTGCTTTGCAGCTGCTTCCCACTAGCTATCTGTTTTACACTTGGTAGTGTATATATGTCCATGCCACTCTCTCACTTCGTCCCAGCTTACCCTTCCCCCTCCCCATGTCCTCAAGTCCATTCTCTACGTCTGCGTCTTTATTCCTGTCCTGCCCCTATGTTCTTCAGAACGCTTTTTTTTTATTCCATATATATGTGTTAGCATATGGTATTTGTTTTTCTCTTTCTGAGTGACTTCACTCTGTATGGCAGACTCTAGGTCCATCCACCTCACTACAAATAACTCAATTTCATTTCTTTTTATGGCTGAGTAATATTCCATTGTATATATGTGCCACATCTTCTTTATCCATTCATCTGTCGATGGACACTTAGGTTGCTTCCATGTCCTGGCTATTGTAAATAGTGCTGCAATGAACATTGTGGTACATGTCTCTTTTTGAATTATGGTTTTCTCAGGGTATATGCCCAGTAGTGGGATTTCTGGGTCACATGGTAGTTCTATTTTTATTTTTTTAAGGAACCTCCATACTGTTCTCCATAGTGGCTGTATCAATTTACATTCCCACCAACAGTGCAAGAGGATTCCCTTTTCTCCACACCCTCTCCAGCATTTATTGTCTGTAGATTTTTTGATGATGGGCATTCTGACTGGTGTGAGGTGATACCTCATTGTAGCTTTGATTTGCATTTCTCTAATGATTAGTGATGTTGAGCATCCTTTCATGTGTTTGTTGGCAATCTGTATATCTTCTGTGGAGAAATGTCTATTTAGGTCTTCTGCCCGTTTTTGGATTGGGTTGTTTGTTTTTTTGATATTGAGCTGCATGTGCTGCTTGTATATTTTGGAGATTAATCCTTTGTCAGTTGCTTCGTTTGCAAATATTTTCTCCCATTCTGAGCGTTGTCTTTTTTTCTTGTTTATGGTTTCCTTTGCTGTGCAAAAGCTTTTAAGTTTCATTAGGTCCCATTTGTTTATTTTGGTTTTTATTTCCATGAAATGTATTTTAAATGTTATTTTTGTTGTTTCTTTTGGTTACAAAAGTAAACAAGGTCAAAGTAATGTAATTTCAAATTCTACAGTAATGTATGTCATGGAAAGAAGAAGGCACCTATAATCCTAATACCCAAGATAACTAGTTAGATGTATTGCCCTTCAAATTTTTTTGGCACATACTATGTATTCTTTCCCTTTAATAAAATATCTTGGAAACATTTCCGCATATAGACATAATTACTATAAATGTCTGTATAATATTGTATTTTAAGGACACTGTAATTTTTAAAATATGCGCTTTAGAGAAATTGGCTTATGAAACTTCACTAAGTTGAAATGTACAATACTTTGCTTCCTTGAGTATATGTCATAGTATTTTCCATATGGTTTGCAATTGCTTGCCTATGTTATCAGAGTTCTGTGGTTATATGGGTTTTAAAAGCAGTGAGTACATTTAGAGGTGTGAAATAGACAGAACTTTCCAAAAAGCAGCTATCACACCTAGAATCACCAGATAAAACAGGCTGCCCAGTTAAATTTATTTTCAGATAGACAAGAAATGATTTTTTTAGTCTGTGTCCCAAATAGTACATTCATTGTTGATATGAAATTCAAGTATTTTTATTTGCTTTATCTGTCAACCCTAAATTTGCACCAATGGAATGGCCACCAGATCATTTCAGTGAATTCTTCCTGCCCCTGGATTGTATAAAGCATGAACCGCCTTTGCTCAGTCCTCTGTTCTTGCCCTTTTCCAGGCAAAAACGATGCCTGTGCGGCTTTCATCTGCAACTGTGACCGCACTGCTGCCATCTGCTTCTCAAAGGTCCCATACAACAAGGAGCACAAGAACCTGAACACCAAGAAGTACTGTAAGGCCTGAGTATCGTCCCAGGAAATTGTGATTCCCTACCTGCCCCATGGCTTTCACCTTACACCATGCCCTCCAATAAAGTACCATGTTGAAAGGCCTCCCATTTGGAGATTCTTTTATTCTCTATCTACTGAACACGACTAAATCACTTCCTGGTCCTTTGTGAGCATTAGTCCTTCTAGCCTTGGAGGTTGAATTAGAGGGATATTTCTAGGAAGTGAGTACCATGAGACTTTAATAATGATTAACAACCACTGATAATTTATTCTGTGCCAGAACTGTGTGTCTCTAAATTCCCTGGACAGCCCTATAAGATTATTTATTTATTTATTTATTTATTATTTATTTTTGGCTGTGTTGGGTCTTTGTTGCTGCGCACGGGCTTTCTCTAGTTGCAGCGAGCAGGGGCTACTCTTCGTTGCAGTGCGCGGGCCTCTCATTGTGGTGGCTTCTCTTGTTGCAGAGCACGGGCTCTAGGCACGCGGGCTTCAGTAGTTGTGGCATGTGGGCTCAGTAATTGTGGCTCGCAGGCTCTAGGGTGCAGACTCAGTAGTTGTGGTACATGGGCTTAGTTGCTCCAAGGCATGTGGGATCTTCCCGGACCAGGGCTTGAACTCATGTCCCCTGTCTTGGCAGGCGGATTCTTAACCACTGCGCCACCAGGGAACCACTATGCACCAGGGCTGCGTCCAGCCCTGTAAGATTTAGACACTATTAGCAAATCCTATTTTTCTAAGCTGAGCTTCAATAGGCCAGGTCACTTGCCCACCAAGATTCATCTCGTAAGTAGCAAAGAAGGGATCTGAACCCAGCAAGTCCAACAGAACACACTCTCTTAACCATGACCCTGCCCTGCCTGAAGTGGTGGGCTCCTCAGTTTGAGCCAAATCTCGCCCCCTTATTTCTCTGCCTCCATTTCCAACTGCGTTAAACATTTTTTCCTATAACTCCTTTGTAAACCCTTTAAAGCCTTCACCGCACTCTACAAGCTGATTTTTACGCTGTAGTCATGAAATATAATTAACAATAACAGCTTCTAGATCTTGAGCACCTACCACATATCACTGTGCTAAGGGCTTTCCGTGTCTCATCTCATTAAGCATTCAAACCAGCTCTGTGAGATCGATGTTATTGCCCCAATTTTACGGATGAGGAACTAAAAACTCAGAGAAGTCACTTGCCTGAGATCACACAAATGGCAGAGTCAGGATTTGACCAGATCTGTCTGCTTGGCAATGCCTGAGTTCTTAACCACTAAGTTACTCGGCCAAGTTTCTCTACAAAGGTTTATGACTGCACTGGCGCTGAAATTCACCAGAAAGAGTGGGGAGGGGCACAGAGGGAACTGAATTGGAAAAGCAAAGAGATATGAAAGGACGATGTGGACTATGAGAAGCCATCACTGAGCAGTTTTAAACCACTGGAGGCTGCTGGGTGTATGGTGGGCAGCAAAGGAGTGTGTGCAGATTTGTCTTTTGGCCCAATTTCTCCTTCATTTCATTCATCCATTCAATGAATATTTATTGAATACTCTCTCTGGGCCAGACACAGTACAAAATGCTGAGGACACAATGTATTTGGGACTGGCCTGAAGACAATGATTTATTGTTAGTAGCTGCCTTCAGTTTAGTCTTCTCTGAAACTTTTTTTTTCTTGCTGTCAAACTGGCATATGCTACATAACATATGCTATGCTCTGTGCTCCAGACTGTGCCAAGCATTTTGCACAATTACCTCATCATCCTCACAACAGCTCTATAGTTGAAGGTATTATTACCTCCCCATTTTACAGATGAGGAAACTGGCTCAAAAAGGCAAGTGATTTGTCAAAGGCCACCCTCTCATAGATGGGATAGCTGAGATTGGAACCCAAACCTGGATAATTTAGAGGAAAAGTGCCATCACACCATGAATTTGCTGAAGGCAGAATGAGGTGTCTTAATCACTTTTGTATCCCTATCTGCCTGGTACTGTCCTTGATACATGCGGCAGTCAATAAATAATTGCTGAATGAAGTGTTGGTCATTAGCTCTCAGGACCTTTTGGCAGGCAAGAACGGGACTATTGTCGAATGCAAATTCATCAAACCTAGGTAGAATGGCTATTCTATACATACTGTGCTACAGTATGATTGCAAGGAATACAGAATTAAGTTAGACCTGGCCTCAGCCTTCAAAGAACTGTAAAGGTTATAAACGTCTTTCTTCTATGAAAGGAAACTGCAAGCCCGTTTAGATGGAAGAAAAATAAGTTTCTTTTTCTTTTTCTTTTTTTTGGTTGTGTTGGGTTTTAGTTGTGGCGTGCAAGCTCTTAGCTGCGGCATCCATGTGGGATCTAGTACTGGGCCAGGGATCAAACCCGGGCCCCTTGCATTGGGAGCCCGCAGAGTCTTAACCACTGCGCCACCAGGGAAGTCCGAAAAATAAGGTTTTAGGGGACTGTTGCTTATTCCTATTTTTTTCGGTTGATAAACAACAAATAGAGAAGAGAGTCACCCAAGTACTCCAACTGGGCTCTCAAAATATCGCCTGACATAAAAACCTACCTCTTTTTATCATCCCAAGTGTTGGGGAAGAGAGAACTAATTCCTTTAACGATCTTTAAAGAGCATCTGCGGGGTGCTCACTACAGGAAACGGAATACGGGAAACACTGGTACAGTAGCTGGACCGAGAGTAATGCAATGTCGGTATTACGTACATCCCAGAAGCCACAGCATCTTCACAGTGCTTAGCACATCACACACGCTCATTAAATAATTGTTCAACGAAGGTACAGCGTTGCGCAACGATTTTCCGCAGGCGAGGAAAAACCGCGTTGTCGTATTTACCTTTTCGGGTCACGTGACCGTGCGCGCCCAATCCTGTCAATTCGTTGGCCACACCCCAGGGACGGCGGATTATGGAGTAGAAAATGTGATTGGGTATCTTTTGGGCACGTGGCTCTCGGTTCCTCTTTTCTATTGGTGAACAGCGGCCCAGTCCCCAGCCTACCTCCGCACCTCCCAGGCTCAGGCCCCGCCCCCCTCGCGCTCGGTAGGAGGCGGGGTGGGGGGAGGTGCGGAGGAGAGAGCGCAGGAGCAGTGGTTGGCGTCCTCGGAAGGTGGGAGGCGGTGCGCTCTTCAGAATCCGGCAGGAAGGACAGAGTGGGCGAGTCAAGTGTGAAAAAACGGTGACCTCCTGTGTGTGTGACGTTGGGGTCAACTTTCCTACCGTGCGCATCCCTCTCTGGGTCTCTCATTCCCTGCACACACGCACCTCTTCCCCCTGCCCCCTCTACTAGTTTCCGGCTGGTAACTCCTCCGTTTCATTCATCCTGGGGAGGCACCGAGGGGACCAGGAAAGTGGGGTGCAGGAAATCAAAATGGGGCGAAAAGGAGGAATGGCCAAGGAGAGAAGCGAGTAAATTTCGGACGAGCCAAAGGCCTCTGGGGCGTCCCAAGTTCTCACTTGAGTCCCCACCCCCGCCTTCAAGAGAAAAAGAAAAGGTGAAGGAATTTGCAGTTCTGACCGTGTTTTTGCTTTTGCTGTTGCCTCCGTTTGGAATGATCTCCCTCTCCACGCTTGGTGATTGCCTATTCATATTTTAGGACCTAACTGGGGTCACTCTGAAAGTTTCTTGAGCCTTGCCCTTCTCCCTTCTCAAAGTACAGTTGCTTAGTTACCCCCACCGAATTTCGAGAACATTCAAAAGAGAGCGAGTTCAAAACTGGACTGGCTTTGATTACTAGCCTGGTCACTTTAGGTGACCGTGGGCAAGTTACATAAGGCCTGTGAGCTTCAGGAACCTCATCTTTCAAAAGAAGTAACAGTGCGTGGATCTTAGGGTTGTGGGAATAAGGTGCGTAAATGCGTTGTAAACTGCTTCCTACAGTGCTTGTTGTAAATGTTCATTAAATACTATTTCCGAAATAGAAGGAGGGATACTCTTTTTTTTAACTTTTTGAATGAAAGAGCCTTTAAATACTATAGTGCTTTACAATTTTCAAAAGTTTCATACACGATTTCATATAATCCCATCATAACCCCCCACCCCTATATTGCCCTTCCCTCCTTCCCTCTCCCTACTGGTAACCACTCGTTTCTTCTCTATATCTGCAAGTCTGCTTCTTTGTTTTATTGACTAGTTTGTTGTATTTTTTAGATTCTACATATAAGTGATATCATACAGTATTTGTCTTTCTCTGACTTATTTCACTTAGCGTAATGCCCTCCAAGTTCATCCATGTTGCTGCAAATGGCAAAATTTTGTTCTTTTTTACGGCTGAGTAGTATTCCATTGTATATTTATACCACATCTTCTTTATCCATTCATCTGTTGATGGACACAGGTTGCTTCCATACCTTGGCAATTGTAAATAATGCTGCTGTGAACATTGGGGTGCACGTATCTTTTCGAATTAGTGCTTTTGTTTCTTTCCAATATATACTCAGGAGTGGAATTGCTGGGTCATATGGTAGTTCTATTTTTAGTTTTTTGAGAAATCTCCATACTGTTTTCCACAGGGGCTGCACCAATTTACATTCCCACCAGTAGTATAGGAGACTTCTGTTTTCTGGAAGAATATGCTTTATTTTCTTTAGAAAGGCTTAATTACATCAAGCAAAGCTTGGCTTTTGTAATTTTTTTTTTTTTTTAGGCAAACAGGTACACAAAAAGGAAAAGTGGCTCTGGGGAAAATCCGAGTGAGTCTACTCAAAGGAATACTCAATAGGAGACAAAGGTTTGGCAGGTAGGATGGCTTCCCCTCCCACCCTCCTCCCATACCCTAGTGATAATGGCTGATATCTGCTTACTCTGTCAGGCACTGTGCTGTGAGCTACACATGCATCATTACCTTGTTTGGTCTTCGTAACCACCCAATTGGGTAGCTCCTATTATCCTCATTTATAGAGACTGAAGTTTAGATAAAACAACTTGCCCAAGTTCACCTAACTACTAAGTAGCAAGACAGGGTTGGAAATCCAAGTCTGTCTATTTTCTAAAAGTTTCAGTGCTGTGCTATATTCCTTTTCTAATAAATCGAGAAGAAAAAAAAACATTCTGCTTTCTTGGATGAGTTTAATTTTTTTTTTCTTCATGAAGTGGAATTGATCTCTTTTGTGACATAGAAATTACGGAAACAATCTGGATCTCAGAGCACCATCTTGAATCTCAACAAGAATAATATATCTGGAATTATCTATTATAGCTGGTGGCAACCTTTGCTATTCCTCAGAGCAAGGTGACCAACTCATCTTTGTTTTAGCACTGCAAGTCCTACATCAGGAAAACCCCTCAGTACTGGGCAATCTGGGATGGCTGGTCACCCTACCTAGGAGTGTCGAATTTCCTATCCGTCCTGACTTTGATCCTCTCAGGAAATATTTGGCATTCACTGAAGACTGACCTTTATGCATGCCCAAGCATCTCATGTGGGATTAACTCATTAAGTGAGCTAACATGTTGTAAAATACTTTGCACAATGCTTGGGATATAGTGTGCTCAACAAATGCTATTATTTTATTTATTATTTATTTTTTGGCTGCGCCACACAGCACATGGGATCTTAGTTCCCCGACCAGTGATCGAACCTGCGCCCCCTGCCGTGGAAGCGCGGAATCTTAACCACTGGACCACCAGGGAAGTCCCAACAAATGCTGTTATTTAAGGGAGAACTGAGAGGATACTCAATTTATGACAGCGTGAAAGAAGGAATATGAGTTAGTGGGAAGGAGATTCGAGTATTCTGTACTTGTTTGCCTTCATGACTTGTACTTACTAAAACTGTGATAGCAGAGCAGTTGTGGAAGCAACAAGGAAGGATATGACTGAAAGTCACAGCCAAAGCTGGGCTTACGCAGTTACAACCATGTAACCAGGGCAGTGAAAGCTGATAGCACCCGCTAGTAGAAGTCTGTTATTCCAACCGAGGGCACTTACAGCAGGTTGGGGACTGCTGTGCTGGTGGAGAGCAAAAGATGTAAAGTAAGGAGACCTGAGAAGCATCAGCTTCAGGAAATACCAGGTTCCTCTTGAGACAAACTTTTTGCAAAGAATTCCATCTCAGGAGGAAATATGAACAAAACAAACATTCCTAAGGCCCTCAAGACTTGGTTTCATAAATCGTGCGAGCATTAGGTGTTGAAAGAGCCTGCCTTCCCTCCCTCGCAGCCTAACCTCCTCTCCACTGCCCACATTTTAACCATTCCTGGCCGGGTGTACTGTTGGCTTCTACTTCTACTTCAGGCTGACTTCCTTCTAACTATCATCTTCAGACAAGTAGGAAGCGTTGCTGTCTAGAAGAACTGGGAGAAAGATCTACTCCGATTCTCATCCTGGCTCTGAAACAACATACTGTGGCCTTAGGTAAGTGTGGATCTTAGTTTCCTCAAAAATAAAATGAAGGGGGGATGGACTAAATTTTCTCTCCTGTCATTCCATGCATGACTCTGTGACATATTCTGGTAAAGGATGAGAGTATGGGAGATAACACATCCTCTGTGAGCCACTTGAGAGCAAGAGGTTGTATCTTTGTAGCCTTAGTACCTAAATACAGTGTTGGTCAGTAACCATTTATGAGATTTGTGGATGAGGATGGCTTGGGATTCAAAAGACCCAGATTTGGATGCAATTATTGGTGGTACTGACTGTGGGTAACTGAGCACATCTGGTTCAGAGCACCTTAGCATCTCTATCTGCAAAAAAGCTGGAGTGAGATTTACCACAGCCTTACGCCTCTCCAGAATTAATGAATGGCTGTGAGCGAACCTACAGCTGTGCAGGTGAAAAGAACTCTGTGTTTTCAAGATCTTGGGTTATCCCAGTCAACTGAAATTTGCTTCCTAGGCAGATGCAGGATGAACACGTATTGCTTGCCCTGATTTTAGACAAAAGGCTACCCAGAATAGGCTGTGACTCTTTCATCCACTTCGCTTTTTGATGAGATCGTGCAGAAAGCTTTAGCCTGCGACAATGATTCTCTCTGGCTAACACAGTAATCAAACAAGTCTTGCTGCTTCCCTCAGCAGAAACAAATCAACTTAAGAACCCACTTGGGAATTCACTGTTTCCTCTCTGCAGACCAGGTTCAAGGCCGGTCTCATTCTGGCAGCTGAAATCAAGCAGAAATCCTTAGAGAACCGTGTCATAAAACCACATTCACTTTTAGCTGATTAACAAATATAAAAGTAACAGCCCACATACCTAATGTGCTATTTTAAAAAATGCTTCCTCTGTTCCTTGGTTTATTAAAAATTCATTCATATCATTGTTCGTCTTTTCAAAAAATATATCAGAATGGTTCAGTTAAAGACATTTAAGCATTCGGAATTATAAATTAAGTCGTTTCCTTCCCCCTTTACCCACATTAGTGAGATCCCTAGGTTAGTACTCTGGAGGTACATATTTCCTGGGCTATTTCTTCTGCCTGATGAGATAAAAAGGGAGAGAAAGCAATTTTCCTATCAAAAGAAGCTGCGGCTTTGAAAAAGTCCTCTTCAGGGGCAAATCTCATCAGCTGGAAGATTTTAACTCCTGGGCTCTGGAAGCTGCGGGGTTCAGAGACGGGCTGGCAGAGAGATGTCGGTTTGCTGCCCTCTGCAGGCGGCAGTTGGTAAGCCTCAATCAGTTAGAGGAAGCAGGGATGAATCCTTAGGGATCTGAAAAGGAATGAAACAAGTTAATGCCAAAATAAGCTGCCAGTGGGGTGGAGGAAATGATTGTGTACATCAGTGTACCATAAAAAAACCCACAGCATTTAGGGAATGTCAGGATGGCCACTCTGTACTGTTAGGTGCAAACAGGATGTAATAAAATACTGTACTGCTTGATTCAACTTTTGTAAGAACAGATTTAGATTTAGTTATACCAGAATGTTAGATCTTGGTTATCTCGGTAGTGGGATTATGGGTAACTTGTATTAAAATCCTTTTTACTTATCTGTATCATCTAAACTTTCTGTGATAAATATGTATTATTCTAGTAACAAGAACTAGTTAAAAAGTGATTTGCCAAGGGGACTTCTTGGGTGCTAGCAGTGTTCTGTTCCTTGATTTAGATGCCCTACATCTTCATCAAGCCGTCCACTCATGACGCCTGCGATTCTCTGTATGTCAGTATACTTCAATTAAAATGTTTTTTTTTTTTTTTTTTGCGGTACACGGGCCTCACACCGTTGTGGCCTCTCCCATTGCGGAGCACAGGCTCCGGACGCGCAGGCTCAGCGGCCATGGCTCACGAGCCTAGCCACTCCGCGGCATGTGGGATCTTCCCAGACCGGGGCACGAACCCATGTCCCCTGCATCGGCAGGTGGACTCTCAACCACTGCGCCACCAGGGAAGCCCTAAAGTGGTTTTTAAAAAGTGGTTTTACCGGGACTCTCACACATTGTTGGTGGGAATGCAAAATGGTACAGCCACATTAGAAGACATTTTGGCAGTTTCTTACAAAACTAAACATACTTTTATCATATGATCCAACAATCTCACTCCTTGGTATTTACCCAAATGAGTTGAAAACTTACATCCACACAAAGACCTCCACGTGGATGTTTATAGCAGCTTTACTCTTTTTTTTTTTGGCCGCGCTGCGCAGCATGTGGGATCTTAGTTCCCCGACCAGGGATCAAACCCGTGCCCCCTGTAGTGGAAGCACAGAGTCTTAACCACTGGACTGCCAGGGAAGTCCAGTGGCTTTATTCATAATTGCCAAAAAGTTGGAAGCATCCAAGATGTCCTTCAGTAGGTAAACGATAAATACCATGTTATTGAACAGGGGCAAGGAGTATATGGGAACTCCTGCACTTTCTGCTCAATTCTGCTGTGAACCTCAAACTGCTCTAAAAAAATAAAGTCTTTTTCAAACTGGCTGTACTCCTCTGGGAATATATTAAAAATTATTGAATTGTATGCAGTAAATGAGTGAACTGTATGATATGTGAATTATATCTCAAAGCTGAAAAAAAAGCTGTTACATTTTTTTAAAGTGGTTGTACTCATAGGTGAAAATATCAATAGATATAAATAAAGTACTGACACATGCTACAATATGGATGAATCTTGAAAACATTATGCTAAGTGGAGAAGCCAGACACAAAAGGCTACATACTGTATGAAATGTCCAGAATAGGCAAAAACAGAAAGAAGATTAGTTGTTGTCAGGGACCAGGGGGTGGGGAGTGGGGAATCACTGCTAATGGGTACAAGGTTTCTTCCTGGGATGATGAAAATGTTCTGGAATTAGTGGTGATTAATGTGCAACTTTGTGAGTGTACTAAAAACACGTTAATTATATACTTCTAAAGTGTACTTTTAAAGGGTGAACTTCATGGCCTAGGAATTATATCTCAATAAAGCTGTTATTTTTTTTAAATGGGGAAAAAGGCAATGGCAGATTTTGGAACATTGTCTTAAATAGCTAGGTGCCCAGAATTCAAAAATCAGTCTATCGAACAATATAGCGTAATGCACATTAAAAAATTAGTTTCAATTAAGAATGGCCAGGGCTTCCCTGGTGGCGCAGTGGATGAGAGTCCGCCTGCCGATGCAGGGGACACGGGTTCGTGCCCCGGTATGGGAAGATCCCACATGCCGCAGAGCAGCTGGGCCCGTGAGCCATGGCCGCTGAGCCTGCGCGTCCGGAGCCTGTGCTCCGCAACGGGAGAGGCCGCAACAGTGAGAGGCCCACGTACCGCAAAAAAAAAAAAAAAAAGAGTGGCCATACATTAAGAAACCTAGACCCTCCTCTCTTTTGTCAGTGCTCTCAGTTGAGCAGGAACTGGAATCTGGTATCTGAGAAGGCATTTTACCATTAGCAGCAGAATTCAAGTGAAAGTCCCAGTTTCCGGGTCCAGAATATCAGGCTGTGGTCAGCATGGGTCTATTAAAGGCAGCAGCTCTCCACAACGAGAATCCAGTTTCAGACATGCCAAGTCGTCCGACCGTGTGGGCCCGATGTTCAGTATTGCAATTGGCAGCTTCTTCTCCTGGGCAGTGAGGATGAACCTGTAGCCCGAGTACACCTGTCGGAGCAGAAGACGCAGATAAGAGCTCTCTAGAGGCAGGAAGAGATAAACCAATAGGGAGCCTCTCCTGGGCTCCCCAGCCCGCAAAGGGGGCAGTTACCATCCCGACAGCAAGTCAGTTACCTGCAAGGACGATCCCACCACCAGGAGGGAGTCGGCTTCTTTTACCCGCTTGTGCACAAAATCAACCTTGTCAGGGTTCACCGTGTCCCCGAAGAAGATGACGTCCGGTTTCAGGGGGCCTCCACATCGAGAGCAGGGCGGGACCCGGAAGCTCTGGACCTGCTCCTCAGTGAGAAAGACGTCACCGTCCGGAGCCAGGCCATGGGCCTCAGCGCTCCAGGTGGGGTTCAGGACTTCAAACCGCTCTTGCAGCACCCCTCGGGGAGTCTGCTCGCCGCAGCCCAAGCAGAGGACCCTGAAACCACAGAGGAGGCCAGCTGTGCTGGGGAGGCACGAAGCTACCAAAGACCTTTTACCCCCAACCATCTCTAGCTCCTCCGTCACCACTTTCTTTCCCTGACACCCACCATTTTTTCCCCGCTTTATTAATACCTTTTCATGACCTCTTATCTACCACCTTCCTTCCACTGCCAACCTTCTAGAAAAACGTGCATCTGTTTCCTTACTACACACTCCCTGCTTAAACCTTCTGCTAGCTCACTTTTATCCTTAACACGACTGCAAAGCCTTTACCACATAATTTCCTTAGTGCCAAAACCAGGTTTTTTTTTCCCCCTTCCCCCTCCATCCTCTGCTCTAATCATCTGCTGTAATTGCCGCTGTCCATTGCCATCTTCTCTTTAAAACACTTTCTGGGGAGTTCCCTGGTGGCCTAGTGGTTAGGATTCTGGGCTTTCACTGCCAGGGCCCAGGTTCAATCCCTGGTCAGGGTAATAAGATCCCACAAGCTGCATGGCCCTCCAAAAAAAAAGGAGAGAAATTTGAGTCCTTTGCCCACTGCTCTGTGCCCATCGCCCACAACAGTGCCTGCACATGGCAGGCACTCACTAAACAGCTGTTGAAAGAAAAATGGAAGTTGGTTCCTCTTCTGCTCCTCCAGCCTCCAACCTGTTTTCTTTCCACTGTCCTTCCCTAGGGTGTCTCTGTGGTCACTGCTGCAGTGCCTCTGTGCTAACAGTTTCCTCCTCTATACAGGACTCCACTCCTGCCCTCTCCCCCAAACTTTAGTCCAAGTCTCCTTGATGGTCCTGTCAAACTTAACTTCTGTCTTCAATCCCCCTCCCCAGCTTCTCCATCACCTTCCTCCAGTTACTTGGGCTGAAACCCTTGGAAAAAAACTTGTTACTCAGTTTTCTCCCTTTACTCTCTATCTAGTCAATCATCAGACTGTGTTGGCTTTTTTTTTTTTAACTTAAAAGGCCTCCTATGAAATGACAAGAAGTCTTGGATTTGTGTTAAAATATTTAAAAAGAGACAGAGAAAGGATAAGTAGATGTGAAAAAATCTTGATAAAGCTCTTTGAATCTGGGTGATGGTCTGTGGGAGTTCATCATACTACTCTCTTTACTTTTGTGGATGTTTGAAATTTTCATCATGAAAAAAAATTTTAATGGACCCATAGCCATCCTTAGCTCTCCCATCCCCTGATGCCACCTTAGTCTGAGTCTTTCCAGCTGACTTTCCTGAGCCACTCTAACTCTCTAATCCTGTCCAGGCTTCCTCAAATGCTATTTTTACCATATTGCTTTCTTGCTCAGAAACCACTAACAGTACCCTTTGGTCTCTCACAACAGACCCAAATTGCACTGCATGATTTTCAAATGCATCCAGGATTTGGGTCTAGCCTTCCCAGAGAATCTGATTTCATACTAGCCTCCAACGAGACCAGGCCAGACTCTACAAGTTCCCTTCATTTGGAAAGCCCTCTTTTCCCTCCTTTGCCTAGTCATACCTGAGCTATTCTCCAGCCCCACCTCACCCATAAAAGCTTTCCTGATTACTCCAATCTTTACTAACTCTGTTTCTCTGAACCTGTAAAACATGTCTATCAAGAACCACATAATTTAACAATCACATGTGGAGTGGTTTGTTGTTAAACCTGTTATTTTTTGCTCTCCCACCAAACAGATTACAAAATTCTCACATATTAAACAGACCACGTTTTATATTTTGGTTTTGACCTCTCCACACCAGCAAGTGGCACACCAGTAGCACACCACGTGTTGCAGACACCCAATAAATATTTTATGACTGGCAGACTGATTTCAGTCCCAGAGGATGATCTCTGGGGCTTACAGATAAGAAAACGGTCTCCAATTAGCTACAAGTTACTGCCAGGGCTACATATGGTCATTTCATCAATATTTATTGGGTTCTGGCTATCTTGTGATCTTTGTGTCTAGGCACTGGAGACCCAGCAGTTTGTAGCATATGCTGTTGGTGCTCTGCTCATAGTTCCCTCGGGACACTCAGAGGGCACCTCCCACAGTTCTCTTACAAGTTCCTGTGTCTCTCCTGTTTAGGGAGTTCCCTGGCCATGGAAGCCTCCGGAGGAGCGGAGTCAAGTGTTAGGGAGTTAATTCCCCCAGAGTGACCCTCAGCCAATGAAGGATGGGAGGCAGTGGATAAACGCCCCAGTTCCCCTTGACTTCCAGTGAGACGGTTCTGAAGCTGCTCTACAGTCAGAGAGCCCCTGACACGCTTGAGCCCCAGATGCCCCAAGCAGTAACCCACTCATTAGCAAAACCTTACCCTGCCTTTCCCACTTTCCCTGTTTCACTTCCCATTCCCTCACTGAGTTTGCTGGGATCAACTCCAAAGTAAATAACTGCCTCCCAAATCATTTCCTCGTGGTCTAACGAAGACAACAGTGATCAGGACGGCCAAGGTCCCTGCTCTTATGGAGCATGTGTCTGCATTCACACTGTTTAGGCTTTCCTGCACCTGTGCATGCATCCGTGGAGTTCTGTCAGGCGCTGACTCCCCGCCTTGGTGTGCAAGGCATCCACATTTTGGGTCACCAACCAGTACAGCTTTCCGAGTCTCTCCCAGTTGCTCAAAGCCCAGTGTGCAGGGTTAGGCTGGTGGGAGGAGAACTGAGGCCAGCCCACAAAGTTTCTCGCCCAGTACCGCTGGCGGATTTGAGCGATCCGTATAAAATCCCCATGCTGGATGGGCCTCCGGTCCGTGCGGGCATAAAGTCCCACCTTTTCTGACCTGTAGTCTGGGATCCCCGACTCAGTGGAGATTCCTGCCCCGGTCATCACTAAGAGTCTCTTGGAAAGGGTGATAAAGCGCTGTAACTCTTTGACCTTCTCAGAGTCCGGAGGAAGACTTGGTGGCACAAATAACCCAGTGGATCCGTGTGAGCACTGCTGGCTGAGGTTCGGCACCCAGCGGCCTTTTGCTGTCCTGAAAGTTAACCCAAAGCTCATCCTCATTCTAGAGAGGGGGAAAAAAAAGCATCAAGTGAGAAACTGGTTTTTGAAAACCAGGGTAACCAAGGGAAGGGGGGAGGGGCAAGATGGGGAAGGGGATTAAGAGGTACAAACTACTATATATAAAATAAATAAGCTACAAGGATATATAGTACAACACAGGGAGTATAGCCAATATTTCATAATAACTATAAATCGAACATAAACTTAAAAAATTATGAATCATTGGGCTTCCCTGGTGGCGCAGTGGTTGAGAGTCCACCTGCCGATGCAGGGGACACGGGTTCGTGCCCCGGTCCGGGGGGATCCCACATGCTGCGGAGCGGCTGGGCCCGTGAGCCATGGCTGCTGGGCCTTCCCGTCCGGAGCCTGTGCTCCGTGGCGGGAGAGGCCACGGCAGTGGGAGGCCCGTGTACCGCAAAAAAAAAAAAAAAAAAGTATGAATCACTATGTTGTACACCTGAAAATTTCAACTATACCTAAATTTTTTAAAATTTTAATTTAATGAAAAACCCCTCACAAAACTGATGGATGGGTAAACAAAATGTGGAGTATATAAATGAAACAAGATTAACCAAGGGTTGTTAATTGTTGAAGCTGGGTGATGGGTCCATGGATGGGGGTTCATTATATTACCTATCTCCACAATAAAAAAAAAAAATTGGTGGCGGGAAATTCCCTGGCAGTCCAGGGGTTAGGACTCTGTGCTTTCACTGCTGAGTGTGCAGGTTCAATCCCTGGTTGGGGAACTAAGATCCCACAGGCCATGCAAAAAAAAAAAAAAAAAAAGTAATTTCTTAGAGGAATGTTTGGATTGCAGATGCTCTAGTATGCCCAGAACAGTGGAAGTACAGAAATGCCAAAAGCCATGAGATGAAGGAAAAAAAAACTTCTCCCCCACAAAAAAAAAAAAAAAGAAGGAAGGGGGAGGGAGAGGGACAGGGAGAAAAGAATGGAGAAGTTTGAAGAGAAGCTAAAATGTGGAATGCTTTGCCTTAAAGGTAGACAAAACTCCAATATCTGGACCATATTAGCTTAGCAGTCATATAGTATTTGGAGAAAACATATTTGAAATTAAATAGACAAAGTGAACTAGGGCAGGTAACTTAAACACATGCCTCCCTCATGCTGCCCTTGATCTAGACAAAAATGAAAGCAAGAGCACACGATTATCAACAGAATAGAGATAAAAAAGGGCTAAGCTTAGCCTAAAAATATATAGACAAACCCTAACTAACTCTAGGCAAGAAACTAAAAAATAAAGAATGGATGGGTAGCATCCTTATTTCCCCAAAACAGCCCACCCTAAACGGGATTTGGGAGCAGGTTACTAATGAGATTTCAACTTACATCTGGAAGCTGCCAACCCAAAAGGTATCTAATAATCAGCAAACTGGTACTTTGAAATATTTTATGAGAAGGGTGACAAGAGCCAACAGCACAATATTGAGAAATGGCTGGGGAATAGGAACTTGTTGGCATTGCATACAATACTGTCCTCTGGAAGATAATATCTAGGTATGAGAAAAATGTATTGGAGAGGAGTACAGGTTTTTACCTAACAAGAAAGCTATCCAGGGACTTCCCTGGTGGTGCAGTGGTTAAGAATCCGCCTGCCAATTCAGGGAACCTGTGTTCGAGCCCTGGTCCGGGAAGATTCCCACATGCCGCAGAGCAACTAAGCCCGTGTACCACAACTACTGAGCTTGCGCTCTAGAGCCCGCGAGCCACAACTACTGAAGCCCACGCGCCTAGAGCCCATGCTCCACAACAAGAGAAGCCCCCACAATGAGAAGCCCCCGCACCGCAAAGAAAGTAGCCCCCACTCGCTGCAACTAGAGAAAGCCCGCGCGCAACGATGAAGACCCAATGCAGGCAAAAAAAATTAAAAAAAAAAAAAGAAAGCTATCCAACCAGACCATATTTCCAGTGGTGGATTCCATGCTTATGAGAACAGCCTACTGATAGTGAATTAATCAATGACTGCAATACCTGGAAGGACAGCTCCCAGATAAACAATTCACTTGAAAGGTACAGCCCCCTTCCCCCCACAGATACTTAGAGTGTATTTATAATCTTGCTTTGTAATCCAAATCAATCTTTGGTAAAATCTGGAAGGGTGTGAGCTAGTTCAGCATCTAATAACTCACAGATGTATTGAACACTGGGGCCCCAGGCTTAGAGAAAAAACTGACCTTTGCTAGGGGTGTGTTGGTAAACTGGCTTCCCCTTTACCCTCCCCTTCAAAAAAAGATAAAAGAAAATAATCCTATCGTGGCCAGTTTCAGGCTACCAATGGTTTATCTAACAACTGGCCAGTAAATTCCCAAATATTTAACAGCTGGCCCTCACCAGTACAAACTGATTCCACACCCTCCTGGGTCCTTTGAAGTCCAACCTGAAACAACAAGCCTACCTTTTTTTTTATCTTTTTAATAATTTGTTTTGGTCATGAATTTCTAATATGTTCCACAAAATAAAACTTTGTCCCCACACTAGACTATTTCATAACAGCCCAAGCCAATCTGTCTTCCTGATCTCCTCTAAGAACCTACAGCCAGAGCTCTCCTATGCTGTGGCCATCAGATAGAAATTAACTATGGCTGGCAAATCTGCCAAGGCTTTCTGCATCCAAGGGAAACTGCATATTTTGGTTTCTGAAAAGAAAGGGGGGGGTTCTAAAAAATAAAATATATTTTAAAAAGGAGGGAGGTAAACTAAAAAATTGATAAAGCAGAATTCTAGCATAATATAAGGCCTGTCTCTCCCAGTAACACCTGGCTGGTGAGAACTGAATTTCTTATAAACTTCAAAAAGTTAATGCTTTACCTCAATATCTTTTTTACGTCCCTTAATTGCTCATTGTTAATATATGACTGTATCTAAAGATGTCTCTATCAGAGGAATACATTTATATTTTTAGTTAATACCATCCCTTGGGGGACCATGTGTCCCATAAACCTACTTCCCATTTTATAAATCAGAATTATCTTACTTCTTCATAAACTAAAGCACATTAGAGTTCCAGTTTAGCTGATGAAACTGTTGCTCAGACTTTTCGGGATTTTGATTTTATTAATGTAATTAAGCATGCATACCTTTTATTCTATTTCCCCCATATTCTATTAGTTTACCCTCAATTGCAAATAGGGCTTCTTGGACAAGATGAAGAGTAGTGAGACCTGACAAGGCATTCTACCCCAGCTTTTTCTAGCTGTAAAAACAAGGCCTTCATGTAGTATTCGATAAAATGCAGAAATTCTCTAGTGACACGCACCCCATATGTAAACATTATTTTATGCTGGGCTTTCCAGATCTGGGATCAGGACCCTGACTTCTCCCTGACAGTCCACAGCAACACGTGAACAGCTAAACAGATAATCCCGATTCCTGAGATCGGAGGGCTCGGGAAACCCCGCTGAAAAGACGCTCTGTTGGAACAGCTGCTCTCTCCCAGGTCCCATCAAAGGGCAAAGAGGAGAAGTGGAATCCTCAATTTATAGAAACCTGCAGCCCACACAGAACCCACTTACCTTTCACAGATTAAGGGACACTCCGCGCCCTACAGGAGGACCGACTGTCTGTATTTGCACTTTGGGAAATGTAGTTCATTAACCTGAAATGATGCAAGAAAAACTACAAGTCCCACAATCCTCTGGGCTTCACAATCGAGGGACCCAGATTGTCCAGTAGCGCCCCCTGTTGGCCTTTTGTGGTCAGAGGCTTCGAACCCTGGTACGCGATGTGCAGCTGTCTACTAAGCCATCATCTCTTTGAGCGAGAAGCGGTTAGAGCTTGGACGTCAGTGTTCTGAGTGCAAAATAGTACATCCAAACAGCGTTAACTTAGGAATTCATTCTTTAGAAGCTTTAGTAATGGATCTAGGTTTGACTCATCCTCAACTTCAGTGTTTCCGAACCTTTCCACTCATGGAAACGGAATCAAGTTCCCACCTTGCAGTGAGTTGTGAAGAAATACATTCACAAATAGCTGAAAAACTGATGTTTTGACAGTTAAAATGAACAATTAAAGCGAAATATAATATACAGGGACTAATGTGTTTACCCACGTGGCTTCTCCAATTTTCTCATCTTTTTTTTTTGTTTGTTTTGGCTCCACGGGGTCTTCGTGGTTGGGTCTTCAGGGTTGGGTCTTCCTTGCTGTGTGCAGGCTTTCTCTAGTTGCGGCCAGTGGGGGCTACTCTTCGTTGTGGTGTGAGGGCTCCTCATTGTGGTAGCTTCTACTGTTGCGGAGCACGGGGTCCAGGCGCCCCGGCTTCAGTAGTTGTGGCACATGGGCTTAGTTGCTCCGCAGCATGTGGGATCTTCCCGGACCAGGGCTCGAACCCATGTCACCTGCTCTGGCAGGCAGATTCTGATTCTTAAACACTGTGCCACCAGGGAAGTCCCTTATTTCTCATCTTGTGTTTTTACTAAATTAACCAACACAATGCCTGGGTCTTACCCCCAGAAATTCTGATTTAATTGGTCTGGGGAGACACTTGGGCACCAAGTCGGTTTACAAACCTCACAGTTGTTTCTAATATGTAGCCAGTGAGAACCACTGATCTGTAGCATTGCCTAAATAAGACATCGATTTCTAAGTGTTTTAGAACATATCAAAGGATATGTTCTAAAACAGCTAGCACTGACCTTGAAGACCACTCTAAGGAACCACTTCCCCCATTTTAAAATGAAGTGAGGGGAATTCCCTGGAAGTCCAGTGGTTAGGCTCCGAGCTTTCACCGCCGAGGGCGCAGGTTCAATCCCTGGTCGGGGAACTAAGATCCCGAAAGCTGCTTGTGCCGCCAAAAACAAACAAACAAACAAACAAAACTGAAGCCCAGAGGAGTAGTATGAAAGCTGGAGTCAGAGTCTGACTCTCATTGAATGCATAGCAGTAAATATTGGTAAAGTAACCCATTTCAGTAGTTTGGGAACAATATCTCCAGCCACACCTCAAATAGGTCACTGGGCTGAGAGAGCCGCCTGACATGAGTCTTTTGTACCTTAGTTAACCTGACCACATTGGCTGGGGGGGAAAAAGGATTAAAATATAGACTGGGGGGCTTCCCTGGTGGCGCAGTGGTTAAGAATCTGCCTGCTAATGCAAGGGACACGGGTTCGATCCCTGGCCCGGGAAGATCCCACACTGTGGAGCAACTAAGCCCATGTGCCACAACTACTGAGCCTGCACTATCGAACCTGTGTGCCACAACTACTGAAGCCCGCGCGCCTAGAGCCCATCCTCTGCAACAAGAGAAGCCACGACAATGAGAAGCCCACCCACGGCAACAAAGAGTAGCCCTGGCTCGCTGCAACTAGAGAAGGCCCGCACACACCAAGAAGACCCAACACAGCCAAAAATAAAAACAAATAAGTTAATTTTTTTAAATGTAGACTGGGAACTTTTATGAAGTCAAAAAATTATAGGGCTTCCCTGGTGGTGCAGTGGTTAAGAATCCGCCTGCCAGTGCAGGAGACATGGGTTCGAGCCCTGGTCCGGGAAGATCCCACATGCCGCGGAGCAACTAAGGCCCTGCGCCATAACTACTGAGCCTGCGCTCTAGAGCCCACAAGCCACAACTACTGAGCCCGCGTGCTTAGAACCTGTGCTCTGCAACAAGAGAAGCCACCGCAATGAGAAGCCCGTGCACTGCATCAAGAGTAGCCCCTGCTCGCCGCAACTAGAGAAAACCCGCGCACAGCAACGAAGACCCAGTGCAGCCAAAAATAAATAAAAATAAATAAATTTTAAAAAAAGAAAACAAAATTGTAATCCAGAATATTTTCTGCACACATGGGTGTTTGATTAAAACCTATGGAAATGTCAAAACATGACACTACCCCCAATCCCCGGCATATTTTATTATGGAAAGCTTCAGAGCCACATTATTTTTCCAGTTCTTCAAGTGGAATAAGCATCATTAAAAGACTGGCCAGGAACACAGGATTATTGTGCTTTTAGGCCCCAAAGAATTTCATGTTCTGGGGAGAAGTTAGCTGAGTTTTCTATTTTTCTTAGTGCTGGGAAGTCATCTGTGGAAGATGAAGTCATCCAAGACAGCTGGTGAAACAATTTCCCTTGATAGCTACTGACAGGGTGTAATGAGCCACCCAATCGAGACATTCTCAAGGGCTGAGAAGTTCTTTGGATGACTCTAGTCTTTTTATTTCTCACAACTCCACCGCACTAGGAATTAATGACAAAGTCCTTGGTTGGATCAAAATCAAATACTCTAAATTAATCAGACTGTTAGCCTTTCTTTTTTTCTGCTGTTTTTTCCTGCCCTGACAATTATGGCTGTGGGAAAAAAATTAACTGCACATCAGCATCAAATAGGCCTTTTTATGTCATTTTGACATCTAGTTGATGACTACATAAATGTTCAGTGAGCAATACTTTGAACGTTTCATGTCTGAAATTTTTCATAATGAAATTTTGGGGGAAATATTTTCTCAGAGTACTAGTTGCATCTTAGTGAGTAGCAAAAACCAAAAGTCTTTTGGAGAGTACAGCTCAGAGCTGAAACAAGTTCAGATATAGGTTTCTAGTAGCTTTCCACTTGCCGAGCCAGTAACAGTGAAAGTTACTTCAAACTCATGAACTGTAGAAATAGCCTCTCTCCTCTGAATTAAGATGTCCACAGAAAACCCTTTCAGGTTAAACATAGCACATCATCCAGAAATTCTACTTCTAGATATATACACAAAAGAATTGAAAAGAAGGACTCAAACTGATAATTGTATGTCAGTGTTCATAGAAGCATTATTCACAATAGCTAAAATGTGGAAGCAACCTCCTGTCAATCAAAGAATAAATGGATAACAAAATTCCATACAGGGCTTCCCTGGTGGCGCAGTGGTTGAGAGTCCGCCTGCCGATGCAGGGGACACGGGTTCGTGCCCCGGTCTGGGAGGATCCCACATGCCGCGGAGCGACTTGGCCCATGAGCCATGGCCGTTGAGCCTGCGTGTCCGGAGCCTGTGCTCCGCAACGGGAGAGGCCACAACAGTGAGAGGCCCACATACCGCAAAAAAAAAAAAAAAAAAAAATTCCATACAGTAGAATATCAGCCATAAAAAGGAACGAAATTCTGAAACATACTACAATATGGATGGACCTTAAAAACAGGTATGAAATAAGCCAGACACAAAAGGTCAAATAATTGTGTAATTCTCTTATGTGAGGTACTGAGAGTTGCCAAATTTATAGAAAGTGGAAAAGAGGTTGCCAGGAGCTGTGGGAGAGAGGAATGGGGAGTTAGTATTTAATGGGAAGTTTGTTTGGAATGATGAAAAAGTTCTGGAGATGTACAGTGGTGATGGTTGCTGAACTTAGAAATGGTTCAAATGGTAAATTTTATGTTATGTATATTTTACCACAGCACCCTTACACTGAGCACATTTCTCATCCTCCCCAATTTATAGTCTGAATTAAGTTTATTAGCATGTTCCCTCCCACAATGCTTTGCTTCATTCTCCACTCAAAACTAAGTGAAATCAAGCAACTGAATACTGAGAAACAGCTTATATATTTCCGAGACTTCTTAATATGGTTGTATAATTTTCAGCCCATTAATAATTAAGGGCTTTGCCTTGAGGCGCCAACTCACCTTTCTGTAATAGGAACCTTACTTATTGGGAACGATGAGTAGGGGGTTACCTTCCTTAGCTTTGCGCAGTGGCAGTATCGTAGCCAATGAGGTTTATCCGAGGCGCGATTATTGCTAATTGAAAACTTTTCCCAATACCCCGCCATGACGACTTGAAATATAGTCGGCATTGGCAATTTTTGACAGTCTCTACGGAGACTGAAGAATGCAGGTTTAAAGAAAGTATGTGTTTTCCTAACTGCCGTAAACCTCCGGGAAGATACGCTGGAAATTCAAAGTCACTCACAACATTGAGAATACACTGAAAAGCCAAAATAACTAGCAACGTTTAGAGTACGCGAGAGAACCCGCCTCACCCACAGCGTTGAGGATACGCTGAATATCCATAGTTACCAGCAGCGTTACATCCGATCTCAAGTTTTCACTGTTTACTGGGGGGGAATTGTTTTTCTAGGAAAATGTAGCACGTGTTCCTGTCGTTTTCGGTTTCGTCTTCAACATAAACGATTAACTTATGGAAAGTTCGTTTCATATCTGCCCCCCAGTTAGTTCGTTCTTTACGCTTGCGTGTTAGTTGTTGTCCAAGTCGTATTAACAATTAAGATATTTACTTCATTTCTGAGGGTTTTTTTTTTTTTTTTTTTTTTTGCGGTACGCGGGCCTCTCACTGCCGTCGCCTCTCTCGTTATGGAGCACAGGCTCCAGACGCGCAGGCTCAGCGGCCACGGCTCACGGGCCCAGCCGCTCCGCGGCATGTGGGATCTTCCCGGACCGGGACACGAACCCGCGTCCCCTAGCATCGGCAGGCGGCCTCTCAACCACAGCGCCACCAGGGAAGCCCTTTTTTTTGGTTATAACACCCACATCTCCACCTACTCGTTCCCCTTTCGGATTACTCTCTGTTTTCGTTTTTTCTTGCCGCTGTTTTTTAGAATGGGAGTCATTACCCGGAGCGTCTTGGTGATGTCATGGTAATTTGCATAAAATTCCCCAGCGTCCTTAGCGAAAGGCGTTCTTATTTTCAAAAGGTTAGGGTTCGACAACAGATGCTCTAATACCCAGCAGCTCTTCGTCACATGGGTTTTAAACAGAAATGTTTGCAGGGAAATGCTTCATATCTTCCGGCTCGTTGTCAGTCGCTCACCCTCATAGTAAAGGCAGTTGTCATCCATGGGGGAGGTAGGTGCGTGCTCACGTTCTCTAGCTTTGCGCAGTGGCAGTATCGTAGCCAATGAGGTTTATCCGAGGCGCGATTATTGCTAATTGAAAACTTTTCCCAATACCCCGCCATGACGACTTGAAATATAGTCGGCATTGGCAATTTTTGACAGTCTCTACGGAGACTGAAGAATGCAGGTTTAATAATAGATGTAGAATTTTTTTATTTTATGTTAATGAGGTGAGTGTTTTGGTTGTTGTGGTTTTCCTAGGAGTTTTTTACTCTTACTGAAGTGTTTCTGGGTTTACATTATTGTTGAGAGCAGAGAGCTTGTCTGTTTCGTTTTTACTGCCTTTCAGTATACCTGCTTTGGAAGAGATTTTGTTGTCTTTTTTAGTTTAAGTTGGGTCGCAGCTCGAGTGTGCTCCGATACAGCAAAGGTAGTTTTGGTTGGGATAGTTGTCGTCTGGGAGCTGACGGTTGCACAGTGATCGACTTCACTTCCATCACAACTAAATTAGACAAGGACTCTTAAGAAAGTCACAAATTCGCAGGAACAGACGACAATCTGCAAATATGTCATCCAAATGTTTCGTGTTAAAGCGATCACGGGCAAAGGACACAGTGGATTTCGTTAAGTTTCACTGTGGAGTCCCGGTTACAGCTGTCCTTGGAATAAAATTCTCTTAGTGTTGGTGGGGTGCTGGTTTCCACTATATCACCTGCTTCTAGGCTCGTGATGTTAAAAGAACCAGGCGTGTCCACGCACAGAAAGCTTGAGAAGTCCTAAGCCTGGGCGTGGCAGATCCAGCTGGACCTAATTAGGCCACCACCCATGAAATTTTTCTGTTCTCTAGCAAAAGAATGCGGCTTGTAAGGGCGAGGGTGGTGGAACAGCATCTACTGCTTCAAAGCAGCACACTGTGGAAAACCGCCCTAGCGGCAAATCACACAGTCTCTGCTTCAGGGAACTCACCGTTTTGAAACCGCAGATAAACAAAATAATTACAGATTATTTCAATACTATGGGGGGATGTGATGGAGCCATTCTGGAGACCAGACAAGTTCCAACACCACCAACTATGGATCACTTACTGTGTGCCAGACTCCACATGAAGTGCTTACTTCATACGCCAGACTCCATGCAAAGTGCTTAAAATGCTTTGTTTCGTTTAATTCTTACAGAAACAATTCTCCCCATCCCCCCCTTTTTTTTACAAAGAGCTCTACTGAGGCATAATTGATATTCAATAAGCTACACATATTTAAAGCCTACAATTTGATGAGTTTTGAAAACATACACACCCATGAAACCATTACTGCAAACCAGCTGGCGAACACATCTATTACTCCCCAAAGTTTCCTGGTGTTCCTTTGCAATCCATCCCTCCCTCCCATCTCTCCCCACTACCCCTCCCCCATTCTGTCGCTATAGATAAGTTCGCATTTTCTAGAATTTTACAGGAAAGGATTCTACTGTATGTGATCTTCTTGAGATAGACTTTTTTTTTTTTTTTTTTTTTTTTTTTTTTGCGGTACGCGGGCCTCTCACTGCCGTGGCCTCTCCCGCTGCGGAGCACAGGCTGCGGAGCACAGGCTCCGGACGCGCAGGCTCAGCGGCCACGGCCCACGGGCCCAGCCGCTCTGCGGCATGCGGGATCCCCCTGGACCGGGGCACGAACCCGTGTCCCCCGCATCCGCAGGCGGACTCCCAACCACTGCGCCACCAGGGAAGCCCCGAGATAGACTTTTTTCATCAAATAATATGTCCTTGCAGTCCATCCAGGTTGTTGCATGTATCACTAGCTCATTCTTTTTCCTTGCTGAGTAGTATTCCATTATATGGAAGTACCAGGTTTGTTCAACCATTCACCCATGGAAGGACATTTGAATTGTTCCTAGTATTTTGCGATCATAAATAAAGCTGCTAAGAGCATTCCTGTACAAGTTTTTGTATGAGTGTAAGTTTTTAATTCTCTGGGTCGTATAGTCAGTTGCATGTTTAGTTTTGTAAGAAGCTGTCAAATTATCTTCCAGAGTGGCTTTCCATTTCCATTTTATTTTCCACCTGCAGTTTAAAAAAATCTAGGCAAGTGCCCCTGACTTTTTTTAAAAATAAATTTATTTATTTATTTATTTTTGGCTGAGTTGGGTCGTTGTTGCCACGCGCAGGCTTTCTCTAGTTGCGGCAAGTGGGGTCTACTCTTCGTTGCAGTGCGCGTGCTTCTCATTGCGGTGGCTTCGGAGCACAGGCCCTGGGCGCATGGGCTTCAGTAGTTGCCATACATGGGCTCAGTAGTTGTGGCACACGGTGTCTGTTGCTCCGGGTATGTGGGATCTTCCGGACTAGGGCTTCAACCCGTGTCTCCTGCATCGGCAGGCGGATTCTTAACCACTGCGCCACCAGGGAAGCCCCTGCCCCGCCCCCGCTGCCTTTTCTCTTTCCTTCATGACACTGATATTTTGAAGGGTCCAAGACAGTTATCGTGTAGAAGCCTCACATTCCAACTTCACTGACTGTGTTCCCTTTATTTCCTGTAACCAAGACCACAGCTTGATTCAATTCAACAGAACTTCAGAGATGGCGTTGTGAACTTTGTATTGCATCTGCCACTATAATCGATGCTGAGTTTAAGCACCAGGGTAAAACAGTAACTGGGTCTCTCTCTATTGTAAAAGTGCACTTGCCCCTATGTAATCAGTAATCTGTGGAATGAACAATCCTCGACATTTGATGATAAAAGCCCTTTGCTTTCCACAACTACTCCCTTAAACCACTTCCTGATCAGTCATCAGAATATGGCTAAGTAAGACAAATTAATGTCACTTCTTCTCTGGAACCTAGGGTAGGTTTGCTGGGACCAAGGAATACCCTGTGTTCAGGACCTGTGGTCCCAGGAAAGGGAAGAAGAGTCCCCTGCGGAGCCAATGTATTACAATTGAGCAAATATGATGGAAAGAGGGGGTCAGTGATAACTACCCAAAGGGGCATCCTGAAGACCCCACTACGATTGTGGGAACTACAAGAGGAGCTAACATGTGCTACCCAGAGGCTGAAATTTCAAGCAGCTAAAAACTTGCTTGATAGTGTGGTCTGAAAATGCACTCCAACCATTTCTTTTCATTTTAGCTGGTTGCCAAGATGAATAATCTGGGTGTCAAAACAGGCCTGGAGGAGACAGAACATGAATGCTCCCTCCTATGGCAAATTTTGTATTGATTGGAAAGTCAGATGATGCTCTGGCAAACACTCATGTGCGTGTGTGTGTGATTTTCTTAGAATTTATAATAGCAAGTAAGTAAAATAATGACTCATTTGTAAGCATACAAGAAAGAAAAGCATGGAAAAACCACCAAGGGACTTCCCTGGTGGCACAGTGGTTAAGAATCTGCCTGCCAAGGCAGGGGACAGGGGTTCGATCCCTGGTCTGGGAAGATCCCACATGCTGCTGAGCAACTAAGCCCTTGCGCCACAACTACTGTGCCACAACTATTGAAGCCCATGTGCCTAGAGCCCATGTTCTGCAACAAGAGAAGCCACCACAATGAGAAGCCCACACACCACAACAAAGAGTAGCCCCCACTCGCCACAACTAGAGGAAGCTAGCGCGTAGCAATGAAGACCCAACGCAGCCAAAATTAAAATAAATTAAAAACTTATTTTTAAAAACCCACCAAGGGGCTTCCCTGGTGGCGCAGTGGTTGAGAGTCTGCCTGCCGATGCAGGGGACACGGGTTCGTGCCCCGGTCCGGGAAGATCCCACATGCCGCGGAGCAGCTGGGCCCGTGAGCCATGGCCGCTGAGCCTGCGCGTCCGGAGCCTGTGCTCTGCAACGGGAGAGGCCACAACAGTGAGAGGCCCGCGTACCGCAAAAAAAAAAAAAAAAAAAAAAAAACCCACCAAAAGGGACTTTCCTGGTGGCACAGTGGTTAAGAATCTGCCTGCCAATGCAGGGGACACGGGTTTGAGCCCTGCTCAAGGAAGATCCCACATACCGCACAGCAACTAAGCCCGTGTGCCACAACTACTGAGCCTGCGCTCTAGAGCCCACATGCCGCAACTACTGAGCCCGTGTGCTGCAACTACTGAAGCCTGCGTGCCTAGATCCTGTGCTCCACAACAAGAGAAGCCACCACAATAAGAAGCCTGTGCACCACAACGAAGAGTAAGCCCCACTCACCACAACTAGAGAAAGCCCGTGTGAAGCAACAAAGACCCAATGCAACCAAAAATAATGAGTAAATGGATTTGCCTTAAAAATAAATAAATAAATAAATAAAAATTTAAAAAACACCTCACAAAAAATATGAACAAAAAGCTTAAGGATAAAAAAAAAAAAGCTTAAGGAAAGCAAAACAAGTTTTTTAAAGGTAAAATTTATAAAACATATATGTGATATTTTGCTCTCAGCTCTACTGGAATCTTTCTTTGGGTAGTTTGAGTTACAATGACTTTTTTTTTTTTTTCATTGAATTAAAATTCACAGAACGTAAAATTAACCATCTTCAAGTGGATCCATGTGATTTTTACATATTATTGGTTTCAGTTTCACAACCTAATTTTTTTCTGGTTGTAAAATTACTGCATGTTGGTATATAAAATCCAAACATTATATATATGCAGCAGTGGCAGTCAAAGATCACCATAATCCCACCTCCATGGATAGATAAAATAGCCACAGATAGGTGAGATTATTCCTCCAAATTGTTCTATTTACGTGTCAACCTAATTATTAACAAACATTGGATTATATTCTACATTCAGTTCTACTATTTCCTTTTTCTTTCTGCTAAACTAATATATGATAGACCTATTTTCCATGTCAGCATATAGCTCCCCTCTTCCCATATGGATATATCCCACTTCAGCTAACCAATCCCTATGGATGGACATTTGGATTGTTTCCAGTTTTTCCCAATTATAAGCAATGCTATGATGAACATCCTTGGATGTGCATCTTTGCCTACTCATAGGGTTTTTTGGGGGGAATTTTGCCTACTAGTGTGCTGTTTCTATGGGAAATTTCTGTAGGTGAGATTGCTTGCACAAAAACCATTCACATTTTGCATTTTATTTATTTATTTATTTATTTTGGCTGCACCTTGCAGCTTGTGGAATCTTAGTTCCCCAACCAGGGATTGAACCTGCAGCCTCGGCAGTGAAAGTGGAGTCCTAACCACTGGACCACCAGGGATTTCCCCATATTTTGTATTTTAAAAGATGCCCCCAAGTTGGGTCCCCCAAGACTGTACTGTGTATTCTCCCACAAAGCAACATAGGAGAGCATCTGGAGAATATTCGATGTGTACGTTTGAAACACTGCAGCTTTCACAGGACTCTTCTGGGTTAGGGAGGGGACGAAGAAGGAGAGTGAATTCATATCCAGCTCCAACATTTAGTTGTTCTCTAGCTCCTTTCCAGGCAGAAAGCAGAGAGAAGGGGCTGGCTTGGGTGAGGTAATCCTGACCCTCTCCCCTTCCACCATGTATGGAAATATCCTTGGAAACATCAGTTCCAGATGGAGCCAACCCCCACCCCACCCCCTCCCACCCTGTCGCCCAAGCTAGCCTGGATCTACTGGCTCCAGGGGACAGAAGAGCTGGACTCTGAGGAGTATCTCAGCAGGGAACGGGTCCACCAGCCCCCAAACAATCTTCCCAGTGTAAGTCCCTGCAGGCTGTCTGCAAGAATCACTGGCTTCTCTAGGTTAAAAATATCCTGTGCCCAAGGGGCCTTCAGTGTCTGTCTCAGAAGAGAGCTTGCTTATAGCTCTCCATCACTGGGGAAATGAACTGAGACCAATTGATTTTTTTTTTTTCCATGAAGCTTTGAAACCAGACTTTCTGGGTTCAAATCTTTGCTCCACTATTTACTAGCTGCGTGACCCTAGGCTACTTATTTAATTTCTCTGTGCCTCAGTTCTCTGGCTGTAAAAGGAGTGTCAGGATCATCACATCTATCTCAGAAGCCAGTGGGTCTCCACCCGGGCTGAGCACTTAAAATCACCTGGGGAGCTTTTAAAAATCCTCTTGCCCAGGCTGCATTCTGGGTCAATTCAAACAGAATTTCTGAGCATTAGTTCTGGGCAAAAAATATATTTTAAAGCTTCCCAGGGACTTCCCTGGTGGCGCAGTAGTTAAGAATCCACCTGCCAGAAAACTATAAGACACTGATGAAAGAAATTAAAGATGATACAAACAAATGGAGAGACATACCATGTTCTTGTATTGAAAGAATCAACATTGTGAAAATGACTATACTATCCAAAGCAATCTACAGATTTAATGCAATCCCTATCAAACTACCAATGACATTTTTCACAGAACTAGAACAAAAAATTTCACAATTTGTATGGAAACACAAAAGACCCCAAATAGCCAAAGCAATCTTGAGAAAGAAAAACGGAGCTGGAGGAATCAGCCTCCTGGACTTCAGACTATACTACATAGCTACAGTAATCAAGACAGTATGGTACTGGCACAAACACAGAAATATAGATAAATGGAACAGGATAGAAAGCCCAGAGATAAACCCATGCACATATGGTCACCTTATTTTTGATAAAGGAGGCAAGAATATACAACAGAGAAAAGAAAGCCTGTTTAATAAGTGGTGCTAGGAAAACTGGACAGCTACATGTAAAAGAATGAAATTAGAGCACTCCCTAACACCATACACAAAAATAAACTCAAAATGGATTAAAGACCTAAATGTAAGGCCAGACACTATAAAACTCCTAGAGGAAAACATAGGCAGAACACTCTATGACATAAATCACAGCAAGATCCTTTTTGACCCACCTCCTAGAGAAATGGAAATAAAAACAAAAATAAACAAATGGGACCTAATGAAACTTAAAAGCTTTTGCACAGCAAAAGAAACCATAAACAAGACGAAAAGACAACCCTCAGGATGAGAGAAAATATTTGCAAATGAAGCAACTGACAAAGGATTAATCTCTAAAATTTACAAGCAGTTCATGCAGCTCAATATCGAAAAAACAAACAACCCAATCCAAAAATGGGCAGAAGACCTAAATAGACATTTCTCCACAGAAGATATACAGATTGCCAACAAACACATGAAAGGATGCTCAACATCACTAATCATTAGAGAAATGCAAATCAAAACTATAATGAGGTATCACCTCACACCAGTCAGAATGGCCATCATCGGGCTTCCCTGGTGGCGCAGTGGTTGAGAGTCCGCCTGCCGATGCAGGGGACACGGGTTCGTGCCCCGGTCCGGGAAGATCCCACATGCCACGGAGCAGCTGGGCCCATGAGCCATGGCTGCTGAGCCTGCGCGTCCGGAGCCTGTGCTCCGCAACGGGAGAAGCCACAACAGTGAGAGGCCCGCGTACCGCAAAAAAAAAAAAAAAAAGAATGGCCATCATCAAAAAATCTACAAACAAATGCTGGAGAGGGTCTGGAGAAAAGGGAACCCTCTTGCACTGTTGGTGGGAATGTAAATTGATACAGCCACTATGGAGAACAGTATGGAGATTCCTTAAAAAACTAAAAATAGAACTACCATATGACCCAGCAATTTCACTACTGGGCATATACCCTGAGAAAACCATAATTCAAAAAGAGGCATGTACCACAATGTTCATTGCAGCTCTATTTACAATAACCAGGACACGGATGTCCAACAACAGATGAATGGATAAAGAATATGTGGCACATATATACAATGGAATATTACTCAGCCATAAAAAGAAACAAAATTGAGTTATTTGTAGTGAGGTAGATGGACCTAGAGTCTGTTATACAGAATGAAGTTAGAAAGAGAAAAACAAATACCATATGCTAACACATATATGGAATCTTAAAAAAAAAAAAAAGGTTCTGAAGAACCTAGGGGCAGGACAGGAATAAAGACACAGACGTAGAGAATGGACTTGAGGACATGGGGAGGGGGAAGGGTAAGCTGGGACGAAGTGAGAGAGTGGCATGGACATATATACACTACCAAATGTAAAATAGATATCTAGTGGGAAGCAGCGCATAGCACAGGGAGATCAGCTCGGTGCTTTGTGATCACCTAGAGGGGTGGGATAGGGAGGATGGGAAGGAGATGCAAGAGGGAGAAGATATGGGGATATATGTATATGTACAGCTGATTCACTTTGTTATGCAGCAGAAACTAACACACCATTGTAAAGCAATTATACTCCAATAAAGATGTTTAAAAAAAAAAAAAAAGAATCCACCTGCTAATGCAGGGGACACGGGTTTGATCCCTGGTCTGGGAAGATCCCACATGCCGCAGAGCAACTAAGCCCGTGCACCACAACTACTGAAGCCCGCGTGCCTAGAGCCCGTGCTCCGCAACAAGAGAAGCCACCGCAATGAGAAGCCTGTGCACGGCAATGAAGGGTAGCCCCCGCTCAATGCAAATAGAGAAAGCCCGCACAACAACGATGACCCAACACAGCCAAAAAAATAAAATAAAATAAAAGCTTCCCAGGTCATTTCAATGTGCCAGTGCTGTAGAGATTTTGTGGGTATTAAATGAGATAATATAGGAAAAAGTCTCCCCATGGTGCCTGACACAGAGTTATATGCTTTGGTGGGGGTTGTGGGACCAATTATCCAAGCCTGGGTGGTGGTCAGGGAAGGCCTCCTGGAGGAGGGGGTGTTGAGCTGTGAACTGAAGGAGGAGAGAAGTTAACCAGGAGAAAGAGGACAGAATGCCTTTTAGCCTGGGTATCAGTACCTGCAGGGTTCTGGAGCCAGGAGGATGTGACCGCTTGGAGGAATTTAAAGTCATTCCCAGAAATTCCCTGGCAGTCCAGTGGTTAGGACTCCACGTTTTCACTGCTGAGGGCCTGGGCTCAGTCCCTGGTCAGAGACCTAAGATCTGGCAAGCTGCACGATGTGGCCAAAAAATTGAAAAGTCTTTCCCTGTGACTGGAGCTGAGAAAGGAGAAAGGAGAGTTGGTGGAAAATCACTGGGCTTTATTCTGGTGTCAGGAAGATTTTAAGCAGGACAATGAGTCGGGGGGGTTGCCCTCCCCCCAAATTCAGAAACAGCAGGGCCTCCTCAAGGCATTGTGTCCAAGCCCTCTGGGAAACTTGAACTTGCCAAGGGGTGTGTGACACAGTCCCCAAGCTCCCCTTCAGGAGCCATGTCCTAGACTGTAAAGTCAGACAGTCCTGGGTTTGAATCCCGACTTTGCCACCTCGTACTTGTGTGGCCTTGGGCACGTGACTTCATTTATGAGCCTCAGTTTCCTGGTTTGGAAAATAGGCATAAAACCCCCATTGGATCTTTGTGAGGATTAAATGAGATGATAATGTAAAAGACTTAACATGTTGCTTCCCACATGCTAAACAATAAATGTTCCCAATATGTGTGTCAATGTGTGTAAAAGACGGGTCTAGAAGAATCTACAACTGGTCATTAATTTTGGGGGGATTATGGATACTTTTAATTTTTATATCTCAGTTTATCTGTTGTTGTTTTTCTAAAATTCTTTCTGCAATGAACAACCACTGTTTTTGTAAAGAAAACTTCCACATCTGTATTGTAAGCTCTGGAATTTATTCTTCTAAATCTTTTTTTCCCCTTAATCCCCTCTTTCTTCCCAACATCAATTAGTGCAGTGGTAAACTTAATTCATTAAATGGGTACTTAACAAATGTTAGGGCCTCCCTGGTGGCGCAGTGGTTGAGAGTCCGCCTGCCGATGCAGGGGATACGGGTTCGTGCCCCGGTCTGGGAGGATCCCATATGCTGCGGAGCAGCTGGGCCCGTGAGCCATGGCCGCTGAGCCTGCGCATCCGGAGCCTGTGCTCCGCAATGGGAGAGGCCACAACAGTGAGAGGCCCGCGTACCACGGAAAAAAAAAAAAAAAAAAAAAGAAAGTGAAAAACAAATGTTAGTCACACAACATATTTTTATTCAGCAACTACTATGTGCTGTGTCCTGTGTCAGGCACTGGGGTAGAGCAGTGAAATGAGACAGACTTAGTCTCTGCCTTCCTGAAGCCTAGAATCTGGTAGGAGATGGACAGATGCAAACGAGTGCATAAGAAGTGTTTAATTACAGCCGTCCCTCGTTATCTGCGATTGGTTCCGGGAGCCCCGAATGTACCAAAATCCCTGGATGCTTAAGTGCCATAGTCGGCCTTCTGTATCTTCAGTTCTGCATTCGCAGATTCAATTAACCATGGGTTGTGTAGTACTATCTGAATTTATTGAAAAAAAAAATCTGCTTGTAGGTGGAACCGCTCCATTCAAACCAGTGTTTTTCAAGAGTCAACTGTATAATTATGAGGAGTGCTTTCAGGGTGCTAAAAAAAAAAAGGTCTTAATAACAGGAGCCCTGACATAGTCTACCAGGCCAGGGAATGGTTTTCTGGGGAAATGGCTTTTAGGTTGAAATCCCCCCAAATAATGATGCCAGCTATCATTGACATCTGTGCTGTCCAGTGTGGTAGCCACTAGCCACATGTGGCTACTGAGCCCTTGGACTGTGGCTAGTGGAAATGAAATGTGCTGTCAGTGTAAAATGCACATATGATTTCAAAGACTTCCTATTAAAAAAATGAGCTATCTCATTGATATTTTTTATATTGATTACAAGTTGAAATGATAACATTTAGGATGGACTGGATTAGGTAAAATATACTAAGATTAATTTTAACTGTTTCTTTTTATCTTTTTTAATGTGGCTACTAGAAAATTTTTAATTACTAATTTAAAAAATTTAATTACTAATTTTAAAATTAAAAAATTTTTAATATGTGGCTTGCATTTTGTTTCTAGGGCATAGCGCTGAGTTAGAGAGTGCTTGTTAGTGACAAGGTTTATGCTAAGTAGTAAATGTGTGGTATCTTGTTTAATCCTATGATGACTCTGACAGGTAGGTATTATTTATCTTCTTCCTACAGAGGAGGAAACTGGCACAAAGAGTGAATGGTCTGAGGTTCACCACCAGCAAGGAACAAAGCTGGCATTAGAACCTGGGTGGAGTCAGTCCAATGAGCTGTGCACTTAACCTCTACCCCACACTGCTAAGTAGAGGGGCCTGTGGGCTGGGACAGGAAGAGGCATCAAGAGCCATCCAGGTGGAAGGAACAGCACATGTCTGAAAACACTGACATTCCATGGACTAGAGGGCCTCAGAACATTCGGCCGTGGAGTGATCCCATGGAGGATCTACTTTCTTGGAGACTGTCTTCTCACCGTGAGGACCCTGAATTCAGTTTTGGCAGGGCTGTCCGTCAATGTCCTGTCAATGTCAGTTCTTTTTTTTTTTCTTTTTGAGACTATTTTCCGTCAACCTATTTCCATTTTAAGAGTTTGTGGAAGAACAGCTTAAGACCACGCAGTGGTTGTTCTACCCATTCAGTGGCCTGAGCAGTGGGAGCTGCAGACCAGCCTTCAGTGGGGGGACTGCTGAATAGGCACAGAGGGCACCTGCACACCTTCGGACCAGTCTGCCACCTCAGGTTGAGTAGCAATGAACTCAGGAGGTGGGGCGGTCCATTCACCCTGAAATTCCTCCTTGGTCACAGCCTTCTCAGCTGCTGCCTGCTCTTCCTTTTCAATCTCTTCAGGATCTCTGTAGAAGTAGAGATCAGGCATGACCTCCCATGAGTGTTCACAGTAGATGGTGCCACGCACGTGCAGAACTTCCCGGGTGAGTATCCAACACATCAGACCCACTGAGTGAGCTCCCTTGTTGTTGCACGGGATGACAATGTCCACACACCGCAGAGGAGAGTCTGTGTTACAGACTGGTTACAGTCTGGTAGGCGGGTTAACATAAGCGGCCTCTGTGAGAGGCTGGTGGTCAGCCCTGGGATCAGTAACCACCGGAAGTCTTGGCTCCCGGAAAGCTGCCTGGATCTGGTTAGTGAAGGTTCCAGGAGTGAAGCGGCCAGCAATAGGAGTGGCTCCAGCGGCAGCAGCAAACTTCAGCCCAGCTCGCTGGCCAGTATTCCTGGAGGATGTGACACTGACATCAGCTGGGTTTTCAATGGCAACAGTGGCACGAGCTGCCAACAGAAATTTCTCCCAGGTTCTCTGCATATTTATGATGTAGGTGCCATCAATTTCCCTTTGTAGATGTACTGTTCCATCTGGAAGTCAAGGTTGGTGCCACCTAAGTGGGTTCCTGCTGCAAGGAATTTGAGGATATCCTCCTCCTTCATTTGCTGGACATCAAGGGCTCCGGACATTGTGAAAATTTCCCTTTAAGTTACGATGGGAATCCAGAGCAACGCCGTATGGACCCCTGTCTGGGTAGCGCGGAAAGGCAATGCCAGTTCATCCTTAGGAAGTATGAGAAAACCTGGTTTGAGTTAACCAAGTCTGATGGCTGGGGGATGGGAGTCCCCGAGGGGAGGAAAAGGTTTTTTTTTTTTTTTAAAGATCCTTTTTAAAAAAATTTTTATTGATTGATTATTTATTTTTGGCTGCATCAGGTCTTAGTTGCAGCACACGGTATCTTTCGTTGCAGCACATGGGCTCTTCGTTGCGGCACGTGGGCTTCTCTCTAGTTGCGGCCTGTGGGCTTCTCTCTAGTTGTGGCTCGCAGGCTCCAGAGAGCACGGGCTCAGTAGTTGTGGCACGCAGGCTTAGTTGCCCTGTGGCATGTGGGATCTTAGTTCCCCAGCCAGGGATCGAACCCGTGTCCCCTGCATTGGAAGACGGATTCTTAAGCACTGGACCACCAGGGAAGTCCCAGGAAAAGGTATTTTGGGGCTCTTTACATTAGGAAATCCCAAGCAGGGGTCTGAGTGTCCAAGGTCACCAGCACTGAACTCCAAAGACTGAGTTCTCCTTAGAACTCCACCCACCAAGGGCAAAATTGACGGCTCAGTTGAGGTCTTGTTTTTCCTCTCCAGGGAATATTGCTTTGAAAAAGGTTTGAGACCTTTGAGACAGGGACAAGTGTATGTCTTGGGATTGGTCTAAGGATAATGGTTTCACCTGGCACAGTAGCAGGTTTCCCGCACAGGCCTTAGCAAAGAATTCCCAGGTTCAGATCCCAGTCTTCCCACTTACTAGCTTTGTGACCTTAGGTAACTCAATCTCTCTGTTCTTAACTTTTCCAACTGGAAAAGGGGATAATAGTGGTCATCTCCTAGGCTTGTGGTCAGAATTAAATGCAAAAAAGCATGGCAAGCACCCAGCCCACAGCCTCTTCATTATACTGACAGTACAATTATAATTGTTACTACTGTTCTGAAGAGAACGCATTTGACCTTCTCTAGAGGAAATGTGACATTACATCCCCGTTGTAATATCCCCTATTACAGTTTTCGCATACTGTTCACCCCAGAAACTCCAGGGCTTAATGTGAATTAGACTAATTGTGGGTTCTTCTTTATGCCTCTCCCAGCTTTAGCCCAGTGTCTGAGGCAGGATAGGCGCCCCTGCTGACCCCTCTGTACCCCCATTATCAGTCTTCACCTTGTATTCCATGCTGCAATTTCCTTCTAGTTCTTCCAATGCACCATGGTCTCTGTCTTGCTTAAAGGCCTTTGCATATGCTGTTCCAGACAGCTGGGAATGGTGTGACGTTATTCATCCTTCATACAGGCCTGTTTGCTCTTCTGTATGCCCTTTTGGGCTAAATCCCAAGAAGGCAGGCACCATATCAGTCTTATTCATCATTGTATTACCAGCCCCAACACAGGACCTGTTTGAAGGGAGTGCCAATAAATATCTCATCATTGAGTGAATGAATGAGTGATCTCACTATCTTAATCGTCCATTAAACTGTGAACTTTCTGAGGAAAGGGACTACAGTTTGCTTTGTTCCAAGTGTCAGGCACAACATCTGCCAGCCATTCAGCAAATATATATTGAGTGCTTACTACGTGAAACACACAGACTAAGTACAGATATGAACAAAAATGGACATGGTTTCTGCCCTTGTGCACTCTTAGTCTGAAAGGGAGAAAGACGTTTATCAAACAATCGTACCACTAAATGTAAATTACAGCAGAGAGACGTGCCTACAACACAGGAGTACATGGAAGGTGTTGGAAGGGCATGCAGTAGACTGCCTAGCTGGAAAGCAGTCTTAGCTCTTGAATTTTAATGGAGGAGAATGTGGCATCCACAGAGGAGAGCCACTTGGTTCTGCCTTCAAAAAAGAGCTTATCATCCAGCTTGAGAAATGACAGCTTCCAGATGCAGGGCCTTCAGGACAAGGCCACACACTTCATGGGCATCCCCAGCTGATGGCTGAACATGGTGGGGGAATTGGGACCTGGACATTTCTGCCCAATGGGGACTCCTCTAATGAAATTTTGTTCCAGGGCTCCCAATTGAGTTGGCTTATCTTTGTCATATCCAAGTTTCTCCTTGCCAGTCCTGCCTCTTCCTCTTTCTCTCTCACAGGCATTCCTCCAACTCTATCTCAACATCTGCTTCCTGGAGGACCTAACCTGACACAGAGGGTCTTGAGGGCTGGATTTCTGTGGGAAGGGGAACTTTTTTTTTTTTTATCTGCGTTGGGTCTTTGTTGCTGCGCGTGGGCTTTCTCTATTTGCAGCAAGTGGAGGCTACTCTTCGGTGTGGAGCACAGGCTCTAGGTGCACAGGCTTCAGTAGTTGTGGCTCATGGGTTCTAGAGCGCAGGCTCAGTAGTTGTGGCGCATGGGCTTAGTTGCTGTGCGGCATGTGGGATCTTCCCGGACAGGGCTCGAACCCGTGTCCCCTGCATTGGCAGGTGGATTCTTAACCACTGTGCCACCAGGGAAGCCCCTATTACCCAATTTCTGAGTCTGTGGGAGCAAAACCCCTCTGGAGTCTGGGATGGCAGTGGGGTGTTTTAGGAAACTATACCCAGCGCTGGGTGTAACCTCCCTGTAGCTTTTCCTTTACCGTCTAAGGTGGGGTCCTTTTTGCTCCATGCAGAGTTTCGGAAAAATCTCCGTCTAGAGAGGATGGATATGTGGAAGATTAAAGGATATATAACCTCGAAGATAATGAATCTGGCCCCAAAGCCTGGGCTGCGAGCTTCACTGCCATCGATCCAGAGGGCGCCCTGAGGAAAGGTCCTCCAAATGTTCCCTGCCTCGCCTGGTACTGATTTAGAGTCCCCTTGGGAGGCGACTTAACTGGGAGATAGACGGACAAATCTGACTCTCCAGTGGACAGACATGTGATGGATGGACAGACATAGGTCAGATTGTGAGATGTCAAGACAGGCAGATGGATCTGTTAGCCAGTCAGGCATGTGACTCTCAGACAGAAAGACTGACAGAGGAGAGGGCCTGAAGGCCTGGGAGCGTCCCACCTGCCTGCTGGGCCACAAGGCGGCGCTGCCGCCTCGCCCAGCGGCGCCCACCGTCCAGGCTGCGCGCGCTCTCGTGGGCCGGCGGCGGGGGCGGGTCCAGCGTGCTCACGGGGCGGGGCCAGCAGCCTCCCGGGGTCGACCACGGACGGAGCGCGCGGCGGGGGCGGGGCGCGCGTGCTCGCGGGGGCGGCTGGGGGCGGGACGCGAGGCGGGGGCGACTGGGGGCGGGACGCGCGGCGGGGGCGGCTGGGGGCGGGACGCGCGCGGCGGCGGCGCGTTCCGTTCCGGGCCGAGGCTCGCGGCGGAAAAGTTGCGCGGCGGTGACGAGCAGCCCCGGGACGGGCAGCTAACGCGACGCTGAGCCGGCTCCCGGCGCCCGCGGCCCCGCCATGGACGACCTCGGTGAGTGAGCGGGAGGCCGAGGGAGTAGGCAGCGAGGGGTGCGCGGCCCCGGGCCGGTGCGGGCACGAGCGAGCGGCAAGCGGAATCCCACCCGCGACGGCCCGAGTCCCGGCTCTGGTTTCGGCCGGCCGGGGCTCTGCGGGGCCGGGATCCCGCGCTGGGCCTGAGTCCCAGGCCAAGGCCAGACCCGCACCGTCCTCACAGCTGCCACCCCCTCGCTTCGAGGACAGCCCCACCTCCGGACCCTCGACCTCGGGGTTCCACCCCCATCTCCCAGAGCAGCTTCAGGGACCCTCTTCAGGGACCCACGTCAAGGACCCGCCCCGTCCGCCTCAGGGACGGGCCCCCACTGCCTGGACCTGACCAGCTCCTCAGCTGTGGGACCCTCACTTCACAGACCTTTCCCCCACCCCCATCGCACAGATGGAACACCCAACTTGGGGATCAGCTGCCTAATCTCACAGGCGGGGCCCTCAATTCCAGGATCTGCTCCCACCCCCTCGAGGACCACCCCTTCACAGACTGACATCCCCACTTCAGGGGTAGCCCCACCGAGCCGACGCCTTTCATTTTACGGGTCAGATTCACAAGTAGAGATAAGTCTCTGAGGACACAGCCTCTGATGAGCTTCTGAGCCGCCACAAAGACAAGTTTCCCTCCTGTCCCACCGATCCCCCCAGTCCATTTCACTGACTGCCCTGGCCACTCTGTGGACCAGCCCCTCCCCTTTTATATCACAGATCAGCCTCGTTCTAGAAGAGTAAGCTGGGGAGACAGACTGGTGAAATGCCAGAGGAATGAGGTGGGAAGTGGGCCCCAAGGTATGGCCATCTTTGAACTTGTCCAGGCTGGTAACGTTCCCTCCACCCCCTCAGCAGCATAACTTGCGGGAAGCCACTCAGGTAAGGAAGTTAAGATGCCCAGAACAGAGTTTTACTGTTTTCGTTGTTAGTGGAGCTCGCAAGTTACTCTTCTCAGTTCAGTCTTGATCTGGTGTTAGGGCAGGGGAAAGTATCTCCTGGAACCAGACACTAAACCCAGGGAGCTTGGTGCCAGGGTTCTAGGAATGCCTTGAGTGGTGTGAACTCTGGAGTGGGAGGATTCACTCTCCCTCCCTCCCCTTCACGCCTGTAGCTGGAGGGCCTCTGAGCCGGGCAGTTGAGGGGGGAAAAGTTTCTTCTCTGTAGGAGCCTTGTCTTCCCTCTATGGACTGTGGGTGGCTTGTGTGACCGCTGATGCTTTCTCTGTCTCAGGCTCTGAGGGGTGGATTCATCAGACAGGACTGATGGGCCTCCCCTGAGCACACAGGGCACTAAATTAAGACTGGCTATTTGTAGGCACTGAATTTCCAAGGGGACAGGGAGGAGGATTGGGACTTGACTGCTTCCCGGAGGCTTCCTTTTGGGATCAGGGTGCCTCCCCACCCCACTGACCCCGAGATCCTGGAGCTGGGTATGGTGTCCGGTCCTGCCTGTTTTGCAGAGTGAGATGGTTGCCAAGCATAGTTCTACCTTTGGGTCTGGCTTGGCACCCATTTTTCCAACACACTCAAGGTTGGCATGGGTTTCAGGCAGGTATTTTTTTTTTCACATAAAAATAACTGAGCTGAAAGGAGTCTGGGGGGATATTTTTCGAATCAGGATCTGAAAGTCTCAGTGCTTTCCCAGTGGGAATTTGCGAGCAGAGTTACTGTTTCTGAAACGCTGATGGGGGTTCTGTTGCTTCTAGACAGTCCCCTTGCTGTTTGAAGGACTGAGAAAGTCTTTTTAGAGTTCGCAGTTGAAGGCTGGAATTCCTGTCCTCTGACAGTCTTCCATTTAGGGCCAGGAAACTGAGTTCGTCTCTGAAAGGAAAGAGAGTGCCCTGGCAGAGTGGATTGTAGGAATTTAAATTTGCTGTTCGTGGAGTGCTTCCCCGTACCTCAACTCATCTCATCTTGTCCTCACAGCGGCCCTTTTTGAGAGCCCCTTAGGGCCACTGCTATCGTTACTACCTGCCTTCTACAAATTGAGAAAACTGAGGCTGAGAAAGGTTGATTCACTTGCCGAGGGCTGCACAGCCACAGAATGACAAAATCATGGCTAAAAGCCTAATCCCTAGCTCCTAGGTCTGCAGCTCTGTGTACCCCGAGGCCTTTCTTCCTGAGGAGGGGTCGCAGTGGGGTATGGCTGCCACTTGTAACTTCTGCTGCTTTCCCCCATAGGCTCCTCAGTTGTCTGAATCTGGGCTGCCCAGCTTCCTTGGCCTAAGCTCCCAGGGGGCCAGCCACGCCTGGCTGAGCGGAGCCTGGGGTGGGAGGAATGGGCTGTGCAGGAGGAGAGAGGAATTTGCCTCTGCGCTCAGGCCCCATCAGCTGTCTGGATGGCTGCTCAGCACCCTGCCCGTCAGCTGTTTTCCTAGTTAGGCTGGACACATAGGCCAGGCCTCTTGTTTTTATTTTTCTCCTGAGAGTGCTCTCAGCTGTGAGCCTCTTGGTCCCTGAAACAGGGGCGATTGACATGTAGCAAGTCTAGAGGGGTCAGAGTCTCTGCTGTGACTTTTTTGGTCTTAAGAAAAATTGGGGAACTCTCCCCTTCCTGTAGCTGTTAGTGACAGACTCACTGTGTTGTTTAATAAGTTACAAATTTATAGCTCTCTGGGCAGAAAAACATAAACACAGCATGTCCTGCCCTTCTGTGTGTGTTCTCTCTGCTTTGTGCTGCGGGGTGGCTGCTGGTGGCTTTTCTCATTACTGTTTAGATGCTGGTTTGGCTGGGAGTTCTCCCTGTTCGACTTCTGGCTGGAGTTTCATGGACAGAGTTCCCATAACACTGAGATGCACTCTGATTATGTTTTCGGACCGGACTCCTCTCTCTCCCCTCCTTCATGTGTCTAGTGCACTTTGGGGTGGGGGTAGGGACAGTGACCACAGCTGGGGGCTAGTAATGATCACGTGCGCTTGATGGGAGCCAGGCATCCTACTCAGCATTCCTTGGTATCATCCCAGCCATTCTGAGAGGGAGGTGTTTAATCTCCGCTTTACAGATGCAGAAATCTGAGTCAGGGAAATTCAGTGGGGGGCACTGGGATTGTAACCCAGATTGATCCAATTCCAGATTTGGTCATCTTCATCATAATAAGGTAGTAAGTGCTCGGTAATTAACCAGGGGGATGAGCCATGGGGCCTCCTGAGTAATTGCTAGGTACCTTTTACATTTCTGCCCTGGGGGCCGTCCCATATGGTCATGGTGGCAAAGGGTGGTCTGGTTCAGGCCTTGATAGCTTTGCCTTTCCCATCCCTTGCAGGGGGAATAGCCAGCTGTTGGCAATGCCCAGTTGCTGCTGGAATCTGGACCTGTCTTCGTGCAGCTTCTTAGCAGTCTTGACCCTCTGGAACACAGTGCCTCATTGTCCTTGGGGGGAGTACTGGGGAGCAGGGGAGTTGCCTGGGGCATTCCGGGCTACGGAGCCTCTCTGTTCCATGGAAAGTCTGGACTTTGGGCTCACCCATCTGTGGTGCCTCTGTGTGTTAGGCTAGGGTCAGGGCACCCAGCTGCTGGGCCTGTGACAGGCGCGGCCCATGGGGTGATGGTGAGTTCCTAGTGGGGTTCTGCGTCAGGGCCAGATCTTCTCCGGGGCTGTGTGCTAGTGAGGTGCAGAGCTGGAATTCAGACCCCGGAGTGCTGGATTCTTAAGCAGGTGCCCTTTCTGCTGGGCAGCCATAGCTTAGTGTGGAAATGTTCAGGCCGCTGGGGGCCAGAGCCCTGCCACTGGGGGTTTGAAGTCCCCCGAGGGAACATCTCAGTATTCTTTCCTTCCAGTTTCCCCAGGGGTGGCTGTGCATTGGCCAGTGGGAGGCCAGATTAACTGTGGATGTGCTGACCAGCCCTCCTCCCCCATTTATTCATCGTGCCTGAGTGTGCTGACTCTCCAAAGCTTCCCTTGGGCCTTTACCTTGTTACAAGACCAGAGATGTTGAAAAAACTTCCTCCCAGCTTCACTCTCGTTCCAGCCCTCCTCTGGGTTGTCCTGGTCTCAGTGCCTTCGTTAATAATAACAGCCATCTGCAGGACACTTTTTCTTTTTTACAATGTTTGCAGAACTCTTACTGTAATGTTTATTGAGCACTTACTATGTGCAGGCCCTGTGCTGGGTACCTTACATACATTGTTTCATTGAATCATGTTGGCCCTGTGAGGTGTAGGTTCCGTTATTATTACTACTACCCATTTTACAGATGGTAAAATGGAGGCACAGAAAGGGTGTGCCCACTTGCCCAAGTTCTATAACTAGTGAGTGGCAGAGCTGGGATTTAAATGCAGATTGGGCTTGTAACCATTTTTACATGTCTGTTCATGATACTGGATCGATCTCAGTTGCCTGTTTTTTAAAAAACTTTATTTATTTATTTTTATTTTTGGCTGCATTGGGTCTTCGTTGCTGCACGCAGGCTTCCTCTAGTTACGGTGAGCGGGGGCTACTTTTCGTTGTGGTGCGCAGGCTTCTCATTGCAGTGGCCTCTCTTGTCACGGAGCATGGGCTGTAGGTGCGCGGGCTTCAGTAGTTGCAGCGCATGGGCTCAGTAGTTGTGGCTCGCGGGCTCCAGAGTGCAGGCTCAGTAGTTGTGGCGCACAGGCCTAGTTGCTCCATGGCATGTGGGTTCTTCCCAGACCAGGGCTTGAACCCGTGTCCCCTGCATTGGCAAGCTGATTCTTTGTAAATAAATTTTATTTATTTATTTATTTATTTATTTATTTTTGGCTGAGTTGGGTCTTCGTTGCTGCATGCAGGCTTTCTCTAGTTGCGGCGAGTGGGAGCTACTCTTTGTTGCGGTGCGAGGGCCTCTCATTGTGGTGGCTTTTCTTGTTGTGGAGCATGGGCTCCAGGCGCGTGGGCTTCAGTAGTTGTGGCACACGGGCTCAGTAGTTGTGGCTCACAGACTCTAGAGCGCAGACTCAGTAGTTGTGGCGCACGGGCTTAGTTGCTCCACGGCATGTGGGATCTTCCTGGACCAGGGCTTGAACCTGTGTCCCCTGCATTGGCAGGTGGATTCTTAACCACTGCGCCACCTGGAAAGCCCTTGGGTTGCCTGTTGGTTTGATTGCTTTCCATTTCTAGGATGCTAAAAATCTTCTCTGCCCCTTCCCAGACACACATTCTCTGTTCAGTGTCTCACATCTGTCTTTTTCCTGTTTTCTGTGGCTTCTTCCCTCTCATTTGTTCTTTCTTGGGGATGCCATGCTGAGGATGGGATGCTGGACACTTGTGGCAGTGTCTCCTGCTCAGTGGAGGACCTCATTCCTCTCTTACCTGTTACCTCTTCAGTCACCTGTTCGCCTCAAGACAGGGCTGTGAGCTTACAGCACAGCTGCTGCGGAGCACCTGGGGCGGGTTCTGAGCTCCCTCTTCACTCCTTGTGGTTGGAATCAGAGCCCTCTGTGCCCCCCCACCCCATACACTCTCCTGTCTTTGTTCAGGTGTTTGCACATGGCTGCCATTGGGAGCCAGCCCATTTCCAGAGGAGGAAGTCCTAGGAAACTTTTGAGGTGGAGAATTGAGGATGTCCTGTGGGAGAGAGGGAGAGAAAGCATTAGGAAGTTGAATTTTCCCAGAAATCTTGACAAACCAGCAGATTCATAGGGGTATCCAGGGGAGTTCCCTGGCGGTCCATTGGTTGGGACTCTGCGCTTCCACTGCAGGGGGCCTGGGTTTGATCGCTGTCACGGAATCAAGATCCCACATGCTGGGCAGTGCGGCCAAAAAAAAAGGGGGGGGCAGGCTGTCCAGAGATGGTCTCCTGACCCGGGATAGGCCTGGAGCCACCACGGCCTCCCAGGTCCACGTTGCCTTTTCAGTTGGAGTCACATCCGGCCTCAAGTGTCCATTCACATCCAGATAAGTCTTCCAACTAATGGATTGATTGCCTAACCAGTGGGGCCCAGGGCTGGCCTCTCCAGGGAGGCCTTGGATGCTAGGCCAGTGACAGGCAGAACATGTGGTTGGCCAGGCCCGGCAGAGCCCCAGTGGCCAAATTTTCCCTTAAAGATGGCCTTTTAATGCTTATTTCTTGTGTGATTGTGGTATTGTGGTTTTATGGGAGAACATTGTTATTTAGGTGCATGCGAAAGTATTTGGGAGTGAAATATCATGATGTCTGCAACTTAGTTTTAAATGATGTAGTAAAAAAAAAAGAAAGGGGGATGTGTGTATATACTGTGTATATATGTAGAGAGAGAAGGAGAGAGAAAATTTGTGCAAGTGTGTACAAAAAAGTGGCAAAAACATTAACTGTGACTGAATCTAGGTAGAGGGTATATGGGTGCTCATTGCAATGGCCTTTCAACTTTTCTGTATGTTTAGACATTTTCATGATAAAAAGCTGGGAAAAAAGTAAGAAAACCTTGCTTTTCCGTAGTGGGCTTGGAGTTATTCGGTCAGGGGTGCTCATAAGTGACTACCTGTGGTTGACCTGAGTGACTCTCGGCCTCCCTGGGTGGGTAGAGACAGGAGCCAAGTGGTTCTGGGATGGTGGTGACTGGTGACTCTCAGCTGGGGATGGGGGCACATGGTGACCCATGCAGAAAAAGGACAGGGCCAGGCAAAGACAGTGAGCTTCCCTGGTGTGGAGGGAGCCTCTGGGGTTATTTTGGGTGTGGTGATGTTAACCGGACCAGGGTCAGGGCAAGGGAGATGCTGGGCTCTGGTTGGAGTTTGGAAGGGGTTGCCTGGGTGGGATGCAGAGCAACGCTTTACAAAAGGCAGAGAGCAGCCTCTGGGCAGCTGGAGACTGGGGGAGGGGACGAAATGCCATTCGCTTCACATCACGAACCTCTTATCTGTGGCCAAAGGAACACCATTAGCCTGTGGGCAACGGAGGCCAGAGTGGCCCCTGGCTCTTGCTTGCAGCTCCGCTGGCTGTCCAGTTCTCCAGACTTGAGGCTCCCTCTCCTGGAATCCCCACTCCCAGGTCTCTCTTGTCTTGGTTTGTGCGGACTCAAATCCTGTCCACCAGGCCTCCCATCTATTTGGGAGAAATAGCTGGGTTCTGGAACCAGTGGCCCCCTTGGCTTTGAGGGCCCTGGTGCCTACTAGAAGCATTTTGGGCAGCCAGTCGGCCCTCGTAAGGGGAGTGCTTCGCACGAGGGTTTTCTGTGAGCCTCACATCTGTCTGTCAGTGAGCAAGGATACAGAGGCTGGCCGCTGGGTCATGATCATGGGGTCGTCCTAGGGAGGTCTCAGAGCCGTGTGTCCAGCCTGACTGCCTGTTTGAGGAGCAGGATGATGTGTGTTTTATGGGGGTGGGGGTGGGGAGGGGTGGTGCTGGGAGGAAGCTTTATGTAATTCTTGGCTGGGACTCAGGTAATTGTTTTAATGAAATGGAATGCAGCTTATTCAGAACTCGCTTGGCAGAAACAGCCATGTTCTGTTCTGTTTTCTTGTTGGAGAGAACGAGTCACACACTTGCAGCCTTTTGAAAGAGTGGAACCCAGGGGGAGCTAGCACGAGCAAGGTGGGCCGAGGCCTCCGGGGATCTCCTCTCGGTTCAGCGCAAGGATCCTCAGACGGCTCGACTCTCCTGGACGCCGGCCTGGGAGCCTTCCTGAATGAGCCATGGACACTCAGTCCTCTTGCAGCAACAGAAAGACCCTCTGCTGCAAGTGGGCTGTGAACTGAGCTGGAGCTGCCGCCTCCCTCGTTGTCAGGAGGCCTCGTGATATGGACGTGGGAGCGCTCAGCACACAGCAGACAGACCCTCCAGGACGGTCTGCTATTTGCTGTATCCCCCTTTTTCCACCTCAACACCTCCTGTAACTCCCCGCGCGGCCCCCTACCCCCCCAGCATCTCCCATCAGTGTCGACATCCGCGGTCTAATGTGACCCATCCGCAGATACACCTGGATCCTCTTTCCTTCTGGTTTCCTTTCCCCACCCCCGTCTGCCCCTGCTAACTTCTTTAGTCTGCTCCTTTTTCTGTTTTTAATGCAGCCTGGGCCGTTCTTCCACGTTTTCTCTTTTGCTAAGAATGCATCTCACTCTGTAGCAGCCATATTTCCCCTCCCTTCCTTAAAATCTGCTTCTCCGCAGAACCCCCCGCTTCCTTCCCCCCTCCTTCTCTGATCCCTTTGTGGGGCGCAAAATTGCATTTTCCCAAAGGCTTTTTCTGGGCTCCCTGTTTCTCTCCTAGGTACCCAGGTCAATTTATCTACTTGTGTGACCTCTTTTATCACTGGTATGTTGGCAACTCCTAAATTTATATTTCCACCCCTGACGTGGATTCTATTGTCCAGATTCTTCCGGTCTGCACGCCAGCAAAGACCCAGCTCATTTCCTTCTCACTCTCTCTTCACGGCCTCATTTGTTGTCTGCTCTCTCTGTTATTGCCCCTTCCCCTCTCTTGGCCTGTGTTAAACCATTTCTGCAACAGTTTAAAATTTATTTATTTTATTTATTTATTTTTGGCTACATTGGGTCTTCATTGCTGCGCGTGGGCTTTCTCTAGTTGCGGTGAGCGGGGGCTACTCTTCATTGCGGTGTGCAGACTTCTCATTGTGGTGGCTTTTCTCTCTGCGGAGCATGGGCTCTAGGCGCACGGGCTTCAGTAGTTGTGGCACACAGGCTCTAGAGCGCAGGCTCAGTAGTTGTGGATCGTGGGCTTAGTTGCTCCGCAGCATGTGGGATCTTCCCAGACTGGGGCTCGAACCCGTGTCCCTGCATTGGCAGGGGGATTCTTAACCACTGCGTCGCCAGGGAAGCCCCATTTCTGCAACATTTTAAGGTTGAGGAAACATGTTCATGTGCTTCGTCATTGATGATGATTCTGACAACAGCCCTTTGGGGTATGTGGTAGCTTCCCCCATTTTACAGATGAGGAAGCTAAACTGCAACTCAGGGCACATAGAGGAAGGGGTCACACCCAGTATCACCACAGATAATGTTGCAAAAACTTGATCTTAGGTCTTTGAGTGCCCAACCCCTTCTCTTTTCGGTTCTTCATGTTGGAAACCTTAACGCAGAGACGGGAATTCGCAGGTTGGGTTTGGCCTGCAGACCCGTGTTACTTGGCCTGCGTGGTATTTAAAAATGTTCTGAATTAGTTGCTAGTATTTAAAGTATCAGGAGATTGCACCCAAAAATCCGTATGTTATTTCTTTCGAAAAATCAGAGTCGGCTACACTGGAAGCCCATCCTTCATGGCACTGGTTTGTTGAATTCGACAGCTCCCGCCCTTGCATCGGCCCTCTCTGTTGCCTGCAGCGGGCCCACTTTGGAAGGTTCTAAAAATGCTTTCTTTCTGCCCTGCATTTACGGCAAACACACAGTTGCCAAGTCTAGGGGGCTTCTTGAACTGCATTCTCTGAGTTAGCTTTGACTTCTGACCACTCCAACCACTTAGCTCTGCCCGAAGACTGGACCCTTTGTCCATGTTGCAGAAAATAGCCTCCTGACCTGTCTGTCTCCTTTCACTCTCAGCCCTTAAGGTCTCAGTTGCAGTCACCTTCTTGAGAAGGTTTTTTTTCCGGTTAAAACTAGCCAGCCTCTTGACCCTCCCGCTTCACTGTAACTTCACAGATCTGTGTACACTGGGCTTTTTTCCTTTTGTCTCCCCCTCTGCCCTGTAAGCCCGTTGAAGACAGGGATCTTACCTGCTGTTCAAGTGTCTCTAACCTCCGAGTATGGCTCGGTTCTCTCTGCGGTTGCTTAATAAATATTTGAAGGTAGCTGATGATTAAATGAGTGTGAACTGCAGACACCCACCATGATGCTGAACCTCCAGCAAACCACTTCCTCCATTGGAGAATCTGAGCCAGAAACCCTCTGGGTTCCAGGCAGGTGGGGAGGCAGCATAGTGCCACAGACAGAACACAGGCTCGCCTATCAGCCCCTCCTCTCCTGGGTCTGTATCCGTGCTGCCACTTGCCAACTGTGTGACCTTGACAGGTCACCTTATACCCTGAGCCTCAGTCCCCTCATCTGTGAAACAGGCGCATTTCCTGAAATGCTGTAAAGTACTCAATAAACGGTAATGATTATCATTCTTATTATTATTCCCTGGAATAATCTAGACATTGCTCTGGGGGGGTTGGCTTTCTCTGTCACCTTTCCACCTGACAACTCTGCTGCCTGTGTCTGCTGTGGCCTTGGTGGCGGGCATTTAGAGCACACGCACCTGGATGGCCATTTAGCTGGGCCTGGGGGAGGATTCTGAGTTCTGTTAGCTCCCCCGAGAATGTGATTTGGGACACTTTGTGGCCCTGTGGGGTGAGGACGAGTGTTTGGGGCTCTGCTCGCAGGTGAAATGGTCATGTCCTGGTGCTGGTGGTGTTAAGTTGGGGTTTGATTATGTGACATCTCGCTTCCCCTGAGGCTCTTCCGTGGCTTTGAGGAGGAAGCAGTGGGGGAGGAGGTTGTTTGGTGGCTTGGTTTATACTGATTGCTCATCTAAGGCTAAAATTTGAGAGCGGCCAGAGAGCTGCTCTGGGATTAGTGCAGGGCTTCTCCCAGAACTTGCAGGCCTTCCTCTGGCGAAGGCAAGCTGTAAAGGATGGTCTGTGACATCTACAAAACCTCCCAGGATGGGTCTAGGCCAGTGAGGCTCCTAGTAGCAGTAGAACAAGGGAGAGTTTGGTTTTCTGGGCCGTGAACTGTGGCTTTTGTCAGCTGAGTGGACCCAGTACCTAGGCTGCCCCCTGTCTGCCTCTGTACCCATTTAGGGACAGCCGATCTGTTGGGTCAGTCCCAGACCCCATTCAGGTTTGAAGTGGCTCAGAGAGTCGTGGCCAGGCTTTTCCTTGCTCTCTGTTTCCAGGAATATTCCTCTTCCTTGGGTGGAAATGGGAGTGTCCCACAGCCTGCACTTGGTTTCCTACGGATTTACCACTTGCCCCGTGGACTCCCTCTGGACTCTGCTGACCGGCTGGGGTGGGTTCTCATCACTGGTGAGCTGCAGGACAGCTGCATGGGGCGGGGATGAAGGAGCGGCCACGGCGCCTGGCACACTACACTCGTGCCTCGTCGGAGACCTGACCTGGTGCCCTCCTGGGCTCGCTTGGTTACATGCTGCCCATCTTGGAAAGTCCTGTGTCCTCACAAGTGGATGTGTGGTTTCCTCACCGTCCTTAGGAGCGTCAGCCTAGCTGCATCTTTGGGGTGAGGGAGCTGCTGAGATAGCTCGGTGGCCTTGTTTCCTGCCTGTCTGAACCCCTCAGATGGTCTCTTCTGCCCTGTCCTAAACTTTTCAAGAATTCCCGCCTCTTTGTCTTTGGAGAGCCGCACTGGAAGTCTTTTTGCCTGGTCTGCTGAGGCAGCCACGCCAGAAACAAGCTGGGGAAGAAGAGGAGTGTCACCTGGAGGTGGTTGTCATGCTTCCTGTGGTCACTTGTGATCATCTGTTCCCAAACATCCTGTTTGCACCCTGTTTGCAGCAGGAATTCTGACCTGGAGACAGCTATTATCTATCTGCCTGATCTTGGACAGAGGCATGGGGCCAGGGGTGTCACAGCTCATCTGCCCCTGGGGGACCCTGGGCTTGCTGGTTGCTGGCTGTTGATGGCATTGCCGGTAGAAGCTCCTTTCCTCGTCACTGGCTTGGGCTTCATCCCGGCTCCGCCCATTCTCTTCTCCCTGCTTCTACTGCCTGTGAGATTTTTCCTCCAAATCTGTTGCGTGTGACCAGTCAGCACTCTCCCTTCTCTGTGGTTCTGGACTGATTCAGTCTTTCTTAGAGTGGAAGGGGCCTTAGGATGTCACCCACTCCTGTGGTTGGGGTCTCTGCCGATCACCTCTTCAGTCAGAGCTGCTCACTTCGTATCTGTTTATATATTGGGCTTCCACTGAAGACTGCAATTGCAAAAGGGGTTTTGTGGTTTTTCAAAAATTTGAAAATAAAAATGTAAAATCATTTGAAAATCACTTATGAGGTTCAACCCACCTGTTTTACAGAGGGACAAACTGAGACCCTCTGAGGAGAAAGTACTTGCCTGGGGCACTTCATAGCAGAACAAGCCTGTGCTTTTTTCCCTCTTTCTAGCCCTTCTTGGGGAATATCCGGGTTCCTAGTTTTCTTCATTTCTAGAACCACACACTTGCCACAGTGTAGCCTCAAGCCTTGTTTTCTTCTAGAGACCTTTCTCGTGCCATTTTGTATCCAGTATTGTTACTTACTTTGTAAAAGTTTTTATGGCAAAGAAGATACATACCTATTGTAAAAACAAAAAAGAAAAAGGTACAGAGTGAAAGTCCTTCCTTCCTTCCCCCACCAGGGGTAACTGTAGTTAACAGTTTGCTGTGTATCTTACCCACCCATCTTCTACACATTTGTAAATACATAAACATGCATGTGATATACATACCCTTCACTTTTTTTAAACTAAGATGAAATTCACATAACATAAAATTAGCCACTCTAAAGTATACAATTCAGTGGCATTTAGGACATTCACAGTTTGCACAACCATCACCTCTGTCTAGTTCAGAACATTTTCATCACCACCAAAGGAGTCCCTGTATCCGTTAAGCAGTCACTTCCCTTTACTCCCTCCCCATAATCCCTGGCAGCTACTAATCTGCTTTCTGTCTTGATGGATTTGCCTATTTTGGACATTTCATATAAATGGAATGATACAATACCTGGCCTTTTGTGATTGGCTTATTTCACTTAGCATAATGTTCTTGAGGTTCATTCATGTCATAGCGTGTATCGGTACTTCATCCCTTTTTATGGCTGAATAATATTCCATTGTATAGATAGACCACATTTTGTTTACCCATTCATTTGTTGATGGACATTTGGGTTATTTCCACCTTTTGGCTATTGTGAGTAGTGCTGCTATGAACATTCTCGTTCAAGTATTTATCTGAATACCTGTTTTCAAATCTTTTATGTTTATATCTCTTCATTGTTTTTTTTCTCTCGTTTATTTATTTATTTATTTATTTATTTATTTATTTGGCTGCGCCAGGTCTTAGTTGCGGCATGTGGAATATTTGTTGCCACGTGCGGGATCTTCCTTGTAGCATGTGGGATCTTCACAGGGGCATGTGGGTTCTTTAGTTGCGGCACGCCGGTTCTTTAGTTGCGGCATGCCGGTTCCTTAGTTGCAGCACACCAGTTCTTTAGTTGCAGCACTTGGTTCTTTAGTTGTGGCATGTGGGATCTTTAGTTGCGGCATGTGGGTTCTTAGTTGTGGTATGTGGGATATAGTTCCCTGACCAGGGATCGAACCTGGGCCCCCTGGGAGACCACCAGGGAAGTCCCTTCCTCTCTTTTTTTAATTCAAGTTTATTTACAATATTGTGTTAGTTTCAGGTGTACAGCATAGTGATTCAGTTTTTTGTTCTTTGGGGTTTCTTTTGCAGATTATATTCCAATATAGGTTATTACAAGATTTGGGGTATAATTCCCTGTGCTACACAGTAAATCCTTGTGTTTATCTATTTTATGTATAGTAGTTTTCCTCATTGTTTTTAAAGTTTATTTTACTATATTGTTATAAATGCCTATGAAAAGGACTAATTATATTCATGTTCCTTTTAATATTTAACTTTTTTTAATACTGATTATCAGTGTTATACACATTCATTGTAGAAGAACTTAAAAAGTACAGAGATGCACAAAGAAGGATATAACGAAAACTAAGGGAGATAATCGTCCAGAGATAACCACAATACTGTTTTTATGCATTTCTGTATAATCTCTTCAATGCATATGTATTTACATAATTGGGATACCAGTTACCAGCATTAATATAACCTTTTCCCTGTGCCGGGCACAGATCTAAGTGCCTGGCTTGCGTTACCATATTGTTTTTTCCTCACAACAACCCTTTGAAGTAGGTATTCTTTTTTTTTTTTTTTTTTTTTTTTCCGGTACGTGGGCCTCTCACCTCTGTGGCCTGTCCCCTTGTGGAGCACAGGCTCCGGGCGTGCAGGCTCAGTGGCCATGGCTCACGGGCCCAGCCGCTCCGCGGCACGTGGGATCCTCCCGGGCTGGGGCACGAACCCGTGTCCCCTGCATCGGCAGGCGGACTCTAAACCACTGCGCCACCAGGGACGCCCTGAAGTAGGTATTCTTATAGATGCAGATGCTAAAGCATGAAGAAGGTAAGTTACTTGCCTGAAGTGAATCGCTGGTAAGTGGCTGAGCTGGGATTGGAATCCAGAGACTGCTGTAAGTCACTGTCCCATATAGCCCCCTTTGATTCCTGTAGACTGTTCTGATTCCCACTCAGATGCCACTGGGGAGGGAGGAGGCGAGGGAGACAGGCTGGTATGTGTGCATGTGTGTATTTCGTGTGTGTGTGTGTGTATCACAGTGTGCTTGGGAGTGTAGTGATTGAGGAAAGTCAAACAGATGCATGGCAGGTGTGAACACTGCCCTCCCACCCAGATTTGTCAGGGAGTGAAAACCGCTGGGAAGTATAGTGTCAGTTGGTATGTTTCCCTCCCCTCTGGGCGAGGTCTGTGGGCCCCGCAAAAAGAGAGGAGCCTTTCCTGCTCCTTGGTGTCCCCCAGCCACTTCTGCTTCAGCCCTCTGTGGGTTCCCTGTCCTGCTGCTCTACAACTTTGGGGTTATTTGCTTATATCTTCCTTCAGCTTCCTTTTGAAAGTTTTTTTTTCTCAGTTACTGAGCTTTGTCAATTAGAGAGTTGAACTCTCCAGCTACGATTGTGGATTTGTCTTCTTTCCTTTCATTTCTGTCGATTTTAGCTTTATCTGGTTTGAAGCTCAGTTATTGGATGTGTATCTGTTTAGGACTATTACATGTTCATGACGAATTGACTTCTTATCGTTATGAAGTGTCTTTCTTTATCTCTAATAATATTCCTGTCTGGAAGTCCACATCCTCTGATTTTCACAGAACCACTCCAGCTTTCTTGATATTAGTGTGAGTGTGGTATATTTTTCTCCATCGTTCTATACCTATCAAACTGGTAGGAACTGTTTATCTGTGTCTTTATATTTAAAGTGTTTTTCATAGACAGCTTATTTTGAATTTTGCATTTTTATCCAGTCTGACAATCTCTACCTTTTAATTGGAGTGTATAGATCTTCTAACATTTAAAGTAATTATCAACACAATTGGGTGTAAGTTTACCATCTTGCCACTTGTTTTCTGTTTCTACCATTTGTTCTTTATTCTTTCTTCTTTTCCTGCCTTCTTTTGGATTCATGGTGTATCTTTTAAGATTCCATTTTATCTCCACTGTTGGCTTACTTGGCTGTACTTCATTGGTTTATTTTTTTTTCACGGTTGCTTTATGGTTTACAGGTTTAACTTAACACAGTCTATCATAAACCACTTCAAATCATAAACCACTTCACATATAATGTAAGAACCTTACAACGGTATAGATATTTCCATTCTCCCCTCCCGTCTTTTGTGTTATTGTTGTCATAAATCTTACTTCTACTTATATTATAAAACTCACACTATGTTGCTAGGCTTTTACATTTACCCACAAATTTACTATTTCTGGAACTCTTTGTTCCTTTGTAAAAAGGGCTTTTTTTAAGTCTAAAGAAATTAACCAAAATGTTTGCAAAACATTATTTTTTTCCTTTCCTCTCTCTTTCAGTTTCTCATCCAAAAACTTGTCGTCCTCTTTCTTTTCCTGGCGAGTTTCCCCTGCCTGTGGAGCTTCCCTCTGCATCGCTAATCCGTGCGTGCTTTTTGGCTGTCTCATCTGTGGCTCGGTGGTGATAATCAATGATGCTACCAGCTGCTCCAACTACAGAGCCCCATGGCTGGTGTTGCTAACACATTCCAGTGGTTCAGGGTTCAGAAAATCCACACATTCCAGCTCCCATCTCCTGCTTGTCTGCCCCACAGGGAGAGGTGTGACAGGATCCGATCTACAGGATGCTGGGGCTGCATTTCTCCCTGTTCCTCCTTGCCTTCCTCCTCCCCCTCCAGTGCCAAGTGAAAGTGCCACCAGCCCCAGGGCCTGGCTGCCCAGGTACCAGATTCCCGCCAGCTGCCTCACTCTTGTGAGCCAGCCCCCTTCCCTGACCTGCCCTCCCCCACCCACAGAGGAAGCCAGACAGGCCACACAGTGAGTTGAAACCTTATGTACCCACCAGGGGCTGCTCTGCTCAGGCCACAAAGTCTTGTGCAGTGTTCCTTTGATTTTTTTGTTTTTTGTTTTTTTCTTTAAAGGGCAGGAGTGGTGCTGGTTGGAGAGGTAACTAGATCACAGTAGAGGGAAATTTCCTGGGATAGAAGAGGAGGGAGGGCTTGGGCCCTGTGCTTATGTGTTGCTCGCCCACATGGTGCTTAGCGTGTATTGAGCGCTCACGGAAGCCCAGAGTGGCGTGGACTGCAGTGGTGAGCAGGTCTCGGCAACAGATGGGCTTGGTGGGGCTGGGCTCTGCTCGATGCAAGGAGGTAAAGATGGATGGAGACAGACTCCCTGCCCTTAATGGGCTGTCACAGGCTGGTGGGACAGAGGCAGTCAGGCAGACAGTTCCTCCCGGTTTGATATGTGCTCTCATAGGGGGTGTGCACGGTGCTTTCGGAACTCAAAGGAAAGGGACCTGGAACCCTGTGCCAGGAATGTGGTCAGGGAGGGCTTCCTGGAGGAAATGGGACCCTAAGCTGACTCTTTGATGTGTGTTTATTTTAACTGAAGTCTTGACATTTAGAAAAGCCCCACACTTTCATCCTTTATATAAATCATAAGGATTTCCATAATAAGATTTGGGAATCTCTTACAGAAGATGCTGTAAAACCTGTACATTGTGGTGTATCTGTCCCTAAATAAGTGTTGTCTTCTCCCTTTCAATGTTGCTATAAACATTGTCACCCATGTAGCATATGTTTGACTTTTTTTTTTTTTTTTTTGGCCACGCCATGCAGCATGAGGGATCTTAGTTCCCCAACCAGGGCTCGACCCCGTACCCCCTGCATCGGGAGCGCGGAGTCCTAACCACTGGAGTGCCAGGAAGATCCCCAGACTACCTTAATTTATGTGTGTTTCCTCATTGTAAGCAGGCTTGTCTTCCTATCTGGATTTTTTTTTTTTTTGGAATTTTTTGTGTGTATGTGTTCTACCAATTAACTACTTTTGCCGTTTTAATCCTGTATTATTTCTCCTTTGTTTTGTGTAAAAGGGGAAAAATAAAAAAGCTGGAATCCCCGCCCCCTCCAAAATGTTTATTTTCCATAATAAGATTTGGAAATCTCTTACAGAAGAGACACCCCCAGCATAGAAACCACGTGTTCCTATTTATTTAGGTAGGTAGAACGAATCCTTTTTATACTCGTGTTGCAGAAGAGGAAACTGAACTGTGATGAGTCTCAAGGGATAAGAAAGGATTTAGCCTGGAAAAGAAGACAGGAGAGTGGACTGCACAGCATGTACAAAGGCCTGGAGGGAGGAGGCTTTTGTGTGTATGTGCTAATAAGTTCATGGGTTCTGCTGTGGCACCGTGTGTTGTCCCAACAGGATCTTACAAACTCATCAAACTTAACCTGAGCGACAAGGCCACGGACAGTCGCTAGCCTTTGTTTCCCCAGTGGAATGACCTTTTTGGGTGGCCTCGGTATGGCAGTTGAGGTGGGGCCAGCCTCTGGGGCTTCTGTTATCCTCCAGTTAGGTGTTGAGCTCTGTCAGTGCGAATTCTTCCCTGGCTCAGCTGGGGTAGAGCCCTGGGCCAGTTCTGAAGGGCATTTCCCTAAGAGTTTGGGGCCTGAGATTGTGTCCTGGGCCCGCTGGCCCCAGTGGTGAGCCTGTATGCTTGTGTGACAGGAAGGACCTGGTTCCTGTGATAACACGCTTGACTTTACCCCTCTTCCGGAGGGGGGCTGTCGGGGGATGGAGGCAGCCTTGTATTTGGATTTCAGGGCTGGACTGGGGCACCGCGGGAGTGGGCTGAGGGAGGGGTGAGCGCTCTGAGAATTCCGGAGCTGGCTGCATGCAGTTCATAGCTTCCCCACACCCGGGCCAGAGCACACAGGCGTGGCAGCACTGTATCGCTCCCCAAACCTCTGCTTCCTGGGCCCCGGAGAGATTCAGAGGTGCTTGGCCAGGGGAAAAGAAAGGCCCTTGGGCTTGGGTAGCCCCGTGGCTCTGCCTGTCCTGGATCGCTGCCCTTGTCACCCTGACGCTCCTGTGCGCCTTCTTCCCCGAGGCCCTGCTTCTCCTCCCACCTGCCCTATCTCATCTGGTGGATGTTCCGTCCTCCCGCAGGAAACAAACGTGGGAGGCATCCTGTACTCCTCTGTCTTCATAGCCACTCAATTACCAGGTCTCCTTGATTTCGCCTAGTTTTATTTAGAGCACTGTGACTCTTGGGCCGCCTCTGGTCAAGCCCCGCCTCCCTCCCGGCTCCCCTGCACACACTGGTGTAAAACGCAAGCCTGGTCCTGCGTTCCCTCCCCCCACGGTTTGCCCTTGTAAGTCCAGACTCCACAGCAGGTCCTGCGCTCCTCTTCCCCCAAGCTGGGACTTGTGCTCTGAGCTCCAGCCCCCTCTGTCTGCCAGGCTGTGTCTCACCTCTGCCTCTGTTCCTTCCTGTGCCTGGAAAAAACCTCTGCTCTCTCCCCCTGGCCCAGGTTATGACAGTCTTCCACTAGTTAGCGCTCTGTGGGGCCAGAGACTGTTTTGTTTTGTCACTGTTATTCTGGCCGCGCCGTGTGGCATGAGGAATCTTAGTTCCCTGACCAGGGATTGAACCCATGCCCCTGCAGTGGAAGCACGGAGTCTTAACCACTGGACCACCAGGGGAGTCCCCAGACATTGTATTTTTGCCACCTCTGTGCCCAGCATGGTGTTTGTAGACATTATCGGGGCCACCGCGGTAAAGGTGAGGGGGCACCCAGGGAGAGGGTGGAAGGACAGGAGGAGGCAGGCCCTGGGGAATTCCCCATCCCTGTGATGTTAGAGGCTGTTATCGTACCCAGTCTACAGATGTAGGAACTGAGCTCAAAGAGGTGCAGTGCCAGCAAGTGGCAGAGCTAGGACTTAGAAGCTTTCCAACTACAAAACTCACACTGCATTTCCTTGCAAACTCACTTACTTGCTGAGGCCGGTGGGTGTTGTGAATGGTTGGAGTGGGCCAAAAAGAAAGGGCGTTAGATTTCATGCTACAGCCAGTGGTGGCCCTACAGGTAAGTAGACTCCTATTGCTAGCTCTTCTGACTGCTCCTGGGAAGCCAGACAATCTGGCTTTCATGTGAAATCTCTCAATTTATTAAGACTAACACAGATTTCTTTTAAAAGCACAAACAGGGACCTCCACTGCAGGGGGCCAGGGGGTATGGGTTCGATCCCTGGTTGGGGAACTAAGGTCCCGCGGCCAATAAAAACCCCACAAACACATCCAGGGAGTTGTGTGGTGGGATGCAGCCTGCAGGCCTAGGGCTGGTGGCGTCTGCCATATTCTCTGTTGCCTCCTTTAACCCCCCTTCCCCGGCTCCTGCTCCCTCTAGAATCCCCTCTGGAAGAAGAATCAGAGTTCATTACTTGAAAGAGCTCTTGGAAGATTATCTGGGCCAACCCTTAGCCATGTGTGGTTCCTATTTCACCAGAAAGGTAGGTAGGCGTGGGCAAGGAAGGAACTGTAAAATCTGCCCTCACCGGGAGTCTGTGCTCCTGGGCCTGAGCAGCTGGGCTCAGCCCCACTGCCCCACCCCCAGTGGCTGCTGGTACTTCCTGCTGTCGGCCACTGCACACTGAACTGCCCTTGGCTCTACGGGTGGCACCACCCCTGGGATCTTCCCTCAGAGGACCTGGACGCCGGGCCAGAGCGCCATGGCTGCACTTTGAGCCTGGGTTTTGAAGTTTGTCCCTCTCACGTGGAAACAGGAGTCTTTGTTCACAGCCAGTGAGACTTGACTCCTCTCGTCCCAGCTCCTACCTCAACTACGTGTGGGGTAGGACAGTGGAGTTGGGGGATCAGGCACCCCCCTGCCCCCGACTCCCTGCAAGGGACGGTGCCCATGGAGGGAGACCTCACAGTTCGGGGTACAACAGGGAGTGGGTGGATGGGGACAGAGACTTGCACTTTTTTTTTTAAGTTTTATTTTTTTATTGAAGTATAGTTGATTTATAATGTTTCAGGTGTATAGCAAAGTGCTTCAGTTATATATCTTCTTTTTCAGATTCTTTTCCATTATAGGTTATTATAAAATATTGAATATAGTTCCCTGTGCTGTATAGTATGTCCTTGTGTATGTCTTTTCTATATAGTAGTGTGGATCTGTTAATCCCAAATTCCAAATTTATCCTCCCCTGCTTTCTCCTCTGGTAACCATAAGGAGACTTGCACAACCAATCAATCAATCAATCAATAAATGAATGAATGAATGAGTGAGTGAATGGCTGTGTTGGGTCTTCGTTGCTGCACGTGGGCTTTCTCTAGTTGTGGTGAGGGGGGGCTTGCGGGGGTACCACTCTTGGCCATCTGTCCTGGCTCTGCTGGGTTGGATTCCCAAGAGCCCCAGATGTCTCCTCCAATAAAACCCAAAGCAGGGCTGAGATGGATACTTCCCCCACCACCCCAGGCAATCTCCTGATGTAACCAGCTGGGCATGGTGGAGGGAGGCCAGCCATGCCAAGCCAAGCTGAGCCCTGGGACTTTTTCTGCCATGTGAGCCCCAGGGCACAGACCACCCTGTTCGGTTCTTCCGTGAGGCTTGGCATCTGCTTGGCTCTCTGCTTCAGTTCTGGGGCTGGTAGGCTTCTAGGTGGCGGACTACAGGGGCTTATTTTGGTTCTCTTCCCGCCCCGTCCTCCTCCTCTGTACCTTGATGTCCCTACCTGTGAGCCCTGCCAGCGAGACTGACGGTCCTTGGATGCTTTTACTTTCAGGCAGGTCTTTCCCTCCTTTTTTTTTTTTTTTTAAAAAATTTTTATTTTTATTTATTTATGGCTGTGTTGGGTCTTCGTTTCTGTGCAAGGGCTTTCTCTAGTTGTGGCAAGCGGGGGCCACTCTTCATCGCGGTGCGCGGGCCTCTCACTATCGCAGCCTCTCTTGTTGCGGTGCACAGGCTCCAAATGCGCAGGCTCAGTAATTGTGGCTCATGGGCCTAGTTGCTCCGCGGCATGTGGGATCTTCCCAGACCAGGGCTCAAACCCGTGTCCCCTGCATTAGCAGGCAGATTCTCAACCACTGCGCCACCAGGGAAGCCCCTCCCTCCTTTTTTTGTCTTGTGGTTTCCCAGTGTGACTCTTGCTAGCCAAAGTCGTGAGGACTGTGGCCTCCATCTGTTCCCTCCCTGTCCAGGAAGAGGCCGAATTCCCAGTGCAGAGAGTCAGCTAGGATATGGGCTTCCAGAGAAATTTGTCTTGACCTCCTCAGGAAATGGCTGGAAGCACCTCTCCTTTGTAGATCAGCGACACCATCCCACCAGGGCCTGTGTGGGGAGCTTGGGAAGGACTGGGCCAAGACTTCGGGCTCCTCCCTTACTCAGGAGGTACCAACAGTCAGTCAGGCAGCCCGAGAATTTTGTCTTGCCCCAAACCAAGCAGATGGCTTCCAAACTTGTGAAAGTGGGAAGACCAGGGCTGGATGGCATAGATACTTCTAGGGAAGTGGAAGTGTAGTTGAGGGTCAACTGGGGGCCACTGGCCCCGGCTCTTTCTTGCCCCCTCTGCCCCGCTCTTGACTATCTCAGATAGTGGTTCCAACTGTGTTCTGCAGTGTCATACCCTCCAGATGATACTCGTGACAGATAAGGATCATGAGCTGCCCATCCTTCTTCTTGAGGGTGCTGCCTGGGGTTCTGCGCACCTTCCAGCTCTTTCTCTCCCTCAGGAAAGCATATTGGAACACATGTGGCTGGGCTGACAGGCATGAACACACTTAAGCTTATTTTCAAACAGCGAAAGCAAATAAATAGCAAATGTCCATACTTTATGATCCTTAGCTAAGGACAGGTGGTGGCACACCTCAGGCTGATTGATCGTACATCATGCGAGAGATTCTTTGTCCCTCCCTCCGTTGGCTGTTTAGTGCCTTCAGTGGAGCCTTGACTGCCAGTCTGTCTCCTGATGATTCCCTTGCCACCTCTGCCTGATTCTGGTGGGGGCTGGGGAGCCACTGTGCCCCAGAACAATGGCCCAGGCTCCTCAATCTGTGCAGATAAGAAGAGGGCGGAGGTCAGCGCCTGGGGCAGCCCCATCTTGCATCATGCTGTTTGGATGGGCAACAAGGTGGAAAACAGTCTTGCAAGTAGACCTACCAGGCAACGAGTTAGCCTAGAACATGGAGCTCCCCGTGCCACCACTAGGGGCTCATCTGTGGCACAGGGCCCTGCCTGAGGGGCAAAGACAAGAAGGGAGACCCAGAGCAAGGGCCCCAGCAGAGGCCGGGGTAGAGGGGCACCCCAGTGGCCAGCCTTCTTGGATTGCTCCAGGGGCTCTGGAGACTGGAGCTTTGGAAATGGAGAGTGCGGAGAGTGGTGACAGGCAGAATGAGGGACAGCTGCTGACAGCGATGTTCCTCTCCCAGTGGGCTGTCATGGAAAGAACATGGATGAGCTCTGCAGTCAGGCAGAGCTGTCCTTGTGGGGGTGGGGGACTCTGCCAGGCTGCAGAGCGTACTCATCAGACATCTCTGAGCCTCTTTGTCCTGATCTATAAAATGGGGTTGTGAGGCCTGCACGTTTCTCCCCGTGCCCTCCTGTCTGAGCTGCTTTCTGGTCACGCGGCCCTGTCTTTAGGTTCCTTTGTGGCACTCTGCAAAGGCTGCTCTGCCCTGGGCTTGCTCTGGGAGGTCAGAGACTAAGAGCTCCTCTGTTGCCGAGATTCCAGGTTCAATGCCACAGAGCTCTCAGACAGCAGTGGCTTCCCAGCAGGTAGCAGAGCTGGCATGGGGCTGGGGGGTGTTGGAGCCCTGTAACTTCTCGCTCTCGCCTCTGTCCTTGCTAGGGAGTGAGTTGGAGGCTTCTGGGCTCAGCTGATGTTCTCTGAGGAGGACTTGGAATGAACCCAAGGAACAGAGGGATGAGGTCAGTGGTTTGCTCAGCAAGGAGGCCCGACTTAGTGACAGACCTGTCACAGCTCCCAAGATTCCTGGCCGCAGTCCCTGGCTCCGCCTCCTCCCCCTCCCATCCTTAGGGAGATGAAAGTCGGCAATGATGCCATGATGCGATGATGCGGGTTTCTTTACCCGAGTGTCTCCTTGTGGCACAGCGGGAGGCCCGGGAGGCTCTCCCCAGCCGTGGTGGTTTTCGCACACTTTTTCATTGATTACTCACCCTGTGCTCTGTGAGCTATCTGAGTAACTAAAGCCCAGAATTGCCACCCAGGCTGGTGAGTGGTGTGGATTTGAACCTGTCCCCCTCTCTACTTGAAGGCCCGTTCTTTCCACTCGGCCACGCTGCCATGCAGGCTGGGATGCCAGGAGGGGTATAGAGAGAGATATGTCATTGTCCCAGCTCCCAGCGCCACATGAGAAGACAGATCTATGGTATGGACAGGATGGCTTTGTGGGACTGCTTAAATGTCACCTAAGCCCCTATGTGCATGTACAAAAGGTCTCTCTGAATCCTCAGTTCTTATCTTACAATTCATTTGCATTTTGCACCTGACTCCATAAAGTAGCCTTTTAATTTAAGGCAGTGATTTCAATTTCTTGCTTCTGAGTCAGGGTTTTTTTTTGTTTTTTGTGTTTTTTTGCTTCTGAGTCAGTTTGATCCTCAGAAGGTGTTCTGGGTTTACCTGTGCCCCTGGCCTCCACGCTCCCTCTGGGGGTGTGGATATCCCTGTAGATGATGGGGGTGGGAGGCATGTTCAGTGCTGTGAATAAAGGCAGTTTGCTGGGGAAAGGGCAGAGGGGGCCCAGTTTGGCCAGCGAGGCAGGTTGCAGTGAGCCGGCAGAGAAGGTAAAGGCCAGTCGGGGCTGTATTCTGAGAGGCTCAAGACCAGAATGCCAACCCCAGGGGTTCCGATCTCATTCTGTAGGCAGAGAGGGTCATGGTGGCTGAGTATTCTGACTCTCTTTGGCTTGGCAAACGCCCAGTCACTGTCCAAGAGGCTCATGAGGGTATTTGCGCTGTGGATCTAGCAGGGGGGGAGGAGGTTCCTGCCCTCAGAGGGCAAGCGGTCTAGTGGATGCGCACAGAAGGGGCGAGGTTTCAAGTTCACACTGCTGGCGTCTGCTGCAAGGGTTAGAATGGGGGAGCGCAGGGCAGGCGCTGCCGGTGAGTTTGAGAAGGGGCCGAGCGTGGATTCGGATGCCCGTCTAAGTTGTTGGCTTCCTGTGACAGAAAGGGAGGCAAGTAAAGGGGAGAGGCCCCATGAAGGAAGAACTGATGGTACTTGGTGACAGTGACATGTGAGGAGCTGGAAGAGGGCCGCAGGACATCACAGGTGCTATAGGAGAACCGGGGAAGGCCAGCAAGAGAGAGTGCGGTCAGGAAATGGCCTAGCTGCTGGAGATGGGGAAGAACGGACCTGTCCTGTGGCCACCGTGAGCCGTGTTCATTAGTCAGAGCTTGACTAGTCAGGAGGGGCTAAGTAGTGCTATGAAATCCACAAACATCGGGAAAAGACTACAGCTCATTCCTGGAACAGGCCAACTTTTGAACTTTCTGTTTGGGTCTCTGTAGGGCGGATGACTCACTTCTAAGCCCCTCCTAACCTCTGTTGATGATTAGCAGGGGTGAGAGGCCCCCGGAGCCGCCCTGCTCTGCAACAGACTGACTTGCCACAAAGAGCCCAGATTGCAGGAATGGATTGGGTGGATTTGGAATTGCTGAGAAAAATTCCAGCCCCTGAGCCACATGGGTTAGATGCTGTCTATCTTGTTGTATGTAAATCCACGTTTTACCCTTTGAAGGAACTGCGGGGTGGGCCTGGAGTTGAACCCTAGACACGACCTTAAAAAAGTCCAGAGTCTCTGGGTGACCCGAGGAGGTGATGAAATCTGTCCAATGAAATGCGTCCACGGGGTTCTGGGCCCTCTGGGGGAGGGTGGGGCCCGCTGATCCCGGACCCAGAGATGAGTTATTTACGACAGAAATGAGACTCCGCTGTCCACTCAGCCTGGACCTGCTGCTGTGCCCAGCTTGGGGGGTGGAGGTGTGCAAAGTATACCTGGGCAGCTTCTCCCACCTGTTGCTGCTTAACCTGCTGGAGCCCCATCAGATGGGGAAGCCGCCGTGGCCCAGGGCCTGGTCACTGGGGGCTCCTGTGTGGGTGCCCAGTGCAGATGGGGCCTGGCACAGTTGGGCTTCTGCCTGGAGCTGGGGGTGACCTCTGGCATTGCCTTTCTGCCTTTATTCTCTCGTGTCTCTGGTTACCTGTGCTCTGTGACCTTGGGCGCCAGCCAGGCACCCAGTAAAGAGAGCCAGCCTGCCTACACACTCATGTTGTGTCAGCCCCTGCAAGGAAGGGCAGACAGGAAACCGCCCTCCTAAGGCATGTGGGAAGCCCAGGCAAGAAACGCCTTCTCCAAAGGGCCGCCTCCCACCTCTCCGAGCAGCAGCTTGGAAGACTCCTGGCCGTCGTCTCCCCTGGTTTCCTGTGTGTCACCCCCAGCCCACACTTCCTTCAGGGCTGAGAGTAAAATGGCAGTTCCTGTTGAGTGAGGCATGAGTCAGCGAAGGAGAATGGTGGCTGAGTCTTCATAACCTCCAGGCACGGCTATTAAATATTTAAATGACACTACAGTATTGATTGTTTCTCCTCCATCTCCTTAGGGAGAGCAGTTCACTGTCTGGGATTCAGGTAATAGCAATATCTTGGATTTAGACAAACTCCGAAGAGCTCCAGAAAGCTTCTGTGTAAATTTCACTGGAAATTATGTTATCTCCTCCTCAGAGCTTGCTATCAGGCATGGGAACAAATTGGGTTCTGCCCGTTTTACCACTAGAGAAGATGCCCGACCCGATGACGGGCACCCAGCAGGCTGGGCCTGGAATCACAGCATCCTGGCACTGGCTACTTTCTCTGTTCATAGCTCCTTCCCCATCTTCCTCGTCCTCACAGCCCCGCTGTCATTCAGCCATTCATTCTACCTGCAGGGGATATGGCATCAAGCAAGACAGACAGGGCCCCTTAATTCTTGGAGAGGAGGCAGTCAGTTGACAAGAACCCAAATCGGCAGGGGAGGCCCCTTCAGGAGATTGAGTTCCTAGTCGGTGTCCAGGCCCTGGGTCCCCGGGCTGGGTAGTGCAGAGCAGATCTGGCCTAAATTGTAGATGGGCCCTTACCGGTCACAGATCTGTCTTTCCTCCCAGGACAGTTATCAGGATAAATATACCCAGCTCCCCATTCCTGGGGAGTTACTCACCATGTAAAAGTGCCCTGCTGCCCTGGATTAGATTACCTCTGCTCTAACTGCTCATGTGCTCAGGGCTGGGGGAGGGGGAGACCCGCCTTCTCGTCCTGCTCTCCTTCCTAATCTGGAAGAGTCTCAGCAAAGGGGCTGAGATGAGACCATCCCCGTAGAGGGGAGCCGGTCCTGCTGTTTACACAGCTCCTTCCTTAGGAAGGGCCGAGCCCCGCTCACTGCTTAGGTACTGAGCTTGGGCAGCTGTAAGGAGGCTGGGCAGCTTCTGCTCTGACACTTGAGGCCACCAAGCCTGCACAGGTGGTCAGCAGGGGAGCCGAAACCTCTCTTGCCCACAGTTCTGAACCCAGCAAGGTAGGCAGGCTGAAAGGCTGGGTTTCTCCAGGTCCGGTGGGGAAGGGACTCACCAAGCTGCTGCTGTCTCTGTGAGAGTCTGGGTCTCACCGTAAATGGAGGGAATGGACAGTTGGCCCTGGCCTGGGAAGGCCTTGTGCAATGGCAGTCCCTTATGGCTGTGCTGGAGCTCTCAGGGTAGTGTTCGCTACACCTTCCTTCTGCTTCTCAGCTCCCAAGGAAACACCTGCCTGGGCTGCGAAAGCTGAGTTACACTGGCCTGCAGAAAGAAGGTGGGTGAGCTGAGCCTTGTTCTTATTGTGGGCCTCTTCTAGGCTAGGTATCAAGAATATAAGGCATGTCAAGCTGGGGTCTTCCTGGTGGCCAAAGGACCCCACCTCTTTTAGATCAGCCTAGCGCTGGTGTGGCAGAGGAGCCTGTGAACTCTGGGATGCGATGATGCCCCACATGTACCTGCCCCATCATGAAGATCTGCTGGGCAGGCTTCTCCATGGTGACTTTGTTTTCCCCAGAATGGTGCCCCTAACTGATGATCTAGGATTGCAACATCCTTTGCCTCCAGGATGTTGAAACGCATTTCTCCTTCCCCTCCAGGGCTAACCATCTCTCTGGGAGGGAACTCCATCTACTGAGCGTGTGCTCTATTCCAGGGACTGTGCTAAAGCAGGCACTTTATATCCACTCTCTCATGTAATCCTTACTCCTGTGAGTAAGGTGGTGGAATTCCCATTGGACGGACAAGAAAACCGAGGTACAAGAGCAGTTAGGCAGCCTGGACGAGCAACTTGGCCACAGAGCAGAGTTTGTGTGCCTCAGAATTCCCCTGTGTGAGTTCTAACATCTCGTGTCCCAGGAGCCTGGGAGGAAGAATGAAATCACTCTGGTAACCGCGCCCCCCCCCAACATTTGAGGGATCCTGGATGGCCCTTTATCTCACTCTCTTTGGCATCCATCCCGCTCTAGGCCTCTGATCTTGATAGTCTTTATCACATACTAAGAAGTTGCTGGGCTTGGGTAGGAGGAAGCCAGGCTTGTGAAAGAGGCTTGACTTGTCTTTATACTCCAGTTGGGGGTGGAGGTGGAGGTGGTTAGTTGAGTCTCTTTAACTTATTATTGGGCGCCATGTGTCTGTGGGTCAGCCCAGGCCCCCAAGCCTCAGTCTGGCGGAGATCCCCTATGTTGGGGATGTGAGGGGGCCTGGGGCTCCCTCTGTCCTGGGCACCTGAGCTGGTCTGGGAATATGAGGGGCACAGCTGCAGCATTTGCCCTGGAATGCAGCCCGACCGGCCCCCGAGTCTCCTCCCTCCCAGCGCAGAGAGCCTGGACACCTGAGTCTTAACCCCCTCAGGGCTGCAGAGCCAGCGGCTAACCCCCACCCCCACCCCCCCACCCTCTCTGTCCTCAGGATTGTGCTCCGCTGGTGGTTGCTGGGCCCCAGGGAAGGGCCTTTCACCTCGTCCCGGCCCCGTGTGCTGTGCCCACCCACCTGCTTGCCCCTGGGCAGCCTCTCAGTGGAAGCCACAACCCCTCTGAGTGGCTGCTTAGGTGCAGCCGCTGGGCACTGGAAGCTAGGGCATGTGTCTGTCTCTTGTGTCACTCTTGAGTCACGCCTTCAAATGATGTGTGCTGCAGGCACGGCCCAGAGGCTTGCCCCCCCTGGCGCCGTTGTGCTCCTCCTCACAGCCTGCTCCGTCCCTCCAGCTCAGTCAGGCATTCCCTGGCACTGAAACTTTCCCGGTGCACCCATGGCCGGCTGGGGGCTCCCGGGTCTTCCCCGGCTCTAAAATTCCGTGATTGCTTGAGGTTACCTTCGATTACTCCCCGTGGCGGAGAGCCGATGAGCCAATAGCTCCCTCTGGCGGGCAGCGGAGGACGGTCCGCACCCCTTCGCTGCCAGGGCGCAACAAGCTGGTTGCCTCTGGTGGACTGGAAACTTTGCATTAACTCCCCCATCCCCAGTTTCGAAAGGAGAACTCTTCCTCTCCACACATACACTAGATAGACTCCCAGAGACCTGGGCTTTCCCTCTTCTTGGATGGAAGTGACAGAGCCTGTATCCGCTGGTCTGGAGAGGCAAAACGCCTGCAGAATCTAGGGTGATTTCCTCCAGCAAGGGGCTGGGAAGCCCTAGAGAGACCTCTTTCCCCAGGGTGACTAGGGTGGTCCTAGTCGCTCTGACTTGTTCCCGTGGTCTCAGGCCTGGACCCAGAAGCTTAGTGGAGCGATGCTGAGGAAGTCTGAGGCCTTCCTTAGGCTGAATGAGTGAGCCCTGGCTGCTTACTGCTTCTGTGTGTATGGAAGCCATCCTCCAAACATGTGGGAGAGAGGGTGTGTTCCAGCGGCACCATTTCCTCTGACACCTTCTTCGGGGTATGTGTAGAAGGAATCCTGAGCCTGCCCCTAGGGTATTCAGAGCTGGCACCAGGCAGTAACTGTAGCTGAAAACTGGGGACCTTCCCCCCGCCCCCACCCGCCCTGTGGACTGCAGGTGAACTCCATCTGCCACCTCTGTTTACTCAGGCCGGGGAGGAGCTTGCTGAGCTTGCAAGGAGACTTTGGCCCATCACCATTTTGCAGCCTGTGGGGAGATAGCAGGTCTTGGCACCCATAGGAATCCAAAGTAGAGGCCAGCGAGTACTCCTCCGTGCCTCCTGTATTCCTGGCTCTCCCCTGGGGCGCTTGTGAGGGGTTTGGTGGGACAGTGGCACCAAGTTCTGTCTATCACAGAGCAAAGACCATGGATGGAGAGAGAGGAGGAAGCTACACCGCAGAACCAGTGGCTGTGCATGTCCTAACTCTCACTCAGACACAAGTTTGGACAGTGGTGTGCCTCCGCTCTCTGACATCCACAGATGTGTCACTCTGTTTTTGGGGTGTTTTAAAAAAGATTTATTATTTATTCAGTTTTGGCTGTGTCGGATCTTAGTTGAGGCATGCGGGATATTTCGTTGCGGCGCGCGGGCTTCTCTCTAGTTGCGACATGCGGGTTTTTTCTCTCTAGGTGTGGCGCGCAGACTCCAGGGCGCGTGGGCTCTGTAGTTTGCGGCACGCAGGCTCTCTAGTTGAGGCGCACGAACTGAGTAGTTGTGGCACGCAGGCTTAATTGCCGCGCGGCATGTGGGATCTTAGTTCCCTGTCCAGGGATCGAACCCACGTCCCCTGCATTGTAACGTGGATTCTCTACCACTGGACCACCAGGGAAGTCCCCGAATGTTTCCCTTTGAATGTTACTTTATTACTTTGCTTTTGCATTTCTCTTCAAGGTTGCCCTTTTCTTGTCTTGCCCAGACCCTACCCATAGAGGACTTAGGAGAAGTCAGCACTTTGCAGCCCAACCTGACCTCCTTGGAGGAAAATCTTTTTCTGAATTTCACAAAGCACATGAGATGTGGTGTTTGCAACTTCCCGTGTACTATAGCATCTGCTATCCCGTATAAACCTCACGCCAGTGCTGTGAGGTGGGGAGCTAAGTGATTTGCTCTGTGGCTGTGGGTAGTGTAGATAGAGGAGCTGGGACTGAACTCAGGCCTGGCTCGACTCCACAGATCTTTTGTCTCCACCCCCCAGGACTGGTCCTTTTGACCAACAATTGTATCTGTGTTGAGAAGAGCCTGTTTAAATCATAAACCAGAATCCATCCATGAACCATAAGCCAGGCTTGGAGTCAGGTCATGAGTGAGGTGGGAGAAGGTGTCTGGTACAGAGGCTGGTGGTGTCCCTGGCTCAGAAGGTTTGACGAGGAAGCTTAACCATCTGTCTTCTATTGAGTGGAGCCCGAGAGACCCGAGTCCAGGTCCCAGCGGTGTCACTTCAGCCAGCTCAGGCAGTGTGGAGATGTGCCTCTGCCTCTCTGAACCTCAGTTTTGCCATCTGTGCTAGTGGTATCGTGAGAAGGAAGAGAGGTGACACAGGTGAAACTCCTGGCACGTGGTGGGCATTCAAGCACGGCAGCTGCCCTTGTTACCCCTACTGGACTTGCACTTGTTGGGGGCTGGCTCTGCCCATGATGGAGAAGGAGGGACCCCAACCCTCCTGCTGGCTTGGGCCCAGAGGAAGCCAGGACGCCTTGTGAAGCCAAGGCAGCAGGTGTGGCCGTGGAGAGGCCACTGGGATTGGCCCTGGACACTGGTTCCTTTTCCACTGTTACCTAGACACACAGACTCCCTCTAGTTCCGGTTGCTAGAGATAGGAAGTCAGACTTCTTCCAAAGGACCTGGAGGAGTCAGGGGCTGCAGGAACTGACCTTCCTTGGAAGTCAGAGACATCCCGGGCCTTGGAACAAGCTTCTGATCAGCTGGGTAGGAGCCTGGGGTAGGTGCTGCCAGCCTTGGGGGTAGGACATCAGGGCACGTAGCTGGGAGGTGTGGGCCCACAGACCCAGGCCCTGGGTGAGGCCCTTGCTTCTTTCTTACTTCCTTTGAGCAGGGGTGGGGTTGGGGACAGGGCCACCAGGAAGGATCAGACTGGCAGCCCTCAGAGCTTGGGCCCCGTCATTCAGGAAGTTGTACTGTTTAAATCTGACACCATCTTGTGATCACAGCAGCCTCTTGCAGGGCAGATTTTTGGGGTTTGGGGCTCTGAGGAGTCAGTCCTGTCACTTACTGGCTTTGTTTTTTGGGGCCAGTCCCACCACCTCTTGAAGCCGGTTTCCCCGTCTGTAAAGGGAGGGTGAGAATTCCAACTTCATGGGGTATTAGGAGGATTAACTGAGACCACGTATGCAACGTGCCCAACACGGTGCCTGTTACTAGTAAACGGCCATGATCCAGCCATTGCTTTCTGGTGATTATTATCACAAGGGCCAGGGAACGAGTTCCCCCACTGCAGCAGGCCAGCAAGGGGGGGAGAGTGAACTAGTCCGTGGCACAGCAGGAACGAGGGCATGGCATGTAGGGCCAGGCTGTGGGGCTGTTGAGGGGCCCGGGAGGGCAGGATCAGCAGCTCCTGCCCCCACCCCTCCAGCTGTACCCTTCTTGTCTGGGGACTGGGGAGATGCAGGGCCCGCTGTGGGCTGCCTAGTGCCAGGGTAATGGAAGCTTGCACTTGAGGGCTGATTCGGCTCCCTTGCTGCTGTTAAAAGCAGAATAGTGGGGCCCTGGAGCCTCTGGGGCCAGGCTGCTTGCCAGGCTTCCTCAGAAACAGCCTACAGAGCAGTCCTGCCCCTCTCTGCTGACGGTGGGGGGTGGGGGGGAACGCTGCACCAGCCTTGTCCCTCACCGGCAACCCTGAGACTCGGGAGGAGCTTGGAGCCTGAGGTTCGGCTTCTACCTGTTCAGGAGGGCAGGTACCACCCCAGGGGCCCCTCCAGGCTGGGGGCTGAGCGGGCTTAAGCTCTTGGAAATTAAGTGGGACCTGGCAGTGCCCAGGCCCCTCCCTGTGACGTGGGGCCCCTCCCGCCCGTTCTCTCTGCCTTGCCCTGCGGAGTCAGAGTGCGGGTTCCAGGCAGGCTCTTCTGACAGACTCCCAGCCGGCCAGCCAACCAGCCAGCCAGCCAGCCAGCTGCACAGCCCTGTCGGAAGGGAACACAGGTGCCCGGCTCCCAGAGGTAGGAGAGCCCTCAGGGCGGCCCCAGGAACCTTCAGAGCACCTTCTTCTTGGCTGGGGAGAAGAGCCTTGGGAGCTGTTCTTAGCCAGGCTGGTCTGGGCTGGTACCTTCCTGACCTGAGGCTGGTCATTTCTCCCATGGGCGGAGCAGGTGCTCAGAAGTCATTAACTCTTGGGTGTAGGCAGGGAAGGTGCTGCCACTGGAGCCTTAGTCCCCAGGATCCATTTTCTTACCCGCTCCCCACGCCTTCTCTCTGCAGACGCCCTGCTGGCAGACTTGGAGTCCACGACCTCCCACATCTCCAAACGGCCTGTGTTCTTGTCTGAGGAGACCCCCTACTCGTACCCAACAGGAAACCACACATACCAGGAGATTGCCGTGCCACCCCCTGTCCCTCCACCCCCGTCCAGCGAGGCCCTCAATGGCACGGTCCTTGACCCCTTAGACCAGTGGCAGCCCAGCACCTCCCGATTCATCCACCAGCAGGTAAGGTGGGGACAGGGGCTCGGAAGTCAGCTTCAGGGCACAAGGAGCTTGTCTGGCAGTGGCTCGGAGAGCCAGCGATCAGGGAAGTGGGGAGAAGAGGCGGGAAGCGTCTGGCTCTCCCCACCCGCCGCCACGTGAGGGGGCAGTGACCAAGTGTTAATCACCTGTCTCCTGGTCAGAGTGTGGAAACTCCCTGGTGAGACTGGCTGTGAGCAGGAACCTTCCGGGGGTGACTCGGGCTGTTCCTTTTCCTCCCCGGGGAGGCTCTGAGCACTGTCCTTGCTGCAGCTTCCATCCCCGTCCCCTGTGTACGGCTCCAGTGCTAAAACTTCCAGTGCCTCCAACCCCCAGGACGGCGTTGGCCCTCCGTGTCCCCGAACCGGCGAGGAAGAGCACGTGTACAGGTACTGCCCAGCTCCTCCCCCTGCTTGGGAATCCTGCGCATCGGTGGGCAGAGGCCACTGAGGCCAGGGACAGGCACGGCACAGCGCTGGGGGGGAGGGGGATTCTGCCTCAAGGGTCACTGGGTTAGACGGCAGAAGGCCTCTCAACTGGCCCGGTGGCCTTATCTGCCATCACCGTGCAGCAGCTGGGCTGGCTCTCACATCGCCCTGCGTTGAGGAAGGTTCAAGAACTGAAGCAAGACTTCCTTTCTCCCCTCTTCTTGCCACATCACTTCCCCGCTCTCCGTCCTCTGGCCGGTGGAGACGCTGTATCCCCTCTGTCTTATTCTTCTTGAGGATTTGGGGGCCGTCAGAGCTGGGGAGCGTCTCTCACCGAGGTCTTCCCTTTGCCTCTCAAAGCTTCCCCAACAAGCAGAAGTCAGCTGAGCCTTCACCCACCGTCATGAGCTCCTCCTTGGGCAGCAACCTTTCTGAACTCGACCGCCTGCTGCTGGAGCTGAACGCCGTGCAGCATAACCCCCCAGGCTTCCCTGCAGGTAGGACTATGTCAGGCCCACCAGGCCCACCTGCTGGCCTCTGGATCCCTGCAGGGCTCAGGGCTGAGCAGCTTTTCTCTTTTCCTTCTCCCAAGATGAGGCCAACTCAAGCCCCCCACTGCCTGGGGCTCTGAGCCCCCACTACGGCATCCCGGAGAATAACAGCCCGCTGGGGGGCAAAGCTGGGCCACTGACCAAAGAGAAGCCCAAGCGGAACGGAGGCCGGGGCCTGGAGGACGTGCGGCCCAGCGTGGAGAGTCTCTTGGATGAGCTGGAGAGCTCTGTGCCCAGCCCCGTGTGAGTCTTCACTGGGCCCTCCCAGGCAGGGGAAGGTCTCGCCCAGCCCGTCCCGTGCTCCAGGGTCTGCCGTCTCATCCCCAGTGTCACCCGTTCCCTCTGAAGTGCCTGTTGTTTGCCAGGCCCTGCACCAGGCCTTGGGGGATGGTGACGAGTCACGCAGACACCATGCCTGCCTTCAACGAGCCACTATCCATCAGGAAGGACAGACACTGTGCACGCTGAGGGCACCCGTAGCCCAGCAGTTGTCAGCACAGGCTTTGGAGCCACACAATAGGGTTCACATCTTGGCTGTGCACTTACTAAGTGTTGTCTCTCAAGCCTTTGTTTTCCCTTCTGTAGAATGGGATAAGGGGAAATGGGATAAGGGGGATAAGACCACCTACCTCAGTAGGGGTGAGACCCAATAACACACGTAAAGCACGTGCACACAGGACCCGTGGTAAGTGTCTACCGAGTCTTAGCTCTCCTTGGCGTTACTGTGTTGTTGGAACAGCTTCACATGTACGTGCAGTGTTGTGGAGGATACACAGGATGCTGGGGCTTGTTGACCGGGCAGGCTTGGACTTGGTCTTCTTGGGAAAGCAGTGCCATTTGAGCTGACCTTGCGTCTCTCCATCAGCTCACCTCAGTGCTCTGTCCTGCTGGCTAACAGCAGCCCCTCCCAACGATGGGTCCCCAGGAGAGACTGGGAGCTGGTGGGCTTCCCGGGGTTAGGGGTGGCAGGACCCCAGTGTCAGAGCTGAATTGTTGATTCCCTGGGGAGAGGAGGGACATGCTGGGGGTGCACGGGCTGGCCTCTGGGGTCCCCGCTGATGTCATGCCTGCATGCAGCCCCGCCATCACTGTGAACCAGGGCGAGATGAGCAGCCCCCAGCGAGTTACCTCCAGCCAGCAGCAGACACGCATCTCCGCCTCTTCTGCCACCAGGGAGCTGGACGAGCTGATGGCCTCGCTGTCGGATTTTAAGGTGCCCTGAGGTCCCTCTTCCCTGCCCTGGCCCCTCAGAACCCCCATCCTTCCCCTCCTGTACCTCAGCATGAGTAGTTGGAACTTGGCCCCTGCGTGTTTGGGTGCCTCGCCCTGAGCCTGGGACCCCGCAGGCAGTGCCCTGGCCTTGCCAGGATACGGGGGAGGGAGGGCCAGGCCGGCCACGTGGGGACTGAGCTGCCTCTCAGCCTGTGAAGGCAGGACGTGCTCAGCAGGACATTCCTTCCTCCCTGGGTGCTCTCAGCTCCCAGCCACCCAGGCGAGGGATCAGGAGGCTGGGACAAAGGACCCTGTGTCGATGGCTGCTCTTGGTAGGGGAGGGGGTGCTCTGCTGGGCCGTGTGGGATCCTGTGCCGAGAGGTCATTTGCCCTGGAGCCCCATCTCCCACGCTGCCTGGCTGTCCTCAACACAACCTTTCTTTCTGCCTCTGGCTCCTGAATCCACAGGCCTCTTTCGCCATCCTCCTTCCATCCTCCATGGGTCTCTGTGAGTTCCCACAAGTTCTCTCTGGGAAACCTCACCCGTCAGGCCACTGGGCCAGTCCTGCATGAGGCGCCCCATCTCCTCCCCAGGCCTGCCAGACCCGAGATGTTTTATTTAGAGGATGCAGTGCTTTGATGGGGACTGATGGGGACTGAACTCGCCAACAGTTGCTGACTCCACCCTTCCACGGGGGCATGACTTAGGGAATCGGAGGAGGGGAGCCGGCTTTTGGCCCCATTGGTGCCTCCAAGCCTCCCTTCGGCTGGGGTTTCACGGGGCCAGGGGGATGGGAGCGGCCTGGGCTTGTGGCCCTCATGTGCCAGTGGTTCTGAGTGGCCACCGTCAGGAGCAAGTACACTGGACTCAGGAGTTGGCCTGAGGGAGCCCTGCCCCAGCACCCTTTAGGCGGTGCTGCTTTTCTGAGATCCCTTGAGAAGCTGCGCTGGTTCTCACTGTGCCCCTGGGGCAAGGTCTCGGGGGATGTAGGAGAGCTGGGATTGTCTGGGAGAGACAGAGCGAGAGCTGCCTGTGGCTGTCTGTCCCTTGATTGGTGCCTGGACTGACCTCCCCGTGACCCACCTCACCTTAGCTTTTTCTCCCTCGTCTGTACTTGGATTGGTGGGGGGCGGTGCCCGACAGGCATGGCTCAGAGGCTGCTTTCTGCTGCCTGGGTTTGATGGGAGCCAGGGATATGAAGCCCAGGAAAACCTTTCTGGGGGCTGGGTCTTCTTGCAGGGCCAGTCCTCATGCCTCAGCTTCGCCACCACCTTGGTCTTGTCAGTGTAGACGGTCTTGTCAGTGTAGACGGGGACTCTCAGAGCCCCGAGGCCCAGCCTGCCCCTTGCAGTGGGCTTCCTTCCTCATGTCTCCCAACTCTCTCTCCTCTCCCCTCTGTCTTTTGTCTTTCTCCTCCAGACCAGCTCCTCTGCTGTGGCCTTGAGCTCCCCAAGGCTGCTGCCCAGCTCAGCTCCATCCCCACACCACATACTTTCTCCTCCTTCTCCTCCTCCTGGGCCCTCTGTATTCCTGCCACCCCCTAGGAAACCCTCCCCTCGAGGCCACAGCCACACCCTGGAGGTCCTCTGCCCTGAGGACAATGTGGCCCCCAGCTGGCTTGATTTGGCTGGCCTTGGGGAGATGCCTGACACCCCCAACTCAAGGTCTCCCTCTACGGAGAGTTCTCTGGGGCCACCGGGTGCAGGGAGCCAGGCTTGCCTTTGGAGGGACCCACCAAACGCGAGCCTGGTGAGTGAGCTCTCCAGGGTGCCTCCCGGCCACACTCTACCCCACGCTGGGTGCACAGGTCCCCAGGAAGCTGAGGAACCCCAAGTGCTGTCGGCCAACGCTTTGTGCCCAAGAGAGGCCGTGACTGCCACATGGGAGTGGCCGTGGGCTCTGGAGGCGCTTAGGCCTGAGTCCCCCCGGGGAGCTACGCCCAGCTTCCAGGAAGTAATCGAGCCAACCGCCATGGCCGTGGACCATCAGGCTATCTTCCCGGATACCTGGAGTCTCACGAAGGCATGTGGACAGCAGGAGGAGAGGGCAAGGCCAGAGCCAGGGGAGCCAGAGAGCAGATGCCCTGCCCCAGTTGAGGAGGAGCAGTTAGGTGGAGAGACGGCCACGGGGGGCAGCCTGGTCAGGCCAGCCCAGGGACCCGAGACCCCCAGGAGGCCAGAGGGCACCACCGAAGCCGCTGCAGAGGCCAGGAGGGAACGGCCAGAACTTCCACAGGCTGTGGTCGTGGACACACCCAGCACCACGGAGAGGATTTCCACCTCTGGCCAGGCAGGCGTGAGCTCGCACGGCTGCTAGGCATGGCCCCGGCAGGCCACACGCGGACCACGCCTGGCTAATTGCATGCAGCCTCCCACTCTGCGCATGTTTGCTTGGGCAGCCGATTCCGAGATGCCGTGGCCTGAGACCCTGACAACCAGCACAGGGCAGTGGGCTCTGTGGGGCCGGCGGAGCTCCCAGGGCCCTGGAATTTCTCTTAGTGGCACTCTACCTCTTGCTTGATTAAGGCTTTTTCCTTCAGATGAGCTTCCCCTGACATCCTGATGGGATGTGTGTGGAATGGTGAAAAGCATGGGCTTGGGAACCAGATAGAACTGAATACAAACCACGCCTCCAACACTTGCTCCCTGGGTGACCTTGGGCAATGCCCGCACCAGCCTCCGTTTTCTCGTCTTTAAAATGAGGGTAATAGACCATTTCCCCCAGAGTTGTCCAGAGGATTAATGAAGTAATGCCTGGAAGGTGCTTAGAAAGAACATAGCACATGGTCCCCAATAAGCCGTGGCTGATGTTAACGGTTATTATTCACTTCTTGATTAAAATTTTAAGCCCTCTTCAAAAACAAAGTAAAATAAAACAACAAAAAAAATAACCAAACCAGGACTTCCCTGGCAGTCCAGTGGTTAAGACTCCACGCTCCCAGTGCAGGGGGCACGGGTTTGATCCCTGGTCAGGAAACTAAGATCCCTCATGACACACAGTGCGGCCAAAAAAAAAAAAAAAAACCAAACTGCTAGAAACAAGTAGGTTATAATGTAAACAAGGAAAAAAAACCTGGTTGAAGGATTTACTGTAAGGAAAGACCACATTTTTTCTACTACGAATCAAAAAAAGGAAGGGAGGGAGGGAGGGAGGAAGGGAAATTCTTATGCCCTTTCAAGAATGTCCACTTACATTCCTTCAAATAATTCTTGTAATAACCCTGTAAGGCAGCTAAGAAAATACCATTACCCCATTTCAAGGATGGAGAAGCTGAGGCCCTGGAAGTGAAGTGTCTTACCCAAGGTCAGGGCTGACTTGGAGGGAGTCTGCTCTGCCCCCTGCCTCCACCCTAGCTCAGCTTGGCTCTTCTCTCGTGGTTTGGTCCTGCCCACCCCTCCTGGGGGCTCTTGAGTGTGGACTGAGCAGCATCTGCTGAGCCCAGAGTGGCCTGTGACAGTTCCCTCCCCCCCCCCACCAGATCCGCTCCATGATCAGAAGGAGCCGGGAGACCGGCCACGCTCACCCCATGTCCCGGGAGCCCTCCCCTCGTCGCCGGCTGGACCCCGCCACCCTGAGCAGGACCCCGTCCCAGGAGCGGCTCATCGCGGAGCTGCAGGGTCGGCTGGGCATCCAGCCGGAGGTGGAGGAGGCCGAGGGGGCCGCGGGGGCCTCTGCCGAGGACTGGCTGACCGAGGGCGTCATCATCACTGTGCAGCCGTGTGGGAGGCGGGCTAGGGGGCAGCTGGTAGAGAAGGTAGTGAGTAGGTGCCCAGGGCTGGGCCAGGGCGGAGGTCCTCCAGTTCTTCCCCAGCAGCGGCCAGAGGGGAAGTTTGGCATGTGGGGGGGGTGGTCCTGCATCCCGTGGCCTTGTGAGGCCAGCCTCACTCTTGGTGCCAGAGTGGGAGGGCCCCAGGGAGCCCCTACTTGCTGAGCTGATGTGTTCTCCGCCGTTGCCTTCATCTCTCTCCCTCTCTTCTTCCTCCCAGGTTGTCTTCCCTCCTGGCTCTCCCATTCCCCTGAGAAGAACCTTCTCTGTTCTGCCTTCTCCTCCTCCTCCCAGCCCTTTGCTCCAGCATCGCAAAGACGCCTCGGCCAGCAGCTCTTCTCCCCGGCCCAGCCCGCCCACCTCCTCCACCCTGGGGCCCTCGGCTCTTCCTCGAGGTCCCCCCGGGGTCCAGAGTGCTGGGGCGGGGCCACGGGAAGACGGTGTGCAGGGCCCCACCCCGCCCACTCCTGCGCCCCACTCTGTGAGGTCCATGGGCTGCCAGACTGACGAGGACCCACTCTTCCCCCCGATGCAGGCAGGCCTCCCGGGGCCCTGACACCAGCCCTCCCTGTCCCTGTCCTTATGCTCTAGTGGTGTTCCCGCTCTGCACACATACACACCCCCTCTGTTCCTCCATCCACAAGCCCTGCATGGTACCATGGTCCTTCCTGAGACCTGGCCTTGACCCTGGACCCTCGCTTAACCTGATGTCCACGCTCTCACCCCCGAGACATCAGCTGCCCTCTTTCTTCCCCGTGGGGCCTCCCCTCTGCCTGCCCCTTCCTGCCGCCCCTTGGTCCTGCCCCAGGCTCCATCTGAGGAAGCCATTCCCAGAAGGAAAACCAAAACCTATTCCCCCCCTTCAGCCCCAGACCCAGTACCTGGCGAGGCCTCCTTGCTCTCCGGCCCCATCACCTCCCCTCCCTAAGTCCTGCACCTTTTGGTAGGCTTACCTCTCTCTCCCTCTTCATCTCTCCCTGGGCCTCTCTCTCGTGGTTGTTTTTCTCTAGGCTTTTTCTCCTGATTTTGGTACTGCTAGTAGGGGAAAAAAATCCATCTTTTCATTTCATCCTAAAGTCCTTTTTGTGAAATGGTCCGATGACAAGGTCTCTTATTCTTTCTTTCTTAATTAAGAAAAAAGAAATTCTTATTCTTGTTTCCTCCCCTATCTAAGATCCACGGCCTGGAACAAAGAGCGGACGGAGATCTGTGCTGGGCGGCCGGCTGGCCTCCGAACGGCAGCCAGAGCAGCCCTGAAGGGCAGGACGAGGGAGGGGTCAGTGCCAAGGCTGGGGCTTAATGTCCTGCTTGCCATGTGTTCCCAGGGCTCGGTCAAGCCCACCGTGAGCCCCTCTGACACCAGAATGTCTTGCAGATGCCACTCCCACCTTGAGGGCTTCTGAAGCCCCTGGAGGGGCTGTACTTCCTGCCTCCACCAGCCCGTCTGTCCAGGAGAGGGGAGAGCCCCTGGTGCTGTGAACCCCGTCCCCAAGGCCCGGATGTCCTCACCTGCCCTCTCCCCTCTCTCCACAGTTCATGGCCCAGGGGAAGACAGGGAGCAGCTCTCCCCCGGGAGGGCCCCCAAAGCCTGGGAGCCAGCTTGACAGCATGCTGGGGAGCCTGCAGTCTGACCTGAACAAACTGGGGGTCGCCACAGTCGCCAAGGGGGTCTGCGGGGCCTGCAAGAAACCCATCGCGGGGCAGGTGATGATGGGGTGGGTGGGGCAGGGGAGGGAGCGGTAGGTGGGCACGGGACCTTGGCTTCTCTGGGAGGGTGCTTTGTGGCAGACCTGCATCCTGAACCGTATCCTGCCTCCCTCCTCAGGTCGTGACCGCCATGGGGAAGACGTGGCACCCGGAGCACTTCGTCTGCACCCACTGCCAGGAGGAGATCGGATCCCGGAACTTCTTTGAGCGGGATGGACAGCCCTACTGTGAAAAGGACTATCACAACCTCTTCTCTCCACGCTGCTACTACTGCAACGGGCCCATCCTGGATGTGAGTTCCTGGGTGCAGGTGGTGCCCCCTGAGGCTCAGAGAGGTCACATTACATGGCTGAGCTCACACAGCTTGGAAACTGGGATTCACACTCAGGCCGGATGCACAGCCCGTCCTAATGCACATTAAGCAGCGCTACCTCTCATCCCCGATTCCCTTCTGCTGAGACTCCCAGAGGTTAGGAGCCCTGCCCAGGTAAATGGAGTGAAGTGAGGGCTCCCTCACTCTCCTGCTGTGTGATGTTAAGGCAACGTCTAGCCTCTCTGAGCCTGAGTTTCTTCCCTTATAAAATGGGAGTCACAATAGAACCTATGATCTCAACTGCACATGAGGATTAAAGGAGACAGAGTGTGCCTGACATATCACATCCTTCAACAAGTCAGAATTCTCAGTGGTCTTCAGAGCACAGCTGGGAGAGACCCCCATCCTGGGAGTGTTACACTCTTTCCTTTGCTGGGGCTGGGGCGGGGCGGAAGGACAGCCTTGCCTGTGGGTCTCAGCTGTGGGATCTGTCCAGTGGGGCAGCCGCTCAGCTCTGGCCCCACACTTTGCTTTCACAGAAAGTGGTGACAGCCCTTGACCGGACGTGGCACCCCGAGCACTTCTTCTGTGCCCAGTGTGGAGCCTTCTTTGGGCCTGAAGGTACTGAGCGGTACCTTCTCACTCGCTGTCACCCGGAGCACTGGGGAGGCGGGGTCATGGTGGGAGACCTTGCTGAGGCTGGAGTCAGGGTGGCTCCTCCTCTGGAGGCCTCATCTGCCCCCCCCCCCCACAGGGTTCCATGAGAAAGACGGCAAGGCCTACTGCCGGAAGGATTACTTTGACATGTTCGCCCCCAAGTGTGGCGGCTGCGCCCGAGCCATCCTGGAGAACTACATCTCGGCCCTTAACACCCTGTGGCATCCTGAGTGCTTTGTGTGTCGGGTAAGGGGCCCCCAGCCCTCCTCTGGAGGGGGCCGAGAGCGGGCAGTGGGGAGAGAAGGGCCTACCTCACTGTGCTTTCTGAATCTGATTTACAGGCCCTGTTTGGGGGTATTAATGAGGTGAGAAGGCAGGGCGTACACTCCTTCAAGTCCAGTAGGTCCTGGGCCGGGGCTTGTACTGAGGCTGGCGGAAACCAAGGGCAAGGTGGTCCTGTGCAGCAGCCCTGAGATGGGTCATGTTCGGGAGAAGGGTGTGTGAGGGTGAAATGAGATAATACAAGCATTTAGCAGCCTCAGCGGAAATGGGCAATGGTTTCCAGACTGCATTCTGGGGGGTAATGCCCCCCAGATGTTATTAGAGATCCAGTAAGTGTCCCCTGATCAAATAAGTTTGGGAAACTGTTCATTGCCAGACTTCTCAGAGCCTTTAATACCTAAGCGTGCCTTTGGATCTCCAAATGGGAATCTAGGATGCAGAGTTTGACCCTGGAACCCTTTTCTCGACACCAGGGTTTCTGGGCACACCGTTAAGCCACCTGCTGAAGTGCCCAGGCATAAGACCCTTGCCTGAATTCAGGCAGTACAACTTAGCGGTGGCAAGTCAAGGTCATTGGGAGACTTCAGTAAGCAGAGCACACCACACTTGGCACGTGGAGGATGCTCAGCAAGGGGGAATCGTTTCGAGTGTGATGACCCTGAGTGTCTCCTGCCCATCGCCTGGGAGCTGCCTCAGCCCCCAGCCCCAGCCTGAGCCCCCTGCCCCACCCCGGCCCACCCCTCTTCTGTCTCCAGGAATGCTTCACACCATTTGTCAATGGCAGCTTCTTCGAGCACGACGGGCAGCCCTACTGTGAGGTGCACTACCACGAGCGGCGGGGCTCGCTGTGCTCCGGCTGCCAGAAGCCCATCACGGGCCGCTGCATCACCGCCATGGCCAAGAAGTTCCACCCGGAGCACTTTGTCTGTGCCTTCTGCCTCAAGCAGCTCAACAAGGGCACCTTCAAGGAGCAGAACGACAAGCCTTACTGTCAGAACTGCTTCGTCAAGCTCTTCTGCTAGGTGCGCTCATCCCTTCCTCTGCCCCGCTTCCCGGCCCAGCCTCCCAACTGCTACTGTGACCCAGAGGCCTCGCTCAGGGGTGAAGGGGCAAACCCGACTGAAACTGGAACCACGTCCTTGGCTGGTGCAGGATGGCAAGAGGGTCCTGAGGGGTCCCGCCTGCGTTTCTTACCCCCTGCCAGAGCCTCTGGGCCTCCTTCCTCCTCCTGCAGCTCCCCCCAGGCTGCCAGCTCTTCACCCTCCCCAGAGGCAGAGGCTGGAGGGCTCCACCTGTGTCCCCACGAACCCGCCTGGCCAGGCCAACACCCCACACTGGAGCCGTCTCTCACTCATATTTCGGCAGTGGAGCTGGGGGTGGGGGTGGGGAGGGCAGGCAGGGTCACATGGGGGCCTCTTTTCATCCTTATCCCCCCCACACAACCTAATTATCCTTGTTTTGAGAGTATTGGGGGACAGCAGCTCCCTCCAGACAATGCCAGCATCCACCCATCCATCCATCCAAGGGCGGAAGTGTCCAAGGGGCCATGGAAGATTCCTTATGCGCCTCCTGCCCTTCCAGTCTCCCCAGGCCTGGGCAGCTGCCCCCCGACCCCTGTAACTGCTCTGGTTCTACTGAGAAAGGCCTCTCCAGCAATAATGTTTTATAGTCACTTCCTCCTTCTCCGGGGATGGTGTGAGGTGGGATTTCACCCCGTGCCTGGACACTGTACCAACTTTGATAGATTTCTACACTGAGGTTTGAATTCATATCGTCTGAGTTGCTTTTACTCCTCTATACAAAAATGATTTTGAAGAGATTTTAAAGACGTCTCCTTTTGTACCTTTCCCCCGTGTGCACTGCCACTGTCCTGTGTATGCCACGGTGGCTCTGGTATATGGGGTTTGCCTTATACTGAGGGCTTGGAGGGGGGGAAGCAATTTGTATTTTATTTTTTCTTAGCACAAGCAGGTGAACTGGGAGCAGCTCTGTGACTTCCCTTCTTTAACTTCACAGCTCACAAGGACTGTTTTTTATAAACTGCTGTATTTTGAAACCCCTTCCTTACTATCCAGGCCAGCAAGCTCTTCACTGAAACCGGCCTTAAGGGTGTCTTGCCCTTTGGGGCCTAGAATTTCGAACCTCATCCGTCCTGTTCCTGAGGGAGGAGAAGGGGGAAGTACACTTTGGGGGTGCTGTTTCCTAAGTAAGCCATTAGGAGTGTCCACTCCCCTGTGAACTTTCTGGCAACAAAGAGAACATTCTCGGCCTTCTCACTGCTTCTCTGGGGCTCTTCTGCCTCCTCAGGAAAGCTGGTATCTGATTTTGACCATCAGTCTTGTTGATTCCACTGGGTGCATCCCTTCCCCAAATTTCCTGCCCTCCCTGGAGACTGGTGTCCTGGGGAAAAGAGCCCAGGTCATTGGCTGGGGGCCTGCTAGGATTCTGGGCAAAAGGACGAGATCTCGCTGAAGCAACAGGAAGCCCCCAGAGTGCTCTCCCTAAGGATGAGACAGGTAGGGCTGGGGTTCTGGGTTAGTGGGACGGGGTCCCAGTGTGGTCTAAAGTGAGGAAGAGCCAGACCACTCCGCTAGCCTCCTAGCAGAGGCTGGGTGTGCCGAGCCTCTCAAGGAGGCTTCCCAGGGAGGGAAGAGGACCCCTCCTTGGGGGCAGGGCTGAGAGCAGCCCGGGTCTGGGGAGGTCAGCCCCGCCATGGGTCTGATGTCTCCACGCCTACCCACAGGCCTTATTGCTCTGTTTACAGTGACCCCTCCCCTAGAGGACCTGGGGTTTCAGAGGTCCACCCTCTGGGTCAATGGTTATTTGATGAATTTAATTTTTTTTCTCTGTAAACTTATAACCTGGCTTTTCCCCATTTCAATTCCTGTGATTTATGCCAATAAAGTTTGCCATTATTTTCACCTGTGCTAGTGCCGTTTTTCTGTGGTCTGAGATTAACAGCTTAGTCCCAGAAAAGATACCAAACCCTCCCCAGGCTCACAAGGACCACAGTTCGGGGGTAAATCATTGAAGTTCACTTACTTAATGCCAAAGCCCTGGGGATGGGATCCCTGTCCCACAGGGCACTTGTTGTGGTCCTCCTGGCTTCCTGCATGGGTCAGGCCCTGCCCACTGCAATTTGCCATGGATTCTCCAAGGGCATCCTTACATGGGCCTGGGGGTGGCCTTACACTCATGGATGGAGAAAGAGGTTCAGATAGAACCGACGTGCACAAGGTATCCTGTGAATGAGCACAGAGACAGGATGTGAATCCAGGGCTTGTCTCTGTCTGTGTTCCTACATTGACCAGACACCACCACTCCCACGTTCCGGCACCACACCTCGCGTGTAAAACCTTCCCAGTTGAAAGTGGCTTCACTTACAGTTGAGGGTGGTTCTCGACTGCCCCCTGGTGGTCATGTCTGTATTTGCATGCTTCCTCGCTCTCATTAGAGCCAGAACTCCAGTCCTTGGCCCTTGAGAGCTTCCTGGACAGCTTTGTAACTTCACTGTTTTCCTGTTGTTTGGAATGGTCCTCCAAAAGCTGCATGTTGACTTCTAGTCTGAACCCTGACCCTTTCACGGTAAGCTCAGAAGTGAAAATCACCTTCACCCCTCACCCAAAGATAATATTTCCAGCCCACGTTGGATTTATTTCTATAAATGAACACAGTACACTTCATTGTAATTTGTTTTTTCACTCAATTATACTTTGTATTTAACCATGTCAATAAATAAATATGTGCATCGTTTTTTAATGGCTTCATGGTATTCCATTATATTGATGTACTATAATTAGAGACATATTTATATTTATATCATCAGAGCCAGGATGTCCTTGGGAAGTTACTATGTGAAAATGTATATACTTGGAAAAGTGCGTTTGGAGGGAAACAGCTTTAGGGTTTGGAAGGGACTGTATAGCATAGTGAGGCCAGTGGGCTTTGAACTTGCTCCTAGATTTCGGTTCTGAAGCCACCACTTATCAGCTGATGGACTTGGGTGTATTATTTAACCTCTGTGAATTTTCTTATCAATAAAAGTGAAATACTAATACTGTACCTCCTTGGGGGATTGTTGCAAAGATTAACAGTGGTAATGTGCACAAAGTACTTAGCACAATGCTGAGCATGCAGTTATATCAATACATTGTCACTAAAAAGAGCTCTTAGCAGTAATGGACTCCAGCAGTTCTCTATACAGGCTCATCATCAGAGGCACCAGGAGGCTTGAAAACAACATACCAAGGTTTCTAACTTGGTCAAGTGAAAAGGGTGGAGATAGGGATAACCCCTCCCCACTTCCGACCTAGGATCTAAGCTCATTCATTAAAAACATATTTATTTTATTCTATTTATTTGGTTGCGCCGGGTCTTAGTTGCGGCAGGCGGGCTCCTTAGTTGCATCTCCAGGGCTCCTTAGTTGTGGCATGTGTGTGGGATCTCGTTCCCTGACCAGAGATTGAACCTGGGCCCCCCACATTGGGAGCATGGAGTCTTATCCACTGTGCCACCAGGGAAGTCCCAAAAGATTTTATTTATTTACTTACTTATTTTGCGGTACGCGGGCCTCTCACTGCCGTGGCCTCTCGCGCTGCGGAGCACAGGCTCCAGACGCACAGGCTCAGCGGCCATGGCTCACGGGCCCAGCCGCTCCACGGCATGTGGGATCTTCCTGGACCGGGGCACGAACCCGTGTCCCCTGCATCGGCAGGCGGACTCTCAACCACTGCGCCACCAGGGAAGCCCCGAAAAGATATTTATTGATGTAGCACAATTGTTCAAATAAGTGTTGAATGAAGGTGTAATAAAATAAGTTGACATCTAGTGATTTCCTCCTATATTCCAGGAACTGTGTTGTCTTAAGACATAGCGCTCTAGAATGTGAATACTATTATCCCCATTTACCGATAAGGAAAGGGAAACAGAGGGTCAGCAAGGTGAAATCATTTCCTAAGATGACACAGCTAGCAAGTGGCAGAACAAGGATATGCATCCAAGGTTATCTGTCTGCAAACCCTGAATCCATTTATTCAACAAATATTTATTATAAGCTCACTATGTGCCAGGCACAAGGCAAAAATCTCTGCAGAGAGAGACAAACAACAATGTAACAAATAAATTATATAGTGTGTTACAAGGTGTAAGTGCTGCCAAAAAGATAGATCAGAGGAAGGGGGGAGTGGGAGTGGTTTTTGGGTAATTTTGAATAGGGCAATCAGGGTAGGCCTCCAGCAGGTGATGATATTTGAGCGAAGACTCAATGGAGGTGTGGATATCGGCAAGAAGGCTTCCAGGAAGATGTAATAGCTAGTGCAACATCATCCGGCTGGAAGGAAATGAATCAGTAGGCAAATTGGAGATTAGATTATAGGGGTGGAGGTGGGGAACAGATCATGTAGAGCCTTGTAGGCTATTTAAGTTTTAGGCTTTTTACTGAGGGGAAAATGGGGAGCCTTTAAACAGTTTTGAGCAGATGAGGAAATGATCCGACTTAGGTTTTAAAGGATTCCTTTGTTTCGATAGGGAGAAGAACAAACTGCAGAGAAGACAAGAGACCATTCTGTTTCTAAACCATGAGCAATTTTTTTTTTTTTCATGAGCAATTATTTCTCAGCTCTACGTCATACTCTTTAGTTGCGACTTGACCGGAAGAAACGCGGACTCAGCTCGCAAACTCTAGCGCCTACACGAGAGCGGCTCCAGTCCGGCAGAGGGAAGCAACTCTGAGAAAGGTCCTCCAAGACACAGCAGTGCCCTCCTTTAACTACTTCGTTTAAAGGGAGCTTCCTGTTGGTTGGAATGGCACCGATATCATCCAATGGTTGTCTGTATCAATCCGGCTCCTCCAGACAGACGTTGACCCCAGCCAATAGATGGGGGCGCTGTCCGCAGCTTCTAATTGGCTGCTTCGTTCATCTATAAAATATGCAAACCGGCGAGAGGCTCTCCTTTTGCCAGGCGTCCTGGAGTGAGGTTCGTTCGTACCGTGCAGTCTCACGCGGGACTGGCGGCGGGGAGGATGGTTCTTTGGGGGGGCGCTTCGGGACTGCAGGGTCTGGGCCTGTTTGGCCTGGGCCGCGGCGGCGGCAAATGCAGCCCCGGGCCGGGCCGGGGTGGTGGGCGCCCGCGCGTGATCTGCTCCACGTGTGCCTTGGGCTTGGAGCCCGCCATGTCTTGGGGACTTGTGTCGGGGTGTCTTGAGCTCCCTTTCTCTCTTCAGTGACATCGTCTTTAAACCCTCGTGGCAATCCCTGACGCACCGCAGTGATGCCCAGGGAAGACAGGGCGACCTGGAAGTCCAATTACTTCCTTAAGATCATCGTAAGTGCGGGGTGGGTCCCAGCCGACCACCGTGCTGCTTCGGTCCCGGGCACTAACGGGGACAATCAGCAGCCATGTGCTGAGTGCCTACTACCACATTAGGCCATTTTAGGCAAATCTCATTTAATCTTCCCAATTTCCCGAGATCCGCGCCCTTCCTCCTCCCTTTGTTGCAGGTAAACAGGCTCAGGCCCGTTAAGTGGCTCCTAGGGTGACAGCATTAAGGCCCAGGTCTGTCGGCTTCCAAATAGCGCCCATAGTACTTTTACTCCCCTGACTCCTTGTTTGGGAAGGTCTGAGGTAATGAGTGACTCATTATAAAGAGTCGAGTTGTTGCATATTCAGGTCCTATTAGGAAACTGAACTTTTTTTTTTTTTTTTTTTTTTTTTTTGCGGTACGCGGGCCTCTCACTGTTGTGGTCTTTCCCGTTGCGGAGCACAGGCTCCGGACGCGCAGGCTCAGCGGCCATGGCTCACGGGCCCAGCTGCTCCGTGGTATGTGGGGTCTTCCCGGACCGGGGCACGAACCCGTGTCCCCTGCATCGGCAGGCGGACTCTCAACCACTGCGCCACCAGGGAAGCCCCCGAAACTGAACTTTTAAGTGAATGCTTTCTTTTGGATGGCCTTGAGTTGGGTCTTCCCCTGCCTAGAAATGTAACCATGCTGCTCTTCAGGCATTAGGATGCGTTGTAGAGTTTAGTCCATTGTATTCTTCCCCATTTATTCAGGATTTCAGACTCACAAAAAACTTAAAAGAATTGTAAAATGATCACATACCCACAACTTAGGTCCTACAAGCAATATTTTACTATATTTGCTTTATGTTGCATTTTGAATACTTTAAATCTAACCTTACTTGGAAGGGTATTTTTTTTCTATTAATGCAGCTGATTTGGTGAAACAGAAACATGCTTCATGGTTGGGAAAAATTAAAAATGCAAGTTACAATTAAAACTTTTTGATTGAATGTAGAAACATAATTTTCACCATTCATACTCAGCAAGCAAATCTTTGAAAATCTGGCGTTTTAACTCAGGCAGCTGGCAGTAAGAGGAATTGTCCCAGTCTCTGAGACATTTCCAAAGCATAGAAGAAAGGGAGTGAGATGGAAACCAGTTATTGTAGGATTTGGTTTCTCTTAATCTCTTCCCTCTTTTGTCCTGTGAAACGTTGCTTGTTTGTGGCTTGTTTCTGTAGCAACTTCTGGATGATTATCCGAAATGCTTCATTGTGGGAGCAGACAATGTGGGCTCCAAGCAGATGCAGCAGATCCGCATGTCTCTCCGAGGGAAGGCCGTGGTACTGATGGGCAAGAATACAATGATGCGCAAGGCCATCCGAGGGCATCTGGAAAACAACCCAGCTTTGGAGAAGTCAGTTCATCCTCCTGGGCATCTTTATCCGCCCTTCTCAGTGTCCTCCTCCCTTTTCCTGGAGAAGAACGGTGCTGAAAAGTGACCGTCTCCCATAAACTTCTCTTTGCAGACTGTTGCCTCACATCCGGGGGAACGTGGGCTTTGTGTTCACCAAGGAGGACCTCACTGAGATCAGGGACATGCTGCTGGCCAATAAGGTAAGGGGAGAATCAGGTTGGTTGGAGAGACCTTATTAATTTTGGCTCCTTAAAAGCGACAAAACTGACTTTTCTCAGGTTGTGTCTGTGGAGAGAAGACTTCTCACTGTTTCTCATTTTTTGGTTCAGGTGCCAGCTGCCGCCCGTGCTGGTGCCATAGCCCCATGCGAAGTCACCGTGCCTGCCCAGAACACTGGTCTGGGGCCTGAGAAGACCTCCTTCTTCCAGGCTTTAGGCATCACCACTAAAATCTCCAGGGGCACCATCGAAATCCTGGTGAGTGGACCTGGCTTGCCAGTGCTAGCCGGGCTCGGTTGCTGCCGACCTGCTGGATGTCCAGTGTTAACTGCCAACTCCCTTGTTCTTCAGAGTGACGTGCAGCTGATTAAGACTGGAGACAAAGTGGGAGCCAGTGAAGCCACGTTGCTGAACATGCTGAACATCTCCCCCTTCTCCTTTGGGCTGGTCATCCAGCAGGTGTTTGACAATGGCAGCATCTACAACCCTGAAGTACTTGACATCACAGAGGAAACTCTGCATTCTCGCTTCCTGGAGGTACACACTGCCCATTCCAGGCCCTTCTTGCATTTATAGTTGAGAGTGTGTCTAGCTTCAGACTGAATCCTGGCCATGCAGCTGACTAGCAGTGTAATTATCAGGGACAGTTGTTTAATCTGTACCTCAGTTTCCTTGTCTGTAAATGGCAATAACAATATAAGATTGTTGAAGGATCTAATGAATTAATGACTGTAAAGCCTTAGAACAGTGCTGGGCACACGGTAAGGGCTGTTATTCTAGTGCGGGCAGTAAGATAGGAGATTTTGAGTAGTGTCAGTGAGTCAAAAGAGGAATGAGAAGATGAGGTAGTTAATACATCAGTGTTGCCAAGTACCCTGTCTTGGGAAGATGGACTCTTTCAGGGACTGTTATTGCTTAGCTTTTGCCGCTAATATATCCTCTAGTTAACAAGTAAGGTGGTAGGAGATATAACCCCTTTTTTCTTGGATGAACAGAACATTGCAATTATACATACTCTTAACTCCAGTTACTTTTGGAAATCTCACTAGTGAATGAAATTCACATCTGGAACTAATTTAATGTTTTTCTGTCTTGGAATGCAATGGTTATGTTAATAGTTTATATTTTCACAAGATGGTGGCTTTTGAAGTAAATGCCACCATCATGGTATAGGGAACGCCCATGTTGAGAATAACAGCAAAAAGCATTTATAAATTATTGGGTCTGAATTTCCCTGCCAGAAGCATTTGGTGTGAGGTGGAGTGTCCTGTGTGAGACGTATACTAATCTAGCAAGTCTTGTTTGCTGTCGAGCTTTGCTTGGACTCAACAGCAAAGACATCACACCTGAAGTGTGATTTTTTTCTTTTTTTTCCCTTCCTTCCACAGGGTGTCCGCAATGTTGCCAGCGTATGTCTGCAGATTGGTTACCCAACTGTTGCATCCGTACCCCATTCTATCATCAGTGGGTACAAGCGGGTCCTGGCTTTGTCTGTGGAGACTGATTACACCTTCCCACTTGCTGAAAAGGTAAAAAAAAAATCTACCAGGACCACAGCAGACCTGACAGTTGTTAGCAGGAGGATAAATAGCTGCCTGTTGAGTTAGTGTTTTTATAATAGTGTTTTACGTAGCAGATACATTTTTAAGAGTATAGATACCCTAGGGGGACTGGTTCCAGGGCTCCCTACGGACACCAAATCCATGGGTGCTCAAGTCCCTTGTATAAAGTGGTGTTATGTTAAATAACACTTCTAGGTTACTTACAATACCTAATACAATGTGAATGCTATGTAAATGGTTGTAAATACAATGTAACTGCAATGTAAATAATTGCCCCCGTGCAGAAAATTCAGGTTTTGCTTTTCGGAAATTTTTTCTTTTTTTTGATCAGCATTTGGTTCAATCTGTGAATGTGAAACCTCTGGATACAGAGGGCCAACTGTATACTTGAGGTTGGGAGGCAGGGGAGGCGTGTCCGCGACTTTAGAAATTACAAGAGACTTAAGGAGGGGTTAGTTAACAGGTAGGAGCTGGGCCTAAGATCACCAGGCTATACCCAAGCCGTCCTGTCTGGTCACTTCCAGAGGAGGATTTCACTGATACGGAAATTGGTCCTTAAAACTAGAGCTCTGCAGAGGCTGAAGGGTTGTGGGTAGTAGTGGGTGTAGATGACTATTTTGACCATGAACTTTCCCCCTTGCTTTAGGTCAAGGCCTTCTTGGCTGATCCATCTGCATTTGTGGCTGCTGCCCCCGTGGCAGCTGCCAGCACTGCTGCTCCTGCTGCTGCTACCGCTGCAGCCCCAGCCAAGGTTGAAGCAAAGGAAGAGTCGGAGGAGTCGGACGAGGACATGGGATTTGGTCTCTTTGACTAATCACCAAAAAGCAGCCAACTCAGCTGGCTTTATTTGTGAAACAAGGAAATAAAGGCTTACTTCTCTTAAAAGTCTCTGGATTTCTCATTTTGTGCATTTTGAGGTTATAGTTCTGTGTGCTAGAAATTAAAGCCATGGTGAAATCATAGAGCTTTATTTGGAGTTGACATTTGGTGTCCTCTTTGTAAGTGAAGTACTGCCCTCCTAGTATCCTGTACTTTTTGTGGACCCAGCTTTAACTATTCTTATTAAATGGAATTGATTCCATGACCATCAGGCCACTATCCTGGGTCACTCCAAGATACTTTGAGTAGGGTGTCATATTGAGATAAGCACTGGATGAGTGCTGCCAGGGTTTTTCAAACTGGGTGGTGATGGGATTAATGATGAGTTTAGTGGTGACTGTTATTTAAGGAGATAGAACAGCTGATGCTGTAGGTGTTGTGAATCTTAGGTTTCACTTACCGATTTGCACTGGGTCACCCAGTAATGTGCTAGTTGTAACCAGGACTCAAAAGTTTGAAAGCCGTTGCTGACAGGGACGACAACTGAGCTGTGCAGACCGTATTTGAACTAGTTAGAGAGTTGGCAGGTCTGCATGCTGAATAAAACTTAAAGCAACTCCGGACCATGAGGCCCACTACCCGCAGCCTCCCACCCTGTGGCCTTGTCTTAAGGAGCTGTCCCCGGGCAGGCTCTTCTCTCAGCTCCAGAGTCCTCCCCTGACTGCCAGGTATACCCCTGTTTTTAAACCCTCACATTGTCCACCGCTGGGGTACAAACTCTTAATAGGATAAGACACGAGTTGGCTGCCTGCCTTTTAGCGAGCTCAGTTCCTGTCATCAAGGGAACTCCTCTAGGAAGTATCTAGGACACGCTTCTGTAAAATGGTCTTCACGCAGGAGAGGCTTACACGGAGGTGTCTGGGGCGGACCTGCGCACTCGTGGGTCGATGGCTGCAGGGCGGTCTCGCCGCGTTACAAACCCTCAGGGACCCTCGTCTCCCACTAGGCCGGGCTGAGAAAAGCCCTGGGAAGGAGGCCTTGATAGTCCCCGGCGCTCACCCCGGTACCCAGTCCAGTTGCCCGCCTCGAAGCCCAGGCTGCCGCGGCCGCCATCCCGCCCGGGGGCGCCAGGCCCCGGGCCCCAGTGGCATCCCGGCCTCGCTCTGCGGTGTGGGCCCGCGCTGTGACCCGGAAGCGCTCCGGAAGCGGTTCCGGAGTCAGCGCCGGCAGGATGGCGGCGGACACGCAGGTGAGGCGGGCGGTTGCGAGGCCAACGCGGCCGGCGACTGGGCGCGGACGGCGGCGGTCGGGCCGGACCGCTAGTGCCGCTGGCGTAGGGGGCCGGGGGACGGCGGCTGCGGAGGGCGCGGCCCAGGTGCCGCTTTGGGCCGGTCCCTCCCGGACCCGGCTTCGTCCCGGCTCCCGGCCCGGGTGGCGCGGACCGGCCGCGGGCTCGAGGAATCAGGGACTCCGGCCTCGGCGGCTGGAACCCGTCGGGCCCTCCCCGATTCCGGAGTTGCCGAAGTTCCCCTTTCAGGGAGTCTCTGCTCCATTTCTCCGAAGCCCTCCAGCAGTGAGCCCCGGCCAACGCCAACTCCCTCTTAAACTTTGTATTCAGCAAATATTTCTCAAGCACCTACTATGTGCAGGGATTTATAGCATATTCTTTGGATTCATACAGATCTGAGTTGGAGTCTTGGTCAGTTTCAGTTTCTCTGAGACGCTGGGCCAGTTTCTTAACCCTGCCAATTCTCAGTCTTTTCATCCATAAAATGGGGCTAAACTAGTACCTGTCGTGTAGGGTTGTTGTGAGGAGCCAGTGAAATAAAGTAGGACTCCATATACGTTGATGGTTGTTATTAGATGCAGCGTTAGATAAAAGAACTGTCACAATTCAGGAAGAGTCTTGTCACCCTGAGTGTTATCACCTGTGAAGTACCTCATAGTTAAGGGAAGACCTTTTTCCTCCACCCCATCCTCCTTTTAGCCGTGTTTTAGGGTGAAAAGACGATATTATGGGAGAAGGAAATGGGTCTCTAAAGGACAGCATGGCTCACTTGGGTATCGGGGTGAGGAGATTTTAATTGATTTTGATAGGGAGGCCCTGAGGCCAGAGAGTGATTCCTTAAGCTGAGCATTCAAAAGATGCGAATTTTGAGTTTCCTGTGCAAGGGAGGGTCTGGTAATTTTTTTTTTAATATTTATTTATTTAGGCGGCGCCGGGTTTTAGTTTCGGCATGGGGACTTCTTAGTTGCGGCTCGCATGTGGGGACCTAGCTCCCGACCAGGGAACGAACCCGGGCCCCCTGCATTGGGAGCGCAGTCTTACCCACTGGACCACCAGGGAAGTCCCAGGGGCTGGTAATTTGTTCCAAGTTTGTTATAGTGAATGCTGTAAAGAAAAGCATAGTCTCTTGGGTATTTTGAAAAGGATTGGGAGAATACACGCTGTGTAACATTAAAACTCAAATGCAAAAAAAAAAATTTCTCCAGTGCTGTGTTGTTCAGTATGGTAGCCAGTTAATTAATAGCCAAGCGACTAATTAAGTTAGTTAAAATTAAATGAAATTAAAAATTCAGTTCTTCGGTTGCACTAGCCCCATTTCAGTGCACCAGTTGCCATATGTGGCTGGTGACTACTGCATTGTACAGTGCAAAAGAACATTTCCATCAACACAGAAAGTTCTACTGGACGGTGCTCCTCTAGAGAGAAACCTGTGAACATTTAAGCTCTTTGCATCTGATCTCACCAGCAAATGACTTCTCTGAAGGATCTTCCTCAGTTTTATTCTGACAGGATCCCAAGTGGGTAACATTCATTTTCTGATTAAGAAAAAGAGCCTTGAACCTGAAACGCTCTTTCATCTTTGGGGGAGAAACTATAGCCAGGAATTTAATATTAGCATGGAAAAACAGCTATGTGAGAATTTTAGGTAGAGGGTGGATTATATATATGCATCTATTTTTGCTATCTCCTCCAGCCTCACTAAAACTAGTAAAGAGTTGGGGAAAAAAATGAGAATTGGGAGAATGGGAAGCAGACAATAGCGGCAAACTTTTGGAAGCTAGAAAGTGATAAGCGGTAAAGGATTCAGCAGACCCAAGGGAAATGAATCCTAAGCCAAGTTAGGAAAGCTGAGAACCAACCTGATTTACGTTGCAGAATCTCTGACAGCTGGGAATTGGTGGTATCAGCTAACCTCTGGAAGTGAGGGTGAGTGGGGAGGGGCTAAGTTAGGAGGATTGGTTGAAAGCCCTTTTCAGATGCAGTCAGAGCCCCAGCTTTCTTTCTCCATCTTGGCAAAAGCCTGGAAGTTTTCTCTCTGGAGAAAACTTGTTTTGTGTAAAACAGGGCCACACAAAAGTGTGGGAGGTCCAATATCCACGGAAATCATCAACAAAATAATTCAGCATACTTTCTGTGAACTGAAGCATGTGTTTTCAGATCAAAAATGCTCAGTACAATGGTTGGAAACAGACTCACAACAAAGCACATTAATGTGAAATTTTAGAACCTTGGACTCAAAAAGAAGATCTTAGAAACTTCCAGGGCGGGGAAATCAGGTCTCAGACGAAGGATCAAGAACCAGAATGGCGTTGGGTTTCCCAACAGTACTGAAAGCTAGAACTCAGTGAAGAAAGGTCTTCAGTATTCTAGGAAAACTTCAACCTAGAATTCTGTACCCAGACAAACTTCAGGTAGGAGGCCAAAACATTTTCAAACTTGCAAGGACTTCACGAGATGGAGGATGTACTTTACCCATACACAAGAAAGTACATTTTCAGGGTGATAGAGTCCCAGCTGTAGGAGATCACCCACCAAATTGGGGCAGGTCGGAAAGCACTGGGAGAGGCTTCTTCAGGAAGGTGGAATTTGGTAGAATACCTGGTCTGCCTAAATGTACGGAGATTTAGACAAGTGGCAGAAAGTTTGGGATTGAATTATTAATTAGAACAGATAAAACAAGGCAAACTGAGGTGAGGAGGGAATGGGCATTGGGAGCCGTTATTTAACTCTAGGGTTAATTTTTAAAAAGCTGTGCAAGAGAGTAAACAGTTTATTAAATGGAAATTGAATACCATTTGCATATAATGTAAACACTGAATTACTGGGCTAACCCACATTATGAAACAAAGGAATTGTGTCAGGGATATGGAGAGGGTCTCTGGTGGAGTTGAAGAGGGAGAGAGGTCTTTGGTAGAAAGGCAGAAGTAGCAGCACAAGCAAATTATTTAGAGATATGGCGATAACTACCGAAATAATCAGCCAATATTGGTGAAAGAGATTGTCCTTGTGTGTGAGGGCATGCGCCTGATTTTTAGAGCAAACCTCCCAGAACTTTTTGACTCTTTAATTATATACGTGAATGACTATAAAAACAAGAGACAATATTAAAACAAATAATTTGTGTAGAAGACAGTTTTGGACATGATTTTATTCATTGCTAATAGAATTATAGCAGGGATTTATCTGTAAGAAGAACTCAGTATTATTTTCTCTCTCTATGCACCCTTGAGTCTTATTCTACTAATAAGGCCTGTCCGTGAAATACCCTCAAAAGAAAAAGAGGATGGGTGTTACCCACTTGGGTCTTATTATGCCCTGCTCAACTGCTCATGTATCCACAACCTGCCTGCTTTGTAGCCTGTAGAATATTGTTCAGGAGCAGATTTTCAGGAATATTTGCAAACCGCCCCTCTTTCTAGGTCTCATGCTTATGTCCTTGTGCAGGGGATGCAGTTGTGGTAACATGGATGGTGGTTGAAAGCTAAGGACTTGTTAGCATCAGTTTTTAGACCTGTTGGTTTCAGGTTTAGTTTCAGAAATGCAGGTGCTGTGGCCCACAAGTCCAGTCTGAGCAGTGGCTTCCTCTCTGGGAGTTGGTTTCTTCATCACCTGTGAAATGGGGATATGGTGCCTGTCTGGAAGGCTTGCTGGTAGTAGTAGCTGATTTTGTGCTTGGGATGAGAGGTAGATGCTCTACATACACTATCTCATTTAGTCTCTGTTTAACAGTCATGAGGTAGTTGCTGTTACCTGCATTGTATAGATGGGGAATCTGAGAGTCAAGGAAATGATACAATTTGACTGAGTTTCCACAGCTGGTAGGAGGCAGCGCTGGGATTCAATTTCTTGACCTTTTACCCGCTAGCCAGCTGTGTTTATGACTTGCTAGGATACTCCTCCTTATGGGAGTTTTACAAGAGATAATATAAAGGGAACATACCCGGCATTTAGTAGGCCCTCCCTAGATTTTGCATAGTTTGGAAGGGATATTTTCTGTCCTGAGGTCTTTGCCTTTGACCTTGCCTCTTTTTGTCCAAGTTTAAATGAGGTATACTGAGTGGCTGACTGGTTGGGTTAAAAGCAGTACATCTCACTCAACTGGGGGTGATTGTGTCCCCCAGGAGATGTTTGACAATGTCTGGAAACAGTTGGGGTTGCCGCAGCTGTGGTGGGAGGATGGGGTGCTGCTACTGGTGTCCATTGGGTAGAGGCTGCTCAAAATCCTACGATGTATAAAGGCAGCCCCCAAAGTCAGGAGTGTGGAGGTTGAGAAACCCCGGGTTAGAGAGAGCTTCACTGAGTTCTGTACCTCCCACAGCTCTCTCTCTCTGTCTCCCCCCACCCCTGCCCCGCAATGTTTTGTAGTTTGACTGCTGAAATTTTTCTCTGTGGGCTTGGTCTTCACAGGTTTCTGAGACACTAAAGCGTTTTGCAGGGAAGGTGACAACAGCCAGTGTGAAGGAACGGAGAGAAATCCTCAGTGAGCTGGGGAAATGTGTTGCTGGAAAAGGTATTTGTTTTCATTTCGTTGATTTCATTTCAAACTAAACTGGGTTCTCTGTTTAGAACCATGGCCTTCTTTTCCCCTCACAGCAACTTCTGTCTTCACTGTCTGTATTTGCTTGTTATAATCTGCACGGAAACAGTTGGGTTGGTGGAGAGTTTATCTTTCTAGGCGCCAAACCTTTTTACCAGTTTTAACCATTTTCATTGGAAATAGTTCTAAAAGATACCAACAATCTTTCTTAAGTGATATATTGGATGGAAAAACATTTTCTTTATGACCGGGGGCACCATTTTTCCCAGTCAGTGTTCCGTGAAAACAAGCAAGATGTTATCAAGTGATTGGCTAGTAAAGGATTCCAAGATCATGTAAGTCTGTGAGATGTCACATTTTATTTCTTTTATTTTTTAACTTATTTTATTTATTTTTGGCTGTGTTGGGTCATCGTTGCCGCGCGCGGGCTTTCTCTAGTTGCGGCTAGTGGGGGCTACTCTTCGTTGTGGTGCGTGGGCTTCTCATTGCGGTGGCTTCTTTTGTCGCGGAGCACGGGCTTCAGTAGTTGTGGCTCGTGGGCTCTAGAGCGCAGGCTCAGTAGTTGCTCCGCGGCATGTGGGATCTTCCCGGACTAGGGCTCGAACCCTTGTCCCCTGCATTGGCAGGCGGATTCTTAACCACTGCGCCACCAGGGAAGCCCAGATGTCACATTTTAATCCAGTGCTTCCTTGAACCTCTTTTTTGCCAGAAACCTGTTTAGGGTCTGGGCAGCACATTTTGGGAAATGCTGAGCACATGTAGTTACCCTGATTCTGTACTATAACCCGAGGGCTCTTGCTGCAAATTATGGGGCATGCATAAGACTAGTGTGCCTTCAACCAATAAATGCTCATTAGTTTTTGAGTTTCCTTTTGGTGTGTTTTTACTATACAGCATTGGTTCTCAGAATGTGGTCCCTAGACCAGCAGTATCAGCATCACCTCAAAACTTGTTTGAGATACAAATTCTCAGCTCCACCCCAGAGACTCATATTCACCAAAACCCTGCAGGTGGAACCCAGCGTCTGTGTTTTAACAAGCCCGCAGGTGATTCCTGTGTTCGCTGCAGTTTGAGAACCATGGCGGTATAGAATTGGGTCTCCGTTTCTGTCAGCTTTCACTTGTTGTTAGGAAAAAGCCTACTTCCTACCACCCTCTCACCCCCATTCTCATTCACTGCTTCTGATCTACTGTTGCCTGGTTACATACCCACGCTTGTTAAAGTAGTGTGTAAATTAAGTAAATTGCTGTTTGTGAGCTTCTGAGAGATTCTCCTGTGGATCAAAACTTTAGCATATGAGTGTTATGGCACCTTCAAAAGTCTTTCTGGTCACTTCTGAACAGAGTTCTAGTTAGAAAAGACTGCCATGTGACAGACCCTAGCTGGACTCCCTGAACCATAATGGCTGACTCCCTGCTAAGTAACTGCTGAATACTACACTTTTCCCCATTTTGTGGAGTTAAGGAGTTCGACATGTGTGGGTGAAGTTTATGAACTACTCAGGGCCTTTTCAGGGTGATTTTACTCTTCAGTCACCCTGAAATTCTACAATTCAGGGTGAATTACGTTTGTAAAATGTTTAGTAGTCTTTGATATACAAGTTGATTGGTGGAAGTTAACCTCCCACATGAAATTGTTAATTCTCAGTTTCCTAATTTTGAGTCTAAGGAGGAGTCATTGCATAGTGATAGCTCTTCTGGCCTCTCCTTTTGTTAGGGTAGCAAGCAGGTCACCAGGTGAGTTCATCAGAGGTGATGCAGTGGTGCAAGGTGTTTTCTGCCAGAGCGAGGAGTTGAAGTCTTCCTCAGAGCTGTCGATGTGGGTGGTCGGCCTGGCTCAGCCTAGTCTGGCCCTGAGGCCTCTGATGCTCTCCGCAGTCCTGCCTCCCTGTACTTGAAGCCTGAGACTCTGAGGCGGTGTCTGCTGTGCCTGATCTTTCCAGTCACAGGCGTCTAGTTCAGAGTCAGAGGTGAAGGGCTCTGCGTTCTGGCCATGGCTCTGCCACTTACAGGCTGTGGGACCCGGTTCAGGTTACTTAACCTGTGAGCCTGTCTCCTTGGAGTGAGGCGTGAATGAGAACACATGGGGACGGTGCTTGACTCAGTGCCTGGCTCTGGTCAATGCCCAGTGTCTGTTAGCTGTTATTGCTACTGTTCTCTTAGCCACAACCTGTTCCCGGCTCCAGTCACTCTTTTCCTCCGTTACTGAGGTAGCCTCAAATCAGATGGACCAGTACCAGGCTCAGGGCCCTGGGGGAGCTGGGTGCCCGCCCCTCCTTCATTCCCCATGCTCCCATCGTTCGGGTGCCTGAAGTGTGAGGCCCTGTGCAAACCCTTTGTGGGCCTCCTGCTCTCGGTGCCTCCCACGCTGGCCAGTCTGACACTCAGCGTACATTTCCCCGTGTCAGACCCTCCCTTCTTTGTCTGCGGGCTTCAGTCTGGCATGCAGAACCTGTCACAGGTTGGCTCTCCATTATTGAGCGCTATTGTTTCACCAGTTCTCTTTCACTCAGCTGGCGTGCTTGGTTTTCCATGCCTTGGTTTCTTCATCTTAAAAATGAGCTCAATTGCAGTACCCACCTTACAGGAATTGAGTTAATGTATATAAAATGCTTAGAGCAGGGTCTGGTGCCTCATGAGCACTGGTTAAGTGTTGGGTGTTGTTATTCCTCCTCCTCCTCCTCATGCGCCCTGCACAGGCATTGTGCCTTCTTATCCCGGGCGCTTCTGCTCATGTTGTTAACACCACTCTGCATGCAGGCCCCTCTTTCCGTTTGTCCACAGCCTACTCATCTGTTAGGCCAAGCTTCCGTGCCCTTAAAATCTTCAGAAACCTCTCTGTTATAGGTGTTCTTCTCTTTTCTGATCCCTCATAGTACTTAAGTTTTGTCCTATGTTTTAAAACCAATTGTTAGAACGTATATAAAGAAAAGTACACATATCATAAGTGAAGAGGTCGCTGAATTATCACAAACTAAACACAGCCATGTAACCAGCACCCGGATCAAGAAGCAGAACGTTTCCTGTACTCTAGCACCTCCACTCGACAGCATGTTAAATTTCGAGGCCACTTGTTTTGCCTTAGTTTCATTCATTTAACAGATGTCTGTCCAAGAGCCTTCCCGTGCTAGATGTTTCTTTAGAGTCCTATTTTGTCATTACTTTTTCCTGTTGGGAATTCTATCTCAAATGCCCGGGGAGTGTCCAGTGGGCAGAGATCATGTCAGCAGAATGCCTGGCTCGAGCAGATGCCCAGGAAGTAGATTTTATTTTACTAACCTCTGTGTAATCTTTGGTTTTAGATCTGCCGGAGGGAGCAGTGAAAGGCCTCTGCAAATTATTCTGCTTGACTCTGCATCGATACAGGTGAGTCCCGATCAAAGGCCCAGTGTCCAGAGCAGTTTGTACAGAAATGTGGTATAGGGTAGTGGTTAGAGCCCAGGCTTTGGAGCCAGACTGCCTGGGTCCTGGGCAAGTTACTGAAGCTCTCTGTGCCTCAGTTTCCTCATCTGCAGAACAGGGATGATGCTTTTATCTACCTCAGGTGGTTGTCAGTAAGAGTCAAGTTCTTGGAACGTTGCTTGCCACGTTGAGTGCTCAGTCTCTACGCTGGCACCGGTCATGTGTGTAAAAGCACTTGGCCTAGTTTGAGGCCTAAAGGAAGTGTTCCCTAAAGGTAGATGTTTGCTTACAGCCTTAAGGCTCATTTGCCCTTATTAGATGCTTCCAGAACTCTCAGATGAGGTAGATTTATCCAGTTACTTCCTAATCCCATCATCTATGACCCACTGGAATACAGTGCGGTCTAATTTTCCTGAGAAAGACCAGGCTTGGCCTAAGCCCCCCACCCCTGCCCCGAGTCCACATGTTCACCTTCCCCTTCTTTCCTCCTCCTAGAGATGCAGCCTCACGCAGGGCTCTGCAGGCAGCAATCCAGCAGTTGGCTGAGGCCCAGCCAGAAGCCACTGCTAAGAACCTTCTGCACTCTCTGCAGTCTTCAGGCATTGGCTCCAAAGCAGGTGTCCCCAGGTAAGAGGTAAAGGTGGTGGCCCACTGGGGGTTGGTGGAGTCCTACTCGTGAGAAGTCTGTGCAGATGAGCAGGCGCGAGCACGCCGGCCCCTTTCCCCTTTGCAACTCTGAGGGGCGCCAGCAGTCTGCCTTCTGAATGGACGGAGAAGCCGAGATGTCAGGCCCAGCGGAGAAACCACTTTCCTGAGGAACAGGGTTGGGAAACCAGTGGAAGTAAGGCCATTTTAAGGAGAAACCAAATGCCCACTAGGCACTGAATGGAGGAAACCATCCTTTTGATTTATAGTTGTGAGTTGAGTGCTAAGAGGTGGGAGTTTGGCACTCCTTGTCCTGAGTTGTCACAGATGATTTGTGGGGAACAAGTTTCCAGTTCCGGTTGGGTCAGTGGAGGGTCTTGCATAGCAGGCAGGGCCTTGCGGTGAGCATTCGTCCTCAAGATGCAGGCTGCTGCTCTGACCTCATCCCCCCCTCCCCTCCCCTTTCAGTAAGAGCAGTGGCTCGGCTGCCTTGCTGGCCCTGTCCTGGACCTGCCTACTGGTGCGCATTGTCTTTCCCTCGAGAGCCAAGCGGCAAGGAGACATCTGGAACAAACTGGTAGGTTCCCCGGGTCTTTGCAGGCGTGCCGGTCAGCTCTCTGCACAGAGTTGGGACATGTTTAAGCACCTTCTCTGGCCAGCGCTCTTAGTGCTGGGTGACCAGGCACTTTGAGTTACCCTGAGGTGTGTGACTTTGGTGGATGGGCATGAGTGCAGCATAATAACATTCGTCTATTTATCAAATATCTTTGAGCTTTCCTGGGTCAGGCATGGTGCTAGGCCCTGGGAATACAGTGATGAGCAAGAGAAACGTGGTCCCTGCCTTCATGGCATGTGTGGAAGACGTGACAGGCCAGAATGGGGAAGACAGGCAGAAAACAAGTAACCCAGAAAATACCAATTCTCTCCTCCCGTTCTATGCCTGCTCCTTGCACATTCCCTGTCTTGCCTTTCAGCATGCCTGCTAACCAGAGATGGCCCAATAGGCCAGGTTGGGAGATTCTTTTGAATGCCTAGACATGCTTAGTGGAGGGCAAGAGGGATGGTCTTACGGTTTAACAAAAAAGGAGTCTGAGGATCTTGGTATGGATTTGACTCTTGGCCATGAGATTTGGCCAGATACCTAATTTCAGAGCCCATTTCCCATTGCTGCAAAAATGGGGAAAAGTACCACTCACCCATCCACCTCAAAGAGTTGCCATGAAGATGGGCTCAGAAGAGGTGTGAAAGGGCAGTAGAAACTTACAGAGGGCTGTGCAGGTAAATGAGGAGTGAGCATCTCTGCCTGGCACAGCCAGCTCGTGAGACTTATTGAGGCCTCATCCCTGGAAGCTTATCCAGCATACTTCTGGGGATGACCATAGATTGGCCATGAGCAGCTGATGGAAGGATAAGAACACTGAAACCTCACAGCTAGTGGATATGCTGGAAAAACACCTTCAGAGTGTGGGTTCCATTGTTACCAAAAGGCCTTCTTGTAAGATGGTTTATCATGGGCTCCCTCACTAGCACGTCTCCAATGAATTCTTATAACCGTTATCCAAGGTAAGTCAGTGTGGGTTAGTGAGCGGGAGGGGTCAACCCCGGAGTGTTGTGTTTATGGGACAGGATGCGTCAGGAGCTTGAAACCGTGGTGGTTTTTTCTGTGTCTTGAATCTGGGTTTTTCCTTTGCTCGTTGCTGATGTTGACTGTACACATAGGAGTAGTTCATTTAGTCCCTTAAGTATTTGTTGAGGGCCCTCTGCGTGTCAGGTGCTGTTCGAGGAGCTGAGGCTGAAACGGGACAGGTGAGAGGACCTTACTTTCTCATAGCTTTCAGTCGTGGGGAGAGGGTGGACGCAAACAAGTCCACATATAAATGACAAGGTGTAGAGTCGTGCAGCAGAAAAGCAGGCAGGAGGATAGAGAGAGTGGGTGGACAGTAGTGGTGGGAGGAAGGCCTTTGGAGGAGGTACCATTTGAGCAGGGACCTGAAGGATATGAAAGAAAAAACCATGCCCAGATTAAGGGTTAGAACGTTCCAGGAAGAAAGAACAGTAATATAGTTCTGAATGTGATATCAGCAAGCTTAAAAAGCCATTTTAATAATAATTTTTTAAAAAACGGTTCAGGGCTTCCCTGGTGACGCAGTGGTTGAGAGTCCGCCTGCCGATGCAGGGGACACGGGTTCGTGCCCCGGTCTGTGAAGACCCCACATGCCGCGGAGCGGCTGGGCCCATGAGCCATGGCCACTGAGCCTGTGCGTCCGGAGCCTGTGCTGTGCAACGGGAGAGGCCACAACAGTGAGAGGCCTGCGTACGGCAAAAATAAATAAATAAATAATTAAATAAATAATTAAAAAACGGTTCAGTATTCAACAGGTGTAGAATGATATACCAGTTTCCTTCCCACCCCTTCCCTAGCCATCTTGGTCCCCCTCTATTACTAGTTTCTTATGTAGTAGAGGTATTCTCTGTGTATATGACTAAATAGACCTTTTTATACAAGTGGTAGCATACATACAAACTTTTTTCCTTCGCCTTGTGTTTTTTCCTTAACTGGATTTAGATTTGTTCCAGAGTATTATATAGAGTTATCTCATTCTTTATGACTGTTTACTAATCCTTTGAGTGGATGTACCACAGTATATATATAACTAGTTCCCTGTTTATGACCACTTATGTTACAGTCTTTTGTTATAAAAAATTGTTGCCATGAATAACTTTGTACATCTGCCATTTTGTATACATGCAAACGGAATTTGGCAGACTTCTTAAGCATGCCTTTTTTCTCAGGGTGGCAGTCCACACTGCTCACCGGTGACCTTGGGTGTTTGTGCTACATACAGTCTCTGTGAGGCTTTTTAATTGAGCACCTATTAGGTGCTTCACTCTGGGTTGGATAGTGGGCCCCCGCCGCAGGCAGGATCAGCATATCAGTGTTCACTTCTGTATCCACAGTGCCTAGCATAGTGCCTGCCACTTCATCAGCGTTCATTGCTTGTAGAATTAATGAAGGAATAGTCAAGGCAGATGAAGAAATATATGAAACAGAATGCTTATCCTTTTCTCACATGGCACTTAACCTTGCTGGAATTATGTATTCATTTGTGTGTTTATTTGTTTAGTATCTTTTTCTCTCTCTGGACTATGAGGTGCATGAAAGCAAGGACCGTGTCTGTCTTATTCTCCAGGTGTTTTTACTGTCTGACTCATAGTAGGTGCTCAACAAATACTTATTAACGAAATGCTTGAGTGAACAGATGTAGTTCCAGGACAGGGTTAAGTGGGGGGGGGCAGGGGGTGGAGGGAAGAGGATCTGGCTGGAATTGAGTGGGAGAGGCCTGGCGGAGATGACCTCAGGTTCTGGCGGGCCTGACGAAGGTCCTGGGCAGGCTATGAGGGCCATGGGATCTCCGCTCCCATCTTACGTCCGGACCTGAGCCTCCCTGTCCCTGCAGGTAGAGGTGCAGTGCCTGCTCCTGCTGGAGGTGCTAGGCGGCTCCCACAAGCACGCCGTGGATGGTGCTGTGAAGAAGCTCACCAAGCTGTGGAAAGAGGTGACAGGAGGCAGCATGGTGGCGGGCCTTTCTTCTTCCATACCACCTCCACTGCCATCTGATACACCTGCTTTACCCGTTCCTCTTCAGAACCCGGGACTGGTGGAACAATACTTGTCAGCCATTCTCAGCCTAGAACCCAACCAGAGCTATGCAGCCATGCTGGGGCTGCTGGTGCAGTTCTGCACGAGCCACAAGGAGATGGACGTGGTCAATCGGCACAAGGCAAGTGGACTCTCTGGAGGGAAGGAGGGGGAGCTTGTTTTGCCCTGGTGGCCCCCAGCTGCTGGCCTTATCTGAAGTTTGTTGGTTTTCTTACCTGGGACCCCGGCCTTTCATGGTGATATATGAACTTTGAGGAGCTGGAAAGTTTCCCCTCCAGTTGTGGCTTGGGATGGATCCTGCCATAGTTAACGGGATGATGATTTACCTGTTCATGCAGTCATTTATTCACCCACCACTGAGCATCTGCCTTGTGCCAAGCTCTGTGCCAGGTGTTGGGGATGCAGCAGTGCGTGAGGGAGCTGTGATCCCTTCCCGGGCAGGACTGAATCTGAGGAGGCTGCCGTTAGACATATCGTCATCTCATTATCTCTGTGAGACACGCTGCAAAGGAAAAGCGCAAGAGGCTGTGATACTCTGTGGTTGGGACTTGTCTTAGGCTGTGGGTCAGGGAACACATCTCTAATGAAGGAACTTAAAGGGTGAATAAGCATTAACAAGGTCAAGAGGGGAGGAAGGGCATTTTGGGCAGAGAAAACAGCGTGTGGGCAGGAACGTAGAGGAGGCAAGTGCGGTTGGAGGGGCACGTGGGTGTCTGGGTGAAAGGGGGTAGCAGGTAGGCCTGTGAGCCATACCAAGGACTTGGACTTGCTCCCAGGAGCCATGGAAAGCTGTGGAAGGCTTTTAGATGGGGAATGGCGTGATCACTGGGATCTTCATGCTTGACACTGTGACATTTGGGCACCGATTGGTACTTTTTAGAAACACTCCCACGAGAGGGATCTCAGAACGTCAGGGTCTGACCAGGTCTCTGTGTTCCCTAGAGTGCGCTGCTGGATTTTTATATGAAGAACATCTTGATGAGCAAAGTAAAGCCTCAGAAGTATCTGTTGGTGAGTGTGAGGTGGCCTTTACTCGCCTGGGCAAGCTAAGTCCCATTTTAAGTTCTGTGATTCAGAACCACCCTTTATTCTTGGTCTGTTCCCACGAAGGCTGGGCGCCTGACTCCTTTCTCTTTGCAGGATCACTGTCCCCCTCTGCTCCGATACATGTCCCACTCGGAGTTTAAGGATCTGATATTGCCCACCATACAGAAGTCCTTACTGAGGAGTCCAGAGAATGTTCTTGAAAGTAGGTTCCTGCCACACAGGATGGTGGGAGGGAGGTGAAGTTGCCTGATAAGCCGGGTCCCCACTACTTGGCAGCAGGAAGTGCTCGGGGCGGGGGCAGATGTATTCACTGTTTACCTCATTGGACTCTTGGGAGAGAGATCAGGGACCCTTTTGAGAGTATGTTGAAAGTAATGGGCCCTCTTGCTGGAAGAATGCACAAAAGTATACCCACTTAAAATACTGCATACATGTTTAGAGGTCTAAGAACCTTCCGGAAACCAGGTTAAGAACCTCTGCTCTAGACAGTTTGACCTTGGTGTGGAGGTGGCACTTGAAACCATAGGATATGAGAGTTGAGTCTTTGTCTCTCTTTATCTTGGTAAGAGGTGTGGATGGAATGTTGGAGGGGCAGTTTTTTGCTGATTGGAATGGGGCAGTATACAGCTTTACAGCAGAACTGTGGGACAAAGGTGTGACCACCATGTGACCATACAGAGATGAAGAATGGTCATGTCCTATGTGTCTGCACAGCAGGCCTGAGCATTGGCTGGGGAGTCAGGCAGAAACGGGCATTTCCCCTGGAGGCCAACGTGGTGCGTGCTTTCTGTCCCCCTCAGCTATCTCCAGTCTGTTGGCATCAGTGACTCTCGATCTCAGCCATTATGCCCTGGACATCGTGAAAGGACTGGCTGGTGAGTGTCCCAACCCCTCTCCAGCCCCTGAAACGGCACCTTGGGTTTTGGTTGTACTTGTCCCTGTTGTACAAAAAGGGGTAGGAGACAGCTCAGTTTAGAAATAAACTACAGTTGTGTAGTTTCTTTCCTGAGATCCTTTATAATGAGAACACAGAGCCAGGATTGAAGAGTTGGGAGCAGGGAAGACAAAGATGAGAGCCTGGCTACCCAGCTCTCGGCAGCTTCTGAGCTGCAGCTCTCCGTGTCCAGGTCAGCTGAAGTCCAACAGCCCCCGCCTGATGGATGAAGCCGTGCTGGCGCTGCAGAACCTGGTCCGCCAGTGCAGTGACTCCTCGGCGATGGAAGCCCTGGCCAGGCACCTGTTTGCTATCCTCGGAGGTGGGCAAGTCCTTCCCGGGCATGCGGATGGCCAAGGTGTGGCCTCTGGCTTTCCTTGGGCACCGGGACCTGTTGGGGGCTTGGTGCTCTGAGTTTGCTTGTGTCAAGAATGAACAGAAGCATGTGCAGATCAGTGTGGATGGGGGTGATCTCAGTTTTAGGCATAGGCATTATTGTGTGCATAGGGGGAAAAAATAGAGGGAAATACACCAAAATGTTAAATAATATTTTAGGTAGTGGGAACATGGGTGATTTTTAGATGTTGCTTTTATGTTTTTTCTGTTTGTCACATTTTCTGCAAGAACATATTATTTATTTCTTTAGTTAGAAAAAAAAAAAAAAAAGCCAGTACATGTGATGTTAAGCCCAGCTACACGATAGAAAGGCTGCTTCTGGAATCAGAAACTGTATCTTGATGTCACACACATGACTACCTTATTCACCCCCTTGGGAAATGTGGCAGATGTGAATTTTGAATCTTTGCTATCTCTCCTCTCAGGCTCGGAAGGAAAACTAACTATTGTAGCCCAGAAGATGAGCGTCCTCTCAGGTACAGAATTTCTCCACGGGTAGTAGGAAGTGTAGTAGTAGGTGAGGTGTAATGTAACTGTTAGGTAAGGTGAGTCCATTGGATCTTGACACCTCTGACAGTTTTGGACATCCCAGTCTGGCTTCTGTAAAAGGCAGGACATCTGATGGGGGATTGAGTGGGGGGTCAGTCATGGCCAGAGGAGAGGCATGGCTGCTGGGGAGGTGGGCAGCGACAGGAAGACTGGTGTGTTGGCAGTTTTGTGCTGATGAGGGGCTGAGCAGGGAATCCCCTGCCTTCCAGGGATCGGGAGTGTCAGTCATCACGTGGTGTCCGGGCCTTCCAGTCAAGTCCTGAGTGGGACCGTGGCTGAGCTGTTCATCCCCTTCCTCCAGCAAGAAGGTAATTGTGCACCATGGTGAGGGTGCAGCCTGGACCCATCCTTGACCCCCAGTTTTCACAGTTGGAGCCTGCCATGAACCCCTTCTGCAGGCCCTGCTTCCTCTCCCTGAAGCATCACTGCTTCCTCTCCCTTTACTCCTACTTGCTTTCGCATGCAACTGGCAGTGATGTGACGTGGGTCTAAGACATAGGGCTAACTGGACTTCTGCTTCTTGCCCTAGTTCACGAAGGCACCTTGGTGCACACCACCTCTGTCCTGGCTCTCTGGTGTAACCGGTTCACCACAGAAGTGCCCAAGAAGCTCACTGAATGGTTCAAGAAAGCCTTCAGCCTTAAAACCTCCACCTCTGCGGTGAGGCACGCCTATCTGCAGTGCATGTTGGTCTGCTTCCGAGGTGAGATGCTTCCCTCACAGAGGTGATCGAGGTGATCTTCAGGGCGTCATCACCGTTCCAGGCTTTCCCTTTCGGTCCAGCTTTTTTTGCATCATTTCCTCCTGAGCCACTGGGAGCATCTAGCTTAGTCATCCATAAAGCCTAGAATCAGAGCCCAGTCTCCACAACAGATTCTGGCTTCTTTCTCCTCCTTATCAGACCTTCAGAATACAAAGCTTTATTCAGAGAGGACCCACAACCAAAACCTGTCACTCTGTTTTCTGAAATCATGGAGAAATGATTCTGATAAGACTGATTTATAAGGTGTAAATTATATAATCTTTACACTGGACCTATTAGAAACAACCACTGCCCTCGCTTCAGTGCTAACAAACCTGTCATTTGGGCATGAGCATCTACCTCCTTCCCAAGCACAGCGAGGGGAAACTTCAAATCTGTAGGAGCTTGATCCCCAAGGTAAAAATCTCTAATACTAATGTCCACCTCTGAGATGGGCTCATATTTCACTTAAAGTTTAAACTTATGATGACTGGGTTTAAAAAAATGTTTAGGAGACTCCAGAGCTACCCCTAGAGAGGTGACCCCCTTCTCTACAGTGTCTGTACTTGTGTATCAGTTTGCAGTTTTGCTGCACTGATTGAACTTGATTTTAGATTGAGTTCTAAATAGCCAAGTCTTGGTTTAACCTAGTCTCTTTAGCTTGAGCTAGTTCTGCTTGATACTTTAAAAACAAACATAAAATAAACCTTTAAAATACACATTTCTTGGATTCAAATCCATGGCATCATCCAAATGAAATACTTGTTTCACTGTGAAATACTCTACATACCAATTTCGTAATTAAGAAAACATGGGTTGGGACTTCCCTGGTGGTTCAGTGGTTAAGACGCCATGCTCCCAATGCAGGGGGCCAGGATTCGATCCCTGGTTGAGGAACTAAGATCCCACATACTACAACTAAGCCCGTGCACCGCAACGAAGACCCAGTCCAGCCTAAATACATACATACATACATACATACATACATACACACATACATACATATATGGATTTAGCTATAGTTTTAGTAGGTTTCTACTTTTTCTTTTTCTTTTTTTTTTTTTTTTGAACAGAGTTTAATTCATAGGTCAGCAGATTGGTTCTGGTTTTGGGATTTGGGTCCGGAGGTTGTCTGGTGTGGGATAAGAGCCCCAGAGAGAAATTAGTCAACTTGAGGTTTGCCCTGGCTCTCCCTCAGCCAGCTGTGTGGCCTTGGGCAACTCACTTCACCTCTCTTGGTCTGTTTCCTTATCCATCAAGTGAATACCTGGACTATTGGATTAGTAAGGACCCTTCTAGCTCTAGCTTTATGGTTGTAGAGTTTGATTGAAGTCCTAGATTCTAACTCCACTTATTTGAGAGATTTGAAAGGTAACTGAAGGGCGTTAGCCATTCAGAGATGGGTGAATAACTCCTTTCTCAAGTAATCTTGCCTCCTTGCGATTGGGGTGTTCTGTAAGGTGCTGGTCCTATCTCCACAGGTGACACACTGTTGCAGGCCCTGGACTTGTTGCCCTTGCTCATCCAGACAGTGGAGAAGGCAGCCTCCCAAAGCACTCAGGTTCCCGTAGTCACCGAAGGGGTCGCTGCTGCCTTGCTGCTCTCAAAGCTTTCGATGGCTGACTCACAGGCTGGTAAGAGTCCAGAGATGTCCAGGATGCTAGCAGACAAGGGCCTCTTTCAGAGTCCTTGGGAGGAGTGCCTTGATATTTAGGATTTTACAGGATTAGCTTGGCCACTTACCACACTGGGCAGCCGTAGGGCCACTTGTCACCTGCAGGGATGGATTTTATCTACAAGCCCCTGTCCTGGAGCATTGGAGCAACAGGGCAAAGGAGGACAGTGACAGAGTCCCCTGGCTGCACTCCCCCTGCACAGTGCAACGCTGAGGCTCATCCCTGCAGATGATAAGTGGGACGTTGTTTTTAATTGGTTATACATTTGTAGGGTATAACATTAAAAGCTTCCCCTAAGCCATCCTGTCTTCCAGTCACTAAGTTTCCCTCCTTGGATAGTATTAACCAGTTTCGTGTCTAGAGATGGTCCATGTGTAATTGCCGAAACATGCTGGGTAACATACTATACATGCCATATTGCGTACTGAACACATCTTGGAAAAGATTCCAAAAGCTTTCCTTTTTTTGTGGCTACGTGGTATTCTGTGCTTGTTTAGTCTACATCCTACTCTGCATGGGGACATAGCTGAACGTATTCCTGTGGTTAGAAATGGAGTTCAGCTCTTCTCATATATATTATTGTGTGCCATCTGACTATATGCCAAGGCACTGGGCTACTTCTGTGGCGGGGAGGCAGAACATGACCCTGTTTCAGCAAATTTTAAGCTGCTTTACTGAGAGAGAGGATATGCAAAAGTTGTCTGTTGTTTAAGGCAAAATGTGGCATAAGAGCAGTTTTGAAGGAGGGATTTCTTTTAGTTTAGGGGTTGGGTTTCAGGAAAATCTTCATGAAGGAGGGAGCATTCGAACTAGGGCCCTGAGGGCTAGAAGGGTTTTCACTAGCTGGCCCAGTGTGAGTTCAAACAAGGGAAGAGCGGGGAAAGCACCACATGTGGACCTCAAGTAGTTCAGCCTGACACCTGGAACAGGTGGGAGTTCCAGGTGGGAAGCAGCTCGTCTGGGCTCCTGTGGGCAGCAGAGAACCACCAAAGCTTTTCATATAGGCAATGCCACCAGAAGAACCGGTTAGTTCTCGGAACCAGAGGACAGTGAGCCTGGGAGTGAACTGCCCTCGCTGAGGGAGAACTCCTGCCTGCTGCAACAGCGGAGAGTCTGTCAGCAAAGCCAGCCCCCGCAGCTTCAGCATGGCGGGGACGAGCCCTGGCATGTGGGGAGCTGTGTGGTAGAGTGACCTTTTGTTTCTTGCAGAGGCCAAACTGAGCAGTTTCTGGCAGCTAATTTTGGATGAGAAGAAGCAGGTTTTCACTTCTGACAAATTCCTGCTCATGGCTTCAGAGGATGGTGAGCCACTACCCCATTAGTTGAAGTCGAGTTTGGGGCTGAGTCTCTCTGGTGGGTCTTCAGAGAGGATCCTTCCCTGACTGCCTGTTGTTTTGACCAGACAGCTCAGCAAAAACCTGGAGCAGAGTGATCTGGCCAACAGCTCAGCTTTTGTAAAAATGAATGTACTCCTGTGGGATGTGGAAGGCGAGGGAAATGGGAGGGAAGTGGGAGATTTGTGGAGACAGCACTAATAGTTGTGGAGCTGTGATATTAGGTGTAATTATAGCTGACTGGGTAACTGGTGCTGTCGTAGAGGTTTTCGTGCACTGAGAGGCAGCTGAGAAGCTCTGGTGAAGTGTGGCTGGCTCCACCCACACCAGGAGATAGAAGAACCTCTGGTTTCTATCTTGGCAGAGAAGGAACAGTTGATCTTTAAACGTATGTTTAAAATTCTAGGTTGCCTTAGAGGTATCTGCCGCTAATTGGTGATTGGAAAAGCCTTTTGACTGACAAATCACAACATTCTCTTAATGAGCTACAACTGTTAGTCACTTCCTGATGTTTAAAAAATGTTTAGCTAATTTTTGAATAGGAGATATATTCACATAATACAAAAAAAAAAAAAGACCCAAGAGAGTCTACCCTGAAAGTTATACCCTTGCTTTGATCTCTAGCCACCCAGTGTCCCTGGCCATGGAGAACCAATTTTATCAGCTTCTTGTGTATCTTTGATATCTTATATTTATACCAATAAATAACCTTATGTATCAGTTCTCTGCCTTTTTTACACAAGTGTTAATATTCCTACTGTATGCATTGTGCTGTCTAGATTTGGAAATAATTTCACGTCAGTATATAATGAGCGCTCTCATTCTTTTTTAGAACTGCATAGTAATTAAAAAAATTATTTTATTGAAGTATAGTTGGATTTACGATGGTTAATTTCTACTGTAGAGCAAAGTGATTCAGTTATACATATATATATACATTCTTTTTCATATTCTGTTATGGTTTATCACAGGATATTGAATATACTTTTGCTTGTTCCAAAATACATGTGTGCCTATGGAGAACAATATGGAGGTTCCTTAAAAAACTAAAAATAGAACTACCACACGACCCAGCAATCCCACTACTGGGCATATACCCTGAGAAAACCATAATTCAAAAAGAGTCATGTACCACAATGTTCATTGCAGCTCTATTTACAATAGCCAGGACATGGAAGCAACCTAAGTGTCCATCGACAGATGAATGGATAAAGAAGATGTGGCACATATATACAATGGAATGTTACTCAGCCATAAAAAGAAACGAAATTGAGTTACTTGTAGTGAGGTAGATGGACCTAGAGTCTGTCATACAGAGTAAAGTAAGTCAGAAAGAGGAAAACAAATACCGTATGCTAACACATATATATGGAATCTAAAAAAAAAAAAAAGTTTCTGAAGAACCTAGGGGCAGGACAAGAATAAAGGCGCAGATGTAGAGAATGGACTTGAGGACACGGGGAGGGGGAAGGGTAAGCTGGGACGAAGTGAGAGAGTGGCATGGACATATATACACTACCAAATGTAAAATAGCTAGCTAGTGGGAAGCAGCTGCATAGCACAGGGAGATCAGCTCGGTGCTTTGTGACCACCTAGAGCGGTGGGATAGGGAGGATGGGAGGAGACGCAAGAGGGAGGAGATACGGGGATATATGTATGGGTACAGCTGATTCACTTTGTTGTAAAGCAGAAACTAACACACGATTGTAAAGCAATTATACTCCAATAAAGATGTTAAAAAAAGAATACACGTGTGTAGTTAGCAAAAAAGAAAATTCATTAGATACATGTGTATGTATAACTGAATCACTTTGCTGTACACCTGAAACTAACACAACATTGTTAATCAGCTATACTCCAATATAAAACAAAAACTTAAAAAAAAATTCTAGTGAACTGTAACTTTCCCTTTACATTTTGGTGTTCATTTTCCAGCTCTTCCCAGTTCTTTCTAGATGTGTTCTCTATTTTAAAAACACTTGTGCTGTTTCTGTACCCCCGCCAGCCCTCTGTACCGTGCTGCATCTGACAGAGAGACTCTTCCTTGACCATCCGCACAGACTCACAGGCAACAAAGTTCAGTACGTGGGGCTCGTTTACTTTTCCCCTTGGGCCAAATGACACAAACCCTGACAGGAGCCTGAGACCTGGCGGTGTGTGAGGGGTGGGAGGCTGGCTGTGGAGAGCCCCACGCCTGGCCTTCCCTCAGGACGCCCTGCCCCTCTGCTACAGGCAGTACCACCGGGCTCTGGTGGCAGTGCTCCTGTGCCGCACCTGGCACGTGCGCAGGCAGGCCCAGCAGACGGTTCGGAAGCTGCTGTCTGCTCGCGGGGGCTTCACGCTGGCCTACGGACTCCTGGAGGAGCTGAAGACTGTCCTCAGTTCTCACAAGGTCAGGGCATCTGGGCTGCAGAACTGGGGCTTGCAGACCCCCTTAGCTGACCCTGCTTATGCTGTGGGATTTTAACTAGACTGCTCCTGGGCTGTTCTCACTCAGACTCTGTGTGATGCCAGAATCTTCTGCCCTGCCCTGGAGTTTGGGTAACACCTTGTTTCATATAATTCCTTTTCCTTTTCAGATGCTTTTATTTCTTCCCATGTTTTATGACCTGTAGCTCAACCTTTTTATTCTTGAGTAGTGGAAAAACACTTCTTTTTTTTTTTTTTTTTTTTTTTCGGTACGCGGGCCTCTCACTGCTGTGGCCTCTCCCATTGTGGAGCACAGGCTCCGGACGTGCAGGCCCAGCGGCCATGGCTCACGGGCCCAGCTGCTCTGCAGCATGTGGGATCCTCCCGGACCGGGGCACGAATCCGCGTCCCCTGCATCGGCAGGCGGACTCTCAACCACTGTGCCACCAGGGAAGCCTGAAAAACACTTCATTTTTAAAGCACTTTATAATTTCTAAAGTGTTTTCTACCCATCGTCCCTTTCAGTTTTTCACAATGCCTTTAAAAGGCTGACAGGCTTACTATGCTTATTTTATATGAGTTGTCCAGGGTTCTGGTAGCTGAAATCACTTGCTCAGGGTCCCCCAGCCAGTGGGTGGCAGAACTGGGAGTTGACCCGCAAGACCCGGCTCCTAAATTCAATGCTCTTTGTGCCCTGTTTCACTGCTTCCCTCCTTCCCTAAGCCTGCTTGAGGGATGTGGGTCAGTGACAGACTTGCAGTCTCAGGGTAGGTCCCCTGGACCAGTGTCTGTTGCCTTCTTTCCCCCTGTGGGCTGTTTTAGGTGCTTCCTTCCAGGCCGATCTCATAGCCTGTGGGTCCCAGTGCAGGGCACTGGGTGTCAGTATCCACACCAGCAGGGAGCCCAGAGAACAGAATGAGAGACAACTGCCCCCCTAGCCTCTTCACCTCCTGTGTGCCAGGCCTGCATGGGGCTCTGAGCAGTGGGGCTCATGTGTTGTTTCCCCACAGGTGCTGCCCTTAGAGGCTCTGGTGACCGATGCTGGGGAGGTGACTGAGGCGGGCAAGGCCTACGTGCCTCCACGGGTCCTGCAGGAGGCTCTATGCATCATCTCTGGGGTGCCAGGGCTGGAAGGTGATGTCACCAACACGGAACAGCTGGCCCAGGAGATGCTGATCATCTCCCACCACCCGTCCTTAGGTGCGTGCCTGGGGCGGGTATTGGAGGGGCGGGGACTGTGCTGTAGGAGCAGGCCGGGCAGAAGGCCTCAAAGAGCTCCCCTTCCCTTCAGTGGCTGTGCAATCTGGCCTGTGGCCAGCGCTTCTTGCCAGGATGAAGATCGATCCGGAAGCCTTCATTACCAGGCACCTGGATCAGATCATTCCCAGGATCACCACACAGAGCCCCCTGAACCAGGTAATTGGCCTGTGAGCTGATTCTGGTCTCAGGTCAGAGTCCAGACGGGAGATTCAGAGAAACAGGTGAAGGTGTGATGAAAACTGGGTTGAACCCTTGGGTTTCATGTGGCAGAAAATGCAAACTAGTTTGAGCACAAGAGGGACCTTGCTTGTTCCCTTATCTAACTGGTAAGACCCAGGGTGTGACTAGACAGGGACTCAGGTGTCTTCAGGACCTTGTAGGTGGTGTGTCTCTTGCTCTCTGTCCATCTCTCTGTCTCATCCATCTGTGTCCCATCTCTGCTTTCCACGGTATGGGCTCCATTCTCAGTCTCCCCTTTTTAGTGGCAGGATAGCTATTCCAGGCTTACTTCTTGTCCCCCGTCAGCTCCAGTGGGAAAAGTTTGCGTTTTCCAGTCATTTCAGCTGGCATGGGGTCTTACTGCCCTGGTTGACCTGACTTGGGTCTTGTGCTTATCCTGAGGCCCATCCTTCTGGTCTGGGTCACGTGCCCACCTCTGGAGAGGGTGGGGTCAGCTCCACCTGAGCCACGGAGATTGAGATTGGGAGAGGAATGTGCCCCCCAAATCAGGGTGCTAGTACCAGGTAGGTACAGCTCGCTGAGAAGGCAGGCACACACTGTAGTTGTCCACTCCAGTAGGCAGTGCTCAGAAAGAGCAGGCAGTGGCAAGAAGAAGGGGAGCCAGTTGCCTGGGGCATTTAGGCCTGGCAGGGCCCCTCTCCATTGCCAGCTGTGGCGCACACTGACCGTGTCTGTGTTTGTCTGGCAGTCTTCCATGAATGCCATGGGCTCCCTCTCCATCCTGTCCCCAGACCGGGTCCTCCCTCAGCTCATCAGCACCATCACTGCTTCCGTGCAGAACCCAGCGCTGTGCCAGGTGACACGGGAGGAGTTTGCTATTATGCAGACCCCTGCCGGGGAGCTGTACGACAAATCCATCATCCAGAGGTGAGCCCCGACTCATGGGCTCAATAGCCCCAAGCCTTAGTTTTCTTTTTTTCTCTTTCCTTTTTTTTTTTTTTTCAATTAATTAATTAATTTGGCTGCGTCGGGTCTTAGTTGCAACACGCGGGATCTTTCGTGGCAGCATGCGGGATCTTTCCCCACGGCACGCGGCCTCTTGGTTGCCGTGCATGGGCTTCTCTCTAGTTGTGGCACGTGGACTCTAGAGCACGCAGGCTCAGTAGTTGCGGTGCGCAGGCTCAGTTGCCCCGTGGCATGTGAGATATTAGTTCCCCAACCAGGGATTGAATTTGCGTCCCCTGCACTGGAAGGTGGATTCTTAACCACTGGACCACCAGAGAAGTGCCTGTCAGATGGAGACTATGTGTCCTTTGTAGGGTCTTGTGAGGAGTAAATGAAACAATGTATCTGTTCATTGGAGGAGTGCTTGCTGTGTTCTAGGCACAGTACTTAGGCCTGGGATACAAGAGCATGTAGAGTATCCAGCACTTTCCTGGTGCATATGACTTAAAAGCTAGCTGGGGTCTTATGGCTGGTGGGAGGCTGAAGGGCCTGGTGGCTGTTTTGAACCTGGCTGATCACCTGCTCTGGTGTTTCAGTGCCCAGCAGGACAGCATAAAAAAGGCCAACATGAAGCGAGAGAACAAAGCTTACTCCTTCAAGGAGCAGATCATCGAGCTGGAGCTGAAGGAGGTGGGTACATGGAGGCCTCACACACGGGGTGGCCTCAGGCTGGTCCCTTGGGTCATCCTGACCCATGGCACACTCCTCCGACCTCCCCACTGACCCTGGGTCCTCCTGCCACACTCTTTATCTGCCCTTTCTCGGGTAGCTTTCTCTACCCCCAACTCCAGGAAAACAAATTTTTCTCTCTGCTGGCAGTAGTTCACGTATTTCCTCTGCTAAGTGGTGTTGCTTGATTCCATGCCTGTCCCCCCAGCTCCTGGAAGGCCGGGACCTATCTGTCCTCTTGATAGTAGGCACAGGGCCTGGCACAGTGTAGCCACTGGGGCATCGTGGTTCATCGCTGTATTCGGCAGTGACAGAACTGGTTCTCACAGGAGCAAAGCACACAGGGCTCTTTCCTGTCTCAGAGCCTTTGTTTGCTCCTCCCTCGGTTTTTTGTTTTTTGTTTTTTGTTTTTTTTCCTCCCTCAGTCTTTACAAGGCTGGGTTCTTCTTGTCTTCCACGTCTCTGCCCACATATCCCCTTCGCGGAGAGGGGACCCCTCTGCCCACCCTATCCAGAGTAGACCCCACGCCTCTTCTCATTTGCTATGCATCATATTTATTCCTTTCATAACATTTGTCATGATCTGAAGTCACCTTGTTTATGTATCTGGTTCCCTGTTCGTGGTCTACCTGCACCCACTAGATCGTCATCTCTGTGAGAATAGAGACTTGGTCTTGTTCTCACGGTCTCCCCAGCATCTAGAACAGTGCCTGGCACCGTGTAGGTGCTAAGTAAAGACTTATCAAATGAATGAGTGCACTCGGTCTTTGCAAGGCTTTAGCTTATACTGGAAGAGAGTGTCTGTAGGGCGGGTTGGCAGGAGGGGAGGCTGAAGCTGCATGGCTACCAGAATACGCTTTTCAGCACCTGGAGGGACTTTTCATTTCTCTAACGTATAAAGGCCCTTCTTGTGTTTGTTAGTAGAGAATCCAGCAAGAAATCGCCTCTCTACTGCTCTCTCTGTTCTGTAGAAACCAGGTGGCTGTGGACTTGTGGGAGTAGGGGAGGCCACATGGCAGGTTGGGGGGGCCACGTCACAGACGTAGAGCTGTCCTGGTGCTGACTGGGGAGCTGAGCGTGCCCTGCTTGGTGGGAGGGAGGGAGTTCCCTTCCCTGGAGATGGATTTGCTTTGCCTGTTCCCTTCAGGAGATAAAGAAGAAGAAAGGCATAAAAGAGGAGGTGCAGCTGACCAGCAAACAGAAGGAGATGTTGCAGGCCCAGCTGGACAAGGAGGCACAGATCCGGAGGCGGCTGCAGGAGGTAAGAAGTCACTGCCACCACACGCCTGCGCCACGAGAGTGCTGGGCCGCCTGCTCCTCACTGTCCTGGGGCAGGGCCCCACTGACTGGCCTTCTGGGGTGACTCTGCTTACAGCTGGACAATGAGCTGGAGGCAGCGCTGGGACTGCTGGACACCATCCTGGCCAAGAACCCGTCCGGCCTGACCCAGTACATCCCTGTCCTGGTCGACTCTTTCCTGCCCTTGTTGAAATCTCCCCTCGCTGCTCCCAGGATCAAGAACCCTTTCCTGTCCTTAGCTGCCTGTGTCATGACCCCTAGGCTCAAGGCTTTGGGTTAGTCCTTGTTGGCTGGCTGTGGGCACGACCCCGGGGCAGGATGGGGGTGGACAGAGATGCCCCCGAGTGCTCGTGGGGAGGCACGCAGTGACCTAGACTACTGACTTGTTTTCCTATGAACGCAGCCTCAGGCATCTCAAGCAGCGTATCCTTGGGAGCACACAGTGCCACCTCCTCTCTCCCGTTCTGTCTGCTGAGTCGTCATTCTGAGGGCCAACTTTTAGATGCTAGTCGGTGATCTTTCTGTAGCAGTGTTTTGTTTTTTTTTTTAATAAATTTATCCTATTTATTTATTTATTTTTGGCTGCGTTGGGTCTTCGTTGCTGTGCGCGGGCTTTCTCTAGTTGTGGCGAGTGGGGGCTACTCTTCTTTGTGGTGCGCGGGCTCCTCATTGCGGTGTCTTCTCTTGTTGCAGAGCAAGGGCTCTAGACGCGCGAGCTTCAGTAGTTGTGGCACATGGGCTTAGTTGCTCCGCAGCATGTGGGATCTCCCTGGACCAGGTCTCGAACCCCTGTCCCCTGCATTGGCAGGAGGATTTTTAACTACTGCGCTACCAGGGAAGCCCTGTAGCAGTTTTAAATTCAGTGGCAGTGGGATGGTTTGGTGCCACGTGGCCTGTCTGTGTAGCCCAGAGCTCCTGAGCGGCCACGTGTGGATGACCAGAGGTCTGTGTGGTCTTTAGCTTTCTGTTGGCTGTGGAGAAGCAAAGACCAGGTTGGGTGGCTGGGAATTGTGGAGGCCTCGCTTTATGGGTTGTTTAACGACCTTGGGGGTGAACATACCTTGAGCCTGAGGGGTATGTTCCCTTCAGGGTGAGGCTGGAGTCAGGTGGTACACATAGAACCTGCCGGAAGTATTACCTGGCTGGCTGAACTGTTGCATGGAACGTGGGAGGACCACATGGATAGAGCTGAATAACTCCCAACTGAATAACCCTTGGGTGGCTCATGCCTCCTCTCAGCGCACTTTTTTTTTTTCTTTTTTTTCTTTTTTTTTTTTTTGACATTCCCTTCTTTTTGCGGTATGCGGGCCTCTCACTGCTGTGGCCTCTCCGGTTGCAGAGCACAGGCTCCGGACGCGCAGGCTCAGTGGCCATGGCCCACGGGCCCAGCCGCTCCGCGGCATGCGGGATCCTCCCGGACCAGGGCGCGAACCCGCGTCCCCTGCATCGGCAGGCGGACTCCCAACCGCCGCGCCACCAAGAAAGCCCTCAGCGCACTTTTAATTCCTTAGTGTCAGAAGGGTATCTCCTTGCCAGCCTGCCTACCCTTTGGCGCTGTCCTGGAGATGAAATGAGAAATTAGGTTGAGGATACTTAGGCAGAGCAGAATTGATTACTATTAAGTCAGAGGGGCATGGCATCCCTGCCCTGTGTCCCTGGTTTGCACCTGGGCCAGATTCTGTGTCTTTGCGAGGGTCATCCCCTGCTGGGTCCCTTCTCTTGGACACAGGAACTTTGGTGAGCCACGTGACTCTGCGCCTGCTGAAGCCAGAATGTGCCCTGGATAAGTCATGGTGCCAGGAAGAGCTGTCAGTGGCCGTGAAGAGGGCGGTGACCCTGCTGCACAGTCACACCATCACCAGCAGGGCAGGCAAGGGAGAACCAGGTAAGGGACAGGACGGACAAAGGGCACAAGGTGGTATGAACTGTGCAGGGATTGCATGAGCTATGGCGCCCCGTCCCCCGGGACTTCCTGAGGCTGTAGCCTCCAGTGAGTCTCTTCCCTCCCTGGCCTTGATTGCCTCATCTGAAAAAGGGGGGATGGACGATTTTTGAGTCTGGTCCCTGGTATTCTGAGTCACTGTGACTCCCACTGAGGGTTTAGTTCTTGCCGTTGGAAGCTCCTTGTCTGTTTTAACTCTCACATTGTGGAACTGGGCAGTGTTTGGGGTAGGAGCAGGATTGGCTTTAGAACTGGGCTACTGCCTGTCGTCCCTCTTGTCATGCCACATGCTTCAGGGTGTCAGGGCCTCCAGCCTTCCCCCCACCCACTTGCCCTGAGGATGGACACTGAGGCAGCCATGCTCGGGGTCCTGCCCGACCTACAGGATCCATCTGCTTCTTGCTCTCACAGACGCCGTGCCCCTGTCCGCGCCAGCCTTCTCCTTAGTCTTCCCGTTTCTGAAGATGGTGCTGACCGAGATGCCCCACCACAGCAAGGAGGAAGAGGAGCGCATGGCCCAGATTCTTCAGATCCTCACTGTCCACGCCCAGCTGAGGGCCTCACCCAGCAGCCCGCCAGGGCGTGTGGACGAGGTTGGCCCGGGGAGCTCGGCTCCCCTTTGGCTTGAGGGCGTTGGGGAGGCAGGGGCTTCCGACGCTTCCCGACCCATGAACAATTCTGGGGGGGGAGGTCGTGCAGCATATACGTGTACCTATAGCAGCAACCATTGGTGAAGAGAAGCCAAATGTTGTATTCAGTGCGGTTGTCAAGACCTCACAGAAGCTTATGGGTCTCTTGTGTCTGATAGTTTCTGACCCAAAGAAGTTGAAGGATTTTGTATTAATTTATTGTTTTGTTTCTAACTCAGAAGATAGTACTGATCACTCTCTCCCTTTGACTTGCTTATGATTCTGAGACTGGAGCTCATTCATTGAGGAGTTTTCTTTTTAATAGATTATGTTCTAAAAATTTGCCAAAGTAATGCATGCATAAAATTCCAACAGTACAGAAGCAAAAAGAGAAATGCCACTCCCTAGAGGTAACTGTTGCTAACAGTTTGGCCTATACCCTTGTGGACTTTTTTTTTTTAAAGCACATTCAAAACTCATACCCACAAACACAGTAAAGCAAAAATGGATTGCACTGCTTCTTTCATGGGACTGTATTCTCTGGGTCTCCTCCGGTGTCCGGATCCATATGATCCATGTCACATGGATCTAATTTTACAGGCTGCATGGGGTTCTGTGCTGTGGGTGCACCATGGTTTAGTTAACTTTTTACTTGTTGATTGATATTTTGAGGTTGTTTCTAACGTTTCCATATTTTGAACATCGCTATGGTGTGCCCCCTTGTACATTTATGTCCCTTGCACGCTGTGAACATTTCTATAGGACAGATTCTTGGGCATGGAATTGTTAGGTTATGTGACATGTTCTGAGCTATACCCTCACTAAGCGTTTTCTTTTCTCCAATCCTAATACAACCTCACATAGTGTTAATCTTGCCAACGATGGGTGAAAGAATGGTGTAATGTTTTATTTCACATTTTTTTACTTTACTTGTGAGGTTCAGTATCTCTTCATATGTTTATGGGCCACCTGTATTTCATATTCTGTGAATTTCAACCAAGGTTAAAAGTCTATTTATTTTTAGTCCCTGAAGATCCTGGTTGACTGGGGTTGGCTCCTGTGGATTGAGTTGTAAACCTGACAGGGTTTCTACAGTGGAGTCAGCAGTATGACCCAGAATGTTCCCCTGTGGGTGAGAGGGTGCTGCTTCATGTGCCACCGGACTTGGTTACAGACCTTCCCTGGACCTTCACCCTGACTTACCTTCTGTTCTCTCTTAGAATGGCCCAGAGTTGCTGCCTCGTGTGGCCATGCTGCGCCTTCTGACTTGGGTGATCGGCACAGGCTCTCCCCAACTGCAGGTGATCTGGTTCCCAGTTGGCTTTTGCTGTGACTCAGTTCATGACCCCAACCTCAGGTCTCAGTTCTTCTCTCAGCCCTCAGTTCTGGCCTTGGGCAGAGGGGCTGCTTTTGAGAGCCAGCCTGACTGTTCTCAGCTGGTGAGGGGTTTTGCTTGGGTCCTGCCACTGGCTTTGGCCTGGCGCTGGGGTCTGAGCCCAAGTAGGGCTGTGGGGTGGGCATTCTCAGTTCAGATTCCTCCCTGGGCCCCTCAGCCCATCACCTGGCTCCCCTGCCTGGCCCCATAGTAGGAAAAAAATTTGTGGAACTGAGCCCAGCGGATGGATGTCTTCCTCAGGTTCTGGCTTCAGACGCCCTGACCACCCTGTGTGCCAGCAGCAGTGGCGAGGATGGCTGTGCCTTTGCAGAGCAGGAAGAGGTGGACGTGCTGCTCTGTGCCTTGCTGTCCCCCTGTGCTAGTGTGCGGGACACTGCGCTCCGGGTGCGTGCCCACTCCCTCTTGGGGCTACCTTGGCGTCCCTTGTCCCTCAGTGTCCCTGTTCGAGCTGCCCCGATGGGAGATGCCGCACATATGTACCAGTGTGTCCTGGAGGCAAAGAGGAGAGGTCACAGAGTGTGGTTCGGGGTCATTCTAGGAATTGGAACAGCTAAGCAGTTGTCATGTATTACTGCCCATTTTTTTTCTTCACCTCAGAAGACTTCACCTAATTTCTAAAACGGAATGTGGATCTTGGTACTTTTATAGACAGATGTAACTCACAGGATTGGTTCATTTCTTCAACCTACTACCTTATACTTGCTTTCTCTTGGTGCTTTGGGACCCAAAACTAAAGGATCCCCTTGGAGTATGAGACATTGATTCCCAAATGCCAGACTGTAGGCTCCTGCTATTGCTCTGTGACAGAGTTTTCACAGGTCCTTGGTAAAAATTTGAAAAACAATGGCCATGTGGCAAATATTTCTTAAAGGGAATGTCCTTTTTCTGAGGTTTTGTCTGACTTGCGTGTTTAGAGTTAAATTTTTAATTTTTATGTTAGAAAAGATTCTACTGCTACATGCCATCATTTCATGAAAGAAAAGCTCTTTGAAGAGCAGCTAATGAGCTGAACTGACTCATGGCACTCCCTAACCAGCGCTGTCCAGTGGAATGTTCTGCAGGGCTGGAAATATACATCTGTGCTGTCCAGTGTGGTAGCCACCAGCCAGCGTATGGCTGTTGAGCACTTGAAATGTGGCTGGTGCAGCTGAAAAAGTTAGAGTTTGTTTTAAATGATTTCACTGTGGAGACCCACGTGCGGCTGGTGGCTACGTCTTGGACAGTTCAGCCCTAGAGGGAGGCAGGGTGGTGGGGGGCAGGTCAGAGGCTCTTCCCAAAGGTCATGCCTCACAAGGTGTGATCCCACCCCCTCTCAGGGGCTGTTGGAACTCCACATGGTATTGCCAGCGCCTGATACTGATGAGAAGAATGGCCTGAACCTTCTACGGAGGCTCTGGGTGGTCAAGTTTGACAAGGAGGAGGAGATCCGGAAGCTGGCAGAGAGGTGAGAGCCGTCGGAAGGCTGGTTTTCCTGCTCTGTTCTCTTTCCCCTCGTGAAATAACTGGACCCAGCGTGCTCAGCCTACAGAGGGAAAAAGGGTCGGGTGGTCGGCTTTGGCAGGGCCTGTGCTGCAGATCCTTGTCTGACCACCTCCACCTTTGGTCTGCTACAGGCTCTGGTCAACCATGGGCCTAGATCTGCAGCCAGACCTCTGCTCCTTGCTCATCGATGACGTCATCTATCACGAGGCAGCTGTGAGGCAGGCTGGGGCCGAAGCCCTCTCCCAAGCAGTGGCGCGTTACCAGCGGCAGGCGGCGGAGGTTATGGGCAGGCTTATGGAGATTTACCAGGAGAAGCTCTATGTGAGTCGTCTGTGCACCGCGATGCAGTCTGGGTGTGTGAGGGTGGGTTGGACCCTGTTCAACCTCCCACCTGCTCCAAACAGGAGCCACACTGTGGCTCAGGGTGGCTTGTGCCTCATCTCCCGTCTCACCTGGGTCGCTGGCTTTACTGGAGAGAGCACTGCAGTGCATTGATCACCCTGTCTATTGCAGCGGCCGCCCCCGGTGCTGGATGCTTTGGGACGAGTTATCTCAGAATCTCCTCCAGATCAGTGGGAAGCCAGGTATAACAGCTGCTTCAGCCTTGTACCACTCAGTGCTTTCTGAGGTGTGGCAGGTTGGCTGGGCTGGGTGCTGTGAAGAGGCAGCATGGGATAATGGATCAGCGGAGGGAAACAGCAAGGCCTCCCTCTGAGTCAGAGACCTGAGTTCACGTTCTGGCTCCTCCTGGCTAGCTAGACGACACGTTTCTCCTTTCCTCTGGGGGACTCTGTTTCTATAGAGGTCCCTGGGCCCCTCCTTACTGCTGTAGCTGAAAGAATAATAGTACTTAACCTTTGTAGAGTGTGTCCACTTCTGAATGCCTTCACATCTGGTTGCTTCACCTCCCTTTCCTCCTCCCCTGGAGGGAGAGGGGTAGGCGATGCACTCACACATGGGGAAACAGAGGCAGAGCCGGTCCCCTCTCCGAGGTCACCCTGTAGGAGGTAAACTCTGGGCAGATAGGAGGTCTCTGTTTTACAAGAGGCCCGTTCCCAAACCAGTGGGCACAGCAGCGGGTAAGCACAGGGCATTGGGCTCCGTGTCGTGCTCTGACCCTGCAGCAGTGTTTGCTGTTGGCAGGCTCACTCTCCTAGTGACATACTGGGATAGGTGCCACCAGCAGGGGAGGAGGCCTCTGGCTTGCCCTTGCCCCCCTGACATGCTCCCCCTTCTTTCCTAGGTGTGGCTTGGCTTTGGCCCTGAACAAGCTCTCCCAGTGTTTGGACAGTTCTCAGGTGAAGCCACTCTTTCAATTTTTTGTCCCTGATGCCCTCAACGACCGAAACCCAGATGTCCGGAAGTGCATGTTAGATGCAGCCCTTGAGACGCTCAACACGCATGGGAAGGTAAAAGATTTCAGCTAGCTGAGGAGGTGGGGAGAAAGCTGGGCCAAGGTGGGCTGAGCAGTGGTGCCACAGGGATGCTGAGTGCTCAAAATCCTGGCAGGGCACTAGCCCCCGTGGAAAATTCCATTTGTATTTCTTTTGAGTCATAAAGACCCCCCAAAAGGGTGTTAAATTCTTGTAAGTCTGCTGCAGTCCTGCCAGAAAACTGGGAAACCCGCTGGCACTGCTGGCTAGCTTGTTAGGATGCCTGTCCCAGAGCCAGACTTGGGCTTGGTCCTGGGGCAGAGACCGTCATCCCCAGGCACAACCTATGGGCTGATGTGCGGCTCCAGGAGCTCTTGGCTTTCCAGGAGAACGTCAACTCGCTGCTGCCGGTGTTTGAGGAGTTCCTGAAGAACGCACCCAATGATGCCAGCTATGACGCTGTGCGGCAGAGCGTGGTGGTCCTGATGGGCTCTCTAGCCAAGCACCTGGAAAAGAGCGACCCCAAAGTGAAGCCTATTGTCGCCAAGCTCATCGCCGCTCTCTCCACTCCCTCCCAACAGGTACCTGCCCCCTGGCCTGGGGCCCCAACTGTGGGTGGGCAGTGGGATGCTAGGGACAGAGTCGGGTATCAGGGTCCAGAAGGCCCAGCTCTCTTCGAGGAGTCATCTCGTCTCGGGGCAGCCTGGTTTATAGTCAGGAATACCCACCTCTGGAGGGGGAGTTAGTTTGTTACTTTATTCTAGTAGACCTCTTAGATGTTTTCATTTTTTCTACTCATTTTCTAAGAGTCATTTATTTATTTTTTTTTTTGCGGTACGTGGGCCTCTCACCGCCGTGACCCCTCCTGCTGTGGAGCACAGGCCCCGGACGCACAGGCCCAGCGGCCATGGCTCACGTGCCCGTCCGCTCCACGGCATGTGGGATCTTCCCGGACTGGGGCAGGAACCCGCGTCCCCTGCATCGGCAGGCAGACTCCCAACCACCGCGCCACCAGGGAAGCCCTCTAAGAGTCATTTTTTGCATTTAGAGTAAACCTGTCCCTGGGGATAGAGGTTTAAAAAAAAAAAAGAATCGTTCTTGATGTGTTAGCCTTTTCCTGATCCTCTCCCTGTGTTAGTTGTATGTTTTGGGGGCCTTGTGATGCAGCCTCCAAGCCACAGTGCAAAGGATTTTTTTTTTTCTCTTATTTGAAAAACACATTTACACGTATTTTCTGTGACTTGCATTTCGGACAACCCAGAGCGTCCTCCTCAAAGGCACAGTTGAAAACCACAGGTTTACTGAATTATGGTCAAATAGTCTGTCAGAGTACCTGGCCTCCCAAGCTTCCTGCCCAGGCCCCTGGCTGCAGACTGCCTCGCTGCCCTGGTCGGGCTTCATGAGCTGTGGCTGGAAGACGATTGACAGCATCTTTGGGGACTGCTTGATTTGGACCTGGCCCTGTAAGGCCCAGCCCCATTTCCCTGTGACTGACAAATTTGAAAACTGAGAGACGGACTGTTTTTAAGGAGGCACGGTAGCATGCTTCTCTCTGGATCTTTCTCTGTTAGTGGGTTTAATCTTCCTGAGGTTTTACCCCACCTGCCCAGGCCTAGGTTCTCTCTTCAGACCAGAAATAGCACCGTAGTGGCTGATGCTCTCCTGGCTAACAGATGTAGCGTGCACCCTGACGGAATGCGGGTCAGGCATGAGCTTGTACCACCATCTGCCTTTCCGATGCTCTGTGTGGTCTGACAGGCGGTGGCTGAGATGGGGCTGGGGGACGTCTTGGGGTGAGGTGCTGCGGAAGACTGCATCGGCTGCCAGGGCCTGGCTGTGGTTGAGCTGCAGCACTGACGCGGCAGGCCCCTCCCCCAGGTCCAGGAATCCGTGGCCAGCTGCTTGCCGCCCCTCGTCCCCGCCATCAAGGAGGACGCTGGAGGGATGATCCAGAGGCTGATGCAGCAGCTGCTGGAGTCAGACAAGTACGCTGAGCGCAAAGGGGCTGCTTACGGGCTGGCGGGCCTGGTCAAGGGCCTGGGCATCCTGTCGCTGAAGCAGCAGGAGATGATGGCTGCGCTGACTGATGCCATCCAGGACAAGAAGAACTTTCGCCGCCGAGAGGGTGAGTGTCTCCAAGCTCGGTGCCGCCCAGCGTGGGAGGTCAGTCCCCATGGCTGCCAGAGGAGGGAATCTGGCTTTTCCTCCCCTGCTGAAGGCTGGCGTTTGTGTGTGTGCTGCAGGGGGGCAGCTGTCTGTGAGCCATTCCATCCCATCCTTGCTGATGTGGCCTGGACTTCCTTTTTTCTAACTCAGCAACACCCTCAGCTGAGAGAGACTCGCCATTCTAGCTGTTAGTGCTCCCTGTTCTCACCTCCTTTCTGCTCAGGGGAGGGACAGGGGCTGCTCCCTCACGAGGCAGCCACTTTAGTCCCACAGCTGCCCTGAGTGTTTCCAGAGGGTGAGGCGGTGGTGGGGAGCTTGCCCTGTGGCTGCCCCGAGAGGACATCCTGTTCCCAGCCGTCCTGCCTTCTCCCCCAGGAGCGCTCTTTGCCTTCGAGATGCTCTGCACTATGCTGGGGAAGCTCTTCGAGCCGTACGTGGTTCACGTGCTGCCCCATCTGCTGCTGTGCTTCGGGGATGGGAACCAGTACGTGCGTGAGGTAAGTCCCGAGGCTGCACTTGGGAATGACTGGCAGTGGTTCGAGGCCCCTGCTGCTGTCAAGCCCTCTGCCCGCATCTTGGACACTGGTTACTGGTACGGACTCCCCTGGTTCCCAGTGAAGTACTGAAGCCCTGTGAGGTGAGAAACCACGTTTCTCCTGCTCAGCTGTGTCTGCGGGCCTGGGCACAGTGTCTGACGCAGTAGACCCCCCAGTGAGTGTTGGTCACCAGGAGAACCCTCGGTCCAGCATCAGGCCTTGACCCTCGCGTAGCCGAGGAGGCCCCTGAACATCTTTTCTCCTCCCTTGAGGCTGCAGATGACTGTGCCAAGGCTGTGATGAGCAACCTGAGCGCTCATGGGGTGAAGCTGGTGCTCCCCTCCTTATTGGCGGCCCTGGAGGAGGAATCCTGGAGGACCAAAGCCGGTAAGGCCGCTCCCTCTGTGTCTCTGTCTCAACTTCCTGTTCTGAAAACTGCCCTCACAGGGGTCCAGAGCCACAGCTCTTGTGCTGTGTGTGCTCCCCAGCCCAGGGATGAGGCCAAGACTCTGGTTAGGCAGCTCATTCCTTTATTAGTTTGTGTGCTTTCTTGCAAAGAACAGGCCTCTCACAGGAGCCACAGACCTAAGTCAGGAAATCCCAGAGCTTTAAGGCTTGTCTGTGGCTAGGTCTGTGATTTTAAAGCCTTTCCCCCCACCATTAAACTGCCTTTTTAAAATTAATTTTTAAAGAATCAATTTTTATTTTATTTTTGGTGGTGTTGGGTCTTTGTTGCTGCGCGCGGGCTTTCTGTAGTTGCAGCGAGCAGGGGCTATTCTTCGTTGCAGTGCGTGGGCTTCTCATGCGGTGGCTTCTCTTGTTGTGGAGCACGGGCTCTAGGTGCACAAGCTTCAGTAGTTGTGGCACGCGGGCTGAGTAGTTGTGGCTCGTGGGCTCTAGAGCGCAGGCTCAGTAGTCGTGGCGCATGGGCCGGGCTTAGTTGCTCCACGGCATGTGGGACCTTCCCGGACCAGGGGTTGAACCCATGTCTCCTGCGTTGGCAGGCAGATTCTTAACCACTGCGCCACCAGGGAAGTCCCGAAAACCCTTTTTAAGAAATGTAATCTTATTTGGAATCCTAATTTGTAAAACAGAGTTGCTCAGATTTGCGGAGGGTCAGCATTGGGGCTTCCTCCTCAGTCCTTCAGGCTTCCCCCTACATCTTGAAAAATCACAATCTTAATCAGTCTCCTCATTTGTGGATGAGGAGACTGAGGCCAGAGAAATTCAGTGAATTGACCTTGGATCACTGTCAGCTCTAAGCCAGGTCTGGCCAGTCTCCCCAGCACTGCCCAGCCTCTTGCCCAGGCTCCCAGTCTCAGCAGGCCTCAGGAGCATTTTGCTTGCTTGGCTGGAGCCAGGCCCTGTGCCCTCTTCCCGGGACTGCTGGAGCAGTCTACAGAGGAGCGGGCCACGTGTCCCTTGCCCGGGCAGCCAGCCCAGGCGACTTGCCAACCTGTGCTCAGTGATTTCATGCTGGGCGTGTGTCTGCCGTCTGCAGGGTCGGTGGAATTGCTTGGGGCGATGGCGTACTGTGCTCCTAAGCAGCTGTCGTCCTGCCTACCCAACATCGTGCCCAAGCTCACGGAGGTGCTCACCGACTCCCACGTCAAAGTGCAGAAGGCCGGACAGCAGGCGCTCAGGCAAATTGGCTCCGTCATCAGGAACCCGGAGATCCTGGGTATGCCTCTCCCACGAGGGCACTGGCCCCGGGTCCTCCTCCAATCCCTGGACACTGCAGGGAACATGCACCCATTCAGCTTAGGCTCTCTGAGGACAGATATGTTCACATTGAGATAACCTCTAAATTTGGGGAAGCCCTTTTCCTACGATAATAAGTGGAAAGTAGTTTGGAAGTGGTCTGTTTTCCTGTTGGTCTGGAGCAGTCGTTGACTGCTCAGGTAGGGAAACTGAGTTGTTGGCCCAGAAATAGCTTGACTCTAAGGGAGCCTTGAGGTCAACAGCTAAATGACAAGCTCTGGACCACATCTGCATCATCCAAAGTGTTAGGTTTTGGGGAACTTTTCTATTCTCTCTCATTCCAGGAGGCCTGTGATAGAGGGAAGGTTAGGGAGCTTACTTTTTACTGTGGTTCTTTCTTGAGTAATTAGGGAAAGATTGATTTCTAGAAACAAACCCCAGCCAGCTACCTTGACCAGTACTGTACTTGTTAATTTTTAAGCTTCAGCATAGAACATCGGTACCCATTCAGTGCTTTTCAGCCTGAGTATTTCCAGACTTGTTTTCATTCAGAAGATGATGGGTTTTTGTTTTTGTTTTTTAAGGGATGAATAGGTAGATGTGGATTTTGTTGTTGTTTACAATGTCCAACACCCCTGGGGATTTCTGAGGCCCAGAACAGTCTCATCTCTATCAAATGCATGCCTTCATTTTCGGAATCCAGTCTGGGACCTTTTTTTTTTTTTCTTAATTGACTAGTTTGTATAATGTAAAATTCACTTCTCAAAAATGTACAGCTTAGTGGTTTTTAGCATATTCACAAAATTATGTAAGTATCACCGCTGTTTAGTTCCGGGGCATTTTCATCATCTCAGAAAGGAACCCCACACCCATTAGCATTCACTCCTCATTTCCCCTCCTACCTCTAGCCCCTGACAACCACTAATCTATTTTCTGTCTCTGAGTTTGCCTATTCTGGACACTTCACGTAAATGGCATCATACAGTACGTGGCCTTTTATGTCTAGCTTCTTGCATTTAGCATTATGTTTTCAAGGTTCATCCACACTGTAGCATGTATCAGTACTTCTTTCCTTTTATGGCCCAATAATGTATTCCAGTGAATGAGTATACACATTTTGTTTATCTATTCATCAATCGGTAGATGTTTGGGTCGTTTCCACTTTTTGGCTATTAATGTTGCTATGAACATCTGTATCCAAGGTTTTTTTTTTTTTTCCCTGTAGGCATGGTTTCAGTTCTCTTGGTTAGATAACTAGGAATGGAATTGCTGGGTCTTGTGGTAACTGTTTACCTTTTTGAGGAACTGCTAGACTGTTACCCCATGTGGCTGTACCATTTGACATTCCCGGCAGCAGTGTATGCGAGTTCCAGTTGCCACCTCTGTTATTGTCTGTCTTTTTGGTTACAGCCATCCTATTGGGTGCGAAGTGGCATCTCATTGTGGTTTTGATTTGCATTTCCCTAATGACTAATGATGTGGAACATGTTTTCATGTGCTTATTTTTCATTTGCATATCTTTTTTGGAAAACTGTCTATTCAAATCCTTTGCCCATTTTTTAACTGGGTTATTAGTTTTTTGTTGTTGTTGTTGGGTTTTTTTTGGTCTGCATGCTTGGCTTGCGTGATCTTAGTTGCCTGACCAGGGATTGAACATGGGTCCTGGCAGTGAAAGCACTGAGTCCTAACCATTGGACCACCAGGAATTCTCTTAAAAGTCTTGACCAGCATGTGTCTTTGTAGTTGTTGAATTCCCTGGGTTTGTGGAAAAGATAAGCCAGGTATTCCTCTTGGAATTCCTTCTGCTGGGCTGATGGTGCTGAACTTTTGAGAGCTTGTTGTATCTGGGCTTAGCTGCTCTGAGTATTGTGTGCTTCACTCCCACCACTGGTTCAGGGGCCTTTGGTGTCTCCAAACTGTTTTTTCACAAAACCACTTTGGGTTGCTGCTTCCAGAATAAGATCCATGTTGTCCAAGTAGCTCTCCCACGGAGGCCCAGCGCTGAGGCTGCAGCTCAGTGCCATTGAAGCTAGCCCACAGGTGCCCCACCAGACCACAACTGTGCAGTGCAAAGGGGTGATGGCTGCCGTCCCCACACCGCTTCCTCTTGGGGAGCAAGAATAGAATTGCTCTTTGCAGACAAGCTGGCTTCCTCAGTTGGCGATTTGCGGGGCTCTAGGGAGGGGTGACCTTGGACTCCCTTCTCTTTTGGCCCCCTCTAGTGCTGGGGATCCAGCAGATTTGCCACACCATAGACTTGTACAAAGCAGCCTCTCTCTTGTTTGGACATGCAGCCATTGCCCCAGTCCTGCTGGATGCCCTGACGGACCCCTCTCGGAAGACCCAGAAGTGCTTGCAGACCTTGCTGGACACCAAGTTTGTCCACTTCATTGATGCCCCGTCCCTGGCCCTCATCATGCCCATTGTCCAGAGAGCCTTCCAGGACCGTTCCACGGACACACGGAAGATGGCAGCCCAGATCATTGGCAACATGTACTCCCTGACAGACCAGAAGGTATCAGCCTATCTGGGGCTCGTACAGGACAGACCAATGGATGCTGGTTTAGGGCACAGAGTCCCTACTGACAATAGACACAGGAGAGCTATGAGCATTTGATCCCTGATTATATTTGGGGGGAGAAATGGACCATTGGTGGGTGGAGGGTAGAAATCTAGGCTCTCGGCATCTTCCAGAACATAGCAATACAAGTCCTTACTAGCTCAGCCCCCAGGTGAGGCCTGTGTTACTGGGCTCCTTTTTTTTTTTTTTTGCGGTACGTGGGCCTCTCACTGTTGTGGTCTCTCCCGCTGCGGAGCACAGGCTCCGAACACGCAGGCCCAGCGGCCGTGGCTCACGGGCCCAGCCGCTCCGCAGCATGTGGGATCTTCCCAGACCGGGGCACGAACCCGTGTCCCCTGCAGCGGCAGGCGGACTCTCAACCACTGGGCCACCAGGAAAGCCCCTGGGCTCCTTTTATAGATTGACAGGGAGGAAAGGTCCAGCCTCGCCTTTGACCTTTCAGGAGTGTTGGGAAACCGGCTGCTGCTTTGACTGCTTGCAGTGTTTTCTTGTCGAAAGCATTTGCTTCTGTAAGCCTCTCAGAGGAAATTAGCCTAGTTTGGGAGATTTACTTTGTTTGTTTGTTTACTTGCTCCTAGGGGCTTGGATGTGTGATCTCACTACCACAGCTCTGCTTTGCTTGCTGAGGCTATGGGCACAAGAGAGAAAGTGCGAAAGTTAGTCAATCCTAGGAAATTTGGGATAGTTGGAAAACCAAAAAATTTTATGCATAGCCCTCCAAAAGCTAAAATAATTATTGTTAATGTTTTTAAATTACATGTAAAAAATATTTCCAAGTATAAATGTATTTCCAAGTTATAGCAAGTTATTCATAAAACTGAGTTTTTAATAGTTATGTAATATTCCAACGAGTTTATATATCATAACTTATATAATTCTATTGTTGGTCATATAGTGTCCAAGGTTTTTTGCTATTTTAAATGATGGTGCAGTGAACATAAGGCTTTTTCTATATTTAAAACTGTTTCTGAAAGCTGAATGCCGTATCAAGAGACATAAACCTTTTAAGGTGAAGAGAGTGAAAAGATGATAATGCAATTCTGAAAGGAGTGCCAAAAGAATTTCCTAGATTCCCGAGGGTGGGCAGCCCTTGGTCTCAGGAGGAGGAAGAGCATTGAACTGCATCCTCTTGAGGATGGGCCTGGGGTCCCTTGTAGGTTTCCCTGAGCAATCACACGGGCCTTCAAGGAACCGGTGGGAGTGGTGGGGGTTCTTTGCCAGTGACAAGCACCCCTGTGAGCGCTCCTAGTCAGCAGAATGGTGTAGTCAGGGTCCACCGTGAAGCAGGGCTGGAGAAAGCCGGAATTGGGCCTCCGCTGAGCCACCTCTTCTGTTCTTGCAGGACTTGGCTCCTTACCTGCCAAGCGTGACGCCTGGTCTGAAAGCTTCTCTTTTGGACCCTGTACCTGAGGTGAGTCTGGGAGGAGAGGGGGCAGGAGCTCGTTATTTTAGCCCAGTTCCAGAAAATTGATTCCTAAGAATTCCCTATAAGCTGCATTTGCGTCTGTCTGTAAAGGGAGGGAGACCCTAGGGGACCCCGCCTTGCTCCTGCATGGTCACCTGGTCTTGAGCCACATCTCCTCGCCATCCCTGCTCTTGATTACCTGACAGGTGCGGACGGTGTCTGCAAAGGCTCTTGGAGCCATGGTGAAGGGCATGGGGGAGTCATGCTTTGAGGACTTGCTGCCGTGGCTGATGGAGACACTGACCTATGAGCAGAGCTCTGTGGATCGCTCAGGCGCCGCGCAGGGTGAGGCAGGGCGGGCCCAGGGGCCAGGCCGGCAGTGCCCTCTTGGGACCCTTAGATCTGGTGGGCTCATTCTGTCCCTTTCTTTCAGGGTTGGCCGAGGTCATGGCTGGCTTGGGGGTGGAGAAGTTGGAGAAGCTGATGCCGGAAATTGTGGCTACAGCCAGCAAAGTGGACATTGCACCCCACGTCCGAGATGGCTATATCATGATGTTCAACTACCTGCCCATCACCTTCGGGGACAAGTTCACTCCTTATGTGGGGCCCATCATCCCCTGTATCCTCAAAGTAGGCACCAGTGACAATGCTGAGGATAGAATTACTGAGGAGGGCAGGACACGTGCACCCTCCCAGAGAGCTAGGGCTTCCCGCCAATTGGGGCTGGGTGGCAGGAGTCCTCATCCTGCTCTTCAGGGAGTCCCATTTCCTCTTGGGTTTGGGTGCCTAGGGGGAGGCAGTTCTGGCTGACCCACCCTCTGTGTGCACAGGCTCTTGCTGATGAGAACGAGTTTGTGCGTGATACCGCCCTGCGTGCGGGCCAGCGGGTCATCTCCATGTACGCCGAGACGGCCATAGCCCTGCTGCTGCCCCAGCTGGAGCAAGGCCTCTTTGACGACCTCTGGAGAATAAGGTGAGAACTCAGGTGGGAGGACCTAGTAGCCATACTTCTGTGTTTGGGGAACTGAGAAATGAAAAGCAAAATGTTGCCAAAAACTGTCACTTTTAACCATTTTGTAACTCCGGTATCCCATAGCAGTGCCTTCAATTCTGATTCTCTTCTAAAAAGTTTTCTCTATTCAGTCCTTCAGTTTGTGTCAAAATTTTAAATGCGAATGCTTTTTAATCTGAAAATTCTACTTCTAGGATTTTATTGCAAGGACATATTTAGTCAAGTGCTTAAAGATGTATTTAGAAGGATGTTTGTTGTGGTATTGTTTATCATTTGAAAAACTGAAGGTAGGTTTAAAAAAGTCATCGCACATCCACACCATGAACTTTGATTTGGCCATTACAAAGGATGGCATAAGGACTATGTCAGCAGACACAGAAAGCTCCTCGACCTATTGTTGATGGAAAGGTGCGGGCTGTGGCCCGGTGTATGTGGTGCAGGCCCACTTCACACATGGTATGTGGGAGGGTGACGTGTACAAGGGTGTCACCGGAGTGTCAGAGTGGTTGCCTGGGTGCTGGGAGTCTGGGTGATTGTTTACACTCTCTTTGTATTTTTTTGTATTGTTTGAATTTTCAGTTTCAATATGATACTTCTGTAATCATTAAAAACAATAAATCGATAATTTAATTTGAAGAGAAACAAAGTTTATCCTTCTAGGCCTCTCCTTATGTCTGTAGTTCTGATGATCCACATTCCTGGTTTCTTGTTAATACTTCCCTCTGTGCTCTCTTCTCTCTTTTTAATAACTTTATTATAGAAATTTTCGTATCTGCTTTTTAAAAATACCCTTTTTTTTTTTTTTTTTTTTTTTTTTTTTGCGGTACGCGGGCCTCTCACTGCTGTGGCCTCTCCTGTTGCGGAGCACAGGCTCCGGACGCGCAGGCTCAGCGGCCGTGGCTCACGGGCCCAGCCGCTCCGCGGCATGTGGGATCTTCCCGGACTGGGGCACGAACCCGCGTCCCCTGCATCGGCAGGCGGACTCTCAACCACTGTGCCACCAGGGAAGCCCATGTCCTTTTTTATTATTAAAGTAATGTTCATTAGTAGATAACTTGGAAGGAACATATGTGGGAGACTGTAAAGAAATGAGTATCGTCTGTGACCTCTCCTGTTCTAAGAGAACCACCATGAGTGTTTTGGGTACATTTCCTTGTAGTCTCTTTTCTGTCCAGTGCTTGGTTGTGCACTGAGACATCTTCCTGCGACCGTGTGACTCTGTTCTTGGCCTCCTTCTCAGGTTCAGCTCTGTTCAGCTCCTTGGGGATCTCCTGTTCCACATCTCAGGAGTCACTGGGAAGATGACCACAGAAACTGCCTCTGAAGATGATAACTTCGGAACTGCCCAGTCCAACAAGGTGCATGCCTTGTTTTGATTTTCCTCCCTCTGCTGATGGTAGGGAGACTCCCTGGCACTCACACTGTGGAGGCTTCACCACCTCGTGTTCTCTGCTTCTTTCCACTGCTGCAGGCAATCATCACTGCCCTGGGGGTAGATCGGCGGAACCGGGTGTTGGCAGGCCTGTACATGGGCCGCTCTGACACCCAGCTGGTTGTGCGGCAAGCATCCCTGCACGTCTGGAAGATTGTGGTCTCCAATACCCCCCGCACCTTGCGTGAGATCCTGCCCACCCTCTTTGGGCTCCTGCTGGGTTTCCTGGCCAGCACATGTGCAGATAAGAGAACGGTAAGTTTCGCAGGCCTTGCTTCTGACCAAGCAGCCTCTGATGCCTGCAGAGAATGGGAGAGCCCCTAGGGTCCCCTATCTAACACGGGAGCATTTATTTATTTACTTAGTTATTCAACAAATATTTATCATCTACTATGTGCTAAGCAGGGGCCCAAGACCTGGGGAGATAGTGGAGAAGAAAGGCAGCCTCGTGGAGCTATAGTCTGGTAGAGGAGATGAATGTTAATCAAATAATCACAAAAACAGATGGAAAATGCAACTATGGCAAGTGCTATGTGGCACTGCCAATGCTTATAACAGGTCAACCAGCTGGGGGTCAGGGAAGCCTTCTCAGGAGAAGTGATGAACGATGAGTGAGCATTAATGGGTGGGGAGGTGATGAAAGACTGTTCCGGACCAAGGGACTAGTGCTTGAGATACCAGGATGGGATGTGCACAAGCCATGAGGTGGGCGGGAATGCGGCCAACAGCAGGGGCTGAACGAAGGCTGGTGTAGCTGGAGGAGAGGCCCACCGGGGCCGATTATCGCTTCTGCCAGTCCTCTTTGGCCCACTCCCAACCCCCATCCCTGGCAAGCAGATGTGTATTTGGCTCTGAAGAAGGGTTTGCATGAGGCCTCAGAGGAGATGGGTTTTTTCCTTAAAGTGTTTATTCCAAATTCAGGGTCCCCTTTCCTGGGCAAGAGCATGAGGGTTAAGTGACTTCTAGGCCACAGTTTTTGATCCAGGGAATTCGGCCCTTGACTGGGCAGCACACGATGAGTTTCTTGGTCATATATAAGGTGCCAGCTTTTGTTTTAGGTTGTGTAGGTGTGTGTGATGCAGAGAGATCATTTTATTTTGTCATGTTTTGCAAGCACCGTGGGGGCTCTTCAGGGGTAAGAGCGTTTGGGAAAGTTAAGTCTGGCTCGGATAAAATCTGGGAGGTTCCAGGGCCCTCATTCTGGAGTTGTGCACTGGGTGCCCTGGGGTTTGCAGGGAGTCGATGTCCTGACTTGAGCTCTGCCGACAGATTGCAGCCAGGACACTGGGAGATCTCGTCCGGAAGTTAGGGGAGAAAATCCTACCTGAGATCATCCCCATCCTTGAGGAAGGCCTGAGGTCTCGGAAGAGTGACGAGAGGCAGGGAGTGTGCATTGGGCTGAGCGAGATCATGAAGTCCACCAGCCGGGATGCCGTGAGTATCTCCTCAGGGCCCCGCAGGTCCTGCACCTGACTCAGAGGGCCAGGGAGGTTACAGGACAAACTGCACCACTAGCGACACTTCACCCTCAGGGACATGTGAACCTTGCTCCAGAGGGCGTTGCTGGCAGTGGGGTGCCGGCGGGGCAGCCGTGCATTGGAATTTCCCTCTCAGCTTTCCCATCGGTTTTACAGGCTATAAGACCTAAGCGATTTAGAGGCCTGGAGTAGCTTTTGGAGACTGGAGATAGTCTTTCCCTCACCACTCCTGAGGTTGCTCCAGAGTAATCCTTTTGTGTCACTACATCAGTTCAGGTAACACGTGTGGTGCACTTAGCGGAGAAAGGAGGTGCGCATGTGTGAGTGGTGGAGGGCGGTGGAGAGCAGGAGGGCGCGCTCGTTCTCAGAGGGAGCGGAGTAGATGAGAGTGAGTACCCGGTGGGTGGAAACGCATTGTCTCCAGCAACGAGACTGTTTCCATAGTAGCTACATTCAAGAGGGTGGGAGTCCTTTTCACTGACCCTACTTTTCTACGGTAATTGATCCTCCAAGCATTGATCCTCCCCAACATGGGGAGTAGGTTGAGGGTAGGCGTAGAGCCCTCGATTGGGATGGAAGCACCAAAGCGATGAATGGGTGGCAGGTCAGAAATTTGAACACGTAGCCAATTGCTCAGCCTGAAAAGCCTCGTCTGATTTACAGGATCCTTCTCCTCCTGTGTGTATCAGTATACGTATTACATTTGGGGTTTTATATTTGCAGTTTTCAAAGAATAAAGGTAAATCCTGTCGCGAAAAGAGCTGTGATTCATTAAATAGTAAGTGCCCCAAAGGCTGAGGCCTTGCTGGTGGCCATATTCATATTCAGTCCTTAGATTCATAGGGGGCGTTGCTTTGGTGGAGTTGGTTGCAGAGGCAACAGAGCTGTCATTGGCCCCGTTGCAGATGCAAAGACTTCATAAGGAAGCAAGTTTTTTTTCATTTCAATTTTTATTTATTTATTTATGGTGCTGGGTCTTTGTTGCTGCGCCTGGGCTTTCTCTAGTTGCGTCGAGCGGGGGCTACTCTTTGTTGCGGTGCGCGGGCTTCTCACTGCAGTGAGAAGCTTCTCTTGTTGTGGAGCACAGGCTCTAGGCGTGCGGGCTTCAGTAGTTGTGGCATTCTGGCTCAACAGTTGTGGCTCGCGGGCTCTAGAGCGCAGGCTCAGTAATTGTGGCGCATGGGCTTAGCTGCTCCGCGGCATGTGGGATCTTCCCGGACCAGGGCTCAAACCCGTGTCCCCTGCATTGGCAGGCAGATTCTTAACCACACCACCAGGGAAGTCCCAGGGAGCAAGTATTTGAGTTGAGACTTGAAGAAGGACTTGGAGTTTCCTAAGAGGATGATCAAAAGAGTCTGGGGAGTGGAGGCCACATCACTAGGGTCCTCGCCATGAGAACGAGTTTGGAGTTCCTGTAGGAGACCAGAGTATTTGGAGAATTTGCCGGAAAAAATCAGGCTATTAATTATTAAGTCTGGTGAAGGCTCCTTGGGAGTAGATTACACAGCCTCTCTGCTTTTTCATACTTGTACATTTCCACAGAAACCATCTAAGTTAAAAAAAAAAAGTCAAGCCCAGGGAGCAGCGGTGGCCTGGCTGGGCCAGAGGTCCTCACCGCCCCCTGCTGATTTCCTCTCCCTCTGCTACGTCGGGTTCAGTACACCTGTACTGTTGCAGGTGCTGTATTTCTCCGAGTCCCTTGTGCCCACGGCAAGGAAGGCCTTGTGTGACCCGCTGGAGGAGGTCAGAGAGGCGGCGGCCAAAACCTTTGAGCAGCTGCACTCCACCATCGGCCACCAGGCTCTGGAGGACATCCTCCCGTTTTTACTGAAGCAGCTAGTGAGTGGCTGTGCCCCACACCTACCAGTCGGGCTTTTACCATCTCTGTAGAGGCAACACGCGGGGGGCTGATTCTGCCAAGGCAGCCGCAGTGCGGGCCCCAGAGGGAGTGGGTGCACAGGGTGGGATTTGGCTCTGTGCTTCTCCTTTGACAGTCAGTCCATGTGGGTGCAGAGGGAGGAGGGGAGGAGAGTGGAGAAGGACGTTGGCACCGGCCGGTCCAAGACAGCGGAGGTGGAGACAAGAGCCAACTCCTGAACGTTGCCCCCAATGCCCCTCTGCAGGATGATGAGCAGGTGTCAGAATTTGCCTTGGATGGTCTGAAGCAAGTGATGGCCATCAAGAGCCGTGTGGTGTTGCCCTACCTCGTGCCCAAGGTAATTCCCAACACGTGGCAACCCCTCTGGCCCAGAAGCCACAGCCACATCACTGTTCCCTGGGCCTGCGTGAAGGCCAGCTCTGAACTCAGATGCTGGGGGAGGCTGGTGACTCTTGCGGTGGGATGGGATCTCCCAGAGCCTAGTGCCGCGGCCAGCACGGGGCGACACCTATTGAGTTGCTGTTCATCGTTCCGCAGCTGACGACCCCACCTGTCAATACCCGGGTGCTGGCTTTCCTTTCGTCTGTGGCAGGCGACGCCCTGACCCGTCATCTTGGCGTGATCCTCCCGGCGGTCATGTTGGCCCTGAAGGAGAAGCTGGGGACTCCAGCTGAGCAGCTGGTGAGTGTCACAGTCACTCCCACAGGCTTTCTAACCCTGCCCCATCCTGTCCTGTCCTGGAGGAGCTGTGCTCAGCCGAGGCATCCCCTGTGGTTTTAGGAGATGGCCAACTGTCAGGCTGTGATCCTCTCGGTAGAGGATGACACCGGGCACCGGATCATCATCGAGGATCTGTTGGAAGCCACCCGCAGCCCTGAAGTGGGCATGAGGCAGGCTGCTGCCATCATCCTCAACATCTATTGTTCCCGCTCAAAGGTGGACTACACTAGCCACCTGCGGAGCCTGGTCTCAGGCCTGATCCGCCTCTTCAACGACTCCAGCCCTGTGGTTCTGGAGGAGAGCTGGGATGCCCTGAATGCCATCACCAAGGTGAGGAGCTGTGGACCCCACAGCCAGCTTCTGGTTGTGGACAATACGAGGCGCTTATAAGACTAGACTCCTAAGGCCCCCCACGTACCTATCACCTGGCTTCAGCATCTGTCGATTCGTGGGCAGTCTTATCTATACTCCCACCCACACCCTTCCGCCGGCTATATTATTTTGGAACAGTCTTGAGAGGGCTTTACCTAGAACTCTGACATCCTGTCTGCTTTGTCCCGGCTTCCCACAGAAACTGGATGCTGGCAACCAGCTGGCACTAATTGAGGAACTACACAAAGAAATCCGGCTCATAGGGAATGAGAGCAAAGGCGAACACGTGCCAGGGTTCTGCCTTCCAAAGAAGGTAAGCCAGGGCCCGTGCAGGGTGCGGCAGGCATGCGGCCTTCCTCCGCCTTCCCCTTGGGTCCCAGGAGGTGGGGCCGCTGGAGCAGCCCTTGTGTTAATCTGGCTTAGTGCTCTAGGTGCCATTCTGCACCTTCACAGACAGCGTGTTTGCTCCCCGTGGTGGCCCCATGGGGACAGGGTTCATCATCTTTGGTTTAAGCGGTGGAAGCCACCTCAGACGGAGTGACTGACAGCAGTGCAGGTACCTTGTGTGGTGGGCCTGCTGGGACTCTGCTCTTCTTGTCACCGTCAGGACTGTTCTCCAGCCAGCACCATCTCGGGCTGCGACCCTGGCGGCCTGAATCCATCTCTCATGGAGTTGAGGAGAGGATGGCTAACAGGAGCTCCTTGCACTGGGTGGGAGACACCTGGGCCCAGAACCTTTGAGATTTGACTCTCAGGTGTGGTTCTCTTGTCAGGGAGTAACCTCCATCCTTCCAGTGTTGCGGGAGGGCGTCCTGACTGGCAGCCCAGAACAGAAAGAGGAAGCAGCCAAAGCTTTAGGCCTGGTGATCCGCCTGACCTCAGCTGATGCCCTGAGACCCTCCGTGGTCAGCATCACTGGCCCTCTGATCCGCATCCTGGGGGACCGGTTCAGCTGGAACGTGAAGGCGGCTCTGCTCGAGACACTCAGCCTTTTGCTGGCCAAGGTGAGCGACTGAGGAGTTCAAGCTCTCGGTCCATTCAGGCCTTAGAGAATGGGTTTGTGTGCAGGACGCTGGCATGCAGTGTCCTGTGGAGGCGGGGTGACAGCTTATTATGGGGAATTGGCAGAGCAGAGAGAGTTAAGACTTTGGAGTCAAGACTCACTGCACATTGTCAATTCCAGGTCCGCCACTTGGTAGCTGTATGGCCAGAATGACCTTGGGAAAGTTATGCAGCCTCTGGGCCTGTTTCCTCACCTATGTTTTGAGAGTACTAAGACTGCTTGCCTCTCGAAGGGCGGTGTGACACAGGGCTCAGATAAAATAACATCGGGCACGAGGCCTGACACATTCTAAGCACTCGACACACCAGTGCATGTTAATTGCTATTATTTTTATTATTTTTTTTGCGGTATGCGGGCCTCTCCCTGTTGTGGCCTCTCCCGTTGCGGAGCACAGGCTCTGGACGCGCAGGCTCAGCGGCCATGGCTCATGGGCCTAGCCACTCCATGGCATGTGGGATCTTCCCGGACCGGGGCACAAACCCGTGTCCCCTACATCGGCAGGCGGACTCTCAACCACTGCACCACCAGGGAAGCCCAGTTGCTATTATTTATAAATGGGTCAAAGGACAAAATCCAGGGCCACGTAAATACAATTAAAACCTTGTTCAAAAACATTTCCCTTCTTTATGACCACCTCATAAATGAGGTGAAATGAATCTGAGGAGAGAATGAAAAAGAAGTCTGAGAGCAACTGCAGTTAACTTCAGTTTTTGCCCAAAGTGTCAGAAGCAAAGATAGAACACGTTAACTGTTTCTGATACTTTACAGTGTAATAATTAAGCCCTTTGGATTTAAAAAAGCATAAACAGCCAAGATTTGTTGTTATTAAAAAAAAAAATTCTTACTTGAGGTTTGGAAACAAAAGCAAGCTTAAGATTTGTAGCTTTTTCCTTTTGGGAGAAAAGTGTGGGGAGCAACTTCCCAGATAAAAAATGGGATCGTGAGCATCAGCTTCATTCTGTAGGAAATTGAGTCTTTTTTTTTTTCTTTTAAATTAAGTATCATCTTTACATTCTTTGCTGTTCTTTTCTGTGTTTTGTGTTTTTTTTTTTTAAACTCTGTGTACAAATGGAGCCCTTCCCTCCTGGAATTTGTCCCTCAAGCCACAAGCCAGGTGCCACCCATAGGCAGGTGGTTCCCACTGCAGGTTTGCCAGCTTCATTCTGTGGTCTGCCTCCCAGCTGCCTGCAAAACCCCGACCCCAGTATCTCTAAACCTTAATTGGCGTTGAACCTCCCAACAGCTACTTTGATTTTCCCATTTAGCAATAAGTAAATCTTTCGTCTTGGATCCACCTGTATTTTGTCACAAATGTGCCTGTTTTTCTATGTGTGGTTGGGGATTAGACTGGATTGTTGATGAGGGGGCGCACATGTGTACAGGGATGACCTTCTGAGGCTGTTTCATAGGATTGTTCTGAAGGCTGAACATTAAATGCTCAGTAGATGGTACCTGCCCTTACACACCTGGTCCGTTTCCCTGTCTTTGCACTAAAATGTTCTTCCGTGGTACTGACAGCGTCTCCCAGCCTGCTCTAGTGTATTTGGAGACAAGGGTTTTGAGTCACTTGTCCACGTGGACAGGGCTTCACTAAGCCAAGTCCACGGCTCCCTCGGTGGTGGTGGTGCTGGTGGTGCTGGTGGTGGGGTGGTAGTGGTGGTAGTGGTGGTGGTGCTGGTGGTGTCATCTTCTGCCTCTGCCTCCTCCCAGTGCAGCGCAGGATGTTGAAAACAGAAGAGGAGACTGAGTGTGACCTCTCTGTGCTGGGCGCCCCTGTCTTAACGGGACATCTATTCCTGGCCTATGTGTGGGAGTCAGGGCAGCTTATGGTGGTTTGTGATCATTTGTTTTCGTGCCTATAGTGAGTGCACTGTGGCCCTGGACTCCACCTCAGCTGTGCTTTTGGGTGTGGGTCTCTCAAACAGGTTGGGATTGCCCTGAAGCCCTTCCTGCCCCAGCTGCAGACCACTTTCACCAAAGCCCTGCAGGACTCTAACCGGGGCGTGCGCCTGAAGGCTGCTGATGCGCTAGGGAAGCTCATCTCCATCCATATCAAGGTGGATCCTCTCTTCACAGAGTTGCTGAACGGAATCCGGGTCATGGAGGACCCGGGTGTCAGGTGAGGCCCTGGTGGGGAGAGCTGTGGCCGTGGGGAGGCCGGGCAGCTCCTGAAGCAGCCCGGGCCCTGCCTGTGCGGCGGGAGCAGTGGTGAAGCCGAGCCAGGTTTTAAGTTGGGTGCACTGGTTCTGTAGGGACACCATGCTTCAGGCCCTGAGGTTTGTGATTCAAGGAGCAGGGGCCAAAGTGGATGTGGTTATCCGGAAGAGCATCGTCTCGCTCCTGCTGAGCACGCTGGGACATGACGAGGTACAGCGGCAGGTGGACGCGGGGCTGGGGGGCTCGGCTGGCTTCCCTTCTCTTTCCTTTGGTTAGCATCTCTGCTTTGTGTTAGAAGAACTTGGTCAGTAGTGATAATCACTCCCGACATTCGTATCACTCTGGTTTACCACGCCTCTGGTAGTGAGGGAGACAAGGCGCATCTTGATATCGATATTGATCTCGGTGATGTGTTGTATAGTTAAGGAAAGTAAGGTTTTTAAAGTCCCAGGTCTCTCATTCGTTTGTTCTCTAGTCTTAAACAAGTCACTTTCCCTCTCTGCCCCTCATTTCCCCAGTTGTAAAGTGAAGAGTTTCGTTTATTGGTTCAGGAAACATTTGCTGAGCCGAAGGGCCTAGCCCAGAGGTGAATGAAGCATGGGCACAGCCCTCAGGAAACTGTCTGGTGTCTGTCCAGGTGGGAGGGCTTAGCACTGTTTGAGAGGGTGAGACTCACTTGTGGCTGCACCCTAGCAAGTGGTAGAGTCAAAACCAGGACCTGAGCCCTGTGGCTCCTGGTTCTGTTCTGATGCCGTTACTGTAGCCCTTCCTGACCCCGTCTAGAAGCATTTGTGAAGTACCCCTTGACAGCCCAGTGCTGTGGCGGGCCCAGGAGGGCTTGAGTCTCTGAGAAGAATTTTCTCTTTGCCCTCTGACAGCCCTCTGCTGTGTGGCCAGATGTACACTGTGGGGCTGATCTCTGGAGAGAGGCCTCTGGGTTCACATGGAGCTACACCCCGTCATCTGTCCACGCACGGGGCCGACTATCACGGCCCTCCAGCTGAGACCCTGGCCTTCTCTGGGGTACAGATGGGAGACTCCACCTTCTTTTGGTCACAGTCTGTCAGGTTTTTATAGGGCCATGCACAGTGCAAGCAAAAGTTAGTATGTAAACCAATTTGCATTTTACCACAATGGAGCTTAAAATAGATCCCGTTGGAGAGAGTGGCTGTCGTGTCAGAGAGAGCCAGCTTTAGCCTTGCTTGGCACCTGGGCAGGGAGCTCAGAGGCCCAAGGTGCTGGCCAACCACCCTCTTCCTCAGAACTTGCGCTGGATCGAAGGTGGCAATCCAGAGTGCCAGCCCAGCTGATGCCTCCCCATGGGCCCTTGAGGCTCTGGTTGGTTGGTTGGTTTTGGGGGAGGCACGCCAAGTTGGCACTTCCTGATACTGTAGCACATAACCTGAATCCACTATGTGGTGTCCCGTAGTTAGCTGGCAGGGAGAGCAGCAGGGAGCTGCTTATGTACGTGGCTTTGGTTTTGACACAAAACACTCGGCCTTTACCTATTGCCTTGGGTTGATCAGCTCTTCAGTTTGACTTCCCGGGACAAACCTGAGTAATGTCGGGGCAGCAGGGAGTCTCTCTGGACATAGGCGGACGCATGAGCAGTTCGGGGGTGGGTGTGGGGTTGGGGGTAGAGCTCCAAGTGGTCCTCTGATCGCCTTTCCTGGGCACTGTGGGCGGGAGCTCGCGTCCCTCGCCGCCTCACAGGGCTGTTGATAGTAACTGAGATACTGAATATGAAGCATTCAGGCTTGTAAGAAGAAAGGTGCTATGTAAATATAGTTATTATTGCTATTATAATGATGATTAACGTATGCACACAGGCTGGAGTTTTCTAAAATTAAGTGCTGGGTGTGTAATTTTTAACACGGCACCGAGTGGCAGCTGCAGTGAGTGGCAGTCCCGCTCTGGCGGTGGGAGCGTGAGTGCCTGGAGGGAGGACTGGCCTTAGGGTCCGCCTTCCTTCCACCGTGGTTCCTGTGGAGCCCGTGTGGGCTTGTGTCCCCATTCACTGCCTTCTCTGCTCCGTCAGGACAACACTCGCATCTCCTCGGCCGGGTGCCTGGGGGAACTGTGTGCCTTTCTGACGGAAGAGGAGCTCAGCACTGTTCTTCAGCAGTACTTGCTGGGTAAGCCTCTTGTGTCCACGGGGGGCTTCAGGGCCTCTCTGTCTCCCCTTCCCCTCAGAGGGTCTTCTGGCAGCGGGACCACCCTCTCCTTGGAAATTCAGCTGTTAAAATAAAATGGAGTTTCTGGGGGTCCTGCAGCCCCGAGTGTTTCTGCTCCAAGAACACAAGCCACAGTCTGGAGCAGTTTGTGAGGGATGGCTGCTTGACGTCCACTAGGGGCAAGGAGGTCCGTGTGCAGCGTGGACTGGGGCTTCCACCAGGCTCCGAGCTGGCACATGAGTCTCAGGTCGGGGAGGTGGGCTTCGTGGGTGGTGGGCCATGCTCTGAGGTGCGGGTTGACCCCAGTGTGTCCTTGCACGCAGCGGACGTGTCTGGCATCGACTGGATGGTTCGGCACGGGCGGAGCCTGGCTCTCTCCGTGGCTGTGAATGTGGCTCCCAGCAGACTCTGTGCAGGCAGATACAGCAGTGAAGTTCAGGACATGATCCTCAGCAATGCCATGGCAGACAGGGTAAGGCTTTGGGGCAGCCAGACTCGGTGGTCAGAGACCTGGGTTCAAATTTTACCTTTGCCAGTAACTTACTGTGCCCTTGGACTAGTACTTGATCTCTCTGGGCCCCAGTTTCATCATCTGAACAGTGAGGAGTTCAGGTTGGAGCATTTAGAGGTCCCTTCTAGGTCAGAAGATCTCTGATTGCTGACCTGGGAACTAGTGACTCGGGCTTGGTTCATCTGCCTCACAGCCACGGCAGACCCTGTCCATGAGAGCTGCCGGGGGGTGAGGACTGGTGGGGAAGAGGCAGGGTCCCCAGAAAGTCCTGGGGAAGGGCTGGTGCCTGGCCCTGCTGCCCCGAGGACAGAGCCGGAGGCCATCCCGTCTAGCTCTCTCCTCTCTCCACAGATCCCCATTGCTGTGAGTGGGGTCCGGGGCATGGGCTTCCTGATGAAGCATCACATCGAGACAGGAGGAGGACAGCTGCCAGCCAAACTCTCCAGCCTGTTCATTAAGGTGAGCAGGGAAGCCAGGCTTGTGAGAAGGACCCGTGACCAAAAGACACCAGAAGTGTGTCCTCTGTATTCTAGGAGCTCTCCACGGATAGCCTGCGGCATCTCTGAGCCCATAGGGCTGGAATGCAAAATGGTCGTGTGTGAATTTTTCTCTGGTGGAGTGCCCAACTTTTTATCAGAATGTCAAATAGACCTATGACCCCAAATCACGTTAAGAATCTCTATTTTAGGCATTCTTTCTAGGCACACCAATTTTGCAAACTTTGGGACAGACCTGGGTTCAAATCTTAATAAACCTCCTCTTCCCTGCCTGCCTTTAGCAGGCATGACACTTACTAGTACGGCTGTTGTGGTGGCCGTTATGGTGGCTGCGAGACCCAAGGAGGAAAGCTGGGGAGCCTGACGGCGAGGCCCCAGCCCCTGTGTAATAGAGCATGCTTCTCAAACGGTTGTGTGCACACAAGACAGAACCAGAGTCCGCATGCTAAGAGATGCGGCCAAGCCTGAGACCCTGCCTTTGTAACCAGCTCCCAGGCAATGTCAGTGCTGCTGGTGTGCTGACCTTGCTCTGAGTAGTGAGGTTCCCAAGGCTGACTGCACCACCCTGCAGGCACCCACAGTGGAGAGTTTACAGGGCTCCGATTAGATTGAGCCTGTATGACGGCATCACCCTGCATGCAGCTTTTATCAGCGTTTATTACTGATGACCTGCTGTGCGCCCAGCCGGGCTAGACCCTGAAGGTATAGAGGTGAACAGGGCAGACAAGATCTCTCTGGAGGTGGAGGTACACAAAAAGCCTGTGGGAAGGCCCTGATTTAGATAGGGCTGTCGGGGAGACCTCTAAAGGCTGACATTTGAGCTGAGCCCTGAAGGATGAGAAGGAACCAACCAAGCGAGGATCTGGGCCAAGCACGTCCCAGGCAGTGGGACCAGCCAGTGCAGAGGCCCGAGGCAGGAAGCAGCATGGTGTGTTTGCAGAAGCTGAACGCCCACGTGGGCCGAGAGTGGTGAGCAAAGGAGAGACTGGCATGAGATGAGGTGGAAGAGAATAGGGTCCGAATCACACCTGGTTATTACCCTCGCACAGTGGGGATGGCATCGGAGGGGAGCAGTGGGGTCAGTTTCCACGATGAAGAGAGTGTCAGGGCAGAGTCTGGGCTGCTTTGAGAAACAGACTGGATGTGCCTGGCTGAAAGCCTGCGTTCCTCTTCATAGTGTTTGCAGAACCCATCCAGTGACATCAGGCTGGTGGCTGAGAAGATGATCTGGTGGGCAAACAGGGACCCGCTGCCTGCCCTGGACCCCCAGGCCATCAAGCCCATCCTGAAGGCTCTCCTTGACAACACCAAGGATAAAAACACCGTCGTCAGGGCCTACAGCGACCAGGCAATCGTCAACCTCCTCAAGATGAGGCAGGGAGAAGAGGTGTTTCAGGTGGGAATCCGGGACTGGCGTGCCTCCCCTGGGCGTCTGTGGGCACTGGCCTTGCAGGCCTTCTGCATGACAGTGTTTAAGCATCACTCTTCACTGCCACCCCGTCCGTATGCGTGAGTGTTGACAGGCAGATTGTAGTGGAGTGACAGGTCTGGTGCCTAAAAACACATTCCTCTACTCCTGAGGGGTTCAGACGTCTTTCAGCAGCAGAGCCCCTTCTTCAAGTAGACTCTCACGTGGCACACAGCCCTACAACAGATCCCACAGTGCTGCCCGTTGAGGCCCAGAGTCCTGTCACTCAGCCCCCTGCCCGCTGAGCAGCCTTTAAAGCACTGAACAATACCTCACCACGTGAAAGGCGTGATGAGTGGTTGTCTTGGCTTTCCCTGGATCCGTCTGATTCCCTTATTTTGCCAGATCCCACCTCAGTGGTTCTAGTCCTGGGTTAACATTCCTTTTTGTCTTTGATTGGAGAAATCTGAAGCCATATTTTCTGACTTCGTCTCCTCGTTTCCATCTTCCCCCCAGTCCCTCTGCAAGATCCTGGACGTGGCCAGCTTGGAGGTGCTGAATGAATGCAACCGAAGGTCTCTGAAGAAGCTGGCCAGCCAGGCCGACTCCACGGAGCAGGTGGACGACACCATCCTGACCTGACAGACCTGGGCCTGTCCACTGGGCTCTGCATCAGCATTTCAGCTCCACCTCTTTGTTCAATGTTTTCATTTTTGGAAATATGCTTGTTCTGATGGGGAGCTTAGGAGATGGCATTCCCAGAAAGTATTTTAATATATCAGCAGACCACAGCCAAAGCCTTAAATCAAACCCACACACAACTGAAGATTGCCTCCTCTATCTCTCACCCTTTTCTTTGGAGATGAGAAGGAAAAGCACATTGGTGAGCCTCACCCAGTGGTAGCCAAGAGCTGCTTGTCCACTCGGCATGGCTAGGTCTGGAACAAGGAGGCTCAGACTTCAGCTTCCTGGTCTCCTGTGCTTGAGCTCTGGTCCCAGGGCCAGTGCTGCCAACCTTTGCCTAGATCCTGAGGGGCACAGAACCATGGAGGTGTGCCCAGTGTGGTGTGCCTTGGTGTGGCTTTTCAGCATTGTGTAGCCCAACTGGATCTGACCCTCCAGGTGACAATGACACACACATAGCCCTAGCAGTTTGCAAGTCGGGAGAGGGGTATAGGTTTAAATGCAGGTGGTTTGAAGGAGGGATGTTTAATAAAGGCTTTGCTTTAATCTTGATAAGCAGATTTTTAAAAATCTCCAAACATCCACTAAATATGAAGCTTCCTGCATCAGGAACAAGGCAAGACTTGCAGCTGTTTTCGTAAGCACAGGCAGCAGTCTGATTTCTGGGCATCTCTCTCCTGATCTTGGAAGTCTTGTAGTTATCTACAGACTTCTCTGTCCTGAGGTCGGGTTTCAAGAGGGATGCAGCCAGGCCTGTGTTCTCACCTGCTGTGGAGGTTACAGGGGTCGAATTAGCCACCTCCCTGCTCTGTCCTGACTCAGACCGGTAGGGAGCTTCTGGGAGTCAAGTTTTAAAGAGAAACTCTTCCCCTCTGTGGAATAAGAACAAACCACATTCCTGTAATCAGAATTGCCAGAGGAAACCAAAGTTGCAGTTCAGCATCTGCCTCCTTTATGAATGACTTCCTTCCTCCTAGTTCTTAGAAGGCTCGTGATCCAAGCGTCCTGTCTGACGGAGCACGCTCCTCCGGGCCCGGAGGCGCAAGTGTTTCTGGGCTGTTTCCCTGGTCACGATATGGAACAAACTTCTATCAAAATTTCTGGTCAGAGCTGTAAAAGGAAGAAAAATTAAACATGGTGGTCGCAAACTCGCTTTATAAAGGGCCTGAAGTGCTATACCAAAAACAAGGCTTTGCTTACTAATGATGCAGCAGAGATAGAAAGTAGCCTTGTGACTCAGCGCTTCTGATGAATAAGACAAGGTGACCTCTGAGATAATTGCTTTCTATGCCTGAGCTGTATATGTCACAGGACTTCCTACTTTCTTGCAGCAGACACGGTCTCATCAGGCTCACTGTAAATGTAGAATCCCAGGGCTGGAAGGGACCTTGAGAGGTCAGCTGAGCTGATCCCCATAGCCAAGGCAGTCAATGGTTACAGCTCTTGGTAGCCATGGTAACTGTTCTCTGCTTCTGGGATTCAGGTGGTCATCAGTGTCCTCCCAGCTCCCTGGGGCATATGTCCAGCAAGCTGTCTGCATACGCAGTCACCTCTGCCGGTTAGCTGTGGGGAGGCAGATGAAGTTCCTATGTGAGGGGGCGTGGGCTGGGAGACCTCTTTTAAGCCCCTGAGGTAAGTCTTCAGTGCTTCCTCTAGAATCTTAAAGGCTTATGTCCACCTCTGGTGTTCAGTCCCCAGTCTGAGGTTGGGAGGGGAGCCTGATGTACTTAGAGGTGGAAGACACTCAGCAAAATCCAAAGGAAAAACACCAGTTCCAGTTCCAGAAACTGGAGGAGGATGAGATCTCTCTGTTCAGGATGGACGGATAAAGGTGGATTTACAGACGGAGATGACTCAGAGGCTCCCTGAGCATACTGAATTGTATTTCCTGAGTCTGGAAGGAGGGTGTGAGCTCCCAGGAAACGAGCTGTGAAGGGCTGTCAAAGCCATGATGGTGGAGCAGGCAAAGGGCACTCCGTCAGGCCAGAGTCATAGCAGTCCTGAAAACAGCTGCCCAGACTGAACGAACATCCTGGAGGAAATGGAGCTTGGCTGCAGAGAACAAAGCTGTTTGCCCTGGTGGTTGGTTTAGCCTTGGACGAGTCACCCAACATTTCTAGGCCAATTTGCTCATCTGTATAATGAGGAATTTGGAGTAGAAGCTCTCAGTATGTCTTAAAGTTACCTTTTGGGCGTGAATAGTAATTATAACATATGCCATTTGGCATTTTTTTCACTTAATCCACTCAACCTATAGAGTAGTTTCTCATTGTTTTCCTGAGGAGGAAATTGAGGCACAGAGAAGTCGCAAGGCTAATAAGTGGCGGTCTGTCCCCAGAGCCATTCATAGCCTTTCTCTTACTCCTACTGAACTGGCTAGTTGGGCACAAGCACCTGCCACTCTTTAGACTGGCACCTGCAGGCCTCTCATATCCTGCAGCACATGAGGTAAAGTGCTGAGGCGGCTCCAGGTGAGTGGCCCGGGGCCTGAGCCACCCCAGGCCTCCCCCAGCAGCTCTGCGGGCTGATCCATACCTCGCCCCACGTACGGGACCCTTGCTGTCTTTAGAAGAGACATTTCTAAGACTTCCATGATTCTCTAGAGAGGGCACTCCCGTATTTCTCTGCCATGTGTTTGAAAGGCAGTGACAAAATGGTGTGCCTTTAGCTAATCCAGGGAAAACTAAACTGAGCATTCTCAACCCTTTAACTCTAGGAGCCTCTGGAATCATGGGCGTCAAGACTATTTTAAAATGTGGGGGAGTGTGACATGGTTCACGTCCTTTCTAGGAACCAAAGGTGAGTTCCCTTTGTCCCACTGCTGTGATCCCGGAGGGCTTGGGACCTGCAGGGTCAACACTACTTTACTGGCAGGGATTTGGGGATGTTATTTTACTGAGAGCTGATCTCAAAGCAAGACAGGCAGTTGGGAATGTTTTTCTTCTAAGTACAGTTCTGTGCAGACTGGTCTTTAACTGCTACAAGCCTTTCTAAATAAGAACAATAAGAAAAACAGGAACCAGCCTAACTTAAAGATCTAGGTTCTAAAATATTTTTAAGGAAATGCAGCTATTGCTTTAAAAGTCTAGTACAGGGACTTCCCTGGTGGCGCAGTGGTTAAGAACCCGCCTGCCAATGCACGGGACACGGGTTCGAGCCCTGGTCTGGGAAGATCCCCCATGATGCGGAGCAACTAAGCCTGTGCGCCACAACTACTGAGCCTGCGCTCTAGAGCCTGCTTGCCCCAACTAGAGAAAGACAGCGTGCAGCAACGAAGACCCAACGCAGCCAAAAATAAATAAGTTAAAAAAAAAAAAAAAAAGTCTAGTACAGAGCACCCTAGTGGAGCTGCACAGACTTGGAAGTCAGGTTTAAACCTTGACCGCTTCATATTAAGCCAGAGCATGTCCCCTAACCTCTCAGAGCCCATGTCCTCATCTGTATAGTGACAGTACAGTGACAAGCCCCACAGGCTTGTCTGGAGTGAATGAGGTAATGCCCTCCATACATGGCTGGGTACGCGGGAGGTGCTGCATGTGTGGATGATGTGATTTTAAAGTGAGGTATACTGACAAAAAGGGACTGAACAGTGGGCACGTAGCACCATTTAAGGTGCGTCGCAAGTGCAGTGCTCTTATCCAGGGGGTAATTGCTGGACCCAGAATTAACAGATGTTAATTTTTTGAGTCTGAAGTTTGAAAAGCTATTAACTTAAAATCAGATTTTTCTTGCAGAGTGATTACTGCGTTTGAATATCTAAAACACTGAAAAAGAGGTGTGTAAGCACATGGTTGGGGCTTCACTGTGCCTGGGCTGGAAAGCACTCCCCTGTCATTGCTGGAGCAGTGCTTCCGACAGGAGAGGCCAGGAGCCTGTCCCTGTTTTATGAGTACAGTTGAGGTATGGAAGGAAAGGAGCATCTCTGAGGTTGTGTGGCCAGTTGGCTGCAGAACTGGAAAAAAACCCACATTTCTTGATAACTCTGGTCACCACGTCCCAGGGCCATACTATAAAAATACTTTTGGAAGGTTAATTTAACAAAGGAAACAGTCAAGTTCTTAGCGTGTGGCTCTCTGGAGTGACTAGGTTTCACCTTTCAGAAGAGGTGGAGCTCAGTTATTTCACTGGGTGGTTCTGAGCTGCTAGGAGGGTTCCCTGCAGGCTGCCTTGGTGGAAGGGTAGTGTTGATATTAACAAAGCTTAGGAAACTAGAAAAACTGGTCCAAGGATTATTAGCTCGGGGTTTCTGGGTGAGACTCCTGAGTGTGTCTGCATGGTCACTGTGATGCTGCTCTGAGCTCTCTGGTTGAGATGGCAGCCTGGTCATAAGCTACGTTAGATCGTTCTTACCATTTAGGTTCCCATAGAAAAGGGAGGTGGGAAGCTGGGCGCAGCAGTATATAACCCAGCGTTGCTCAAACATTTTTGCTTCAAGACTCCTTCACACTGTGAAAGATGATGGAGGACCCAAAGAGCTCTGGCTTGTATGTAATTTGCCTACTGATACTTAACATCTTAGACATCAAAACTGGTCAACTTTAAAAGCTTTATTAATTCATTTAAAAAGAATAAATCCATTACATATTAGCATAAATAACCATAACATATCTTTTCCAAAACAAGCCATTTTATTTATTTATATTTTAAAATTTTAAAATTTATTTTTGGCTGTGTTGGGTCTTTTTTTTTTAACATCTTTATTAGAGTATAATTGCTTTACAATGGTGTGTCCGTTTCTGCTTTAAAACAAAGTGAATCAGTTATACATAGGTCTCCATAAGTCTTCCCTCTTGCATTTCCCAAAAGCCTTTTTTTTTTTTTTTTTTTTTTGCGGTATGCGGGCCTCTCACTGTTGTGGCCTCTCCCGTTGCGGAGCACAGGCTCAGTGGCCATGGCTCACGGGCCCAGCCGCTCTGCGGCACGTGGGATCTTCCCAGACCGGGGCACGAACCTGTGTCTCCTGCATCGGCAGGCGGACTCTCAACCACTGTGCCACCAGGGAAGCCCCCAAAAGCCATTTTAATGAGAGTGGCATTGCTCTTCATTTTTGCAAGCCTCTTCACTTCTGGATTCTCACGTCTCCTGCATTCAGTCTGTTGCAATGTCACATATGCAGGCGCTGGAAAACTCCACTGTACACTTGTAAGGAATGAGTGGAAAAGGCAAATGACATCTCAGTATTGTGAAAATGTTTCAACTACAGATCCTTTGAAAGGGTCATAGGGAGTCCTGGTGTCCCCAGCCCATACTTTGAAAACCGTGATCTAATCTCGAAGATGGGAGAAAAATCCTACTGAAGGGTTTAGTGGAAGGGGGTTTGACCCTGATAACGTGAGAGACCCCAAATTTGGCCCACACCTCACAGAAAGCAAATTCCAAGGGAGTTCAACCAGATTTTTTTCTTTTTTTTTAACTGGATTATTTCTGATGTTCCTTCTAACTCTTTAAATTCTGTGTGTGGCTTCAGTTTAACTCAACAGAAACCAAGCGCCTACCATGTGCTAGTCCCCAGTGGACATCAGGATGGTCCCTGCAATCAAGGAGCTTCATGGTCACTTGATTTGAGGGGGCTGCCAAAGCGCAGGGCAAGGTGATTGCCAAGTCCCTTGATATGGCCTCAGGCACGCAGGTGAGGGGTAAAGGGCCAATTCCCAGTACCATCAAAGGGAGAGACCAGATGGTTCCCTTTAGTCCTTCCCTCTTGGACCAGCATGTTGGACGGTGCCCCACCCCACTCCTCATTTGAAGTCCGACATTCAGTGTACCTGCCCTCTCAATTCTCGTTTACACCCAATTCCCCCATTACACGATTGCAGCATATACTTTCTCCTTCGATACCTATTTCAGCAACTTTAGAATTCATTGCTGACCAGTCTGAATTGTGGATTTCACAGGTTCCCTCCAGGCCTCTGCCACACTGGCCCTCATCTCTCCTACTGCTACCCTGAGGCACCTCAGGCATGAGGGTCCCTCTCCTTTACCCTCAGCCTCTGACACCACACCTCTTTACTCTCCTCTTTGCCAGTTGAGCTTTTTAAAGTGCTCTTAACCCATCTTCCTTCCACCCTTACTGCTCAGTCCTTACTGTTCACTGGCTGCCAACCCTCTACCTACGCTATCCTGAAAAATACTTTATTCACCCCACTGTTCTCACCAGCCACTCCATTTCTTTTCATTCACAACCAAACTTACTGAATGAACAGTATATACCCACCCCTCCACGGCATCACTTTCTGTTCTGTAAACCTGTGTACACTCCTGTCCCCCTTACTCCTTGGTTTTTCCTTTTAACACATATTTATTTGCATTCTCAGAATGTAAGCTCCACAGAAGCAGGGATTTTAAAGCTTTATTTACTGCTCCATCTCCAGCTGCTCCATCAGTGCCTGGCACACAGTAAGCCCTCGAATGTACGTTGACTCATCTTCCCCAATTGTACCATAACCTCCCCGAGGGCGGGGCTTTGTTTTGCTCCTGTTACATCCTCGGTGCCTGGCGCCTAGTAGGCACACAGTACGTACTGAATCAGCAAAGGAATCCAGTTGTCAGGTAAATTTTGTTATTTTTATTTTACTTTTGGCTGTGCCCTGTGGCTTGTGGGATCTTAGTTCCCTGACCAGGGATCAAACCCGGGCCCCTGCAGTGGGAGTGCAGAGTCCTAACCACTGGACCGCCAGGGCAGTCCCTATGTGATTTTTTAAAAACACTGATTTGGTAGATAGCGTTGGCACCTGTCCCTGCCTGCTGTTACCTCACACCTGGGCTTCGGCAGTAACCCTTAAAGCGCTGCAGCTGAACTCCGTCCTGCATGCTTGCACCAGGTAACTTTCCCCAAAGATTCTGATACTGCTGCTCTGCTCAAGAACTTTCAGTGCCTCCCTAGTGTAGTTTCTAACGTATGAACAGGTGGTACTGCAAAGCTCATCTGTAAGCTGGCTGTTCAGAACAGTGGAACACAGTTTCCCATCGGTGGCACATACTGCTACTTACCTCAGATCACAAAAGTTTGTCTATTTCTAGATACAGACTTTATAATCTAGCTACCATAACATAGCTCGTCATTGAATTGTAGTTTAGATCATTTAAAACAATGTTTCCAGAGGGAAATGTGCTCACAGTTTCATTTTTGGGAGCCAGGCACACATCCTGGCCTGCAGGGGTTTCTCCCTCAAAGCTAAAACAGACGATCCTTACGGCTGTGATAGCAGCTAAATACACCCGCCGTCCACAGCTCTCTAAACTCCAGTGGTTGCCATCATGAAATCTGTACGGTGGGATCCTTTCCCATCATTCTAGCTGAAAGGGATAGCTCGCCTCTGAAGTCTAGGCTGCTTGACAGCTATTTTCTCTCTTATATTGTCATGTATATTTTATTTCTCATGAGTGTGTCTTATCTCTGATGAGACTGAAAGCTCCTGGATGGGAAAAGCTCTATCCTATAGTCTGTGGCACATAATAAATAGTGAGTACTCATTAAATGGCTACTTGAATAAATGAAGGAATTAATGCCTATTGCTTTCCAGAAGGCAGGCAAGTCAGGAGTCTGGTCTTCATAATGGCCAATTCTGTTCTACTTCTTCAAAGTATCCTACAGCCCTGATATCAGGAGGCTGCCTTGGGCCTATGTGCTTGAGTCTGCAACAGGAAATGGCCGAAAGCATGAATGAGTCAGTGGAAAATGACCTTGGTTTAACAGCATTAGTTACTGTTTATCACATGCCTATAAGAGCCAGGTAATTTGCAAACATATCTCTAATCTTTACAACTATTCTGAAGAAACTGGGGCTCTGAGACATTGTGATGTGACTTTTCCAAAATCTCGAAGCTTTTAAGAGATGGAGCCAGGATTCCAAAGCATCTGAACCAAAGTCTCTCTGATTCCAGAGCACGTTGAGAAGATGATCTAGAGTGACTTCCTGCCTCACTGGCTGGTCAGGGGAGGATGTGCTTGCCTGGGGAATACTCTGAGGCTTCTTTCTTCCCTTATATTTCCTAAAACTGTTGGATCAAAGGCGATCCCACTAACCTTTCCCAGACCAAGAAGAACCATTTTTTCAGTGATCATATGAATAGCTCCCCTCCCAGCTAGCACCTTTGGATCCCAAGTCCATGTTCTTTTGTCATCACCAGGCTGATTCTCAGCTCCTGGAAAAACAACTCAAAGCTTGAGTCAGACACTCCATGTGCTGTTCAAGGATCTTCCCTGCAACAATGTTTATAATAACAAGAAATTATAAACATGAATGCCTATCAACAGCAGAGTGTTTAAATACCACCGTATGATGGAGTGCCAGTACCCCGCAGAAGGTTTAAGTATGTTGTTAAAGAGAAAAGGCAACTTACATACACATGTGATTGCACAAAGAAAATTCATTGAAGGACATTTATGCATTCAGGAAATATTTGTTAAGCATTTTAAGGTATCCAAGAAACTTATTAACAGGGGTTACCTGTGAGGAGTGGGTCTGAGGGAAAAACAGTAACTTGTGCTTTTTGGTAAGCTTCTGTACATTTAAAAAAACTCCACAAGCACTATTTTGTATAAAGTCAAGATAAAAAGAAGTTTGAGAAAACAAGTAGAAATATCCAACAGGTACTTGACTAGAAAGGGACAGGGCTGTACAGAACTTATAAGTAACAAATCTTTTCCCTACAGTTCTACAAATGATGGCGGTAGGCGCGTCCTACTTTTAGTGCAGGTAGGAACTTACTCTAAAACGGGGGGGGGGGGAAACCAGGGCTAATGATAAACCGAATACCGCTTAACTTATGCGGCCCAGGTCTTCCTACCACGCGATCTGGAGAAGTATTATCTGTAGATGCTGTGCAACTGAAGCCGCGGGAGCTGCTGCTGTCGATCCCAGGGGTGCATCTTACACGCCGGGTCATTCATCTCCCAAGCTCTGCGTCAAGCTGGAAGAGACGCTGAATCTGGAACCACCCACCCGCTTTACCAACGGGGTAACTTAGGCTTCAAGAGGTCACAGGGCTGGGATGTGACTTCGCCCCAGCGCTGACGTCAAAGGCCACACTCCTAACACGCTACGTCCCGGCTCCTGTCCTGTAAAACTCCGCAGCCTCCAGCCGCCTAGGCGTCCTGTCCACAGCCCCGGGACACGGTGGAGGGCCCGGAGTCAGCACCCCGGAGGCAGCGTCCAGACAGAAGGGAGCGAAGTGTCCGAGTCCCCAGTCCCGAGAAACCGGGAGCTCGGCCTAAGAGCCGCCCCGCCGGTCACTGCCTGCCAGTCTTTCTCTCTCCGCAGCGCTTGCGAGTCTTGAAGATGAAGAAGCGAGTCCGTCCCGGGCCACGGCCGGGCTTCTCCGGCACTCTCGGCTTCTTGCAGTTAGGTTTCGACCGTAGCTCCGCTCTCCGAGACTTCCGGGCAGGGGGCTGCGGAGGTCTGGCGGCAGCGACGTTCACAGACGGGACGCGGGGAAGACCGGTCAGCGCCCGCGAGACCCTGCCAGGGCGCATGCGCAGTGCGTGAGCGCGGAGAGGGCGCGGCTGGCCGCGACCGCGGCTGCGCAGAGGCGGTGCCAGGAGCTGCGCCTGCGCAGTGGCGGGGCGGGGCGGGAAGGAGGGAGGTGGTGGCAGCGGCGGCGGCTGCTGAAGAGGAGGAGGAGGAGGAGGGGGAGCGGAGGGAGGTGTTTCTGTCAGTTCCGGCTGTTTGTTCGGGAAGTGGATCCGCCGCTGCCGGAGCACCCCGGAGGGAGCTGCGGATCGCGAGGCCAGCACCGACCCCGCCCGCTAGCGCTCGCCTCCCCCGCCCGCCATGGCCCGGGACTACGACCACCTCTTCAAGCTGCTCATCATCGGCGACAGCGGTAAGGGCCGCAGCGGCCGGAGGCGGCGTGGGCCCTGCCGGGCGCGGCCCGCAGGAGCCTCGGGGAGGACAGGCGGGCGGGGAGGTGCCGGCCCGCGCGGAGCGGGCGGGGCGGCCGGCGGCCCCAGAGGCGCGCGGAGGGGCTCCGGGCCGCGCCGAGGTGAGGCTGGGGTGCCGGGCTGCGGAGCCGGGTGCGCGGGACTTGGGGCTGGGCGCCCGGTCCACTCGCCGCGCCGGTCCCTGCCTCACGTATGACCTTGGTCAAGTCGCGCGATCTCTGGAGTTGGAGGGACCTGGGTTCGAGTCCTAGAACTACCAGCTTCCTCACTCTGACCTTGGGCGAGTTGTTTCGCCTTTCTGAGCCTCAGTTCCCTCATCTGAGAAGTGGGGACTTGCCTCGCTGGGTGGTGTGAGTATTGGATGAGATACAGCTGGGAAAGTGCTTAGTACTCGACCTGGCAGAAAGTGAGCTCCAGATAGATGTTAGCTGTTGATGTGTTATCAGTAGCCTTTGTAAGCCTTGGTTTCTTCCTCTGTAAAATGGGCATATTCCCAGAACCTGCCTCATGGGATTCCTGTGAGGTTTAAATGATGTAAGACGGGTAAAGCACTTTGTGCAGGGCCTGGTACATTCCTGCTGCATTATTACCTCTGTATGGTTCCATTTCCTCATCTGTAAAATGGAATAGTAATAGGATCTGCCTCACTGGGCTGACTGAGTATTCAGTGAAATAATGCACACACAGTGTTCAGAACAGAGCCGGGCACATAGTGAGTGCTGTTACATACTGTCTGCTAGACGGGTGTTGGAGGTGGGTTGGCCAACATTACAAAAGTGCTTTGACCATTTATACACTCCTGTAGAGCTCCTAGCTCCCTCTCCAGTGCCTAGTGCAGTGCCTCACACCCAGTAGATGCCTAATATATACTTACTGAATGAATGAATGAATGAATATCAAGTGTCTTAAGAAAAGATAGGCTGGTTTCTGAGAAAGGGTGGAGGATTTTTTAAAAACATTTATTTATTTATTTAGGCTGTGCCAGGTCTTAGTTGCCGCAGGTGGGCTCCTTAGTTGCGGCATGCGAACTCTTAGTTGCAACATGTGTGTGGGCTCTAGTTCCCCGACCAGGGATCGAACCCCGGCCCCCTGCATTGGGAGCACGGAGTCGTACCCACTGGACCACCAGGGAAGTCCCAGGGTGGAGGGTTTTAGAAGTGTTTGGAGTGTGGCAGGTAAGCAGGTTTATGGGGTGACCACGGGGTCAGAGAGGCAGGCCCCAGGAGGTTTATGGGAGCATAGCAGAGGTGCTGGGATCTTATGATGGGGAGGGAGGCTTGGGAACGTGCCAGACTTATAGACCAGACCTGAGTTGAGTGTTGGCAGCAGTGTCATGTTACTGGAGGCAGGGGCCAGGTTGGTGGTGGAACCCATGGACTGTTAAGGAAAGAGGGGACCAAATCAAAGGGGTTGTCAGACCCTGATGTGGGAGTGCTGTGACAGTGCCATAGCTGGACCAGGAAGGTGGGTGGGTCGTGGTCTCACCGTGGAGCTGGATTGGGACGTGGCTGGTGGTTTGGATCAGGTGAAGGGTGGCTGAGGCTTCTGAGGCTGCTGGTGGAAGGGAGAAAAGTTAGGGGCTAACTAGGGAGATGAAGAGTAGCTGTGGCTGGGGGAGGAGTTAGAAAGGTGGAGGATGGATTTATTGTGGTTTGAATGAAAGAAAACCAGACAAGCTGTGTAGCCTCGCTCTTGGAGATGGCCTCGGGCATTTCATGGGGTCCTGAGGCTTATGCCTTTCAGGTTTTGATTTCAGCCCTCACCTTGGTTCTGAGGGGCTGGCACCAGGGTGATTTCTCTCCTTTTGGAGTTAAAGTCAGGCTCCCATGGTCAGGGTCCCTGTCTCTCTGCAAGACATCTGGGGCCTGTGTGTTGATATACAAAAATGAAAAGCATAAGCTTAGCCAGAAGATGCACCCTATTGGCTTTTCTCCCTGGTGAAACCCAGGAGATGGTCTTGGCCCCTTTCTCACTGTACATTTTGCATGGTGTATTGATTTTTCACTCAGAAGTTAGGTGTGGGAGAAGACTCACTGGGTCAAGATTCATGTGACCTGGTTCCTTGTTCAGTCCGAGCGTGTAGGACTACGTTGTGTAGAGGAGACGGATGTTTTACAGTTTAATTTCTCCTGACAGTGAGCTGATACTCAAAGCCCAATGCTTATGAGGCTGGGAGATGGTAGCCATGGAAGTTCAAACTAAGCTTTGGCAACTGAGCAAGGAGACTAACATCACGCCCTCCCCTGAACCTGGCTCCTTATGTGATGCTTCCTTAAGGTTTTTCAAACGATTTCATAGATACTCTCTCATTTGATCCTTACACGTTGCCTGTGTGGTTTGTCAAATAAGGAAACTAAGGCTCAGAGTAGCTGACTATCTTGCCCCAAGTCACACAGCTCTTCAGAGGCAAAGCCAGGAGTTAATGCACATGATGCTTTGTGAGCAGCTGGTGTGGGGCCTGGCAAACAGTAGGCCCTCAATGAGTGTTAGTTTCTTTCTGTATAAACCTGGAGCTCTTCTTCCCACTCTGCCACATTGTACACCCTTCTGGAATACAACCCCTCAGCTTTTGCAGCTCTTGTTTGTGCCTAAGGTTGTATACTTTCTCTTATGCTCTTCTGACATTGGCTCTGATTTGTAACAGCATTACGTCTGATCCATGGGGCCAGCCAGACTCATCCTTAGAACCTGGAGGCCGCAGTGGCTGTTGAAGGTCTAGTTGAAGGTCTAGTTGAAGCTTTCGGCCTCACAGATGAGTGAACTGAGGCTCGGAGTGGGGGTGACCTGTCTGAGCCTATACAGGGAATTAGTTCCTGAGCCAGGATTAAACCTGAGAACACTTTACTCAAAGGTCTAAGGGTCTCCAACAGTCTAGAACCGAAGCAAAGGGGGATGAGGGAACTAGAGCCCAAGGGAGGAGCACGGCCAAGGGTGGGGGCTTCTGTGGAGGCATTTTGAGGACCAGAGCGTCTGTGTAGGGCAAGAGGCAGAAGGCAGGGGCAAGAAGGAGTTTGATGCAGGGAGAGCAGTGGTGACTGAGAGTGGTGGGTAAGGCTTTTGCAGAGAGAATCTGTCTCCCCGCTACCAAGAGGCATCAAGGGCCAGGGCCTGTGCTCTCTGCAGGGTCGAGGATGATGGGGCTGGCCTGTCGGGGTGCGTGCTGGACATGGCCCCTGGAAAGCTGCTGACTTTGGCTGTGGTGAAGGCAGATTGGTACCCGTCACTTCCTCCCCTGGGCGGGTGCTGCAGGGTGGATGGTAGCAGTGTGTGTTCCCAAGGTGGCTTCTTCAGGGATATTTAGGAAACGCTGTTTCTCTGGGTGGGTTTCCCTTCCTTTCGGGGGGAAGGGCAAGGCCAGAGGTGGCTGCTGGCCTGAAGAAGCCGTTGACGTGGTGACTGAGGTGGTTTTGAGCGGCTCTGCCAACGAGCTTGGGGTGAATGAAGGGCCCCTGGAGAGGCCAGGCTGGGGGGACACTGCTGCTTCCCTGCTTCACGCAGAGAGCACCCCCCGCCCTTAGACGTATGCGAGTCAGATACCATGTAACTTAAAAAAAGGATTCTGCCGCCCCCCGAAAGTTTGACCACCACTGCTTGGGCTCCTTTTACTGCTGCAGCCGTAGCGTTGGGTAGCATGGCTGTCTGTGACTGGCATTGGCTTAGTCATAAATTCACTAAACAGTGTTTTGTTGGCCCCTACTGAGCGCTGGGCCCAGCTTCCAGCCCCGTGAACGTGCAGGGCAAGTGAAGCGAGACCTCCTTCCTAGAGGAACTCACGGCCCAGTGGCCCAGACACAAGGTTTTTGCTGAGTAAGCGGGCCAGGAGTCTCCAGGAGGAAGCAAGGAGCCGGCGGGGCCGATGGGGTGTGGGCGCTGGGCAGAGCGCCGTGAGGGACTAGCCCAGGACTGGGGCTCTCCTCAGGCTGGGCAGGAAGCCTCGCAGAGGAAGTGGCCCCAGCGCGGCAGGCTGCGGCTGAGCGGCGGGGACCGGGGCTGCGGCACCTGTCTGCTCAGAGCTGCGCCCAGCCTGTCTTCAGGATGGTCAGACCCTGGTTCACTCCATGAGACAAGTTCTTCTGGGCATCGCTGGGCGACTCACCCACTTGGAGAGGTCCCCAGAGGAGATCGTCAGAGAGGACGCCTGGGTCCGCTGGGAATGGGGCAGCGGCAGCGCCCTCTGAGTATCTGGTGAGCGCACGGGTTCCTCCCCACAGCCAGGCACACGCACTCAAAGTTCGCTCTTAGCTGGGGGCGTAGGCGTGGGGTCTGAGACCCTGGGTTAAGGTCTCCTCTTGTCTAGCTTTGATAGCACTGCTGCTAAGACTCTGACAGGCATGGGACACAGGAGCCACTTTGGGTTTTTTTGTTCCACTTCCCAAAGCAGATGCAAGAAGACCTCCCAAGCAGCATGTATTGGCAAGAGCCATGGAGCTCCAGGGTGGACAGCCCTGGATTCAGATCCAGCTCCTCCACGCTCCTGCCGAGGCCCCTAGACCAGCCGTGTAGCTTCTTGGAGCCTCTGATACCTCATCTTAAGAGATGCAGCTGGACTTGCAGGAACATCCAAGTGCCGGCCACACGCAGTGCACTGTGTGTGCTAGTGCTTTCCTTCTGTGCTCAGTTGACCCAGCTGGCTTGGGGGGTGGGGGCAGGGGCGGGGACAGGAGGACACAGGGCACAGGACAGGTGCACCTGGAGGCTAAAGCTGCCATGTGTTGAAGTAAAGGGAAGCCACCCTTACGACGGTTCTGCCTGTTCTTGGAACAGGAGAGACTGTGGGAAGTGAAATGGTCTGAGCACCCTGAGCTGTCGGGCTGGGGGGTGTCAGGTGGACGCCCCCCTCGCCGCCCATGTAGCCACCCGTGGCATCAGCCGGGGTGAAGGTGGCCGACAGTCGGTTCAAGTTGTCTGCGCCTCACTTTCTTCGTGTGCAGAATAGCCCTGAGGATCTCCAGGGTGCTTTGCAGCCATGCAGCCCCTTGTCTCTCACCAAACCGAAGCTCCACATGTGATGTGCATTTTCCAGGGACTACGTCCTAGACACACCTTGGGACCAGTATCCCTTGGTCGGCCTTCCCCTGCTTCGTGTCCGTCGTTGGGCCTCTTCCTTGGGGTTGCTGGGCCTGGCCCTCACACGGGCCCAGCTCGTGTCTTACACTGAGATGGAGGAAGAGGTCAGAGATCCAGGGGGAGAGGTGTTCTGGTGCAGGCGGGTTGGGGAGGGAGTGGGGGCTGCTCTGCCTCTGAAGAGTTAGGACTCGGGACCATCTCCCTGAAGAGGGGTAGGGGTTGGAGTGGGGACCCGGGCCTCCTCTCATCTCCTGCTTTCCTCCCCTGCAGGTGTCGGCAAGAGCAGTTTACTGTTACGTTTTGCAGACAACACTTTCTCAGGTGAGTGTGTCCCTGGGATGTTTTGCAGACAACGCCTTCTCAGGTGAGTGTGTCCCTGGGATGCTGCCGGGTGTTTTGGTTCTAACATCCCTTCTCCTGGCGCCAGAACACCCTGGCCTCTGCCTAATGTCAGAAAAGTCCTCATTCTGATCGCCAGACAGGGAAAGAGGAGGAGGGGGCGTAGGTTAGAAGTCTCTGTGGTCGGTCTTCATCTATCTTGTTCAAAAAAATCCTTCTGCAGGCCCATCCTTTTTCTACTCAGGGTCTTTTTTGTGTCCTAACATTTAAAAAAGAAAGAAAAAATGACAAGTTAGGACATGCCTGTATAAAGTGTCAAACAGGAAGGCTCAATACAGTGAAAACGGAGCGCTGCTCCCCACCCCCTGCCCCACCCCCACCTTGGGTGCCCTGGTAGCCTCTGCTCAGTGTGATGTGTCTCTCACTCGACTCCACACGCTGTGGGCCGGCCACTTGCCTTCCCCTCGGCATATCAAGGATCATCCTTGCACGTCTACATGCAGACTTGTGGTACTTTTGAATGGCTGTGCAGCTTCCTGGGCTGTTCAGGGATGCACGTCGTTCATAAACAGTGTTCTTGATGCATGCATGCTTTCTGGTTGCCTCTATTTTAAGTGGTGCTGTATTTCTTGGGACACACTGTGTGTTTATTCTTGAATAGAAGTGGAGTTACTAGGTCAGGGGGTATGTGCTTTTAAATTTTTCACAGGTACTGCCAGTTCGCCTTTCACAGAAGCTGTACTAAGTTGAAGGGGTCTAAAGAGCCCCTTGTCAATGCTGATCGGTACTAGGTCTTAGTGGTGTTCATTTTTGCTCCGCTGATAGGCAAAGAGTGCTGCTCGTTCAATCTTGTGTTTCCCTGATCACTGGTGAAGTGGGGCACATTTTCACTGGTCGAGCACATCAGGTTCAGTGCAGAGGCTTCGGGGCTGTCTTGGCCTCTCTGATCGAGGACTGATGCGTGACTACCTCTGGGAATTCCCGTGATGCAGTTGAGGGGCGAGCTTCACTTAGGAAGTGATTACGTGGTGGACGCCTCTCTCTTGAGGAAGGGAGACGTGGGTTTCTCCTGACAGTGGCCCTGCACACCCCTGGTGGCGTGACATTGGAAAGAGTTGTCTTCTCTATGTGACCATGAGTGTGACCGAGTCTCAGCTCATCTTTAAAAGTGGGACCGATCCCCATCCCTCCCACGTAGGGTTACTGCAAGGATTCCCCAGGACTATGTAATCTCTCAGTAAACACCAGGGGTTTGTCGTTGCTGTTGTCTCCTGTTCGAGAATGGTGACTAGTGGGCACTTCTCACTGTGCTGGAAAACATTCCTCTTCCTCCTTATGCCCCTCCGATTCCCCCTCCTGTCAGCTCTCAACTCCTGGAGGGTTCTCTTTTGCAACGTCTCTCCTTTCCATTTCTACTACCAGTTCAGGCTGCTGTTGGTTGTAGCCTGAAGCATTACAGCAGCTCCTGCCCATCCCGTACCAGACTGCTGAGTTCCTCTTGCTAATGCATGTCTCTGGCAGGGTTTCCTCTGTTTGTTTAAAAACCTCAGCGGTCCTCTCTTAAGTGAGCAGAGTTCACAGCAAGGTTTCTCCACTGTAGCACCACTGAAGCTCTGGGCCTTGTAGTTCTTTGCTGTGGGGACTGTCCTGTGCATTGAAGGATGCTGAGTGCATCCCTGGGCTCCACCCACTAGATGCCAGCACCCTTCCCCCTCCCAGTTGTGACAACCGAAAATGTCTCCAGACATTGCCAAGTGTCTTCTGGGGGGGTGACTCAACAATCCTCTGTTGAAAACCACTGGCCTTCATAATCTATCTATCTTCAGTTCACCTTTCCAGCTTCCTGCCTCATGCTGTCCATGCTTTTTTGTGTTTTCACTAGCTCGCTCACTTATTCAGCCATCAGCTGTGTATCAAGTGCCCACAGCACTAGGTGCTGGGCTGCTCTCCTTGGTGTAATCCAGTCCCTGCAGAGAGCCAGATGCCGCCTTGTCCTCTGTGCTGCCTCAGTTCTTTTCTTCTGGGTGGGATGTCTTTCCCCCAGCTAATCTCAGCCTTTGAAATCATACCTATTCTCTCAAGCCAGGTCTAAATGTGACTTGCGCCCAAGAGCCTTCCTTGATCTCCACCCCACTTTGAACTTTGACCTTTCCTGTCCACTCTACACACTTGATAGAGTCAGTTGTGTGTGTGTCACGGCTGCGGCACCGGGTCACACTGTCAGCTCCAAATGGAGTGAGAACATGGCCTCTTGTAGCATTCGGGCCTTTGTAAGCCTGGACAGGACTATCCTGTTGCCAAAAATTCTCTTTAACTCCATCTTTCACACAGATGCCCCAAGAGAGCTATTTACAATGCAGCTCATGCTTGGATGAAACCCTTCAGTGCCTCCCTGTCACACACTGAGGAGAAAGTCCAAGCTCTTGAAAATGGCACCAAGGCCAAGACCTGGCCTTGCTCACCGCCCCCCACAACGTGTGCCTGACCTCAGGCCACTCCCCCCCTCCCCCCACCACTGCTACGTTTGCTGCCCTCTCCTCTGCCTGGAGCAGTGTTTTTCAAATTGCAGGTGGGGACTTAGTTTTATTGTTTTAGTTTTTATTGGAGTATAGCTGATTTACACTGTTGTGTTACTTTCTGCTGTACAGCGAAGTGAATCAGTTATACAAATACATATATCCACTCTTTTCTGGATTCTTTTCCCATACAGAATATTACAGAGTATCGAGTAGTTTCCTGTTTTATATATATAATAGGTCCTTATTCGTGATCTGTTTTATTTGTATATAGATATATATATTTTACATATAGTAGTGTGCATATAACTTGTTTATGTTTTAGGAAGTTAATTTTGTGGGTCATTTAAAATGTTTGGACTAGAAGAGAGAAGCCCGGAATGCATCATAGGCTCCCACCGTTCCCAGGCCACAGTGAACGTGTCCATGCCCCGGCCACTCTAGTAGAGGGGCGTGTCCCCTCCCCCAAGTCACGTCCCGTTTTATTTCCTCTGTGGCACTCATTGCTCTTGAAGTTGTCTTCTTTATCACTTTGTTTCATTGTATCCTGTCTGTTGCCCTCACCTTGGGGCTCGGACTTTGTCTTTTTTGTTCAGGGCGGTGTCCACCAGGCACTTGGAGTGAGCGGGACGGGACGGTGGAGCCCAGGGTCACCTGTGCCATTTAGGGCGTGGTCTGACCGGGGCGGCCTGTGGGCCCTGCTAACATCTGTGTGTGTGCAGGCAGTTACATCACCACGATCGGAGTGGATTTTAAGATTCGGACTGTGGAGATCAACGGGGAGAAAGTGAAGCTGCAGATCTGGGACACGGCCGGGCAGGAGCGCTTCCGCACCATCACCTCCACGTGAGTCAGGCCAGCCCCGCTCCCACTCAGACCCCTTGCCACCGACACTCAAGACACAGTTGAGCCACTAGTGCCGGGTCACGATAGAAATGCCACTGGGCGGGCCCCCGCGACTGTTGGGAGGTGAGCTCCTTGCTGGCTGCAGTGGGTGGCGTCGAGTGGGGCCCTTCCTCTTCCTGAGGCTGCAAGAAGAGGAGGGGGCGTGGTGGGACAGCGCGCGCCAGTCTGCTGACCCTCTGGCCTTTGGTTCCTTTGTCTTTAAAATGGGGTAGCAGTGGTGATGTTGGCTTCGCCAGGTGGTGAAACACTTAGGCAATGACAGTGCTCTTGTTAGGTGTCAGCTGTGACAGCCGGGGCCATGGGGTCAGCCGTGTAGGCTCCCGTCACCACCCTGACTTCCGGGAGGGGGCTTCCCTCTGCTGGGAGGCCTGGAAGCACTGGTAGGTAGGAGGCCGTTGGATGGCCCCTCCTCTGCCTCCCCAAAGCTGTCGACTGGGAACCCAGCTCACGCTGAGGGTTGTCCTCCTTTGCTGCTGCAGTACCTTTGTGATTCTTAGCTGTAAACAGGAGGAAAACCTAGCTGGAGCTTCAGACAGCAGGGGTCCTGTGGAGTGGCTGTTGGTTAATGGAACAGGTTCCAGGAAAGAGCAGGGCTATGAAGGCAGACACTTGGGAATTTACATTTTTGCTCTGCTGTGTGACCTTGGGCAAGTTGCCTAAACTCTCTATGCTTTAGTTTCCCAGAGGGCTTGTCTTTGGGATTTGCTTTAATGCCGAGTCCCGTATGCTTGAGGACCTCCACGTGTGAACATGGATGATTCCACTGAGCTCCCTGCAGCTGGTACTCTCATCATCCCTGTTTTACAAACGAGGGAGCTTCCGAGGGGGTCCTGCTCCCTGTGATGGGCAGCGCCTGGGCTCCACACTGGGGTGTGTGCAGAGCAGGAGCCAGCGCCTGGCCTGGAGGGGTCGCTTCTTCCATCGGCCTCTCCTTTGCCTCCCCCAGCAGAGCCTGTGTGAGTGGGGCTCTTGGGAAGGCACGAAGAAGTGTCGTCTCCTCTCGGCAGGGTGAAAATGGGGCAGACCCCCAGCTGGCCACCCATCCAGAGGCGGCTCAGGATCTGAGGGGTGGGAAGTGTGAGGGCCCAAGAGCCCCCACGGTGGTGGCTGGGAGTGTCGGGGTGTCCAGGGGTGCCGGCTGGGTTGGTGGGTGGCCCTGGTCAAGGGGCTTCAAGGGGCCAGAGCCTGAGCAGGCCTGGAGCGGGGCGGGGGGCTTCTGTCACCGGGCCAGCCCTGTGGTGAGCACATGTGCCGGGATCTGTGACTCCCCGAGACCCCGGGGGTCCCCAGTCCTGGGGGCTGCCCAAGGCAGGTCTCTGCAGCTACTTCCCGATGAGCCGCCTGAGCCCCCTTGTGTCTCGGCAGCTGCCAGTGAGGCCTCAGCTAAGGAGGGCAGCTGGGGTCAGGGGGTCCTTGGGGTAGGACAGATATCATGAGCTTTGGGAAGCCCAAGCATCGAGGCCTGAATAAGACCAAGACCTCTTGTCGGGGCCGGGAGGAACGGGCACTGACCCCAGAGATCCTTACTCTGGGCCGGGACTGTCGCCAAGGACCTTACCTGCTTCATTTCATTTAATCCTGATAAAAAGTCCTGTGATTATCTCCAATTTACAGACAAGAAAACTGAGGCCCAGAGAGGGTGCAGTAACCTAGCTTGCTTGGTTAGGAGTTGAACTGAGGTCTGGCTGATGCCAAAGCTCTTGCCTTTAACTGGTCCACAGCCCTGCTCTCTGCTGGCCCTCCACCACCAAGGGACTGGGGCTGAGACATACGGCAGATGCTCTGGTGCCTCCTGTGGGTTAAAACCAGTCAGGGAATTCAGGGCAGCTGAGGATACTGGGCCTGTGGCCACAAGAAATGCTCCAGGCAGGGCAGTGTGGCGGGGGAGCCTGAGCCCTTTCAGCAGAGAAGCACGGCCCTGCCCGGCCGGCCATCCTCCTTCCAGGGCATCGGGAAGAGGGTGAACTGCCTCCCTCATCCTCTGGGGGAGAACTCTGCTGCCTGCAGGCAATCTGGGTTTGCACGGGAAGGGGGAGTGCCGCACGCTGTCGGCCTGCCTGGGGGCTGAGGGAAGGAGTCTGGAGTTTGTTTCAGGAGTTTGTTCTCTTCCAAGGATTGGGGCAATCTGGGGGCAATAACGTGGCCTTTTCTGACTCAGGGCATTAAAAGAGAAACTAAAATTGCATCCTGTTAGCCTGCTGAGAACGCCCTGTTGTCCCCCTCACTGTTTCTTGCCTCCTGGTGGCTGGGGTTCACTGACCCTGAGCTGCGGCTGGGGGCACGGGCTGGGGTGGGGTGCTGAGGGCAGAGGGCGAGGCGGAGGCAGGGAAGCCCCTTGCGTACCTGGCCCTGGGCTCAGGCCCAGGCTGTGACTTGCAGCAGTTCACTCCACTCAGCCTTACGTCCTCACTGGTGACGTGACGACCCTCCTTGTCTTGTACCAGGTGTGGCAAAGATCAGTAAGGTCGTGGGTGTGAAGCACCGGCGCTGTGCTGGCATAGAGCCAAGTTGTGGCATGTGGACGTGATGACTGATGCAGGAGGAGGTGGAAGCCCAGCACACGGTGCCCTCCTCGCCCGAGCTCTGAGCTCCGGACTGGTTCTCTCGGGTGACACCCCCTTGCCTGGGTCCCAGAGAAGGCGGAGGGCCCTGGGGAGCAGTGGGGGCTTGTGCTGGGGCCGCGGCTGTAGGTATTTCTTGGCATCTTCAACTGTCTTCAGCAAAGGAGGGTCTGGAAAAACAGTCCACTGCTCGCATGTCCTTTGCTGGTGGGGGACAATCATATGTCCTCACCGGTTCCCGGCATGCTCTCCTGCACCTGCCCAGGTGGGTGTCCACCAGGTGGACACAGGTGATGACCTGGTGCTCTAGGGGGCAGGGAGGGGCAGGGCCTGGATGGCTTGATTGTTCGGGCTCCCCAGGGCAGGGCGCTGTGTCCCCAGGAAGGCAGAGCTGCGGGCAGATGAAGCTCCTGGGGGACGTCAGCGGGTGTCTGAGGGTGGAGAGCCGCGGTCGCGAGAGGGGCTGGGCTTTTCTCACTGCCTTGGTGGCCGGCCTGGGGAAGCTGCTGTGTCACTGCTGCCTGCCATGCTGTCCCTTGGTTTTCTTCCATCTGTGTTGGGGGCCCAGATTGTCACTGAAGGAATAGTAATAGTGATAATAAAGAGCTGGCCCTTGTGGAAATACGTATTATCTCCTTAGTCCTCACAACCACCCCAAGAGTTAAGACCTAGTACCCCCATTTTATAGTTGAGGAAACCGAGGTGCCATAAGGTGCACACAGTAACCTTCCCAGGGCCCCACAGCCTTTCGTAGATGGAGCTCGTTTGACCTGTGTCCTGTGATCGGGCCTCGACTGTGAGGACTCGGCCAGAGTGCTGACGGGCAGGCAGGTGAGAGCACAGCTGCACCTGCCAGCCTGGCCGGCCCCGTCCTCGTGCAGCCTGTGGTGCCTCAGAACCGCCACCTGGGAGGGGCTGCTTTCCTACGGGCTTGGGGCCCTGATGAGCCCTGGGGGGGCAGAGGCGCTATGGGCTGGGTCGGGGGGGAGTCCCCGTCTACCCGTGAGCACGGCCTGTTGCAGGCAGTGGTTCTTACCCTCGTTGTTCTCAGAAGCCCCTAGTGAGTGAGGATCTCTGCAGCGCTGGGTGATGTGACGTGTCAGGGCAGGGGCTGTCCCCTGGCCGCTGGGTCAGTGAAGGCTCTGGAGAAGTGCGAGGCTCTGTCCTCCTCTTCCTTCCAGGGCCGATGTCCTCCATCTGTCCTCCTGAGCCACGTGAGTGAAGGGGGGTGTGGCGTCTGGAGAGGAATGTTCACATCCTCCTGCCTTGCAGACCTTCCAGCTGACCTTAGGCGCCGGGGTCTGTGCTTTTGGATGCGTCCTGATGCCCAGGTCATTTCCAGGCCCTACCTGCCCCCCGGCCTGGATGAGCCTGGAGTGGCAGGAGGGGAGGTGCCCACCTGCCCCCAGGGGAGTGAGAACAGACCTTGGCAGGCTTCACAAGTGGTGCGTGTTCTTGGAATGGCATTTTACTATGACAGATTTGAGAACAGAAAAAAGTTTTGAATGTTAAAAAGAGGACAGTGGTTAATATGATGTCAAATGCAAACATTGCCTGAATTTTAAAAATAAAACAACTTCAAAGAAGTTTCAAGCTGTTGGCAGCCTCTGAACAATTTGGCTGGCCACCGCAGGGCCGAGCGCTCCCTACTTACCGTGCCTGGGGAGCAGCATGAGCAGCAGTGCTGCCGGCATCCTACCTCTGGCTGGGCTCTGGATGTCCAGCCGAGGCCGGAGGGAGAGGAGACACCGGGCGTGTTGGGGGAAAGCACTCGCCCCTTGCCGTTTCCCAGCCGCTGTCTGGATGCGGGCAGGCGGGTCCTGCGAAGGGGCTACTCTTGTTTAGGCTGAAGCTCTGACGCAGACCCTGGTCCTACAGATATTATCGGGGGACCCATGGGGTCATCGTGGTCTATGACGTCACCAGCGCCGAATCCTTTGTCAACGTCAAGCGGTGGCTTCACGAAATCAACCAGAACTGTGATGACGTGTGCCGAATACTAGGTGAGGCTGGACCCAGCAGGGTAGACAGTGGGATGGAGGGTGGCAGGGCATTCCCACGGGGCTGGGCTGACCCTGCTTTGCCTTGAAGTGGGGAATAAGAATGACGACCCTGAGCGGAAGGTGGTGGAGACAGAAGACGCCTACAAATTCGCCGGGCAGATGGGGATCCAGTTGTTTGAGACCAGCGCCAAGGAGAACGTCAACGTGGAAGAGGTGAGGCCTGCGCCGGAGGGCGGGGGGCGAGCGCGGCCCAACGCTGCTCCACCACCGCGGCCTCCTTGCCCCACCCTGGCCTGCCCGGGGCATCCAGGTGGCCGACAGAAAACGTCACAGTAAAGGCCGTTGATTGAGTGCCTCCTGTGTGTGCCAGGCCTTGTGCTAGGCTCTCTACAGGTGCGCCACCTCATGTCTCAACGGTCCTCTGAGGTAAATCAGTCCCATGTTTCAAATGGGAAACAGGTTCCAGCTCGTGAGAAGCTGAGTCAAACTATGACGTGCTCCACACCACAGCCGTGCACGGTGTCCACTCGGTCCTCTGCCTCCCCGTCCCTCCCCTGCCCTCCCCACCGTCACCTCTTCCTGCTCTCTGGCTTTCCTTGGGGCCTTGGCCTCCTGCAGAGACCAGCTAGCTTTCCTGTGGCCTCCAGAGCTTGCTTGGGTGGGTGTCCGGGCGGGCCCCCCGAGGCTCCTGCGGAGGCACATCCCCTCAGACTGGCTGGGCCTCTGGACCAGGGCAGCCTCCTGTCACTTAATGCTGCAGCTGCTGGAAAGCGCTTGTGAGTCTTTGGAGAAAAGCAGGACCTTTTGCCACAAGCCCAGGCTGGCTGCCCTCGTGGCTTCGGGAGGGTCCTGCCCGTGGGGTGTGGAGCCCAGGGGCGCCAGAGCCCACTGCATCCTGGGCTCGGGCTGCCTGATGGCAGGGACCCCGGGCGCCTGCGTCAGGCTAGGGTCACAGTGTGGGCTTTTCCACATAGGGGCCTGTGGCGGGGCCCTGAGTCCTCTCCACGCTCCACTGTTCCTCGTGTAGACTGAGGCGGGGTGAGAGCCTCTGCCTCCCGGGTTGCGGGAATGAGTGAAGCGAATTACGTCACGTACTTGCTACCTTTCCCGGGAGCGGAGGAGGGCTGTGGGGTGATCCGGGGAAGGTTCTAGGCAGGGTGTGCAGGGAGGTAGCGTGGAGTGGGCAGGCTCTGGGTGCTTCTGGTCCATCGCAGGGGCACCTTTATCTGTGTTGTCCAGAGTCCAAATGAAGGAAAGGAGTTCTTTCTCCTTTAAGAGAAAGACTGGAAAACCCCTTCCCTGAGACGTAGCTCAAAGGTCTTTGAGGTTGTTCCTCCTTGACCTTTATAATTCACCACCTCCTTCTAGATAGGGTTTGAAGATACACATACAAAAAAACTCACCAGTAGAACGAGAAAGCTGGGCCCGGGAAGGCAGGGAGGTGGCCACGCTGTGATGGGGCCTCCATGTGGGTCTGGGGCCTCCACGTGGGTCTGAGGCCGCCCTGTCTCCTTCACCCTCACAGATGTTCAACTGCATCACAGAGCTGGTCCTCCGAGCAAAGAAAGACAACTTAGCGAAACAGCAGCAGCAACAACAGAACGATGTGGTGAAGCTCACGAAGAACAGTAAACGAAAGAAACGCTGCTGCTAATGCCCCCAGCCCACTGCAGAGACTGCACTGCGGCCACTCCCCCTGCCCCAGGCCAGGGGGCTCCTCTCCTCGGGGGACACTGTTTCGTGCCGTTATTTAAAGAATTCTCTCCACGTTTTTGTACCGGGAGGCGCCATCGGCACTTCCTCCCCTCCCCCCTCGAGTGCCAAGAAGGTGTTGGACAGCCTGCCCTTCCCTTCTGGCGCCCCTGCCCCCCGGCCAAGGCGCCTGGGCCCGGCGAGGACGCTGCCAGCCGAGCGGACTGATTAACCGGAGTTTGTACATAATGTATATTGCTTTAACCAGCGCATCACCCTTGTCCTGCTCTGGCTCTTGCCTCCCTGATGCCAGCCTGCTGCGACACCCCCTCCCCACCCGACCCCAACTTACTGCCAGCAGCTTCCTGAGGGGACAGGATTACATTCTAGACATACCTTTTGCCAACCTGGGCTGGTGAAGTGGGCTCCACGTGACTCGTTCTCTCTTGCAGGCTGTCGGTGTCTGTCCCTGGCAGGTAGGGGCTCACCCCTGTCCAGGGCCTCTGCTGGCCCAGCTCCCTCCCCTCCCCATCCCGTCCTGTAACCATTCTGGCAGCTGGGGAAACCTGGCCTTGCAGTGGGCCTGGGGTTCCCATCAGAGGCCTGGCCCTTCGTTTCCACGGAAGGAGTCACTCCTGCCCTTTGGCCAACGGATTTCTTGTCCTGCCTTCCAGATGCCTCTGAGCTACAAACCCAGGGGAGCCGTGGCTTCTAATTTATATACCAACCTGTTCTGGTTCCAACAGAAGGGTAGGGGTGTGTTTGTGCAGGGATGGGCTTGCAAGGGGACTAAGGAGCATCATTTTAACAAAGAAAAATGAAGCCAAATCAAATGAATTCAGTTCCTCATACTCTTTTTCTCTTACTGAGGTTTGGTTGGCACAGCAGCGAAAGTTGTGGCCGCCCCACTTTGGGTCCAGTGTTTTTAGAAAAAGTGAATGGCTTCCTGTCGTCGTGGAGCCGGGCTCTTGGCCGAGCGGCTCTGCCTTCCCGGTGGTTTGTTGGTGGGAAAGGAGGGGCCTCCCACCCCGGTCTCTGTCGGCCCAGGGCCTCCTGCTGAGTCCTGGGTCTCCGATGCAGCCCCAGGCACCTCTGAGTGTGAGGAGTGGGTGCCAGGGGCCGCTGGGCTGTGGGGACGATGTCTCTGGGCTGCACGCAGGCAGCCTTGGATCACTGACAGGACTGTTTTAGTACAAAGGTAGCATGAGGATTTCTTAGTGAATGGGAAGGAATGGCCGCTGGGGCTGGGAGCCGGCTCTGACCCACTGTGGTGCCCTGGAGGAGAAACCAGGGTCGTCTGTACTTGATGACTGCCACCCCCACCCCCACCCCCACTCCCTTGAGACGCTTCATTCACCTTTCCCCTAAAAGGATCACGTAACCTGGGAATAATTTGTTCCAACACCATGATGTGTTTTACTAGATGGTGATTTCCAGGCCAAGCCCTGACTGGACAATCACATCACAGATCTCACTGCACATTTTCCATGTCACTGTTGATGGGTTTTCAATCAGTAAAAACGGGGGCTTTCTTCTGACCTGTCTCTCCACTTCCCCAAACTGCCAAAAAGCCCATAGTTCTGTGTGACAGGCCTTCACTTTGGAGCCACAGGATTCGGTGGGAGCGCTGGACCTGGGAAGGCGGTGCTGTGGGGTGACAGCAGGTAGCCCTGTCTGGTTGGGGTGCTGGGAGCCACAGCGTGGTCTCCATCCTCCGGACCATCCTGGCGACCACAGGTCCCAGGGAGGGTGTGGAGAGCTCAGGCCTCCTGGGTGGGCCACAGCTTGGCTCTGAGGTGACACTGGTGTAGCAGTGCTTGCAAATTCAAGCGGCAAGAGGAGGGGGTCCTGGAAGTTTCCAGCCCAGGCTAGAAGCCACCGTGGCTTCTGGCAACTGGACATCCAGACCCAGGTGGTGGGGTGATTTGGTGATGACAGCGTGCCTGTCCCGCTGAGTGTCACATACATGAATAGGGGGTGGGGGAGGGGGAATTCAGGGCTGGACCGGCGTCCTGGTGGACCTGATGTGAAATTCCTGTTGAACAACAAAACTTTTAAATGGTTTGCTAGGATTATTTCTGTATTGAAAGTTTCTAATGATGCTTTTTAAAAAAATACTAAAAATAAAGGTTCAAGCTGCCAGATTTTCTTCCAGGGTCTGTTTCCTCTCCTCCAGCTGTGCTCTGGGTGGGCCTGGCTGCTCCCCACCCATTGTGTCCAGCTCTTGTTTGTTCTGGTCTGAGTCCTGCACAGGTGCCCATCAAGGCTCAGGGATGCTTTCAGAAGCCAAGTTTGTTTTCTCCACGAAAGGTGGGTCCGGGTTGAGCTTCCCCTCTGGCTGGGAGCACATGTGGTAAGATGCCAGGGGAAATGCCATGTTTATTCTCCGTGTGCCCAGAAGGATGCAGCGGAAGCTTTGCCTACAGTGATTTCTTTCTGCCTCAGAGTTTCTGCCAAGCTGTTGGATCTGCTCACGGCTTGGTAAGCGGTGCTGGCAGGGCCTGCCTGTAGCTGGGCAGCTGTGGCGCTGGCAGGGAGCCCAGGGCCAGGGTGGGTGTAGACACGGTGCCTTGGGTCACTGCTCACAAAACAGCCGTCACTGATGGGCTGCCTCCACTCTCCAGTGGAGGTGCCTTTTCCTGGCTGAATCCACTGATTTTGCACCAACGCATGAGGTGACCTCCCAGGTGCATGGGTGACTCACTATCACTGCCTTTTCACAGCCAGCCAGCCAGCCAGCCAGCAGTTCGAAAACGTAAAGCTGCATTCTGCCCAAACACCCCCCTTTAGGTACCCAGTGACTGAGGCGGGAAGCTCTGTAGAAATTCGTTTTATTCTTGAGACTATTTTCAAAAGAAGCAGTGGTGCGCTGTTTTTCTAAAAATATGCCTTTATAGATTCATATATAATATGTATATTATAAAATCCATACATGTATTTACATGATTGCTACGTACAAAATTACAGCACTGTGGTATGTACATATCTATAGGTACATTCTTTCCACTCATCCCTGCTGTGCTTTTCCCGTGTAAGGGAGGGAGACGAGCCTTTGTAAAGCGGCTTGCGGGCTGGCTCAGTCCGGGCGCCTCTGAGTTGGGGCCTCAGCAGAGAAGGTGAAGTGGTCGCTGAGGAAGGATCAGGAGTCAGGTTGCCGGGTTGGTCCTTCTGTGGGCCTGGTGGGCAGCATCTGGAGGCGTCCACCCCGTGGTGCCAACACGGCCCTTGAGGTGGAGTGGCTGACCACAGACCCCTCCGGAGCCATTCTGTGGCCTGGACTTGCTTGGCCGAGCCAAGAACTTGTATAGGTAAGAGGTGCCAGGGGCCTGTGGGAGGAGCAGACCCCTCTCAGCCCTGGTGCCAGGAAGGGGAGAGGGCTGAGGGCTAAGCCTGCAGAGGGCCCCGTTGAGGAAGGCCTGCACTGGAGGGGGTGAGGGAGGGCGGGCAGCAGTGGCGGGGGCTGGGGCAGGCCCTTCTTCCTCTTAGGCTCGGGGTGGCCTCAGCCAAGCCCCGGCAGGGCCCGCTGTGGCCGAGTGCGAGAGTAGCCCCAGCCGTCAGGCCCCGCAGGCTGGGGCTCCTGGCCCATAGGTGCTCCAGCAGAGGTGCATGCACGCAGGTGAGGGGCCGCTTCCTCCCTGGGCCAGGGGTTGCTGGAGGGTGGGGTTCAGGCTGGGGCCTGGTGCCCTGCACGACTAGGCCCCGTGGCTCAGACCAGCTGGGGGCAGCCAGGGCCTCCTGAGGCATGCAGAAAGGGCCTCCATTTCTTCTGTTCCCCGTATTCCAAAGCAGAAGGGCAACGGTGCTTGGGGCTGGGCACGGGAGTCACTGAGGGGTAGGCGGGGTGGGCTGTGATCCATCAGGTCTGAGCAGCAGAGCCCAACCAAGGGGCCACTCTGGAGGCAGCCTGAGCCCTGCTCAACAGCAGCGGATCCCAGGGAAGCCCAGGCTGGGTGTGGCCAGGCAGTGGTGACAAGGCTCCTGCCTGTCCCTCTGTTGAGAGCAGCCTTCAGAGGCCGAGTGGGCCCTCCTGGACGACTTGGCCCCTGTGCGGGTGGGCAGTGCGGCCGCTGAGCCTGGCCCGGGGGTGGGGTCTGGCGTGTACACATGGTGCGCTGGGCCCCAGCCCACGTCCCCTTTTCAGTCGTCTCCAGTGCACCCATCCTTGCTGGCCTGACTCCTCCCAGTTTAAATTTTCCTGAAGAATGAGAAGAGCCGTTTGCCTTCAGCGGTGCTGGGCTCATTGCCACGCCCCGAGCCGTGGGCCCTGGAGAGGGCAGCAGCAGGCCGCCTCTGTTCCTTCAGGTGCGTGTCCATCAGCTGTCGGTCAATGACCCTGTGCATGTCATCCTGCAGAGGGCAGAGCGGAGGGGGCTGAGCAGCTCTGACCCAGCGCTGGGGGTGGGCGGGGAGGTGGCAAATGTAGGAAGCACGAGAGATGAGGATGAGGGATGAGATGAGTGAGCGGCTGCAGCCACGGTTGCCCCGACACGACCAAGCAAGCAGCAAGTGTGGACGCAGTGTGGGGACACAACAGTAGCCACGCGGCACCTCCGGCCTCCTCAGGGCTTGGGCTGGCTTCTCACTAGTATTACTCCCTCGGCTGACCCCACAGACCAGGTGTGTCTCTATGGGCCCAGAGGATGGCCGCCGCTGATACTTGCCTGTCTGCCTCTCCACCCAGCCTGCCAGCCCACACCAGTGCTCAGCCTTGCCTGTGACCGGCCTTCTCTGTCCTGCTTCCTGTGTCCCTTTGGGTCTGGGTGGGCACCTCTCACTTGGTACCCACCCCCCACCAAACCCTGGGGCGGCCTCAGCTTGCCAGCTCTCCAGCCTAACGTCCTGGCCTCAGGGGGCTTTTCCTCCCCTTCATCCCCTTCAAGCTACTACCAGCCTGAACTGCTGATGCCCATGCACCCCTGGCAGGCCCACGTGTGAGGTCACAGGCTCCCTGGTGCCGTCCTCGCTGACCACCAACCACGCGCTTGGCCCCCACTGGCAGAGGCCAGGGGGCATCACCATCTTCGCGGCTTGTCTTGCTCCAACTTATGCCCACTACCTTGGCTTCCTCAATGGGGTAGCACCTTTCCCCTCCGGTGTGTTAAAGTTGCACAGAAAACGCCCCCTTCTCCCTGACTTCACCTTACAGAACATCAGCTTTTATGCCATGGAGTGGCTAACAGACTGAGCAGCTCCACTCTCCATTCTACTTGCTAGATTCTGAGTCTGTGCAAGATTCCATTTGATAAAGGCGTTCCGCCACTAACACACTATGAAAACTATTGGTTTAGAATCAAAAGCAGCCCTGTCTAGTAATATCAGCTGGAAACACAAGCATCTGCCTGATTCCTTCACTCTAAACCCGATGGGCTCTGGGATGTCCTGGTGAAAAGACCGAGCCTTGGGCCGAATGCTGGAGTGAATCAGCTGCTCGTGTCTGTTTGTGCACAGGACTGTGAGGCCTGCTTTTGGGCTGGGTGTTTCCTGAGGTCGGGGCAGATGACCTCAGCAGCCCAGAGCAGCTGCTCACTTGGTGAGCACAGGAAGTGGGCTGGCTGGGCCCCTCTCCCAGCTTGACCAGCTTGTCCACCACTCCTACACACTCACCTAAGCTCTCACCAGTCACTCAAATGTCTTTGCAAGTTTCAGTGTGAAACAAAGGTACTTTCCTGACCAGGTCACCAGGTGGCGGCGGGTGTGGACCCCTTGCTCACGTCCTGCTCTCCTGCCTTCCTCCCCTCCCTCCTTCATATTTAACTTCCTACCTACACCTCTCCTCCTCCTCCTCACAAAAATGAGATATAGTCCCTACTTTGAAGGTCCCCGTGTCAAATCCTCAGCACAGTGCCCTGTACTTGGGAAGTGTTCCATAAAAATCTTTGCTGTTAGGTGTTTTCTGGTACATTGCAAACTGCATTTTTTTCCTTTTTTTTTGCGGTACGCGGGCCTCTCACTGCTGTGGCCTCTCCCGTTGCGGAGCACAGGCTCCGGTCGCGCAGGCTCAGCGGCCATGGCCCACGGGCCCAGCCGCTCTGCGGCACGAGGGATCCTCCCGGACCAGAGCACGAACCTGCGTCCCCTGCATCGGCAGGCGGACTCTCAACCACTGCGCCACCAGGGAAGCCCCCTGCATTTTTTTTATACTTTAAGATTTATATCAAGATAATTCCGTGAAATATATCAGTTCAAAACTTCATACACACACACACATGGGCTGCTCATAATTCCATGCTGGCCGTTACTTCTATAAAACAACCCATAATTATGAGGAGGTGGAACCAAGAAATCAGGGTCAGCCGGGTCAGCCTGTCAGTATTGGGCCACCTGCTGCCGCGCTCACCGGATGTGACAGTGGAAGGAGGAGGGAGGCCGGGGCTCGAGCGATGGCATGGCGCACGCTGTACGGAGACGACGCTGGCACCGACACACAACACGGTGGACCACAAGGGAGGCGGCAGGGGCAGGACTGCGATGGTGGCAGGGAAGAGGGTGGGGGGATGAGGGCTCAATCTCACCTCAAAGGCAGGAGGGGTGTACAACTAAAGCTGTTGGTACGGGAACTGAGAAAGGCCACTAGATCAGAAACCAAAGGAGCCAGATAGTAAAAAGCCCTGAGGAAGCAAACTGTAGCCAAGAGAAAAGAGAGAAGAACAGGGTGGGTGAGCCAGGAAACAGCAGCTGGCTTTGGGGCAGGAGGCAGGGAGCCAGGGAGCAGCTCTCTAGGGGGGAAGCCGGTGCACCTGCAGCCTGCCTGGCAGGGCCCTGGAGGAACAGTGACTTCTAACCTGCCCTCCATGTGGGGCTTGCCTGGGAAAGCCGCAGGGGACTTTTCATCTATCTGGTTAGGATTTCTTGGGGAGAAACAAGAATGGTTACACCACGTTCTGAAATTGTACTACCCTAACCTCATTAACAAAAAGCAAGTATGGCCCTGGCCCAGTGGGCAGCCACGTTGGCTGAGTGGACTCTGACAACTGTGGTCCTAGAGATGGACACACTGACTCATTTTCCCCAGACCTGTGCCAGGATGGTGCTCTTTGGAAAAAAGGAAGCTGGCCTTTGAGAAAGGGAAGAGCATCAGCTGCTGGTAACCCAAGGATGGCTGAACTACAAACATCCAGTTGTGAATTTTCAGTCAGTCATATAGGGCTTCCTGGGCCCTCCACGTTAACGGCCATTTCTTTCTGGCTAATTTAAACAAAGCCTTGACGACTAGCTGAAGGAGGCCCCTGTTCCAAGCCTAGAGGCCGGCACAGCCTGGGGTTCCTTGCTCTAGAGAGCATCTTCCTTTAGGTGTTCTTCCCCAGGGACTGGGGAACCATGAGCCCTGAATTTCATCAGGTTAAGACTGGGATTACTGCTCACCCCACACGCATGGGACCCTCCAGTAACAAGCTCTCATTCTTACACTCAGCCTGGGTTCAGAGACTCTCCCTTACCTGCCAAGCCTCAAGCTGCTGTGAGAGGTTCAGTTTCTGCTGAATGGCATCCAGTAGCTGGCTGTTCAGAGACATCATGTCCATCTTGCACTTGGCCAGTTCCAGCTCCACAGCGTTCTTCCTGAAAACAGAAAAGCCAGCGTGAGCGTGGACACGTTGTGCCAGAGGCATCAGGTTCTTTGCCTGGGCCACCTGGAGTCCTCAGGATGAGGAAACAGCCTCTGACCCCAAACTCACAACAAACAGTAACTGTAACAGTAACTATGATGTTACTTGTGGAGGGTTGGAAAGTTTTGCATCATGCCTTCATATACATTTTCTCAATTTTCATAACCAACCTGTAGGTGAAGGAATAATCTGTCATCCCATCTCAAACAAGAAGTGATTAAAAAAGAATGACACTTAAGTCAGGACTGGAACCCAGAGATCAAAGGCCTCACAGCACTAAGGAACTGCTAATTTTTCCCCCAAAAGGCCAGTCCCCTTGCAAGTTGGACTTAACCTCCTAGTGCTCTCCTTTTCACTAACAATCCCCCCTTTAAGGGTGTGTGCAAAGGCAGCCACACAGTGGTGATCATCACAGCGTAGCTAATTGTTGTAGCCAACAGTTAGGGTAAATTATATGATGGAATACTATCACCAGTAACAACCACGACATTGAATATTTACTGACAGTGGGGCAATACTCCTGATGTATGCTGAGCGGAGAAAAAAAACAAGAAACAAGGTCACATACGATACAAGCATTGTAAAAGAAAAATTGCTTGTGTGTATTTGAAGGTCATACACAAAAATGTCTACTTGGTTATCTCTGGATGAGGATCATTGATGGGTAATTGCTCCCACACTTTTGCATTTTGTATTTTCACATTTTCATGTTTTACATATTATTTTGTTCACCTTCCCCAACATTCCTAAATCATGGTTGTTCAACACAAAGGACAATTTTTGGGGAGCCAGGGAATGGGAATAAAAAATGCAAGAGACTAGCTGGGCAGCTTCTGCTAGGTGGCACTGGTTGCCCAGCTGCCAAAATGAGCATTATTTAGCCCTTATCTTCATCAACCGTTACTTTTTTTTTTTTTTTTTTTTTTTTTTTTTTCGGTACGCGGGCCTCTCACTGTTGTGGCCTCTCCCGTTGCGGAGCACAGGCTCCGGACGCGCAGGCTCAGCAGCCATGGCTCACGGGCCCAGCCGCTCCGCGGCATGTGGGATCCTCCCGGACCGGGGCACGATCCCGTGTCCCCTGCACCGGCAGGCGGACTCTCAACCACTGCGCCACCAGGGAAGCCCAACCGTTACTTTTTTTAAAAAAATAAATTTATTTATTTATTTGGCCGCGTTGGGTCTTTGTTGCTGTGCGCGGGCCTTCTCTAGTTGCAGCGAGTGGGGGCTACTCTTCGTTGTGGAGCGCAAACTTCGCATTGCGGTGGCTTCTCTTGTTGCAGAGCACAGGCTCTAGGTGAACGGGCTCAGTAGTTGTGGTTCGTGGGCTCTAGAGCGCAGGCTCAGTAGTTGTGGCGCATGGGCTTAGTTGCTCTGCGATGTGGGATCTTCCCAGACCAGGGCTCGAACCTGTGGCCCCTGCATTGGCAGGTGGATTCTTAACCACTGTACCACCAGGGAAGCCCATCAACCGTTAACTTTCACATTCAAAAGGGCAAAACCAACAAAACTTCAAGTCGCACAGGGCCAGTGACTAATGTGCATGGCCTTGACAGGACCCACCGCAGAAGCTGCCCAGCTCACATCAAAGCTAAGCACGGCCGGAAGGCAGAGCAGTTGGGGTAACCCGCTCGGGCCACCGCGCGACCAGCACTTCCTCTCTGGCCTCAAGTCCACCGAGCAATCGGTCACTTCCCCCGACACTCCAAGGTCCCAGAACGGCTCCCCGCCCACCCTTCCTAGAGAAGCCGCTCCAGACCTCCTCACACCAGGACCGCCCACCCGCACTGCAGCTGCGGGGACAGGAGCCGAGCCTGTCCAATCAGCTCTGGCATCTCAAATGAGCCTGTCCAATCAGCTCCGGCATCTCAAATGCCGCACGCTGCTCCCGTCACGCCCGCTGCCATTGGCTGGCCGCAAACCGCGGAAATCCTTGCAAGGCGCGGGTTGTCATGGACGCCCGGCTGGCCAACCCCGCGGTCCTGGAACGTCAACGCAAACCCCTAGCGCCCCGCGGCAGGGCAGCCTCTTGAGCTTACAGGTGTCTCCCGGCAGGTGTCGCCACGAACAGCCTGTAGACCCCAGAATGTGCTGAGTAATGCTGCTGGCGGAGGGGCAGAGGTCCAGCAGCAGCTGCGGCCCGCCCGGCACCGAGGGGTCCCCTTCCTTCCTGACAGCCCCCCCGAGCTGGGCCCACCTTGCGGACCTAGGTGTCACAGCCTTGGACTGCACCCTCCGGAACGTTTGCTCACTAGGGAATCTTGGTGCTTCTCGTTCATGGGAAACCCCAGACAAGGAAAGCAATGCTGCAGAAGTCCCTGGTCAATAATGTTTTTTAAAAAAACATTTTTATTTCAGAGGCATTTCCTACTTTTTTTTTTTTTAATGTGTCTTTTTTTTTCTTTTAAATACTTTATTTATTTTGGCTGCACCGGATCCCAGTTGCGTCATGCAGGCTCTTAGTTGCAGCATGCATGCAGGATCTAGTTCCCACGACCAGGGATCCAACCCGGGCCCCCTGCACTGGGAGCACGGAGTCTTACCCACTGGACCACCAGGGAAGTCCCTAAATCAGTTTTTTTTTTTTTTTTTTTTGCGATATGTGGGCCTCTCACTGTTGTGGCCTCTCCCGTTGCGGAGCACAGGCTCCGGACGCGCAGGCTCAACGGCCATGGCTCACGGGCCCAGCCGCTCCGCGGCATGTGGGATCCTCCCAGACCGGGGCACGAACCCGTGTCCCCTGCATCGGCAGGCGGACTCTCAACCACTGCGCCACCAGGGAAGCCCCCTAAATCAGTTTTAAAAAGGAATATTTCAAAGGGCTAGAAGAATTCCTTATTTAAATGAAACCACTAGCAACTGACTCCTTTTTGTTTTTGTAAGGCAGACTGCTAGCCCTGGATTTTTTTCACTGAGGACCTTTCACCTGCAAGGAGGTAAAATGGTTACTTAACTTAGCTGAAACTCATCTATTGTATAGGATAAGGAACACCTTAAGGTTGTTGCTGTCCAGTGAAGAGAGGGAAGTTATTTTTCTTGGGGGGTTCTCACCCCTGTCTGCACATTAGAATAACGGGGTGGGCGTAAGGGGAAGCTTTTAAGAAGTTGCCCCAAACTCAGAGATTCAGACTGAATTGTTCTGGAGAGGGCTCTGGCAGGGGGAGACTTCCCCAGAGGATGCTAAAGTGCAGCCAGGATCGGAGATGATGTACATGAAAGGATCTTGTAAAATTCTTAATGGTCCTATACAAATGTGTGATTCCCCCACATTGAATGATTCCTTAGGTCTCTTGTCTGAATTTCTGTATACCCAGAATTTCATTTCTAAGGGACAGAAAAAGAACTATCCTGGAGTGATCCAACACCCTCCCTAAGGCCAGCCCTGTTTTACAGGGTCCAGGAAGGACAAGGGCTTCACTCCAGAATTCTCCCTACTCAGGGAGGAGAGTGTGCAGATCTGCTCAGTCAGACCCCAGGAGGTTAACTGGGCCTCCTTTGGCAGCAGGAAAGGACATGCATTTCAAGGTAGATTTGGTGATTTCCTCTGTCACCCAGGTGTCAGACCTAGGTGCACTTATTTTAACGGAGGGGACTGGACAACTGTTTTTTCTGCTCTCCTGCATCCTGGAACTTTCTCTGGCTGTATCTCCCACCTCCCATGCTGATGACAGAGTATGGTCAGAGCTTGATGGTTAGCTCTCCTCCGCTTGTCTAGCTGAGAGGTGACCAACTAGACTCTACTTCTAACTTATTTTGCTTCTTATTCCCATTGGGCTTTTACAATTAGTGCCCTAATTTTACCATTTTATTCCCTAATTGTTTGGCACAATCTCACCCTTTGTTATTCATAAAAGTACGGTCTCACTCCAAAATATCACACTGCTATTCAAGTACTCAGTAACTAAATCCACCAGGAATGGCAAAGATAACACAGGTTTGTGAGCCTCACTAAGGATAATTCCAAAATGAACTGGAAATTGAAAGACAACCTGATATGAGATTCTGACCAGATAGACAAGGGGACCCAAAGGTAAAACTATGAAACGGAGATGATGGAAACGATTAAAGAGAACAGAAGGGAGGGGAGGGGACAATTGTATATGGAAGTGAAAAGTGGGAAGGTGTGAATTTTAAAGTCAGAAATTAAAATGTGTCATATTACCTTTTAAAAAGGCAAATAATACCTATTTACAAATTGTTTTAAATAACCTCATTTTAGCTTCCTGACAAGCACCCTTGAGGTAAGGGGAAAGGATGTGGAACAGGAGTCAGAGACCTGAGGTGGAGGCCAGTGATCAGCACTGGCTGTGATCCCGGGGGAACTTCCTCATCTGTAAAAGTGGGATTAAAAAGTATTACTTCTTGCTGTGGCTGGGATGATGAAAGGATGAAATGTTTTATAAGTAGTAAAGTGATGCACAAATGTTGTTATTAATGTGTTGTAAAGCCCCCAAAGCAGGTGCAATTTTAGTACCTTCTACCTCCTCACACTCAGCGTATACGGCAGATTGGGTGTGTGACAAATAATTTTCAGGGGAGTGGGGAATATGTAAATGTTTTTTGCCTATGTACCGCCACATGTTTTGAATGTAAAAGAATGCATTTATGCATTTCTTCTCTGCCAGAGAAAGCCCAAAACATTATTTAAAAATGACCTAGGGACTTCCCTGGTGGCGCAGTGGTTAAGAATCCACCTGCCGGGGCTTCCCTGGTGGCGCAGTGGTTGAGAGTCCGCCTGCCGATGCAGGGGACACGGGTTCGTGCCCCGATCTGGGAGGATCCCACATGCCGCGGAGCGGCTGGGCCCGTGAGCCATGGCCGCTGGGCCTGCGCGTCCGGAGCCTGTGCTCTGCAACGGGAGAGGCCACAACAGTGAGAGGCCCGCGTACCGCAAAAAAAAAAAAAAAAAAAAAAAAGAATCCACCTGCCAATGCAGGGGACATGGGTTCGAGCCCTGGTCTGGGAAGATCCCATATGCCGTGAAGCAACTAAGCCTGTGCGCTACAACTACTGAGTCTGCACTCTAGATCTCGAGAGCCACAACTACTGAGCCCGCGTGCCACAACTACTGAAGCCCATGCGCCTAGAGCCTGTGCTCTGCAACAAGAGAAGCCACTGCAATGAGAAGCCTGTGCACTGCAACAAAGGGCAGCCCCTGCTCGCCGCAACTAAAGAAAGCCCACGTGCAGCAACGAAGACCCACCACAGCCAAAAATAAATAATTAAAAACAAAAAGAAACAGTGAAATTACAATGTTAAAAAAAATGACCCAGTTTACTACAAATATAAAGGACAGAGAAAAATGTTAAATGACACTCTGGGGATGCAATCGAACTTAGAATGCAGAAAAACTATGAGATAAAAGATTCAGTTTCTTCAATAAATGCAAATTGGAAAAAAAAAAGATGGAAGGGGAAGTGTTACAGACTTTTGGGACATAACAAGTAAACAGAGTATGTGGACTTTGGAGTCTGATACTTATCCATTATAAAAAGACATTTATGGGACTTCCCTGGTAGTCCAGTGGCTAAGACTCCACATTCCCAATGCAGGGGGCCTGGATTCGATCCCTAGTCAGGGAACTAGATCCCACATGCCGCAACTAAAGATCCCACATGCCGCAACTAAAGATCCCACATGCCGCAACTGAAGATCCCGCACATGGCAACGAAGATCCCTAGTGCCACAACTAAGACCTGGCACAGCCAAATAAATAAATATTTTTAAAAAAGACATTTATGGGACAACTGGGGAAATTTGAACACTGGATACTAGATGATATTAAGAAATTGTTTTAAACTTTTTTACATGTGATAATTCTGGTGTGTGTTTTACAAAAAGAATCTTTTTCTGATAGAGATTTATGTGAAAGTGTTTATGTTTAAGTGTTTATGGATGAGATGACATGATGTCTTGTGATCTGCCTTAACGTGGTCCAGAGGGGAGGTGGAAGAAGTGGGTGGCTATAGATGAAACAACACTGGCCATATGGTGGTTAGTGTTGAAACTCAGAGGTACATAGGTCGGTATTCATCTTATGTTTTTCACTTCTGTGTATGCTTGAAGATGTCTATAATGATAAATAAAACAAACAGAAACAAACAAAAAACTAACCTAAAAATTAAAAAGTTAAGGTATATAATGATATTGGAAAGCTCTCTAAGATATAAGTGGAAACAAAAAAACAAGACATGTGGAGCAACATCTCACTGATGTTTTTAAAGAAATCTGCAAAAACTATATTGTACACCTGTATATGCATAGGTAAAAAAGCTGCAAAAAATGCATACCTGACTTTTAACAGTAGTGTCTGAAGAAGAATGGGATTGGGAGTGAGGGCGGGTAGTGGGGAAACTCTCACTTTCAGTTTTGTATTCTTCTGTATGATTTAACTTTTAAAACTGAGCACATACTCATGTTACTTTCAGTTAAACAAGTGGTGCCCACTCACTTTGCGATGGCCTCATCCCGGTCCCTGATGGCCTTCTGAAGCTGCTCCTTTGGTTCCTTGTCCTCAGATGTCATTCTGAGTCGGTCTCTCTCCTCCTTCAACGCAGTCATCTCCACACTCAGCAGTGTCACCTAATGAGAGACGAAGGGGATAAACGTGATGATACCACTGCTGCCAGCCTGGGGTGTTTCCCTTCAAGAGGGAGGAAAGAACAAGGCCCAGGCAGGCTCAGGGCCTATGTGCAGGGCAGGCTGGTGACTTCCTGCTGTCCCCTGCTCCAGGAGAGAGGAGGCCTCATGCTAGGCTGGAGCTCAGTGGCCAGGGAAGAGCTCAGCCCTGGACTGCAGCCCTGGGGCCAGATCCCAGTAGTACAGAGCACAGCACCTCCTTCATTTCAAGGCACTCTCAGGGACCTAATGAGTGAAGGCCACACACGCATCAGGGCACTGAAACACATTTTTGGGGGTAGGGACTCCAGTTTTGTTTCTAGCCATCTTCCACTCAAGATGGAACACTGCCCTGTGTTTCACAGGGCCCTGGCTGGTCCCAAAGCCTGGAACCTGGCTCCCATTTCTGTGACAGCACTTGACGCAGCCTGGCTCTTCCACCTTCTTCCTTCAGCTCCCCAGGTCAAAGCTACATGGAATTTAGACAGAAGAATGATGTCATCACCTTTCACTTCAAGCCTGTTACCTTTTCTGTCGTCCATGCCTCAGTGAATGGCACCAGAGCCCATTCACTGGCAGTCAACCTTCGGTGGTGAGGTGCCCCTCCTAGGGGCTCCCTCAGTGACCACAGCTTAACCCACCCACTGTACAGAGTAACCCCTTGAATACCTTGAGCTCTGCCATGTGAGAAGTATGTCCTATCTATCTGTATGTCTCAGAGCCTACGTGCATACAATGCTTAATCCCAAATGCTTGTGCAGTAGACAGTTGTCATTTTGGGGCTAGTCAGCATCCAAAATCCCTTCCTATCTGGGGCATTCCTGGCTGCATGGACCTTGGTAGGAGGCAGAGAATGCCCTCCCACTAAGGGAGCCAAAAGAAGAGACATCCTTTCCTAGGTACCTGGGCCCCCCACCTGGGGCTGCAGCTCTTGAGGGTACAACAAAGCCATCGGCCAGTGGGAAATTATTACATGGACAACAAATGGATTTGTTGCCCCACTCCCCATGGCTTCCTGTCTTGGAGCTCAGTTCTCCAGCCTTCCTGTTGATTCTGTAAGATTTCAGATTTAATTCCAATATATTCTCTTTCTGCTTAAGTTAAGCAAAGCGAGTTTCAGTTGTCTGCGACCAGAAACCCTGCCTGGTAGAGCTTTCAATAAATATCTGTTGCGTGAATGGAAGGCGGGGAGCCCTTCTTCTCAGTTGATAGGATCAGACTAGAGTCAGGATGCCTGACCCTGCCCTCTTATTAAATATTACACATACTTTTACATCTTTCCAAGGGAAGATCCATACATACAGGTCTGTCCCTCCCACAAGGGGACAGACATCACCTTCTGTACACTCCTCTGCTCTTCAAGGCCCAGGTCTAATCATCTTTAGACAATGAAGCTGAGCAAAGGCCCCAGGACTAAGGCTGAAGAGCAAGTTTCCCTGGAGGTACTTTGGACCCCCCCAAGCTGAGGCAACACAGTTGCCAGCTCCTGGGGTAGCAGCCACTGAGGAGCAAATCAGAGGACACCCAATAGCAAAGAGGTATACAGGACAATCTGTTGTCGCTATGGGCAATGGATGTTGTACTCTCAGGTGCGTGGTAGGGAATGTCAGGACCTGGTGCTCCGTGCTTTCATGGTAGGGACAGCTCCAGTGAGCAGGGTGAGAAGCCTTAGGGAAGAACGGGCTGGGCAACTGCACAGGCCAGGGCATGCAGGTGCAATGAGCCTTGAGGCAGATGAGGCAACAGGTGAGAAGCCCAGCCTCACCCTATTCTTAGCAGGTTCCACAGCCTGGTAGGCCAGACCTCAAGACCCAGAAAGCACCTGGAAGAAACAGCCAGCCCTCCTCAGACCAAATGAGCCCTGACGTGGCCTCAGGCCAGCTGTGGGCCAGCCAGGTGTTCTGCCAGCTGAGTGAGTGACAGATAGAACTACATGCTAGGCAGGAAATGCAAACATTTAATATGCTCCAGACAAAACTCCACAAGAACTTTTTGCTTTGGCCTGGAAAACCTGATCAAGGTAGAGACTGCCAGCTTAGGAGTGACAAAGGACTTATCCTCTCTGAGCTGCACATAAGTTCCATAAAAAGCAGGAAGAAAAAGAACTATTCCGGGCTTCCCTGGTGGCGCAGTGGTTGAGAGTCCGCCTGCCGATGCAGGGGACGCAGGTTCGTGCCCCGGTCCGGGAAGATCCCACATGCCACGGAGCGGCTAGGCCCGTGAGGCATGGCCGCTGAGCCTGCGCGTCCGGAGCCTGTGCTCCGCAACAGAAGAGGCCACAACAGTGAGAGGCCCGCGTACCGCAAAAAAAAAGAAAAAAAAAAAAAGAACTATTCCCCACCATCAAGTTGTTGTGAGGATCAAACAAAATAAATAACATCAAGGGCCCCGCTCAGGGTGTAAGTGCCTCCCCCTCCTCCCCCCCCCATAGACCTTCCAGCTGACAGCTGTCATGAGGACCCACTGGGCTTTTTTATCTGCTGACTTACGTTGCAGCCACCCCTAAATCCACTTTTCCCCATTAAGGTGGGTGTCCTCGAGATTGAATAGCATCAAAGGAAACATCCTGAAGTCATATCCAGGGCTGACAATCATTTGCATGCCTGCTCTAAGAAAGGTGCTGCACTAGACGCTTTAGGAGAAGACAAAAGTACATCAGACCTTGAGCTTGTTCTTGCAGGGGGTCTAAGGCTGGACTGGGAGGGTGAGATGGGAGTGAGGGTAACCATGACAAAGCAGGGCCAGGGGGCTCCCTGAGGAAGGGAAGCAAGAGAGTTCTGAGGAGGAAGTGAGACCTGATCAGGAACCTGAAGGGTGAGTAGGGCTGTATGTGCAGGTGATGGGGGAGAGTCTTCCAGGTAGAGGGAGCGGGAGAAGAGACCCAGATGTGGGAACACAGGGCAGCCTGTGCCACGCCCGTCTGTAGCCTACATTCAATTCTGCTAAAGCTAAGGAGGTGAGATGGAAACAACAGGAATGGAGGGTGGATGGCTGGATGCAGCCAGACCGTGGTGCCATGAGGGCTGGAGGCTTCCCATTACTCGATGATGGGAAGTCAATCTAGAACGTGCAAGCGGTGTCCCATGTTCAAGTTGTGCTTCAGAAAGATGGATCCATATCATATGGAGGTTGACTGGGCTGGGGTAAGGCAATCAGCTGGGAAGTGAGCACCAAAGGCAGGGTGTGAAAGAATGAAGGTCTGAAATGGGACAGTGGCTAGGAGGATGGAGGAGAGAGAACCTGCTGAGATTTTAGAGGAGGGGTCGCCGAGATCTCATTAGTAAGGGCCTCAACTGCTCCCAGCACACACTCCCCAGAGTTTCCATGTCCCTGCAGTAACTGGCATGTGCTTCAGTCAAGCATAAAGGAGCCAAATGACCGGGTTGGGGACTGTGTTTCTTACTGTGCCTCCCATGACCTGGCTGACTGGCCTGGGAATTGGCAAGGAGCCAAGAATAACTACTTTTCATATTGCTCTGCAGGTCCTCCCTGGCCCCCGGCAGCAGCTCCAGACCCCACGCGCAGTGCTCACTGGAGAGCTGCAGGGATGGGGGAGAAAAGGCTGAGTGGGTGGGCAGGGAGCTCTCCACGGCCATCACGAGGGCAGGAGGCAAGTCTTCAGGTCTGGCTATGGGTTTCTGCCTCAAACAAGTAATTATCAATTAAATTAAACCTCGGCTCTCTTTTATTTTAAACGTTGGGTAGGCCTCTGAGGGGCTGGGGTACTGTGCAGGCACTTCACCTTCCAGGTCCCATACCGTTTACCTCTGGCCTAGTTTCCAGGAGAGAAAAGAAAGCAGTGGGAGTGCAGGCTGGATCATGGGCGAGGTCAGACCACAGTCTAGGATCCGTTTTTGCTGGAACCTCGGTCACAGGCCACTTGTCTGGGCCCTGCTCCCCAAAGGGTACAAAATTGGCCTACTCCCCTCATGATAGAGAGAGGCCCTGGAGGGCAGGGGCCTTGTCACATCCACCCAGCGCCTCTCGGGGTCTAGGGCAGCACAGGCTTGCGCTGAGCTAACTGCACTAGGCTCCTCTGCCCGCCATGATGTCTGCCATTTCCACTGTCCTGGCAACTCAACTCGCATCCCATCCACTGCCCTGGGAGGTCAATGTTACTCCCAAGGGACGGCTTGGCTGGGAGGTCTGCAGCTTTGACTAAGGAAGAGATGACCCCGGGCAGAGGCCCAATTCTATATGCTATTTGGGACCAAGCGTAACCATCTGCTTGATGAGGTTTTTTTGAAAGGGAATCCACAGGAATTGACCTAAACCAGTTATCAGTTGAACTTTTAAGGAAAATTCCCTGGTAGAGATGGCCTCCTAAATAGTTCCATAGCAGACTCTCAGCAACCTCCACCTTGCTAATGTTTCTGAACCAAATAATGCCCTCTTGGGTTTCTAGTTTTCTAATTCAGAGAAGCAACAAAGCGACTTTTATTAATCCAAAGAACTTTTATATCTGCTTTCTCTTGCATTTTATTCTTCGAGTTTGGAAGGTCTGACACTCCCCCACCCTGCCCCAGCCAAACGAACGACCACCTGAGGATCTTAGGTTTTAGGCACAAGAATGTCTTTGGCTGCCCAACCCTACTTCCCAGGGGTTGGCCAGGAACAAAATACAGCTTTCAGGAGCATCTTCCTGTCCTTATGTGGTCACTCACAAGAAGAAGAGAGAAGTAATGGCTGGGGGTGCAATATCTTCCAAGAGAATAATACTAGAAAGTCTAATGGGTACAACCCCAAAAAGGCAGGAGTTTATTTCTGTAAGTTCCTTTAAATTTAAGAAATACTGACTGAAGTGAAAGCCAGGCTTAAATTCCATCTCTCAGCAACCTCTTCCTGTAGCAGGAAGGGATGACTAGCTTTGGACAAGGAAAGAAGGGGGCAGGGTTTCAAATGGTACCTGTCTGGTGTCCCCCACAAGTGGGGCAGAACCTCCACACGTGACCCCAGTCAAAGGGAAGAGCGCTTATTTATCTCCTAGGATAGATTTTAGAAGCTCCTTTTTGGGTGGGGCTGCTCCTAAGCCCTTTAAAACTTTTCAGATCAGAATATAGATGTCCTTCTCCAGTGTTCTTAAGAGATGAGATCATGATCAAACAGGAGAGGAACACTGAGAGCAGCAGTAAGTGCCTCTAAAGCTGAAAAACAGGCTGGCAGAGGTGACGGCACTTACAAGGGGAGAACAGGCCTGCAAAGATCAATCGTTCCTCGGTTTGCAAACTTCCCTGCTCAGAAGCTGCTGGAAAACCATCCATAAGCGTCCTGGGAGCTATGGCACTTTAAACTGCCAGAATCCACCCAATTATTTGGGCTCTGTAGAGGGCAGTGTGTCGCTGGAGGAAATGGAGGGTCAAGCTATTCTTATCCCTGACAACTTCACTTTGGCCTAAACCAGAGGACTGTCTTCTTCGTGGCCACGCAGCATGTGGGATCTTAGTTCCCTGACCAGGGATCGAACCCGGGCCCCCTGCAATGGAAGTGCGGAGTCTTAACCACTGGACCACCAGGGAAGTCCCAGGCTTCTCTTCTTGAAGACACCCAGTTCACCTCAACTTTAGGTCGCCGCCCCTGAGGGTCTGTCAGAGGAGAACTGCTTCTCAAAGAGACGTGGGTGAGGGAAACTCACAAGGGTCCTGAGGGAGCTGGGGACACGTGCATATCCTGTGCTGGGCTGAGGATGGGGGTGCTCACCTGACTGTGGAGCCGCTGCAGCTCTTCTAGGCTCTGCCTCAGTTTACCCCTCTCTCCCTCCATGAGTTCCCTTAGGGCTCTCGAATCCTCACTGGTCTGCCTTATTTGTTCTTCTAAGGAGTCATCATCAATTCTCCGGGAGCTCTGACAGCAGAAGAGAGCGAGCCGGCCACCCAGAGAGGTGGTGAGAGTGGAGGGGAGTGGAGAGATGGTTAGTGGGAGAGATGCAAAAGGGAGAGCGAAAGAGGAAAGGGAAGCAGTGGGGAGGGGAGCAGAGAGATGGTTCGGTTTGGGGAAACACAAGACAGTGGGGGGATGAGCAGGAGAGGGGGAGAGAGGGAAAAAAGAGAGGCAGAAGAGGGAAGAAATAGAGGGTTAGAGGAGAGAGATGCTCTTGCTCAATTTCAACGTGCAAACAACAACTAGACATTTATTTTGTTTCAGGCTTCGGGGAAGGGGAATCGCGTGGAGCCAACAGCACACCTCACTCTGACAGCTCCCTTTCCCACCCTGACTCGGCCTCCACACTACAGTACGTTCCACAAATCAACACAGCATGTTCAGGTAAGGACAACCACCCTTTCACCTTACTTCACCTCATATGGGTAGAGAGATGCAACCATTCTGTAGGAGGAGGAAACCTGAAGAAAAACAACAACCCGAGAGCTGGGGTGGTGAATGGAGAGTAAGTCTGGCAGAAATCTGACATGAAGCTGGAAGAAATGCCCGTGTGCCTGGGAAGCCTGTGGGAATGTTCCTCTCCTCCACAAGAGGAGCCACGTCTGGAATTCTAAAAGGCCCTTGTTGTTGATCGTCCCAACTTTCTGTGCTCACTTCTAGCCTTCGAGCAGAGAAGCTTCAGATCTTTTAAGTTTGCCTGTTCACAGCTAACTCCACCTCCAGGACCAAGGGGCTACAGAAAAGTAACTTGCAGTTTTTACCGGGATGCAAATTTCTACAGTCAAAGCCTCCCAGGAAAGCCCTCGCACTCGAGGTCCCCAAGGCCTGCACGTAACCACATGGAGGGAGGCCTCCTCTGCATCCTGTGCCTGCAGGAAGGGACTCTGGAGTCTTCCATCCCCGGCATCGGGCCCTCTGCCTGCTCCCCAGTGTTCAGTACTCTCAGACGAGGGCTCAGAAGAAATTCTTGCAGACATTATAAGGTTCCAGTTCTAGGGTTAACCTCACCCTCTGCATTTGGTTTCAACCTCCCACCGGCCAGGTTCTGTGGAGCAAGGAGCTCTCAGCTTGGCCTCTTACCGTGGGCTCCATGCCATCCACAATGCTCTGTATCAGTCTCTTGAGCTCGCTGAGAGCAGTGCGCAAGCTGCCTGCTGGTACATCCTTGGCAGACGACGTTTCTGAAGACTCGTCCATTGAGGAGTCCGTGGAGACGGCCGAGTCAGCGCTGTCATTTCCTCGAAGGTGTGAGCAGAGATAGCGAACCTGGCAGTAGGCTTCCCAGAGCTGCAGTCTCAGCTGCCCCACAAAGAATTATTCCTGATTATGGATTCTAGAGAAGACTGCCACCAGCCATCTTCTTCTAGTGTATGAATCCAAGATACTAGTTATAGGGCAAGTTTTTTTTTTTTTTTTTTTTAATCACCTGTCCCAAGAAATACTGATACTTATTCTGGGCCCAGTACACCTATACAGAGTCCCAACTCTTATCTTCCCTGTCCTCAAGCCCCTCCCATTTGCACATAAAGCACATCTTTATATAGTCAGTTACTTTGGTGGAAGTCAGCGCATGATTGGGGGAATGAGTGGTTATGAGTAGTATGAAAAGAAGCTAATTGGATGGATCACGAATGTTCTAAAACCCTGTCAATACAAGAGGTATGAGGCTGATATTAGTCAACAAGCACTTCCTAAGAGGCACTGCTTCGTGACAGCTCCAGCCAGCAGGCCTAGGGGCTTGCACAAGTGCAGACCACGGGCCCCTGCCAGGCTGAAGCTAAACAGCAGGCACGGGGTGACAGGGATGGCCGACGGGCTCTCAAAGGCCAGGGTCTGCCCCAGGATCCCTGGGCAACCTCACGTGCCACAGCGGTGGCGATGCCAGCACCTGCTCTCTCTCCTGCTCCAGCTCCTCGGCCTCCATGCTCTGCTCTATTTCAGACAGGAGGGACGTGCTGGTGGCTGCAGAGCTCTGCAGACTCCTCTCCTCAGTGAGCTCCTCCACCTTCACCTGCAGCTGTCGGTAGGAGAGCCGTACCTCCTGGAGCTCCAGCTGGCTCTGATGCAGCTTTCAGAGAGACAGCAAACGGTGGTGAGGCGGGCTGAACCCAAACAGAAAAACTGACCCTGAACCCAATCATGCTTTTAGATCCTGCTACCAGTTTACAGAAGAATACAGAGGAGGGAAGAACTGGCTAGACTACATTAAGGGGATGCAGTCAACAAAATCCAGATTTGGGAAATTCTACAGGACAAATAGCTCAGTTTCTTCAACAAATAAATTTCAAGAAAAAAAAAAAGAAAGATAAAGGGGGAACCTATAGATTAAAAGAGACTTAAGAACATATCAGCCAACTGCCACATGTAGGCATATTTTAATTCGTATCTTGATTCAAATGAAAAATGTGAAAAACAATGACATTTATAAGACAACTGAAAATTTGAACACTGACTAGATATTTGATGATATTAAAGGAAATGTTGCTGAAGTTTCTAGGTGTACTAGTCCTGTGGTTATATTTTTTTATGTTCTTATTTAGAGGTATTCTTTATTTACAGATGAAATTATAACAATTCTGGGATTTACTTCAAAATAACATGAGAGGGGAGCAAATGGATGTAATGAAGATAGGGCAGGACTGGCCAGGAATGGACGGTTTGTAGAGCTGGACAATGGGTTACATGGGATGTCACTGTCTTATTCTGTTTTTGAGTTCATCTGAAATTCTCCAGAATAAAATGTTGAACACGCAAACATACAGGCATACAAAGTAAGGTACCATTAGACTCTCACCAGAATGGCTAAAATAAACAATAGTAACAGAATAATAATATCAAGTTCTGGTGAGGATGTAAAATAACTGGGACTCTCATTTCTGGTGGAAATGGAAGATGAACCACCACTGTGGAAAACTGTTTGGCAGTTTCTAATGAGTGAAATACAGATCTGTCCTACTATTCTATGATCCAGCTGTTCTATCCTATGATCCAGCTGTTCCACTCTTAGGTACAGACCCAGTAATAAATGACTGAAAATGTAGATGAAAGACAAACAGGATGTTCACAGCAGCATTATTCATAAAAGCCACAGATGGGAAACAATCTAAACACCAATAAAGATAGAATGGATATATTCACATGCTGGAATACTACACAGCAGTGAAAAAAAGAACATACTGCTACTCTATGCCACAACATGGATGTATTTCTTAGACATGATGTTCAGCAAAAACCAGACACAAAACAATATATAATGTATGATTCTATTTATAAAAAGTTCCAAAACTTCATTGAGATAAAAGAGATGAAAGTCAGAATAGAAGTTTGCTTTTGAGGAAGTGGCAGCGTATTGACTGGGAGGGGGCAGGAGGAAGACTTGTGGGTGCTGATAATGGGCTATGTCTTGACATGGGTGGTGTTCACACAGGTATATATAAAACTTCAATGGGCTATCCACTTATGATCTGTATGCTTTACTATGTGCATGTTGTACTTTAATGAAAAAATTAAGAGGAAAAGGGTTGTTTGGAAAGGAGCTAGGGGTGGAATCTGGAATAACGTCTGGGCAGTAATACCAAGAGTTCCCAAACCCATGGGAAAAGCAGTCTCTCCCTACTTTGTGTCATACCTCATGGTTTACAGATAAGGCCCTAGGCCTGGGAGGGGCCTTACATAGCACTAGAAGCTCAGAGGAGGACAGCGACACCAGTGGTAAAGAGGGGACAGCAATGCAGGCATCATGACCTACGGGCCAGGGCTCCTTCCCTCTCTTTCGTTGCCACTACTTCACCCTTCTCTGCATTCTCTGTGGCTCCTTCCCTGTGGAGTCCAAACAGGGCACTGCTACCTGGTGAGGGTGTTACTGCTGAATGTAAGGGGAAACTCTACTGTGGCTGCTAAATGCCACACTCTTACTAATATACTCCATCACTACACTTACTTTTAGCACAACACACCCTAATTGCAGAATCAATCTGTTTGCTAACTGCTATGCACATGTCCATATACTACACGTGCACAGGAGCAATGTTTCCTACTCTTGTATTTGTGGACTGCCCACCCTCCTTTTAATATATATTTTTGGGGGTGAGGATGGGAGAAGAACTTCTGGGGATTTAAATTTAATTATTTTATCCTTTTATAAAATAGCATTTCTGGGTCATTCCTGTTCATTAAAAAGAGTGAACACTGTATTGTCTTTTCCAGACTGTCATCCAGGTGGGCTGATGGCTCCTGCAGAGATGCAGAGACGAAGGGGCAGTGGGCAACTCAGAGCTCTGTGGTTCTCATGAATGGGGCAAGCTGCCTTGCAGAGCCCGCAGCCAATCATTCTGGTGCCCTGGGAGCCTCCCTTCTGCTGGTCCAGTATCAGAGAACATTTGCTAATGGCACCAGTGGTCTGGATGTGCCTTAACTAGGAAGAGTTGGGAGGCTGGCTGCTCGGAGAATGAAAAAGGAATTGGCAAGCCCGCTCTGCATGGTTCCAGTGGATCAGCAGTACCTGCTGGTCCAGTGGGAACTCCTCCAGCCTTGGTTTTGAGGAAACTCAGAAAGAAGAAATTAGGTTTTGTTTTTTTTTAAAGATATGCCTAGGAAGCATTTGGCACAATTACAAACGGCATTTACTAAATTGACAAAATGCTTTGCAATTATTTTCTAGACAACTCCACATACATCTCAGCAGGAGAAGTTCAGCACAGACAAGTACAAGTTCTTAGTCACTGGACAACATTAGTTCAATTACTCATGCACACTCAAAGGTGCTTAATTAATTATAACAGCAAAAGAACAAAGACCAGGACAGGTCTGCCCTCTCTGGTCAATAATTGATCCACAGACAAACTCAGAAAAACCAAACCAAAGCAAGGAAGAGTCTATTAAATATAAGAACCCTCTAACATAAGAAATATCACCCTTTATAAAACAAAGATGAAACCAAATGTATTTATATGTAAGAACAAGGAAGACACCAAACGTCTTGTGATTGGAGAGTATACTAAGTTCAAGCTTACAATACTCATGCCCTTAAAGTTGGCAGAAGTGGGGGCACTCTCCCCATTTTATGTTGCGAGAACTGAGATGGTGTGATGTTAAGTGATTTCCCTAATGGTACACACCCGGAGTCAGAGTGAGGTCTAGACTCCAGGTCATTTGCTTCCTGGGTCCCTACAGTAAGCAGGGCCTGTATTCTCTGCTGATGAAAGCCACCCACTGATTGGGACAAGGCCCCTGCACACATTTATAAGATGCTCAGCTTGGTATTAAATAGGGCAGTTAAGTTGCCCTCAGAGGGACAAATCCTTTACTGGGTATTAAGAGTTCAGCAAAATGCCTGATTTTTAAATTTACTGGGTGCTCAATAAATAATAATTTTTATCCCTGCTCAGCCTGAAAAAAAAATCAGAGTTGGATTTGATCAGTGGTTTAAAAATCTGTGTCTGACAGCAGAACCCCAGTTACATAGTGAACCAGATTAAAGGGGGTTACTCTGCTTGTGGCAGGCCTGTTGCCCTGCCTGCTCAGCCTTCTTCTCATCCCTTGTCTGAGGAAAAGGATTAAAATCATGGGATTAGGTAAATTCCAAGGCCACTAGCTCTACATTTTACAAGTCTGATTTAGGACCATTCACCTACTCCCTGAGTGAGCTGAAATTTCTATTTCTGTATCAGTACAGGCCATTTCATCAATAGAACTAATTAGCAACACCTTAAGGAGAGTTTTCTATGAATAGAAGGAAAAAAATTACAAATAGTTTGGAAAGATGAGACTTCAGCTCATAAATGCAGATTTTCCAAATCAAGGTGGGAACTCCCTGACTTGATGCAGGCCCTGCACCAGTGATACGCTCTTACTCTTGAAGAAGCCCATCGGAAGACAGCGAGTGTGCAGATGGTGAGGATGTGAACATGGTGTGACTGGGGACTCTGGCTGCTAGAGAACACACAGCCCACTGTGCCGGCCAGGCATTGCATGGTCCACACTGGTCCTGGCTGTTCCCCATCTCCAGGTCTCCCATTCTTGATATGAAATAAGGACTTTTCATTTGCGAATTCGTGCTGGACTAGGAGTCTGTTTTCGGCAGGGCCATTTTCCCATTTTTCTGTACTTCTTTTCCTTCTCCTCTCCATACTCTACCTCAGCAACCCTCAGGAGAGTGCTTGATGGGGTAATAAATGCTGGTGAAACACTGACTTGCAGAGGCAAGTGATACACTGGAAGCCATCACTGAGCACCAGGTAAAGCAGGTAGGAGGGTCCTCTTCTGGATTCTACCAAGGACTTACTACACTTCTTAGGATAAAGGATTCATCTTTCTAAGCCCCAGTTTTAGAATATATGCAAAAACACTCTGTTCTCTGTAAAGCGGCATACAGATGTTCATGGCTATTATCGTCATCAAGCTTAAAATATGAGCAAACTCCTTTCCATTTTGAAAACTGCTGTGAGGCTTTAGCCAGCATCATTTTCTATGCAACATTTACTGAGGCCCCACTTTATACAAAGTTCTGAGCTGAAGGTATAAAAGCATGGGGAGAGAAAAACTGTTAATTTGCCCTTAAAGAGGTTAATTACTCAGATGGCCGTTTAACTGATGGTGTCAAGTGACCTTAGCCTAAGAGGTCTCCTTATCCCACAACCCAGGGCTTTCCTCAATAGCCACCTGCTGAGCCCAGTGGGGCCTTCTGAGGCCTGGTCTTTGGGTGGGGACACACCTGGCGCTCGAGTATACTTGGCTGACCACTTCCACACGAACGGCACCATTGCAATTTACTCCGCTCCCTGGCACACTCAGAGGACACCCAAGGGGAAGCAGCGCATTCTTAGCCACCGGCCCCAGTGGTCCTAGGCTAGCACAGCAAAGCTTTCTCGGCAGCAGATGCTACACTCTATTTCTGGGGAGGCTGAGTGATTATCTTTTTGTTTAGGGGGTTGTTTCCTGTCAAGTGTGAGCTTTGGGATTCAGCTGAGGCCTGGTGGCAGTTCCCAAATAAGTACAAATATAGCCATGAAGCAATTTCATTTAGGAAGAAAAAAGAGGCTAATTAGGCTCATAGAGGGGTCAGCCTGTGCCTTTGTTAACAACTGGCAGAATCAGGATATAAGTCTTGCTGTGTTCAGTGGGCAGCTTCTTGGTTTCTGTTCAGGGCCAGCCAACTAAATGCATCAGCCTGGGGAAGCAGCAGCAGAGAGCATTGTGAGGCAAGCACAGAGTCACAGGATCCCTCTGAAATCTCTGGCAGGTTTCACAAACCCCAGGAGGCAGAACAGCACTCCTGGTGTTCCTGTCATGTTAACAGCCCAGAAAGAACTCAGTGAAACTGCTCCTGGGGCCAGTGGCTCAGAACAAATTGGAAGGATGACCTGTGGTAGCAATACGCTTGTTCTCGGCAGAGAAAGACCAGCCCAGTTAGCAGAGCCTGAGGAGAACCATAACCGGGCCCAAGGAGAGACCTCAGCTTTACCCACTCCTGACCCCGGTGGTGGCACTGGCCTCCCAGCCTTTCCCTTTGGCTGGGCAGCTAAGCACTCCTTTGATCTGACCCTGGTCCTGTGTGACTGCTTCTCTGCCCCAGTACCTGGAGGTCTTTGTCATGGCCCTGCCTCTCCAGGATCAGCACCCGGTCCTGTAGCTCCTCCACAGTCCCTTGGAGCAGGTCATTCTCCTCTAAGGTGGCACTGAGACGGTGCTCCAGCTCCCGTTTCCGATCCGCCAGCATCTTGATCTGAAAGGGTGGAGAGCCACAAGGGTGTGTGGAGTTACACCCGGGCTGATGAGTAGGGAGGGAGGGACCAGCCCCGGAACACGAAGGCAGGTGTCTCTCCAAGTGCTCTGCGCAGGGGCCTGGTGCCTCCACCTCTGAAGCAACAGCTGTGAACTCTTAAGCTGAGGCGAAAACCCCTCCCCTTTGGAAACCTGTCTGGGAAGGAGTAGGAGTTGAACTTTGGGGAAGCTGGAATGTGGGGTGCCAGGCAGAGGCAAGGAAGGTTAGTGCTCTCTGGAAATTCCACAGATAAGACAGAGGAGGGCCCCACCTTGCTGCCTATAACTTTTTTTTGGCCCTGCCGCACGGCATATGGGATCTTAGTTCCCTGACCAGGGATCGAACCTGTGCCCCCTGCAGTGGAAGCGCGGAGTCTTAACCACTGGACCACCAGGGAAGTCCCCTGCCTACAACTCTACTTCAACCCCACAGTTTATGGGGCAGTGGAACCTAATCTGTAGGACCATTCTTCTTTCTCAAGTCCTGAGCACAAGAAAATGCCCAAGACAGCCTCTGGAGCCACTGTATTCTCATATTCTATGTCTCTCCTTTGTCCTTCCCCCACTGCTGGCAGGTCTGGCTCTTGAGTCATGGTCCAGACCCTGGGTTAATGGGGGAGCCAGAAGGATACAGAAAACAGAGCAGTGCCTGCATCAGCCCGTGTCCTGGGAAGGAACACGACATGGACACAAGTAAATAACTGATTTTACTTAAAGTGTCTTTTGCTTGAGCAAGAAATTTGTGAATAGAAGAAATTTTTCTCTTTTTATTAAACAGGTTGATATGTTTGTACACTGAGTATCTAGCTAGTCTCAAGAAAGATACAGACCTTTTTTTTTTTTTTTTTTTTTTTTTTGCAGTACACGGGCCTCTCACTGTTGTGGCCTCTCCCGTTGCGGAGCACAGGCTCCGGATGCACAGGCTCAGCGGCCATGGCTCACGGGCCTAGCCACTGCACGGCATGTGGGATCTTCCCGGACTGGGGCACGAACCCGTGTCCCCTGCATCAGCAGGCGGACTCCCAACCACTGCGCCACCAGGGAAGCCCACAGACCTTTTTTTAGAAAGGTCTGTCTTGTCTCTTCCGTTTCAGTGAGAAAGCAGAGGAAAAGAGGAAAGAGATGCTGGGTAAGAAGCTGCCCAGCACTCCCCAAGGCCAGCGATGCTTCAGCCCAAGAACCCTGCCCTGCTCAGGTGCTATGGGAAGCCTTCCCAAATCCCTTCAATTGCTAGTGGCCTTGGGAACTTTTGGAGTCCTGCAGGTCCCCCAGATCCTCCCATTTATCAGTTCCCTGCTAGACTGATCTCTCAACCAGTTTCTTGTGAATATTCTCCTGTTGTGTTTAAGATGTTCTCCACGCTCTCTAGTCTAGCATGACAACAATTCACTAAAAGGACCAACCTCAGACTGTTTCCAGCGGAGATTTGGAAATGAATGTCTAACTTGTCCCAAGCCCTCTGAAATCTTTACCTTCCCCCTGCTTTTTGGCTGTTCTCACTCTCTGAATTCTGTTCATAGGGCACAGATCTTCCCTGGCCACCCACCCATCAGATAGGATGCTGTCCTGGGGAAATGAAGTATGTGGCCTTTGTCCAGAGGGATCAGGTATCTGGCCAAACAAAGAAACACTGTCTCTCAAGTGTGCACCTGGGTAAGGGACCGAAAGGAGCAGGCCCTTTTGTGAATGGGTCTACTATTCCCCACACTGAAGCAGCGTTACCCACATGAAGGGAATTCTTACTCTAGTTGGTTTTCGTTTAAATACCCTCTGACCTTTACATTTTCCTTCCCATGGATCACCTTTGTTTCCCAAGTTCCACTCAGTGAAGTCATGAGGTAATATGGTTCTGATACACAGCCCCACCCCTTAAAAAAACTTAGGAGTTCAGCTCTATGTGAAGTAACTTATTTGAAATAAACAATTTCATAGCTTGGCTTTTAAAAGTAGCAGTGTTATTGGATGAAGCAAGGAACTGGCATTAGGGAGCCAACTCCCTCACCCCATCCTACACACCCTGAAACTTGGGACCAAATCTGGCCATAAATATTCCTGGGAAAGACCCTGTGTCATGAGGGTCTAGCAACAGTGAATTGGGGGTGGTGGGGAAAGGAAAACAGGCAACTCGATGGAGTCAGACTTTGGCAGAGGTGGTTGAACAGCACATCATGCATACAAACCGTCACAGACAGGCATGCCAAACCCACCAGCACAAACTACTTACTTCAAGAACCTGCTGCTCAATACCAGTAGGAATTCCAAGGGAAGGGAAGAAGGAAGGAAGTGAGAGCCAGGAGAAAAGAGAAGATATTGACAGACTTTAGGAAAAAATCTTCATGTCATTTATGAAGCAGGAGAGCAGCCATCTGGGCCTCTTGGGCCTGACCACGCTGGCTGGTTCCTTCACCACAGTTGGGGTGCACGATCATGTGGCGCTAGACCGTCCCTCAAAGCGTGACTCAGCCAAAGGGCTGCTGTTCGGACACTTGGCTGAGGGGTCCTGGGAGCAGATTAGGTGGAAGCCTCCTCAGGAGAGAGCCCCCATTTGGGCTGGTGATATGACCCCTCCCCTCTCCTCCCCACAACTGGATTCTCAAAGTATTATCCCCTGAGTGCTACTTTTTTTCCCCCTCTGGCCCACTCAGGCCATAGACCCTGACTGCCCTCTCATATACTTTTAATAACATTACTTTCTTCCAAACACCACACACAGTGCTTTCCACGTATTAACTCACCATATCCTCACAACAACCCTATGAAGTAGACACTTCTATTACTCTCAGTTTATAGGTGAAAATAATAGGCCCTATTAAGATGGACTGAACTGGGCCCAAATGGAATGGAGGAAGGGAGGATTCCCTTTCCAATCTTCTACTTAGGATTGGCATGGATGTTCTTTGAGGGATCAACATATTCAGTAAAAAGTAGGGCATTCATAATTTCAACACACTCAGCAGTAACTCTGAGCAACCTTATTTTTCTAGACAACAGGCTACCCGGAGGAACATGGTCAAGTGTTCCCCATTCAGTTTCTCACAGATATGTCTCCCTAGAGATTTTAGATAGAGCAGGTTTTTGTTCAGAGGGCTCCTTGTCTAAAAGACCTGGCACGGCACCTCCAATGAGAAAAGCACTTCCATCCAAGCACTGCTGCAAGGGGAGGCTCACCTCGGCCTGAAGGCTTTCGAGTCGGATGATGTGCTGGTTGGTTGATGAGTTTTTCTCCCGAAAGTCTTCTCTGAGGGCATGGACTTGCATGGATAGCTGTCTCTCAACTTCTGATGCCTGCAAGCAGAAGAGACCATAGAGCTGATTTAGAGGTTGTACAAAAGAGGCCTGATTTGCCTTTCATTTCTCAAGCATCTCTTTGCAACTCTGTTCTACAAGTACACGATGAGAAATTGGTCTCCCATCCCTGGTCCCTTTGTTCCCTCACACCCAAACAAGACTAACCCCTATCCCTACCTCCACCATGAATGACTCTGTCTAGGTCTAAGACCACTTTGCTGATCAGAGGAAACAGGCCTAGAAAATTGTAAGTTCTCAAATGTTAGTTATCATCATTATGATTCTGCATATAGCAGAAGCTCAGCAAACATCTAAATTGCAAGACATTCTCAGTATTTTACATGGAAGAATAAGACCAATATACCTAATACCTTAGAAATTCCTTTATGCGTTCTCAGGAAAGATCATGGTGTGCAGAAAGGGTTGGGAAAGGCTTTCAGAGGAGGTGGGATGGTAATGATGTTGAAATGGTAGGCTAGCTGTTCAATGAGGCTCTTACAGTAATGGTTATATGTTCAACAGTTCCTTTTATCTTCAAGTGCTGTATAATCAATTGTCCATCTTTTTTTGGCTCCATAGATTCAACAAATGTGCCCCCCGCCCCAGACTACAGCACCACAAGAATCACAACCTATAGTGCTAATTTTTAAACAATTACAAAACATACAACAAAAGAAAATTAAACCATCTCTTTTTCTTCCTTATTCTAAATTTAATTTTAGACACTACCAGCTTGTTTCTTAATCACTTAGAAACACAATATTAGTCATCCTTGCCTAAAAATAAAATTAGTATTATTTACTGAGTACTTCACTATGTGCCAAGAACTGTGCTAAATGCTTTACCTCAATTGTCACAACCAAAGTAGGGCCTGTCACCCTCAATTTACTACCAAGGCAACAGGCTCAGGGAAGTCAGGGAACCTACCCCACATTTTAGTGAATGACAGCATCAGAATGGTAAACTTTGGGCTGTCTTACTCCGAAATTAGGACTGCAACACTGCCTTCTTACACAGGATCTTGAAATAGTTTTTCCTATTTCTATCAGTCACTATTGAAACTAACTTCATGAGTCCAATTTAGAAAGGCTTGTTTTCTTTCTTTTCTTTTTCTTCTTTTTTTAAATACTAAGCAATTTTATTTGGCTCTTGAAATTTCTTCGAATAGAATTTAGGGCCCATAAGGAAAATTTCCTCTTATAAATGCTGCAGTTCGATTGCCTATACCGAATTCAGTTGACTATCAGGGTTTCAAATATGTTCAGATTACAAAGCACTGGGTAATTCAGGCAGCTGACCTCATTCTGAGCATCACTGCCTTGACATGAATCATGAGACAACCAAAGAGATGCACTGAGGGCTACAAATCTAGCCCAGGTGGTAACAGAAATGCTCCTGTAGACAGTCTCCTCTCAAAGTGATCTTCCTAGAAATAAAATTTGTCTCTTCCCTCCAGGAAGCATGACACCAAAGTCTCAGCTCCTAACCACTATGTTATAATGTTTCCTTTAATTGTCTGACTCCTCAGATGTGCCCAAGGATATACTGTTCACAAAGACTTCTAACCTACAGCTTTCATATGAATCTCCAACAGCCTTAAGAAGCAGGAATTGATGGCCTCATTTTGCAGACAAGGAGGTGGAGGCTGAGAGGAGTGGCACTGCCCTGGTCTTCAGCCTCCCGGTTCTGTGCTGTCCCACACACCATGGCCACCTCCAGCCAGGTGGCCAGTCATTTGTCTGTGATGGTGATGGAGGGGAACGGATCAATCAGACATAAGTACCATCTGCAAGGAGCTAATGCACCTTCCAAAGTATATTATTTCCTTCTTTTTCAGAGATAAAAACTGGCTCAGATACTTAGACCTGACTACCAGAATGAATATTAGCTATTTCTGCACATAAATTAAATGATAATCTCTGAAGTTTGACATAACTCTAATGTTCTAAATGCTTTCTGAACAAAGTATCAGAAAGGTTACAAAGCCAATTTTAGTTCTATAGTGGATTTCAGAGCTTCTCTGAAGTTCTTCAAGTAGGAGAGTAAGCCAGAATAACAGTGGTCTTTCTGAAGAGATCTGCCCTGCTCCTGAGAGGAGGGATGTATGATGAAAGGAAAAAAAAGTTAAGGGTCAGATGGTCAGGGTTAAGAGTTCCTGTCCTACCATAGATATGGGTATGAGTTATATGAGTCATTTAACCTCTTTGAGTCTCACTTTCCCAATTTACAGACATATTCCTCCCTTACATTGTAACACAAAAAGGGCAGGTTTGAAGGTATGCCCATTTCCCTATTTGTAATTCAGGACTTTGTGGGATTGAGTCTAATCACTGAAGTGTAGGGAAATGAAGAAAGGAAAGAAATATCGCATTGCTACAAGTTTAGGGCAACTAGGATCAGTTGTTTGCTTTTCAAAAAAACTCAGGTACTGAGAACACCATGTGTATGTTATAAGGAGCTGTCATAAACACAAGTCCACTGAGAACAGCCTGTTAGGTGACTTGGCCAACATCACGAAGGTAAGCTAAAAAATATAGGGAAATACAGAAATATTCGGCAGCCATACCTTTCAGTTCTGTTCCCCTGGTGGCCTTGCAAAGATAAGCTATTTAATATCCAGGAGCCATACCTCTCTTGGAGATAAAAAACTTTCTCCTTCTAGGTTTAGGGCAGCTAGTCATGGCCCTGGGACCTTTTTTGGTGGTGGTGGGGTTATATTAGGATAATTCATTTTGAAAGCAGAAAATGACAGGCATGGGACTTACAGTTTACTTCTCAAAATGATGAGTTTTGGCTACCGTGCCTGATTAAGCAGCCAGTAACAGCTGTGGCAAAACTGTGACAGAGAATGACATCTATAATCATAGGTGAATATACAAAAAGATGGTATGCTTTTAGCTCAGGTATTCTTTTATTCTTAAACTCTTAAATTTTTTTTAATAATAAGAGTAACAGGTGACTTCCCTGGTGGTCCAGTGGCTAAGACTCCACGCTCCCAGTGCAGGGAGCCTGGGTTCGATCCCTGGTCGGGGAACTAGATCCCACATGCATACCACAACTAAGGAGTCCGCATGCCGCAACTAAGAAGTCCACATACTGTAGCACAGGGAGTTCAGCTCGGTGCTTTGTGACCGCCTGGAGGGGTGGGATAGGGAGGGTGGGAGACGCAAGAGGGAAGGGATATGGGAACAGATGTATATGTATAACTGACTCACTTTGTTATAAAGCAGAAACTAATAAAATAAATAAATAAAAATAAAAACCCTCGAAGTGACTAAAAAAAAAAGAAGTCCACATGCTGCAAGTAAGACCCGGCGCAGCCTAAATAAATAAATAAATATTTTAAAAAAAAAGAGCAACAAAGGTTTAGAGAAAAAAAATTAAGATGAATTGAAGGACTGAAATGAAAGTTTAAGTCCCTACTTATTCCTAATCAGCAGTACCACTCTCCAGTGATATATCTAATATCAACCATATTAGAGATACTTCTTGTGAGTCTTTGTAGAAATTTTCTATTCATATCTATCTATCTATCTATCTATCTATCTATCTATCTATCTATCTATCTATCTAAAACATTACTAAAGTTTTGGCTTTAAAAATACATATAGTGGGCTTCCCTGATGGCACAGTGGTTGAGGGTCTGCCTGCCAATGCAGGGGACACGGGTTCGTGCCCCGGTCCGGGAGGATCCCACATGCCGCGGAGCGGCTGGGCCCGTGAGCCATGGCCGCTGAGCCTGCGCGTCCGGAGCCTGTGCTCCACAATGGGAGAGGCCACAACAGTGAGAGGCCCGCATACCGCATAAAAAAAAAAAAACATATAGTGTTTTAACATCTTTCTATGTCAATATGTAAATCTACCTTATTCTTTTTAACAGTTATCTGGCGTTTAGTTATAGGAATATACCATAATTTATTTAAGTAGTCCCTGCTTATGAACATTTATAGAGTATTTCAATTCTTTGCTATTATAAACAGTGCTTTCAAAAAATATCCTTGCTAATCAATCTTTGTACTTGTGGGAGAACACCCTGTAAGTGAATAAATTCCTATAAGTGGAATTACTAGATAAAAGGAATGCATATTCATTTTTATAGGCACTGCCAAACTGTCCTCCAAAAATGCTGGATCAATTTACTGTACCCCTACTGACAGAGTGCAAATATGCCTGCTTCCTAATACCTTGCCGCCACTGGGTATTATGAAATGTTTTAATCTTTAGATACTTATTTCTAATGTTCTGAAAAACATCTTTTTTACTTTCATTGCATAAAGATTGAATAAAGAAAACAAGAAATTCAAGAAATAACTCTAGTTCTGTTAAAGAATGCTGAAAAGTTTAACACATACATTTCTTGAACTATCTGAAATAAACTACTTTTATAATCTGAGTGCTCAGGTAATTATTTATTATTTAATTAATCCTCAAATTGGCAAAAAAAAAATTGACAGTGTGTTCCTTCTGCCCGATATGCTTGATTTGGTCAAGTACCATCTAGGACAGATTACTTTCTCTCCACTGAGCAGAGCTGTTCCATGATTACTTTTCCAATTGACATGATTAGCAATATAAGAATATATCCCTAAACTATAACATATTAAATTTGTTTAAACTGGCCAAAGGAGAACTGTTAACTATATACTTTTTCTTAATTTTATTTTTATTTTTGGCTGCATTGGGTCTTCATTGCTGTGTGTGGGCTTTCTCTAGTTGCGGCAAGAGGGGGCTACTCTTTGTTGTGGTGCGCGGGTTTCTCATTGCAGTGGCTTCTCTTGCTACAGAGCACGGGCTCTAGGTGTGTGGGCTTCAGTAGTTGCAGCATGTGGGCTCATTAGTTGCAGCATGCGGGCTCAGTAGATGCAGGAGTGTGTGGGCTTCAGTAGTTGTGGCGCACAGGCTTAGTTGCTCCGTGGATCTTCCTGGAGCAGGGATCAAACCCGTGTCCCCTGCATTGGCAGGCAGATTCTTAACCACTGTGCCACCAGAGGAGTACCAACTATATACTTTCTTGCTAAATGGAGGCAAGGAAGTTGCATTAGTTACACATGAGCATCCATTTAACTTATTTGTGAAAAGAAAAAAAATGAGCCAATTAACTTAGAAATTATAGTAGGAGAGATCCACCATTTTATTTTTATTTTTTAATTGAAGTATGACTGATTTACAGTATGTGTTATTCAGTTGTACAGCAAAGAGATTCAGTTATACACACACACACACACACATTCTTTTTCAGATTCTTTTCCACTATAGGTTATTACAAGGTATTGAATATAGTTTCCTGTGCTATGCAGTAAGTCCTTGTTGTTTATTTTATATACAATAGTGTGGATCTATTAATCCCATAAGTTTGTTTTCTATGTCTGTGAATTTGTTTCTATTTTTGTAAATAAGTTCATTTGTATTATTTCTTTAGATTCCACATATAAGTGATATCATGTAATATTTGTTTTCCTCTTTCTTCACTTAGTAAGATAATCTCTAGGTCCATCCATGTTGCTGCAAATGACAATATTCCATTCATTTTTATGGTTGAGTAATATTCCATTTGTGTGTGTTTGTGTTTGTTTGTGTGTGTGTGTGTGTGTGTGTGTGTGTGTGTATTGCACAGTTTCTTTATCCATTCAGCTGTTGGTGGACATTTAGGGTTGCTTCTATAACTTGGCTATTGTAAATAGTGTTGCTTTGAACACTGGGGTGCATGTATCTTTTTGAATTAGAGTTTTCATCTTTTCCGAATATAAGTCCAGGAGTGGGATTGCTGGATCATATGATAACTCTATTTTTAGTTTTTTATGGAACCTCCATATTGTTCTCCATAGTGGCTGTCCCAATTTACATTCCCACCATCAGTACAGGAGGGTTCCCTTTTCTCCATACCCTCTCCAGCATTTACTATTTGTAGACATTTTGATGATGGCCATTCTGACTGGTGTTTGGTGGTACTTCATTATAGTTTTGATTTGCATTTCTCTATTAATTAGTGATGTTGCGCATCTTTTCAAGTGCCTGTTGCCCATTTGTATGTCTTCTTGGAGAAATGTTTATTTAGGTCTTCTGCCCATTTTTTGATTAGGTTGTTTGCTTTTTTTTTTTTGGATATTGAGCTGTATGAGCTGTTTGTATATCTTGGAAATTAAGCCCTGTTAGTTGCATCATTTGCAAATATTTTCTCCCAGTCCGTAGGTTATCTATCCTTTTTGGTTTTTGTTTCTTTTTGGGTCGCAGCACGCGGCACACAGGATCTTAGCTGCCTGACCAGGGATCGAACCTGCCGCACCCCCTGCAGTGGAAGCACATAGTTCTAACCACTGGACTGCCAAGGAAGTCCTTTTTTTTCAATTTTCAGTTTCTGTAACAGAACCCCAGAATATGGGTTTGTTTTGAAAATACATTTTGTTGATCTTACCCCAATCTTTCTACGTGTGTATGTATGTGTGTATGTACAATTACCCATGATCATATTACTCATATAGATTTTTTCATTTTTCACTTAGCATGGTATCAGAAACATTTCCATGTTATTTATTATTACACTTCTTAATCGTCACTTTAAGTGACTGCGTAATATTCCATCAAATAGATATGTTATGATTTCCTGTACCACTCCCTTATTGTTAGGCATCTGGGATTTTCCCATATTTTGCAATTATAATGAATACGTGTCACCCTGGTGGTGGTAGCAGAACTTTACTACTAGTAGAAGTGGAATAGAAAACCTAAGTTTTCCAGTAGAATGGAAAAACTGAGTCAGAAAAGTAGATGATTATACTTTAGAATAGAAAATCTACACCAATTTGAACCAAAAATGGGTTTATGATTAGCCTTTGCTTAACTGGAAAATCCAATTAACCTGAAGTCTGTATTTTCTTACTTCCAAGGTCTTACAGTTAAAAACTTTCAAATTTGGTAATAGATGTCATGAGCCTACTGATAGTAAAAAGGAGGCTTATCATGTAATATGCTATCTTGATTATTTATAGTAATAAAAGCAATAGCCATCTACTAGATGGTAACTAAATGCAAAAATGTATGATAGCCTTTTGTTCTCACTAGGCTTTAGTATGCCAATTCCTCCCAACGCCTTTCAAAAATAAAACTCAGAAGTTAAGTTTGTTTTGTATTTATATTTTACTTAATATATAAAGATAGTAAGATTTTCACCAATACCTTTCCAAAGGGGAGGTTTCATTTCTGGTAATACGGTGGGATAGGTTATTTGGATTGACCTTCCTACTGAAAACAGCTAAAAATACTGGATAAAGTGGAAAAGATTTCTTAAAAGCATCAAAGAGCTGACAAGACAGTGATAGAGTCACATTAATATTTCACATATGTAAATTATTATAACCAACCAATGGAACACAAGCAGTAACAAATAAACCTAACTATACCACAAATAAATAGCATAACCACAACTGTAGGGGGCCAAGAAGAAAATAACTTACTTAAATAGCTTTGGAAAACAGTCTTTTGACTGTATACTGTAAGGTTCAGGGAAAAAAGAACTCTACAGAGCTACTGAACTGTAGTTAATAAACTTGCTTCTCACAGATGTATGGTTTAGCAATTCTAACATTACTGTATGTGTTTAGTAGAATTGAACAAATAAGTAAATGTACCATGGATAATGAGAACTGGGTTCTCTTGTGGAAAAAAAAGTAACAAATAAGGAAAGAGGGAAGGCTAACATGAACTCTGTGGTACTGGATTAGAACTGGAGACATCAGAATGAACTTATGGTTTTTCATACATATATAAATGGAGAGATTGAGAAATGATTATAGGTATCTGTTTATGAACATGTTAGCATTTATACACTTATTTCCTAATTCTGTCTTCTGAGAGGGCCTAAAAGTAATGACATTCTACTGCTCACATTGGTTTCTATATACCAATCTCTAATAAATGAACTAAAGCTCCTTGGAGAAATGGCTTCTTCCAGGGTTGGGGAAGGAAAAATACAAGATGAGCCTGGAACATCTTGTGATGCCAGAAAGAAAGGAAGTGCTCAAAAAACGATGGAGGTACACTGAATGGACACAGGAGTCAACTCGAAGGAGCTCCCAATGGCTAAGGCTGGGACCATATGATCAATAAAACAAATATTGACAGCAATGGATTATAATGCATAGAATAAGATAAATATTCATGAATCCACAATGATAAGTAAAAAATTGGATAAATTAATTAATAAGAGAAGAGAGGCAGCTCTTCCTTACAGAAGAATTCCAATTAATAAATGTAGAAGGACCACTGGAGACAGAAAATCACCATTAGGCAAGCATCACAGTAATAACTGTTTCAGGCAAGAGCCAGAGGATGAGGACTTCCCTGGTGGTCCAGTGGCTAAGACTCCATGCTCCAAATGCTGGGGGCCCGGGTTCAATCCCTAGTCAGGGAACTAGATCCCACATGCCGCAACTAAGAGTTCGCATGCTGCAACTGAGACCCCGCTCAGCCAAATAAATAAATAAATGAATACACAAAAAAAGAGCTAGAGGATGAATGCTAATAACTGGTGGGCAAAAGTCTGACAAGAAACAGGATATTTATATGGCCTAAAATTATCTCCCTCTAAGACTTATTAATTACAAAGAGGAAAAGAGTAACTTCACAGTGCAGAAGCCTGGCAGATACTACCTTAGCCGAGTGGTAGAAGTTAATATCACCAGTAAAAAAATATATATATATATCAACACCTCATGTCAATATGAAACACTGAAAAGGGCACAACTGCATTTCTGTGCTATTGCTACAAAATTGCATAACCTAATTTAATCATGACAAAACATCAGACAAACCCAAATTGAGGGACCTTCTATAAAACAATTCATTACTTTTCAAAAGTACCAACTTCAGGAAAAACAAACCAACACTGAAGAACTGTCGGAGATTGCAGGAGACAAAATAAACATGACAACTAAATACAATATGGGAGGTTGAGCTGGATCCTGGGCCAAAAAAAGGATGCTGGTGGGAAATTGGCAAAATTCCAGTAGGTATGTAGATATGTAGATTAGTTAATATTGCCTCAATGTTAATTTATTGGTTTTGATAACTGTACTATGGTTACGTAAGATGTTAGTATTAGGGGAAAATTGAAGAAGGGTAGATGAGAATCTCTATTTTTTTCATAACGTCCTTATAAGGCTAACATTAAAAAAAAAAACCTCATTGGTAGTGCCACTAGACACTTGGCAGGAGAAAACAAGTCATCTCTGAAGGATGGTAACTTCATCCAAAGATCAAATAATTTCCATAAATAATTTTCTAATAAAAATAAGCAGATTATAGTAAAACAAAAACAAAAATATCCATAGAAACAAAGACTCATGAGCAAGAACCAGCACAAACAACAACAGAAACATTCATAATGACTTCAGATACTAGAATTATCAGATATAGACTGTAAGCCAACTGTGATTATGTTTAGATAAATAAAAGACATGATTAAAGATATCTCTGTGGAACAGGAAAATATAAAATACAACTGACCAGACTGAAAATGACACAAGATGTCTAGCAATAAAAAACAATCCTTTGAGTTCACATAGCACCCCGGACACACACCTCTAGCAGAGCACATATTACATTTTATTACAGTTATCCATTTGCATCCTTCTCCCTCACCACATTTTATGCTTTTTAAGGTGAGGGGTGACTGAGTCTAATTCATTTTTGTATTCCCAGTGGATAGCACAATGCCTGGCATATGATAAGTACGCAAAAAATGTCTGAACTGAACTAAGTATCTTTCATGGCTGACAGAAACTGCCCTTGAGCAATTAAAAGAATCAAGTCTAAATGTACAGTAGTATAGCTACTATAGGATGAAAAAAACAAAAGTAAAAATCTCCAAAGAACTAGAGTAGACACACAGACCCCCAAATTTAAGTCAAAATATTAACAAAAGTTTATTAAGCTTTTACTGGGTGGCCAGATTTATGCTATGAACTAGGGATACAATAGTGAGGAAGACAGATCTGGTCTCTACTTTAGGTTCTAAAAATGTCAGAGCTGGACCTTACTAGAAAAAACAAACCAGTTATTTGAACTCCCTCATTGCACAGATAAGGAAACTGAGGCCCAGAAGGGATGCATAAGGGTCACATAACGAGTAACTGAAAGGTAAACAAATGAGATACCAATTTAGGGAGAACGACTGAAAAGAATGGAAAAACAAAACAAATCACAAAAAACAGGGACTTAAAATTTTAATAGCAATGCAGTTGATAGAGAAGGGTTAGAGAATGAGAAAACCAAACCAAACCTGAGACATAGTAAGTAGAGTACTGATGTTTGCAAATATTCAAAGAAAAACATTTTCTTTTCCTGGTCTCTCATCTTGGGTTTCAACTAGATTAACTATTTTAATCTCTCTCCTGCTAGACTTTGAGCCCTAGTATCCACATTATTTAGTACATCACTGGTGCTTAAAACATATTTGGAGAATGAATGGTTTATGTTTTATCAGAAAATCAGTTTTCCTGTCAAGTTCTATTTTTCACTTTAGAATACAGAGTATCCTCTCTTTGCAAAGTAGACTTTGCAAAGTACTACTTTACTACCAAGCCAAAGTAAACACAGAAACAAACACCTAACAATTCTTTCAAGTGAAAAATTTAAGATTTTAACAAAATGAAGATAAGTTTCATATTGATCAAGCTTTTCATTTTATTTTAGCTTAATGGGATTATGTTTTTCTGACCAACCCAAAGTTCCATGCCTGTTACAGGTAGACATTTGCCCATCTAATCCATGTTGGGTTATTGGGTTCCTGTAAGTTTATGCTGTTACACGATAATGGTGTGGCTATGGACATCTGCTGTACTACTTTACTAATTAATACTATCTTAGTTCAGATACGTGATGCAGACAGATGAAACTCACTTTGTACCCAAGATTTATGTAGAAGGATGTTCACTGCATAATTGTTTGCAATAGTAAAAGACTGGAGGCAACCAAAGTGTTCACTGTTAGCAGATTGGATGTATCAGTGCAATGGAATGCTATATACATCTACCTGCACTAATGACAGGTGAGAACTCTACCACTGAATCACCCACGCACTGATTACTTGCATTAATATGGAAAGATTTCAACAATGTAATATAAAGTGAAAAAACCCCAGCATATTTGACCCTATTTACCTAAGATTATGTGTATATGTTTATTTAAGTGCACACATGCATAGAAGGCCTGGAAGGCTGTTCATCAAAATGCTATCAGTGATTATCTCTAGAGGATGAGATTCCTAGTGATGTTCATTTCGGAAAAAAACTTGTCATAAAGTTTGAATATTCTATAGTAGTATGCATTATCTTAATAATTAGGGAAAATAGTTATTTTATTTAAAAATAGGTAAATTCATAAGATATCAACATAGGGAGAAAGGTGAAAGAAAAAAAATTAACATCAAATAAAGATCAGAAATTTTAGTAATAATGAGGCTGGGGAGAGTGATTCAACAATCACAACAAACCTCAGACAGCATAAGCTTAGAAAGATTGAGGGGGAAGAGAAGTTATTATTATTACTTTTTAAACTTTTGAAGTTCTAAAACTTACAGTTTCACGTCCCTATGAGGTATATAAAAAATACAAGACACAATCTCCATCCTCAAGTAGCTGAAGGAGAACGAGATGAACACTCATGAAGAAGCCAATATAAGGTACAGAATAGTTGTACATACTGACAGGTAGTAAGAGAAATGCACAAATAGCTCAAAACAAAATATGGTAGATGTCTTAAGAGAAGAAACAACAAAGAATACAGCTGTGTGATCTTGAGAAAACTATACAATCACTATACCTCAGTTTCCTCATCTGAAAAATGGTGATTAAAAGATCTACCTTAACAGTTATGCCAGCATTAAAATGAAATAATGTTAAGGAACCGTAGACCGGAACCGTCTGCCCTGGCCAGGCATGAAAATAACTGCTTGCATAAGTTGTCTCACAAGAGAAGGTCCCAATAGGGAACAAGGAACTGAAAAACTGCCGCCAACCAGAAGAATCACGAGGGGCCGAAAAGAGGGAGGAGATGCCAGCCCATAATATATCCTGCCAACCTCCCAGAAACACTCATGCTGGAATCCATATTGACTGAGAGATGTGCATGCCACCAGGAAAAGCTCTGACTCAGACCAAACATGGGCATGAGCAAAACGACCGGACACAGACAACCCGGAAATTAACCTCTATCTCCACAAAACCCGAGACTTCGAGCCACGACGAGGCAGAGCAGTTCTCCTGGGCTCCCTCACCCTGCTGCTCTCCGCTTGAGCACCACTTTTCAATAAAGTCTCTTGCTTCATCAGCACATATGGCTCCTCGGACAATTCATTTCTTTCTTTCTTTCTTTTTTTTTTTTTTTTTTTTGTGGTACGCGGGCCTCTCACTGTTGTGGCCTCTCCCGTTGTGGAGCACAGGCTCCGGACGCGTAGGCTCAGCGGCCATGGCTCACGGGCCCAGCCGCTCCGCGGCATGTGGGATCTTCCCAGACCGGGGCACGAACCCGTGTCCCCTGTATCGGCAGGCGGACTCTCAACCACTGCGCCACCAGGGAAGCCCGACAATTCATTTCTGAGTGTTAGACAAGAGCCCCTCTTGGGCCCTTGAAGGGGTCCCTCTCTGGTAACAATAATGTAGATAAAATGTTTAGCACAGACTAAATATGTAATATGTTATAGCTATTACTATTATTTATGATAAAGTGAAAACTCCAAATAGAATACTGACATTTGCTCAAAGGAAAACATGCAATTTTAAAGCTGAAACCTCAGACACTATCTGGCTCTAACCCCTAATTTGGTGGCTGATGAAACTGAGGCATGGGTCAACAAAGTGAGGCCTTTGATATGATTTGAGTGAGCGAAAGTAAGGTCCTGCCTAAGATCACACAGCTAGTTGGCGCTTGACTACTATTTTCAGTTTCTTTCCATTTCAATACCATTATTTTTCTTTTAGACAAAAACAGAGTCACATATTGGATGATTTTTAGGGATGCCAAAAACTCATCCCCTAGAATAAGGAAAGCCCGATGCCACTAACAATGTTTATTACTCATGGGAGGGAATGCCTGCTTATATGAGATATGTGGAAAGCTGCTCTTTGACATTTAGAAAGTGCACCAGGTAGGGGCCATGTCTAATTTTGTTTTATTTGAAAGAACTTTAAAATTAGAGTACAATAACAGTTTTATTATCATCCTTTTCATCATTATCACAAACGTAATCCCTCAGCATCAAAGACCTTAATTGAAAAAGAAAAAAAGGAGAAATGTTAATCTACTTTTGTTTCTGGAGGAGGGCCATTATTCAATATCAGATCCCTACTGCTAGTTAAAAAATATATATTTCAGAAGAAGAGAGAACAGATTTTTAAATTTTTATTTTTAAATGTTCTATGAGGACTCATATAATAAAACAGCCCTAGATATTGCCAATATACTGTATTCATAATCAAAACTTTTGATTCATGTAGTCTTTTTTTCTCTTTTAAACCAAAATGACACAATACTCTGTGTTCACTCAATGGCCTGGCACTTTGCACTAACTCCAACATGGATAAAACACTTGCTTTCTATGCTTTTAATTGAGGATACAGAGATGAATAAAACTCAACGCTTGTGGGAAAACTGTCTTCCAAATTCAGGCTCTGAAAAGAACACGGTCTTTCTTCTCTACAAGTTACGGCATTGTGCAACCTCAGGCAAAACTGCAGCACTCTTTGTGCCTTAGTTTCCTCACTTGTAAAATCAGGATAAAGTGGTAGCTGACTCAAAAGGCCATTGTGAGGATGAGATAAATTAATCTATGTAAAGTGCTGAGAAGAGTGCCTGGTGCACAGTAAGTACTGCATGTGCGAGCTGTTCTGTTGCTACTATTGTCTGCATCACTATTATAGCTCTAATAACCTGAAAGATCAACTGAATTGAAGACCTGATGTTCAAGTCATTGGCCCAGAAACTCTAAATGATTAAATACAAAAGAGGACAGATCTTAAAGAGCCTCAGAAAATTTGGCATAGAGATTGATTGGAGAGAATGACAGCCCTCACTGAGGCTGCGTTGCAGAGAATCTAGGCACTCTCTTTTATCCATGGATGTGGTGTGGTGACCATAGAGAAACCTTGAAAGGTCTCAGGGGTAAAAAAGGGGAGTGGATATGGAAATGTAGCCAAGCTAAAAGAATTACTCTCCAGCTAAACTGAGGAACTGCACTGTCTGCAAGAACATGTCTATATTGGAACAGGCCTCCCTGTTCCCTCAGGGTTGAAAATACCATGAGCACTGCAAACTTCCCAGAATTCGAAATGTTTATGCTTTCAAAAGATTGCATGGAGATACTTGGAAAAGAAACTGAGAACCTTTTCATAATAAACAGGAAGGCTGAGGGGGAAGATAGATACTCTGAATGACATTCTACTTAAATTTTAATTTAGGTCAGTGATGGGAATGGGCTGGGCTAAGTAGACACTTAGGAGTCCTTCACAAGAAGACAAATGGTGTTGTCCTAGGGACACACTCAGGATTCCCTCAGAAAATAACTGTCACAGCTAATCCTAATAAAGAAAGAAAATTCAGTATTATTAATGTTTTTTATTTCTTTTGGTCACATGGCTCACCCAGGGACTCATCTAGACCTTAAAAAAGGTTGGCATGTTCAAATGTTCCTGTTTGGAGGTGGGAAAGGGTTAAGGAAATTTTGCTTTCCAAACTGGTGGTCACTTTCTCCTTCCCACCACCATAAAAACAAAGCTATTAATTAAATTATGCTTTTTTCTTTTTTCCCTGTACAAGACTCTGTGATTTTGCTTATGGTGTGCTCCCTTCTTGGAATACCTTTCCCTGAAAATTTTCACCTGATAAATTCTTAACCTTAATGGCCCAGTTCAGAGGTGACACCTGTATCGCTTTTATAATCTCCTAGGGTAAAATGACTACATTATTTGCAGTCCTGTAATAATACTCTATTTTGAGTATTACATACTCTATTCTGTTTATTTGTTTACTACACAGTCTGTTCTGTTTACTTGTTTACATGTGTGTTTTCTCTCTTACACTGTGAAGGACTTAAGAACAGGAATTGGAACTCATATTAATCTTTGTTTGCTTAAAAAATGTATACAGCACATAGTAGGTGCTCAAATGTTTACTGTATGAGATAAAATCTGAACACCTTAAGTGAGTACTTTTTGAGATAGTCAAGCTAAGACTGGAGAAAATAGAAGTGGGATTAAGCTAAACCACAGGAGTGTCCCTTTAGCAAATTTCCAGCAGGATCATCAGGTAATTAATGAGATAATTCCCTTTGATTTAAATAGCCCATCCCCAGGAAAGGGCACTATTTCCTCCTATAGGTCATCACCAGGACTCAGGCGGATTTACTTAAGCTTTGATGTAAATTACCTATGACTGATCTGCTGATTTGCTGATTGGTACTTCTACATATACCTTCACTCTGCTTTTGCAATGTGGAATCTTTTAATACTCAGAACCCACAACTTCTTCCCCTGTGCCTTCTATAAACCTCACAGAAGTCTTTCTTGTATAAGGTCATTACTGATTGATAGAAAATAGATTTGAATGAAATCCTTTTTGGAGCTTGTCATTAAGTAGGCACCCCCAGAAGTATATATATGGAAGTAGGCTTTAAATTCAGATTTATTTGGGACTTCCCTGGTGGCCCAGTGGTTAAGAATCCGCCTTTCAATGCAGGGGACGTGGGTTCAATCCCTGGTCACGGAACTAAGATCCCACATGCCGCCGCGGGGCAACTAAGCCCACACTCTAGAGCCCGTGCACCACAACCGGAGAGCCCTCGTGTCACAACTACTAAGCCCACACGCTCTGGAACCCATGTGCCACAACTAGAGAGAAGCCTGTGTGCTGCAACAAAAGATTCCGCATGCTGCAACTAAGACCCGATGCAGCCAAATAAATAAATATTTAAATTCACATTTATTTTATCCTGAAGAGAAGCCCATGTCCTTTTAATTTGGGTTGAATGCAACAAACTAAATCTGAGGAAAAGAAAGATAATGAATATTTATTAAGCACTTTCCATGTCCAAGCACTGCTCTAGGTAACACGTTATTTCATTTTATCTTAACAATGCTATAGGATATGTCCTGTTAACCTGTTTTAAGGATGAAGAAAGTGAAGCTAAATGAGATTAAGTCACATAGTTGAGGTCATTTAATCAGTAAATGATAGAGCTAGTATTCAAATGCAGGTCTGATCTGAAAGCCAATGAAAATGCCACTCTACAACCACAGCCACAGGAAAAGACTCCTCACACCTACCTCTGGTTAGGTTTACCAGCAACAACCAGACCTCCAGTGGGCACTTCTTCCTGAATGCTTTCAGACAGCTTTTGTAATTTATCTCCAGCCCTGACCTCTTCCCTAACTTCAGGCTCCTCTATCTAACTGCCTACTCAACACATCCAGTTGGATAGCTGATGTGCATCTCAAACTCAATGTGTATGAAAACCAAACTCCTCGTTCTAGGGCCCTCCACCCCAAAACGCTTTTCCTGCATCTTCCCTTTCTCAGGAGATGGCAACTCCATTCTTAGAAGTTTCAGGCCCACACAAAGGAATTATCACAGATTCCTTTTTTTTCCCCTTCTACCCACATCCAATCCATCTACAAATCCTGTGGGCTGTACCTCTGAAATTTACCTCAGAGGGTTGTTATGAGCATGAATGAGTTGATGTTTATAAAGCTGTTAGAACAGTGCTTGGCATAAGCATTATGAATATTTATGAAGCAAAAGAAATATCCATCATCCTACCGCTACTCTCTGTCCCCACTTTCCCACCCTAGGTCTGGCCAGTATCATCGTTCACCTAGACCACTGACTGCAGTAAGTCATCACTTAAGTGGTCTCTCCCTGCTTCCAGCCTTGCTTGTCCTCCTAGAGTCTACTCTCCAAGCAGCAGAGCAATCCTTTAAAAACCCAGTCATATCATGTCACTGCTCAAAACAATCTAGAGATTTTCCATCTTACTCAGAATAAAATATAACAAAGTCCTTATAATGGCTTATAAGACTCTTAAAGATTCCTGCCCTCACCCACCCTCATCTATGATCTGCTCTTTTTTTTTTTTTTTTTTTTTTTTTTTTTTTTGCTGTACGCGGGCCTCTCACTGCTGTGGCCTCTCCCGTTGCGGAGCACAGGCTCCGGACACACAGGCTCCGCGGCCATGGCTCGCGGGCCCAGCCGCTCCGCGGCATGTGGGATCTTCCGGGATAGGGGCACGAACCCGTGTCCCCTGCATCGGCAGGCGGACTCTTAACCACTGCGCCACCAGGGAAGCCCATGATCTGCTCTTTTATCCACTGTGTTCTCTCTGTTCCACTCATCCTGGCCTCCCTGCTGTCCTCAGCCCTGTTGAACATACTCTTCATCACCATCCGTGCATTTGCTATCACGCTGCCTGGAACGCTCTTCCCTTAGATATTCACAAGGCCTGTTCCCTCACTCACTCGTGTCTCTTCCCAAATGTCATCTCATCAGAGAGGCCTTCTTTGTTCACCTGACCCCTACATGTGTCAATCTCTAGTACCTCCCTGTTTAATTTTAATCTAGAGCACTTATCACACCTGATACTTAGCTTGTTAATTGAGTTACTGCTTCTCTCTCTGCCCCTGACGTCAGTTCCAAACGGGCAGGGGCAGGGCCTTTATTTCGTTTGTCACCATAACCCCAATACTCAGAACTATGCCAGACACATAGTAGACAAATTTGTTGAATACAGGGAAAACATGTATATATTCATTCATTTTCAACTTACAGTTGTCTTAACATACTCCTAAAATGTCACAGAGAACAAAACAAATTCTATAAAATCCCCCGTGTTACAGGATGAGTTCAGTTTTCAGTAGGAAAATTTTATTTTTAAACATTAAGAATTTTATTTTTAAATCTTTCATTTGAGTAAAACTGACAGAAGATGAGTCAAGCCAGTTTTACCTTTATACCTAATAACTTACCAGTAGTCACAAAACTCTATCAATACTTACAAAAATATCTATAACTGGGATATAAAAGCCTTTTGGCCCCCTCAGATTTACCTTATTGGTTATATCCATTTTGCAAAAACTATTCAAACAGAATTCAAGCATAATGATATTCCCTTATGGAAAAAAATCCATGGCAAGATTTTTTTCTTAAAAATATCTCCCACAGGGGCTTCCCTGGTGGCACAGTGGTTAAGAGTCCGCCTGCCGATGCAGGGGACACGGGTTCAAGCCCTGGTCCGGGAAGATCCCACGTGCCGCAGAGCAACTAATCCCGTGTGCCACAACTACTGAGCCTGTGCTCTAGAGCCTGTGAGCCACAACTACTGAGCCCATGTGCCACAACTACTGAAGCCCATGCACTCTAGAGCCTGTGTTCCGCAACAAGAGAAGCCACTGCAATGAGAAGCCCACGTACCACAACGAAGAGTAGCTCCAGCTTGCCAGAACTAGAGAAAGCCCGTGCACAGCAACGAAGACCCAAAGCAGCCAAAAATAATCAAAATAAATAAATAAATAAATAAACAAACACATCTAAACTTTAAAAAAAAAAGTAAGTTGTTCCAAGTGAATGTCCACTTCTCAGGAAGAGTTAAGAAATTAAAAGCATATCTCACTTTCTCAGCCATTAAGTACATAATGAAAACCCATTTCCGACTTCTCCAATGTGTTGGAAAATTGATTAGTTAATGTCTGCGAAGGCTTTCAAGTATAAAGTGCTATCTCACTGCTAAGCACTATTCTATTTAAACTTGTTTCTGCTTCCTTTCTGTCACCTCCCATGTCTTATCTGGGATGCGATGGTGGAGATTATTAATTAACTGCAGTTTTATAAACCTGAAACTTCTCGGGAGCAAGGAAGCTTCAAAAGATAGAAATAAAAATTTGCGTACTTTCAGACAGAGGCTCATTTAAATGTCAGAATAATTATTCCAAACCAAAAAGAATCCAAATAACCTGTCACCTCAGAGCTCCTAGGTACAGGAGAAGGTGCTGTAAAAATCAAAATGATCATTTATTAAGAGACCTAACATATTAAGAGGAAGAGCAAAAATACAAAAAGCAACAATTCCAAATAGCATGGTAATCCAATACTATTCCAACACACAGTTATTGAACATCCACCACAGGCAAGGAAAGATGTTAGGCACTGATTAGGATGCAGCCCTGCTTTCAAGGAAGGACATGAAACAGGTAAATGAACACACACATTTTACATTTGCTAAAGTGAAAGCAACAACATAGAAGCATGCATATTAAAACATTCAATTGATAGAACTTAAGTTCTGGAAAGTGAATCCTCAAAGCATACTGAATCAATATCTTTATTTATACATTTGATCATGGATAATTGCTATTTCTATACAATGAGAATCAACAGCTCTAAGCTTTCCCACCAATCAGCCATAATTACTACATAAATCCAAATGAATGGGTATTAGGAAGCATGAAAGAAGTACATTTCCAGATGGACCTAGAGTTTATCATACTAAGTGAAAAAAGTCAGACAGAGAAAGACAAATATTATATGACATCACTTATACGTTGAATCTAAAAAATAGTTCAAATGAAATTATTTATAAAACAAAAACAGGGACTTCCCTGGTGGTCCAGTGGTAAAGAATCCGCCTCCCAATGCAGGGGACATGGGTTTGATCCCGGTGGGGGAACTAAGATCCCACATGCTGCAGGGAAACCAAGCCTGAGCACCTCAACTATAGAGCCTGTGTGCCGCAAACTAGAGCCCACGCGTTCTGGAGCCTGTGTGCCACAACTAGAGAGAGAAAACCTGCATGCCACAACTAGAGAGAAGCCCGCGCACCACAAAGAAGAGCCTGCATGCTGCAATGAAAGATCCTGCATGCCTCAACGAAGGTCCCACCTGCCGCAACTAAGACCCAATGCAGCCAAAAAACAAAAACAAAAACAAAAAAACCCCAAAAAACAGACTCACAGACATAGAAAACAAATTTATGGTTACCAAAGGGGAAGTGGAGGAGGGGGGAGGGAGGGATACATTAGAAAGAAAAAAAAAAGGAAAAGAAAAACATTTCCAGATGAATCTGAGGAAGAAAACAAGTCTGATGATCCCAATACGAGGATATTGCTTACTGATTCTCTAGTTTGTTGCCACAATGAACAAAGTGTAGCTAGTTTACACTGTAGAAGAATTAAACTAGAATAAAGGCTATCCTTCTGATTATGGAGTAAATCCACAGAAGTCCTGAAATTATCTTCCATGGTTACACTTTCTGATCCATTAATTTTACTGCTAGGAATCTATCTTCAAGAATAATCAGAGAAGGGACTTCACTGGTGTTGCAGCGGTTAAGAATCCGCCTGCCAATGCAGGGGACATGGGTTCAAGCCCTAGTCTGGGAAGATCCCACATGCTGCGGAGCAACTAAGCCTGTGCGCCACAACTACTAAGCTTGCACTCTAGAGCCTGTGCGCCACAACTACTGAGCCTATGTGCTGCAACTACTGAAGCCTGCGTGCCTAGAGCCCATGCTCCGCAACAAGAGAAGCCTCCGCAATGAGAAGCCCATGCACCGCAACAAAGAGTAGCCCCTGCCAGTCACAAAGGAAAGGATTGATTACCATAAAAGTCTAGAGAGTGGTTCCTCTAGAAGGAGGGCGTGTGCCTGTGGAGGGGCTTGTAAGACCTAGAGCATAGGGGCTCAGTTAAGCCAGGCTGACTCCTGCCCACCAGCAATGGTGAGATAACAGAAGCAGATGAGGTTCGAGAGAGACCTGAGGCGCATCTGGCGGAAGGCGGGCCTGAAGGAAGCCCCCACAGGCAGGCAGACCCCCAAGATCTACCTGAAGGGCAAATGAGTCTTGTGTGTCCCTCCCCCAGCCCTGTTACTACTGATGACCCATTGTAATAAATATTTGGAGAACTTAGCCATCAAAAAACAAACAAACAAACAACCCAATCAAAAAATGGGCAGAAGATCTAAATAGACATTTCTCCAAAGAAGACACACAGATGGCCAAAAGGCACGTGAAAAGATGCTCAACATCACTAATTATCTGAGAAATGCAAATCAAAACTACAATGAGGTATCACCTTATACTGGTCAGAATGGCCATCATAAAAAACTCTACAAACAATAAATGCTGGAGAGGGTGTGGAAAAAAGGGAACCCTCCTACACTGCTGGTGGGAATGTAAAATGGTACAACCACTATGGAGAACAGTAAGGAAGTTCCTTAAAAAACTAAAAATAGAACTACCGTATGATCCAGCAATCCCACTCCTGGGCATATATCTGGACAAAACCATAATTCAAAAAGATACATTCACCCCAATGTTTAACTACAGCACTATTTACAATATCCAAGACATGAATGCAACCTAAATATCCATCAACAGAGGAATGGATAAAGAAGATGTGGTACATATATACAATAGAATATTACTCAGCCATAAAAAAGAACAAAATAATGCCATTTGCAGCAACATGGATGGACCCAGAGATTATCATACTAAGTGAAGTAAGTCAGACATATAAAGTCAAATATCATATGATATCACTCATGTGTGGAATCTAATTTTAAAAAAATGATATAAATGAACTTATTTACAAAACAGAAACAGACTCACAGATTTCAAAAACAAACTCATGGTTACCAAAGGGGAAACATGGGAGGGAGGGATAAATTAGGAGCTTGGGATTAACATACACACACTACTATATATAAAATAGATAACCAACAAGGACCTAATGTATAGCACAGGGAACTCTACTAAATATTCTGTAATAACCTATATTCATCCTTTTTCAGATTATTTTCCTGTATATGTATATGTATAATTGAACCATTTTGCTGTACACCTAAAATTAACACACCATTGTAAATCAACTACACTCCAATAAAATTAAAAAAAATTTTTTTAAAAGAAGATGTAATACACACACACACACACACACACACACACACACACACACACGAGTACTATTCAGCCATAAAAGAAGAATGAACTTTTGCCATTTTCAACAATATAGATGAACCTGGAGGGTATTATGCTTAGTGAAATAAAGTCAGAGAAAGACAAATACTGTATCTTATCACTTATACATGGAATTTAAAAAATAAAACAAACTAATGAATATAACAAAACAGAAACAGACTCACAGATATAGAGAACCAACTAGTGGTTACCAGTGGGAAGAGGGAAGGGGAAGGGGCAGATTAGGGGTAGGGGATAAAGAGGTACAATCTACTATGTAAAAAATAAATAAGCGGGCCTTCCCTGGTGGCACAGTGGTTAAGAATCCGCCTGCCAATGCAGGGGACACGGGTTCAAGCCCTGGTCCAGGAAGATTCCACATGCTGCAGAGCAACTAAGCCCGTGCGCCACAGCTACTGAGCCTGTGCTCTAGAGCCCGTGAGCCACAACTACTGAGCCCACAAGCCGCAACTACTGAAGCCCACGCGCCTAGAGCCCGTGCTCCACAACAAGAGAAGCCACCGCAATGAGAAGCCCGCGTGCTGCAACGAAGACGAGCCCCCGCTCACCACAACCAGAGAAAGCTCGAGCGTGGCAACAAAGACCCAACGCAGCCAAAAATAAATCAATAAATCAATAAAATTATTTAAAAATAAAATAAAATAAAATAAGCTATGAGGATATATTACACAGCACAGGAAATACAGCCAATATTTTTTTTTTTTTTTTTTTTTTTTTTTTGCGGTACGCGGGCCTCTCACTGTTGTGGCCTCTCCCGCTGCGGAGCACAGGCTCCAGACGCACAAGCTCAGCGGCCATGGCTCACGGGCCCAGCCGCTCCGCGGCATGTGGGATCTTCCCAGACCGGGGCACGAACCCGTGTCCCCTGCATCGGCAGGCGGACTCTCAACCACTGCGCCACCAGGGAAGCCCTACAGCCAATATTTTATAATAACTTTCAATGGAATACAATCTAAAAAATTTTGAATCACTATGTGTACACTTAAAACTAATGTAATATTGTAAATCAATTATACCTCAATAAAAAAATAAGTTAAAATAAAATCTCCAAGGCAGTGAATAGTAAGTGCTAAGTCAGTGATAATGAGTTCAGAAAATGAAGCAATCACTGCTAAAATGGTGAGGGAAGTCTTCACAAGGAGCTGAACTGCCAGCTGGTCCTGGAAAAATGGGCAGAATTTGGATAAGCAGAAACTGCTCATTCTTTAACCCATCAGTCAGCCTAAAAGTGACAGGTCTGTATGGAGGACAGCCTGGCTAGGCCATGAGATACTGAGACCAAAAGCCCCCCCAAATAAGCAAGCAAGCAAGCAAACAAACAAACCTCCCTTTAAACCCTAATCAGCTGTTCCTCGTTTTTGTCATGGCTCATGCCCAGCGTGACCCCAGAGCCACAACCAGGAAGAGGAGCATCGACATATTCTGTCCTCATTTTCCTAAAAGATTCCCTCTTCCTGGCTTCTGAGAATGGAATGTTTTGCCTCTGAGAAAGGAATATTCTAACACAGGTATGTGTGGGCCTCTGTATACATGTAATGGATTGAAGGGAAGATATGGTGGAAGGAATTTTATTTTGAGACTGTCAAGACAGCAGATACAAAATGCCCTTTGCAAACTGCATAGGGTTCTACCACTTTCATGAATGCATACACTCCAGTCTTCTTTCTCTTTTTGTGTTTTGATCTGACTCAGTCATTCATTTATTCAATAGACATTTGATAAGCACCTATCATGTGCCTGGCACACAAAGTTACAGACACAAATACAAAAAAAACTGTAAACAAATGCTGAACTCTAGTTAATGGTATACCTCCTGAAGTATTAAGGAGTAAAGTGTACTGATGTCTCCAACTTCCTTTGAAATGCATCAGAAAATAAGATAAAGTGATGGATAACTTGATGCCTTGCCTGTAGCTGGTAGTCAGTTCTCAATAAATGTTTGCTGAATTTGTGAAAACCAAAACTAGAAAAATTTAAACAGAGTAGACTCTAAGTTCATATCTGGAAGCATATTCTATCTGAGAAATCTGAAATCTGTTCAAGTCTAAAGTTTTTGATCCTCTGGGAAATAGGACACCTAGAGACAAACTGGAATTTGTTATGTCCAGACTGCTGATCACTCAGGTGCTGTGGGAAGCAGCAGAGGCAAAAAAGAACTCATGGGACTTCCCTGGTGGTGCAGTGGTTAAGAATTCTCCTGCCAATGCAGGGGACATGGGTTCAATCCCTGGTCCGGGAAGATCCCACATGCCACAGAGCAACTAAGCCTGTGCGCCACAACTACTGAGCCTGCACTCTAGAGCCCGCGAGCCACAACTAGAGCCTGCACGCCACAACTACTGAAGCCTGCACACCCTAGAGCCCGTGCTCCACAACAAGACAAGCCAGCCACTGCAATGAGAAGCCCGTGCACTGCAATGAAGAGTAGCTCCCGCTCGCCGCAACTAGAGAAAGCCCGCATGCAGCAACAAAGACCCAATGCAGCCAAAAATAAATAAATTAAAAAAAAAAGATACTCGAAAAGATGTATACACTTCCATGTTCACTGCAGCATATTTACAACAGCCAAGATATGGAAACAACCTAAGTGTCCGCTGATGAATGAGCAGATAAAGAAAATATGGTGTATATATATATAATGGGATATTATTCAGCCATAAAAATAATGAAGTCTTGCCATCTTCAACAACATGTATGGACGCAGAGGGAATCTGCTAAGTGAAATAAGTCAGACAAAGAAAGACAAATACCATATGATCTCACTTATATGTGGAATCTAAAAAAAGCAAAAACAAAACCAAAAAAATACCCAAGGCTCATAGATACAGAGAACAGACTGGTAGTTGCCAGAGGCAAGGGTGGGTGAAATAGGTGAAGGAGGTCAAAAGGTACAAATTTCCAGTTATAAAATAAGTCATGGGGATGTAATATACAGCATGTTGACTACAGCTAATAAAAGTTTTTATAAGGAAAAAATTTTCTAACTACGTATGGTCACAGATGTTAACCAGATTTACTGTGGTTATCATTTTACAATATATTACAAGTATCAAGTTATTATGTTGTACACCTGAAACTAATATAATGTTATGTATCAATTATACCTCAATTAAAAAAAAAAAGTGAAGTGGAGAGAGCAGACATCCTTGCCTTGTTCCTAACCTCAGGAGTCTTTTGCCATTTAAGTACAACGTTACCTGTAGGTTTTTTGTAAATGACCCTTATCAAAAAGTTCTCTTCGATTCCTAGCTGAGAGTTTTCATCAGGAATGGATGTTGGATTTGGTCAAATGCTTTGTGTCTGAGATAATCATATGGTCTTTCTCTTTTAGTCTGTTAATAGGTGAATTATATTAATTAATATTTGAAGGTTAAATCAACCCTAAATTCCTAGGATAAACCTCACTTATTTTTAATTTATTTAGACTTTTACGGCCCATAATATGGTCTATCTTGGTAAGATGTGCGCTTGAAAATAATGTACATCCTGCTATTGTTAAGTGGAGTATTCTATCAAGTCTAGGTCTAATCAGACCTGGTTGATAGTTGGTTCAAGTCTCCTATATCCTTATTTTCTGTTTACTTGATCTATCAGTAATTGAGAGAGATAAATTGAATTGTGAATTCGTCTATTTTTGCTTGCAGTTCTATCACTTTTTGCTTCATGTATTTTGAAACTCTGTTATTAAAGGCATAAACATTTAGGACTGTTATGTCCTCTTGAGTGACCTCTTCATCATTATGAAATGGGCTTCTCTATTGCTGGTAATATTCTTTGCTCTGGAATGTACTTTATTTTCTTACATTATTTGATATTAAATAATGTAGCCACTTCAGCTTTCTTTTGACTAGCAATAGTATGGTATAATTTTTCCATCCTTTTATTTTTAACCTATTAGTGCCTTACTTTTTTATCCAATCAGACAGATCCTGCTTTTTAACTGCTGGTGTTTTAACCATTTACATTTAACGTGACCTATTGATAAGTTTAGGTTTGAGTCTATCACCTTCTATTTGTTTTCTATTTGTACTATATGTTCTTCTATTTTTCCTCTCATTCTGCCTTTAAAAAATTAATGAAATATTTTTATGATTCCATTTTATCTTGTTTGTTGGCTTATTAGCTACAATTCTTTGTTTTATTATTTTAGTGATTGCTTTAGGGTATATGATATTCATTTTAACTTATCACAGTCTACCATTAAGTGTTATCCTTCCACTTCACATATAGTATAATAATTTTATAATAGCATACTTCCATTTCTCCCTTTCTGGCCTTTAGGCTATTGTTGTAATGCATTTTATTTTTACAAATGTTATAAACCCCATAATACATTGTTATCGTTTTTATTTAAATAGTCAATTATGATTTAAAGACATTTCAATAATTTTAAAAAACTGTATTTACATATAATTACCATTTCTAGCTCTCTCCGTTCCTCCATGTAGATCCAGATTTCCATCTGGTATCATTTTCCCTTTTGCCTGAAAAACTTCTTTTAACATTTTTTTGCAGTGTAAATCTGCTGATAAATTATTTCACCTTTTGTATGTCTGAAAATGTCTTTCACCTTAACTTACAAAATATATTTTCACTGTGTGTAGAATTCTAGATTGAAAGATTTCTTTTCAGTTCTTTAAAGATGTGCTCCATTATATTCCCTCTTACATTATTTTTGATGAGAAATATGATGTCATTCATTTCTTTGTTCCTCTTTACATACTGTGTCTTTTTCTCTGGTTGCTTAAGATTTTCCCTCTATCACTAGTTTTAAGCAATTTGATTATTGTGTGCCTTGGTGCATGTAGCAGTTGGGTCCAACCAGAGAAAGAAATCACATAGTAGATTAAGAGGGGAAATTTAAGATGAATGGATAAAGAAGATGTGGCACATATATACAATGGAATATTACTCAGCCATAAAAAGAAACGAAATTGAGTTATTTGTAGTGAGGTGGATGGACCTAGAGTCTGTCACAGAGTGAAGTAAGTCAGAAAGAGAAAAACAAATACCATATGCTAACACATATATATGGAATCTTAAAAAAAAAAAAAAAGGTCATGAAGAACCTAGGGGCAGGATGGGAATAAAGATGCAGACCTACTAAAGAATGGACTTGAGGACATGGGGAGGGGGAAGGGTAAGCTGGGACAAAGTGAGAGAGTGGTAGTGTATATATATGGACATATAAACACTACCAAATGTAAAATAGATAGCTAGTGGGAAGCAGCTGCATAGCACAAGGGAGATCAGTTCAGTGCTTTGCAACCGCCTAGAGTGGTGGGATAGGGAGGGTGGGAGGGAGGGAGACGCAAGAGGGAAGACATATGAGGATATATGTATAAGTATAGCTGATTCACTTTGTTATAAAGCAGAAACTAACACACCATTGTAAAGCAATTATACTCCAATAAAGATGTAAAAAAAAAAGAAAGAGGGAATTTAATACAAAGGGTTATTAACCATGATAAAAGAGTAACTAAAAGAAATAAGGAAACCCTATATGGTACACTATAGCTGAATGAGAATATCCATAAAGGACAGATGTAGAAGGGTTCAGACCTCATTGGGAGGAGGTATGGTATAGCCCACTGGATAGCAGAGAAGTCTGCTAGTTTGGCCAGGTCAGAGGTGGTCTGGAGTTCCCAGGCAAACAATAAGCTATACTGTGGAGTGCGGATGGGGAGCAGGTAACTGGCAACCAATGACATGCAGGAGAGAGTCTGAGTGTTGATGGGGGAAGGAAACCTTCAGAGCACAGGATCACATGGAGGTTCTAGTTTATATGTTCAAAGAGCTGAAGAAAGGACAAGGTGCAAACATTGCAAAAAGACCATGTTGTGGAAGGCTACACCAGATGTCCTCACACTGACACCTCTGACCCCCAACCTGCACCAGAAACAGCAGGAGAGCTTCTTTCTCCTACAGTGTCCCTCTAGCACCAGAACCCTGTATTAAGAAAGCTTAACATCACGCTAACTTTAAAGAATTCCTTTGTTTATCTCAGAGTGTGTACTGAGGGTGCATCTGGAGCTGAAAGGCAATAAATTGTTAATTGACAGTGTAGTTTTCTTCCTGTTTCTTTGTCTGGTGTTCCTTGAGCTTCTCAGATCTGTGGGTTTATACTTTCCATCAAGTTTGGGTAATTTTCAGCAATTATTTCTTCAGATATTATTTCTGTACTTCCCTCTCTTTTGGGAATCCAATTACACTTGTATTAGGCCACTTGAAGTTGTCCTGCAGCTAACTGATGCTCTTCTCTTTTCCTTTTTGTGGTTCATTGTGGAGAATTTCTATTGCTATGCCTTCAAATTCCCTAATCTTTTCCTCTGCAATGTCTAATCTGCAATGAATCTTGTCAGTGTACTTTTCATCTCAGACATTGTAGTTTTCATTCCTAGAAGTTCTATTTGGATCTATTTTATATATTCTGTGTCTCTACTCAACTTCTGAACATACAGAGTACAAGTTATAATCACTCTCTTAATGTTCTTCTCTGCTAATTCTAATATCTGTGCCAGCTTTGGGTCAGTTTCAATGGATTGATTTTCCTCTTTATGGATCATGTCTTCTTGCCTCTTTGTTATTCCTATAATTCTTTTTGAGCTTTGTTCTGGGAAACAGTTAAGTTACTTGGACATGGTTTGATCCTTTTTTTTTTGCGGTACGCGGGCCTCTCACTGCTGTGGCCTCTCCCGTTGCGGAGCACAGGCTCCGGACGCGCAGGCTCAGCGGCCATGGCTCACGGGCCCAGCCGCTCCGCAGCATGTGGGATCTTCCCGGACCGGGGCATGAACCCGTGTCCCCTGCATCGGCAGGCGGACTCTCAACCACTGCACCACCAGGGAAGCCCTGGTTTGATCCTTTTGAATCTTGCTTTTAAGATTTGTTAGGCAGGTCCAGAGCAGTGCTCAGTCTAGAGCTAATTATTCCCTACTACAAAGGCAAGACCTTCCTGAGTACTCTACCCAATGTCTAATGAATTATGAAATTTTCCTGTCTAGCTGGTGGTAACAGTGCCTGTTGCCATCACTGTGTGAGCACTGGGCAACAGTGCTTCTAATTTCTTCAAATTCCCAGTCTTGACTAGTTTGCTCATGTCTTGTGCTAATCAGTCTCTGCTGAGTATTCAAGAGAGAACTTCTGCAGATCTCTGGTTCTCTCCATCTATCTTTTCTTTCTGGTACTCTGTCCTATGAACTGTTGCTACACTGGTCTCCCTAGACTCACAGCTCCATATTAACTCAGGGAATCTACTGGACTCTGCTCAGTTCCTGCTCCTGATGTCAGAGCCTGGAAACTCAAGGCAGGATGGGACAACTGTAGGGCTCATCTCTTTTGTTTGCCGTCCCTCAGGGATCACTATCCTTCATTGTTTGATGCCCAGTGTCCTGAAAACTATTGTTTCATATATTTTTTTGGTTTTTTTTTTTAGGTAGGAAGGTAATCTGGTTCCTGTTATTCGAGCTTGTCTGGAAGAAGTTCCCAATATACTTTTATATATTTTTTATTGAAGTATAGTTGATTTACAATATTATATTAGTTTCAGGTGATTCAATGATTTTTACAGATTATACTCCATTAAAAGTTATTACAAGATAGGGCTTCCCTGGTGGTGCAGTGGTTGAGAATCTGCCTGCCAATGCAGGGAACACGGGTTCAAGCCCTGGTCTGGGAAGATCCCACATGCTGCAGAGCAACTAGGCCAGTGAGCCACAACTACTGAGCCTGTGTGTCTGGAGCCTGTGCCCCGCAGCAAGAGAGGCCACGACAGTGAAAGGCCCGTGCACTGGGATGAAGAGTGGCCTCCACTTGCCGCAACTAGAGAAAGCCCTCACACAGTAAACGAAACCCAACACAGCCAAAAATAAATAAATAAAAGTTATTATAAGATAATGGCTATAATTCACTGGGCTATACAATATATCTTTGTTGCTTATCTATTTTATACACAGTAGTTTATATCTTTTAATTCCATACCCCTATATCTTGTCCCTCCCCTCTTCTCTCTCCCCAGTGGTAACCACTAGTTTAGTTTGCCTTCTATATCTGGGAGTCTGTTTCTGTTTTGCTATTTACATTCACTTGTTTTATTTTTTAGAATCCACATATAAGTGATATCATACAGTATTTGTCTTTGTCTGGCTTATTTCACTAAGTATAATATTCTCTAGGTCCATCCACATTGCTACAAATGGCAGAATTTCATTCTTTTTTATGGCTGAGGGTGTGTGTGTGTGTGTGTGTGTGTGTGTGTGTGTGTGTGTGTGTGTGTGTGTGTGTGTGTGTGTGTGTGTGTGTGTGTGTGTGTGTGTGTGTGTGTGTGTGTGTGTGTGTGTGTGTGTGTGTGTGTGTGTGTGTGTGTGTGTGTGTGTGTGTGTGTGTGTGTGTGTGTGTGTGTGTGTGCGCGCGCGCGCCACATCTTCTTAAGCCAATTGTCTGTTGATGGGCACTTGGGTTCTTCCCATGTCTTGGGTATTGTAAATAGTGCTGCTATAAACATTGGAGTGCATGTATCTTTTTGAATTAATGTTTCCATTTTTTCTGAATATGTACCCACGAGTGGAACTGCTAGATCATATGATAGTTCTAATTTCAGTTTTTTTAGGAACTTCCATACTGCTTTCCATAGTGGATGCACCAATTTACATTCCCACCAACAGTGTAAGAAGATTCCCTTTTCTCCACATCCTCGTCGACATTTGTTATTTGTAGACTTTTTTTTTTTTTTACAAGAGATAGACTGACACCAAGCATTGTAAATGGATGACCACAACAAAAGCAACAATGATTGCAATTACCAAACACAAAACACCCTCATACTATGTCATAATATTGACATTCAGTCCAGTAATCCTCCACTGTAACAGCTCCTTTACTTTGCAGTGAAAATTGATTTGTATATTTTTTGCCTCTGAGTCCTTGTGGGATTTTTTTTTTATTCAAACAAAGTCACAAAAATTATAATCATCCTCATCAGTTCACTCAGTCCCATGTTATCTGTAGACTTTTTGATGATAGCCATTCTGACAGGTGTGAAATGATATCTCATTGTTGTTTTGATTTGCATTTCTCTAATAATTAGCAATGTTGAGTATCTTCTCATGTGCCTATTATCCATCTATCTGTATGTGTTCTTTAGAAAAATGTCTATTCAGGTGTTCTGCCCATTTTTTGATTGGGTTCTTTGTGAGGTGTTTTTTTTTTATACTGAGTTGTATGACCCGTTTATATATTTTGGATATTAACCCCTTATCAGTAATATTGTTTGCAAACATTTTCTCCCATTCAGTAGACTGTCTTTTCATTTTGTCAATGGTTTCCTTTGCTGTGCAAAAGCTTTTAAGTTTAATTAGGTCCCTTTGTTTATTTTTGCTTTTGTTTCTTTTGCCTTACCAGACAGATTCCAAAATATATTGTTACAATTTATGTCAAAGGATGTTTTGCCTATGTTGTCCTCCAGGAGTTTTAAGGCTCCAGGTCTTACATTTAGGTCTTTATCCATTTTTTTTTAATATGGTGTGAGAAAATGTTCTAATTTCACTGTTTTACATGTAGCTGCCCAGTTTTCCCAGCACCACTTACTGAAGAGTCTGTCTTTCCCTCATTGTATATTCTTGCCTGCTCTGCTGTAGATTAATTGACCATAGGTGCCTGGATTTATTCCTGAGCTCTCTATTCTGTTCCATTGATCTATGTGTCTGGTTTTTTTTTTTTTTTTGGCCAGTACCAGGCCATTTTGATTATTGTAGCTTTGTAGTATAGTCTAAAGTCTTGGAGGGTGATACCTCCAGCTTTGCTCTTCTTTCCCAAGATTGTTTTGGCAACTCAGGGTCTTCTGTGGTTTCAAATGAATTTTAGGATTATTTGCTCTAGTTCTGTGAAAAATGTCATGGGTATTTTGATAGGGATTGCAATAAATCTGTAGATTGCTTTGGGCAGTATGGTCATTTTAACAATATTAATTCTCATCTTTTAATCTTTTTTGCTTTTTTCTCATGCTATTTTATTATTTTATTTTATTTTTAGTTTTTATTGGGGTATAGTTGATTTACAAAGTTGTGTTAGTTTCATGTGTACAGCAAAGTGAATCAGATATACATATATCCTTTTTTTAGATTCTTTTCCCATATAGGCCATTACAGAGTATTGAGTAGAGTTCCCTGTGCTGTACAGTAGGTTCTTATTAGTTATCTTTTTTTTTTTTTTTGTGGTATGCAGGCCTCCCACTGCTGTGGCCTCTCCCGTTGTGGAGCACAGGCTCCAGACACGCAGGCCCAACAGCCATGGCTCACGGGCCCAGCCGCTCCGCGGCATGTGGGATCCTCCCGGACCGGGGCATGAACCCGCGTCCCCCGCATCGGCAGGCGGACTCTCAACCACTGCGCCACCAGGGAAGCCCCTAGTTATCTATTTTATATATAGTAGTGTGTATATGTCAATCCCAATCTCCCAATTTATCCCTCTGCCCCCTTATTCCCTGGTAACCATAAGTTTGTTTTCTACATCTGTAAGTCTCTTTTAATCTTGAATAAATTCCCACCCCTTACCTTTTCGTTTTCTATGACATTGAATAGACCCAGCCAGTGTTCCTATGGGATGCCCACTTTCCAGATTTGTCTAATTGCTTCCTTGTAGCAATTAGACTTGTTCCTCTAAAATAGGGTTGGCAAATTTTCCTTAAAGGTCCAGAAAACAAATATTTTAGGCTTTGTGGGCCACATACTGTCTCTGTCACATATTCTTTTTTGTTTCTTGGTTTATTTCTGTCTTATTCTAACAATCCTTTAAAAATGTAAAAACCATTCTTAGCTCAAGGGCTACAGGCTGGATTTGGCCTAAGGGCCATAGTTTGCTCCTGCTCTAACCTCTGTATTTTCTGTAAACTGAAAGTCAATCTAAAAGCCTTGAACAGATTCAAGGTTAAACAATTTTTACAAAACCCTTCACAGGTGATGCTGTTTACCTCAAGCTGCACCCCAACAAGAAGCACATAATGCCTGGTTATTCCACTTTCTGTGATGCCAAGATAGACCACTAGGTTAAGGTAATCCTTCTATTGTAAAGCTGTGTTTTTCCCCTTGAAATAACCAAATAATCTGTGGGGTAATATTTCCAATTCTCCATCTGCCTCTCACCTAATAATTTTTATCATCTGTAGATGTTTTTTGCCTGAATCAGGTATTTTATTAGGGGTTGAAATGGTGATTCCTAATTATACCATTACTTCTACAAATATTAGCTGGCATTCTTACATAAAAAAGAACATACCCTCATTACCTAGAGTTATCTTGTTACGTTAAAACAGTTGCTACTAGAAAAATGGTCAATTATTTCCTTTCACTGGTGTTTAGAGTAAGGAGCTGATATTAATTTTTAAACTGTGGGGTAGGGGAAGCTTCTCTTTTCTGAGTATTATCATGGACTCATGGATTTTTATATATTTATGTGTATAAATCAACTGCAGCCATTATTCTGCCTAATGCTCCAACTGTCCCAACTTTAGCCAGTGAGGGTCCTTTCAAACTACCTTCTGTGTCCTTTGACACAACTCCATTAGCTTGTTTTCACTTGAAGTACACATATAATTATTCCATTAGATTTTGAAAGCTTTCCTGCTTCTAGCACAAAATGATGTCTCAGGCTCACCCTGTTAAGTTCTTACTCCAGACTTGGAATTACTCTTTTCTCCAAGGAGCACAGGTTCCTTTTAGTGGGGAATGATATTTAGGAAGTAAAATCTGTGCATTAGGGGTACTCATTACTACCAGTATATCATTGCTGCTAGGCCCTCTGCAGACACAGCTAGGAAAAAAAATACATGATGAACTGTACTTGTCTTACATGTTCTGATTTACACTTATCTATCTGTCCTAAGCTCTTTGACTCTGATTTATCTGATATTGACTTCTTGCCTGATTATTTTTCATAGCTGTCCCTCATACCCATTCTCTTGCTTATATCACACCTGCTGTTAACTATTAAAGCATCTCTTGCTAAATACTGAAGTGCTACTATTCTTGTCCCTGGGTTATATGACACTGCATGACTTTGACCATGAATCTCATTAAACAAAAATGAAGGGATACTGCCATTACAATAATGTATAGCAACATTCACTTGCTAAGCACTTATTTTATAGTGTTACATCTCAATTATTTACCTAGGAGGACAGTCAGATTGATTTAAAAAAATCAAATTTTGTTTTCTATATCATCACATTTTATAACCTTCTGAGCATTAGGGCACTGTGAATGGCACTGGAGATACAAACAAGTCAAAGACAGTCTTTAGCATGAGTAGTAGTATACACACAACTGCTATTTATTAAGCCAGCAAGTATGCTAAGAACTTTATATATAGTCTGCAATGCTAACAACCCTGTAAGGTGTATAGTATGACTCTGGTTGTGTTTTTAGTAATCCCTATTTTTTTCCACATGAGAAAAATGTGTAGTTGCAAACTCTGAACTCAATCAACACAGCTAGTAATCAACAGAACCAAAATAAATCCAGATTCATCTAGTGCCAAAAACTGAATCCATCTCACTATGTCACATGGCCTCCTAGAAGGAGTGATGATGGATGAAACATGCCCTGACTTGAGCATGGCTTAAAGTTTTTGCTTTCATTCCACACAACCTCCTTTCAGACACTGACTAGGCCACTTAGGTGGAACCTGAGAGGTTCCTCCAGCGGCTTGGTGTCATGCTAACAGGCTATCCCAGAGACTCTGTTTTGCTTAATGTCTCTATTAATGAAGGAATTAAGATACTTGTAACTCTGACTCCTGACACTAAAGTAGGCAAGAACAGCTGTCACTAATCCTGGTTTCATATTAGAATAGTAATTCTCATCCTTGGTCACACATTATAGTCACCTGCTTTAAAAAAAAAAAAAAAACCTGATGTTCAGGTCACATCCCAGAAAAGTGAAATGAGAATCTCTGGGGGTGGGACCCAGGAATCAGTATTCAGTGCAAAAGTTACCCAGGTGTGGGCTTCCCTGGTGGCGCAGTGGTTGAGAGTCTGCCTGCCGATGCAGGGGACACGGGTTCGTGCCCCGGTCCAGGAAGATCCCACATGCTGGAGCGGCTAGGCCAGTGAGCCATGGCCGCTAAGCCTGTGAGAGGCCCGCACACCGCAAAAAAAAAAAAAAAAAAGCTACCCAGGTGATTCTTAGGTGTAATCAGGGATGAGAATTAGCTTTAGAATACAGGAATAATACTTGCTAAGTGACTCTGATAAATTGAGGGTGGGGAGGAAAAGAAGGTTCCAATCCAAAAACGATGAGACCAAATGAAATGGATAGATACAGCATTTTGAAGTTAGCAAGGAACAAGCATGAAAAGCAATGTTTCCAAGAATCCATACAGTCTCCATTCCAAGGCAGTTTGACTAAAGGAGAGACTGCTATTATTTTAGCCTGGTTCAGGAAAGTTAGAATTCTCATCTGTATGGCTCCAAAGCTTATACTCTATAGTCAAGTCACACTGATCCCTAGTATTAATAGCTGTCACTAATTGAGCACCTATTATGGGCCAAATGCTTTAGTTTCTAAACAACTTTATGAGGTAGGTCTCTATTTTATAGAAGATGGATAAAAAGACAGCTTATATTTATTTCTAGACAAGTCATCTGGACCAGTAGCTCCCAACCATGGATCCTTGGGGAACACTAAATTGCTAAAAGAGTGCACACAAAGCACTGCCTGTAGACTAAATATATGATGTCATTAAATGCTGTTGTGATTACAGGCTATAAATCCTTCTAGAAGTATTACTAATTCCCTAATGTCATTTTTATTCTTTCTTATCAACCTGCAGATACTAAAATGACATCTACTATCAAGTGAGAATATACAATTTTTTTTCTTAATATTAAAAAGGGGAGGGCTTCCCTGGTGGTGCAGTGGTTGAGAGTCCGCCTGCCGATGCAGGGGACGTGGGTTCGTGCCCCGGTCTGGGAAGATCCCACATGCTGTGGAGCGGCTGGGCCCGTGAGCCATGACCGCTGAGCCTGCGCGTCCGGAGCCTGTGCTCCACAACAGGAGAGGCCACAACAGTGAGAGGCCCTCATACCGCCAAAAAAAAAAAAAAAAAAAAGGGGGTCCTCTTATGTTGAAACTGGAACTCTCAGACATCGATGGTGGGAATATAAAATGATAAAGCCTCTTTGAAAAAGCAGTTTGGCAGTTACTTAAAAAGTAACACAGAGACATACCAGACAGCAATTCCACTTAAGAGAAATTAAACAAACGTCCACACACAGACTTGTATATGAATCAAATGCATGATCATAGCAGCACTATTCATAATAGTCGAAAACTATATACAAATCAAATGTCTATCAACCCGTGAGCTGATAAACAAAACACACTATATCCATGCAAGGGAATACTATTCAGAAATAAAAAGGAACTAACTACTGATATGTGCTACAATGTAAATGAACCTCACAAACACTATGCTAAAGAAGCCAGACACACAAAAAACTACCTGTTGTCTGATTCTACTTATACAAAATATCCAGGAAAGGTAAATCAATACAGATCAAAAGCAGATCAGTGTTTGCCTGGGGCTAAGGGGGGGCGGGGCAGAGGGGTGGAAACTGACTGGAAAAGGTCACAGAAGAACTTTTGCGGGGGTAGGGGTACAGAAATGTTCTAAACCTGGATCACAGTGATGGTGGCACAATTCTATAAATCTGCTAAAAATAACTGAATTGTACACTTACAATGGGTGAATTTTATAAAGTATAAATTATACCTCAATAAGGCTGTTCAAAAATATTGTAGGGCTTCCCTGGTGGTGCAGTGGTTGAGAGTCCGCCTGCCGATGCAGGGGACACGGGTTTGTGCCTCGGTCCGGGAGGATCCCACACGCCGCGGAGCGGCTGGGCCCGTGAGCCATGGCCGCTGAGCCTGCGCGTCCGGAGCCTGTGCTCCGCAGCGGGAGAGGCCACAACAGTGAGAGGCCCACGTACCGCAAAAAAAAAAAAAAAAAAAAAAATTGTAGAAGGTCACTGGATTAGATTTTTAAGAGGAGGGTCAGCATATTGAAAGACTGCGAACCAGTGATATAGACAATAGTGAAGGAATTCAGCAAGTGTGAGCGTGCATTAAAGGAAGTAAAATATAAATCCTCTGGGTAAAAGTTTTTAGTAAACAGTTATATTTGCTATACACTTGAACCATGGAACTAAGTAATATATGCCTATTTGACTTGTGAATGTCATCTTTAAAAAAAAATTTATTTATTTTATTTATGGCTGCGTTGGGTCTTCGTTGCTGCGCGCAGGCTTTCTCTAGTTGTGGCCAGCGGGGGCTCCTCTCCGTTGCGGTGCGCAGGCTTCTCATTGCAGTGGCTTTGCTTTGTTGTGGAGCACGGGCTCTAGGCGCACAGGCTTCAGTAGTTGTGGCACGTGAGCTCAGTAGTTGTGGCTCGCGGGCTCTAGAGCACAGGCTCAGCAGTTGTGGTGCATGGGCTTAGTTGCTCTGTGGCATGTGGGATCTTCCCAGTCCAGGGTTTGACCCCGTGTCTCCTGCATTGGCAGGCAGATTCTTAACCACTGCGCCACCAGGGAAGCCCATGAATGTTGTCTTATACTCACTCTATTTCAAACAAGGTGCTCAGCCCCCTGTGGGAGGTGCCCTGACTGCACAGCCCTTGACTCAACAGAATCAAGGACATGAATTAACCATAACAGATAACAGAACATAAATGACAAAAGGAAAGTACTAAAGTGCTCTTGGTAGTCAGCAGGAGAGATTAAAATAGGTGGGGAAAGGGACTTCCCTGGTGGCACAGTGGTTAAGAATCCACAAAGCAAAGCCACTGCAAAGAGAAGGTCGCGCACTGCAACAAAGAGTAGCCCCCGCTTGCCACCACTAGAGGAAGCCTGCGCACAGCAACGAAGACCCAACGCAGCCATAAATAAATAAATAAATAAACAAATAAATAAATATTAAAAAAAAAACAGGTGGGGAAAGAACAGCAAAGACCCATGAAGGAAGGAGCAAACAAACTTGGCCTTAAGGCCTGGGGAAGATTCCAACAGGTGGCAACAGGAGACAATGTGAGGTGGGAAAGCACAGGGCAGTCTCGGGAAATAGGCTAATCTGGTTGAAGCATAGGGTACAAACAGAGAGGTAGTGGGAGACAAGGCTGGAAATCTGGGCTAGGTCCAAGATGGTACAGGGTGTTGAATGCCATGCCAAGGAGCCTCAACTTTATTTGGTTGTAAAGGGGAGTCCCCTGAAGGCAATAAGCTGTTCCGAACTCCTATGGAAGAAGGCTGACAAAGGGAAAAAATGAAGGGGCAGAGCATAAATACAGGAAGATACATGGATGATTACTGCATAAAGTTCAACAAAGGATGTGGCCGGGTAAACAGAAAGGAGGCGGCAGATTCTTTGATTCTCTGGTCCCAGGAAGGAGGGGAGGTTCATGCTGAATTACAATTCATTTCTTGAAAGCTTCTGCTTTGTCACTTTCCCCAGTGTTCTTAGGATCTGTCTGTCTCTCCCACTGGCAGTTAAAGTCCATTACTGACACCTTTGACAGTCTGCATTTCAGAAGACACATTTTTCATTCACTTTGTTTCTTCCCAAACAAAAGGACTGTGTTTGGTAAGTAAATTCCTTTCACTTTAAGGAAGTGCCATTGCCTGCAAGGAATAACTTTTTAATTTATTTCTGACAGTTTTTTTTTTTTTTTTTTTTTTTTTTTTTTTTTTTTGCGGTATGCGGGCCTCTCACTGTTGTGGCCTCTCCCATTGCGGAGCACAGGCTCCGGACGCACAGGCCCAGTGGCCATGGCTCACGGGCCCAGCCGCTCCGCGGCACGTGGGATCTTCCCAGACTGGGGCACGAACCTGTGTCCCCTGAATCGGCAGGTGGACTCCCAACTACTGCGCCACCAGGGAAGCCCCATTTCTGACAGTTTTTAAATAGGATGTTAATTTTGAAAACTGTCCTCAATCCTATGCTATGTTCAACTTCAATCTGGTTTTTGAGGAGTAAGTCAAATATTTAAATAGACTGCAAGGCTTTGAATTGACTCTAAATAAAAATTGGTATGCTTTTCTCCTTTTCTTAATAATATGTATCTATTTACTTATTTGGCTGCATTGGGTCTTAGTTGCGGCATGTGGGATCTTTTAGTTGTGGCATGTGAACTCTTAGTTGCAGAATGCGGAATCTAGTTCCCTGACCAGGGATCAAACCTGGGCCCCCTGCGTTGGGAGGGCAGAGTCTTAGCCACTGGACCACCAGGGAAGTCCCCACAATTGGTATGCTTTTCGTAGAGCTCCTGTTAAACACTGAAGTTCCTCTTCAATAATCTATGTCTGTACACACAGACTGCATAAAACAAAACACTTAAGAATTTTTTTTATTGCAAAGAGTTGTTTTTAGGGTTTTTAAAATAAATTTATTTATTTATTTATTTATTTATTGGCTGCATTGGGTCTTCGTCGCTGCATGTGGGCTTTCTCTAGTTGAGGCGAGCGGGGGCTACTCTTCGTTGCAGTGCGCGGGCTTCTCATTGTGGTGGCTTCTCTTGTGGAGCATGGGCTCTAGGCACGCGGGCTTCAGGAGTTGTGGCTCCCAGGCTCTAGAGTGCAAGCTCAGTAGTTGTGGCGCATGGGCTTAGTTGCCCTGCGGCATGTGGGATCTTCCCGGACCAGGGCTCGAACCCGTGTCCCCTGTATTGGCAGGCGGATTCTTAACCGCTGCGCCACCAGGGAAGCCCATTGCAAAGAGTTTAAACTCTGTTTTTTTCAAACTTTTTATAATACACATTTGCATCAACCACCGCTTTTCTTGCTCTGTGACCTTAGATGAGTCACATCCTCTTAAGGCCCTAGTTGTTTCCTCAAGTGTGAGATAAAAGAGTCAGACAATAAAAGCTAAGTAACATGGGTTAAGCTTGACCCTCAAAATTGTAATATGAAGGGGTTCTCACCATCTTAAAACTTTATGCTAGGAATCTAAAGTCAAATTGGTAATTAACTACTCTTTCAGTCTTCAGATCAATAAGCCTTTTCTGGATTGCTGTCATGTGTGTGGCATAATACCAAGCATTGCTGGGATAAAAACCAGTTAAAGACACAGTCCCTGCCTTCATATTGTCTAAAACTCAGGAGGAAAACAAACATCATTATGTGTGATACTAAATGGCAATACAATATAGACCTCAGGCTTTATCATTTAGATAAACTGAGTTTGACAAAGAGCATCCTCAAGTGTCCCTAACCTTTAAGGACAAGGTCAAAGATAATGCTTATATTCCCTGGGTAGCCCTCCCTACAGGAGGAAAGATGCTGTCTGTGTGGTGCATGAGCTAGACACAGTATAGCAGGTCTCCTGTTCACAGTTCATAACCTGTTAGGTTTATTTCTGTGAAATAATTATGGAATAAAGATCTTAAGTGATGAAGTATATCCAAGATTCAGTTAATACCTCATTTCCTTAATTTATATAATATTAGAAAACATGGAATTTACATCTATTACTTAGGTCTTATCATTAATATAGATGGAAAGCCATATGCTAAAGCATCTCTGACATCATGGTTACATCTTGCCTGTACGCTGACCCTGACCACAGCAGTGTCATAGGAGAAGAAATAACTGGTATCCATAGAAACATCACCAGACTGGGACCATGTAAAAAGATGTAACCTAGCAACTGATGACGACAGGTGTGTGTAGGGGGAATTCTTCCAGTTCTGCAAATGCTAAACATACAGCACTGAATGTGACTAGTAAAATTAGGGTAATATGGAAAATCTGACTTATTCATAGAGAGTTGGGAATCTCAGGTTTGTAAAACCTTAATACTATGCTGCATAATTTTAAACAGGAAAAGCATGTAAACACCTCCTCACTGCCTACATCATCAGTTGTGTGCAGGGAAAGTACCTTGTATGTCATGACCAGAATGGAAAATAAATTTTGTAATGGCACCAATCATCTCAACCTCTCTCTGTCTCTCATACAGAGGCAATGAATTTTGGTGAGGTGAGAAACCACCCCTGGTCTCAGAGAAGGATGGATATGTTCTATATGTAAAGAAGGCAGAGTTACAAAGCAAACAGACTCCCAATATACCACATAACGTGAGAATGTTTCCCTTAAGAATTTTCTTTTTAATAGAGATCACATAAATATCTATATATATGTGGACATTTAGAGAGTGAAAGAACCATCTAATTCAATCCCCTTGTTTTACTGACACAAACTGAGACCCAGAGTGAGGATTTATTTAAGTTCAGAAAGTTAGTGACAGTGGGAGGGAGGGAGATGCATGAGGGAAGGGATGTGGGAACAGATGTATATGTATGACTGATTCACTTTGTTATAAAGCAGAAACTAATAAAAAAAAAAAAAAGAAAGTTAGTGACAGAGCATGGGCTAGAACTGAGGTCTTCCGCTTTCCAGGCCAATTCTTTCCATTAAAACAGGATGCCATTTTTTTCCTTCATGTCTAAAGAGGAACACTATTTGGACTTTATGGAAATGAGAAACAAAAGCCACTGAGATCTAAGGGTTAATCTGTTACAGCAGTTACTGTTATCCTACCTAATATAAAAATGAATGTGTCTATACTACCCCAGGGCAATCTGAAAAACAGATTCTTTTTTTTTTTTTTTTTTTGGAAATTCTGCATCAGGTTACAGCTTCAAAGGAATTTACCCAATTTCTAGAGATATCACCTGAGTACAAAAAGACCAACAGCTTCTCTATTTGGAACAAAATGGTGCATGTGGTACTTTTACAACTACATCTGCCATCCTACTTAGAACTGGTAGAATCTTAGTGATCAGCCACTCCAACTCCTTAGAAAACTGAAGCACAGAAAATGAAAGTCCAAGGCTCTTTCTACTGATGGCATTATGGCTGAGACTGGCTAGCTGTTCACCCATCCACTTCTCCCTGGGCACAAAGCTGGCCTACACTTCCCAGCCTCTCTGGTAACTGAGTGCACCCTGAGACTGAATTGTGACCAGTGAATAAGTGGAAGCTATGTGCACGATTTCCAGGCATGGTCCCCAGAAAAGTTCCAGGCTCTTTCCCTCCTGCTATGACCTTGGAAGCCACCTGTTGAAGGTGGCATAGTCACAAGACAGAAGGAGATGGCTGGGTTACTGAATCACTGCCTGAAATGAGAACCAACCACCAATCTGGAATACCAGTTTTTAACTTCCCAGTTAAGCTACTGAGATTTGGGGAATTATCTGTTACAGAAACTTCAGTGTTATTTAATAAAACTATAACTAGGGTTATCCCTCTGCAAATAGTGAACACCACTCCTTTGGTTTTTTTGTGAAAAATAATAATAATTTTTTTTATTGCAAATAATCAGTATATTATTTACTCCCAATGAGAGCCTTGTTTTATTTGTCAGTCAGAGCCCCACTGGAAGTAGCAAAGGACTAGGACTGCAGATCTGGCAAGTCACTTAACTTCCCTGGGCCTCAGCTTTCTTAACTATTTGTTAATGGATTAATGATTTACAAATCATGTTTTAATACACAGCTGAAAACCCATTTTTTCCAAATAAAAACTAAGCAGAACTTCAATATAAGAAACATAAAAATGCTCAGGTTGAAATGGAAATGGGGAAGGGGACAGGAATCCACCAGCTAAATGTCCCTTTCAGCTCTTCCTTCCTTGAAACTATTCTGAGGCACTTCTTGGAGACCTACGGCTCCTCAGACCATAGAGAACCACTAACCTAAACTAATGGCTTTCCAAGTTATGTGGGGTGAGGTTTTTCCCACTCCATATGCTTTCCCATATATAATCCTATCAGAAGGCTCAATAAATTGATACAGATAAAGGTTACCTTTTATTAACATTAAATGTGTTATAAGTTTAACTGTCTACAATTTATAAGCTCATTAAAAATAATCAGGTCTTTTAAAAACAATCTGAAGGCCTTCCCTTGTGGTGCAGTGGTTAAGAATACTCTTGCCAATGCAGGGGACACAGGTTTGAGCCCTGGTCTGGGAAGATCCCACATGCCGCGGAGCAACTAAGCCCATGGGCCATAACTACTGAGCCTGCAAGCCACAACTACTGAAGCCTGCGCTCCTAGAGCCCGTGCTTCACAATGAGAAGCCACCACGATGAGAAGCCTGCGCACCACAACGAAGAGTAGCCCCCGCTCGCCTCAAGTTGAGAAAGCCTGCGCACAGCAACGAAGACCCAACACAGCCAAAAATAAATAAATTAAAAAAAAAAACAATTTGAAATTGGAAGGACGATAGTGGTAGCTTTACTCAATAATGATGTATTTGTGGATTTAGCTTTGATTTTAAAGTACTGAAATACATTTTAAAATTCACCCAGTGAAGTAGTTACAAATGCCACCAGTTTTTACACCGCTCATCTTACAACAGTATAATACTGTTTGGTTCACGGAGAGGGCACAAAGGCAAGGTAAGCTGGCAGCACAACCTGAGGTACCAACGGTCTTTTACCTGTTTAATGTGACATTCATCTCAATAGAGCACATTATACGTATTCTGGTAATAGTTCTTCAAAGTGACAAAATTTTTAAAATGCAATCAAATATGTAGAACCTCTGAAAAGAAAACATTTTACATTTTCTAGTCTGGTCCAGCTAGACTAAAAGCTCTTTTTCAGTTCTAAAAATTATATTATAGCATTGGATCATTGTCCTGGACTCAAATGAAGAGCAATGGGGAAGATGCTATCAGAGTCAAAACACTACCTGCTTTTCTGCTGATTACGTTTACTCACTGAATACACATACTTTATTTTTCAAGGTAACAATATTTAGGGACCAGAACTATGGGTCACAGCCAGCACAGGTAACAAGAGTACACAATTGGCAGCCAATTTTTTTTCTCTGCCAGTAAACTCCAACCTTACTACCACCTGCAATTCACTTGCCAGGTACCAAATAGAGGCCTCATCTCACACCAGGCAGGGGAAGCTCAATTAACTCTGTTTTCATCACTCCAACACAATACACTAAGCTGTCTACAGAGACCAAGGGAATCCAGATTTCAATGTCAAAAAAAAGCTGACTGCCAATGTATTAAGTCAAATCTAGCAGCATTAAGAAGATCTACTCTCAGGATTTCCCAGGTGGTCCAGTGGTTAAGAATCCGCCTTCCAATGCAGGCGACGCAGGTTTGATCCCTGGTTGGGGAACTAAGATCCCACATGCCACGGGGCAACTAAGCCCGCGTGCTCAAACTACTAACCCCAAGCCCTGCAACCAGAGAAGCCTGCGCGCCACAACAAAAGATCCCATGTGCTGCAACTAAGACTTGACACAGCCAAATAAATAAATAAAATATTTTTAAAAAGAGAGAAGATCTATTCCCACAGTGATCTATCCGACTCTTGGGTCTTGCAACCCCCTAAATTTAGACTTAATATCCCAGAACCTTAGGCTCTCCTCTTTTGAAAAAGATAATCAGAACATGATATAGTTGTAACTAACAGAACCAACCTGAAGACTCCTGAATCAGGAATGGCTCCCTCTCTGGGAAAATAATTAAGAGCAGGTTCAAATAATCAAGACATGAATCTACCAGAAAAACACCCATATGCTGAAGAACAAGCAATTAGCACCCTAATGTGTTTAACCTACTAATTAGCATTAGTACCAATCTGGAAAAAGCTGAAAATGTCTTCACAGAGGAGAGCTCCTATATGCAAAAGCCCGTTTTCTGTTCTAGCTGAAGTGAGCCTCTCAACAAATCCTTCTCAATCCTTGCAGCACACCCTTGATATAACAAACAGAAGCTGCTAAAAGTGGACCTCAAGCCTTTGGATGCATTTTACTCAGTGACTCTGAAGTTAAGGGACATCCAACACAATAACATTCAGCAAATATCAACTAAAAAGCAAGCCAATAAGATGGAAATATATGTGAGGAGGTTTTTGGTTCTGTCTGACTACCCCTCCTTGAAAAGGTACAAAAACCAATCCTGAAACCCGTAACCAGCGCAAAGCCTTGAGCAAATGTCACTAAACTTCTGATGCTCAGTTTCCTCATCTGTCAAATAAAGAATAATTACTACCAGTTCCAGTGGTAATGAGACTAGAGGAGGTCCCATATGTGTCCTTTTGGAAATTTAAATTACTGTTATTTGGTTGGGAAATAATTTTGTCTTCAAAACTTCTTTCAAGGATAAGCTGACTAAAAACTGCCATGTCTTTTTTCTACAACACAACACCTGTAAATGAAACAGACTTTAAGAAGTAAAATACAGCCCCCTGCCCCCAAAAGGAACAAAAGCCCATTCAGCAATTAAAACTACTTTTGATGAACAGCTGTGGTTGTTCACTGTAAAGTGTTTTAGAAACAAGGATGGTTGTGTGTCACCAGGCAGAGCAACCACGACACTAATGGTCATGATTTTAAAGCCTTTAACTTTGAGAAAGAAACCTGGGAGAAATTTGCTTCAAGAAGTATATGGATGCAGGGCTGCTAATCCCAAATGAGCTGTTTAAAGAACAGGGATCTGTTTACTCTTCAGGGGAAAATTAGCTTTTCAGGGAAGATTAGCTCCAGCTAGTATGCATCCTATCTTCTTTGTGTGTGGATAAGACATTAGAGGCAGACTGAGGAATACAGCTCCGAACAGGCAGGAAATAAAGCACCTGTTTGCACCAATGTCCTCCTACTCATGTCATCCCACAGACACCAGCTCAGAAGAGGGGCTCTTCTAGGAGCTGAGAGTGTGGGGGACAAATGAGAAGGAGGGGGGATCACAGAGGATAGAAGTCGGGGTTGGGGGAGTGGGTATTCATCTGAATACAGCTTCAGTCACTCTGAATAAATTCCTGCTGACAACAAACAGAAGATGGTAAAACAGAGTCTCAGGCACTGAGAGCTCAGATGGCTGTGGGAAATTTAACTCATATTTCACCTCAATACAACAGAATTCTCATTGTTCTACTTAAGTGAAACTAACATGGATGTTTAAAGGGTAGCTCAAACTTAGTCCAAAAATAACTATTCGATTTTATATGCCAACCTACCCCTCTCCTCTAGTCTTTGGTCTCTCAAGTTAATGATGCCACCATTCCTTCAGTAGCTCAAGACAAAAATCTAGGAGTCATTTCTTATTATTCTTTCCTTAACTCCCTTTCTCACATCCATCCATTCCATTAAAAAGTCCTGGTATGGGCTTCCCTGGTGGCACAGTGGTTGAGACTCCGCCTGCCGATGCAGGGGACGCGGGTTCATGCCCCAGTCCGGGAAGATCCCACATGCCGCGGAGCGGCTGGGCCCTTGAGCCATGGCTGCTGGGCCTGCGCGTCGGAGCCTGTGCTCTGCAACGGGAGAGGCCACAACAGTGAAAGGTCCACGTACCGCAAAAAAAAAAAAAAAAAAAAAAAAGTCCTGGTTGGTTCTATTATACCTTCAAAACATACACCCCATCAAACCCTTCTCACCACCTCTATAATCGAAGCTACTGCCAAATCTCCACTGGCGAGTGGCTTCTTCCCTGACCTCTATGCTTGCACCCCTGGCCCCTATAGTCCATTCTCCTGTGATAGCTAGAGTAATCTGCCTTGGGTCTTCATTGCTACGCACGGGCTTTCTCTAGTTGCAGTATGCGGGCTTCTCGTTGAGGTGGCTTCTCCTGTCATGGAGCACGGGCTCTAGGCGCGTGGGCTTCAGTAGTTGTAGCACGTAGGCTCAGTAGTTGTGGCTCGTGGGCTTAGCTGCTCCATGGCATGTGAGATCTTCCTGGACCAGGACTCGAACCCATGTCCCCTGCATTGGCAGGCGGATTCTTAACCACTGCACCACCAGGGAAGCCCTTGAGCAATCTTTTTTTTTTTTTTGCGGTCAACGGGCCTCTCACTGTTGTGGTCTCTCCCGTTGTGGAGCACAGGCTCCAGACGCGCAGGCTACGCGGCCATGGCTCACGGGCCTAGCCGCTCCGTGGCATGTGGGATCTTCCCGGACCGGGGCACGAACCCATGTCCCCTGCATCGGCAGGCGGACTCTCAACCACTGCGCCACCAGGGAAGCCCTAGAGTAATCTTTTAAAAACAGTTACAGTCAGGTCATGATGCTCCCCTGCCAAAAACCCATCACTGGCCTTGAAGCACACTAAATAAAACCCCAAATCTGTATCATGGCGGGCCCTACATCATCTGACCACTGACTACTTCCCTTTGACCTCATCTCCTACGCTCTTCCTAAGCCGACTGCACCTTGGTCACATCAGCCTGCTTTCCATTCATTCCTAGGCTTTTAAAGGCTGTTCTCTTTGTTTGGAATGCTCTTCTATCAGGTGTCTCCTCAAATTTCACCTCTTCAAAGATTCTTTCCTGACAACTCTATCAAAAATTGAACTGTCCCCTCAGCCACCACTTTCTCCCCCTTACCTGGCTTTATTTTACTCCTAGCTATCACTACCTGATTTGTAGTTTTTATGTACTTTCCTTTTTTGTTGTTTTTTAAAGGTGAATCAACTTTAATAATTAATTCAATTAGGGTGAAAGTGAGTTAGAGCTGCCTTGTACCAAATTCTCCTTCAACATCAGAGAATGTTGAATCTACACACTGGGTTCTGGTCCACACATTGAACCCTGATATGGGAGAGTCTCCTGGAGAGGCAGGAGGCAACTGGTGCTCACGCTGGGGATACAGACCTGTATATTCTTCTTTACTGTCAACCTCCTGCATTATTTTAGGACAGGAAATCTATCTTGTTCACTGAATTATCTCTGTTACCCAGAAGAGTGCCATCATACATAGTAGATGCACATTATTAATATTGGTTAAATGAGTAAGTGATTTTTTCTTTTTTTATATGATAATATGTTTTAGTTTTTATTTATCAAATTATAGGGTATAATTGCAACTATTATGATTATAAATACACAATTGCCTAGAGTATTTTTTCTGATTAAAAATAAATTATAGCATAATTGGATATCTCCATCTAACTTTTTTTTTTAATTTATTTTTGGTTGCATTGGGTCTTTGTTGCTGTGTGTGGGCTTTCTCTAGTTGCCGCGAGTGGGGGCTACTCTTCGTTGCAGTGCGCGGGCTTCTACTTGCGGTGGCTTCTCTTGTGGAGCACAGGCTCTAGGTGCACGGGCTCAGTAGTTGTGGCTCACGGGCTCTAGAGCGCAGGCTCAGTAGTTGTGGTACACGGGCTTAGTTGCTCCGCAGCATGTGGGATCTTCCTGGACCAGGGCTCAAACCCATGTCCCCTGCGTTGGCAGGCAGGTTCTTAATCACTGTGCCACCAGGGAAGCTCCTCTCCATCTAACTTTTAATTTATTCTAGCTCAATTACATAGAGCAGAGGTTGGCAAACTTTGTTCTTAAAGGGCCATACAGTCTCTGTCACAACTTCTCAACTCTGCCATCGTAGCATGAAAGCAGCCACAGACAGTATGAAAATGGGTGTGGCTGCATTCCAATAAAACTTCATTTACAAAATAGGCAGCAGCTGAATTTGATCTGTGGGCCATAGTTTGTCAACCCTTCACATTTTAGCCTGGTTTTTTCTTTTTATTGCAAAATATAACACATATAAAGACAAATACATAAAACACATATGTACTGTTTAACAAATAATTGTAAAATAAACACCCATGTAATTATCACCAAGGTCAAGAAGTAGAACATACCAGAAGCCTCCTCCCCTAGCACCATTCCATGATGACAAACATCCTCTTCCACTCCTCCTCCCTGCCCCACTCCTCCTCCCCACCTCACTCCTCAGGGAACCAGTATCCTGACTTTTGTGATGAAAAACACCTGAGTTTTCTTTATAGTTTTACTACATATGCACGCAGAATGATAGGTTCTTCAGCCTTAACAAAGATAAATGTTAGGGTGAGTACAGACTACTGAAACATTTTTGGAGGACAATATGGTAATATCTATTAAAGTCTTAAATGTACGTATCTTTTGACCTAGACATCCCACTTCTAGGAACCCATCATAGACAAGTGATAATATGAGTGCAAAGACATATGAACAAGGATGTTCACTGCAACAGTGTTTGTAACAGTAAAATACTGTAACCAGTGCACATGCTCTTCAATAGGAAATGGTTACACTAATTATGGTACATCCATATGTACAAGCAATACTATATTCAAACATTAAAAATATGAAAAAAAGTCTAAGATCTACTAAGTAAAAAAAATTAACAAAACCATTCTATTTGAGAAAAAAAGCAAAAATAAATAGAAAAATTATGCATGTGTGTGTGTGTGTGTGTGTAAAAATGCAAAAGAATTAACACCAAACTGTCATTAGCACTTTCTCTGATGGAGAATCAAGAATTTTCACTGTTTACATCAAACATTTCTGTATTGTCTGAATTTCATTTTACCATGAACATGATTTCTTTTTGCCGTTGGAAAAAAACAATGTATACACATATTTTCTTAATTTAAAAACCTGTAAGTGGAAATTTAAGGCAGAGGCAAAATTGAAATTCCTGAATATCTACTAAGGGATATTCAATAAGGCTTAGTTTCTTAAGAAGCCACCCCTCTCCTACACAGAAAAACCAAGTTTCACAAAAAGAATACCCTACTGAGTGCCAGGCTTTCAGAGACATAGATTTCAAACTGCCTGGTTTCACCTGAGCTACAAGTGAATCTTTGTTCCTTCATCTTAAGTTCTCCATCACCAATCTTCAGACTATTCCTCCAGGTATTTCTTGGCCTAAGCCCTTCAAGTTTAAAAATGCAGGCTTTGGTTTCTCCTGGCCTTGGACCTAGGCCTAACTTCCTGTTGAACTCTTTTTATCTCCTTCCCTCTCTCTGATTCTACAGTAACAACCTTTTTTTGGCTTCACGCAGACTTTGGAACAGTCCTTCTTGCATATTGCCCCCAATATTGCTTCTCCTATTGGCACAATTAGATAGTAAACCAAAGCCATAGTGACTAGGCCTATGACCACAATTCTGGATGTAAGGAACCAGGGAGAGGTTTGTTAGAGACACTCGTAGAGCTGCAATGAAGGGGGAAAGAACTCATAGGGAGGGCCCTGGGAAAATAAAAAGTAAAAGAATATAGCACAGGGCTTCCCTGGTGGCGCAGTGGTTGAGAATCTGCCTGCCAATGCAGGGGACATGGGTTCGAGCCCTGGTCTGGGAAGATCCCACATGCCGCGGAGCAACTGGCCCCGTGAGCCACAATTACTGAGCCTGCGCGTCTGGAGCCTGTGCTCTGCAATGAGAGAGGCCACGATAGTGAGAGGCCACGATAGTGAGAGGCCCGCGCACCGCGATGAGGAGTGGCCCCCACTTGCCACAACTAGAGAAAGCCCTCGCACAGAAACGAAGAGCCAACACAGCCATAAATAAATAAATAAATAAATAAATAAATAAATAAATAAAAAAAGAATATAGCACAGTACTAAAACAATAATAATAAGGGGAAAAATGGTCTTTAAGGTGAATTCTCAAGAGTTTTACATCCAGGGCTGTACACTGAGCAACTATACATCCTCGATGAGGCTCTGTTCAAGAGCGCTCACTATACAGCTTTCCAAAGGAAACCTCTGACTGTCTCCTTCTTCATACTTTGGACAATTTGGGGTTCTAAGAAAAGATGACAGACAGCTGGAGACAGTTTTGTCCAGATTATATGCACCCAGGAAAGGAGGGAAAGCCATAATGATACCCAAATAATGGCCAACCATCCCATGAGACAAGAGAACTTTTTTTTTTTTTTTTTTTGGCTGCGCCACACAGCTTGCAGGATCTCAGGTCCCCGACCAGGGATTGAACCTGGTCTGCAGCAGTGAAAGCCCAGAACCCTAACCACTAGGCAACCATGCAACTCCCCAAGAGAAATTTTTGGTAAAAGTGAAAATGCTCATTTCCCTCTCCACCAGCAAGGTCAGAGGACTACAGGGCCAGTCACTCAGTAACTGACCAACCTACAGACCACCGGAGAGACACAGCACAACGCCAAAGTACTTGCAGGTTTTACATCAATACACGAAAAAAGCTCTGTCCATTCCATAGTCACTCTTCTCAATTCATGGAAGATTGGGGTTTCATGCAATTACAGAAGGAGTATCTATGAAGACAACACTAGATTTCTAGGCAACTGGGTCACCATTATCTACAGCCTGCCCAACACAGCAATGACATGCATGGTTCCTTTGACCACTGGTTTTCACATAGCACACATATGGCATAACAGTGAGTCTGAAACAGTCAAGAGAGCTCTTCTATGGAGTGCATGGAGGGGTAGTGTAATCTTCAGAAAAAGAGAGTTCTAATTTCTTTATTAGGTACCCTAGATGGTCAAGAAAAAAAGTAACAACCAACAATCTTTTATTGAATGCCCACTCTACTAGTTGCCTGTTTATAACGATAAACAATACAGATGTGGTCTCTATACTCAGAGAGTGTACAATCTAACAGGATCCATCAAAGAACCCTGTTCCCCTGACTCTTCTATGGCTGATTCCTCAGCCTGCAGGTCTCATCTCAAATGCTACCTCCTCAGAGAAGCCTTCCCTACCTATCCTTTCTAAAGTCACTCTCTTCTTTCCAGTCATTTGCCATCACATCAGCCTTTATAGTACCTATTACAATCTATAATTATCTTGTGGATTTGTTTAGTTATTTAAATCTTTCTCCCTACTACCTTCACACAACAGAAGTTTTGTGTTTCCCACTATATCCCCTGTGCCTTGCTCAATTAAGTATTTGCCAAATGTTGAATTAAAGAAGATCTAGGGACTTCCCTGGCAGTCCAGTGGTTAAGACTCTGCACTTCCAACGCAGGGGGCGTGGGTTCGATCCCTGGTCAGGGAACTAGGATCCCACAGGCTACACAGTGTGGCCGGGAAAAAAAAATCTAAAAAATAATGATAATAAAGGTTTCATTAGTCTACACAGAAGATCTGAATGCCAGTTAGTCATGAGAGGAAAAGTAGGAGGGAGGTGAATCTGGGACTTTTTCAAAGAATAAACTTAAAGGTTCTAAATCTCTCCCCATTGGATTGGTCATGGTAGACCTTAGCTGTATGGTCACAGGCATAAGCATCTTTGGTGAGTAAACATGTTATTGAGTGTATGCAACCCACAAAGAAAGTGGCACCAGGGACTTCCCTGGTGGCACAGTGGTTAAGAATCCGCCTGCCAATGAAGGGGACACGGGTTCGATCCCTGGTCTGGGAAGATCCCACATGCTGTGGAGCAACTAAGCCGGTGCGCCACAACTACTAAGCCTGCGCTCTAGGTCCCGCGAGCCACAACTACTGAGCCCACACGTCACAACTACTGAGGCCACGTGCTGCAACTACTGAAGCTGCGTGCTGCACAACAAGAGAAGCCACCGCAATGAGAAGCCCTTGCACTGCAACGAAGAGTAGCCCTTGCACCACAACGAAGAGTAGCCCCTGCTTGCCACAACTAGAGAAAGCCCACACGCAGCAACAAAGACCCAACACAGCCACAAAAAAAAAAAAAAAAAGAAAGTGGCACCACTGTGAACACTCCCTACACGGACAGTACTAAGATCCAAGAGTTGAACCTGCTGGCAAAAAAACACCCCAAAATGGTTGTTATGGGTTGAAATTCATATGTTGAAGTCCAAACCTCAATACCTCAGAATGGGACCTTACTTGTAGATACAGTCTTTTCAGAGGTAATCATATTAAAAAGAGGTCATTGCAAGGGCTTAATTTCCAAAATATACAAACTGCTCACACAATTCAACAACAAAAAACCCAATCGAAAAATTGGCAGAGAACCTAAACAGACACTTCTCCAAAGAAGATATACAGATGGCCAATAGGCACATGAAAAGATGCTCAACATTCCCAATTATTACAGAAATGCACATCAAAACTACAATGAGGGCTTCCCTGGTGGCGCAGTGGTTGAGAGTCTGCCTGCCGATGCAGGGGACACGGGTTCGTGCCCTGGTTCGGGAAGATCCCACATGCCGCAGAGCGGCTGGGCCCATGAGCCATGGCCGCTGAGCCTATGCATCCGGAGCCTGCGCGTCCGGAGCCTGTGCTCCGCAACCAGAGAGGCCACAACAGTGAGAGGCCCGCGTACCGGTGGTAAAAAAAAAAAAAAAAAACTACAATGAGGCACCACCTCACACCAGTCAGAATGGCTATCATTAAAAAGTCTAGGGCCTCCCTGGTGGCGCAGTGGTTGAGAGTCCGCCTGCCGATGCAGGGGATACGGGTTCGTGCCCCGGTCTGGGAGGATCCCATATGCCGCGGAGCGGCTGGGCCCGTGAGCCATGGCCGCTGGGCCTGCGCATCCGGAGCCTGTGCTCCGCAACGGGAGAGGCCACAACAGTGAGAGGCCCGCATACCGCAAAAAGAAAAAAAAAAAAAAGTCTACAAATAACGACAAAAAAAAGTCTACAAATAACAAATGCTGGAGAGGGTGTGGAGAAAAGGGAAACCCTCCTACACTGTTGGTGGGAATGTAAGTTGGTGCAGCCATTGTGGAAAACAGTATGGAGATTCTTCAGAAAACCAAAAACAGAGTTACCATATGATCCAACAATCCCACTCCTGGGCCTATATCCAGACAAAACTATAATTCAAAAAGATACATGCACCCCTATGTTCATAGCAGCACTGTTCACAATAGCCAAGACATGGTAACAACCTAAATGTTCACTGACAGATGAATGGGTAAAGAAGATGTGGTACATATATACAAGGAAATACTACTTGGCCATAAAAAAGAACAAAATAATGCCATTTGCAGCAACATGGATGCAACTAGAGATTATCATACTAAGTGAAGTAAGTCAGAAAGACAAACACCATATGATATCACTTACACATGGAATCTAAAATATGACACAAATGAACCTATCTATGAAACAGAAACAGAATCACGGACGTAGAGAACAGATTGGTGGCTGCCAAGAGGGACAGGGTTGGGGAAGGGATGGAGTGGGAGGTTGGGGTTAGGAGATGTTAAGCTTTTATATATAGAATGGATAAACAACAAGGTCCTGCTGTATAGCACAGGGAACTACATTCAATATCTTATGATAAACCATAATGGAAAAGAATATAAAAAAAGAATGTATATATATGTATAACTGAATCACTTGGCTGTACAGCAGAAATTAACACAACATTGTAAATCAACTATACTTCAATTAAAAAAAATAGATGTGGTGTATATAGACGATGGAATACTACTCAGCCATAAAAAGAATGAAATAATGCCATTTGTAGTAACATGGATGAACCTAGAGATTATCATACTAAGTGAAGTCAGAAAGAGAAAGACCATATAACTTATATGTGAAATCTAAAATATGAGACAGACGAACTTATTTATGAAACAGAAACAGACTCACAGACATGGAAACAAACTTATGGTTACCAAAGGGGAAGGGGGGGGTGGGGGAGGGATAAATTAGGAGTTTAGGATTAGCAGATGCAGACTACTGTATATAAAATAGATAAACAACAAGGTCCTACTGCACAGCGTAGTGAACTATACTTAATATCCTATAATAAACCAATATGAAAGAGAATATGAAAAAGAATATGCATATATAACTGAATCACTTTGCTATACACCAGAAACTAACACAACATTGTAAATCAACTACACAACTATGTAATTACAACTATTTAATTAAAAATTTTAAAAAAACCAAACAGGTCATTAGGCTGGGCCCTAATCCAGTATGACTGGTGTTCTTATAAGGAGAAGAAATCTGGAAACAGACAGATATACAAGGAGGGAGGAGACACAGGGGGAAGACGGCCATCTATTACAAGGCAAGGAGAGCAACCTGGAGTGGATCCTTCCCTCATAGCCCTCAAAAGGAAACAATATTTACAACACCTTGATTTTGAACCTCCAGCCTCCAGAACTGTGAGACAATAATTTCCTGTTGTTTAAGCCACTCAGTCTGTGGTACTTTGCTACAACAGCCCTAGCAAAATAATACAGTTTTATATAATCCTCTAAATTTTTTATTTTAAGTTACCTTGGCTCTTCAGTCAAGACTAAATGTTAGGATTTTTTTTTCATTAAAAAATCCACACAGCATTAGAAATTCATGGGGATATAGACAGTGCTGAGACAATAAATCACATAGAAAACACAGCTGGACTCATGTCATATCATAGTAAAAAATAAATTCTAGACAGATTAAAGATCTAAATGTAAAAAACAAGTCTTAAATTTTTATAATTAATAAAATTATAATTAATACAGGAAAATATTGTCATGACCTGGAGGACAGGCTTAAGCAAAACACAAAAGTCAAATCATAAAGGGAATGATTAATAAACTTGACTTCACTAAAAGCACACACTTCTGTTTGGTAAAAGAGTCCATAAACAAAATGAAAATATAATACCATCAAGAATGTGTAAAAAAACCTCTTACACACCAATAATAGGTGAAGGATATAAACAGAACTTTCTAATAGTGCCTAAACTGTGTTACGAACTGTAGTAGCTTAAATTAGTGAATAACCACTTCAAGACTCTAATACCGATCAGAACTCTGATATCTTAGCTGCTGCTGTTGGGGAGAAAAGCATCTGCGGGCTCTGGAAGTTTCTGCTAAAAACGCTGTTATATTTATGTATCAGAAGGATTCTAAAAAAACCTCCATGTTAAGCATTTATTTCTCCTTCTTCTTAGGCAACAAGCATGGCCCATATCTCACCTTTCCTCTTGAAAGTAAGGCCCACTGTATTCTTTCTACTTTTGATATAGTTAGGAGGCTAAGTGTTAAACATGTCCTACACCCCCACTGTCAACACTATCATAGTATGACTTTCTAACTTAAAAAGTGAATTATACTCTCTCCAGATATGTCAACCTGAGTTTCACAAAAATGAGTCTCACAGAAATTTAGGAGCTAGAAGAGAATTTAGAGGGCATTTTGTTCAAATGAGCAAATGAACTGGGAAAAGGGTATCCCCAGGATATATGCAGCAGTGTTGGTACTAGGTGCTATAGAATAATCCTGACTCAACTCCTAGGAGGGTCAATTTTACACAAATATTTTTGAGTACAGATTTGACTACTAAACAAAATGTTTTTACATGCCAATATGTGCTGGGGACACTTCAGATTCTTCCACTCTCTCAAATTAGAGAATCAACATTGGACAAGATGTAGAAATCTCATCTACATGATGAGGACATGATAATTATGATGGCTACCATTTATTGAGCACTCACTGTATGTCAGATATTGTGGTTAGAGCTTTACATACATTAACTCATTTAGTCCTCATAACAGCACCAGATAATAGTAATAGTGTAATTGTTTCCATTATACAGAGGAGGAAACTACGCTTTTAAAAAGTGGAAAAACTTTCCCATACTCACTCAGCTAGTAAAGAGCAGAGATGGTGTCTGGTCCCAGGGCTGTCTGGGCTCCAAAGTCTGTGACCTTAATTGCTGCCTCAGAAATTTGAAATTGAGGCACAGGAACCTTCATCAGTCTTGAACCGGAAGAGCCTTAATTAAGTCACATATCTTTCTGTCCCTCAACTTTTCTCAGCTTTAAAATTACAACAGTACCCATCCCTTCCTTCATCATAATGAGGATCCAGAAGCTTATGGGATACATATGCTCATAGCATCCTAATTTAGAGCTGAAAAGAACGTTGATCACACAAACACTTGAACATGAACGTGTATGGCAGTCTTATTCATAAAAGCCAAAAAGTGGAAACAACCCAAATGTCCATCAATTAATGAATCAATAAACAAAATGTGTTATATCCATACAATGGAATATTCTTCAGTCATAAAAATGAAGTATTGATATATGCTACAAAGTGGATGAACCTTGAAAACATTATGCTAAGGGAAAGAAGTCAGTCACAAAAAGTCACATATGTATGATTCTATTTACATGAAATGTCCAGAACAGACAAATCCATAGAGACAAAAAGTAGATTAGTGGTTGCCAGGGGTCAGGGTGTCAGATAGGGTGTTAGGCGGAATGAGGAGTGACTGCTAATGGGTACAGGCTTCTTTTTGGGGGGTGTGAAATGTTCTATTGTACACTTAGATAGTGGTGATGTACACTTTTAAAAAGTAAATGTTATGGTATATGAATTCTATCTCAATAAAGCAGTTATTTAAAAACAAAAACAAAAAAACATGGCAGCAAAGAAATACATTTAAAAATACTTTGGACAAATAAATCAACTATACTTCAATAAAAAAAATACTTTGAATAGGGGCTTCCCTGGTGGCGCAGTGGTTGAGAGTCCGCCTGCCGATGCAGGGGACACGGCTTCGTGTCCCGGTCCGGGAAGATCCCACATGCCGCGGAGCGGCTGGGTCCATGGGCCATGGCCGCTGAGCCTGCGCGTCCGGAGCCTGTGCTCCGCAACCAGAGAGGCCACAACAGTGAGAGGCCCGCGTACCACAAAAAAAAAAAAAAAACTTTGGACAAAAGCATCACAGAAATATACTACATTTTAGATATTATACATTTCATGCTTATAAAAACACATTATATACATTGTTAGAAAAGCATGGCCTTCTACTACTTTTGATGGTTGTTAACTTGTCCTAGGAGAATCTTATTTCACTTCAAAGTACCCAACTCCTCTAGTTCCTGAATACCCAGTTAATAAAATGATAATAAAATGCAATCTAAACTGGCTGCTGATGGAAACCCAAGGGGCTTGGCCTGCTTAACAAGAGAAAGGGAAAAAAAGCCACAAAACTCACCAAGGGCTTACATTCAAGGCCAGAGAGGATAACAAGAATCTAGATCTAGTGGAAATGTTATCCTCCTATATTCCTTTGGGAACAGCTTATCAGTATTTTCTACAGCGAAATTAGGCAGAGGAACCTCAACTATAAAGATACTGGCTTAGTAAAATAACCATCAACACGGAAACATATTAACTTCGTGTTCTGCTTAACATAAACACATTACCTCATTTTCATTTCAACAGTACTTGCATGAGGTACAAATTTTTACCTCCATTTATTTATTTATTTTTAAAATTTATTTATTTTTGGCTGCATTGGGTCTTCGTTGCTGTGCACGGGCTTTCAATGGTTGCGGTGAGCGGGCGCTACTCTTCGTTGAGGCGCGCGGCCTTCTCATTGCGGTGGCTTCTCTTGTTGCAGAGCATGGGCACTAGGTGCGCGGGCTTCAGTACTTGTGGCTCGCGGGCTCTAGAGCACAGGCTCGGTAGCTGTGGCACATAGGCTTAGCTGCTCCACGGCATGTGGGATCTTCCCGGACCAGGGTTCGAACCCCTTTCCCCTGCATTGGCAGGCGGATTCTTAACCACTGTGCCACCAGGGAAGTCCCCAACCTCCATTTTAAAGATAAAGAAAGGGGGCTTCCCTGGTGGCGCAGTGGTTAAGAATCCGCCTGCCAATGCAAGGGAAAGGAGCTCGAGCCCTGCTCCGGGAAGATCCCACATGCCGCGGAGCAGCTAAGCCTGTGTTCCACAGATACCGAGCCTGCGCTCTAGAGCCTGTGCGCCACAACTACTGAAGCCCACACGCTCTAGGGCCCACATGCTGCATCTACTGAGCCCGCGTGCTGCAACTACTGAAGCCCGTGCACCTAGAGCCTGTACTCCGCAAGAGAAGCCACCGCAATGAGAAGCCCGTGCACTGCAACAAAGAGTAGCTCCCACTCACGGCAACTAAAGGAAGCACGTGCGCAGCAATGAAGACCCAACGCAGCCAAAAATAAATTTTAAAAAATAATTTAAAAAAATAAGGATAAGGAAAGGGGGACTTCCTTGGTGGTCCAGTGGCTAAGACTCCACGCTCCCAATGCAGGGGGCCCGGGTCTGATCCCTGGTCAGGGAACTAGATCCCACATGCCGCAACTAAGAATTCGCATGCCACAACTAAGAATTCACATGCCACAACTAAAGATCCCACATGCTGCAACTAAGACCTGGTGCAGCCAAATAAATTTTTTTAAATAAAAAATAAAGATAAGGAAAGGGAAGCACAAACAAGGTCACCCAGTTAATGAGAAGCAGAGTCAAGATTCAACATTCATCCAAATTCCAAGCTCAGTGTTCTTGCTATGTCATATTAATATTTGCTTTCTCTGGCCACTTATCTTTCACCAGATCAGAAAGCGGAGTCGAGTTGGCTTCTGCTCACGTTAAAACATGAACTTAGTTCCCAAGAAATAATTTCCTCTTAAATTGTTCTGGTTTGTTGTATTCCTTTCATAAGTCTCCATAAGAAACACTAGTTCAGAATAATTATGAATTTTTTGGAAAAAATAAATCAATCTGGCCAGGTCTATTTGGTTAATCCTTCATGAATAATGAATAAAGCCTCAAAAACATATAAAATCTTGGAGTTCCCTGGTGGCGCAGTGGTTAAGAATCCACCCCAATGCAGGGGACATGGGTTCGAGCCCTGGTCTGGGAAGATCCCACATGCCGCGGAGCAACTAAGCCTGGGTGCCACAACTACTGAGGCTGCACTCTAGAGCCTGCAAGCCACACTACTGAAGCCCGTGCTCCACAAGAGAAGCCACCGCAATGAGAAGCCCACGCACTGCAACGAAGAGTAGCCCCCACTCGCCGAGTAGCCCCCGCTTGCTGCAAGTAGAGAAAAGTCCGCGCACAGCAATGAAGACCTAACGCAGCCAAAAATAAATAAATTTATTTAAAAAAACCCAAAAAAACCTATAAAATCTTACAAGGATAGAGAATCCCTTCCCGGTTGCTAAAAAAGGTTACAGAACTGAGTCAGAAAGGCTACTGAGCTGGCCCTATAATGACTTCTTGAAGAACTTGTCCAGCTCTTCCTTTCCAGCCATTAAAATGTGATTTGATTCCCTAGATGAGAAACCTGCAGGCAAGATCTTTAGCTCCACCTACCACCTGAATTCTCACCTTCACATACTGATAGCTCCTGCAACTAGCTATTTTCCAAGTTATTAGGCATCTCTCTCCTTCTATCTCTCCCCTGCCCACCCCCAATCTCCCTCGAGATACCCTGTTCCACTCACTCCTTCCGTACCTCTCCTTCTTCCTCTCCGTTTCTCTTGTGGTAGCATTTACTTTACACTTCCCTGTGAGGCATGAAGGTTTTGACCAGTCTCAGGGTCCCCATGGGAAGCAACTATGACACAAACTAGTGAAATAACTTCACATGCTGCCCTAGCTAAGCCTTTCCCAGAGACTTAAGCACCAAACACTAACCATGCAGACAAAGGCAATGCTCTCCTGCGAACGTTTGTGCTTAGGGATTTTATCAGAGTAGTTCTTTTTCCTCTGGTAACTGAACTCATTTTATTTTCAACTCGTAAGAAGGTCTGAGGTATGATAGTAAATTCAGCTCTTAATTTTCAAAAGTAGGTGGCTTTAGAGACCAGGGCATAAACAACATGCCTGCATTTGTTTAAAAGTATGTTCTGTATTGAAATTAGATTTCCACCTACTCAGCCCTCAAACTCCTTCTCTGCAATGATTCTACAATCTTGACTTCGGTTAATTAATACTTCCATGACACCACCCTATAAAGGTACAAATAAAGAACTTTTACTTAATGTGGAAATAAAGAGAACAAATTTTATATACAGATACACATACCTCCCTTCATATTTAAATAAGAAGGGATGTACATTCGCAAATGTAGTACCAACGAAAATCATTTGCTCTAGAAATTTTCCCTAAACTTTTCAATTTAAAGATGGCACCATTTAACATTTGAACTAAATGCATTAACATAATTTTACCAGTGACAGACTTTCTCTAGGTAAAAGAATCACAGACTTGTAGAGATATAAGGAACATCGAACCACTAAGCAAACTCTTACATTTTAAAAATGAGAAAACTCCCAAGTTAAGTGACTGCCAAAGTCCCACAGCTGACTAATGACAGGCAAGGGTCTTTGCTCCTGACACCTAGTTCACCACAGCTGAAATTCTTATAGGTGAAAAATACTTCATTTGTTGATATCAATACCAAAGGCAACAAAAATCAGAACTACCCTTACCTTATATATGGTTGACATTACACAGAAACTCTGTTTCAACTTTTAGTATTTTATACCATAAATTCTTAACTTGTCACTCACCCTGCTGAGTTGATCCAATAACCTTTGGTTCTGTTCTGATAATTCCTGGACAGCCCGTGTTTTTTCTCGATCTGCTTCCCGTAGATGAACCTGCTGCCTCTCCAACTCATCCTGAAGCTGTTTCACATCACTCTCCAGCTCGGACACACGCCCTTCCCACTCCCCTTCTCGGTTCTCAAATCGTCTTCTTAGTTCGTGTTTCTCTTGCTCTAAGTGCTGGGTGAAAAATGAAGAGGATTTTAGAACTGTTAAAAATTCCAGGGACTTCCCTGGTGGTCCAGTGGCTAAGACTCCGTGTTCCCAATGCAGGGGGCCCAGGTTCAATCCCTGGTCAGGCAACAAGACCCCACATGCCGCAACTAAGATCCCACATGCGGAAACGAAGACCCGGTGCAGCCAAATAAATAAATATTAAAAAAAAAAAATCCAGAGCCCTTCATTTTTTTTCCTCTTTTCACATTCTTCTAACTTTTTTTTTCCTAGTCAGTCAGCACAACAAAACACTCTGCCACGTAGGAGAAGTTGCCCATTTCACAGCTGCAAAAATATTCCCTTCTTCCAGAGTAGGGAAGGATGATTTATTTCACCAACAGAATGCCATTCCTACTGAAAATACCTAATGTTTACTCTTATACTTAGGAATGGCGGTTCTAGACTTAGGAACTCACTTGAAATTTAGTATATCATCTGTTAATCGGTGAAATATACATTTAAACAACTTAAAATGAGTCCTTAAGAAAATTTCTTTTGCTGTCATCTATTATGCCTGGCATAATAGCAGGCACTTAGAATCACAGAATTTTCAGAGCTAGAAAGAACTCCAGAGATGCTTCGGATTAACCACCTTTTCTTACAAATGAAGCAGCAGAAGATAAGAGATTCAATAACAAGCTCAAGGGAGAGCTGGGATTTGTGTCTTAGTCACTTGACTTTGTTTAATGCTCTAAATCACAACTCAATATTTCTTGCTATATATAGCACTGTATTTCAAAATCATTAAGGCAAGTTCAGATTCAGGCCCACTTTTATTAAATCATGACTTATTAGCCTTGCATATTTATTTCTGATCTTTTCATTCATTCTTGAGTGCCTGTTATAGGCTAGCCACTGACATAATGGTCCTTACCTTTATGGAGTTTCCATTCTAGTGGGAGAGGTCTTGATAAAAGTATTAAATTGTACAGCATGACAAATGGTATGCAGGGAAAGTACAGATGGTTTGAGGTAGCAGCTCGACAGAAAAGAACTCTTTTGGATTGAAGGACATAAGAACATCTTTTTATTTCTGTGAGATACATACAAATTCCTCTTTTCAGAGGAAAGTATGTTCTCCTACTTAAAAAGCATAGTATGTACAAAAAAGCCAAGCTATACCTCAGGGAATATATGAAATGTAAAGCAATGGTCCTCAACTTTTGCTGCTGTCAGAAAATCTCTGGTATAATTGTTCAAAATATATCCATCTAAATACTAATTCCAAAGATGCGATTCAGTTAAGAACGGGATGAGGCTTAGGCAGGCATCTATCTATCTATCTATCTATCTATCTATCTAACTATCTAGGTTCTATTGGAAATTCTGATGCACTGAAGGTTGATATCAAGCACTAAGATCGTCTCAACAAGCTAAGATGAGCATTTGAATCCTCACCTTCAGAGTACTCAAACATCTTTTCACCTTGGGAACCTACATTCTTATTCTACCCAAGTTCTCATCTTTCGAATGTTTTTTGGAATGCCTCTTTTGGAAAGCTTCAAGGGCCAGTGCATAGTTATACAAGAAAATCAGTCCCATTACTTCACATCTGAGATGTGTCTAAAAAGAGATTATCTCATTTCATCCTGCCATTTTATTCCCCTAATTTGCTCTGAGTGACTTGTAAATGTTTCTGAAAGTCTAATTTACCCCCAAAAGATGCAAATTTACCATGACAGAGCAGTCAGAAAAATTAAAATTCTGAGAACATCAGCAAAGGCAGTTTTCACTGAAATAAGTGTATAGCCTCCAAAGTTGACCACTTCAAGGGAATAATTAATTTTGATATAGCCACTCTGGTATATTTGTTGAAAAAGCCACATTATCGTTATACTTTATACAGCCTCAGTTTGGAGCACAGGGGAAAAGGAATGACAAGAGAGGGACTTGTACTCCTCAGCATGAAAATTTTCTGCTCTACGCTTCCCTCACTTTGCTAAACTCCCCAAAAATGAGAATGTTTTAGTCACTATACAAATTTCAGAAAGATGAAATGCAGAAGTAAATGGTAATTACCAGCCTAAAATTGTGATATTTGGTTTTATTGAGTTTTTCCAAAATGGAAAAGATTGAGCAGAAGGAAACAGCAAGAACTCAGTAATCAGTGTTACTGAGAGGCCAGATAAATTAGGTTTGTGTTCTAAAAGAACAGAGAGACTTAAAAATATTCAGCAAACAGCTGTTAGTGAACAGCCCAACCAAGCAACTAAAACAATCTAATCCACTTGCAGGGGGTGGGGCAGGGTTGAGGACAGGTGGTGCCGATCAGTCTATTCTGTCCTTACATTTCTTTGCACACGTGACAAACTTCCTAATTCAGGTTTCCCAATACTTTAATTAAAAAAATCAAGACCTTCCTATTAATGAACATACAGAATTTAGCCTTTTGTCTACTCTGAGAAAAGGAAGGTTTCTCCTAGAATATACTTCCAATTAAGTGCTAAATTAACCAGTAAACTCTAGGCAGAGTATCAGCAAGTGTGGAGGTCAGGCTCTGCCCATGCTATTCCCTGCTTCTTGGGGTTATATGGTATTTTAAAAGGTAATATCTACAGCTGAAACTAATATAATGATGTATGTCAATTATACCTCAATAAAAAAAGAAAAAAGTTAATGTCAAAACTATCAAGGTCATCAAAAACAAGGAAAGTCTAACCAAGTGTTACAGGAAAGAGGAGACTAAGAAGATACACAAACTAAATGTAAGGTGGTATCCTGGAACAGAAAAAGACATTTGGCAAAGGCTAAAGAAATCCGAATAAACTAAGGATAACAATAATGTATTAGTATTGGTTCACTAATTATGGCAAGTACACCATGCTAATGTAGGATGTTAATAATAGAGGAACTGGGGGGCAGGGCATATGGAAACTCACTGTACCATCTTTCCAATATTTCTGTAAATCTAAAACCCTTCTAAAAAAGTTTATTTAAAACTCTGAAAAAACAAAAGTTAATATCATTAGCCCACCTAAATTTCGTTGTTACAGAAATGGATTTCTGCAAAGAACCAAAAAAGCAGTACTATTCTCCTAGGTCCAGGATATGGTTCTTAAAAAATACAAAGAAAAATACTATTTTTTAAGTGGACCAATTACTGAATGCAAATAAGGACCCCTGCGTTTGCTTACCTAAATGTACTACCCAATTATGAATCATTTTCACCTTACTTGTTTTGCCTCTTAAAAAAGAAAACAGTGCTAGAATCATTAGAATTGGCCTAGGGAAGGGGAAGAAAATGTAATTGAGGAAAGAGATTACCTCTGCAGTAAGAGATAATTCACTCTCAGCTAGAATGGGAAAAAGGGGAATCCTGGACTTTAAAAACATATATATATATATATATATATATGTATTTGTGTGTGTATATGTGTGTGTGTGTGTGTGTGTGTGTGTGGTACGCGGGCCTCTCACTGTTGTGGCCTCTCCCGTTGCAGAGCACAGGCTCCGGACGCGCAGGCTCAGCGACCACGGCTCGTGGGCCTAGCCGCTCCGCGGCATGTGGGATCTTCCTGGACCGGGGCACGAACCCATGTCCCCTGCATCGGCAGGCGGACTCTCAATCACTGCGCCACCAGGGAAGCCCTAAAAACATATTTTTAAAAAACTAAACGATTTAACCTCTGAAGAAAAAAAGTGTATAAACCCAAGTTACTGTCTTAATTCATATTCTGGGGAAAAAAAAAGAAACTACCAAGGACCTGGCTGGATATGTTTTAAAAGCAAAAGGACTAACGGTAGATGCAGAAGAAATAAAATATCTAAAGGCATTAAAAAAAAATTAAGCATATGAGGGGCTTCCCTGGTGGTGCAGTGGTTAGGAATCCACCTGCCAATGCAGGCAACATGGGTTCGATCCCTGGTCCGGGAAGATCCCACATGCCACGGAGCAACGAAGCCCGTGCACCACAACTACTGAGCCTGTGCTCTAGAGCCCGCGAGCCACAACTAGCCCGTGTTCTGCAACAAGAGAAGCCACTGCAATGAGAAGCCTACACACCACAATGAAGAGTAGCCCCCGCTCACTGCAACTAGAGAAAGCATGAGCGCGGCAACGAAATAAATGATGCAGCCAAAAATAAACAAATAAACAAATTTATACTTAAAAATTAAGCATGTGAAAATCTGATTCAGGAAATGAATAAAATACAGGATAGTTAATTTAAGGGTGGAAAAAAAATGACCAAAACCTTACAATCTCTCAAATTAAAATGAATCTTCATTTTAACCCTAAGAGATGCCTAATTAAAAAACTTCTATGTTAACCTTTAAAGGCTTTAAAGAGTGTGCCTTTAATGAGAGAGCAGTGTAAGATCAAGTACTTTACGTTTTAAATGACAAAACACAATCTTGGGTTTGGCGCACAGAACTGGAGAGGTATTTAATAATAGCTAATGAATAAGTAGAAAAGATCTTGAAAATGACTTGGTTCTGAAATTAGAAAGGTGCCAATTTTGAAGAAGTAAGCAGATGGGACTAAAACAAAACCAGTCTCAGGGCTTCCCTGGTGGCGCAGTGGTTGAGAGTCCGCCTGCCGATGCAGGGGACACGGGTTCGTGCCCCGGTCTGGGAAGATCCCACATGCCGCGGAGCGGCTGGGCCCGTGAGCCATGGCCACTGGGCCTGCGCGTCCGGAGCCTGTGCTCCGCAACGGGAAGAGGCCACAACAACAGTGAGAGGCCCGCGTACCAAAAAAAAAAACAAAAAAACCAGTCTCATTATTTAATAGTCAAACCAACATTCAGAGTCCACTCGTGTTTATCTTTCAAACTAACCCATGAGAAAATGTGTTTGACTCCACTGTCTGATAGTTTGTAGAAAATTACAAACGTTTTTTAAAGTAAGATGGCTGGTTCTCTACTCCTAAATGTTGAATTTAATTGAAAATCTAGCAGAGTGGCTGTATTAAACTTTCGAAAGAATTTGTTCAAGCAGACATTCTAAAATCTAAGCTGCTTAAAAAATATACTTACAGGTGTAATTTGCAAGGGAAAATTCACTTGCAGGTATCAAATGAAATCGGCCCGTTAATGAGATTTGTCACTCTCATATTAATACTAAAAGAATTAACAAGGAACTAATGACAATACCTTGATAATTTTAAGTGTACTTTTTAAAAAAAACTAAAAATTTTTAATGATAATTTTCAGATATACCTAGAAGAAATTATATAACTGAACCCCCTCATCACTCATTAATATTGATCAATATTTCACTTTTTAAAAATGTTATTTTTCAAATTGTGGTAAGGCATACATAACATAGAATTTACCATATTAACCAGTTTTAAGTGTACTGTTGGTTTAGTAGTGCTAAGTACATTCATACTGTTGTGCAACCAACTTCCAGAAATTAAAAATAAACTTTTAACACTATAGTTCATATGCTGACCTGAGAGGAGTGAAGATTTTTTTAAATACTTTAATAAGAGTTTTAAACTATTTTATTACTGTCTATCAAGTCAACAGCAAAAAGTCAAATGTAATTTACTCTTTTATAATAGAACCTTACTTGTTACAGAATTTGAATACCTTCTTCCTTTGTTGAAGACATGTATAAAGGTTCCAAATGGAAACCAGGATGTGTATAACTGCACACTCAGGATTACCCTGAAATCTATCACTAATCAAACTGACTGATATGATGTTCCTTTCAAGTTAGCTGTCTCTTTCATCAAGTCCCTCACTGAAGGAATTTCAAATCACAAGCATAAATCTCTGCAGTAGTACTTGTATATAGAGCCTGTAATCAAATCTCTTTAAAAAAAAAGACACCCTTTTATTCCTAGACCTCTACTTCAAGTGAAAATTAAACAATTCAATTCACTGGGTTGCTTTTTGGCAGTCTACCTATAGGTTTCACAAACCACTTTTCAGAGAGGTATCTCAGGAGTTCATCGACTGGCAGACCTAGTTAAGAGGCCAACTGAACTACAGGGTTACAGTGGTTTCCTTTTTTTCTTCCCTGATTTACTTTTGATATGTCGTTGGAATACAGACACACTTATTATAGAAAAGTTTCTGAATCTACATTCTGACTGTCTGGCCCGCAGCAGTGATATGGAACCAGACTATGGTCAATTTCAGACCTCATTCAGGGCTGTACTATTCTCTTCTAACTAAGAATAAAAAGAACTGGTTGCAACCAAACTGGGTAACAACAGTAAATGCACAGGCAGAAAAGGATAAGCTCATCCCCACTGCCATATATGCACCTCTCCTACCCCGACTTAAAAAAAAATCTAATTTTTATAAATGGTGGCAACCTGTACCACTTTCAAGGCCCTTTTCTAGTTAAGGTCAAGAAAACAAACAGGCATAGCTGCAAAAGACTTTGGTCCAGAGAAGTGGCAAAAATCTTACAGATACTTTAAGGGGTATTTATAACAATGGTTAAAGTTGTATGGTTCTCACAGGTTGCATTTGGCAATCCAATTGCATGTGTGAGACCCAGAACAGAAACAGAAAAGTACTGTTTAAATACATATAAATACTGAGGTCCAAATCAAATCCACAACCAGTGGTCACATGCGGAGCCCAGGCTCACCTGATTTCTGCAATGGAACGATACTTCCTAATCCTTCACTATTTGAAGGCTATATAAAGCTCCTTTAGGGGCACTTGTTTCCCACAACTCTGAGCTGCCGGGAAGTTAAGACAAGGGCATCTGGAGGCCTTAACTCCAAAGCTGAAACGCTTTAGGCTAACACCCTGATTAGCGATTAACTACTTCTCTGAAAACATGAAGCATATTTTAAATGCTTCGCGACTTTCTAATTTCTCTGTGTGCGGATATCACCTCAGTGCTGTATAAAACAGTCATACTGTAAACTCTATTTTAGATGCTGTGTACAGTACGTATACAGAACGGCCCACAGTGTTTGGAGCCGTGCATAGACCCGTTTGCTGTGAGTAGGGTGGGAAAGCCAGGTGGGTTCAATAGGTGGGAAAGCCAGGTGGGTTCAATGAATGCCCTCGTCTGATAATCCAAAACCCTCCATGCTACCCCGCTTCCAGGTGGTTTTCTGTGAGGGAGGATGAGCAAAAAAGAGGTGGGATGGGATGGGATGGGATGGGGTGGGGTGGGGTGGGGTGGGGTGGGGTGGGGTGGGTGAGTGGCTCCCGAGGCTACCGAGGGCCGGCGGGCGGGTGCTGGGCTCCCCCCCCACCCCCGCTTCCCACCCATCCCAGGAGGGACGTCCTCACCTCCAGCTTATCTGTCAGCTCCTTGTGCATCTGCTCGTACTGCCGGCTCATGTCCTGGTTCCTCTCGAGCAGTGCCTTGCCCAGTCGGGCTGCCAAGACCAGATCCTTCTCCTTCTGCCGGATCACCGACAGCAGTTCGGGATCCTGGGCGGGCGGCGGCTGCAGTTCGGCCCCCTCGGCTGGAGGCCCGGGCTCGGGCTGAGGATGCTCTCCGGGGTCGGACGGCCGTTCCCCGGCCGCCAGCAGCGCCAGCTCCTCCTCTAACGCCAGTTCCAGCTCCCCGGGGCCCCCGGGGAAGGAGACAAGGGCGGCGGCGGCGGCTGCGGCTGGATTCCCGACTGCGTCCGCGGCCGCGGCGGGCAGCTCCATGCAGCAGGCGCTGTCCGGCTCGGCGGGTGCTGAAGCGCGGCCAGTCAAGCCCAGGCAAAAGGCGGACATGGCCCGCGCGCGCGGAGCCCGCAGCGGTGCGGCCCGGCCGGCGCGCGCCAGGCTGCAAGGGGGAGGGGCCCCGTCGCACCGCCCCGCGCCTCTCCTCACGCCGCGGCACGCGCCCCCCGGGCCTCCGAGAGCCCTGGGCGCGGCGCGCGCCGCCCCGTCCCTCCCCCGCGCCGGCGGCACGCGCCCCCTTCCCCCGCCCCCGGGCTCAGCTGCTCCGCGAGCGCTGGGAAGGAGGACAGGGTGGCAAAGGGAAGGCTGAGAAAGCGAAGACTGAGGGGAGGCGAAGCGGGAGGGGCGGTTGCGAGGAAGAAGGCCGCCGCCGGCTTTTCAACCACCCTGTTGCTGCTGCTCCCGCTGCCGCCGCCGGCCGGGCAGCGCCTCACGGGGCGGGCGGCGCTCCGCTGTCGCTGCGACGCTCGTTGCTGCTGCTGCCGGTGGCCGCTCTCTGCAGCCGCGCTCCATGTCCCTCGGCTCGGCGGCAGCCCCAGCAGCAGCGGCGGCGACAGCGGCTGCTGCAGGGGCCGAGGCGGCGGCTCCACATCGCGCGCCGCGCAGCCCGACGAGCTCTTTCCTGACTGCCTCAGCTCCTCCAGTTCACCCGGACGGCCGCACCCGGCCCGGGGCTTCCGGCCGCGCCCCCTCTCCCCGCCCCTTGCCGGCGCCTGACGCGCACGGGCACCTGTTCGCCGCGCCAGCGCGCGATTCGCCGGTTCGTGGGTCTCCTCAGCGGCGCCCAGGTGGCGCCGACGGCCTTAACCCCTGCGCTGCCTCACGCCCGGGGGCGGCTGCGCGCGCCGCCCGTGGAGACAGCTGGCGCATCCCTCACTGTCCGGGCGTCTCCCCGACGCGGCCACGCCCCCGGCCTCACGTCCACCGGGTGTGGCTCCGCCCCCAGCACGCTCACCTCGGGGTGTGGCCTCGCGCGCATCTCCGAGAACGGCCTCGCCCCTAACCTTGTCCTCACCCCAGGGGACGGCCCCACCCCCGGCCTCACTCCCGCTTCTGGGCTGGGGCGTTTCTCTGGGCCCAATGGGTCTCAGTCTTAGGTGATCACCAAGGGGACTGAGGACATTTCTCCAAGACGGGTGGCCAAGCCCGACAGAGACTCGCAGCCACGGCTTGTGGGTCTGAGCCCCCGTGAGAGCTAAGCAGTCAAGAGAGGGAGCCCTAGAGAGCAGTAGGAGGGATGACTTCAGAAACCCAGCATCTCAATGATGATGACTCAGGGATATAAGGGACCAGATGCCTCAGAGATCAGCAGCCCCGAAAGAAAAGGGTTATGTTGAGAAATAACGGAAAAAACTGCTCACAGATGGGAATACGAAGCAAGACGCTCCATGATAACTTCCGTTTATTAGGCGCTTAGTATGTGCCATGTCTTGTGTTAAGTGCTTTACATGCATTATCTTAAATAATCCTCCCAGGAATCTTAAAAGTCAGTACTATCACTCTTCTCATTTTACAGAGAAGGAAATTGAGGCCTTGAGAGATACAGGATCAGATCCAGACAGGCTGGCTCCAGGGTTCACATATATATCGTTATTCTTTACTTTCCTCACATATAAGTGTTGAGGAAGGTAAATAGTAATTTGTGATCAAGATGGCCTGTGTCGATATCCAAGGTGCTATCAGGAAAGCTTCCTGCAGTGATCAAACCAAGGACTGAAGAACCTACTGGGTGATTCCAGTCAGTTCTTGCTTTGACCTCATTGGTAATGCTCTGTCTTCTATTTTCAGAAACAATCCCATCTGAAGCTAGAATTGGTCACTATTCCCTTTCCTCTTGGACAACAACCCATTTTGGAGTTAGATCATATTTTGATTCTTTTCATCACAGTAAGATGGAATATTTCAGGACACGGAGCGGCTGAAATGAGTCAAATGGTTTCTCATGGCTTTTTGTCCTTATTAAATTCAGAGCCTAAACAATACTCAGGTATATACATTACCTTCTACCCTCAGGCTGAAGGTCAGAATCCTAAAGGTCCTGAGCTTCAGGGCTGACTTTGTTCTCTTGTTGACTGAAAAGGAGACAGACCATAGAGGGGTTCCCACATCAATCTTAGAGCTAAATTTTGAAAGTTGACCGTGGTACCATTCCAACAATGCATTGTTCTCACACTTCTTTTTATTTTTATTTATTTATTTTTTTGCGGTACGCGGGCCTCTCACTGTTGTGGCCTCCCCCGTTGCAGAGCACAGGCTCCGGACGTGCAGGCTCAGCGGCCATGGCTCACAGGCCCAGCCGCTCCGCAGCATGTGGGATCTTCCCGAACCGGGGCACGAACCCGTGTCCCCTGCATCGGCAGGCAGACTCTCAACCACTGCGCCACCAGGGAAGCCCTCACACTTCTTATTATGCCCTCTTGAACAGAAATTGTGGGCCCATGGTGAGACCCAACTGAAGAATCCCTTTTGTATTTTTTGATCAGGAAGGGAGAAGTTACTCCTATAAATAGATTAGGGACACACATATCAAGAGCAAACAGAATTCCTAATCCAAAGTCATTTGTTTCAGCTATTTATTTTTCCTGATGCAGACTTGCAGCCTGTCTTTCCCTAAAGGTCTTTTTCTTGCCTTCCTTAAACTCGATGGTCCTACTCTATTAGACTTGCCTGTTACTGTGAGAATTAACTATTACAATGCTAACTCTAATTTCTGAGGCTCCTTCCTCACAATGTTCCCCTGCCTAACCTGACTAGGAAGTGATCATTTTCTACTACACGTTTGGCCCTAAGTACTATCTTCTTGTGAATAGTTAAAGGAGACCAGCCCAAGTTTGGAGAACTATTTAGAATAGTGATTCTTATACTTCTTGGCTCAGAACCTCTTTACACTCTTAAAAATCATCAAAGATCTCAAAAAACTTTAGTTTATATAGGTTTAGATATTGATATTTACTGTATTAAAAATTAAAACAGGGGCTTCCCTGGTGGCGCAGTGGTTGAGAGTTCGCCTGCCAACGTGGGGGACGCGGGTTCATGACCCGGTCCGGGAGGATCCCGCATGCCGCGGAGCGGTTGGGCCCGTGAGCCATGGCCGCTGAGCCTGTGCGTCCGGAGCCTGTGCTCCGCAGCGGGAGAGGCCGCGGCGGTGAGAGGCCCACGTACCGCAAAAAAAAAAAAAAAAAAAAAAATAGTCAATTCAAATAAAAATAATAAATAATAATGTAACCGTCATTGGGTAGAGCAAAATTATGACGGTGGTATGCAAATGACTAAGGTTGGCATACAGTGCAGTTACTGAGAGTGATGACCCGAGGCTCCTGCATTAGATCTGCGTTTAACCAGCTGTGTACATTTGAGAAAGGAATTCAGTGTGTTTGGGCTTTGGTTTCCTCATCCGTATGGTACAGGGTTGGGCTGGATGATCATCTCTGCATCCTCTAAACCACTGGTTCTCAACTGGGGGTGATTTTGCCCCCTGGGGACATTGGGCAATCTGGAGACATTTTTGGTTTTCACAACTGGGGATGGGGGTCGCTATTGGCATCTTAGTGGGTAGAGGCCAGAGATGCTGCTAAACAGTCTGCAATGCATAAGACAGCACCACCCACCCCCAACAACAAGAATTATCTGTCCCTAAATGCCAGTAGCACCGAGGTTGAGAAATCCTGATCTAAAACAACAGGCTTCTACAATCTGACCATGGGATTTGTTGCCTGAGAAATATATAAATGGGTTATACACAAGAGAGGCTGTGATGTGAGCCTAAGGGTGCCTTTGGTTGATCTTAAGAATTCGCATCTGGAAACCAGCCCATAATAGAGCCATACCACTTAGGCAAACAAACAAATAAACAAAAACAACAACAAAGCCCTTCTGTTTTGGGCTGAATCGCTCCCAACATTGACTAAATTGCTCCCTACATTCCCTCTCTCTTCTAGTGATTTGGCAGTCTCCACTGCTCAAACTCATCAGAAAACAACTGCTTTATGCTCAAGAGTTGGGTATTTTCAGGTCTTCCAATGCCCAAATATAGAAAGATTTGTGATTTAATTTTCTGTGTTCACATTTTCCTACTTCTTTTCAATGATCTTGGCCCTAAACACACTACTGATGTGTTTTGTACATATATCGTTCATCTGAAGCTATTTTTAGACACTTCCTAGTTTTATTTCATTTCAAGAATTTGCCAAATATTTGTTATGTCTTATTCTTTCTGCATCACATTCTGATTTAATCTGTTGGCTGGCAAGTTATTTATACCTATTGATACTGCTCATAGTAACACTGTTTCTTAAGTGAATTCCCCTCCCCCCATTTTCTCTTTATTTTTCTTTGTCATTTTCAGAGTAAACCGATTGTAGAAGTAGTATATCATCCAGTTGCCAGGACAACTGAAAACCTTTGCTGGTGGATAGGCAAAATGCCTTTAATCTATTTTTCATAGTTTGTGTTATCACTGCTACTACTACCCTTCTTGCTCTTAGTAAAAAGCCTAGATGGGCTTCTTGGTGCCTTTCTGTGATAAGAGGAAACATCATTACCTGAAGAGTCAAGGTTTAATTGCCTGTTCTGCAGAATGTAGTTTTGTTTGTGTCTGAGGTGTATATGTAGGCAAGTTAAGTGTTCTGGGAAGACAGTTGGAATAATGCACCAGTTAATATTGGTCATTTAATTTATACTTGACAGTCACTGGGAGGAATAAGCTTTTATTGGGGATTAATTTTTTACGGTGAATTTTGATATTCCCAAGTCATGAAGAAGTCCACTGGATTACATAGTTATCAAGGTAGTTGGCCAGTAAGTATTTATTAAGTAACCATCAGAAGTTGGTATGGGTTTGGTATTAACATTATAAAAGCCCTTTAGGATTTATGAAAATACAAATTCTTATCCTTGAGAATGATTCCATCATTGCTTGTGTAAGAGAGTGTGGTCAAACTGGGCAATCACCAGTCTCCTATGGCTTCTCTATAGCTCACACCAGAGGAAATATAATATAGTGGTTAAGAACATGGTTGCTAGGGTAAGACCCAGTTTCCAACTGAGGCTCCCCCAGTTACTAGCTGAATAACCCTGGGTAAGTTAGTTAACCTCTCTGACCACCAGGCATTGTGTAAGTAAATATTTTGTTCACTAATGTCTTCTTAAGGCCTAGCACAGTGCTTAGGATAGAGTAGGAACTTGATACATTTTTATAATGAATGATGTATGTAAAGCACTTAGCACATTGCCTAGCACAGAGTCAGTGCTCACACAATAAGACGTTAAAAAAAGCCACCTTGGGGGCTTCCCTGGTGGCGCAGTGGTTGAGAGTCCGCCTGCCGATGCAGGGGACACGGGTTCGTGCCCCAGTCCGGGAAGATCCCACATGCCGCGGAGCGGCTGGGCCCGTGAGCCATGGCTGCTGAGCCTGCGCGTCCGGAACCTGTGCTTCGCAACGGGAGAGACCACAACAATGAGAGGCCCACATACCGCAAAAAAAAAAAAAAAAAAAAAAAAGCCACCTTGGGAATTCCCTGACGGTCCAGTGGTTAGGACTCCACACTTTCACAGCCAAGGGCGCGGGTTTGATCCCTGGCTGGGGAACTAAGATCCCACGAGCCGCTCAGTGGGGCCAGAAAAAGCCACCTTGATCTCAGAATGCCAGATGTGTTACATATTAACTTGGTCTGTATGGTTGATATTAACCTCTTCATTTATCCAGAACATTTATTGCATAGAAGCTGTTATGTAGGAGAAACAAGGATGTATATGTTATGATACTTGCCCTCAAAAAGTTTACAGTTTAATAATGGATAGAAAACGTGAATAGAAATAACTATAATAATAACCAGTATTGAATTATATTAAACAGTATATTAAATACCTTATAAATGATGCTTTGCATTTTTTGGAATTCAGAGAAGGGAGATATTATTAGATACAGTAGCCTAAAACTAAAAGTCTGTGTGCTTTTTATTATCACCATGAGCTGGCAATTCTAAACAATGTCAGTGGCAACACACTCTTACCTCCCTCCTTGGCATGCCACTGACAATATTTGACAAAATTGATCAAGGAACACTTCATGACTGTGGCCCTTAAAGGACATAGGGGATTTTATGGGCAAAGATGGAAGGCAAGGCAAGGAGAGAGAACAGCTTCTCCAAAGACCCTGGGGCAGGAAGTTGTGTTTGGAGAACCACCAAGGAAGAAGAATAAAGTTGTAAAGGTAAAGATAGGTTGGCATTGGCTCCCAGAAGAAGGAAAGATGCCATTTATTGAGTGCCAACTATGGGTAGCCAAAGGATTGGCTTACATTGTCTTGTTTAAAACTTACAATAATCTTTCCACTTGGGTATTATTACCCCCATTTTATAGATGTGGAAACAGGTTCTGAGAGGGTCAGGGTCTTGCCCAAAATCCTGCAACTAGTGAAGGACAGAGTTGGTATTAGAACAGAGATCAGATTGCTTCTAAAACCTGTGGTCTTTCCACCTATGTAGCTTTGAATGCTGAGCTGAAGACAATGGGGGGCCATTGGAGATTTTAAAATCGTGAAGTGATCTGAATAAAGCTGTAGTTCAGGGAGGAGAATCATCTGGCACTGGTGTTAAGGATGAGCTCACGGTGGGAGTTTGGAATCAGGGAGTCCAGTTATGATGCTGCTGGAAGAGTCTAGATGAAAGGGATCATGGAAATGGAGAAAAGATGTCAGAGAGGCTGAAAAGAAAGAATTGCTAGGATTTGGAGACTGACTGGAGATTAGGGAGTGGAAATGAGGAAAAAGAAGGATGCAGAGATGCCTCTGAGGTTCTAACCTGGGAAACAGAATGACGGTGCTATTGTCAGAAACAAGAAAGCCAGAAAAAAGAGGGAGAATCACACAATCATGCCCTTTGATCTGGCTATGGCCGAGGACATTTGGCCTGTCCAGGGAAATAAGACAAGCATATAATCAGTATAAACATAGCAATTCTAAGAGTGAGTTGTTGATGAGATGTTGGTTAGGAATTATATCAATGGGCTTAAAAATGAAAAGAGTTTCCTCATCTGGAAGAAACCTTCTTAAAGGAAGCTACACTGGATGGAAGAGAAGGGCTAGAATACTTGACAGGAAGAGAAAGGTTATTCTCTGTAGTTGGAAAAGCATTAGTCAAGGCCTGGCGATAGGAAACAGCTCACAATGGCTCCATGCCTGCGGGAATGGAAGCGCCTCTCTTTTACTGGGCCAGGGTGACTACAGGTGGAGTGACCATTTCCCCCATCTTCCTCAGTTCCCATCTGTAAGCAAAGAGCATTGGACTTCTCTTCCTGACAGCTCACTCCACCCATCCACCCCCAATCTAATAAAGGAAAGGATTAGGGAGAGAAGCAGGCCTCCCTGATGGGTTTGGAAAATAACTGCATAGAAAAAAGCTGGATGCATGTTCTATTACACATTTGCATTTACAAAAATCAAGAATTTGCAAAGGCTTATATTCAAGAAGGCAAATGAAATCACCCAATTAAAAGAAAAGAAGATGGCAAGGACTCAAAAACTGATTACAGAATGTAATTTAATTGAAGAAAAACCAAGTATGGCAAAGGTATAATCTGCATTTCCCCTGGGTCTCAATTGAGTGATTCAGCTTTTTTTAGTAAGTGGGTCAGAAAACTGTTAATCCTATAATGATTTTGTTCAACTGCATTCAGCTGGTACATTTGTTTCTTGCAGATTTTAAAAAGCAAGTATGTTAAGACTGTCAAAGTTGTTGTTAACCCAATATCACATTGCTTTGTTTATCACCCATGAATAATGTATTAATTTTCTTGATTGAAGTCTGTCCTTTTAATTGACAAGTAGTGACAATATTGTTTGCGGTTTTACTTTGAAATTTTGTGTTTTGTGTTGCATAGCTCTATGGTATAGTGATACCATATAATAGGGAGTCTCAAACAGAAATTTAACAGGACAAACCATTGCACTACATGAGGACAAATATAGGAGCTGATATACTGGTTTTGTGGAGGCAGAGCTCAGGTTTAAAAACATAAGCCATGAGTCACCATGGAAGAGCTTTTCTTTCAGTCAACCCTGGACGTAGTAATCTTTTTTTTTTTTTGCGGTACGCGGGCCTCTCACTGCCGTGGCCTCTCCCGTTGCGGAGCACAGGCTCCGGATGCGCAGGCTCAGCAGCCATGGCTCACGGGCCCAGCCGCTCCGCGGCATGTGGGATCTTCCCGGACCAGGGCACAAACCCGTGTCCCCTGCATCGGCAGGCGGACTCTCAACCACTGCGCCACCAGGGAAGCCCCTGGACGTAGTAATCTTAATTAACATGAGTCCTATTCTAAAATGTGGACCTGCTCTTGATGTGCTGGCAAATCAAAGATTTCAAAGCCTTTTAGACAATAGACCAGGGCCAGGTCATAGATGTCTCTGAAGCTCAGTTTTCTTATCTGAAAATGGAGTTTAAAACTAGTGCTTACCTTAGGGTTTCCCTGGTGGCACAGTGGTTAAGAATCCACCTGCCAACGCAGGGGACACAGGTTTGAGCCCTGGTCCGGGAAGATCCCACATGCCACGGAGCAACTAAGCCCACACACCACAACTACTGAGCCTGCGCTCTAGAGCCCGCGAACCACAGCTACCGAGCCCACATGTCACAACTACTGAAGCCCACGCACCTAAAGCCCGTGCTCCACAACAAGAGAAGCCACCATAATGAGAAGCCCTCACACAGCAATGAAGAGTAGCCCCTGCTCGCCGCAACTAGAGAAAGCCTGCGTGCAGCAACGAAGATCCAACGCAGCCAAAAATAAATAAATTAAATAAATAAATTTTTAAAAACCCCTCATATTAAAAAAAAAGTGCTTACCCAGGGGCTTCCCTGGTGGCGCAGTGGTTGAGAATCTGCCTGCTGATGCAGGGGACACAGGTTCGTGCCCCGGTCCAGGAAGATCCCACATGCCGCAAAGCGGCTGGGCCCGTGAGCCATGGCTGCTGTTTTGTATCTACAAAACAGAAACAGACTCAGACATAGAGAACAGACTGGTGGATGCCAAGGGGGAGAGGCGGTGGGGGAGGACGGAGTGGGAGTTTGGGATTAGCAGATGCAAACTATTTTATATAAAATGGGTAAACAACAAGGTTCCATCCTATAATGGAAAAGAATATTAAAAAGAATGTATATATGTATAACTGAATCACTTTGCTGTACAGCAGAAATTAACACAACATTGTAAATCAACTATACTTCCAGGACTTCCCTGGTTGTCCAGTGGTTAAGTCTCCGTGCTCCCAATGCAGGGGGCCCGGTTTCGATCCCTGGTCGGGGAACTAGATCCCACATGCATGCCGCAGCGAAGATCCCACATGCCACAACTAAGAACTGGTGCAGCCAAAATAAATAAATAAACATAGATATTTAAAAAAAAATCAACTATACTTCCATTAAAATAATAGTGCTTCTACTATATTTAAAAAAGATAGGGCTTCCCCGGTGGTGCAGTGGTTGAGAGTCTGCCTGCCGATGCAGGGCACATCGTGCTCCAGTCCGGGAGGATCCCACATGCCGCGGAGCGGCTGGGCCCGTGAGCCATGGCTGCTGAGCCTGCGCGTCCGGAGCCTGTGCTCCGCAACGGGAGAGGCCACAACAGTGAGAGGCCCGCGTACCGCAAAAAAAAAAATTTAATTAGAAATAAAAATAAAAAAGATAACTAACAAGGACCTATTGTATAGCACAGGGAATTCTGCTCAATGTTATGCAGCAGCCTGGATGGGAGGGGAGTCTGGCGGAGAATGGATACATGTATATGTATGGCTGAGTCACTTTGCTGTGCACCTGAAACTATCACATTGTTAATAGGTTATACTCCAATATAAAATAAAAAGTTAAAAAAATAATGCTTACCTTATGGAGTTGTTGTAATGATTAAATAAATAAATACATGTAAAGCGTTGAGAACAGTGTCTCGCACATAATAAACACTATATAAATGTTGATCTTGTTATTGATGGGAAATTCTCCAAGGCATTACTACCGTATGAACTTTGTGGGTAGACAAAGTCTGACCTCACGGAACACATGTGCTTCTTTTCTGTTGGAATCTGCATAACTCTTATTCTCAAAGCAGAAGCAAAGTTGCGAGGGATTTACCTTGCTTGTCTATTCTTACCTCTTCATTTAGTGCTCCTCCCTCTGCTTCCAGGCACCCCACACCCTCAGGATTTTGTGCTCTGGCAAGACAAAGCCAGCACCCCACAGGCAGTAAGTACCCCAAGCTCTGGCCTTTACATAACCCAGCTTGCAAGTTTCTAATAACTGGTCACTGTAGCCAGTATGAGAAGTTGACTGATGCCAATGAAGTCATGACTGATAATGACAATGGATTACACACAGGTATGTTTTAACCTTCCTGGCAATTTATTGCCAACGTCCAAAGGAACGCTCTCAAATTGTAGAATTTAATTGACTGAGATTGGCCAATAGGGAAAAAACCCTTGGGTCATATGAGGCCCATTTGGTGTCACCTCTCAAGTCTATAGTTTTCTCTACTGTCCCTTGAAAGAATTCTGGGCCATTATAGAAAGAGAACTTTTGCTCTTGTGAATTCAAGGGGTTTTATGAGATTTCCAGGACTTTGGGTGAGACTAGGGAAATTCTTGGCTAAATTAGGGGTTTCCAGGTGTGGGCAAGCTGCTGAATAGTAAGTGTAAGGTAGTTCCGGGGCAGGTGCAGAAGAGTAGCAATGAAATGGAGCTGGTCTGAGCCTAGGACAGACATTGTTTCTTTTGGAGCAAACTAGGCTTGGTCCAGGGGACCTAAAGCAAAGAGATGGACTGGCCACCATTCACTTTGCTACTTTCTAATTGTGAGTCAGTATATGTTGCCAAAACTAGCAGATGGTTCAGAGAATCACAAAATATGGTTAAACAATTGGTAAATAGAACTTACAAAGAAAATGTGAATGAAGAGAATTATTTAACCAGAGATAGGTAATAACATACCCTGTATTATTTTACTGAAGGTTGGTTTTATCAGTTCTCCTGGAAAACAGAACCAATAGGAGATATATATATATCTATATATATCTATATATCTATATCTATCTATATCTATCTATATCTATCTATCTATATCTATATCTATCTATATATATATAGAGAGAGAGAGAGAGAGAGATTTATGATAGAAATTAGCTCACATGATTATGGAGGCTGAGAAGTCCCACCATCTACCCATATGTCTTCTGGAGAAGCAGGAAAGCTGGTGGTGCGATTGAGTCCAAAGCCAAAAGTTCAAGAACTGGGGGGCTGCTGTTGTAAGTCTCATTCCTAGTTCAAAGGCCCGAGAACTAGAAGAGAAACTGTCCAAAAGCAGAAGATGAAAGTCCCAGCTCAAGCAAAATTAAAAGCAAATAGAGCTTTGCTCTGCATTTTTGTTTTGTTCAGGCCCTCAACGGATTGGAGAGGGCGAAATTCTTTGTCAGTCTACCGATTCAAATGCTAATCTCTTCCAGAAACACCCTCACAGATGCACCCAGAAATAATGTTTCACCAGCTATCTGGGCATCTCAGCCCAGTCAAGTTGACTCATAAAATTAACCATCACAGTGGTGATCAATTGTTCGCTAATTGCACTGAGGGTTTTAATTAAACATCAAAGAAAACTTTCAGAAAATGCTGGTTGCCTGACTCTGGGATCATTTACTGAGTTTACAGACTCGCTGGACACCTTTAAAAAACTGGGGAGGTGGGCTAGGACGGCTTGGATGTGGCCATGGTGAACATCTAAATATGAATGAATGATACACAAATGCTTTATCTCTATTATAATTAACCATGAAAACAGAAGTTAGTGTGTGTTGACTTAAGCTCACCCACTATATTGGTCACATACGTCAGCATGTAGTGACAACATTTCCAGAAAGTTCTTGCCTTTAACACTTAGGTCATTATGGTAACTAGCCTTTGCAATGTCTGCAAACAGATCAGGATGGTTTGTGTCAGCTGTGGAAAGTTTTGACAATGAAAAGTGAAGGATACAATTTTATATCAAAGACAGCTGCGACTTCCATGATAAAAATTTCTTTTCATACAAATGGACTTGGACTTTAAAGCTAAGATTAAACCTTCAGGACATAAGTTGGGTTATGGAAGCTCATTAGATTCTTGTGTAATAGATATTGTGAATTAGGTATTACCACAAACCGTTACTCTTAAGAAATGAATTCATGACCATTTCCTAGGGATGGGAAAGCTTTCTATGTCAAAGCCACCTTGAGAAGAGTAAAAAGTCCATTGTTCACACAGGTTTGGGCCACTTACCTCATTTACCTTCCATTCATTTTTCCCTTGAAGTTTTGAGTAAGTGGGACTCCCTTTTGGGCGGGTGCAAATACAGGAGAGAGAAGAAGAGGCCAGAGGAGAAAGAGTGGAAAAATTAAGCGAGGAAATTGTTTGATCAGGGTGTCAGATCAGAGCCAGCAGTCTCAGTAAGCTAGCAAGGGAAAGGGGGTTTTAGATTTGTCCATGTTTTGGCCAGTTAAAGGGGGAACTATGGAGAAAGTCAGAGATGTGCTGGGGATTTTTGTTCTGTTTTGTTTTTTGCCAATTTCTTTTTCTCCTTGAAATGAACACCAGGGAAGTCATTTAAGGTATAGAATCATTGTACAAAACTGAGAAAATATACAGTATCACAGGCAATCGCTCTCATAAAAATGGGAATGTCCCAAGAGGATAAATTTACCAACTTTAGTTATTCTGTAGCTCACTAAAAATTGAACCCTAACAACGTAACTTTTAGGGTTTAGTCTTTTCAGAACACATTCTTGGGGGTGTGAAGCATAGTCAGCTGGTATTATTTCAAATGATGATTAAAAGTGAGTCTTTTGCGGTAAGGAGTTCTGTTATTTTATTTATTTATTTATTTATTTTAAGCCTCCTTGTCAACCACTGTGGTACAGTTCTGCTTATTTTAGGAAGCATGCATACAATTGCCATTATTGTATTCGGTATCAGTTATCCACTTGCTCTGTGTGGGTGAGTTGCAGAGTTGAGAATTTCCTTAAGAAAATGAGTTCTGATTTTTAAGTTTACTTTTATCACTTTCTTATTTCAGCTGGCTACCTGGGGTGAAGAAAAGCTCAAAAGACATCTGATGCTGCTTTTAACTTTTGGCTTGAGTCATACAGATTGGATTTAACTTTAATGAAAACAGAGGAAATAAACTCTGAATGTATGTGTTTGTCCAAATTAATAGGTCTTGGACAAGAAGCCTGAGTTGTTTTTAAAAATTCATAAAGAATGCACTTTTCATTTTTGCTGTTTGAAATCTCAGGTATTGCTTAGCCTAAAACAATGAGGCCAACAAAATGATGTACTATTAGATTCTTGGCAAAAATTGTTTTAACTCCACCCAACCTCCCCTCCCAGGGTCTACCTCTCCCTTGTCAGCAGCCCCTGCTTTCCCCTCATCAACACAAAGACACCCTCATCAGCTTCAGCATGGTAATGAGCTGGGCCCCTGCCTGCCTTATTTTCTTTCATCATAGAGAGTGTTTCTCAAAGTCCTGTTTGTGATTAACTAACCTTGGTGGTTACGATAACAAAAGGTGAAACAGTTCAAGCAGCATGTGGGAAATTTCCTTTACAGATGGTTTCTTTCCCTTTGGTGGAACAAACAGAAACTATTGGATGGCATATATTGGCTCATAATTAATCATAAGCCAGGTTTGATATCCATCAAGCTGACTCTCCCAAAGTGTTCTGATTTATAGGACTGCCTCCTTAACGAGAAGGTAGGTGGTTCATCCTCGCCTCTGTCTGGGTCTAGAAGGAGTTAAGCCAATGAAAGATTAAAAACGTCTTGGACAAAAACATCTTAGATCTGGCTTTTTATCCAAAAGAATTTAGAGCAGGGTCTTGAAGAGATATCTGTATATCCTGTCCACAGCAGCATTATTCACAATAGCCAAAAGGTGGAAGCAACCCAAGTATCTACTGACGGATGAATGGATAAACCAAAGGTGGTATAAACACCCAATGGAGTATTATTCAGCCTTACCGAGGAAGGAAATTTTGATATGTGCTTCAACATGGTTGAATCTTGAGGACATTATGCTAAGTGAAATAGGACAGTCTCAAAAAGACACTTATATAAGGTACCTAAAATGGTCACATTTCTAGAGACAGAAATCCAGATGGTGGTTGCCAGGGTCTGGGGAGAAGGAGGAATGAGGAGTTATTTAATGGCTGGCTATTGAGCTTGACTTGCAAGATGAAAAATTCCGGGGATTGGTTGCACAATGCTGTGACTGTACTTAACAATACTGAACTGTGAACTTAAAAATGGTTAAGATGGTAAATTTTCTGTTACGTGTATTTTACTACAATAACAATACCTGGAAAGAGGAGTCAGTGAGAAACACTGACTGGTGCCAAGTTTGAGACCACGACAGGGAGAGGCAAGTGTTGGGTCCTGGACACAGATGGGGCTGTTGTGGTTGGCACCAGCCATCCCCCTTCGGGACTGAAGGGCACTTGTCACAGCTGACACACCCCTGTTACCAGCCCTCAGCTGTCAGCCTTGTGTGGGAATCACCCTCGGCAGAAGGAAGCCATGCTACCCAGTGTCACAGCCACTTCCCCAGGGCAGCTCGCATCCAATGAGAAGTCAAGGCAGGGGCAGAAAAGGCCCAGTCCTCTTGGCCCCAGATGGGGACAGCTCTGAAGGGTAAGCCCAGCTTCAGAGCTCCCTGAGGGGTCAGCTGGAATCTCGATGTGACTATGTCACAACTTCTCTCTCTGTCCCATCTTGCTTCCTTCACTTGCCCCGCAGGTGTCATGCTGAGAACCTTCTCTAATAAACTTCCTGCCTGCTAAGCTCAGCGATAAGGGTCTGAGTCACATCATCAGCTAAGACACCAAAGCCAGCAGTGGTGGTAGCTGAGATGGAGGTGAATCCAGACCGGGTAGTGGAGGAGGAAGAGAATGGGGACCAACTGCAGCAGCAGGGGCCGCGGCTCAGCCCACTAATTCCCGCTTCCAAGTTCTCCCTCAAGAAGAGAGACCCACGGGGCTACGGAGGAGCCGGTCCATGGAGGAGAGTACATGGAGACAGGGTCCAAGCAGAGCAAGAGGTGGACTCTGGTAGACACAGAGATGTCCCATTCAGATTCCTCTTCAAGGAAGGACTTGCTGCCCAGCTGTGAGGAATGCGGTCAGCAGATGGCCTCCAGCTGTCAGCTTCTTCAGGGTCAGCCTCACCTGAGATCATGCCTTTGCCAGGGCAGCCTGCATCAGGGCTAAAAGGATGAGGACATATAAAGGAATGGCTGTTTTGTCCTATTAGTTTCCTGCTGGGTTGACCCAATGTTTGTGTCCCCGTAAACCCTGTCTGTTGAAACCTAATCCCCAAGGTGACAGTATTTGGAGGTAGGACGTTTGGGGGATGATTAGTGCCCTTACAAAAGAGACCCCAGAGAACTCCCCTTGTGCCAGGTGAGGTTATAGCAAGAAAACAGGTGTGTGACCTAGGGCTCTCCTCAGACACAGAATCTGCCAGCACCTTGATCTTGGACTTTCTAGCCTCCAGAATGGTGAGAAAAATGCCTGCTGTTTATAAGCCACCCAGTCTATGGTATTGTGTTTTAGCAGCCCAAGCGGCCTAAGCCATGGGTTGACCGAGGCTCTGTCAAGCTTGCATTTGCACTTGGCCTCTGCCTCTTCCCAACCTTTAAATATCCTGCACCCCCCAAAAACTCCACCTTGGTGTTTGCTTCCACATAATCCAACACAACATAAGCACCGATACTTTTAGCAGATATTTTTTTTTTTTTTTTTTTTAGATGTTGGGGGTAGGAGTTTATTAATTATTATTATTATTATTATTTTTTTTTTTTTTTGCTGTGTTGGGTCTTTGTTTCTGTGCGAGGGCTTTCTCTAGTTGTGGCAAGCGGGGGCCACTCTTCATCACGGTGCGCGGGCCTCTCACTGTCGCGGCCTCTCCCGTTGCGGAGCACAGGCTCCGGACGCGCAGGCTCAGCGGCCATGGCTCACGGGCCCAGCTGCTCCGCGGCATGTGGGATCTTCCCGGACCGGGGCACGAACCCATGTCCCCTGCATCGGCAGGCAGACTCTCAACCACTGCGCCACCAGGGAAGCCCCTTAGCAGATATTTTTAACTTATTTCATTGTCTACCACATTGTAGGTCCTCACTAAATGTTTGTTGAATAAATAAATCAAATTAAACAATATTAACTACTATGTAAAAAGCATTATTATGCTGGTTATACAAAAAAGAATAAGAAATTTTGTCTTCATTGGGGCTTGCTGTCCAATGCCCTCCTAGCTTGCACAATGGGCCCATGAACAAAGTGACTGGGGTGGCAGAGATGGAGACTGTGCCTTTCTCACAATTATACCCAAGGATCTACTTGCTGATTCTGTGCTTCTCATCCCTGTAAACTTGGGCTCTCTAGGGTAAGCGTTTCTAATTTTTGGAGGAGCACTTAGGCTGGGGGACACAGGGAGGGTTCCACTGAATTGCACATTGTGACAACACTTAGTCACTTTGGGCTCCTCATGTCATTGAACCAACAGACAGAGAAGGGAGTTACTGCACTACCTGGGTTAATCGGTTCTGAATGCCGGGGGAATTACTAGGGCTGCTGCTATAGCTGGCCCTTGAACAACATGAGTTTGAAGTGCAAGGATCCACTCATACTCGGATATTTTTCAATAGTAAATACTACAGTACTACATGATCTGGTCTATGTTTGGTTGAATCCATGGTTGCTGAGGAACCATGGATGCAGACAGCCAACTATAAATTGTATGTGGATTCACCCCCTCGTAGTTCACGGTTCAACTGTACTTAACAGGGGCAGGATAGAGAACGTCTGGAACCCAGAGGGTTCACTAGTGTTATCACTTGATACTTCTATGCTTGGGATGACTGTTAGTGGGCAGTTACAATAACTGCGACCTGACAAGGGCACCTAATCATTCGCACCTCTTGGGGATGAACGTCTGGTATTCCATCAGGCAAGTCACCTTGACCAACAAAAATACTAGCTGAAGATGAGGGAAATCCAGGTGGGTAGTGGAGGAGGGAGATGATAAATGAATTATGGCCCTAGGACTTGCTATAGCAGTAGAGACTATGTATTAGTTTCCTATTGCTGTTGTAACAAGTTACCACAAACTTTGTGGCTTGGAAAAACACAAATTTATTTTCTTACAGTTGTTTAAGTCAGAAGTCTAAGATGGGTCTCACTGAGCTAAAATCAAGTGTCATCAGGGCTGTCTTCCTTTCTGAGGCTCTAGGAGAAAATCTGTTTCCTTGCCTTTTCCAACTTTGAGAGGATGCCCACATTCCTTGGCTAGTGGCCCCCTTTCTCCACTGCAAAGCCAGTAAGGTAGCATTACTCAGATCCTTCTTATGTTGTCCTGTTTCTCTTTAACCACAGCTGGGAAAAATTCTCTTATTTTAAGGATTCATGTGATTAGATTGGGCCCACCTGGATAATCCAGGCTACAGTCCCCTTCACCCAAGTCCTTAACTTTATCGTATATGCATTTTGCCATGTAAGATAACATATTGACAGGTTCCAGGGATTAGGATATGGATATCTTTTGGGGATGGGGCATTATTCTTTCTACCACAGACTGTAACTTGTGTCACTAATCCTCTTGTCTCAGGCTTCCTGGAGTTTGTGACTGCCACCTTCCTGAGACAAACTCTGTAACTGACTGAACTTGTTTCTCTCCTCTTTGGGAAAGAGTAAGGGCAATGTGGTTCTTACAGACACAATGGTGGCCCAATGTTATCCCATGGAAGGGCATGAGTGGACCTGAGTCATGCAGGGGAATTGCACTTTATAAACCTTTCCAGATTTCTCGACTACCATCTTCTTTCTTCTTTCCTGATCAGCTTCCTACCCACAGTGAGTTATCCTTCTACTTCTGGGCTTGATGCAATGCCATGCATGGGAATTTTCCAGCCTGGGTGGCTGCAAGGTGCCAGGTTACACAACCAGGAAGTATAGGGAAGTTAGTTTCCCAAGCAATGAGTCTTGACCACTGGGAAGTGGGAAATGGGAGAGAGCTGAGCAGATATATTCCCTCTCCTTCCTCTCCTTCACAGATCCGCTCTTAGCTGTGGTTTCTCCTGTGGCCCCTCTGGAAAAATCTGTCTGCCAAGCAAACAAGCTTCAGCTTCCTGCTGTGAATGATTGGGATCAGTGGCCAGCATGGAAATGCATCACGTTGCTTTGCATCTTTTCTCACCTCTTTTTTTTTCCCACATCCTCACCTCCATAGGATTTTACCTCCTAAATAAAGTGTCGGCACATTAATCTTTGCCTCAGTCTCTGTTTTCTAGATGAACCAGGCTAAGTAAGTAGAACCAAGGAAAGGAAACTTTGTTTACGATTGGGGAAGGTCCATAGTGTCAGGCCTCTGGGTGCTTATCAAGAAGGTTGTAGGATTGTAGAAAAAACTAAAAAGGAAGGCCCTAAAGGCGTGTTTCCCTGACTTAACACTCTGTTGAGGCAAGCCTCTACAATTGGAGATAAAAAGGGGAATGTGGCCTATTCAAATGTCACAGTGACACAGAGAATGTCAAGACAGAAGGAATTCAGAACTTAAGGGGAGAAATTCCATAAAGCCTTCTTTCCTATAAGCTACAGTCTTTTTTTTTTTTTTTTTTTTTTTGCGGTACGCGGGCCTCTCACTGTTGTGGCCTCTCCTGTTGCGGAGCACAGGCTCCGGACATGCAGGCTCAGCGGCCATGGCTCACGGGCCCAGCCACTCTGCGGCATGTGGGATCTTCCTGGACCGGGGCACGAACCCGTGTACCCTGCATCGGCAGGCGGACTCTCAACCACTGCGCCACCAGGGAAGCCCCCTACAGTCTAATTTTTCATCCATCCACCCATCCATCCATCCATCCTCTACTGAGCACCTCCTATGTGTCGGGTACCACACTAGGTGCTAGGAAATAGCAGTGGAGAGAGATAATGATTCTGGTCCTCATGAAGCCCACATTTAGCAGGGAAGACAGAAAGGACACATATAAATGAAAAGTGCAGGATTAAAGGGGAGAATTTTTTTTAGGAGCTTTTGGTGTCAAGAGCCAGATGGTCTCCTATTACTACAAGCATATGAATGGAAATGAGCAAGGCAGAAACCTCAAAAGGCTGCCAGGTCTCATGGGAATCCAGATAAAAGCATACAATTCAGCTTCCCTGCATGTGTGGAAACTGGATCTTGTTGGGTTTCTGAATGACTAGATTGTAGGCAGGAACTGTAAGGCCCTTCAGATCCAGTGCAGTGATCCCAGCTCTATTATTTCCATGAATAAGCTACTATAACAAACAGACCCCAAAATACAGGGATTAATCAAGTTAGACATTTCCTCCTTTCTCACATTCTTGCCCATAGGTAGGAGTTGGTCCAAGGTGATGAGGCAGCTCTGCTCCCAGAAGCTGAATGGGGACCCAGGTTCCTTCTGTGTTGTTGCTCTGCCATACCGGGGTGGGTACTGTCTGTATCTACACAGTCCAAGCTGGCTCTCCAGCACTGCATCATTTGATCCTGTGAGAAGGGGGGAAATGGAGGAATTGAGTGGGCAAGTTGCTGAAGTGACACTTCACTTCCACTTGTTCTGTTGACAAGAACTAGTCACATGACCACTCCTACTGCCAGGGAGGCATGGAAACAGTCCCTAGCTAGGCTGAAACTCCTATTACTAAAAGGAAGAAAGGGAGAATAGGTACTGGATAAGATGGCCAGAATTAGCACATAATAATCCCAGTTAACACTGAATTTCAGATAAACAACAATTTTTAGTATAAGTATGTCCCATTTGGACATATTCATTGTTTATCTGACAATTATTTGTTAGGTATCCTCAATTTAAAGCTAACCATGTTGGGCTTCCCTGGTGGCGCAGTGGTTGTGAGTCCGCCTGCCGATGCAGGCGACACGGGTTCGTGCCCCGGTCCGGGAAGATCCCATATGCCGCGGAGTGGTTAGGCCTGTGAGCCATGGCCGCTGAGCCTGCGCGTCCGGAGCCTGTGCTCCGCAACGGGAGAGGCCGCAACGGTGGGAGGCCCGCGTACCGCAAAAAAAAAAAAAAAAAAAAAAAAGCTAACCATGTGTCCTATATTTTCTGTGTCAACCCTAATAATGGGGTACAAAGAGCATTGTCACTTTTGTCACTGATATTGTCTTTTTTGCATTGGTTACAAGTGAGCCATTAAGACACCCAGGTTCAAGGGGAGGGATTAGAACACCTCTTGATGAGGAGGGAGTGACAAGGTCACACTGCAGAAGAGCGTGTGGGATGGGAGTTATGGTTGTGGCCATCTTTGTTAAACACAATTCGCCTTACATGTTTTATCTCATTTGAGCAAATCAAATGTCACCCCTCTTAAACACTAGTTTCATCTTTCTCTTGCACCAAGTCTGTTCAAGGGCACCTGACCCACCCTGGGCTCTCTCCCAGGAATCTGAAATTGGAAATAGAAAGGAAGGAAGTGGGAGGAGACCTGGAACAAAGTGTGTGCTCTTTAATGGCAGTGCTCTGGAGAAAAAGTTCATTAGCTGCTACTGAATTCTCAAAACTCACCCTTGGTTTCTTCCTTTTATAAATTTTAATTGTTCAACTCTTCCTTTGATGCCACAAAATACCTCTAGCATCCTTTCATTAACTTCCTCTTCTCTCATTCTTTTTTTTTTTTTGGTTTACACTAACTATAGGCCACTTCTGTTAATTGCAATCAAAATTTTGCAAGCAAGACATTGCACACAGCCAAATTTAATCTTGAAAGAGGTATAAAAGACGGACACTCTTTGGGGAATATTTGTCATTTCTCCTGAGACATCTATAAAAGACATCACTTTTGTCAGCAACAGGACTGAATATGCCACCATGGTTTATATTTTACTGTTGTTGTCATTGCTGTTTAAAGAAACTACCCACTGTCTGTGTTATCAATAAATAAGAGGTATAGATTTATGGTGACAGCTATCACTCCAGTATTAGAAAGGCAGAATTTGAATACATTTCCACTATTAGACTGGCCAAGAAAAAACTGACCAGTGGAAACTTTACTTTTCACTCCAATCTGATAAAGAGGGGGGAAAAATGCAGTGGGGAGCAAGAAAAACAGAGAGAGGATAAACAATCCAGGCAGCCTACAAACTGAAGAATCATATTGGGATATAGAAGCATCAAAAATGAGAAAAAGCTAAGGAGATATTTCCAGGTAAAGGGTCCTGATATTCAGGCTTAGCTGGGAGGTTTAAAAGATAAACTAATAGGAGAAGTTTTGATAAGAAAGTCTTAGAGGAACACTTCTTGATACCTGAGAGGTATGATTCAGTGCAATGAGAAAAACAAGAGTGGTTGTTGAGCGTCATCTCTGGGGGAGTTGAAAGAAAAGAGCAAATTACTTGTATTCATTTGGGATGGGCCATGTGAGCTCATCAGATCCTTCAGAGCCCTATGAATCATCCGTGGGGTTTCTTAAGGTTTTACGCCCCTAATCATTTAAGCTTCTCTTTTCATGTGTGTCGTGACCAGCACAGTGCCTGCTCTCTGTGATCTTCCTTCTCTGCTCCCCTCCAGCTCCTGGAGGGGATGGCTGCTGGAAACCATTATAATGACTTATAATGTTCTTGAAGCACAGACCACAAGTTTCTGGATGCCGGGCGCCCTTCAGAAAAACTATTAAAGAATCACAACATGCTCAAAAGTGTGACGGACTTAACAATCTGTCACCCAAAACGTGCTAATCATGTGGAACAGCAGCAATCAGATTCATGGCTAACTCTTGTGAAATAGAAACGTGACACTTCAGCGGCTGCCAGGTGGTGGTTAAATAAACTGGGACACTTCACCTTGAAAGCTTTCAGTAAGTGCTGGGAAGCTGTGTCCCGTAAAAACAGAAATAAATGATTTTAAAAGCCCTGGCCTCGACATAAGAGTAGTTTGGTCCTGTGCTGTACAATGTCAGCCTAGTGCTGTTGAGCACTTGCATTGAGGCTAGTGTGATGGAGGAACTGAAGTTGTAATCTTCATTAAATTTTATTAGTTTCAATTTTTTAAATCAAGGTGAAATTCACATAACATAAAATTAAACATTTTAAAATGAACAATTCCATGGCATTTGGTACATTCACAATGCTGTGCAACCACCACCTCTACTCAGTTCCAGAACATTTTTATCACCCCAGAAAAGACCCCGTACCCATTAAGCAATTACTCCTCACTCCCCTTCCCCCAGCCCCTGGCAACCACCAATCTATATTCTGTCCCTATGGATTTACCTATTGTGGACATTTCACATAAACAGAATCATAAAATATGTGACCTTCTGTGTCTGGCTTCTTTTACTTAGCATAATGCCATTAATTTCCATGTTAAATTTTAAAACTGATACTTGATTCCATTATTGGAAAAACTTTTAAGTATTTTTGGAATTCCTTGGGTATGTGAATCTACTTTTTCTTTTAACATCTTTATTGAAGTATAATTGCTTTACAATGGTGTGTTAGTTTCTGCTTTATAACAAAGTGAATCAGTTATACATATACATATGTTCCCATATCTCTTCCCTCTTGCGTCTCCCTCCCTCCCACCCTCCCTATTCCACCCCTCTAAGGTGGTCACAAAGCACCGAGCTGATCTCCCTGTGCCATGCGGCTGCTTCCCACTAGCTATCTATTTTACGTTTGGTAGTGTATATATGTCCATGCCACTCTCTCACTTTGTCACAGCTTACCCTTCCCCCTCCCCATATCCTCAAGTCCATTCTCTAGTAGGTCTGTGTCTTTATTCCCATCTTACCCCTAGGTTCTTCATGACTTTTTTTTTTTTGGCATTTTTCACAGAACTAGAACAAAAAATTTCACAATTTGTATGGAAACACAAAGGACCCCGAATAGCCAAAGCAATCTTGAGAATGATAAATGGAGCTGGAGGAATCAGGCTCCCTGACTTCAGACTATACTTCAAAGCTACAGTAATCAAGACAGTGTAGTACTGGCACAAAAACAGAAATATAGATCAATGGAACAGGATAGAAAGCCCAGAGATAAACCCACACACATATGGTCACCTTATCTTTGATAAAGGAGGCAAGAATATACAGTGGAGAAAAGACAGCCTCTTCAATAAGTGGTGCTGGGAAAACTGGACAGGGACATGTAAAAGTATGAGATTAGAACACTGCCTAACACCATACACAAAAATAAGCTCAAAATGGATTAAAGATCTAAAGGTAAGGCCAGAAACTATCAAACTCTTAGAGGAAAACATAGGCAGAACACTCTATGACATAAATCATAGCAAGATCCTTTTTGACCCACCTCCTAGAGAAATGGAAATAAAAACAAAAATAAACAAATGGGACCTAATGAAACTTAAAAGCTTTTGCACAGCAACGGAAACCATAAACAAGACCAAAAGACAACCCTCAGAATGGGAGATAATATTTGCAAATGAAGCAACTGACAAAGGATTAATCTCCAAAATTTACAAGCAGCTCATGCAGCTCAATAACAAAAAGACAAACAACCCAATCCAAAAATGCGCAGAAGACCTAAATAGGCATTTCTCCAAAGAAGATATACAGACTGCCAACAAACACATGAAAGAATGCTCAACATCATTAATCATTAGAGAAATGCAAATCAAAAATACAATGAGATATCATCTCACACCAGTCAGAATGGCTATCATCAAAAAATCTAGAAACAGGGATTCCCTGGTGGCACAGTGGTTGAGAGTCCACCTGCCGATGCAGGGGACACAGGTTCATGCCCCGGCCCGGGAAGATCCCACATGCCGCGGAGCGGCTAGGCCTGTGAGCCATGGCCGCTGAGCCTGCGCGTCCGGAGCCTGTGCTCCGCAGCGGGAGAGGCCACAACAGTGAGAAGCCCGTGTACCGCAAAAAAAAAAAAAAAAAAAAATCTAGAAACAATAAATGCTGGAGAGGGTGTGGAGAAAAGGGAACACTCTTGCACTGCTGGTGGGAATGTAAATTGATACAGCCACTATGGAAAACAGTATGGAGGTTCCTTAAAAGACTACAAATAGAACTGCCATACAACCCGGCAATCCCACTACTGGGCATATACCCTGAGAAAACCATAATTCAAAAAGAATCATGGGGGCTTCCCTGGTGGCGCAGTGGTTAAGAATCTGCCTGCCAATGCAGGGGACACGGGTTCGAGCCCTGGTCCGGGAAGATCCCACATGCCACGGAGCAACTAAGCCCGTGCGCCACAACTACTGAGCCTACACTCTAGAGCCCGTGAGCCACAACTACTGAAGCCCGCGTGCCTAGAGCCCATGCTCCTCAACAAGAGAAGCCACCACAACGAGAAGCCTGCGCACCGCAACAAATAGTAGCCCCCGCTCGCCACAACTAGAGAAAACGCATGTGCAGCAGCGAAAACCCAATGCAGCCAAAAAGTTAAATAAATGAATAAATAAATTAATTAAAAAAAAAAAGAATCATGTACCAAAATTCATTGCAGCTCTATTTACAATAGCCAGGAGATGGAAGCAACCTAAGTGTTCATCATCGGATGAATGGATAAAGAAAATGTGGCACATATATACAATGGAATATTACTCAGCCATAAAAAGAAACGAAATTGAGTTATTTGTAGTGAGGTGGACGGACCTAGAGTCTGTCATACAGAGTGAAGTAAGTCAGAAAAAGAAAAACAAATACCGTATGCTAACACATATATATGGAATCTAAGGGAAAAAAAAAAAGGTCGTGAATCTACTTTTTCAAGTCTAAATTTTTGAAATCTAAATACAAAGCAATAATTTCCAATCAAATTTATCATCTTGGGAGTTCCCTGGTAGTCCAGTGGTTAGGACTTGGCGCTTTCACTGCCAGGGCCCAAGTTCAATCCTTGGTTGGGGAACCAAGATGCCACAAGCTGCATGGCACGGACAACAAATTTATCATCTCAATTGAGATATGCTGTAAGTATAAAATAAGAAAGAATGTAAAAGATCTAATTTATCTTTTTATTTATTTATTTATTTATTTATTTATTTTTGGGCTACATTGGGTCTTTGTTGCTGCGCGCGGGCTTTCTCTAGTTGTGGTGAGCGGGGGCTACACTTCATTGCAGTGTGCGGGCTTCTCACTGCGGTGTCTTGTCTTTATTGCGGAGCACGGGCTCTGGGTGCCCGGGCCTCAGTAGTTGTGGCATGCGGGCCCAGCAGTTATGGCTCGTGGGCTCCAGAGTGCAGGCTCAGCAGCTGTGGCACACAGGCCCAGGTGCTCTGCAGCATGTGGGATCCTCCAGGACCAGGGATTGAACCCGTGTCCCCTGCATTGGCAGGCGGATTCTTAACCACTGCACCACCAGGGAAGCCCTCTTTTTAAAAAATATTGATTACATGTTGAAATGATACTATTTTGGAAAATTAAGTTTAATGAAATGTATTACTGAAATTAATTTCAACAGTTTCTTTTTATTCTTTTCATTGTGGGTACTAGAAAATGTAAAATTATGTGTGTGGGGAAAAAATTATTCATGTGATTCACATTATATTTCTACTGGACAGTGTTGGTCTAGTCAAAAGATCTAACTCAAACTAGATATTAATTCAAAAAAATTTTGAGCACCTACTGTGAACTTTTTATTTTATTTTATTTTTTTGCCATGACACATGGCATGCAGGATCCTAGTTCTCCGACCAGGGATTGAACCCATGCCCCCTGCAGTGGAAGCACAGAGTCCCAACCATTGGACCGCTAGGGAATTCCCTACCATGAACTTTTTTTTTTTTTTTTTTGCTATCATGTGAAAAAGTTGGTTAGAAATAATGTTTGCCAATTTTATTGACCTTTCCTTAGACTTTACCCTGGACCAGAAATTGGTTATGGGTTAAGCTGGGGAGTTTGATGAAGCTTTCCTCCACTCCTACCAGTTACTGATGTTCATACAGATCAGAATCACTAGGAAATGTTTTATGATAAAATCATTAAAATATTTTAAATGAGGGAAAATAAGGGATGTTTGCTGGCCTCCCTGCTTTTCAACTCATACTTAATGATATACTCTCAGTTTTGGATGAACCAAAAGTACGCATCTTTCTGCTATTGAGAAGAGAAAATAAGCACTTGTTTATGTACATTCACTCATCAACATATTGGATGGATATTGTGTGCACTATGATTGGTGTTGAGTATTTAGCAGCAAAAAAACAAACAAGGTACCTGTCCTCAGGAAGCTTACATTCCAGTGAAAGGAGACAGAAACCCAATGAATAAGATAATCATAGATTCTGACAAGTTCTGTGGAAAAAAATTAATATAATGATTTGGTAAAGAGTAACTTTATCAGGGCTTCCCCGGTGGCGCAGTGGTTGAGAGTCCACCTGCCGATGCAGGGGACACGGGTTCATGCCCCGGTCTGGGAAGATCCCACATGCCGCGGAGCGGCTGGGCCCGTGAGCCATGGATGCTGAGCCTGCGCGTCCAGAGCCTGTGCTCTGCAATGGGAGAGGCCACAACAGTGAGAGGCCCACGTACTGCAAAAAAAAAAAAAAAAAAGAGTAACTTTATCAAATGGTGGGGAGCATGTGTGTGTGTGTGTGTCTCTAATTTAGGTCAGGTAAAACTGGGCAATCTCTTTGAGAAGATGACATTTGAGCTGACACTTGAAGAAAAGGGAGTCAGCCATAGGAAGAGCCATGGGAAGGGCAGTCCAGGCAGAAGGAACAACAGACGCAAAGGCCTTGAGTTGGGGGAGAGTTTGATGTGTTTGAAGAACAGAAAGGAAGTCATATGACTAGGATGCGGTGAGCAAAAGGGAAAGGGTTAGGAGATGGGATTGGCAAGCAGGAGCCAACAGCAGCCAGTAGGTCATGTTAAGAAGTCTAAATTTTATTTTAAGGGTAATGGGGAGCCATTGATGGTTTTGGAGCACAAGAGTAACCAGATGCATTTTTTTCATACAAATGATCTTGTAGTATTTTCAGTGGACAGCTAACCTGTTCTACAATTGCCAGAAAGAAGACCTAAGAACTGATTGTTCTGGGTAGATGTCCTCTAATATTCAATAGTATTTTAGTTAATAATTCCATATACCAAGACACCTTGCATGTACCCTGTTTGCACCAGGGGCCCAAGAACCCCCAGGAGATAACTCATCAAAAGGAAAGACAGATCAGTCAAATAAATAAGTCAGACTCAAAATAAGGTTAATATTTGGCTAGAGTTTGGATGGGTGATTTCTGAGGAGTGCGGTGTACCTGTCACTCAGATTAGTTCTCACGGCCAGTCCTTATGGACTTACCATGCCTGAGTTTTATGTGGCTATGGCTGTAAGGAAAAACTAAGGGGGTTGTTTAATGAAAACCTCTTCTTGGTCCCCAAAGCAATGTTGGCCTGGCATCTCATCCACACGGTGGAACACAGAGTGGCTGGGAGGTATTCCCCTCGACTGAACATCACCACTGAACATCAAACTGCTTTGGCACCTGGCACCTTGTGTTAGTTAGTACCTGATAGGAGGCAGCAGTGCCTGGTAGGAAAGGTGATACCCAGTGATACAAGGTGGAGATGACTCTTGGGTAAAGTGGAAATCAGTCAAGGTGGTCGGTCATAAGCAGCAGAAATAGCAGCATGCCTGGTTGATACGGGGGTGCCCAGAATAGGAGAAAAAGAGGAAAAATCCACAAACATCGTAGCTGACTAGACTTGTTTCTGAGCATATGTGACTCCCTCCTGGGCGCCCCCAGAAATCCTGATAGGGAGTGAACTTTGCAGGAGCCTGGAGTTCTACAATAAATAGCAGATGAGGGTACGGTGAGCTGTTTTGGGCTGGGTTCCCCAAGAAGCTCATTCTGAGACAAGGATTCAGGGGCAGGTAGTTTATTTGGGCGACGATCCCAGGAAACAACAGGATGGAGAGAGGGAAAGGGCGACACAGAAAGGAAGACAACCAATAAAGGGCGTGTGGCAAGCAAGTGACTGCTACAGGCAAGTGGAGCTCAGCATCCCCAGAGGGCACTGGGATACTGCAGAGAACAGGTCTCACATTATCTCAGTGGAAGGAGAGGAAGCTGGGAGATTCCTCTACCAACATCCATCCATCACTGGGTGGGGCTGTTTCTAGGGACACAAACTCTTTGGAACTTCCAGGCCATCCTGCTTGCCGGCCGGGTGTGCTTCCACAGCCAGAACAAAGCCCTCACTCAGAGTCACAAGTGTAGCAATGAGCATCCTTTGGTGTATAGAGAGGAGTGTTGAGGGACTCTGGGCAGGGCCCCACCTGCATCTACTACACAAGAGACTATACCAGGCTACAAGCATAGAGGAATTTATCATATAGTCTCATTTCTGGCCCAATTTCAGTCCTCATTCTTATTTTGTTTTTCTTTTTCTCCCTTCTCTCCTACTTATAATTTATGCAATCTGGCTGTTTTGTGTGCCCTTGTAAGCTGCCTTAAATCTTTTTTTGGAACACAGCAGCACATAAATAAACACTAGCAAGGTTTAACATTTTCCCTTTATTTATTGACCATTTTTCCCTTCTCTGAACTTCTTGGACCAGAGCCTCATTTACCTGCATCTAGCTCTGTGCTGGGCACATCAGAGGCATTTTATCATTGTTCTGTAGACCGGCCCAAAGATATACAGTTGGTTTATAAACTGACTCTGTAACCAGAAGCAGATACAGAGGCACAGGACTCTCTGGCCCCTTATATCTTGAACCCAGTACTTAGAACAGTGCCTGCACATAGCAGGTGCTCAGTAAATATCTGTTAAATGAAAGAATGAGACTTGGAGGACCTATATCCATAAGGGTTCCCATAAATCACAATTTAGAAATCCATCAACATACTGGAATTGTGTGCTTTGTAAGGTCAAAGTTGCCCTGGAAACCACTATCATGTGGATGTACTTATTTTCATGAGCACAAGCTGGAAGGCAGGGACTAAAGATAGATCTAGAGATGGTGTTTTAAAGTGTATACCCAGCAGGCTCCATGCATCTCAGAACACCCACTGCTGCTAACTCAAATGCAGTCTGTTTATGAATGTAATCTTTGCTTGTAGGTGTCCTGGCAAACTGTTCTCAATAACATCCCTATTGAGAAACTGGGTTCCTGAGGAATCTCAGATGCTAGAAATTGAGTGACTGCTTTACATCCCATGAATCAGAAAGAAATTGTTGTTTAAGTGGTGGGTCACATGCATGTAGGTATCTAGGTTTTTTGTTTTGTTTTGTTTTTTGCTGTAATATTTTTTCCCTTAAGAGGCAAGCACAGTAGTTTTATTTAATAAAACACTAACTAGAAATGTTTTTTTTGGCTGCCACAGCGTATGGGATATTAATTCCATGACCAGGGACTGAACGCAGGCTCTCAGCGGTGAGAGCATGGCATCCTAACCACTGAACCACCAGGGAATTCCATAAAACACTAACTAGAAATTAAAAAGTTTAGCCTTTGAAAAACAAATTTTTCCATTTAATAAATCAGCATTACCCATAAGTAGGTTACTTCTAGGAAGCTCCATTTTTATGTAGATCTTAGCAAAGAAGGAGAGAGAAATAGTTTGGCACTTCTGCTATTTGTGTTTAAATTAAGATAAAATTTACATAATATAAAATTCACCCTTTTAAAGTGAACAATTCAGTGGTTTTTAGTATATTCACGATGTTATGCAAACAACACCACTATCTAATTCCAGAACTGTTTCATCACCCCCAAAAGAACCCTATACCCATTAGCAGTCATTTCCTATCCTCCCCTCTTCCCAGCTCCTGGCAACCACTAGTCTATGTGGATTTGCCTATTCTAGATATTTCATATAAATCGAATCATACCATTTGTGACCTTTCCTTTCTGGCTTCTTTCACTTGCCAGGATGATTTTAAGTTTCATCCATGTTGTAGCATGTATCAGTACTTCCTTTTCTATGGCTGAAGAATATTCCATTGGTGTATGGATACACCACACTTTGCTTATCCATTCATCCATGGATAGACACTTGGCTGTTTCTACTTTTTGGCTATTGTGAATAAGGTTGCAGTGAATGCTGGCATACAAGTATCTGTTCAAGTCCTTGCTTTCAATTCCTTTGGGTGTCTACCTAGGAGTGGAATTGCTAGGTCATATGAGAATCACCTGTTTTCCAAAGTGGTTACACCATTTTACATTCACACCAGCAATGTATGAGAATTCCAATTTCTCCACATCCTCACTAACACTTGTTATTCTGTGTGTGTGTTCAAAGTATAGCCAACCTGGGACCTCCCTGGTGGTCCAGTGGGTAAGACTCCATGCTCCCAATGCAGGGGACCTGGGTTTGATCCCTGGTAGGGGAACTAGATCTCGCATGCATGCTGCAACTAAGATCCCACATGCTGCAACTAAGAAAAAAGATCCCACGTGCCACAACTAAGGTCTGGCACAGCCAAAAAATAAAAATAAAAATAAAATAAAGTGTAACCATCCTAATGGGTGTGAAGTGGTATCTTGTGGGTTACCTCTGTTATTTTTTTTGAAAATTTAAGTTTCCCCCTGTCCTGGAAAAAACATCCATTTTTCCCCCATCTTTCCTCTTTCATACACTTTTGTTTTGTTTTGCTTTTAGAACAGTTTTAGGTTTACAGAAAATTGAGCAGACAGTATAGAGAGTTGCCATATACCTCTTCTCTCTTCCTGTCACAGTTTCCCCTCTTAGTGACATCATACATTAGTGTGATATATTTGTTACAATTGTTGAACCAATATTGATACATTATTATTAACTAAAGTCCCTAGTTTACATTAGGGCCCTTCTTTGTGCTGTACATTGGTATGGGTTTTGACAAACATAATTCCAGTGGGCTCTAGGGCATAGGAGCTGTCTTCAGCTGTCTGGGACCTGATTCTGGGACGATTAAGACAGAGGAAATATTGGGTTGGTATGTGAGTTACATAAGCAGGTGGGTGGGGACGTGGCACTGGGTCAGGTGGTCTGCGCATGACTAGACATACTCCAGGCAAGCAGTCTACCTCCCCTAGGAATTAGCTAGCCCTATAAGGGCAGTCTGCTCTCAAGTCTGAAAGGTCCCCCAGGATGTCAAAACATCATAAGATACAGAAAATAAAAAACATGATGAATACACTGAGTTTCCCTAGAGGGATGGTTTTGGGATAGGTTCTCTAGAAGCAGATGCTTACATGGGGTTTGGGAAACAAAATGCTTATTAAGGATCAGCCCCTCTGAAAGGAAAGGAAAAGTCTAGTTGCAATACTAGCTTGACAAAGGCTTGGCCAACCCAGAGGGAAGCTCTGGAGTGAGGACTGCCCATCAGACTGTCCCGCATCTGGAGGAAATGGGCAGCCGTTATAGCCTTGCCTTGCTTGGTCAGCAGTGCAGGCTGCTCTGGGAAGGACGTGACCTTGAACGAGGCAGCTCTCTGCCCCTAAGGCAGACCCTGAAGGAGCTGACAGCTGGGGGCCATCTGCTGACCCCACTCCCTGCAGGTGGACAGCAAGTCCTTCCTCGAGGGGGAGTGTGGGCGGCACATCTGTGACCCCCTCAGGGATCCTGTTCCAGTTGGCCTCAGCAGTTGGTGGCTTGAGGACACACTCTTATTGGCTGCCTTTCTTTCCCTGCCTCACTTCCGCACTCTGCTCTACCTCCCTAATAAACTACTCCCACTGAAATCTTTATCTTAGAGTCTGCTTTTGGGGGAACTGAAACCAAGACACATCCAACTCACCTTTAGAGGGATATTCCTTGGGGCCGTTCTGGCAGTTTCCAGTTACATAAATGTACTTTTCTTGCATTACATATACTTAGGGTGATTCCAGTCCTGGTTTGTTCAACATAATTCCTGTTTAATATGTTGCCCTGATGTTCCATTCCATTGATGCCCCTTTTTATCTTAAAACTATCCTGGTTTGGATGACACATTTTATGATCAACCTACAACTCTTTTTTTTTTTTTTTTTTTTTTTTTGCGGTACGCGGGCCTCTCACTGTTGTGGCCTCTCCCGTTGCGGAGCACAGGCTCCGGATGCGCAGGCTCAGCGGCCATGGCTCACGGGCCCAGCTGCTCCGCGGCATATGGGATCCTCCCGGACCGGGGCACGAACCCGTATCCCCTGCATCGGCAGGCGGACTCTCAACCACTGCGCCACCAGGGAGGCCCAACCTACAACTCTTTAAAGTGAGTGATCCTTAATAAGATCCATGGACAGGGAAAAATGGTTTCTTTTGATCTTGAACGCCATCAACTCATAGTTTATTTTGGGTGAATCATCCAATTTTAGAGCTAGAAGCAACTCTATGGCTGGCTTATCCATTGACTCAGCCTTTGGCTTATCCATTGACTCAAACTTTCTTTTTTTTTTTTTTTAACTATTGGAATGCACATGGTTGGATATTCACATGTATAACAATCCCATGGGAATTCCCAATATGCCAGCTGTAACTCCACTCCTTTCCTCCTACCAGGAAAGCATACTGAATGCTGGCAAGAATTACATTGTTACAGGGATAATGTATTATCTTTAAAAAGAAGAATCATTCTCAAGCCCTGGTACTTTAACCATTAGCATCAAATCAGTCATGACACAGTTCATGACTGATTGAATTTGAGAACTGCTGATCTCATTCTAAATCCCTGTATTACATAAAGAAGTCACTTAGCCACATGGTGGCTCCATCTTCTCACCTGGAAATGGGAATGCTAAAATCTCCTTCCCTGTCTGGCTGAGTTATGGCGGAAGGCAAATGAGATAATGAATGTAAAAGCTTTGGGAAAGGGACTTCCCTGGTGGCGCAGTGGTTAAGAATCCGCCTGCCAATGCAGGGGACACGGGTTCGAGCCCTGGTCTGGGAAGATCCCACATGCCGTGGAGCAACTAAGCCCGTGCACCACAACTACTGAGTCTGCGCTCTAGAGCCTGCAAGCCACAACTACTGAGCCCGTGTGCCACAACTACCGAAGCGTGCACGCCTAGAGCCCCGTGCTCCGCAACAAGAGAAGCCACCACAATGAGAAGCCTGCGCACTGCAATGAAGAGTAGCCCCTGCTCGCCGCAGCTAAAGTCCATGCGCAGCAATGAAGACCCAATGCAGCCAAAAATAAAGTCAAATAAATTTATATTTTAGGGCTTCCCTGGTGGCACAGTGGTTGGGAGTCCGCCTGCTGATGCAGGGGGCGCAGGTTCGTGCCCTGGTCTGGGAAGATCCCACATGCCGTGGAGCGGCTGGGCCCGTGAGCCATGGCCGCTGAGCCTGCACATCCGGAGCCTGTGCTCCACAGCGGGAGAGGCCACAGCAGTGAGAGGCCCGCGTACCGAAAAAAAAAAAAAAAAAAAATTTTAATAAAAAGCTTTGGGAAGTATAAATCCTTTGAACCAATGGAAGCCATTGTGGTGGTATCTGTAGATGGGAAGAAGCAGCCATATTTGCTAAGCATTTTCTAGAGCCACACCAGAATTTACAAGATAGCTGAATTTGCACCCATCTGGTTTGCACAGGACATTTATGAGTGAAAATTTTACCAGTGCTCCTGGTCATTATGTGAATTCTCTTTACAACTTTGCTAAGATGTCTTAGTCAAAACCCAGTGGTTGCAAGAGACAAAAATCCAACATGAATTAGCTTGAATAAATTGGCTCACATAATGAAAACATGGGAACATCCTGGTTGGAGTTGGCCACAGGGATGGCTGGAATATGAGACTGGAACATCGCAAGGATTCTCTGTGTCTCTCACCCATGCTGTTCTCTATGTATTGGCTTCGTTTTCTCAGAACAGCTTCTTCAGTAGGTGCGGGCATGGCTACTGAATGCTGGGCTCCCATCTTTACCTCTTTGTGATTATAAAGGAGAGATACCCTTTTCCCCTCCCTGCCCCTCAGATTAGTTAGAAGAACCCTAGAGAGGTACTCTGATTGGCTCACCCTTGGACCAATCACTGTATTCCAGGAAATAACCTGTAAACTAAGCCCGTTAAGCCAGATGCCCACACCTCAGATCAGTTACTCAAGGGCTTCTCATGTACACAGTTGCTTCAGGGATTTTTGGGAGCTGGCAACCATCAGATTTGTGCCTATCATTCAGTGAAAATAAAGTCTTATAGATTGTCAAACCTTTATTCCTAATGAATCTTTTATATTCCTGGAGCTATAAATAGTAAATCCTTTCCCTTTCCTTCCAAATGCAAATATTTTGAATATTTTAATGATTGCTTTCCAAAGCCTACTTTCAGAATCACTCTTCAAAAGGTTTGTGCCAACGTATACTCCCACAAACAGATGGTGGTAGGCATTCTTGAATTGTAAACTGTCATTGATCTATGCTGGTGGTTCTCCATGGAGGGTGATTGTGACTTCCCAGGGTATAATGGCAATGTCTGGAGACTTTTTTTTTTTTTTTTTTTTTTTGCTGTACGCGGGCCTCTCACTGCTGTGGCCTCTCCCGTTGCGGAGCACAGGCTCCGGACACACAGGCTCCGCGGCCATGGCTCGCGGGCCCAGCCGCTCCGCGGCATGTGGGATCTTCCGGGATAGGGGCACGAACCCGTGTCCCCTGCATCGGCAGGCGGACTCTCAACCACTGCGCCACCAGGGAAGCCCTGGAGACATTTTTGATTGTCACAACTGGGGTGATGCTACTGGCTTCTAGTGGGTAGGAGGACAGGATGCTGCTAGACATCCTGCAATGCACAGATAGCAGTTCCCCACAACAAAGAATTATCTGGTCCAAAATCTCAATAGTGCTGAAGTTGAGAATTTCTGATCTATGCAAACAGACATGGTCTTTATTTTTGTATATAGAGAAGTCTCAACAAGAAGACTTGCCTCGACAGAGAAACTTTGGCAGCACACTCTATGGCTGGTCTTGGCATAGGGAGGTACACTTGAAGTCCTATTTTCCCCATTTGGGAAGAGGGCATTGAACATGGCAGGTAAAAGTTTTCAAAGTGCCCAGCTAAACTGCTTGGAAAACTCACTCTCCCAAGCTCTGTTGGACACTGTTTTAAGGATAGTATTTAAAACACTTTAGCAAAAAGAGGGGTAGCTCAGTATACAACTGAATGTGAGAATTACCCATGCTTGGTTTATTTCTATTCTGATCCTTGGAAAATAATAGTCATATACTATCATTAAGGAAATTTAATGCAGGACAAAATAGAATGTAAGAAACCCCCCACTAACAGGGTCTGGTCTTAGCAAATTATACAACAGGAAATAATTTATCTTTAACTTTCAGCTTCCTGGTTTTGTATCTTTCTCCATGTCACTCACTGCCTCCCTCTACCCACTGACCCCAGCTAATGGTACCACTTGCTGCTTCTTTTCAGAAGTAGAAAAATGAGGCAGTAAAGAGTAAAGACTCTGGCATTGGCCCACCTTAATTCAAAGCCTGACTCTGCTAATTACTATTGGTGCAACTTTGGGCAAATTAATTAACTAAGTTTCCTCATCTGTAAAGTAGAGATGATAATAGTGCCTCCTCATAGGGTTGTTGTGAGGGTTAAATAGGTAATATACACAAAGAACTTAGAGCAGTGCCTGGAACATAACAAGCACTATGTAAGTGTTAGTAATATTATTTTCAATTCTCTACCACTTTAACAAAACCTGATGTTAGACCAATACCCAATATGAAGGCTTAAATGAATGGGAACAACTGAGTATGGAGTGATGGTGATAGCCTTTGGGTTTAAGAACCTGAAATCTCAGGACTTCCCTGGTGGCCCAGCGGTTAAGACTCTGTACTCTCAATGCGGGGGGCACGGGTTCCATCCCTGGTCAGGGAACTAGAGCCCACCTGCCGCAACCAGAGATCCTGCATGCTGCACGCTGCAACAAAGATCCTGCGTGCTGTAGTTAAGACCCGGCACAGCCAAATAAATAAATAAATATTAAAAAAAATTTTTTTAAAGAACCTGAAATCTCAACTGGACAGTACCCCACATACAACCCAGCTCAACACATTCTCTACCTACTTAAAGCTCATGTTGGGTAGAATTTTTTTTTTCTTGTGGGAACTGCTCCAATAACAGCCAGCAGATGGCAGCAAAAAGCAAGCTTCCCCTCAGAGGCTCCCTCTGGTCCGCTCCTGGGGTTTTACAGTAGTAATGTAACTGAAGGTTCTCCCTGATTTCTAACAAGTTCATACCCCTTCACTCACTTCCTGCCCACATTTTTTTAGGGCACTAGGGACTGGGCCTGCTGGGGCTGATGGAGAAGTTGGCCCTGAGTGAACTCATCCATTTGCATTTCTCTATTGCCTTTGTTCCAATGACACTTGGGTCTCCATCACCAGCCCCATCATCTTTCCTGAAGGCACAGCTGACCATCTAGTCACTCAACAGTATCCACATAATGCATCTGGTCCAAAACTGAACACATTGCTTTTCTCTCCAAATCTGCTTTTGCTCCTATGTCCTTATTTGCAACACCATCCAAGTCATGAATGGAGAAACCTCAGGATCATCTATGACTCTTTCCTCTCCTTCATTCTCCACATCCAATCAAATCACCAAATCCTGCTAACACCACCACCTGAAAAACACTAGGGAATAACACAACTCCAAAGCAGATACAGACTCGTTTTTAAAACATTCACAGAGGGCTTCCCTGGTGGCGCAGTGGTTGAGAGTCCGCCTGCCGATGCAGGGGATGCGGATTCGTGCCCCGGTCCAGGAGGATCCCACATGCCGCAGAGCGGCTGGGCCCGTCTATGAAACAGAAACAGAGTCACAGATATAGAGAATGGACTTGTGGTTGCCAAGGGGGAGGTGGCGGGGGGGTGGGAAGGATTGGGAGTTTGGGATTAGCAGGTGTAAACTATTATATGTAGGATGGATCAACAACAAGGTTCTACTGTATAGCACAGGGAACTATACTCAATATCCTGTGATAAGCCATAATGGAAAAGAATATGAAAAAGAAAAAATATATATAACTGAATCACTTTGCTGTACAGCAGATAATACAACACTGTAAATCAACTATATTTCAATAAAATTTTTAAAAATATATTATCCTAAGGAAATCAAAGCTCAGGCAAAGCTTATTCATTCCTTCATGTATTTACTAAGCCAGCTATGTGCCAGGCACTAACCTAAGTTCTGCATAATCAGTGACAAACAAAGCAGGCACAATCCTTGCCTTCTTGTCTCATAAACTAGTGATTTGCTCAAGTGTACACAGCTAGTGGTGGAGCTAGCAGTTGAATCTGTGTCTTCTTACCCAAAATCCAGTATGTATTCCATTATGCAATAAGCAACATTGACAAACACCTCCTTGGCTGCTATATATTACCCCCTTCAATATCTTCTAATAAGGAGGTAACTCTTAGTTCGGGGTAATTCTCAGACCCTTTGTTTGTGGATGGGTTTGCATTTGTTGAGTTTGGAGAAGGAAGCTTCAGTGGGGGTGAGGAATGTGAGGGGTCCTCAGCCCTGTGAGGAGACAGGAGGAGAAGGGAAGCCTCCCTGATGGCAGCTGCAGAAAGAGAGAAGTGAGTAAGGAAGTGCTGTAGGTACTGTGATGCGCTGTCCAGATTCCCCTTCAAGGATGAAGGACCTACTCTCCCAGCTGCTGGGCGTATTGCTGGCTGGCAGTCCTCAGCTCTCAGCTCCCTATGAGGACTACCTTTCCTAAAGAGAGCCACTTCACCCAAGGTCACACCCCATTCCTATAACCAATAATTGATGGGGGACCAGAAAGCTCTGAAAGGCCAACCCAGCTCCAGAGTTCTTCACAGGGCCAGCCTTTGTAGTGACTGCATCACAGCTCAACTTTTCCCAGTCCTGCTTTCCTTCTGGCCCTTCCCAAAGGCTGGGTTCCCAAGAGCACTCTTTACTAAACACGTTTCATGCTAATCTTCATCTCAGAGTCTGCTTTCCAGCAACCCAACCTGTGACAGGGGCTTTCAAGGTATCTGTTGTGGGGTACCTTGAATCTAAATCTTCTCCTGGTCCCTTTCAAAAGCTTTGGTGAAATTGGCATTTCTCACTCATGCTTTTGTGAGGCAGCATTATAGTGGATAAAATGGTGTCCTCCCCAACCAAAAGAATTTTGTTGCATGCCTACATGGAACCTAAGAATGTGACCTTATTTGGAATTAGAGTCTTTGCAGATGTAACTAGTTAAGGATCTCAAGATGAAATCATCCTGGATTTAGTCTGGGCCCTAAATCCAAGGACTGCCATCTTTATAATATGAGGAGAGGATGCAGGGAGGCCCACATGCAGAAGAAGGCCACGTGAAGACAGAGGCTGAGATTGGGGTGATGGGGCCACACAGGACAAGGAACACCTGGCACCACCAAAGCCTGGAAGAGGCAGGAAATGTTCTTCCCTGGAGTCTTCAGAGAGAACATGGCTCTTCAGACACCTTTATTTGGGACTTGGAGCCTCCAAAACTGTGACAATTAAATTCCATTGTTTTAACCCTTCAGTTTGTGGTACTCTGTTACGGCAGCCTTAGGAAACTAACACGGTATATTCTATGGATGAGGGAGATGAGGTGTCAGCTGACCATCGTATGAGCGGAAATGAAATGTTCAGCGCTGGGCATGCAGTAGGCGCTCAGTAAATGCTTGTTGAGCTAAACTGAGCTAAATGCTCATAAAGGGGGAGAACGTGTTTCTTAGGATAACGTCTTGATTTATTTTCTTTAGACTCTGGGCGTGTGGGCATCTGCTAATAGGCATAGTTGCTCATGGTATTTGAGTCTATCCATGGACCTGTGCAAAGGTCAGTATTCATTTTTGGACAATTCTAATAACTCCTTAAAAGTTAGTCACTCATGAGGTCCCTGCAGGGACCTAGCTTTATAATTGTAAAATGTCCCTGGCCTTTTTTCTTCCTTCCTTCCTTCCTTCCTTTCTTTTTCTTTCTTTCTTCCTTCCTTCCTTCCGTCCCTCCCTCCCTCCTCCCTTCTTTTTTTGCTCCTCCCGGCCCCTCAGGAGAACTCCAGTTCTATTTTTAGGCATCTAGGCAGGTGGATAACATGCAATTTATACACAAAGGTTATTTAAGAGCTCTGCACAGCATGAAATGTGAGCACCCTTGCTAGTGCTTGTCTTGTTAAGTCATAGCTGAGTCAATCACCACCACATGCCTCAGGTGGCATTATCTGTAAAATGGAGCCCACACTTCCTTTTCGTAAGTTAGCAGCAGTAACAGAATAAAGTGAATTACGTGATCAACTCTCATAAGCTCAGTTGCTCCTCTGATCACTTTTGCAAGTCCCCAATCATTTCTGAATCCTGCAGGTTGAGTCTTTGGATCAACATCACACAGAGGAGAGTTGTGTTTATCGATGGCCAGAGATGCAAAATAAATGATCTTCTGAGCTTTATGTGGGCTGTAAGAGCCCAGAATGAGCCCCAAGACACTACCTCTGTTTGTTCTTGCCTACTTCTTCACACTTAGGACTATAGGAACGATTTTCAAAGACTAACTAAAATTACAATGAAAATCTCCTGTCAATCATAAATTGATTTTCTTGCTTAGGTAGGACACTCTGAAAGATTCCATTGGAGGATGCAGACAGAGGGTTTCTATAACTGAAGGGGCTCAAGGAGGACCTGTGAATACCCCTTAAAGTGCCAAGAGAGCCTGCAGAGCTTGCTTTGGGAGTTGGGTCACATTCAATGAAATCACAGTGGCAGCTTGAAACGGGCTGTGGTTGTAGCATTTACAGCACAGAAATTGGCGAACACTGTAAAGCACCACCTCCCCACTTCCACCCCAGAAGCTAGTTCTTAAGCATTTACCAGCACACAGCTGGACCCACTCTACAAGATATATCTAAAAGTTTTTACCAAACAAAAATTTGGTCTTGTTCTGTGGAAGTCAGTGCCAGGGGGTGGGGTTAGGGTGGAAGATAATTTTTGACGTCAAGAAAATAAAAGATTTCTCCATATAGTGACATGTATAATATATATTATTAAAGAGAAAAACCACTGGCCCCAAATGGCATCACTTGTGCTAGTGTCCATGGTACCAAACCTAGATTTCATACCTAATCTAATTGCAGTTCTGACCTTCACCAGAAATGCAATCTTAATTAACCAGCTTGGAATTTTCTGGTCAGCACCAATGTGGTAATCTGTCACGTGGGTCCTCTCCATTCCCCCCACCCTCACTCTGCATGATAATATCCTTGCCTGTTACCTCTCTCCAAAAAGATATCCTGGCCTGAAAATAATCCTTATTTTCTTCTGCTAAGAGCTCCCTTGCCCCATCCTTCTTCCTATAAAAACATTCCATTTTGTACAACCCCTAAGAGTGCCCTTCTAGTTGCTAGATAAAATGCTGCCTGATTCCTCAACTGTTGAAACCAGCCAATTAGATCTTCAAATTTACTAGGTTGAATTTTAGTTTTTCAACAATACAGAAAGTTTAACTGCCATTTCTTTCCCCTCTCACAGCATGCGTTCTCCCCAGATAACCACTGTTAAGTTTTGTATATACTTTCCTCATTGTTTTCCCAAGCATCCAAAATATTCGTGTAATTTGTATGGGATTATGCTACACATCCTGTTGCTGTCTTACTTTTTTTTTTTTAATCTAACAAGGTATCTTGGACATTTTTCTTTGTGCACATAGAGTCAATTTTTAAAAGTGGATGCATAGTATTCAATTGTGTGGCTCTAGATATGGAAAGTAATGGGAAGGGCGTTTGAAGGAAAATTAAGCAGCTGGTCTTGGCCCAGTTTACAGTTGAGAATTATCCACTGCATGGGCTCTCCCTGTGTGTGGCCTTTAAGGCAGGGTTTCTCAGCTTTGGCACTACTGACATTTGGGCCAGTTAATTCTCTATGATGGGGGTCCTGGCCTGTGCAACAGCAGGAGTTAGTACCACCCTCATGTCCAAAGGTGCAAGCCCAGGCTCCAGTTATAACTACAGCACAACACACAACTCCAAAACTGCATGCCCATCAACAGCAACAGCGATGATCTTACTCATGAATCTGCAGTATGGGGACAGGATGGCTTGTTTGTGCCACTGAGGTGGGTCTCAGGTGGGGGACTGGAATCACCTGAAGGCTCGCTCACACCTGCATGGGGGCAGAAGGGAGCTGAGCTCCCTGAGCCTCTCTCTGTGTCTCTGTGGTTTCCCACCTGGTCCCTCCAGTATGGCAGCTTCCGGGTAGCTGGACTTCTTACCTGGTGGCTCAGGGCTGCAAAGGTGTGTGTTCTGAGGGGAGAGGGCCAGGCGGGAGCTGATCACCTTTTCTGTCCTCGTCTCGGGAGTCAGTCAGCACTGCTTCCACCTGCGTTATAATTGTTAGAAGTGAGATGCTTCCAGGCGTGAAGGATTAGACTCTTCCTTTTGTGGCAGGAGCTGCAGACTTGATTTAAAACCATCTCAGGGAAGGAGTAATTACCAGAACCCAGACATGGTCGCTATGTAGAGAGGGCTACCTGACCAAAGCTGTGGCCCTTGGGAGAGGAATATCCCTCAGTCTTCTGCTGAGAGGGAGGTGGGGAACTAATAAGCAGGCCCCCTTCCCACCACCTGCTGGTGTCCCAGTTGGCTGAGCCCGACTGAGCCAGAGGGCAAGGGAGCTGGTGGATGCAGCCCATGCAGGCTCCCAGGCACATGGGAGAGGTGGGGAGTGCTTCTGTAGGGGTCAGCAGAAGACGCCCAGCACAGAATACACCCTAGCGGTCAGTTTTCTTAGCGCTGTCTCCATCCCTTCTGTAGCTCCTTCAGGCTGGACAACGTGCTATTCCATCCAGAAACGGCCGAGGTGCTTGCCGTTCTTGACTGGGGACTCGCTACCTCAGGTGACCCCCTTGCCGATGTGGCCTACAGCTGCCTGGCTCACTACCTGCCATCCAGCTTTCCCATTCAGCCAGGTAGGAACTGCCACTGGGGGAGTAAGGGATGGAGCCAGCGCTATTCTCAAAGCATAGGACAGGGCTTCCCTGGTGGCGCAGTGGTTGAGGGTCCGCCTGCCAATGCAGGGGACGCGGGTTCGTGCCCCGGTCCGGGAAGATCCCACATGCCACGGAGCGGCTGGGCCCGTGAGCCATGGCTGCTGGGCCTGCGCGTCCGGAGCCTGTGCTCCGCAGCGGGAGAGGCCACAACAGTGAGAAGCCTGCGTACCGCAAAAAAAAAAAAAAAAAAAAAAGCATAGGACAAACTCGGCTAAGCCACTATTTCCCCATTTTTGTTATGGTTTTGCAATTAAAGATAACCAAGAACATTTAAGTAAACAGAATGGCTGCTAAGTCCAAACGGTGATGAAGAGGTCTGATTGCCTGTAGGCCTTTTCTAGCGGGCTGCTGAGTTCTCACTGCCTTCTGCTCCAGTGCCTGGGGATAGCTGGATTGATTCTGCCATTAAGAATTATCCATTCTAGGGACTTCCCTCGTGGTCCAGTGGTAAGAATCCACCTTACAAGGCAGGGGACGCGGGTTCGATCCCTGGTCAGGGGACTAAAATCCCACATGCCGTGGGGCAACTAAGCCCACGTGCCATAACTACTGAGCTCATGTGCCTCAACTAGAGAGCCTGCGTGCCGCAAATTACAGAGCCCACATGCTCTGGAACCTGCATGCCACAACTACAGTGCCCACGCGCCCTGGAGCATGCGTGCCACAACTAGAGAAGAGAAAACCCGCATGACACAACTGGAGAGAGGCCTGCGTGCCGCAATGAAAGATCCCACATGCCTCAACAAAGATCCTGTGTGCTGCAACTAAGACCCAATGCAGCCAAAAATAAAAAAAAATAAGTAAATAAATAACAAATAAATCTTAAAAAAAAAGAATTATCCACGCTATTGATAAAGAAGATGTGGTACATATATACAATGGAATACTACTCAGCCATAAAAAAGAATGAAATAATGCCATTTGCAGCAACATGGATGAACCTAGAGATTATCGTACTAAGTGAAGTAAGTCAGAAAGAGAAAGACAAACGTTATATGACATCACTTATATGTGGAATCTAAAATATGACACAAACGAACTTATTGATGAAATAGAAACAGACTCACAGATATAGAGAACAGACTTGTGGTTGTCAAGGGGGAGGGGTATAGGGGAGGGATTGATTGGGAGTTTGGGGTTAGCAGATGCAAACTACTATATATAGGATGGATAAACAACAAGGTCCTACTGTGTAGCACAGGGAACTATATTCAATATCCTGTGATACAGCGAAGGAAAACATAAACAAGACAAAAAGACAACCCTCAGAATGGGAGAAAATATTTGCAAATGAAGCAACTGACAAAGGATTAATCTCCAAAATTTACAAGCAGCTCATGCAGCTCCATATCAAAAAGACAAACAACCCAATCCAAAAATGGGCAGAAGACCTAAATAGACATTTCTCCAAAGAAGATATACAGATTGCCAACAAACACATGAAAGAATGCTCAACATCATTAATCATTAGAGTAATGCAAATCAAAACTACAATGAGGTATCACCTCACACTAGTCAGAATGGCCATCATCAGAAAATCTACAAACAATAAATGCTGGAGAGGGTGTGGAGAAAAGGGAACCCTCTTGTACTGTTGGTGGGAATGTAAATTGATACAGCCACTATGGAGAACAGTATGGAGGTTCCTTAAAAAACTAAAAATAGAACTGCCATACAACCCGGCAATCCCACTACTGGGCATATACCCTGAGAAAACCATAATTCAAAAAGAGTCATGTGGGCTTCCCTGGTGGCGCAGTGGTTGAGAGTCCGCCTGCCGATGCAGGGGACACGGGTTCGTGCCCCGGTCCAGGAAGATCCCACATGCCACGGAGTGGCTGGGCCCGTGAGCCATGGCCACTGAGCCTGCGCGTCTGGAGCCTGTGCTCACGGGAGAGGCCACAACAGTGAGAGGCCCGCGTACCGCAAAAAAAAAAAAAGGACTGAACTTTCTGTTTTATTGACCCGATGAATTTCAGGGTCCAAGACAGCGGGCCTGACAGGGCCACACATTCCCCGGCCTTAGCTACAGCCCCGCCTGGACTTCCAGGCATCAGGCAAGCTAAGAGTAAACAAGGGAATTAGCCAAAAGAGAAGCTTTACTTTCAGGTGTGACTTTATTCCTTCAACGGCTCTTCTGTGGGCCTCTATCTCCAAGCAGGATGCCACGCTGACCCCTGCCTCCTCCAGCTCTCCACGGGGCCTCCATCCTTTAGCGGAGAGCCTCGGTACGGGTGGGGGTGACCCAGACTCAAGTTCCCAGTTTCTTGGTTCTCTAGTGCCAGCTTTGAGGGCTATAAGGGGCTTCACTCGAATGCCCACACTCAGGGTAGATCCTTGCAGCTCAGTTCCCCAGAGTCCTGGCTGGCCTTGGTCCAATGTCTAGTTGGAAACAGAGTGGCCATGACCCTGAACAAAGCACAAGCCAGACTACACGCCCACTCACACTACACAACATCCTGAGTCATCCTCCTAGTCACCACCGCCTCCCCCTCCACCCTTCTTGGTGCTGGACACACACTGTACACGAGGCAGGGCTGCCTCCTGGAGCTTGCGGTCCAGCAGGACCTCAGGTTGTGTTCTGAGCTGTAGTTTCTACTCTTCCCTGTGAAACTGATCATTCTTCCAAGTGTTCGGCCCTCCGGTCTGCCCTCCCAACCACACTCCCTCTTCCTTGCAGGCTGCAGGTTTGGATATTGCCATGATTAAAATGGTGGCCCCATCCATGGCCTACCGAGTGATTGATCATTCTATTCTGATGAGCACAGACAGCGGATCGGTGGTTCCGTTGAATCATTTACAACAGATGCAAAACTCCCTCTCCTTCAGCTGCCCTTTGCGCACACTCACCACATGTGACTTTCCTTTTCCTCCTCAGAACAATGCTATGAGGGGTCCTATTCCCTCCTCTATTTTGAATATGTAGAAACAAAAGCTCAGAAAAGTGAAGTGACTTGTCCAAGGTCACTCAGCTTGCGAGGAGCTGAGCTCAGATTTGGGGAACCTAGGCCCTTCTTTGAGCAGGCCCAGCCTCCTAACCATGCAGGGTTGCCTCCTTCCCAAATCTCAATCCCTGGCCCCAACAGAGGGATTTCCCGATGGCAGAAGTCACCTAGCAGAGCAGACCTGGGAGTCTGGCATCCCTGGGATGGCAAGTGCGGCCCCACCTGAAGTCTTCCAGAACCTCGTTATCACACAGGTGTCAGAGGACATGCCTGGGAAGGTAGCTGTTATGAGCTGTTCTGAGATCTTAGGAGCAGGCACTTGTTCCTGGGGCGCTCAGGGACGAGGGCTCACCCAGGGCTTCCCCCTTCCTGCCCTGTGTGTTCCAGGCCTTCAGAGCAGCAGGGCTGAGCAACAACTACCCACTGGCTCAGTTCTTCGCCTGGGCCTGAGCCCTGCACTTTGCCCTGATGAGGTACACAGGGCGGCAGTGGCCAAGACGGAGCTGAAGCGCTGCATTTAGACCCACAGGACTGCAGGAGCCCAATCGTCCCTGCAGGGCCTGCAGGGCCTAAAACTTTAAATGATGTGCTTTGAAAGTCCTGATATGTGTGATTCTTGCACCCTGCCTGGCAGGTCTGCCCTGGGACCCTTATTGTGAACTCAGCCTTGGTGGGTCCCCACAGAAGACACTTCTGTGAGAAGCCTGGAGTTGCCTGTTTCAGGCAAGGAGGGAGGGGATTAGCCAAGGGGGATTAGCCAAGAGCTGAGTGGGTTTCAGGACAGGGGGTGGAGAGCTGGTCTTCAGTCCAGGCGCCCGGCTGGGCAGCCAGGCCCCCTTCTCTCTGGCTGTGGTGCGTAAAGGCTGTGGGACTCTGCACGAATGTTAGGAGTCCTGCTGGGGTGGGGTGCCTGTGCTTGCTCCCAATATGGGGCCTCCTGCTCCGCGCCTCCCCACCCCCGCTCCCAGCTGATGGCTGCAGCCTACAGACTCAGGGCGGGAGTGCTCCTGGGAAAAAGGAATGAAACCCCAATCATGAAGCCACTGCCATCTGATTTTCCTCCTTTGAACGTACAAAACACAGAACACTGACATCTATTTTGCAAAGGAAATCTGGGAACACAAAAGAACAAGAAAATATACCTCAGAGATGTCACGAATGTTCAATGTCATACAAAAAGAATGGAGAATAAAGGTTCACATTTCAGCCCCTGTCTCAGTACATCAGTTGCCTCCTCGTACTTGAGTTTACTTGGGATCCTGCCCAGTGTGTCGGGCCACTTGTATGCGTGGGGGGCACAGACGTGGCGACCCCTGGTAGGTCCCGAATCGGCTGCCTCACTGCTGCTCATGTAAAGGTCAGCAAAGGACCATGGCTTTCTGGTGTGTGAGGGCCACTCCTCCATCTGCTCTATAGTTAGAATGTTCTGGGGGGAGGGGAGGTGGTGGGCAATATGCCATTACAATTCAGAGAGCAGTATTCTTCCCTCGGAGAAAGGTGGACATGCTTGCTCACCTGAGGTCCGAGCTCTTCAAGGAATGGGTGTCCCATGAACCCAGGTGGCAAGCAGAGATAAGCCACTGGCTGTTAGGACCTGGACTGCTAATCTCATGATCTGGGATGATGTAGCAAACAGCTGCCCATTTCAGGTCAGACCAGATGGGCAGGGACCCTCATCCCCTTGTCTGCTGCATTGCAGACTTGATCTCTTTGAGGGAACTGCTTTACTGGAGAGAGCGCCCACCTGCTGCAGCCAGGACAATGGGCCTTCAGGGTACCGGGGAGTCATGGGGGTGTTGTGAAAGGGCTTCCCAGATATTCTTGCCCCAGTGGTCTGGGGAGACAGGTCCTCTTCTACTGCTTGTTGCTCACGAAAGGTAAAGTGAAATTCAGACCCCCAAACTAATTGCTGTCACAACACCAGTCACACTGGCAAACATCCTTTTGCAAGCTCTGGCAGGGTTCTAGAAGCCTAACCTCCTGTTTCAAGCCTTAGGAAGGAGGAAGATGCTTTGAAAAAGGAAGTGCTTTGGCCGGTGGCCCAGTGTATCACGTGGCCCTAGAATTTCTCTCATGGCCTCTGAGGTTAACTTTGCTTGTTAAGTAGTACAGCTGCAGGGATGAAAATAGAAGCAGTGCTGTGGGGCGACTCCATGTGTCCCTCAGATACTGTGCTGCAAAGTGGGGAGGCCCGAGGGTGGGACAGTGAACAGTGCCTGAAGGATGCGAGTCACAGAGATGTGGCCTCCAGCAGCCCCTCAACCAGGGTCTCTCATTCTGTGAAATAATTCTACTCATTGCTGTCAGTTGCACCCCACCTCTGGGCCTGGTACTGGTCTAGGCCTTGGGGAATGAGCAGGAAGACAAACAGGTCAAGTTGCCATTATCAAAGGGCCCATATCTCAAGTGGGGGATGGTGGTGAGAGTCCGAGACCATGGTGGGTGATGAGGGTGCTGTGGTGGGTGATGTGGGTGCTGTGGTGGGTGATGCGGGTATGTGGTGGGTGATGTGGGTGCTGTGGTGGGTGATGAGGGTGCTGTGGTGGGTGATGTGGGTATGTGGTGGGTGCTGTGGGTGCTGTGGTGGGTGATGAGGGTGCTGTGGTGGGTGATGTGGGTATGTGGTGGGTGCTGTGGGTGCTGTGGTGGGTGATGAGGGTGCTGTGGTGGGTGATGTGGGTATGTGGTGGGTGCTGTGGGTGCTGTGGTGGGGGATGAGGGTGCTGTGGTGGGTGCTGTGGGTGCTGTGGTGAGTGATGGGGGTGCTGTGGTGAGTGCTGTGGTGGGTGATGCGATAGGCACTGCTGGGGGTGCAGAGCTGTGGGCCAGGAGGGGGGACTCGTTCCAGAAGAGGCACTTGAGCCAGACGTGCATGACATGAACAGGCAAGCGTGCTTCAGAAGAAGGAGCAGCAGATGCAGAGGCCCTGGGGGGCAGCCCAGTGTGTCTGGGTGAGGAGCACAGAGAGTGGGAGGTGCCAGGTCTCGTGAGGCCTCAGGGGCCTTGGTCAGGAGTTTGGTGTTGATTCTAAATGTGACAAATGTGAGTTTAGATAGCGGTGTGACTTGCTTTGATTTGAGTTTTTAGAAGATCCTTCTGCTTTCCAAAGTTCACCAGGATGAAGAAGGAATAAAGGAGGATTAGAGCTGGTTCCCTAATGCTGCAGAGGGCTCCAAAAGAACCACTCACAGAATTAAAATTAAAATTAAAATTAAAAAAGAAAGAGGAACTTCCCTGGCAATCCAGTGGTTAAGACTCCATGCTTCAACTGCAGGAGGTACGGGTTTGATCCCTGGTCGGGGAACTAAGATCCCGCATGCTGCACGGGGCAGCCAAATAAATAAATGAATGAATGAATAAACAAACAAACAAACAAACAAATAAAATAAGATAAAAAAGAAAGAAAAGAGAAGGAAAGCCAGGGGAATGGGGGCAGAGCCTTAACAAGATATGAGCAAAGAATCTAAAGGATGAAGGAAATCTAACCTGGCCCTCATCTGGCTTTTTCTCCACCTTCCGCAGACAGCTGGCATTTCTGGTGGGCCAATGCGGTAACTAGTGTGGTGACGCCCAGCACTGTGCTTCTCTGGAGTGGGGTCGGCATGTGGTGTGGGTGCACACTGGGCGTGGACAGGCTTGGTGTGGTGATGAGTGTGCCTGGCCAGTTTTATCTGTGGCACACTTAACACCTTGCCACCAGCCCTACATGGCTGGGCCTGCCTTCAGCCTGCCTTGGGAAAGGGAACGAAATGTGATCATAACATATTAATGATTAATTGTTTTTCTCACAGCAATTTTCTATCCCAAAACAACTGAACACACATTCCTCTGCTCGTCTCTTGGCATCGGGGGCTAGATTCCTGTAGGGCTGAGCCCTCGCCAGCGGTCCCATGACAGTCCCTGGGCCTCAGGGTTCCATCCAGGATGCCAGCTCTGGAGAGGCTTCCACCCCTCCCTTCCCATTCTCCCCGACCTCATGCTCCCTGTACTGACCTGTGGCCTTGGCATCCACAGCTGCCTGTGCTCCTCCAAGCCCTGATTTCAGAGACTGTCAGGTCATTCCAGAATAATCCTAGAGAGGCTGTAAGAGACCAGATTTCAGGCAACTCGCCTGGGTGCGGCCCCTTCAGGACGTCACGGGGAGTGAGGTTGAAAGAATAGGCTCCAGTGTTCTCCACCAACATTCCCATCCTAGAGTCCCCAGTGGTTGTCTAAGAGATGGCTCCTGTCTATCACCACCCGGGACTTCAGAGTTCCCCAGGGATGCCTTGGGGATGCCAGGGCTGTGCTGCAGCTCACCTCTCTGCGGTCACAGGGAAACCCAGTGCAAGCCCAGGGCTGAAGCATTGGTTGAGCACCTCTGGGACATCTGGATTGGTATTTATACTGCCCTCCATGGTGCCTTGTGGCTGCAGCCCTCTCGCCTCCATCGACCTCGCCAATGTGTGTGAGCGTCAGAGCAGAAAGACGGAGGAGTCCCAGACTCCAGCAACCTGGGGTCCAAGCCTGTGATCGATCACCTATTGGACAAGTACTCTGGGAGCAGAGTTCTTTTAATCAAGATGGCTGAGTAGAAAAATGATTTCAGGGAATTCTGTATCTTATCAGCATTAGATAGATAACCTAGTGGTAAGGAGCTGTCACAGATAAACAAAGACAGACACTAAAGTATTAAGAACAGATATTAATCAGTAATATGCTATTTCAATAGGAAAGTGGGCCTCGCATAAACTGACCTCAACTTCCATTTGTACAGAGGGCATTTTAAAGGGAGAATGAGGGCTTCCCTGGTGGCGCTGTGGTTGAGAGTCCGCCTGCCGATGGACACGGGTTCGTGCCCCGGTCCGGGAGGATCCCACATGCCGCGGAGCGGCTGGGCCTGTGGGCCATGGCCACTGAGCCTGCGTGTCCGGAGCCTGTGCTCCGCCACAGGAGAGGCCACAGCAGTGAGAGGCCCACATACCACAAAAAAAAAAAAAAGGGGGGGGAGAATGAGAGAGCAGGGAGGGGCAATGGCGGGGTTCACACATGGAATTTCCTGTTAAATCTACAAAAAGTGGGAAGGTGGAGGGCTCTGGTCCACATGAAACTTACCTGGGTTTGCTAACTGGCACTTAAGGAAGTTTGGCTCCTAGCCTCTCAAAGAGACTGGGAGATAGGGCCCTATCTTGAGGCGTTGGCTGGAATAAACAGTAACTTCTGGCAGCTTTGAGTTTTCTCAGGCAGGCACATTTGCCAGGCTCCGGTGTGGCCTTGAGCTACTAGAAACTGTGTTAGTGTTTGTTCAGGTCTTCAAATGTAGTGGGGGTGGACTAAATCATTTGTGCTGCAGTTTTTATAGGCTGAGGTTGAGGCCCAGTCAGGAAGAGAGTTTAGGGACTTCCCTGGCTGTCCAGTGGTTAGGACTCGGTGCTTTCACTGCGGAGGCCTGGGTTCAATCCCTGGTCGGGGAACTAAGATCCTGCAAGCTACGCGGTGCCGCAAAAAGAAAAAAAAAGAAGAAGAAGAAGAAGAAGAGAGCTTAGAGAAGCCTAGCAAGAGTCCGGTCAAGGAGAGGCTCTTTGTCAGCTGTGCTTCTGGATTCAAACTTCCCTGGGTTTCAATCCTGCCTCTGTAACAGACAGGCTGGGTGACAAGAGGGAAGTGATTTTTCATCTAGTACGGTTATTTTTCTCATTTGGAAAATGGGGAGAACAGCATTCCCTCCCAGGATTGTTTGAAGATTAAATGAGCTGACCCACAAAGATTAAATATGAAGCCTGCAGTACATGCCAGTGTTTCACGTGGCTGGAGTCCAGAGGGGGCTAAAGAGGAGGCTGTGCTTCAGCTGAGATACAGTCCTGCGGGGGGCCCCACCAGGGCCTGGCACAGCTGGACCAGCTGAGGCTGCAGCCTCTCACAGGCTGACGTGCAGAGGAACGAACCCGGGGATCTGGTTATAGTGCCGAGCGTGACTCAGCAGGTCTGCCTTCCTAATGCGCTCACCGTTAATGCTGCTTGTTTGGGGACCCCATCTGGAGGAGCTGGGCAAAGAGAATGGCTAGACTCCCCTCACTTCATCCCCTGGATGGAGTAATAGCTCCTAGGTATTTAGTACCTACCAGGTGCCAAGAACTGCACATGTATTATTTTGAACCCTTAAAACAACTGGCAGATACATTTTTCTGCCCGTTTAGGAGGTGAGGAGACTGAGGTTCAAAGAGGTTACATGACTTGCCTAAGATCACACAGCTGGTCAGTGAATTCAAACCTCAACTACGAGACTGTAGAGCTCTTTCCACTTGGAGGCATGGATTTTTACCATCTCTGAGGGGCTTCCTGAGAGGTGCTGGCTGCCTCACCCGGGAAAGGAAGAAGAGGAAAAAGAAGCCCCACCCAACCAAGGAGGGCATGTCCTGCCATGAAGAAAGTGTGTGAGTATGTTTCCAGAGCTGGGGAATCTCGGGGGTACCTCCCTCACTGCCTTAGGGGGCAGTCCGTGTGGTGGGTGTGTCTTCTCCAAGGGCTGGGTTGCAGGTGGGGCGGGGTGAGTTGCCTGCGAGTCACGAGTTTGTGTGTGTGTGTATGTGTGTGTGTGTGTGCACAGGCAAGTAAGGAGGGCAGCCTGCACACAGGCTGGATCACATTTTTTCCTCTTGCCTCTGAGAGAGAACCTCTTCCTGTTTAAATGTTGCTTTGAATTAACCCCCACCATTTTTTGCAAAAAACAAAACGCACCTTCCATTTGATAGTGTCAGTGTCCCAGCACTGGGACTATATAAGCAAAGAGCTAAAATCTCACCATTTTAGATGGACACCTCAGTTACCACCGTTTTTGGAGAGCAGGTGGAAGTAGATCTTTTTCAACCTGAAAACACACTGTTGGGCCATAACAATGAAATGTTTTGGAGTACTTCAAAGTTAAGACTTTGTATATTTTCTTAGAGGAAGTGAATGACTATTTTTAACCCACCTCGGTGCTTCTCCCAATGATCTCAGCACTGTGGGAGGACATTTATTCACGTCAAAGTGTTCCACATCTCTCCCCTCTGCGGTACCTGAAAAGAAGTTACATTTTGCTTGCTTAGTTCCTCCCCCTTCTTCATTCTTCTTCCCTTTAAGGATAATTTGCTTTTGCCAGCTCCCTTCCTGGCAGTGAGTTCCATAGACAAGGGGCAATGGAGAATAAGAGAGAAAGCTGGACCCAGAGAAAAAAGAGATTAAAACAATCAGAATAGGGACTTCCTTGGAGGTCCAGTGGTTAAGACTTCACCTTCCAATGTAGGGGGTGCAGGTTCGATCCCTCCTCGGGGCGCTAAGATCCCACATGCCTGGAGGCCAAAAAACCTCGAAGCAATATTGTAACAAATTCAATAAAGACTTTAAAAATGGTCCACAGTCAAAAAAATCTTAAAAAGAAATCAGAATAAAGACTTACAGAAGAGCACGAAAACAGATTGAAAGAAAGATGGAAGAAAGAATAGAGCCAACACAGATTGTCAGGGAGGAATCTAGGTCGAGAGTTGAATTGTACTTAATGCTTTGGTCAGACTGAGCCAAATGGAGCCACAAATATATTAGGGTTTCAGTACATGCAGTTAATCTTAGGCTGCAGTGTTTGGTTGACCTTGAACTGAAAATTGTGCGAAAGCAGCTAAAGGAGGCTAGTGTGGTTAAAGAAGTCTTCCCCAGAAGACGGGATTTGAGTTGAACCTTGATAGGTAAGATTTTCTTAAGCAGAGAGGGTAGGATGGGCATGGGGAAGATGGGTCCCCAAAACTAGGGGACCAGGGGTGAGAAAGCTGCTGGTGGGGTATGGTGAGCACCACAGACGAACAAATCAGAGTAAATGAACCTGTGAACCAACGTGTGCTAAACTGATACGCACAACCATGCACACCAGTGGGGACCCAAGCATGTCGCCGCACGCCATCTCAGAATAAATGAACGTCTATACGTTAATGCATTTCTCCTTCCTGTCCCCACAACCAACTTTACTGTTTTTCCTGGCTTCCACTTCTTAGTGAACAGCAGAAGGTAGAAATCTCAGCACCACCTTCCATTCCTCCCTCACCCTCATCTCAACCCAGTGACCTGCCAATTCTACCTCCATGCCCTCCCTCCTAACCATCCCTGTTGCTTCTAACCAGGCCCTCATCATTTCCCATGTCAGCTCTCTGCTTCCAGGCTGTCTCTTCTTTACAATTGATTTTCCATGCTGTCTCCAGAGGGATCCCTCAAAAGCACATATGCAAACTCATCACTTCCAGGCTTAAAAATCTTGGTCAAGAGAAATGTTAGTAGGAGAGATTAAGACTTACAAGAAAGCTATGGTGGTCACAACAGCATCATACTGGCATGTGATTAGGCAGATCCATGAAACAGAATATAGTTCAGAAATACTCAACTACTCAAGGGCATTTAGTACAAAAAGATGGCTTTTCATGTGGGTGGGGAAAAGATTAATTATTGAATAAATGGTGTTAGGAACTCCAAGTAACATCAAAAAAAAAAAAGAAAAAGAACTGGATCTCTAAATCTTTCCTTGTACCCAAATTAATAAAAGAATCAAATTTTAGAGCATAAAATATGAACAATAAAAGTACTAGAAAATAAAGAAATACTCAATAAGTGGTGTTGGGAAAGCAGAAGAATGAATCTGGACCCCTTTCTTACATCACTCACAAGAATTAACTCGAATTAACTGGAATAAAGACTTAAGCGTGGGGCTTCCCTGGTGGCGCAGTGGTTAAGAGTCCGCCTGCCGATGCAGGGGACGCGGGTTTGTGCCCCGTTCCGGGAAGATCCCATATGCCGCGGAGTGGCTGGGCAGGTGAGCCATGGCCGCTAAGCCTGCGCGTCCGGAGCCTGTGCTCCGCAACGGGAGAGGCCACAACAGTGAGAGGCCCGCGTACTGCAAAAAAAAAAAAAAAAAAAAAAAGACTTAAGCATGAAACTCCTGGAAAAAAAAAAAACATGAAAAAAGCTCCTTGACATTGGTCTTGGCAATAATTTTTTGGATATGACACCAAAAGCACAAGCAACAAAAGCAAAAATTAATAAGTGGGACTACATCAAACTAAAAAGCTTTTGCAGAGCAAAAGTAACAACAAAATGAAAAGGCAACCTTCAGAAGGAGAAAAATATTTGCAAATCATAAGGGGTTAATATACAAAATATTAAAAAACTCATACAACCCAATAGCAGAAAAACAAATAACCTGACTAAAAAATGGGCAGAGGAACCAATAAACAATAAACCAATAAACATCTTTCCAAAGAAGACATACAAATGGCCAACAGTTCCATGAAAAGAGACTTGCCTCACTAATCATCAGAGAAATGCAAGTCAAAACCACAACAAGATATCACCTCACACCTGTTAGAATGGCTATCAACAAAAAGTCAATGATAGCAAGTGCTGGTGAGGATGGGGAGAAAAGGGAACCATTACATACTACTGGTGGGAATGTAAATTGGTATAGCTACTATGGAAAACAGTATGGAGGACTACCTTATGATCTCTTCCATCCTACTTCTGAGTCCAAAGAAACTAAAATAACCATCCCAGAGAGATATCTGAACTCTCATGTTCATTGCAGCACTATTCACAATAGCCGAGATACAGAAACAACCATCAACAGATGAATGGATAAAGAAGATGGAATATTATTCAACCATGAAAAAAATCCTGCCATTTCAACATGGATGAACCATGAGGGCTTTATGCTAAGTGAGATAAGTCAGAGACAGAATGACAAATACTGTATGACTGTAGTTGTATTGGAATCTGCAAAAGGTAAACCCATAGAAACAGAGTAGAATGGTTATGGTGGTTGTGAGGGGTTGGGGACTGGAGAAATGAGTAGATACTGGTTAAAGGGTACAAACTTCCAGTTATAAGATGAATAAATTCTGGAGATCTAATATACAGCATGGTATTATAGTTAACTATATTGGTAATATAGTTAACAATATTATATACTTGAAAGTTGCTAAGAGAGTAGATCTTAAATGTTCTCACCACAAAAAAGAAATGATATTTAGGTGATGTGATGGGGGTGCTAGTTAATATATCAAATCAACATGTTGTATACCTTAAACTTACACAATGTTTTATGTCAATTAGATCTCAACAAAGTTGAAAAAAAAAGTACTTGAAAAAATATAAGAGAAATTTAAAAAAAAGAATTTCAGAGTGGAAAAGGCTTTCTAGACATACTATAAAAGCCAGAAGGCACAAAAGAAAGCATTGGCCAAAAAACCCCACCAAAAACAAACAAAAAAATCTCTAAAACAAAAATAAAAACAAGTTATAGACTGAGTAAAGAGGTAAATGAGGACTGACAGAAAGTATTTGCACTACATATGACAGAACAAAGGTTAATTGCTTTGACATAAGTGAAGCCCCTACAAATCAATTTTAAAGAAACCAACAACCAATCCAATAGAAAAATGAGCAAGGGACATGAACAGTTAGTTAGTTTGTAGCACATGAAGAATATGTGACTTTACACAGGCAAAGACACTCAAGCTCATTCCTAAGAAGAAAAATTCAAATTAATGCTATTTTTCATCTACCGGATTAGCAAAGCTAAAAATAAATAATCTGATAAACTGTATTTGTGAGGGTGGGAGGAAACTCAGACATGACAGGGGGTGGGGCATAAATTGATCAAACCTGTATGGAGGATAATATAGCAATAGCTATATTTAAATTGTAAATATCCTTCAGCTTAGTAGTTCCATTTCTATGAATTTCTCAAGCAAGTCAAGGATATACATTGCAGCATTGTTTATAATGACAAAAGATCATAAACAACCTAAATGGCCATTCAAGAGCACTTTGCTTGGGTGCAGTTACAGAAGATCTCCCACACACATTACTAAGTGAAAAAAGCAAGATGTCTTGGGGAAGGGGAACAGGAAGTGGGGTCTGGGTGCTGCATTCAGAGAAGAGAGGGAGACTCACTTTGCAGTTTATCTCTGCAGCTGATCTCCAAACTTATTTCCCCTTCTTCCTGGGAATATAGGCTGTTTCCTAGACTCCTTTACATGGAGGAATGGCCACATGACTGAATTCTAGCCAATGAAACAGGCTCAACACAGAAAAACCTCCCTTGTGCCATTCTTAATGCTTTTTTCTCTTTCAGTTGTCTGGAATGGTGCTGAGGCCTAGGGTGACTTTGGGAATCAGGTTTTGGCCTCAGAGTCACCTGGAGGGGAACTACTGTGAGACTCATGTGGGCTGGGACTTTATTGTGTTTAGCCACCAGAATTTTGGCATATCTATTTTAGCAGCTTTGTTAACTACTACGATATCCATTTTTTTTTTTTTTTTTTTTTTAATATTACAGATGGATGAACTAGGCAAGATATATTTCTTTTATTTATTTATTTATTTATTTATTTATGGCTGTGTTGGGTCTTTGTTTCGTGTGAGGGCTTTCTCTAGTTGCGGCAAGCGGGGGCCACTCTTCATCGCGGTGCGCAGGCCTTTCACTGTCACGGCCTCTCTTGTTGCGGGGCACAGGTTCCAGACGCGCAGGCTCAGTAGTTGTGGCTCACGGGCCTAGTTGCTCTGCGGCATGTGGGATCTTCCCAGACCAGGGCTCAAACCTGTGTCCTCTGCATTGGCAGGCAGATTCTCAACCACTGTGCCACCAGGGAAGCCCCTACGATATCCTTTTGACATCATATTAGCTCTTCAAAACAAAGCAAAACTCTCTCTCTGCTGGTCTCCTTCAGACGTTGGATCAACATCTTTGCCTGGTACTTCATACTTGGGCTTTGTTCAACCTCTTTGGCCTCAGCTCCAATGGCTGGAGTCTTAAACAGCTCCCCAGACACATGCCACCTAGATGTGCCCCTTTCCTCTGCTTCTCTGCTGTCAAAACACTTCTCTCTGACCAGCTCAGCTCCTCCTGCCTGGTTTCTTCACTCCTTCCTGGACTTTTGCTGATATTTACCTAGTTGAAATGTACACATTTGACCTGGTATCCATCTGCCTTCCTATCCTATGTCCTCTCATTCCTCCTTGTGTCCCCAGTGCCCAGCTCTGGGATGTCTGTGGAATAAAAGTTTGCAGTATCCTTACTTCCAGCCTTGCCCTCCTGCAGTCCATTTTCCAAAGAAGGAGAAACCAGTTAGTTTAAGATACAAATCAAGCAAGTCATCCTGAGGTAGGAGATAGATGGGCCCCTGGGCCAGACAGCTGGTGTTTGTCAAGTGGAGTGAAACTAAAGCTTTGTCCACTCCAAGGACAAAGCTAGTGGCAGAAGCTGAGCTCTGCTGAAGTAAAGAGATAAGATGACCACTCCTGAGGTCAAGGAAAACTTCCCTGTCTGCACATCTGCAGGAAGGCTCCTTAGGGTTCAAAAAGGGAGGGGGTGCCACCCCATAATAAGTGTGGACATACCCCCACAGGCCTCTGAGGTGGGATCCATTTTAGCAAAAAGATGTGCACGCATGTTGGGGATGTCCTAGGACTGGTCAGATGTGAAAAAAGAAACAAGATAATTGGCCAAGGGACTTCCCTGGTGGCACAGTGGTTAAGAATCTGCCTTACAATGCAGGGGACACAGGTTCGAGCCCCGGTCTGGGAAGATCCCACATGCCTTGGAGCAACTAAGCCCATGAGCCACAACTACTGAGCCTGCATGCCACAACTACTGAAGCCCGCGCGCCTAGAGCCCGTGCTCCACAACAAGAGAAGCCACCGCAATGAGAAGCCAGCGCACCACAACGAAGAGTAGTCCCCGCTCGCCGCAACTAGAGAAAGCCCATGCGCAGAAACAAAGACCCAACCCAGCCAAAAATAATTTAAAAAATATATAATTGGCCAAATGTAAACAAAGACCTGGAAGAACTGTCCTGTATGAGAGATTTAAATCACCTCTTTATTGCACTCCTCCTTATTAGAGAGGACGCCCATACCCTTTCTCTCTGGGTGTGTATTTCTGCCTAACTTCTGAGTTACATAAATAAACTGCTTCTCTGTGTGTTCTCCCATACAGTTGTGCTGTGTCTCTAATAATAAACTTTGTACCTGATTTTACAGTTTTTGCCTCTTTGAACCATTCTTGCTTTCAAATGGGGGAAGGAGCCAGGGCCACTTTGCTTCTAGCCTCTAGCCCCTGGTGGTCTAGCGGCTAGGATTTCTGGTTTTCATCTAGGCTACCCAGGTTCAATTCCTGGGCAGGGAACTAAAAATCTCTGCTCAGGACCACTCATTGCTGTCTCTCCGAGATCTATCCTTCCCTTCCAAACCCCTCACCACTGCCTCTAAAATCCTTCCACCTCTGGCCCTGCCCACCTCTTTCACCTCACCTCCCAACCCTCTCCCCCTTGTTCACTGGACTCCAGTTTTTCCCTTTCTGCAACACAAGTCAGATGTCCCATCTCAAGGCCTTGCCCTTGCTGTTTCCGCCCCCCCTGCAATGCTTCCCTTAGTCACAGGACCTTAACAATTCAGGTCTCACGTGTCAATTCCTGACCAAGGGATTTAAAAGCAGTGCCCTCTGCCCCAACTACCTCTTCACCCTATTCACTTCCTTCACATCCCTTATCACAATCTGAAATTACCTCGTGTTTGGTTTAAGGTTGGCCTCTCCCACTAGAGTGTAAGCCCCTTGAAGTCAGGGCCAGGGTCGCTTCGGTTCTTGCCTGTACACATTAAGGGTTCAGGCACACAGTAGGGGTTCAGCCAACGTGCGCTGAACTCGCCAGACCCTGACATGCTACACCCGCGGCGCGCCACGCGCGGGGAAGTGCTGGGCGCGCAGGAGGATCAACCTTCGATCCCCACCCTCCCCTCCGCGGGCGCGCGCGCGTATTGGCGGCGAGCAGCCTAGGGGAAGCTCCGCCTGGGGCGGGGAAAGGCGCGGGTACGCCCCCGGGCCCCGCCCCGCGCCTGCCCATTGGCGGCCGCGCCGGGGGCAGGGAGAGGTCGCGCACGCAGCTGCCCGCTCGGCCGTCCTCCCAGTTCAAGCCGCCAGGGCTCCACTCTGCACTCCAGCGCGAGCCTCGGCATGTTGCGCGCAGTTGTGCTCGCCGCCGCCCGGCCCTGCCAGGGCCGCCGGCTGCTGTCGGCCGCCGCCACCCCGGCCGTGCCGGCCCCCAACCAGCAGCCCGAGGTCTTCTACAACAAGGTGAGGCCGCCCCAGCGCTTTGTTCTCTGGGGACGGAGGCCGCCGGGTGGGAAGGGACTGGATCTCTTCGGGCCTCAGTTTATCCAGCTGGGACTCGAGGGGTTTGCTGCAGTTGCTGTTTCCGCACACCTTCCCTTCCCTGCCTGCGAGCAGTTTGGCCCCTTCGCCGCCCCTGACACCTCGGTTCCATTACGCAGCTGTGACTTTGGCCACTTATTTGTCTTGTCTGGCCGCTGCCCGTTTTCCGGGTTCCATCCCCCGCCCCCTCCCCCACCCCCAGTTGTCCTCGGCTTTCGGGCCTTAGTTGTCCTGTGTCTGCGCAGAGTCTTCACGACATCACCCACCCAGAGGACATGTCCATTTAAGACCCTCTTTGCAGGAACAGTTTTGTCTTTTCGTAGTCTTTTACCCCTTGACTCATGCTCTCGTCCAAGAACGTCCAAAAGGAAAAACAAAAAGGACTCCTTTTCAGCTAACGTTCACCAGTTCGCCAAGGGCGAGGCCAAGGCCACGGCCCCGGCCGCTCGGCATCCTGGCACTTCCACTGCTGGCAACTGGGAAAGGGTGGAGACCTTCGCTACAACAGCGCAATCCCCAAATCGTGTATGTGCCTTTCAAGGCTCTTTCTTTGGTCAAAGAAAGGAGGGACTTTCCAGGATAACATTGACTCCCAGTAGCTGATTTCTTGCTCAACCAGGACTTGGGAATATTTTCTCTTTTGATCTTTGAGTTTGGGTAAAGTGCTGAAAGTCACAGAGAAGGAAATTGGTTATAAGAGTTTATTTTGTTTGTGCAAAAAGTGTAGTTGCTGCCCTTCTCTGAGCTTCAACTTCTGTAAAGTGGGAAGGGGTCAGAGGGTGAGCACAGGGGTTCATACACCACGTGGGCACTTAACAGGAGTAACAGCTCATATTCTCTGTGCGCCTCCTTTGCACCTGGCACCAGTCTAAGCATTTACCTGTTGTGCCATTTAATCCTTAAACAACCCGGTGAGGTAGGTACTGTGATTATCTCCATTTTACAGATGAAGAGACTGAGTTACAAAGAGGTTTAGTGAGTTATCCAAAGACTCAAGTCAGCGGCAGAGTTGGGGTCCACATCTAGGCTCCCAAGAGTAAGCCGATAACCAGAACCTTCCATGGTACTATTGTTGAAACTCTGGGTGGGAATAAAGGGGTCACTGCTGACTTAGGATGCTGTAGAGACGGCCCCTGGCTGGCTGCTTTCAATAGGGGACCTGCTTGTCTGGTCAGGAGCTCGGCTGCAAATCTGCACAGAGACAGTCGGTAAAGGCACATCTGTGTGATTTAAAGGGTGTTACAAATGGTTATTTGCAAGGGAATAAAAACAAAAGATAAAATAAGATGCCCTTTGCATAACACAAGCCAAAAAGGCAGCTGCTGCTGCTCCTTAGGCTGCTTAAGGAGGAGTTCATGCTTGAAAGACTTGAACATCAAGCAGAAATATCCTCAAGGGAAAGGCAGCAGCATCCCAAGCTTTTGTGGCCACAGGATCTAATGAAGATCATCCTCCTTTGTGCTCACGTGGAGGTGAGGAAACAGGGTCCAAACGTGCACACAGCTCTGGTCGATAGCCCGAGTCCTGTTCTCTAGATTTAGTTCATAAGGTAAGTTGGAGCAGAGTGAAATCTTCCTGCAGCTGCTTTTCTTTATCAGATTTTTTTTGAGATCCTAAAAGTAACCCTTGGACTTACCTGGTGGTCCAGTGGTTAAGACTCCACGCTTCCACTGCAGGGGGCCCCTGTTTCGATCTAAGATCCCACAGGCCACACGGTGCAAGAGAAAAAAAAAAAATGCTATTAAAAAAAAAGGAACCCTTGCTCACTGTATACAAATGCAGAAGTAAGTAAAACTTCCCGCATACCCCACTGCACTCCCTTCAAGAGAACTGTTAACTGGTAGGTCTGTGATCTTGCAGACTTTTTCTTTGCATTTGTGTGTGTGTGAGAGCATGGGCAAGTGAGCGTGCACCAGGTTTTTTTGTTTTTACTTAAATGAGATCCTTGCACTTACTGTTCTGAAGCTGTCTCATTGAACAGTGTATCTGGATTGTCTTCCTAAACCAGTACATTCAGATCTTATTTATTTTTCCCAGGGGTTGCAAAGCAATCCGCATGAGCAATCCACACTCTGCTGGAACAGGCCCTTTTTAAAGCTTCCTGGGCCATTTTCAGTGTTGAGTTGTTGCAATCCCTGATGGCAAGAATGCCAAGGTCTAATCCTAACATTTTGAGTCTCTTGCCAGGGGCTCTAGGTACAAACTAGATCATATGCTGGACATTTCCCTGGGGATTATTGATTCCTTGATGTTCAGTGAACTGTTCTGGAGTTTCCCCAGAAGGAGCTGTTCCAGGCTTTGAAGTTGCTTCTATAGGCGCTGGATTTTCTCACCCAAGGGTATTTGGGGGAATGTTGCATTTCAAGCTTGTTGGGTCTCTCCTTGAAGAGGGGGTGGCACAGGCAATAGGTCTTTTCCTTCCCACCTCTATTTCATAACCAGAAGAGTCTATAGAGTGGGGTGGTTTGGTCAGCCTTCCTGGGGTCCTCTTGCCTCTACTTGTCCTGGGTGGAGCTAGGGTTGGGGGAACTTCTTTGTTGGGTTAGGGAGATGACAGGACAAGTTCCTCCCCCACTCACTAGCAGGGACCTGTATGGGGAGCTGATGATGGCCAGGCTTCATGAAGATCAACATTTCTCATCCTTGGTGGGTTTCAGGGACACAGCTCTGTCAAGGGAACTGATTTTCATTTTTCATTCCTTTTTTCTTCCCTGACTTGGAGAGTAATTAAGATCTGGAAAGACAACTCAAAGGAAAACTCAAGGGAGTGTGGTTTCAGCAGAGTAATTCCTCTGGATGAGGTGTGACTAATACTTTTCATCTTCAACATCACCAGTTCATGTTGGTTGATAATAATAATGAAGATGAGAAAAATCACTGGACACTATTTTACTTTCTGGACTCAGGCTGCCTGTCACTCAGTAACATCAAGCCGGGCAGGTTCACTCATTCAAAAGACACCTCAGCAACCCCAATTCCAACCAACTAAACAGGCAAGAATCCCTGATCATGGGAAGCTTGCATCCTGGAAGACAAGCGAAATGCATAGTACAGAGCAAGCTGATCGATCGGCGCTATGGAGAAAAATAAGGCAAGGAAAGAGGGATATGGAGGGCGGTACAATTACTTAACTCTGTACCTTAGCTGCTACATCTGTAAAATGGGGTAAAAATCCCATCTACATCATATGGTTGCTGTCAGGATAAAAGGGAGGCATCCTTGCACAGCCCTTAGCAAGTGCCTGGCTCGTGGCTTCTTGCACTTCCGTATTTACTGCAGCCTTAAATAGGAGGTAACAGTGATGCTGTTGAGCTTAGAATATAATGGTGATATAACTCCATTTTATGTGGGCACTGTTGTAGTTGTAATTTGTTTCCTGGAGGGCTGCGCTAGGTTGCGGTAAAGTTGAATGGGAATTTGGGGTGAATTAAATTTTCTTAACTTCTTTTTTTTGCGGTACGTGGGCCTCTCACTGTTGTGGCCCCTCCTGTTGCAGAGCACAGGCTCCGGACACGCAGGCTCAGCCGCCATGGCTCACGGGCCTAGCCGCTCTGTGGCATGTGGGATCTTCCCGGACCGGGGCACGAACCTGTGTCCCCTGCATCGGCAGGCGGACTCTCAACCACTGCGCCACCAGGGAAGCCCGGGTGAATTAAATTTGTGTCTTGGGAATTCCCTGGCAGTCCAGTGGTTACTTCTCTGCGCTTTCACTGTGAGGGTTCAATCCCTGTTCGGGGACCTAAGATCCTGCAAGCTGCGCCTTGTGGCCAGGAAAAAAAAAAAAAAAAAATTGTGTCTATTTTTAACCTCTTGACCACAACATTCAGGAACTAAAGAGAAAACTGACAAAAAGAGAATTTTAAAAGGGTCTCCTTATATAGAATTTTCTGATTCCAATAGTAATACATCCTCAGTACAAAAAGTCAAGCATTACAGAAGTATGTGAGGAAATTCACTGGACATATACATAGGCACATATAGATGTTCATTGCTGCATATTAGCAAAAACCAAGAAATAAGCCAGCCTGCCTTCCATGGGGAAACAGTTGAACAACATATGTTACAGCTATAGGAAAGAATGATTCTGTGCACACAGTAGTTAAAGGAATTAGCTGGAGCTGTATGAATAATGGATCTCAAAAACTGTTTCAAGAGGGGAAAATGTCTAGCACTCTGATTGATGTGAAACTAATTAAAATTATCAAAACAGACTATCAAATGTGGATAAACATAGGTCCATATAAATGGCTAAAAATGTCCTGGAAGGAAGACGCTCCTTGGCGTGAGGGCAGGGCTGCATAGGGAATCTGCTTGTGGGCAGTGATTCAAGGGGACTTTAAATGTTTTATTTCTTTAAAAATAAGTGGCCTATAAGCTAATAAAAAAACGAAAAAGAAAAGAAAAACAGTCCTCTGATATCCCACCCCTGCAGATAATCACTGCTAGCCGGTGGTATATACAGAATAGGAGTTTGATTTATCTTGTTTTCCTTGAGAGATTCTTATGGAATGAGCCAAAACCTGTGTTGGGCTAAGCAGTGGTTTGGAATGGCTGTGTGCTGAATGAGTCAAGTGACATATTGCCACACTGATCACGTTGCTTTTATTGCTTGTTTGGGAGTTTTAAGATCCTTTGTAGAAATAATAGAAAGTCCAGGAATGTGAGACCAAAGGCCCTGGGGGATGAGGAAAGAATGTTCAGGGAGACATTCTGGGGGAGGTGGCTGCCCTTGGCCTTAACCCCAAACTAACCCCGAGGTACCTAAATGATTGTGTGGATAAGTGTGAATGTGGGTGGCATTCCGTGTTTATGTTTCTCTCCTTATGATCTGTTTTCTCTTAGACATAAATTACCCAATTGCTACTGAAAAAGCAGTTGCCAGCAGGATTCACCCCAGGCTAGAAAGCCACAGCATTTCCTCACTCCTTAGGGAAAATAACATATTTCAAGGGTATAGATTTCCTAGGTAACAGATCCCTAATTCTTTCATGCATCAAAGCTTGAAAATAAAGTCTTTCTAGAATGGGTCCTGCATCTTTAAATTGGAGCTGCTGAATGGCATTTAACCTTTTTTGGCGACCTTGGGCAGATTATGACTGTCCGTTGCCATGGGGTGGAAGTGGCACTAGAATATCACTCTGTCCTCGCTTTGGTTAAGACTCCTCTCCAGGGTCCTGCAGTCCTGCTCCCAGCTCTACTGTCCTTGCCCCAGCTTCTCACCCCTCCCCACAAGTTTCTGTTTGCAGTTCCTAATCCGCAGGGGCCTGGAATAGAAGATATCCGAGGAAGCCACGGATCATGTTATCCTCCAACTCAGTAATTCTAAATACGGTAACCTGCCCCAACTTTGCAAAGATGCATGTCTAAGGATGTTTGCAGCAGCAGCAGCACTGTCAGGAATACAGGCAGACCTCATTTTATTGTGCTGTGCTTTATCGCACTTTGTAGATACTGCGTTTTTTACAAATTGAAGGTTTGTGGCAACCCTGCATTGGGCAAGTCTATTGGCGCCATTTTCCCAGCAGCATTTGCTCACTTCCTGTCTCTCTGTCACATTTTGGTAATTCTTACCATATTTCAAATCCTCCGCCAGCAAAAAGATTATGACTTGCTGAAGGCTTGGAGGATGATTGGCACTTTTTAGCAATAAAGTATATATTTTTTAATTAATTTATTTATTTATCTATTTTTGGCTGCATTGGGTCTTCGTTGCTGCACGTGGGCTTTCTCTAGTTGCGGCGAGCGGGGGCTACTCTTCGTTGCGGTGTGCGGGCTTCTCATTGCAGGGGCTTCTCGTTGTGGAGCACAGGCTCTAGGCGCGTGGGCTTCAGTAGTTGTAGCACATAGGTTCAGTAGTTGTGGCTCACAGGCTCTAGGCGCAGGCTCAGTAGTTAGGGCGCACGGGCTTAGTTGCTCCGCAGCGTGTGGGATCTTCCTGGACCAAGGCTTGAACCCATGTCCCCTGCATTTGCAGGCGGATTCTTAACCACTGTGCCACCAGGGAAGCCCCAGCAATAAAGTATTTTTAAATTAAGGTATGCACATTGATTTTTTTTAGATATCATGCTATTGCACCCTTAATAGACTGTGGTATAATGTAAACGTAGCTTTCATATGCACTGGGAAACCAAAAGATTCATGTGACTCCCTCTATTGCAATACTTTATTACGATGGTCTGGACTGAACCCAAAATATCTCTGAGGTCTGCTTGCAGTGAAAACTTTTCCTAAAAGTTCATTTGTAGGACATGATTAAATAAATTGTGGTCCGTTAGTTTTGAAGATTGCTATGTTGCTTAAAATAATGAGGCAGATATGCCTGTGGAATAATGTCCAAGATAAACTTACTCATAAAAGCAAGTTAAAGAATAAAAGTCCATGATCGGACTTCCCTGGTGGCACAGTGGTTAAGAATCCAGTGCAGGGGACACAGGTTCAATCCCTGGTCTGGGAAGATCCCACATGCGCAGAGCAACTAAGCCCACGTTCCCCAACTACTGAGCCTGCGCTCTAGAGCCCAGGAGCCACAACTACTGAGCCCGCATGCTGCAACTACTGAAGCCCGAGCTCCTAGAGCCTGTGCTCTGCAACAAGAGAAGCCACCCCAGTGAGAAGCCCGCGCACCGCAACGGAGAGTAGCCCTCGCTTACTGCAACTAGAGAAAGCCCGTGTGCAGCAATGAAGATGCTACGCAGGCAAAAATAAATAAAATAAAATAAATAAATTTATTTAAAAAAAAACTCCATGATCCCCACTGAGAATGGACACTCCCCATATCTGTCCCGTTCCCTCCAGGACCCCAGCACCAGTGCAGGTCCTGGCACACAGCAGGTGCAGAACCCAGGGCCCCCTCTGCTCTCCCCCACCCTCACTCTGCAGCCACGGGGCCCTTTTGGTTCCTCGTGTCCCCAAGCCCCTGCCTCAGGAACTCCCTCTGGTCCTCACCGTTGCCTGTTTGTTTCTGCTTCTCTCTTCATTTGCTTGTTGATCATGTCTCTCCTCCCGGGACTTTGGTTCAACCAGCCAGGACTTGGCTGTTTCACTCAGTGCCCAGCCTGGCAATGGCACTTGGTTAACACTTAACCACTGCGTGGATGAGTGAATCCAACTTTTATAAAATGCAGTGAGATGTATTTATTAAAATGTAGAGAAAATAGAGCATTTTGATGGAAAAGCTCTGAGTTTTGCCCGCAGTCCAGATTCAAAGTGTCAGCTTCTGATGCCATGAGGCTGTCTGTCCCTCTGCTTCTAGAAACTATAATGGGGAAGTGTGAGCCCGGTAGGACCCCCTCCCAGGGTGAGTGAGTTAACATGTTATGTAAGTTAGGCGTTGGGTTTCTGGCCGAGAGGTTATGAATTATTCGGCCTAGAGTCCACTCACGTGTTTATTCAAGATAAGTCACTATGAAACTCTCCTCACTTGAAGCAGAACTTTGGCAGAGGCTCAGTATGAGAACGGTTCTCACCCTAGCTCCCCCTCCCCAAGGAGGGCACCACTGAAGTCTGGCTCTAGGAGAAGGGAAGTGGGAACTCTAAACAGAAGGAAGATTCCAGGTTCCTGCAAACCCCAGCTTATCCTATTAGTTAGAAGGGAGGATGGACTGTTGAAAATTCAACAGTGGAGAGTGACTCAACAAATCCAGGGCATTGAGAGGCAGACAGGGACCAGGGAGTGCTCTTTCCAGGGTCCTAGACAAGATCAGGGGACGGTGTGGGCCCCGCCCAGGGAGGAAGGGGTGAGGACCTGGGGAGTTTAACCAGACTGGCCCACTCTCCGCTTCATACTTCCTGATCTTTGCAAAATAACAACGAAAACTTTTTCAGGATAAACTAATTTAGTATGCTGCTGTGCAGGTATCTGGAGTAATGTACTGACTCTGGTGGTGAGACACACTGTGTGTGGGGTCCTGGCTTAGGAGCTTACACCCCTCGTTGAATTTAGTCCTCACATTTAAGCCCCCGGATGTGTCATCCCCAGAGACTGATGAAGCATCTGGAAATGAAGGGATTGGCCCCAAGGTCACAGCTTGTGAGGGGTAGAGCCAAGATTCGAACACATGGCTTAGAGGCTGGTGCTTTTTATAGCACCCATAATACAAACTCAAAATCAAACTTGGCAGCAGGGCAGTTAAGTAAACCATAAAGCTGGAGATTAGGAAACGAGTTCTGACCTCCTCGAAGGCAGACATGGGCTCTGACTGGACTCTGGAGTTGTGGGGGAGAGCTGGGCAAAGAGCACAGGCCTTGGAGTTCTGAAGACCTGGGTTCAAATCCAGGCTCTGCTCTCACTGCTGTGTGACCTTGAGCAGGTGGCTTGACTTCTCTGTGCCTCAATGTCCCCCAACTGTAGGGAGGATGCAGCTCACCTAGGTTTGCTATGAGGTTTAAATGGGAATGATCCAGTAATGGAAAGCTTCTGGTACAGGGGCTGCCACATAATGAGTAGCCAGGAACGGTCAATAGCCATTTCCATGACATGCAGGTGATGGGTAGAACATTCACATGATACCAGGTGCTGACATCTTGGTCAGCAGAAGGGAACAGTACAAGGCCAGCCAGGCTCACCCCCACCCACTGCGGCCTGCCTCTCTCTGTAGCTGACCTCCTCCTTAAAGTGCTTCAGTGAATCGGTGGGTGTGAGGCTGTGAAACCTGAGCCTGCACTCAGGGTGGCAATGGGAACAGATGTTTGGAGTGGTCACAGGCTGTGTGCCAGGCTCTTCTCCTTCCTCCACGGGTGTTATCTCTGCTCCTCCCGCTGTGGGCTTCACTCTCCTCCAAGTTCACCAGGAGGCGAGGCCGATTCTCAGAGAGGGGAGCACGTGGGGAGGGTGTGGCCCAGTCCAGCTTGAACTCGGATCCACCTGGCTTCCGGCCTGAACTCTTTCTGCTACACCTGTTCCCTCCACTGGAAACTACCTGTTGCCTGCTTCCCAGCTCTCTTGCAGGAAGAAACAGAGGTGTCTTTTCCCTTCAGATTGATGATCAGCCACCTAATGTGAACCCACACACATTTCCAAAGAACCTGGCTGAGTGACTACAGACAACTTCCCAGGTCCTAAGCCGGGGCCAGGCCATGTTGGGATGCTGGGGCCCAGGAGAGCCCTTGGGGAAGGAAGGCCGAGTGGCCTTGGACGGGTGTCCTTGCCTTCACCCCACCTGTGACCTTTGCCCCAGCCTTGGTTTAAAGTGACTGAAGTGACCTCAGCCCCCTTCTGGAAAGACCAGTTTCCCCAGCCTCAGGGGACAGCTTGCTGGGAGATTTCTGCTCTGTGCTCCCCTGAGGGTTTCAGAGGACCTGCCCTCCTCTCTGACCCCATCTCCTAGCACTTCCTTCTTGGTTCACCAGTAACTCTGGCCGCCTTTGTTTTTTCTCAAGCACACCAGACTTATTCCTGCCCCAGGGCCTTTGCACTTGCTGTTCCTGCTGCCTGGATTGCTCATCCTCCCATTCTTCCCATGGCTGGCTCCTTTTCATCAGTCAGGGCTCAAGTCAAATGTCTGCTCTTCAGAGAAACCCTCCCTGACCATCCCAGCTAGAGCTCTCTATCTTCCTCCACTTTAGTACTCTCTATGGATCCTGTTTTTCTCCTTTGCACTTATGACTGCAGTCTGAGACTGCCTTGTATATTTGATTGCTTCTTTATTTTCTGTGCCTACCAGAACGCCAGTTCCATGAGAGAAAAGTTCCTGAGTTTGGTTCCCACTGTGTCTTCAGCCCTAGAACTGTGCCTGGCCCACTGCAGGTGTTCACTAAATATTTACTGAATGGATGAAAGAATAATCTAACTTGGTTCTCATAACAACCCTACTACAGTAGTGTGGTAGAGGAACAGTGGTTGCTAATTCTTCGTTGCTCCTCCCAGGCAGAGGTGGAGGCTCTCCTCCCTCCCTGTGAATCTGGACTGGGCCTGTGACTCATGCTGACCAATGGAATTTGGTGGCAGAAATAAGGCCATGTGACTTCTGAAGCTAGATCTTAAGAAGCCTTTCAGCTTTTGCCTGGTGTCTTGGAACACTCTGTAGGGAAGCCAGCTGTCATGGGAGAGGTCTGACTAGCCTGAGTCTGCCATACAGTCAGGAAGCCCAAGCAACCATGTGGTGCCAGACATATGAGTGAAGAAAGTATCTTGCACCTGCAGCCCCAGGTGCCCTCGCTCTGCAACCACATGACCAAGCCCTGCCCGGCTGAGCCTAATCAATGGACACAAATGTGAGAGATAATAATAAAGCATTTTAAGCTACCAACTGTTGAGGTGATGTTACACAGCAGTAGATACAGATTACTGATAAGAAAGGAACATACTCTTCATTTTTCAGGTCAAAGAAACCAGGGCGTTGAAAGGTCAAATGACTTACCCACAGTACTTGGCAGAGTGGGTGCTCCAACTTGGATTGTCTCCAAGGCCTGTGCTTTTAACTTCTAGGCCACATCCCTCTGAAGCTAATTCCTATTTGTTCTTTCTGATTTTTTTTTTTTAACATGGCTGGTGGTCAGTATCAGGTTGAGAGCTGGTCCTGAGGACTTTCTTCCTTCTCATTGTAGATCTTCATAAACAATGAGTGGCATGATTCTGCCAGCAAGAAAACTTTCCCCACCATCAATCCATCCACTGGGGATGTCATCTGTCATGTAGCTGAAGGGGACAAGGTGAGATATGATAACTTAACCTTCAGGGCAGGGCTGAGTGGGTTGGGGGTGGTGCACAAGGGTGGCTTCATTCTCTAACATGTTTTTTTATGGTTGAAACTGTGTATTGCTTTCATAACTAAAAATGCCAATTAAACTTTTTGAGTTAAGTGAAACCACAGAAACTCTTCCTTGCAGGTAAGTGTTAGATTGTACCCGGGTTCAAGAATTCATACAGTTGTGCAAAGAAGATGTGGCACATAAATACAATGGAATATTACTCTGCCATAAAAAGAAACGAAATTGAGTTATTTGTAGTGAGGTGGATGGACCTAGAGTCTGTCATACAGAGTGAAGTGAGAGAAAAACAAATACCGTATGCTAACGCATATATATGGAATCTAAAAAAAAAAAAAAGGTACTGATGAACCTAGTGGCAGGGCAGGAATAAAGACGTAGACAGACATAGAGAATGGACTTGAGAACACGGCCGGGAGGGGGAAGCTGGGGCGAAGTAAGAGTAGCATCGACATATATACACTATCAAATGTAAAATAGATAGCTAGTGGAAAGCAGCAGCATAGCACAGGGAGATCAGCACCGTGCTTTGGGACAACCTAGAGGGGTGGGATAGGGAGGGTGGGAGGGAGGCTCGAGGGGGAGGGGATATATGTGTGCATGTGGCTGATTCACTTTGTTGTGCCACAGAGGCTAGCACAGTATTGTGAAGCAGGTTATACACCAATAAAGATATATTAAAAATAAAATATAAAAAAATTCGTACAGTTGCAGAATTGTAGACTTGGAATTTAATTTTAGAACATCTAATCCAATCTCTCCATTTCAGAGACCTGGAATTTGAAGGTCAGAGAAGGGAAGTACACAGCTAGATGGAAATCTTCTTCAGCAGAATTCAGGTCTCCTGAGATCTAGCTATGGTGTCCGTAGTATATTTGGATTTAATTATATATACCCATAGTAATGAAAAAACAGTAATACTAATTTTAAAGTTAAAAATTAGACTTTCAGGGGCTTCCCTGGTGGTGCAGTGGTTGAGAGTCCGCCTCCCGATGCAGGGGACGCGGGTTCGTGCCCCGGTCCAGGAAGATCCCTCATGCCACGGAGCGGCTGGGCCCGTGAGCCACGGCCGCTGAGCCTGCGCGTCCGGAGCCTGTGCTCTGCAACGGGAGAGGCCACAACAGTGAGAGGCCCGTGTACCGCAAAAAAAAAAAAAAATTAGACTTTCAGTAAAAAACATTTCATTTATTAAAATAGAAAAAGCATTAAAAATAATTCAAGAATGCCTCCTGTCCTCTGCTGTAAAACAGTCTTCTATATGCACATTTAAGACCTTTCTCCCTTTGCTAAAAGAAAGTGAATACTTTCCTGGCTCATAGGGTAGTCAAATGGTAAATGTATTTAATATTAATGAAAACCATGCTCCCTACCTCCTGATACACATCTCTCTATATGGAAAATGCTAGCTGTGTTGATTTTATTGCTTTCCCAAGGAGAGGGAAGCTGGTTAAACCTGCATGAGTTGGAGACTGCCAGTCATCTCAGAAGGAATGGTTAATTTCACTGGGCTTGTTTTGAAAAGAAGAGGGGAAAAATGGCCAATTTCTAAGTGCTGATCCCTGAGTGCCTCTCCCTACGTTAATTCTTTGGGGGATTTTGAAATGGAAATCCAGAAATGGAAACCATCAGGATCCTCATTCCCACCATGACTGCTGGGAAGGAGAGAAGCCCAGTCATTTAATTCTGAAGCTGGTCAAACAGAGCCCTTTCGAGGCTGGGAGGAACTGTTTGGGGCAGTTCCCACACAGGCATTGACTGAAGCTCCTGTGGGCACGTTCGGCAGCGGGGCAGGAGGCATTTGGAGGTGGTTATTGCTGAGAAGGCCTGAAGTACCTCGGTGGGTGTTTTCCAGGAAGACGTGGACAGGGCAGTGAAAGCCGCCCGGGCTGCATTCCAGCTGGGCTCGCCCTGGCGCCGCATGGATGCGTCCAAAAGGGGCTGGCTGCTGAACCGCCTGGCTGATCTGATTGAGCGGGACCGGACCTACCTGGCAGTAAGTGCTCCGACCCCTCCCCTCTCATCCCACATGGCGAATGGACATCCCACGGAGAGCCAGGAAAAGGCTGCCTTGCTGACAAGTAACTGGCCAGAATGGCGTAGGCTGGACACCTTTGGGGTACCCTCCTGTACCAACCTGGGAAGCCTCTTAGTGTTTCCTTTGATGCAGTGGGTTTGGCTAAGAAAGGAGGAGACTCGGGTGGGGAGGGGGCTATGATGGGGAAGCCTTCCTGGAGAGAGACCCCCCAGAGGGATGGACACCTCTCCCAGACCCTCTCTGTGTGGTGGGCCTCCCCCCTGTCTGCAAGAGGCAGAAGAAACCAGGAGGCAATACCCTCTCCTCCCCCAGTCCATACTGCACCTAGCAGCCAGAGGGAAGCTTCTAGAAGGCAAATTATACCATGGCACTCTGCTCTTAAGCCTTCCATCGCATTCTGTGCCCTTAGGATAAAGCCCTGTTCCCTCAACATGATGTACTAGGCCTTCCCTGATCTGGCTCTATCTCCCAACTTTGGCCCTTACACACACAGCTCAACTCACCAGCTTTCCCCCAACTTCTTCACTGCCAAGCTTTGGGCCTTTGCACATGCTGTTTCCTCTGCCCAGGGTACTCTTCCCTTTGTCACCATTCATACCTTCCCCTTTGCCTCGTTCCTCCTACATATCCTTCAGGTTTTAGCCTAAAGGGTGCTTCTCAGGCTGGAGTTTCTCCAACTGGGTTGGGCACTTTCTAACACTCTTTAACACTTGTGACTAATTCATGTCATTATTTGCTGGCTTTTTGCTCTTTTTTTTTTTTAAAAAATATCTTTATTGGAGTATAATTGCTTTACAAAGACTTTTTGTTCTATAAGCTCCATGATCGCCTCTGTATTCCTAGCACCTGGATCCGCCATAGAGTAGAAGCTTGAAAAAAATATGGTAGTGAAATGATTGAATGAGAAGTTGGTGCATCCTTCCTCCCATCCCCCTCCTCTTGCACCCTGCCATTGAAGAGGCCCAGAAGTGCCTCAAAATTCAGCACAAAGGGGCCACCAGCCCTTCTCAGACCATGCTGAGTCTCAATGCTGTTCGTCACCCGATTTGCTGATTCATTCCTGTGCCCGCCTGTCCGTGTTGATCTTGTTCTCTTTTCTCAGGCCTTGGAGACCCTGGACAATGGCAAGCCCTATGTCATTTCCTACCTGGTGGATTTGGACATGGTTCTCAAATGTCTCCGGTATGGGCTCAGTCTTCCTGTTCTTTGTTCTGGCCGTGCCAGAGGGGAGGGAGTGTTGCTGGAGGGGTGGAAACAGAATAATGTAAAAGGATCACAGGAGTTGGAGAAATGTGTTCTAGTTAGACTCCAACTCATGGGAATCATCCCTCAATACCAAAACTGTAATTGAGTCATACACGTTTTCTCTTTCAGTTTTGGTAATTTATATGTTAGTTGGAATTTGTCCATTTCTTCCAGGTTATCTAATTTGTTGACTACAGTTGCACATAGTATTCTCTTATAATCATTTTTATCTCGTTTTTATAATGTCCCCACTTCCATTTCTGATTTTAGTTATTTGTGCTTCTCCCTTTTTTCCTTAGTCTGGCTAAAGGTTTGTCAATTTAGTGAATGTTTTCAAAGAACCAGCTTGTGGATTTGTTGATTCTCTCTGTTGTTTTTCTGTTTTTCATTTCACCTATCTCTGCTCTGATCTTCATTATTTGCTTCCTCTTGCTAGCTTTGGGTTTAGTTTAATCATAAACATTTTAATAACTAAGAAATACAAGATGAGGAATAAGAGTTTTTTCAGAGCCCTTGGGTCATAGGTAACAGGAACTCACTCAGCCTAACTTGGGCAACTGTGGAGAGTGAGGGGTCTGAAATCCAGAAGGCCATTCAGTCTAACTGCTGCCTACTTGCTTCCTTCTTCTCTCAACGACACTGGCCTCTCCTGGGGCCAGTCTGCATGTTGGAACCCAGATGCTCACACCTGGGCTGGCTGCTGTATGAGTGATTCCAGCCAGACTAAGCTGCAGTCCCTTAGTCCTCGTGCCAAATTCCCGGAAGGGGGGCCCTGATTGTCTGGCCTTGAGTCTGACCAGATGTGGTTCAGGTGGACAGATCATTGTTCAAATAATGGCTGTTCCTCCGTGACCATGTGGACAGAGGTGGAGGGGAAGAAGCAGTGCCAGAAAAGTATGTGTTGGACAACAAAACTGTAGTTATCCCCCATAACAGGGTTTCTCAACCAGGGCAGTTGCGTCTCCCAGGGGACAGTGGCTAATGTCTGCAGACATTTTTGGTTGTCACAACTGGGAGGGAGGGGTGCTACTGGCATCTAGTGCATAGATGCCAGGGATGCTTTAAAAATCCTGCAGTGCACAGGACAGCCCCCCCACAGCAAAGAATTTTCCAGCCCCAAATGGCAGCAGTGCCAAGATTGAGAATGCTCTGCAAGGATGCCCCAGAGGGAGCAGCCTGGTGAACAGCAGGCAGAGCCCCAGGCCTTCCTGAGTTTTAGCAGAATGCCTCTGTGCCCATTAAATACCTGTTCGGAGGCATGCAAACACACGTAATACAGACCTGGGAAGAAGGGAGCAGCGATGCCTTAATTTGTACAGATTGGCAGCTCCGTGGCTATTTTCCTCCCTGGCGTCACAAACCTATGTTCACACCCAGGTCAAGTCTGGTCTCAGGCTAACCTCAGCAGACACATTCATTTCAGAAATCTCTCTTTTACACTGCATGTTGCATCTCTCCCCCATCTTTCATTCTTCCTACTTCCCCGAAAATCACATACTATAAACACATGGCTCTTCTTTTCCCCCCAGCTCTAATTTGCTGTGTTTTTGCCATTTGTGTCCCTGTGTGTCTGGATGGTAAGCTTTACAGGGTTGGGACCCAGTCATTGATTTGTTTCTGGTCACTGTTCACTCAGTCTTAGCACGATGCTCTGCACACAGCAAGTGCCAGCTGTTAGATGGGTTTGCACTTTCCCACTAGAGTCGATCCATGGTTCTCAGATGCTAATCTGTGGTGCTGGGCTGGTGCGACAGTCACAGTTTAATAAATCTGAATGTTTATTAAAAATACTGATTCCTGGGCATCAGCCCCAGAGAGTCAGTTGAGTAGGTCAGAAGTGGGTACCTGGAATTTGGTGTTTTTTATGAGCACCCCAGGTGATTCTGAGGCTTAGAGGTTAGTTACCGAGAATGAATTATTGTGACCCTAGCAGTTAGTTAAGTCTTTCTGGGAATAAGCCCAGAGCCAGGGCAATTATCAGAAAGACCCAGTTGGACCAGTTTGAGTCTTCTCTTTCTGCCAGAGTTTACGGGGGTCCCTGACAGTCATTGGTTGAGTTTGGATTTTTTTTTGTTTTTTTAAGTTACTATGCAGGCTGGGCTGATAAGTACCACGGAAAAACCATTCCCATCGATGGGGACTACTTCAGCTACACCCGCCATGAACCTGTGGGAGTGTGCGGGCAGGTCATCCCGGTGAGTGTTAGACTCATACTAAACAAATGAAGGTTTATCAGGAGTGCTGTGAGAGGCAGCGATCTTGGGCCGGTTCATTGCCAAGGTGGGAGGGTCTGTGGGGTGATGTTGGAAGGCGGCTTGGGCAGTGGTTGAGAACGTGGTCTTTAACAAAGCCAACCAGCACTGGCACGGGTGAGCTCTGTGACCTTGGGCAAGTCACTTACCCCCCGAGGACTTGGTTTCCTTACCGGAGAAGTGGAAGTGATAGTATGGCTGTCTTAGGGCCGCAGGGAGGACTGAATGCAGTGGTGTGGCGTGGTGCCTAGTACGGAACAGCAGGGATGCGAGTCACTAATATCATCATCCACCACCTGCCTGGTTCCTCTGTCTTAAATCTACAGTCGAGTTGTGAGGGGAGCACGAGAGGTTCAGAGAACCTGGTGTTGCTTCTGCTCTCTGGCTGCCACTTTCTGCTGCCAGTGCAGCTCTCGGCTGAGACTTCAGGAGTGGCTGTCGTTGATTGCAGTGGAACTTCCCGCTCTTGATGCAAGCATGGAAACTGGGCCCAGCCTTGGCGACTGGAAACGTGGTTGTGATGAAGGTGGCTGAGCAGACTCCACTCACTGCCCTCTATGTGGCCAACTTGATTAAGGAGGTGCGTGGCTTGCGTCCATCATGACCTCTATATGCCTTTGTAGAGGCTTGCTCTATAGGAGTGCTGATGAGGGGCCCCGTAGTGGGACGGGTATTTGTAGAGAAGGGAGTGAACCCCCCTCATCCCTGCTCATCACACTGCAGCGGAAGTGACCCGCACCACGTCTCTTCTACATTGGGTTTCATTGCAAGACCCCTCCGAAGAATGAAAACCATTCTAAGTGAGTGCCATGGGGGCAGGGGCAAAGGGCACAGGGAATCCCACAAAACAGGCTCCTTGCACCATTTGGAATTCCTGAGCAGTACCTGGTAAGACTGCTCACCTGTGTGCTGGGCAGACTGCCTCAGCTTCTGGGAGGGGATGTGTGTTCCTCTGTCCAAACCCTTTGGAGCGGGAGAACGACTCCCAGTGTCCCTGGTGTTTGCCTACAGGCCGGCTTTCCTCCTGGCGTGGTCAATATCATACCTGGATTTGGCCCCACGGCTGGGGCCGCCATTGCCTCCCATGAGGATGTGGACAAAGTGGCCTTCACAGGCTCCACTGAGGTAAGGCATCCTAGGACTTCAAGCTTGTGGTATGTTTGGCTCAAACACCCCCAGTCCTCAAAGGATGATGCGTTCAAGACTAGCCTCTGGGGGACTTTCCTGGCGGTCCAGTGGTTAGGACTCGGCGCTTTCACCGCTGTGGCCCAGGTTCAGCCCCTGGCTGGGGAACTAAGATCCCGCAAGCCGTCCAGCGCAGCTAAAATAAAGTAAAATAAGATTAGCCTCTGGGTACTGCATGAGGGTCTGCCCCGGGACTGCCTTTGAGTAGCTCAAGTGAGGGGCCCCATGTGTGCCAGCAGGGACCATCAGGGTGGAGCCCTTTGTGGATTGGTTGACACTCCAGCTGCTGTAGGGGGGTGGCCTGGCATCCCATGTGGGATAAAGAGGCCAGGACTGTCTAGACTTTATAAAGCCCAGAGCTGACTGCCTGCCCAAGGTCAAAGCACCTCGGCTGTGTCAGACTCTTTGACTGGCACTGCCCTGGCGATTAAAGAGAGTGGGCTTTAGGGAGACATGAGTTCAAATCCCAGCCTTGTCATTATGACATGAGGCAATTCACTGAGTGTCTTTGGGGGCTCCATTCATTGTGTTTAAAATGAGGATGGCAGTATCTATGCAGTACAGACAGTGGGTGTGGTGTAGTGGGGAAGATAATGTGCTTTGGAGTTAAACTAACTGTTTCAGGCAGCACTTACTTAGCTATGCGACCTTAGGCAAGTCAGCCTCCTGAAGCCTCCTTTTCCCCACCTGTAAAATAGGGATAATAACTGTGCCCACCTCCCGGGGTTGGCCTGAGTGAGATAAAGCTTATGATGTATTCAGCGAAAGTCTAGCCCAGAGTAAGTGCTCAGTGAGTGAATGAATGAATGAATGAATGAGTGAGTGCTGCTCTGTGCCAGGCCCCGGAGAGACAAAGACATATGAGATGCCTGGGGATTCCTTAGACATAATCACCTTGAAAGCAGGGACAAAATTCCTTTTTCCTATCCTTGAATTCTTGGAAGGCTTCATTGCATGACTTTAGAGAAGGCATGCTGAATAGTGTAATAAAGGTGATCTTTAAAATGATCCCCGAGGTAAAGACACCTTCAGACATTCAGTCTGTACGCAGAGATGGCGGTTGCGGGAGGGCAGAGCTGTGGCCTAGATGACATAGTCCAGGCTCTTTCTTGGCTTAGTCACCACCTAAATTAGTGCCTCAAGGGGATGTTGAGAATCTTGCAGATGGGATGGTTTCTTTCTTTTTTCTTTTTTAAATTAATTAATTTATTTTTGGCTGTGTTGGGTCTTTGTTGCTGTGCACGGGCTTTCTCTAGTTGCAGCGAGCGGGGGCTACTCTTCGTTGCAGTGTGCGGGCTTCTTATTCCCGTGGCTTCTCTTGTTGTGGAGCACGGGCTCTAGGCGCGGGCTTCAGTAGTTGTGGCACATGGGCTTAGTTGCTCCGCGGCGTGTGGGATCTTCCTGGACCAGGGCTCGTCCCCTTGTCCCCTGCACTGGCAGACAGATTCTTAACCACTGCACCACCAGGGAAGTCAGACGGGATGGTTTCTTGACTGCAGTATGTGTGTTCATTCAACAGATAAGCACAGGGGTGTCTTTGTGCCAGGCTCTTGGAATATGGAGGTGAGAAGCACCCCATCCTTGCCCTGTGCTAGGAGATACCATTTAAAACACTGTGAGAATGAGGCAGGATAGCAGGTCTGAACTGGTGCTGGATGCAGTTTGCCCAAATGTGAATTCTGATTCCACATTTACTGTGTGACTTCGGGCAAGTGACTTGACCACTCTGAGCTATAGCTCCCACATTTCTATATCAAGGGAAAGAGTCGGCCCTACCTCTGAGGTTGTTGTGAGGGTTGAACTTAATGCACACAAAACACTTAGCACAGTGTCTGGTATGTAGGTGGTGCTGAGTGTGTAGAAGCCACACAGCAATGACCCTGCTCATGTCGTTACTGTCATTGTCATCCTAGGAGCTCAGAGGATGGCCCAGTGATGGTAAGTGAATGGCCAGATTTGGTGAAATTCTCCAGGTCTCTTGTAGTCCAGCTGCTCCCTCAGGTTGTGGGGGCTTCTGTTCTGTGTGTCTGAGAACATTTGGTTTTGTTTTCCTCCGCTGAGTTTGTCTCTGTTCCTGCTTCCCTATAGGTTGGCCACCTAATCCAGACTGCTGCGGGGAACAGTAACCTCAAGAGAGTGACCCTGGAGCTAGGAGGAAAGAGTCCCAATATCATTATGTCAGATGCTGACAGTAAGTTTTCAGGGGGGAGGTCTGATATCAACCTGCCGCTAGCTCTGTATTCCGTGGTCCCACTCAGTTCCGCAATCCTCAGCATCCCTCGGTATTGGTTTCTGCCCCCAGGGCCTCAGGATGAAAGTAACACTCCTCAGCATGGCCCTCTGGCCTACACAATGTGGCCTCTCCCCCAGTCTTTCTCCTCTCTGCTCCCTGTAATCCAGCCAGGCTGGGCTACTCACTTGCACAAGCATGCAGCATGCTTTCAGATTAGACTACTTTTCCTCCATCACATCCTTCTTCCTGGTCCTGCTGAGGTGCTCCCAGATTCGTCCTCCTTGAGGGAGTCTTCCCTGATGGCCATAGGCCAGCTGCTTTGGTCCTCCAGCTGCCCTTGGCTCCATTACCACAGTGGGTGATGACCACTCTCCTTCGTGTCTTATCTGCCACTTGGTCTCCACACTCAGAGAAGGGAGCAATCGGCCCTGCCTTGTTCCCACACAGAGTCTGGCACCCAGCAGGCACGAACGCTGCTGGTAGTGTTAACGGGTTAAGGGTAGCAGCCACTGGGGCCAGGCTCCTCCTTATCCTCTTCTCATGGTTGCCTTCTGCCTCCGCAGTGGACTGGGCTGTGGAGCAGGCCCACTTCGCCCTGTTCTTCAACCAGGGCCAGTGCTGCTGTGCAGGCTCCCGGACCTTTGTGCAGGAGGACATTTACGCCAAGTTTGTGGAGCGGAGTGTTGCCCGGGCCAGGTCTCGTGTGGTCGGGAACCCCTTTGACAGCCAGACTGAGCAGGGGCCGCAGGTAAGCCCGGTGGTTGCACGCAGGTCTCAGTGTCCAGAGCCACCATGGAGAAGTGGAAAGGGCCTTGGACTCTAAATCCGGCAGGCCTGGCTTCAAGTCTCAGCTCTGCCAGGTACCAGCTGTGTGCCCTTGGGAAGCCACATCTCTCTCTGAGCCACCCTTCTCTCATCCATAAAGCCTGCCCTTCTTAACTCACAGAGTGGCCGTGAAGTGGAAATTAATCATGGAAAGCCCTTTGTAAATTACATACACATAATAAATATGAGGAATGGCTGTGAGAAAGGGAATGCATGTTTCCTGGACCTTGGCCATCCATATAAATGCATCTACCAGAAAGACACAAACATACCTGTTGTTAATCGCAGTCACGTCTGGGAGGAGGGCGGAGGGCCGTTGTAGCAGAGGGACTTCATTTCACTTTATACTCTTCTGAGCTGTTTGATTTAAAATTTAAAAAAAAATTTTTTTTTTTTTACAATGAGCATGTATTCATTTTAACTAATAAAAATATAGTCAATTATAACAGAAGGAAACACAGTGCCTCACCCCACCACATCCTGATCCTTTTTCCAGCATTGGCCTTAGACCCAGCCTGTCTTGGGCTCACTCTCCACAGGGCCCTGTGCTGGCCTCCTCCAGCCTCCTCCTCCCAGGGATGAGGAATCCACTGGGTCAGGGATGCTTCCTCCCACAAATCCCTTGCACGTGGCCCTGAGCCCACTTCTGGGGCCAACGGGGGCCTCTCTGCAGGCTTCATTGTCCTGGGGACGTCTGCGTTCCTTGTGTCTACTCCCCAGGCTCCAGTGCTGGCCAAGGCAGCCTTTTTTTTTTTAATTAATAGATTCTATTCTTTTAGAAAAATGAGCAGAAAGTACAGAGTTCCCATATATCCCCTAACCTCCCCATCCCCTAGTTTCTCCTATTATTAATATCTTGCATTGGTGTGATACATTTGTTATAATTTGATGAGCCGATATTGATATATTATAATTAAATGAAGCCTGTAGTTTACATTAGAGTTCACTCCTGGTGTTGTACATTCTGTGGGTTTTGACAAATGAATCAAGACATGTACCCATGATTACGGTATCACACAGAATAGTTTCAGTGTCCTAAAGATCTCCTGTGCTCCACCAGTTCATTCCTCCCACCCCAACCCTTGCAACCACTGATCTTTTTACTGTCTCTATAGTTTTGTCTTTTCCAGAATGTCATATAGTTGGAATCATATAGTCTGTAGCCTTTTCAGATTAGGCTTCTTCCTCTTTTCTTTCTTTTTCCCCCAGATTGCCTTCCTTTACTTAGAAGTGTACATTTAAGTTTCCTCTATGTCTTTTTGTGACTTGATGGCTCATTACTTTTCATGGCTGAATAATATGCTACTGAATGCACAGGCCACATTTTCTTTATCCATTCATCTGTTGATAGACCCTTGGGTTGTTTCTACTTTTTAGCTATTGTGAATAGTGCTGCTGTGAATCCCAGCGTCTTTTTTTCTCTCATTTTTCTTTGTGGTTTGTGGCTATATAATTATTAAGGTAATACAAATTTGTATTAAAAACTTCATAAGAAAGAGTTTAAAGTAAAAAATAAGATCCCCGTGTCCCCTTCATGTCCATCCCTCATAGGTAACCACATACACACAGAGTTACATTTTGGCATGTTTGTTTTAGCAAAAGTAGGGTCATATAGTATATATCATCCTACAAGCTTCCCCCCTCTTTCCAGAAAATCTTAGGCTGTCGTTCTGTGTCTGTCAGTGGACAGGTCTGTTGTTAATGATGCCAATATATGGGTGTGCCATATTAACCAGCTCCTCTACTGATGCATACTTGGGATTGTTTCCACTTTTTGCTTCTGTAAGATGTTCCCCAGTGACTATCCTTGTTCAGGTCCCTTTGTCACATGTAGAATAAATTCCTAGAAGATAAATAGCTGGGTCAGAGGCTATGAAATCTAATTTTTTGTCTGATATTAATAAGCCATTTGCCCAAAGAGCTGTACCAGCTTACAGTCCTTTCTCTTTTTTTTTTAAATAGAGGTGTAATTGACCTATAATGTTGTATCGGTCCTTCTAATAATGTATGAATATTACAGAGTATGCAACATACCCTTGGCATCAATGTATTTTCTTACTATTTAAAATTTTTAGTAATCTCATACTTGAAAAACAAAAACAGTAGGCTTGATATTCATTTTGATATTCATTTCTTTGAGGGCTAATGAGTTTGATGGAATCTATTCTTATGTTTTTGGCCTTGCTTATGCATGATCTGGCCCATTTCCCAGTTGGCTTCTTGCCTGTGTGGTTCTAAGCCTGAAGCTGGGAGAGGTATGGCTGTAGCATCTCTGTAACTCTGGGCTCCTTCTCCCTCAGGTGGATGAAACTCAGTTTAAGAAGATCCTTGGCTACATCAAATCTGGGAAGGAGGAGGGGGCAAAGCTGCTGTGTGGTGGAGGGGCGGCTGCTGACCGTGGCTACTTCATCCAGCCCACCGTGTTTGGAGACGTGCAGGATGGCATGACCATCGCAAAGGAGGAGGTTAGTATGGGTCCAGCGCTCGAGGGAATGTTCCTAGGAGGAGAAGCAGACAGTTGAGTCCAGCATCTTGACCCAGGACCCATCCGCTGGCCTTGGGCCAAATCCTGGCTCTATGCATAAGACAAATGATTTGCAATTCACTTCTGATCTTGCGCCTCTCCTCTTCAGCCTCTTATGGCTGCCAGTGGTTGGGGAGAACGTCTGAATTCCCCAGCAGAGCCTACAGGTCCTTTGTGTTCTGGTTCCTGCGAGCTGTGAGTTAAGGAATGACTCTTCCCGGCCCTTCTCATGGCCTTCATGTAAGCAGACACTGGACTAGATCAAAGGGCTGACTTCCCCACATGGCGAGAGTCCCTTGATCTTCTCTCCCCCTTGGCACTGATTACGAATGTAGGGCAGCAGCTCCATCTCATTCATTCGTTCATGTCACAATTTTTTTTTTTAACATCTTTATTGGAGTATAATTGCTTTACAATGGTGTGTTAGTTTCTGCTTTATAACAAAGTGAATCAGCTATACGTATACATATATCCCCATATCCCTTCCCACAAATAATTTTTGAATTCCTACTATGTGCAAGGTGCTCTACAGACACTGGAGATCCAGGGGTATCCGACATGTGTACTCTGCCCTTGTGGATTCAGACTCACTCCACTTCCCCCAGCAGGATGAAGCCCTCTAGCAGCCCTATGCAGGGAAAGCATTATACTGCCACCCCCTTTCATGGATAATTCAAAATAAAATAATATTAAAATGCAAAATCAGGGTAAGAGAGTACAACAGAGTTCTGCCTCTTTTCCCATCATGACTACTTTGATGCTATTTTTTTTTTTTAAATCTTGATGGAAATGGAAAATATCCATTTTCTAGAAGGGCAGGGGCTGCCTTTGCCTTGCTAGTGCCCAAAGTGCAAGGTGCCCCGTCTCGCAGTCCTCGCTCCAACCATGATGGGCTCCTGGCAGTCTTCTCGCACCTCCGTCTTGACACTCTCCACCCCGTCCTAGCATCAGTCATTTCTTCAAGAAGTCCTAGCTCCTTTAGTGGAGAGTGGGATGTTGTAAGAATGGGTGCTGCGTGTGCCGGTGTCTGGAACTCCATTTCCCTCCTCCCTGCTCCTCACCCTCACTCTGGTTCGGCCAGTTTCTGCTTGTGTGGTGTCACAGCTTGACTGTCACCTCTCGAGGCCTTCCCTGATCCCCTGCCTCCCACCACTCAGGCCAGGTAGCTCCTCTGGGCTCCCACCACTTGTCACGGTCACATGCCAGTCACTTGATTTCATCAGGATCTGTTCCCCGGGGTCTCTCCCCTGATAGGGCTGAGAGCAGCCACACCCCAACTGCAACAAGCACACCTAGCTCCCACGTTTTGGTTTCTAAAGCCCACTAAAGCCAACTAAAAGGAACCAGGATGCCTTGAAGAAATGGCTCAGAAATAGGGCAGGGAAAGTATAAGATAAACTCAGAACATCTTGAGATCAGAACATCTTGAGATCAGAGACCCTATTTTTTTCATAGCTTTTTCTTCAGCATCTAGTGTGTGCCTTGCTGAATGACTGACTGAAATTCTTTGAAACTAAATCTCCATGTGACCTGTCAGTGCAAGCCCCAACCTCACAGGACTGTTTAGAAATAAGATAAGGTATGTAAGGTCCGTGGCACACAGAAGGTAACCAGTCCCCTTAGCTTCCTTCCCTTTGTATTCCAGTGAGTGTGGGAGCTGTCTTCTCCCTCTGGAACTGTTAGGGTGTGTCTGGGGGCTTGTTACCACACCTGGAATCATATGCTCAGCGCTGTGGAAAGCTGGGTAACAGGTGGTTCCGTGTCTGCCCCACCCACCCATTGTGCTCTCCAACCCCAGATCTTTGGGCCAGTGATGCAGATTCTGAAGTTCAAGACCATAGAGGAAGTCGTTGAGAGAGCCAACAATTCCAAGTATGGGCTGGCTGCAGCTGTCTTCACAAAGGACTTGGACAAGGCCAATTATCTGTCCCAAGCCCTCCAGGCTGGCACCGTGTGGTAAGTGCCTCCCAGCAGCCTCACGCAACCCAGGTAGAGATCCCCAAGCCAGGGTCTTTTGGAATCCACTACTCACATCCCAGAATTGGGGTGCCAGGCTTATGTCCTCCTGGGTCAGGGTGTGGTATAGCAGATAGGGATGTCCTTCCCCCTCTCCTCCAGATTAAACTTCCCTCCAGTGCATATGCCCGTGCAGCTGTTCTTGGGCAAGCAGATGGATGGCTGGGGTTCCTTACCAAGCTGTAACAAGAGCAGGAGACCAGAGCTGAGGGCCCACATCTATGTAAACACTGGTCTTAAAAGCTTAGCACCTATGGCACACCCACTAGGATGGCTGTAATTTATTTATTTTTAATTAAAAAAAATTATTTTATTTTTGGCTGTGTTGGGTCTTCGTTGCTGCACGTGGGCTTTTCTCCGGTTGCGGCGAGTGGGGGCTACTCTTTGTTGTGGTGCGCGGGCTTCTGATTGCGGTGGCTTCTCTTGTTGTGAAGCACGGGCTCTAGGCATGGGGGCTTCAGTAGTTGTGGCTCGCGGGCTCTAGAGCTCAGGCTCAGCAGTTGTGGCGCACGGGCTTAGTTGCTCTGTGGCATGTGGGATCTTCCTGGATCAGGGCTTGAAGCTGTGTCTCCTGCACTGGCAGGCGGATTCTTAACCACTGCGCCACCAGGGAAGCCCCGATGGCTGTCATTTAAAAAACAGAAAATACTAGGTGTTGGTTAGGATGTGGAGAAACTGGAACCCTTACACGTTGCTGGTGGGAATGTAAAATGTTGCAGCCACTAGAAAAGTCTGGCAGTTCTCAATAAGTTAAACATAGAATTATCATAGGACCCAGCAATTCCACTCCTGGGTACATACCCAAGAGAAAAAAAACATACATCCACACAAAAAAGTGTATCCGAATGTTCACAGATTATTCACAGTAGTCAAAAGGTGGAAACAACCTAAATGTCCATCAACTGATGAATGGATACACAAAATGTGGTTTATCTGTGCAATGGAATATTCAGCCATAAAAAGGAATGAAGTACTGATAACCTGCTATAACATGGAAAACCTAATACTAAATGAGATAAGCCAGATACAGAAGGTCACATATTATATGATTCCATTATATGACATGTCCAGAATAGGCAAATCCATAGAGAGAGAAAGTAGATTAGGGGCTGCCAGAGGCTGGAGGAGGGGGGAAATGGGGAGTAACTGCTTACTGGGTATAGGGTTTCTTTCTGGGGTGATAAATGTTCTGGAATTATATAGAGGTAATGGTTGCACAACATTGTGAATATATTATAAAGCACTGAATATACTATAAAGCACCTTTAAAGTGGTGAGTTTTAAATTCAGTTAAAGTTTAATAATTTAAAAAAATTGCCCCCAAAAGCTTAATACCCAATTAGCAAAAATGATTCATTAAAATGGAAAGCTAGCATGTGCTGCACCCTGTTATTGACATCCATGTGTGCCCACATCATGAGGGATGAGATGACTTACGGCTTTATTTCAGGCGGCCTGCTTTTGACTTCTATATAGCTAGCTATTAGTAGGGTTTTACCCATCCATTTTTCTCAATAAAATTTTAGAACAATACAGGAGGTCCGAGGGGTATGATACTTATCCTCCACCCCAAGAATTACTTCTGAAATCTCATCTTAAATTATAGGGTCAACTGCTATGATGTGTTTGGGGCCCAGTCACCGTTTGGTGGCTACAAGCTGTCTGGGAGCGGCCGGGAGCTGGGAGAGTATGGGCTGCAGGCATACACTGAAGTGAAAACTGTGAGTATGGGCACCTTCTCAACCCTCTCCCTCATGCTGGGGTCCATCAGTATTGACTGCTAGTTTCTTGTTTTAAGCCATGGAAGCTACCAAAGAGGGTAAAGACCCAGTCTCTGCTGTGTCTCATGAGGAATAAGTAGGAACTTGACCACCACTATGCCTACACAGTCCTTTGCTGGGCTTTGTTATACACTGAGTTCTTTAAAACCTGAGAGGAGGCAAAGATCCCAGTGGGCTGAAGCAGCGAGGAAAAACTTCTAATAAGAATCAAGCTACGAGGCATTAGATATCAAGGGGCATATCCTTTGCATCTGCAATCCTGAAGAACTAATCAGAAATAGAAAGAAAGCTTTATTTCCATAAATAGCCATCACAGCATTCTCCAACAGGGAAAAATCAGATGTAACCTAAATGCCCAATAAATTATGGAATATTAAGTAGCTGTTAAAGTATTTTTGTAGGATATTTGGTATAAAAAATGCTTATCCTTTAAAGTAAAAAAGCAGGATACAAAGTGATATATGCAGTATACGCCCAACTTTAAAACAGTATTTGCTCATATACAGATACTCAGATATCTTTATCAATATGAAAAATGACAGGAAAGAAAGATACTAAAGTAAAAATGATTTTCTGTCTACAATGAATACTAATTATAATTTAACCAGGACACATACTCACAAATGATATTTTAAGAAAAGAGAAATGGGCACAGGGCAAGCAAACCAGCCTGGGGGTGGGGGGCGGCGATGGGAGCAGGATGAAAAAGGGGGAACAGAGTAAACAGCGGTCTTCATTCAGTATATACTATATAGTATGAAACTCTAATAAGATACAATGTAAGTTCTCAAGAAGATCACTGGAATAAAGTAAACATGTTTACTTGTTTATTGAAATGTTTCTATTATATACAAGAGGTGAGACCCAGATTTGATATTGACATTGAGATGTCATGAGCCTATAACTCTTCATCAAAACAATAGTTACGAAGGAGATTACTTAGGTATGGAGTGAGGGAGGAGGGAGGCCTAGGACTGAGCCCCAAGGAACTGCAGTATTTAAGGATTGACTGGAGGGCAGTGGAAGAGCCTGAAAAGGAAAGGCTTGAGTTGAGGTGATTTGTGGAGGAATCCAACTGTAAGCTGCGAATGCTGGAGCCCTCAGGAAATGAGATGTTGGGGAGAACTCGAGAAGGCTTTTGAAGAAATGACAGGACTTGATGGCTTAGGAGGGTTAGAGGATGTGGGTGAAGGGGGCAAAGCTGATTCAGCCCAGTATCCACTGTGCTTGGTGCTCATGATAAAGAGTCCTGTTAAAAAAAAAAAAAAAAAAAAAAAAGTCCTGTATTTTGAGCTTTAGGAACTTGAATGATAACACTAACAAAAATAGGGGTTTAAAAAAAATAGGGATTTTTGTTAGTGTTATCTTTCACTAACAAAAATGACCGTTGCATGCTAAAGGTCTCAGAAGTCAAGTTTGCAAGGGGGACTGATGAGAAAATTTCTTTTTATTTTTACTGAAAGTTTACTTTGTGCCAGAATCTGTGCTAGACTGTCTTATGTATGTTATATCATTTAATGCTCACAACAACCCCATGAAGGAGATACTGCTGTTATCCCATTTTACAGATGAGGGGATGAGTCACACAGAGGTGAAGCACTTGCCCAGTAGTGGGGAAAGATGGGATTCCACCCCATACCCATCTGAGTCTGGAACCTTCCCCCTAACACACTGAGACACCTGTGAGCTTGAGCACATTATCTTTTCCTGGCTCTGATACTTGTGGAGGAACATATGGATCTCGGTCAGGGTCTCTCAGCCTTGGAACTGTGGACACTTGGGGTTGGATAATTCTTTGTGGTGGGGCTGTCATGTGCAGCGTAGGATGTTGAGCAGCATCCCTGACTTTTGCCCATTAGATGCCTGTAGCAACCCTCGCCCCAACTGGGACAATCAGAAATGTCTCCAGACATTGCCCATTGTTCTCTGGGGGGCACAGCTGCCCCTGGTTGAGAATGACTAGGTCAAGGGGAGGCAGAGTGTGATCTCATGCAGAACACAGCCCTAGCAGTTGCTGGGATTGGCCACTGGCCATCAAGATGTTAGAAGTCAGGAAAGCCCTTCTGTTTATAGCTCAGGCAGCACCCAGCTGAGGGGGCCTGCAGACCAAAGGGAAGCATGAAGATTTAACAGCTTCTCTGCACCCCTCTTACAGGTCACAGTCAAAGTTCCTCAGAAGAACTCATAAAGAACCATGCTGGCTTTACTCATCCAGTGATGGAAAGTTCAAGGAGATAAGCAACAAAACCAAGAAAAATGGCCGTTGCATGCTAAAGGTCTCAAAAGAGAAATTCTGCCAGAAAAATCTCTTGGATCAAGAAAGTTCCAGAATTTGAATCAATAAATAGGGTGGATGTGGGGCAAAGGGTATATGGAAAGCCTTTTAAACTGCAACAATACTACTAGCTTTCAGGGTGATTTTTCAAAGATAGATTCAAGTATCTCATCCTGTCCATCTGAAACACTTCTGTAACTTGCCTTAATGGGGGAAGAAAAAGCCATTGTTTACCACTGTTCCATCTTTGAAGCAGCAACTAGCACCTTGCTTTGTATTCTGGACTAAAACTCATTAAAAACAGTGCTGCTCTTCACTTTTTAGGTAACTCTTCCCCCATCTCAACCCAAGGAGATGCTGTCATATAGATATGTTGTCCCCTCTGTGTGTATGTCACATTGTAAACAACTGTCACCCATCCCCTACTGTGGATAAATAGCCTTTGTTTCCTGCACGTAGTTAACAGATGTTTCCGGCCTGCCCATGTGTGGTGGGCCCTGTACGACACACTGAGGACGACACCTACACAAGACTCCCAGCCTCTGCCCTCAGAGAGAGGGAGGTAAAACCAGGAAACACACACTTGACACCCAAGGTTGGTTCTCAGTGTTTTAAGTTCAAAAACTTGGTCAGAACAAATGAGACAGATTCCTGCTGGACCAGTTTCATAAGAGATTAATTTGAAAACCAGATGTCAGCTTACTCACTTTAAGTGAGGTCTGTATTTCCAATAGCCGGACCTTTTGAATCTTGTATCAAGAACACTGCCTTACTTTAGTCAAGGGACCTGGCAAATTAGTAATCAGTATTATTAGTAAATTAGGAATCAGAAGATTCCTTAGTGAGCAAAAAGAATTGAATCACAGTAATAGTTTGTGAGTGATCACATTTGGGTCACAGATTCCTTAAGAATTTGAGGGAAAGTTTGTTCCTTTCCTGAGAAAAAAACACCTGTATAATATTTGCAGACAGTGTCAGGGAGTGATGGAGCTCACTGGTTGACCCCTGGCTTTATTTCACTGAGGCTAAGCCACATCTTGATAGGCGATCCCTATTCCACTAGAGACTAATTGGACTGCTTTGAATAGCACTTCACAATTTTTGTCATATATGCATATACCTGTACTATCATTTACTTTTTTCTTTAAATTGACTCTTATTTAGATAAAAATTTTGAAAAATACCTTACTGCAATACCTAAAAAGAATAGCATTTAACTGCCATAAATAGAAGACATTATAAAAGATGAAACAATGTTACTAAATTTAAAATAATGAAATACAAGTAAAGCTAATCTTTTAGATTATATATATATATGTATACAAATTAATCATTCTATAGCTGAAATAGGTGTACCTCATTGAGACAAGGATTTTATGACCAGTCAGCAGTAATGGGATATTCCAGTTGACGTTGCTTCAAGAAATGATTCTGTATTTTAGCTTTGATGATGAGCAGCAGCAACAGTGCCATTACGTGTGAACCGAGCAGCAAAGGGCAAAGCTTTGAGCTCACCCCCGTTCTCCCATCTTCTCTGCAGCTTCTTAGGCTTAAGGTGGTATGCAGTGAGTGGCACCAGGTCAGCTGAAACGTCTGTCCCTGTCCCCATGGCACTTGCATCTACCTGGGGAGAGAGGCATTAAACATAGGGATATAACATGAAGAGGGTGTTCTGAGAGTGCAAAAGGGGATGCCTGGCCTAAGCTTGGCCTGATGGGAGAAAAGGTCACGCCCCTCACACATGCATCCATCATAAACACTTACTGGGAGGTTACTAAGCGCTAGGTACTGGCGATGCAAAGACGAATAAGACTTGTAAGACACTATCTAGAAGCTCAGGATCTGGTGAGGGGAACAGACTCTCAAAAGTGATGATTATAATATAGATGCCAGATATTGACAATGAGAGCGATCAGGTAATGACATCATGGAAGGATAAGAAGGGCCCCTGCAGGCAGGGAAGAATGCTCCCTAGACAGTACTCACGTATTTTACTTGCTTTCCAGGCTTCTTGCCAGAAGTTAAATTCTTGAAGGTTTGAGCCTGGGTTATTTGCCTATAATTTATGCCCTTTATGTAAATGGGAGTACCACTATTATCTGCTAAATATTTACCCTAAGCAATAATAAATGCATGTCAAAGTCTGATTTTCAGAAGTTAAAAACATGACCCCTATGTGAATATAAGATGAACACAGGTCAAAGATTTTACTCATTAATTAATAAGATGATGAAGTAGATAAACAACAAAGTCCTACTGTATAGCACAAAGAACTATATTCAATATCTTGTGATAAACTGTAATGGAAAAGAATATGAAAAAGAATATATATATATATATATAAATAACTGAATCACTTTGCTGAACACCAGAAACTAACACAACATTGTAAATCAACTATACTTCAATTAAAAAGAAAAGATGATGAAGCAGGTTCAAAAATCACCGAGGAACTGGCCATTTGTGGGCATTTTAATAAAGGTTTTTGCAGCAATGAAGACCCAACACAGGCAAAAATAAAATATATAAAAATAATTTTAAAAAAAGATTGCTAGGTTAGATACAAAACTGGTTAATGTCCTATAAAGCAAGAAACAGTAACTAACCATGAGCATTTTGTTTTTACCAGATAGAAATCATTTGCAGCTGTACTGGACATAAATCTATATATAAATTATAGGTCACTTCACAGAGTGAGCTCTTAATTAGTTAACAGCAAATTCAAACAATGCTACGATCTCCTAGGGCAGAGTTGACAAGCTTTTTCTGTAAAAGGCCAAGGTGATAAACATGTTAGGCTTTTCAGGCTACATAACATCTCTGTCACATATTCTTTTTTCTCTTTTGGTTTTTAGTCCTTTAAAAATGGGGGAAAAACCAACATTCTTGGCTTGAGGGCCGTACAAAGATCGGCCACAGACTGGATTTGGTTTCCTGGCCGTAGCTTGCTGACTCTTGTCCTAGAAAATGAGAAAATCATTGGGTGGGCCTGTGAAATGGGGTTAGGCATGACTTTGAAAGGACATGCATTTATCTTCTTGGCCATATTTGTAAGTTTTGGATAATTTACAAATATGTAATCATTAAGACAGAGTTTGCCTTTGTACCACCTGAAATCATCTCAATAACACGACTGGTGGGCAAGCTTACTTTGGGAAACGGGATTCCTTGTACATCCCAGCGCCAAGAGTCTCCCTCCAGCAGTTCAGACTGAACAAATTCATAGCCTTCGGTTCACTGCTTCTCTGACAAGATTTGGGAACTGCCCAAGCCAACTTGGAGGAGATAAATGGGGGGACCTGAGATTACCATCCCCTTGCAGCAATGTGTTAACAAATCATTCTGGCAATTTTTTTTGATTTTTAAAATTTTACCTTTTTTCCGTTCATTTATCTATTCCTTGTTTCAGGAAGTCTTAAGTAGCACTTATCATAGGCTAGGTACTGTGCTATTTATCTATTCCTTGTTTCAGGAAGTCTTTAAGTAGCACTTATCACAGGCTGGGTACTGTGCTAGGTAACTGCTTCCTTAGGGAGTAATGCTGGTGACATTACTGGCTCCCAATGCTTAGTCTGGCTGTGGAGATAATGAAACAAGCGATTGCACTAAAGTGAAGTGTCACGATAAAATGACTAGACACTCCCAGATTGTGGGATTACAGTGTTGGGAGCTTTGTCACCCTCCATACACTAAACATATTTTTTAATGTAATATTTATTTTGTTAATTATAATAAACACACTTTTAACGTTTTGTTTTACTGGTTACAAGGAACAGTGAATTAGGAACTATAGAGGCAAAGCTAGCATTATATTACCTAGTTTGGTGTCTCTTTCACTGAGTTACAAGGTTCTGACTCTTCCACTCCTTGATTTTATTCCCAGTCCATGTTTCTCAGGCAAAAATAACAACTAAAATAAGGATAAAAGTTTATTTCTCTCTCAAGTAAAAGAAGTCCAAAGTTGGGCAGTTAAGGGCTATTAATGTGATTCCACAAAGTCTTTAAGCAACCTGGGATCCTACTATTTCAATGTTCCATTATCCCTAGAATATGACCCTCATCCTCAAGGTTTAATATGGCTGCTAACATTCCAGCCATCACATCAACATTCCAGGGAGCAGGATGGTAAAAAGGACAAAGAAAGGTGGGACACTCTTCTCTATAAGGCAACTTCCCAGAGGTTGGCCACAAAACTTCCACTTATATGTCTTTGGACAAAATTAAGATACATGGCCACATCTAGCTGCAAAGAAGGATAAGGAATATTGTCTTTTTAGCCAGGGATCAGCGTGCCTAGCTAAAATTTAAGTTCTTAAATCTAAAGAAGAAAAGGAAAATGGATTTGGGGAGGCAAATAGCAATCCCTACCATGATGTGAAACAGTACCCTCAAAAATTTGGGCCATGCCTCTCCTATGACTAACATTACCACCAATTTAATCCAAATCTCATGATGTAGGGTGAGAGTACTGGGAAGATTTTCTGAACAGACAGTGTATTACTGAAGAATATTTTAGTTGCAAGTGTCAGAAAACCAAATTCAAACCAGGGTAAAAAAATGGTTCCTATATTCCAAAATCCTGACATCTCAGCTTTGGCCATGGCTTGATTCAGAAGTTCAAAAAGTTTCCATCTCTTGGCTCCACCTCTGCCAGGTGGGCTTCATTTTTAGACCATACCCATTTTGGTTCTGGTGGGTCTGGATCCTTAGAAGAGCCAACTGGCTTCAACAGCTCTCGTCTCACACCCAGCCAGACTCAAGTCCACTGGCTAGGAGAAAGTCCCTTTTTGCTAGCCCCAGCAAAGCGGTTCATGCTAATTGGTCCAGCTGATGTGACATCCTGCCCCTCCCTCAACCAGTCACTGTGGCCAGAGGGTTGCGATGTGATGATTCACTTAGACCTGAGTCATAATGGTCCACCCTTGTGGCCAGGACTGGAGTCCCCTCTAGTCCATCTGGGCTGAAAATGAGGGAGGGATGGATCCCCCAAAGAATACTGGTGCTCTTATCTGAAGAAGACATAGAGATTGGAGAGTTTCCCGAGTTACTGCCGACCTTTTAATATTTCACTGTTGCCAAAACCCCTGTTGGGGTGAATTGGAGAAAACAGAGAAATGTAATGTTTCTTGCCCCCAGTTCCTGTGAATTAGACTCATTGTAATTGTAAGAGAATCTGTTTTTTAAACTGACAAATAACAAAGGAAATGCTAGCTATTAAGAAATGTCTATAATGTTGATTCTGACATCCTAGACACATTAATCTCCTTGTGCTTTTAGTGACAGAAACCAGTTAGAACACTAGCTGTCTAAGCAAAAAGTTCTCAGGTTATAACCTAATCTCTCTGGGTATTTGGATATGGGTCAGTCACAGGAGTATTGGGTGTAAAGCTGCTGTTTCTGCCTTTAGCCTTGCCCAGTGCCCAAGAGAAAATGGCTGAATAAAGGACACAAGGAACTACGCAGCCCCGAGAACCGAGCTGATGAGGCGTTTTCTAAGTCTAGGCGCCACCTCGTGGTCAATAAGTACAACTACAGTGTTATCCTCTCTGAGAGCTGATAGGCTAGACCTACCAGTTTGGTGTCTTTCAAAGATGGTGTTACACAAATGAATTTATTTACAAAACAGAAAAAGACTCACAAACTTATGGTTACTAAAGAGTATAGTGGGGGGGCGGGGAGATAAATTAGGAGTTTGGGATTAACATATACACACTACTATATATAAAATAGATAAGCAAGGACCTACTGTATAGCACAGGGAACTATATTCAAAATCTTGTAATAACCTATAGTGGAAATGAATCTGAAAAAGTATATATAATATATATATATATATATATAATATATATATATATATTATATATATATATATATATATATATATATATATGAATCACTTTCCTGTATACCTGGAACTAACACAACATTGTAAATTAACTATACTTCAATTTTAAAAATGGTTAGGGCTTCCCTGGTGGCGCAGTGGTTGAGAGTCCGCCTGCCGATGGAGGGGACACGGGTTCGTGCCCCGGTCCGGGAAGATCCCACATGCCGCAGAGCAGCTGGGCCCGTGAGCCATGGCCACTGAGCCTGCGCGTCCGGAGCCTGTGCTCCGCAACGGGAGAGGCCCCAACAGTGAGAGGCCCGCGTACCGCAAAAAAAAAAAAAAAAAAAAAAGGTTAAAACAAGCAAAACAAAACAAAAGATGGTGTTACATATAACATGACTGTACGTGGGCAATACCTAGCAGGCAAATGCAATGAGAGAATCAAGAGGCCAGGGTCACATACCCAGAATAACTGAAAACAGGGACTCCAACAAAAACTTGTTCACAAATGTTCACAGCAGTACTATTCACAGTAGCCAAAAGGTGGAAACAACCCAAATGTCTATCAACAGATGAATGGATAAACAAAATGTGGTCCATTCACATAATGAAATATTGTTCAACCATAAAGAAGTAATGAAGCACTGATACATGCTATAATATAGATGAACCTCAAAAACATGATGCTAAGTGAAAGAAGCTGAACATAAAAGGCCACATATTGTCTGATTCCATGTTTATGAAATGTTCAGAATAGGTAAATCCATAGAGACAGAAAGTAGATTGGTAGTTGCCAGGGGCTGGGGAAAGGAGGAAAGGGGACAGATAATAGATATGGGTTTCCTTTGGGGATGATGAAAATGTTTTCAAACTAGATAGAGGTGATAGTCACACAACACTGTGAATGTGCTGAATGTCACTGAATTGTTTACTTTAAAATAGTCAATTTTATGTTATGTGAGTTTTACCTTAATTTAAAAAAATTAGCTGCCTTACCTCTGGGCCTCCATTTCCTCACGATCCCTACAGTAACATCCAGTTCTCACTCAGCTCTTTTGTGAAGAATAAAAGGGAACTGATATTCATTTATATTGATTTTATTAACCCTTTTCTGAAAAGGAAATAAACAAACACGGTAAAAAAAATGTTCAGTGAAATATACCCCTGGCTCCCAATCTGGTGGCCCCAGGAAGAAGTATTTACTGTGTATCTACTAAGTGCCAGGTGATGCTGATGCTGCTGGTCTGGCGGCCACACTTTGAGAACGACCACCTGAGGAAAAAATGTATCAGGTCGTTCTTTGACGCTTCCATACAGAAACCCTCATTTCCTTAATATGAGAGGGATCTGAACTTCCTTCAGAAAGACTTGTGTTTGCTCTTTATTTTTTATTTTGAAATTATTTCAAACTTAAGAGTTTTGAGAAAAGTACAATCATCTCTCATATGCTCTACCCAAATTCATCCATTTTTAGCATTTTCTCCCACTTGCTCTATCCCTTCTTACCCCCCTTCCCAACTCCCATTATATATTTTCTCTTTTTTCTGGACCATCTATGAGTAAGTTGCAGGCATCATGCCCATTACTTCTTAATACTTTAATGTGTTTGAATTTTTATCTTGGATACTCCCTTAAGTAACCACAGTTCAGTTACCTAATACAGGGAATTTCATTTGACACACACTGACCCAATACTTGTGGGAGCTTTTGACAACACTAGGAACATCTGAGGAACAGGAGTATCCTGGGGGAAGCTGGTGATATTTCCTGGTCCTACTCTGCCTCCTTAGAGACTCTTATATGCCAGCTATGATCCAGGAAGAGGGCCCTCACCCAAACCATGTTGGCACTCTGGCCTCAGACTTCTATCCTCCAGAACTGTGAGAAATACATTCCGGTTGCTTCTAAGCCACCCAGTTTGTGGCATTTTGTTGGAGCAGCTCGAATAGACTAAGATAGCACCTGCCCTTCACTCGTTTCTGACTCCTACTGATCCCTCTTTTCAATTCCATTGCAAAGGGTAGAGATAAGGATATCAATTCAGTATATTACCTGGCAATAACAATAAAAACCATCATCACCATAATCATCTGAGCATTTAATGGTTTATTTTTAAAGCTATATCAATATGTCATGTTCATCTCTGTGTCTTGTTTCTCAGCTGAAAAGTGGGAATCACAGTCGTCAAATGAGATATTGTAACTCTTTGGAAATTGTGCCTTTTCATAATCTTACGTTCCCCTTGGGGCTTCAAAAGGCTACCAAGTGAAGTGGTTGTTTAATGGGTATAGAGTTTCACTTTTGCAAGATGAAAAAGTTCTGTGAATATACTTAAAACTACTAATTTATACACTTAGAAATAATTAAGATGGTAAATTTGATGTTTTACAGTTTTTACCAAAATAATACTTAAAAAAAAAAAAAAAAACGACCAAGTGAGACATCTGAGGAGCTGTCCCAGAAGAGGGATGATGTTTCTGTGGCTCCCAAAGGAGAGACCCGAGCCAGTCAGTGAACAGTGAGGGAAGCAAGCAGGAAGTCTCTGGCAATGGGCAGAAAAAGCTGCGTGTGGGAAGGTTCACGCCAGGTCAAGGGAAGTGCTCCAGCAGGGGCTGAGGAGCCACAGAAATGCAGAGCTGCGTTGTGGGCACAGGGTTGGACTTGATGATTGCTAGGGTCCCTTCCAACTCTTGAGAGGCTGAAGGATTCGAACTGAGTCAAGTTCAGCAAATGCTAGAACTTTCCATTCACAGACTGTCAAATTTTATTATGCTATATTTGAGGAACAGAAATTTAGGTAAAAAACCAGTGCATGCTCCCCTACTATAGGAGAATATAACTTGGTATGACTTTTCTGGTAGGAATCCACTGCTAAAAATTTTTCCAAGATAACAAATGGACAAGTGGACAAAATATGTTTGTTTCCTAAATGCTCTTTCCAAGCACTATTTGTGATAGCAGAAAACTTCAAACAACTTAAACGTCCATTAAGTGACGACTCGGTGACACTCAGAGGGTCGAGACGTCAATCTCAGTATCAAGCAGAAGGGAGATGTTTGGGGCAGGGCAAGTACCAAGAGACTGGATGCTGCTCTTCTTTGCTTCTCTCCACAGCCTTCTCCTTTCTCTGCAGATTGGCTTTCACTGCTTTAATATTCATGCAGCAGACGATGACTGCCTCAGCCTGGACAACACGACTCACGGCTGGCTTAATGTTCCAGTCTCAGTTCCCATGAGCTTCTGATAGGTCCAGCTTGGCCCAGAAGTCCAGTCCTGAGCCAGTCAGCTGTGGCTGCAGTTTGGGGCCACATGGTACTCACTAGATGTTAAGCCCATCCCCTAAGCAGGGGCTGTTGGGTGATGGGCACCCTGGAGGTGTCTACACTCACTCATCAGTGTGGTCCAGGACCAACTGGCAGCATCTATAGCACCAGGCAGCTTCTTAGCAATGCAGATTTCCAGGTTCCACCCCATATCTAATGAATCAAAACCTGCATTTTAATAAGCTCCTCAGGGGTCAGTCTGTGCATTAAAGTTTGGGAGGCACTGATTTATCACAAGAAAGGATGGTTCCTTCCCATTTTCTTCCTTCCTTCCTTCTTCCTCCACCCCCTTTCCTCATTAAGATGCCTTTACTGAAGTATAATTCACATACCATACAATTCACCCATTTATTTAAAGAGTACAATTGAATTCTTTTAGTATGTTCACAGAATTATACATCTATCACCATAATAGATTTTACAACATTTTGACTGCTCTAAAAAGAAACCTGTACTCCTTGGCTGTCATCCCCTAATCCCCCCCACTCCCCCCACCCCAGCCCCTGGCAATCACTAATCTACTTTGTCTCTAGGGATTTGCCTACTCTGGATATTTCACGTAAGTGGAGTCATACAGTATGTGACCTTTTGTGTCTGTCTTCTTTCACTTTTTTTTTTTGGCTGTGCCTTGCAGCTTGCAGGATCCTAGTTCCTCGACCAGGAATCAAACCCGGGCCCCCTGCAGTAGAAGCACAGAGTCCTAACCACTGGACTGCCAGGGAAGTCCCTGTTGGGAGTTTTTAAAAATTATGGATTCAATTTCATTACTGGTAATTGGTCTCTTTATATTTTCCATTTCTTCCTGCCTCAGTCTTGGTAGATTGTACATTTCTAGCAATATATCCATTTCTTCTAGGTTGTCCATTTTATTGACATATAATTGTTTGTAGTAATCTCTTATGATCCTTTGTATTTCTGTGGTGTTGGCTGTAACTTCCCTTTCATTTTTAATTATTTATTGGAGCCCTTTTTCTTTTTTTTTGATGAGTCTGACTAAATTTTCTCTTTTCAAAGAAACACCTCTTAGTTTCATTGATCTTTTTTGTTGCCTTTTTCATCTCTATTGCACTTATTTCTGCTCTGATCTTTATGATTTCTTTCCTTCAACTAATTTTGGGTTTTGTTTGCTCTTCTTTTTCTAGTTCCTTTAGGTGTAAAGTTTGGTTGTTTGAGATTTCTTTTCTTGTTTCTGAGGTAGGCTTGTATACCTATAAACTCTCCTCTTAGAACTGCTTTTGCCGCATCCCATAGATTTTGGATCACTGTGTTTCCATTTTCATTTGTCTCCAGGTATTTTTAAATTTCCTCTTTGATTTCTTTGGTGAACAATTGGTTGTTTAGTAGCATACTGTTTAGTCTCCACGTGTTTGTATTTTTTGCCATTTTTTTCTTGAGGTTGACTTCTAGTCTCCTATCACTGTGGCTGGAAAAGATGCTTGATATAATTTCAGTTCTTTTAAATTTATTGAGACTCATGATCTTTCCTGAAGAATGTTCCATGTGCCCTTGGAAAGAATTTTCAGTCTGCAGCTTTTGGATAAAAAGTTCTATTTACATCTATTAAGTCCATCTGGTCTAATGTGTCACTTAAGGCCAGTGTTTCCTTATTGATTTTCTGTCTGGATGATCTGTCCATTGATGTGTGACGTTAAAGTCCCCTACAATGATATGTTACTGTCAACTTCTCCCTTTATATTTGTTAATATTTGCCTTATGTATTTAGATGCTCCTGTGTTGGGTACATATATAATTGTTGTATCTTCTTATTGGCTAGATCCCTTTATCATTATCTAATGTCTTTCTTTGTCTCATTAATGGTCTTTGTTTTAAAGTCTGTTTTGTCTGATATAAGTATTGCTATCTCAACCTTCTTTTTATTTCCATTTGCATGGAATACCTTTTCCCATCCCCTCACTTTCAATCTGTTTGTCTTTAGATCTGAAGTGAATCTTTTGTAGGCACCATATATATGGGTCTTGTTGGGTTTTTTTTAACCATTCAGCCACTCTAAATCTTTTAATTGGAGCATTTAATCCATTTACATTTAAAGCAATTATTGATATGTATTTGTTGCCATTGTGTTAACTATTTTCTGGTTGTTTTTGTAGTTCTCTTTTGTTTGTTTCTTCTTCTTTTGCTTTCTTCCTCTGTGATTTGATGGCTATCCTTAGTGTTATGTTTGGATTCCTTTGTCTTTCTTGTGTGCGTATCTATCATAGATTTTTGGGTTGTGGTTACTATGAGGTTTATATATAACAATCATATATACATATGTGATTATTTTAAGTTGATCTCTTAAGTTTGAACATTCTAACCACCCTGCATATTTACTCACCACTGCGTTTAATATTTAATGTTTTTGAAACCATATTTTATATCTTTTTGTTTTGCGTAGCCCTTAACTACTGATTATGGATATAGATAATTTTACTACTTTTGTCTTTTAACCTTTCTACTAGCCTTATAAGTGGTTGACCTACTACCTTTACTGTATATTTGCCTTTACATTTTTCCTTTAGTAATTTTTATATTTCTAGTTGTGGTCTTTTCTTTTTTTAAAGATTTCTTTATCATTTATTTATTTATTTATTTTATTTTTGGCTGCATCGGGTCTTAGTTGCGGCATGCAGGATCTTTCATTGCAGTGCACAGGCTTCTCTCTAGTTGTGGTGTGTGGGTTTTCTCTTTTCTAGTTGTGGCACACAGGCTCCAGGGCACGTGGGCTCTGTAGTTGTGGTGCGTGGGCTTAGTTGCCCCGTGGCATGTGGGATCTTAGTTCCCTGACCAGGGATTGAACCCACGTTCCCTGCATTGTAAGGCAGATTCTTTACCACTGGACCACCAGGGAAGTCCTGTGGTCTTTTCCTTTTCACTCAGAGAAGTCCCTTTCACATTTCTTGTTAAGCTGGCTTATTGGTACTGAACTCTTTTAGCTTTTGCTTGTCTGTAAAACTCTTTGTCTTTCCTTCAAATCTGAATTATAACCTTGCTGGGTAGAATATTCTTGGTTGTAGGTTTTTTTTCATTTCATCACTTTAAATATATTGTGCCATTTCCTTCTGGCCTGCAGAGTTTCTGCTGAAAAGTCAGCTGACATTCTTATAGGAGTTCCCTTGTATGTAACTAGTTCCTTTTCCCTTGCTGCTTTTAATGTTCTCTCTTTAATTTTTTTTCTATTCTAATTACAATGTGTCTTGGTGTGGACCTCTTTGTGATGATCTTGTTTAGGACTCTGTGCTTCCTGGTCCTGGATGTCTGCTTCCTTTCCTTGGATAGGGAAGTTTTCAGCTATTATGTATTCAAGTAAGTTCTCTGCCCCTTTCTGTCTCTCTTTTCCTTCTGGGACCCTATAATGTGAACTTCAGTGTGCTTGATGTTGTCCCAGAGGTACCTTAAGCTATTCTTATTTTTCAAAATTCTTTTTCCTTTTTTGTGTTCAATTTGGGTGATTTCCACTACTCTGTCTTCCAGTTTGCTGATCTGTTCTTCTGTATAATCTATTCTATTGTTGATTCCTTCTTGTGTATTTTTTATTTACACTATTGTATTCTTCAGCTGTTTGGTTCTTCTTTATATTTTGTTAAGCTTCTGTGTTCATCCATTCTTCTCCTGAGTTCATTGAACATCTTTATAATGATTACTTTGAATTCTTTAATGGTTAGATTACTTATCTCCACTTTGCTTAGTCTTTTTCTGGGGTTTTACCTTGTTCCTTTGTTTGGAACATATTCCTCTATTGCTTCATTTTGCCTAATTCTGTTTTTATTTCTATGTATTAGGTAGATTGGATACAATTCTCAATCTTGGAGAAGTGGCCTTATATAAGAGATGTCCTATGGGGCTTAGCAGCATCTTCTCCTCTGGTTACCAGAGCTATATGCTCTAGGGGTGCCCCCATGTGGGTTGCATGGGTCCTTCTGTTGTCAAGGGGCTGACTACTTTGAGCACACTGGTAGGAAGGGCTGGCCTCCAGCCCAGTTGGCTGCCAGGCCCTGCCTTGTGTGGAGGCTGCTGGCCCACTGGTGGGTGGGGCAGATCCCTGCATGGCTGGCTGTTCAGCTTGGGGATCCTGGGATCCCCAACTGGCTGGTGGTGGTAAGGCCCTGGTACTAATAGGCTAGTAGGAGGACTCCAGAATGACACTTGGCAGAACCAATGTCATGGTAGAATGAGCTCCTAAAAATGGCTGCCACCAGAGTCTGTGTCCCCATGGGGAGTCCCAGTTGCCTCCTGCCTCTCCTGGAGGCTCTCCGAGATCAGCAAGTGGGTCTGACCCAGGCTCCTTTCAAATTATTGCCTCTGTACTAGGTCTCAGAGCATGTGAGATTTTGCATATGTCCTTTAAGAGCCAAGTCTGTTTCCTATAGCCCTCTGGCTCTCCCATACAGAAGCCCCTCTCGTCTTCAAAGCCAGATGTTTTGGGGCTGGACTCTTCTGGATAGCCTACCCTGAATGTGTGGGTCTTAACTATACTGTATCTCTGCCTCTCCTATCTGCCTGGTTTTGGTTCCCTTTTTTTTGGCCACCCTGCACAACTTGTGGGATCTTAGTTCCCTGACCAGGGATTGAACCCAGGCCCTCGGCAGTGAAAACAGAGTCTTAACTACTGGACCTCCAGGGAATTCCCTGTAGTTCCTTCTTTCCATCTTTAGTTGTGGAAAATCTGCTAGTCTTCAGGTCATTCTCATCAATAGTTGATCTGTAAATAGTTGTAATTTTGGTGTGCTGATGGGTGGAGGTGAGCTCAGGGTCTTCCCACTCCATCATCTTGGCCACACCCATAAATGTCTAATTTAAAGACACCCAGTCTACAGTATTTCCTTATAGCAGCCCAAGCTACGACAGATTTTGGTACTGAGAAGTGGGGTGCTGCTATAACAATTACCGAAAAATGTGGAAGCAGCTTTTGAACTGGGGAAAGGGTGGAGGTTGGAAGAATTTGGAAGTACATGCTAGAAAGATAGATGTTTCTGGTGAGGGCTCAGAAAGAAAAGAGGAGAGCTGGAGAGAAAGCTTCCATTTTCTTAGCAAACACATAAATAATCATGAACAGAGTGTTGGCAGAAATATGGATGGTAGGGTCCACTTTGTTGAGGTCTTACAGGGAAATGAGGAACATGCTGTTGGACAATAGAGAACAGACGATCCTTGTTATAAAGTGGCAAAGAACTTGGCTGAACTGTGTCCTAGTGTTTTTGCAAGGTACAGCTGGAGAGCAATGAAAATGAATATTCAATAACTGAATTATTTTGCTGTACACTTGAAACTAACACAATATTGTAAGTCAACTATACTCCAATAAAATTTAATAAAAAAGAAAAAATCCTGCTGCAAGTAAAAGATCAAAGTTAAATATTTAAGTCATATTTGTGAAAAAAAGAAAATGAATATTCAGTGAAGAGATTTATAAAGTGTTTGAAGAGTAGCTTGCTTCCTCCTGACTGCTTACAATAAAATGTGAAAGGAAAGAGATGACTTAAAGAAGGAATTGTTAAGCAAAGGGAATCAGAATTTAATGCTTTGGAAAATTCTCAGCCTGTCCATATCCCCAAAAATGAGCAAATGTGTTTGGAAGAGAACACTGAAGGGTGTGGATGGACTATCAAATGATAAGAGATTATTGGATTATAGGAACAGAAACACTGCCTGTTTGTACTGAAGGGGACTGAGATGGGAAGAAATGAAGGCAGGCTTTCAGATGTTGATTCTACAGGACAGGATGATAAAGCTACTTGGCTATGAATGTGCACTATTCACGAAAGGGGAAGAATGATCCCAAAAGCAATTCAGAAATCATCAGGGCCATCACCTTGGTTTCAACAGGACAGACAGGCTTCATCTGAAGTCATCGGGGCAGGACCCTTGCCTGGGCAGAGCTGCAAAGGCAGGACCACAACCCAGTGGATCCAGAGGGCAGAGCATCAAACCAAAGAGGATTATTCTCGAGCCTTAAGATCTAAAGGTATTTGCCTTGCTAGAATTGGACTTGCTTGGGACCCATCACTCCTTTCTTCCTTGTGATTACTCCTTTCTTTCTTCTGATTACTCCTTTTGGGAATGAGAATGTCTACCCTATGCCTATCCCACCACTGTATTTTGGAAGTAGATAACTTATCTGGTTTCACAGGTTCACAGCTAGAGAGGAATTTTGTTTCAAGATGAATCATACCTAGAGTGTCACCTATATCTGATTTAGATAGTATTTAGCTACTTTATTATTTTTTAAAAGGAATTTTGCCCTGTTAAAAAATATTTATTTATTTATTTATTTATTTATGGCTGTGTTGGCTCTTCGTTTCTGTGCGAGGGCTTTCTCTAGTTGTGGCAAGTGGGGGCCACTCCTCATCGCGGTGTGCGGGCCTCTCACTATCAGGGCCTCTCTTGTTGCGGAGCACAGGCTCCAGACGTGCAGGCTCAGTAATTGTGGCTTGCAGGGCTAGTTGCTCCACGGCATGTGGGATCTTCCAAGACCAGGGCTTGAACCTGCGTCCCCTGCATCGGCAGGCTGACTCTCAACCACTGCGCCACCAGGGAAGCCCAAGATACTTTATTTTTTTAAGGAAAGCTTTATTCTTTTTTTGACCGCACCACACAGTATGTGGGATCTTAGTTCCCTGACCAGGGATTGAACCCATGCCCCCTGCAATGGAAGCATGGTGTCTTAACCACTGGACCACCAGGGAAGTCCAATAGTATCTAGATACTTTAGACATTAGAGTTGATTCTGAAGAGTTAAGACTTTGGAGCTGTTGGAATGAAGTGAATATATTTTGCATGTGAGAAGACATGCATCTGCAGGGCCATATTTTGTCATAGCAGCCTGAACTGACAAACACAGATCCTGTGTTCCTTACAGGACCCTGGATTTGATTTTGCTTGAAAGCCCTAGCTTAATTTTAGCCCTGGTTGCCATCTAGAGAGACTAAAAAATTTCAAAATCATCAAGTCCTGACTCCTTATTGTTCAATAATTTATCTCTCTTCTCCCATTTTACTAAAAGAAGCACGATGAAACCAGGCAGCACCTTCTGCTTGGTAACTGCTTTTTAGATCACCCAGTTCACTAGGAACATTTTCTCTTTCCACATACTTGCAGACGATACTGTTGCCAAACCTTCTGCCAGTTCATAACAAGGATCCTCTTTCCTTCAGTTTCCAATAACATGTTCCTTACTTCCTTTTGAGCTCTCATTGGCAGCATCCTCAAAGTCCAGATTCCTACTAAGTTTGTTCAAGATAATTTAGGCTGTCTCTAACATACTCCTCAAAATCTTTCCTGCTTCTGTCCACTGCCTGGTTCCAAACCACTCCCACATTTTAGGTAGTTGTTACGACAGCACCCCATTTCCAGGCACCAAAATCTGTATTAGTTATCTATGCTGCATGACAAATTGCCCCTAAATTTAGTGCTTTAAAAACAGTTATTATCACAGTTTCTGTGGGTCAGGAATTTGGACACAGCTTAGCTGGGTGCCCCTGGTACAGAAGGTTGCAATCAAGTTGTTGGCCAAGGCTGCAGTCATCTCAGGGTTCAACTAGGTGAGGATCCATTCTAAGCTCACTTATGTGACCACTGGCCAGGCCTCAGGTTCTGACAGTTGGCGAGACATTAGTTCCTTGACACATGGAGCCCTCTATTGGGCAACTATAGTGGGCTGACTAGTATCCCCTCCCCCATTCATGTTCACATGGAACCTCAGAATGTGGAAATAGGGTCTCTGCAGATGTAATTAGTTAGGTTAAGATGAGGTCATACTAAATTTGGGTGGGCCCTAAGTCCAATGACTGGTGTCCTCATAAGAAGAGAGAACAGAGGCACACAGAAAAGGTCATGTGGAGATCGAGGCAGAGATTAGAATAATGTACCTATAAGCCAAGGAATGCCAAGGACTGCTGGAAGACTCCACTCTTCCCCAGAGTCTTCAGAGGGAGCATGGCCCTTATGACACCTAGATTTCAGACTTTTGGCCTCCAGAACTGTAGAGAATTTCTGTTGTTTTAAGCCACCCAGTTTGTGGTAGTTTGTTATGGCAGCCCCAGGAAACTAATAAAGCAGCTCACATTTTTGACCTGGCTTTCCTCAGAGCAAATAAGCAAGAGAATAGGAGAGAAAGAAGCCTAACAGCCATAAGTTTAACTGCCAGACTCAGAACATTTAAGGCAGGGATTTCATCTCTGCATCTCTACTATGTAGCACAGTGCCTGGCACAGAGAGGCACTTGATAAATTCTTACTGAATGAATGAATGAATCCAAGGTACCTTCTTCTATTTCCTAACTGTTACAGATAATGTAAATTCAAGTAATTTCAAAATTTTCTCCCAAAGTTCACTGCTGGATCACTGTTCTTATTTGTATTAGGTAGCATAAGCAAAGCTGCTATAATAAAAAAAAAGTAAATAGATAAAAGCTCAACACAAGAGGTTTTTTTTTTTTTTTTCTCCTCATATAACAATGCTGAGTGGGTGTTTAGGTCAACAGGGCAGAGTTCTCCTCCACCCAGGTATCTTCCATCTTAAAGCCTTGCCTTCTCCAGGACCTGGTCATTATCTTCCAGCTGGCAGAGTAAGTAAGAGCATCTGTTGACAGATTTTCTGGGCCAGGCCTGGGTATGTGCACATCCCTTCTGCTCACTTTCCACTGGGGGAGAGCATAGGCATATGGCCACTTTAAGGGGGTTGAGGAATGTACTGTAGGTGTATGGCCAACAAAGAGGACAACTAAATAAGTCAAATACTTGACTTATTCCCTGGTACGTTACTCAAGAACCTCAAATTAACCAGATAAAAAAGAACTCTGGATTCCCTGCCTTCACTCTCATCTGAGTCTTTCATTCACTGAATGGCACCACCATCCATGCAAGTTGCTTAAGGCAGTCTCCTGGAAGTTATTCTTGATTTGTTTTTGTTTTTTTGGCTGTGCTACGTGGGATGTGGGATCTTAGTTCCCCACCAGGGACAGAACCCATGACCCCTGCAGTGGAAGTGCAGAGTCTTAACCACTGGACTGCCAGGGAAGTCCCCTTGATTTGTTTCTTATTTTCATCTTCCACGTGGAGTCCTTCAGGAAGCCCTTTCAACTCTATCTCCAAAACATATCATAAACCCATCTATTCTATCTTTACTGCCACTTTCTTAGTTCAAGCTTCATAATAATCTGGGTTATTCCAAAAGCATTTTAATAACTCTCCATGTCTCCACTTTCACTTGCCCATATTTCATTCTCCATACAGCAGAGTCTTATCTTTTAAAACATAAATTTGATCATATCACTCTTTAGTTTATTTATTTATTTATTTATTTATTTTTTTTTGCGGTAGGCGGGCCTCTCACTGTTGTGGCCTCTCCCCTTGCGGAGCACAGGCTCCGGACGCGCAGGCTCAGCGGCCATGGCTCACGGGCCCAGCCGCTCCGCGGCATGTGGGATCCTCCCAGACCGGGGCACGAAGCCGTGTCCCCTGCATCGGCAGGCGGACTCTCAACCACTGCGCCACCAGGGAAGCCCACTCTTTAGTTTAAAACCTTCCAGTGGCTTAGAATAAAACCCAAAGTTCTCACCATGACCCCTAAGGGTGTATACGATACAACCCCTGCCTACCTCTCCAACCTCATCCTTTATCACTCTCTGCTACTCACCCTGCTCCAGCTACAATGATCTTGCTGCTCCTTGACCACATTTACCTTACTTCCACTTTAAGACTTTTGCACTTGCTGTTCCATCTGCTCAGAAATCCCCTTGGATTTCCAATAGACAGTTCCTTCTCATTAGAGGTCTCAGCTTCAAGGTTACGGCCCGGGAGACCTTCCCTGATCATCTACTTGGAAAAAGCCCCCACACGCAGTTATTCTCTTACCTCAGCATCCTGTTTACTTTCTTTTTACTATCCACAAACTCTGTGTTTTTCCCTCTTTATTTTCTGCTTCCCTTTCCTTGAAAATAAGATCCATGAGCAGGTACCGTGTCTTTTTTCTACTGTTTCCCCAGGGTCGAGTAGGCGTGGCACACAGCTGTGCTCAGTAAATAAGTGAATGGATGAAGACGCATCAAGAGGTGATTAACCAAAAGCTCCTGCAAGGTTCTTTGACAGATTGTTGGTGTCGTGTAAGGAGCACAAACCTGGGTTCCGGTTCGGACTTGCCCACTTCTCAGCTATGCGCAAATGAGTGCCGCTCTCTGAAAGCCTCAGTTACCGCATCCGTTAACAGGTAATAGCACATACTTACCTGAAAAGGCCAAATGCCTACTTTAAAAAGGAGAAAGGAACTAAGAGAAGAAAAGAGCTTCACGTAAAATACACGCTCCGTATATATAACTATTATTATATATAATTGTTACCGTAGGACCCGCCCGTGGCCTCCGTTTCCTCTTTTCTATCACGAGTCGGTATCCCCTACTCCTTCCGCAGGGTGTTTCTGGCGCCACAAACCTCGTCCGCGGTGCTGGGAGAAAAGAGAAACGCTCCCACAGCCACTAGAGTCCGGTGGTGAGGTCCAATAGCCCCGCCCCGCGAGTCTGAGCCTTTTATGTCATCAACTCGGCGCCAGCGCTGCGGAGGGCCCGGGGGCCTATCCTGGGTGTGGCGCCACCTTGGGGAGGCCTTGGCGGACGCCTGCAAGTCAACTGCTTGGTTCGGGGGCGGCTCGGAAACCGCAGCGGACCGTGACGAGGGGCGCGTGGAGTCGTGGGGACACGAAGTCGGGCGGCAGGAGGGGCGGCCCGGAGCTCAGGCGGGGCACAGCGCCGGCAAGCGGGCGGCTGGCGGGGCTGCCCGGCGCGGGTGTCCCGGCGATGTGTGGCGCTGAAGCGGCAGCGGGAGCGGCGGCGGCGGCGGCGGTGGGCTCGGCCTCGGCTTCGCGGCGGTGCCGGCGTCGGAGGCGGAGGCGCAGGCTCCTCCTCAGGACCTGGCGAGCCCGGGCCTAAGCGGAGGCCCCGCGAGGCCCCAGCACATCGCCCCAGATCGGGGCCTTCCCCGCCTCGCCCTGCCCCGGGAGCCTGCCTCCCCGGCCGGGGATGAGGCCGGGAGGCGGCCGCGCGGGGCCCAGCACAAAGGCTTGTTCCCGGGGGCCGCTGCCGCCGCCACCCCCAGCCTAGGGCCGCCCGCCGAGGCCGAGCCGGCGCCGGGGCCGTCATCCCCGCAGGTCCCCGGGGGCGGCTGCTGCCCGTCTCCCCGAGACCCAGGGCCCCGATCGCTGAGCCCCTTGTTCCTTCGGCTGCGGCGGGATCCGGCAGCTGCGCAGCCTCCGCTGCTCCCGGCCGTGCGGGCCCCGCGGAGCATGTGGGAGGAGAGCGACATGGAGAAAGCCATCAAGGTAAGGGGGAGATGCCCCCTTCCTCCCCGCTTTGTCTCTGTGACATTCCTCTCGGCTCCAACCTCAGAAAGCGGAGAGAACTTGGAGCAACTCCCGGGTTTCGGTTTTCACTGGGTTCCGTGGACTGCGTTTTACTGCACTGGGGCGAAGGGTTTGTGTGTGTGTAAGGAGGGACATCCGACTCTCTCCGACTTACCTGCTTAAAGCGGGGATATGATTCCCCGCTTCGGTAGAATGGAAGGTGAGTGGCGTGGAGATACTTGATGTGCGTAGGACGGAGGGGGGCCACTACTGTTTTCGATCATTCCCCAAGTGCCATCAGAATCTGCTTTCAGATGATCTGCTGCAACACCACTTGGAGAGCTGGACCTTACCCATCGCTCCAGATTTATTTTAAATCTGCTGTTGTAGAAGGAGGTGATCGCCTTCTTACAAGACCTGTCCTTTGGCAAATAAGTTGTTCCCACTTTAACGTGTGGTCCCTCCCCTATTCCTGTTTCCTTTTCCTTCTCCTCCTAGGTAGCGCTAAGTTTATTTAGAAGGAGCTAATGGTGTCCTGTAACTTACTGCTCTGTTAACCAAAAGAAAAGCAAATATGTGTGTTCCAAAATGACCCAAATAAAATGACACATTCTTAAAAACCTGCTTTTTACTCTTTTTTTTTTAAACAGGCAGACATTGAGGCATTCAGTCACAGGAGTCAGACAAATTATTTAGCTGTACTTAGGAAATTAGTTTCTTATGTGAATTGAACACTGAATCTTAAAGTTTGATATGTATTATTTACTTGTTTTACAGTATTAGGTCAACTCTGTGCATTTAAGAATTTCATTTTCCCTTGAGGGACAGGCAACTTGGGGTTATTTTCCCCATCAAGACACAATCACTACAGTCAATAACTAATTAAGAACTTACACATCTAACAATTTTGGGGGTGGTAAAGTTTATAGAAGTCATCAGTCACTTCAAAGAAAAGTCACCATTTAAACGAGGCATCAAAACACAACATACACATTAAGGAAGATCAGATTTTAAATAATAGAAATAAAGGTTCTAAAAGACTACTTTGATAGATACATTTTGTTTCTTTTGGTTTGGATTTTATTGGTACAGCATCGTGAATTGCCTAAAGTTATATGATTGGGTTGTGAATCAAAATATATTTGGCAGATTTTTAAATTCAAGAAGTATTATCTGCTTTGTGCCAGGTGCTGTCTTAGGCACTTGTGGTGCAAAGCCAGACTCCTAGATGTCCCTCTTTCATAGAGCTTCTATCTAGATGGTGGAGTTAGGTGATAAACATTGCCAGGTGATACAATTAAGTATTAAAAAGGGGGGAGTACTATTTTAGGAAGGCAGGGAAGGCTTTCCTGAGGAGGTGACATTTGCATAGAGCTTTGAAGGGAATGAGGGAACAAACCTCCACTGTCTTGGGGAAGAATATTATAGACAGTGGTAACAGCGGGTACAAAGGCCCTGAGGTAGGTGCAGGTGTCGTGTGACCCAGGAACAACAAGGTGGCTGGAATGTAGTGGGTCAGTATAGATTATGTTCGAGATAGGTGATGGGAAGCCACAGTACACACAGGGCCTTGTAGGCCATTGAAGGAACTTTGGCTTTGACCCTGAGTAGAAGGGGAAATCTCAGAGAGTTTTGAGCAAAACAGGGAGATAGTTCTAGTGGGCAAATGTATAAACGGGGAAGCAGTGTTACTTAGTGGTTGTTATAGTTTCTCCAGGTTGACTCGAGTTGAAATTCAGCCTGGCCATTCATTTAACTGTGTCCTTGAATAAGTCACTTTACTTCTTTGTCACTTAGTTTCCTCATCCATAGAAGAGGATAAAAGAATCTCCTCAGCTTAGGGTTTTTTTGAGAATTTAATAAGCACATGTATCTAAATGTGCTTACAGTACCTAACATTTAGTAAGAACTCAATGGATATTGGATATTAGCTCATAGCAACCTAAGAATGGTTTAGAAAGAGTTGGGGTTTTCTTCAGTCGGTCACTATTGTCCAACCTAGTTTTCTTAAAACTTTTTAGCTTTTCTTCATGTACTTATTAACAGGTCATTGGTGAATCTTCCTACTAATTTGGGTGTGTCCAATCAATACAAATTAGTGGAGTTGAAAATATCTGATCTAACAACCAGTACTGACGAGGATATATTCCCTTGGCAGCAAGCCAGCATCACATCAAATAAAACTTTTGGTCTGTGGCATTGTGTTGTATTCACTGTTTTGCTTTTTTGAGGCTGTCCCTCATTTGGTAAGAACTGAGACCTCTGGAGTTCAGCTGGAAAAGCTATTTCCCTGGGTTCTCACCACAACATTTAAACTTCTGCTGCCTGATTACCTGAGAGTGGGCGGATTGGACTTTAAGATCTCATCCTATTACTCTTCAAGGTATTAGGATAAGGCCAACTGGCTACAACCATAGGCTCTGTTTTCTCATTTCTGTCTCTACTGCCATAGGCCATGACTTCACTACTCCCAAGTCACTTAGCTAAACCTAGATAATGAGCATTTTGGGATTAGAGATTGCCTTACATATTTGTTTTCTATTGTATATGGCAGTTTTTAATACTTTATGAACTTAATGAAAATTCATTTCCTTAGTTTTAAAAACATTAAAAAATTGCAGTTATAATTCACATACCATAAAACTCACCCAAGGTAAGTGTATAATTCAGTATTTTTAGTAAGTTTATAGAGCAGTGCATCTGTCTTCACAATCCAGTTTTAGAATTTTTCTATCTCGCCTCCCTCTCCCCCACCCCACCCCCGTCCCTGGAAAGTTCCTTCTGCCTCATTGTAGTCAGCCTCTACTGTGACTCCCCACCCCAGACAACTACTGATCTGCTTTCTGTCACTATTCTTTTGTCCTCTCTAGAAATTCCAAATAATCAAAATTATATAATATATAGTCTTATGTGTTTGGTTTCTTTTACTTATACTTTTGAGGTTCATCCATGTTAGTGCATGCATTAGTAGTTCACTCCTTTTTATTGTTGAGGAATCTTTTTATTGTTTATCCCCTGTTGATGGACATTTAGATTGTTTCCAGTTTTTAGCTATTATGAATAAAATGATAAATAAAACTTGTCCATACAAGTTTTTGTGTGAACGTATGTTTCATTTTCTTCTAGGTAAATACCTACGTGTGGAATTATTGGGTAGTACAGTAAGTTTATGCTTAACTTTTTAAGAAACGGCAAAACTTTTCCAAAATGGGATTGTTCCAAGACCATTTGTTCAAAACATTGTCTTTTGCTTGTTGAATTACCTTTGTTGAAAATCAGTTGATCATAAATGTATAAGTTTATTTTTGGATTCTCTTTTTTTCTTCTTTTCCTTTTTTTATTTCTTTTTTGTTTGTTTGTTTTTGTTTGTTTGTTTGAGTCTCTTTTCTGTTTCATTGACCCATATAACTATCCTTATGCCAGTGCCACACTGATTTGATTACTGAAGCTTTATGGTAAGTTTTCAAATTGGGTAGCATGAGAACCAACTTGGTTTTTCTTTTTCAAAATTAAGCTGGCAGGACTTCCCTGGTGGTCCAGTGGTAAAGAATCCACCTTACAATTCAGGGGACGCGGGTTCTATCCCTGGTCGGGGAACAAAGATCCCACATGCCGTGAGGCAACTAAGCCCACGTGCCACAACTACTGAGCTTGCACGCCTTAACTAGAGAGCCTGTGTGCTGCAGACTACAGAGCCCACGCACTCTGGAACCCATGCGCCACAACTACAGAGCCCATATGCCCTGGAGGCTGTACGCCACAACTAGAGAAGAGACAACCTGCCCGCCGCAACTAGAGAAGCCTGTGAGCTGTAACGAAAGATCCCGTGTGCCGCAACTAAGACCCGACGCAGCCAAAAATAAATAAAATAAATAAATAATAAATAAATCTCAAAAAACCCCCCAAGAAACCTAAGAAACTGAAAGTTTCTATATATATAAAAAAATTAAGTTGGTTATTTAAGTTCTTTGTATTTCCAAATAAATTTTAGAATCAGCTTGTCAAATTCTACCAAGAAAAGTGTGCTGGGATTTTGACAGGGATTCCATAGAATCTGTTGGTCAGTTTGAGGACAGTTGCCATCTTAACAATATTGTCTTCTAGGCCAAGAACATGGTATAACTCTCCATTTTTTTCTGGGCTTTCCCCTATTTATCAGTGTGTTTGAGTCTTTAGTGTACAGATCTTCTTTTGATAAATTTATTCCTAAATATTTTATTCTTTATGATGCTATTAAGGGTGGAACTGCTTTCTTTAAAAAATTTATTTATTTATTTATTTATGGCTGCATTGGGTCTTCGTTGCTGCGCGTGGGCTTTTCTCTGGTTGCGGTGGGGCTTCTCATTGCGGTGGCTTCTCCTGTTGCAGAGCACGGGCTCTAGGTGCGTGGGCTTCAGTAGTTGTGGTGCACGGGCTCAGGAGTTGTGGCTTGCAGGCTCAGGAGTTGTGGCACACAAACTTAGTTGCCCCACAGCATGTGGGATCTTCTCGGATCAGGGCTCAAACCTGTGTCCCCTGCATTGGCAGGCGGGTTCTTAACCACTGTGCCACCAGGGAAGCCCCCATTTCTAATGTTAATAACTTGTGTTTTTTCTCTCTTTCTCAGTCAGTCTAGCTAAAGGTTTGTTAATTTTGTTGACCTTTCAAAGAATCAGCTTTTGGTTTTCATTGATTTTTCTCTATTTTCTGTTTTCTACTTTATTGATTTCTGCTCTACTTTTTAATATTTCTGCTTGCTTTGGGTATAGTTTGTTCTTTAGTTTTTCAAGGTAGGAGCTTAGATTATTGATTTGTGATCTTCCTTTGTTATAGAGGTATTGATAGCTAAAGAAGTGTTTAGTGTTTTCATCTAAATGCTGCTTTAGCTGCAGCTCATACATTTTAGCTTGTGTTTTCATTTTCCTTCAGATCAAAATATTTTCTAATTTCCCTTATTATTTCTTCTTCATTGGTTATTTAGAAGCATGTTACTTAGTTTCTATATATTTTAAAATTTCCCAAATTTTCTTCTGTTGATTTATAGCTTAATTCCATTATTGTTGGAGAACTTTACATAATTTTAATTTTCAGAAGTTTATTGAGACTTATGACCTAGCATGTGGTTCATCCTGGAGGATATTCCGAGTGCACTTAGGAAGAATATATATTCCCTTGTTGTTGAATGGGGTGTTTTATAGATGTCAGGTCAGGTTCATTGATAGTGTTGTTTTCTACATTCTTGCTGATTTTCTGTCTAGTTTATCTATTATTGAGAGTGGAGGTTTTGAAATTGCCAACTATTATTTTTGTTTTTCTTTTCAATAATTATTTATTTATTTGGTTGCACCAGGTCTTAGTTGCAGCAGGTGGGCTCCTTTAGTTATGGCACTTGCGCTCCTTAGTTGTGGCATGCCTGTGGGATCTAGTTCCCTGACCAGGGATTGAACCTGGGCCCCCTGCATTGGGAGTGCGGAGTCTTAACCACTGCACCACCAGGGAAGTCCTTGAATTGACCTTCTTATCATTATAAAAAGTTCCTCTCTTTCTCTATTAACATCTTCTGTTTTAAAGTCTGTTTTATCTGTTGTCAGGTATAGCTACTCCAGCTTTCTTTTGGTTACTTGTAGTATATTTTTTTCCGTTCTTTTTTTAAAAATTTTTTTAGTAAAGTATACATAGCATGAAATTTACCATCTTAACCATTTTTACCTGTATAGTTCAGTGGTATTAAATATACTCATAATGTTGGGCAACCATTACCACTATTCAACTCCATAACCCTTTTCATCTTATAAAACTGAAACTCTACCCATTAAGCAGTAATTCCCCATTGCCTCCTTTCCCCCAGCCCCTAGCAACTGCCATTCTACTTTCTATGATTTCGACTACTCTGAATACTTCATATAAGTAGAAGCATACAGAATTTGTCTTTTTGTGAATGGCTTATTTCACTTAGCATAATGTCCTCAAGGTTCATCCATGTTGTGGCATATTGCAGAATTTCATTTTTAAGGGTGAATAATATTCCATTGTATGTATAGCCCACATTTTGCTTATCCATTCATCCATCAGTGGGCACTCAGGTTGCTTGCATGTATTAGCTATTGTAAATAATGCTACTTTGAACATAGACATACAAATATCTCTTCAGGATCTTGCTTTCAACTCTTTTGGGTTTATACCCAGAAGTAGAATTACTGGATCATATAGTCATTCTATTTCTAAGTTTCTGAGGAACTACCATACCATATTCCACAGCAGCTGTACTATTTTACATTCCCACCAGTAGTGCACAGGGGTTCCAGTTTTCTCCACATTCTCTCCAACACTTGTTCTTTTCTGTTTTGTTGTTGTTGTTGTTTATAATAGTGGCCATCCTAATGGGTTTGAGGTAGTGTCCCACTATAGTTTTGATTTGCATTCCCCTAATGATTAGTGACATTGAGCATTTTTCATGTGCTCTAGGCCATTCATGTATCTTCTTTGGAGAAATGTCTGTTTGAGTCCTTTGCCTATTTTTTGAATTGGGTTGTTTGGGGGTTTTTTGTTATGTTTTAGGAGTTCTCTACATATTCTGCATATTAATCCCTTATCAGATACATGATTTGCAAATATTTTCTCCAATTTTGTGGGTTGCCTTTGTTACACTGTTAATAGTGTTTGTTTGTTTGTTTTTGCGGTACGTGGGCCTCTCGCTGTTGTGGCCTCTCCCGTTGCGGAGCACAGGCTCTGGATGCGCAGGCTCGGCGGCCATGGCTTATGGGCCCAGCCGCTCCATGGCATGTGGGATCTTCCCGGACCGGGGCACGAACCCGTGTCCCCTGCATCGGCAGGCAGACTCTCAACCACTGCGCCACCAGGGAAGCCCCTATACGTGGATTTTTTGTGTGTGTGTGTGTGCCGTACGCGGGCCTCTCACTGTTGTGGCCTCTCCCGTTGCGGAGCATGGGCTCCGGACGCGCAGGCTCAGCGGCCATGGCTCACGGGCCCAGCTGCTCCGCGGCATGTGGGATCTTCCTGGACCCGGGCACGAACCCGCGTCCCCTGCATTGGCAGGCGGACTTTCAACCACTGCGCCACCAGGGAAGCCCCTATACGTGGATTTTTGACTGTGCCAGTGCCAGCACCCCTAACCCCCTATCTTGTTCAAGGGTCAACTGTACTTCATTCCATGAGTCTATATCCTTATTTAAGACAGTGTATAGATTTTTTTTAAAAATATTTATTTATTTATTTGGTTGTGCTGGGTCTTAGTTGTGCCAGGCGGGCTCCTTAATTGAGACTTGAGGGCTCCTTAGTTGCAGTTTGCTTGCTCCTTAGTTGTAGCACATGAACTCCTTAGTTGTGGCATGTGAACTCTTAGTTATGGCATGCATGTGGGATCTAGTTCCCTGACCAGGGATAGAACCCAGGCCCCCTGTATTGGGAGCACAGAGTCTTAATCACTGTGCCACCGGGGAAGTCACAATGTATAGATTACTTTAGCAGAACCCAGTCAATGTATTTGTCATTGATACATTTGAGGTAGTCCATAATTTTCTTCAATAAAGTGTCTTAATTGACCCATGCCTTTTTACCTTCTCTTTGCCATTAAAATATGTGAGAAAATATGCCATCTACACATAGAAGAGTCGGCTGATGTGAGAATGTTACTTCTTTTGTCCAGCTGGGCTTAGTGAAGTCTTAGAACTGGTTAGTGTTTATGACACCATCAACAAATTTGCAAGAGTTAAACCTGGTAAAGAGGACAACAGATGTAAGAAAAATAGGGTTCAGAGATCAGGGCTGTAGAGAGACTTGGTATTGCCTCTCTTACCTTCTGCAAAGCCAAGTGTCAAAACTTCAGTCAGAGCCTCTATAATTTGAACTTTCTTGGCTGTCCATTAGGTAGAGTACCATCTTAATAAGCACCAGTGCAGTGAAGAATTTGGTCTAATATTATTTTTACATCCCAGGAACTGGACATATGAATAGTCCTTTGATTTCACTGTAACAAATAATTCCATAGAACGAATCTCTCTTTTCCATTGAGTCTCCAATGAGTGTATGTCTTCATCAGAGGCTGGCAATTTTTACTCTACCATGAAGCATAGACTATGCTCCAATTCTCTCTTTCCCAATTCTGTCTTCCTCTCTGTCTTCTCAAATACTTCTGAATCCAGCAGGATAGGCAGTGGAAACATGAAGGAGGTAGACAGGTTAAATGGGTAGGTTTGAATTCTGTTTAGGAGATGGTGAGTGGAGACCTGGGACTTCCCTAATTGGGCAGGATTCATTCCTAATCCTCATGCGGGGGCCTGGGCAGTTACCCCTGAGAGCCGGGGATGATGCCAAAGATGAATGATGGGGAAGAGGCCAAAGCCATAGATTCTAGTCTTATCAGTGCCTATGGCTCACTGTGTGACTTTGACAAGCTCCTTAACCCTGATATACAGTTTTTCAGAAGAGAGTTTGTGTAATGATTTTGCTTGTCCCTCGCAAATCAATGTCCTTCCATCACCTGGTTTTAGTCCACCTTTCTAGTCATTCTTTCCATAGTTATTGAGCATTTGCTATATGATGGGAACCTTTATCAAGAACTGGCAGCAGGAAGGTGTGGAGATGAAGGCTATTGTTTTATACACTTACATATTCATTGGACAGAAGCTCTGTTTTCATCTCTGAACTTATCCTGGTGTCTGGCACTTACTAACTGCTCATTAAGTTTGTGTTACGTGGACAAATATTCTGTTCCTATACCTGGGAATCACAATTCTGTTGCTAATTATAATCTATCAAACTGTCATTGCAACAAAGCAATTTGATAGTGTCATGAGTTTTGGCCTAATTTCTCCAGGTCTATAGTTGGTTTTCTGTTCTACCCGTGGAACCCTGAAAAATGAATTTTAGCCTACCACAGTTTAAGTGTATGGCTTTCTTGCCTAAAAACATATGGCAACAGAAGCTCAATATTTAGTGACTACACAGTAATTCCATAAAATCTTTAATTAAACTGTAGAGGCTGTATCTGGAACTATTGAAAGCTATTGGAATCTATTAAAACTGTGAAGAATATAGTTACACAATGAACGTGACAATATCTTTGTACTCAAAATAACACTTGAAAACTAGATAAATGTACTACGATATTTATTACTATTTTATTTGAACTTTTAAGTTTTAATTTATTCAGTTATTCCAATTTGATCAACTTGTTCAAGGATATAGACCTCTATATCATAGCAGCATATATCAGACAGTCTTTCTAGAATCTCAGAAAATATACTTGACCATTTGGCAAATAAATACTTAGTAGTGAAACATTTTGAAAGAATATCTTCTTCCCACACTCAAGAAAAAAAAAAAAACGAGTATTTACTCACATGGACCTTGCAGATGAGCTGAAGAATTTCTTTTTATCCTAAAGTTTGCCTTCTCTTGTTGGAAAACAATGCCTAGCATAGTCCTGTAGGCGAAATGTGTAATTATAAAGCCCTACACAAAGCTCTACTTATCAGCTTCTTTCAGAAGCTGAGATGTTGAGCATTAAGGTTTTCTGTTGTCCCACCTCTGCTTAACTCTTCAGCTTTTTAACTGGAGAATCATTCTCTGCCTCCTCCATTTTTATTTTAATAGGAAACCTCCATTTTAGAGGAATACAATATCAATTGGACTCAGAAGCTGGGAGCTGGAATTAGTGGTCCAGTTAGGTAAGAGACCCATGTGCAAACTATGACACAATTGTTCTAAAGAGGACCTGTTCGAAATACATCTTAAGTTAGAAGCATTAGGTTTGCCAGATTTGTGAAACAGCCTTAATTTAACAAGCAGAGGTATTTATGATAGGCTTTTTCTCATCCATTTAGAAATATATTTAAGTGATGAAGTCACATGATTTGTAACAGAATCATTTAAGATGTTGATACCATGGAGCCCCCGTATGAGTCACTTGTAGCCAGCAGAGGCCATTTTGTCTTTCTTGGCCAGCATCAAGTTGGTTTCACATGTCTAAGGCCTGTGAAGGGTGGGTGAGATGCCTTTCTGCCTTTCCATCTGCTAGACCTGGGGGCAAGTTTGTTCTGATGTGCCTGGATATATTTTTGATTAGAAGCACAGTTCTCAAAGAACAGCTTGCTAAATTAGTTTTCACTGTAACTTAGATAATTTCTGATTGAACTTTTTTCTCCAAATCTAGAGTCTGTGTGAAGAAATCTACCCAAGAACGGTTTGCACTGAAAATTCTTTTTGATCGTCCAAAAGCTAGAAATGAGGTATGGTCCATTATTGCCTTGATTTGCCTAAATATTTGAAGTGCCTAAGAATTATTCTTTTTACAAGTAAGGCAGCTTCATGGAGAGAATACAGAGATTCACAAAGAATTTTATGTTCATACTTACTCTGTTTATATTCATACTTTTTGCTATTCCATGTTATCATTATAAAGTTCTTCATCCATCAATACCAGAAGCTGTTAGTGAAGTCTTGCTTCCTTTCAAACCACCTTTTGTTCTTTTTCAATTAATGCAATTCTTATACCCCAAAATACTCAGGTTTACTTCAGCTTTTGCTTATTGGAAAAGGTCTTTAAAGAGTGGAGATAAAATAGTATGAGGAAGGTTCTAGTGAATAGTGTATTGAAAAGGTGTTGCAGGAGAACTCTGAGGATGTATTTCTAGTTTTTAGTAATAGGCATTTGTTTAAAATTATTTGGATGTGGTGATGACATGTTAATAATATGCAATGAAGGACTTATTCTTTTGCTTAGAGATATATGAATAATTTCTGAAATAAGATGTATTATTTACCAAATTTTTCATTTGCTAATAGATAGGACAGTAGAAGTAAATAAATCTGTTGGTGAGGTTTTTTCATGGAAAGAGCATTAAGGAGGTAATCTGTGTATGAAAACACTTTTTTTTTTAACGTCATTCCAGGTGATAAGGTTTTTTACTGTAATAGGCTCATCCCCAGGCCTAGTGTGGTCAGTTTTGGGGGGAAAGTTTGGAGAGAAAATGTTGGCATCCCCCAAGTACAGAAACATTTCCTCTGTTCTTCTTTAAGGTACGTCTGCACATGATGTGTGCCACACACCCAAATATAGTTCAAATCATTGAAGTGTTTGCTAACAGTGTACAGTTTCCTCATGAGTCCAGCCCCAGGTAAGACTACACAGGGTCATTATCACATGACCACCTCTCCATATGTAAGCCAAGGTGTAGTGGGGTCTTCTTTTCTTTTGTGCCCTCTTTCTCTCCCCTCCCTTCCCTCCCTCCCTGCCTGCCTCCCTCCCTGCCTGCCTCCCTCCCTTCCTCTTTTTCTTCTTTCCTTTACTTTTTAACTTGGAAATTTTCAAACATTTGTAAAAGAATCATGTAATGAGTCCTTAAGTACCCATCACCCAACCTCAACAGTTATCAACTCATTGCCAGCCTTGCTTCATCTATACCCTACCCACTCTCCTGGCCCCCGCTGAGTAATGTGGAATTAAAACAGATTCTATTTCAAATTAGCAAAAGGAGACCAAATATTATTCTAGGCAATGTCTTAGAAGTTGATATGGCAAAAAGCCCTTATTGCTGAATCTGACATTCCTTTTAAAGGAAGAAATCAACATCATTCTTTTAGCCTCCAAATGTTTGGCAAGCTCATTGGGTGTCATTCTAAATCTCTTCCAGGGAATTCAGAGTTAAATAAGGTATGGTTTCCATTGAAGGGACTGAGATGTAAACCTATTATTCTAGCAGTGTGATAGGTACCAAGGAGAGGCATGCATAAAATATTTTGAGCTTACAAAGGAGGAGAGCTGCCCCCTGTAGGCTGGGGAGGCGAGGTGTCTCAGAGCGGTTACGTGGGGGCGAGGACTTGAAGGGGGTGAGTAGGAGTTTTCCAGATGGAAAAAGATGAATTTGTAAAGAAGAATGGGAAATCAAATGATTATTTCTTAAAATTGTGCTCTGTTGGTGAAAGCATTTGGATGGAAGCTGGAAGCATTTATATCAAAGAGTGTTAACCAAAATTCGGATTTTTTTTTTTGACAACATGAGAATTTTTGCTTTTATTTAGTAGCTGTGTAACCCTATCTGACTGTCTTGCTGGGCATGCTGTATGGAAAACTAGTGCAGTGGGGGCAGAGAGTAGAGAGGGGGAGAGAGAGAGAGAGAGAGAGAGAGAGAGAGAGAGAGACACACACACACACACACACACACACACACACACACACACACACACACACACACACACACACACACACACACACACACACACACACACACACACACACACACACACACACACACACACACACACACACACACACACACACACACACACACACACACACACACACACACACACACACACACACACACACACACACACACACACACACACACACCCGCCCCCCCCAGACAGCCCAACTGAATGACTTGATATTCATGTCCTATACAAAGTCGTATTCTGTTTTCGATACACTTCCCTAAAATGTATATACAACTTAAGTATATATAACAATATATAAGAATCCTCAAAAGGATCATTGTCTTCAAATCTTCTGCTTTCTTTTAGCTTCTTAGAAACCTTTAGGTCAGGGATAGTCCTTATTCATAGTGTCCAGCTGGTACTGACAAGGGATCCAACTCAAAGGGGCTTGGTAGGACTAGATTTAGGAAGTAGTAACACTTTGTAGATGAGGTATCTAGGTTAGCTACTTGATGTTTCAGTTTTGTTTTGTTTTGTTTTTTAACTTAACAAAATCAAATGCTTTCAAACAGGGCTCGACTCTTAATTGTAATGGAGATGATGGAAGGGGGAGAGCTATTTCACAGAATCAGCCAGCACCGGCACTTTACAGAGAAGCAAGCCAGCCAAGTAACAAAGCAGGCAAGTTAACCCCGGGTACCAATCAAACTGCCAACAGTGTTGGTTAACAAGCACAATTTCATTGGGGGGAATAAAAGAAAGCTTGAAGAAAAGCTCTATTTGATCTCTCATTGCCTGCTTTGTTATGTAATTAGAAAAGATGCCTTAACAGGAGGAATGTGACCCCCTTTTATGCTTTGGTTGGGGGGACCTGTATTCTTAAGTGGTTTTCAATTGTTTGCCTATGATAAGATTTAAATAAACTCTGGAAGGAAGGTAATCTTAACTCCTTTTTAGATTGTAGATAATCTTTAGACGTATAGCTTCCAAGCACTGTTATTGGACTTTGAGATAAAATGCTAGTGATACTACCTGAAAGACTGTATGGTGTAAAAATATGTTCTAAGGCAATTACATATAAGATACTTTTTGCTTATGAGTCACCTTTCTCTCATCAGATTTTAATAGTAGTCTAAGGTCTTTGTAATTCTGGGTTATTCCTGGTTTTATGTTCTCTCTATTTTGACGTCACATTTTATTGCTAGAGGAATGATGTACATCACAAACAATACTAGGAATCCAACTGGAAATAACCTCATGAGGAGATGAAAAAGCTAAACCCTCAAGGTTTCTCTTCACGCCAAGCAAGCAAAGCAGAGAGAAGCAGGACACATAGCCCAACTGGTTCTTCATGAAAAAATTCTTCCAAATTTTCTGTGAGCCTCAAGCATTTTTTGACGCTTCCTTTCTGGTAGGGAGGAACTGATATTTGGAATGCCAAGGCAATTCCATACAGAGTGTTAAAGAACAGATAAAATCTGTTCTATTTAATTTTAAAAATTATAGCTTGTATTTTTCAAATATTAGGACTAAAGTATGAGCTCTGATAATCTTCTGTAAAACCAAACTCCTTTAAATCCACCTAAACAGGCAACATTTTCAACCAGTGGGACGGGCAGATTAGAACATCAGGTGGAAAAATCCATTCAACTGCTTTCTGTTGTTCTTGAAAGCAGAACTTCAAGTTGGGCTCCCTGAAGAGTGCAGGTTTCCTTTGAGTCAGGCGTTAGTGCCGCTGCCCTGCTAGGGGGAAGCCAGGCTCTCTGAAGACTGCCTGGCCCAGTGTTTGCTTTGCAGTACTTGTCACATCTCAGATTAATGGAAGTGCAAGTATTTCATTTTTCCTATTTCATACAGGATTTAACCATCAGTTTATTATGACAAAGAATTGTCTTACTGTTGTATTTTTTCTTTTTGTTGAACAAAATACAGCTTAATTCATTTCTATTTCTTGATATCTGAAGTCTTACTTAATTTCTGCTTTAAAACTGAAAACTGACCACAGTCTTAACTGACTTAGTAAGGATCATTTTTTAATATCCTGAGTTCTCTAAACCAGGGGAATTAAAGAACTATCTTTTCTAAGATATGGTTGCTCCATTATGTCCTTTCCAGATAGCTTTGGCTCTACAGCACTGTCACTTGTTAAACATCGCACACAGAGACCTCAAGCCTGAAAATCTGCTCTTCAAGGATAACTCTTTGGTGAGATGACTTGCTCTTCTGTATTTTAGTGCTGCTACTCTCAATATAGTTCAGGAACAGTGTGTAGGTGTGTATATGTTTGGAGTGCTCTGAATCCATGGTGAAGAGGCATTAGGCCAAAGTGCTTCAAGCACGGGCTTCCCTGGTGGCACAGTGGTTGAGAGTCCGCCTGCTGATGCAGGGGACACGGGTTCGTGCCCCGGTCCAGGAAGATCCCACATGCCGCGGAGCGGCTGGGCCCATAAGCCATGGCCGCTGAGCCTGCACATCCGGAGCCTGTGCTCCGCAACGGGAGAGGCCTGCGTACCGCAAAAAACAAACACACAAAAATAAACAAAGTGCTTCAAGCAGCTTGCTTTTCCCATATCTGTTCCCTTGCTAGAGGCTCAGAGAAATTGTACTATACCCCTAGCATCGATCATTTTGGATGACACTAATGTGTGTTTGTACATAAGGACTTCAGATTTTGGATATTATTTGCAAGGACTTTGGGAAGGGGCAGGAATCTATATGCTGTTATATGTTACCTTGGAACTTAATGGTTGTGTTTAGTGTTAACCCTCATAAGGTGTGTTTTCCTCTCCAGCCCCAATCCATGCCCCGTGCACTGTGTCCCACCAGATAACTTACTCTGGCTATCATGAAGCTGATGTTGAGGGTGAAGCAGCACCCTAGATTGATGAGAGATAATGGGCCAATAGAGTCAGGAGGCATCTTGATTTTAGTGCTGCCTTTACAAGTTATAAAACAGGGATAACTGAGTGGGTAGAAATTCCTTACTTCTGTATTACTAAGAACAGTTTCTAAATATGAATCATTGTCTCCAGAGCTGAGGACATGCTACTCATAGGTTCAGGTCTCAGCTAGAAACTCCTGAGAGCTTAAGGTAACATGTCTTGCACCTGCATTTTCCTTTAACGTTTTCTGAGAACTCTGGAGCAGTGACCCCCATTTGTTTTATTTCAGGATGCCCCAGTGAAGTTGTGTGACTTTGGATTTGCCAAAATTGACCAAGGTGACTTGATGACACCTCAGTTCACCCCATATTATGTAGCACCTCAGGTAAGCATGTGCTGTTTCTTCCGTAGGATGTGTCACCAAGCTGCCTGTACACTCACGTTTCTTCCATTCCACAGTATGGGTGGGTGTATATTACAAATGGAAGAAGGAGGACTCAGCTTCATAAACCTATAGCCTGCTTAATTTGGTGCAGGCATTTTATTCTTTTAAAAGCAGCCTTATTGAGATATGATTAATATACAAAATACTTCTACATTAAGTGTAGTTTGATGAGTTTTGACAAATGGATACTCCTGCATGAACATCACCAAAGTCAAGATAAAAAACATTTCCATCACTTCAAAAACTGTCTTGTGTGCCTTTGCAGTCATTCTGCTCCCAACTTAATCCCCTTAATTAAAACCACTGATCTACTTTCTGTCATTATTGGTTAGTTTTGCCTGTTGTAGAATTTCATAAAAATGGAATTCTGTACCTTTTTTGTTTCACTTCTTTGGCTCAGCATGTTTTTGAGATCCATGTTGCTGTATTTATCAGTAATTAGTTCCTTTTTAATGCTGAGTAGTATTCCATCATATGACCAAGCCACATTTGTTTATCCATTCACTGACTGATGGCCATTTGGGGTTGTTTCCTATTTTTCACCATTAGGAATAAAGTTGCTAGGAACATTCATTTACGAATTTTGGGGGACATACCCATCCCCTTTAGGTAAAATCTTTTTCCAAAATGGTTGTGTGCACCACTAATGTAATGTAAATGTTCCAGTTTCTTCACATTCTTATCACCAGCTTATGTTTGTTAGTGTTTATAATCTTGGTCATTCTGGTAGGTATGTTCGTGTTATTTTGTTATGGATTTAATTATAGCATTTTCCTGATGGCTACTGTTGTTGAATATTTTTTCATGTGTCTACTGGCTGTTCTATTGTGAAATATGGGTACAACATTCTGTACAATGTGTACAGAATGTCTATATATTCTGTGTAGTATGGATAGAAATCTTTTGCCCTTTTTGTGTTGTTTTATAAATGAGATATAAGAATTTTTTAAATTATATTCTGGATACAAGTTCTTTGTCATATATATGTATTAATATTTTACTGCTGCTGTAACAAATTGCCACAAACTTAGTAACTTAAAACAGCATACATTTATTACCTTACAGTTTTGGAGGTCAGAAGTCTGAAATGGTTCAGGATGTCAGCAGGACTGTGTTCCTTTTGGAGGCTCTAGGGGAGAATCCATTCCCTTGCCTTTTCAGCTTCTGAGGCCACCTGCATTCTTTGGCTTGTGGCCTCTTCCTCCATTTTCAAAGACAGCAGTGTAGGTAGCATCTTCCAGTCTCTCTGACTCTGACCAGGTCCAATTACATTGGACCCACCTGGGTAATCCAGGATAATCCCCCATCTCAAGATTCTTGATTTAATCAAATCTTAGAAGTCCCTTTTGCTATGTAAGGTAACATATTCATAGGTTCCAGGGATTAGGACAGGACTTCTTTGGGAGGCCATTATCCTGCCTACAACATATATATTATGAATATTTCTCTCAGTCTGTGGCTTGCATTTCAGTTTTCTTTTTTTTTTTTGGCCGTGCCACATGGCATGTGGGATCTTAGTTCCCTGATCAGGGATCGAACCCATGCCCCCTGCATTGGAAGCACAGAGTCTTAGCCACTGGACTGCCAGGGAAGTCCCCATCAGTTTTCTTAATGATCTTTTGAATAGTAGAAGTTTTAAATATTGATCAAGTCCAATTCACCAATTTTTTTTTCAATGGTTAGTGCTTTTTGTTCCTAAGAAGTCTTTCCGTATCCATGGAGATGAAGATTTTCTCATGTTTTCTTATTAAAGGTTATAGTTTTAGCTTTTATATTTTAGACTGTGATCCATTTGAGGGGTGTGTGTGTGTGTGTGTGTGTAAAGGGTCAAGCTTCTTTTTTTCCCTTATGGATGTCGTTTCCATATCACTTGTTGAAAAGACTATCCTTGCCTCATTGAATTACCTTACAGTTTTGTCAAATTGAATTATTTTGCAGTTTTCTTGAAAATCAATTGACCATATATGTGTTGGTCTATTCTAGGCTCTATTCTGTTTATTTTATACATACGTCTATATATCATCTGGATCACTGTAGCTTTATATTAAGTCTTGACCTCAGATAGTGTAATAAGTCCTTCAAATGTATTCTTTTTCAAAATTGTTTTCACTATTCTGGATCCTTTGCATTTCTCTGTAAATTTTAGAATTCAATTCTCTATGACAGAAAAGCCTCCTGGGATTTGATTTGAATTGTATTTAACCTATAGATGAATTTGAAGAGAATTGACATCTTAACAATATAAAGTCTTCTATTCAATGAACATGGTATATCTTTCCATTTATTTAGGTCTTTAATTTTTCTCAGAAACATTTATATTTCTTAGTGTATAGGTTTTATACCTGTTTTCTTAAATTTTTTCCTATATTTTATGTTTTTGGAAATTACTGGAAATGATATTTTTAAAGATTTCATTTTCCTATTGTTTGTTTATAGATTGTAGAGAGATAAATGATTTTTGATCCCTTGAATCCTGGGATCTTGCCTAAATCGCTTATTAATTCTAGTAGATTTTAAAAATAGATTTGTTAAGATTTTCTACATACAAAGTCATGTCATCTGTGAATAAAGATGGTTTTACTTTGTTCTTTCCAGTATGTTTGCCTTTTATTTCTTTTCTTTCCCTTATTGTGTTGGCTAGGACTACCAGTTGAATATAAGTGATGAGAGCAAACGTCCTTGCTTTGTTCCTGATCTTACAGAAAAACCGTTCAGTCTTTCACCATTAACTATGATATTAACTGTTATGTTTTTTGCAGATGTCCTTTATCAGGTTGAGGAAGTTTCCTTCTGTTCCTAGTTTACTGAAAGGGAATGTGTTAAATTTTACCCAATGCTTTTTCTGCATCTATTGAACTGATGATATATTTTTTCTTCTTTATTTTGTTAATATGATGAATTAATTGATCTTCAGGCATTATACCAATCTTACATTCCAAAGATAAAACTCACTTAGTCATGATGATTGATTTGTTTTGCTAATATTTTGTTAAGGATTTTGTGTTTTTTAACAAAAGAGATATTGGTCCATAATCTTTTCTCATAATGTCTTTGCCTTGTTTCAAGGTATCAGGGTAATAATGCTGACATCATACTATTAGTTGGGAAATGTGTCTTCCTCCTTTATTTTCTGAAACAGTTTGTGTAAGATTGGTATTTTGGAGTTTTCATTGTGGATTTTTAATGATGTAATCAATATTAAAATAGGTATAGATCTATTGAATTTTTATATTTCTTCTTGAGCCAGTTTTAATAATTTGTGTCTTTAAGAAATTTGACTGTTTTTTAATTTATTGGCATAAAATTATGATAATCCCTTATTAACCTTTTAAATCTTTGTAGGATCTATAGAGATGGAGGTGGAAGTCTGGAAGTTGGCTTGCTGCTTCTGCAGTTAGTCCTTTAGTATGGGGGTAGGGAATTGAGTCAGTCTACTTAGGAGTTGAGCTTAGTGTGAGCTCTGTTGCTATTGTTATTTTTACTGTGTCACTGGCTCGAGATTCCTCTCTTGTTACCTTGTGCTTAGGGTGGGGTTTGGGGTGCCACAGGTTTGTGGGTTTTTTTAAGTGTTTCTTCTCCATCTTCATCTTTGGCATTGGCTGTGTGCCTCTGCCTCAGAGGGGCTTTCGCTTCACAGTCTTTTTCTGCCACTAACAGTGGACTGCTGTTACTTATTACTTGGTGCTTGCTAGCCTGATGGAGGGTGATGGCAACGATGGGTGGAGAGGTATCTTTTCTGAACCAGCCTCAGTCTTGGTCAGGTCCTGTTTTCTTGAGTCTCAAGAGCAGAAGAGCCTGCGAGTGGGTGTGAATGCCCCTTGTTTCCATGGCTCCTAAGGGGTCTGCTAGCCCCAACTTTGCCTTTAGCAATTTGTTAAAAATTTAGCCAAATTCTCTTTATGCTTATGGCATGCTATAATGCTTTCTCCTGGGCTGTGTCACAGATGAGCCAGTCTTTATGTGTTTTCTCTTCTTGGAAGGGACAAGAATACTTTGTTGCTTTTAGACCTCTGATGAGTTCAAGAAAAGTGATGATTTTATAGTTTATGATTTTATAGTTTATCTGGATTTTCCTTGCTGTTAGGGTGAGAGTGACACCCTTTCCAGCTCTCTACATCCTAGACAGAAACAGCAGTTCCAGCCATTTGATTATAGTATGGGTGTTTGTTTTTCCTGCTAGGGGTTTATTGAGCTCCTTGGATCTGTCAGTTTATGATGTTTACCAATTTAGGAAATTTTTCAGACATTTATTCAAATATTTTTGTGCTTGTCCTCTCTGTGCCATTTTAACAAGACTCCAGTTATATGTATGTTAGATCACACACTGAGCATTGAGGTTCTGATCTTTTTTTTTTTTCCTTCATTTTTTTTTTTCTATCTGTGCTCCACTTTGGCTAGATTCTATTGCTAGGTCTTCAATTTCACGACTCTTCTGCATTGTCTAATCTGTGAATTTCCTCACTTCATATTTATATAATCTGTTTCTCTTCTCATTTTGTTAATGTTTCCCTTTAAGTACCTCAGCATATTTAATAACTTATTTAAATCCTTGTCTGCTGATTGCATCATCTGTCATTTCTGAGTCTGCTTCTGTTGATTGATTTTTTCCTTCCTGGCTACAGATCCCATTTCCTGGCTCTGGATAACATTTTTCTGCTTCCTTGCATGTCTAAGAAATTTTGATTGGATGCTGGATCTTATAATATTATGTTGATGAATGTCTGGATTTTGTTGTCATTGAAGAGTATTAAAGATTGTTTTGGCGAGTGGTTAAGTTACTTGTGGATTAGCTTGATTGTTTTGAAACTCGTTTTTAAGTTCTGTCAGGGCAAGTCTAGAACAGGATTTATTCTAGGGCTACTTCAACCCTATTCCCCAGATGAATCACTTCTGGGTCCTCTATTGATGCCCCACATGTTCAGCGAGGTCTCTTTACTCTGGCTAGTTGGAGCTCAGATACCTCCTAGACTTGTGTGACATCTGAGAATTATTTAGCTTACAGCTCCAGTAGTCATTTACAGTACCTGGTTGCTTCCCTGGCTTCATGGAGTCTTGCTCTACTATGTGCAGCTTACTATTTAGCTAGACTCAAATGGATCCTTATGCAGATTTTTGTGTACCTTCCCCACAGTTAATACTCTGCTCCACTGATGTCAGCCACACTGCTGAACTCTGTGAACTCCCTGTGCCCTGCTTAGATTCTCTTTCCCTGAACTGCATTCCACAAAGTGCCTTTTGGTAGTTCATTGGACTTACCACATTTGCTTGCTCTCTCTCAGGGTTCACTGACCTGTATTGCCTATTCAGTGGCAGAAAAGGTATTTTTAATATTTTGTCCAATATTCTAGTTGTGTATGGTAGAAATGCAAGTTGTACTGGTTAAACCATCATGGCCAGCATGTCATTTATATATGTGTGTGTGTGTGTGTGTGAGTGTGTGTATACATATATATACATATATATATATAGCTGGTGCTTATTCTTTTCAAGATTTGTTTTGTATAAGAAGCCCTCTTTTAAACAATTTTTTTGAGATGTAATTGATACATGATAAACTATACATATTTAACTTGAACAACTTATAAGTTTTGACATACACACACACACTCATTAAACCATCACCACAGTCAAGGTAGTGAACATATTTGTCACCCCCCAAAATTTTATTGTGCCCCTTGATAATCCTTCCTTGCCTCTCTATTTTTTCCTTCATTGCCAGGCAGCAGTTGATCTGCTTTCTGTCATTATAGATTAGTTTGCATTTTCTGTAGATTTATATATAAAGTAGCACATCGTGTGGTATTTTCTTTTGGGGGGGTTTTCTTTCACTCAGCAAAATTATGTTTAAGATTTATCCATGTTATTGCATGTATCAATAGTTCTTTCATTTTTACTGCTGAGAAGTATTCCACTATGTGGATATACCATGGTTTGTTTATCCACTCATCTATTGATGGACATCTGGGTTGTTTTCAATTTTTGGCTGTTAAAAATAAACATGTTATAAATATAAACATTTCTGCACAAGTTTTTGGATGGACATTTATTTCCTTTTCTCTTTGGTAAATACCTAGAGTGGAATGGCTAGATCATGTGGTAGATGTATTTAACTTATTTAGAAACTGCCAAATTGTTTTCCAAAGTGGTGTTCAATTTTACATTCCCATCAGCAGTGTATGAAAGTTTCAGGTCCTCCACATTCTTACTAGCATTTGGTATGGACAGTCTTTTTATTTTTTATTTATTTATGTATTTTTTTTTTTTTTTTTTTTTTTTTTTTGCGGTACGTGGGCCTCTCACTGCTGTGGCCTCTCCCGCCGCGGAGCACAGGCTCCGGACGCGCAGGCCCAGCGGCCATGGCTCACGGGCCCAGCCGCTCCGCGGCATATGGGATCCTCCCGGACCGGGGCACGAACCCGTATCCCCTGCATCGGCAGGCGGACTCTCAACCACTGCGCCACCAGGGAGGCCCAATTTATGTATTTTTTAAAATATTTATTTATTTGGTTGCGCTGGGTCTTAGTTGCGGCAGGTAGGCTTCTTAGTTGTGGCTCATGGGCTCCTTAGTTGAGGCTCGCCAGCTCCTTAGTTGTGGCACGTGGGTTCCTTAGTTGAGGCAGGCAGGCTCCTTAGTTGTGGCTCGAGGTCTCCTTAGTTGCGGCTTGCTTGCTCTTTAGTTGCAGTACACGGGCTCCTTAGTTGCAGCATTCATGTGGGATCTAGTTCCCTAACCAGGGATCAAACCCAGGCCCCCTGCATTGGGAGCATGGAGCCTTAACCACTGTGACACCAGGGAAGTCCCCTGGACAGTCTTTTTAATTTTAGCCATTTTAGTGACTATGTAGCAGTATTTCATTGTGGTTTCAATTTGCATTTCCCTAATAACTAATGATGTTGAGCATCCATGGTGCTTCTTTGCTGTCTGTATATTTTCTTTGGTGAAGTATCGGATCAGATCTTTTCCCCATATTTTAAATTGGATTGTTTATTTTCTTACTGCTGAATTTTAGAGTTTTTAAATATATTTTGGATATAAGTCATTTATCAGATATATGCTTTGGAAAGATTTTCTTCCAGTCTGTCACTTATCTTTTCATTCTCTTAACAGTGTCTTTTTTTTTTTAATTGAAGCATAGTTGATTTACGGTGTTTCAGGTGTACAGCAAAGTGATTCAGTTACACACAAGCGCACACACACACGTATATATACTTTTTCAGATTCTTTTCCATTATAGGTTATTTCAAGACATTGAATATAGTTCCCTGTGCTATACAATAGGTCCTTGTTGTTTATCTACTTTATATATAGTAGTGGGTATCTGTTAATCACAAATTCCCAATTTATCCCTCCCCCACTTTCCCCTTTGATAACCATAAGTTTGTTTTCTAAGTCTGTGAGTCTACTTCTGTTTTGTGAATGAGTTCATTTGTATCACTTTTTTAGATTCCACATATAAGTGATATCACATGATATTTGTCTTTCTCTGTCTGACTTACTTCACTTAGTATGATAATCTCTAGGTCCATCCGTGTTGCTGCAAATGGCATTACTTCATTCTTTTTTATGGCTGAGTAATATTCCAGTGTGTGTGTGTGTGTGTGTGTGTGTGTGTGTGTGTGTGTATGTGTATCACATCGTCTTTATCCATTCTTCTATCGATGGACATTTAAGTTGTTTCCATGTCTTGCCTATTGTAAATAGTGCTACTGTGAACATTGGGTGGCATATATCTTTTCAAATTAGTGTTTTCACCTTTTCCGGATATACGCCCAGGAGTGGGATCACTGGATCATATGGTAACTCTATTTTTAGTTTTTTAAGGAGCCTACATACTATTTTCCATAGTGGCTGCACCAATTTACATTCCCACCAACAGTGTAGGAGGGTTCCCTTTGCTCCACACCCTCTCCAGCATTTATTATTTGTAGATTAAAAAAAATATTTATTTATTTGGTTGTGCTGGGTCTTAGTTGCAGCACGTGGGCTCCTTAGTTGCAGCTCACCAGCTCCTTAGTTGCAGCTTCCAGACTCCTTAGTTGCGGCACTTGGGCTTTTTAGTTGCAGCAGGTGGGCTCCTTAGTTGTGGCATATGAACTCTTAGTTGCGGCATGCAAATGGGATCTAGTTCCCTGAGCAGAGATCGAACCTGGGCCCCCTGCATTGGGAGTGTGGAATCTTAACCACAGTGCCACCAGGGAAGTCCCTATTTGTAGACTTTTTTTTTTTTTTTTTGCTGTACGCAGGCCTCCCACTGCTGCGGCCTCTCCCACTGTGGAGCACAGGCTCCGGACGTGCAGGACCAGTGGCCATGGCTCACGGGCCCAGCCGCTCCGCAGCACATGGGATCCTCCCGAACCGGGGCAGGAACTCGCGCCCCCTGCGTCAGCAGGCGGACCCCCAACTATTTGTAGACTTTTTGATGATGGCCATTCTGACTGGTGTGAGGTGGTAACAACATCTTCTGAAGAGCGAAAGATTTTAATTTTGGTGTGAAGGCCAATTTGTTAATTAAAAAAAAATTTTATGGACTCTGCTTTTGGTTTTTTATCCAAGAAATCTGTCTAACTCAAGATCACAAGATTTTCTGCTACAAGTTTTATAATTTTAGGCTTTACATTTAGGTCTGTGATCCATTTTGAGTTAATTTTTGTATAATGTGTTAGGTATGGATCCAAGTTCATTTTTTAGCATTTGGATATCTAGTTGTTGTAGTACCATTTGTTGAAAAGCTATCTTTTCTCTGCTGCATTGCTTCTGAGCCTTTGTCAAAAATCAGTTGAATGTATATGTGTGGGTTTATTTTTGGATTTTCCACTCTGTTCCATTGATCTTTTTGTCTGTCTTTACACTAATACCATACTGTTTTGATTATTGACACTTTTTAATAATTTTTGAGATAAGGTAGTTTTAGCCCTCCAACTTTGTTCTTCTTTTTCATAGTTGTTTTGGCTATTCCAATTTCTTTGCATTTCCATATGAACTTTAGAATTGGCTGTTTACTTCTACAAAAATGCATGCTGGGATTTTGACTAGGGTTGTTTTAAACGTATAGTTCAGTATGGGAGCACTGACATCATAACAATATTGAGCCCTCTGACCCATAAGCCAGCTGTATTATTCCATTTATTTTTGTCTTTGGTTTTGCTCAGCAATATTTGTATAGTTTTCATGTACAGGTCTTTCACATATCTTTTTAGATATATTCTTAATTTTTTTTTTGTGGTACGCGGGCCTCTCACTGTTGTGGCCTCTCCCGTTGCGGAGCACAGGCTCCGGACGCACAGGCTCAGCAGCCATGGCTCATGGGCCTAGCCGCTCCGCGGCATGTGGGATCTTCCCAGACCGGGGTACGAACCCATGTCCCCTGCATCGGCAGGTGGACTCTCAACCACTGTGCCACCAGGGAAGCCCAGTTCTTAATTTTTTATGCTCTCATAAGTGGTATTTTCTTTTTCAGGTTTAATTAATTCACTTTATTCTTGTGTGAAAACACGAGCCTTGTGCAACACAAGATGGTCAATGAATTGCTGATAGGGAGCCTTGGTGAGCACAGTCCCCTTCGAGAGGTCAGGTGTAAGATAGCTGTAGGTCTTAGAGGTGGCATCGAAGGTGGCCTTGATAAAGTTGCCCAAGGAGGCAGTGCAGCTGCTGACCAAGGTGTAACAGTTTTCAGTACCTGCTGTCAGCAGCAGCTTTGTGGCCACGAAGGCCAAGACAATAGCAGTGGATCTGGGTGCAAGGATGAAGCATACCAGTAGAGAGCTACAGTATCCTGTCACCTTCAAGGAACTGTATGGGGTTTGCCAATCTTGTGTTCCCAGGAGTCCCATTACCCATGACAGCGGAGAGGTTGGCCAGGAGGATGGCCCTGTGGAGGGCAGTGGTTACCTCCTTGGAGCACTTAACACCCAGACCCACGTGACTATTACAGTCCCTCATGGCAACAAATACCTCGAACCTGAACTGCTGGCCAGCACCATTCTGCTTTCAGTGCTTTCAAAGGCATAAGGGACTCCCCTAGGAAAAAGTAACCTCAGATCGAGAGGAAGAAGAGAGAAATCTCCTTCAGGGATTTAATCTTCATGTCCTTGACCTAGGCAAACACTGATAAATTGCTGATTGCAAGAGAGAAAAAGGTTTTTGAAAGTATTTATGTAGAGTTTTTTCAGTTGTTGATTGTTGACTGCCAGTGACTACCCTCTTCAGACTTCCAGCAGTCTGTCTCAAGCTGCAGGTCGCTGGTGTGACTTTCAGTAAACTGTCCCCTTTGGTATAACTCTGACAGGTACTGGAGGCACAGAGAAGGCATCAGAAGGAGAAATCTGGCATCATACCTACCTCGCCAACACCCTACACTTATAACAAGGTAGGAGAGGAGATACTAATCTTTACCCCTTGGGTGTAGCCCCTCTTCTCCTGTGAGGTGTTTGTGGCCCTCTGGGAAGGTGGCAAATTCCATTCGTATCCCTTAATATTGCTGCCCAAGAGGCTGAAAGCAGCCACATATGCAGAAGAGTGGGATTCAAGTATTTGTCTGACGAAATAAGATTCATACCAGTTTAGGTTTTGCAGCAGGAACCAAAAGCTATGGTCACCTGGAGGTTATTTATTTGGCTAGCTGTACAGTCCACTGATCACATTTAAAAGATATGTTTGTCTTGCTTTGCTGAGGTGGAGTCCATTTCAGAGAATATTATTTGTCCATTTATGGTGCCATTCTTTCTAACCCCATAAAATACCCAACTTAGAACAGTGTCTAGTACACATAGCAAGTGCTTCCAAGTGTTACCTGGTACTTCACAGTTCTTAATCGGTAGCCTACACATCAAGCTTCTCTGTTCTAAAGTATGAGAGGTTTAGGGCCTCTTGAAACAGGTCCTAGAGGTCCTGGAGTCACTGAGTAGATCAGAAAAAAATGATGCTGCTTGGGGTCTCCAGGTGATATAGATGGTAGAGAGGGAGCTGAGGATGGTAGAAAGGCAGGCCAGCTCTTCCTGGTCCCACACCTTTAGAGGGCCCCACATATTCCTAATGCATGTGCGTGCACACATGCAGGCATACATATCGAAGAACACACAGGCTTCTGTGGCACTCAGGACCCTGCACTTGCATTGGCACTGGCACAGCATGACCATAACTCTAAACAACTACTTTCATGATTAACACTGTTCAGTCTCCAAGTAAGAACTGCTCCACACCGTCTTGATCTACTTGCAGAACTGTAGGCAGCTGTGCCCTTATATAGTGAAGGTTGGAAGTGAGGGCTGTGCTGATTATAGTCAGTCAGAAACCGCTTTCCTGCTTTCCAATGCAGGCAGGAATTGAGTGGTAGAAGCACTTAGCTAACAGAGATATTAATTTACTTGATATAGTCTTCTCATCATGAATACAATGGATTCTTGTGTGATACATTATTTCCCAGTACTATTTTTTTCTCCTCTTCCTGTTCCATTTTGTGAATCTAGCGGTGTTTGTGAATTAGCATGGCATTCATAAAATTTACACTCCACAGATGAGTAATATATTGAAATAAGTTCATATTACTTTTGAATCTGTATATATGTTGGTCTAGTTATAATCTTTATATTGGCAACTAAGTGAACACTGACTGCTACATTTGCAAATAATTTTTTAAATAAAAATAATGTAAAAAGATGTACTTAAATTTTCAAAAGTTAAATAAATACATCAATCTTAATTAAAAAGAAAAAGAAAAAGAGGCGGTCGGCCAGGTGCCTTGCTGTGACTCCACCACCATTCAGCTGTATGGTGTTGGTTGGTGCACTTAGTTTTACTCTTGACAGATGACCTTAGAGATAACAAGATCTCCGTAGTATCAGTTTCCTCATGTGAACTATTTTTTAAGATTTCTCTTCACCTCTATAATTTTATAAGTATGTTCTACAGCATGGGTCATGTCATCTATAAATGTCTACTAGTATGATGCCAAGACATGGCTGAGAGTACCTGAGACACCCCATTTTCCAGGCTTCACTCAGAGCAGCGCACAGCTGTGGTGTGAGGAGCGTGTGGCCACAGTGGCAGGTTCCCTGGGCTGCCTTTCTCAGGTGGACACTGCTTTTGTCCTGCAATTCAGGAGGGGCTTGGGTTGAAGCCTCTGAGGACCCAGTTTCCGAGGCAGGTAGAGCTACATTTAATTAAAATAGGAGTCCTTTATTAATAAGCATGCTGTGACTACAGGCCATGAAATCACCTTAATATCTACAGACATGGTAGTTAGTGGCAGTTTTGTTTCGTTCAGAATATCTTCCCCAAGAATGGTCTTGCAAATGGGCACAGTGAGTCCTTCATGGCCAAAGGATTGCTTTTAGCCTCCTGTTTTTCCCTGCAGTGCTTATCCCTAATCTTTGTCAGACTGCTTTGGGCCTTTACAAAATGACTTGTGCTGTTTTATAGAGTCAGCCCACCTGTGTCCTAGCTGCTTTGTTCCTGCACCCTCAGCCCTGCCCAGGTGGACAGAGTAAATGTTTCACAACCAGCTGGCTTATATCTATCACTTGTCTGGCTGGGGACAAAGTATCCTACATCTGTACCCAATAATCAGATAGCAGCTTGGGCCTAAGCAGTGAGAATAAAAGCGACTATTTTACCCCAGACTGGCCTTGTATATATGGTGTGCACATGTGTAGTGTTGGTAGCACGTAACAAATAAGGAGAGAATGGTTAATTCTCTTAAGACTTCCTGAAGCTTTTACAGTCTCTGTGAAGTGATTCTTGGAGATATCAGCCTGTGTATATCAGGGGTTGTTTCTAGGTCAGTCCTAGGGACTTTATTTTAGAGCTGTGCCTCTGCTGTGAGTGACCATGTTCTTTTTGCTTTCAGAGCTGTGACTTGTGGTCCCTAGGGGTGATTATCTACGTGATGTTGTGCGGATACCCTCCTTTTTACTCCAGACACCACAGCCGGACTATCCCAAAGGATATGCGGAGAAAGATCATGACAGGCAGTTTTGAGTTCCCAGAGGAAGAGTGGAGCCAGATCTCAGAGATGGCCAAAGATGTTGTGAGGAAGTGAGTCCCCAGGCCACTGCGGGGGGAGGCCAGGGAGGCCTTAAAAGTGGTGGAACACAAAGGAATGTTGGGTAAAGGAAAGTCATTTGTTTCCCAGGCATGCTCCTTCTCATTTTAGCATCACAGAAAATTTTCCCTGGAGCCTGAGATGAGAGTTCTCACTGTCCACACCTTGGTGAAATTGGAGCTTTGCTCCCTCCTTTTGCACTCCTAGAATTTGTCCTTAGGGTTGAATCCAGGTCCCTTGGTAGCCATTGTATCTGTGAGCATTAATTTAGGACCTTAAATAGTAACTCCCCTGGTGTACCCTTCCTGCATGGAGGCCAGTCATTTGGGACAGGCATGATTCCAGGAACTGAACTGGGGTGCTAAAATGACCATGATGCTTTTGGCTTTTCATTCCTTAGCTGCTGTGGGAGTGTGTGATTGGTTGCGCAGGACTTGGACCCCACCTCCTGCGCTTCCTACTGCTAGTTGGTTGCTCTGGTGTATATTAAGATGGAAAGATTTAGAAGAATTAGGGCTAGTGAATGGATGACGGAGACTTGACATTCAGAGTCCTTTGGAGAAATTAGCTAGAGCACTAAGAAAGAAGTCAGACCTAAATATGAGGTGTCTTTGCTTTTTCTACCCACCTGTGTCAGAGGCTTAGCTGACTGGGACTTGGACGCTGTTCTGGTATTCCTACTGCTTGTTCTTCACTGAGTAATTTGTCCTCTTTTGGTTTCAGTTTCTTCATCTGTAATGCGATAAAGATAAGCATTAAAGGGGCAGTATCTGGGAACTGTCTCCTAATAGTACAGCTGTTTCTCTATGGAGATTACTCTCTTGCAGAAGTGAGCTTGTTCTGTTGGTTAGGTGTTTATGTATTCAAAAAGGGACTAGTTTCTAAAATATACAAGTGAAAGTTTTTTAGGAGGGTGGAGGCAATGTTTAAATCATCGTTTGTCTTCCTATGCTCTTTCCCTGCTGTATTCTCAGTTACTTAACCAAAGTATCAGTATCCTCTAATTGGTTCTTTGCAGTTCTGTAGAATATATTTCCTGTCCCTAGAGCAACATTGATTATCTTCTTTCAGCATTGAGATTCTTTTCTAAATAATCCTTTCATTAGAATCTGAAGCTGTTTGTTCACAATGATCCAGAATGTTACAGAGAACATGAAAGAGCAAGTAGGCATGTTGTCCTGACTCTGATGTTTGGAATGGGAGGCTATGTATTTGGAAGAAGGTGCTGTAAGGGGCCCAGGGAATATGCTGGGGTGAGCTAGGAATTGCATCAGGATAAATGTACAAGATGTAAAGAACTATGGTCAAAAAGCCGATGGTACAGAACAGTACATTAGGCTTAGAAGGAAATGCCATCCCCTTCTCAGAGATTAGATTTTTAGCTTTTGAATGTCTTTGGAATAAAGGGTTCATGTCCTGCCAAATGGTGACATCTAAGAGTTTTATCACAAGTAGCAACCTGGATTTTCAGAACTGTATGACCCCTCGACTAATTTTACAGTCACTGTTAGCCAAAAGAGCACTTTGAGTCCCTTTTGGAAATTATAGCCCACTGTCCTAGAAACATTAGTCTGGGGATTCAGTGTCTCAGGAACTGTAAGCCATATGTAAGATTACTTTACTGAACCTAGAACTCAGTCTGAGGTATCACTGGACTAAGCCTTTTCCTACCATTCTTATCTCAATTTATTTAGTATAGAAAGAACTGCCTAAGGACAGAGTGCCCTCACAACTAACGGTTAGGGATGAGAGCCCCACCTCTGTCCTGCAAATAGAAAGCCTAGGCTTGTAAGAGTTGGTGGAAAGTCAGAAGTTGGAGCTGGTTAGAGCCAGACCCAGGAACTTCCCGGCCTCTGGAAGCAACTGGATGGCAGCCCTGTTGGCCTTTTCTCCACAGGCTCTTGAAGGTCAAACCAGAGGAAAGACTTACCATCGAGGGAGTGTTGGATCACCCCTGGCTCAACTCAACTGAGGCCCTGGATAATGTGCTACCCTCTGCTCAACTGATGATGGATAAGGTTTTGAATGATGCTTATTTTGTTGGCTGAAAAGGCTGTGTTGGGAAGGACTGCTGAGGCTTGACTCAATGAGGGGTTAAAGGCAAAACAATACAGAGCACACAGTCTTTCCCAGAGAAACATCTCTGGTCTTCCAAAGATCAGGATTGGAAATAAAGAGATTATTTCCATAAAAGACCAGATCAAGGCCTGGTAAATACACTAAGGGAACACTCAAGGGACTATCCTCCATATTTGTGCTATGGGGTTGGGGGCACAGAGCAGTATCAGACACCGTTCTTTTGCCCAAGGAGTTCAAACAAGACTGGTTGGAAAGACCAATGAACACAAAACAAAGAGGCAACATTTTCAGACATTAGAGCTTTTTGCATGCTAAATTTTCTGTGAATGCTATGGAAATTCAGAAAAAGAGAACATCTTTGAAGGGCTGTAATTAGGGAAGGGTTCCCAAAGAGAAGGCAAAAACCATCGCAATTATTTACTATTTTGTGGCATTTTTTAACCCCTTTACATGTTTAACCCCTTTACATGTAATGAAGCCTGACTTCATTGATGGGAAGTTAGTAAAATGGGTGTGGCAGGCCTGGCTTTGGAAGTAGACAGAGGGGTTTAAGTCTTAGTAGGACATAACTGAGAGGCTATCGTAGATTTTTAAGAAGACATTTGCCACAGGGAAGGTATTTAGGGATGGTTAGACTTGCAGACTTGCCAACCTAATACTTTTACAATAATCTAGAAGCTGAGAAGCTGCTCTAGGAGCAGAGAAGTAGAGATGAATGAATAGGCTCAATATTTTTTTTTTTTTTTTTTTTTTTTTTTTTTTTTTTTTGCGTTACATGGGCCTCTCACTGTTGTGGCCTCTCCCGTTGCGGAGCACAGGCTCTGGACGCACAGGCTCAACAGCCGTGGCTCACGGGCCCAGCTGCTCCACGGCATGTGGGATCTTCCCAGACCGGGGCACGAACCCGTGTCCCCTGCATCGGCAGGCGGACTCTCAACCACTGCGCCACCAGGGAAGCCCGGCTCAATATTTTTGAAGACAAATTTCTACAATTTTTGGTGACTGACTAGATATAAGGGGACAGTGGGTGGCATATCTGGTGACACCACTGACAGAGGGAAATCAGGAATGAGGCTGGTTTTGGGTGAAGGGAAGTCTCTTAGGTTTTAGATATTGTTTAAGGTGGTAGACGGATGTGTGGTGTGGAATCAGAGTGTGGCTGAGAGGGAAAGGCAGTGACACAGACTTGAGTGTTACTGACTTAGACGGGATGGAGTTGAAATATAAGCGAATAGGAAAAAAGAATGCTAAGACCTCCCTTAGTTTAGCTGGAGTATGAGAGAGAAAGGAGAGCTAGAAGGAACAGAGTTCTCTGCTATCTCTGATTTGTGTCCAGTTGTCTTCCTGGTTTAAATGTGCCCAGTAGTCCAGAAATGGTTTGTTTGGTCAGTCCAAAATACAAAAGGATTACTTGTACCCTCTGGTTGTCAGCAATTTAGTGTTACATTGTGGCTTTCCTCAAGATCTTGAAATGAAGAAATAAGATTGCCTTCTGGAGTTACTTTAAGATTAGTGTATAATGAAGCCAAGTATGGATATACATAATCTTCTTAATGAGGAAGAGTAGCTCTTGGGCCTATAAGATGGAATTGCAATGTGACAGTGTATTCCCATTTTTAAAGAAATGATGTGGTCAAGATGCAGGCTTGTCAACTTTGGAAGTGTAGAAAAAACGTCCACATATACAAGTGTCCATCTAAGCTGTGCCTAAGAGATGGAGCCTGAGCTCACAACCTTGAGGTGTTCCCATCTTTTTTGTTGGGCTATCACGGATAAGAAGGAAATAGATTCAAGGGTCTGGGGGTGTGTAGCCAGGGCCAGTTAGTATAGTTCTCTTAAATGAGTTCAAACTCTTCCTGATCTAATGGCATGCTTACCGAGCAACTATTTTTGTAAATTGTCAAATTTTGTTGTTGAAATTCAGACAACACAGAGGTATATAAAATAAAAAGCACAAGTTCCCTTTCATTACCCTGCCTCAGTCTCACCCCTCAGAGGTGAGGTGACCTATGGCTTGATGTATTCTTCCTGATCTTTTTCTGGGGAGACACACACCAACTCACAGAGTTTGTCTTTTTTTTTTAATTCAGAAGTGGGATCGTCTCATTCTTATAAAGCTTTTTCTGATTATTTGCCTTCCCTTATTGGTCTGCCCATAGTGAGAGAACGTACTGGTCATAAAGACAGACTTGAAGAGTGCTAGACCTTATGACAGTTATTTCTCCTTGTAAATTAATTGACTGGCTTATAGATCAGTTTGTGAGGGTCTACTATGCTCACCAGGTGAAATGCTTGGGGCTCTGAGCCATCAGGGCCAAGGTGACTGTCTACACCATGGGGGCAGTGAGTAAATGCCAGTCAGGGAGGCTTCTCAGGAGCAGCCTGCTAGCTTTTCCCCTGATGTACATGTATGACTCTCTTTACACTTGCCCTTGCCAATGACTATGAGCATGAGCCTTGTTAGTATTTCTTACTTGCATTTCTGTCCGCCCACAGGGAAGAAGGGCCAGCTGTTGGCCTGGTAGTCCCTGGGCCCTGCTGATGCATGGGGAAGAGTCCTCTGCCTTTTCAAAATTTGTATACTGCCAGCATAAGAATGAAATTGCCTTCTTAGTTCTTTGAGATTCTCCTTCCCACTGTCTTAGATTGGCTTTTTAGGTGCCCAGAAATGAATGTGAAAAACTGATGACAGTGTTTGCATTCAGGCGGTGGTTGCAGGAATCCAACAGGCCCATGCGGAACAGTTGGCCAACATGCGAATCCAGGACCTGAAAGTCAGCCTCAAACCCCTGCACTCTGTGAACAACCCCATTCTAAGGAAGAGGAAATTACTCGGGTAACTGAGCTTATTTCTTCAATTCTCCCTCATGGCTGGTGTGGTTGAGTACAGGGTTCTGAAAGGTCAGCCAGGGGTCTGCCCTTTTTTGACTCTTCAGAGGGTGGAAAAGATATGTTCTTTAAATAGCATCGGAAGTTGGAGGTACTCTGTAGTTAATGATTTATCTGAAAAATCTGTTCCTTATGTTTAGCGTTAACATCTGTTAAGAGTTGGGTTTTGGGGTCTCACCGTGTTATTACCTCTCTCCCAAACTTCTAAAGCACCAAGCCAAAGGATGGTGTTTATATCCACGACCGTGAGAATGGAGCCGAGGATTCAAATGTTGCCTTGGAAAAGCTCCGAGATGTGATTGCTCAGTGTATTCTCCCCCAGGCTGGTAAAGGTCACACCATTTATGAATGCTCTGTGCGTGTCTGTGTGTGTGCACATGCACATGACTAAAGGAGTGGTTTAATTTGAAGTTGTCTGTTTCATCTTTGTGTTATAAGAAAATAAGTATATTATATAATGTTTGTGCCCACTGAAAAGAATGGATGGTGGGAACTCAGAAATGTGAGGCTCTGGCCCACCTTTGGTTTCCTGTAAAATTTCTCGTTTCGGTTTAATTGCCAGTGTCAGGCACAGCACGTAATTTTGTATTTTCCTAGTTTGTTAATGAGATTACAGGATAGAGGATGGAAAATGGAAAATGTGAACAGGGTCAGGACTAGGTTGGGAAGGTCAGGAAGGTTGGGAAACACCATATCCAGAGCCCTTAGAGTACAAGGCTGTCATTAACTTGTGAATAGAAAGAGACGATCTCCCAAGTTCAGAAGTGGCCCTGGCTGCTACTTGTATCATGGGCAGGGTGGGACTTAAACAGAAGGCCTTTCGAGTGAGAGCTCTCTTTCAGTATGTTCTCTTTCCACCTAATGGGGTATGATGGGCTTTTCTCAGCAGATGAATGAGATGCTTCAAGTAGTAGGCCAGGAAACTGCTGAGTTGACCAGTCTTCCTAGATTCCTTGGGTTTTAAGGGAACTCACTAGTGTGCCTCAGGTAGCCTTCCAAAGTAAGAAATGAGCTTAGGAGAAAGAAGGTAGCCCACTCAGCCTTATTCTCCCTCCTGCTCATGGTCTCTTAAGTTAACCAGGTGCTTTTGCTCAGCAATAGTCTGACATCCTATGGGATGCCTATTTCCCATCCCCCAGTGCTAAGACTCTGGGGGCATCAGGGAATTTGTGTGAGGTGGTCAGAGCAGGAAGAGTTGAGAAACCAGAAGCAGTCTACATCAGTGGTCCCCAAACTTTTTGGCAGCAGGGACTGGTTTCGTGGAAGACCATTTTTCCATGGACCGGGGGTGGGGGTGGGGGGGGGATGGTTTCAGGATGATTCAAGTGCATTACGTTTATTGTGTGCTTTATTTCTATTATTATTACACTGTAATATATAATGAAATAATTAGACAACTCACCATAATGCTGACAGGAGGCAGAGCTCAGGTGGTAATGTGAGCGATGGGGAGCGGCTGTAAATACAGATGAAGCTTCCCTCGCTTGGCCACCGCTCACCTCCTGCTGTGCGGCCCGGTGGTTGGGACCCCTGGGCTACATGTAATGTAGGGACTAGAAGTAATGATAGTCTGGTAAAGCTTGCACCTTTAATCATCACTTCTCAATAAGTTGGACATCATGTCCTTCCATCTCTTGACACTAAAATCCCATGATGCCGCAGGAAAATGCAACTTCTTCTTCATCTTTATCAATAGGAGAGAATGAAGATGAAAAGCTGAATGAAGTAGTTCAGGAAGCTTGGAAGTATAACCGGGAATGCAAACTCCTAAGAGATACTCTGCAAAGCTTCAGCTGGAATGGTAGGAGCCTTAATTATGACTTTCCCCAGGAATGCAGAGAAGTAATTGTGTTTAGAATATGTAGGATCTCTGGGGGCTGAGCTGGGACTGTTTTCAGGTGAAGTAGGGCTGGCAAGTAAGTGGAATACTGTGGGACAGGGGCTTAGCCCTACAGTAACTGCCCAGGCGTATCTGGACATCTGGCCCTTTCGCTTGTTTTCCGGAGTTCAGATGAATTATGTGTCGCAGATTCATTGCTGCAGAGCCCCCGTCACATACCACTTGGGCAAAAAAACAGTCAGATCTCAGAACTCCTTCCAGATACTTGAGCTGTTCACTGGGTCATTAAGGAGCAGTATACTCTGAAGGGGAGAAAGAGGGCAAAGTACCACAGAGTCCGCCCTGCTGATCTGCTTAGCTTAGAGACCTGTTTCACTGAAGAGTAGAGAGTGCCAAATCTGCTGCTCTTTGAATTTTTTTCCCCACAGGCAAACAAGGTACAGGTGTGTTTTTTGAGCTGCTTTTGTACTGTCTTTCTACTTTAGCCGACTAAACTAGACTTAAGGTCTAGGATGCTCAGGGAAGGAAGCAAACTCATTGCCTAGCTTGATTCTTGGACATAAGAAATCCAAAGTGCTAGCCTGGCCATTCCCATACTTGGAGGAGATTAGCTTCCCTAGGATTTTTTTTTTTTTTAAGATTTTGAAATATCAGTACAGAAAAGTGATCACATTTGAGGTATGCACGTCCGATGAATTTTCACAGAGTGAACACTCCCATGTAACAAGCACCTAGAACACGTAGTGGAGCATGTGCCCTCTTTTAACTGCTACCGCCCTCCTCACAAGGGCAATTATGATCCCAGTTTCTAGCAGTATGTATTAGTTTTGCCTGGTTTTATATTTTATGTAAATGGAGTCAGAGAAGTCTGTGTTCTTTTGTGTCTGGCTTCTTTTAGTCAAGATTATATTTGTGAGATTCAACCATATTGTTGTGTGTAGCAGCAATTCATTCTCATATATATGTATGTAAATATATATATATTCTCTCTCTATATATTTTTCTCCATATATATACACATATATATTTTTTGTATTTATATTTACCCATTCTGCTGTTGAACGGACATATGGGTTGTTTCCAGGTTTTGGTAATTAAGGAAAGCACTGCTATAAACACTCTTGTGTACATCTTTTATGAATATTTTAATGAACTCATTTCTCTTATGTATCTAGGATTGGAGTTGCTGGTTCATGGGGATATTCATCTGTTTGGCTTCAGTAGATACTGCCACCAGTTTTCCAAAGTGGTTGTACCAATTTACACTTCCACTAGCAGTGTTTGAGGGTTCTAGTTATTCTATATCCACACCAACACTTGCTATTGTCTTTTTCATTTTAGTCATTCTGATTAATAAGTACTACTGGTATTGCGTGTCGTTTTACTTTGTCTTTCCCTGATGACTATGAGCTTAAGCACGTTTTAATGTTTATTGGCCATTTAGATTTTGTTAAGTGCCTATTCTTTTGCCCATTTTTCTATTGAGTTGTATCTCTCTTATAGATGTGTAGGAGTTCTTTATATAGTTTGGATATGAGTTCTGTTGTAGACATACATATCACAAAGAACTTCTCCCTCTTTGTCGTTTCTCGCTGTGCTGTTGCACTGAACATTGGATTTTTACGGCCAGGTTAATAAGCTGCTCAGTTCTACTTGAAAAATGGGGGAGTTGAACTGCTTTTGATCAGTGTTGGTGATGGTTCCTCCATGGTGAGGGTGAATTTGACACTGGTGAGATGTACCTTATTGGGTCCCTGTCAAGAATCTTATCACCTCCCAAACAGTTTGGAGACTGACCTTTTTCTTTTTTGGGTTTCAGGTCGTGGATTCACAGATAAAGTAGATCGACTAAAACTGGCAGAAATTGTGAAGCAAGTGATAGAAGAGCAAACCACATCCCACGAATCCCAATAATGACAGCTTCAGACTTTGTTTTTTAACAAGTTGAAAATTTATTCATTAATGTATAAAGTGATTTGTATGTAAATTAATAAATCATAATTTCATTTCCACATTGCTTAAAGATGCTGTATAAATTTAGATACAGGATTTACTAATAGTATAGTTCATTTGTTTTTAAGAAAAGCTCAGTTCCTAATATATTATTACTTTAGGATTGTTTAGTCATATGTGGTAAAGCTGACAGATGGTATTGTCAAGCAAGATTGTTTTATTTGTAATAAAGTATACAAAAACCATTTGCCAGTGGTAGGCAAAGGACCAACTATACTGACCTTTCTGCTTAGTAAACAGTTGAATCAAGTACTGTGGAATCTGGTTTCAATTGCCCTGTGTACTTACTTTCTGCACTATCAGTAGATTAGCTCTGGTGCCAAGAAATTTTTGTGGCTCCATGTTGCAGACTGCCTGTTACAGGGTGCCACCGCCCACGATGGAAGAGACAGGGAGTTGAGCCCTCATTTCTCTTATCCCTAATTCCCTAGAGAAGAGTGGTAATATTTCTTTTTTGTCATATTTTTAAAAAAGATATTGGTGCATTTCTTACATCTAATGGGATTCTCTATTGAGTTTATTCTTTTCATGTTTAACCAGAGCTTCAGCCTTCCCACCTCCTTTGAGATCCTACTTTGTCCTCTCCCTTTCCTGCAGCCCTCACCAGCTCCATTGCTTCTTATCTCCTTTCCCTGTTCTTCTGGCCCCTTTTATGGGATGATTTTTCTGAGAAAGTTACATATCATAAAAACTGGACTATTGGGTTAGCATCTAAAGATGGTCCAAGTTTTTTCTCTTAAAGCTACCCTTTTCCTCTAACGTTTCTGCCTGGGTTTCATGGTGGCATCCCCTGGGCTGCATGTATTTTATTTAGCACCCTTCATTTTCAGGAAGCATGGTTCTGGCCCAGAGATCAGATACTTGAATAGAAAACAAGGCTGGGTGCTTTTCTACTTTGCTGTTGTACATATGGGCTTCCATAACAAACCATTTTTATTTATTTTTTTAGCAGTTCTTGATTGGTGGTTCTGTGTTGGTAAATGGGAGAGCTAATAGGCCAACTCCAATTCACAGAGGAGAAGAAAAGGATCAGTAGGCTCAGTTATTCAGTTATTTCATCCCATCAAATTCTCTTCAATCAAAATCAACCCCACAGAGCTCACTTATTTTCTAACTCTTCCACTTTGCTGAGTATGTCTTCAGGGTGACATTTGGTTAGTATGTCCCATATGTGTGTGAATGACTGTAGGAATATATGATAAAAACATTAAGTATCTCTTAGAAATTACCTTACACATTGGTTCCCTTTTACTTTGGAGAGTTTTAAATTCAAGGCATTTTTTGAGGTAAGGAGAATTCAATACTTTTAAACATGGCAAAATCTAACAGGCAGCAGAGAAAAACAAAACGTTTTCTTATTTACTAACCAGAAAACTTAGCTGGGAGTTGAATTAAGGGTTGAATTATTCTGTTTTTCAGTGAAATGCAGTCTTACAAATCAAAATCACTTCTTACAATCAGGAAAAACTCTGCACTTGTTTCTGGAACAACTGAATACCTGTTATTTTTCTTAGGGCAGAGGTTCAGTGTTCGCTTGGGAGAGGAAGGCAGTAATTAACTTCATTACTCTTCCTTTTCTTCAGAGGAATCTTCTAGCATGCCCAGTCTACCATTAACTTCTCAAATTTGTTATCTGGGTGTCTTCTAGAGGCTCAAGACGATTTCCTTCCCTGTGTGGTGAATTTTAGGCATGATCTAAAAGGGTATCCAAAAGATTCTTCCTTTTACTCTGAGCAGCAGTTGCCCATGTTTCTTTAGTCTGAATTAAACTGGCCGCGAAAATGAGTGCTGTGTCCAGACAGGTCCATGCTGAAAGTTTGTGAATACCCTGGAGGATGCTCTAGCTGTTGTAACTCAAAAGTGGGTCCTATCCTACAGAGAGCTCCTTGACAGAACAACAGCTTCCAAAAGACTCAGCACTGTTTGGTCTTTAAAGTGGAGTTTTGTTTATGGAATTTATTTGTAGGCCAGTAGCAAATTCTGCTTTAACTTTACCAGTCAGGTTTACTAATAAAACATTCACATGTACTGGAAGTGAAACAAAATCATCCTTGTCTCTTTTGGCCTGTCTAATGCCTGTACCTGCAGAAAGTTCACACTGTAAGAACAGTTCTCATAGGCAGGAGGTTAGAGTCTTCAGTTTTCCTACATGATTTGCTAACCCTCTGCTTACTGTAAAACCATTACTCAAATACCTTTAGACTTTACCATAGTTATTAATCTGCTTGATGCGAAACAACTTTTGTATTTTTCTGGCTAATGTATTGTATAAGCTATAGGAGAACACCTGTCAGAAATTTATTGTCTGAAACATAGATAGGAGGAACTGCTTTTTAAAAAGAGTTTTGTTTTTGTATTCAAGATAGAACAAGTTGGAGGAATTATTGAAGAAGAAGTCAAATGATTTAAATCAGATCTTGTGTGTGAATGCTTGTGTGCGTGTGTATTTATTGAAGAAAATGTGTCTCAATTTGAGAACTGGAAAATTGGATATTTGATTTTAATTATATTTTTATTTATTTAAAAAAGTAGAAGTGGTCTTTCATTATTGATTTTTTTGTCCCACAGAATGACTTAAATTTTCCCTGCCTGTTTGGTTAAGACACAGGGGAACATCTTTAATCTGTGATAATTTCCAAGTTACATAATTTTAAGAGGCTTTCCACTTATACAGAACACAAGGAGAAAAGAAATCCAGCTGGAAATCATTTCACCTTTTTTGCTGAAAATTTTTTAATGTGTTTGTGATATGGTAGTATTAATTTTCTTGCTAGATGCGGATGATTAATTTTTTCATCTGTATTAGGAATTAAATATTATTAATTGGGGATAATGAGTTGATCTACTCTCATGCTTATATCTGAGATCTTGTAGTACTATTCCATTATCTTTTGAATTATATAGGGCATTTCTCCATTTTTGTGTGGTATTTATAGCCATAACCCTAATTTGGAAGGTTTTATATTATAGATATTTGACTTAATATAAAATTATTTTTATGCAAGATAAAAGATGTAGAGTCTTTAGTTCATCTTGGGATGCAAAGGAGAATAACTGGGCAAGGAATGTGGTTAAATAGGGCTTTTTTCCTTTTAAATTTATACTGCTAAATACACCAGGAGATAAACATAAAAATCAAATCCAAGGACTTCCATAGACATTACAGTTCAATTTTAGTTACAAAAGCAAAGAAGTCTTTAAAAAGTTCTTATACAGTCCATTTTTATTTTCTTGATGAAATGGTAACTAGATACCTGGTTAATCAGGGTTTGGTTTTATTCCAGACTTTGTTTTTATGTTGGGAGGAATTGAACTTTGATCTTAGTCACTTGTAAGTCTCCATAGTGAAACTGAACTTTCATTTAACACTTAGTATGTTTGTGCATTAGGAAAACTTATTAGAGGAAAATTATGTTTATATGCAGACACAAAGTGGCTAAACTCATCTGTTATGAACAAAAGTTAATGAGGGAGAATTTGTGCATCCATATACAAGTTTTCTTGAATTAAAGGAGAAAAACCAGACCCTGACAAAGGAGGGCTGGACTGAAAAACAGTACCCTCAATACTACAGAAATGAGGAAAAGAGGTAATGGGCAACAGAGAACTTTGTCCTGCTCTCAGACCCCCGAAGAATCCCCCTCCCCTCCCCCATGACCTCCTGCCAGAATGTTGGGTTTCAAAGAATGCTCAGATTAACGGATATCAGGAGTAGTGTGGCCCTGGGCTGAGGATAAGGATAATTACCTGAGTAACAGTCCTGGCTGAATCATTACAGGCCTTCTACTTGGTATATCTCTATGTAAGCGTAAAGGGAACTTAGCCAAGGAGCATTAAAACCATTGCTGTTGGAAGGAAGTCATATAGTAAGGAAACCACTGAAGGCCAAGAGAGAAAAGCAAGAACAGAAACAGCCCCAAAGGTCTGTAAGACTCAGGGTTGGGCAGTACCCACCCATAAGGGAGCCAGTATAGATCTGAAGTGAATACCTGTGACAGAGGGTCTGTGTGTCAGGGAAAGCTGCTGCTGCTGGACATAGGCCCTGCATCATCAACTGATTTAACTAGGGCCATGTCAGCGGCAGCGTCTGTGACACACTCTGCCTCTATACTGCCTTCTCTACGGAAAAACCAAGTGGCCTTGAAGGAGGGTAAGATAAAGTTTCAGACTTGGGCTCAGCAGAAGAGGGACTTGAGGCTGGGGCCAGTGCCAGGATCTTCATGTTTCAGTTTGAGGATTCTGTTGCTGTTGGTGATTTCTCTGCCAAGCTTGTACTGTGACCTGGGATCAATATATTACTCTTCCTATGAAACAGTCACCCCCAAGAGTCTGACAGTGGAAGGAAGGGAAGACCAAGTGGAAAAGCTCTCCTATGTGCTATTTATGCAGGGCCAGAAGCAGCTGATTCACCTGAAGGTGAAGAGAGACTATTTTGTGAATAACTTTCCAGTCTTCAGCTACCACGATGGCATCCTGGGGCAAGAAATGCCTTTCATCTCACATGACTGTCATTATGAAGGCTACATAGAAGGAGTCCCAGGTTCTTTTGTTTCTGTCAACACCTGTTCAGGCCTCAGGGGCACCCTGATTAAGGAAGGAAAATCCTATGGCATTGAGCCCATTCACTCTTCAAAACGGTTTGAACATGTGTTGTACACCATGGCCCATGAAGCTCCAGTCTCCTGTAGTGTCACTTCCAATGACAGCCAAGTGGCATTCACCAGCCGGCAACAAGAGAGCAGCAAGCCTCGCAGTCGGCAGGTGCCATCCTACTTGTGGTCACACACCAAGTACGTGGAGATGTTTGTCGTGGTCAACAGCCAGCGGTTCCAAATGTGGGGCAGTGACATCAATGAGACAGTCCAGAGAGTAATGGACATCATTGCTCTGGCCAACAGCTTCACTAGGGGAATAAACACAGAGGTGGTGCTGGCTGGAATGGAGATTTGGACCGAGGGGGACCTCATACAGGTCCCAGTGGACCTGCAAGTTGTACTCAGGAATTTCAATAGCTGGAGACAAGAGAGGCTCTTCCATCGTGTGAAGCATGATGTTGCCCACATGATCGTTGGACACAATCCTAAAGAGGATACGGGGCAGGCATTTCTCAGTGGTGCCTGTTCAAGTGATTTTGCAGCAGCCGTTGAATCCTTCCACCATGAGGATGTCCTCCTGTTTGCAGCACTCATGGTCCATGAGCTTGGGCACAACTTGGGTATTCCGCATGACCATTCGGCCTGCGTTTGTAAAGATAAACCCTTTGGCCTCATGCGTGAAAATATCACTAAAGAAAGTGGCTTCAGTGACTGCAGCTCTGACTTCTTCTACCAGTTCCTCTGGGAACACAAAGGGGCCTGCCTATTTAACAAGCCTGGGCCCAAAGGCCGCTTACGGAGGGATTCCCGCTGTGGAAATGGTGTTGTAGAAGAGGATGAGCAGTGTGACTGTGGGTCTGACTGTGACAATCACCCATGCTGTGACCAAACATGTAGGCTGAAGGAGAATGCAGAGTGTAGTGATGGACTCTGCTGCGTTAAATGCCAACTGAAATATAAGGGATTCATGTGCCGTCCTGCTTTAGGGGAGTGTGACCTCCCAGAGTATTGTGATGGTTCCTCTGGAGAATGCCCCATAGACAGCTATAAGATAGATGGTACAACGTGTGACAGAATTCACTATTGCGCTGGAGGTCGCTGTAAGAACCCTGATAATCAATGCATGGATATATATGGGTTCTCTGCAAGGTCTGCCCCAGAAAACTGTTACATTTCAATGAACAGAAAAGGGGACCGGTTTGGAAACTGTGGTATTACCAACTCACCTAGGTTAAGATATGTGAAGTGTGTAGATGATAATATATTTTGTGGGAAACTTATATGTACAAATGTTAGACAGGTACCACAAATCAAACCAAATCATACACTGATCCAGGTCGCTCACGAAGATGACTGGTGCTGGAGCATGGATGCCTACAACACTACTGATATCCCTGATGATGGAGATGTACACACTGGCACTCTTTGTGCTCCAAACAAAGTCTGTGTAAATTACTCTTGTACTGATTATGCTGTGCTCGAGTATGACTGCAAACCAGCAGAAATGTGTAATGGGAAAGGAGTTTGCAACAATTTTAGGCACTGCCATTGTGAGGCTGGCTATGCTCCCCCTGACTGCAGAGGTCCAGGAGATGGTGGTAGTGTAGACAGTGGTCCACCTGGCAAACCAACTGAAATTCAAAGTGGAGGTTTAGGTGGCGGTTCTTTTCATCATAGCATTGAGTTTAGAAATGTTGGCAAGCTAATTTTCATACTCCCTTCATTTCTTTTAATATTGTTGTTAGTTTTAATATTTTGCATTACCCTCAGGGCTTTAATTGGTTCAGTAGAGACCCTAGGGCGTACCTCGGAGGACAGTTCAGAGGAAACCACTAGTGAGGGATTCTTAACAGAGTTTCTACCAGTGGGGCTACGGGAGGAGGAGTCAGAAGAGAAGAACCAAGAAGAGGAGGCCCCCTTGCCGCCGCTGGAGGCAATGCCACCGCCGCCGGAGGCCCCACCACCAGGAGAGCCAGCACCATAAGAGGTAGCAGGTGAAGGAAAAGGATAACCAAAGGCAGAAGTGTATTGGTGGAAGAATCCAAAAATATCGAATATCTCAAGCACTGAGTGGGAAAGAGGGGCTCAGAGAAGCAAAGGTGAAGTGAGAATTGATGGCTCCTGTAGCTCTGACCAGGATATATAGTCTACAGAAACATACTAACATGGGAACAGACATGCCCCTGCTTTCAGTATTCATTTTAGTAATTTGGTTATATATTCATATATGAACTCATATAAAATATTCTGTATTTTGCTGTTTTCCCATTTCATGAAACAATTTTATTTAAGCTCTTCTCATGAATCATACCTATCAATATCATATTTCATTTGGGCCAATTTCCGATCTGAAATTACCTTTCAGGGCCTACCATCTTCCAACTACATTGTTTGATACACAGTATTATCTCTACCTATGACTATCACAGGGTCATTAATCCCACTCATAACACATTATCTTAAAAATGTTATCTGTTGAGTAATCTAATTTGCCCCCAAAGTTGCTATTCACGAATAAAAGGTAATTTAAAATAAATAAAAAGTGATTTTAAGATGAAGCATCGCTTCAGACTCCATACAGCCTAGTCCTTGAGGCTTCTTTATTTTGGGGCTCTCTTGGAAGGGGCTACGTCTGATCCAGGGTGGTCCGATCACCCTGGGTCTGGGTGCATGGGGGAAGGGGAGCAACCTAGGCAAGAGACAACCTTGTCTAGTGCGGAGTTCAACTGGAAGTATTAATTGTTCCTTCTTTTCTGTTTTTCTACTTATTATATTTATTTCTCATTTCCTTTTTAAGTTAACATATTGTTGACTGACAGTCCAAAGGAACAGAGCTTTGGAGGGTAGTCAATTGTCTGTAAAGAGAGCACAAAGCACATACAATATAACATTATGCATTCTGTGCAAGACACTGTGCTACTTTACATTTGTTGTCTTAATTTAATCCTCCCATCCACCCTATGAGACCTCCATCTTGTACATGAAGAAACAGAGACCAAAGACTTTTGCTCTAGAGCTGGTAAGGGGTGGAACCTGCATACTGCCCCAGATATGACTGAATCTACATTCGCCACTGCCTCGTGAGCCGGTTCCTTTAGTAAAAAAAAAAAGTGAGCAGGAAGACAACTGACATGTCCTTAATTGCCCAGAACGTGGCTTCTTCCTCAGTGACTCTAATGAAACAGAAGCCTTACAAATGGATGTTGATCTCTATCATGAACCTACCACACTGTGTAGTCATGATCAATGAAAGAGTCTTTTCCCCGATTACATCCTGACATCATGCAGTGGCAGGTTTGTATCCTATTCAGCTCTGAGAGCCCAGATCACCGTAGGTGCTCAGTAAATGTTGACCAAGTGAATGACTTAACCAGGGCCAACCTTAAAATAGGAGGGTAACTTGTATGGATGCCCTTGCTAGTCCCTAGGCATGGCACAACCGAAACCTTGCTCAGGTGCAGTGTTGCTACAGGTTGAGTGTTCTGAGTCTTGGGGAAGTTCCTGAGCATCAGTCCCTGATGGTACATTTGCTGAATCCCTCTTCTAACTGCCTAATCCTATGTGAGCAGAAAAGAGCAAACAAAAGGAGGACAAGACCTAGCCTCTGCTTTCAAGAAGCTTATGTTAATTACTTTTGGTGGAACAAAACTGAACTTCAGAGCAAAATCCAAGGTCAAGCCTTCAGTTATGTAAGTTTCCAGGCTACGAGATTTGCTGGTAATCAACTCTCAGGACACTGTATGCCAGAAGGTCAAGATTCATAGTGAAAGCACACTATTAGTTGGTAGTCACCTGAGAGCTTTGAGAACGAGAGTGAAACTGGGTAAATGAAGCCCTCCAAGGGTAAACCTGTCATTAGAGACTTCTGAAAAAGATCTGGAGGATTTCTGCTGAGAAGCACTTCAGTGGAAAACAGAAGCGGCAACCTTCCTAAGTGCACATGCTAATGATGACTATAATAAAAGCTAGTAAGCATCAGTCTTTTTTAAAAAAACCTGAAGAAACAGAAGGGAATCATGATTTAGGTATGGGGTAAATATGCTTAGTTAACTCAAAGGTGTTCTTTAAAAACCAAAAGTCAGGTAGATAATTGGGAATCAATCAGTAAAACCTATTTAGGATTTCACAATATTTGACAACAAAGTTTACAAAAATTTAGCAAATATGGAAGTTGTACAGACTATTTAAAATGTTTAGTTGCTGTCTTTATGACCGACCCTCAAGTTTACAAGACCAGGTTAAAGGCAGGAAACAAAGGTTAGGACAGCTATTTGAATGAACTTCCTCTGAAAGAGTGATCAAAAAATGAACATATTTATAAATTCTCAGGTGAATCTTAAAATGTGTGGAAACCCCAGAGTCTGGGGATTGAAGGCTGAAGCTCTTTAGGATAGATTATAGCAGGCAAGTGACCAGTTTTGACGTGGGCAGGAAAGAGAAGGTAGGGTAACTCGGGTCTGAAATCTCCAGGTTCAAGGTTCAGTGTTCTGCAATTTGAGTGGCTGCCTCTGCAAAGTGCACTCTTTCGCCTGATTCCTCTCCCCGTTATGTTTGGGGGATTCTGAGGAATGCTTGCTTACACTTGCCAATAATCTGTGTTGGTAGCCATGCATGACCCAGCCAGCTGCTGCCCCAGCAGATTCTGACAGTGACTTCTTGCCATCCTTTACCTGCCTTCCCTGGGTGGCTGTTGTCCTCTCTGTGCTCCCTGTGGCCAGTGGAGACTGAGGCCCTTCCCTTAGTTTTCCAAAGCACAGCCACGTTCAAGCTCTGGATTTTTATCCAGACTTGGGGGATGGGGGCAGGGGAAGGGACCTTACAGTGTGGAAAAGAACACATTTGGATGTAGCCAATATTAATGTTCCAGGAGTCCAGAGGTCATGCCCCTCCCTGGGAGACTTGGCTAGGTCCTCTCTCTTTGGATGTCCCCAGCCTGACCTCTCTTCTTGTCCATATAAGAGTGCTTTTGGGAATGCCCTCATAACTTAAAGTCAAACTCCACTCTCTTCTCTGAGCCCAGTTGAAGGAAAAAATAAAAGATTTATGTTAAACACAGGTGACACGATTCTGCACTAAACAAAGTTTTATATTAGTTTGCAAAATTTTTTGAAAATGTATAAAATTTTCTTAAAAAACTTCTTGTGTTTACTAACTTAACTTTAGAATACAATTTTGGTGTTTCCTTTGGGCAAATATGCTCACCAAAAAGTTTTCACAAAACCAAGAGCAGGCTTCTTTCAAGAATGATTACAAAAGGCTGATTCTTTAAAATTAATATTTCCCCCTGCTCTGGACATTAAGCTTTAAATTTTTTTGAACTAGAGAAGACTAGGAAAGAAAGGTCCAATACCACTTTTGTTATTCAATAAAATTATGGAAGTCTTACATGAGGAGGTTATGCCAGAATGAAATGCATGAGGGGAACATATGTGTTGGATCAATTTGTGAATGACAAAGCCATGGTGACTCTTCTCACAGGTAGAAAATATTTTTTTAAATGTTTAAAAAGAAAACATCAGAGGTGGAATCATGACTGACCAAGTGTTTACAACCTCATGCCTGTTTCATTGCTGTAATCTATCTCCCTGGCCAATCTAACGTCTGTCCTAAGATTCCCCAGACACTGATTTTATCTCCAGTCTGGAGTTCAGGAACTTCCATTGCCCCTCTCACACATCCAGAATGTGACCCGTTATTGCCACCCCCAACTCTCCAGTGCACTGCAAGTCACCATCAACTCCCTCCCTCCTAGACAACTGCAGTTTTTAACTGGCCTCTCTGCTTCCACCCTGGCTCCCACAATAGCCTATTTCCCACCCAGCAGGCAGAGTGATTCTTTTAAAAGTTAAGTCAGACATGCCCATTATCTTTTAAATGTTGCTGGTAGGTCCATAGCGTGAGGGCCCAGTGTTGACCATTTGATTTGGCAATGGAGAGTTATTTATCCACTGACAGCCTGGAGGGGAGCAGTTTGGATGGATGGATGAGGATGAAAGTTTATTCTAGTGGAGTCAAAATACAAAGGACGGGTCCAAAACCATTTGTGAAGGTGTTCAACCTCTTTAGTATTCAGAGAAATGCCACAGAGAGCTATCACTATACACCCACAAGACAGACTATAGAAGACTGAAGATTCCAAGCATTACTGTGCAACAGTGGAACCTCTCAAAAACTGCTTTGGAAATGTAAACAGGCATGCGACTTTGAAATAGCATATTTTAAATACCCTGGATATGTCTGCTTATTTGCATCCTCTTACTAGATAATAATGGACACAGAAGCACTCTTCACAGTATTCCAACAGAAAAGAACCCCACGTCCACAGCTAATACAATGGATGCTAAATTGTGACAGACCCACACAGAGAAATACAAGCGTAGAGCAATGGAAAGAAATGAACCATAGTGGCACAAAAAAATACTAAGTAAACTTAGATACTACTGTGGAACAAAGGAGGGCTTTATGTAAACACTGCATTCATATGGCTTCATATGAAGTTAAGAGGGAAAATGGGAAGCACTTCCAAAATGTCAAAATAAGGTTCTACAGAAGCCCCCTCCTCCATAAAAGCAGTGATAACACTGGCAAGAATAGTCAAAATCAACTTTTTCAGAAGTGTGGAAAGTAGTCTAAGTCACAGAACAACAAAAACAAAAACACAGCTGAATCTTGGTGAGAGCAGTGAGCTACGTGGTTTTTTTGCTTGCTTGCTTGTTTACAGGGTTCATCCATGTTGTAGCATGTATCACTACTTCATTTTTTTAAATTAAATTTTATTTTTTTATACAGCAGGTTCTTGTTAGTCATCAATTTTATACACATCAGTGTATACATGTCAATCCCAATCTCCTAATTCATCACACCACTACTCCCAACCCCCACAGCTTTCCCCCCTTGGTGTCCATATGTTTGTTCTCTACATCTGTGTCTCTATTTCTGCCCTGCAAACCGGTTCATCTGTACCATTCTTCTAGGTTCCACATATATGCGTTAATATACGATATTTGTTTTTCTCTTTCTGACTTACTTCACTCTGTATGACAGTCTCTAGATCCATCCACGTCTCTACAAATGACCCAATTTCGTTCCTTTTTACGGCTGAGTAATATCCCATTGTATATATGTACCACATCTTCTTTATCCATTCGTCTGTCGATGGGCATTTAGGTTGCTTCCATGTCCTGGCTATTGTAAATAGTGCTGCAGTGAACATTGGGGTGCATGTGTCTTTCTGAATTATGGTTTTCTCTGGGTATATGCCCAGTAGTGGGATTGCTGGGTCATATGGTAATTCTATTTTTAGTTTTTTAAGGAGCCTCCATACTGTTCTCCATAGTGGCTGTATCAACTTACATTCCCACCAACAGTGCAAGAGGGTTCCCTTTTCTCCTCCACACCCTCTCCAGCTTTTGTTGTTTGTAGATTTTCTGATGATGCCCATTCTAACTGGTGTGAGGTGATATCTCATTGTAGTTTTGATTTGCATTGCTCTAATAATTAGTGATGTTGAGCAGCTTTTCATGTGCTTCTTGGCCATCTGTATGTCTTCTTTGGAGAAATGTCTGTTTAGGTCTTCTGCCCATTTTTGGACTGGGTTGTTTGTTTTTTTGATACTGAGCTGTATGAGCTGTTTATATATTTTGGATATTAATCCTTTGTCCATTGATTCATTTGCAAATATTTTCTCCCATTCTGAGGGTTGTCTTTTTGTCTTCTTTGTAGTTTCCTTTGCTGTGCAAAAGCTTTTAAGTTTCATTAGGTCCCATTTGTTTATTTTTGTTTTTATTTCCATTACTCTAGGAGGTGGATCAAAAAAGATCTTGCTGTGATTTATGTCAAAGAGTGTTCTTCCTATGTTTTCCTCTAAGAGTTTTATAGTGTCCAGTCTTACATTTAGGTCTCTAATCCATTTTGAGTTTATTTTTGTGTATGGTGTTAGGGAGTGTTCTAATTTAATTCTTTTACATGTAGCTGTCCAGTTTTCCCAGCACCACTTATTGAAGAGACTGTCTTTTCTCCATTGTATATCCTTGCCTCCTTTGTATATCCTTGCCTCATTTGTCATAGATATGTTGACCATAGGTGCGTGGGTTTATCTCTGGGCTTTCTATCCTGTTCCATTGATTAATATTTCTGTTTTTCTGCCAGTACCATATTGTCTTGGTTACTGTAGCTTTGTAGTATAGTCTGAAGTCAGGGAGTCTGATTCCTCCAATTCCGTTTTTTTCCCTCAAGACTGCTTTGGCTATTCGGGGTCTTTTGTGTCTCCATACAAATTTTAAGATTTTTTGTTCTACTTCTGTAAAAAATACCATTGGTAATTTGATAGGGATTGTACTGAATCTGTAGATTGCTTTGGGTAGTATAGTCATTTTCACAATATTGATTCTTCCAATCCAAGAACATGGTATATCTCTCCATCTGTTGGTATCATCTTTAATTTCATTCATCAGTGTCTTATAGTTTTCTGCATACAGAACTTTTGTCTCCCTAGGTAGGTTTATTCCTAGGTATTTTATTCTTTTTGTTGCAATGGTAAATGGAGTGTTTCCTTAATTTCTCTTTCAGATTTTTCATTGTTAGTATATAGGAATGCAAGAGATTTCTGTGCATTAACTTTGTATCCTTCAACTTTACCAGATTCATTGATTAGCTCTAGTAGTTTTCTGGTGGCATCTTTAGGATTCTCTATGTATAATATCATGTCATCTGCAAACAGTGACAGTTTTACTTCTTCTTTTCCAATTTGTATTCCTTTTATATCTTTTTCTTCTCTGATTGCCTTGGCTAGGACTTCCAAAACTATGTTGAATAATAGTGGTGACAGTGAACATCCTTGTCTTGTTCTTGATCTTAGAGGAAATGCTTTCAGTTTTTCACCATTGAGAATGATGTTTGCTGTGGTTTGTCTTATATGGCCTTTATTATGTTGAGGTAGGTTCCGTCTATGCCGACTTTCTGGAGAGTTTTTGTCATAAATGGGTGTTGAATTTTGTCAAAAGCTTTTTCTGCATCTTTTGAGGTGATCATATGGTTTTTCTTCTTCAATTTGTTAATATGGTGTATCACATTGATTGATTTGCGTATACTGAAGAATCCTTGCATCCCTGGGATAAACCCCACTTGATCATGGTGTATGATCCTTTCAATGTGTTGTTGGATTCTGTTTCCTAGTATTTTGTTGAGGATTTTTGCATCTATATTCATGAGTGATATTGGTCTGTAATTTTCTTTTTTTTGTAGTATCTTTGTCTGCTTTTGGTATCAGGGTGATGGTGGCCTCATAGAATGAGTTTGGGAGTGTTCCTTCCTCTGCAATTTTTTGGAAGAGTTTGAGAAGGATGGGTGTTACTCTTCTCTAAATATTTGATAGAATTCACCTGTGAAGCCATCTGGTCCTGGACTTTTGTTTGTTGGAAGATTTGTAATCACAGTTTCAATTTCATTATTTGTGATTGGTCTGTTCATATTTTCTATTTCTTCCTGGTTCAGTCTTGGAAGGTTATACCTTTCTAAGAATTCTAAGAATTTGTCCATTTCTTCCAGGTTGTCCATTTTATCGGCATAGAGTTGCTTGTAGTAGCCTCTTAGGATGCTTTGTATTTCTCCGGTGTCTGTTGTAACTTCTCCTTTTTCATTTCTAATTTTATTAATTTGAGTCCTCTCCCTCTTTTTCTTGATGAGTCTGGCTAATGGTTTATCAATTTTGTTTATGTTCTTAAAGAACCAGCTTTTAGTTTTATTGATCTTTGCTATTGTTTTGTTTCTATTTCATTTATTTCTGCTCTGATCTTTATGATTTCTTTCCTTCTACTAACTTTGGGTTTTGTTTGTTCTTCTTTCTCTAGCTCCTTTATGTGTAAGGTTAGATTGTTTGAGATTTTTCTTGTTTCTTGAGGTAGGATAGCATTGCTATAAACTTCCCTCTTAGAACCACTTTTGCTGCATCCCATAGGTTTTGGATCGTTGTGTTTTCACTGTCATTTATCTCTAGGTATTTTTTGATTTCCTCTTTGATTTCTTCAGTGATCTCTTGGTTATTTAGTAACGTATTGTTTAGCCTCCATGTGTTTGTGTTTTCTACGTTTTTTCCCTGTAATTGATTTCTAATCTCATACCATTGTGGTCAGAAAAGATGCTTGATATGATTTCAATTTTCTTACATTTACTGAGGCTTGATTTGTGACCCAAGATGTGATCTATCCTGGAGAATGTTCCATGAGCACTTGAGAAGAAAGTGTAATCTGCTGTTTTTGGATGGAATGTCCTATAAATATCAATTAAATCTATCTGGTCTATTGTGTCATTTAAAGCTTGTGTTTCCTTATTAATTTTGTTTGGATGATCTGTCCATTGGTGTAAGTGAGGTGTTAAGGTCCCCCACTATTATTGTGTTACTGCTGATTTCCTCTTTTATAAGTGTTAGCAGTTGCCTTATGTATTGAGGTGTTCCTATGTTGGGTGCATATATATTTATAATATATCTTCTTCTTGGATTGATCCCTTGAGCATTATTTAGTGTCCTTCCTTGTCTCTTGTAACATTCTTTATTTTAAAGTCTATTTTATCTGATATGAGTACTACTATTCCAGCTTTCGATTTCCATTTGCATGGAATATCTTTTTCCATTGCCTCACTTTCAGTCTGTATGTGTCCCTAGGTCTGAAGTGGGTCTCTTGTAGACCGCATATATATGGATCTTGTTTTTGTATCCATTCAGCAAGCCTGTGTCTTTTGGTTGGAGCATTTAATCCATTCACGTTTAAGGTAATTATTGATATGTATGTTCCTATGACCGTTTTCTTAATTGTTTTGCATTTGTTTTTGTAGGTCCTTTTCTTCTCTTCAGTTTCCCACTTAGAGAAGTTCCTTTAGCATTTGTTGTAGAGCTGGTTTGGTGGTGCTGAATTCTCTTAGCTTTTGCTTATCTGTAAAGCTTTTGATTTCTCCATCGAATCCGAATGAGATCCTTGCCCGGTAGAGTAATCCTGGTTGTAGGTTCTTCCCTTTCATCACTTTAAGTATGTCATGCCACTCCTTTCTGGCTTGTAGAGTTTCTGCGGAGAAATCAGCTGTTAACATTATGGGAGTTCCCTTGTATGTTATTTTTCGTTTTTCCCTTGCTGCTTTCAATAATTTTTGTCTTTAATTTTTGCCAGTTTGATTAGTGTGTGTCTCAGCGTTTTTCTCGTTGGGTTTGTCCTGTATGGGATTCTCTGTGCTTCCTGGACTTGGGTGGCTATTTCCTTTCCCATGTTAGGGAAGTTTTTGACTGTAATCTCTTCAAATATTTTCTCAGGTACTTTCTCTCTCTCTTCTCCTTCTGGGACCCCTATAATGCGAATGTTGTTGCATTTAATGTTGTCCCAGATGTCTCTTAGGCTGTCTTCATTTCTTTTCATTTTTTTTTTTCTTTATTCTGTTCTGCAGCAGTGAATTCCACCATTGTGTCTTCCAGGTCACTTTTCTGTTCTTCTGCCTCAGTTATTCTGCTATTGATTCCTTCTAGTGTATTTTTCATTTCAGTTATTGTATTGTTCATCTCTGTTTGTTTGTTCTTTAATTCTTCTAGGTCTTTGTTAAACATTTCTTGCATCTTCTCAATCTTTGCCTCCATTCTTTTTCCGAGGTCCTGGATCATCTTCACTATCATTATTCTGAATTCTTTTTCTGGAAGGTTGCCTATCTCCACTTCATTTAGTTGTTTTTCTGGGGTTTTATGTTGTTCCTTCATCTGGTACATAGCCCTCTGTCTTTTCATCTTGTCTATCTGTGAATGTGGTTTTTGTTCCACAGGCTGCAGGATTGTATTTCTTCTTGCTTCTGCTGTCTGCCCTCTCTATGTGAAGTTTTAACTGTCCTATTCCCATAGCTGTCTCCTCAGGTGACCACGAGTCATCTCAACTACAACTCAACTGCATCATCTCAACTACAATGGCTGAGAAAACAGGCAGCCTAGCACACAGTGGAATGGGCAGAACACTTTGGAGCTCCCTCAAAACCCCTATCCCCATAGCACTGTTACTAATTTGCGTGCCTCACAGGTCCCTGGAAAATCCCCATTCACAGGACTTGTCTTGCTATAAAACTCGTAGAAGAAAGCATAAGGCAAAAGTTTCATGGCATTGGATTTGGCAAAGGTTTCTCGGATATGACACCAAAGGCACAGGCAAGAAAAGAAAAAACAGACAAAATGGACTTTATGAAAATTTTAAAAATTTGTGCATCAAAAGATACTATTAAGAGAGTGAAAAGGCAACCCACAGAATGAGAGAAAATATTTGCAACTCATATATCTGATAAGGGATTAATATCCAGAATACATAGAGAACTCCTAAAACTCAACAACAACAAAAAACAAATGGCCTGATTCAAAAAACGGGCAAAGGACTCAAACGGACATTTCTCCAAAGAAGATACATGAATGGCCTACTGCACGTGAAAAGATGCTCAATGTCACTAATCCTTAGGGAAATGAAAATCTAAACTACAATGAGATACCACCTCGTATCCATTAGGATGGCCACTATAAAAACAAAAAGAAACAGAAAAGAACAACTGTTGGAGAGGAGGTGGAGAAAACCGGAACCCCTGTGCACTGTTGGTGGGAACGTAAAATGGTACAGATGCTGTGGAATGGTATGGCAGTTCCTCAAAAAATTAAAAATAGAAGACCGTATGATCCAGCAACTCTATTTCTGGTTATAAGCCCAAAATAATTGAACACAGGATCCTGAAGAGATATTTGTATGTCCATGTTCAAAGTAGCATTAATTCATAATAGCTAAAATACAGAAGCAACCCAAGTGCCCATAGAGGGGTGAATGGATAAGCAGAATGTGGGATATACACACAATGTAATATTACTCACCCATAAAAAGAAAGGAAATTCTGCAGTATGTCACAACATGGATGGACCTTGAGGACATTATGCTAAGTGAAGTAAGCCAGCCACAAAAAGGCAAATACTCTATGATTCCACTTAAATGAGGTACTTGAGTAGTAAAATCATAGAGACAGAAAATCGAATGATGGTTGCTAGAGGTTGGGGGAAAGCAGACAGTGGGGATTTATAGTTTAATGAGTATAGACTTTCAGTTTCACACAATGAAAAGAGTTCTGGAGATGGACAGTAGTAATGGCAACACAATATATAACAGTACTTAATACCACTGAAGTGTATACGTAAAAATGGTTAAGATGGTAAATTTTATGTTCTGAATGTTTTAACAGAATTTTAAAAATCAGAAGAAAAAGATGAAATACTTTTCCACTCTAAGAGACACCATCAAGAAAGTGAAAAGACAGCCCACAGAATGCGAGAAAATATTTGCAAATTACATACTTGATGGAGACTAGTACCCAGGAAATATTAATAACTCTTACAACTCAACAAGAAAAAGACACCCCATTTTAAAAGGGCAAAAGATGTGAATAGATGCCTCTCCATAGAGGATATAAATGAGCAATAAGAATATGAAAGCTGTGCAACACCACTAATTATTAGGGAGGTGCAAATCAGAACTGCAGTGAGATACTCCTTACATCCACTAGGATGGCTATAATCCAAAAGACAGACAATAACACATGTCAGTGAAGATGTGGAAAAATTGGAATCCCCACTCACTGCTGGCAGGAGTGTAAAACTGTGCAGCTGCTTTGGAAAACAGTTGGGCAGTTCCTCAAAGGCTAAACATAATTATCACATGACCAAGCAATTCTAAGCATCCACCCAAGGGATATGAAAACATATTTCTTTACAAAACCTTGTACTGAAATGTCCATAGCACTATTATTTGTAATAGTCAAACAGTGGAAACAACCAGGATGTTCATCAACTGATGAATCAAAAAATATGGTATATCCATATGAAAAGAATGTTATTTGGCCAAAAGGAAATGAAGTACTGATACCTGCTACAACATGGCTAATCTCTGAACGCATTATGCTGTGTGAAATAAGCCAGTCAAAGAAGACTACAACATGTAGGATTCCATTGCTATGAATTGTCCAGAATAGACAAAAACCATAGAGATAGAAAGTAGAGTAGTGATAACCAGGGGCTGGAAGGAGCTAAGAATGGAGAGTGACTGCTAATGGACACGGGAGTTTTGTTTTGGAGTGAGGAAAATGTTCTAAAATAGTTTGTGGTGATGACTGTATAACTTTCTGAACATACTACAAACCACTGAATTGTACACTTTGAAGGATGAATATTCTGGCATGTGACTTTATATCTCAATAAAGCTGTTATTAAAAGACAAGTAGGGCTTCCCTGGTGGCGCAGTGGTTGAGTCCGCCTGCCGATGCAGGGGACACGGGTTCGTGCCCCGGTCCGGGAAGATCCCACATGCCGCGGAGCGGCTGGGCCCATGAGCCATGGCCGCTGAGCCTGCGCGTCCGGAGCCTGTGCTCTGCAGCGGGGGAGGCCACAGCAGTGAGAGGCTTTCGTGCCGCAAAAAAAAAAGACAAGTAAAATAAAATGACATATTTCTGGGATGCATAATTTAGGAAGCAAAATAATAAAGAAGGTGATTAGTAGTTACCATAAAAGACAAGATCATGATCTCTCTGAAGCAGGAGGATGTGATTGGCAGGGGCACATAGGTGACTTCTATGAAGTTAAAACTGTTGATTACCTCATTAGGGTTGTACTTTCATAGCTGTTTCTCTCTCTCTCTCTCTCTCTCCCTCCCTCCCTCCCTCCCTCTCTCTTTCGCGGTAAAATATACTTAATATTAAGTTAATCATCTTAACCATTTTTTCTTTTTTTCTTTTTTTTTTTTTTTTGCAGTACGTGGGCCTCTCACTGTTGTGGCCTCTCCCGTTGTGGAGCACAGGCTCCGGACGCACAGGCCCAGCGGCCATGGCTCACGGGCACAGCCGCTCCGCGGCATGTGGGATCTTCCCAGCCCGGGGCACAAACCCGTGTCCCCTGCATCGGCAGGCAGACTCTCAACCACTGCGCCACCAGGGAAGCCCTTAACCATTTTTTAAGTGTACAGTTCAATGGCATTAAGTACATTCACATTATTGTGCAACCATCATCAACACCAATTTCCAGAACTTTTCATCATCCCAAACTGAAAGTCTGCACGCATTAGACAAGAACTCCCCATTACTCTATTCCCCCACCCCTGGTAAACTATTCTACTCTCTGCCTCTATGAACTTGACTGTTTGTGGAACCTCATATATGTGAGATTATATGGTATTTGCCCTTTTGTGCCTGGCTTAGCTGTTCTCATTTTACTGATTTACTGAAAAATACATTTATGTTTTATGTACATTTTGTGACTGAGCTATGAGTCAAAATAAAAAATTTCAGGGCTTCCCTGGTGGCGCAGTGGTTGAGAGTCCGCCTGCCGATGCAGGGGACACGGGTTCGTGCCCCAGTGTGGGAAGATCCCACATGCCACGGAGCGGCTGGGCCCGTGAGCCATGGCCGCTGGGCCTGTGCGTCCGGAGCCTGTGCCCCGCAATGGGAGAAGCCACAACAGTGAGAGGCCCGCGTACCGCAAAAAATAAATAAATAAATAAATAAATAATATCAGAAAATAAAAAAGGAGTGATGCAAATTGGAACAGAATGTCTCTCGATACTCTTTCAAAGAATTTCATTATAAAACAGAGAGGACGAGAAACTGGACAGTGACTAGAGGGTGATGTGGGCTGAGGCGGATGGCTTTCTGAAGGTGAGAAATTACATCAAATAATAAGATTGGATCCAGTGGACAAACAGATGTTTAAGATGTAAAAGAGAGAAGGGAGAAACGGAAGAGTTAAGTCCATGAGAAACTGAAGGGAAGGACACCCCCACGTGCAAGTAAAAGGATTGGTCTTGGGTTGGAGCATGGACAATTTATCCACTATAGTAGGGGGAACATTTAGATACAGTGGACTCATCCAGTGTCTACATGTGGAGGTATTCTTTTGATTGCTTCTATTTTTTCTCAGTGAAATATGAGGCAAGAAGAAATTTGGAGAGTGAACCAAACAGCAAAATGCAGTAAGAAGTACAATACGTTTTGAGATCATGACTGTGCCATTAGTCAGCATGGTTATCGTGGGGTTTTCTGAAGACATTTTCAGATGTTCAGGGCAGGCATGAAGCAAGTACAAACCCATAAGATACATCAGATGAGACACCACAGCAACCATACCTGGGAGCTATTTATTCATTCAATAAATAATTCTTGTTCATCTACTCTTGGACAAGCACTCTTCTAGACCTAGGGGAGTGTATAAGGATGAACAAACAAAGTGGGCACTGAACACATGGAGGTCATATACTAACACAGGGAAGATTTTTAAGATACGTAGTCTTCAACAGGCATAACCTTAAGATACTGCTAGCTACATCAGGACCAGCCTAAGAATGGTAATAGGCCTGGAGATAGCAACCAATGTGCCCATGAAAATTGCACAAAGGGGAGACTGCTCTGTTGGCATCTCCCATACACACTTTTGGACAGTGTTATAAACAGAACTTGATAGAAAAAGGGGAAAAGACATTAAGCGACAATTGTTAAAAGATATAAAAATGGCCTTTAAACATATTAAAACATTTCAAATTCACTCAAAATCAGAAAAATACAAATTAAACTATACCGACCTGCTACTTATCACCTATCCATTTGGTGAAAATTAAAACGTATGGCATGGCAATATATTCTGTTGCTTAGACTTTGGGGAAACAGGCACTCTGATACACTGACAATGGAAATGAAAACTGGCAAAAACGTTCTGAAGGGGAATTTGGCAATATCAAACAAAGCTACATATGCAATTAGCATGAACACTACCTTCTCATTTCTAGGAATGTTCCTCCACAAAAATATATATGTGCAATATTATTTGCTGATGATAGTGTATAATTTCAAAATAATATAAACAATGTAAAAACCCATACATAGGAGAGTGATTGAATAAATTATGGTACATCTATAAAACTGAATACTATGTAGCTATAAAAAAGAGAATGAGGAATATTTCTATAAACTGATATGGAGTGATTTACAGGATGTATCTTTAAGTTTAGAAAGGAAAGTGGAAAATATTATGCTAAATTTACATAAGAAAAAATGGGATACAAGGAAAAATATATGTATCTGCTTATTTGTGCAGAAAGAAATACAGGAAAAATAAACCAAGTACTACTGAGATTGATGAATGAGAAGTGGGTGGAAAGAATAAGGACATGGGAACAGGTTAATGGCTTTGAATACACTTTTTTGTATAGTACTGACTTTTAGAATCATGGAAACATTTCACATACTCCCTCCAAATCATCAGCAACATCCCAAATGTGGGGGCAAACCAGAATGAAATACAAACAGTGACATATGACCCTAACTGAATTAAAAATGAATAACATGACCATACTGAATAGGTCTGGATAGAAAAGTACCAATCTAAATAATTTTGGGAAACATTATTGCAACCTCATACTGTAAGGCTAAAGATAAAAAGAACTGAACATATTGGGTTGACCAAAAAGTTCCTTTGGTTTTTAAGTAAAAATAAAAGACACATTTTTCCTTTTCACCAAGAACTTTACTGAACAACGTATTCACCATTTTGTTCCACTACCTTCTGCCATTTTTCAGGCAACTTCATAATTCCATCTTCCCCAAACGTTTTAATCTTTTTGAGCAAAGAACTGTTCCAGGTGCCTTTTACAGTCTTCCAGGGAATTGAAATTTTTTCCATTAATTTTTTCCATTAAGAGAATTTTGTAAAGACCAAAATAAATGGAAATCCGAAGGTGCAATGTCTGATGAATACAGGGGATGAATCAGAACTTCCCAGCCAAGCTGCAACAGTTTTTGCCTGGTCATCAAAGAAACATGCAGTCTTGCATTATCCTAATGGAAGTTTATGCGTTTTTCTTTTGACTAATTCTGGATCTTTTTCATCAGGTGCTGCTTTCAGGTGGTCTAAATGGGAGCAGTACTTATTGGAATTAAACGTTTGGTTTTCTGGAAGGAGCTCATAATAGAGAACTCCCTTCCAATCCCACCATATACACATCACCTTCTTTGGATGAAGACTGGCCTTTGGTGTGGTTGGTGGTGGTTCATTTCACTTGCCACATGATCTCTTCCACTCCACATTATTGTACAGTATGCACTTTTCATCACCCGTCACAATTTGTTTTAAAAACAGAACGTTTTCATTATGTTTAAGTAGAGAATCGCAAGGAAAATATGGTCAAGAAGATTTTCTTCACTTAACTTCTGTGGAACCCAAACCTCAACGCGAATAACATAACCAAGCTGGTGCAGATGATTTTCAACGCTTGATTTGGATATTATGAGTATGTCGGCTCTCTCCCGTGGTATAAACTTTGATTGTTCTCAATTAACGTCTCAATTTTTAAAAAACATTTTAATTAATTTGGCTGTGCTGGGTCTTAGTTGCAGCACGCAGGATCTTCATTGCAGCATGCGGGATCTTTAGTTGAGGCATGCGAACTTTTAGTTGCAGCGTGTGGGATCTAGTTCCCTTACCAGGGATCGGACCCAGGCCCCCAGCATTGGGAGCACGGAGTCTTAGCCACTGGACCAGCGGGGAAGTCCCTAATATCTCAATTTGATCACTATCAACTTCAACTAGTCTACCCGACCATGGAGCATCGTCCAGCAAAAAATCTCTAGCACGAAACTTTGCAAACCACTTCTAACACATTCAATCAGTCACAGCACCTTCTACATACACTGCACAAACCTTTTTTTCCATTTCAGTTGTGTTTTTACCTTTCTTGAAATAATGAAGCATAATATGCCGAAAATGTTGGTTTTTTTCTTACATCTTCAATATTAAAATGGCTTTGCAAAAATTCACCAATTTTGATAAGATTTTTTTTAAATGCATGCTGATACGACAGCTGTCACGATACAATCTACCAAAATTGTTTCAAATGAAGTTAAAGACACCTAAGCACTACTAGAGCCATCTTACAGAAAAATCTGAACGAAACTTTTGGCTAACCCAATAAACACTGTTCTCCAGTTCATGTATTTACTTTTCACAGAGGCATGGGTTAGTTACTCTAAAAATACTTTACATGTATTCTAGGATTGAGCAAATAAACATATTGTGAATAATAAAAAAAAGGAAAAGGATTGGATGTTTGAAATGGGCTGTATGGTACAGAGTAGGGAATGGTGCAAAAGGCATTAAACAGCAGAGGCCTGTGACCTACCCAGAAATCCACAAACCTCTGCTCTGGAACTTAAGTTTCAATGACTCAAAGGAGTACTGGATGACAGGAGGGGAAGGCTGTTCCATGGGAACTGGGACTAAGGGAAGAGGTTATATATTTTTCTTTTCTTGGGGCCTGATCCTGGATCGTTGTACTGGCTGGACCTCTGCAAGTTTCCTCTCCTTGGTATACTCCTCTATGAAGACAGCAGGAGCTCAGCTAAGGAGCACTAAAACTGTTGTTCTTTGAGGGTGGTTGCAAAGTAAGGACACTCCAGAAGAGAGAGAGCTCAAGAGGAGTAGGAAGAGACATAGTCAAAAGGTAGGTGTCATCACGTAATACTCTGAGGGTGGGAGCAGTTATCCTTCTGGCAGGCAGCATAGCTTTGATCTTTGGCCAAACAACTGTGTCACTGACAAAGATTTGGGTCCAAGGGAAGTCAACTCACAGAGGTCTGGGATCATTTGCTGTTTCACTTGGGCCATGACAATGACAACCCCAGTTAGTTACTTTGCCTGCTCCCTGTCTTGTCTTCTATGAAATCAAGTGGTCATGGATAAGGTTTGGAGTGATGTTTCTTCAAGGAATGCCGTTTAGGGCATTTGAGAAAGGGCCCTTCCCATGTTAAGCTGCATGTCACTTTATTGGTAATTGTGACTATTCTTCCAGGGATTCACTGTAGTGGGAATCTATTATGAAATAGTCTTCCCTAGGAACCTGATGATGTTCAGAGAACCAGAAGAAAAAGCAGAAAAGGTGTCCAATGTCCTGCTCAAACAAGGAAAATGGCATACTATTAAGTTGAAGCAAAAGAAAGAATTATTTGTCAGGAAGCTCCCTGTTTATACACATCAAAATGGGAAACTAGTCTTGCTTTTATTCAGGATGACTGAGTATTCAGAGGACGACCTGGATTCTTTTGTGACAATCAGCACTTGCTCAGGGCAAAAGGGAATCCTGACCTTAGATGGCACTGTCTTTGGTATCAAGCCTATATATATTGAATATATATGGTTTACAGCATATCTTTAAAATCAGGTGAGTCTTGTGTAATCCGTGGAGATAAACAAGAGGAGCTCTTAAGCACTTCACAATTTCAGAGCAAAATATAACCTTCCTCAGTTCCTATGTCCTATATGTGGCCACTTCCCAAGTATGTACAGGTTGATTGTGGTTGACAATAGGTGATTCCAAATGTGGAATAATAATGTTACCAAGACCACAAAGATGTTAATAGATGTCCATGCTCTGGTCAACAGGTACACGAAGGATATAATGTGAAAGGGGTGCTTACTGGGTTAGGGATATGGATGCAGAAAACCCTTGTGCAAATCTTCCTGAATTTGCAGGAAACACTTCAAAATTTTAAACACTGGAAAGACTGGAATCTCTTGAGAGGGATGAAACATGATGCTGCTCATGTGATTATTGGCCAAATTCTTGGGAAGTATGAGGGCCATGCATTTCTCAGTGGTATCTGCACTGCCAAGAATGAAAGCAGTGCTGAATCTTTCTTTCATGAAGATACACCACATTTCACAGCTTTCATAGCTCATGAGGTTGGCCATGACTTGGGAGTGAAGCATGACCATGTGGCCTGCAAGTTCCATGGCCAGCACCTCTGTACTACGCATGAATTTATTACTGTAGATATGGGCTTCAGCACCTGCAGCTTCCACTACTTCCACCAGCTGTTGCATAAGCACAGAGAGGGCTGCCTATTTAATAGAACTGAGCTCCAAAGCTCCTTTTGAAAGCCATATTGTAGGAATAAGATATTAGATAAAGGAGAAGAATGTGACTATGGCAGTGTTCTTGACTGTCAAAAGGATCACTGTTGTCTGCCCTCATGCCAGCTGAGGAAGGGTTTAAATTATGCATTTGGATCTTGCTGCAAAAACCGTGAATCTCTAAAAGCAACCACAACTTGCCACCTCAGTGTGGATAAGTGTGACCTCCCAGAATACTGTAATGGCACCCCCAGGTGCTGCCACACGGATACCTACAAGCAAGATGGCACTCCTTGCAAGGAACAAGGTTATTGTTGACAAGGCCGGGTTTGACGCCTAGAGAATCTGTGTGTTAAAATCTTTGAAAAGGGCACAAAGGTTGCCCAGGAAAGTTGCTAACATTAATGAATACCAAGGGAGACAGGTTTGGAAACTGTGGCAGTGAATCTAAAGGGATATTTAAAGTCTTCAGCAAGTGCAAGGCCAAAGATGTAAAAAGTGGGAGGCTGCTATGAGAAAACATCCAAAGGCTCCCATGCATTGAAAAACATCAAACACCCAGGTCCCCATGCAGAACACGTGGTATTGGGGTACAGAGATTTTTTGAAGCTGCAGACTGGGCTGAGGAGGAGGAGGTGAAGGATGATACAACTTATGGTTCATGGAAGATGTGTATTAATCAAAGCTGCATAGATACAACTATACTCCACTATGACAGTAAACTGGACAAGTCATGGAGTCATGGGAGGGGTATTTGCAGGAATTTTAAGAACTGCCACTGTATCTATGTCTATGCCCCTCCTACATGTGAATTCAAGGGTTACATAGTTTGAATAGTGGCCCTCCTACTCTCAGTATGATGAAGAGTTGATAATCTCAATCTTGCCTAACATTTTATCATTTTTCATTCCTACTATCTTTTTGTTTGCCTACATCTATAGAATACCTAACACCAGTGTCAATGCAAAAAATTCATCAGAGAAGAAAGATGAACAAACCTGACATACATTTGATAATTATCTTCCTTCTGGTAATAAAGTCAAATATGAAGTGATACCGATAGGACATTTTAAGAATTGGACTCCTTAGTTCTGGTGTCCCTCAAAGTCTACGGAAATGAGAATCTTGCTTCCATCTGTCTTTCTATATGCTGAATTCTTACTAGTTTTTAAATTAAAAGAAGTTAAAGCAGCTCTCTAGGTAAGGCAATCTTCCTTGTTCTGTGCTACCCAGTAATCTGTGCTATACATCTTGGGAGGCCTCAAGATGTGTTCTTGACATAATGAAGTCAGGTTACCATCCATAGTAAGGCTGAAGCTCATGGCCTAAAACCTAAAGAGCTATTATTGAGCTCCCTAATGTTTCTACGGAGAACTCTTTTGGAAAGACCTCTGGAACTTACTTTTCAGAGTATACTGTCTAATGCACCATTATAATCTACTCTGTCAATTTTCTCTAATCTTAAGGATTTTGCCTTGCACTGATGAAGGGAATTTATCAGGTGAAAAGTATCTGATTATTAGTTCCAGATGTTTTAGTTGATTGTCATTCCAGTTTTTGTCCATTTGGCTTTCCCCTTTGTTTTGGCATCATAGTATCTGATGCCCTGGCCTCAGTTTGGCCTTGTTAATGACTTAACTGGAGAGACCAAACATCACTTGTTATGTGGCTAAAGAGGAAGAAACATTAAACATCCTTACCCATGAATGAGCCTCTTCAGTGTGGGATCTTTTCTTTCCCCAAAGGTTAAATTCTACTTGTTAGTCATTCATTCATCTGTTCATTCATTTATTCAATACACATATATTTAGCACTTACAGCCAGATTGAACCATGTAAAATTGATGATATTAGACCATTTTCACCTACAAAAATAGCAAGTTCATATGGTTCAATCTAATTCTACTTCCAAGCACTATGAAACCTACCTTGGGTTTTTGCTTATAAATGAGAGTTGAGAAGCTTTTGATTCAGAGTTTTAGTCCTGATTTCTCTTAAATCTTATTATCCACTGTAACTTCAAAAGACTGGCCTTAATTTTCTGGAGCAGGAAGGTTCCTATTGTTAAGGCCTAGAACGGCATGGAATATGTAAGAGACTAGGATGTGGTGTGTATGAGGATCCCACTATCACTTTTTTTTTTAATTATTTATTTTGGCTGCTTTGTGTCTTCATTGCTGCACGCGGGCTTTCTCTAGTTGCGGCGACCGGGGGCTACTCTTCTTGCGGTGCACGGGCTTCTCATTGCGGTGGCTTCTCTTGTTGCGGAGCACGGGCTCTAGGTCGTGCGGGCTTCAGCAGTTGTGGTTCGCGGGCTCTAGAGCGCAGGCTCAGTAGCTGTGGCGCACAAACTTAGGTACTCCGCGGCATGTGGGATCTTCCCTGACCACGGCTCGAACCCGTGTCCCCTGCATTGGCAGGCAGATTCTTAACCACTGAGCCCCTTTCACTTTTTTTGACAGCTTCTGTCCTTGCTTCTTCTGAGTTTCCAAAACTCTTCAAAGAATGTAAACCCAGGACTTTGTACAACCAAAAGGAGAGTAACAGCAATGTGAAGATCTGAGAAAGTTGTTGCATGCCACACTACTTCCCCCACAACCATGGAGTAGAGAGCCTGGAAATACTTTATATAAATAATAACTTGGAATTTATTTTTTGTAGAAGAGACTTAGACAAATCTAATATCTATTGAAATAATATGAGTCTATCTCTTAGGTGGAAAGTGGCTTCATCCCCCTGAATAGTGACTTTACTTGTGAATCTGAGAATAATGATTAGATCCCACCCACTTCACCTAGAGTAGCTACTAACCATGGCACTACATTCCCTTTCACTTCCGTAGTTTAAGGCATGGTTAGAAAAGACTTAAGATGTTCTTCCCAAACACTCTTCCCAAACCATTAGTGTAGAATCATTCCAGTTCTGGATGTTCCAGTTTTACAGTTTCAAAGAATGGTGGAGGTGCTAGTAGGAAAAGCAATGGTAGACGCCAATGGATCTAGGCCTCTGCTATAGAATCTCTTCTGTGAGCATAATAATGGTGTCTGGGTGTCTGCATCATGCCGAGCCTCTTGCTTTAGTTGGTAGAACTTGTACTGTGTCCAGCCGTATACTCCACAGTTGAGCAGACCCTGAGATGATGCTGTTAGAGCCTGGAGGAGATGAAGGGGTGATGGAGCCCATCCTTCAGGTTTTCAGAGATTTGGGGAATAGTTTCCATTCCTCTTATTTATAAATCACTGTTATATTTATTCTATCTCAAAAATCAAAATTTGGTGTCAGTTTTTAAAAAATATTTTTCTAGCTCTTCCTGAACTCACTCTTCACACCGTACCTTGTTATGGATGACTGAGAGTTAGTCATATTTCTTAGTATATACATAAGGATAATGAAGTCATTTCAATGTCCCTCCTTATTGCCCCATTTCCCAGGTTAGGCTTGAAGAAACTGCCCTATCACCATAGTCAGATAACCCAAAAAACCCTTCTTAAATCTGATAAAGGATGAAAAGAGAGAATCATTTTTTCTTTATTTCTCTCTCTCCATTCACCCAGAATAGCTAATTTATCCCATTCATTTCACTCTGGGTGAGAGAGAATTATGTCACTATCAGAGTTTCATAAGAATATTATCTGGTAGATCTTGTTTTTTGTTACCCATCCCTTAAAAAAAAACACATCAATGAAATGAAGTTGGCCTGAGATATACATGCTCTGGAATGCATGGCAGCACTTTCACAAAGGTATCTACCTCATCTGTGAGGAAATTTCCACATTCTTCATAACTGAATATACATAATATATTTCTCTCTTGCAATGCAGAAAGAAATACCCTAAGGGAAAAAACCGTGCTTACTGAATAATGGCAATGTAAGAGAACAGGATAAGAGAGTACAAGAACAGAAATGCTGGATGTTCAAGGTGTTACCTGGAGAACATAGAGGGCCATGTGAAGTTTGGTGTCCTGTGGCTTAGTCATCTTTATGATCATCAGAATGACAGCTGTGAAAACACAAAGCATAAATCTTGCTGCCAGCCCTGGCTGCCTGAGCATAATTTTTTTCAGTATACACACCTAAGCATTGTGAGGATTATAGGCATAATGAAGACTAGCAGTGAGATTAACCAGTTATATAAACCACTGGCCTCAGATCTCCAACCGCTATTCCTCATTGATTAAACTTTGCAGATTATTAGAGTAGCAATGGTGGCAAGACATACTACAGGAGGATCATAAGTTACAATTCTTAACTTATGTTTACCAAGCCCTTTCATAAACATTATCCTATCTGATCCTCACACTTTATGTAGTAGAAAGGGCAGGTGTTAATATCTCTGAGTTCTGTCAGTACATTTCCTCTCATATCATCTCACATCTAATTCTCTTAATTTCTAAAACATAGTAAGATACGGGTGGAACGAAGGTAAATTTTACATGCTGGACAGAAATGTGTAGTCTTCCTTCTTGATGAGACTACTTTGCTTGACCACAATCTGATGGTTACCCTTTTCATTGCCCAAATCTTTCCATTAAGATACCCACCTGGGCCCCAGCAGCAAAAGAAGGCCACTGGGTAGAAGCGTACTCGCTGGTCCACAATGTGAATCACTGCCCACTGTTCACTCCCCAGAAAGCCAGTCGATTTCAGAAACTTCTTATAAAGTGTCTGGGCTTGAATGAGTAAGACCTAAACATGAGTATAGCGGTGAGTAGTGTGCCTAAGGCTTACTAGAACTTCCCAGGTCTAGCCCATCATTTTGGAGAGATCCTTCTCTTAGGACCTGACCAGGCTTTTTTTGAGAGAAAATTATCTCTAGAGTGATCTTTTGCTTGGCCAGGTAAATGGAAAGATATTAGTCAAACTATGTATGTTCAATACATAAACCTTACATCAACCCTCAGGCTTCCATTTTTCTCAGTGAATTTAATCACAATATGCATGAGAAGTTAAAACTAAGATCTAACCAGATTCTCTTTTAAAACACTTTATTAGGGCTTCCCTGGTGGCGCAGTGGTTGAGAGTCCGCCTGCCGATGCAGGGGACACGGGTTCGTGCCCCGGTCTGGGAAGATCCCACATGCCGCAGAGCGGCTGGGCCCGTGAGCCATGGCTGCTGAGCCTGCGCGTCCGGAGCCTGTGCTCTGCAAGGGGAGAGGCCACAACAGTGAGAGGCCCGCCTACCGCAAAAAAAAAAAAAAAAAAAAAAAAAAAAAAAAAAAAAAAACACTTTATTAAAGGTTGTGTTACACAGAGATCAGCTCGGTGCTTTGTGACCACCTAGAGGGGTGGGATAGGGAGGGTGGGAGGGAGACGCAAGAGGGAGGAGATATGCGGATATATGTATATGGTGAATTACATATACAGTACAGTTGATTCACTTTGTTGTAAAGCAGAAACTAACACACCACTGTAAAGCAATTATACTCCAAAAAAAGATGTTTAAAATAAATAAATAAATAAAGGTCGTGTTAGAAAGTGTTCTGTGCTTCATACCCCTAAAATAAATACTTTAGCACTGTGACAGCTTAAATTCTCAACTCCCAGAAAAAACGTTTTAGGAAGTCTCTTCTTGCACTTAGATGGAAAACAGATTGTTTTTCCCTTCCATTTGGGAGCAATTTGAATACGGTTTAGTTAATGAAATAAATATAAATCAGTTCAATGTCCTTTTTGTGGAGAGTAAATTAGGTAATAAAATCTGACCAAATCTGAAACTTTTCCTAATAATCCAGATCCACTCTGTAAGTTAATAACCCAATTACTTAAGGTTAGCCATGTGGTTTCCTTTCCCCACAGACATAGGAATCATAAAGAGGCTTGAACTTATTTGAGAATATTTACATCTAGTAGAATCAGTTCACTGTTTGCTGATTACAAAAGAATCAGAATGCCAGTCCTGAATGCCCACTGAAGTCTGGGTTATTCTGAAGGAGCAAACAGGAATCCCTAGGGTGCCGGGTTTTGGGAGACCTGTCTCTCCTGTCAATCAGTTCTAAATGAAAACCATCAAGGCCATTTTAATATAAACTAGTCATTGTGCATTCTTTACAAAGTTGCTTATTTGATCTAAGCTATCTTCACAACTTATTTTTGAATTGTCAAAGAAAATTTTCCACAATTGTATTTCATTCACAGATGTTAGCTGTGCTAGCAAAAGGAAAAAAACTGTGGGATAAAGTTGGTCTGCAACCAGATAGTTTATAATCCCTGAACTAGCATATGAAAAGAGGAGAAAATGATACTGAAAAGTAGATATGACAAATAATAAGGCATATTCACTTGCTTACTGATTTTGTACTGGGCAGTTATATATAAATAATGTATTGTCCCATGGATGATTACTTGTCCATCAGTCTGATGATGTCAAATGAGTATTTAATAACTGTCTGAGTCACTCAGCACTTTAAACCCAGTTAGACATAGCATAAATGCAAATTTATAGTCAATAAAGAACTAAGAAAACGCTTTAATTATTTGGAAAATTAAAACAGAGAAGATGTCCTATGTTCCAGAGTATTATACTTTATAAAGAATATACCTGACACATAGTAGTTTTCCGGTCTGGTAATCCATGAGGATCCACAGGAACACATTATTTCTAGAGTGAGCATAATTCTCACATAATGAATATAGGCTCTTTTCCCCACTCATCATTTGATCTTGGGAAGTCCAAAAGACTGAGGTAGTAATTAAATTATCAATATCTACTAGACACTTTCTTAATTCTAGGACTATAAGAAGTGCCTCTCCGCCCCATCTTTCCCAGGCCTGGGAATACTGCCCCATCCCACCCAACCGCCCCCTCTCTTTCCATAAAGGCAAGTAGGGTGGCACCATACCACAATGGTGAGGAGGCTGAGTAGAAAGCTGGCCAGGAAAATGATAAGCCCATAAAAATAAAGTGTGCTACAGACTGATGTGTTGGCAGAAGGCAGGACTTTAGCCATGGCTGTTGGTGGTGAGTATATCAGGATACACCTAGGAAGAGAATCAATGGTCAGGAATGCTGCTACAGGTACAAGACCAGAGAGGTACCTATTTGGTGCAACAAAAGTTAATAATGAGTACGTAATTTAACTTATCATTTAGCTAAGCCTTGCCCATAACACCTTGTTCCTTCTCACTGACACATTATCATCTAGTCATTTTGTGTTGTATTCCCGCTTATATATTTTTGGTCTTGACTGTACAACTTGTCCAAAGCCCATTTCAAATACAAGCACCTTGGCCAGAATATATGTACAAAGTCTTCTTCCATCTCTATTTATAGAAAAGAATAGGTGTAGTCTATTATAAAAATGATAGGTTTGGTCCTTACTTACCTGTGGCTCTGGCTGAAGTTGCGGAAACATTCACTGGCATTGCCCAAACAGAATACAGGTATCATCAATAGTAGAGGTATCAGGCTGGGAGGAAAAAAACTTATCACCCTAATATTCAGACTTTTTTATGCCATTTTCCCGTTGCAAAATATTCTCCTGTCCTTCTTCCAACTCCATCACCCCACCCGCTCTCCACAAATACATATACATTTAATTCCTTCAAGGAAAGTACCTCAAAAACTTTAAGTATACCTTCTTTTCAAGTTCCTGGGGAAGTGGAGTGGGAAATGTATTTTATACCTAGGTTAATAAACCCTAACAGAGTTTCACAGAGAGTCTCTGGGAGCTGTATGATCAGATTAAAAATCCAAGTGGGTAATCGTGAAATGAAAAAGCTACCAAGGAGCTCTGTGATCAGTCTGTTTCACTTTTCATGGTGACCAGTAATAACTTCATTCTCATCAGCTCCTTCCTGAGAGCTTTTCCAAAGCACAGCTTTAAGCAACCAGTTATTTATGCAGCGAAATATATCCAGATCCCTATAAGAGGAAAAGATCTAGGAGTAAAAGTTATAAAGTCTAAAACCAACTCAATATGACTACCACTTTAGGTGAAATCCAGATCCTTTCTGAGCTTAATAATATTAAGAGTCTCACCCAATGTTATAAAGGTGAGTAAGATCTTGAAAACCACCTATTACAACTTTTCATGATATATGAAAAGGAATTAGAAGTCAAAAGACTTAAAGGGAAATATTTATTGAAGGTCACATAGAGTTAATGGCAGAACTGGGACTAAAACCCAATCTGAAACTTCAAATTGCTTGCCTATTTTACCTGGGAAATGGAATCAATGATCACACATTTGTTGTTTCTTACTTAGTAAAGCTCTGTGAGGACCCAGGAGTGACAGAATCAATGGAAATAAGGGCATTGTCCTCCTATTTGTTCCTACCTAGACCCAAGACTAACGAGAGCCTACACCTTGCTAGGAAGGAAAGCAAAAATCTTACCTTGACAAAATGATGGCTATTTGACTAACTCGACAGGTATAACCTATAACCTATGAAAAGAATAAATGTGAGTAATGTCTTAGGATATTGCCAGTCATATTACAATACCAGATCATCATTTACCATTTGACAGTACAAAAATTCCCAACAGCAGGTTTACTTCAGTTAAGCAATATTTGATATAAAATTCAATGAAATAGGGGGCTTCCCTGGTGGTGCAGTGGTTAAGAATCCGCCTGCCAATGCAGGGGACAGGGATTCGAGCCCTGGTCCAGGAAGATATCACACGCCACGGAGCAACTAAGCCCGAGTGCCACAACTGCTGAGCCCGTGCTCTAGAGCCTGCGAGCCACAACTACTGAAGCCCGTGTGCCTACAGCCCGTGCTCCGCAACAAGAGAAGACACCGCAATGAGTAGCCTGCGCGCTGCAGCAAAGAGTAGCCCGCGTGCAGCAACGAAGACCCAATGCAGCCAAAAATAAATAAATAAATAAATTTATTTTTTTAAATTCAATGAAATAGATAGTTCCTTAGCACTGAAGATAACAGAATTTTATCTGTATTACTATATTCTAAAAAGTACACCAAAATCCACAAAGAGGGCCTGTAGAAAGTAGCTTAATATAAGATTTGGATACCACAACAAATCCTCTTAAGAAGAAAGGCAAATATGAAATCACACCATAATCCTTCATCTTCTAATAACAGTTCAATCCTCTTCTCTTTTAGATCAAGGGAGGTGTAGACTTTTCAGACCATATGGGTGGAGTAAAAGTCTATGTATAAGACGACCAGCAGAAACCATTATAGGCCAGGTTTAGTATAATAGGGCAGAGTCAAAAAAGCCCTTTGAATATAAGACCTATCTAGAAGAAAGAACATTTCAAAAATTCCCAGTTGTATTAGACACTGTAAAACAACTTACAGAAGAATGGCCCATATCCACTAGGAGTTTATGGAGAGAGATTTTGAACAGAACGTCTTAATATAATAGAAAACAAAATTTTTTCTATTGGGTTGGCCAAAAAGCTCCTTCAGTTTTTAAGTAAAAATAAAAGACACATTTTTCATTTTCACCAAGAACTTTATTGAACAACGTATTCACCATTTTGTTCCACTACCTTCTGCCATTTTTCAGGCAACTTCGTAATTCCATCTTTCCCAAACTTTTTAATCTTTTTGAGCAAAGAACTGTTCCAGGTGTCTTTTACAGTCTTCCAGGGAATTGAAATTTTTTCCATTAAGAGAATTTTGTAAAGACGAAAACAAATGGAAATCCAAAGGTGCAATGTCTGGTGAATACAGCACATGAATCAGAACTTCCCAGCCAAGCTGCAATAGTTTTTGCCTTGTCATCTAAGAAACATGCAGTCTTGCGTTACCATGATGGAAAATTATGCGTTTTCTGTTGACTAATTCCGGATGCTTTTCCTCAAGCGCTGCTTTCAGTTGTTCTAATTGGGAGCAGTACTTGTTGGAATTAATCGTTTGGTTTTCTGGAAGGAGCTCATAATAGAGCATTCCCTTCCAATCCCACCATATACACAACATCACCTTCTTTGGATGAAGACTGGCTTATGGTGTGGTTGGTGGTGGTTCATTTCACTTGCCCCACAATCTCTTCCATTCCACATTATTGTACAGTATCCACTTTTCATCGCCTGTCACAATTTGTTTTAAAAACAAAAGGTTTTGGGCTTCCCTGGTGGTGCAGTGGTTGAGAGTCCGCCTGCCGATGCAGGCAACACGGGTTTGTGCCCCAGTCCAGGAAGATCCCACATGCCGCGGAGTGGCTGGGCCCGTGAGCCATGGCCACTGAGCCTGCGTGTCTGGAGCCTGTGCTCTGCAACGGGAGAGGCCACAACAGTGAAAGGCCCGCATACCGTAAAAAAAAAAAAAAGTTTTCATTACGTTTAAGTAGGGAATCGCATGCAGAAATACAGTCAAGAAGGCTTTCTTCACTTAACTTCTGTGGAACCCAAACCTCAATGCGATTAACATAACCAAGCTGGTGCAGATGATTTTCAATGCTTGATTTGGATATTTTGAGTATGTTGGCTATCTCCCACGTGGTATAATGTTGATTGTTCTCAATTATGTCTCAGTTTGATCGTTATCAATGTCAACTGGTCTATCCAGTCATGGAGCATTGTCCACTGAGAAATCTCCAGCATGAACTTCGTAAACCACTTTCTTTTTTAAAGTTTTTATTTATTTATTTTTGCTGTGTTGGGTCTTCGTTTCTGCGCGAGGGCTTTCTCTAGTTGTGGCAAGCAGGGGCCACTCTTCATCGCAGTGCGCGGGCCTCTCACTATTGCGGCCTCTCTTGTTGCAGAGCACAGGCTCCAGACGCGCAGGCCCAGTAGGTGTGGCTCACAGGCCTAGTTGCTCCGGGGCATGTAGGATCCTCCCAGACCGGGGCTCGAACCCGTGTCCCCTGCATTGGCAGGCAGACTCTCAACCACTGCGCCACCAGGGAAGCCCCCGCAAACCACTTTTGACACGTTCGATCAGTCACAGCACCTCTCCATACACTGCACAAATCTTTTTTTGCACTGCGTTTTTACCTTTCTTGAAATAATAGAGCACAGTATGCCGAAAATGTTGCTTTTTTTCTTCCATCTTCAATATTAAAATGGCTATACAAAAACTCACCAATTTTGATCAATTTTTTAAAAATGCATGCCAATATGACAGCTGTCAAAATACGATCTAACAAAATTGTTTCAAATGAACTTAAAGACAACTAAGCACTATTAGAGCCATCTTACGGAAAAAGCCAAATAACCTTTTTGGCCAATCCAATATTTTAAGGCAGAGATCATATTATACTCTGGAATGCCATTGTTAGGGATCAGTAAGGATTAAGTGAGTAATTAATCAATAATCAGAGGTGGGGGCTTCCATGGTGGTGCAGTGGTTGAGAGTCTGCCTGCCAATGCAGGGGACACGGGTTCGTGCCCCGGTCTGGGAGGATCCCACATGCCGCGGAGCGGCTGGGCCCATGAGCCATGGCCACTGAGCCTGTGCGTCCGGAGCCTGTGCTCCGCAACGGGAGAGGCTGCAGCAGTGAGAGGCCCGCGTATCGCAAAAAAAAAAAAATCAGAGGTGGGTAACTGATTTTCCCTAAGAACTTTGGATCAGGAATAGCAAATGATTTAAAGTAGAACAGCCAGTGTCGACTTCATGGGAAATAAGTAAAATTAGTCTTTGGTGACCTCTCCTACTCACGTTTCTTCTTCTCTTTTTATTCTATCCTCTATCTATCATCAGGTGGCTATTCTATGTTTAACTGCTGTTCTTATCCACTATCAATGAATCTCTGGTAAAAAGCTTACTAGTAATAGTTTAGGGCCGAAGTCTTCCTGGGGTATTTAAAAGAGAACTCAAAAATGAAAAACAAGTCTTCAAGGCTCCTGATATAAAGCTATAATGCCAGAATAATAGGCAGTGGGGGCAAATTTGGGAATAGAGTTTGTCTTCTTGGAACTAGTGTCATAGCATGGGTTATAAAGAGAACTATCAATACTGCATTTGTATGCATAGAAAGCAACAGAATATTATATATGAGAGTTAATCTTACATCTCTCCTTCTATTTTCCTTCAAAAATTAAATTGCTCTGTAAGCAACAAGGATATATTATATGGCACAGAGAAATATAGCCATTATTTTGTAATAACTTTAAATGGAGTATAATCTATATAAATATTGAATCAATATGTTGTACACCTGAAACTAATATAATATTGTAAATCAACTATACTTCAATTTTAAAAAAAAAGGTTAATTTGTTCTACTACCAGGAGCCCAAGACTCAGGATAATATTCCCCCATGTTGTCCCCATCCTTGGCTTCTGGTCTCATGACTACTTCTTTAGAGAATAACTCTGTGCCTGAAGAACTTCTCTCAAATTCCAGTTAGTCTCTTAGCTTATGAGTGAATGAATGAATAAAAACTTTAAATACTATATCTATACATTTCTTGAACTTTTTTTTTTTTTTTTTTATAAATTTATTTATTTTTTTATTTTTGGCTGTGTTGAGTCTTCGTTGCTGCACACAGGCGTTCTCTAGTTGCAGAGAGCGGGGGCTCTTTGTTGCGGTGCACAGGCTTCTCAGTACAGTGGCTTCTCTTGTTGCAGAGCACGGGCTCTAGGCTCATGGGCTTCATTAGTTGTGGTGCACGAGGACTTAGTTGCTCTGCGGCATGTGGGATCTTCCCAGACCAGGGCTCGAACCCATGTCCCCTGCATTGGCAGGCAGATTCTCAACCACTGCGCCACCAGGGAAGCCCATCTTGAACTTTTTTGACATTAATCTGCTTGAAGGGAGGGAACTGAACTAATTGTTTCTTTGTAGTATCTTCTAGCTGCAGGATTGTAGGATTATGTAAACAAACATGTAAAATGGATATATAGCCATGGGTCATTACTAAATTGCAGGGAGCTAAGAAACTATACAAGTTGAAAATATAAAAGAGTAATTGTAAGGGTTGAATCCTCAGAGGTAAACAAGAGATGAAAGGATCAGAATATAGTCCTGGGCTGTACAATACAGTAGCCACTAGCTTCATGTGGTTGAATTAAAATTAAGATTAAAGAAAATAGAGATTAAAAAAAAATTAAATGATATAAAAATTCAGTTCCTCAATCACATCAGCCACATTTCAAGTGCTCAGTAGCCACATATGACTAGCGGCTATAAAACTGAACAGTACATAAAATATTTTGATCATTGCAAAGAGTTCTATTGGCAGTACTTGTACAGGCTGTAATATCTAGTCTGGGATGCTGATAAGGGGGTCTCGTCATATTAATTTTTCAAGGATTTCCTTACTGCACTTTGTCCTTACAACAAAAAAGAAAAAAAAGAGAGAAAAAAAATTAAAAGCATTCTATACTCCTGCCCTTTTCCAGCAGTATGTATCTAGAGCAAGGCTACAAAAAGCAAGAAGAGTATCTTCTTAAGAAGTCAGTCAAGTGAGAATTTAAGAGTATTGTAGCATTTTAGAGCTGGAAGAAGATATTAAAGATCATATAGACCAGCACTTCATTTTTATGATGAAAAGTTGAAGCCCAAGAAAGGGAGATGACATGTCCAAGGACATACAGGAGATAAATGACAGAACTAGGTTTATAAGATCTCCTGATTCACTTTCAAATGCTCTTTTCACAGTGCTATAATACCATTTATTCATTCAACAAACATTTGCTGAGTTTCCCCATATACATGACAGTATACAACTTTCATTTGTTCCAGAACTGATCTGTAGGCTCTGGAAGAAGTATGTTGGGAGGATTTCCAGATTCATTTACTCCATGGTGCTCTTGAACAAAAATTCCCCTTCAAAAATCCACAACAGAATGGATACTACAGAAATAAAAGGGCTGGAATATTTGTAAGATATGTATAGTAAGATTAAAATACATAAAGACATTTAAAGAAATGAAAATTGCTAACATCATAAAAATGTCTTGTTAAATCACTTAGTGATTTACTGAAAGAATCAGAAATAAGAAACTAAGTGTACTATACAATAGAATACTATTGAGCAATAAAAAGGAATGAATTACTTAGACATACTACAATGAATGAACTTCAAAAGCATTATGCTAAATAAAATAAACCAGACACAGAGACTACATTTTGTATGATATATGAAATGTCTATATGACATGTCCAGAAAAGGAAAATTTATACAGACAGAAAGTATATTAGTGGTTGCCTAGGGCAGGGTACGGAAAATGGATTAACAGTAAATGTGCATGAAGGATCTTATTGGGGCAAATAAAATATTCTGAAACTGATTTATGATGATAATTTTACAACCTGGTAAGTTTACTTTTAAAACCACTGAATTGTACACATGAAATAGGTGAACTATGTGACATGTAAGATATGTATACACAAAAAAGAATCCAGATGTACTGACTCACTGACTTTGCGTTCTCCTCTCTTTTTGTAATGCTAGACAGTGCCCAAAACTCTTTGTGAACCAAAGAAGGAAAGACAGTTGCTCCCTGGATCCATCTTGTTTTCTGATTACCACACATGAATTCCTCTGCCCTTCTGCATACCAATACCTGTTACCCACACATACCAAAGAAATACATCAGAGCAGAACAAACACCCTCCCTTTCCAATACCTGTAGCCCAAATCCCATGTTAGCTGGCTGAGCACTTTCCCTAACTGCTCTCCAAGATCTTTTTCTTTACTCTAAAAATAATGACAGATTGGCATAGAGCCAAGAAGGATTTCCCTTACTGAAAGGAACCAGGCAGGAATGGCAATACTATAAATAATATTTCCTATAATCAAATCCTGCTGGTGGTGGCAGTGACGGCAAGAGAGAAGAGGAAGTCATGTCAACAGACTGGAAACTCCACCAGTGCTGAGTGCTAACTGTTTGTCAAGGATGTATAGGTTTGTCTTAGCATACTGTTCATAACTATTAGCTCTGAATAAAACTTACCAGTGGAACTGTGCTCTGTCCACTCTGGTGGGGTTTCGTCCTCAGCTCTTTGTACAGGTACCAGATGTAATTGACAGTGTAGAAAAATGAGGAAATGTAGAATATCTAGGTGAAAATCAAAACAGCCCATCATAACTGTCCCACTATGGCTTCCTTCGATTTTCTACATTACTTTCTGCTGTAAGAATCCTACCTACTGGTCTATTAGTAACTTACCATATACTATCCATACCATGCAAAATGGGGCCAAGTCTGGGAAACCTACCCAGGCCTAAAATATGTCCCAGCTTCCTTATTTTATCCTTTTGAATGTTCAGAGGAACCACAGCATTATCCACCTCCTCTCACCCAACTGTTCTAATTTTATGAGGATATCATAGAATCTTCTTCTATTTTATTTTTTAATTGAAAAGGACATAAGAAGGGTACAAATGACCTTATTTACAAAACAGAAGTAGAGTCACAGATATAGAAAACAAACTTATGGTTACCAGGGGATAAGGGGTCGGGGGAGGGATAAACTGGGAGATTGGGATTGACATATACACACTACTATATATAAAGTAGATAACTAATAAGGACCTACTGAATAGCACAGGGAACTCTACTCAATACTCTGTAATGGCCTATATGGGAAAATAATCTTAAAAAAGAGTGGCTATATGTATAACTGATTCACTTTGCTGTACACCTGAAACTAAAACATTGTAAATCAACTATACTCTAATAAAAATTTTCAAAAAAGAAAAGGTCATAAGAATTTCCATTTCTAATAATGATAGCCTAGGCTGTCTTAACCAAACTTTCCAATCAAAAGAACTAAATATGCTGAATAAAATGTTTTTTAAATCTTTAAAAGCATCAAAGAGCTGACAAGATCACAATGAACCAGCAGCACAAAATCCAAGAGAAGGAATTTCTGCTTCCACCTTTGATGAAATAACATGAATAGAATTTGTCTTTCAGCCTTAAAAACTAAAAATTGGACAAAATATATGAAAACACCCTGTTTTCAAACACTGGATAACATCATTACAGAACAGTAATCCCTGAAAGAAGAAAAACGAACAAATTGAGTTCATCAAGTTCCCCAGCTACCTGGCTAGGAAAAGTGAGTGCAGTGATGGGGAATCCAAACAGAGACAAGCTGTCCTGGTGAGTTGTGGAGACATTTCAGTGTTTGGGAGGCTAAGGCAGCTAAAATGTGTGAAGCAAATTATCAGAGAAGAGGCAGACACACAGAGACATAGTGCTCTGGAGATATGCAGAGGTACCTTCAAGTCTTTGATTAAGTATTGATCTACACACATGGGAGAGAAAACCATGAAGAGAAGAGAAAGAAGCACCAGAAAGGAGTAGGTGGAACAATCTCCAAAGGAATCCCTGAAGGAATAGCTTGTGTTCCCATCAGCCAGTGTGGAATGACTTCCTAATCCGTAGGCTGGAATGGCAGTACTGTAGAATAATAAGATAGAATCATAAGCAGAGTATTGTCTTACTATTGGGACCAAATTAGCTGTACATGAAATACTTCCCTAACTAAAGCTTAAAAAGCAAGCCTTCAAAAAATAGGATCAAACAGACTCAGAGTTAACTATATCTAAGACAAAATGTCCAAATTTAAAGGGGATTTATATATGTATATAAAATTTATGTATGTATATAAAACCTAATACCCAACAATGTTAAATCTAGAATGTCTGGTGTCTACTAAAATATTGTAAGTCATGTAGATAAGCAGGAAATTATAGCCCATAACTAAGAGAAAAATTAATCAATAGAAATGGACCCAGATACAACATAGATTATAAAAATGAGAAGACAAAAATGTTAAAGGAACTATTGTAAATACACTCAATATGTCCAAGAAGGTAGAGGAAAGCATGAGCACAACATTGAGAAATGGAAGATATAAAAAAGATCCAAGTTGAAATTCTAGAGATGAAAAATATAATATATGGAATTTAAAATATGGAAAATTAAAAACTGCAAAAAATTAGTAAACTTGAAGACACAGAAATAGAAACTAAAATGAAACATCTAGAGAAAAAAGACTTCGAAAAAAAATGAACATAACTTCAGTGAGCTGTGGAATACAAGTGGGCTAACACACCTGGGATTGGAATTCCAGAAGGAGTAGAGAGAAAGGGAGAAGCAAAGAAAATATGTTTGAGGAAATAATAACCAAAATATTTCCAAATATGATGAAAATATTAACCACCATGTCCAAGAAGCTTAACAAAACCAAACATAAGAAACATGAAGAAACCACACCAAGGCACAAGGTAATCATGAATATAGATGCCAAAGTCCTCAACAAAATATTAGCAAACCAAATTCAACAACACATAAAAAGAATCATACACCATGATCAAGCTGGATTTATTCCAGGGCCACAAAGATGGTTCAGCATATGCAAATCAATCAATGTGATACACCACATCAACAAAAGGAAAGGCTAAAACCACATGACCATCTCAATAGATGCAGAAAAAAGCATTTGACAAAATTCAACATCAATTCATAATAAGAATTCTCACCAAAGTGGGTATGGGGGGAACATATCTCAACATAATAAAAGCTATTTACAACAAACCCATAACCAACATAATACTCAACGATGAAAAGCTGAAAGCCTTCTCACTAAATTCAGGAACAAGACAAGGATACCTACTCTCACCACTTCTATTCAGCACAATACTGGAAGTCCTAGCCACAGAAATCAGACAAGAAAAAGAGATAAAACGTATCCAAATTGGAGAGGAAGAGGTAAAACTGCCACTACCTGCAGATGTGCAGATGACATGATACTCTATAGAGAGAACCCTGAAGTCCCACACAAAAACTGTTAGAACTAATAAATGAATTCAGCAAGGTAGCAGGACACAAGATTAATATACAGAAATCTGTTGCATTTCTTTGCACTAACAATGAAATATCAGAAGGAGAAAGTGAAAAAACAATCCCATTCTAAATCGCATCCAAAAAAAAAAATACGTAGGAGATGAAAGACCAAGGAGATGAAAGGTGTATACACTGAAAACTACAAAACATTGATAAAGGAAATAGACGATGATTCAAAGAAATGGAAAAATATCCCATGTGCTTGGACTGGAAGGCTTAATATTGTTAAAATGGCCATACTACCCAAAGCAATCTACAGATTTAATGCAATCCTTACTAAAATAACCATGACATTTTTCACAGAACTAGAACAAATAATCCTTAAATTTATATGGAACCACAAAAGACCCAGAATTGCCAAAGCAATTCTGAGGAAAAAGAACAAAGCTGGAGGCATAATGCTTCCAGATTTCAGACTATACTACAAAGCTACAATAATCAAAACAGTGTAGTACTGGCACAAAAACAGACATATAGTACAATGGAACAGAACAGAGAGCCCAGAAATAAACCCATGCACCTAGAGCAAAAAGACACATAACATACATAGGTCAACTAATCTATGACAAAAGAGGCAAGAATATACAATGGAGAAAAGACAGTCAGTTAACAAGTGGTGATGGGAAAGCTGGACAGCCGCATGTAAATCAATGAAGTTAGAACACTCACTCACACCATATACAAAAACAAACTCAAAATGGTTTAAAGCCTATGTATAAGACATGACACCATAAAAGTCCTAGAAGAGAACATAGACAAAACATTCTCTGACATAAATCGTAACAATGTTTTCTTAGGTCAGTCTCCCAAGGCAATAGAAATAAAAACAAAAATAAACAAATGGGTCCTAATCAAACTTAAAAGCTTTTGTACAGCAAAGGAAACCATCAACAAAATGAAAAGACAACCTATGGAATAGGAGAAAATATTTGCAAATGATGCAATGAACAAGGGGTTAATATCCAAAATATACAAACAATTCATACAAATCAATATCAAAAAAAAATCAAACAACCCAATCTAAAAATGGGTAGAAGACCTGAATAGACATTTCTTTAAAGAGTACATGCAGATGGCCAACAGGCACATGAAAACATGCTCAACATCACTAATTACTAGAGAAATGCAAATCAAAACCCAGTGAGGTATCACTTCACACCAATCATAATGATTATCATCAGAATGTCTACAAATGATAAATGCTGGACAGGGTGTGGAGAAAAGGGAACCAGCCTACAATGTTGACGGGAATATAAATTGGTACAGCCACTATGGAGAACAGTATGGAGGTTCCTTAAAAAACTAAAATTAGAGTTACCATATGATCCAGCAATCCTACTCCTGGGCATATACCCAGAGAAAACTCTAATTTGAAAAGATACATGCACCCCAATGTTCACAGTAGCACTATTTACAATAGCCAAGACATGGAAGCAACCTAAATGTCCATCAACAGATGAATGGCTAAAGAAGATGTGGTTATACACACACAATGCAATATTACTCAGCCATAAAAAAGAATGAAATAATGCCATTTGCAGCAACATAGATGGACCTGGAAATTATCATACTATGTGAAGTAAGTCAGGGAATTCCTTGGTGGTCCAGTGGTTAGGACTTGGTGCTTTCACTGTTGTGGCTTGGGTTCAAACCCTGGTCGGGGAACTAAGACCCTGCAAGCTGTGCTGCGTGGCCAAAAATAAATAAATAAATAAGTGAAGTAAGTTAGACAATGAAAGATGAAACATTTATATATGGAATCTAAAAAAATGATACAAATGAACTTATTTACAAAACAGAAACAGACTCATAGACATAGAAAACAAACTTATGGTTACCAAAGGGGAAAGGAGGGGGGAGATGGATAAATTGCGAGTTTGGGATTGACATATACACACTACTGTATTTAAAACAGACAACCAACAAGGACCTACTGTATAGCACAGGGAACTCTGCTCAGTATTCTGTAATAACGTAAATGGGAAAAGAATCTGAAAATGAATAGATATATGTATATGTATAACTGAATCACTGCTGTACACCTGAAACTAACACGACACTAAATCAAAATAGTCCAATATAAAATGAAAACTTTTAAATAAAAATAAATTTAAAAAATAAAAATAAAAATTTTTTTTTAAATTTTAAAAAGTTTTAAAAAAGATGTGGTATATATACAATGTAGTATTACTCAGCCATAAAAAAGAATGAAATATTGCCATTTGCAGCAACACGGATGAACCTAGAGAATATTATACTTAGTGAAGTAAGTCAGAGAAAGACAAATATATATGATATCACTTATATGTGCAATCTAAAAATAATACAAATGAATCTGTACACAAAACATAAACAGACTCACAGATATGTGAAACAAACTTATGGTTACCAAAGAGAAGAGGGAATGGGGAGGGACAAATTAGGAGTACGGGGGTTAACAAATACAAACTACTATACATAAAATAGATGAGCAACAAGGATTTCCCATATAGTACAGGGAATTATAGTCAATACCTTGTAATAATCTATAATGGAAAATCTGAAAAAACATATATATAGAACTGAATCACATTGCTGTACACCTAAAACTAACACAATATTGTAACTCAACTACACTTCAATTTAGGAACTTCCCTGGCAGTCTACTGGTTAAGACTCTGCACTCCCAGTGCAGGAGGCACAGGTTCGCTCCCTGGTCGGGGAACTAAGATCCCACATGCCTCATGGCACAGCCAAATAAATTAATGAATTAAATAAAACTATACTTAAAATTTAAAAAGGAGACATCATAATCAAATCACTGAAAGTCAGGAGAAAACAGAAAATACCAAAAGCATCTAGAGCAAAAAGACACATTACATACATAAGAACAAAGATGAGAATGATAGCACACACAATGCAGAAACAATCAGAAACAATGCAATCCAGAAAACATTAGGAGCAACATCTTTAAAATACTGAAAGGGAAAAAAAAAATCTGTCAACCCAGAATTTTATACACAGTGAAAATACCTTCCAAAAAAAGGACTTTTTCAGACAAACAAAAGCTGAGAGATTACACTGAAGTACACCATTACTATAAGAAATGTTAAAAGTAGTACTTCAGGGAAAAAATGTAAATGTAACAACAGATAGAAATTTGGATCTACACAAAGGAATTAAGAGCATCAAAAATGTGAATCATTTGGTGCTTCCTCAAATAATTAAACATAAAATTACTGTATGATTCAACAATTCCACTCTTAGGTATATACCCAAAATAATTGGAAATAAGTACTCAATCACACGTACATGCATGTATATAAAGGTGAAAAGATAGAAGCAGTGCAAATGTCCATAATCAGAAGAACAAATAAGCAAATTATGATGTATACACACAGTGGAATATTATTCAGCCATAAAAAGGAATGAAGTACTGATACATGCTACAATGTACACGATCCTTCAAGACATTATGCTAGGGCTTCCCTGGTGGTGCAGTGGTTAAGAAGCTGCCTGCCAATGCAGGGGACATGGGTTCAAGCCCTGGTCCAGGAAGACCCCATATGCTGTGAAGCGACTAAGCAACAACTACTGAGACTGCGCCACAACTACTGAGCCTGCACTCTAGAGCCCATGAGCCACAACTACTGAAGCCCATGCACCACAACTGCTGAAGCTCGTGTGCCTAGAGCCTGTGCTCCACAAGAGAAGCCACCACAATAAGAAGCCCGTGCACTGCAATGAAGATTAGCCCCCACTTGCTGCAACTAAAGAAAGCCCACACGCAGCAACGAAGACACAACGTAGCCAAAAATAAATAAATAAATAAATAAATAAATTTATTTAAAGAAAATCTTCCCTGTGTTTAAAAAAAAAAAAAAGACATTATGCTAAGTGAACAAAGCCAGACACACGTTTTGAATGACTTTATTACTACATCAAATAATACAGAATAGATATAGCCATAGATACTAAACTCAGATTGGTGGTTCCCAAGTGTTGGGGGTAGGAAAGATGGGGAGAAACTGTTTAATGAGTAAGCTGTTTTACTTTGGAAGGACAGAAATGTTTTGGAACTAGATAGAGATGGTGGTTGCACAACACTGTGAATGTACTAAATACCACTAAACTGTTATTCACTTTAAAATGGTTAATTTCATGTTATGTGAACTTCACCTCAATAAATTATTTTTTAAAACCTTTGTGCATAAAAGGACATTATTAAGAAAGTGAAAAGACAACCTAAAGAATGGGAGAAAATATTTGCAAATGATATATCTGATATGGATCTATTATTCAGAATATATTTTAAAAACTCTTACAACTCAACAACCAAAAGACAAAGCTGGGCTTCCCTGGTAGCGCAGTGGTTGAGAGTCCGCCTGCCAATGAAGGGAACACGGGTTCGTGCCCCAGTCTGGGAAGATCCCACATGCCGTGGAGCGGCTGCGCCCGTGAGCCATAGCCGCTGGGCCTGAGCATCCGGAGCCTGTGTTCTGCAACGGGAGAGGCCACAACACTGAGAGGCCCGCATACCGCAAAAAAAAAAAAAAAAAAAAAAAAGACAAAGCTGTGGTGTCACTCTACACAGCTCACCTCCCAATACACACCGAGAGTCCACACAGGCCTCCACCAGCTCTATGGAGCAAAGAGGGCCGAGAGCAGTGGAGGTTGGGAAAGTGACTGGCTGTGAGGGACAAAGGACACCTGCATCAGAGGCTGCATCTGAGTGGAGTCGCAGGCATTTACACAGGCAGCACATCAGACCTCTATCTCACATGGGCCCCCCTTGCTTTGGCACTCCCCTCCTCAGGGGCAAGAGTCCTGGTGTGGGGAGAGAGAAAAACACACACTTAAAGGGAACAGAGCCAGCCTGAGTCCAACCCTCAGGGGTTCTGCTCCAGTAACTTGGGATCAGACCCTGCCCCACGTAGGGTCATGATGGCCACTGAGCAGAGGGAAAGTCCTGCCTCACACAGTACCAGTTCGAGCCCCTCCATCTCCAGCCCCACCCCCTACTGGGGTGATAGCTGCCAGCACACCCTGAGGAAACATGTGACTTGCATACAAGTCAAATCCAGCTCTCCCACCAAAGGCACTGGACACACACAGTCCGTATAGGGACACTCCCTCATAAGAACACCCCTTCAAAACTGCAATAGGTAACTATTTCACCTAAATTCATAGAGGCAGAGAAAGTTACACAAATGAAAAAGCAGAAGAACTACTCTCAATTGAAAGAGAAAAATCCCTGAAATAATGAAACAGAAAGAAACAATTTACCAGATAAAGAATTCAAAACATTGGTAATTAAATTACCAATGTTAACTGAATTAGGGAAAATAACTGATGCAATCAGCGAACATTTTAACAAGCAACTAGAAAATATAAAAAAAGACCCAATCAGAAATGAATAATTCAATAGCTGAAATAAAAAACAACACACTAGAAGGGATGAATAGCAGACTAAGTGATACAGAAGAATGCATAAGTGATCTGGATGACAGAATAACGGAAATCATCCAATCGTAACAGCAGAAAGAAAAACAACTTTTTAAAAAATTAAAGCAATTCAAGAGATCTCTGGGATAACATTAAGCATACCAACATTCACATTATAAGGGATCCCAGAAGGAGAAGAGAGAGTGAAGGGGATCTAAAATGTAATTAAGGAAATTATGGCTAAAAATTTCCCAAACCTGAAGAAGGAAACAGATATCCAGGTACAGGAAGCACAGAGGGTCCCAAACAAGATCAACTCAAACAGACCCAGAACAAGACATATCATAATTAAAATGGCAAAAGTTAAAGAGAATACTAAAGGCAACAAGAGAAAAACAAAAAGTCATATACAAGCGAATCCCCATAAGGCTAAGAGCTGATTTCTCTGCAGCAACTTTACAGGCCAGAAGGGAGTGGCATGATTATTCAAAGTGCTGAAAGGGAAAAGCCTGCAACCGAGGATACTCTACCCAGCAAGACTATCATTTAGAATAGAAGGAGAGACAAAGAATCTCTCAGATAAGCTAAAACTAAAACAGTTCATCAATACTAAACCTACCCTAAAAGAAATGTTGAAGGGTCTTCTCTAAGTGGAAAAGAAATAAGAATCTACAGGAAAGGGGAAATCCCACCAGGAAAGGCAAATATATGTATGGTAAGGACTGGGGATCAACCATTAAATAAGCCAGTAGGTAGAATAAAAGATAAAAAATGGTAAAAGTGACTATGACTACAATAAATAGATAAGGGATAAGCATGAAGATGTAAAATATGACATCAAAAACACAAAATGTGGGGGACGGGAGTAAAAAATGTAAATCTTTTAGAATGTGTCTGAACTTAAAAATTACCAGTTTAAAACAAGTTGATATAATTATAGGTCAACATATATGAGTCCCATGGTAACCTACAATAGATACACAAAAACTAAGAAGAAAAAAAACAGAAGTATACTTCTAAAGAAAATCATCAAACATAGGGGAAGAAACTAAAAGAAGAAATGAACAGAGAAGAACTATAAAAACAATGAGAAAACAAGCAATAAAATAGCAATAAGTACATATCTATTAAAAATTACTTTAAATGTCAAGAGACTAAATACTCCAATCAAAAGACATAGTGTGGGGCTTCCCTGGTGGCGCAGTGGTTGGGAGTCCACCTGTCGATGCAGGGGACACGGGTTCATGCTCCGGTCCAGGAAGATCCCACATGCCGCAGAGCAGCTGGGCCCGTGAGCCATGGCCGCTCAGCCTGCACGTCCGGAGCCTGTGCTCCACAACAGGAGAGGCCACAACAGTGAGAGGCCTGCGTTCCACCAAAAAAAAAAAGACATAGTGTGGCTGACTGGATGAAAAAAACAAGACCCTTCAATATGCTGCCTACAAGAGACTTCACTTCAGGGCTAAAGACACATACAGACTGAAAGTGACAAAATGGGAAAAGATATTTCAAGCAAATGGAAATGACAAGAAAGCAGGGGTAGCAATATTCATATCAGACTAAATAGACTTTAAAACATAGGCTATAATAAAAGACAAAGAAGGGAATTATATAATAATAAAGGGATCAACACAGAGGAGGCTACTACACTCATTAACATATATGCACCCAATACAGAAGTGTCTAAATATATAAAGCAAATACTAACAGACATAAAGGGAGAAATTGACAATAATAAGTAGGGGACTTTAACACCCCATTTACATCAATGGACAGATCATCTAGATGGAAAATCAATAAGGCAACAATAGACTAGTTGGACTTAGATATCAACAGGCCGTTACACCCAAAAAAAGCAGAATAGACATTCTTTTCAAGGGCACATGGAATGTTCTACAGGATAGATCACATGCTACATCACAAAACAAGACTCAACAAATTTAAGAGGATAAAAATAATATCAAGCATTTTTTCTGACCACAAAAGTATGCTAAATACATTAAAGGGATCATACACCATGATCAAGTGGGATTTATCCCAGGATGCAAAGATGGTTCAATATCGGCAAATCAATCAGTGTGATACATCACATTAACAAATTGAAGAACAAAAATCATGTGACAGGGGCTTCCCTGGTGGCACAGTGGTTAAGAATCTGCCTGCCAATGCAGGGGACATGGGTTCGAGCCTTGGTCCTGGAAGATCCCACATACCACGGAGCAACTAAGCCTGTGGCCACAATTCCTGAGCCTGTGAGCCACAACTACTGAGCCTGCATGCCACAACTACTGAAGCCTGCATGCCTACAGCCCGTGCTCTGCAACAAGAGAAGCCACTGCAATGAGAAGCCCGCACACCACAATGAAGAGTAGCCCCCGACTGCCGCAACTAGAGAAAGCCCACACACAGCAGTGAAGACCCAATGCAGCCAAAAACAAATAATAAATTTATAGAAGAAAAAAGATCATGTGACAATCTCAACAAATGCAGAAAAAGCTTCTGACAAAATTCAACATTCATTTATGATAAAAACTCTTAACAAAGTGAGTATAGAAGGAACATATCTCAACATTATAAAGACTATTTATGACAAGCCAACAGCAGCATCATACTCAACAGTGAAAAGCTGAACGCATCTCCTCTAAGATCAACAACAAGACAAGAATGCCCACTCTTGTCACTTCTATTCAACACAGTATTGGAAGTCCTAGCTACAGCAATCAGACACGAAAAAGAAATAAAAGATAAAAGGAATCCAAATTGGAAAGGAAGAAGTAAAACTGTCACTGTTTGCAGATGACATGACATTATGCATAGAAATCCTATAGACACCACCAAAACACTACTAGAACTCATAAATCAACTCCATAAATTTTCAGGATACATAATTAATATGCAGAAATCTGTTGCATTTCTATACACTAACAATGAACTACTATAAAGAGAAATTACGAAAACAATCCCACATACAACAGCACCAAAAAGAATAAAATACCTGGTAATAAATCTAACCATGGAGGTAAAAGACCAGTACTTGGAAAACTCTAAGACATTGATGAAAGAAACTAAAGATGACACAAACAGATGGAAAAATATCCCATGTTCATGGATTGGAAGAATTAATACTGTTAAAAAGAACATAGTGGGCTTCCCTGGTGGCGCAGTGGTTGAGAGTCCGCCTGCCGATGCAGGGGACACGGGTTCGTGCCCCGGTCCGGGAGGATCCCGCATGTCACGGAGCGGCTGGGCCCGTGAGCCATGGCCACTGGGCCTGCGTGTCCAGAGCCTGTGCTCCGCAACGGGAGAGACCACAACAGTGAGAGGCCCGCGTACCACAAAAAAAAAAAAAAAAAAAAAGAACATAGTACCCAAGGCACTCTACAGATTCAATGCAATCCCTATCAAAATACCAATGGTATTTTTCACAGAACTAGAATAAATAATTTAAAACTTTGTATGGAAACACAAAAGACCTTTAATAGAACAATCTTGAGAAAGAAGAACAAAGCAGGAGGAATCATGATCCCTGACTTCATACTACACTACAAAGCTACAGTCACCAAAACAGTATACTACTGGCATAAAAACAGATACACAGATCAATGGAACAGGACAGAAAGCCCAGAAATAAACCCATGCACTTATTGTCAATTAATCTACAACAAAGAAGGCAAGAATATAAAATGGAGAAAAGACAGTGTCTTCAATAAGTGGTGCTGGGAAAACCAGACAGCTACATGTAAATCAAATTAGAACATTCCCTAACACCATATACAAGAATAAATTCAAAATGCATTAAAGACCTAAATGTAAGACCGGATAATATAAAACTAGAGGAAAACATAGGCAGAACACGCCTGGACATAAACACAGCAATATTTTTTTGGATCCTTTTCCTAAATAAAGGAAATAAAAGCAAAATAAACAAATGGAACCTAATTAAGCTTAAAAGCTTTTGCACAGCAAAGGAAACCATCACCGAAACAAAAAGACAACCTACAGAATGGGAGAAAACATTTGCGAATATGACTGATAAGGGACTAATATCCAACATACATAAACAGCTCACACAATTCAACATCAAAAAAACAAATAACCTGGTTAAAAATGGGAAGAAGAACTGAATAGACATTTTTCCAAAGAGGAAATGCAGATGGCCAACAGAAACATGAAAAGGTGTTCAACACTGCTAATCATCAGGGAAATGCAAATCAAAACCACCATTAGAGAGGAGCTTCAAGATGGCAGAAGAGTAAGAGGCGGAGATCACCTTTCTCCCCACAGATACATCAGAAATACATCTACATGTGGAACAATTCTTACAGAACACCTACTGAACGCTGGCAGAAGACCTCAGACCTCCCAAAAGGCAAGAAACTCCCTACCAGGGTAGGGCAAAAGAAAAAAGGAAAAACAGAGACAAAAGAATAGGGACAGGACCTGCACCAGTGGGAGGCAGCTGTGAAGGAGGAAAGGTTTCCACACACTAGAAAGCCCCTTCGCAGGCGGAGACTGCAGGTGGCGGAGGGGGGAAGCTTTGGAGCCACGGAGGAGAGTGCAGCAACAGGGGTGTAGAGGGCAAAGCGGAGAGATTCCCACACAGAGGATCGGTGCTGACCAGCACTCACCAGCCTGAAAGGCTTGTCTGCTCACCCGCCGGAAGGGATGGGTGCTGGGAGCTGAGGCTCGGGCTTCAGTCAGATCCCAGGGAGAGGACTGGGGTTGGCTGCGTGAACACAGCCTGAAGGGGGCTAGTGTACCACAGCTAGCCGGGAGGGAGTCAGGGAAAAAGTCTGGAGCTGCTGAAGAGACAAGAGACTTTTTCTTGCCTCTTTGTTTCCTGGTGCGCGAGGAGAGGGGATTCAGAGCACCGCTTAAAGGAGCTCCAGAGACGGGCGCGAGTCGCGGCTATCAGCGCGGACCTCAGAGACAGGCATGGGACGCTAAGGCTGCTGCTGCAGTCACCAAGAAGCCTGTGTACAAGCACAGGTCACTCTCCACACCTCCCCTCCCGGGAGCCTGTGCAGCCCGGCACTGCCAGGGTCCCATGATCCAGGGACAACTTTCCCAGGAGAACACACGGAACGCTTCAGGCTGCTGCAACGTCATGTTGGCCTCTGCTGCCGCAGGCTCACCCCACATCCGTACCCCTCTCTCCCCCCGGCCTGAGTGAGCCAGAGTCCCTGAATCAGCTGCTCCTTTAACCTCATCCTGTCTGAGCGAAGAACAGACACCCTCAGGCGACCTACACGCCGAGGTGGGTCCAAGTCCAAAGCTGAACCCCAGGAACTGAGCGAACAAAGAAGAGAAAGGGAAACTTCTCCCAGCAGCCTCAGGAGCAGTGGATCAAATATCCACAATCAACTTGATGTACCCTGCATCTGTGGAATACCTGAATAGACAATAAATCATCCCAAAGTGAGGAGGTGGACTTTGGGAGCAATGATAAATATATATTTTTCCCTTTTTCTCTTTTTGTGAGTGTGTATGTATATGCTTCTGTGTGTGATTTTGTCTGTACAGCTTTGCTTTTACCATTTGGCCTAGGGTTCTGTCTCTCCATTTTTTTTTGTTTTTTTTTTAAACTTTTTTCTTAATAATTATTTTTTTAATAACTTTATTTTATTTTATCTTCTTTCTCTCTCTCTTTCTTTTTTTTCTCCCTTTTATTCTGAGCTGTGTGGAGGACGGGCTCTTGGTGCTGCAGCCAGGCATCAGGGCTGTGCCACTGAAGTGGGAGAGCCAAGTTCAGGACACTGGTCCACAAGAGACCTCCCAGCTCCACATAATATCAAGCAGCGAAAATCTCCCAGAGATCTCCATCTCAACACCAGCACCCAGCTTCAGTCAACGACCAGCAAACTACAGTGCTGGTCACCCTATGCCAAGCAACTAGCAAGGCAGGAACACAACCCCACCCATTAACAGAGAGGCTGCCTAAAAACATAATAAGGACACAGGCACCCCAAAACACACCACCAGACGTGGACCTGTCCACCAGAAAGACAAGATCGAGCCTCAACCACCAGAACACAGGCTCTAGTCCCCCCCACCAGGAAGCCTACACAACCTACTGAAACAACCTTAGCCACTGGTGACAGACACCAAAAAAAACAGGAACTACGAATCTGCAGCCTGCAAAAAGGAGACCCCAAACACAGTAACATAAGCAAAATGAGAAGACAGAAAAACACACAACAGGTGAAGGAGCAAGATAAAAACCTACCAGACCTAACAAATGAAGAGGTAATAGGCAGTCTACCTGAAAAAGAATTCAGAATAATGATAGTAAAGATGATCCAAGATTCTATTTCCAAGATCCAAAATCTTGGAAATAGGATAGACAAAATCCAAGAAACAGTTAACAAGGACCTAGAAGAACTAAAGATGAATCAAGCATCGATTAAAAACACAATAAATGAAATGAAAAATACTCTAGATGGGATCAATAGCAGAATAACTGAGGCAGAAGAACGGATAAGTGAGGTGGAAGATAAAATAGTGGAAATAACTGATGCAGAGCAAAATAAAGAAAAAAGAATGAAAAGAACAGAGGACAGTCTCAGAGACCTCTGGGACAACATTAAACACACCAACATTCGAATTATAGGGGTTCCAGAAGAAGAAGAGAAAACGAAAGGGACTGAGAAAATATTTGAAGAGATTATAATTGAAAACTTCCCTAATATGGGAAAGGAAATAGTTAATCAAGTCCAGGAGGCACAGAGAGTCCCATACAGAATAAATCCAAGGAGAAATACGCCAAGACACATATTAATCAAACTGTCAAAAATTAAACACAAAGAAATCATATTAAAAGCAGCAAGGGAAAAAAAACACATAACACACAAGGGAATCCCCATCAGGTTAACAGCTGATCTCTCAGCAGAAACCCTACAAGCCAGAAGGGAGTGGCAGGACATAATTAAAGTGATGAAGGAGAGAAACCTGCAACCAAGATTACTCTACCCAGCAAGGATCTCATTCAGATTTGATGGAGAAATTAAAACCTTTACAGACAAGCAAAAGCTGAGAGAGTTCAGCACCACCAAACCAGCTTTACAACAAATGCTAAAGGAACTTCTCTAGGCAAGAAACACAACAGAAGGAATATACCTACAATAACGAACCCAAAGCAATTAAGGAAATGGGAATAGGAACATACATATCAATAATTACCTTAAATGTAAATGGACTAAATGCTCCCACCAAAAGACACAGATTGGCTGAATGGATACAAAAACAAGACCCATATATATGCTGTCTACAAGAGACCCACTTCAGACCTAGAGACACATACAGATTGAAAGTAAGGGGATGGAAAAAGATATTCCATGCAAATGGAAATCAAAAGAAAGCTGGAGTAGCAATTCTTATATCAGACAAAATAGACTTTAAAATAAAGACTATTAGAAGAGACAAAGGACACTACATAATGATAAAGGGATCGATCCAAGAAGAAGATAGAACAATTGTAAATATTTATGCACCCAACATAGGAGCACCTCAATACATAAGGCAAATACTAACAGCCATAAAAGGGGAAATCGACAGTAACACAATCATAGTAGGGGACATTAACACCCCACTTTCACCAATGGACAGATCATCCAAAATGAAAATAAATAAGGAAACACAAGCTTTAAATGATACATTAAACAAGATGGACTTAATTGATATTTATAGGACATTCCATCCAAAAACAACAGAATACACATTTTTCTCAAGTGCTCATGGAACATTCTCCAGGATAGATCATATCTTGGGTCACAAATCAAGCCTTGGTAAATTTAAGAAAATTGAAATTGTATCAAGTATCTTTTCCGACCACAATGCTATGAAACTAGACATCAATTACAGGAAAAGATCTGTAAAAAATACAAACACATGGAGGCTAAACAATACACTACTTAATAACGAAGTGATCACTGAAGAAATCAAAGAGGAAATTAAAAAATACCTAGAAACAAATGACAATGGAGACACGACGACCCAAAACCTATGGGACGCAGCAAAAGCAGTTCTAAGGGGGAAGTTTATAGCGATACAATCCCACCTTAAGAAACAGGAAACAGCTCGAGCAAACAACCTGACCCTGCACCTAAAGCAATTAGAGAAAGAAGAACAAAAAACCCCCAAAGCTAGCAGAAGGAAAGAAATCATAAAGATCAGATCAGAAATAAATGAAAAAGAAATGAAGGAAATGATAGCAAAGATCAATAAAACTAAAAGCTGGTTCTTTGAGAAGATAAACAAAATAGACAAACCATTAGCCAGACTCATCAAGAAAAAAAGGGAGAAGACTCAAATCAATAGACTTAGAAATGAAAAAGGAGAAGTAACAACTGACACTGCAGAAATACAAAAGATCATGAGAGATTACTACAAGCAACTCTATGCCAATAAAATGGACAACCTGGAAGAAATGGACAAATTCTTAGAAATGCACAACCTGCCAAGACTGAATCAGGAAGAAATAGAAAATATGAATAGACCAATCACAAGCACTGAAATTGAAACTGTGATTAAAAATCTTCCAACAAACAAAAGCCCAGGACCAGACGGCTTCACAGGCGACTTCTATCAAACATTTAGAGAAGAGCTAACACCCATCCTTCTCAAACTCTTCCAAACAATTTCAGAGGAAGGAACACTCCCAAACTCATTCTATGAGGCCACCATCACCTTGATACCAAAACCAGGCAAGGATGTCACAAAGAAAGAAAACTACAGGCCAATATCACTGATGAACATAGATGCAAAAATCCTCAACAAAATACTAGCAAACAGAATCCAACAGCACATTAAAAGGATCATACACCATGATCAAGTGGGGTTTATTCTAGGAAAGCAAGGATTCTTCAATATACGCAAATCAATCAATGTGATACACCATATTAACAAGTTGAAGGAGAAAAACCATATGATCATCTCAATAGATGCAGAGAAAGCTTTTGACAAAATTCAACACCCATTTATGATAAAAACCCTGCAGAAAGTAGGCATAGAGGGAACTTTCCTCAACATAATAAAGGCCATATATGACAAACCCACAGCCAACATTGTCCTCAATGGTGAAAAACTGAAACCATTTCCACTAAGATCAGGAACAAGACAAGGTTGCCCACTCTCACCACTCTTATTCAACTTAGTTTTGGAAGTTTTAGCCACAGCAATCAGAGAAGAAAAGGAAATAAAAGGAATCCAAATCGGAAAAGAAGAAGTAAAGCTGTCACTGTTTGCAGATGACATGATACTATACATAGAGAATCCTAAAGATGCTACCAGAAAACTACTAGAGCTAATCAATGAATTTGGTAAAGTTGCAGGATACAAAATTAATGCACAGAAATCTCTGGCATTCCTGTACACTAATGACGAAAAATCTGAAAATGAAATCAAGAAAACACTCCCATTTACCATTGCAACAAAAAGAATAAAATATCTAGGAATAAACCTACCTAAGGAGACAAAAGACCTGTATGCAGAAAATTATAAGACACTGATGAAAGAAATTAAAGATGATACAAATAGATGGAGAGATATACCATGCTCCTGGATTGGAAGAATCAATATTGTGAAAATGACTCTACTACCCAAAGCAATCTACAGATTCAATGCAATCCCTATCAAACTACGACTGGCATTTTTCACAGAACTAGAACAAAAAATTTCAAAATTTGTTTGGAAAAACAAAAGACTCCGAATAGCCAAAGCAATCTTGAGAATGAAAAACGGAGCTGGAGGAATCAGGCTCCCTGACTTCAGACTATACTACAAAGCTACAGTAATCAAGACAGTGTGGTACTGGCACAAAAACAGAAAGATAGATCAATGGAACAGGATAGAAAGCCCAGAGATAAACCCATGCACATATGGTCAACTTATCTTTGATAAAGGAGGCAGGAATGTACAGTGGAGAAAGGACAGCCTCTTCAATAAGTGGTGCTGGGAAAACTGGACAGGGACATGTAAAAGTATGAGATTAGATCATACCCTAACACCATACACAAAAATAAGCTCAAAATGGATTAAAGACCTAAATGTAAGGCCAGAAACTATCAAACTCTTAGAGGAAAACATAGGCAGAACACTCTATGACATAAATCACAGCAAGATCCTTTTGGACCCACCTCCTAGAGAAATGGAAATAAAAACAAAGATAAACAAATGGGACCTAATGAAACTTCACAGCTTTTGCACAGCAAAGGAAACCATAAAGAAGACCAAAAGACAACTCTCAGAATGGGAGAAAATATTTGCAAATGAAGCAACCGACAAAGGATTAATCTCCAAAATTTATAAACAGCATATGCAGCTCAATATCAAAAAAACAAACAACCCAATCCAAAAATGGGCAGAAGACTTAAATAGGCATTTCTCCAAAGAAGATATACAGACTGCCAACAAACACATGAAAGAATGCTCAACATCATTAATCATTAGAGAAATGCAAATCAAAACTACAATGAGATATCATCTCACACCAGTCAGAATGGCCATCATCAAGAAATCTAGAAACAATAAATGCTGGAGAGGGTGTGGAGAAAAGGGAACACTCTTGCACTGCTGGTGGGAATGTGAATTGGTACAGCCACTATGGAGAACAGTATGGAGGTTCCTTAAAAAACTAAAAATAGAACTACCATATGATCCAGCAATCCCACTACTAAGCATATACCCTGAGAAAACCATAATTCAAAAAGAGACATGTACCAAAATGTTCACTGCAGCTCTATTCACAATAGCCCGGAGCTGGAAACAACCTAAGTGTCCATCATCGGATGAAAGGATAAAGAAGATGTGGCACATATATACAATGGAATATTACTCAGCCATAAAAAGAAACGAAACTGAGCTATTTGTAATGAGGTAGATAGACCTAGAGTCTGTCATACAGAGTGAAGTAAGTCAGAAAGAGAAAGACAAATACCGTATGCTAACACATATATATGGAATTAAAAAAAAATGTCATGAAGAACCTAGGGGTAAAACGGGAATAAAGACACAAACCTACTTGAGAATGGACTTGAGGATATGGGGAGGGGGAAGGGTAAGCTGTGACAAAGCGAAAGAGAGGCATGGACATATATACACTACCAAACGTAAGGTAGATAGATAGTGGGAAGCAGCCGCAGAGCACAGGGAGATCAGCTCGGTGCTTTGTGACCGCCTGGAGGGGTGGGATGGGGAGGGTGGGAGGGAGGGAGATGCATGAGGGAAGGGATGTGGGAACAGATGTATATGTATGACTGATTCACTTTGTTATAAAGCAGAAACTAAAAAAAAAAAAAAAAAAAAAAAAAAAAAGCAGAAGGACTCCATGAATACATCTCTTCCCTTTTCCAACAAATAAAGATGAAAGGGAACTATTTGCAGAGGAAAGAAGCAAACATTCATTTTAATTATAAAAGATTAAAAGACTTCCAGTTTGCGGCGCCTCTTGTCCCTCTGAGGGAGGCACAAGTGCAAATGAACATATCTAGGAGACAAAAACAGACTCACAGATACAGAGAAAGGACTTACGGTTGACAAGGGGAGGGTGAGGGAGGGAAGGATTGGGGGTTTGGGATTAGAAGGTGGAAACTATTGTACATAGGATGGATAAAAATCAAGGTCCTACTGTATAGCACAGGGAACTATATTCAATATCCTGTGATAAACCATAATGGAAAATAATATGAAAAAGACTATACATGTGTATAACTGAGTCACTTTGCTGTACAGCAGAAATTAAACACAACGTTGTAAATAAGAAAAAAGATAGATATATTTGAACAGGGGAATGACATGTCCCTGACGAGTTCTTTAGCATCTAGAGCAAAGTTTGCAATGAACGAATTCAAATCTTTCCCTAACCCTTTCACATTTAGCTTTTAATTTATAGAACCAAAATACTGAGGAGGATGTGATTGAATGTCTAAATAATTCCCAGCCAGTAAGACTCCCTTATGCATAAATGACACATCACTAAAATGTAAAACTGTTGTGATTCAAAGGACACCATTAAGAAAGTGAAAAGACAAAAGAAAACGACCTGTTATACATCACAGAATGCCAACTTGAAGGACTGTGATTTCTCATCAGAAAACATAGAGACCAGAAAAGAATGGAATAACATCTTTAAAGTATTAAAGGAAAAGACCAAACCAGGATATTATATCCTTAAAGCAGGGATATCCTTAAAGACTGAAAGCCAAACAAAAGCCAAAACGAAGGCTGATGGAGATGAGAGAAAACTAAGAGAATTCATCACCAGACAATTTGCTCTAAAAATATTACATGAAAGGAACTTCTTCAGGCTGAAGTGAAATGACACAAGAAAGAAGTAAGCTTGCAACTTCAGGAACAAAGGAAGGGCAACAACAATGGCACGTATCTGGAAAAATGATCCTCTTACATTATTTTATATATGTATGACTTTTTTTTTTTTTTTTGGCCGCACCTGCGTGGCTTGTGGGATCTTAGTTCCCCTACCAGGGACTGAACCCGGGGCCCCAGCAGTGAAAGTGCTGAGTCCTAACCACTGGACCGCCAGGGAATTCCCTGTATATGTATGAAAGAAGGATACCACAGTCTCAGAGGGTGGCGTTCAAGTCATAGAAAGGTGACCCATATGACAGCTATAACAAAGAGTGGAAGGTAAAAGAATCTATATGGATGTAAGGCTTCTGGATTTTACTGAATTGGTAAAATATTAACTCTAGACTGTGAAACAATACGTATACATAGTGTTATTCCAAGAACAATTAAAAAATGACAAACTCAAGAAAATTGGATCACCTCAATAGTCCTATATTTAGGAATTGTGGACAAGATAGCTAAAACATTCACATACCTGTTTTGTGAAAAGATTTTCTCTTGGTGAATTGCCTAGGAGTGGGCTTTTGGGTCATATGGTAAGTATGGCCCTCTCAGCCAGCCCTGGCCACCACTTCAGGTGTCACCCCAGCAGGATCTGGGTGGTGTGGGCACTTCCGTTCTTAGCGGCTCTCCCCTCCAGTGCCGCCAGGGGAAAGGGCAGGAGGACGCAGAGGCGCTGCTGCCAAAGCTGCCGCCTCTTGTGGGAGCCGCACAGCCAGCAACCTTGCTCCGCTTTGCTGGGCAGGGACCCCGTCCAGTACAGTTAGTTCCCCCGACAGCACTGGGGCCAGGCCAGGGGAGAAGGGCCAGCTGTCCTGCCAGGAAGCTCATCACCCTCAAGGCAAACACCTCCAACCCTCAGACCCCGGGAGATTCAGAAGCGCTAGACGGTCCAGGCGCGTATCCTCACCTGTGCGCCCCAGGGCGTGACGTGTACTCTGCGCATGCGCCACCCCTCGCTAACCTCTTTATTGCGTCCCGCCGACGCAAGCCCATTGTTCGCTCACAGGTTGCAGGGCTATAAATACCAGCAACAGGCCAAACAGTGCGCACTCTGCTTTTGGCCGACTTGGCAGCTGAAGGAGAGTGCTCGGCACCCAGCCTCTATCCAAGGACCGATCTCACCCAAGTCCTCTACGGGCAGTTACTTAGGTAGGCCCTGCCCCTCACCCCCGCCCCGGGCACTGGGGGACCAGCACCTGCCAGGAGGGCTCGGCTGCCCCCAGCCCGCTCCCCGCGCCCACAGACTTCCCGTGGCCGGCCCGGGTCACCCAGCTGTCTATGGCCAGCCCACAAGTGTCCAGTGACTCTGCATCTGGGCTTTGCCACAGAGTCTCTGAGACCCCATTCTACCATCCCGCAGGCCCTGCGCTCCTTTCTGGGGGTCCATAAGGACCATCTGCAGCCGAGGCCGTCGGAAGAAGGCGGTGATGGGTGCTCTCACCTCCATGATGTTCCGTAGCTCAGTGTCCGCAGTGGACACAGACACTGTCAGTGTGGCGCGGGGGCAGCCAGTGCCGCCCACGACACCCAGCTGTGTCCCAAACTGCAGCACAGAGCAGACGGCGTTGAGGGCCCTGGGAGAGAGCGGGAAAGGGATGGCCAAGCAGGAGGACGTCCCCACAGTCATAGGGGGGAACAACGACCAGAGAAGCGGCCCCGATGGCACCGGGGGCACACGATCTGCATTTAGACCCCTGGGGGTCACTTTATTCGTGCCCAGGCCTGGACCTCTGCAGAGAAACCTCCACGCCAAGAGGCCAGAAGACAGTTCCAACAGGACACGCCACACCTCCTGTATGAGCTCCTGCCCTAAAAGAAACGCCATCACGAGCTCGTATAGCTCCACCCGAGGTTTCCCGCCCGTGAACAGTAGGAGGGGTCCCGCCATACCGCACGCAGGGCTGCCCCAGAAGTCCTCAAAGAAAGGGAGCGAGGAGGGCCCTCCGTCGCCCTCTGCAGCTCCGGTGGTTTCCCAGAGGAAAAGCCAGCCTGACAAGGATGCAGAGGCAACAAGAGGGCAGAAACCGGCCTGGAGGAACTGCTCCCCCACATCTGACAGTCCCAGGCCCCAAAAACGCAGGTTTCCTCTGCTGCCGCACAGGCGAGGGGAGCCTCTGAGGCTGCCCTCACCCCCTCAGCTGGGTTTCCGGGTCACCGCCGAAGACCTAGACGCGGAGAAGGAAGCAGTGCTCCGGCGCATCCTCGGAAGCCTGGCTCCTGACTGGCCCGCTCCTGCCGCTGCTGCGGCTTCCCTTCCCTGCTCCATATCCTGATTGGCAGCAGCGAGGAACCCTGTATTTGAAACGGCAAGCTCCAGCCTTCGCCTGTGCTCCAGCACCCCCAGCTAAGCGCAGCCGCACAGAAGCATCTTCTGGGGGTGCTTCATCCACAAATTCCACCGTGGGCACCCATTTGAAATGGCAAGCTCCAGCCTTCGCCTGTGCTCCAGCACCCCCAGCTAAGCGCAGCCGCGCAGAAGCATCTTCTGGGGGTGCTTCCTCCACAAATTCCACCGTGGGCACCCATGCCAGCACCCAGCTGGGTTTTGGGAGCAGAACGGCTGCCCAAGATCTGAGCTGCATCTTTTCAGCTCTCAGAATTACGGCAGGAACCAGGGCCCCCCTCCCCTAGCACCACACACAGCAATGGGGGAAGCGTGGGCCTGAACTCCGGGGCCCTCTCCTCACCAGAGCTACGCCCATGGTGACCACGGGACCCAGCAATAAGAATAAGCTTCGGTTTGAAGACACTACTGCCCCCATCTTAAGTCACATCCCTGGGGGCACACCCAGGCAGGGCCCCCCTACTTCCAGCGGAGGGCCCAGCCCATGCCCAGCCAAGGCTGCCTTTAGGGGCGTGTTGGTTCCGGCCTCTACTCCTAGCAGCCTCACCTCCGCAGTGGGCACAGCAAGGTGCCGCCTTGCTGTTAGGGCAAGGCCCTTGGCTGGACATAAAACCACTGGGCCATCGACCAAGTCATTCTCCTCCAGGCCGAGATTCATTATTACCTTGGGGTGTAAGAGGAGAAAGTTGACCTGAGCCAAGAAGTTCGGGGAGGGTCCTCCCAGGCTGGGCCTCGTGTGGACCCTGTTTCGATGTGAAACGGACGTCTTAGCCCTAACCTCTGTAATCCTGGAGCAAACTGGGAACCCAGAGATACAGCATTCCGTTCCCACCCCCGGCCTGCAGTCTTCCCCCCAAAGGTGGATGGTCCCAGCGGTCAGAGTCCTCAGGACAGTAAACAAGAGGCCCTAGCCTCGTCCCCTGCAGTCCTGGAACAAGGGGATACCCCTGTGTTGTCTTCATAGCTTATAATAAAGCTTTGTTCTTGTTCTTTTGCGTAATCCTCACGTGTCTGTGATCTGTAGATCAAGTGTGGAAAAGCACTGGCTTGTGTGAGTGGTGACATGGAAAGCCAGACCTGTTTACAGTTTCCTGTGGACCCACGCATAGGGTGTGGAGAATAGCACAATGTGATGGCTACAAGGACTGACCCCTGAATAGTAAAAGTGTGTTTTGAGTTTAAGTGATGCAGCCCAGGATAAAATGAGCCCAAGGTAGGGATAAATAGGGAGGATCATCCTTGTCTGTTGGAATTGCTACTTCTCACCCACCTCTGACTTGGAGGGGGCTAGGTCATCCCGAGTGTACAACAGGAGCCCGCACTCTACACACTAGTCTTTTCTAATGCAGCAAATCTCTTTTTTATTTTCTACTTTTTTACTTTTAGAGTCCTAGGCAAATCACCTACATACATATCTCCCCTAAAGAGTATGGGCTTGGCATCAAACTTTCTGGAATGGGTCAAACAAGGAAAGCTTTAATTCTAGGATGTGACATCTCCTGGAGCAATCTGTGACATTCTGCTTTAAATAAAGCAGAAGAGAGAACTTGGGAAGATGGCGGAAGAGTAAGACGCGGAGATCACCTTCCTCCCCACAGATAACATCAGAAATTCATCTACACGTGGAACAACTCCTACAGAACAGCTACTGAACGCTGACAGAAGACCTCAGACCCCCCAAAAGGCAAGAAACTCCCCACATACCTGGATAGGGCAAAAGAAAAAAGAATAAACAGAGCCAAAAGGATAGGGACGGGACCTGCACCAGTGGGAGGGAGCCGTGAAGGAGGAAAGGTTTCCACACACTACAAGCCCCTTCGCGGGCGGAGACTGCAGGTGGCAGAGGGGGAAAGCTTCGGAGTAGCGGAGGAGAGCACAGCAACAGGGGTGTGGAGGGCAAAGCGGAGATTTCGGCACAGAGGATCGGTGCCCTCAGGCACACACCAGCCCGAGAGGCTTGTCTGCTCGGCCGTCGGGGCGGGCGGGGCTGGGAGCTGAGGCTCGGGTATCGGCTCAGTCGGAGCGCAGGGAGAGGACTGGGGCTGGCGGCAGGAAGAGAGCCTGAAGGGGTTAGTGCACCACGGCTAGCCCGGAGGGAGTCCGGGGAAAGGGTCTGGAGCTGCCGAAGAGGCAAGAGGCTTTTTCTTCCCTTTTGTCTCCTGGTGCGCGAGGAGAGGGCATTAAGAGGGCTGCTTTGGGAAGCGCCGGAGACGCGCGCGAGCCGCGGCTAAAGGCGCGGACCCCGGAGACGGGCGAGGGACGCTGGGGCTGCTGCTGCTGCCGCCGCCGCCGCGGGGCCTGTGTGCGAGCGCGGGTCACTGTCCGCCCCGCCTTCCGGGGGGCCTGTGCACCCCGCCACTGCCGGGGTCCCGGAACCCGGGGACGGCTTTCCCAGGAAAGCGCACGAAGCGCCTCGGTCTGGTGCAACGTCACGCCGGCCTCTGCCGCAACAGGCCCGCCCCACACTGCGCGCCCCTCCCTCCCCTCTGCCTGAGTGAGCCAGAGCCCCCGCATCAGCGGCTCCTTTAAACCCGTCCTGTCTGAGCGAAGAACGGACGCCCTCCGGCGACCTACGCGCAGAGGCGGGGCCAGGTCCAAGGCTGAGACCCGGGAGCTGTGAGAGCAGAGAAGAGAGACAGGGAAATCTCTCTGTGCAGCCTCGGAGGCAGCGGATTAAAGCTCCACGGTCCACTTGATGTGCCCTGCGTCTGTGGAGTGCATGAATGGACAGCGAATCATCCCAAATTGAGGAAGTGGACTTTGAGGACAAGATTTAAGACTTTCCCCCCTTTTCCTCTTTTTACAACGAATTATCCCAAATTAAGGAGGTGGACTTAGCAAGATTTCAGACTTCTCGCCCTTTTCCTCTTTTTACAACGAAGTATCCCAAATTGAGGAGGTGGACTTGGAGAGCAAGATTTTTGATTTTTCCCCCTGCTCTCTTTTTGTTAATGTGTATGTGTATTCTTCTGTGTAAGGTTCTCTCTGTATAGCTTTGCTTCCACCATATGTCCCAGGGTTCTATCTGTCCGTATTTTTTTCAATAATTACTTTTTAATTTTAATAACGCTACGATATTTCATACTTTATTCTATTTTACTTTACCTGCTCTTTCTTTTTTCCTACCTTCCCTTCCTCCCTCCCTCTGCCCCTCCTTTCCTTCTTTCTCTCTTTCTTTCCTTCTTCCCTCCCTCCCTTCTTCCTTTCACTCTTTTTCTTTCCTTCCTCCCTTCCTCCCTCCCTCCCAGCCCTCTTCCTTTCACTTTCTTTTTCTTTCCTTCCTCCCTCCCTCCTGTCTTTCTTTCCTTCCTTCCTCCCTCCCTCCCTCCCTTCTTCCATTCACTCTTCCTTTTTCTTTCATTCCTCCCTCTCTCCCTTTCTTTCCTTCCATCCTTCCTCCCTCCCTCCCTCCTTTCTTTCTTCCTTCCTTTCTTTCCTTCTCCCTTTCTTTCTCTCTCTCTTTCTTTCTTCTACTAATTCCTTCTTTCTAGTTTTTCTCCCTTTTATTCTGAGCCGGGTAGATGAAAGGCTCTTGGTGCTGCAGCCAGGAGTCAGTGCTGTGCCTCTGAAGTGGGAGAGCCAACTTCAGGACACGGGTCCACAAGAGACCTCCCAGCTACACGTATTATCAAACGGCAAAAATCTCCCAGAGATCTCCATCTCAACACCAAGACCCAGCTCCACTCAATGACCAGCAAGCTACAGTGCTGGACACCCTATGCCAAACAACTAGCAAGACAGGAACACAACCCCATCCATTAGCACAGAGGCTGCCTAAATCATAATAAGGCCACAGGCACCCCAAAACACACCACCAGACGTGGACCTGCCCAACAGAAAGACAAGATCCAGCCTCATCCACCAGAACACAGGCACTAGTGCCCTCCACCAGGAAGCCTACACAACCCACTGAACCAACCTTAGCCACTGGTGACAGACACCAAAAACAACGGGAACTATGAACCTGCAGCCTGTGAAAGGGAGACCCCAAACACAGTAAGTTAAGCAAAATGAGAAGACAGAGAAACACAGAGCAGATGAAGGAGCAAGGCAAAACCCCACCAGACCTAACAAATGAAGAGGAAATAGGCAGTCTACCTGAAAAAGAATTCAGAATAATGATAGTAAAGATGATCCAAAATCTTGGAAATAGAATGGAGAAAATTTTTAGAATGAAGAAACGTTTAACAAGGACCTAGAAGAACTAAAGAGCAAACAAACAGTGATGAACAACACAATAAATGAAATTAAATATTCTCTAGAAGGGATCAATAGCAGAATAACTGAGGCAGAAGAACGGATAAGTGACCTGGAAGATAAAACAGTGGAAATAACTACTGCAGAGCAGAATGAAAAAAAAGAATGAAAAGAATTGAGGACAGACTCAGAGTCCTCTGGGACAATATTAAACGCACCAACATTCAAATTATAGGGGTCCCAGAAAAAGAAGAGAAAAAGAAAGGGACTGAGAAAATATTTGAAGAGATTGTAATTGAAAACTTCCCTAATATGGGAAAGGAAACAGTTAATCAAGTCCAGGAAATACAGAGAGTCCCAACAGGATAAATCCAAGGAGAAACACGCCAAGACACATATTAATTAAACTATCAAAAATTAAATACAAAGAACAAATATTAAAAGCAGCAAGGGGAAAAAAAAAAACAAGTAACACATAAGGGAATCCCCATAAGGTTAGCAGCTGATCTTTCAGCAGAAACTCTGCAAGCCAGAAGGGAGTGGCAGGACACATTTAAAGTGATGAAAGAGAAAAACCTACAACCAAGATTACTCTACCCAGCAAGGATCTCATTCAGATTTGGTGAAGAAATTAAAACCTTTACAGACAAGCAAAAGCTAAGAGACTTCAGCACCACCAAACCAGCTTTACAACAAATGCTAAAGGAACTTCTCTAGGCAGGAAACACAAAAGAAGGAAAAGACCTACAATAATAAACCCAAAACAATTAAGAAAATGGGAATAGGAACATACATATCGATAATTACCTTAAACGTGAATGGATTAAATGCTCCAACCAAAAGACACAGACTGGCTGAATGGATACAAAAACAAGACCCATATATATGCTGCCTACAAGAGACCCACTTCAGGCCTAGGGACACATACAGACTGAAAGTGAGGGGATGGAAAAAGATATTCCATGCAAATGGAAATCAAAAGAAAGCAGGAGTAGCAATTCTCATATCAGACTTTAAAACAAAGACTATTACAAGAGACAAAGAAGGACACTACATAATGATCAAGGGATCAATACAAGAAAAAGATATAACAATTGTAAATATTTATGCACCCAACATAGGAGCACCTCAATAAATAAGGCAATTACTAACAGCCATAAAAGGGGAAATCGACAGTAACACAATCATAGTAGGGGACTTTAACACCCCACTTTCACCAATGGACAGATCATCCAAAAAGAAAATAAAGAAACACAAGCTTTAAAGGATACATTAAACAAGATGGACTCAATAGATATTTATAGGACATTCCATCCAAAAACAACAGAATACACATTCTTCCCAAGTGCTCATGGAACATTCTCCAGGATAGATCATATCTTGGGTCACAAATTAAGCCTTGGTAAATTTAAGAAAATTGAAGTCATATCAAGTATCATTTCCAACCACAACGCTATGAGACTAGATATCAATTACAAGAAAAAAATCTGTAAAAAATACAAAGACATGGAGGCTAAACAACACACTACTTAATAACCAAGAGATCACTGAAGAAATCAAAGAGGAAATAAAAAAATACCTAGAAACAAATGATAATGAAAACACAACAACCCAAAACCTATGGGATGCAGCAAAAGCAGTTCTAAGAGGGAAGTTTATAGCAATACAATCCTACCTTAAGAAGCAAGAAACATCTCAAATAAACAACCTAACCTTACACCTAAAGCAACTAGAGAAAGAAGAACAAAAAACCCCCAAAGTTAGCAGAAGGAAAGAAATCATAAAGATCAGATCAGAAATAAATGAAAAAGAAATGAAGGAAACAATAGCAAAGATCAATAAAACTAAAAGCTGGTTCTTTGAGAAGATAAACAAAATTGATAAACCATTAGCCAGACTTATCAAGAAAAAAAAGGGAGAAGACTCAAATCAATAGACTTAGAAATGAAAAAGGAGAAGTAACAACTGACATTGCAGAAATACAAAGGATCATGAGAGATTACTACAAGCAACTATGTGCCAATAAAATGGACAACCTGGAAGAAATGGACAAATTCTTAGAAATGCACAACCTTCCAAGACTGAACTAGGAAGAAAGAGAAAACATAAACAGACCAATCACAAGCACTGAAATTGAAACTGTGATTAAAAATCTTCCAAAAAACAAAAGCCCAGGACCAGATGGCTTCACAGGTGAATTCTATCAAACATTTAGAGAACAGCTAACACCTATCCTTCTCAAACTCTTGCAAAATATAGCAGAGGGAGGAACACTCCCAAACTCATTCTACGAGGCCACCATCACCATGATACCAAAACCAGACAAAGATGTCACAAAGAAAAACAACCACAGGCCAATATCACTGATGAATACAGATGCAAAAATCCTCAACAAAATACTAGCAAACAGAATCCAACAACACATTAAAAGGATCATACACTATGATCAAGTGGGGATTATCCCAGGAATGCAAGGATTCTTCAATATATGCAAATCAATCAATGTGATACACCATATTAACAAACTGAAGGAGAAAAACCGTATGATCATCTCAATAGATGCAAAGAAAGCTTTTGACAAAATCCAACACCGGTTTATGATAAAAAACCCTCCAGAATGTAGGCACAGAGAGAATTTACCTCAACATAATCAAGGCCATATATGACAAACCCACAGCCAACATCGTCCTCAGTGGTGAAAAACTGAAACCATTTCCACTAAGATCAGGAACAAAACAAGGTTGCCCACTCTCACCACTATTATTCAACATAGTTTTGGAATTTTTAGCCACAGCAATCAGAGAAGAAAAAGAAATAAAAGGAATACAAATCGGAAAAGAAGAAGTAAAACTGTCACTGTTTGCAGATGACATGATACTATACGTAGAGAATCCTAAAGATACTACCTGAAGACTACTAGAGCTAATCAATGAATTTGGTAAATTAGCACGATACAAAATTAATGCACAGAAATCTCTTGCATTCCTACATACTAATGATGAAAAATCTGAAAGTGAAATTAAGAAAACACTCCCATTTACCACTGCAACAAAAAGAATAAAATATCTAGGAATAAACCTACCTAAGGAGACAAAAGACCTGTATGCAGAAAATTATAAGACACTGATGAAAGAAATTAAAGATGATATAAATAGATGGAGAGATATACCATGTTCTTGGATTGGAAGAATCAACATTGTGAAAATGACTCTACTACCCAAAGCAATCTACAGATTCAATGCAATCCCTATCAAACTACCACTGGCATTTTTCACAGAACTAGAACAAAAATTTTCACAATTTGTATGGAAATACAAAAGACCCCGAATAGCTAAAGCAATCTTGAGAAAGAAAAATGGAGCTGGAGGAATCAGGCTCCCTGACTTCAGACTATACTATAAAGCTACAGTAATCAAGACAGTATAGAACTGGTACAGAAACAGAAATGTAGATCAATGGAACAGGATAGAAAGCCCAGAGATAAACCCATGTACATATGGTCACCTTATCTTTGATAAAGGAGGCAAGAATATAAAATGGAGAAAAGACAGTCTCTTCAATAAGTGGTGCTGGGAAAACTGGACAGCTACATGTAAAAGAATGAAATTAGAACACTCCCTAACACCATACACAAAAATAAACTCAAAATGGATTAAAGACTTAAATGTAAGGCCAGACACTATCACAAACTCTTAGAGGAAAACATAGGCAGAACACTCTATGACATAAATCACAGCAGTATCTTTTTTGACCAACCTCCTAGAGAAATGTAAATAAAAACAAAAATAAACACATGGGACCTAATGAAACTTAAAAGCTTTTGCACAGCAAAGGAAACTACAAACAAGACAAAAAGACAACCCTCAGAATGGGAGAAAATATTTGCAAATGAAGCATCTGACAAAGGAGTAATCTCCAAAATTTACAAGCAGCTCATGCAGCTTAATATCAAAAAAACAAAAAACCCAGTCCAAAAATGGGCAGAAGATCTAAATAGACATTTCTCCAAAGAAGATATACAGATTGCCAACAAACACATGAAAGGATGCTCAACATTCTTAATCATCAGAGAAATGCAAATCAAAACTACAATGAGGTATCATCTCACACCAGTCAGAATGGCCATCATCAAAAAATCTACAAAGAATAAATGCTGGAGAGGGTGTGGAGAAAAGGGAACCCTCTTGCACTGCTGGTTGGAATGTAAATTGATACAGTCATTATGGAGAACAGTATGGAGGTTCCTTAAAAAACTAAAAATAGAACTACCATATGGCCCAGCAATCCCACTACTGGGCATATACCCTGAGAAAACCATAATTCAAAAAGAGTCATGTACCAATGTTCATTGCAGCTCTATTTACAATAGCCAGGACGTGGAAGCAACCTACGTGTCCACCAACAGATGAATGGATAAAGAAGATGTGGCACATATCACATATATACAATGGAATATTACTCAGCCATAAAAATGAAAGAAACTGGGCTTCCCTGGTGGCGCAGTGGTTGAGAGTCTGCCTGCCGATGCAGGGGACGCGGGTTCGTGCCCCGGTCTGGGAGGATCCCACGTGCCGCGGAGCGGCTGGGCCTGTGAGCCATGGCCGCTGAGCCTGCGTGTCCGGAGCCTGTGCTCCGCAACGGGAGAGGCCACAACGGTGAGAGGCCCGCGTACCGCAAAAAAAAAAAAAAAAAAAAAAAAAAAAAAAAAAAAGAAAGAAACTGAGTTATTTGTAGTGAGGTGGATGGAACTAGAGACTGTCATTCAGAGTGAAGTAAGTCAGAAAGGGAAAAACAAATACCGTATGCTAACACATATATATGGAATCTAAAAGCAAAAAAAATGGTCATGAAGAACCTAGGGGCAAGATGGGAATAAAGATGCAGACCTACCAGAGAATGGATGTGAGGATACGGGGAGGGGGAAGGGTAAGCTGGGACAAAGTGAGAGAGTGGCATGGACATATATACACTACCAAACGTACAACAGATAGCTAGTGGGAAGCAGCCGAATAGCACAGGGAGATCACCTCGGTGCTTTGTGACTACATAGAGGGGTGGGAGAGGGAGGGTGGGAAGGAGGGAGATGCAAGAGGGAAGAGATATGGGGATATGTGTATATGTATAACTGATTCACTTTGTTATAAAGCAGAAACTAACACACCATTGTAAAGCAATTATATTTCAATAAAGACGTTAAAAAAAACACCATTAGATTTCACCTCACACCTGTCAGAATGGCTATTAACAAAAAGTCAACAAATAACAAATGTTGGCGAAGATGTGGAGAAAAGGGTACCCTTGTACACTGTTGGTGGGAATGTAAATTGATGCAGCCACTATGGAGAAGAGTAGGGAGGTTTCTCAAAAAACTAAAAATGGAACTGCCATACGACCCAACAATTCCATTCCTGGGTACATATCTGAAAAAAACAAAAACACTAATTTGAAAAGATATATGCAACACAATGTTCATATCAGCATTATTTACAATTACCAAGACATAGAAACAACCTCAATGCCCATCAGCAGATGAATGGATAAAGAAGAAATAGTATCTATATACAATGGAGTACTGCTCAGCCATAAAAAAGAATAAAATTTTGCCATCTGCAGCAACATGGATGGACTTGGACAGCATTATGCTAAGTGAAATAAGTCAGACAGAGAAAGACAAATACTGTATGATATGTGGATTCTAAAAATACAACAAACTAGTGAATATAACAAAAAAGAAGCAGACTCACAGATATAGAGAACAAACTATTGTTTACTAGTGGGTGGGGGCAATATAGGGATGAAGGAGTCGGAGGTACAACTATTGGGTATAAGATAGGCTCACGGATGTATTGTACAATACAGGGAATATAGCCAATATTTTATAATAACTGTGAATGGTAACGTTTAAAAATTGTATAAAAAATAAGTAAATTAATTGCAAAGAAAAAAAAGAAAGATTCTGAACATCACTGTGATCACTCAACATCACTGAACATCATCTGAGAAATACAAAATCAAACCACCATGATGTATCACCTCCCACCCGTCAGAATGACTATTATCAAAATGACAACAAATAACAAGTGCTATAGAGGATGTGGAGAAAATGAACTCTAGTGCACTGTTGGTGGGAATGTAAATTGGTGTAGCCACTATGGAAACAGTAAGAAGGTTCCTCAGAAAAACTAAAAATTGGGCTTCCCTGGTGGCGCAGTGGTTGAGAGTCCACCTGCCGATGCAGGAGACACGGGTTTGTGCCCCGGTCCGGGAAGATCCCACATGTCGCGGAGCGGCTAGGCCCGTGAGCCATGGCCACTAAGCCTGCGCGTCCGGAGCCTGTGCTCCGCAACGGGAGAGGACACAACAGTGAGAGGCCCACGTACCGCAAAAAAAAAAAAAAAAAAAAGTTGAGAAGAAAGAAAATGAAATATGTAATCACACTGTATTTCACCATTACCTACATAATTATTTTTACTGAAAATCTTTATTATTCACATTATTGTATTGCATGACTTCCTTTCAGCCTAAGTAACTTCTTTTAATATTTCTTTTCTTTTTTTTTTTTTTTTTTGGCCACACCATGCAGCTTGTGGAATCTTAGTTCTCTGACCAGGGATCAAACCCGGGCCCTTCAGAAACTGAGACACAGATGTAGAGAATAAACGTGTGGACACCAAGGGGGGAAAACAGCGAGGGCGGGGCAGGGTGGTGGTGGTGTGATGAATTGGGCAATTGGGATTGACATGTATACACTGATGGGTATAAAATTGATGACTAATAACCTGCTGTATAAAAAAATAAATAAAATTAAATTAAAAAATTAAAAAAGAAGAATATATATAGGAATACAGAAATATCCAGCACCCAATTAAAAATTACCAGGCATGCAAAGTAGTAGGACATTAAGGCCCATAATGAGGAAAAATATCAATCAACTGAACCTGACCCAGAACTGACACATATGTTAGAATTAGCATACAAAAATAGTTATAAAAAAACCCCAAAAAAACCCGGGCCCTTGGCAGTGAGAGCGTGGAGTCCTAACCACTGGACCACCAGGGAATTCTCTCTTTTAATATTTCTTGTACAAAGTCTGCTAGCAACCAATTCTCACCATTTTTATTCACTTGGGAGTGCCTTTATTTAATCTTCATTTGTAAGAAATAGTTTTGCTGGGTATAGGACTCTCTTGGTTGGCAGAATTCTTCCTTCAGCACTTTGAATAAATATTCCTCCACTTGTTATATGTCTTTAGGAAAATTTCCAGGGGGCTTTAAACAGTCGTTTTTTGTTTTGTGTTGTTTATAATTTTGACAGTTAAATAGTTGCTTCACTGCGGACAGTGTCTGCCAGGCTCTTCATAGCACCTTTCCAGAAATCCGGCCTCTGTGATATTCAGATTTTTAAAAATATCTTTTAATCACCAGGTTCCCCTTCCACTTTTTGGTCTTTTTTAAATTGAAGGAACAAGATTTTTTTTTCCCTATAGTTCCCCACAGTCTGGATTTTTCTGATTGCATCCCTATTGAGACAGGCTGGGACCTCGGACCCAGGTCCCTTTGCTGCAGTGCTTGCACCTGGGTCTCCTCAAGCAACAAAATACAAAGAAACTACACAGGACTAAAAATAACTGTGTACATGTGCAGTTGGGGCAAATTATGAACAAGATACAAAAAGACCAAAACCCCACATAGCACCACCAAGGGGATAGGCAGACCACCTAAGCCACCCCTCTGCCCCGACCCCTGGACCACCCTTACCCTCACTATCCTCAGGGAGCAAGGAAGGGAATCTGTTACTTGTTTTCACTCCCCCTGCTGCAGCAGGGGCCCCAATAAAGCCTTGCCTGAATTTTTTGTCTGGCTTCTTATCAATTTCTATTGATTAGGCCAAGAACCCTGGTCGATAACACTATGGTATAGTTTATCATATTTTTCTGTCTCTGTATTTCCCATATATTAGATATATCCTACCATCCCAATAGGTCAAATTCAGATTTGATATTTTTTTGCCAGTAATACTTCATAGTTTGTGTTGTGTTCTTCCATCGGAGACACATAATATCAGATACTCTCTCTTTTTGTAATATAAGCAGTTGTCAGTGTTCAATACTTCCATCTGTTAGTTTATTGGGGGAACATTACTTTTAAAGGATGGATACTGTTCACTACTTGCATGTACCATTATTTAGTTAATCATTCCCTAATTGGGATATCTGGGTTCCAACTTTTTGCTATTATAAAATATTATGTATGAATATCCTTGCAATTCTTTGCCCAGTTGTGCACATATTTCCTAGATTCCTGGAAGTAAAACTGCTGTAAGATATGAAAAATTATTATTTTGAGATGTCACCAAATTGCCTACCAAAAGTTTTTTTACCAATTTATATTTCCATCAAATATGCCTGTTTTCTCACATTCTTACCAGCTGGCGTTACCTGTCTTTTAAATTTTTGCCATCTCATTATCATTATCTCATTATTATCTCATACCTTTTGCCATTATCTCATACCATTATTATCTCATACCTTTTGCCATCTCATTATCGTTATCATTATCTCATTATTATCTCATACCTTAATTTATACTTTAATTATTAGTGGGGTTGAACATATGTTCATTTATTTGCCTTTGTACTTCTTCTGGGAACTGCTCATTTACACATTTTGTGGGTCAAATTCCTTCACCTCTTGCAAAGTCCACCAGACTCAGCCAAACAATCAAACTCACATGACTACCATTGGCCACATTTTATACTCAGAAAGATACAGGCCAGGAGACACAGTGTAGGAGCAGGGCAGCATCAGGCATTTCTCTTCATTGAAGACTTTGTAGCACTCCGGGAACTAGTCACTGCCCCCACCCACACCAAGTGAAAGCTTAAGTATTAGAAGACACAATCACATTGTCATTATCAGGGTGTGAAAACCACCTTGGTTTATGTCTCAAATAGGAACCAATATCTCTTTTACTGTCCATGAACTTAGCTTCCCGGTTCTCTGTAAGGTACATGCCTAATTCCAAGATTCACTGTATTCAGAGAAGCCTAAAGATATCACTTCCTAACAGATATTTATATTTTATTTACAATCTTCCTGGTCTAGGTGTAGATAGCAGAGGTCATTTTTACCATAATCAATGTTGCCTGGTAACAGAACTGATGTTCCATCTTATCAGGTATCCAGGAGAAGAGAGCAGAAAATTAATTCAAGGTCACATATGTCCACAGGGACAGAGAAAGGAGTTTTTCTTAATACTTTTCCCACACCTTTCTAAGCCTCAGTTTCAGTATAAGAATAAAAGTATCTACCTTTGTAGGGTTGCTGTAAAAATTGCATGAAATAATATATATAAAGTACTTTTGTAGTCCATGGCACATAGTTTAAGCATTCAAAAACTAGTATGTGTCATTATTACAGGGATTTTGCAAAGTTATATTGTGATATTTAAATAAAACTAAAAGGGAAGCTGTTATTAAAAATAACAGAGAAAATAATGGATGTCAGCTGAGTCACAAAAATATATGGGGTGTAGCAATCTCAGTGTCAGAAAGGAAATCAGTGGCAAGAATTTGGGTGAACTACATGAGCTCGTGTACAAACAGCCTGAACGAGATCACTGGGTAAAATGCCAGGTCTCCGTTTTTCAGTGGTTAACCATAAAGTTATGTACTACCTAGATCTGCACTGTCCAATACAGTAGTTACTAGACACATGTTGTTATTTAAAATTAAACTAATAAATATGAAATATAACTTAAAATACAGTTCCTCACACATTCTAGCCATATTTCAAGTACTCAATAGCCCAGTGTGATTACTGGTTACCATACTGGACAGCGCAGATAAACAACATTTCTATCACCACTTATCTTGAGGCCTGACGTTACATTCTTCCTTACATTGCCTGGCTTCAGACCATTTTACTGTTCAAGTTGCTCAGGAATATAATGAAAGAGAGGAACCTCAGATAAATACATTTTGTTCCTAAGATGTATAGTAAGGAGAGGCTGAAACTTTTGGTTAAGTGAAACTTTTGGTTTTGTTACCCTTTCTGTGATATTTTTCTCAATTTCTCCAGTTAGGATCAATCACTTCTTTCATATTCCTAGTTTATACTTTTATTAAAGAACTAAATTTGCTTTGTGCTGTAATGATTTATATAAAGTATATACGTCCATCCTCCCATTAGGTTTTAAGCTCCCTGAGGTGAGGAACCATATTTGTAACTATATTTATACCACCATACACATAGCCAATCTCACCTTCTAGAAGCTTAGCACAGAGCTTTATATACAGCAGGCACTCAACAACATGAGGTGAATTATTATTAGAATTGTAAACTCCATGAAGGTAGGAAATTTATTTATCTTTTTCATCAATGTGTGCTCCAGAGTGTAGTATAGTGACTGGCACATTGTAAACACTCAATAAATATTTATCTAATAATTTTGAATTCCTTTATCCAAGGCCACAGGCAGGTGAAAAGTTAGCTTTCTGAGACGATGTGTAGAGAAAGATCCCCCAAACTTAACCATCATTACTAAGGTAAACATGTGAGAGAAGTGATGGTCTATAATAGGAAATAATGTCCTCTAAATTACATGGCTCTCCGACACTGGCAGTAATATTTTAAATGTGATATGATTCCCCTGTCTTCCCTTCTCTTATTGCTTCCATGCTGAGGCAGAAGTCTTATGAAGCAGTAGGCAATTTCATTTAAGCCCAGTAGAGGGAATCAGGATGTCATTATATCCGATACATTCCTCCACCCTCACACTAGACACATAAACATTCTGAATTTGACCTTTCTTGCAATTTTCAGATTTAAAAGTTTGTTAAAGCCTGAGAGGTATTCTTGTCAATAACCTTGACCATTGTGATTAACGTTAACATTCTACAATGTCAAACAGAAGTGACTAATCGTAAATTTATCATCTTAACTACTTTGTATTCTTTCTCGAGAAACTTAAGACTGATCAAATCCATCATCTTTATTTTCCTAAAATCCCAGTGAGGCAAATAGTTACTGAATGGTTACCATGTACAAAGGAGAATCTATAATAGGGAAGACAAACAAGAACACTCCACTCAATCTTATATTTGTAGAATGCTTTATAACTGAAAAGTACTATAACATATATGCTGACATTTATTTACCCAATTTTTGTGATGAGAAAACCAAGACTATAAGTGAATTAGTTTTTTTAAGTTTCTTAAGGTCTGTTAGGTGGCAGAAAGTATTTTGCTTCTATTACTAAATTAATAAAAAACTAATGTAAAAAGTTATTTGCCCAAAATCTCTCCTACACCAGCCGGAGGCAGATCCAAGAAGGTAACTCCAGAGCCCTGGTTTTCAACCAGACTTTTTTTTTAATTGCCTGTGTCTAAATGAGACCTCAATAGCTTATTTAGTGCACTCTTTTACAAGATGAACATATCTAAAACTATCTCAAACATGTAGTTTTCTACTTCTTTGTAAAACTGTCTTGAAAAGATGGCAGCCCAACCTTATCACAGAAAATAGAGACAGAGTACAATTAAGTACAAAAATACTCTCACATGAGGTTTTCTGAACAGTTTAATTCTGCCTCTATGCAGTCAGAAGCCATTTTCTGAGGAACAGAATAGAAGATGGGAGAGTTCCACTCTAACGTAGACTCTAGACATCCCAAAACACTTAGGATGACAGGTAAAGCTATTTCTATTACGTGGACCTAGGGTACAAGGGATTTTTGTTGCTGTTTTTCAGTGCTTACTCCTAACAAAGGGAATTGGTCATGATACAAATCTGTTCTGCTACAGATCAGACATGGTGCCATGGCATTAATCAGATGTTGGCTAAAAGAGGTAAAAGCTAGCTCAAGGGGGCTAGGATCAGAAATATACCCATATAGAATGGCCTAGTGCCTCTCAGCATAGCATTAATCCAGGGAGGTGAGCTATGAAATAGCAAAAATTATTTGAACTCTTTTGATATTCAATCCATTAGAAGACCCTAAAAGTCACAGTAATAATGTTATGTAAACCCCCAGCCACTCTAAAATTTAAGCCTTGAAGTTAGGCAGGTTAAGTCCAAGAGGTCAGAGGGGCAGTGAGAATACATTAACTAGCAAAGATCATGAAATCTAATCCTAGATGAAAGAATATTTTTTAGACCCAGATTTCCATTGCCAGACAGATTCAGAAAGTAACAGATAAGTAACTACGTGGAGGAAAAGAAAGGCCTGACGGTCAATTCTGTTCTTAAGGAGGTAAGCAGAGATCCTATTTTACCTCCAGAAATAATTATAATTTAAAGAACAACAATAGTTTACACTAAGGGCAAGCACTTTGCATTTGTTATCTAATTTAATCTAATAAAGAATCCTATCATTATTCCTATTTTACATGGGGAAACTAAGACTTAGAGAAATTAACCTGCTTAAAAATCACACAGATAATCAGAGATGGGATTTGAACAAAGGTCTGACTCCAAATCCTTTGCCTTAACTCTAAGCTACAAACTTCAAGTCATTTGCAATCTAAACTGGTATCTCTAAATTACCTGACTAGCACATTCTTGCAGGAAATGAAACGGTTCATTCAGAAAAGATGACTGTTGACACTTCAACTTGTGTCAAAATAAACACTAGAATAGCCAAGAGTAAATAAGAGAGGCTGGACAGTGTCTGGCACTGTCATTTCCCGCCCCCCATCTTGTTTCTTCATAGCAGTTATCTTTGATAAACAAAAATATTAGCACAGTAATACTTCCAGACCCTTTTGGGAAAAGCATGGAATTTTTTCCTGACCCCAAGATTGATCTGGGGGACAATCATATACAACCAAATTAATCCTCTCAGTGGAGAGCTAGTCATCTAACAGAATTTTTTAAATCTCAGTATTTTAGACTATGGATCAGATGCCATCTTTCTGAGCCTGATGCTGTAGTCTAAACAAAGTATTCTGATCCAAATACTATTCCAGTACTGTAACATCTACTTAGCTGGTTGCCTGAGCTCACAAAGAAACAGCACTTGGAAAACCCCACATCTCAACTTATTAATCAAAGACTAAAATTACTTCTGATGGTTTGGCTCTCAAACTTACTTTGCTCCTCAGGTAAGTTCCAGAACAAAAGACTGAGATCGGCTGGGACCTGGGGCCCTTTACCAGAGTGCTTGTACTTGCACCTGGAGGAACATCTCCTCCAGCAACAGAATACAAAGAAACTATAAGGGACTAAAAATAACTGCATGCATATGCAGTTGGGGCAATTATGAACAGTAAGATACAAAAAGGCCATGAATCAACTGCCATTTCTGAGGTGCTGGGAGCAAAGGCAGGTACTGCGCATGATCCCTGCACACAGCATCACCAAGGGGGTGGGCAGACCACCTAAGCTGGCCTCCTGCCCAACCCACGGATCCACCCCTACCCTCACCAGCTTGCCACCCATCCCACGAGCAAGGGCACCTGTTACTTGTTTTTGCTCCTCATGCTACAGCACGAGTCTCAATAAAGCCTTGACTGAATTTCTTGTCTGGCCTCTTATCAATTTCCACTGATTAAAGAGTCCAAGGATCTCAGTCAGTAGCAAGAATAGCTCTTGGTAAATTGTTGATTTCTTCTGTTTCAGTTCAGCGAAGTGGCATAAGAGTGACCCAGCTATATTGAGCCAGTTCCCTCCCCAGTCAGCTCTGGGTTTCCTACAAAACTCTTTTCATTATCTAAATCAGTCAGGAACCCAATAACTGTAGGCACATAATAAAGTTATAAGAAGTGAATAAGCCTGGTTCTAATTTGCACCCCACATCCACCCCAGTAGAGGAGAAAAAGCTCAAAACAGAAAAATATTCATGCGTCCTGAAGTTTTAGCATCCTAAACCTGGAAAAAACTTTGAAAGGAGATTTAGTACAATAATTTCCAACTGCTGGTTTAGAAATTAGCGCTGATCCCTGACAAAACAGTCATTAGTCTAAGAAATACTGAGAAAAATATAGGCTATGTTATAAGTTTTCCATACGGCTAAATTTACTGATTTAAATAAATCATGCTTTATTCTGAGATTATATTTTGCCCAGTTTTTAAGTATCAATTATTATTCCCACAACTAGGGTGCCTGTAGGCTGCTGGTGGGGGACTCTGATGCCCAAGGAGATGGGAGGAACCCCAGAGTGAACCAGTAGGACGTAGGGGGACTGAGGGGGGGAGGAGGAGTGGAGGCCAGACAGGATTGGCGAATTTTACATTCCCTGAGGTGAGGGAGATCAGGAGAGGCAGGTGTGAGGGACTCTCTGGGAGGAACGGAGGGTGATCGCCTGGCCCACTCGGGCCAGGGAGCCTGCTGGGCTCCCAGGCTGATCCCCTGCCCTCCAAGGCACCCCCTTACCCACCTGGCCACATTGGTCCTGGGAACATAGGAGGGAGGTCAGGAAGATCAGGAGAGTCAGGCAGGAGGGGCCCTCCCAGACCCCAGACCAGAGGAGCAGGAGAGAAGAGGGAGTTTGCCCTGCCCACTCAAGCCCAGGAAGACTGCTGGGCTCCCAGGTGAGGTCCGCTGCCCTCTGAGAACAGGGGTGGGGGGCATGCCTGGGCCCCTTCTGTTCCTTGAGCCTAAGCCCCACTGCCCACAGCCCACAGGGGTCCTAAGCATTGGCCCTGCCCACCACCCAAACCTCGCCCTTTTTTTTTTCTTTTTTTTTCCTCCTCCTCTTTTCTACTATTGTGGTACTGATGTACCTTCCAGTTGTGATTCACCTATATTTTTATTTTTACATTCTTTCTATCATGTCTGTTAGTTTCCTAGTCTAATTTTACTTTTTACTTTGTTATTGTTTTTTGGTGTTTTTCTTGCCACCCCACATGGCTAGTGGGATCTTGGTTCGTGAGCCTGGGGTCGGGAGGAAGCTCCTGTGCTGGGGGCTCTGAGTCCGAACCACTGGACTAACAGAGAACCTCAGACCCCAGGGAATATTCATCAGAGTGAGGTCTCACAGAGGTTCTCATCTCAGCACCAAGACCCAGCTCTACCCAACAGCCTACAAACCCCAGTGTTGGAAGCCTCAGGCCAAACAACCAATAAAACAGGAACACAATCCCACTCATAAAAAAAAAGAAAATGAGATGGCAAAAAAATATGTCACAGATGAAGGAACAAAGTTAAAACCTACACGACCAAATACATGAAGAGGAAATAGGCAATCTACCTGAAAAAGAATGCAGAGTAATGATAGTAAAGATGATCCAGAATCTCAGAAACAGAATGGAAGCAAGGATTGAGGAAATACAAGCAAAGTTTAACAAACATCTAGAAGAACTAAAGAACAAACAAACAGACATGAACAACACAATAACTGGAATGAAAAATACACTAGAAGGAATCAATAACAGGATAACTGAGGCAGAAGAACGAATAACTGAGCTGGAAGACACAATGGTGGAAATAACTGCTGAGGAGCAGAATAAAGAAAAAAGAATGAAAACAACTGAAGACAATCTCAGAGACCTCTGGGACAATACTAAATGCACCAACATTAGAATTATAGGGGTCCCAGAAGAAGAAGAGAAAAAGAAAGGGTCTGAGAAAATATTTGAAGAGATTATAGTCAAAAACTTCCCTAACATGAGAAAGGAAATAGTCACCCAAGTCCAGGAAGCACAGAGAGTCCCATGCAAGATAAACCCTAGGAAAAACACACCAAGACACATATTAATCAAACTAACAAGAATTAAATTCAAAGAAAAAATATTAAAAGCAGCAAGGGAAAAACAGAAAATAACATAAAAAGGAATCCCCATATGGGTTATCAGACGATTTTTCAGTGGAAACTGCAGGCCAGAAGGGAGTGGCATGATATACTTAAAGTGATGAAAGAGAAAATCCTACAACCAAGATTACTCTACACAGCAAAGATTTCATTCAGATTCGATGGAGATGTAAAAAGCTTTTCGACAAGCAAAAGCTAAGAGAATTCAGCACCACCAAACCAGCTTTACAACAATTGCTAAAGAAACTTCTCTAGGCGGGAACCACAGGAGAAGAAAAAGACCCACAAAAACAAACCCAAAACAATTAAGAAAATGGTAATAGGAACATACATATCAATAATAACCTTGAATGTAAATGGATTAAATGCCCCAACCAAAAAACACAGACTGGCTGAATGGATACAAAAACAAGACCCATATATATGCTGTCTACAAGAGACCCACTTCACACCTAGGGACACATACAGAATGAAAGTGAAGGGATGGAAAAAGATATTCCAAGCAAATGTAAATCAAAAGAAAGCTGGAGCAGGAATACTCGTATCACAGAAAATACACTTTAAAAAAAAGACTGTTACAAGAGATAAGGAGGAACACTACATAATATCAAAGGATCAATCCAAGAAGACGTTATAACAATTATAAATGTTTATACACCCAACATTGGAGCACCTCAATACATAAGGCAAATGCTAACAACCATGAAAGGAGAAACTGACGGTAACACAATAATAGTAGGGGACTTTAACACCCCACTTACAGCAGTGGACAGATCATCCAAACAGAAAATAAATAAGGAAACACAAACTTTAAATGACACAATAGATCAGATAGTTCTAACTGATATTTATAGAACATTCCACCCAAAAGTGGCAGATACACTTCCTTCTCAAGTGTACACAGAACATTCTCCAGGATAGATGACATTTTGGGTCACAAATCAAGCCTCGGAAAATTTAAGAGAATTGAAATAGTATCAAGCATCTTTTCTGACCACAACGCTATGAGACTGGAAATAAATTACAGAAAAAAACTGTAAAAAACAAAAATACATGGAGGATAAACAGTGCGATACTAAATAACCAAGAGATCACTGAAGAAATCAAAGAAGAAATAAAAAAATACATAGAAACAAATGACAACGAAAACACAACAACCCAAAACCTATGGGATGCAGCAAAAGCAGTTCAAAGAGGGAAATTTAAAACAATTCAATCTCACCTCAAGAAACAAGAAACATTTCAAATAAACAATCTAACCTTACACTTAAAACAACTCGAGAGGGCTTCCCTGGTGGTGCAGTGGTTAAGAATCCGCCTGCCAATGCGGGAGACACGGGTTTGAACCCTGGTCCGGGAAGATCCCACATGCCGCGGAGCAACTAAGCCCGTGCGCCACAACTATTGAGCCTGTGCCCTAGAGCCTTCGAGCCACAGCTACTGAAGCCTGTGCGCCTAAAGGCCGTGCTCCGCAACAACAGAAGCCACTACAATGAGAAGCCCGTGCACAGCAACGAAGACCCAACACAGCCATAAATAAATAAATTAAAAAAAAAAAAAAACTAGAGAAAGAAGAACAAAGAAAACCCAAAGACAGTAGAAGGACAGAAGTCATAAAGATCAGAGCAGAAATAAATGAAATAAAAATGAAGAAAACAATAGCAAAGATCAATAAAACTAAAAGCTGGTTTTTTGAGAAGGTAAAGAAAACTGATAAAGCCTTAGCCAGACTCATCAAGAAAAAAAGGGAGAGGACGCAAATCAATAAAATTAGAAATGAAAAAGGAGAACTCACAATTGACACCGCAGAAATAAAAAGGATTATAAGAGACTACTACAAACAACAATATGCCAATAAAATGGACAACCACGAAGAAATGGACAAATTTTTGGAAAGGTACAATTTTCCTGGACTGAAGGAGGAAGAATTAGAAAACATAAACAGACCTATCACAAGTAATAAAATCGAAACCGTAATTAAAAATCTTCCAAAAAACAAAAGTCCAGAACCAGATGGCTTCACAGGTGAATTCTATCACACATTTAGACAACAGCTAACACCAATCTTTCTCAAACTCTTCCAAAAAATTGCAGAGGGAGAAACACTCCCAAATTCATTTGACGAAGGAACCATCACCCTGATACCAAAACCAGAAAAAGATATCACAAAAAAGAAAATTATGGACCAATATAGATGAACTGATGAACATAAATGCAAAAATCCTGAACAAAATACTAACAAACAGAATCCAACAGCACTTTCAAAGCATCATACACCATGATCAAGTGGGATTGCCCCAGGGATGCAAGGATTCTTCAATATATGCTAATCAATCAATGTGATACACCACATTAACAAATTAAGGAATAAAACCATATAATCGTATCAATAGATGCAGAAAAAGATTTTGACAAAATTCAGCACCCATTTATGATAAAAAAAACTCTCCAGAAAATAGGCATAAGAGGGAAACTACCTCAACATAATAAAGTCCATATATGACAAACCCACAGCAAGCATCACACTCAATGGTGAAAAACTGAAAGCATTTCCACTAAGTTCAGGAACAAGACAAGGAGTCCACTCTCGCCACTCTTACTCAACATAGTTTTGGAAGTTCTGTCCATGGCAATCAGAGAAGAAAAAGAAATAAAAAGTATACAAATTGGAAAAGAAGTAAAACTGTCACTGCTTGCTGATGACATGATACTATACATAGGTAATCCTAAAGATGCCACCAGAAAACTACTAGAACTAATCAATGAATTTGGTAAGGTTGCAGGATACAGAATTAATGCACAGAAATCTCTGGCATTCCTATACACCGACAAATGAAAAATCACAAAGAGAAATTAAGGAAACACTCCCATTTACCATTGCAACAAAAAGAATAAAATATCTAGGAATAAACCTGCCTAAGGAGGCGGAAGACTTGTACTCAGAAAACTATAAAACACTGATGAAAGAAATCGAAGATGACATAAACAGATGGAGGAATATACCATGTTCTTTGATTGGAAAAATCAATATTGTGGGCTTCCCTGGTGGCGCAGTGGTTGAGAGTCCGCCTGCCGATGCAGGGGACACGGGTTCGTGCCCCGGTCTGGGAAGATCCCACATGCCGCAGAGCGGCTAGGCCCGTGAGCCATGGCCGCTGAGCCTGCGTGTCCAGAGCCTGTGCTCCACAAGGGGAGAGACCATAACAGTGAGAGGCCCGCGTACCACAAAAAAAAAAAAAAAAATCAATATTGTGCAAATGACTATACTACCCAAAGCAATTTACAGATTCAATGCAATCCCTATCAAACTACCAATGGCATTCTTCACAGAATTAGAACAAAAAATTTTACAATTCATATGGAAACACAAAAGACCCTGAGTAGCCAAAGCAATCTTGAGAAAGAAAAATGGAGTTGCAGGAATCAGGCTCCCCGACTTCAAACTCTACCACAAACCTACAGTAATCAAGACAGTATGGTACTGGCACAAAAAAAAGAAATGTAGATCAATGGTACAGGATAGAATGCCCAGAGATAAACCCACGCACAGATGGTCACCTAATTTACGACAAGGGAGGCAAGAACATACAATGGAGAAAGGACAGCCTCTTCAATAAGTGGTGCTGGGAAAACTGGACAGCTACATGTAAAAGAATGAAATTAGAACACTACCTAACACCATACACAAAAATAAACTCCAAATGGATTAAAGACCTAAATGTAAGACCAGACAATATAAAACTCTTAGAGGAAAACATAGGAAAAACACTCTTTGACATAAACCACAACAAGATCTTTTTTGACCCACTTCCCTGAGTAAGAGAAATAAAAATAAAAATAAACAAATGGGAATTATTAAACTTAAAAGCTTTTTCACAGCAAAGGAGACCATAAACAAGACAAAAAGACAGCCCTCAGAATGGGAGAAAATATTTGCAAATGAAACAACAGACAAAGGATTAATCTCAAAACATACAAACAGCTCATGGAGCTCAATAACAAAAAAAAACACAAACAATCCAGTTAAAAAATGGGCAGAAGACCTAAACACATATTTCACCAAGGAAGACATACAGATGGTCAACAGGCACATGCAAAGATGCTTAACATCACTAATTATTAGAGAAATGCAAATCAAAACTACAATGAGGTATCATCTCACACGAGTCAGAATGGCCATTATCAAAAAATCTAGAAACAATAAATGCTGGAAAGGGTGTGGTGAAAAGGGAACTCTCCTGCACTGTTGGTGAGAATGTAAATTGATTGAACCACAGTGGAAAACAGTATGGAGGTTCCTTGAACAACTAACGATAGAAGTACCATATGACCCAGCAATCCCACTACTGGGCATATACCCTGAGAAAACCATAATTCAAAAATGGACATGTACCACAATGTTCATCACAGCACTATTTACAATAGCCAGGACATGGAACTAACCTAAATGTCCATCGACAGATGAATGGATAAAGAAGATGTGGCACATATATAAAATGCAATATCACTCAGCCGTGAAAAGAAACGAAATTGAGTTATTTGTAGTGAGGTGGATGGACCTAGAGTCTGTCATACAGAGTGAAGTAAGTCAGAAAGAGAAAAACAAATACTGTATTCTAATGCATATATATGGAATCTAAAAAAAATGGTACTTATGAACCTAGTTGCAGGGCAGGAATAAAGATATAGACATAGAGAATGGACTTGAGGACATGGGGTGGGAGGGGGAAACTGGGGCAAAGTGAGAGTAGCATCGACATATATACACTACTGAGTGTAAAATAGTTAGCTAGTGGGAAGCAGGTGTTAGCACAGGGAGATCAGCTCAGTGCTTTGTGATGACCTAGAGGGGTAGGATAGGGAGGATGGGAGGGAGGCTCAAGAGGGAGGGGATATGGTGACATGTGTATGCCTATGGCTGATTCACTTTGTTGTACAACAGAAACTAACACAGTATTGTGAAGCAATTATAGTCCAATAAATATCTATTAAAAAGAAAAACCTAAATGATGAAAATATTCCTTTTTTAGGGAAGTAAGTATTTCTGTCTTGATATCCAGGTTTCTAAAGAGTATTAAATTAGGTACCAGGATGCTCCAGTAACATGGAAAAAGAGAAAAGAGTCAAGTTTGGGTTTGCTTTTGTGACATAATAAGAAATATAACGGTAAGCTGGGACAAAGTGAGAGAGTGGCATTGACATATATACACTACCAAATGTAAAACCGATAGCTAGTGGGAAGCAGCCACATAGCACAGGGAGATCAGCTCGGTGCTTTGTGACCACCTAGAGAGGTGGGGTAGGGAGGGTGGGAGGGAGAGAGACACAAGAGGGAAGAGATATGGGGATATATGTATATGTATAGCTGATTCACTTTGTTATAAAGCAGAAACTAACACACCATTGTAAAGCAATTATACTCCAATAAAGATGTTAAAAAAAAGATTTAAAAAAAAAAGAAGAAATATATATTTGGTCTCTGTCCCTGGTTGCTGATACAGAGCTCAAAAACCCTTGGAATTTCCTGGGTGACAGGAGTGTCTTTTGTTCTAATGAGGCGATTCGTGGTAGGCTCCTGGCTAGCTTCAGGATTGGGGCTGGTCACCAAACAGATCAAGCCATAATTAGAGGCTTGGAACTTTCAGCCCTATGGCCAATCCTCCGGGGAGGGGAGAGAGATTGGAAATTGAGTTAATAATTGATCATGCCCACATGATGAAGACTCAATAAAAATCTCTCTAACAGTGGAATTCGGAAAGCTTCTGGGTTGAACACATCCATGTGCCAAGAGGGTGGCCCACCTCAACTCCATGGGGACAGAAGCTCCTGTGCTAAGGACCCTTTTGGACCTTGCTCTCTCTCTCTTTTTAAAAAAATTTATTTATTTATTAATTTATTAATTTATTATTTTTGGCTGCACTGAGTCTTCGTTGCTGCGCACAGGCATTCTCTAGTTGCGGTGAGCAGGGGCTACCCTTCGTTGCAGTGGGCAGGCTTCTCATTGCAGTGGCTTCTCTTGTTGCGGAACACAGGCTCTAGGTGCATGGGTTTCAGTGGTTGTGGCAAGCGGGCTCAGTAGTTGTGGCTCATGGGCTCTAGAGCACAGGCTCAGTAGTTGTGGTATACAGGCTTAGTTGCTCTGCAGCATGTGGGATGCTCCTGGACCAGGGCTCACACTCATGTTTCCTGCATTGGCAGGTGGATTCTTAACCACTGCACCACCAGAGAAGTCCCCGTTATCTCTCTCTTCATCTGTCTATTCATCTGTGTCCTTCATTATATTCTTTATAATAAACTGGTAAATGTTAAGTATTTCCCTGAGTTCCGTGAGCCATTATAATTATATTATTAATAGCAAATTACCAAACCTTAGGAGGGGGTCATGGGAACCCTGATTTGTAGCCAAGTTGGACAGAAGAGAGGGTAACCTGGGCACCCACTTCTTGCAATTGATGTCTGAAGTGGAGACCAGTCTTGTGAGACTGAGCCCTTAACCTGTGGGATCTGTGCTAACTCCAGGTCGTTAGTGTCAGACCTGAACTGTAGGATACTCATTTGGTGTCTGGAGAATTGAGGAACTGGTTGGTTGGGAACAACACATTTGGTGTCAGAAATGTTGTGAGTAGAGAAAGTTTTCCTTTAGCTTTTTAATGTAATAATAGAATAATCAATTATATCATCTAATTCCCAGCTCAAAAGTGGAGAAAATAGAAAGTATTCTTAAACAATTCTTACTGAGTAGTGGTAAAGGTGAAGGTTAGGTCCTAAAGACCTACTTAGAATATTTTCATCTGAATCTGTCTAAGGAGAAATTTAGCTATGGTACCAGACTCAAGGTGATCTCCTAACTAACTAACTAGTTATGATCTCATAAGTAGTGCTAGGAAACTTTGATTCTGTAAAACTGATCCCTGGGTGTGCTCTCAAGTTAAATAGGTAAACAGTAATGGATTATCAGAAGATCCAGACTGGCTATATAAAAAAATGACTGAATGGAAATTTCCACTCTATAGACAGGTGAAAACGGAAGAAACAAGGGCCGCTCAATGCACCCTTTTCCACTGAATCCCAATCAGGAGAGGGAAGAAAAAGGCAGTTCTCCTTTCAGGGGTGGCTGTGGCTCACTGTGGGGACAAGGACACAGGTGATAATGGGGAATATTCATCGGTATGAGCTCTCCTGAAGGCTGCCATTTTGACACCAAGACCTGGCCCCACCCAACAGCCTATAGGCTCTAGTGCTGGAACGTCTCAGGCCAAACAACCAACAGGGTGGGAATGCAGCCCCACCCATCAGCAGACAGGCTGCCTAAGTCTCCTGAACCCACAGCCACGTCTAAACACACCCCTTGAAATGGCCATGTTCACCAAAGAGAAAAGACCCAGCTCCACCCACCAGTGGGCAAGCACCAGTCCCTCCCACCAGGAAGCCTGCACAAGCCTCTTAGACCAGCTTCACCCACCAGAGGGCAGACACCAAAAGCAAGAGGAACTACAATCTTGCAACCTGCAGAACAGAGGCAGCAAACACAGAAAGTCAGACAAAATGAGACAGCAAAGGAATATGTTCCAGATGAAGGAACAAGATAAAACCCCAGCAGAAAAACTAAGTGAAGTGGAAATAGGAAATCTACCTGAAAAAGAACTCAGAGTAATGACAGTAAAGATGATCCAAGATATCAGAAAAAGAATGGAGGCACAGATGGAGAAGATACAAGAAATGTTTAACAAAGAGCTACAAGATATACTGAACAAACAGAGTTGAACAATACAATAACTGAAATGAAAAATACACTAGAAGGAATCAGTAGCAGAATAAATGAGGCAAAAGAGCAGGTAAGTGAACTGGAAGACAGAACGGTGGAAACACTGACATGGAACAGACTAAAGAAAAAAGAATGAAAAGAAATGAGGACAGTTTGAGAGACCAACATTAAACACACCAACATCTGCAGTATAGGGGCCCCAGAAGGAGAAGAGAGAGAGAAAGGGCCTGAGAAAATGTTGTAAGAGATAATAGCTGAAAACTTCCCTAACGTGGGAAAAGAAACACTCACTGAAGTCCAGGAAGCACAGAGAGTCCCATACAGGATAAACCCAAGGAGGAACATGCTGGGACACACAGTAATCAAACTAACCAAAAATTAAAGAAAAAGAGAAAATATTAAAAGCAACAAGGGAAAAGCAACAAATAACATACAAGGGAATCCCCATAAGGTTATAAGTTGATTTTTCAGCATAAACTCTGCAGGCCAGAAGGGAGTGGCATGATATATTTAAAGTGATGAAAAGGAAAAACCTACAACCAAGAATACTCTACCCAGCAAGGCTCTCATTCAGATTCAAGGGAGAAGTCAAAAGCTTTACAGACAAGCAAAAGCTAAAAGAATTTAGCACCACCAAAACAGCTTTACAACAAATGGTAAAGGAACTTCTCTAGGTGGAAAAGAAAAAGCCACAACTAGAAATAAGAAAATTACAAATGGGAAATCTCACCAGTAAATGCAAACATACAGTAAAGTTAGGAAATCATCCATGAACAAATATGATATCAAAGCTAGCAATCATGAGAAGAGGAGAGTACAAATGCAGGATATTGGTAATTTATTTGAAATCAACAGACCAGCAACTTAGAACAATCTTTTATATACATAGACTACTATATCAAAACCTCCTAGTAAGCTCAAATCAAAAATCTACAATAGATATACACACTAAAAAGAAAGAGGAATCCAAACACAACACTAAAGATAGTCATCAAGTCACAAGAGAAGAGAACAATAGAGGAAGGGAAGGAAAAAGACCTACAAAAACAAATCCAAAACAGTTAACGAAATGGCAATAAGAACATACATATTGGTAATTACCTTAAATGTAAACGGATTAAATGCTCCAACCAAAAGATATAGACTGGCTGAATGGATACAAAAAACAAGACCCGTATACACGTTGTCTACAAGAGACCTACTTCAGATCCAGGGACACATAGAGACAGAAAGTGAGGGGATAGAAAAAGGTATTCCATGCAAATGGAAAGCAAAAGAAAGCTGGAATAGCAATACTCATATCAGACAAAATAGACTTTAAAATAAAGACTGTTACAAGAGACAACGAAGGACACTACATAATGATCAAGCAATCAATCCAAGAAGAAGATATAACAATTGTAAATATATATGCACCAACCAAATGAGCCAAAAAAGGAGAAATTGACAGTAACACAATAATAGTGAGGGACTACAATACCCCACTTACATCAGAGAACAGATCATCCACACAGAAAATCAATAAGCTAACACAGGCCTTTAATGACACATTAGAGCAGATGGACTTAAGTGATATTAATAGAGCATTCCACCCGAAAGCAGCAGAATACACATTCTTTTCAACTGCACATGGAACTTTCTCCAGGATAGATCACATGCTGGGCCATAAAGCAAGCCTCAGTAAATTTAAGAAAACTGAAATCATATCAAGCATCTTTTCTGACCACAATGTTATGAGATTAGAAATCAACTAGAAGAAAAAAAAACTGTAGAAAACACAAACATGTAGAGGCTAAAAATATGCTACTAAACAATCAATGGATCACTGAAGAAATCAAAGAGGAAATAAAAAATACCTAGAGATAAATGAAAATGAAAGCATGACGATCCAAAACCTATGCGACGGAGCCAGCCCTTCTCTGGCTGGAAGCAGCATTTCTCTGGGCGCCAAGGTGAGAGTGGAAGTGGTGTTGTGCAGGGAATGGGGGGCAAGGCACCACGGGTCGGCAGGCAAGGCGCGAGGTTCACGGTGCTGGGCTGGAGGTCAAGGATGCATTCCAAGACAGTTCTAAAAATATGTCACCAGCTCCAACCTTACAGTTGACCTAGCCATGGAAAACCTCATTGGAACCTCATGAGATCAGACCATACTGGCACTCTTAAAAACCCTTCCCATCAAAAAGTATCAGGGGGGCTTCCCTGGTGGCGCAGTGGTTGAGAGTCCGCCTGCTGATGCAGGGGACATGGGTTTGTGCCCCGGTCCGGGAGGATCCCACATGCCACAGAGCAGCTGGGCCCGTGAGCCATAGCCGCTGTGCCTGCGCGTCCAGAGCCTGTGCTCCGCAGTGGGAGGGGCCACAACAGTGAGAGACCCGCATACTGCAAAAAAAAAAAAAAAAAGTATCAGGAATGAAAATCAGGAATGATATATACCTACGACTTCAAGAAAGTTCCTGTATCAGCTAACAGTTTAGCAGATCAGCTAGTTTCTTTGATCATCAAGCAGACATAGTCAACCCAGTAACACAAGAGGAAAACGTCTCTATATCAGTGTTTTTCACATTATGCATGTGACCCATTTAGTAAGTCATGAAATCGATTTTGTGAGTCACAATGAACATTTTTAAAAACAAAATAAAATATAAAATATCAGAGTGCTTTGCATGAATCCTTTGCCAGAATTTTACACCTTGCAAGGAATACTAAAGTCCGTTTCAATATGTGGAAAGATATTTGATGGAGGGGATATGAGGAATAGAATGTACATTGATTGCCTAAGAAATGGTTTTTCAATCATTTGTCTGCTGATGTCTTATTTGGTTTTCATAATAACAAGGTTGATGTGCAGTCTAGTTGATATATTACCATGACTTGCAACTGGATATAAAGTCTGAGATGTTCTACTGAGATTCAGCTGCAAACTGCATTTTTTGGAAAGATGTTATCTAGGCTATAAAATATATATATATATATATTAATATATATATACATGAATGGCAATTATAGTTAGTGGCAAATATTATAAGTGCCTCTATTCAAAATTTCTTTTAAAATGGATCATTTCTTTTTTAAAAGAAAGAGGAATAATGAAGTGAAATATGCAGAAACATGTTCAAGTTCTACTGTTGGATCTCGAAGTATGAATAGTGACAATATTGAGAAAAATGTTGACTCTAATCTGCAAACATCAACTTCGTTTGAGCCACATTTCAAAAAGAAAAACGTAACTGCAAGATGTTATAATGAAGATTATTTAAAATATGGCTTTATCAAATGTGAAAAACCCTTTGAAAATGACAGTCCTCAGTGTGTTATTTGTAATAATGTTCTTGCAAATGAAAGCTTAAAACCTTCAAAATTAAAAAGGTACTTAGAAATGCAGCATGCTGAACTTATTGATAAGCCTCTTGAATACTTTCAAAGAAAGAAAATAGATGTAAAGTCATCAACACAATTTCTTAGTTGCTACTGTTAGTGAGAAAACATTATTATCATCATATTTAGTTGCATATCGTGTGGCAAAAGAGAACATGGCTCACACAGCTGCTGAAAAAATTATTCTTCCAGCATGTTTGGATATGGTGCATACAATTTTTTATGATAAATCTGCTGATAAATTAAAAACTATTCCTAGTGATGACACAATATCTCTTCAAATTTTTGTTCGGTTGCCGAACATTTAGAGGCAATGCTTATTACTCAGTTACAGTCGGCAATAGACTTTGAAATCCAGCTTGATGAAATCACGGATACTGGAAGCTGCACAGCACTTTTAGTCTATGTCAGATATGAGTGGCAAGGCGATTTTATGGGGGATTTTTTGTGTTGTTTAAACTTAACCTCACACCTAAGTGGATTAGATGTTTTCACAGAATTAGAAAGGTGCATTGTTGGTCAGTATAAATTAAACTGGAAAAACTGCAAAGGAATTACAAGTGATGGAACAGCAAACACAACTGGAAAACAGAGCAGAGTAATTAAAAAATTGCTACAAGTTACTAGTGCTGCGTGAATCACTGTTTTATATATCATGAAGCGTTAGCATCCAGAAAGATTCCACAGAAGCTCATGGAAGTATTGAAAAATGTAGTGAACGTTGTTAACTTTATTAAAGGAAGCTCACTAAATAGCCGAATTCTTGAAACATTTTATTCGGAGATTGGAGCTAATTATACCCACTTACTGTATCATACCAAAGTTCATTGGTTGTCACAAGGGAAAATACTAAGCAGCGTTTACGAACTCAGGAATGAGATCCACGCTTTTCGCATTGTAAAGAAATCTCATTTGGCAACTATTTTTGAGGATGATATTTGGGTAATGAAACTGCCATATTTAACATATTTTTGGAATCCTTAATGAACTACGTTTAAAGCTACAGGGGAAAAAAAGTGATATATTCCAACATGCTGAACGCATCCAAGGACTCCAGAAGGCATTATTGTTGTGGCAAGTGAGGCTTAAAAGCAACCGTCCTAGCTACTACATGTTTCCAAGGTTTTTGCAGCACATTGAAGAGAATGTTGTTAATGAAAACATTTTGGAAGAAATAAAACTAGAGATATTGTTGCATCTCACTTCTCTATGTCAAACTTTTAACCATTTATTCCCAGAAGAGAAATTTGAAACATTAAGACAGAATTGTTGCATAAAAGATCCGTTTGCTTTTCGAAACCCAGAATCAATAATTGAGTTAAACTTGGTGCCTGAAGAAGAAAATGAATTATTGAAGCTCAGTTCTTCATATACATTGAAGAATGATTATGAAACACTAAGTTTATCAGCATCTTGGATTAAGATAAAGGAAGACTTTCCTTTGATAAGTCGAAAGAGTATCCTGCTATTATTACCATTCACAACAACTAGCTTGTGTGAACTAGGATTTTCAGTCTTAACCCAGTTAAAAATAAAGGAAAAGAATGGATTAAATGGTGCAGCAGATATGCTAGTACCATTATCCTCCTGTGTTCCAGACTGGAATGAACTTAGGAACAGGCAAGCATGCCTACCACGTTAAATAAATCTTTTTTTTTAATTGGAGTGTAGTTGCTTTACAATGTTGTGTAAATAAATCTTACCCGGGTTTTTTTTTTTTTTTTTTGCCAAAAAAAAAAACAAACCTATGTGACACATCAAAAGCAGTTCTAAGATGGAAGTTTATAGCAATACGATCTTATCTCAGTAAACAAGAAAAAATCTCAAATAAACAAGCTAACTTACGCCTAAAGCAACTAGAGAAAGAAGAACAAAGAAAACCCAAAGTTAGTAGAAGGAGAAAATCCTAAAGAGCAGAGCAGAAATAAATGAAATAGAGATGAAGAAAACAATACAAAAGATCAATGAAACTGAAAGCTGGTTCTTCGAAAAGATAAACAAAATTGATAAACCGTTAGCCAGACTCTAAGAAAAAAAGGGAGAGGGCTCAAATCTATAAAATTAGACATAAGAAAGGAGAAGTTACAATGGACACCACAGAAATGATCCTTTGATCATAAGAGACTACTACAAGCAACTATATGCCAATAAAATAGACAACCTAGAAGAAATGGACAAATTCTTAGAAAGGTACAAACTCCCAAGACTGAACAGGAAGCTATAGAAAGTATGAACAGACCAATCACAAGTACTGAAATTAAAACTGTGATTTAAATACTCCCAACAAACAGAAGTCCAGGACCAGATGGTCTCACAGGCGAATTCTATTAAACATTTAGAGAACAGTTAACACCTATCCTTCTGAAACTATTTTTTTAAATTGCAGAGGAAGGAACACCCCGAAACTCATTCTATGAGGCCACCATCACTCTGTTACCAAAACCATACAAAGATACCACAAAAAAAGAAAATCGTAGACCAATATCACTGATGAACATAGATGTAAAAATCGTCAACAAAGTACTAGCAATCTGAATCCAACAATACAATAAAAGGATCATACACCATGATCAAGTGGGATTTATCCCAGGGATGCAAGTATTTTTCAGTATTCTCAAATCAATCAATGTGATACACCACATTAACAAGTTGAAGAATAAAAAACATATGATCATCTCAATAGATGCAGGAAAAGCTTTTGACAAAATTCAACATCAATTTATGATAAAAAACTCTCCAGAGAGTGGGCATAGAGGGAGCATAACTCAACATAACAAAGGCCATATGTGACAAACCCAGAGCTAACACCATACACAACAGTGAAAAGCTGAAAGCATTTCCTCTAAGATCAGAAAAAAGACATGTATGTCCACTCTCGCCACTTTTATTCAACATAGTTTTGGAAGTCCTAGTCATGGCAATCAGAGAAGGAAAAGAAAGAAAAGGAATCCAAATTGGAAAAGAAGAAGTAAAACTGTCACTATTTGCAGATGACATGATACTATACACAGAAAATCCTAAAGATGCTACGAGAAAACTACTAGAGCTCATCAATGAATTCAATAAAGTTGCAGGATACAAAATTAATACACAGAAATCTGTTGCATTTCTATAAACTAACAGTGAAAGGTCAGAAAGATAAATTAAGGAAACAATCCCATTTACCATCAAATCAAAAAGAATAAAATACCTAGGAATAAACCTACTAAGGAGGCAAAAGACCTGGCTCTGAAAACTATAAGATGCTGATGAAAGAAATCGAAGATGACACAAACAGATGGAAAGATATACCATGCTCTTGGACTGGAGGAATCAATATTGTGAAAATGACTATACTATCCAAAGCAATCTACAGATTCAATGCAATCCTTATCAAATTACCAATGGCATGTTTTGCAGATCTAGAACAAAAAAATCTTAAAATTTGTATGGAAACACAAAAGACCCTGAGGAGCCAAAGTAATCTTAAGAAAGAAAAACGGAGCTGGAGGAATCAGGTTCCCTGACTTCAGACTATACTATAAAGCTACAGTAACCAAAATAGTATGGTACTGGCACAAAGACAGACTTATAGATCAGTGGAACAGAATAGAAAGACCAGAAATAAACCCACACACCTATGGTCAATTAATCTATGACAAAGGAGGCAAGAATATACAATGGAGGAAAGACAGTCTCTTCAGTAAGTGGTGCTGGGAAAACTGGACAGCTACTGTAAGGGAATGAAATTAGAACATTTTCTAACACCATACACAAAAATAAACTCAAGATGGTTTAAAGACCTAAATGTAAGACCAGATACTATAAAACTCCTAGAGGAAAACATAGGCAGAACACTCTTTGACATAAATTGCAGCAAAATCTTTTTCAATCCATCTCCTAGAGTAATGGAAATAAAAACAAAAATAAACAAATGGGGCCTAATTAAACTTAAAACCCTTTCCACAGCAAAGGAAATCATAAAACGAAAAGGCAACACAAAGAATGGGAGAAAATATTTGCAAATGAAGTGACTGACAAGAGATTAACCTCCAAAAGATGTATGCATCCCTATGCTCACTGCAGCACTATTTACAGTAGCCAAGACATGGAAGCAACCTAAACGTCCATTGACAGAGGAATGGATAAAGAAGGTGTGGTACATATATACAATGGAATATTACTCAGCCATAAAAAAGAATGAAATAATGCCATTTGCAGCAACATGGATCGACCGAGAGATTATCATACTAGGTGAAATAAGCCAGAAAGAGAAAGACAAATATCATATGATATCAGTTATATATGGAATGTAAAAAAAATGATACAAATGAACTTATTTGCAAAACGGAAACAGACTAGGAGACTTAGAAAATAAACTTATGATTATCAAAGGAGAAAGATGGGGGGAGAGAAAAATTAGGAGGTTGGGATTAACATATACACACTACTATATATAAAGGGAACTCTATCTACTCAATACTCTGTAATAACCCATATGGGAAAATATTTTTTTTAATTGGGGTATAGTTGTTTTACAATGTTGTCCTAGTTTCTGCTGTACAACAAAGTGAATCAGCTATATGTATACATATATCCCCTCCCACTTGGACCTCCCTCTCACCCACCCCTATCTCACCCATCTAGGTCTCCACAAGGCACCAAGCTGAGCTCCCTGTGTTATAGAGCAGGTTCCCACTAGTTAGCTATTTTACACATGGTAGTGTATAAATGTCAATCCCAATCTCCCAATTCATCCCACTGCCATTCCCCCCGCCGTGTCCACACATCCACTCTCTACATCTGTCTCTATTCCTGCCCTGCAAATAGGTTCATCTGTACCATTTTTCTAGATTCCACGTATATGAATTAACATATGATATTTGTTTTTCTCTTTCTGACTTACTTCACTCTGTATGACAGACAGGAAAAGAATCTGAAAAAGAATAGATATGTGTATATGTATAACTGAATCACTTTGCTGTACACCTGAAACTAACACAACATTGTAAATCACTTATACTCCAGCATAAAATTAAAATTAAAAAAAAAGAAAAGAAAATGGCTCTGCCTGTTTACCTAGGGCTGGTGGAAAACTATACTTAAGCCAGACTTGGAAAGTTTCAGGCTTCAGTGCTATTCAGTTTAAAAAGAGACGGGGCTTCCCTGGTGGCGCAGTGGTTGAGAATCTGCCTGCCAAAGCAGGGGACACAGGTTTGATCCCTGGTCTGGGAAGATCCCACATGCCGCGGAGCAACTAGGCCCATGAGCCACAACTACTGAGCCTGCACATCTGGAGCCTGTGCTCCACAACAAGAAAGGCAGCAATAGTGAGAGGCCTGCGCATCGCAATGAAGAGCGACCCCCACTTGCCACAAGTAGAGAAAGCCCTCGCACAGAAACGAAGACCCAACACAGCCAAAATTAAATAAATAAAATTTTTAAAAAAAAGAGAGACTTCAGAGACAAGAGAGGTCTCACTGGGTGGTTAGAACCGTAACTCTTAAAAGAGGTGTTGAGGGAGTTCCCTGGTGTCCTAGTGGTTAGGATTCCTGGCTTTCACTGCTGTGGCCCGGATTCAATCCCTGGTCAGGGAACTGAGATCCTGCAAGCCGTGTGGCACGGCAAAAAAAAAGAGGCATTGAACTATATACAATGCAGTTCTGGTTTGATATTGACCAAGATTTCCTAATCTCTGATTCAGTGTACTTTCTACTATTCCTTTTTTCTAATGGATTGTACAGTTGGAGCATATTTTATCTTCTCATCGGCTCTCTTGGGCCTGTGAGCTTTTGGTAAATGATTGATTTCTTCTGTTTCAGTTCAGTGAAGTGGCATAAGGGTGCTGTGGCTATATCGAGCTAATTCTCTCTGACCAGCTCTGGCTTTCCTATAACTAGCCAAACATCTAGAACAGAACATCTAGGCAATTTCTGACCAATTTTGGGAGGAGGCACTAATGCCTCGACAGATCAGCACAGTCAACCTATCTTGTCAAGAGAAGTTTCTGCCTTATCAAACATATCTCTCCATAGGAAAGTATCAAAAATGAAGTTCTGAAACCTTGCCAAATGGAGAGATAAACTGAATCCACTTTCAGGACTAGGAAGAAGCAACTCTTGGTATAGGATGCAAGACTAACATACAGAAATCTGTTGCATTTCTTTACACTAACAATGAAGTATCAGGAATTCCCTGGCAGTCCAGTGGTTAGGACTCAACACTTTCACTGCTGAGGGCCTGGGTTCAATCCCTGGTCAGGGAGCTAAGATGCCAGAAGCAACACGTGGACATACATACATACATACATACATACATACATACATAAATAAACAAGTGTTCATCTGTTTAAAAAAAAAGCAATGAAGTATCAGAAAGAGAAAGTAAGAAAACAATCCCGTTTAAGGTCACATCAAAAAAATAAAATAAAATACCTAGGAATAAACCTGACCAAGGAGGTGAAAGACCTATATACTGAGAATTATAAAACACTGATAAAGGAAATTGAAGATGATTCACAGAAATAGAAAGATACCCCATGTGCTTCGATTGGAAGAACTAGTATTGTTCAAATGGCCATACTACCCAAAGCAATCTACAGATTTAATGCAATCCCTATCAAATTACCCATGACATTTTTTACAGAACTACAACAAATAATCCTAAAATTTCTATAGAACCACAGGAGACCCAGAATTGCCAAAGGAATCCTGAGGAAAAAGAACAAAGCTGGAGGCATAACCCTTCCAGACTTCAGAAAATACTACAAAGCTATAGTAAAAAAACAGTGTGGTACTAGCACAAACCAGATGTATGGATCAATGGAACAGAATAGAGAGCCCAGAAATAAACCAACACACCTACAGTCAATTAATCTTCAACAAAGGAGGCAAGAATATACAATGGAGTGTATAATTCAGCCAGTGGTGCTGGGAATGCTAGACAGCCCACATGTAAATCAGTGAAGTTAGAACACTCCCTTACCCCCTACACAAAAATAAACTCAAAATGTCTTAAAGACTGAAATATCAGATATGACACCATAAAACTCCTAGAAGAGAACATAGGCAAAACATTCTCTGACATAAATCGTAACAATTTTTTCTTAGGTCAGTCTCCCAAGGCAACAAAAATAAAAACAAAAAATAAACAAATGGGACCTAATCAAACTTAAAAGCTTTAGCACAGCAAAGGAAACCATAAACATAATGAAAACACAACCCACAGAATGGGAGAAAACATTTGCAAATGATGCGACTGACAAGGGATTAATCCAAAATATACAAACAGCTCATACAACTCAATAGCAAAACACCAAACAACTCATTCAAAAAATGGGCAGAAGACCTAAATAGACAGTTCCCCAAAGAAGACACACAGATGGTCAACAGGCACATGGAAATGTGCTCAACACTGCTAATTATTAGAGAAATGCAAATCAAAACTACAATCAGGTACCACCTCACACAGATCAGAATGGCCATCATTAAAAAGTCAACAAATAGGGCTTCCCTGGTGGCGCAGTGGTTGGAAGTCCACCTGCCGATGTGGGGGACACGGGTTCGTGCCCTGGTCCAGGAGGATCCCACATGCCACGGAATGGCTGGGCCCATGAGCCATGGCTGCTGAGCCTGCGCGTCCGGAGCCTGTGCTCTGTGACGGGGGAGGCCACAGCAGTGAGAGGCCCATGTACCGTAAAAAAAAAGGTCAACAAATAACAAATACTGGAGAGGGTATGGAGAAAAGTGAACCCTCCTACACTGTTGGTGGGAATATACACTGGTGCAGCCACTATGGAAAACAGTATGGTGGTTCCTTAAAAAACTAAAAACAGTTGCCATATCATCCAGCAATCCCACTCCTGGGCATATATCTGGACAAAACTCTAATTCAAAAATATACATGCACCCAAATGTTCACAGCAACACTATTTACAATAGCCAAGAAATGGAAGCAACCTAAATGTCCATCAACAGATGAATGGCTAAAGAAGATGTGGTATATATACACAATGGAATACTACTCAGTCATAAAAAAGAATAAAATAATGCCATTGGCAGCAACGTGGATAGACGTAGAAATTATCTTACTAAATGAAGTAAGTCAGAAGGAGGAAAACAAATACCATATGATATCACATTTTTGTGGAATCTAAAATGACACAAATGAACTTATTTATGAAAGAGAAATAGACTCACACACATAGAAAACAAACTTATGGCTACCAAAGGGGAAAGGGGATAGGGGAGGGATAAATTAGGAGTTTGGGAATAGCAGATACAAACTACTGTATACAAAATACATAAACGACAAGGTCCTACTATATAGCACAGGGAAGTATATTCAATATCCTTTAATAAACCATAATGGAAATGAATACAAAAAAATAGGTATATACATGTATAACTGAATCACTTTGCTGTACAGCAGAAATTAACACAACACTGTCAATCAATTATACTTCAATTTTTAAAAAAGAGAGAACATTGGACAACAACAACAAAAAAGAAAAGAGCCACGTTAAATAGTATTTTTTTTCCCTCCAAACTGGCAGAATTTATCAGGAGGAAATGCAACGGGGAATGTTAAAAGTTTTACTTTAATCTGGAAGAACCTGGACATTTTTTTCTTTTCTAAAGGATAATTTAGACATTTACTAAGAATTATTTATATAATATATTCTCCTGAGTCTTCCAAGTTAACCCTGAATATCAAAAGGCTGAAGTTTTTTAGCATAATCTCAGTCCCTGAGCTTTATTTATGACATCTGTACCAAGCACCTGTGATTTAAAAAACACTTGATATTACAATAATAACACAATGAATCCTGGTCTAATGATCATCACATAGGTGGTTAAAAAATACACTTTATAGGGTTTCCCTGGTGGCGCAGTGGTTGACAATCCGCCTGCCGATGCAGGGGACACAGGTTCGTGCACTGGTCCGGGAAGGTCCCACATGCCACGGAGTGGCTGGGCCCGTGAGCCATGGCCGCTGAGCCTGCGCGTCTGGAGCCCGTGCTCCACAATGGGAGAGGCCACAACAGTGAGAGGCCAGTGTACCGCACGAAAAAAAAATACACTTTATGAACTTCACGAGAACAAACTGGGACTTCTACTTCTGGCCAAGATGGAGTGACAAGAACTGGATTTACCTTTCTGACAAACAAAAAAACCCTGACAAAACATTTAAAACAATGGTTTTCAAGACACTAGATATCAGATAACAGAGGACAGTGATCTCTGAAACATGGGAAACATAACATGAACCATACAATCTCCTCAGCTTACCTCCTAGAGAGAATTTCCATGCTGCAGTACAGGAAGAGGAAACTGAGGAAGAACGTGGCAGACTCTGAGTTGAGGAGACAGACCAGAAAATCCAGGGAGACCAAGGCAGCTAGAGTTCATAGAACAGAGTGCCAGAGAGGAAAGAGATGCTCAGAGAATCCTAGAGATTTGCAGAGGGTCCTCCTGGAATATTCAGCCAACTACTGATTGGTGCACTTGCATAAGGAAACTACCCAAAGCTGGGAAAGAACCATCTAAAAGAAATAGAAAGAATGGTATCTAGAGATCACATAAGGCTAAGAATAGTGCCTGTTTGGCCGTGTGCTCGGCAGTCCCATGCATCTGTCTCTTGCTTCAACAGTGTTTGGACAGAACAGACCCAGGGATGCCCCTTGTGCCACCCTATGACCACCCTCCAACTTTTTTCCAGTTGCAACCTTCAGGATCAGCCACTCAGCTATCCTCGGAACCAGCCAACACCATTTTTTGAGCTTAACTCCTTATTACCGATCAACGATGAGCTCCCAGATTCATCAGAATTATTCCACTGAGGCGGAGGCCGCTGTCAACTGCCCGGTCAGCACGCATCTGCAGGCCTCCCATACCTTCCTCTCTCTGGGCTTCTATTTCAGCTGCGATGATGTGGCTTTGGAGGGTATGGGCCACTTTTTCTGAGACTTGGCCGAGGAGAAGCGGGAGGGCGCCAAGTGTCTCTTGAAAATGCAAAACAAGTGCGGCAGCTGCGCCCTCTTCCAGGAAGTATAGAAGCCATCTCAAGATGAGTGGGGTAAAATCCAGGATGCTATGGAAGCCACAATTCTCATAGAGAAGAACCTGAGCCAGGCCCTTTTGGATCTGCATGTCCTGGGTTCTGCCCACACAGACCCCCACCTCTGTGATTTCCTGGAGAGCCACTTCCAAGACGAGGAGTTGAAACTCATCAAGAAGATGGGTGACCACCTAGCCAATCTCCACAGGCTGGCTGGTCCCCAGCTGGGCTGGGAGAGTATCTCTTTGAAAGGTTCACCCTCAAGCACGACTAGGTGCCTCCAGAGTCCAGTGGACTTTGAGGAGTCCCTCTGGTGTCAGGGCTTCTGCCTGAAGTCACTCTCTGCACCCACTAGGCAGCTTTTAACCACCCTGGAGCCCTCTCCCATGCCTTGGACCAAATGGAAACAATAAAGCTTTTTGCAGGAAAAAAAAAAAAAAAAGAATAGTGCCTGTTTCCACAACCAAGGTTCAAAAAATTTAACAGAGCACAGGGCAGAGTACTCAGGAAGGTCTTGCCTCAACAGTGAGAAATAATTAGCCTGAGACTGAGCATTGCTCCAGACCTATGTAAAAAAATCATAAAAGCAAGACCTGAAAGATTCAAACTATTTCAAAGTAACTCAACTGCATCAAAGAAAAAAATCAAGAATTGTTATAGAAACAGAGAAATATCTCATATCCAAAAAGATAAAATTCACAACTTCTGGCATCCAATAAAAGATTGGATGCAGGGCTTCCCTGGTGGCGCAGTGGTTGAGAGTCCGCCTGCCGATTCAGGGGACACGGGTTCATGCCCCGGTCCGGGAAGATCCCACATGCCACAGAGCAGCTGGGCCTGTGAGCCATGGCCACTGAGCCTGCACGTCTGGAGCCTGTGCTCTGCAACGGGAGAGGCCACAACAGTGAGAGGCCCGCGTATCGCAAAAAAAAAAAAAAAAAAAGATTGTATGCAAAGAGGAAGGAAAACATGACCCATACTAAGGAAAATAATCAATCAACTGAAACCTACCCAGAACTGAAACAGATGTTAGAATTAGCAGTAAAAGATAATAAAACAGTTATTATAACTGTATTGTATATTTTTAATAAGTTGAGACATGGAAAATATCTCTAGAAGAACTAAACTGAACTGTTAGATATAAAAACTAAAATGCATGAGATTTTTTAAATACACAGATTAGACACTGCAGAAGAAAAGATTAGTGAACTTGAAGGCATAGCAATAGAAAATATCCAAAATGAAAAACAGAGAAAAAAGAATCCAAAAACTGAACAAAAAAAGCATCAATGAACTGTGGGAAAGTTTCAGGCAGACCAAAATATAGATAATAGGAGGCCTGAAAGGAGTGGAAGTGGTGCAAAAGAGTGGAACAGAAAAACTATTTGAAGAAATAATGGACAAATAATTTCCAAATTTGATGATGATTATAAACTCATAGATACAAAAGCTTAATTAATTCCAAAACAAAAAATATGAAGAAAATAACATCAAGGCACATCACAATCAAATTGTTCATTTTTAAGAGAAAAACCTTAAAAACAGCCAATTTTTTAAAAAAGATATGTACACAGGAACAAAGATATGGATAATACCAGATATGCTGGTGGAAACGATGCAAGCAAAAAGACATGGAGCAGGGCTTCCCTGGTGGCGCACTGGTTGAGAGTCCGCCTGCCGATGCAGGGGACACGGGTTCGTGCCCTGGTCCGGGAAGATCCCACATGCCGCGGAGCGGCTGGGCCCGTGAGCCATGGCCGCTGAGCCTGCGCGTCCAGAGCCTGTGCTCTGCAATGGGAGAGGCCACAACAGTGAGAGGCCCGCGTACCACTAAAAAAAAAAAAAAAAAAAAAAAAAGACATGGAGCAAATTTTGTGACTTAAATTTTATCAGTCTAGAATTATGTACTCAGCAAATATACTCTCAAAAACAAAGGTGAAATAAAAACATTTTCAAACATCCAAAAGCGGATCCACAGTACAACAAATGTTAAATAATGTGCTTCAGGCAGAGGAAAAATGACACCAGATGGAAATCTGGATTTACACAAAAGAATGAAAAACACCAGAAGGGTTAGTATAAAAGATTTTTTCTTATTATTTAATCTCTTAATAACAACAGTTTGAGCAAAAAAATAACAATGTACTGTGGGCTTTCTGATATATATAAAAGAAAAATGCATGACAACAACAGCGTAAAGTCCAGGAGGGGAGAAATGGCAGAATTCTGTTGTAAGATTCTCATCCTTCACATGTATGTGAAGAAATACGGTATCACTTGAAGTCAAACTGTGATAAGTTAAAATGTATACCATGAACCATGCAACATAACCTCTAAAGTAACACAACAAAGAGTTTTAGCTAATAAACCAAGAGGAGATAAAAGGTACTAATAAAATATAGTATATAAATCCAAATGGGGGCAGAAAAAAGAAGGAAACAGGAACAAAGGACAGAACAAATAGAAAACAAATAGCAAAATGATAGATTCAAATGCCACAATAAAATCAAATTAAATGTAACTGGTCTAAACACCACACTTAAAAGACAGCATTGAGAATTCCCTGGCAGTCCAGTGGATAGGACTTCACACTTTTAATGCCAGGGCCAAGTTCAATTTCTGGTCAGAGAACTAAGATGCTGCAAGCTTCGTGGTGCAGCCAAAAAAAAAAAAGACAGCATTGTCAGACTGGATAAGATAGTAAGACCTAAATATATGCTACCTACAAGAAATGCACTTCATTTTTTTAAAAAGAAACTATTAAGTTCTTGTTTTATTATTATTATTATTATTATTATTATTATTATTATTATTATTTCTTTTTTTTGGCCATGCAGTATGTGGGATCTTAGTTCCCTGACCAGGGATTGAGCCATGCCCCCTGCAGTGGAAGCATGGAGTCTTAACCACTGGACCGCTAGGGAAGTACCAAGAAATGCACTTTAAATATAAATACACAATTAAGTTAAAATAAAAGATAAAGATAAAGCATGCCAACAATAATCAAAAGAAAGTTGAAATGGCTATATAAATATCAGGAAAAATAGATTTTAGAGCAAAGAATACTACCAAGGATAAACAAGGTCATTTCATAATAGTAACTGGTTCACTTAATGAAGAAGACATAAAAATCCTAAATTTTTATGCCCCTTATAATAGAATTTCAAAATTCATGAAGTAAAAACTAATAGAACTACAAGGAGAAACAGAAAAATCCACAATTATTGTCACAGATATCAATATCTCTCACTTACTAATGAATACAATAAGTAGACAGAAAATTGGCAAGAATTTAGTAGACTTGAACAACACTATCAACCAATTTGACATGATCAACATTTAGAACACATCTTTTTCAATTGCATACAGAACACTTGTCAAGATGGATCATATTCTGGGTCACAAAATAAGTCTTAATAATTTCAAAAGCATACAAAGTATGTTTTCTGGAAATAAATCACATTATTGTTGTGTAAGTATTTGACATTAAGCTTTTTGATTGCCAAGGAAGGCATTCATTACAAAAGACTTGTAATAAATATGTTACAAACAAAGCTACTTGTAAGCTGCATTCAGTACAGAGTTATTTTAGTAAATGGAAGTGATATCCATTCAATGGCACTTGTAATAAAGAAGCTACTAACAGAGCTACTTGAAAGCTGCGTTCAGCACAGTGTTCATGCAGTGCATGTAAAGGATATACATTCCATTAATGCATTTAGTGAAGTGGTTAAGAAGACGTGTAATAAAGATGTTTCTAACAGAGCTTACTTACTCAGTTCAGCACAATGTTATTACAGTGATTAGAAGCAATACCCATTCTGTAATGCATATAGTAAAATGTTTAAGAAAACTATAATAAACAGGTTTCTAACAGGAAAAAAAAAGACATCTATCTCAAACATATTGCCAGCTGTAAGACACAGCTACTAGAAAAACAACCAGATAAGGATTTAGGCTATCCCCACTCACAAAGGTCTCTCTTTCAGAAAATCCTGAGTAACCTAGATTAACTGACCACTGAGTGATCCACTTCTCCCTTCCCTTACCTTAATTCCTACTCTTAGGCTGTAAATTAGCCAATAAAGAGTAAACCTTCAAAACCCTAGACACTCCAACCTCAAACACTAGCAAAAGTAGAGCCCAAAGTCCATGCTTTCTCTCTACCCATAACCTCACTGTGTGGCTCTCAGGCATCTCAGTGCACACAGAACGTTCTCCAAGATAGATCACATGCTAGGCCACAAAACAAGTCTCAACAAATTTAAGAGTACAGAAATTAGGACTTCCCTGGTGGTCCAGTGGTTAAGAATCTGGCTTCCTATGCAGGGGATGTAGGTTTGATCCCTGGTTGGGGAACTAAGATTGAACATGCCGTGGGGCAACTAAGCCCACATGCCACAACTACTGAGCCTTTGTGCTCTGGAGCCCATGCGCCACAACTAGAGAGAGAAGCCCACATGCCACAACTAGAGAAGCTCGGGCACCTCAACGAAGAGCCTGTGTGCTGCAACGAAAGATCCCACATGCTGCAACAAAGATCCCACGTGCCACAACTAAGACCCGACACAGCAAAAATAAATAAATAAATACTAAAAAGAAAAAAGAAATTATATCAAGCAGTTTTTCTGAACAGAATGATACAGAACTAGAAATCAATTATAGGAATAAAAATGGGAAAAACACAAACACATGGAGACTGAATAACATGCTACTAAAAAACAATTGCATCAATAAAGAAATCAAGGAAGAAAATAACTCAAGACAAATGAAAATAAGAACACAAATTCCAAAATCTACAAAAGGCAAAAAAGTAGTTCTAAGAGGGAAATTTATATTGATACAGGCCTACCTTAAGAAAGAAGAAAAATCTCAAATAAATAACCTAAACTACCATCTAATGGCATTAGAAAAATAAGAACAAACAAAACCCAGAGTCAGCAGAAGGAAGGAAATAATAAAGATCAAAGAGGATATAATAAATGAGAGAGCAAAAAGAAAAAATAGAAAACATCAATGCAACCAAGAGCTGTTTTTTTGAAAGGATAAACAAAACTGATAGGCCTATAACCAGGCTCATTAATGAAGAGAGAGAGGACCCAAATAAGCAAAATAAGAAATGAAAGAGGAGAAATTACAACTCATATCACAGAAACCTAAAAAAAAATAATAAAAGAATACTACATATAGTTATATGCCAACACATTGGACAATTGAGAAGAAATGGATAAATTCCTAGAAACATACAATCTTCCAAGACTGAATCAAGAAGAAACGGATTACCTAAATAGATTGATCAATAGTAGTGAAATTGAATCAGTAATCCAAAAACTCCCAGCAAAACAAAGTCCAGGAACAAATGGATTCACAAGGGAATTCTACCAAATATATAAAGACATAATACCTATCATTTTCAAATCACTGCAAAAAATTGAAGGGAACACTCCCAAATTCATTCTATGAGGCCACCATTACCCTGATACCAAAACTAGACAAACTACAAAAAAGGAAAGTTATGGGCTAATATCTCTGATGAATATAGTTTCAAAAATCCTAAACAAAATATTAGCAAACCAAATTCAACAATACAGAAAAAGGATCATATACCATGATCAAGTGGAATTTATTCCTGAATGCAAGAATGGTTTAAAATCCACATATCAGTCAATGTGGTACACCACATTAACAAATAGAAGAATAAAAATCATATGATGATCTCAATAGATGCAGAAAAAGCTTCTGACAAAATTCAACATCTATTTATGATAAAAACTCTCCACAGGGCTTCCCTGGTGGTGCAGTGGTTGAGGGTCCGCCTGCCAGTGCAGGGGACACGGGTTCGTGCCCCGGTCCGGGAGGATTCCGCATGCTGCGGAGCGGCTGGGCCCGTGGGCCATGGCCACTGGGCCTGCGCGTCCGGAGCCTGTGCTCCGCAACGGGAGGGGCCGCAAGGGTGAGAGGCCCTCGTACCGCAAAAAAAAAAAAAAAAAAAAAAACTCTCCACAAATTGGCTATAGAGAGAACGTACCTCAATATACGAAGTCCATATATGACAAGCCCACAGCTAACGTTATACTCAACAGTGAAAAGCTGAAAGTATGTCCTTGAAGATCAAGAACAAGACTAGGATGCCCACTCTCACCACTTTTATTCAACATAGTATTAGAAGTCCTAGCCACAACAATCAGACAAGAAAAAGAAATAAAAGGATTCCAAATTAGAAGGAAAGAAGTAAAACTGTCACTATTCGCAGATGACATGATACTACATATACAAAACCCTAAAGTCTCCACCAAAAAACTGTTAGACCTCATCAATGAATTCAGTAAAGCTGCAGGACACAAGACTGATATACAGAAATCTGTTGTTTTCTATACACTAATAAAGAACTATCAGAAAGAGAAAGCAAAAAAAAAAACCCAATTCCATTTAAAATAGCATCAAAAAGAATAAAATACCTAGAAATAAACTTAAATAAGAAGGTGAAAAACCTATATTCTTAAAGCTACAAAACGCTGAAGGAAATTTTAGATGATACAAAGAAATGGAAAGACACACCATGTTCATGGATTGGAAGAATTAATATTGTTAAAATGTCCATAGTATCCAAAGCAATCTACAGATTCAATGCAATCCCCATCAAAATATTCATGACATTTTTCACAGAATGAGAACGAATAATCCTAAAATTTATATGGAACCACACAAGACCCCAAATAGCTGAAGCAAACTTGAGAAAAAATAAGAAAGCTGGAGGTATCACATTCCCTGACTTCAGACTATACTACAAAGCTACAGTCATCAAAACAGTATGGTACTGGCACAAAAACAGGCACATAGATCAATGGAACAGAATAGTGAGCCCAGAAATTAACCCACACATTTATGGTCAATTAATCTGTCAAAAGAGGCAAAAATATACAATGGGAAATGACACTCTTCAATAAGTGGTGCTGGGAAAACTGGAGAGCTACGTGTAAAAGAATGATTTTAGAACATCTCATCACACCGTATACAAAAATAAACTCAAAATGGATCAAAGACCTAAGTGTAAGACAGGAAACCATAAAACTCTTAGAAGAAAACAGAACAGAACACTCAGAGTGTTCTGTCAAACAGAACACTCTTTGACATAGCAACGTTTTTGGGGATCAGTCTCCTCATGCAAAGGAAACAAAGGCAAAATAAACAAATGAGACCTAATTAAACTTGAAAGCTTTTGCATAACAAAGAAAACCACTGACAAAATGAAAAGACAACGTATGGAATAGGAGAAAATATTTGCATATGATATGTCTGATAAGGAGTTAATATCCAAAATATATAAACAGCTCAAACAACTCAATATCAAAAAACCAAACAACCAAATTTAAAAATGGGCAGAAGAGCTGAATAGATGTTTTTCCAAAGAAGACATACAGATGGCCAACAGGCACACAAAAAATTGTTCAACACTGCTAATTATCAGGATAATGCAAATAAAAACCACAATGAGATACTGTCTCACACCTGTCAGAATGGCTGTCACCAAAATGACCACAAATAACAAATGTTGTTATGGATGTGGAGAAAAGGGAACCCTAGTACACTGTTCTTGGGAATGTAAGCTGACTCAGTCATTCTGGAAACCAGTATGGAGGTTCCTCAAAAAACTAAAAATACAACTACCATATGATCCAGCAATTTCCCTCCTGAGTATATATCCAAGAAAAAGAAAACACTAATTTGAAAAGATAGGCACCCCAATCTTCATAGCAGCATTATTTAAAATAGCCAAGATATGGAAGAAACCTAATTGTCCATCAACAGATGAATGGATATAAAATATGTGGTACATATATACAATGGAATTACTCAGCCATAAAAAAGAATGAAATTTTACCATTTGCAACAACATGGATGGAACAGGAGAGTATTATGCTTAGTGAAATAAGTCAGAGAAAGACAAATACTGTATGTTATTTACCTATATGTGGAATCTAAAAAATAAAACAAATAAATATAACAAAACAGAAACAGATTCACAGATATACCTAATAAACAAGTGGCTGCCAGTGGGAAAAAGGATGGGGGAGGGGCAAGAAACAGGTAGAGGATTAGGAGGTACAAGCTACTATGTATAGAATAAATAAGACACAAGGATATATTATAAAGCACAGAGAATATTATAAAATATAGAATATTTTATAATAATTTTAAACAGTATAATCTATTAAAAAATTGAATCACTATGTTGTACACCTGAAACTAATATAATATTATAAATCAACACCTTAATAAATAAAAAAAAAAGAAATTCTGACACATGCTACAACATGGATGAACCTTGAAGACATTAAGCTCAGTGAAACAAGCTAGACACAAAAGGTCAAATACTGTATTATTTTACTGATATGAGGTACCTAGAGTAGTCAAATTCATAGCGACAGAAAGTAGAATGGTGGTTACCAGAGGCTGGAAGGTAGGAGAAATGGAGAGGTATTGTTTAAAGGATACAGAGTTCTTCAGTTTGGGATAATAAAAATTTCTGAAGGTGAATAGTGGTAATAGTTGCACAACAATGTGAATGTATGCTGCTGAACTGTACACTTAAACATGGCTAAGACATTAAACTTTATGTTATGTATTTTTACTACAACTTTCAAATTTTTAATGATTAAAATGGTAAATTTTATGTTACATGTATTTTACCACAATTAAAAAAAATAAACTGACTAAATAAATAAGCTACTGTGTTTAAGCACTCTACAGCCCATCCCTCCCACTGCTTACAAACAAAAACTCTGGAAAAAATATAAAAATCAACTACTTGAGGACTCTGAAAAATAAAAAAAAAAAGCAAGTGGATTACAGAAGGGAGTCAAATGTGGAGAAGTGAACTGCAAGAAATGTTTCCCAAACTTTTTCTCTTTTTCTCTCTCACAGTTTTGCCTCAAGTGTGTACCCCAATCATGAGGCTGCTCAATGTAGGCACCTAAAACTCTAATAAAATCCCATCTTTTAGCCTACAGAAACTAGAGAAGGGCTTTCTTCAGGCAGGAAAGTGTGGGGGGAATCCCAGAAATGATAGAGCCAGAAAAGAAGATGCCCTAATTCTGTGTGTGATTCCATACAAGTCCCAGCCTCACCCCTGCACCATGCATGCACATGACAGTCCCAAACCAGCACAGCCAAGGCTTAGAGAATTAGACTAAGATCTGAACCACTGCCTAAAGATGATGAGACAAAAATTACATTCTATATACAAAGGACAGAAAGATGTCACTCATTCTCATGGGAGAAGACCAATTTAGAAGTGAGCCAGATATTGGAAACATCCAACCAGTATTTTTAAAAACAACTATTACAATGCATCCAGTCTATGAAGTTAAGGAAAAAATACTTGAAATAATTTGGCAGGGGGGTGATAGAAATAGGAATGTTTATTATCTTGATTGTGGTGATGATTTCATACATATGTAAAAAATGTACACTTTAAATACATGTAGTTTATTAAATATATAGTTCAATAAAGTTCAAAAAAATAAAGTAACTTTAATCACATCTGTGCCAAGCACAAGGTAAATATTATTAATGACTATTTTACAGATTTAGGAGACTGAAGTTCAGAAAGATTAAGTACTTGCATAAGATTACCAAGTTAATCAGGTCCAAGATTCCAATGCAGATTTTTTTTTTACTTCCAAGACTATAATATTATTATTCAGATACAATATGGGTTTTTATTATTATCTGAGAAAACAATACAGCCTTAACTCTATTTAATTTATGAGGTTATTATCAGGATTGAGTAAAGTACGTCTCTAAGATATTTAAATTTATATGAGGGACTTCCCTGGTGGCACAGTGGTTAAGAATCTGCCTGCCAGGGCTTCCCTGGTGGCGCAGTGGTTGGGAGTCTGCCTGCCGATGCAGGGGACACAGCTTCGTGCCCCGGTCCGGGAAGATCCCACATGCCGCGGAGCTGCTGGGCCTGTGAGCCATGGCCGCTGAGCCTGCGTGTCCGGAGCCTGTGCTCCGCAACGGGAGAGGCCACAACAGTGAGAGGCCCGCGTACCAAAAAAAAAAAAGAAAGAATCTGCCTGCCAATGCAGGGGACACTGGTTCAAGCCCTGGTCCGGGAAGATCCCACATGCCGCGGAGCAACTAAGCCCATGTGCCACAACTACTGAGCCTGCATACCACAACTACTGAAGCCCGTGCGCCTAGAGCCTGTCTCCGCAACAAGAGAAGCCATAGCAATGAGAAGCCTGCACACCACAACGAAGAGTAACCCCCACTCGACACAGCTAGAGAAATCTTGCGCACAGCAACGAAGACCCAATGCCTAAATAAATAAATAAATAAAAATTTAAAAACCCACACACGTGTTTAAAAAAATAAATAAATCTATATAAGATAGGTAACATATTATTAGTACATGGATTTCATACCACTAATTACATATTAGTATTTTCCTACTAAATTAAAACAAATTTCCCCTCTAGTAACAAATCCCAGAGGAAGCATCCAGCAGTGAGTAGACTGCATATTAACCTCTACTTTTTTCACATCCCAAGTCTCAGAAACATTATATACTGATGGTACTATGTGGGTTAATCCATTGATAAAATCTATGAAAGATATATAACTCATATATAATCATATGTAGTATTTCCAAAAGTTAATGTTTATTAATATAATAAAAAACATGCAATAATCTCAAAAGATGTAGAAATATATTCCATTACATGGAAATATGGTCACACTATGTTGAATAATAGAAGCAGATTACAAAAAGTATTAATGTGTTATTTGCTCTAAAATGCATATACCTACAGAGAAGAAGACTGGAAATATATAATATACATAAAATATTAAAGAATGATTCTATCTGGGTGATTTTAATTATCTTTCTGCTTCTCTGAATTTCCCAAATTTTCTGTAATAAATAAGTAGTTTTTTAATGGGGAAAAACAATAAAAGCTATTGTTTCAAAGTGTAACAATAAACAAAAGGGTCCTGCTTCCCAGGATGGATTATCTTCACTTCTTATTTAAATCAGCGTGTGCCTTTCGTACAAGGTACTATCACAATCTAGTAGCACTCACCTGTCCAACTGCTTGCAAGTTATAGCAGACAATGTCCTTATTGGCTGCTGAAGTTCCATAGAGAAGTGCCTCAATGAGCCAGTATATCCCCAGGAGGAGGTCAGAGAAGCTCAGATAAATGAGTGGCCTTATCTGTAAAGGAATAAAATTCATAATTTCAAAAATGATATAGACAGGAGAATGTAACAATTAATTACTTTTATGTTTTACCCTTCTAGTAGAAAACTGGGCATAATTTTTCTGGGGCCTCTGCTATTGGTTGACTGCAGAATATAAAAGAATACTCCAGGTAGAAAGTAATCTGTAATCACAACTATCCCAACTGTTCTGGAACCAGAGTACTCATGGAAGTATTAGCACTGGAACTTCTTCCTCAAGGAAACAGTGAAAAGATGAGAAATTTTGTGATGGAGACATACCACAAATGGGAAATTTTAAGTGCTCTAGCTGCACAGCCAACATCTTCTAACAATAAGAAATGAGATTATCACCTGAGTGTTTTAGGATATGGTTGAGAACTCAAAGAAAATGAAAACAGGTATTTTTTTAATCTTCATAGAGTTTAATTTGCATTTTTCTTTTTTTCTTTATTGAAGTATAATTGGCAAATAAAACTGCAAGATAAAGTATACGTGATGATTTGATGTACATATACATTGTGAAAGGATTTCCCTCAAGTTAATGAACACATCCATCACCTCACATATTTTACCTTTTTGCATATGTGTGTGAGAACATGTACGTTCTATTCTCTGAGCAAATTTCAATTGTACAATAGTGTTATCAACTATTATCACCATGTTATGTACTAGATCCTAAGACCTTATTCATTTCACAGGTTTTCATATCAATGAAAGTCAAAGTGGAGGAAAATATCAGCATGAATTGTATATGTTGTCTTTCAATTTCTATCTGCATTGCTGAAGTCTGTCTTTCTCATTTTCTAGTATCCTTCTCCTTTTGGCCTCCCCAATCCCACTTTCCTGATAATAGTTTTGGCCCCTCTGTAGAGAAAATTATAATATGTTTATTGAAAGACACCAAAGATCTAAGGTGAAGAAATATATCATGCTCATGGACTGTAAGATCCAATGTTATGAAAATGTCAGTTCTCCTTAAGTTGATACACAGATTAAATGCAATCTCAATTATGTATCAACATATCTTCTTGTGGAATTTGACAAAGTTGGCTCTAAATCTGATATTGAAATACAAAATATCAAGTTAACTATGACACTAGAAGAAAAAGGAGGAGGACGACTTGTCCTACACATATCAAAACAATATAAAGCTGGGCACAATATAAAGCAGATGCAGTGGTACTAGCCCAGAGATGGACAAATAGACCAACGGAACAGAATAGAGAGCCCAAAACAAGCCTAAGCATATATATATATAAATGGGTTTTTAAAAAATGTTTATTTATTTTTTATTTTTGGCTGCACGTGGGCTTTCTCTAGTTGCAGCAAGTAGGGGCTACTCTTCATCGCAGTGCGTGTGCTTCTCATTGTGGTGGCTTTTCTTGTTGCGGAGCATGGGCTCTAGGCGGGTGGGCTTCAGTGGTTGTGGCACGTGGGCTCAGTAGTTGTGGCTCACGGGCTCTAGAGCGCAGGCTCAGTAGTTGTGGTGAACAGGTTTAGTTGCTCTGTGGCATGTGGGATCTTCCCGGACCAGGGCTCGAACCCATGTCCCCTGCATTGGCAGGTGGATTCTTAACCACTGCGCCACCAGGGAAGCCCCTATAAACTACTGATATATGATAGAGGTGGCTTTTTAGGTGAATGGAGAAAGAACAGTCTTTTCAAAATGTGGTACTAGAACAACTGGGTATCCATATGGATAAAAATTAAATTGGGCCCCTACTTTCTACCTCACATGCTCAAAAATCGGTCCCAACTAGTTTAAAGACCTAAACGTGAAAGACAACATTTATAAAGGTTTTCTTAAAGATAATATAGGACAATGTCTTTAATTACTGGTTAGGGGATGTTTTTCCTAAGCAAAACACAAAAAGATCTAAAAGAAATAGTTGAAAAATTTGCCCACATTCAAATGAAAAATGTCTGTGTCAAAAGACACCATAAAGAAAGTGAAGGGCTTCCCTGGTGGCGCAGTGGTTGAGAGTCCACCTGCCGATGCAGGGGACGTGGGTTCATGCCCCGGTCCGGGAGGAGCCCACGTGCCGCGGAGCGGCTGGGCCCGTGAGCCATGGCTGCTGAGCCTGCGCGTCCGGGGCCTGTGCTCCGCAACGGGAGAGGCCACAACAGTGAGAGGCCCACGTACCGCAAAAAAAAAAAAAGAAAGTGAAAAGACATGCCACAAAGTGGGAGAAAATATTTGTTAACACATATGACTAACAAAGGACCAGTATCCAAACAATATTAAAAACAAAGCACAGACTTCCCTGGTGGTCCAGTGATTAAGAATCCACCTGTCAATGCAGGGGACATGGGTTCGAGCCCTGTTCCTGGAAGATCCCACATGCAGCAGAGCAACTAAGCCCGTGTGCCACAACTACTGAGCCTGTGCTCTAGAGTCCATGAGCCACAACTACTGAGCCCACGTGCCACAACTACTGAAGCCCGCACACCTAGAGCCTATGCTCCGCAACAAGAGAAGCCACTGCAATGAGAAGCACGTGCACCACAGTGAAGAGTAGCCCCCACTCGCCGCAACTACAGAAGCCCACGGGCAGCAACGAAGACACAACGCAGCCAAAAATAAATAAATAAATAAAATTTATTTTAAAAAAACAAAGCAAACAAAAACTCTTACAAAGCAATAAGAAAAACCAACAGAAAAAAATGGACAAAAGATTTGAACAGGTACTTAAGAAATCCAAATGGCTGTAAAAATGTGAAAGTATGCCTGACCCCATTAGTAATCAAGGAAATTAAAAAATTAACTATAAGGAGACCAAAAGTCAATCAATCAATCTACAATGAGATGAAAATTACACACCCATGGCAAAAATTTTTAAAGTCTGACAATATCAAATATTAATGGGAACATGAAGCAATAGGACATTTCATACACTGCTGGCACAACTATTTGGTAAAAGTCTGGAACTATCTAGGGGATATGAATATCCTATATTGTTATTAGGTAAAATCACTAGAGAAATTTTTGCATGTGTGCATCAGAAGACATGTGCAAGATTGTTTATAGCAGCACAGATAGATATATTGTGGTATGTTCATAATATAGAATGCTAAGCATCAGTGAAAAAGAAATGAACCAGAGCTGTACACGCCATGGACAAATCTCAGAAGTGATACTGAGGGAAAAAAGCAAATCACAAAGCAATACATACCAAAAAATAGTGTTACCCCATTTATGTCAAGTTCAAAAATGCAAAACTAAATTGTTTAGGGATATATACATTACTGGTAAAACTGTACATAAAAGCCAAGAAATGATTAAGCAAAAACCTGGATAGTGGTTACTGCTAGAGGTGAGGTTGTGATTGGGAAGGAGCACAGTAGGAATGTTTGGGGATACGAGCGATTCCTATTTCTTGTCCCAGGTTTTGTTTATAGCCATCCATTACATAGATGAGTTTTATGCCTTCTAAACCATGGCTGGTATATCTCACAGTAAATAAGTAAATTTAAAAATTTTTGGTGCCCCCACCACTGGGTCCGCAGGCCGGCCCGGTCCCTGGGATGTGCCCCCCGTGCAAAAAAATTACTAAGTTATCAACAGATACTACCTAATATAAGAACTAATCTCCTCACCTGTACAAAAGGGAATTTTTCTCATACTTTTCTTCCAAATGAGAGGAAAGTTAAGACGCTAATACCTTGCTAATACAGGTAAATGGTCAAGCTGCTTTGGCTAACACAAACAAAAACAAGTGAAATAATATTTTAAACTGTATTTACTAAATACCAGATATTATTATTTTAATAATATATATCCTTTGCTACAAGGAAGCCTGTTAAGGTTCCAGCCAGGTGGCATATTCATAGATTTTACTGGTCTATGACCTATCACAAGTTTATAACTGTTAATGGGTAAAAAATTAAAACTGAATACAAAATAAACTCTGGAGAAGAAAGGCGGCCAAGCAGCTTTTGTGAGCAAGAACATAGTTATGGTCATTGAGTCAATAAATAGCCTTATATATAGGGAACTGTTGGCCATTAAAACACACCTAAGGTCTTTGGCACAGAAATAAAGGATAAAAAGAGGTTTATATACTTTCACTCATGGTTGGAAAATCATGAGTTCTAGTAACAGGAGATAAAATCAATCAATTAAACAACAAAACTTAACTGAGCACCTATTATTGAAATTAAAAAAGATTCCACCCCTTCTATGTTTAACAAGATACTGTGTCAAAGGTAATACAGAGAAATGTATGATACAGGTCATGCTTTAAGAAAAATACAAAAAATAAAAAATTTTAAAAATGGGACTTCCCTGGCAGTCTAGTGGTTAAGACTCCGTGCTTCCACTGCAGGGGGCACAGGTTTGATCCCTGGCTGGGGAACTAAGATCCCACATGCTGCGCAGTGCAGCCAAAATTTTTTTAAAAAATAAAAAAATTAGGGCTTCCCTGGTGGCACAGTGGTTGAGAGTCAGCCTGCTGATGCAGGGGACACAGGTTTGTGCCCCGGTCCGGGAAGATCCCACATGCCGCGGAGCGGCTAGGCTCGTGAGCCATGGCCGCTGAGCCTGCGCGTCCGGAGCCTGTGCTCCACAAAGGGAGAGGCCACAACAGTGAGAGGCCCGCATAACGCAAAAAATAATAATAATTAAAAAAAAATTTATTTTTTTAAATTAAAATAAATAAAAATACAATCAGCATAGTGCACGGTAATAAGACGAAAACGCTTAAGACATGATCCTAAATATGAAAGCAAAAACTTTAAATATATTTGTACTTGTCTCATTTAAATCAAGAGCAAAGTAAGGTGCAGGGACGGAATGCATTGTGTGAAAGGCTTTCTCTAAGGAGGTTCTGGGTCCAGGTCTAACCTGGTAAGGTAAAACACCTAAAGTAACTCATATTTATACTCTTCCAAAACCCTGCTTCCTAATATTTCTAGTGAAATCAAGTTACAAAGAATATCAAAAGCGACCTTCACAAGGAAATGAAGTGCACTTCACTCAAGTGCAACAAAGTATATCTGCCTCGAGTTTTTTTTTTTTTTTTTTAACACTGGCTGGCCTGGGTTACTTCCTTCTCTCTTAAGGTTGCCTCTCTGAGTTACTGTCTAATCAGCTAGTCCCCTCAAAGATTTCCCATGGATTTCTCCAATTTACTATAATCATTAATTTAATAATTTTTGTCTTTTTCAGATTATGCCTTCCATGTGTTTATGCTGTTAAAAATGTTATTTGATGAAGAAATAAAGGAAAAATGGCAGAGCATGGCTGACATTTTTAAGCTGGAAAAACTGGAATCTTCCCTACGCCAAAAAAGCAGAATGTGTAGGAACCACTGAATTAATGATTACTAAGGTCCTTCAGGCTCTGGTTATGTGAAAGGTATGAGAACCGAAGCCAGAGAAATAAAAGGTCACATTCCAGGCCAAACCAGACCCCACATCTTTATAAAGGTCTAACCCACTGTTATGGCAGAGGTCACCCTAGAGCAGTGGTTTTCAACCAGGAGTGACTGCCTCTCTCAGAAGACATTTGGCAATACTTGAAGATATTTTTGGTTCTCACAACTGGGTGAGCAAGGTTGCTGCTACCTCTATTGGGTAAAGTCTGCTAAATATCCTAAGATGCAGGACAGCCACCCACAACAAATAACCATCTAGCCCAAAAGGTCAGTAAGTACTGAGAATCTCTGCTTACCTCTCTCCACAAGGTAACTTATACTTTATTAACTTAACCACATCTGAACTCAAATTTCAACAAACATTCAGGAAAGAAACATTAGGGAAATCCACATCACAGGAAGATGTGTGGCCTAAGATTACTTTGGCAGGCAATTGACAATACGGTATCAAGACTTCTACTTTCTAGTTTTACTTACATAGTCACATGCTACCTCTGAAATTCAAAATTCTCTTTTCATTAGACATTATATTTCAGTGGTTTAAAAGTGTATGTGAGAAGAAGCTTTGGAACAAGATAAGTCTGCCTCAACTTCTAGGTCTAACACTTACTAGCTATGAGACCTTAGCCATAGCTAAGCTAAATGTGTCATTTTCCACTTTACAAAAGCTCTCTCATACATGTCCTAAACTACATTTTGCTTAATTTTGTGCCACATGACCTGATTATAGAAGCAGTTTTGTTACATTTTTCTTAAAATCTTTTTTTTTTTTGGTAGCACACCATGCAGCTTGTGGGACCAGGGACTGAACCTGGGCCACAGCAGTGAAAGCCCAGAATCCTAACCACTAGGTCACCAGGGAACTCCCTGATTGTTTTTTTTTTTTTAATACCTTAAGTATATACTATTTTTATTTGTCAATTATACCTCAATAAAAGGAAGGTTTCTGACTTGACTTTTTTGGTATGAATAGTTTTACATAGGATGTATTTTTGTTCTACTTTCACCATTAAATTGTAACTGCCTAGAAAGCCAGAACAGCAAAATAAATACCTTTTGTATAACAGTCTTTGAACTATTTCCAGCCCCACTAGCAATTTTACCAAGATATCAACATCGGAAAACTCACCTCTAGGCAGGACCCTACCATGCTTAGAATGCATATAGGCTTCAAACAATACTTTGTTTCTTTGACTTTAATAATTAATACATACCCCCAAAAATCTACATTTATCCACTAATCCACATTTAGTCAATTCCTCAGTATTCAAAATTATAGTTAAAATAACTACTTAAAAGAAAAGGGAGATATTTGAGGCAATGTCTAAAATATCTCAATGTATTAGATCAAAACGACAAATTTATAAGCAATTCATAGCATTATTCCATCATTTATAGGGGACACCTCTCTTTTTTATTTCAAAAGCTAAGTCACTAAAAGTTCAAATCCAACACAGAAAGAGACTGCTCACCTCTGGAGATTTCTGTATGTTCTGGAATACAGCATAAGCAATAAGTGAACTTGAACCTATAACACTGGCAGAGATAAAAGACTATCATTAAACAGGACAGTTGGGGCTCCTTTGTTTTTGCTACTTTTTTTTACAGCTTTATTGACATATAATTGATGTAAAATAAACTGCACAAATGTTTTAAAAATATGGAATGCTTCACGAATTTGTGTGTCATCCTTAAGCAGAGGCTATGCTAATCTTCTCTGTATCATTACAATTTTTAGTATATGTGCTACCAAAGTGAGCACTTCACAACTTATTTTGCAAATCAATCCTGTTGACCAAATTGTCCTTTGATTTTCAGATGTTACCCTTCAATCTGTTTTTTTTGTTATTATTGTTGTTGATGTTATTACATTTTATTAATCAGATAATGTCAACATGGTAAAGAACAGCATTTCTAACTAATGAGTAAAAGCAAATCCCCAGGGAAAAAATATAGAAACTTCAGAATTCTCCAGTTTTGTTTGTCTCCAGTTTTGCTAGTTGTACTAGTTCAAAACAGTCACATTACATGAGGTTAAATAAACTTACCTCAGAGTAGCCATAACAAACTGTATCCACTGTATTGCAGAAAATAACTAAATAAAAAGAGAAAGTAAGAATAAAATTAAGCCTTTTAAAATTTAATATTCAACCTTTCTCTAATTTCACTGTTTGTTAACTATCTGTGCAGAGCACAAACTCTTCAGTGCCTAATCAAAACGCACTACAAGTCTGAGAATGAGTAAGAAGGGTGAACAGGCCCCTGGAAAGCCAGGGTGGCTCCTTTCTTCCTCCCTTATTGCTACATGGCTGGGAAACAGTGAGATAAAAAGAATAGACAGGTGGATAGAAAATGACTGAAGGAAAAAAAGAGAGTTGGATGAGAAAATTAGTAAAGGGAAGAATAAAATGGGAAAGAGGTAGAAAAAGTTAAATTTTGAGAGAACAGACAGATATGTGGAAATAATGGGTAACACAAAAGGCAAACAAATACTAAATAAAGTTGACTGACAGACAGCTAGACAGACAGAAAAAACAGAATAGTAAGCAACAGGGGAAAAGGAAGAAGAAACGTTAGTATGGAAAGAGACGCTGTGAGTGAAAAATACAGAACAGGGAGGAAGGAAGGGGGATCGAAAAACAAAGAGAGGGGCTGCTTCTAGTCTCACCAAGTTCCAATTGTCCTCCAAAATGCTAGCCTCTGGTAGGAAGGCCATACGGACTTCGGCCTCAGCTAAATTCAAGCAGCCTGATCCTTCCTGGTCAGGTTCTGAATCCCAAGCAGTAAACAGGTAGCTCCACCCTTAACCCAGCTGGGCTCCTCCCTACCCAATCCTGCCCTGTATCTTGAGGGCAAGGAGAGAAGTAGCGACAAGTGGAGGAGAAAGCCAAGCAGAAAGAACAAAAATAGAAAGAGCAGGTGAAAAGGAAACAAAGTTCTAAAAAGCATTAGGAATTGTAAAAAGGGGCAAGATGTAGGACTAATAAAAAGTACAGAGAATGAGTCACCATGAAAAGGTAAATAGAGCTGCAAGAGAGAAATAGAATAGAAAAAAGGGAGAGAAAAATAGGGAAGAAGGGAGGTCTGTTTGAAACCTGTCCCTCTTTAGGGACAGAAGCCTGTGTTGGGGAAGACAGACTATATAATTTACTCAATCAGTAAGTTTTTAGTAATATCTGGAAAAGGTGTGAAGAGAAAGGGTTATTAATGTCTCATAATACTAATGTTTTCTTAAATATTCTGTACCAAAATTTCCACCATAAATACAATAAATGTAATATTATATAATATTTGTAATATTTGTAGTAATATTACATTTATAAATGTAAATATAATATTACTAAATTACACAATTCATTGAATATGCTTATGTTTATATATCAACTTTGTGTAAAATGCTGTGTTATGGAAAATATAAAGACAAAAAAGATCAGACCCAGATTTCCAGGAGCTTATAATATGGTAGGAAAAATAGCTTGAATACCAAATCTCAAATCATCTGTACACAAAAATAATGTACACTGATTGGCATTTGAACATTATTTGAAAGAACTGATAAAATTTGGACAAAAATTGGGGGAAGGAGAAAGCAGAAGGAAGAACGTTTCATTTACATAACCATTTATCTTTCATCTAACCACACACTCATATATTTTACAAATATTTATTGATAACATAAATTAGATCATTTGCACGGGTTGAGTAATTTAAATATATTATTCATTTATTCATATGAAATTAAGAATATTATGTGCAGTGGAATACAGGACATTGTTAAGTAGAGGTAGGCTCTAATCACTTTGCTTACATTATTAGATAAACAAATTAAAATACCAGTATATTTCTGGATCAGAAATCCCTACCATAAAATCTTAGGGAGTCTTTTTTTTTTTTTTTTTTTTTTTTTTTTTGCGGTATGTGGGCCTCTCACTGTCGTGGCCTTTCCCGTTGCGGAGCACAGGCTCCGGACACGCAGGCTCAATGGCCATGGCTCACGGGCCCAGCCGCTCCGCGGCACGTGGGATCTTCCCAGACCGGGGCACGAACCCGTGTCCCCTGCATCGGCAGGCGGACTCTCAACCACTGCGCCACCAGGGAAGCCCCTTAGGGAGTCTTTTGAGGCCTCTAATCATACGTCTATCTAATAAGGGTGAGGGGACTAATGACAGTCTCACCAAGTGATAAGAGAACGCTTTTGGACAAAGGACTCTTGTCTCAGTCAAGAACAAATCTCAGATTGTTCAGAGAACAACCATGGCAAATCAGTCTGCTGTTCTTGGCAAGAGAACTTTTTCTCTTTTGGCATCTATTCTAAAATGTCTTATGCCACCAACCAACATTTGGGGATTTACTTTTCTATTTTTCTCTCTAAATTAAGCCCCTCCCTTCTGTATATTTAGCACTGTTTCCCTTTGAAATGTCTTTGGAATCATAATTCTCCCATTTCCTTTTCTACAAGGGCTAACCCAAGCCCAAATGATGAACTGGGTGATATTTATTTTCAGTTTTGTCTTTTCTTTTTACTTAGCTCCTTAGCAAGCTGAAACACATCTCATTTCTCAATGTAACAGGCTACTACTATATGTTACATATCAATTTCAGTTAACAGATATTCATTAAACTTCTACCATGAGCAAGTTACTGCAGTGGATACAAAGTCAAGAAAAACACCTATGTAGTAAAGTATTTTAATTTAAGCAAAAATAGTACTTAAAGAAAATTTCTAGTAATAATAGCTACCAATTATCAAGTGCTTTCTCTGTAAGCATTTTAATCCTCAACACAACCTTTGAGGTAAGAAGTATTATTCTTATTTAACAGATGAAAAAACTGAGGCTTAAAGAAGTTGTGTCATTTTCCCTCTTGTTACAGAATTATCAAGTGGTAACACCAACATTCAAACTCAGTCAGTCTGATCATAGTTCTCACTCTTAACACATACAGTACTCTTAACAGGAAACTGGTTAATGGGAAAACAGGGAAAGTTAATTTAAAAAATTAATGGGACATCAAAAGAATTCTTTTATTAGGCAATTGCTTCTAAGATATGACAACAAAAGCACAAGTAACAAAAGAAAAAAATAGATAAATTGGTCTTCTTCAAAATTAGAAACTTTACTGCTTCAAAGGATACCATCAAGAAAGTAAAAAAGACAACCCGCAGAATAGGAGAAAGTATTTGTAAACCATATATTTAATAAGGGACTTATATGTAGAATATATAGAGAATTCCTACAACTCAATAACACAACCCAATTTAAAAATGGGCAAAGGTTTGTGTTTTCATTTTTTGTTTTTTGGCTGCACCTCACAGCTTGGGGGATCTTAGCTCCCTGACCAGGGATGGAACCTGGGCCCTGGCAGTGAAAGCACCAAGCCCTAACCACTGGACCGCAAGGGAATTCCCGGGCAAAGGTTTTAAATTAGAGATTTCTCCCCAAAATAATACGAATAACTAATACACATGAAAAGATGATCAACATCAAAAGCCACCAGGGAAATACAAATTAAAATCACGAGATGACATTTCACACCTATTAGGATGGCTATAATAAAAAGACAATAGCAAAAAAAAAAAAAAGACAATAGCAAGTGAATGTTGAGAAATAGGAAACCTCATACACAGCTGTGGAAATATAACATACTGCAGCCACTTTGCCAGTTCCACAAAAGGTTAAACATATCCTATATGACAGCGCCTAGGTATAAACCCAGTTCTATTTCTAGGTATATACCCAAGACATTAAAACATACGTCCACACAAAAACTTCGACACAAACGTTCATAACAGTGTTATGCATAATAGACAAAGAGTAGAAACAACACAAATGTCCATCAACTGGTGGACAGATAAATAAAATATGCTATATCAGTACAGTGGAATATTATTTAGCAATTGAAAGAAGTACTGATACATGCTACAACATGGATGAACCTTGAAAACATTAGGCTAGGTGAAAAAGTTAGTCACAAAAGACAATGTACTGTATGACTTCATTCATACAAAATGTCCAAAACAGGGTATTTCCCTGGTGACCCAGTGGTTAAGAATCTGCCCTCCAATACAGGGGACGCGGGTTCGATCCCTAGTCAGGGAACAAAGATCCCACATGCCACGGGGCAACTAAGCCCATGCGCCACAACTACTTATCTTGTGCGCCTCAACTACAGAGCCCACGTGCTCTGGAGCCTGCGCCACAACTAGAGAAGAGAAAACCCGCACACCACAACTCGAGAGAAGCCGGCGCGCCACAACAAACAGCTCACACGTCGCAATGAGCGCCACGACAAAAGATCCCACATGCCGCAAGGAAGATCCCATGTACCGCAACAAAGATCCAACGCAGCCAAATAAATTAATTAATTTAAAAAAATGTCCAAAACAGGCAAATTTACAGTGACAGAAAGTAGATTAGTGTTGCCTAGAGCTAGAAAGGTAGTTTGGGAGGGAATGGGGAGTGACTGCTAATGGGCACAGGCTTTCTTTTTAGGATGATAAAAATATCCTCAAATTAGATAATGGTGCTGGTTGTACAACTCTATGGATATACCGGAAACCACTGAATTGTACGCTTTAAAAGGATGAATTGTACAGTACGTAAATTATATCTTAATAAAACTGTTATCCAAAAAAATGAAGTTTGGGACAAAAGGAAGGAAGGATATATCCCATTGTTGAAACTCATGGTATAATGATTAATGGACAACATGTTTCTGTCTCTCCTACTGAAAAGAATAATATTTAGAATAAAAAGTGTAAAACATTGTAAGAGGGAACTGAAGATAAAGATTGTAAGAGAGCACCTGACTGCTCTAAATGAATACAGCACTCCTGGCCTGAACAAATTACACTCCAGGGCTTTGGTAAAACTTGCAGGTTAACCCAATAAACCACTGAATGAAATCTGAGAGTTCATGTAAAACTGGAAAAATTGCTAGAAATTGTAGAAATTGCTAGAAGTTGTAGAAATTGTAGAAAGCTGTTGGTAACTAAAAATTTTTTATAAGGAGAAAGGATAGTAGAATCTGCAAAGATCTTAGTATTTATCTCAGGCAAGATTCTAGAATGAACTATCCAAAAGATGTGTTTTTATCAATTTATTTATTTATCTTTGGCTGCATTGGGTCTTTGTTGTTGGGTCTTACTTGCTGCACACGGGCTTTCTCTAGTTGTGGCAAGTGGGGGCTACTCTTCGATGCAGTGCACAGGTTTCTCATTGCGGTGGCTTCTCATGTTGCAGAGCTTGGGCTCTAGGCACGCGGGCTTCAGAAGTTGTGGCAAGTGGGCTCGGTAGTTGTGGCTCGCAGGCTCTAGAGCACAGGCTCAACAGTTGTGGCGCATGGGCTTAGTTGCTCCACAGCATTTCGGATCTTCCTGGACCAGGGCTCAAACCCGTGTCCCCTGCATTGGCAGGCAGATTCTCAACCACTGTGCCACGAGGGAAGTCCCAAGATGTGTTTTTAAAGAATTAGAAAAAAGAAGATGTGGTATATATACACAATGGAGTATTACTCAGCCATAAAAAAAGAATGAAGTAATGCCATTTGCAGCAACATAGATGGACCTAGAGACTATCACACTAAGTGAAGTAAGTCAGACAGAGAAAGACAAATATGTGATACCACTTATACATGAAATCTCAAAAAATGATACAGGGACTTCCCTGGTGGTCCAGTGGTTAAGACTCCATGCATCCACTGCAGGGGGCATGGGTTTAATCCCTGGTCGGGGACTAAGATCCCACATGACGTGATGTGCAGCCGAAAAAAAGAAAAGACACAAATGAACTTACTTACAAAACAGAATTACACAGACACATAAAACAAATTTATGGTTACCAAAGTAGAGAGAGGGGAGAGGGATAAATTAGGAGTTTGGGATTAACATATACACACTACTATATATAAAATAGGTAAACAACAAGGTCCTACTGTATAGCACAGGGAACTATATTTAATATCCTGTGATAAGCTATAATGGGAAAGAATCTGAAAAAGAATCACTTTGCTGTACACCTGAAACTAACACAACATTGTAAATCAACTATACTTCAATAAGAAAAGAGAGCAAAATTTTTTTAGCAAAGAAAAAGTTAGCAACATTTTACTTTAAAAATCTAGAGTCTGGGGCTTCCCTGGTGGCGCAGTGGTTGAGAATCTGCCTGCCAATGCAGGGGACACGGGTTCGAGTCCTGGTCTGGGAAGATCCCACATGCCGCGGAGCAACTAAGCCCGCGAGCCACAACTACTGAGCCTGCGCGTCTGGAGCCTGTGCTCCACAACGGGAGAGGCCGTGACAGTAAGAGGCCCGCGCACCGCAATGAAGAGTGGTCCCCGCTCTCCGCAACTGGAGAAAGCCCTCGCACAGAAATGAAGACCCAACACAGCCAAAAATAAATACATAAATTTATATTAAAAAAAAACTACAGTCATTCTATCCAATAAATGTGTAATGTGAGCCATATATGTAACTTAAAAGTTTCTAAAAAACTTTTTAAAAAGTAAAAACAGGTAAAATTAATTTTAATAATATATTTTATTAACCCAAATATTTAAAATTTTGTCATTTCAACATATAATCAATATAAAAATCACTGTAATATTTCACTTTCTTAATTACTTTGTAATTCAGGGTGTATTTTACACTTATGTCTCAATTCCGGTTAGCCACATTTCAAGAGCTCAGTAGCTACATGTAATTTTACTTATTTATTTATCTATCTATCTATCTATCAATGGCTGCATTGGGTCTTCGTTTCTGTGCACAGGCTTCCTCTAGTTGTGGCGAGTGGGGGCTACTCTTCATTGCGGTGCGCAGGCTTCTCATTGTGGTGGCTTCTTTTGCGGCAGAGCACCGGCTCTAGGCCCGTGGGCTTCAGTAGTTGTGGCATGTGGGCTCAGTAGTTGTGGCTCACAGGCTCTAGAGCACAGGCTCAGTAGTTGTGGCACATGGGCTTAGCTGCTCTGCGGCAGCTAAGATCCTGGGAAGATCCTGGGATCTTCCTGGACCACGGCTTGACCCATGTCCACTGTATTGGCAGGCAGGTTCTTAACCACTGCGCCACCAGGGAAGTCCTACATGTAATATTATAGGTGGCATTTTTATTTACAACTAGATTGTAGAGGCTCTTGCCTTTGAATTTTACCCTGCAGAGGTGCCATTATAAACTTCTGAGCAAATAAATGACATGACATAATTACCATATAACTAGTCCTTAGTGAGTATGTAGTATATGCCAGGCCCTATTCTAAATGCTTCCTATACATTAATTTAATCCATTCACAATCCTATGAAGCAAGTATTATTATTATCCTTTTACATGATACTATCATGAGTAACATGTTGGCAGTGTGCAGGATAGATTAAAAAGGGAAGAGTCTGGCAAGAATTAGGTTATTTTTATTTACTTATTTACATCCCACTTTGACCTAGATAATATTTCAGGTGGCTTATGACAGTGCATAAGATAAGACAAAACAACATGAATTGAACATGGGACAAAAGAAGAAAGAAAAACATCTCTGCTGAAATGATCTGATCCCTGGATGTTAAAATCTCTATGCATTTTTTAATGTTACTTTATTGAAAAAACAATATTAAAATAAGAGAAATCTAAAGTAAAAAGTTTGCTGCAATCTCATCTAGTCAAAATGAGTTTTACTTTTGTTATTTTAAGTCTTTGTCCTTATGCATATTCAATTTTTACATGTTTGTAGTAATTCTATAGCTAGTATTTTATATTCTACATTTTTGCTCAACATTATTCCATAATAACCTTTTTTCCTTTTGTTAGAGTCTTATTTTCTTTCTCTCCACTCCCCTAAACTGTAACCAATGCAAAACGCCTGGCATATTTCTCTACATCACTCTCTATTCTCATTAAAACATATCGATATATATATATATATATTCTTCTATACATACACACACACACACATATATATACAGAGGTTGTTACAGTGGTATGGTAGGTTTTTAAAAATGGGATCATATATTTCTGTATACATTGCTGTTCTCACCTGTTATTTCATGGATATCTCTCCACTTTAATATAAATAGTTCTAATCAATTTTGATAGCTGTATAGTATTCCACATAAGATAATTTACCCAACATTTCCTCTCGTGGTGGACATGTAGGCTGTTTTCAGGTTTTGTTTTCCTTAATTTCCTTTATTTTTCGTTCTGCAAACAATTCTGTGGTAAACATCCCTACATCCCCGCATATATAATCTCCTTCTTTGCTGATGTTTTTATTACTAAAAGATTCCAGAATGGAATTCTTTTTGTTCCTCAAACATTTCAAGCTCTTTTTCATTCTGTATTATTTTATTGGTCACGCCATGTAGCTTGGGGGATCTTAGTTCCCCCACTACAGATCGAATCCGGGCCCCCAGCAGTGGAACCACAGAGTCCTAACCACTGGACCGCCAGGGAATTCCCTATTTCTCATTCTAGAACCTTCGCACATACTAGTTATTTTTCCTAAAATGCTTCCTAACACATAGTAATCTGCAATTTAAATTTATTTATATAATTATTTAGTGTTTGTTTCATCAATCAAGGGTAAGTTCCTTGAGAGCTGAATCCCATTCATGCTTTAGGTCTTATATCAGCTCAAATATAATTGTTTTTAGAGGTTTTCCATGCACCTCAATGCAAATTAATCACCCCCATCATATTCTTTCATAAGCCCTCAACTTTTCTTTCTTAGAAATCATCACAATTTGTAATTATATATTTATTTGTATACTTATTTAATGTTGGTCTCTCCTCTAGGACTGCAGGGAGCACATCTATTGTGTTCACCAGTGTAACCCTTGCCTCCAGAAGAGTGTGTGGTGCGTAAAATATGTTCAGTAAATAGTTATTAAATATTGAAAGCTTCTTGGGACTTCCCTGGTGGTCCAGTGGTTAAGAATCTGCCTTCCAATGCAGGAGACACAAGTTCGATCCGTGCTTGGGGAACTAAGATCCCACATGCCATGGGGCAACTAAGCCTGCTCACTGTAACTACTGAGCCCGTGTGCTCTAGAGCCCGCACGCCACAACCAGAGAGCCTGAGTGCTCTGAAGCCCACACGCCAGAACTAGAGAGAAGCCCACAGGCGGCGATGAAGAGCCCGCGTGCTGCAACGAAAGACCCCACGTGCCGCAACTGAGACCCAACGCAGCCAAATAAATAAAATACTTTTTAAAAATTGTTATGATGTGAATAATCCTGCTATTAAAAAAAATATTGAAAGCTTCTTAAAGGAGGATGGGGCTTGGAGAAAATCATACTGTGGAGTAAATTTTCCTTCTATAACAATGTTTTAATGTGAAATCTGCTTTAAGTGTTCATTAAGACATCTATGTCAAAAAAACTAGCGTTAATATCACCAAAGCCTTGCAGGGGAAAAGCAATTACCTCTAAGGCATGGGACAGCTCCAAAGTACAATATGTGATCTAAGAAGGGAATGCAGAGAGGAACAATGGAATTTTGAGAGACAGCTATGGAATAGTTCCTCTTTCATTGACTTGATTCATTTATTCACTGCACAAGAATGTACTGAGCATCTACCATGTGCCAGACACTGTTCTAGGTGCTGGGGATATAACAGTGAACCAAAAAGACAAAACAAAAATAAAAACAAAAACAAACCCACCCCTCACGGGGAACAGATACTTAGAAAAATAAGCAGGGACTTCCTTAAGTGGTCCAGTGGTTAAGGATCCGCCTTCCAATGCAGGGGACGCAGGTTCAATCCCTGGTCGGGGAACTAAGATCCCACATGCCGTGGGGCAACTAAGCCCATGTGCTCTGGAGCCCGTGCACCACAACTAGAGAGACCGTGCGTCAAAACTACTGAGCCCGCATGCCCTGGAGCCTACAGGCCACAACTAGACAGAAGCCCGCACGCCGCAATGAAGGGCCCACGTACCGCCACGAAAGATCCCGTGAGCCACAACTAAGACCCAGTGCAGCCAAATTAATTAACTCATTAATCAATTTTTAAAAAGAAAACAAGCAAATTATACAGTATGTTAAGTTGAAGAGTGCTATGGAGAAAAAAATAACAGAGAGAAGGGAGATGGAAAGCAGGGAGGTGTCAGGGAGAAGCAGTTTTTTTTTTAAGTATGGTCAGGGTAGATCTTAAGAAGCTGACATTGGATCAAAGACTTAAAGGAAATGAAGGAGCCGGCCATATGAATATCTTGAAGAAAAGTGTTCTAGAGGGAGGAAGCCAGCACAAAGGCTCTGAGGCAGGAACATGCCTTGTGTATATGAGAAATAAAAGATGTCAATGCGACTGGGGGCTCACCAGCTTGATGATGTTAGAAAAAAAGATGGGAGAATTTATGTATTAGTTGTCTTAGCAGACCATGCCATTTTCCTTCTTCCTTACTCCAGCTGCTACATTGAGTCATATGCACACTCAAGTAACATGCCTTGCCACCTCCTCCTTCCTACCTCACCCAGGGTGAGCCTTTTGATTTTCCACAACAGAGTCAACTCTGGGATTTTATGACTTCCTAAATATGGAGTTATCCTTGGCTTATTTGTGTAGATAGTTGTTGTTGTCAAGGTCCTGAAGCCAACAATCTAATTAAACCATGAGGTAACTGACTGGGACCAGGGCACTATTAAAAGGCAGCATTAAGACAATTACTGCACTTTTGCAATTCATAACAAAAGTACGAATACTTCCCTTCCCTCTCCAACCAATCCACTTCTTGCACTTTTCTCAAAACCTACTTCTAAACTAATCATGACTAAAAAGTCACTCCTGATCAATCATAGTAACTACCGTAGATGTGCTCAATGCATTTATTCACTCAGAGGTGGATAATAGCTCCTTATTGACTACAGGACAAAATAGCAATTTCCTAATTTGATTTTCAAGATTCTCCCCTACCTGGGCTTAAAACTGTCTTACTATCTACTGTTCTGAGAACTCCCTCAAGCAAGCCGGTCATTCCCCAAAACATCATGCTCATTTCCACTTCTGCTCTTTTTTCACTTGTTCTCCACCTAAAATGTTCTCCGTTTCCACCTCCTACATGAAGCTTTCTTTAACCACCTTAGCTCACAGTAATTATCCCTTCTAACTTCTATTCATTTGTCTATGTGGTGCATTTTCTTTAATAATTTATTAGGGCAAACTCAAAAAATAAATTTTTCTGAACCTTCCAAACACACACACACACACACACACACACACACACACACTGGACTCTCAAAATTTCTATCTAAACTGGCTGCCCAAGATTGGCTATTATCTTTGATGACTACTTTATACATACATACATACCTACACACACATTTATTGGACACATGCAATGGTTAACTTGGTGCTAAGCCCCTTATAATGCATTATACAATTTATTCTCTTACCAGCATATCCATTTGATCATCAAGTCTTGTGAATTCTACCCTATAAAAGTTTCTCAATTCCAACCTCACCTTTTCATCTTTCTATTAGGTCCTATTACAGGACCTTAATCTCTCCCACCTAGACTACTGCAGTGAACCTCCCTGACCTCAGCTTTCTCCATTCCAATGCATCCCCTTTATTCCTGAGTGACAGCAAATCTAACGTCACTCTCTTAGCTACAGCCTCTGGTGGCTCCAAACCCTTTAGCTTGATAAGACCCTTTACAACGTGCCCATTTACCTTTACAGATTCATCATGCTTTCCCCCTTGCCAGAAATATCCTTTGGTGTTTGCCCTGCAAACACCTCCTCTTCTTTCAAGATCCAGTTCAAAAGTCATCTCCCGTCTATAACTTGACCTGACATTCCTGAGCAGGGCTGACTGAATCTCCATTTGTGCTTTCACGAGACTGTAATATAGTCTTATTTTCTACCGATTACACCGTATTGGTTATATTACTATCCCCACGTCTCCTTCCACCACTGAGTTTGTTCAGTACACTGCTATCTCTTTCCTCTCGATTCTGTATTCCCGCAGGCAAAAACCAGGATCTGGTGTAAACTATCCTGAACAAACACCTGTTGAAGAGAATTACTAGGATTTAAAAAAAAAAATACTTTCAGAGAGCCCAGGACACAGCTCGACGGGTACTCACCTTTCAGGGAAGCCTGTTTTTATAGGAGCCTGGAGCCTCCCTGGTGAGGCACTCACCACAGAGTAGGTCTCATATCGGACTGGGAAGCGGCAGGAGTAGCCCTGACTGCCATACTGACGAATAGCTGAGTCTCACTGACCAACTCGGGTCGTGGCTAAGGGAGGGAGAGGAGTATGACTGACTGAGGGGTAGTAGCACAGTCAGACTGACAGACTAACCGAAGGTAGCAACAGGTTCCCACCGACTGCCTGACGGACCAAAGGCAGGAAGAAATGACGGCTGGCCTCGTCATCTTCGAAAAAGAGGACAGCCACCCAAGACCTGCAAGGACGCCGAGCACGCGCTTCGCGCCGCGACTCACGCGGAGGAGGACGGGAAAAGAGCAGGTTGGTAGCAAGCCTCGCTGAGTGCGCGTGCGCGGCAGTCTCTCCTTCCTCCTCTTCCTCCTCCCCTCCCCCAGCCTCTCCGGCACTGCCGTCCATACCCCACACCGCCACGCGGCCAGGCCCGCTCACCCTAGGCCTGCTGGGGCTTCGCCGAGTGCGCACGCGCGGCAAGCTCCATTTCCCCGCCTCTCACGTGGCTCCTCCCTCTCACCCTAGGCGGCCTAGCTGTACACGTGAGCGCACCCGTGCCCGCCTTCCTAGCCACGTGACTCCCGGCTCCGCGCTTGCTCCACTACAGCCTTCCTAGCTCTTACTGCCAGAATCCGGCGTTATGGCTGCCGCCGTTATCCGCGCCGCTTCTCTCTCCCAGTTGTTTCCCCTTCTCCTGTTCCTCCTGCTCCTCTCTGCTCCGCAAGGCGGCAGCGGCCTGCACACCAAGGGCGCCCTTCCCCTGGATACAATCACTTTCTACAAGGTAACGGGGCGGGGGACATCACGCGCAGGTGCAGCCAGACTGTTCAGGGGAGCGCGCACCCGTGGGGGACACAGGGGACAGAGAGGTGGCAGGAGGTGGTCTGTAGCGATAATCCCGTGACTTCCCACCGTCCTGTAGGACTGGTGGAATCTGGGCCGAGGCCGTATCATGACCATGGAGCATACGTGTTCCAGGGTCCTCGTGCACCTTTGCAGTATTTGCACTTGCTTCCTCTTTTGCAAGAGAACTGCAGAGGTGCAGCCGAGGGAGCCGGGTGCCTCTTCCCGTTGCATATGGGAACAGGGCGGTGCCGGGCGAGATCCAATCCTCAAATCCCAAGTAGGAGACTCGGAGGGCGGTACTAGGCGGACGCCACCCGTCTGTGATGGGGCAAGGTTGGAAACGCGCGGCTCGTTAGTCTGCGTTTCAGCGCCCCTCTCTCTTTGGCTTGGATTGCAGCCACTGTCCAGATATTCTGCGTCTCCCTGAAAAGTGCTAGGGTTAAGAATAAGCTTCGGTTCAACCACCCTACAGTGAGTGTCTTGGGCCTGGTGACAAATAAAATCGGGTCGAGACATGGAAGGATTCGCCTCTACACCCGCCTTCATATTTACAGAATTAGGGTCTTGGCCTCGGTAAATGGACGTTGGAAATATTGAAGGCTGAAATGCAGTCCCAATCCCTTAATTTTACACCCACTGGCACCTTTTTAACTTCGCCTATGAGATGGGCAAGCTAAGTGTTGAGATTTATTAATTTATTTTCTTAATTTGTACCCACTGCTGGGAAGTGACCCAAGAAGTGAAACCAAGAAGTGGAGCTCTAAATCTCTAAATCTATCTCAAGTGGTTTAACTCTTCGTATTTTCAAAAGGGTTCCTTGTGGAGTTGGCACCTGTGGGTCATTGAATGCAAAGTTTCAAGAATTTAAAAGTGTAGGTATGACTGGCTGGTTGTCAGGCACACACCCCACAGCACCCTTTGCTTTAGGGGGCTTTCCTGGCAAAGTGACACCCCTACCACCCAAACATGGATAGGAAGTAACATCACAGACCAAATGTGACTTAGAGGGAAACTGCACTGCAACAGTAGTAGTATTTCCTAATCAATTGGTGTGCCTCCATCTTTACAGCTACCACCCTAGTCTAGGCTATGGTTATGTAGCCTCCTCACTAGCCTCCCTGTTTTCTCTCTGGAGCCTCTCAGTCCAGTAGCCTAAGTCCTACATGATCTGACCCTTGCTTCCCTCTCCTCTCATCTCCTAACCATTCTCCTCTTTGTGCCCTCTGCTCCAACCACATGCCGTGCCCTCTGTCCTTTGGCTGTTCCTAGCTCATTACTGCCTTAGGCCCTTTGTATTGGCAGTTCTTTGTGACCAGAACGTTCTTTGCCCAATCTTTGAAAGGCTGGTTGCACCTCGTCGTTCAGACTTGGGTTAAATGTTACCTTCTCAGATTTCCCCCTCCCCCAGTCTAAAGTGCCAGTCACATTACCTTGTTTGATTTCTCTGTAGAGCGCTCATCACTGATTTTTTTTTCTTGTCTAGTGTATTGTGTCCCACACTAGGATATTATATGCTTGTGAAGAACTACCTTGTGTATCTTGTTCACTGATCATCTGCACAACCTAGCAGGTTACCTGTTACATAGAAGATGCTCAATAATAATTTGTCAAATGAATGAACAAATGTTTTCTCCAGTCCCTTTCTAAATCTCACTCTCTTCCATCACTATTGAACAAAAGGGGAGCTTCCTGGGGTTACCATATCCAGGAGACTTGTTCCGTGCTTTGCCTTTCAGTGATTGCCAGTGTCTTTTTTTGTTTCTTGCCCTTTACCGTCACTAAAAATGAGAAACCCTGTCTGTTTTCTTTACTGCTGTGTTCACTTAGAACGGTGCCTGGCACATGTTAGGTCCTCACTACCTTTTTATTGAATGAATGAATGAATAATGAATTCATCTATGCATTGAAGAAACAAGTTAACTAAATGTAGGTTATGGTGGAGCTGATTCCTCAAGGATGAAGAAAGGAGAGATTTCTATTTCTTTCTCTTTTTTTGGCCACGCTGTGCCACATGTGGGATCTTAGTTCCCTGACCAGGGATCGAACCCATGCCCGCTACATTGGAAGCATGGAGTCTTAACCACTGGATCATCAGGAAAGTCCCGAGAGAGATTTCTAAAGCAGTTAAGAGGTACAGGTTGAGTAAAAGAACAAGAAAAAATTAGCTGTGCAAATGTTTGCCGTTCAAAACCATTCTGCTGATGGCTAAGAATGGTGAAAATAAAAGATGAAGGCCTCTCAATTCTATTTCAATGTTACACCACTGTATGATTATTAATATTATTCCATAATATAAATGTAGGCCCCTTGAAGTTAGGTTTTCATGTGTTCTTTTATAAAATTTTCTTCCTGGACATGTAGCATCTGCTCTTAAAGCCTGCCCTGGTTTTGTTCATTTATCAGATATTTTCGGAGCATCTGCCACATGCCAGGGCACTGTTGGGCACTAGGGATAATACAGCAGAAAACAGGTCAGAGACGGTCCTTATTCTCATAAATTATATTGTAGTGGAGAGGACCGACAACAAGCAGATAAGGATTTCGGAGAGTGATTAAATGCAGTGAAGAAAGTAGAGGGCAGTAGCCTGCTAGAGTATGATGGAAATGAAGCAGAATTAGACGGTATGAGTGGGGGAGGCCTCTCCGTTAGGAGAGGACATTTGAACTGAGCTTTGACAACCATGGAAAGAACCAGGGAAAGGGCACTCTAGCCAGCAGAGACAGCAAATGAAAAGGCCCTGAGTGGGAATGTTTGGTGTGTTGAACTGAAATAAGGCCAAATGGGCCAGAGGGATGTGATCTGATTTATATTTTTAAGTCTTCCCTGCTCTTAGACTCCAGAACTCAGACTTTTTGGGGTCAGTGACCACTTAAAGATTACCTGTTCTGGTCCCTTCTCCCTCTTCCCTTGTGTCCTCTGGCGCTGTTATTATTTTTTTTTTTTTTGCGGTACAGGGGCCTCTCACTGTTGTGGCCTCTCCCGTTGTGGAGCACAGGCTCCGGACGCACAGGCTCAGTGGCCATGGCTCACGGGCCCAGCCGCTCCACAGCATGTGGGATCCTCCCAGACCGGGGCACGAACTCGTGTCCCCTGCATCGGCAGGCGGACTCTCAACCGCTGCGCCACCAGGGAAGCCCTAAATATTTTTTAAAACCTAAAACGAAATGGACAGCAACCCACAGTAAGAAATAAGGACTAACAAAAACTGGACTGATGTCAGCTTGACTTAATTATGGCAGGGATTGCCTGTGATGAAAAATTAACCCATAGTGATGACTTTGATTAGAAAAATTAAAAGTTGTAGGAGGAGGGGAGGCAGTACTACCAACCAGAGGCAGCTTATTAGATAAAATCTATGCATTGGGTGAAACCATCAAAATGAAGTTTTGGAATTCCTCAATAAGTTAAATATAGAATTGCTATATGACCCTGCAGTTCCACTCCTAGATATATTCCCCAAAGAGATGAAAACAGGTGTTCAAACAAAAACTTGTACACAAATGTTTATAACAGCACTATTCACAAATAACCAAAAGGTGGAAACAACCCAAATGTCCATCTACTGATGAATGGGTAAACAAAGTATGATATATCCATACAATGGAATATTTATTTGGCCATAAAAAGGAGTGAAATACTGATGCATGCTACAACATGAATGAATCTTGAAAACATTATGCTAAGTGAAAGAAGCTAGACACAAAAGGTCACTTATTGTATGAGTCCATCAGAGTAGACAAATCCATACAGAGAGAAAGCAGATTAGTGGTTGCCGGGGGCTGGGGGAAGGAGGATTGGGGAATGACTGCTTAATGGATACGTGGTTCCTTTTCGGGTGATGAAAATGTTCTGGAACTAGATATTAGTGATGGTTGTGCAACACAGTTAATGTAATAAATCCCTGTGATGTAAATTTTACCATAATTGAAATAGAAGTCTGGACCCTGACAGTTTAGGTCTTAGAGATCTAACTTCAAGGAAACTGTAGTTTAGGGAGGGGACATTGTCCCAAGCCTGGCCTCTCAGCAACTTCCTATGAGCCCTGAAATTGCAGAGTGCAAACTCTGGACTCCCTAGCCAGAGCATCCTCTGTGGTGCCAACTCCTTTATAGACGGTTGTTTGGTTTGGGTCAGATTTCTGGTTCATTGCCAGAGAAAGGCCCCTGGGATGATGGGCACGACAGGGGCCAACTTTACGTGTGCTAAAGATGCGTTTCCTTAGCCTTACCAAAAGGGCCACTGGAGGAGAAGGCCTTAGTACATCTATAGCATTGTTTGTTCCAGACAGTTTGATTAGTGTGAGCAACTACTTAATGGGCTACTCAATAGTAGACACCGTCAAATTGTTAAGTGAATCAATGGGTGAATGAATGAATGAAGGTTAGTATATGAGAGCTTGTCTCCCTTGTGGGCTTGTTTTCCACTCTGTTTCTTAAACAGGGGTCCCTTGGGAAAGGGAATTAGCCCCAAAGGTCCTTGGGAACCCCCACTTGCTCAGCTCTGTATGCCCTCAGGTCATTCCCAAAAGCAAGTTCGTCTTGGTGAAGTTTGACACCCAGTACCCGTATGGTGAGAAGCAGGATGAGTTCAAGCGTCTGGCTGAAAACTCAGCTTCCAGCGATGATCTCTTGGTGGCAGAGGTGGGGATCTCAGGTACGGACAAGTCTGGGATGACTGAGGAGGGCAGAGGGGGAGGAAACTAGGAATTATTTCCCTACTTGTAGGGGGAATACCCAGTGCCTTTCTGTCTGAGCCACACACGAGGAGTATAAATGGGGTCATGTCCTCTCAAGGAGTCTGGTACCCACGGCAAGCTTAGCTTGAGCAGATTCTGTGACCACAGAACCTCAGCTCAGCCTTGCAGGTGCCTGAGGGGAGGGAATTCACCATCCTTCACCCTTCACCCACACTGACATCAAACATACTGTGAGAGCTTGGAGCTCTCCTTGCAGGGGACTGTAGTCAGAGGGGATGCCTTGCCTCCCGGGGGACAGCGTAGTCAGTTTTTCATCTTCAACTCTTTTTTACCAAAACTATTGGGTTTGGGCTTTAGCTCAAATCCACCAGAGCTGCCACTAAACCAAGGGTAGCTCTCAATGATAGGGACAACTTTAATACATAGTTGCCAACATTTAGTGGTTTTTCAGTCTGTAAAGATGTACACAGACATTGCATTTTTAATCTTCACTTGAACCTCGCCTGAGAAGTGAGATGGATTATCTCCTTTTTATACTTGTGGAAAACTGAAGCTCAAGGAGCTTAAATGATTTGTCTCAGGCTGTGGGGTAGCAAGGGGCTCATTCAGAACTCCTCCTAAGTGTGTATTCTTAGGAGGAATGCAGTAGGTTCTTCCCTCTCTGCTTCCTCCCAGCTGAGATGCCACAGTTCCCTAGTGAGCTCTTGAGTCTGGCCTTGGATAGAGGTAGCTGTCACACTTCTTCAGGGCAGTCGATCAAGTCTAACTCAACTGTGAGTCCACTCCTTTGGGGCTTTAATAATATTAACAATAGCTGACATTTCTGAAATGTTTATTATGTGCCAGGCCACTGTGCTAAGTGTTTTACATGCATGTCATCCTGTGGCAACTCTGTGAAGAAAGTTTTATGACTCCCCAAATGAAGAAACAGATGCTTAGAGTAACTTGCTCAAGATTATAAAGTGCCAGAACTAGGACTGGAACCCTACACTTCCTATACTACTACCCAGTAATAGGTGGTCTTGGCCATTTCTTCTTGGCCAGGTGTAAGAAACCAGTTGTAGCCCTTGAGGTTGCTCCTGCCTTTGGGGAAAGACATAGCAAATACTAACAGCTACCACATATTAAACACTTAACTCTGCCAGGTTAAGTGCACATATCCCCTCATTGTGTCCTCCCAACAGACCTCAAGTGGTAGGGACTGAGCTCGTTACCTACCACACATTCACTAAGCTCCAGCCAGACTACACTTTGTAATCCTTGAATATACCCAGCTCATTCCTGCCTCAGAGCTTTTGCACTTGCAGTCCTTTCTGCTTGAGACACTCTTCCCACAAATTGATGTGTCTGCTCTTGATGTGTCTGATATGTCTCCTACATATTCACGTCCCTCAGCTCATGTCATCTTCACAAGGAGGCCTTCCATGACCGCCCGAAGTGGGCCTTCTCACCCAGTCAGTGTCATATCACCATTTTATTTTCGTCATAGCACTAATCACTTTGGTTCATTTGTTTATTATCTCTCTTCTCACTTTTTGAAGAGTATGATGAGCTCCTTGAGGTCAGAGAGCTTGATACTCTTAATCACTCTAAATCACAACTAAGTCCCCAGCACTTAGAACAGTCCCTGGCACATAGTGGGCATATAATAAATATGCAGAATTCCCCTTTTTCAGGTGAGGAAAATGAAGTGCAGAGAGATTAAAGGATTTGACTAATGCCACATGGCTAGGAAGTAGCAGAGGAGGAATTCAAACTGCTGGGATTCTTCTTCCCCTCGGCTCAGATAGGCTTCACAGCAACCTACTGCCATACCTTCCTCATGTCTTATTCCTTGTTTCTGGTTTCTATTCACAGATTATGGTGACAAGCTGAATATGGAGCTGAGTGAGAAATACAAGCTCGACAAGGAGAACTACCCAGTCTTCTACCTCTTCCGGGATGGGGACTTTGAGAACCCAGTCCTATATAGTGGGGCAGTTAAGGTTGGAGCCATCCAGCGCTGGCTAAAAGGACATGGGGTTTACCTAGGTATGCCTGGTTGCCTGCCTGCGTACGACACCCTTGCTGGAGAGTTCATCAGGGCCTCTGGTATGGAGGCCCGCCAGGCCCTCTTGAAGCAGGGGCAGGACAGCCTTGCAAGTGTGAAGGAGGCTGAGAAGAAGTGGGCCGAGCAATACCTTAAGATCATGGGAAAGATCGTAGACCAAGGTGAGGACTTCCCAGCCTCAGAGATGACCCGGATCACCAAGCTGATTGAGAAGAACAAGATGAGCGATGGGAAGAAGGAAGAGCTCCAGAAGAGCCTAAACATTTTGACTGCCTTCCAGAAGAAGGGGGCTGAGAAGCAGGAGCTATGAAAAGGCACTCCAGGGTTTTCAAGGGTTTGGTGGGGTGGGGAGGGGTAAGCTACCTGCTGGCTGTGAGACCCTCCTGGGATATAAGGGAGTGGTAGGAAAAGTGGCACTAAACCAGAAATCTGAGTATGCCCAGATATTGATGCTGGTGTGACTATGCTTGGAACGTCTCTAACCAGTCCGGTATAGCTGGAACATTTACTCAGATGGCTTGTGAAATTCCCCCTCAGAAGGAATTGGTGCTATAAAGAAGAGTGTACTGCCCAGGTTTTTGACAGATATAATTCTGATTCAATTAAAGTTTCTGTGTTTTGGTTAAAAGGACCTGAAGCCATTCAGTTTTCTTTTACAAATTATACTTTGGCCTATGACCTGCTTTCTCCTTTGAATTTATTTTTTAATCTAAGGTGGTGTGGACTCTGCTCTACCAGGGTAACAGACTACCCTGGTAACACTGTGGAAACTAGTCCCAGCTCAAGGCCTACCTTTATTACTTTCCACAGGTGTTCAGATTCAAGTGGACTGATTGCGAGTGGTAAAAGGCATTGTCCATTTTCTGGTCCTTAAAATTGAATGGCAGTATAGTTCTTTTTCATACTCCATGAGATACATTCAGCAAATTCTTAGTTTTACCAATATAACCTGGTAGGTGTTTTTAAGAGTTGGATTTAGACAGCTAAATGATACAATTCAGTCCAATTTGAAAGTTTTTTTAGAAAGGGATAGTTTTCCATCTAAGTCACTTTGTGACTGTTAGTTACTCAATAAGTACCAACTTTTAAAAAGCAGAGTGGGAGAGCATCGTACCGACTTTCAGGTCTCAGGAGTGATGAGCAATAATCTGCAATAGTAAATAAGCTTCATGTTAACATCCAAACTTTCATATTAAACTTTGAAAATATCAAACTTCAGCTCCTGAAATATATCTAACTGCATGCACATAAAGAAATTTAAGTTGAGCAGAGTTGGCAAATAAAACCTCAGATTGTCTATGTCCCTCCATTTCAGCCAGATTGGGTATTTAAGATCACTGGAAACAAAAAATGTAGGAAAACAGGAAAACCCATGTGTTTAATTGGATGGAACCAAAAAAAAAATTGTGCAGCTTAAGCTAACAGTTCAAATCAACTAGATAAAAGATGTTCAAACCTAAACACCTGACATAGCCAGCGAAGATACTCTTAACATTTGACAAAAGAATATATATTAGGCCCAACAATTTCAATATGTCCCCTACTCATTAATTCTAATTGAAAAATTTGTAAGATCTTTTTGCATGCTTCTCACTGGTAAACTTGCTTGAGCTGTTCTAATTTTTTCTCATCTACCTAAAACAGGGTCACTTCCAAAGAATTAAGTATTCGTTGTCTTACGGAAATCAGAGTAAGACGACAGGTAGGGAGAGAACTCTAAAACTAAATGCATTCAGTCCCTGAACGTGGCCTCCTCTCAATTGTAAGAGAAAGAAAAGGGGCAACACGTCTACGGGTACTTCACTGGATGGGTCCATGCTGGGTATCATTATTTATAAGCCTAGGGTCTTGAGTTTAAGAAACACAGGCTATTGGACAGGACTAGATTATCATACATCAGAGGCTCTTTGAAGTATTTTTCATTAAAGATAGGCCCTCCCTGTTTCTAGTTTAGAATCTGTAGTGATTTGCATATGCCACATAAAAATCTTCCCTAACACATCAAATGGATTCCTTCCCTCTACTTCTTAGCATATAATCACTAATACTGTGGCTCAGATGCTACTTATCAGACTGTTTAAGGGAATTTCCAGATAAACTGAAGCACATGAGCCCCTGGATCCAATATGAAGAATCCTATGCTAAACTAAGGACCCTGCAAGTTTTCTCAAATAGTGCCAAGGATAATTTTAATTTACTAATAATTCTTGGTAATTGGTGCCACACACACACACACGTAGGCATTTGAATCGCTTCAGGAGAGACGGATTATTCAGTAGAGAGCCAAGACAATCTGAGGATTTGAACATGGCCATCAAGATGAAGAATGTGAGATGGTGTGTATGAGGCCGGGGGAGGGGGGACATGAGACACTCTGGATTTTAGCTCACTTCATCATTGCTTAAGAGTTTGAATTCTATCCCTTAACCCCACTGGGTGGTCTTAGTAGCCTTATCTGCAATAACTGCTTTTCTCATATGAAAAATAGTACATAACCTGGGGCCCACTTTTACTAAAATATATGGAAGCTGAGGTTGCAAACAAGCTCTGTTCCCCAAGCATAAACTATAGGTACCCCACAAATAACTTTTAAAAGCATTTGGTTCATGGTTGCTTAGCCTCCACTTGTTACTATGAAACACATGTCTGCATCGAGGTAGTCACAGCATCTCAAAAATAGGGAACATGAAGAAGTATAAACCTGAGCCTGCCTTTTGGGGAAAGTCAAAAATGGCAGTGAGGTATATCCAAGTGCCCAGTTTTTGTTAAAGGAAAAAGAGAATGTTGGGGTGGAGTTAGTTCATAACTGAAGAAGCAGGCAAGAACCTTTTCAGGGCTCAAATAAGGGCATTTAGTATCATAGGACAGAAAGGAAACTAGGAGGAAAAACAAACAGCTCCTCTTTCTACTGTGTTGTGTGTCTGAATAAATGATCTCAGCCTATGGGTTCACATACCCTGGGATAAATCATGTCATCAGCCTGCCTGAAATCCTCCAGTAACTTCCCACTAAATTTAGAAATCTTATTTCCTCCCCTGGGTACAAAATCCTGATCGCTCTAATCCCCACTCCACCTTCTATCTCAATCTGTACCCCCTTTCCGCTCCTTTCATTAAGTCCCAGGCACTTGAGCCTTTTTTTTTTTTTTTTTTTTTTTTTTTTGCGGTATGTGGGCCTCTCTCACTGTTGTGGCCTCTCCCATTGCAGAGCACAGGCTCCGGACGCGCAGGCTCAACGGCCATGGCCCACGGGCCCAGCCGCTCCACAGCACGTGGGATCTTCCCAGACCGGGGCACAAACCCGTGTCCCCTGCATTGGCAGGCGGACTCTCAACTACTGCGCCACCAGGGAAGCCCGTGAGCCTTTTTTTTACAGTCACTGGAACATGCTCAGCAGTTTCCTGCCTTGGTGCCTTTGACTTGTATTCACTTTTCCATGGCTGACTCTTCATCATTCAGGTCAGATGGCACCACTCAAGAGGTCCTCTTGTGACCCCACGTATCACATACCCTGACATATCATTAATCAGGACTTAATTACAAACTTATTTTTATTGTCTCTTCCCCCACTTCAGCCACTAACTAGGATATAGAGTTCATCTACCATTATATCAGCAGAGCCTAACACAGAATCTGGCACGTAGTAAATAAGTGCTCAACACATAAATGTTGAATTAATGAATGCGAGCACGCAAGGTACTTTAAACAAAATAACTAGTGGCCTTGGAATAATTTTAAATTTACAAATATTACCATCTTTCTGAGGAATATAATACAAGATTGAGATCACTTATACCATTTAAAAGGTTGTGGCTTCTAGGAATCTGAACAAAAATGAACCAGGCAGGAATGCCAACTTAAGATGAAAGTGTTTAAATAAATTAACCCATCCATTTTAAATAGATTTGCTATGCTTCACTTAATTCTGAACAAGGAAGAATATATACTTCCCATATTAATAAATCACAGCAAAAAAGTAGGAAGAGTTTCAATAACAAGGCTGTAGATACATTGAAACCCCTTTTTATATTAAAAGTTAGAATGAAAGACAAATCCAGATTGAACATAGTGATTGCAAAATATAATGCAATTTTGAACAATTAAAATTATGAAAATATACAAAATTGATGGGCAACACAGCTAGGCATTTGTACATTTTCCATTATGTGGAGAACACTAAAAAGTTCTCTACCTTTTATCCACATCAGATAAATGATTTAAACCAAATATTTGCTTTGGAGAGTCTTAGGATCTCAGTAGTATAAAAAGCAGTAATTTTTCAGTCTGTAAACAGTAGTCGTGTTTTTTCTCCTTTTTTTTTTTTTAAATATCAATTTTCCACACAAAAATAAAACAAAAAACCCACACAAACTAAAAACAGCAGCAGCAGCAGCAATGAGTTATTTGGGAATTCTCTTCAAATACCAATTACATACAATTGCTGGAGAGGGTGCTTTTTACTCATGTAAGAATATATGTGTATATATATATTTTTTTTTAACTGTACACAATTTATAGTGCATGACAATTTCCAAAAGAACAGATCAATAAAAGATATTGGCCATTTCTGCATAATTTCATTCTTTTTACAATTATCTCAAAATGTAAGAGGTTGGATCTAATTGAAATGCTACATTTAGTAGGGAAATCAACATGTAACAAAGGAAGCATAACCCCAACGTAACATTATCTGTCACTAAAACCAGTAGAGGACCCAGATGCCCCTAGGCAAGAGACTAGGTAGGTAGACCACTGGAGTCACACACTGTCCCTGAGGACCAAGGCCAGCCCACTGAGCACACATATGCTAGAATGATCACGGTCAGTTAATAGACTTGTTTCAAAGAACATTTCTGTTTCTATGTATAGTATTTTTGGATATTCAAAGAAATATCATTTCAAGAACACATGCCATACACACATACCTCCAAACCCATACACAAAGTTCCATCTAAATAGACCATAGTTTTATGAAATTATGATGTTATTAAGTTAGATTCAGAATCAATCAGAATTTTTTTTTTTTTTTTTTTTTTTGCGGTACGCGGGCCTCTCACTGTTGTGGCCTCTCCCGTTGCGGAGCACAGGCTCTGGACGCGCAGGCTCAGCAGCCATGGCTCACGGGCCCAGCCGCTCTGTGGCATGTGGGATCCTCCCAGACCGGGGCATGATCCCATGTCCCCTGCATTGGCAGGCGGACTCTCAACCACTGCGCCACCAGGGAAGCCCTCAATCAGAATTTTTAATTCATCTTGTTCAAGGCAGTTCTTTTCTTTTGGGATGGGGTATGACAGTTGTGGCTACCAATTAACATCAAAACTGTTTTTTTAAAATTACTGGATAGACTAGGATTTCCAACAAGTCTTATTTTGACCAGGTAATTCAGTAATTTTCAAAAAAGTTTCCCTACAAGTTAAGACAGTTATTAATCACCCTACCAAATTGTGAATCTAAGAAAGTCAAAATGATAGGGACAAAATGCAATTGCTTTGCATACAGAGATTTTCCAAGCTCTTTTTTGGTTGCTTTTAAAAGAAAAAAGTATCACATTTCACTGGAGAAGTGAGTTGGAAAGAACCTTGAAGGTCTTCAAGACCAATCCTCCATCAGATACTTGAATTTCCTCATCAAATTCATTTCTTTGCTTTTCAGAATTACTAACTTTAACGGTATTTGGGTAACAAAGACCAAAAACAGAGGCACAGATTCAAACACAAAAAAGTTACCAAAGCAGTTGTATAAAATGTGTAACATTTTCAAGAGCAATGTTTATCTTTTCTGTCAAACCAACCTCTGAAGCCATAGTCTTGGGGAGCTCCAGATGAACAACGTAAACACCATCCTGGTAATAATTCTCAAGTTTGAAAAAAGTAAACTGAACCTCAAGCCCAACTGATAACATTTCTTTTGCCTGCCTAAATCTTAAAACCTAGGTTAAATCCATATTAATATACATTCCTTCCTTTCTTCCTTCCCAAACCTCCCACTTAAAAAACGCTACAGCATTAAATCTTTACTTTCAAGCATATATACATGTATATACATTTACATATACATGTATATATGGTTGAAAATATACGTATATATGTAAAAGCATATACATATATATATAGCTCACAAAACCAATGACACTGGTATTAGACTTGCCTGCATAAATTATGTACACCACTCTTCTTTAAAACAGTGATTCCCCTTTCCCAAATAGACGAAAGACAGCAAGCTAGTCCTCAGCAGGCTTATATGTGGTCTGCACTACTTTCCCCTCCAAACAGCTGTAAGATAATAGAAGGCTACTTCTGATTTAACTCTCACAGGAGCTAGGATGGGGATGTCTCGCCATTGGGATTATTAAGCTGAAAAACAACAGCCTGTAGGCATCTAAGTGATGTCCTTCAGTGGCAGGTGGTTATGCCAAATTTCATCTGAGGTCCTTTGGGTACCTGCCTTGGGTTCTGTGGGAGCCAAGCGTTTGAGGAAGCCTCAAAACTAAACTGCTAATGTGGAAAGAGGGCCTACTCCCAATCATGGTCCCCCTCTTCTTCTGCTTTCTGCTTCCTAAGGCTAAAGGACCAGATCAAAACACACACTGCTATAATGGTAGGGCCATTCAGCTGCTCTGAGGTCGATGCTTTATGCTTAATTTCTATTGCTGCTTTCCCCCCACCCCACCAGATGTTTCTGGTGATAGAAGGGAAGAAGAAGAGTGGGGTTCTCTTGTGGCTGCCATATGCATATGAACATGTATAAAAAGTGGTCAAACCCAGACGAGGGTCCTGCTTCTGGTTTATATACAATAATTTAATCAGTTGTATACATTTAATACCTAAAAAATTAATTCACGATCAAAGTCCTTCATGCATTTTATGAGGAAGTTCTGGATTAAAATGATGGTCAATCAGATGTAGCTTTTGCCTGGGAAGATGACGTCCTATTCTGTCGCAGAGTCCTCAGTGCTTGTGGTTCACACTAACTTAAATTTTTAGTTTCTTTGTAGTCTCAAGTCTTTTTTTCAGCAGCTCCCCAATTTCCAGAAGTGAGTGCAGGTAACTGCTCTGCACCTTCCCTTGTACAGTCTTTGAAAATTTTCTCTCTTCCTACGAAGGAAACAAGAATTAGTGGTCTTGCTCAGAAAGCATTCCCCCAGATTAGAGATCCTCAGGTGTAAGTTAAAATTACCACTACCTCTGGTCTCACTGCAAGCTCCATCAGAAGACAGTGGGTCATTTTCAATTTCATTAAATGCAAAGATGGCTAAACTCATCACAGATGTATATTTTTCCATGTGACTTTTCACTGAGACCCCTGTTGCTTTAGCATTACCAATCTTGCAAGTAACCTTTGTTATAAATCATATCAAGTCGGAAAAACGAGATTTCTGATTTCTAGTTTTCATCAAGAAAAAAAGTTAGGGGTTTCCCTGGTGGCGCAGTGGTTGAGAATCTGCCTGCCAATGCAGGGGACACGGGTTCGAGCCCTGGTCTGGGAAGATCCCACATGCCGTGGAGCAACTGGGCCCGTGAGCCACAACTACTGAGCCTGCGCGTCTGGAGCCTGTGCTCCGCAACAAGAGAGGCCGCGATAGTGAGAGGCCCGTGCACCGCGATGAAGAGTGGCTCCTGCTTGCCGCAACTAGAGAAAGCCCTCGCACAGAAACGAAGACCCAACACAGCCATAAATTAATTAATTAATTAATTAATTAATTTTTTTAAAGAAAAAAGTTAGAAAATTATTACTAAGTACTTTAGCCATAAAATCACTACTATTTTGTTATGAGCTGTACAAAGTGGAAAAATTGAGATTTCTTATTATTAGTTTCATCGGAAAAAAAGTAGAAATTTATTATTAATTTAGACTTATCACAGCCATTTTTTAAAGGCATCAAATTTACCAGTATCATCTTTTCTAGTTACAATATTGACAGGCCTCCCTCCCTATTGACAGAGTCCACGATCGTGTTCCAGAGGCCAAACAACTAAAAAAGACCAGTTTTCCTAAGGCTGCTCAAATATGTGAGTTAAATATTTGCTGCACGTTTGACCTGTGGTAGAAAGCACAAAAAATAAAGGGGATGGAGTGTTCAAACACAGAAAGAAGGTTGGCTGAAAACTGGTTAGCTTTACATGAAGCTGGCAGTACTTTAAAGCCCAAAAGAAACCAGATAAGCACATTTTATGACCCAACAAGTGCATAAAAAGGCATGTACACAAATACATGTCATTCAGTACTATACGTAAAAGCAAATGTACAGAAACAACCTAAAATATGTCCAATGGCTGTGGTACATTCATATTTTGAACAGAATTTTGTTTAAAATATTTTGTTTAAAAGAACCAGATTGATCTAGATGCAGTAGCCTGAACAGAACTCTTGAATATTGGTTGAGTGAAAAAAAACCATGCTTCTGAATAAAATAAAGTGTATACAATTTACTTTAAAAAAAACCTAACAGATGTTAGGGTACATTACATTAAGACCAGATGGTTTTTTTTTAAAAATGGTGGGGAGGGGGACACTTCCCTGGTGGTCCAGTGGATAAGACACCATGCTCCCAATGCAGGTGGCCCAGGTTCGATCCCTAGTTGGGAACTAGATCCCACATGCATGCCACAACTAAGAGTTCGAATGCCACAACTATGAACCCACATGCTGCAACTAAAAGATCCCACATGCTGCAGCAAAGACCTGGTGCAACCAAAATAAATAAATATTTTTAAAATGAGGGGAGGGGTGTTTTGGCATACAACCAGTTTCAATGGATACTGCTAGGGAAGAGGAAAAGGGACCAGGACTAGAGGTAGTACTCCAGAGGCCTTGTTCATAGTGTTTCAAGTTTAGAAAGAAAGGAAGGAAGGAAAGAAAAAAGTGAACCTAATGTAAATGGAACTGAAGTTGTTTTTTCTTTTTTTTTTTAAACCCAAAAGAAAGTACTGAGCACTACATGGATCCAATATTTGGTGGCCGGTGCTGCTCAGTATGTTATATGTATCATGACTTTAACAAAATAAGGCAGTATACAGCCATTATTGTTTTGTTTAATCTTCACTATAACCCTATGAAGTAGGTATTATTGTATCTGAGCAGGACACTATGGGGCCTTCCTGGGACAGGCCTTCCCCCCATATCCTCTGCTTTAGCTCTTCTCTGAAGTACCTAGATAATAGTATTTGATGCAAATTTCCTGAGTTGTTTTGCAGATGTGAAGTCAATCCCCCCACCAAATGGAAGATGTTAACTACTTGATGACCATGAGCACATAACCCCAGGCCTCCTGGAGCCTAAGGACTGATAAAGTTAACCCCTGTGACACCACCCTGTTCCCCCATCATCAGCCAATCAGAGAACTGTGCACGATCTGATCACACACCCTACGACCCTCCTCCCTCACCTGGCTTTTAAAAATGCTTTGCTGGAACCCTTCAGGGAGTTCTGGGCTTTTAGGGCATGAGCCACCCATCTCCTTGCATGGTCTTGCAATAAACCTTTCTCTGCTCCAAACTCCAACGTTTCAGTTTGTTTGGGCTCACTGTGCGCTGGGCACGCGAGCTTGCATTAACATTATTATGATTTCCATTTTACAAATAAAGAAATTGAGGCCCAAAGAAGTTAAGCTACTTCCCCAAGGTCAAAAGATGAAGACAGAACCAGGGCTTGGAAAATCTAGAAAGTAGCCCAGAGTTAAGGATAACCTCTAGAATAATCAAAATGAGAAATCTGGGCTTCCCTGGTGGTGCAGTGGTTGAGAGTCCGCCTGCCGATGCAGGGGATACGGGTTCGTGCCCCGGTCTGGGAGGATCCCACATGCCGCGGAGCGGCTGGGCCCGTGAGCCATGGCCGCTGAGCCTGCGCGTCCGGAGCCTGTGCTCCGCAACGGGAGGGGCCACAACAGTGGGAGGCCCGCGTACCATAAAAAAAAAAAAAAAAAAAAAAGAGAAATCTTATTCCTCATTTCAGGAGGCAGATAGATCTTTCACCAAGAACCACTCAATCCTCTTGACAACAGCAGGGCTACTATGCCTGTCACCTTTGTATCCAACAGTCCTTCCCACATACCACTGAGGCAGGAGATAGATGGGCTCCAGGCCAGGCATTTACAACTGGCCTCCTGTTCACACCTCATGGGAGGAGGAGAAGATGAGCTCCAGGCCGGACATTCACTACCAGTCCGTTTACATTTCCTGAAGCAAGAACAAATGGGCTCCAGGACTACATGTTTATGACTGGACTCCTGTCTGTATTTCGAGATGTGCACCTCAATATAAAAACCAGCAACAGGAACAGGGTAAATAACCGGACATTGGGCATTTTTATGGCAGGGACAGAGTGGGACTAAACCCTATTAAATGATCCAGAGGTCACACACCTCCCAACCTTGGGGCAAGGGAAACACTACGCATGTGCAAAAGCCTACACAGCGTCAAAAAGGCAGGAGATGCCAGACCACAGTAAGTCCTGCCATCTCCTCCCAGAGGCCTTTGCAGTGGGATCCATCTTAACTTAGGGGTGCGTGCACACCCAGGGGAGGGTCCAGAAACAAATTAGCCCTGGGGTCAAAACAATACAACTGGCCAAAAAGAAGACAAAGACCCGGAAGACTGACACCTTATAAAGGATTTAAACTTCCCAAAGGCGCGACTCTCTGAGTTCGCCCATGCATCTTTCCGCGTGTACTTTGCTTTTCCAATAAACTTTTAACTTTTCTTTACCTGCTGCCTCCTTGCCTGAATTCTTTCTTGCCAAGGCACGTAAGGACTAGCGACCCAGGCCCTACTGTTGGCCCCTGTGGTCCAGTGGTTAGGACTCCCGCTCTGGGAACTAAGATCTTGCTTCCTGCTACTGCTCACTGCTGCTTGCTGCAAGCTGCCCCTTACTGCTGCCTGCGTCCGAAATCACCATGGGCTCTGGCTCTACCAAATGACTCATGGTGCACCACACAACTCACTTTCCTGCCTCTGTGCTGTTGTCTGTGCCTCCTCCTGCTTGGGATTCCTTTCCTCCATTCCTGTCTGCCTGGTGAAAATTTATTAATCCTCAAATGTCCCCTTTCCAGTGAGACTCCTTTTGACTCACTCAGATTTTTGTGCCTATATCGTATCTCCAATTTAGAAATTTGTATGCATCGCTCTACAGCCAGGTCTTTGATCATTATATTTCTACAAACTTTAAGCCCAACAATAGTGAGCTCAATAAATGTATATCTACTTATTGAAAATCTCAAAGATGTCCAGCAAAGCCCAACCACATGAAGCAATGTGACATCTGTCCAAGTGTGCAATCCTTAAGATTTTAAAAAATAGGTACTATAATTTCGAGTTCTTACTTTTCTATACTATTCACAAAAGGGGATGGGAGTTTAGAGCACAGAATGAGTTTGCATTTAATCTAAAAAGTCAAAAGTTAAACAGCTCCAAATCTACTACTATGAATTACTAGATCTCTTTATAGGTAAAAGGGGTCCAAAAGGACTAGCAAGGACCTTTTGGCATGCACGTGGGGGCAGAAGGCAGATTCCTGCCTGGGATGTACCTGTTTCACAAGGATTTAATTACTAGGCCTTTACTGGATAACCAAGTACCTGGAAGTCATAAAGGCTAATGGCAGACACAAATGTGTTAAGGGGATAGAGAAGAGGGAGAGGTGGAGGTGGTTCTGGATGGTGGGACTGGGACTCATTTGGGGCTGGGAACTGGGAGGCGCTACTCTCTATTTTCTAATTCTCTTGTAACAAGCATACATTTTTGTCTGTAAAGAAACAGTGAAACACTACAGAGCAGTTAAAAGGAACAAGGTAGATAAGTTACTTATATGTAATGATCTCCTAGAGACTAAACACAAAAACAAGAGACTAAACAATATGTATAATATGCTATCATTTGTGTTTAAAGGCAAGATGTGGCGGGGAGGGGCATGGTCATAACGTACTTGTAAATGGGTTCTCTAACTCAGGAAGATTACACAAGAAATCATTGATAACAGCAGTTCCTTCTAAAAAGGGAACTAGGGAATGGGTTAGAATGGAAAGGAGACATTTCACTGGATATTCTTTCTTTACTCTTTAAATTTTTTTTTTTTACCATGTACATATTTTACTTTCCAAAACAATGTAAGGCTTAAAAACAGGAAAACAAAAATACTAAAGAATTAATAATCCATCAATCAGTACCTCTAATTACCACTGAAGTCTATATTCATTCTAATGTACATAAGAAAACAGTTGAATATCTAGCTTAACTGGCTAAAACCAAACTTCTAGCCAACACTTGTCTGCTTTCTTTAATCAGTCTTTGGAAATGTTAAATGCTGTGAGCCCTTTCCCACAGTAAGCCCTTTTTTCAAAGCTCTAACATGTTGACATTTTACAAAAGAGGGGCTTACAACCTTTTAAAGCTGGTGTGCCAAGCAAGATTCCATTCACTCCCTTCCCTAGAAGGGCCTGGGTGGAGGTCTTAGGCTAGGATGATGCCTGCCCTCAGACTGCTGGATGAGCTTCCTCATCAGCAGAGGCTTAGGTCAGACCAACTACTCAAGGAAAGCAAACTCCACGATCGGAGTTTCATCACTGGAACAACTAGCCAGAATCAGGTGACTCCACCATTGCTCTTCTGGCTCCTATCAAAATCCTAAACCTACTCCAAGCTGGTGCATGTTAACTTACCTGACACCATTTGTTTGTTTTATTTAATTAACTTTTTAAAAAGGATCCACATTTTTTAAAGTGAGACTATCAGGGATTTTGCTAGCAGAATTTTAAGAAACCAGCCTAAAATAATGATCAGGAGAAAACTAACTGACTAGTACCTTTGATTCCATACTTGTTTCCATTCCTTTTTGGCTGGCTTGCTCTGGCCTCACTATTACTGACATAATTAGTTCTGATGTCCAGCATCTTTCCTTTTCCATGAGATAATTGCTGGGCTGGCAAAGAAACCAGCCAATCCAACAGCAGGTAAGTTCTCAGTCAAGGAGATTGTCCCTGAATCTCTAAAGTATGGCTGGTTTCCTATGGTGCTCAAAACAGGGACAATACTAATTCTACTCTTCAACAATTCATCAGTTGTTTTCACAGTAAAAGAACACCCCCAAAAATGTATTCAAAGGTGGAAAGCGGGAGCGGGGGATGAAGGGGGAGGAGACACCACCGCCACCAAGACCACAGCAAAAATCCAGTGCCAGGCACCTTCTAATCACAAGTCCCATAAGGAGAGAATAATGAATTAAAAATTAACTTGTCCCTGTGATAACAATAAGAACAGTTGAATATCTATATGTAACTTATTGCTGATCAACTATAGTCTCTTACCATACAGTGTCTTACCAGTGAGAGGGAAGTGTCTTCTAAAATAAGTTCTTCAAGTTTAAGTGCAATTAGATGTGTTTCAAGTCCTTTAATATGATCCACAACATTCGAAATTAAAGTCTGAAGCCCAGTAACATAGTCTTGGAAACTGGTAAAGACAGGTGGCTGGAAAAAAAGATTTTTAAAAAGTTGAAAGATTATCAAATGTATTTCTCCCATGCTATATCACATAAGATATACTAATTTCATGCTATAGCATTACTTAATTCTATTAATAGTAACAGGATGGGACTTCCCTGGAGATCCAATGGTTAAGACTCCGCACTTCCACAGCAGGGGGCGCGGGTTCAATCCCTGGTGGGGGAAATAAGATCCCACATGGTATGTGGTGTGGTTCCCGCAAAGAAAAATAGTAACAAGGATAGATACAGTTTGGGATATTAAGAGAGTCTCTCAAACCAAGGTAAATTTAATAGCCACCAATGCTAACTCAGTAATGATGACTTTTTTTCAGTGTGGTTTTATTTCACTCTGGGGAAGTGGAGGTGAAAAAACAAATAAAAAATCTTAGTTGGTCATTATTCAACTTCAGGTTGGGAATCTCCTAGAACACTAAAGGAGATGAGAAGAACCAAGTCTTCATTTCTTCTCTTTATGTCTTTGAGATTTCCTCTAATGTTAATAACAGAAACAGAAATTCTAATGGAAAAAATGATGGGTGACAACAATCAAGAAAATTCTGAAAAAGAGCCGTTAAGGGGAACTTGCCCTAATAGATATTAGAGTATATTATAAAGTTACATCAAATCCAGATGGGACTGGTATATAAGTAAACTGACAAAGACTGAAAGGACATAAATCCCAAGATAGAGCAAAGAATATAAAGGAATTTAAATGGTGACCTTTCAAAACAGTGGTTTTCAAGTGGATGAATGGTAATGAATAGCCAGCTAGACATATTGTGAAATATAAAATAAATAATAAATAACAAAATAAATTCCAGACAGATTTAAATACTTAAATTTTTTAAAAAAATCCATCGAAGCACCAGAAGAGGATTTAGGTAGTGGCTTTTGCGATCATAAATTGAAAAGGTCTTTCTAAACATAATACTAACCTAAGAACAGTTTAAAAAAAAAACCTTGGGGGAGGGGCAATAGGTGGTGGGGGGGAGTGGGAGGTACAAACTACTGGGTTAAGATAGGCTCAAGGACATATTGTACAACATGGGGCATATAGCCAATATTTTGTAATATCTGTAAATGGAAAGTAACCTTTAAAAATTGTACAAGAACTAAAAAAAAATTTTTTAATCACCATACATTTGGAAATTATTGAATAGCACCTAAACAAAACAATGGTCAAAGAATAAATCACAACAAGTATTAGAAAAAAATGTTTGCTGGGCTTCCCTGGTGGCGCAGTGGTTGAGAGTCCGCCTGCCGATGCAGGGGACACGGGTTCGCGCCCCGGTCCAGGAAGATCCCACATGCCGCGGAGCGGCTGGGCCCGTGAGCCATGGCCGCTGAGCCTGCGCGTCTGGAGCCTGTGCTCCGCAACAGGAGAGGCCACAACAGTGAGAGGCCTGCATACGGCAAAAAAAAAAAAAAAAAGTTTGCTATGTCAGATGAAGATATGAAGTACCAAATTTGTGGGACAAACATAAAGTGGTGATTAGGAGCAAATTTGGAGTCCAAATCCCATTAGAAAAAGGATAAAACCATGAAACCAATGATCTAAGAATTAATTCAAAGGAGTTAGGCATGAAAAAAATTTATTTTTTAAAAATTACTATATTGACAAAAAAATCACTCAAGTTAAAAGACATGTCAAACTGAAAAATACTGCATCATATATGAAAGAGGATTATGTTAACACTACTATGTTAAGAGTCTAATCGCTCAAAACATATCAACGGAAAAAATACTACTACCGCAATAGGAAACGGGCAAAGACAGAAACAGAAAATATATCAAAGAAATCCCAGCAGTGATACAATTTTAAAAACAGATGAACACAAGAAACCTAGCCAATCAACTAGTTAAGGCCAGCTTTTCACTCAAGAAGTCGTCTTTGAAGGTGCAACATCAATAGAATTTTTTTAATGCTAATTGGGAAAAGGAGAGTACCAATGTTTGCCTATCAAATGGGTAAGGATACAGACACACCACACCACTGGGGAATGTAAAAACAGGTATCTCCAGCTTTTTGAAAGTTCGCTTTACGCCACTTAGCTTTCAGGAGAGACCTACATTAGTACCTGTTTTGGCTAACCAAAAGAAATCCAAAGAGGATTTTCGCTTTCATAGGAAAAAGAAGGTGAAAAGCGTGTGCAGCAAGCTGTTACAGAAGCAGCGCACACCCTTAGCAGCAAGAGTGGCACCGGAAGTGCCACTCAACATCAAGCCGCCACAGCGGTGAACTATGTCTGTAAGCATCTGTGCTTTATCTCAATTTACTTTGTGCATCCAATAGCAAGATGTGTCCTAAGGTAATTGCTTCTTCCCTTTATGCCACCTGGGCTTATGAAAGGTTTCAAAGGAATGCTATACTTCTGGATAGCAGGGGAAACCTGTATACATAGTAATGTCAGATCTAAGAGATAGCCTAAGGAAATCATATTATAAATTCATCTTGTGTTTGTCCATATTTTTTTTTCTTTGCGGTACGTGGGCCTCTCACTGCTGTGGCCTCTCCCGCTGCGGAGCACAGGCTCCGGACGCGCAGGCTCAGCGGCCATGGCTCATGGGCCCAGCTGCTCCGTGGCACGTGGGATCCCCCCGGACCGGGGCACGAACCTGCGCCCCCTGCATCAGCAGGCGGACTCTCAACCACTGCGCCACCAGGGAAGCCCTGTCCATATTTTAATAGCAGCATTATTTATAATATTAAAAGAAAATCAGAACCAACTAAACATTCAACAATGGGAATAAGTTATGGTATATTAATATAACAGGATAGTACATAACCATTAAAAGTAATGAGATACATCTATATTTGCTGAAATGAAGAGATGTCTAAGATACCCTATTAAGTGAAAACAGAAACAAATAGCAAAGTTGTAGAACTTTCTATAGAGCATGATTCTGGTTTGTATGCAGTGGCTATCTCTGTTTGCTGGGAAAACGGGTGATCTTCACTTTATTCATATATTTAGGTTACACTGACAATCAGAAAAATAGGCGGCTATTCTCATTTTTGGAAATTAGAAAAGCAGTAACTACAAAAACTCTCACAAAATCCAAACACCAAAAGCTATTTGACAAGTACTAGAAGTGTAGGTTTTCATTAGAAGAGAAAGTAATCATGCAACCCTGATCAATTCTTTCAAACTTTGCACTCATGGTCTGTTAAATTATCTTGAACAAAGTGAAGGAGAGAAACGAATAAATGGCAACACCCAGGACAAGTGTCAAATCTAAAACATTCCTGAATTGTTACTGAATTGTGCAGGAAGTTAGCATTACTAATAAAACCATCAACATTTTCAAACGACAATGGTTACTATATTCCTACAGTGAACAAAAGTCTTCCATTAATAATAATAAGATAAATTCAAACATTAACAAAACAGCATGCCATTAGAGAATAAATCCTAAACATCTTTCCTTATGAAAAGGATATAAATTATGTTAATGTTTTACACATGCAAAAATTAAATCAATTAAGATGGGAGGAAACTCCAAAATTGAATACAAACAGAAATAGATGAATCTTATTTACATCACACTAATAATATAATCTGAGTTTTTAATTCCAGTGCTTTTACAGAGTACCTCAACTGTCTACATTCACTGGAACATATTCTAAGCACAAAAAAGAAATGCAAAAATTTGAACTTCATTTAGTGGGTTTGTTATTGGAACTGGTACTGGAACCAATGTACTAATTCCAAAACTACTTAGTATTTATTGTAAAACAGCAAATGAATAAATATATTGATGCTGTTGGGAACCATGGTTCTTACTCTGAAAAGAAAACTACAAATATGGAATGAGGGAAGGAATGGAAGGAAGAACACTTGATATTGGACTAAAACTGGAGGTACCAGTATGAATTAATTACTTAAAACTGTGTGTGTGTGTGTGTGTGTGTGTGTGTGTGTGTGTGTGTAAATAAATTTCCTGTCTCTCTTCATGGCCATTAACTAGAAAACAGTAAAACCCTAATAGCAATTAGTATACCTAACAACTAGATCTTGGTATTTTGAATACCATTCCCCATAAAGGAACCAGGGCTCATTGAAAAAAATGACTGATTTCAGTTCAGTGGGTGAGTACAAAGTGCTTGGAGCATTTTTGTTGTTTCAGACAGTAAGGGCTCAAAGACCAATGATGTTCAAGGACGGGAACCAGCTTCAAGTGGCTCCCATTAGCCAAATCTGTGCATCCAAAAGAAAACGATGATAATAGTTTACAAGGTAAATTTAAAAAAGAATGAGTCCACAGTGATACTAAAATAGTGATATTAAAAATATACAGCTCTATTTTACAGAATGCCAGTTAATAAATGATAAATGATTGGTAGAATTTTAAAAAATCACCATTGTGGAACCACCAAAGAAATAAATGATTCATGCAAGTTAGACTAACAATGGATGTTAAAACCAGTGGGTGAAAGGCTGGTGGGGAACAGGATATTCAGAGTCTCAAAGCATCATCTCACAGATTAATTACACAGGGAGGAAAGACACTCTTACAATAAAGAAATCCGGCAGATACTTCCTTTATCAAATAATTAAATCTGAAATTATCAATAATGGGACATAACAACATTGGTGCCTCCTAATTTAATAGCTAAAAAGGACACAGCATCTATGTTTAACCTAAATCTACGGAAACAATTAGCCAAATCCAGACTGTGGGACAGTCTACCAAAATCCTAGCTAGACTTTCCCACAATAAAGACAAACAGAAGCTAAGGAAGTACGCTTGATGAAAGAAAGGTACAGAGAAATGACAACTAAAAGCTGTGTCAGACCCTTAGTAGGATTCTAGTATTTTGAAAAAGCCTATACGGGATGTAACTGGGATAACAGGGAAAAGGTTAATATGGACATTATAATATTATTGTATCAATATTAAATATCTTGAGTATTATGGTTTTGTAGGAGACTGTCCCTGTTCTACCCTGGTGTGTTAAGTATCACAGTCTGTACTTTTCTTTCAAATGGTTCAACAAATGGGGGTGGGGGAGGTAGAGAATGAGAGAGAGAGAGAGAGAGATATAGCAAATGTGGCAAATTGTTAACAAGTGGTGAATCTAGGTAAGGATGTCTGGGTGTCATTATACTAGTCTTTCAGCTTTTCTGCAGGTGTATAATTTTTTTTTTAAACGCTGGGGAGGGTAAATGAATGCATATTGGGTCCTATGATCTCTTACAAAATGCAAGAAAACAGTGAAAAGAAAAGGCAGCGTGCAGCCAGATTGTTACTTGTGTTTTCTCTGTTATTACCATGATGATGCTCGTTTCTTTTTTCTTCTTCTTCTTTTTCTGTAAATTTAATTTGTATGGTCGCAGGACACTCTCACAGTAACTGGACACCCAAAGGATAATAGAAATAGTCTGAAAGAGGAAAAATTGCAAATTCATCAATAAGGATTACACTCAACATATCTATCAAGAACAAAGATTATGAACTAAACAAAATTCTAAGCAAACAGCTCTTCTATGCAAATCTCTTCAAGTTCTCTTGTAACTCTCCACTCTCTAATTTCTACAGTCACCACACTGATCCAGGTCTTCTTCATCTCCCACTCAGAATACTGTCTTTATTCTTTCTTCTGGCTCTCCCAGCTCTCAACTCATCCTCTACTCCAGTGGTCCCCAACCTTTTTGGCACCAGGGACCGGTTTCGTGGAAGACAATTTTTCCATGGACGGGGGATGGTTTGGGGATGATTCAGGCTCATTACGTTTATTGTGCACTTTATTTCTATTATAATTACACTGTAATATATAATGAAATAATTATACAACTCACCATAACGTAGAATCAGTGGGAGCCCTGAGCTTGTTTTCACTTGCCACTCACTGATAGGGTTTTGATATGAGTCTGCAAGCAACTGATTTATTAGGGTCTCTGTGCAGTCAAACCTCTCTGCTCATGATAATCCGTATTTGCAGCCACTCCCCAGTGCTAGTGTCACTGCCTCAGCTCCACCTCAGATCATCAGGCATTAGATTCTCATGAGGAGCTCGCAACCTAGATCCCTCGCATGCACAGTTCACAGTAGGGTTCGTGCTCCTATGAGAATCTAATGCCGCTGCTGATCTGACAGGAGGCAGAGCTCGGGCGGTAATGCAAGTGATGGGGAGCGGCTGTAAACACAGATGAAGCTTCGCTCACCTGCTGCTCACCTCCTGCTGTACGGCCCAGTTCCTAACAGTCTGTTAACAGACTGGTTAACAGTCCGTGGCCCGGGGGTTCAGGACACCTGCTCTACTCAGTCCAATTTTCTTTCACTTCCTTGCAGAAGATGGGGATCCATTAACATCCTTTTCACTGAAGTGAAAGGTCCAAATTCCTAGGTATGGAATCCAAAGGTTCTGTAAAATATGCCTCTCCCCACCCACCTCTCCATCCAGATAAGATACTGCCTCACCTGCAAACCTTAAATTGTGTATGAAGAAATCTCCCCAGTTGGTCAGCACATATTCTCCTTTGAATTAAGTTAGGTGTTTATACGTGTTCACCTATGCTACAGTGTATTCATGTACATATATACATGCAATGATTTCTCATTCACTCATTAAGTATCTCTTAGGCACTTAAAATGTCACCAAAACAGAGAATATTGCCTTCAGGAAGCTTACAGACTAGTAGAGAAAGAAAGTAAATAACATGTGACAAAATAAATGGAAAAAAGATAATGGACTATGAGTGTTTGTGATCCTCTTCTCTCTCTCTGGTTAAAAGAAAAAAAATGTTTTGCTACATCAGCTCCTGGATTCTCCTTCATAATGCAGAATCTTAGCAATTAGTGAACAGCAGCAACAAATTCAGAAAACTGGCAGAACTAACTTAAACTACATAATAGTTGAGTCAAAAAGGAAAATGAACAGGAGAGCTAGATTTGCAGTGAATCTGAGGAATCTTTAGAGATTTGTAAAGCAAATTTCAAGAAGTTTTACCCTAACATTATGAATGAAATTCTCCTGATACCCTTGGAAGGAATTAGTTCAGAAAATTGAAATTGCTTTTCAATTAACAAAAGGTGGGAGTGAGGGGTTAAATTACAGGCATAAGGTGCCTATTATCTGTTTATTTTTGAAAAATTAATCCTGCATACAATTAAGGAAAATTGAGTTTTTCACAAAGAGAACAAAAACATACCTCAACCAAGAAGACTAGATTTTCTAAAAGAGTAGGATGTGTTTTCAAGTTACCATCTTTAACTTCTAAGAGATCACCTTTACATTTACTGAAGACATCTGAAAACAGAAAAATATTTTATGGTTTTATTCAGCTTTTGTCTCAATGTTATTTTTAGGAACACAGTGCACAATCTAATAAAGAATAAGCAAATATAAAGATTTAATCCAGAAAGCTCCCCCACCCCAATGAAACAAACACCAAAGAATATCTATTTTAAGCTCTTTATTTTTTTAAGTTTATTTTATTATTTTATTTTATTTATTTATTGTTTTTGGCTGCATTGGGTCTTTGCTGCTGCCCTCAGGCTTTCTCTAGTTGTGGCGAGCAGGGACTACTCTTCGTTGTGGTGCGCAGGCTTCTCATTGCAGTGGTTTCTCTTGCAGCGGAGCACAGGCTCTAGGCACATGGGTTTCAGTAGTTGTGGCACGTGGGCTCAGTAGTTGTGGCTCGTGGGCCCTAGAGCGCAGGCTCAGCAGTTGTGGCTCATGGGCTTAGCTGCTCCGCAGCATGTGGGATCTTCCTGGACCAGAGCTTGAACCCGTGTCCTCTGCATTGGCAGGCAGACTCCCAACCACTGTACCACCAGGGAAGCCCTATTTTAAGCTCTTTAAAAAGCCACACAACTACTGCTCTATTGTCTTCAAAACATAAAAGGCAGACTTATAAATTATATATTCTAGGGTCTAAACACCAGCTATGGGGACTTCCCTGGTGGTCCAGTGGTTAAGACTCCACACTTCCAGTGCAAGTGGCCTGGGTTAATCCTTGGTCAGGGAACTAGATCCCACATGCATGCCACAATTAAGAGTTCACATGCCACAACTAAGGAAGCCCACGTGCTGCAACTAAGGAGCCTGCAAGCCGCAACGAAGGAGGCTGCCTGCCGCAACCAAGACCCAGCGCAACCAAATAAATGATTTAAAAAAATAAAATAAAATATGGTATAACTGTTTAAAAAATAAATAAACACCAGCTACACCTTTCCACAGATAGGCCATTGGCACAATAAAAATAAGACTTCAGGGCTTCCCTGGTGGCGCAGTGGTTGAGAATCTGCCTGCCAATGCAGGGGACACGGGTTCGAGCCCTGGTCTGGGAAGATCCCACATGCCGCGGAGCGACTGGGTCCGTGAGCCACAACTACTGAGCCTGCACGTCTGGAGCCTGTGCTCCGCAACGGGAGAGGCCGTGACAGTGAGAGACCCGCGCAGCGTGATGAAGACTGGCCCCCGCTCGCCACAACTAGAGAAAGCCCTTGCACAGAAACGAAGACCCAACACAGCCAAATAAATAAATAAAATAAATTTATTTAAAAAAAAAAAAAAAGACTTCAAGTGGATGGTTTAAAAGAACTTGTGCCATTATAGACTAAAAGACCAATGTGTATGGTAGAAATGCACCTTCCTAACAAATACCAGGTTTTATTCTCATAATCTTGATCATCTTTTAATTCTCAGTCTTCATTTGAGCAACAAATAAAGGACTTTTTAGGCTCCTAAAAAGAAAGACCCTTATAGATTTAAAATGCACAATAATCTATAATGGAAAAGAATCTGAAGCTGTACACCTGAAACTAACACAGTATTGTAAATCAACTATAGTTAAATAAAATAATAATTTTTTTAAGTATTTGAGAGAGTTAAAAGAAAATGCATATGTATATTCTTTACCAAATAATTTCATTGCTAGGAATTTAACCCCAAGGAAATATTCAAATAAGTACCCAAACAATTGTGTCCCAAGATATTTATGTCAGCATTGTTATGCATAATATATTATGTACTCAGAGCATATAAATAAATCTGGTACACTGATACAATACTGTGGAATATTATGCAGCCCTTAAAACAAATGGGGTGTGTATATAACTGACATGGTAAAATGTCCAAGATAACGAATAATTAAAGCCAGAAAAGCATGTATTATACCTTTTCATATATTTCTTTTTTAAATCACTACTATGTATTTCCATACACACATGTATGACTGTTTAGGTGGTATGCAGAAATACAGATGGCAAAGTGCTAACAGCACGTACCTACTTACCTCTGCAGGAATGGGGCTGGGAAAGGGGAAAAGACCATACCCACTTGTGTACTGTTTTACAATAGGTGTCTACTACTTTTGTAATCAAAACTTTTTAAAGTTAGAAACAAAGTCTTTAAAAATACCAAAAGTGTGCATTATTATTTTTCAAAACCTCTTGCAAGTTTCTATGAAAAAATGAGCTACTGTCAGACAATCAGATACAATATGGGAATCCACAGTAAGACCACTTACCTTTTAACTGTTCTAGTAAAGACTTAAGACTATTCTCTACTCGCTCCTGGATCTCCATTGTATCCTCTAAAATTGAAGCACAATGAAAAACTTTCAATTCAATTTTTAGTAAGATAAAGAAGCAAGACCAATACCTGGAAGCATAGGCAAGAACATTTTCTTTTCTCTTAAGACCCACAGGCCTCTAAATTCCATTACTGAGAGAAAGATTAATTACTGTTCTGCCAAAAGCACTACCTAAGATTCTCTAGGAGGACCAGAAATCTACATGTTTCAAATACTCTAAATGACAGGATCCACAAGCCTTATGACTTGGGAAAAACAAAACACAAACAAAAAAACATGACCTATATGGTATTTGTGACTCTCGCTGGGTTGATAGCTTAGAAAAAAATATTTTCTCTACAAAGTTTAGGCCTTCTTCTTTCTTTTTTTAAATATTTATTTATTTATTTTGGCCGCACCAGGTCTTTGTTGTGGCATGCGGGATCTTTAGTTGCAGCATGCAGACTTCTTAGTTGTGGCATGCAAACTCTTAGTTGCGGCATGCATGCGAGATCTAGTTCCCCAACCAGGGATCGAACCCCGGCCCCCTGCATTGGGAGCGCAGAGCCTTCCCTGGACCACCAGGGAAGTCCCTAGGCCTTCATTTTTAAGTAAAGAATTTAATCTGATACAAATGAAGTTATTTATAAAACAGAAACAGACTCATAGACATAGAAAACAAACTTAGAGTTATCAAAGGGGAAAGGGGATGGGGGAGGGATAAATTAGGAGTTTGGGATTAGCAGATACAAACTACTATACATAAAACAGATAAACAACAAGGTCCTACTGTATAGCACAGGGAATTATATTCAATATCCTATCATAAACCAGAATGGAAAAGAATATGAAACTACATGTATATATATACAGGTATAACTGAATCATTTTGCTGTACACCAGAAACTAACATAACATTGTAAATCAACTATACTTCAATTTTTAAAAATTTTTTAAATGAATGAATGAAAAGAATTCAACTTGAAATCCAACAATATTTCAACAAATCAAGGATTTCTTCAACTTTTGGCCCTAAAAAATGATTTTAAAATAGACTTAAAACAGAAGTGGGAAAATGAGGGAAAGGGAGTGAGCAGCATTTAGAGGTGCAGGGGCGGGGTGTGGGGGGCGCAGCAGGGTGGATTAAAAATAAAATATGGAACGGACTTAAGCTTCTACACATTATTTTGTAAACTGTTTAATGGACTTTATTATATAGCAAACCAGACATTCCAGAACAGCTTACAGCTTCCATCTCCTACAAATTTTTCCAAATATGTGAGGTTATAGATATTTTGTTGCATTTACTAAGTTTTCAGTGACAAAGACCCTGTAAACATACTCATGCAAGTATACACTTACCTAAACCATTGATGTCCAGCTCATAAATATCACTAACAAGATAAAAAGAGCTGGTCTGACACTGAGAACAGCCAGAATTAAAGAATCCAGCCATTCTGGTAGGTACAGGACCAAGGAAAGGATACTGGAAAGGAAAAAAAGTTCTTTAAATGTTCTTTAAATCCACTGAAATTTAAATTCATAAAATACAAAATGAGAAAACAAGGAACTGGATAAAAATCTATCTCCATGATTAAGTTACAAAGCACTGATCAGCAAGCTAATAATAACCAAATCATTATGGTGAAAACAGAAACGCTGTATTAATTTGTCGACAGGTATTAAAAAGTTTACCATCACAAAAAAGCTATTTTGCTTTTCCTCACTATCCAATTTGGATACTGAGGAAGCCTCTGCAATTCCCCAAGTTTAAAAAGTTTGTCTTTTTCCTGTAGATGCCATAAAGTGGGACAAAATACTGTTCTTTACTACTCACCCATCCCCAATTCCTATTTTCAAAAAGACAGTCACATATTATTGCAGCTTTGATTGTAAATACGCACTGATGATACCTGAATGTCCTTCTCAATAAATCGCTTTCCCATCTCCAGGGCCACCTCCAGCTGTTGAAGGAGCAAACGGAAAATATCAATCCGGGAGGATACTCCATTCTCAGTGGTCTTCTCTGAGTTCTCTGGCCCAACAGAATGGTTAAGACTTGGAAGTCCACTGATCAGCCTCAAGGTTAAGGAACGGATTCTTAACCACATTGTCTCCTCCTCCAAGGAAAGTTTCTTATGTTCTTCAGAAACATCCCTTAAAAAGAAACATCCGCAAACCATCCATTTTATTCCTGTTAACTTTAAAGCTTTCAAAGTTCACTTTCATCAGTCAAGACGCCTTTGAATGGTCTCAGCTTTCATTTAATAGCTGAATGATCTTGGACAAACCAAAACAGTCCAAGTCCCCATTTCGGTATCCATAAAATGGGAAAGATAACCTACCTAACAGGTCGTTTTCCCCTCACGTGAGATTCATTTTTCTGATGATAAAATACATAATATAAAAAATTCAAATGACAGAAAAGTAAAAAAAGTAAAGGGACAACAGGACCTGATAACCAAGAACCTACAATATATATATATTTTTTAACCACCAAAATGGTTTTATTTTTGACACTGCCAACATGCACAACAAAGCATTACTTTGGTTTCCTTAAACATTACTTAAGTACGCATTAGAAATATATGTTTACATTTAAGAAATGTAACACATTAAAAAACTCCATAAACATAATTCTTTCTCAATACATTTTCCTGCTTTGTTTCACACATAAACAACATAATCTACAAAGTCATAAATAAAACTATTAACTCTTATGACCTAAAAGTATATACAAATTTTGGAACTTGACAAGAATGTCCTTTTTCTGATTTTATATAAATAACAACATGCAGTATTTGCAATGTTTTTTAATTAAGTGAATGACTTACAATCAAAACTTTTACTGTCTCCCAACCAGTTCTCCCTATAATAGACCTTCAGTGCACTTGGTAAAGATGTCATATATTTAAAAAGTCAAAGTGGTCAAAAGACTAGATTTTTAAAATAGAACAGAAGGTTGCCATTAAATATTATTAAGCCTTATTAAAATCACTTCTGTTTGTCTGAAGAACAAAAAATGCTCCCAAAGAGTATATGCTCGTACTATCTTTTTTTTTTTTTTTTTTAATTTTTGGCTGCACCCCGCCGCATGTGGGATCTTAGTTCCCTGACCAGGGATCAAACCCACACCCTCTGCATTGGAAGGTGGAGTCTCAACCATTGGACCTGATTTCCAGGGAAGTCCCTATACTATCATTTAAATGGAAGCTAACAGTCTTAAAAAATCAGATTAAATTTGTATTAGTCTTGGGAAAAATATTCCACTGAGATTCTGTTATAGGAACAGAATCCATGCTATCCTAAGTTTTCTAAAATTTATTTTGAACCATCACTTCGATTAGTTAAAACTTTCAGGGTAAAAATGACACATAAAAATGATCTTAGAAAGGCATATTTAGAATTCCTGATACAGAACACTTGATTATTTAGTTTTTGTTTAATGACTGGAAATCTTTATTCCTTCAGAAAATAATAACATTATTTGTTGAGTGACACCATCTATTTAGTGATTTACTAGATAACCACTCAAGGTATATTAAGTAAGCACTCAAATTATTTTTATGTAACAAAAGTCAAAAACACTTTTCATGTTGGAATTGTTTCATTATGCATTATTATTTTTAAGGCCGTGATTTACAGAGTATAAAAATTAGAAAGAAAAACATTCTCAATTAATATTCTCACTAAATTTAAATGATTCAAATGATAAATAATCGTAAGCTAAGCACTGTCACTACTTTTAAAATCTAAGTTTCTAAGTTTCATTTTTCAATCAATACAAATATGATCTGCTTCACACTATTAACTGCCACTCAAACTTTATGTTTAAAGAAACTAAATATTCTTTGTTAAAGAGCAGTTTACAACAAATGTTTTTCTATGCTCTTACAAAAAAAGATTCTGATATGCATAATGAATCTAAGTCAAAATCCACAAATGGTAGCCAAAATTGTCAACTTTCAGCCTAATACAACATAAATCCAGTTATTTTGCATAAACAATTCAAAATTAAAGTTTATAATGGAAATGTCAACAAGTCATAACTACAACATTACTACTGACAGAGAACCCACAATATTAACATGCTTGGTATAGACCCTATCAGATTTTGCAATATGATGTACAAAAATGAACTACAAATATTTATGTAATATACTTTAAACAGATAAAATGGGTTCACAGTGTTTATACTATTTTGCAAACTGCATCTTTTTAGGACAGTGTGTACAGAAAACAGTTAACATAGGGCTTGCCTGGTGGTGCAGTGGTTAAGAATCTGCCTGCCAATGCAGGGGACATGGGTTCAAACCCTGGCCCGGGAAGATCCCACATGCCGCGGAGCAACTAAGCCTGTGCACCACAACTACTGAACCTGTGCTCTAGAGTCCGCGAGCCACAACTACTGAAGCCTGCGTGCCTAAAGCCCGTGCTCCACAACAAGAGAAGCCACGACAGTGAGAAGCCTACTCACTGCAACAAAGAGTAGCCCCCACTCACCACAACTAGAGAAAGCCCACACACAGCAACGAAGACCCAACATAGTCAAAAATAAAACAAATAAATAAATAAATAATCCCCCACCAAATATTCTTTAAAAAAAAAAAAAGTTAACATAGCAACCCTCAGGCTATTATCTTCAGAAGGACCTACTTGCAAGGCTGGCCCTTGCCTGATGTCTGGGAACCTAGCAGGCCAACCATTCCCTAAATGACAAGAGTGGCTCACCTGCCTAGATTGTTCGTACAAATTATGTGGTTAAGGGTGAACAGCGCTTTCCTTCTGGGAGCCTGAAATGTTGGTACATGCTAGACTGAGGGTGCCTACATCACCAGCCGATGAAAACCTTGGGCATCAAATCTTTAACGGGCTTCTCTGGGCAGAAATATTGCACAGAAATACCGCATTTTTTGCTGCTGGAGAAAGGAGCACACGCTCAGTATATTCCTTCGTAGGAGGGAGAGAACACCAGAAGTCTGTGCATGGAGTTTTCCAAACCCCACCTGTATGTTTTTTTCCCTTTGCTGATCCTGTCATGTATCCTTTTGTTATAAAAAAAACTTAGTTGTGAGTCCAACTACATGTAGAATTCCATGAGTCCTGGCAAATCACTGAATGTAGTCTTGGAAGCCCCCAAATTACAGCATATTCAGAACTACCCTGTATACATGTCTCTGCAGACTTGTGCACTTATTCCTTAGTTTCCACTTTCCTAGAAGTGGTTCTGCTGAATTAAATGGTACACAGCCTTTTCTATCGTGATACATATAACTAAAACTCCCTATAGAAAGGTTATATAAAGTTTTACTGCCATGTAAACTCACAACCACCACTTTCCCATAACCTAGCTGAGAATAAGGATTAATCTTTTTTTTTTTTTTTTTGTGCTGTACGCGGGCCTCTCACTGTTGTGGCCTCTCCCGCTGTGGAGCACAGGCTCCGGACGCGCAGGCTCAGCGGCCATGGCTCATGGGCCCAGCTGCTCCGCGGCATGTGGGATCCTCCCAGACTGGGGCACGAACCTGTGTCCCCTGCATCGGCAGGCGGACTCCGAACCACTGCGCCACCAGGGAAGCCCGGATTAATCTTTTTTTATGTGATAGGTTAAATCTTCATCTGACAGATTAAAATACAAATCTTTATTGCTGTAAAGTACATTTCTTTAATTTCCTATTAAACCCTTTGCCCCATTTGTTTTTCATTTATCTTCTTATTGATTTATTGAGTTCTCTGTATATGTGAAGGATATTAATATATATGAAGAAATTTACCAATTTACCAGATACCTCTAGAACTTGTTAACAAATTTACTTCTATATAGAAGACTAATATTTAGAGGTCAAATTCTTTGTTTCCAGATCTGATGTAATGCTGAGAAAGACTTTCCCAACCATTTAAAAATATTTTTTATATTTTCTTCTAAGTTTTAACATATAATCTTTAATCCATCTGGAATCCATTTTCATGTATGCTGTGAAGGAGGAATTAACTTTTAGATTAACCAGTAATCTCAACATAGGGGTGAGGTTTTCTTTTCTTCCTTTGGCTTACCTATATTTTCTGACCCCTACAATAAAAATGTTATTATATATATGTAATATATAATATAATATATAAAACTCTTAAATTCATCTTGATTCTTTAAAAATAAATTGCTTGGGGTTAAATTCAAGTTACCTGTCTTTTGGATCCCAGCTAAAGAAAACATTTAAGTCTCTGTTGTCTCGCAAGGCTTCCCATGGAATGTCATCTTCTTCTGGCCGAAGATTCATTGACTTTATACTTTCTGCTAAGCTGGTTGATCTGTGATAATGAAAACTTATTTAAGTATTATTCAATAATAAAATAGTCATGAAAACATGTTAGCCAGGACTTTGTTTTACTAGAAAGAGAGAAAAGGAAAGAGTGAAGGAAGAAAGGAAGGCTTTAATATTAGGAAGTAAAAGCTCATATAACATGAAATAGAACCAAGCACTGGTTCTGGCCTGCTACGCAGCAAAAGAAAGGCATCTGGAGGCCCAACCAAAATAAAGTCCATCAGCATTAATTTCTGAAATCCCATGTTTGCAGGGTATGGGGAAGCTTGTAAACATAATATGGGCCAGGGATGATGACCATGGCCTAGCTGTTTTCTGTATGGAACCTGGGATGGTGCTGGCAGTACCCTATCATTCCCCATGACAGGCACCTTCCCCTTTCTTCCCTGTTCCCTCCTACATTTTTTTTTCCCATTTTTCTTTAGCTTAAGCCCGCTAATGACACCCATGAGGCCCATTAATGGTTCTCAGCATCTGATCTAATCTCTTAGTTCCTTATTAGCTCTTGTGCAATACTTACACATTTGCTTCAAGTAGAAGGTCTAACAACATCCGTTCAGTACGGACTTGTGCAAAATGAAGAGAATTATTCAGCCTGTTCCTAAAAGCGATAAACTCTGGGATCTTCTCAAATGCACCATATTTGTAAGCTTGAATAATATATTCTGAGGTCTGGGAAGGAAAGATATCACCTTGGTATAAACATTTCACATGTCAGGAGACGAAGACATACCTTGCCAGACAAAACAAAACAACACTCAAACTAAAATTAAGATGTTGAATCTAATCTTTAAAGTTCTTGGTCACCAAATAGAATATCAGCTTTTAAAAATGATGTTTTTCTTCTATACTATACTGGAGTCAGATGTCTTCTTCACTAATATTACTACTAATAATATTTAGCTGCTGCTACCACCATGTAGACTTTCTCTTAGCAGTTATGTTCATTTCAACAGGACTGAAGGTTTTGTTATACCACATCAGTCAAGGTTTTGGTTAGTGCCATTGTGGAAGGGATATTACTCCATGTTTTTCTGCATCTAAAGATAAACTTTGTTTCATACAAAGGTTCCCAAAACACCAGAATAATATAACCATCCCACCACCACCACAAATAAAAATTACTGTCCTTCATAAAAAAGATAGGCTGCTCCTTGGTTTGGTTTACTTCTGAATAATATATCACAAACATAGGAATATGTGCATTGCATCAAGATAGAAGACACCAAACAAAAGACCTATAAAAATTCATGTCATCATCCATCCTGAGGACAGAAAATGCAAAAACCAGGTTACCTGTCCATCCAAACTACTATGCTAGAAAATCCCATAACATACACCACATGTGCTTTAATTAGATTAATACATATATACAGATGAAACATGAACAGAGGCAAGATAAAGAATCCTAAGCAGAAATTCTGGCACAAGAGAAGAAAATCTCAGGGAAGAACATTTCATGGGTGTGGGCCTACGCCATCAGGATCGGAAGTCAGAAGGGCACCCTTTTGGGCTAAGTAAAGTACTAAACTCAAAGTTGATGTCTGCCCCCAAAGATCCTTTCTTTTTTGCACAGCCTCAGTCAGCTCTGCCCCCATCTCCATTATGACCGAATAATTTGCCCAATAGGAAAATAGGCCAATAGTCAACAACGTACCCTCTGATACACAGCCTCGCAGGGTTCATTTCAGGCCGCGGGATTGCGCCACGGGCGCTAATTCAACTGCATTCGATGCGGCTTTTAAACCCCCATGGGACACCTCGGCGAGCTGTTTGCCTGCAGTATCTGGAGAAATTAAAGACGGACGGACACAAGAAAATTAAAAAGATTACTTGTGATCCTGCAGGTTTAAAGAAGGACTATCTGAAAAAGCTCAAGTGTACCTTCTAGCTTGATTAAAGGACAGTGATACGCTCAGTCAAGAAGAGGCCAGGATACCCTAAACACATATGCCTATCCAATGGCCTCTTGGTTTGGAAAACATAGCAAGGTTTACCATCAGCCCTTGCAATAGGACCTTACAGTTTGAAAAAAAACAGCTGGTTAGGAACATATGATCCAGCAACTAATCAGGATAAAAATTTGACTTTGGTGATTCCAATCAAATTTATTAATTATAGTTCCAAAATATGCTATGATTAAAGGAAAGAACTCAGCCTTACCAAGTGTGGAGTAAGTTTTAACTTCTGAGTGGTCCATGGAATACCACTTTAGAAAAAAGGCAAGAGAAAAATAAGGGGCCACAAAAAAGGAATGCAATCCTTTAACAAACTAAGAAGGCAACTATAGTTCTCTGGCTTCTTTTTTTAAGATAGTCCTCCTTTAATACTGCAGTAAAGTATCACTACAGAGCTAGAAAAGGGCCTGGGCAGCTATCAATAGGACAGACTGAGGAAGCACCATGATTTGAAGAAACAATGACCTATTGGAACTGCAGGCAAAACTGGAAGCCATGGGTACTTTAAAGACTTCTGAATATCAGAGAATGTTGTCTGTACCCATTTCTACTCATTTATGCACCAATGAGGCTATTGAGATCCCATATGGATTCCTGAAATGAACCCTGGTCACTGTAAAAATTAGCGAAATACATGGACATCAAACTCTTGAATAATGATCTTCATGAATACCTAAAATGGAGACTTGTAAAGGCAATTTTTTTAAAAAGTATGAACATGTAAGTTACTTTTGGAGATATGTAAATCTAAACTCTAGTTTTTATATTATAAAACTCTATTCCAAATAAGATGACAGCAGACAACGACCTTTCCAAAAAGAAAACCCTTACATCGACCTTCCAAATACAATTGTCAATCCCATAGCACAAAGCCTTACAAAGCAGATTTTCCATTTAAGGAGTAGATGTTCTTTCAAAGAGCTAGTTGGTAATTGAAATACATCAGTCACTCAAGGAAAAACCATCTGCGGGTGCCAAAAACTACCAAGAATAAAAGATGTAGAGCACAGAGCTTTAGCTTTCCAGAGACGTACTTCTAATACTATCAGAAGGTTTAACACATACAGTATAACACTACAATCGTGATCTTTCTTAGCTTCAAACTCCTGTAGGAAACAGTCCACACCACAGTCTCCATTTTCCTATTCTGGGACTTGGGCTGGGCATTATGATTTAAGGTATGTTTTCCTTGCTGTATTGTGTTTTGCTTTTACCTCCAGGACCTAGCCCCCTCCATGCTCTCTCCCCAGTTATCTACTTTAATGTGATCAAATAGCTGTTTTCTTAGTTAGTAGTAATAAAAATAAATTTCAAGCAGAGAGTCCTAGTCCCAGATTAATAAAATGCTTTACTTTTATCAGCTTCAGCATCATGTACATTCAGATGAATTAGTCACTCCTGTCACACACAACCATCAGCAAAATATCAAACAAAGATACAGGGCTTCCCTGGTGGCGCAGTGGTTGAGAGTCCGCCTGCCAATGCAGGGGACGCGGGTTCGTGCCCCAGTCCGGGAAGATCCCACGTGCTGTGGAGCGGCTGGGCCCATGAGCCATGAGCCTGCGTGTCCGGAGCCTGTGCTCCGCAACGGGAGAGGCACAACAGTGAGAGGCCCGTGTACCGCAAAAAAAAAAAAGATACAAAAAGCCACTGAGGACAACATGCCCTCTCATATCACTCCTGGGGATCTCCTTTCCCTATTACAATACTTTCGTGTATGTGAGTGCGTGCGTGCATGTGCATGCGTGCGCTATTTTCAAAACACTTCTTCACACACGGTATTTGTGGGAAGAAAAATTAAAGCTTGATTTTTATTAGTATAAAATAATGTGCCTTTATGGACCAACTCATGAACAATATAGCTCTTCTAGAATGCTGGATGACTGAAAACTGGAGTAAAACCAAACACCAGGCTTGGATTAATCCCTTATTTACCTGCCACATCCACATCAAGCTATTTGAGAAACTTTGCAAAGGATTCTTCTGTATATCAAATGTTTACTTAACCTCTTCCTTAGAAACACAGTAATCAGAGCCAGAATAATGAGATTTGAAATACGCTTTTCTTTTGATTTTTTCCTCAGTTAGTGAGACTTCTTGAAAACAGAGAAGGGCAAGCATGGATACTTTTTTTTTTTTTTGGAGTATAGTTGCTTTACAATGCTGTGTTAGTTTCTACTGTACAGCTAAATGAATCAGCTATACGTATACATATATCCCCTCTCTTTTGGATTTCCTTCCCATTTAGGTCACCACAGAGCACTGAGTAGAGTTCCCTGTGCTATACAGTAGGTTCTCATTAGTTATCTATTTTATACATAGTATCAATAGTGTAGATATGTCAATCCCAATCTCCCAGTTCATCCCACCCTCCCCGCTTCCCCCTTGGTATCCATGTCTACGTCTCTATTTCTGCTTTGGAAACAAGATCGTCTATACCAATTTTTTCAGATTCAACATACATGCATTAATATACGATATTTGTTTTTCTCAAGCACAGATACTTGAATATACAGTGAAAACTCACAGATTTTTAACTCAACTGCCCACTTATGCTAAGAGATTTTAGAACCAAGGTCCTAGAGATGCCCTTTTGACAGTGAAGCCGGGCTAGCACCTTCTGAGCAATATGTTTAAATGCTGATGCCCACTTCTGTCTCTCCCTGATCAGAAGCTAGGGCACAAAATGAGGTTTGAACAGAGATACAATCGCTGTTGGGAAGTGGAGCCATGGGTGGAAAGGGATAGAGCTCAAAAGCCAACTGATGATGCAAAGATCACCACCCCGTGCTACACCAGCCCTCTAGGCCATGACCTGAAGTGTGTCAGAATATAATTATTGCAAGCTGAGAACAACAAACCTATATTCTATTGGTCAGAAATGCTTTTGCCCTGTCCCAGCTTTCTATTTAACACAAGCTTAAAGAATTAGATGGAAGATAAATTAGGTATAGCAGTCATATTTACAAAAGGGTTTTTAAAAAAATCCTCATGAGTGCTTTGCCAAGAAGAACCTCAGAAACCAGCTTCCTTGCCAAGTTTCTTAGCTGCTGTTAGACCATGAAAAATGGAACACTATGGGCAGATACCTGGCATGGTGAAATTCCAGGTGATGAGTCTTAGAAGCACATGAGAAGCAAGCAGGTAGTGTGACCACTGTAGAGACGCACCTTATCTCCACATATGTTCCTGGGTGGTTTTACATACCTCAACTGAGTAGAGACCATATAGTTTTTCCATAATAACTTCTGCTTAACTGACAAGTGGAGATCACATCTGCTTGCAGTGAAAAATATGGTGCAAATCCCATCCTTTCATTATGGCACATAAAAGCTCTATCTTATTTATTGTTACTTTAAAACACATACTACTGATCTAAGTTTTTTAAAGTGTCCTGAAATTGGTCAATTTTATAATTGTAAGAAAAGATAAGTATACTCTGTTGATAAAGAACACGGTGGTTATAAACTTCAGGAATCAATAAAAGTAAGCGAGAACAACTGCTATCACAAAATCATATATGGCATCCCAGGCTATACACTCTTATGGGCTGTTTCTTATACCCTTAGAAAGTCTCTTAGAGATTAAAACACAGACCTAAGAGGCACTTCGTATTCTGCTAATACCCACTTTTAAATGCACCTTCTCATGGATTCTATGAAACATACCCTTTCGAACCACCACAAAAACTCCTTACCTCTACCTAACAGCCTTGGCCAGTAAGCTATAGACTAAGGGCACATGTGAGTACAGCGTGGTGCACCTTAATATGTGTACTTGTGACCCGAGGGAAGACGCTCTCTGAATCATGTTCTTTCAGCAGGCCAAGACCATGTTAAAAAATAAAATTTTTTTTCACTTACATCTTTCTGGTTGGAGTGGAAAAACCTGAGCGCGAAGTTACAGGACTGGGATGCAGCAGCATACTGACCTAGGGATTCGGCGTATCGGGTCAAAAGATAACTAGGTCGGAAGGAAAGAAAAAAAAAGGTTATACCTACCCACCTCTATTAACAAATACTACACTTCAAATTACTATGGTAGAAAAACAGCTAGGCATACGAAAAGTTAAAACATGTGGCCATAGAAATGATCTAATTCACAGAATCAAATTTTAAAAAACAGCAAAGTTAATTCAGTTTTGTGGGAGACCTAAAGCTCTATGCCATGCTTTCTTACACTCAGATGATTAATGGAACACAAGTTGTTAGAGAACAGAATATTGTCTTCCTAAAACAGCTCTACAGGACACAGAGAAAATACCCTTGATTAATCACAAAGAATAGTCAAAATACAAATTCAAAGGATCTCTGGGGTCAACATGTAACATACAAGTGTCAACCTCAACTGCAAGGCAGAAGTAAAGACTTGAAAACAATGTGTGCTAAGAAAAAGAGTTCAAAGTATATAACTGTTACCTGTATCTGGGGAAAACTTTTTTTTAACCATTTCTAAATTGTACAAATTTGAGATTACCACAAAATGCTGAGAAAGATAAAACTCTTTCTGCTTTGCAATGGGTCATAGAAGGTGATTAATCTACAAAGCTTAATACCAGGAACAACTTTTCTGCTAAAATCAAAATGTTAGAGTTCCATATATGAGGACCCCACACTGCTGTAGCTGGTTGCTCATTATTCAGAGTATATACTACCAACCCAATGGTGTCATGCTGGATATGCTTAGCATCAAGGCTGGAATACAGATCCACCACCGGTTCAAATGCCCCCAGCATACAGTAGATTCGAACAAGCAGCAATTTGAATTGAGCATTGGAAGGGCTGTGAGTTAGTCCCTCTTCCAGCAAAGTCAGGGCCTGCCACACAGCGGTCTCATCACCTAGAACCAAAATATAATAGCATTATCCACAGACCTTGACAGCAAATGGGGGTTTCTCAATACTATAAAATAAAAACTAACTGACACCATCACCTCCCCTAACTATTCTAAGGATGTGGTTGGGTGGCAGAGAACAAATTTTAATACACACCCGTAACCAAAATAGGGAATTTCCCTGAAAAGACAGTCCCTCAATAGTTACCTCAGTTCTTAAACCTACATCTGCAAAAATGATGCAAACTTTGAGCTGCCAGGTCTTAAAGAGAAGTCTGGAACCTCACAGGATCCTAGATACTGAGAAGAGATGGACTTTGAAGGAGAACTAGAATCCACCAACCTTCCCAGTACAGGATTTTCTCTACAAGGCCCCAGACAGATGCTTTCTCTTGACATCATTTTTCTTCCACATGTAACTCTACTAACAGATGTCAACTAATATTTGAAAAAAGAACTGCTCATTAATAACCAAACTAAAGGGCCTCCCTGGTGGCGCAGTGGTTGAGAGTCCGCCTGCCGATGCAGGGGATACGGGTTCGTGCCCCGGTCTGGGAGGATCCCATATGCCGCGGAGCGGCTGGGCCCGTGAGCCATGGCCGCTGGGCCTGCGCATCCGGAGCCTGTGCTCCGCAACGGGAGAGGCCACAACAGTGAGAGGCCCGCATACCGCAAAAAGAAAAAAAAAAAAAAAAAAAAAAAAATAACCAAACTAAAATGATACACTTTTTTGGCCTATTAAAATTCAAAACGTTACATGCATCAATATTCTTAAAGAAAAAGTAATTTCTCTTTTATGAAATTATCTGAAGAAAATAATATGAAACGCAGATAAAGCTTTATATACAAAAACATTCACTGTACTAATAATGGGGGGATGATTAAGTAAACTGTAGTTACACCCACACAGGGAAACACCATACAGCCATTTAACGTTAACAAGGAGTTTTTAACAGCAAGGGAAAATAATTATGCAATAATGATCAGTAAAACATACAGAATTCAAACTAGTATGAAGAGTTCATCTCAAGTATATAAAACATTCACAGAGCAAGAGAGAAGGAAATATGCAAAAATGTTAGTCTTCTGGAAGTTGGAAAAGTGAGATTAAAATAAACCATTTGCCAAATTTTTACAAGCTACTTTTACAGTTAGAAAAAACAGCTAAAATAAAAAGCTCCATGCACTGAGTTTTTTTTTTTTTTTTTTTTGCGGTACGCGGGCCTCTCACTGCTGTGGCCCCTCCCGCTGCAGAGCACAGGCTCCGGACGCGCGGGCTCAGCGGCCATGGCCCACGGGCCCAGCCGCCCCGCGGCATGTGGGACCCTCCCGGACCGGGGCACGAACCCGTGTCCCCTGCACCGGCAGGCGGACTCTCAACCACAGCGCCACCAGGGAAGCCCGCACTGAGCTTTTAAAATTATATTCTATATGCTTTTTTCCAAGAGAAAAGAAACAAGACATAACCAAAAATTGGGGATTTAGATAAATATCATCCATAATCCTACCCAAACTATGCAAACCATCCATGATCTACTCAAATTACCATTGTGATTAATGTACTGCTTTTGAACTATCAATTACGTATACATATCAATTACGTATAATCAATTATGTATTGATTACTATCAATTATGTATACATAACATTATTATGTAATGTATCAATTATAGCTCAATAGAACTAGAGGAGAAAAAATGACATCCTTCACTCCCTATTTTATTTTTGCAGCACAATTTTACACAGTAGTAATCATGGCATACACCCGATTTTGTGTTTTCCCATGTTGCTACCTGGTCTTCACAATCATAATTTTATTTAATTCAACACTCAGTGACCTAAACTCTGCAGTAACACTAGATATAACAGCCAAAGATAAGAGTCATAGGTGGTTCCAGGTCTCAAGAGGTTCAGAATTGAGTAGAAGAGATAGTTGGACAATTATAGATAATTTTTTTAAGTCCTACTTATTCAAGGATAACCAATATCAGAATTTAAAAAAAAAACTTCTTGAAGATCTCTTTTAAATGAAAACAAAATTTCAAAGTAAATAGTTAAAAAAAAAAGGTTTAATTTACACTTCTGAACTATTAAACCCACCATTATGATGACATTTATCATCTTATTTTATTTTGCAAAATTTAGAATATAACTACAACTCTATGCCAAATCAAAGAGCATCAAGGGTTGATGAGGATTTGGGGGACAAAATTTTTTAAATCAAATTTTATAATATAACAAAATGATATAATAAAAAGATATAAGATAAATAAATTCTGGGGATATAATAATGTACAGTATGGTGACTATAGTTAACCACACTGTACTGTGTATTTGAAAGTTGCTAAGAGAATAGATGTTAATAGTTCTCATCACAATGAAAAAAAAAGTAGCTATGTGAGGTGATGGACTTTAACTAAATTTATTGTGGTAATCATTTTGCAATATATCACTATATTGTATACCTTAAACTAATACAATGTAATGTATCAATTATAGCTCAATAAAACTAGAGGAGAAAAATGACATCCTTCACTCCCCATTTTATTTTTGTGGCACAATCATAAAGAAATGCTTTTTTGCAAAAAATATTTGAGAGCATCATCAATTTAATCTTAAAATGCTCTTCTTAATCCTGTCACATTCAAATCAGTCCCTTTCAACATCCTCACCAATTTTCTATACATTTCTAATTTTTGTCAGATCTACCTTGAACAATGACTATTGTTCCAGCCTACAACTGGAACATTCAACATCACTTTCACTGACTTCAAGAAACCTTGCATCTATATATATATATAATATCTAGAACTTCCCATGTATTTGCACTGCATGATTTTGGACAACCCACCTAACTTTTCTCTCTGCCCTGTATTTCCCACCTCTGTAAAACTGTAACAATCTTAACTGTATTGTTACAAGGTTTAAAATTAGCTAATTCATATAAAGCACTTTCAAGTGTCTGATGATCCACGACTCTTTAACTGTTATTACTATTATATGGTCAGATATCTTGCTCCAAAAACAAGAGATTAGCAAAGCCACAGTCACTATGAGCAAGAATAGATGCCAGGAATAAGTGGGGAAGGGTATCTGAGTAGGGGCCAAATTACTAAGTAGTCAGTTCATTAATGGTTTTACATTAAGATGACTTTTACAGGCCTATGCAACCTCCTGAATGTGGGGTTCCAGATACCAAGTACTCTGATGAAAGGATTTCATCCCCATCCCCGGTACAATACAGTATAACAAGTACTATCATATGGATATACACAACGTCCTACAAAAGTTCAGAAGGGGCATAAAATCTGCAATGAGGAAGGGGGTGAAATCAAGACAGGCTTGTCAGAGGCACTGTTTGAGTAAAAGTGAGATGAAGGAGGTAAGAAAGTTATTTCAAAGAGGTAACATGATGTTCAGTGATAGTAGCAAAAAAAAAAAAAAAACAACCAAAAAGTAGACTCAGGGCTTTAAGTACTAAGAATCTGGAGATGTAGACAGACACTAGATTATAGAGAGCATTGTAAACCATCCTAATAAGGCTGACCTTTATCCTCAGGAAAATAGGGCATATCTGAAGGATTTTAAGCATGAGGAAGATAATATCAAAATTGAGTGCTTGGTTAAATGACCCGTGAGGGCAGGGTTGTGTCTGTCTTGCACAGCACTGTCTCCCAGCCCTGTTTCTTCTGCAGTTTATTCTCATGAATAATATGCAATAAGTAGCTAAAGTTATTCTTTCTCAAAAACTGCTAATAAGAGAAAATGTCAGAAGGTGAGACCTAAAGAAAAGGCAATCTCAGTACCATCTGCTGAATCATCCTTCTCTTGCTTAATGACTCATGATGCTTCCTTTACCATGCAGTATATATTTGTCTTAAATGGGCTAATCTGAACTATATTCCAAAAAAAGTGTATTTTCCTATATAAATTGAAGTGAACAAAAATGGCTATTTCATTCCATGGACCCATATATCTATCTCTGAATCAGTTTCTCTGTATTTTAATTATTGTAACTTTGTAATAGGTTGTTTACTCACTATTCAGAAATATTTTAAAACAGAACAGATATCCACTGATTTAAGATTATCCTGATTACAGAGAGGAGGATACTTGGAGACTTTGGTTCTTCTAGAAGCACCCTGGAGAAGGGCAAGGAAGAAAAACCTAAAAGCATAAATCAAATTCTTGGATTATATACTTAGTCTAAGGATTTATAGTCAATAAAAACAAAGAGTAAAGTTAAACTGAAATCACTGCTCTTTACCTGTTTCTCTCCATATATCAATAAGCACATGGACAGCAAGGAGACAGTAATAGTCTGAAAATTGCAATTCGGTTTTCAAACAGGATTTCCCTATAGGGAAAAAAAAAATCATATCTGTATTTTAAGATTTGTTCAATTATTACTGCCCCAAAGGAGTTTTTTTAAAGCAAGAAAGTGACAGGAGGAAGAAGAGAAAAAGAGGAAAAGAAACTAGTAAGAATGGAGTAAATACCAGAAGAAAAATATAAGCCATGAATCAAAAGAGTCAAAAGAAGGTGAGACCACACTCAGCTGGAGCAGAAGGAAGGGTTCCAGAATAGAGGTGGTATTCCAAATGGTCCCAAAAGGAGAGCAGCAAGATTTGGAAGGAGGTTTTAGGTGAAGAAAAGAACAGAATCCAAGAGCCATGTACAACTAATGTAATATTATGCTCATTACTTCACCTAATTTTTTAGAATACAGTTAGAGAAATACTAATATCATCTAGTCAGATAATTTATATTTTATCACACATATCTAAGCAATCTGAAGATCATCTACTTCTAAACTAAATATTTATCTCACAATTTACAATTCTTTTTGTTCATTTACACAGTCTATATATTTAGAATATTAAGGCCTATAAGCAGAAAATATGACAATTATCATAAACTCTGCCATTCATCTGAGCCCCACTGTGATAAAGAGTTGGCTGGCCAGATCAGGAAGAATATGGATATCTGGGAGCCAATTATAATTTTTAAAACTCCAAGCTTAAGAAAGGCTTTGCATTTTATTACCTGGATAGTGTTCCCACTTGACAAAATATTTTCCTTGCCAAAAGCATTACAACAGCATGCTATGAGAGATAAAAAAATGACTTCTAAATCTTAGCAGATCAGGGAACTACTGCACATTTTGAAAGGCTGCTCACCAAATTCTAGTCCATGCTGGTACCTTAACATCAATTCTCTGACCACACTCAATTTCTGATTTTTATCCATCATGTGGTACAAGCCAAGTAACCTCGTCAGCTGCACCACACACAAATGTTGCTGCAGAGCTCTGATGTCAGCAGGCAGTGCCAGCTTATCCTCTGTTGGTGTTGACAAAGGAACAACTCCAAGTAACTGATTAATAAACTGCAAAGTTGAAAGAAAAAAAAAAGAAGTACAGGTCTCAAAACAGAACTAGTCTTTAGTAGGCCACAATTAACAAATACTGAAATGGTCTAGAAAAAGGTATCAAGAAAAAATACAAATTAAAACCCCTTTAGTATACCATTTTCTATCTACCAAAATTGCCAAAACAAAAACACTTCTAACAGCACACAGTGCTGGTAAAACTCCAGTGAAACTGACACACGCATTCATTGCTGGCCAAAAGTATTATGTTAATACCATGTAGTATATGCACTAAAAGATTAAAAGAACTGTGAAAATGTTTCCTAAATTACAACACATTGACATAATATGTAATGTAGCAATGAAAAAGTTTAATTAGGAAGACTGTAAGAAAGAACAATTACCCCAAAACAAACCTATTATATTGATATACTACAAATAAATTCTTAAAGGAAACATTATACATTGAAAGGAACGGTTGTCCTGCCAATAGCCTTAAATTGTTTTTTTGATTAAAGCTTTAATTTTGAGATAATTATAGATTTGCACGCAATTGTAAGAAATAACACAGACAGATCCTGTGTACCCTTCACCCAGTTTTTCCTAATGGTAACATTTTTTTTCCTGTGGCCGTACCGCGTGGCATGCGGGATCTTAGTTCCCTGACCAGGTATTGAACCCATGCCCCCTGCAGTGGAAGCGTGAAGCCCTAACCACTGGACTGCCAGGAAATTCCACACCAATGGTAACATCTTGCAATAAAATGTTTTTAATTCTCTAAATTCGGTATAAATTTTGAAGAACACCAGTTCCACAACCAGTACATTTGCAATATTGGCAAAAGTGAGAAGGGACCCCTGCATCACGTACAGGGTGTCTGTTTAAACTTCCCATATGGTCGTATACTATACTCTGCAGCTGTTAGGATGTGAGAGAATGCTTGGGCAGCACGAGTCTGGGGTTCTAAAAGGTGTTTATGGACGGGAAGTGCAGCCAAGGGGTCACAGGCATCACCCTTGTGTCTTCCCTGTATTTTGTGATCCAAAACTAATAAATTATTTTTAAAGCAAAAAAAAAAAACAGTTCCATTTACACATGTATTAAACACAGGCTATTTTCACTCCCTTCCAAGATCCTATTAGGATGACAGTAAAGAACAAAAAAGGAATCAACCCAAAAGGATCAAGAACATGTGAAGAGATGACAGCAAATAATAAACATTAACAAGATTTCAAAAGATAAAAAGCAGAAGGGCAGGTGGTAAGTAATAACCAATGTATAGGGCCAAGAAAGCTGAAATCCAACAGTATGAATGGGGAGACCACCAGTAAGTAGCAAGCCTCTTCCAGCCACAGAACCTTGGAAGACTCAGAAATTAAGGGCGAGAGGTACGTCTGAAAGCTAAAGTGCTGGTGGGACTGAAACAGAAGAATTTGCTAAATTCTAAGAAATTAGACCCCTCCCCAAGCTCACTGACTGACTTCCTAAACCCAGCAGAAGCCACGGGTTTTCTTTACCCCCGGGAGATACTGAACCAGAGACACTGTAGACTCAAGGGGAGAATGGAACAGATCTATTACCTCATGTTTCAGAATACACTAAGAGGAGTTTTAAACTTTTATGGTTCTGTCAGATTGACTGGGGTGAACTGAACAAAAAAATATTAACTCCAAGAAAGAAAGTTAAGAAAGGTAATCTCCATATACAAAGTGGCTCAGCTGTGAATATTTAGTCATTAAAATATAAATACTGCAGACAGAATTACTAAACTATACTGGGGGAAAAGTAGGTAAGGGGAGAAGTGGGATGTTATGAACGAAGTTATTGCCTTCCACAGTAAGATACCAATAGATGAAGACTATAACTGTAAAAATAAACAAATAGCTAAATAAGCCTATAATTTAGAAATATGGAGTTAAATAACAGGAGAAGCAGTTAAGGGTTGAAAGTGATTTGCCTGTACAGAGCCAGAATCAGGGCTGGAAAAGGCAAAGAGCTGCAATTGTTTTTCAATATAAGCCTTGTAGCACTATTTGACTTTTTCAATTTTATACATGTAATTTTTGGAAACAAAAATTAAATTAAAATAAAAATCCTACTCAACATGCAGTTTCACATCTGTAATGACTTCAATTTTCTACAATTGTATAAATTTTAATGTTAATTATTATGATCAGGTAATCACATTTGTAACAAAGAAACTGTGGCACTAGTATTCATGTTTTTGATTAAATGCCTATATAATTTCTATTGCCAGCTCTTCCATTCTTGTAAGCCATTTTATATACTAGTTACGTTTATTATTAAGGCCTTCTTTATTGAATGCTAAAGAATCTTCCGAACAGGCTTTGTCATGAAACAATACGTTCATTTGCTATTCTAGTCTGTACAGTTTCACTGCTACACAAAAAGCTTCTTTAAAAACTGGGATTATTTTATTGTTAGCTTAAAACCCCAAGGCAAAGGAAACAAAATATAAAAACGTCTCTATGGGTGAGCTTCTTCAGGATAACTGGACTCAATGGCCCCCTCTTAGGGGCCAGTCCCATTTTAGAATGCATCTCCTAATTCATTGGGACAACAGTTCTCAGTCTGAACCTTACTTGGACAGTGTGCAATCCTCTGACAAACATACTGCTGAGTGGCAAGATTTTTAGCTATTGAAGTCATCCTACATTTAAAAAGTTGTGGCAGCAAAATTACCCCTCTCAATTAAAAATTTACACAGGACTACAAAACTCACTGCAACAGCTTTAAATCCTTTGTCTCACTGAACAATGACCACCTCATCACTGCTAGTATTTCACTATTTCTAGAGGGTTCCTCCCAGTAGATTATTAGTATATGGGGTCACAGAGGTGATGTAAGATTTTCAAACATGCCAATAAGTAGAGCTTCTGGTACTAAAAGTTATGCTAGCAAACGTATATGAATCTCAGCTAAATGCGATATAGACATTCCTCTAATGCTTTCCCATCATTTGATGCTTTAACTTACAAGACAGTAAGCACTATAAAACATGATCAATCATTCCTTACCTTAGCACTTAGCACACAATATGTGCGACAAACACTTAAGTGAATGAATCTCTCCCACGTGGTTCTATTTTCTGCTTAAATCCCTCCAGTAACATGAAACTCCCACACTGTGTTTTTTAGAGAATTGTGACTATAAAAAAGATCTTTCTCTCACTGAGCCAAATTCTTAATTCCCTGCAACAACTTCTTGCTGGCCCTGTTCTCTTCCCTCTTCTACAGGAGAGCTTTTCAAATAATGAGAAATAAAGTACTCTGTCATCACCATACCAAACCTATCTCTTCCACTCAACCATTTCTCTCTCACAGGCTTTCAAGTCTTTCTATAACCCAGAACCCTCTTGTCTGGATATGTTACAATTTATCTAGAAAACTTCTAAAGCTTAGCCTGTGCCCTATAAGCACAGCAACCCAAGAACAACTTTTTCTAAACCAAAGTGAACAGTGGTAGTCATTTCAGAACCCAGTAGAGACCACTGGCTCCTTAACAGTTTGGGAATGCACTGCTCCATCTGCCCTAGATGTGTAACCTCAAGACTGCCAAAGTATCAAGTGCTGGTGAGCTAAGGATATGGTCACGAAACAAATACTCTAGTCATTGCCACTGTGCTCCCACTGAGTTTCACTCATTCCATATGGGGATGATAGAGGCTTTCTGGAAAAACAAGTTGTGGGAGCCCTGTGATAGCAAGACTTCCAACCTTCACTAATTAGAGTTTTTTATGAGTAAAGCTGACCAAAGTCACAGACTCTCCTGATACGTATCAGTATTTCTTTACATGATGCTGATATACGTATAATTGATTTACATTGATTCTATCACATGAAAAACTCCCAATAAATGACAAATTAACTACAATATGGTACCCAGGCTTAGATCCCAGAAAAGAAAAAGGACATTAATGGAAGAGCTACAGAAATATAAATAAAGTCTAGAGGCCAGTTAACAGTAATGTACCAAAGTTAGTTTCTTAGTTTTGACAAATGTACCACTGTAATTTAAGATGTTAATGTTGGGGAAAGCTGGGCGAAGGGTAGAGTATAACCTTCTTTACTATCTTTACAACTTTCCTGTAAATGTAAAGTTATTCCAAAATTAAAGGGTTTTTTTCTTTAATTTTATTGAAGTATAGTTGAGCTACAATATTGTATTAGTTGCAGGTATACAGAAAAGTGATTTGGCTATGTATTTTTTGCAGATTCTTTTCCATTATAGGTTATTACAAGATACTGAATATAGTTCCCTGTGCTATACAGTAAATTCTTTTTATCTATTTTACTATAGTAGTCTGTATCTGTTAATCCCATACTCCTAATTTATCCCTTCCCCCACCTTTCCCATTTGGTAACCATAAGTTTGTTTTCTACATCTGTGAGTCTGTTTCTGTTTGGTAAATAAGTTCATTTGTATTATTTTTTAGATTCCACATATAAGTGATATCATATATTTTTCTTTGTCTGACTTACTTCATTTAGTATGATAATCTCTAGGTCCAACCATGGTGCTGCAAATGGCAATATTTCATTCTTTTTTATGGCTGAGTAATATTTCACTGTATATATATATATATATATATATATATATATATATATATATATATATACACAACATCTTCTTTATACACTCCTATGTTGATAAACACTTAGGTTGCTTCCATGTCTTCATTATTGTAAACAGTGTTGCTATGAACACTGGGGTGTGTGTATCTTTTCAAATTAGAGTTTTCATCTTTTCTGGATATATGCCCAGGAGTCAAATTGCTGGATCATATGGTAGTTCTAGTTTCAATTATTTAAGGAACTTCCTACTGTTTTCCATAGTGGCTGTACCAATTTACATTCCTACCAGCAGTGTAGGAGGGTTCCCTTTTCTCCACACCCTCTCCAGCATTTATTATTTGCAGACTTTTTGATGAAGGCCATTCTAACTGGTATGAGGTGACACCTCATTGTAGTTTTGATTTGCATTTCTCTAATAATTAGCGATGTTGTGCATCTTTTCATGTGCCTGCTGGTCATCTGTATGTCTTCTTTGGAGAAATGTCTATTTAGGTCTTCAAGTTTATTTTTTAAAAATCCCTTAGATTTAGAGTCTCAGACTGCTTCAGCAAGAATGAATCATGATTTGACATAATGAGCAATTAACTGCTACAGTTTTGAGCAAATCAGAGACAAGATATTAAAAGGAAAGTCCACTGGACTTCATCACACTTTAAAACTTTGCTGTGAGAATTCCCTGGCGGTGCAGTGGTTAGGACTCAGTGCTTTCACTGCCGGGGCCTGGGTTAGATCCCTGGATGGGGAACTAAGATCCCGCAAGTTGCATGGCATGGCAAAAAACAAAACAAAACAAAACAAAAAACTTTGCTCTGCAAAGGATCTTGTTAAGAGGATGAAAAGACAAGCTACAGACTGGGAGAAAATATTTGAAACCACGTATCTGACAAAGGACTTGTATCTAGAATATCTAAAGAACTCTCAAAACTCAACAGTAAAAAAACAAATCAACTAAAAAATGAGCAAAAGACAATAACAGACACTTCACTGAAGAGAAAATACAGATGGCAAGTTAGCACATGAAAAAATATTCAACAGCATTAACCACTAGGGAAATGTACATTAAAACCATAATGAAACATCACTACACACTTACTAGAATGGCTAAAATAAAAAATAGTGACAACACCTAATGTTGATGAGGATGCAGAGAAACCAGATGACTCATACATTGCTAACGGGAATTTAAAAGATATAGCCACTGTGGAAAAGTCTGGCCATTTTCTTTAAAAAACTAAACGTGCAGCTACCATAAGACCCCACAACTGAACTACTGGGCATTTTTCTCAGAGAAATGAAGACTTAGGTTCCCATAAAAAAACCTGCATACAAATGTTCACAGCAGCTGTATTTGTAATAGCCAAAAACTGGACACACCCACATGTTCTTCAACAAGTTAAAGGAATCGTGGTACATCCATACCATGGAATACTATTCAGCAATAAAAAGCAATGGACATGGTACATGTAACAACATGATGAATCTCCAGGGAATTACGCTGAGTAAAGAAAGTCAATCTCAAAAGGTTACAAATAATACGATTCCATTGTATAACATTCTTAAAATGACAAAATTATAGAAACAGATAATATCAGTAGTTGCTGAGGGAGAGGGATGGGGAAAGGAGGAGATACAGGGAAGTGGCTGTGGGTAAAAAAATGTAGGGAGAACATGGAGGGACCCTGGTGGTGAAACTACTATGCATCTTGTCTAGGTGGTGGTCACATGAATCCATACGCACTATATACAGCACTAAATATACACACACAAACACACCACACATACACACAAATGAATGCATGTAAAATTGATGAAATCTGAATAAGGTCAGTGGATTTTATCAATGTCAGTTTCCTGATTATGACACTATACTATAGTTATGCTAGATCTTACCATTGGGACAAAGTGGGTGAAGGGTATACAGATCTCTCTGTATTATTTCTCTTACAACTGCATGTATATCTACAATTATCTCAAAATATATATATATATATATATATATATACACATACATACATACACACACACACAACAGAAGAATCCAATTATCTACCAGGAGTTTATTCTCATTGCGGCTCAACTTTACAAGAAATCATGCCTTTAATCTGATAGCACCTAGACTACTTGGCTTGGTAGAGCAATATCTTGATATCTCATGTTCACCACTTTCACCCATTTTAGAAAGGAAACCCAAACACTTAACCTAGTTGCAATAAATACAGGTACCCAACAGAACTCTGCTTACTTTTGTACACTGTGTAGCAGGCAAGAGGTCAACAAACACCTTGAGGTCTGTGAAACAACAAGGTTTATCCCCAAACTTTTTAAAATACTGGAACATTAATTCTTCTGGATCACCTAAGAGAGAGGGGGGGGGGGGAATATCACTAAATTATTCATGGACTGAAGCAATCTCTAATTTAAGTGAGAAGCCTGACTTGAAAAACATTTATTTCAATTAAATGAAAATTTTGCTTGAATGAGAATGAGGATGACAATGAGGGCCGGAAGATAGCTTGCCAGTTTAAAAATAAATACTAAAAAGGAGTTGAATCTTGCAAACTCAGTTTACCTGTTATTACACTGAGGAAATGTGAAGTTTTTCATTCAATTAAAGTTTAAATAGTTTAAAAGTTTTCATTAAAGTTTAAATAAAGACAAGTTCATATGCAAACATTAAACAAACATGCTTTTCTCCACAGCTCCTGAACTACTTAACAAATATTAAATATATGTTAACTAAATGAAAGGTAGTGTATGTTAACAGGCACACCAACAGAAGAGAAAATAAATGGGAAGAGCCACGGGCCAATAACTCCAAAGTCACTCACTATGGAAAATTTAAACATGGATATGCAGAAAGCTACCAATTCATTTTATTTTTCCTCAAATTAAAAATAAAAATAATAAAAGTAAAATACTCTCAAATTGGACTAGATTTAGGAAGCAGAGATTTTTAACAAGGTCTCTGTAAGATTTTAGGTCTTGGTTCCTGCTCACACATTTCTGGGAACAGAGATTCCATGGCTTTAATCAGATTCTCACAGGCCTCTGTGATCCAAAAGAGCCTAAGAATCACTCACTGGTCTGGTAAAAAAAAAAAAAGAAAAAATTTTTTGTGTGTGTGGAGACAAATTTGTAAGATTCACCAATTTGTAAGATTCAGGCTGGTGAGAGAGAAGAGAAAGACAAGGGATGAATATAGGAAGTATGAAAGCAGATCCAAACAGTTTTATATCCAGCTTTGGAAAGAAAGCAACTCTTTTTTTTGGGCCACATCAGGCGGCTTGTGGGATCCTAGTTCCCCGACCAAGGATCGAACCCAGGTCCCCTGCAGTGGAAGCATGGTGTCCTAACTACTGGACCATCAGGGAAATCTGAAGAAAGCAATTCTTTGCAATATACTTTAACAATATTTTGCTGAAGGTCACACAAAAATTTTCATTTGCAATTCTGAAACAAACACCAACTAAAGTGATTGAGGTAGACCCAAAGAAAGGAGTCAACATGGAATTCAAAATTGGTTATAAATAATCTACATAGGGAATGACAAAGAGATAGCCACAGTTAATTTTAGAATGAGCTGCAAAGAACATTAATTACATGATTAAAATGGACAAAGATGTTCTAGGATAGGTTTTAGGTATTGAGAAGTGCTCATCGTCTCAGGACAACTGGTCCCTAAAAAACCCTTCTTAATCAACTTTTAATGAGAACTAAATTTCTATAATGATGAGTAGGGAAAAAAAGTTTTCTTTGGAGCTTTATCTTAAAAAAATGAAACTAAAAAAATTTTACAAGTTTATTCTCCTAAACTTAAAAAATTTAGGGTATAATTAAAACTAAAGCTAATTCTTAGTATGAGCAAAGAATTACTGATTTTGGGGTGAGTGGTGCTTTTTTCCCCACAAAACTGTGAATTAGTACAATATGACAACATTTACTTCTTATGCAGTACGCTCAAAAAGAACCATTTTACAAAAACCTCTAAGGGCTTCATCTAATTTCCTGAAGGCCTCTCTTAATGCTTTACTATCCAAATCATACTTTTCTCCCATCTTGCCATTGTCCTAATAAATTTTCTCAACCGTTAACTGCTCTTTAACTGCTCTTAACTCTGCCAGATGTTATTTCGTCAATGGTTTTGTGAGTGCTTAGAGTAGATTTTCAAGAAACCTTTTATTCACTTCTTGAAATCCTGAAACTTTTATAAAACTGGCTATTTACTTTGAAATTGATTTTGACATTATTGCTGGGTCAGCAAAAGAACGCCTGACAAAGACTCTGGTGGAATAGGGAGAGATGCTAAAGTTAAGCCGAGTTGCATGTGTGACTGAGGGCTAATTTTATAAGTGATCCATTCATTAGTTAATATTTTCAGGTTATGAAGACATTTGCTTCTCAAACACAAGTTTATCACTGTAGGCTTCAAAGAATAGATACTGCACTTGGGTACTGAGGGCATCCCTGTATCTTCTCCAGGGTTCCCAAATATCATTACAGCTTCTTACCCAGTTTGTACTCATCATTAAAACCTTGACGTCGTAAACGTCTAATCAGCTCCAGTTTAGCTAGATATGGTCCTCGGAGATGGCGAGAACTTTTAGATTCTTCTGTTATCCGATCTTCTATAAATCTCACAGCCTCTTCTGCAGAATAATGTACTTCTCCTTCTAAAGAGCTAGGTGTAAACACATGAAAAAGGTATTTTGTGCCTCTATTGTCCATCCTAAAACTTAAAGTCAAGCCAAATTGATTTTAAGAAACAAATTAAAAATAACAGAAAGTACTTTGATAATTATAAAACAACACAAATTAGAATAAAAGAGAAATATGAGCATATTCTGACAGTTAACATGGCATATGATTCCTCCCAATTTTGGCATTTGATTATTGCAGAGTGACTAACCACCTCTCTTTCTTAAAAAAAGAATGAAAAATTTTGCATATATAAAATATTACCTAATTAAAAACAAGTAAATTTTATTGCTAGAAAAATGAGGCTGAGAAAAATTAGATGACTTACTTAATATTATAAAGTAAGCCTCAGTTCATAATTGGTATCATAAATCCTATTTTGTTATTCACTTTTTTAAAAGAGCCCATTTATATTTATCGTGGTATTATCTGTAATAGCCCCCCAAACAGGAAGCAGCAACAATACAAGTATCTATTAACAGCAGACAGATTAAATGAATTTGGTACATTTCTAAAATGGAGTTCTCTTAAGTCATTAAAAAGAATTAATCAGATCTGTATGCACCATATGGAAAGATGCCCAAGATACACTTTAGGGGGTGAAATACAAAGTTGTAAACCATTACATCTAACATAATTGCATTCTTATGTTAAATAAGAATAATTATATTAGTATATGCATAATATAAATAAATCTGGAAGAAAAGACACCAAACTGTCTTCTCCAAATAAATCTGGAAGACACCAAACTGTTATGAAGAGTTATTTCTGTGTCAATTACATCTCAATAAAACTGGAAAAAGAAAAAAATCATCCTGGGATGATAGGAAAACTAGGAACTAACACTTTCCACACCATACATTTCTGTACTAATTTAAGATTTTTACAATGAACACGTATTTATTTTAAAATTTAAAAATGGAAAAAATGGGGCTCCCCTGGTGGCGCAGTGGTTGAGAGTCCGCCTGCTGAGGCAGGGGACACGGGTTCGTGCCCCAGTCTGGGAAGATCCCACATGCCGCGGAGCGGCTAGGCCCGTGAGCCATGGCTGCTGAGCCTGCGCGCCCGGAGTCTGTGCCCCGCAATGGGAGAAGTCACAACAGTGAGAGGCCCACGTACCGCAAAAAACAAAACAAAACAAAAAAAAATGGAAAAAATGTCTTGCTTTGAAAGGGATACATTATTGAGACAGAAAAAGAGAATTCAATTAGAATTACAATGAAATCATTTTGCTACACCATACTAAAAAGTGTTGTAATTCAGGAAAGAAGACAACTTACTGTTCACCTTCAGCAGGAGGAGTCCAGGCTTCTTCAATCAGTCGAAAGACAGAATCGAAATAAGTCAGATAGAACTGCCAGTCATCTGAGCTAAAATCAGATTGAATGGTGCACACAGGATTAAACCCAAGTTGTGACAAATCTGCCTGAGGAACCATGTTATTCAACTTATTTTCTAAGTTATATTTTAGTCTTTACTAGGAGAAGCCCAACCTTCCCTCTGGGTTTCTTCTACAGCCCTAAAAGGGTAACAACTCCAGAGGCATTTCAAAGTCAAACATTTTCAAGAAACTACTCTTTCCTTCAATAAAATGACCAGGTCTAAAAAAATAATATTCTCAGGACTTCCCTGGTGGCCCAGTGGATGAGACTCCGCACTCCCAATGCAGGGGGCTCGGTTCAATCCCTAGTCGGGAAACTAGATCCTGCATGCATGCCGCAACTAAGAAGTCTGCCTGCCACAACAAAGATCCCACGAGCCGCAAATAAGACCCGGCACAGCCAAAATAAATTTTAAAAAAATTTTAAAAAGCTCATGCAGTCCTTAATAAAAAACTAATATTCTTAACAGAAAACTACCCACATTAGTGCTTTCTAGGGGGGCTAAGGGAAGGCTCTCTCTTTTAGACCAATATTGAGTTTGACAAATTAATAACTTTTCAGCATTCATTCTGAATACTTAGCACCCTGGTGGCATAAGTTCCATTACACCTCTTTATTGAAAGATGAAGGCTTGGGCTTCCCTGGTGGCGCAGTGGTTGAGAGTCCGCCTGCCGATGCAGGGGACACGGGTTCGCGCCTCGGTCCGGGAAGATCCCACATGCCGCGGAGCGGCTAGGCCCATGAGCCATGGCCGCTGAGCCTGCAGGTCCGGAGCCTGTGCTCCGCAATGGGAGAGGCCACAACAGTGAGAGGCCCGCGTACCGCAAAAAAAAAAAAAAAAAAAAAAAGATGAAGGCTCATTAAAAACTTTAAAAAAATATCCAGAACACACAACTAAAAGATTTCACTTTATGCCCAGAAATCTCAAAAGATACAGACCAAAAAAATCAATGGTGAGACCTGAAAGCCCCACTCCAGTCTCATAGTCCAAAAAGAAGCATCTACTTACTTTTTCAGTAAGAGGCGCCGAGAAAGGGCATTGCACTCTGGCCACCTGCTCAGCTTCTTGTACATAGCCATGCATTTATTTTCCCGACTCTGAATCTCACTTGTTAACTTCTCTACAATTAAAAGTTATAAAAGTTGGTAAGCTGGTTTCATTTCTGCTCAGAAACCAGAACAAAATCCATATACAAGAAGGAAACTGTCACATTTTCTTATTCACTCTCTTAGAAAATGGGACCACTATTAGATACAAACTACTATCTCACTAAAGATTACATTCCTGAAAGGAAAAATCGTATATTTCTGATACTAAACTTTTTAATCCTTTTTTTCTGTAAAATACAAGGATCCAGAATGTCTTGAGTTGAGGATCTAGTATGTGGGATACACATAAAATCCCAACAGCATCAAAGGACTGGTATATTTAGACCTGATATATTTAGACCATAGACAGACCATCCATACATTTCCAAAACATTGAATAAGCTTGGACTGGAATGAGATGAGGAAGGGGAGATGTTATGAGGAAGATAAAAAAAGAACAGAGATGAATCAAACTCTTCCAACAGCTGGGAACAAAAAAACTAGGACTATATTTCTGACCAAATTAGATATGCCCTGTCCTTTTAGAATGGTTTAGCAGATTAAGGATGCCAACAATTACATTATGAATTTTCTATAGAGAACCTAAATTGTAACTATCCATACAACTACAACCTAACTGAATAAAAACAGAAAGTTGACTTGTACCCACCTGCAAGGAGGCTGAAGTTAGAGAGTAACATTAAAAATAAAAACAAAAACAAAACTCTTCCTACATTTTATATAATTAAAGTAGTTAACTCAGTTACTATTACAGTTTTGTGATAGCACAAAGTCTAGTAAAGAATATACATACTTGTAAAAAACAAAGTCTTTATAATGGCTGGACCTAATGAGAGTTCTGAGGCTACTCATCTACAGTTAGTTACTCCCAATAACCATAAAGGCACGATTAAAAAACCAGGGTTGTCAAAACGATAACTGCATTCCCACGAATTTCTCCTAAGGAAATCAAAGATGTGTAAATATTTAGGAACCAAAATCTCATAAGTGTCCAAAAATAAGGGAATAGTTAACGCTATCTATGAAGTTCATACAAATCAGTTTTCCAACAACAAAGGAGGAAGTATTTTCACAACAATGGAAAAGAGCTAACTTCTTTAACATGTAAAGTACTCTTGCAAATCAATAAGCAGATTAACCAAATTTTTAGAAATAGGAAAAGGATAAGAAAAAGCAGCTCAGAGAAAAAGAAAATATTAATGGCTTTTAAACAAATGAAGAAATAATTATCCTCCCTCATAACTAAATAAAAACTGTAAGGTATGTTTTACCTATCTCATTGAAAAACATAAAAGGTTTGATATGGGACTTCCCTGGTGGGCCAGTGGCTGACTCCACGCTCCCAATGCAAGGGGCCTGGGTTTGACCCCTGGTCAGGAAACTAGATCCCATGTGACGCAACTAAGAGTTCACATGCCACAACTAAAGATCCCGCATGCGGCAAGGAAGATCCAGCATATGGCAACGAAGATACGGCCCAGCCAAATAAATAAATATTTTTTTAGAAGTTTGATCTAACATTTTGAGAATATAGGTGGGTAAATATGCAAAGAAACAGGCCCTCTTACAATCTAATAGCAAATACAGCTGGTGGAAATGCACACTGTAGCCTCTTAGAGGGCAATTTGGTTTATAGCAAAGATGTTCCTTGCAAATAGCCTAAATACCCTTCAAGGATGAGCTATGTAGTAAACTGTCTACGTGTATACTATGGAACACTGGGCAGCCATTAAAGAGAGTGAGGTAGTGAGGTATATCTCTAAGACACACTGTTTAGGTAAAAAAACAATGGGTCTAAGAGTATGCAGAGAAAAGGTCACAAACTCAAATGCCTTCATAGGACAGACAGAATAAACATTTAAAAATTTTAAAGGAAAAAATATTTAATAAGAACATTGTGCAGAGTAAGATTACTCTTAGAGTCAAGGTACAGTATGTTCTCAATTGTGGTTTAAAAAAGTGGGGAGCCCCTTTCTGCCTCCGCTGCCACCATGGCGCCTGGGAGAAAGTTTGTGGCGAAAGGGGGCAAAAAAAAGAAGCAGGTCCTGAAGTTTACTCTTGACTGTACCCATCCTGTAGAAGATAGAATCATGGATGCTGCCAATTTTGAGCAGTTTCTTCAGGAGAGAATCAAAGTGAATGGAAAAGCTGGGAATCTTGGTGGAGGTGTTGTAACAAACGAAAGAAGCAAAAGCAAGATTACTGTAACTTCTGAGGTGGCTTTTTCCAAAAGGTATTTGAAATATCTCACCAAAAAATATTTGAAGAATAACCTATGTGATTGGTTACACGTAGTTGCTAACAGCAAAGAAAGTTACAAACTGCATTACTTTCAGACTACTCAAGGTGCAGAAGAGGGGCTTCCCTGGTGGCGCAGTGGTTAAGAATCTGCCTGCCAACGCAGGGGACACGGGTTTGAGCCCTGGTCCGGGAAGATCCCACATGCCACGGAGCAACTAAGCCCATGCGCCACAACTACTGAGCCTGCACTCTAGAGCCCTCGAGCAACAACTACTGAAGCCCACGTGCCACAACTACTGAAGCCTGCACGCCTAGAGCCCATGCTCCACAACAAGAGAAGCCACTGCAATGAGAAGCCCACACGCTGCAACGAAGAGTAGCCCCCAATCTCTGCAACTAGAGAAAGCCCGTGTGCAGCAATGAGGACCCAAAGCAGCCAAAAATAAATAAATAAATAAATTTATTTAAAAAAAAAAAAAAGATGAGGAAGAGGAGGAAGATGAGGATTAAAACTCAATTATCTGGGGACCTCCCTGGCGGTCCAGTAGTTAAGACTTCACCTTCCAATGCAGGGGGTGCAGGTTTGATCCCAGGTCAGGGAACTAAGATCCCACATGCCTCATGGCCAAAAAACCAAAACATAAAGCAGAAGCAGTGTTGTAACAAATTCAATAAAGACTTTTAAAAAAATGGTCCACATCAAAAAAAAAAAAAAAAAAACCAAAATAAAACAAAACAAAACTCAATTATCTGGAATATTTTGTATGAGTTCTTGAATAAAACTTAGGACCCCAAAAACAAAAAAAAGGGAAGGGGGAGGGGAAAGATACTACTTTAGAAGGATACACAGAACAGGTAACTGGAGAAGGATGTAGAGGGCAGAGGGTTGGAGATCTGGGGTAAAATCATACTCCCTGAATTTTCTGAATCCATGAATTATTTTCATTCATTCATTCATTCATTCATTCATTCAGCTATGCCAGGTCTTAGATGCGGCACGTGGGATCTTCGTTGCCGTGTGTGGGATCTTCCTTGTAGCATGCGGGATCTTTAGCTGCAGCATGCGGGATATTAACTGTGGCATGCAGGATCTAGTTCTCTGACCGGGGATCGAACCCAGGCCCCCTGCATCATAAACGCGAAGTCTTAACCACTGGACCACTAGGGAAGTCCCCATGAATTATTTTCAACTAAAAATTATTTTTAAAAAATAAATACAGAAAAACCTGAAAGAATCTAAAATGATCGCAAGTGATTTTTTTAAGTCTTTATATCTTTGTTTCTGTATGTGGAAGAAATTTTCCACAATAAAATTTGTCATGTTTAAATAGGAAAACAAAATAAAAAAATCTTTAAGAAAACTCTAAAAATTACCTCCTAATTTTCCTCTGATGACATCCAAGGCTTCCTGGTACTTTCCCAAACGTTCTAGGATCATATAATAAAGTTCAACCTTACAAAAAAAAACAAACAAGAAGTGCAACCATTGAAACTTTTCAATAATAAAAAGACAAGCCATTTGTATGTTTTTAAAAAGTTATCTAACAGAAAAGAACACTGATCTTCTAATAAGATGAAATTAACAGTGAGAATCAGACCATAGTATCTCTCCTATCTATATCTCGGCAGAGAGTACGTTCTGGAAACATGCTAGAAACAGTTCCTCACTCACTATACCTAGGCTGGGGAGTTCCAAAGCTTCACATTTACACAAAAGGCAAGAGTGAGGACCCAGTTCTCTAAATGGAATAAAGCAACAGTTCATAATATTGTAATAACATCAAAAACATGCAAATACAGGGACTTCCCTGGTGGCGCAGTGGTTGAGGATCCGCCTGCTGATGCAGGGGACGCGGTTTCGTGCCCCGGTCCAGGAAGATCCCACATGCCGCGGAGCGGCTGGGCCCGTGAGCCATGGCCGCTGAGCCTGCGCGTCCGGAGCCTGTGCTCCGCAACGGGAGAGGCCACAGCAGTGAGAGGCTCGCGTACTGCAAAAAAAACAAAAACAAAACAAAAAAAAAAACATGCAAATACAAAGTGGGGCTTAAATTACTCACTTCAGCCTCTGCTTCTATCTTGTCCTCTTTTACCATTTTTTCTACCATTCTCTCAGCAAGGGGCAGAAACATCGTTTTTGAGAGGTTTTCATCCTGCGCTGATATAGACTAAAGGAGAAAAGATAAATGTTTGCACTATTTATATTATTACCATGCAGACCATTATTGTGACTCTGGCACATAATTATCAACCCACTATGTCAAATATCAGACCTAATTTGAACTTGAGAGTGGTTTCCTTTATAGGAGATTTCTTTACTAAAGATTCTTATCTTATGCATTCTTGAAATACATAGTTTCCACAATATGACCTAACTTTTAAATATTAGGCCATTCATACATTTTTTTCTAGAAATATGTTAAGAGGGGATATGTTTATACTATTTAGTATATATAAAGCGTACCAGGTATTTGAAAAGTCAAAAACCTTTGAGATGTCTTCTTGAGACCTTCACATATTAGAAGGAAAATGCCAATTCCTTCTATTTATAGTATGGCTTACTATTAGCTACAGTTACCTTAGCATGATATTAATCATTTTAACATTGCCAAAGATTCTGCTCAGAGCTCATTTACCCCCTGAAAACAACCTTTCAGGGTAGCTATTATGCTTATTTTATAGCTAAACTAAGGTTAAAAGATTCCCCAACAGCTCAAGAGACACGGTGAAGCCAATGTTTGAAAGCAGACCTGTCTGAACCGAGACTCTCTGTTCTTAACTGCTACATTTTAACTCCAGAGCCTCTCTATTCTTAACTGCTACATTTTAACTCCTTCCTCCCCATCCTCTCATACACAGTATCTTATTTTTACTTATAGCTGCTCTGGGAGATGAGCATCTCCATTCTGCAAAAGAGCAGACTGAGGCTCAGAAAGCAGAAGTGATGAAACAAGGTCACCCAGTTCAACGATCTGTTCAACAACCAACCATAGTGCCTTAAAGACAAACCTCAAGTTAAAATATCAAACATTTCGAGGCTCATACTTGATCAAGTAACCCAGTAATGGATCTAAGATTCAGGGGAAATACACTCTGTGCTACACACAAATAAACCAATATATCAACTCAAAAAGAATACTAAAACTCCTCAACTCAAAAAATCAACTGACAATATGTCACATCCCTATTTGACACATGCTGCAACACATTACCCAAGATGTTCAGAGGACACATTAAGGACAATTACTACATACAAAAATAAAAACAAATCTCGGGCTTCCCTGGTGGCACAGTGGTTGAGAGTCCGCCTGCCGATGCAGGGGACGCGGGTTCGTGCCCCGGTCCAGGAAGATCCCACACGCCGCGGAGCAGCTGGGCCCATGAGCCATGGCCGTTGAGCCTGCGCGTCCGGAGCCTGTGCTCCGCAACGGGAGAGGCCACAACAGTGAGAGGCCCGCGTACCACAGAAAAAACACAAATCTCAATCCCATTCTGAATGCCATACTCACTTGCATTATTAAGCTCATCACAGACCAAAAGTAGTAAGGGTTTTTGGGGACAATCTTATATAGAGCCATGCCAGCCTGAAAGACAGAGAGCCATAAATACTTAATTTAGAAAACATCATACAGAGGGTAATTAATGACCTAGACATGTGGCAAGAAGTTTCCTAGGAAAATAGCAATTTACATATGCTGGTTACTGTAAGTGCTAGTAACTTGATGGATGTTCTCTATAGGACAACAATAGAGGTAATCCCAAAGGTGAATTTTTACAACATCAAGAATGATATTTCACCTTTTGAATCAGATTTTCTCAAACTGAAGCCCAGTGTTCCTAGAGAATACTGCAATCCAATATAGTTCTGGTAGACTACCAAGCAAAAACAAAAGTTAGGTTATGAATGTATATCAATAAACTTTACTGAAGCCATTGCACTAATCAGTTATAGTAAAACAAAGAAATCCAGACAGTATATTTAAACTTCAAAAATCAGACAAAATTACTCTAACATAATTCAAAAAATAATTCTTAGGTTACGAAAATATTCAGGTTCTTTCAATATACCATTAATTAGAACTGAACCCTCTCATTGTGAAATGTATAATATGCAAATACTTAGAAGTAGGAACATGGCACAAAGGAGCAAAGTAGACCTATTCATGTAAAACTGAGAATCTGTCCATAATTGCCAACTAGTAATCAATGCTAAGAACTCTGTCAGCTAATTATCACAGTTACTATTTTATTTTTTAATCTTTTGCCTATCTTCAATCCACCTGAAAAAAATACATGGAGCCCCTATTAAGTGGAAGGAAATGTCTATTCCTGCCAAGGATACAAAGATTGAGTCCCGATCCCCAAGGCACTTAAAAGCGAGGGAAGGAGATAAGACAAATATTCAAATGACTAAAATATTCTTGGCAATAAAAATAAACATCCTATACAGGGAATTCCCTGGTGGTCCAGTGGTTAGGACTCGGCACTTCCACCGCCGGGGCCGGGTTCAGTCCCTGGTCAGGGAACTAATAATATCCCACAAGCACAGCGGCACGGCCAAAGAAAAAAAAAGAAAACAAAAACAAAAACACCCTATACAAAAACACCACACTAGGGTGTTTCCAAGGAAGGCAAGGTTAGTAAGTTTGTTTATTCCTTTCTTTTTCTGTTTTTAAGGAAAAGTAGGGAAGAGCATTCTCCAAAGTAGCAGTCTTTCAGATGGACCTTGAAGATCAAACAGAATGTCTATAGGCAAAGATGGGGGTTAAGAATACATATACAAATAATACAATTATTTGGGGTGAATGGATAAGTGAGTGAATCAATTCGAAGTAGGAGCAAAATGAGTAATTAAACAAAAACATTAAAGAAAGAAAAGACATATGTTGACAAGAACAAGTAGGACATCTAGCTGAAACAAAAAATTAAGAGCAGGAGAAGGGAAAAGGGCTAAAAGGTAGACAGAGGTACCTTTGTTATAAGGCATTCCAAAAGGAGTCTATACAGAGTAAGCGAGTGATATGTATAAATCTATACTCTTCTAGGAAGAGTATTTTAGCAGTACTGTGAAGAAAGAAAATAGGGAGAAATAAGAGGTGAGGCAATGAAGAACTAAACCAGGATGAGGTAGATCAAATAGAAAAAGAAACCTCAGGGAATTCCCTGGCAGTCCAGTGATTAGGATTCCGAGCTCCCACTGCTGAGGGCATGGGTTTGATCCCTGATCCAGGAACTAAGATCCAGAAAGCCCCGTGGCCACAAAAAAAAAAAAAAAGAAAAAGAGAGAGAGAGAGAGAGACCTCAAAGACACTGTGGAGGTAAAATCAAGATGATCTGGAGACAAAATGGACACATAGAGGATGAGAAGGAGAGTCTAGAATGGCTTGAGGTCCCTGCTCTTAACACCAAACTGGAGAAATGAAATGGAAAGTGTTAGAAAACCAATTTTATTTGATAACTTGGGGAAAGAAAACATTTTTATAATGACACACAGAAATAAAAAGGAATAGAATATTAAATTAACATGAACTTTTAACGTAAAAGAGAAATTTCATGCCCACACCCTACTATCTTATAGGTGATAGCATTCTGCTGCTACAGAAAACTTTTGACCAGAGAGAAATCTGAAAAAGATGGCTGCAAACTGGTGACTCAGAGAATAGGAATGTCACTTACAGAAAAAGGAAAGTCTAGTTACCACATGAATGACTAGCAACTCTTTATTCAAGGTGGTTTTAAATTTACCTGCCAGACATGATCTGTGGGGCAGAAGTCCTTAAATCTTCTGATTCCCTGGCTTCCCTCCCTCCTACCTCCACCAGTTTATGCAAATCACTCATTTATTTAACAAACGTTTATCATGCAGATGCTATTATAAGTGAGGATTCATCAGTGAACAAAACAAAAGCCCTTATGAAACATAACATGTAATTTATAAAATACCTATTGCCCCAGACTGACATTCCCCTTTCAAAATAAGCATACATATAAGCTAAGAACTGTAACTACCTTAAGCAGCAACAAAGGCAGAATAAAAATCAGACGTTCCATTCTAAGACATTTAACACAAGAGGACTCCATTCTTCCAACATATTAGACTAAAATAATGCAAAAGCAAGCTATGGTTAAAACATATTAAGAAACCATAACTACTAAGCCACATCAAAGCAATGTTTCCAAAAAGCAAGATGCAAAATTGTATATACCTCTGGCAACATGTAGAGTTAAACCATACAAAAATATAATCTGTTCAAGTGGCAGATTATTTTTCTCCCTTTTTCAAAATTTACCTTAATATTGCTATTGCATGAACTTGTACTTTTTGTTATTTTATAAGTGTGTGTATAATATATTTCAAAAATATATTTCATGGGATCATAAAATGAACACATGCTTAAAAAAAAAAAAAGAAAGAACAGAAATTAAGATGGAAAGTATCCACAGCCCTATATCCTGGCAACATTTCAATACATACACTTAATAAGGAAGGGTGGATGGGAGGGGAGTGAGAGAAGGCCATTTTACAACCTGCTCTTCTCACTTAACATATATTGGGAATATCTTTCTATGTCAACAAATAAAGACACACAGTACCATTTGCGGGGGGGCAGGGTGTTGCATTTTTTCTACCATATAGGTGAACTATAATTTCTTTCACTATGTCTGTATTAATGTACATTTAATATACTTTACTTAAAACACATTCCTAGGGGCTTCCCTGGTGGCTCAGTGGTTAAGAATCCGCCTGCCAATACAGGGGACATGGGTTCGAGCCCTGGTCCGGGAAGATCCCAAATGCCACGGAGCTACTAAGCCTGTGCACCACAACTACTGAAGCCTGCGTGCCTAGAGACCATGCTCCACAACAAGAGAAGGCACCTCAGTGAGAAGCCTGTGCACAGCAACGGAGACCCAACGCAGCTAAAAATAAATAAATTAAATAAATTTAAAAAAAAACATATTCCTAGAAGTAAAAACGATACTAAGTATTTATATGTATATATGTTAGTGTTGCCAATTTAAAAAATATATACCCATTTTACAATAAAAGAAAAATTATAATCTGTGAATATTTTTCCTGAGAACATATCAATACTCCAACAATAAATAAAATAATGATAAAATTTCTGCAAAGAATTATATTTGGGCCAAAAAAACTCTTCCAATTTAAAAACTTACATAAGCAAATACAAACATTCATTTGAAAGAGAAAGGGTATATTTTAATATAGTATCTTCCACCCTCCCTGGTCTACCTATCTATTGTTATAGTTTGATATTTCAAGTAAACAAGACAAAATAAAAATCCAAGTAGGAAAGCTCTGCCTTCCGAACACATTATACCCACAAACAAAGCATTTCTTTAAAAATTCTAGCTTGACATCATAACCCTTTATGAGCTTAAGAGTGCAAATTTCATTTCTCTGGGATGCCAGCTTTATGCACCTATTAGACCAAATGTATCCAAATGAGGCTCCTTCACATGTGTACAAGGAACACCTAAAATGTGCTAACTGGCAGATAAGCTGCATCCAGAAAAAAAAAAAAAAAAAAACAAGCATCCCAAGCAATAGGGATTTTCCCCCCATGGATTTAAAAATCTTAGCAGGCTATATAAACAGTTAAATTTACAAAATAGATGTAAACTTTTACAGTTAATCTTTCTATAGTCTGTTCATTTGTTCTAGGATTTCTGCCCATTTTCTGAAAATATAACAGCAATATGATGCAGTGAGACAATCTGAAGCCAACTTACCAGAACCAAACAAAACATACCATCAGGCCACAAAGGAACAATCACATTTCCCAAATAAAATATTTAAAGAACTTGAATAATTGTTCATCTTTAAAACACACACAAAAAATAACTGGCTGATCTCCACACACAAATACATAGATTCACTTCTACACACATATGCAAACACACACATACCACTGCGGTTAAACCACGTTAACAGAAAATCCTGCAGCCCAGGAGGTTTGGGCATCAAGTTACCTGTTGCATTTTCTTGTATTCGCCCACTCTGGCATAGGCCATGAAGAGGTGAGAGTGATATTCCTCACTATTGGGAACTTTCTTCACAGCTGCCTCATAAAGTTTTGTGACTAACTCCGCTAAAACAAAGAGAAATAGAATTTTCTTTAATTACTGAAGTATAACAAATCTTAACAGCATTTAATTTTTTTCCTATTTGGAGAAAATAGATGTCTCCTATCATTAAGGAAGAAGAAAGTATTTGCTTTGCCTCATCTGCTCATTACTCTTACCTTGCTTAGGTGTTTTCCGATGAAGCATGGAATAGGTCAGGCCTCCCCATGACGTTTACAATGTATAAGACCCTCCAGGATCTATCTAGCCTTTCTGTCTTCTTCCAAACTCTTCCCTCCTGCCCTTTTTGCTCTAGCTACATCAAACTACTTGTAGTTCCACTAGATTCCCTGTGCTGTATCAGACCTGCATGACTTTAACACTGTTCCCTCTCCCTGGATTCCCCTTTCCTCTCTTTTCTACTGAGTGAACATCATCCAAGACCCAGTTCAAATGTAATTGTTCCCTAAACACGATCTCTGCTCCTCCATCCCAGTTTGATCACTGCTTCCTTCTGCCATCTTTAAATCCTTCAAATACCGCTCTTATACAATTTATTAATATATAATGCAACATACTATATTGATCTATGTTTCCTCATAGACTATGAGTAACATGAAAGCAAAGAATACCTTTCATCTTTGACTCTGATACAATATTTGTCATAGAAAAACATTCAACCAATACTTATAGGATAGATAATTTTTTTTTTGAAATACTGGGAGAAAATCCATATCCCTAAGTCAACATAATCCTTAAATAATCAGATATAATACCTCAACTCTTAAGTTTTATCTTTTATAAGAATGAAACACAAAATTCAACTATAAAATAACATTTTCTGCCTGCTAGGTTGGCAAAAATTTTATTTTATTTTTTCCAGTTTTACTGAGAAACAATTGACAAAAGCTGTATATTTTTAGGGGTACAACGTGATGGCTTGATGGCAAAATTTTTTAAGACTAAGAATACCAATGACGGGACTTCCCTGGTGGCACAGTTGTTAAGACTCCGAGCTCCTGGGCTTCCCTGGTGGCACAGTGGTTGAGAGTCCACCTGCTGATGCAGGGGACACGGGTTGATGCCCCGGTCCGGGAAGATCCCACATGCCGCGGAGCGGCTAGGCCCGTGAGCCATGGCCGCTGAGCCTGCAAGTCCGGAGCCTGTGCTCCGCAACAGGAGAGGCCACACCAGTGAGAGGTCCGCGTACCGAAAAAAAAAAAAAAAAGTCTCCGAGCTCCCAATGCAGGGGGCCTGGGTTCGATCCCTGGTCAGGGAACTAGATCGCACATGCATGCTGCAACTAAGAGTTCACATGCCACAACTAAGGATCCCACGTGCCACAACTAAGGAGCCAGTGAGCTGCAACTATGGAGCCCACCTGCTGCAACTAAGACCCAGAGCAAATAAATAAGTAAATAAATAAATAAATAAATAAATATCACATTAATTTAAAAAAAAAAGAATACCAATGACAAGGATGTGGAACTCTGGAACTCTGATACACTGCTAGTGGGAAGGTAAATTTAGAAGACAAGTTGACACCACGTTTATCTTTAAGCTGAACCTACCCTATGACCTAGCACCTCCACTCTAGATTCTAGTGTAGTCAACCAGTCAAGTATTCTGTGGCAGTAAACATGAATTAACTACAACCACTTGGATATTAGATGAAAAGTGCAAGTTACAGAAAACGTACAGCATGAATCCATTTATATTAAGTCCAAAATAAATGAAACTAATAATGTATTACTTAGAAAAACAAATGTGATAAAGATTTAAAGACAAGCAAGAGAATAAAAATTATTCAAGATAGCAAATCCCTCTTAGGAAGTTAAAGGGGAAATGAGATTGATGAAGGACACACAGGAAGTCTTCTTAGTACAGACATACCTCATTTTTTTTTTTTTTTTTGCGGTACGCGGGCCCCTCACTGTTGTGGCCTCTCCCATTGCGGAGCACAGGCTCCGGACGCGCAGGCTTAGCGGCCATAGCTCACGGGCCCAGCTGCTCCGCGGCATGTGGGACCTTCCCGAACTGGGGCACGAACTTGTGTCCCCTGCATCAGCAGGCGGACTCTCAACCACTGCGCCACCAGGGAAGCCCCAGACATACCTCATTTTATTGCACTTCCCTTTACTGTGCTTTGCAGATACTGTGTGTTTTACAGATTGAAGGTTTGTGGCTACCCTGCATCTAAGCAAGTCATTGGCACCATTTTTCCAACAGCATTTGCTCACTTTGTGTCTCTGTGTTACATTTTGGTGATTCTCATGATACTTCAAACTTTTTCATTATTACTGTATTTGTTATGGTGATCTATGACCAGTGATCTTTGAAGTTACTACTGTAATTGTTTGGGGGCACCACAAATCACAACCATATAAGACCTTGAACTTAATCAACAAATATAAAATATGTGTGTGTTCTGACTGCTGCACTATCTGGCCGTTCCCATCTATCTCCCTCTCCTCAGGCCTCCCTATTTTTTGAGACACAACACTGAAATTAGGCCAATTAATAACCCTACAATGGCCTCAAGTGAAAGGAAGAGTGCCACATGTCTGGCACTTTAAAAATCAAAAGCTAGAAATGATTAAGCATAGTGAGGAAGGCATGTCGAAAGCCAAGACAGGCTGAAAGCTAGGCCTCTTGTGCCAGTTAGCCAAGTTGTAAATTCAAAGGAAAAGTTCTTTTTTTTTTTTTTTAAGCTGTGAATATTTTTTTAAATTTTTATTTATTTATTTATGGCTGTGTTGGGTCTCCGTTCCTGTGCAAGGGCTTTCTCTAGTTGCGGCAAGCGGGGTCCACTCCTCATCGCGGTGCGCGGGCCTCTCACTATCGCGGCCTCTCTTGTTGCGGAGCACAGGCTCCAGACACGCAGGCTCAGTAATTGTGGCTCACAGGGCCAGTTGCTCCGCGGCATGTGGGATCCTCCCAGACCAGGGCTCGAACCCATGTCCCCTGCATTGGCAGGCAGACTCTCAACCACTGCACCACCAGGGAAGCCCCCCAAAGGAAAAGTTCTTGAAGGAAATTAAAAGTACTCCTCCAGGGAATTCCCTAGAGGTCCAGTGGTTAGGACTCTGACCTTCCACTGCAGGGAACACAGGTTCAACATCTGTTCAGGGAACTAGATCTCGCAAGCTGTGAGGCACGGCCAAAAAAAAAAAAAAAGTACTACTCCAGTGAACATATAAATGATAAAAAAGTGAAATGGAGAAAGTTTTAGTGGTCTGGATAGAAGATCAAACTAGCCACAATATTCCCTTAAGCCAAAGCCTGACCCAGAGCAAGACCCTGACTTTCTTTAGTTCTATGAAGGCTGAGAGGACTGGGAAACCAAAAAATTCATATGACTCACTTTACTGCAATATTCGCTTTAATGTGAAACCAAACCCACAATACCTCCAAGGTATGCCTGTACTGATAATGCTCTATTTCTTAAATTGGGTGGTAGGTTTATGAATGTTCATTTATTCCACATCAAATGTTCTAGTGCTACATAAAACATATTCTTCTATAATATGTATTATTAAAGATATGTATTTTATAATAAAATATTTAAGAAATCAACAATGAAAAACTTTATAGATGAAACTAGGCAGACTACCTAGGATATGCTTAGAAATAATCTGGCAGGCAGAGGGGTATACATAAAATTGATCATATCTCAATAACTGCTGAAGGTGAGAAATGGACACAAAGGGATTTATTATGCTATTCTCTGTTTCTATGTTTGAAGTTTTCCATATTAAAAAGTAGGAAAAAAAGCAACTCTTTCACTTAGCAAATCAAAATGTCATAAATGAAATTCAAGTCCTCATTCCAATTCAAGGATCCTAATACATGTAAAATATCCACTCTGCCTACAGCCTTTGCAAGCCATGGTTAATGCATTTTTTACCTGTTGCCATCCATCAAATCATGAGTGATAAGTAAATCAGACAGAGAACTCAGAAATACCCAAAAAGTTAAGCACAGTTTTAAAAACAATGAAACAATGAAAAGAAAGAAACATACGTCGATGCATCTCCCGGTAAAGAATGGTCAGTGCCTGCAGCGAGTTGTCGTCTGTGGGTTCAAGGGCTGCCACCTCCTGTGCCAAGGTGAAGGCTTCCTCTTGCTTTCCAGTTCTCTGTAAACCAATTGCCTTTAAAACCTGATAGAAAGAAAAGACAAATCAGTTTTAAAAGGACAGAAAAGGAAATATGAACCAAAGAAAGCCAATTTGAAATCACAAAGTAAGTTATAAGGTATGCCTAGGTTGTGAATCAACTATTTTACTAAAAACATCAGCAAATAAAGATTATTGCCAGGGCTTCCCTGGTGGCTCAGTGGTTAAGAGTCCGCCTGCCAATGCAGGGGACACAGGTTTGAGCCCTGGCCCGGGAGGATGCCACATGCCACAGAACAACTAAGCTCATGCACCACAACTACTAAGCCTGCGCTCTAGAGCCCGTGAGCCCAACTACTGAAGCCAGCGCCTAGAGCCCGTGCTCCACAACAAGAGACACCACCACAATGAGAAACTTGAGCACCACAACAAAGAGTGGCCCCCACTCGCCGCAACTAGAGAAAGCCCATGCAGCAACGAGGACCCAACACAACCAAACATAAATAAATAAATAAATAAAAATAAAGTTCCCTTAAAAAAAAAAAAGATTATTTCCTATTTCAGTCATATTAAGAATGCACAGGGCTTCCCTGGTGGCGCAGTGGTTGAGAGTCCGCCTGCCGATGCAGGGGACACGGGTTCGTGCCCCGGTTCGGGAGGATCCCACATGCTGTGGAGCGGCTGGGCCCGTGAGCCATGGCCGCTGAGCCTGGCGTCCGGAGCCTGTGCTCCACAAGGGGAGAGGCCACAACAGTGAGAGGCCCACATACAGCCAAAAAAAAAAAAAAAAAAAAAAAAAAGAATGCACAAAACAAAAAGAATGCACAACATCGCTTAAAAGGACTTTGTCGTGTGGGGGGGGGAAGGACTTTGTGAAAATAAAATAATTAAATTAGATAAGTCATGTCCAAAAAAACAAGCAGCTGGCTTTTAATTAAATACTCTTTATGGCATTTCATTTAAGTTATCAGGCAAATAAATGGCCTAAAAAATGCTCTGAAAAACACAGATAAGTCACTAAAGAGATTAAACACCTCCTTCCTCCCTTTAAAGATTACAGTATATAACCCATCAAATATAAGTAACTCAAGGGCAAATGAACTTACCTTAGCACAATGAAGATCCTTATGCTTTTTCAACAATTTATCTGCTTGCTGAATTGCCATTTTATTATTACCATTATCAAGATAATCTATGAAAACAGAAATTATGAGTTATTATATTCCTTCAAAAACAAATATGAAAAATGCATAGACTAGTATCAGCTGTTTCAGAAAGTATCCTAATTCGGTATTAAAAACATCATGGAGCTGATTTTAACTCTAAACGGCTAGGATGGTCCAGAATACAATCTTAAATTTCTACAGTTATCTCTCATCCAAAAGCAATATAATCCAGTTATACTAATCCTTAATGAAGATTCAAGACCAAATATATTTAGATGATAGATGACACTAATATTTTTACCTATGGGAAACAAATGGGTTTACTCACACAAAAATTAAAATATCTAAAAAAAAAAACTTTATTATATTCAAGCTTCAAATCTATCAAATGGACCATGTTCCCTCAATAGAATGTTCAGTGAGTCTTACTATGCCACAGAGTTAAGAATAATTCTTTGAAGAAAAAAATTAGAAGAGAACAGTGAGTGGGGGAGTAAATCCAGCAATATCAGGAGTAGACAAGGATGTAGGGAAAGCAGCACTTTCATACACTGGTTGAAATAGAAACTAGCGCTGACTTTGAAGAAAAATTGACTTCTAGGTTCCCTAAGCTATGCATCCATTCCAAAATTCAAGGCATATGGAGACCTGCTATAAAATTGTGTTACGGAAGAAAAGCAATCAATTATTATCAAAAGTCTAACAAAAGCAAAGATTAATTTTCAGATGAGAGGATCTGAAAGAAAATGATTAGTGTTTTAGATGGGAAACGGTGGTAGCTGTCAATTCTATATATAGAAAGATGACTAAACACAGGCCAGTCCACAACCTACTACTCCTACCAAGTCCCTCTTTGCTCATCAAGGTCCCAAATCAGCATAGGGACAGACAAAACAAACAACTCAAATTAATCTGTGGACCAAATGCTGGTGAGGACATGGAGCAAAAGCAGCTCTCATTCACTGCTAGTGGGAATGCAAAATGGCACAGCCACCTTGGAAGACTGTTTGGCAGTTTCTTAAAAAATTAAACATACTGGGCTCCCCTGGTGGCGCAGTGGTTGAGAATCCGCCTGCCGATGCAGGGGACACGGGTTTGTGCCCCGGCCCGGGAGGATCCCACATGCCCCGGAGCGGCTGGGCCCGTGAGCCATGGCTGCTGAGCCTGCGCGTCCGGAGCCTGTGCTCCGCAACGGGAGAGGCCACAACAGTGAGAGGCCTGCGTACCACAAAAAATAAAAATAAAAAATAAAATAAATAAAATAAACATACTCTAACCATATAATCCAGCTCATTGTTATCTACCCAAATGAGCTGAAAACTTACTTTCACACAAAAATCTGCACGCAAATGTTTATAGCAGCTTTATACATAATTGCCAAAACCTGGAAGGAACCAAGATGTTCTTCAACAGGCAAATGGATAAACAAACTGTGGTATATCCATCCATACAATGATATATTATTCAGTGATAAAAAGAAATGAGCCCGTGCGCCACAACTACTGAGCCTGTGCTCTAGAGCCCGTGAGCCACAACTACTGAGCCCACGTGCCACAACTACTGAATCCCACGCACCTAGAGCCCGCGTTCCGCAACAAGAGAAGCCGCCACAATGAGAAGCCTGCACACCACAACAAAGAGTAGCCCCCGCTCACCACAACTAGAGAAAGCCCTCACGCAGCAACAAAGACCCAACGCAGCCAAAAATAAATAAATAAATTTATTTTAAAAAAAAGAAAGAAATGAGCTAGCAAGCCACAAAAAAATATGGGGGACTCTTAAATACATGTTGCTAAGTGAAAGAAGCCAACATGACAAAGCTACATACTATATGATTCCAAGTGTATGACATTCTAGAAAAAGCAAAATTATAGGCAGAGTAGAACAATCAGTGGTTGCCAGGAGCTGGGGGAGGGATGAATAGGTGGAGAACAGGGGATTTTTCAGTGCAGTGAAACTATTCTGTATGATACTGTAATGAAGGATACACGTCATCATACCTTTGTAAAATGCATAGGATGTGCAACACACAGAATGAACCCTGATGTAAACTAGTAAACTATGGACTTTAGTTAGCAATAACATATCGTATTGGCTCAGCAACTGTAGCAAATGCACCACACTAATGCAAGTGTTAGTAACACGGAAAACTGGGGGAGAAGAGAGGTGTGTGGGGGTGAATAGGAACTCTGTACTCTCCACTCCTTTTCTGTAAACTTAACCTAAAACTGCTCTAAAAAATAAAGTCAATTAATTTAAAAAATATATCTAATAAAAGCAAAGATTCATTTCTAGAAAAGGAACGTGAGAGTGTTATAAATGGGAAATAGGGTGGTAGATGTAGATTTGAAATACAGAAAGATGACTGAACTCAGGCTAGTTCACAATCTACTACTACTATTGGTCCCTCTTTGCTCATCAAGGTCCCAAGTCAGCAACAGGGACAGAGGAGGCACAGACAACTCAAGATCATCTATGGCCCTAGTGGCCCAGGGCCAAATAACAGAAATACACTATCATTTTACCTAACGGTTTCAATTTTTCTCCTATGAATACCTTACCACAACCTTTAACAGACAGCCACATGAACACATGAGTTTCATCTCTTTAGTTTTTCTTCAATGCACCTAATGTTGATGAGCACCAATAATGCTAGGTAAAAAGATTAAGAAGACTTACTCTGGAGGGAATCACAACCTAGAAAAGATCAAAGACTTAACACTCAGGTAGAGAGATTAGAGAATCACATAAATCACAATCTTGGCCTGAATACCCAAATATCTAACACCAGTTTTCTTAAATCCTCATCTCAGCCGATAGGCCACCATTTGTCCTTACAGAATATCTTACAGACATTTCAGCTCAATAAATGATATCTTCTCTTCCTAATAACTTGGTGCTGATCTCATGCTGAGTGAGTTCTAAGTTACGTCTGACTCAGTCTTCTTGCAAGACTCCAGGTTCACAGAACATATCTTGAAGTCTTCTCAAAGAGCAGGTATCTTTGATGAAACCCCAGCTCTGAGGGTCTGCCCATAGAGGTTAGGACTACAAGGATATTGAACTTTTCCCTCTGTTGTTGACAAGGCTCTGATATATAAATACACTGCACCCACGCCCTCTTCTGTGGGCATGGTTTCCACAGACTCTGCTGAAGGGGTAGAATTGGATGAGCATGTCTAGATCTTGCAACTGAAGCCCATTGGAGTGGACATTTGACCCAAACTGGGTAAATGAAGTTTCTTCCTGGTAATCTGTAATTACAACACTGAAATCTGGAGTCAGAAAGCTATGGATGGACTTCCCTGGTGGCACAGTGGATAAGGCTCCACGCTCCCAATGCAGGGGGCCCGAGTTCGATTCTTGGTCAGGGAACTAGACTCCACATGCATGCTGCAACTAAGAGTTCGCATGCCACAACTAAGAAGCCCACATGCCACAACTAAGGAGCTGGCAAGCTGCAACTAAGGAGCCCACATGCTAAAACTAAGGAGCCCACCTGCCGCAACTAAGACCCAATGCAACCAAATAAATAAATAAATACTTAAAAAAGAAAAGAAAAGAAAGCTATGGAGAACCCCATTTGGAAGGCAATAAATATTTACAGTTTGAGATTACTAGTGGCAGCTCCAGAATCTCCATTTGGAAGGAGCCTTGGGAGATGCAAGTTGGTTAATGGGGAGTGAAAAAAAGGAGTTATCTCTTGACTCTTCATTCATATCACATTTATAAAAAAAACAGAATGTCAATTATCTTTATCAAAAAATTGGGGGAGGGGCAGTGCTGATTAAGCTTGTGGAGGAGGCTAATGACCTCTCCCTACTCTATTCTCAGCTTGGTGTGGCCACAAAGCCAACATGTTGGGCCCCAGGTAAACTGATGAGTAAGCAGAAAAAAACAGTTTGAAGAACCTAGCAGAGAAAAGAATAGACACAAACAGATAAGAGCAGAGATGAGCATCTGAGAAAGAAGCTTCAGATCCTGACAGCTTTCCAGTTTCCATCAGGCTCTAGAACACTGCATTCCTGTCCTAAGCCCCCACAAGGGTTTATAAACAACCTCCCTCTACTTGAGCTTGTGTCAAAGGGTTTCTGTTCCTTGCACCCAGAAGAGTTTTAATTTTAACTAAGACACCCCACCACATTTAGACTGCTGTCAAGGTCCCCCTTCCTGGACACCTAGGTGATTGCTGATTAATTGGTTGCTGAGTCTTTTGGGAAAAGTTTATTTCCATTTTACATCGCTGACTTTGTAATATAAATTATGTAGCCAGGGCTTCCCTGGTGGCGCAGTGGTTAAGAATCTGCCTGCCAATGCAGGGGACACAGGTTCGAGCCCGGTCCAGGAAGATCCCACATGCCGTGGAGCAACTAAGTCCGTGCGCCACAACTACTGAGCCTGCGTTCTAGAGCCCACGAGCCACAACTTTTAAAGCCCGCGCACCTAGAGCCCGTGCTCCGCAACAAGAGAAGCCACCGCAATGAGAAGCCCGCACACTGCAATGAAGAGTAGCCCCCACTCTCAGCAACTGGAGAAAACCCGAGTGCAGCAGCAAAGACCCAATGCAGCCAAAAATTAAATAAATGAATAAGTAAATTTATTTTTAAAATAAATAAAATAAATTATGTAGCCCTTGGAGAAAACGGGCCAATAAAAATGATACCCTAAGTCTGTTTTTTTAGCCTTTTTAAAACTTACTCAAGGGTAACTGTGGCTTGACCATGAGGACTGGTATTGTTCCCTTAATATGAGGAGTAAGCCAAGTCAGCCGTCCAGAAATCAGGCATAGGAAATAATAAGATGATGATGTATCAGTTAAAGCAGTGTTTTTCAAAGCACGGTTATCACTCCAACTAAAATGTTTGTACGCGGGGCCTCTCACTGTTGTGGCCCCTCCTGTTGTGGAGCACAGGCTCCGGATGCGCAGGCTCAGCAGCCATGGCTCACGGGCCCAGCCGCTCCGCGGCATGTGGGATCTTCCCGGACCAGGGCACGAACCCGCATCCCCTGCATCAGCAGGCGGACTCTCAACCACTGCGCCACCAGGGAAGCCCCCCAACTAAAATGTTTTTAAGTGGTCCTTGCAGGCAGCACTAGATAACACGGATAGTGAGAAAACTGACCTTTTGTAATATTTCCCTTATATTAAGGAGATAGTCTCAGTTTGGTATCAGCCTGTCATTTCTTTAACACTTGCTGATGGCTTTTTTTTTTTTTAATGGAGAAGGAACAGGTCTCAGATTTAGAGTTTCACAACTATCAGAAACTAGTTAAGACCTTAATAACATTGTTTGTTTTCACTGTGTGTACTTAATTTTATGGTTTTGTTTTCTCAGGGCAAGTGACAGGTATTCCACTGATGGTAATGATACATATTATTTCTATTTTATTTTATTTTTAATTTTTAAAATTTATTTATTTATTTTTGGCCACGCAGCATATGGAATCTTAGTTCCCCGACCACGGACTCAACCCACGCCCCCTGCAATGGAAGTGAGAGTCCTAACCGCCGGACAGCCAGGGAATCCCTCCCACAGTCTCTAAAACAAACTTCAAAATCCTTAAAATGGTTTACAAAGTTGAGCCCCTCTACCTCTGTAGCCTCATCTCACCCTTCTCTACGTTCCAACCACACAAGTCTTTGCTCAGGTCATCAAGTACATACTCTCTCTGTCCATCTTTCCTACACACTCTGTCCATCCCTCCTTTTCATCTGATCACCTGACTAACCTTTGCTCTTTTTTCATTTCCAAAGTAAAATGTCACTTCCACAGAGAACCTTTTCTTGAAATGTGCCCAACAGTCGAGATGCCATAGTGTGTGCTCTCATGGTAACCGGTACTTTTCCTTCAAAGTCCTTAACACAAATGTAATGATTATGTATACTATAGTTTAAAAAACCTCTTGAGACTACAAGCTCCCTGAAAGCAGAAATCATGTCTGTGCTGTCTGGTACTCTCTCATTCCCTGAATCTACATTGTGCCTAGCACATATTAGGCTCTCAATAAATAAGCTGAATGAAGAAAGGAATACATAAATGAACAAACTGTATAGGAAAAAAAAATCTTCTAGAAATTGAGTAGTCTATCAGGGGAGTGAGAGATATATATATACAAAGTGACCACAACAGGATGTTCAAAGAACCAATTATTAGTGATGGCTTCCTGCTATTAAGTTAGATTTTTTAAACTCTTTTCTATTAATTTCTTAGGGGACTCCCCTGGTGGCGCAGTGGTTAAAAATCCGCCTGCCAATTCAGGGGACATGGGTTCAATACCTGGTCCGGGAAGATCCCACGTGCTGCGGAGCAACTAAGTCCGTGTGCCACAACTACTGAGCCTGCGCTCTAGAGCCCGCGAGCCACAACTACTGAGCCCGAGTGCTGCAACTACTGAAGCCTGCATGCCTAGAGCCCGTGCTCCACAACAAGAGAAGCCACTGCAGTACGAAGCCCGTGCACTGCAACAAAGAGTAGCCCCCACTTGCCACAACTAGAGGAAGCCGGCGTGCAGCAACGAAGACCCAACACAGCCAAAAATAAATTAATTAATTAAGAAAAAAAAACCCAGACATTTAAGAGTGAAGACAGAGGGAACACAAATTTATTGGGTGTCTACTCAAAACCCAGCAAGGTACCATTAGCATCTCCATATTACAGAAGAGGCTCAGGGAGGTAGGTTAATTGACAAAATCATAGCAGAGAGTGAAACCCAGCTCAGTCTGTCTCTGAAGGTCTGCACCCTTCATTGCCTCAATTTCTCTAGACAGAACTCTTAGAGCAAGAAACTATATAAGTACAGATAGCTCATTGAGCCTAAGGAGACAAAGAACAAATTTGAAATTTATTTTTCTTTTCTTTACTACCTTGCCACAATCCAATTACTTCAGTGAACACACAAAAAACATACCCCAAATGGTCAACTGGTTTCTCCTAATTCTCAAGAAGATACTAAGTGCAGTATTTTTAATTAAAGTATTAATCAAATGCTCTGAAAGACGCAAGAGCATGAACAAAAGAATGAAAAGGAAGGAAGTATGCACCTTTAAAACTCGATTTACACCCACCATCAGGCGTGCACTGGGGTAGTTCCAGCACTGACTGCCTCAACACCACCAGGCTAAGCCTGATGCATTTGGTCTTGGTAAGTCATCCCAAACCAAATGTGTTCCCTGGCCATCTGCCCTGCTGAGAAGGCTGTGCGCCAGTCATCACTGTTTATTAGGGGGAAAGAACGTGGACAAGAATATTCTGCCCTCAGGAAAATGTTTCAAACACTCGGTTTACATCTGAGCAATTTTTTAGTAAGAGCTGGACTTGGGTGCCAGAAAGGCAATGAGAAGCCCGCGCACCACAACGAAGAGTAGTGCCCCCGCTCAGCGCAGCTAGAGAAAAACCCGCACGCAGCAACGAAGACCCAACGCAGCCAAAAATAAATAAATAGATAAATAATTTTAAAAAATAATAAATCAATTTATATAAAAAAGAAAATTATCTGAATGAAACCATACAGTATCTGATCTTTAAAAAAATTAATGTCTTAAATAATAAAAATAATACATGTCATAGTAAAAAAAAATCCAATAGTTCATACAGGTATAACATGAAAAGAATTATTAGTCTCTTCATCTTGCCCTATGCTCACACTACCCTCTACTCTATGCATTCTTCCAGGAATGTTCTGTGCATTAACATCTGTCTTTTTAAGTTTAAAATGTTTTTAGAATTTAAAAGTCTAAGAGCTTTTTAAACGGTCATAATTTCAGAACAGGAGAAAACAGGTTGTGCCAAGTGACTTTTCTACAGAAAAGCAAGATAATCTTCACTCACCAAGATGCCCTGCCCCGCCCGGGCAAAGGACGAGACTCGCTGAGCTAACACGGCCCAACAGAAGGCTCAGAATACATACAACATCCGGTCGAAGACCTGGGAAGTTTTAATAACGAACTATAACAGAATAATTACCTGGAGTTTGGCCACGCATGGGAAGGGAAATGTCCTAACGCACCAAAGAAGTGACTATCATTCAGGAAGCACAGCTGGGAAATATGTCACACCTGATTCAGGCTAGAGCAAGACTGCAAGTCAGGAACCATCAAGGACCTACTGTATAGCACAGAGAACTCTACTCAATATTCTGTGATAATTTATATGAAAAAAGAATCTAAAGAAGAGTGAATATATATATAACTGAATCTCTCTTTGTTGTACACCTGAAACACAACGTTGTAAATCAACGATACTCCAATAAAATTTAAAAAATAAAATAAGTATTTAAAAAAAAGACTGCAAGTTAGTAACACAGATTAGAACAAAGGATCTTGTGCCATAAAAGTAAATGTGTGTGTGTATTCTAAAGACTATGGAACTTTGAAACCTCTATTTTTATTTTGCAATTCCTGCATCCTATAAAAAATTTTTTTAATAAATGAATTTTTTATACTTTTTTTATACAGAAATTCTTGTTTATTTATCTATCTATCTATCTATTTATTTATGGCTGTGTTGGGGCTGTGCGTGGGCTTTCTCTAATTGCGGCGAGTGGGGGCTACTCTTTGTTGCGGTGCGTGGGCTTCTCATTGCTGTGGCTTCTCTTGTTGCGGAGCACGGGCACTAGGTGCGCGGGCTTCAGTATTTGGGGCTCACAGTCTCTAGAGTGCAGGTTCAGTGGTTGTGGCTCGCGGGCTCTAGAGCGCAGGCTCAGTAGTTGTGGCGCACAGGCTTAGCTGCTCTGCAGCATGTGGGATCTTCCCAGACCAGGGATTGAACCCGTGTCCCCTGCATTGGCAGGTGGATTCTTAACCACTGCACTACCAGGGAAGTCCCCTATAAAATTTATTAAGTGCCATACCTGACCATCTTCCAAGTCTACCCATCCCCTAACCACTAAAAACATTTTAAAACAATAATGGTAGAAGAAAGCACTAGGGCTCACCAAGTCACATGAGGATACAACATCTGTTCAGAACCACATAGCACAAGAGAATAATTTTAGCAAAAGGAGAAAGAATAATAAAGTAGGTGTTCTGGAAGGTCAAGGTGGTTTTCAATAAGCAAAAATGCAATACCCAAACTTACCAATTTATGAGCAAAGAGAAGCACTCTGAAGATGTTCAATTAATCAACTAGCTATTCCATACCTAGACACCAAAAATAGAATTTCAACCCGCCATAATTTCACAATTAATGACCCTGTCCACTTCTATCCTCAACAGTATCAGCAAGAGCTGAGGTCATAGGCAAAGTTTCTAACAGCTGTAAAATCCTAAACCTTGGCAATATATATAATGCTGCATAAAGATCATGATGCTGCGGGATCTGAACTCAGTGAAAGGCTGAGCTCTCCAGTGAGAATGCCTGTGTTCAAATCCCAGCTCTACAGTTTACTAGCTGCAATTCTGAGAGAGTTAATCTCTGGCCTTCAGTTTACTACTATGCTCACAATAATCTTATCTACCTAATAGGACAGTTAGCACTCAAATAAGCACTCAGTCAACGCTGAGTGTTGTTGAACTTTTGGCTGGTGGGCAAGCACCACCATGCATAAGCATGTTCATCTGTCAGCTAATGAAGGTCTAAATTCAAGAACGATAGTGGTTTAGGGATACTAATATATTTAAACACAAAAGCAGAGGCTGTCCCAAAGTCTAGAGGTCAAAAGTGCTGAAGTCAAGGACAGTCTTTCTTTTCCTATATCTGTCAGTTTATATTAATTGCCTTGGAATTCCTAAAGAAAGTATTTTCTAATCTTCTTCCCATGTAACTATAACAAAAGCTACATAATTCTAGCTTCAGTTTTGAGAATATGACCTATCACATCTGTTTAACATATCCTGATGTTTACCAGTGTGAAACGGACTAGAGGTTTTTCTTATTGGATAGTTTCAAAACATTATTATTTCTAAGTGACTTATGGGACACCAAAGGCATTTTCTTTGGTCCTCAAGAACAATTTTAGAAATCCAATTATTCCTAAAAGTTTAAAAAGAAAAAATCTGCAGGCAGCTGCTGCAGAGAGCTGTAGCCAGCCACCAATTGTGAACCCTGGATTCAGTTCTTACCCTCAACCTTACATATTTCATCTCTGCCCTTTAAAATGTATACTGGAGGGCATGAGAATATGTAGCCCTGGGAAAATGGAAATCCACCCCTCTCCACCTATGTGACCTTTGGCAAGTCAGTGTCTCCAGCTCAAAGTGAGGTGATTTCTAGCACAGTGGTTAAAAGAGTAAGCCTGGGACATTCCACAGGGGTTAAGATCCTAGCTTCATGTTAGCTGAGTGACCTTAGGCAAATTACACATCAGTAAAGCCCCAGTTTTCTCATCTGTGGAAAGAAAAGGGGGGAGAGAGAGGGAAGTGGGACTGGGGAAAAGTAGCCACCTCCGAAGGATGTGTGTAGATTAAATACTTAAGACCAAGGAAAGTGACTGACATAATTAGCAGTATATACACATTAGCTATTATTATTATTTCCCACCTCACAAGATTGTTGTTGAAATGAGATGCAAGAGCAAAGCATCATACAAATTACAAAAAGCACTACCAATTGTACCAGAAACATAGTTACCCCCTTCCAAAAAAGTTAAATGATCTCAGCTATTAAGAAGAAGCCTCCATTTAGTAACATCCACACTACAAACAAGAGGTCTAATTCTGCAAAACCCACTGAACTTGAAGCCTTCCTCACCATGAAGTGAGCTAGACCAAGACCACACAACCATCTAAGAGGAAAGGAAATACAAAAAGGACCACTATCCAATTATAGAACAACTCGGTTACTGAAGAGGTGTTTCTCCCTGACTCAAATATGTGATTTTTCACAACCGGGATAGCAGAATGCCATCAAGGTCTTAAAGCCTGAGGGTTGAGGTCAACGTTATGGAAAGGGATCCACTTAGCATGCGGAAGGCAAGCTGCAGAGAAAAACCAGAGAAGCTGCAAAAAGAAAAAGCCCTGCATGCCCCTGGACACGAGCTATTACAGTCGCTTCACCGCTATTTTGAGCCCAAGCCAACCCCCCCGCCACCCGCGCCTCGCCGCACCCCGCCCCCGCCTCCCACGTGTGCCCAGAGCAGCTGTTCCTCCACCAAAGAGCTCTGGATTGGGATCCTCAAATCCGGGCCTGCTCCCGACTCGATCCGGGTGACCTTGCGTCAGCCCCTTCCCCTCCCGGGACCTCTGTTTCTCCATGTGCACAGTTAGTCAGACAACACTTTAGGCCCCGTTCCCATAGGTAAAAAGTCTTGAGCGGAGAATTTTCCCTCAAGTGGGGTGTCCCACCCTCACGCCGGAGCCAGCTTCCACCTGAGGGCAGACCTCGGGTCTCCCTTGGCGTGGCCTCGACAACGTAGCCTGCGGGTAGCGCAGGTCTCTACAAGAGGAAGTGTCTCACAGGGCTCGTCTGTCAGGCCAGCTCTGCCGACCTGCCGCTGCCCTGACCGCGCCGCTGCCACCTCAGGGCTCAAGAAGGCCAGGCCGGCGCTTACGCGAGGCCCGTGGCTGCGGCCTAGAGGCCCGCGCGGCCCGCCCCCTGTGCCCGCCAGCCCTGCTCCCGGCCCCTCAGCGCCTCTCCCGGGCCTTTGCCCCGGGCTCCGCAGCCCTCGGCGCCTCTGGCTGGCAACCAGACTGGCCCCAGGTACTCACCGTAAATGGGCCGGAGGCGCCTGTCGTTAGGGTCCTGCACATGGCCCCGCGTCGCCATGATGACAAGCGCAGAACCGCAGTGCGCGTGCGCGGGGCAGGCCCCCGAGAAGGGGCCGTTAAAGGGCCAGCACCGATCTCTCTCTTCTGTCGCAATGGTCGCGGGGTTGTGACAGAACGCGCCGGCGCGGAAAGGGACGACACCCACATCGCACTCCCCCCGACCCCCAGTTGTCACTTCAATGGATCCTTTTCCTCCCCTTTGCTGGTGGAATCAACCTAGCTGGTAGAAGCGGCCGTTACTATTAAAATCCCTTCCGAGTCACATACTGGAGAGTGAGGAAAGGAGGGAAGAAAGTCTTGGTCAAAGTTAGGGCTCTACTGCTCCTGCTTATCCTGTTTCTCCTCTGTGCTGAAGGACCAGTTAGACTTGTCTTTGATTAATTGTTGAGGACCCGGGAACTCCTCTGGGAAGGTGACCCAGGGGACAGCAGGGGAAAGAGGTGCTGACCAACAGTAGAAATCTGCCAGAAAAGTTCAAGATCCCTTCACCCCAATCCCGGTGCTCAGCCAACTAAGAAGCACCTTAGATCTATAGTAATCCAGTCAATTTATTTATCAATTATATCTCAATAAAACTGGAGGGGAAAAGTAGTTCAGTCAGTATATGCCTAGACACTGTGCTGCAAGCTCCAAATGTATTATCTCATTAATACTCGTAACAGCCCTAGTATCTCCCTAGGAGGTAGATTTTTTTAAATTTAATTTAATTTATTTATTTTTGGCTGAGTTGGGTCTTCCTTTCTGCGCGCGGGCTTTCTCTAGTTGCGGCGAGTGGGGGCTGCTCTTCCTTGCGGTGCGCGGGCTTCTCGTTGCGGTGGCTTCTCTTGTTGTGGAGCACAGGCTCTAGGCGCACGCGCTTCAGCAGAAACTGTACTAAGCTCTTTTACATACATCATCTTATTTCATTCTCACAAACTGGTGGAATAGGTGCCATTGTGACCCTCATTTTAAAATGAGAATTTTGAAGCATAGACATATTAGGTCATTTGCCCAAGATCACACAGTAGTCTCTGGTGAAATTTGTGGTGGTCTCACTCCAAAATCCACACTCTTAGCAGTTAACACCAAAAGTATTACAGTGGTTACCTCTTAGGAGAGCAGATGTTTTCTCCTCTTACTTCATACATAGCTGCACTGTTTGACTTGTTTATAATGAGCATCATTACATTTTTAATTTCTAAAAGGTTTTTAAATTTCTGTTTACAAAAATCGCACCCACAAAAAAAGGTAAACAATGTCAAGCCTTTTGAGCCAAAATAAAATCCTTTTATTCCAAGGAGATAATCAGCAGACCACAGAAAAATATAAAATAGAGACTCTTTCCTAACAATCCTAAGGTCCTAACTATCCATCAAGAGGGACTGATGAAATAAATTGATACACCATGAAATGGAAAAAGGCAACCATTAAAATTAATGAAGTGGGGCTTCATTTATAGATATGGAAAGATGCCCATGACATGTTGAGTTTATAAAGCAGGTTGTAGAAGAGTATGGATGGCATGAAAAAAAATTATGTGGACACATAGCTATCTAGCTAACATAGACTAGATTTCCATGGTGGTCCAGTGGTTAAGAATCTGCCTGCCAATACAGGGGACACGGGTTTGAGCCCCGGTCCGGGAAGATCCCGCATGCCACGAAGCAACTAAGCCCGTGCGCCACAACTACTGAGCCTGTGCTCTAGAGCCCACAAGCCACAACTACCGAGCCCGCATGCTGCAATTACTGAAGCCCGCGTGCCTAGAGCCCATGCTCTGCAGCAAAAGAAGCCACCACAAGGAGAAACCTGCACACCTCAACGAAGAGCAGCCCCCGCTCGCCACAACTAGAGAAAGCCCCCGCACAGTGATGAAAACCCAGCACAGCCAAAAGTAAATAAATAAATAAATAAATAATTTTTTTAAATAAAATATTTATTTTAAAAAGACAGATGTCATATATATCTAGAGAGAGATCTAAAAGGACATTTACAAATGTCAAGCTTCCTCCTCTCTTAATGATGGAATTTAGGGGCCTATTAACTTAATTTTTTAAAACTTTTCCTTACTGTTTGAATTGTTTATAATTTTTTTTTTAATTTTAGTAGCAATGAGCATGCCTAACACCAAGATTTTGGTTTCTAATACCACTCTCCAATGAAATAAAACAGGGCTCCTTGGGGAAATGACTGATTCAAGGGCTGGGGCAGGAATATACCAGATAAGCTTGAAGCATCTTGTATTGACAGAAAGAAGGGAAGTGCTCAAAATATAAAAGGATGGAGGGGGGACATGTCAAAGTGATATAGGAGCCAACCTGAAAGTACTCCCAAGAGCCAAAACTAGAACTATTTGAACAAGAAAATAAATAACACAGTATTGGATTACAACCTAAAGTATAAAATATGTAAACATACTAAGCCCATGCTGATATAAATGTTATCAAATAAATAAATGGAGGAGAAGAGATTCATTGTCCTTATAGAATTCCAAGCAATGTGTGTAGATACTCCCTGCTCCAGAAAGTGAAGCTTAACTTTTCCCTTCCCTCCTGAGTGTGGGCTCTAATTATTGACCAGTTTCCAAAGAGTTGAGTATAGAAAAGGAAAAATAATAACTTCACAGCTAAGAAACCTGATAAACACTACCTTAACTAAGGGATCAAAGTTAACATTACCAGTGAAAATTCATGTTGATATCATGTACCCCAGTTTGAGGTGATGATAAGGGAACTTCACTTTTGTAGTATTTTTTCTGGAAAACCCATAAACCCAGACTAGTCATAAGGAAAACATCAAAAAAATCAAATTGAGTGACATTTTGACCAGTACCCTTCAAGACTGTCAAGGTCATGAAAAATAAACAATGAGAAACTGTTACAGACCAGGGATGTCTAAGGAGACATGACAACTAAATGTAATGTGATATCTTGGTTGGTATCCTGGGACAGAAAAAAAGGGCATCAGTGGAAAAACAGTTGAAATTCAAATAAAGTCTAGAGTTTAGTTGATAATATTGTGCTAATGTTGGTTTCTTACTTTGATGACTGTACCATGGTAATATAAGATGTTAACGTTAAGGGAAACTGGTTAAGGAGTATATGAAAACTTTCTCTACCCTCTTTACAACTTTTCTTTAAGCCTACTATTCAACTATTCTTTAAGCCTATTATTCAAAATAAAAGATTTTTAAATGCTTTTTTTTTTTTTTTTTTTGCGGTACGCAGGCTTCTCACTGTTGTGGCCTCTCCCGTTGCAGAGCACAGGCTCCGGACGCGCAGGCCCAGCGGCCATGACTCATGGGCCCAGCTGCTCTGCGGCATGTGGGATCCTCCCAGACCGCGGCACGAACCCGTGTCCCCTGCATCGGCAGGCAGACCCTCAACCACTGCGCCACCAGGGAAGCCCTAAATGCATTTTTTAATTACCTGGGGGAGGGCTTTTTTTTTTTTTTTTTAAACCAGATGCACTGGAAATTCTCATCCCAATTCTGTCCTGAGGCTAGCTGAAACAGAAAATCCTGGAAGCAAAGTGCACAGAGAAATTCTCATCGAGAATGGGGATGGTTGGGGGATGGGGGGGGTCACTCCAATGAAGCTATAATCTGTGATCATCATGGAAAATCCTTCCTAAGGCTGGGGAGGTTTTAAAATACCCCAGATAGAGAGATTGGCATTGGGGGAAGTTCCTTCCCAGATCAGTGGTTCTCAAAGCACGGTCCCTGATCAGCAACATCAGCATCACCTGGGAACTTATTAGAACCACAGATTATTAGGCACTACCCCAGACCTACTGAATCAAACACTGTGGGAGTGGGGCCCAGCAATCTGTGTCTTTACAAATCCTCTTGTGATCTGAATTCAGACAAAAGTTTCATTCTTCTGCTTTAGGTCAGAAGTGGGCAAATTATGACCCACAGGCCAAATCTAGCTTACTACTGTTTTTGTACAGCCCGTGAGCCAAGAATGATTTTTACATTATTAAACAGTTGGGGAAAAATGATCAAAAGAAGAATAATATTTCACAGCACGTGAAAGTTACATAAAGTTCAGAGGTCAGTGTCCATAAGTAAAACTTTATAGAACACAACTATGCCCATTCATTTATGCATTGTGTGTGTTTGCTTTGGTGCTGCAACAGCAGAACTGAGTAGTTGCCACAGAGACCATATTGCCCAGAAGGTTAAAATATTTTCTACCCTACCCTTTACAGAAAAAATTTGCCAACCCCTGCTCTAGAATAATGGAAGTCATCTAAATACTCCCAGGGTAATTAGGATTGACACATATACACTATTGATACTATGCATAAAATAGATAACTAATGAGAACCTACTGTATAGCACAGGAAACTCTATTCAATGCTCTGTGGTGACCTAGATGGGACGGAAATCCAAAAAAGAGGGGATATATGTATACGTACAGCTGATTCACTTTGCTGTGCAGTAGAAACTAACACAACATTGTAAAGCAACAATACTCCAATAAAAATTAAACAAATAAATAAATACTCCCAGGGTGATAAATAAATAAATACCCACAGGGTAGAGTCGTCAGATAAAATATGATGCAATATTTGGGGCATACTTACACTAAAACGATATTCACTGTTTATCTGAAATTCACATTTAACCAGGTGTCCTATATTTTTTTAATTGAGGCATGGTTGATTTACAATATTATAGTAGATTCAGGTGCACAGGTGTTCTGTATATTTATTTGTTAAATCTGGCAGCCCTATCCCAGGGAGAACTCCATGCTCCCAAAATCACGCTAACCAAAAAGAATGAAGGTCAGCAACGTAGCCAAAAATAAATTAAAAAGAAAAAAAAGTCAACCTCCTCCCAAGGCTGTATATACTGATCAAGTCTAAAGTGCCACCCCCAGTCCACCCCACCTCCCCACCCCATCACTGTATCCCATTATCTGTAGTATGTTCTTCATTACACTTATTATATAAATGTATCTTACATATCTTAAAAAAAAAAAAAAGAATGAAGGTCAGGAGCCTCCAGTAAGCTGACCCCAGGCTTGCTCTGAGGTGATGCGGCCAGGTAGGACCCGGCTGAGGTTGGGCTTCGAAAACGGAGAGGTGGGAGGAGACATGGGGTTCATCTACGGCACAAGCAAAAGAGCCGGTGAGTTACCTGAGTTTCAAGAATTTCCCAGAATGGAAAAATACAGCACCTTAAAGGGGGCACATACGAGGCTCCTGGCCAGGACTGTGGTTACTCAGCTATGTTCTTAGGTTACTTTTGTTGGCCTGGCCCCGGAGGAATGCTGACACTTCTCACCCTGTTCCCTGAACTTGGCAGGGCCAGAGCCTTATGGACCTACCTAACAGAGACCTCTAGATCCTTGAGTCACCGTTCTGGGTGGAATATGTTTCCCTCCAACGTGAAAGCCTGTTTGGCATTCAAGCAAAATAAATGGGCCTTTCTCTTTTCTTATTCTTACCCCTTGTCCTCAGAAACTAAGGCTGAAGCAGTCACTTGGCTCTGGGCCTGTCCTTACCTGCTCCCTGGGAGGCAGCTTCCACACCCTTTGGCCTGAATCATTTCAGGTAACAAATGAGAGGACCTCCCAAAGAAGCCAAGAACCTATCTTTCTTACTGTACATTAGAGCTAACATTATGGAAAAATGCTTGGTATACAACAGATGTTCATTATATGGTGGTTTCCATTTCATTGACTTAGAACAGGGGACCAAGCTCTTCATTCTTGTCCTATGTGGTGGCAGATTTGCTCTGGTGAGAAACTCTCTTGCTCAAGAGCAGCTTAGGCACACAGGTGCATTGTCCCAGTAGCTGGGGGACACAGGGCAGGAGATTGCATTACTTGGATATGGTGGTTGTGGGTATCTCCACTAGGTGACTTTTCCAGTTTTTCTTTGTTATTCTTTTTTTTTTCCACCTTGATCCAATACCTAATCCTCCACAGAATAAACAGAACAGTGACATATTTCATAGTTTTCATGGTTGATTTCCTGCACTTTTGTGTATGTGTGTGTGTGTGTGTGTGTAACTTACCTGACCAGGGATGGAACCATGCCCCCTGCAGCAGAAGTGCCGAGTCTTAACCACTAGACCACCGGGGAAGTCCAGATTTCCTGCACTTTTGACAATAGAATAAACAGCAACTCTGGCTTTGAAATCAAACAGACTTCGGTCCAAATCTGGGCTCTGACATTTATCAGCTGTGTGATCCTAAGCAAGTGACTGAACATTTCTGAGCCTCAGTTTCTGCATTTGTAAAATTATGATAATAAAAGGACCTACTTCATAGGGTTGAGGGGAAGAATAAATGTCCATGTAAAAAAACAGGCAGGAAGAAAGCATTCAACAACAGTCATGTACTATTATTATCTTTAATATTAGTATTATTACTCCCTTCTGTTAAAACTGCAGAAATCACCTCCTGATACTTCAGAACACCAAGGAAGGCATTTTACCCAAGTCTGTCCACCAGGTGGCATATGAGTGCTAAATTGCCTAGGCCACTTTTGCACCAGAAGGATCTCATTTTAATTGTTTTTTTTTTAAATAAAACGTAGCGGGCTTCCCTGGTGGCGCAGTGGTTGAGAGTCCGCCTGCCGATGCAGGGGGCGCGGGTTTGTGCCCCGGTCCGGGAGGATCCCACATGCCGCGGAGCGGCTGGGCCCGTGGGCCATGGCTGCTGGGCCTGCGCGTCCGGAGCCTGTGCTCTGCAACAGGAGAGGCCACAACAGTGAGAGGCCCGCATACCGCAAAAAAAATAATAAATAAAAAATAAAAAAATAAAACGTAGAAAATATTATATATGTGGACCTGGTGGTCCAGTGGTTAAGAATCTGCCTTCCAGGCCTTCCCTGGTGGTGCAGTGGTTGAGAGCCCGCCTGCCGATGCAGGGGACGAGGGTTCGATCCCTGATTGGGCAACTAAGATCCCACGTGCCGCGGGGCAACTAAACCTGCATGCTGCAACTAGAGAAAAGCCCGCGTGCCTCAACTACTGAGCCCATGCACTCTGGAGCCCAAGAGCCACAACTAGAGAAGCCCACGCACCACAACTAGAGAGAAGCCCACAACAAACAGCCTGCACGCCGCAGTGAAGACCCAGCACAGCCAAAAAAAAAAAAAAAGTACAATAAAAAAATTATGCAAGGTTTCAAAATCTGTAAAAGTAAATAGAATAATAACCATGTATGCATACCACACAGGTCTAACAAATGTTACATTTTATAAGCATAGACTTGATACTGCAGGTACATTTCTGCATCTCCTCACCTCCCTGCCTCTCCAGAAATAACTAGTATTCTGCTATTAGCCAGTGTCCTTCCTTCTATGTTTTAATATTTTTATTGCATGTGTATGTATCCATAAACAGTATATGATAGTTTTGTTTCCTTTAAAATTTCCATAAATGTTATCATCCTATTTATAGAAAAGTTGTTTTTTTTAACCTAATATTGGGTAAATATTCTCTAATTTCACCTCACAAAGGTTGTATCAATTTGCATTCTCACAACCAGTGTGTGAAAACTCCAGTTTCCCTTGCCAACACAGTGTGCTCTCAAAGTTTTATCTTTTATCTTTGACAATCTCATAGTGAAAAATGACATCTCAGTATAATTCTAATTCATGTTTCTCAGGTTATGAATGATACCTCGCATATTTTAATCTATTAAAGATCAGTTTGTAATTCATTTACTTTTTTTTTTTTTTTTTTTTTTTTTTTTTGCGGTACGCGGGCCTCTCAGTGCTGTGGCCTCTCCCGTTGTGGAGCACAGGCTCCGGACGCGCAGGCTCAGAGGCCATGGCTCACGGGCCCAGCCACTCCGCGGCACGCGGGACGTTCCCAGACCGGGGCACGAACCCGTGTCCCCTGCATCGGCAGGCAGACTCCCAACCACCGCGCCACCAGGGAAGCCCTCATTTACTTTTATCAATCTGGTCATGTCCTTTGGCCTTTTTTTTTTTCAGTTTGTCAGACTTTTCTTATTAATTTATAGTCACCCTTTATATACTAAGGTAATTAGCCTTATGCCATAAATAGGTGTTTCAAATATTTTTTTCCAGTGTATTGTTTGCCTTTTGACTTTTGGGATATGGGGGCAGGGTTTGCAATGAGGAAATGTTTTATTTTTTGCAGGCTTTTCCTACCCCAATATTGTTTTTAAATTACTTTACGAATTCTATTATTTTTTTAAATTACTTTTTAATTTATTTATTGGCTGCGTTGGGTCTTCATTGCTGCGTGCAGGCTTTCTCTAGTTGTGTCAAGCAGGGGCTACTCTACGTTGCGGTGTACAGGCTTCTCATTGCCGTGGCTTCTCTTGTTGCAGAGCACAGGCTCTAGTCATGTGGGCTTCAGTAGTTGTGGCACGTGGGCTCAGTAGTTGTGGCTCGTGGGCTCTAGAGCACAGGCTCAGTAGCTGTGGAGCACAGGCCTAGTTGCTCCACTGCATGTGGGATCTTCCCAGACCAGGGATTGAACCCGTGCCCCTGAATTGGCAGGCGGATTCTTAACCACTGCACCACCAGGGAAGTCCCCGAATTCTAGTATTTTTGTGGTTTCATTTTTAACATTTATATCTTTCATCTGTTTGGAATTTTATTCAGTGTGAATAATGAGGTAGGGTTCCAATTTTATCTTTTCCCGTTGCTTCAAACCATATTTATTGAATAATCCATCTTTTTCACAAAGCACACAATGCCATCTTTATCATATAATAAATTCCATATGCATTTCTGTCTAGTCATGGAACAATTTGCAGGCTCCTTTCAAGGGCAGGTCAAAGCTGGGGGCCACAAATAAAGAATCTGCAGAGCTGGCTGGAGTCTGTGTTCTGAGTCAACTTTCTCTATAAAGCCTCTGAGTTGCTGAACTCTGGGGAGAGAGCCTTGTTGGCTGTATTTGGCTGCTGGATGCCAAGAAGGTGGTCTTTGATTTAGAAAGATGGAGCTTCTAGGAAGTAGTGTTGCTTTGTGGTCAGCCCTCTGGTTAAGATAAAGCATAAAAGATAAGAGATTAAAACCCACAAACTGATTAAGAAGTTCACAAACTGATTCTAAAATTTATATACAAATGACCTGTAATAGTCAAGATAAATCTCCAAAAAAGAGGAACAGAGTAGGAGGACTTACATTACCAGATTTCAAGACGTACCATAAAGCTGCAGTCATTAAGACAGTGTGGTATTGGCCTAAGATAGACAAATAGATTAGTAGGACAGAGAGTCCAGATACAGCCTCCTACACATCCTTGGATTTATGACAAAGGCCCAAGTGCAATTCAATGGAAGAAAGAAATCCCCCCTCCCCCGCTCCCCGGTAAATGGAGCAACAGGATACCTCTTAAAAAACAAAAAACCCGAGGGCCTCCCTGGTGGCGCAGTGGTTGAGAGTCCTCCTGCCGATGCAGGGGACACGGGTTCGTGCCCCGGTCTGGGAGGATCCCACATGCCGCGGAGCGGCTGGGCCTGTGAGCCATGGCCACTGAGCCTGTGCATCCGGAGCCTGTGCTCCGCAGCGGGAGAGGCCACAACAGTGAGAGGCCCGCGTACCGCAAAAAAAAAAAAAAAAAACCCGGGACTTCCCTGGTGGTCCAGTGGTTGGGACTCCACATTTCCACTGCAGGGGGCATGGGTTTGATTCCTGGTTGGGGACTAAGATCTCACATGCCCAGGTGTGGCAAAAAACAGAAAAACAAAAACAAAAAACCCTTTACCCCTTCCTCAGGCCATACACAAATATTAACTCAAGATGGGTCATAGAATTAAATGTAAAAAAGTAAAACAATAAGGCAGACATAGAATATCTTTGTGACCATGGGGTAGGCAAGGATTTCTTAAATGGGCACAAAAAGCACAAATTATAATAGATAATTCTTCTCTTTATTTAACATTTGTTGAGTGCCTACTGGGTGCAGTGCTATGCTAGGTACCAGACATGCCCATAAAAAAATGTCAGGGCTTCCCTGGTGGCGCAGTGGTTGAGTCCGCCTGCCGATGCAGGGGACACGGCTTCGTGTCCCGGTCCGGGAAGATCCCACATGCCGCGGAGCGGCTGGGCCCATGAGCCATGGCCGCTGAGCCTGCGCGTCCGGAGCCTGTGCTCCGCAACGGGAAAGGTCACATGAGAGGCCCGCGTACCGTAAAAAAAAAAAAATGTCAGCCCAGCCTTAGAGGAGCTGGTTCAGTTTAATGGGACAGACAGGCACCTCCTCAGGCAACAATACTGTAGCTTTCTAGGGGCTCTGATTAGGTAATCACAGGAGGCAGTGGTGGCAAGAGGAGGGGAACCTTACCCAGAGTTCTTAGAAGGCTTCTTGGAATATGTGAAATCAAAGCCAAGCCTTAAAGGATGAGGGAAGTCTGACAGGTTGTAGCAGAAAGAAACAGTGTTTTTGAAGTGCTGGCAGGGACGGAGTAGGTGGGTAGAACTGCAAGATATTCAGTTTGTGGGGAGAAGGTGGTTGGGACTGGATATAGTTTCAAGAATGTGTGTATGTTGTTAATTTTCCTTTAATTGATCACTTAAGCCAGAGGGTTCTCCAAGTTCATTGAGCACAAAAATCACCCCCAAACTTCTAAAGTGAACATTCTGGGACCCTGCCACAAAAAATTTTACCCATTTATCCAGTATGTGTGAAGTGGACCTGAAAATCTGCATTTTAACAAGCATTTCCCCCTCTCCCCCAATGACGCTAATTCTGCCAGCCATCAAACCACGCTTTGAAAAACAGTGATTATGCATTAAGGTTCTTCCCCCTGGGAAATGGAAAGTAGTTTCTTAGGCAGCATGGGGTAAGAGAGCTGAGAGCTTTTCTGGATAATCAGACTGTGATGCAAGTAAGCCTAATAATTCTCTTCTGGAACCAGAAGGGCCCTGTGCAAGCATCTGAGGGATGAGGAAGCAAGGAGGCAGAGAGCAGCAGCTCCTGGGAATTCCGCCTAGTAACCAGGAGGTCTGGAAAATTTCCCAGCATGCTCTGGGGACTCAGGTCCAATCTCCATTCTCCTTATGAATATGTATGAGCCCCCAGAAGTCAGCTGGTTTCCTAGCCTCCTGCTTCAGAATTGACAAAATAATGTAAACATTACAGAGCCTGAGGACATACACATAGCATGTTTCAGGGCCTGGCACCTCGACTAGGAAACTTTTCTAGCAGTGGTTTCACAAGTATTTCTCCAGTAATAGATGAATATACTTGTGACTATGTGCAAAATATCAAACAAAATGGATTTTTTAAGGACTGCCCTGAAAGTTCTACCTCCATCAACAGGGTTAGTGTGTATGATGAGTGCCTTTCCTATAGCAGACACTGGGTTGACAACCTAATAGCAACCTCCCAGGAATTCCCTGGTGGTCCAGTGGTTAGGACTCTGTGCTTTTGCTGCCAAGGGCTGGGGGTTCAAGCCCTGGACGGGGAACTAAGATCCCACAAGCTGCGCAGCACAGCCAAAAGAAAAAAAAAAACAAAGTCGTTGCTAGTAGCAACCTCTCCTTCACTCCCTGGCAGAGGCCTTATTTCCCCTTCCTAGCTTGTCAAAGGCCCTCTGGGTCATCATAAGGGGACCAGCTAATGGATCAACCCCTGGGGTCATTGAGAAATAGAAGATAGAACCCAAAACTCATAGGTGGAAATTAATAGGCTAGTGGAAGAAAAAAGCAAGGGCTAACTATTAAATACTTGAGAATCACCAACTCATGAGAGCTGGAGATATTTATGAATACATGGATGGCTGGAACTTTTAATAACCAAAAACTAAATAAATGCATACCCTACAGCCCTGCCCAGCAATTCCACTCTTGGTGGTATATCTAACAGAAATGAATGTCATATCTAACCAAGAACTAGAATATTCATTCTTGGGTGAAACAGAAACAGGCCGAATGTTCATCACTGCACAAAGGGTTAATAAATTGTGATATGCTCACAATTTATTTGTAATACTATATAGAAATGAAAATGAACAAACTAAGGCTATATGCAAGAACATGAGTGAATATAAGAATCAAATATTGCATGAAATAAGTCAGATACAAATGACTATATAATGTATTATTCTGGTTTTGTTTTGTTTTTTGTTTTTGGCTGTGCCATGTGGCATGTGGGATCTTAGTTCCCTGACCAAGGATGACCAGGGATTGAACCCATGGCCCCTGCATTGGGAGCACAGTCTTAACCACTGGACCGCCAGGGGAAGTCCCCATAATGTATTATTCTATTTACAGGATGTTCAGGAACAGGCAAAACTTATTCTTATTTATTTATTTGTTTATTTGAGATATAATTGACATAAATTATTGAGTAAATTTAAGGTGTACAACATGTTGATTTGATCTGATACATTCATATAATGCGATATGATTACTGCCTCAGCATTTGCTAACACCTCTATCATCTCACACAATTATTTCCTTTTTGCGGTGAGAACACAAAACTTATTCTTAAATGATAGAAGTCAGAAGACTGGTTATCTTGTAGGAATAGAGAATAGGGTCATACAGGGAAGGAGCCTAAAGGAACTTACTGGTGCTGGAAATATTCTATTTCTTGATCTGGGTGGTGTTCACATGCATGTATACATATGTAAAAATTCATTGTGCAAACTCCCATCCTAGGTGAAATTTCTCCTAGCAAAATGAGAACATATGTCTACACAAAAACCTGCATACAAGTGTTCATAGCAGCATTAATCATAGTAGCCAAAAGGTGGAAACAACACTTTATTAGTTTGCCAGGGCTGCTATAAAGAAATATCACAGACTAGGTGACTTAAAAAATATAAACTTATTTTCTCACAATTCTGGAGGCTAGAAGTCAGAGATACAAAGTGTCAACAGAGTTGATTTCTTCTGAGGCCTCTCTCTTTGGCCTTTCTCACTGGCCTGTATCTTAACATAGTCTTCTCTCTGTGTGTCTGTGTCCTAATTTCCTCTTGTTCTAAGGAAAACAGTCATATCGGATTAGAGCCCAATATGACTCATTTTACTTAATTACCTCATTTTACTTAATTACCTCTTTAAAGACCCTGTCTCCAAATACATCACATTCTTAGGTACTTGGAATCAGGACTTCAACGTATAAATTTTTTAAAAGATTTTATTGAAACATAGATGACTTACAATGTTGTGTTAGTTTCAGGTGTACAGCAAAGTGATTCAGTTATATATATATATGTATTCCTTTTTAGATTCTTTTCAATTATACGTTATTACAAGATATTGAGTTTAGTTTCCTGTGCTTTCAACATATGAATTTTTGAAGGATGCATTTCAGCTCATAACAAACCCAAATGTCCATCAACAGATGACTGGAAAAACAGAATGTGGTATATCCATTATAAAAGAATATCATTCGGCAGTAAAAAAGAAATGAAGTATTGATCCATGCTACAACGTGAATAAACCTTAAAAACATCATGCTAAGTGAAAGAAGCCAGTCACAAAAATGTACGTATTGGACTTCCCTGATGGTCCAGTGACTTAAGACTCTGTGCTCCCAATGCAGGGGTCCAGGATTTGAAGCCTGGTCAGGGAACTAGATCCCACATGCCACAGCTAAGACCCAATGCAGCCAAATAAGTAAATAAATATATATATATATATTTTTTAAAGTACATATTGTCTGACTCCATTCATATGAATGCCCATCATGGGCAAATCCATGGAGACAGAGAGTAGAATAGTGGTTGCCAGGCCTAGAGTGGAGATGAGGGAGAAATAGGGAGTGACTACTCATGAGCTCAAAGGTTCTTTTGGGGGTGGCAAAAATATCCTAAAATTAGACAGTTGCACAACTCTGAATATACTAAGCACCACTAAAGAGTTTAACTGGGTGAACTGTATGATACGTGAATTCTATCTCAACAAAGCTGTTATGAAAAATTCATTGCCCTATACCCTTAAGATTTCTGCACTTTATTTTGTGTCATATACCCCAATACAAACCAAAACAAATCAAAACTATATGAGTCCTGGGGCTTCCCTGGTGGCACAGTGGTTAAGAATCCCCAGCCCTGGTCTGGGAAGATCCCACACGCTGCGGAGCAACTAAGCCCATGTGCCACAACTACTGAGCCTGTGCTCTAGAGCTCACAAGCCACAACTACTGAGCCGGCATGCCACAACTACTGAGCCTGTGTGCCACAACTACTGAAGCCCACACTCCTAGAGCCCGTGCTCCACAAGAAGAGACGCCACTGCTCGTCACAACTAGAGAAAGCCTGTGCACAGCAACGAAGACCCAATGCAGCTAAAAAAAAAAACTATATTAGTCCCGTAAACAACAAGGTCCTACTGTATAGCACAAAGAATGATATCCAATCTCATGGAATAAACCATAATGGAAAAGAATATTAAAAAAAGAATGTATAGGGACTTCCCTTGCAGGCCAGTGGTTGAGAATGCACACTCCCACTGCAGAGGGCATGAGTTCGATCCAGTCAGGGAACTGAGATCCTGCATGCCATGCGGTGTGGCCAAAAAAAAAAAAAAAAGTATATATATGTGTATAACTGAGTCACTCTACTGTACAGCAGAGATTGGCACAACGTTATAAATCAACTAGACTCCAATTTTAAAAAAAACTATATTAGTCCCTTCCTCCAGAGGTATTCAAGAAGATGGGTGGAGAGGAAGAAGGTATATGCTCACTGCCAGAGTTTCCCTTCACTGTATCTGAAAAAGTGCCAGAAAGATTAAGCATGCAGGCAAGTGGGACCAGGGACCTGAAAATGGATGGAGCTGGGGAAGAACTGAGGGAAGTAAAATAGGATGCCTGAGAATAAAACGGAATTCAATTCAATGAAAACAAATTTGATTGTGGCCAAATGAAAACAAACCTACCTTTCAATATTTTCATATGAAGCAGCCCATAAAGAAAACCATCAACCACTACAAAACAGAGATGACCATCAGGAACACCTTGATGTAATTCTGCAAGTATGAATTGAGTGCCTTCTATGTGTCAGAGTCTGTGCGAGGCACCAGGCCAGGAATATGTGACTCTAGAGAGCTGCTGGGAAGTACAGGGGGGAGAAAGGGAAGAGAGACGGTGTTGGCTAGAGACACAAGGAAAAGCCTCATTCAGTTAGGAAAACCCCTAACCTTGAGCAGGGTCTGAGGCTGAGAGGAGCAGAGGATGGCGGTCATGTTTGTGTATGAACTGGGGCTTCAGGGAATTGTTGGGGAGGAGGAAGTGCATTCTGGCTTCTCAGACTGGGTAGTGACGGCTTTAGCTAGAAGAGAGGGATCGCCCTCCCCATCCGGGCTGGGTCTTGACTTTGGCAGAGCAGGGAAGAGTAAGGCAACACCTATCCTGAGGGCTTTATCAAAATTCCACTCCAGTCAATGCTGAATCTGCCTGAGCCAAGAAGGGAAAAGTTCAGGCCATGCTCCCCCAAGTTCAGATTCTGTAAATCCAGGTTGTGTTTGCAGGTATGAGAGATGAGGGGTAGTCTGGGATCAGACATTTAAATTTTTTAACAAGCCCTCAAATGATTCTGGTGCAAGTGGGTGGGAGGTAGGGGGATGTTTCTTAAACTATAGTTGGAGAAACACTGTCTAAGGGGAACTGCATCTAATCCTCTTCTACAGATTTGTCTCCTAGTAAAAAGTCTCACCTAAATCCTTTCTGCTGCTGCTGTAATCACCACACACTGCCTGCCTCTTTTGGTCAGAAATAAAATGTTTGACAAACTTTTTAAAATTTCTGCTGCTGGGTACAGGCCAGTAAAAGCAAGGCAACCCAGGGAGTTAAGTGAACTTTTGAGCTTGTCATTATTTCTAATTTATTCTTTGCTACCCTGGATGATGCCTCCCACTGTAAATTCTGAATTCAGAGGAACTTTTGGGTCACCCATGCAGGGGAAGAAAGCTAGTTGTTCCCAGGAGATAGGAGCGCTATTCTTTCATTTATTTATTCAAAATATATTTATACTAAGTTGGCACGTATGTGGAACAAGTGGAACTCTCATACACTGCTGGTGGGAATCTTAAATGGTACAATCACTTTGGGAAAACAGTTTGGCAGTTTCTTATAAAATTAAAACATAGGCTTACCATGTGGTCCAGCAATTCCACTCCTAAGTGTTAATGCAAGAGAAATAAAAACATATGTCCTCCCCAAAGGCTTGTACAGAATGTTCACAGCAGTTTTATCTGTATTAGCTAAAAACAGGAATCAATTCTATCAACACAAATTGCGGTATATTCATATGCTGGAAAGCTACTAGACAATAAAATGGAATATGTTATTGATATGATCAGTAGCATAGGTGAACTTCAAAAACATTATGCTGGGACTTCCCTGGTGGCACAGTGGTTAATAATCCACCTGCCAACACAGGGGACACAGGTTCGAGCCCTGGTCCGGGAAGATCCCACATGCCTCAGAGCAACTAAGCCTGTGTACCACAACTACTGAGCCTGCGCTCTAGAGTCCGTGAGCCACAGCTACTGAGCCTGTGTGCTGCAACTACTGAAGCCCGGGCTCCTAGAGCCTGTGCTCCGCAAAAAGAGAAGCCGCCGCAGTGAGAAGCCCCTGCATCGCAACGAAGAGTAGCCCCCGCTCACCACAACTAGAGAAAGCCCGTGCGCAGCAACGAAGCCAAAAATAAATTAAAAACAAACAAACAAACAAACAAAACAGTTCAAAACATTATGCTGAGTGAAAGAAGCCGTCCACAGAAGTGGACATACTGTATGATTCCACTTATATGAAATTTCACTGTGCAGTATATAAAGCATAATATGGGCCGCCAGTAGTTGGGTGAGGGTGTGGATTGAGAAAAGAATGATTGAAACTCTCTGTATCTTGATTGTAGTCATAATTACAAATGTCAAAATTGTAGTGTGCACTTAAAAGAGCTGCTTTGTTTGTAAATTATACTTCAATAAAATAAAAAAATAGGATAAAAAATAAAAAATGTATTATGCTATAGATCACTCAACTAATAAGGCATACAAAGCATTCAGCAAGTATAAAAATCTGACTATGAGTCATCAGTACATTGTGTGCAGGTCAGGAGCAGAGGGAGAAATATGGATTCTTTTTTTTTTTCTTTCTGATTACAAAAATAACCCACATGTAAGAAGTAATTCTAAGTCCTTATAAACCCAACATTTCAGAGGCCACCACTGGAAATGGATTATTCCTCCAGTTTATTTCTAAGTCTATTCTAACGTATATTATTAGAGAATACTATTAAACATATTTCGCTTCTCAACTTTCTTCTTCATAAAACAATGTCTTTCCTGTATCTTTTCATATTTACTTCTTTTTACTTTTTGTATAGTTCCATTGAAGTATAATTTAACTGGTCTCCTTTTGAGGGACCATTTGTTGCTATTTTCATTCTTTTTTTTTTTTTTTTTGCTCAGCGCAGCATGCGGAATCTTATTTCCCCAACCAAGGATCGAACCCATGCCCCCTGACGTGAAAGCTCAAAGCCTTAACCACTGGACAGCCAGGGAAGCCCATCCTTTTTCTATTCCTGAAAACAGTTATAGCCATCTTTGTAATTACACAGCATGAGGATTCATATACGTAAGTTGGTTTCCTAGAAGTTTGTTGGTCAAGTTTCTTGGTTAAAAAGAATAACAGTTTTGGGCTTCCCTGGTGGCGCAGTGGTTGAGAGTCCGCCTGCTGATGCAGGGGACACGGGTTCATGTCCTGGTCCGGGAAGATCCCACATGCTGCAGAGCAGCTGGGCCCATGAGCCATGGCCGCTGAGCCTGCACGTCTGGAGCCTGTGCTCCGCAACGGGAGAGGCCACAACAGTGAGAGGCCCACGTACTGCAAAAAAAAAAAAAAAAAGAATAACAGTTTCAAGGAGGGGAAAAATGATTCCTTTTCTGTTGCTGTGGGGCGGGGCTGGGGAGGAAAGGAGATACATGTTCTCAGAATGCTTTCTTTATCAGACAAGATTATTAATTACAAGGCAAAAACCCAATTCTGGCTGATTAGTGAAAATGGATTTTTGTTGAAAGGATTCTATTTAGTTCACAGAATTGGGGGAAACTTTTGTCATAAACTGAATAACATTTCGTGGATCAGTTTGAGACTGGAACCACCACTGTAACACTGCTGCTATGGGAAAATCTGTTTCAAAGTTCAGAAACCTGTTTACAAATAACCTGAATTCACTGCAGTTGGAGACCACACGTAATTAATTGCTGTGACCCCAAAAGACTCTGTGGACTCTCATCGTGGCAGTTGGGTGGTCTTACACCTTAACTGTTCTGTTTCACCCCCAGCTGGGTGTGCTTATTCAATTCTGATGCTAGCCATCTGGAGTTAGCACCTGACTCCAAAGGTGTATGGGCTCAGTCCCTGTGATATGGCGATATAACAAGAAATAAATGTTTGGACTTGTCCTAGTTCCTGGCCTAAGAGCTTCTAAAACCGTTGGAAAATTCCCTGAGCGTTAGTGGTAAGAAGAATTTTTTGTTACTCATTATAAGCTCCTTTCAACCATGCTTGAGTTTATACTAATGAGGTGACTCTTGGTGGGTTCCTAGATAGCTTGACGGTGAGGGCTGGTTACCAGATGAATCAACCATGTGATTAGAGCGTTGGAATTTTTAGTCTCACCTTACGCCCACCTCCCAAAGGGAGAGGGGCTGGAGATTGAGTTAACCACAAATGGCCCCAATGATTTAATCAAGCATGGCTGTGTAATGGAACCTCCATAAAACCCCCTGAACTATGGCCTTCAGAGAGCTTCCATGTGTCGGGAGGGTGCAGCACTTCAAGTCCACTGGGACAGACACTCCTGTGCTTGGGTCCCATCTAGACCTTGCCCTATGTACCTCTTAGTCTTGCTGATCAATTTTACCCTTTATGATAAACTGGTAAACCTAAGTAAAGTGTTTCCCTGAGTGCTGTGAGCTAATATAGCAAATTATCAAATACGAGGAGGGAGTTGTGGAAATCTTCAATTTATAGCCAGTTGGTCAGAAGCATGGTGACAAACTGGGCTTGTGACTGGCATCTGAAGTGGAGGAAGGGGGAGCAGTGTTGTGGGACTGAGCCTTTAACTTGCGGGATCGGTTGCTAACTCCTTAGGTAGTTAGTGTGAGAACTGAATTAAATTGTAGGATACCCAGCTGAAGACATTTGTTGTCATATGTTAATTGCTGTGAGTGAAAAACATCTTACTAGTCCTCAACAAGATGGCCCTCATGTCAACTGCTAGCCACATTTGGGGGTCCCCAGACCAACCATACTTCTGACCAACTGGCTACAAACTCAGGGTTTCCCATGACTCCCTTAGGTTTGGTAATTCACTAGAAGGACCCACAGAACTTGGGAAAGCACTAAACTTACAATTACAGCTTTATTATAAAGCACTAAACTTACAATTACAGCTTTATCAGAAAACGTAGAGATCAGGAACGGCCAAATGAAGATACACATAGGATGTAGCCTTTAAGGGCAACACAGAGCTTTGGTGCCTTCTCCCTGTGGAGTCAGGGTGAGTCACACTCTGGGTACACAATAGGTTCACCAACCAGGAAGCTCCCGCCAGCCTAAGTGCCCACAGGTTTCGTCACCAAAGGCACGATAAATGAAATCACTGGTCACATGACTGAACTCAGTCTCCAGACCTCTACCCTCCCTGGAGGTGGAAAAGGCCAATCCTCTAATCACGTGACTGGTCTTTCTGGTGACCAGCCCAGTATTCTGAAGCTATCTAGGGGCTCAATTTGAGTCACCTTATTAGCATAACATAGACACTTCTGTTGCTCAGGAAATTCCAAGGTTTTTCTGTGCCAGGAACCAGGGACAAAAATCAGAGACATTATATTCTTTATTATACCACAGCAGTATCACACTCATTGTCATTACCATTGTGCCTGTTTCCCTGGTAAGCTTCTGGGAAGGCAGGGAGCTTGACCTTTGTTTGCCACATATGGTGCCCTCTTTAAATTTGCCGAGCAAATCAATGAGGCTGGTGCTGATGTAGTTCTGGACTTCAGGTATTGGTTATGCTGTATTCAAAAACAGCACCTTGTAGCCAAAATGTCTATCAACAGGGAAGTAGTTGAATAAATCACAGCACATCATACAATGGAATCACTACTGAAAAAGTACAAAGATGCTCTAGATAGATGTGCTAATAATGAATAGATCTCTAAGGCAGAATGTGTAGTACTACAAAAAAAAAGTCAAGGTGTAGAACAATATAGAATGGTATGTTCTCTTTCACATACAATGAAAAGTGTTTAAATCCTAACTGTACAGCCTAGTGACCATTTACTAATTAATACATCCGTGTTTACCACTTTGCAGATCAAATTATAGAACATTTCCAGGACTTGGAAATCTTTCTCAGATTTCCTTGCAGACCATACTCTCCAAATGGGAACCATTATTCTAACTTCTCTCACCTTAGATTAACTTTGCCTGATTTTGAACTTTATATCTTTGGAATCAGAGAATATAGTGCCTGTTTAAACTAAGCATTCTATCCTGTCATAAATAAATAATGCTTTGTGACCTGCTTCTCCTGCTTACCACTATATCATGAATGTCTTGCATTTATAATCTGCAAAAAGATGATGACTTTAAATTGTTGCATTGTAAATAATATGTTCTCTGCTATATTTAACTATCCTTTTTTTTTTTTTTAATTCATGAGGGAGGAGTTCAGAGAATCCATACAGGCAGCAAGTGGAGAAACTAGAACCCAGGCCTGCGTGTCAGGCACTCACTTTTCCACTGCAAAAAGCAAAGTGCTCATATATGGGCAGAGTCTTGCAGATGTCTCGCACAAGGGCATTATAATAGCAACAAGAATGACTAATAAGTATTAATGGCTCATGACAAGAGAACAAATGCCATTAGTTATCTTAATATATAAGGCATATTAGTAATGTGTGTACAGAATTATTCATGCAAATATGATTAGCCTGTGTCAGGAGCAGTTGCTGGGCGCAGACCTGGGCTCACAGCTCCGGTCTCTGCCCCTCCTTCCAGATGTGCGTGGGTTGGGACTTCCAGGGACGCGCCCCCATGGGGCTCTGAGGAGCCAATCGGGGCGTGGAAGGCGGGGCTCTGGGAGCGACAACGGTTCTATCCAATGGGCAGAGAGTCTGGGCCTCCCCTGGCCAATGGGCGCGCTCCTCCAAGACGGTCGGAAGTGGTGAGGCGGCTCCGGGGGCTGTTGTTCAGCGCGGGGGACGACTGAAGAGGCACAGTGTCTTGGCTGGCTGGTCGGTTCGGCGTCCTTCCTCTCGTCCCAGGTGAGAGAAGCGGTGGCCAGCGCCTGGGGAGCCTCCTGCGGCCTCCAGTTCGGGAGGAGGCCGGCATCCCGAGGGCGGGGTGTGTGGGCGAGGGGCTTCTGGGCCCGGGGGTCGCGGGGGTTTCTCGTAAGGAGAAAGATGCCCGCGCCGCGGCGTCTCCTCTGGCCAGTGAGGGAGGCCGTACTTTCTTCTCTGGAAACCGTAGCCTCGACAGCTCCTGGCGGCACCGCCCCTTCCAGGCCTTGGCCGCGGGGGCTGGGAGGCGACCGTCGTTCCGAGCGCCGCCGTGAGCACCGCGCCCCGGGCGGGGCTGGGCCCGAGCCCCGAGCTGCCAGCCTCAGGGGTCGCGGATGGCCTCGTGCGGACTTTAGGCCGACGGGCCCGTGTTCGAGTCACCACTCGGAACAACTGGAAGTCTCCCTGGACTTACTCTTTCGCGGTCTCTGAAATGGGGATGATGGCTTTCACCTCGTAGGGTTGTGGTCTGGATTAAAAGATTGTCCATGTAAAGCGTTTAGCAATCAGTGAACACACAGTAAATGGCAACTATTATTTGTGAAGCTGGTGCTCTCTCCACTCCCCATCTCGGACGCCCCCTGGGAGAGGGCAGTTGGAAACCGCCTCCTCCTGGGTGTGGACCCTGCGGTGGTGTCCCCACCCCCTTGGGCACAGGAAATCCCGGGGGTGCTGGCTGACCCCTAAGAGGGGCGCCTTCTAAGGTTTGAAGGAAATTTATTCTACCAAAGCGCTTCCATGCATTCGCTCATTTACTCCTCCCAGTGACTCTTTAAAATATTGTCAGTTGTCTGCGCGAGGAATCTGAGGCTCAGGGAGGTTAAATCACACATCTGCTGAGTGGCAGAACCAGAATTGGCCCTCAGTGGGGCCGACTCCGAGCCCTGCGCGTCACCCCAACTCCCTTGCTGCTAGAAAACCGGGCACTTCCCTCGTCTGAGGCTCTTACCTTGCCTTAGTGGGCTGGAATAATCTAAAGTAAATACAGGTATTAAAGTTGCAAGGGCTTTGCTTTCTGTATTGACATCTTGTTGAGAAAGAAGGAAAAATTTTCAGTGGTGAAACCTGGCAGACACGATCTCAACTAAATGATAAAAGTTAGCATCATCCGTAATAATAAGACTGTTAACATCATGTGCTTTCTGATATAATGCACTGAGATGAGCACAACATCACTTCTATGGTATTTCTGTCCAAAATGTATTAATCATGAGAAAACATCAGATGAACCCAGACTGACGTATATTCTACAGAATAACTAGCCAGCTCATTTAATAAGGTTATGCAGGATGAAAGACTGAAGGAATTCCCTGGTGGTCCAGTGGTTAGGGCTCCATGCTTCCACTACAGGGGGCACAGGTTCGATCCCTAGTCAGGGAACTAAGATACTGCATGCCTCGAGACCAAAAAAAAAAAAAAAAAAAAAAAGAAAGAAAGAAAGACTGAAGAAATCTCCCAGATCAAAGAATATTAAGGAGAAATAACAGCTAAATGCAATATGTGACTCTGGATTGCATCCTGAACCAGAGAAAGGGCATTAGGGGCATGATTTGTGAAATTAACTAATTGTAGGTTAGTTATTAGTATTGTATTAGTGTTAGTTTCCTGCAGTTGGTCATTTTACTATGGTTATTTATGATGTACTCGGTGAGAGGTATGTGGGAAGTCTTTGTGCTGTTTTTGCAAGCCAAATGATCTTAAAATGAAAATTAAAAAATCAAAAGGTAAAACCCTAGTGTGTTGGGTATTAAATGAAATGCACTGGTTTTGGTGACATTTTCTGTGCACTGTTTTTTTTTTGTTTGTTTTTGTGTTTTGCATGTCATTCTTAAAGCAGAAATGAAATTGAAAGATCATACTTCTTCCTTTGTTGTTTTCAGGAACAGCTAAAGATGGCTGAATTTCTGGATGGCCAGGACACTCGACTGTGTGACAACTGGTAAGGAATCTAAGAAATGTTCTTGGAATGAGGACAGTTCTTTAAAGAGTTGGTTTATTTATTGGCCGGTTAAAATTGGAGCCATATAATATGTTGTGCAAATATGTGAGACTAAAGCTTTTTAAACAATTTTGGATAAAATTGCCTGTTCTAGAAATTCAACAACATGGTTGGTTTAGGTAGCATAGAGTAGTGACTAGACTGATGGGATGAAGCTGGGATTCAGTGCTCTGGTTCCTACCATTAATTAGTTAATGACTTGGCAAGTCACTTGACTGCTTTGAAACCTCACTTTTCTGACCTATAGGTAAGGGAATTTATTTTTTGTCTTCCTGGAAAAATATTGTACTTTTAAACTTTGTTTTGCTTTTTTTAAAAAAAATTTTATTTATTTGGCTACACTGGGTCTTAGTTGTGGCATGCAGGATCTTTAGTTGTGGCACGTGAGCTCTTAGTTCCGGCACGTGGGATCCAGTTCCCTGACCAGGGATCGAACTCGGGCCCCCCCACATTGGGAGCGCAGAGTCTTAGCCACTGGATCACCAGGAAAGTCCCTGCTTTTTAAAAGATGCTAAAAATATAATGAAATGTTCGGACTAGAGCAGTGTTTTTTAAAGTGTGTTGCAAGGATTTCCCTGAATGGCTACAGTGGCTGTCTTGAGGTTGATTGGGAGCAAGGTTTAGTGTGAACTTGGCTCTACATGTACAACCAGAGCAGCTCAACTGTTTTTTTTTGGCGGTACGAGGGCCTCTCACTGTTGTGGCCTCTCCCATTGCGGAGCACAGGCTCTGGACGCGCAGGCTCAGCAGCCATGGCTCACAGGCCCAGCCGCTCTGCAGCATGTGGGATCTTCCCGGACCGGGGCACGAACCTGTATCCCCTGCATCGGCAGGCAGACTCTCAACCACTACGCCACCAGGGAAGCCCTTTTTTATATATATATATATATATATATATATATATATAAATTTATTTATTTATTCTTGGCTGCATTGGGTCTTCGTTGCTGCGCACTGGCTTTCTCTAGTTGTGGTGAGCAGGTGCTACTCTTTGTTGCAGTGCGCCGGCTTCTCATTGCAGTGGCTTCTCTTGTTGCGGAGCATGGACTCTAGGTGCCGCAGGCTTCAGTAGTTGTGGCACATGGGCTTAGTAGTTGTGTCTCAGGCTCCAGAGCGCAGGCTCAGTAATTGTGGCACACAGACTTAGTTGCGCCACGACATGTGGGATCTTCCCGGACCAGGGCTCGAACCCATGTCCCCTGCATTGGCGGGCAGATTCTTAATCACTGCGCCACCAGGGAAGCCCCAGCTCAACTGTTTTTATAAAGGATTTTGCTGAAGGAATGTTCCACTGCTTTAAAAAAAAAAAAAAAAGAAAGTCTAGTCAAAGTCTTCCAGCAGTCCAATTTAATCATTATCATTTCATGATTTCAAAACTGTTAGTGGAAAGACTGAATGCAGACTTGAATGTCAAGCTTTTTTATTTTGTTGTTTTTAACCGACAAGAGTGACAAGAAAGAGCAACTCTTTCTTGCTGAAACGAAACTTAAGAGTTCAGCTAGTAATCAGCCGATTCCTGGTTGGGGTTTCTCAAGAACCTGGTATTTCAATGATATACAAGTTCCCTTACTGAAAGCAAAAGAAAAAAGCAAAGCAGAACTATCTGTGCTAGTTTAACTTACCAAACTGTGTTAGAAGGTGAGAGATGTATTTTTTTTGAAAGTCACTCACAGACCTCATTTTTTTTTAATAAATTTATTTTTATATTTTATTTATTTATTTATTTGGCTGTGTTGGTTCTTTGTTGCTGTGTGCAGGCTTTCTCTAGCTGCGGCGAGCAGGGGCTACTCTTTGTTGCAGTGCACCATCTTCTCATTGCAGTGGCTTCTCTTGTTGTGGAGCACGGGCTCTAGGCACACGGGCTTCAGTAGTTGCAACACACAGACTCAGTAGTTGTGGCACATGGGCTTAGTTGTTCCGCGGCATGTGGGATCTTCCTGGACTAGGGCTCGGACCCGTGTCCCCTGCATTGGCGGGCAGATTCTTTTTTTTTTTTTTGTGTGTGTGTGGTATGTGGGCCTCTCACTGTTGCGGCCTCTCCCGTTGTGGAGCACAGGCTCTGGACGTGCAGGCTCAGCAGCCATGGCTCATGGGCCCAGCCACTCTGCGGCATGTGGGATCTTCCCGGACCGGGGCACGAACCCGTGTCCCCTGCATCGGCAGGTGGACTCTCAACCACTGTGCCACCAGGGAAGGGCGGGCAGATTCTTAACCACTGCGCCACCAGGGAAGTCCAGAGATTTTTTTTTTTCTGTTTTGAATTGTTATTAATTATTGGTTCAATTTCATTAATAGATACAGGCCTATTCAGATTATCTATTTCTTTTTTTTAATTAAAAGTTTATTTTATTTTTTACAATTTTTAAAGTTACTTTCCATTTACAGTTAATACAAAATATTGCCTATATTCCCTGTGTTGTACAATACATCCTTGAGCCCATCTTACAATACTTTGTACCTCCTGCTCCCCGTCCCCTATATTGTTCCTCCCCACCCCCCACTCATAACCACTAGTTTCCTCAGTGTGTCTGTGAGTCTGCTGCTTTTTTGTTATATACACTAGTTGGTCATATTTTGTTAGATTCCACATATAAATGATATCATACATTTGCAACTATTTTCTCCCATTCAGTAGGTTGTCTTTTTTTTAAATCATTTCTTTATTTTTTTCCCATGTTCATAGTTATCTGTTTTATACATGTTGGTGTATACATGTCAATCCCAATTCATCCTCCACCCCCACCCCACTTTGCCCTCTTGGTGTCCATGCATTTGTTCTCAGAGATGTTGATAAGGAAAATAGTTTGACCCAGATTGTTGAAAGGTTGAGCCAGATAAAAATTTTTCTTTTTTTACTGCCTTTTTCTTTCTGCTCAGCTTCTTGGCAGCATTAGGATATAATCAAAACAACTGCTGGTCACAATATTCTTTCCCTGCATGGAATTAAGATTTTATTTCTGTGAGGGTGTCTTGCCTTATAGGGTATTTGTTTCTACTGTGCTACTCTCACTTTTGCCATTTTAAAACTATTGTAGCTCTGTTTAGGCTTTATGTGTACTGTTCCTGATGCAAAGTGTAATAATCAATGATACAAATATTCACAAGGAAACGTGATTTTATAAGAAAACAGACAAATTGGCTTTAACATCAGTTAAGATATTCTTATTTTATTGGTCCACTCCAATTTGAAGGAATCTCAAACCTAGCACAGTATATAAATAACTATGCTAAGGGAGTTTAAAAAAAAAGCGGGGTGGGGGGTGGGTAAGTTAATGGAAAGCTAATGAAAACAAGGTTATTAAAGCCAAAGCAATTTATTTAAAGAAAAAAAGCAGATTAACATGGAAAGCTGACTAAGCCAGCACAAACCTCCCGTCTGAGTAGCCCTGTTTAAATTCCAGGTTTTAAAATTTTGTCCCTAGAGCCATATTCCTGTTGTTCCTTAAGAAAAGTTAAGGTACTCATCAAAATATGAGCTGCGATTAAACCTGCTGGGCCAGTAAAAAGAATAGTTTGTTGTGATTGAAGATGTTTTTTGCATGTTATCTCTTTTCTTACTGTATTGTCCGATTAATGGGAGAGTTTGCATCTAGGGAACAGAAACTTCAGTGTTAGAAGGCTTTGACTTTTTATTTTTGCATGGCTCCATGTGTTTAGCATTTGGAAGGCTACCGGGGATTTTTCTGAAAACCTTGGCTTGCCTTTCATTCATTTCTATCTAAAATGAAATTTCATCTCTAACTTGGCTAGTCCTTTCTTGGGGCTTTTAGCAGTTTTATCTAGAATGGAATTGTGTTCTCATTTATCTCACTTAGAATGTCTTGATTTTATCTGTAGGTGGGTAGCAAGTATATTGGTATTTTGTCTGGTTAGTACATTTGGCGGAACTACCTTGGCAGTTAAATTTAAAAAGAAAGCAAAACCATCAGGCAACTGTTTCATGTAATTGTTGCAAATAGCTTTTATCTTTTTCTTTCGAGGTTTCCCAAGAGGTGAAAATGTGTAATAGTAAATGCTCTGTGACCTTACCTAACAGCTGCTTTTGATTCTTGCTTCTTTATGTTATGGTCCTTAATACTTTTTAATTCTAAAATTTTAGTGGCATTATGTATGTAGAATGCTCTATGTGAAAATAGCCCTGTAAAATAAAAACTATAGACATTTATTTTCTTGACTTCAAAAGAAAATTATTGTCAAAATTATGAAAAAAGAATGTAGAATCTCAGCACTGTAAGCAGTAGTTACTGGCTTTAATTTTTTGTGGCATTTGTGCACATAGGATTTGCAATCAGCATACAACTTTGCTTCTTGCACTTTGTTGGTGTACCATATTTAACTAGCTGTTCCCTTAGAGTTTAGATATTTTTAATGGTTTTCAGTTTTTTACCATTTTATGACACTAATGATAATATTCATAATCCCAAGAGTGGAATTACTGGGTCTTTAACATGTAATTACAGGGTCTTTAAATACTCTTTAAGCATATAATTTTATGGTCCTAGAGATGCATTTGTAGACAGTTTATTTAAAAATTTTTTATATTATTATTATTTTTAAGTTAATTGATTTATTTATTTTCAGCTGCGTTGGGTCATTGATGCTGCACGCGGGCTTTCCCTAGTTGCCGGGAGTAGGGGCTACTCTTTGTTGCAGTGCGCGGGTGCCTTCAGTAGTTGTGGCTCACAGGCTTAGTTGCTCCACGGCATGTGGGATCTTCCCGAACCAGGGCTTGAACCCATGTCCCCTGCCTTGGCAGGCAGATTCTTAACCACTGCGCCACCAGGGAAGTCCTGTAGACTGTTGAAAAGCAGTGGTTTTATACTACCACTAGCAATATTTTAGAGTACTAGTTTCATAACATCTTTAATAGTGGGACTAATTTTAATATTTATTAGTTTAATAGAGTTAGATGATAACTTTGATTTATAGCTCCTTCCACTATATATTTTAATATTCCACAGTTTTGAAAAACTTAGGCTGGGTTAATTTAAAACCAGTGGTTTCCTTAGAAAGCTGGGAATTTTGGAGAAATAGGAGAAGTTAAATGTATTGAAACATTGGTCATTTCCCTCTTTATCCATTTGAGTTTTCTTCCCGTCCCTTACACTTGATTGTTATTCTGTATCACCTTCCAGTTTTGGTATGAGAGATGCCTTGATAGTTCTACCTTTGGATAAAAATGAATTTGCATTTTTTGGTGTCTTGGTCTTTGAGATTGGGAGTATGACTATCGCTGGAGGCACATCATTCATCCTACTTTGAAATGTTTCTTAGACTATGAAGATAAAAACTATAAAAGAAATAATCTATCTACAACTTAACGTGGGAGAAGGTTTCTGTAGTATTCAGTTTCAGAGGCAAAATGGGTTATTAAAGATTTGTTGTGTAACTATCTGTATTTATCCTGTTCAGTATTTTATTTTCTGAAAATTTATTCTAGGTGACATACTTACAGGCACATTCTTTTAATGCATCCTTTAGTTAGACTGTGAAATTGGAGCTTTCTAATGGTCATAACCAAATGAGTGAAAGGAAGGCCTTTGAATATTATGTGCCTTTACTTTGAGTGTATATGTACTCTGGGAGAGGGGTTCAGGATTTCACTTTTATACATTTCTGCAGTGAAGTTTATACCAACCCAGCCACAGAGCTTGGTCCCAATTAGCGTCCAGCCTGCTTTGAAAGGCACGTTGGACATAAAGGAGGCAAGTTCCCCTTCCCCCACTGACGATCCCAAAGCTGGCATCTGCTCCTTTTGGTTTGATTTTTAGTGGAATAAAATCTACTGAGATTAAAGCTACCTGAGACGGAGAGTGAAAATAAATGGTAGGCTGTTTTTTAAATAATCCTGGAGTGGATCATTGTGCTTTAGGGCATGGATGGTTTTGGAAAAGCCTAGCTCAGCTAGCTCTTCCTGGCATCTGACTTCATGCTGTTAGTTGTGATAAGCTCTGACATCTAGAAAGTGAGGCTGAGCTTTTAGAGATAGTGCATAGCACTGATAACTCAGAGTGTTGCACAGAAGACTCAAAACCTTCAGGAGTTAATTCTTGAAAAGCAGGGGTAGTAACAGTCGTAAGAGCTTATACACTAGATACTCACTAAAGAGAAATAATGGAGACTAAAGATTGGACAGGACAGATTTCCGTGTGATACCTCTAGGCGTAGATGTCAGTAATTCTTGCCTTTTTCTTTGATCTATTTCTATAGCAAAAAAGAAATTCCTGTGTTTAACTTTACCATCCATGAGATCCACTGTCAAAGGAACATTGGTATGTGTCCTATCTGCAAGGAACCATTTCCCAAATCTGACATGGAGACTCACATGGCTACAGAACACTGTCAGGTGAACCACCAAGTACTTAGATGTTAATAAATGGATTATACTTGCTATTGTGTAATAGCAAGTGAGCATGTTGTCACAAATAACTTACTGATTCTTGCTTCTTATCCTAGGTGACCTGCAAATGTAACAAGAAGTTGGAGAAGAGGCAGTTAAAGAAGCATGAGGTTAGTTGCCCTGCACTATGAAGGCAGTGAATTACCATGGGGCCAATTCTATTGAGATTACAGAGCCACATGCAGAGCAGAAAGCCAGTGTTGTTGAGTCTTTGTTCTCCACCAGCTCCATGCACACTGCCTCTCAAAGCCTATTTGAGACTTTGTTTGCTGCCAGATTTGACTGCATGGCTGCTGTGCTTTATGCTCAAGCCTCAGAGCCTTTTTCCCTTTGGAACCGAGTCATTTCTCCTGGGGTTTGTTTATTGGCAGGCTCACTTGAGTGCTAAACCAAGCCTGGGATTGCCGGTGTGGTACGACCTCTAGCACACAGCCTGCCTTACATCTTGTAATTTCATTTTGACTTCTTGATCACTTGGATGACATGCTGTTTATACCCCAATAAATTCTCAGAGAGCATTTGATGAGAGAATATCATTTGGTCCCTAGTTGAGATAAAATTGGCTGTAGTTGAATGAGTATGTTTGTGTGTGTATATATATACATGTATATACATATATATATATATTTATTTATTTATTATTATTTTTCTGAATGAGCGTATTCACCAGTTAAAAATCCCAACAACTATCTAGTTGGTGGTCATGCAAGAGTGTGTGTATGTATGTAAAAATTCATCAAGGTATGCACTTATGATTTGTGCATTTCATTCTATGTATCTAAAAAAACTATTAATTTATAATTTTAAAAGGTGATTCATATTCAATGTAGAAAACTTGGAAAATATAAAAAGAAAGAAAGAACTACTCATGACCCCACAGCTCAGAGATAAACATCTCATAAATAATTTAGCACTCTTACCGTCATTATTTTTTCTAAGCATTTGACTTACGTTTTACTAGGCCTCACCAGCATAAGGGGAGTTATGATTGAGGTCATATTAACAATAATAATAAGTATTTCTTTGGCTCTCAACATCTACTTGCTGCATAAAACAACTCCAATCAATTGTCCCCCTCTTCTCCTTTTTCTCCCAGCTATTTCTGGGAGTCATATGGTGATAACACCAATCATTATAAAGGTACAAGTACAAAGTATTTCCTAACATTCCTACAAGTCAGGCTGTGACAATTGTAGACCACAGATTAAAGACTTAAAAATAAATTCTCCTTAAAAAAAAAAAGTTGACACTTTATTTGCTGTTCTTGTGAGTTACTAGCAATTTTTAGGGTTGTTAACAAAGTACTTTATATTATGTGGTGTGTGCCAGCAATTATTTGCTCTTTTGCTTTTGAGTAACTTAAATCAGTGGCATTTATCTGATAAAACTTTTCTTTAAAAAAACATCTTTCTGGGCTTCCCTGGTGATGCAGTGGTTGAGAGTCCGCCTGCTGATGAAGGGGACACGGTTTCGTGCCCCGGTCTGGGAAGATCCCACATGCCACGGAGTGGCTGGGCCCGTGAGCCATGGCTGCTGAGCTTGCGCGTCCGGAGCCTGTGCTCCGCAACGGGAGAGGCCAACAGTGAGAGGCCCGCGTACCGCAAAACAAACAAACAAACAAAAAAACATCTTTCTGAATTGATATTATAGCTACATGGTATATAATTTTAAAGCCACAAAAGCTTATATATAAAAATTATCTCTCTTCCACCCCTATTCCTAAGCATTCTTTGTCAGTTTCTTATGTTTTCTGTAAGAGATATTCCATGCATATACAAACAATGTGAAAAATGTTTGAAGTATCATTTAGAATAAAACTTGGGTTTAATTTGTATGAAAAGAAATTTTGCTCTTTGACACAGTGGTTGTAAAGTGTCTAAACTTTAGAAGTGATGTTGTATGAAAGTTCTGAGTTTAAGTTCCCAAGTTTTGGAACGTCCATATCATAGTAACATATTCTTTCATATCTTTTTAAAGAAATATTAATTATTTAGTGCTTTAGTGACAATTTCAAATTAAGTATAAAAGTTTTGTCCTTCATCTGCTGAATACATTCACATTCTTGGGGTCATCTTCATTGGTGATTCTTGACTTATTTGGTCAACTTAAAGCCAGTGCTGGGCTCCCCTGGTGGCGCAGTGGTTAAGAATTAGCCTGTTAATGCAGGAGACACGGGTTCGGGCCCTGTTCCGGGAAGATCCCACATGTCGTGGAGCAACTAAGCCTGTGCGCCACAGCTACTGAGCCTGCGCTCTAGAGCCTGTGAGCCACAACTACTGAGCCCACGTGCTGTAACTACTGAAGCCTGAGTGCCTAGAGCCCATGCTCCGCAACAAGGGAAGCCACCACAATGAGAGGCCTGCGCACTGCAACAGGGAGTGGCCCCTGGTCGTTGCAGCTAGAGAAAGCCCACGCACAGCAACAAAAACCCAACGCAGCCAAAAATTAAAAAAAAAAAAAAAAAAAAGCCAGTGTTATATACAAATGTGCAGATTTGAAAAATCAATGTCTTTCTAAAGGACAATCCCTTTTCCTCATTGCCAGGTACTTAAATCGGAGTAGTAAGGGGAAATTGGTCTGGGGGAGCTTTGACAAGCATATATGAATTGCTGTGCTTTTGCTGTTTGCTCCTGGGCTTCACTGGCTGATTTTGGGTTACTTTGTAACGTGTGCACAAAATGATGGTAGGGTGGCTGAGTGAGTAGATTCCTTATAAGACTTTCTTTTCCTTTGTAGAACTTGGTGACAGGACAAAGAGGGAAGTGGTGACTCATAAATACATAGAAAAACCATGGCAGGCAAAGCTAGGGTTGGAAGAGAATATTTTTGTAAATACTTTTTTACTTTCCTTGCCCTATACTTTATAAAACATGGCCTGGGGCTTCCCTGGTGGCTCAGTGGTTGAGAGTCCGCCTGCCGATGCAGGGGACACGGGTTTGTGCCCCAGTCCAGGAAGATCCCACATGCCGCGGAGCGGCTAGGCCTGTGAGCCATGGCCGCTGGGCCTGCGCGTCCGGAGCCTGTGCTCCACAACGGGAGAGGCCACAACAGTGAGAGGCCCGCATACCGCAAAAACAAAACAAAACAAAACAAAAAAACATGGCCTGTCTTAGATTCACATATTAACTGCCTCATTATTCTGTTTTGCAGGAGACTGAGTGTCCTCTACGACTTGCCCTTTGCCAGCACTGTGATTTGGAACTTTCTGTTCTCAAACTGAAAGACCATGAAGATTACTGTGGTGCCCGGACAGAGTTATGTGGCAACTGTAGGCGCAATGTCCTGGTGAAGGATCTGAAGACTCACCCTGAAGTTTGTGGGAGAGATGTGGAGGAAAAGAGAGATGAGGTTGCCATGCCGCCTAATGCATATGTTGATTCTTGGGGTCAAGATGGTATCTGGATTGCATCCCAACTCAGACAAATTGGGGCTCTGGACCCACCCATGAGGCTCCCTCGAAGGCCCCTGAGAGCCTTTGAATCAGAACTTTTCCAAAGTAGAACCACCAACCAAAGGATCATGACAGCCCAGTTTCCAATTCAGAATAATCTATGTGAGTTGTGTTTGGGATTAGAAGACTGGAATGGTATCAGATCTTAGGGCAAGTGGGAACAGGGCTTTGGAGCCAAATAGATCTTAATTATAGAAACCTGATTGTAGCTGGGTAACATAAGGAAGAATACTTAACTTTCCTATAGATTGGAGTAACAGAACCTCTTTGCTATTGGATTTTTGTTGGATGACAGTTAGGGTTGATGGATGACAATGCTGTTAATAGCTGACATTTACTGAGTATACCCTATGTGCTTAAAGGCATTTACAAAGTGCTTTAGATGTATTAACTCATTTAGTTCTCACAACAGTTTTATGAGGATGGGTGAGTGGTAGAGCTGGGATTTGAATTCAGGCAATCTGACCCCATGCTTTAAGCCATCCTGCTATAATGCAGAAAATACATATAAAATGCCTAGCACAGTGCCTATCTCATAGTTATAGCTCATTAATATTGTTTATTAATAAAAGTTAGAAAAATAATGGAGGCTTTTATCATGGCAGACTTAACATTTGGAGTCCCATGAGCACTGAAGGGCTGGACCTCTTTTGTTCCTGCACAGATTCCTATAAACCTTGAATATTTGCTAGGCATGGACTTGAACTAAGGGATGGCACCATCTTTAACGTCTCTTGAATACTGGCTTTTTTTTTTCTTCCCCAGTGGAAGAACAAGAAAGGCAGGAAAGGAATAGAAGCCGACAGACCCTCAAAGAGGGTGGTGAAGACAGTGCAAACTTGGATTTCATGTTGGCCCTAAGTCTGCAAAATGAAGGCCAGGCCCCCAGCTTGGCAGAGCAGGACTTCTGGAGGGTCATATGTGAGGCAGACCAGTCCTATGAAGGTCCCGGTTCTCTGAATGACATAAGGGGTATGTTTGTTTACTCTACACTAGCCTCTGTCTCTGCAGTTTTTTAAAGTCTTACACTAAACAATTTATATAAAATTGAAAGTTTTTCATGAGATAGAATTTTTTTTAATTTTGTTCATTTGCTTTTCCCAACTCTTTTTTATTTATTTATTCATTCATTCATTTACTTATTTATTCATTCATTCATTCATTCTTGCATGCATGCATGCATGCTGCACCAGGTCGTAGTTGTGGCACATGGGATCTTTAGTTGCGGCATGTGGGATCTAGTTCCTTGACCAGGGATCGAACCCAGGCCCCTGCATTGGGAGCACAGAGTCTTAACCACTGGACCACGAGGGAAGTCCCTGTCATATCTTTAAACATGTTAAAAATACTTGTTTTTCTTTTGTGTCTGAAAATATACCTAAAGTCTATTTTTTGCTATTTGCTGTTTCTACTGACTCTCAACGGTGGCTTGCTGCTTCCCTCTGTGTGCGTGCGTGCGTGCGTGCGTGCGTATGTGTTTTAACATTAAGTTTTCTGGTTTGTTCCTCTGAGGGTATTTATATATGCTTCTAGCAGGCTCCTGGGGATACTACTGGCTAGAATAATTTTAAATTGAAGTTTTGGCCTGGGCTTCTTAAAACCATAAATGTGAGTTTATGTAAAAACATAAATGCAGATTCTCTACTCAAACCCATGTAAAAGCCAAACTCTGGTTACTGTTCCTTAGTAGAGATTTTTCTCTCTTCTATGTAGAGCCAAAACCTAGTTAGGCAAGTTTCCTTACCTCCTCGCATCGTTCACCGTCCCTCGTTCAACAGTCTGACTGAGGCTGTTGTGTTTTGGGATGCCTGGGGTTAAAATTACTCTTATTTATTGGGGTTGGCCAAAAAGTTCTTTTGGGTTTTTGTAACATCTTACGGAAAAACCTGAATGACCTTTTTGGCCAACCCAATATTTTCTCATTTAAGTTATTTTTATTCAGCATCTTTTGTTTATATTTTGTACTGGGAGGGTTTTTCTTCTCAGGATATTTGTCTTCCAGTAATATCCAAGCCTCAGTTTCTTCATCTGTAAAATGAGGGTCATGTGGATCTACTTCATAACATTTTCCCTGAGGATTGAAATAATGCACAGAAGGTTTTTAGATTAGTGACTAGGGTTATGACACATTTAAATTTCTTCCTAAATTGGAGTAGTGGGTAAACTACTTTACTGCTTCTCAGGAAATGGTGACAAGTAAATCTCTTTCTGTAGTGCAGGTTTTTTGCTTAGGGTTTGTCTCTTAAATAGTTTCCCTTCAAGGATTTTCAGCCCCACAAATTGCTATGTCTAAGAAATTGCAAAGGAAATCAGACTTTCCTATCAAACCCCCCAGGGGGGATAAAAGGTAGAATCAAGTTTGTTTTTGTTCAAGTCTGACTGTGTGGCCTGATACCTAGGTGCAGCTGATGAGACCATGTTGCCTTGTGAATTTTGTGAGGAGCTCTACCCAGAGGAACTGCTGATTGACCATCAGGTGTGTTGTGAATTACCTGAGGGCTTTAAGCTTTAGGGAGGAATGTGTGCAGGCCCTATTGGTGTTGGCAGGCCACACGAGATCTTGAGCAAACTATTTTAATACAACTCCTGTGATAGGAGTAGCAACTGTGTTTTTAACCCTGGGGTGACTGACATGTGGGCATGAGAACTCAGCCTCATTCCCTCTTGGGCAAAGTAACATACCAGCAGGCCCAGTTGCTGACTGCATTCTGTGGTGTTAGTGTACATCTCTACTGACCATCTTGTAATCTGGTCTCATCTCATGGTACATTTGATTTATTGGAGCCATACTGAAGTCCTTGCAGTTCCCAGGAGGGTCAGGGATCTGTTTTCACTTTACTTTTCTGCCAGCTACCCCGCTTCCTTAACACACCCCTCACTCATAGACTCAGTTCAGACATGACTTTCAGGAAACCATCCTGTGGAACGCTCCGAAGCCTAGGCCAGAGGTCCCACCTGCGTGCTCCCCACAAGTCCTGTGCCCACAGCTCTCTTAGCCTGTTACCCTCACCCTGTGGTGTCGTCTTGCTGATCCCCTGTTGGTCTGCACCACTCGGCCGAGTTCCTTGAGAACAGGTTCTGGGTTTCCTTAGTTTCTGGAATCTCTTTAACGCCTGGTATATGAAAGGTGTCAGGTATTTTGAATGATTGAAGGTTCTTGCGCTATTTAGGAATGATAAGAGAGTAGCCTTTGTGTTTGACGAGTGGCTCCACTGATGCAGGGAGCCACTTTTCCCCTCAACACTTACTCTCCGATTTGGTTTGGCCTAGTCTCGCACTTCCATAGCTGTTAAGTAGTCCCTGTGCTCTGGGTGGAACATGCATTCCCCCTGGAAGTGGAACAATACAGCATCTGAATACATCTAGTATTTGGTTTGGGAGTAGCATGAGAAAATTAATAGGGATAACAAAGAATACTAGGGCCTCTCTTACTGTATGACTGTGGGAAGAATCTTGAATCTTTTCAAATTAATTTAAAAAGAATAATCACATAAACACAGCAAAAAAAAAAATTAAAACAGTACAGAAATGTTTAAAATAAAAGCAAAGTGAGTGTTCCATCTGTGTTCCTCTGACCCTTTTGAGTCCCTCTCCCCAATATTAAGCATTATTAAAATTTTGTGACTTCTGGAAAATATTTTCAGAATTTAGTTTGTTCCTTAACCTCTTGCTTTTTTTTTTTTTTTTTTTAACCTATGTTTTTTGAGACAGACAAGTTGTAACCCTTCATGTGCCTTACCTCCGATCAGTGTGGGCAATGCTTCTCCCAAAGGGGTGGAGGACCCTGATGTCATCTTCCAGAAGTTGATGCAGCAGGCTGCAAGTAACCAGTTAGACTCTTGGATGGGCCTGAGCAGTTCACCTGTGGAGGACAGCATCATCATCCCATGTGAATTCTGTGGGGTCCAGCTGGAAGAGGAGGTGTTGTTCCATCACCAGGTAAGAACACTTGGAGGACCTGTCCACTTCTTCCATCCTGTTGATCCTCTGAGTGAACCTGAGGCTTTTAGAGCCAAGAATGCCTCTTTGGCCTTTAAGTTGTGTGCATACCTGCTCTGGCTACTGGCCATGTCCTGTTTTGTGAGCTGTCTGAGGTATAAAGTACCTCAGGCCTTTGGACGTTCTCTGCCTTCTGGCAGTGGAAACCATCCCATCACTAGCTGTGGCCCAAGGAGCCAGGACTCTATTTAAGCAGGCATGGAGGACTTGCCAGAGGGTTTAGAAGAGCATTTCCCTGAGGTCATCGCCAGTTTCTACTTTTGACCATGTGGGCTCTTCCTGGTGGGGTGGCACTTGCGTCTTGCATTCCAGGAGACTGGGATCTAATTCTAGCTTTGCCATATGGTTGGCCTAAGATAGGTCCCATTCCCTCGGGGACATCTGTAAATGAAGGAGTTAAACTAGATAATATGAAGTCCTTTTTCAGCTTTTGCAGCCTAGGATGCCAGCATCTTAGTGGAAGATATGTTTTCTGCCCCATCTTGTTTGTTATGGGAGCTAACACTGAAGGTATTTCAGGGGCATTTCTGTAATCAATGCCATATAGCTAGCTGTTGCTAGAACACCACACATTGCATTTCTGTAATAAAGACTTTTGCCTTTGGATCAAGTAGTAGATAAGTCACTGCTTGTTGTCTCCTTGGGAGACTACAAAATAAGCAGTGGTGCAAATTCTCTGGGGTCAAAATGTAGACATGCTTTTCTGGGCTCCTAAGACCAGCCCTTCTTTCATCCCTGCACAAATCAGAGAGTGCTTCTGTCAGTGCTAGTTGGAATGATTGCTCTGTTCCAGGTGTGCTTCCTCTTAGTCCCAGGCCCTTCCTCTCAGTGGTTGTCAAAGTCATCCTGTCCCATTGATACCCGCCCCCTCTGCTAGCCTCCCCATAAGGTGTGTTCACCCAACCTGCTGTTCCTTCCTCTCCTCCCACTGCTCCCTTTCCGAGGAATGACTCAGTCCAGAGGTACTAATTATGGTTTTTCTTGTTAGGACCAGTGTGACCAACGCCCAGCTACAGCAAACCACCACATGTCGGAGGGGATTCCTAGTCAGGATCTCCAGCCTCAACAGACCTCACCAGAGCTGCCCAAGAGGCGTGTCAGACACCAGGGTATTAGCCAGGGCTGAGCCAAGGCTGCAGGTCTGCTGCTGCCTTGGGCCTGCTTCCCACTTCTCATCTGCTACTCTAAAAGGGGTTTTACCTTCATCCCAAATTAGCAAGCACAGTACGAGCTCACGGGGGACTCCCTTGGGGCTAGCTGTGGTCCTGTGTTAGACTCAGGTGTCTCGGGTATGTAGCTTTATAGGGTAATGGCTTTGGGGACAGCCATGAGGTATGCATATCAGTTAGTGCTTATTCAGCCGCTGGTCCCTGTCGGTACACTTAGTGGATGATTGGAAGATAATTTTCAGCCTTACTGTGGCTGCCGTGGGGCCCTGCTTCTAGTTGAAATATGCTCAACTAGAGTAGGGTAATCAAACTTATTATCAGTATTCTTATTATGTAATAGTCTCACAACTAGGCAAGTAAAACTGCTTTTGAAACCCAGTTGCCATTAGAAGCCTAAAGCCAATTAGAAATGATTCTTCGGAGTTTGCTTGTGCACCATTGTTGACTAGTTAGTGAGGACTTAGGCAGTAAGTGTACAGTGTGGATTAATGTTCCCAACCCTGTCCTGGAGACATGGGTTTCAGCATCCTTTAGGGGCGAGGCAGTCATCTTTTACCCAGCATCTTTTGTTCCTGCCCCGAATCCAGCACTAATAGCAAGAGCAGCCTTTTCCCTAAAGCTGGTGCTCTTTTCTCTTCTCAGGAGACCTGTCTTCTGGTTACATGGATGATATCAAGCAGGAAATGGCCAAAGGGCCCACCTATCCTCTCCCTGCCAGCAGACCCACTAACAATATGACGGCTACTTCTAACCGCCTGTCAACATCCACATCAGGCCCCAGACCTGGGTGCCAGCCCAGCCCTCCTCGCGCCCTGAAGCTCAACAACTTAGACAGCCAGGGCATCCAGGGGTGCAATCGAAATAGCCATAATGGGGCCCTGGCTCCTGGGCACGTTCCAGTGGTTCACTCCGCTCGAAGTCTCTACCCAGAAAACCTTGTGCCCTCTTTCCCCCGTGGGCCTTCAGGGAGATATGGAGCAAGGTGAGAATCAGTAGCCTGGGAGTGGAGCTTGTGGGTGGCTCAGGAGAACGTGGAAGTGTGGACTTCGCTTGTATCGTGGCCTGATTCAAAATGTTCTTTTGCTCCGTGTGGTTTTTTATTCATTAGTTTTATCGGCTACTGGAGAGCTGCTTTTGTCTGGTTCCAGCGGTTCTGTTCTGAGTTTTCTTAGTTTTGCTCGGGGCATCTCGGGAACTAGTTTCCAATCCTTCTCTTTCAGTGGCAGGAGTGACGGTGGCAGGAACCCCCGGGTCACCCCCACGACGGTCAGCTACCGCAGCAGAACTGCAAAGGTGAGCGGGATCCAGCCCAGAATGCTCACTGAGGACTCAGAAGTGGGTGGGCTGGTATGGTTCTTGAAGTCAGAAGCAGCTGGGCATCAGGCCGGTTGTGGCTGAGGACGGTTCTTTTGCTTTTGATGAGGAGGTTTCCATAGAAGCCTGACATTTCTGGCGCTCTTCAGGAGGAGTGCTGCTTTCTTACTTTCTACGTAAATTTCGTTTGTGTTCTATTGTTCAACAGGCAAAACCCCCCAAGCAGCAGGGAGCTGGGGATGCAGAGGAGGAAGAGGAGGAGGAGTAACAGTGTCTGCAGGGAACTTGCGCATCGGTTCCATCTTTCCTGCACAACTTGCTGTGGTGCAGCCCCGCCCCTTGGGCTCTGTGGGTAGGGGCCATCTGACAGATTTAACTTTTTCTAGGCTATGGCCATTTTGTGTCTTTTGAGATTGTGCTGTGGGAGTTTGGGGGTTTGAGGGAGGGTTAGCAGGGAGGCTGTTGAGAATGTTTCAGCTTAGCTGCTGCCTTTTGGCAGCATAAGTTATGACCTCTCGGCCCACCAGGGCTTCATCTTTTGACATACTGTCACCACTGCTTCATGGTGCTGTGTGGTCTTGGTGGAAAGAGGGAGGGTTCTGGAAACCTGGTCCCCACCAGTGAGGTGATGCTCTTCCTGTGGTGGCCTAAATTGGGGAACTTTTGGATATCCTCTCCTGTGTACTGCCCATCCTCACTCTAGAATTTGGGCCTCTGGTGTGCGTGGAGGAGCTTTGGTAAAGTGTTCAGGCCAGTTGCAGTATGTGTTAGGAACGAGGTTTGGAGCTGAGTTGAGCCACAGGTGAGCGGACTATGTACAGGCTTTGTTTTAATCTGCTTCTTTGGCATTTGGCATCACTGCCTTCTGTTTCTGATGGGGAGCATGGCTCCTTTGCCTTCACTGCCTTCTGATGGGAAAGGCCGGGGGTTCCCTGTCCCCTCCAGGGCCATGCTGGGCTCTGTGCTAATCAGGAGTGAGGCCTAAGCTCATGGCTTGCTCTGAAAACCAAGTATCAGAGCCACCTCCCCCTCTTTTTATTTTACTGTTATTATTATTATTATACTTATTAACATCCTTGTGATAGAAATAAAGTTTGTACTTGGAGTTCAGCTGAGTCTTGTGGTTCCTTCTCCTGCGTGGTCTTTGGAGACCTTAGGGAGACCAGAGTGGACTGGAATCAGCTCTGAAGAATGGGGGAAGGTGAGCAGGGCTAGGTTTTCTCTGTGCTTCTTGGAACCCCAGCAGATTCAGCATCATCCTTCTCAGAGTGCCAGACATTCAAGGTATAGTTTTCTCTTTTACTGGAGTTGGAGGAAACTGACAGGTGGCTGCAGCTCTGGGGATGATTTGGGGTGGGCTGGGGGCCGCCTCCAACTGAAGAGAGGAAGGCAGATTCCTCAGAAGCCTCAGTCCTGAGAGTTGTTGAACCTTAGCAGCATTATTCATTACCCCTCAGCACCTCATACTTTGCCCTGGACCATCTAGTACCTTAGGTCATTTTGAGTTCATTTGTATTTCTCTCAACAACCTAGTGGGGGTGGGAAAAGGTAGGAAGAATTGCCCCAATTTCATATGTGGAAAGGAGTGACTTGCATAGGCTATGCAGCTAATTCATGACAGCTGGGACTTGAATCCGGGTCTGAATTATACTGAGATAAAGAAAAAGGGGGACTTCTCTGGTGGTCCAGGGATTAAGACCCCATGCTTCCACTGCAGGGGGTGTAGGTTCAAAAAAGGGGACGGAACCCAGGCTCATGGCAGTGAAATCGCCAAGTCCCAACCACTGGACCGCCAGGGAATTCCCTATTTATTTCCTCTTCAGTGAATTTTGATGGCTTGTGTCTTTCAAGGAATTTGTCCATTTCAGTAAGTGGTTTAACTTATTAACATAAGGTATTCATAATATTCCCTTATTATTTTAAAAATATCTGTAAAGTTTGTAGTGATGTCACCTCTTTAATTTCATTTGTTGATAATTTGTGTCTTTTCTCTTTCCCTAATGTGTTTGGCTAGAGCAGGGATCGCCAAACTTTTCTTGGATAAAAGCCAAATAGTAAATATTTAAGGTTTTGCAGGCTATACTGTGTGTATTTCAACTACAGTAAGCCCCCTACATACCAACCTTCAAGTTGCGAACTTTCAAAGATGCGAACGTGAGTGTGCATGTCCAGTCATGTAAGTTAGTTCACGTGTCTGGTGTACATTGTCACGTGCGTGCATCCTCTACAAGTGGCTGTGTTTCTGTGTACTGTACAGTACTGTATAGAGTACAGTAGTACAGCATCTTTATTTCAAGCCCAGGATGTCTAGAAGCAAGCGTAAAAGCAGCGGTGATGTAGCTGGTGCTGCTAAGAAGCGCCAGGAATTGGAGGCCCAGAGAAAGGACGAAGAGAGACAAGAGGAAGAAGAAGTAAATGAAGAACCGAAGAGATTCACGATGCAGGAAACGGCAAGGGGGTTTTCTTTATCTGAGGAGGCACTGTTAGTTTTTGAGGCACAGGACCCGAACGTAGAACGGTGCACGAAGGTTGCAGCAGCCGTTCAGAATGCAATCCAGTGCTACCGTGTCACCTATGACGAGAAACAAAGGAGCTGGACATCACTGGATCGTTTTCTCAGGAGGGTAGATAGAATTGAATCCAGCAAGGAACCAGGACCTGTGCCATCAACGTCAGGCATGAGTGAAATAGCAGCTTGCCCTCCGTCTCCTATTGCTGGCAATCCTTCAGCTCTACCGTCTCCCACCTCCTTTCCCTCCTCCAGTCAGTAACTCTTCTTGCCTGTTCCCTCGATGCCGGCCTCCGTATGCCAGCTGTTGCACTGTACTACTGTACTTTTCAAGGCACTGTACTGTAAGATTAAAAATGTTTTCTTTACTTCTTGTGGTTTTTTTAATGTATTATTTGAAAAGTATTATAAAGTATTACAGTACAGTACTATATAGCCGATTGTGTTAGTTGGGTACCTAGGCTAACTTCTGTTGCACTTATGAACTCACTTTCGGAATGGAACTCGTTCATTTGTACAGGACTTACTGTACTCAGCAACGCTGTTATAGAGTGAACACAGCCATGGACAATACACAAATGAATGGGTGAATAAAACTTTATTTACAAAAACAGGTAGCTGGATTATGGGCCATAGCAGGGCAACTACTGGGTTAGAGATTTATCAATTATATTGATCTCAAAAAATCAACTTTGTTTTTCTGCTTCCATTTCATTGATTTCCTATTCTGATTTTTATCACTTCCTTTCTTTTGCTTACTTTGGCTTAATTTTGTCTTTACCTAGTTTCTTAAGGTCAAAGTTGAGGTTACTGATTTGAGATCTGACTTCTTTTTTAATATAACTGTTAAGTGCTTTACCTGCATCTCACAAACTTTTTTTTTTTTTTTTTTGCGATACGCGGGCCTCTCACTGTTGTGGCCTCTCCCGTTGTGGAGCACAGGCTCCAGATGCGCAGGCTCAGTGGCCATGGCTCACGGGCCTAGCCGCTCCACGGCACGTGGGATCTTCCCGGACTGGGGCACGAACCCGTGTCCCTTGCATCTGCAGGTGGACTCTCAACCACTGCGCCACCAGGGAAGCCCCTCACAAGCTTTTGATGTGTCTTTTCATTTCATTCAGTTTAAAGAACTTTGATTTCTTCTTTGACTTATGGGCTATTTATTAGTGTGTAATCTAGTTTCCAAATACTTGGATATTTTCCAGATTTGTTATTGTTTTTTATTTAATTTCACTGTGGTCAGAGAACATACCCTGTATGACTTGAATCTTTTAAAATTTATCGAGACTTCTCGTGTCCGTAGAATATTCTCCAGGCTATAATTGTTCTGTAAGTACTTGAAAAGAATGTGCATTCTGTTTTGGTTGGATGAATGTTATATAAATGGCAGGTGGGTCAACATTGGTTGATAGTGTTTTTCAAGCCTTTATATCCTTACTGATTTTCTGTTTACTTGTTCTATATATTATTGAGCAGGAAATCTCTTATTATAATTGAGGATTGTCTGTTTTTCCTTATAATTCTATAATTTCTGTTCCATTATTTTCAAGTCCTGTTATTACATGTATAAATACTTATGATAGTTGTGCCTTTGTTTAATTGGCCCCTTTATTATTATGAAATGACCTTCTGTATTCTATGTAATATTTGCTGTGAAGTACACTTTGATATTAATATAGCAATCTTAATAATATTAACAGTCCTCAGCTTTCTTAGTGTTAGCACAGTACATCTTTTCCATCCTTTTATTTTTATTCCTATTTGTATCTATATATTTAAAGTGGGTTTCTCAAAGACAGCATATAGTTGGGGTTTTTTGTTGTTTTTTGTCTTGGTTTTGGGTCCATTCAGACAATCTGTCTTTTAATCGAGGTGTATAGGCCATTTACATTTAGTGTGATTATTGATATAATTGGGTTTAAATATATAATTTTCTCTTTTTTTTTCTTTTTCTGCTTTCTTTTGGCTACTTTTTATAATTCCACTGTACCTCTTTTGTTGACTTATTAGTTATTACTGTTTATTGTATTATTTAAGTAGTTGTTTTAGGGTTTATGGTATACACTTTTTATGGCCATGCCGCATGGCATGTGGGAGTCTTTGTTCCCCAACCAGGGATCAAACCTGTGCCCCCTACAGTGGAGGCCCGGAGTCTTAACCACTGGACCACCAGGGAAGTCCCATAGGGTTTATAATATACAGTTTTAACTTTTCACAGTCTACCTTCAAGTGATATTATGCCATTTCATGTTTGATATTACAACAGCATATTTCATTTCTCTCCTCCCAGGCTTTGAGCTATTGTCATAGTTACTTCTGCCTTTGTTACAAATCCCCAATATACTGTTGTTTTCTTTATAAACAGTCAATTATCTTTTAAAGAGATTTAAATAGGAAAAGTATCTTTGGGAGTTCACTGGCAGTCCAGTGGTTAGGACTCAGCGCTTTCACTGCCATGGCCCCAGGTTCAATCCCTGGTTGGGGAACTAAGATCCTGCAAGCCGTGCAGTGTGGCCAAAATAAATAAATAAATAATAATTTAAACAGAAGGTTATTCCCATATAGATTTTTGGTTTGCAGTTACCATGAGGTTTTGATATAGCAGTCTATATATATACAAGATTGTTTTAAGTTGCTGGTTTTTTAATTTGAAATGCGTTTCCAATATCCTGCATTTGTAATCTCCTCTCGATTGCTGGTTTTGAAATCGTATTTGTGTGTGGATGATTTTCTACCTTTACTGTATGTTTGCCTTTACCAGTGAGCTTTCCCATTCATGATTTTCTATCTTCTAGTTTTGTCCTTTTCTTTTCTGTCTAGATAAGCTCTTTTAGCATTTGTTATAAAGCTGGTTTGGTGGTGCTAAATTCTCTTAGCTTTTGCTTGTCTGTAAAGCTTTTGATTTCTCCATTGAATCTGAATGAGAACCTTGCTGGGTAGAGTATTCTTGGTTGCAGGTTTTTCCCTTTCATCACTTTAAATATATCATGCCACTGCCTTCTGGCCTGCAGAGTTTCTGCTGAGAAATCAGCTGATAACCTTATGGGGATTCCCTTGTATGTTATTTGTTGCTTTTCTCTTGTTGCTTTTTTAAAATATTTATTTATTTATTTTTGACTGTGTTGGGTCTTTGTTGCTGTGCATGGGCTTTCTTTAGTTGTGGAGAGCGGGGGCTACCCTTGGTTGTGGTGCATGGGCTTCTCATTGTGGTGGCTTCTCTTGCTGTAGAGCATGGGCTCTAGGCGTGTGGACTTCAGTAGTTGCAGCACGCAGGCTCAGTAGTTGTGGCGCACGGGCTTAGTTGCTCCGTGTCATGTGGGATCTTCCCGGACCAGGGCTCGAACCTGTGTCCCCTGAATTGGCAGGCGGATTCTTAACCACTGTGCCACCAGGGAAGCCCATCTCTTGTTGCCTTTAATATTTCTCTTTGTCTTTAATTTCTTAAAAAACTTATTGGAGTATAGTTGATTTGCAATGTAGTGTTAATTTCAAGTGTACAGCATAGTGATTCAGTTATACATATACATATATTCTTTTTTGATTCTTTTCCCATATAGGTTATTATAGAATATTGAGTAGAGTTTCCTGTGCTATACAGTAGGTCCTCGTTTGTTATTTTACATATAGCAGTGTGTGTGTGTTAATCCGAAGCTCCTAATTTATCCCTGACCCCTCCACGTTACCCCTTTGGTAACCATAAATTTGTTTTTGAAATCTGTCAGTCTGTTTCTGTTTTGTAAATAAGGTCATTTATATCATTTAAAAAGCATTAACTTCCACATATGAGTTCTTTGTCTTTAATTTCTGTTAATTTGATTACTACATGTATTGTTGTGTTCCTCTTTGGGTTTATCCTGTATGGGACTCTGCACTTCCTAGACTTGAGTGTTTCCTTTCCCATGTTAGGGAAGTTTTCAGCTATTATCTCTTCAAATATTTTCTTAGGCCCTTTCTCTCTTCTCCTTCTGGGAGAAGAGAGAAATGTGAATGTTGGTGCATTTAATGTTATACCCGAGGTCTCTTGGACTGTCCTCATTCTTTTCATTCTTTTTTCTTTAGTCTGTTCCACAGCAGTGATTTCCACCAATCTGTCTTCCAGCTCACTTATTCATTCTTCTGCCTCGTTATTCTGCTACTGATTCCTTCTAGTGTATTTTACATTTAAATTATTATATTGTTCATCTCTCTTTATTTGTTTTTTAAATCTTCTAGCTCTTTGTTAAACATTTCATGTATTTCTCGGTCTGTGCCTGCATTCTTTTTCCAAGATCTTGGATCACCTTTACTATCACTACTCTGAATTATTTTTCAGGAAATTGCCTATCTCCACTTCACTTAGTTTTTCTTCTGGAATTTTATCTTTTTCCTTCATCTGGAAAATATTTCTCTGCAGTCTCATTTTGTCTAACTTTCTGTGTTTGTAGCCTCTGTTCCTCAGGCAACAAGATTGTAGTTCCTCTCGCTTTTGGTGTCTGCCCCCTGGTGGGTGAGGTTGGTCCAGGCTTGTGCAGGCTTCCTGGTGGGAGGGACTGGTGCCTGCCCACTGGTGGGTGGAGCTGGGTCTTGTCCCTCTGGTGGGCAGGGCTGTATCAAGGGTTGTGTTTAGAGATGGCTGTGGGATCAGGACTTCAGACAGCCTGTCTGCTGATGGGTGGGGCTGTGTTCCCGCCCTGTTGCTTGTTTGGCCTGAAGTGTCCCAGCCCTGGAGCCTGCAGGCTGTTGGGTGGGGCCAGGTCTCAGTGCCAAAATGGTGACCTCTGGGAGAGGTCATGCCGATGAATATTGGCTGGGGCCTCCACCATAGTTGTCCTTGCCCCCACAGTGAGCCACAGCCGACCTCTGCCTCCCCAGGAGACCCTCCAAGATCCACAGGTAGGTCTGGCTTAGGCTCCTATGGAGTCACTGCTTTGCCCTGGGTTCCAGTGCACATGAAACCTTGTGTGCACCTTCCAAGAGTGGAGTTTCTGTTTCTCCCAGTCCTGTGGAGCTCCTCCACTCAAGCCCACCTGGCCTTCAAAGACAAATGCTCTGGGGGCTCCTCCTCCCGATGCCAGACCCTCAGGTTGGGGAGCCTGACATGGGGCTCAGAACTCTCACTCCTGTGGGAGAACCTCTGTGATGTAATTATTTTTCAGTTTGTGGGTCACCCACCTGACGGGTATGAGATTTGATTATATCGTGAAAGTGCCTCTCCTACCATCTCGTTGTGGCTTCTTGTCTTTGGATGTAGAATATATTTTTTGGTAGGTTTGAGTCTTTTTTTGTCGATGGCTATTCAGCAGTTAGTTGTGATTTTTGTTTTTAAGTGAGAGGAGGTGAGCTCAAGTCCTACTCCGCCATCATGCCTCCTCCTCACTTTATCACTGATTTTAAGCAACTTGGTTATGTGCTTTTGTACAATTCTGTGGCATTAAGTACATTCACATTGTTCTGCAACCATCACTACTACCTATTTCTTTGCTTCTTTAAGTTCATTAAACATCTTGCATCTTTGAGTTTATAGTTTTCAACCAAATTCAGAAAAATTTCAGCCATTATTTCTTCAGATATTTTTTTGTTTCTCCATTTTCCCTGTCTTTGGGAAATTAAATTTACACATATATTAGGCCACATGAAGTTGCCCCATAGCTTATTGGAACTCTTTTCACTTTTTTGGATTCTTTTGTCTGTGTTCAGATGGATAGTTTCTATATGTCTCCAAGTTCACTAAATCTTCTGTAGTCTGATTGTTAATTCATCCAGTGTAGTTTTCATTTGGGACATTGTAATTTTTATCTCTGGAAGTTAAATTTGGGTTTTTATATTTCTCAGGTCACTACTTAATGTGTAGTTACAATAGCTGTTTTAATTCCCCTGGTCACTAATTTATCATTTGTGTACATTCTGGGTCTTCTTGTGTTGATTTTTTGCATGTTTGGTGGTTTTGATTGGATGCCAGATATTCTGAATTCTACCGATTTTGGTGCTGGGTATTTTTGTATTCCTATAAATATTGAGCTTTGTTTCTCATACTTAGTTACTTGGAAACAGTTTGATCCTTCTAGATCAAACTTTTAAGCTTTATTAAGTGGGACCTGAGCAGTGAGTAGTCTAGGGCTAATTTTGCTCCAGTACTGAAGCAAAACTGATGCCCCTTAAACTGTGATGTTTTCCACACTGGCTCTTGGGAAAAGGAACTATTTCCTGTTCTCTGACAGCTCCAAGCCTTTTGGCTGGTTCTTTCCCCCGCCTCTGGCAGTTTCCTTACATGCATGGGATTATCAGTACTCAGTGAACACTTGAGTGGGATTCTCAGCAGATCTATAGAGCTCTCTCTCTGTATAACTCTTTCCTTTTTGATACCCTGCCCTGTAAACTAGCTGCTTTGGTCTCCTTGGATGCCTTGGCTTCTCATCTCAGAGAGACTGTTGGGTTCCACCCTCAGTTTCTCCTCCCTTTGCTGCTGACAACTCTGCCCCAACTGTAAGCAGAGGCAGGGGTAGGGCCCCCACCACATTTGTTTCTCTTCTCTCAGGTCTCTCTGTCTTTCATGCCTGTTGTCTGATGGTACATTTGTCAGGTTTTTTGTTTTCTTTAGAAGGGAGGGTAAGGTTTGGTTTCTGTTTATCTGTGTTAGCTAGAATTAGAAGTGTCTTGAAAGCATTACTTTCTAGATTGTTATAAAATCTGATGCCATTCCGATTTGCATGTAACTGGTTTTTTCCCTTGAAGCTTTTTAGGGTGTCTATCTGGTGTTTTGAAATTTCCCCATGTTGTATGTTGGTATAGATTCTTTGGAAACTCATGTCCTCGAGTTTTTCAGAATTTTCTTGTGTTATTATTTTGGTAATTTCTCTCCTGTGTTCTTTGCAGATTTCCAATTATAGTTGGATGTCGGCCCTCTTAGACCATTTTTTATTTTCCTTCATATTCTCTTTGGGGTTTTTTTGCCCTACTTTATGGGAGATTTCCTCAATTTTATCCTTTCATCATTTCTGATATTAATTTCCAAAGCTTTTGTTTTTTATCTTCTCTCACAGCCTTTTTCTCCCCTTACTTAATGGACACAGTATTTACACTTTGTGCCTTAGTTGTTTCTTGGATATCTTGTTCTACTCTCTGTACTATTTCCTGGGAGTTGTTTATTTTTGTTTTGGTATTTTTATGTTGTACTTTTCCACAAACCTCTGATGTTTCTGGGCTAGCTATCTATATATACTTAAGTGTGAGGCACTTGAAGGTGATGAGCTCTCTTCACTGTTCACTTTCACTGAACAGTAGGCTGGCATTTTCACTGGAGAGCCCAGGCTGGCAGGATCTGTAGGTTTTTCCTCTGGGTTAGTTCAGGGCAGGGTCTTCCAGCCTGCTGTAGGAGCCTGGGGTGGGGTGGGGCCAGGGGCTGGAGCCCTGAGCATCTCAGGTAGTTTCTCCAGAATATAACTTCCGGCCTTCTGCAGGGTGGTGGGGACTTGAATTTCTGCTTCCTACATGCATTTCCAGTCCTTGTTTTCCCCTGGCACATGAGGCCTCCAATTCCCTCCCTTTACAATGTGTTTTGGTTCTGTGTGTATGTGGCGGGGGTGGGGGGGTATGTGTGGGATGGACACGAGACAGCGAGAAGGGGGCAGGGCACTGATTGTGGATGGTGGTTCTCAGAACTACTAAGCCTTTTCTGCTTCCCTGCACTTCCTTTTGCACAAAGTAGTTCTAAATCCACTGCCTGTGCCCAAAGGAGGACACGCGGTCTAAGAGAGGCCCAGACTCTTCCAGTGCAACAGTCCACTTGAGGAGAATCCTCACACTGGCACAAGAGTACAGCCCAGCTCCAGGACAAGGAGTGGGCAGAACCTGCAGGGTTAGGTGTACCTTTGACTTTGGATTTCCATCCCTTTAATCAGACTTTCTGTATGAAAACCATAGACTATAAGGAGTTGAGTGGGGGGCAGGGGGTAGTTTATAAGCGTAATGGAGTAAGAACCACATCAAGTGTAAAGAGATCATAATAATTAGAAATACTTTTAATTCCTAGCTGCTTGGCGACCCTCAAGTATCAGAGCCATCCAAGCGTGTTGGCCTTCGAATCTTCTCAGCAAGAGTGGATGATCACACAACTCTTAAGGTAAATCAGAATTAGATGAAGGTTATTTATTGGGGTGACTTTTCCTGTCACGAGCTTCTTTTACACAGCAATGGTGTAAATAGCATCAAATTGAATGAAAAGTTTGTTAGATGCAACCATAAATAATTATAATAAATATACATCAAGTAACTTTACAGCACACATTTTTTTTAGGGCCAAGGTTTGGATCTGTCTGGACCTCAATGTGCTCTCTGGGAGAAGCAGTCGTGTTAGCAGCAGGTATCTTACTCACAGCTGTCATCTAGTCAAGTGGTGGGCCAACAGAAGCTTCCCAAACCCCTCTTGGGGAGGTAGCTGACAATTCTGAGTCCATTCAAGGGATGGAAGGATAGGGGCGGGGGGGACGACCAAGATTTAAAAATACAGGGAGGAAAAACCACTTCTAGTAAATCCAAAGGCTCTTTCATTATGCAGAAATGAAATAAGAGGATCCTTGTTGTCAGGACTACATCCTGGCGTGACCCACCCCCCCCAGTCAAGGGGGCTGTGGCCCCCAGGAGGCAACGGCCGACCGTATTCCTTCCAATTAGGGAAACTGCTTGCAGGCACCTCCAGACATGACTGATCGCATCAAATGTAACTGATGCAACTGGAACAATTCATCCAGGTTTATCCTTTCCTTAGTTCAGGGAATCTTTTCTATAATGGTCCTTAATGCATTTCCTAAGAATAACAGGGAGGAGGTGGATGCTAATGCCTCTAACTCTAAAATCCACACACCTTTCCAACAGGCCAGGGCCACAGCAGAGAAAGGAGGAGCAAATCCTCTCTCTCACCAGCATTCACACTCCAAAGCCTTCTAGACAGCACTCACTCAGAACTTCCAATATTCACAATATTATACAATAAATACAGTGATGTGATTCTGTGAGAACTGGCAAGGCCCAAAATGACAGTGTCCAGCAAGATGGCATATGCTGCTCTCGAACAAAGTACCAGTGGACAAAGACCTACTCAGGGCACAAATGCACTGGGGCAGCAGGCGGGCTGCAGCAGCTCAGCCCTGGCACACACTCACGTGGGGTGGGGCGGGGGTGCCGGGTGGGCCCGGCCAGAGGGGCAGAAGGACCCTGGCGTCTCCATCTGGACTTGAAGGTCTTAGTCACTGTGGTCGGCCCTGGACTGAGCACAGAGCACCTCAGACAGCTCCTTTTAAAATGGGGTGTAGCCTTTCCTCTGCCCCTCACATCACAAAGACTGTAGTGAGGAAGGGACGTTGCTGAGTACAAAAGGGGGGTAGGCTTGAATCATGTGCTTTCCTGTTCTGAGCCTCGGAAAAAGGCCCCCAACTTGAGCACTGTCCCTCTAGCTCCAGGGGTCCTCTCAACTCCTGAGCTGGGACGCACCTGGCCTGGCTCTGCGTACTAAGGTCAGGGAGGAACCCTTTGGTCTTCTAATCCTGGGCAGCACTCAGTGGGAAGCTGTCGGACCGGGGCCCAGAAGAGTCGGACAGCAGAGAGGGCTGTCTGGGTGGGAAGGGACGGGGGAACCACTGTGGGCTTTTCTTCAGGAAAACCCAGACCATGGACAAGGGTCTAAAGCCGGAAGATTAACACGTAAAGCTCCCTGTGTGTGTCTCCCATGTTTGGGTAACTGGCCCAACCATTTCAAGATGGAAGGAGGCCTGCAGGAGCCACGTCCAGGAGAAACTCCAGCTCAAGGCGGAGGGGCAGGGCTGCCCACACACTTGTCTGTGAAGACGCTCTGCAGAAAGAACAGGATGCTCTGTGGGCCAAGGGCATCTCACTACCAGCTTCCTGCTGGGTGGTTCTATGATGTGGAACCAACTGGGGCCTCACAGCCTCAGAACCTGGTGGCCACGAAGGAACATGTCCAGGAAGATCAAATGAGACAGGAGCTGTCTGTCTGGGAACTAAACTATCCTACAAACATACCACAAATAGGTAGCAAAAGAACCAACCCATCACGAAACGTACAAATACATAAGGTTAATTCTTCCAGGAGGTCCTGGAATGTGGACAAAGGTTCGGAAAAGCAAACTGTTGCCAACTCCTCACGCAGGGCCCCGGAGGGATGTGCTCGCTGTGGCAGGCTTCCTAAGCCAGCAGAGCGGTGCCTCGGTGACAGCCGAACTCGGGCTCCCTCCCCTCAGCCACTCAGGGGGTCTTCGCGATAGTGAATGGCACAACGAAGCTTCTCCAGCATGATTTCCAGAGAGGAGTACTGGGGGAGCTTGATCATGAACATGCAGGTCTCCACGCGGATGTAGCGAGAGTCTGGGGAACCTAGAGGAGAGACATCGGGCCAGCGTTAGAGCGCGGGACTGGATCCCAGGGAGGCCTGGCTGAACCCTCTGCCTCCAGGTCTGCCTCTCTGAGCCGCTCCAAGTCAACCCCAAGGCCCAGTCGGGGGGATGAGGGCCTGGGAGGCTGGATTCTGGAGGAGGAAAGGGCAGATACACAGCTGCTGTACAGCACAGGTACCAAATGGCTGACCCGTGACAGAATCTGACCGCAGGCAGGTTTGTCTGGCCGGCAAAGAGTTTTGATTTTTTTAATTTATTTTGCTGCATTTAAAAGTTGGAAGATAAAAACACTTACGGATTTTAAGCTTTTAAAAATTTCAGAAGACACGTCAGCGTCGGGCCTATACTGCCACTTGGCGAAGGTCAGGTTTGGGAAGCACGTGGCCCCAAGCCCGCCCCACCACCCCCGGCCTCTCTCTCATTTACATTTGGGCCTTGGTGTTCGGGGTCCCTGTCCATTGTTCTTCCCCCCTCATGCAGGGCCTAGCAGCCCCAGCTCCAAGTGGGGCCCATGCGTCCCCACTTGGAACATGACCAGGGGAGGCCAGTACCTGCTGTGCCATCCGGGGGGGCGATCTTCATGGGGTATGGGGGCACATGGGCTGTGTCGGGGCCCCCGTCTTTGCAGGGGCAGGTGAACGGGATGCGCTCTTGGTTGCAGGCAAACTTGATGAACTTGCACAGCTCCTCCTGGGCAAACATCTCCAGTGCCCCCCAGAAGAACTCAATGTGCTGGTCCGTCTCCATCAGGCCCACCTGGTACATGGTGTGGGCCTGGGGAAGAAAGGCCGCAGACGTGAGCAGGCCTGGCCCTCTAACCCAGTGCCCCCGCGGCAAGGCTGGGCCCAATCCCGGGGCAGGGTGCAGCAGGGAATCGATGGCTGCAGGACACAGGGAGGTTACAATGATGACAAGGACCGCAAAGGCAGTCCTAACAGCGTCTGTCTGTGTGACTGTGGCCTACGCACTAGGCCCGGCAGCAGGGGCTCTCCGTACATTACCCCACTGACCCCACCGGGCAGGTCTTGTCACTGTTCCCATTAGAGGTGAAGTCACTTGGGCAAGGTCTCCCAGCTGGCACAGGCAAAAGCGGGCCAGGCTGAACAGTGGAGGGGGCTTCACCTCAGGCTGGTGGCTTAATTCATGGGCTCGGGAGGCAGGTGATCTGCCACTTCCTGGCTGGGTGACCTTGGGTAAGTGACCTGTCTTAGCTTCAGTTTACACAGCAATGAGACGGGGGTGAGCACAGCTCCTCTCACACGTGAGGAGGACAGAGTGCTGGGGCCCAGGAAGTACTAAGACATGACAGGCCATTGCCAACATGCCTGTCAGCCCAGCCGGCCCAGCCACCGACCTTCAGGAACTCGAGGTTGATGTAAGGGAGGCCGCACGTCCGCAGCTCCATCTCCAGCGGGCTGAGCGTGGTGAGCAGCTGCAGGGGGATGATGGCGCCCAGGCCCGCGCGCACGGCTGTCACACACTCGACGTTCTGAAGCTCCCGCAGCCGCAGGCTCCGGATGGCTGCTGCGTAGATGTCCTTGTTCTCCCACCTGCGGGGGTCGTGGGTGAGGGGCGACGCTCAGGAGGCTGCTCCGGGCCTGGGGGCCACACCCGCTCGGGCAGAGGCCCCAGGCCGTTACCCGGATTTCCCAGGCCTGGCAGCTCCGTGAACTCCTCTCCTGCGCTGGGTGTCACCCGCCCAGAGCTGGTGGTTCTGAATAAAGTCCTTCCACTGAAGATACTCCACCACCTTTCCTGGCGCCCACCGTCCTGCCTCACCCCCTCCCGCCAGGCCCCCGCGCACTCACGCCACAGGGATGTGCCGACCGCGGCTGCACAGCTCCACCTCCTCGCCCGCCATGGTCAGGTAGGTGAACCGGCAGCAGGGCTTACTGGGCCCGTCAGGGCTCTCGATGGCCAGGTGCTGGGAGGCAATCTCGGCGCACAGGGCCTCCAGCTCGCTCTCGTCGTTGATCTGGAGGGAGGCACGGCAGGGCGGGGCTGACTGCCGCCCTGCTCCCCAGGCCCTCAGAAGAGGGAACCCCTTCCCCAGTTGGGCAGATGTCGGTCATTGTTCGGGTGGGGGCTACTGTGGCCTGGCCCGCCAGCCTTGCCATCAGTTCAGGGTTAGGCACGTGACCGAGGCCTGGCTAACGAGACCCAAATTCCAGTTGCCCTCTTTCACTGGTGTGGACACGGCTGAAGGCAGGGCACCTCGTGCTGCTGGGGCCATCTTGAGATCACTCATTGACGACATCATTGGAGCACCTGGATTCAACCCTGTCTGAAGCCAATCTATATCTGTACTTTTAGTTTTAAGACCAAATCACTAAAAAAAATTTTTTTCCTAAGCTGGTTTGACCTGGGGCTTCTGTCACTTGTCACCAGAGAGCCCTGACTTAATTCTACCTGTGGAAGGTACACGGGCTACCCCCTCGACCATCTGGCCCACTGATGTGCATGCTGGGCCACTGAGGAGAGGACGGGATCTGACACAGGGGAGAACAAGCCTGTAGCTCTGGGACAGTGAAGGCCGCAGACAGGCACCCCTGACAGAAGTTCAGGGCATTTCTTTCTGGTTCATGTGTCTCCCCCGCCTCTCCCGGAGTGGTTCTGTCTCCCAGCACCCTCTGGGGCCTTGCCCATCCCCTCCAGATAGAAGCCTTGGCTGGACGGTCTGCCTGGATGCCATCTTACATCCTCTGCCTGCCTCAGGCCTTTGCTGCCACCCACGCCCCCAGGAGGACTTCTCTGAGCAGTGCCTGGCAGCTACTCATAAATCCCCAGCCCGTGGAGGGCGTCCTGCTTTGACCCTTTAAACAATTCATCGTCAGCCCTCTTTCCACTGAGAAGCCAACTGCTGTCCAGGACCCTGGCTTTGCTGCTCCCGTGCGCTGGCTTCCCTCAAGTGGCAGCTAAGGGGACTACGGAGAGCCTGGCAAGGAGGCCCCTCCGAGGGCCCTCAAGTCTGGCCAGTGGAGGCTGATTGGCTGACCCCTCCTTCAGCAGATGTCCCCTGGAGAGCAGCCTCGCAAGGCCTCTGACACAAAGTCTGCCCCCCGGTGAGCAAGAGCTGCCGGCCTCAGGGAGGGCTGGATCACGGGCCACCTCCACACTCTGCCGGGATGGTCTCTAACCTGAGGAGCGCGTGTGGGCCAAAAAGCTCAGGCTTTCCAACTGGCCAGACCCAAGCTCTGCTAGTGGCTTTGTTCCCGGCCAGCCCACCGCTCTGAGCCTCACTTCCCTCCTGGCCTCACTGTGAGGGCTTCTGAACGCAGCCCTCCAGCATGGGCCTTACATAAACGGAGAGCAGCGGGGCAGCTCCCTGACAACAGACGTGAGCCCAGCCTGGCCTCAGCGACTCTGCCGAACCAGTGGACGGACCTGACCGCAGCCTGAGCAGCGACCATAGGTGGGCTGGTCTGCGTGTGGACGGGAACGGTCGGACACTGCTGTGATCTCACTATCTCTGTGTGTCCCAAGGCACAGGGGAGGGAGGAAGAGCTTCGTTCCCAGCGCCCTGCCTAGGTGACACCCAAGAGTTGATCTTCTGTGCTCTTCGTGAAACTCTGAAACCAAGCTCTTAAAAGTGAAACTGGCCCTGCTTGGAGCAGTTCCCACCCAACACTTCTACTCCTTTAGCTGCCGGGAACCCTTCACCCCTGTGTCCTCACAAGGCCCAGCAGGCTGGTTAAGTCACCCCTGGGCTGCTGCTGTCCGCAGGGAGGGAAGCCTGAGGCTCCTGTCCCCCTGAGGCAAGCCGGGCCAGCAGAGATGCCTTATGCAGCCTAATGTTCTTCAAGAGATGGCTGTCAGTCCCCAGGTGGGGACACAGAGGCCATGGGGTGGCAATAAGGGCCCCAGGGGCACTGCTCTGGGCCCCACCGTCCCCCAGAAAACATGGGCCTTTCACTTACACTCTCAAATTTCTTGACATAATTGTACGTGAGTATGTCTGCTTCCTGCAGGTCTTGGTCAGGGTCCAGGGGCTCGCCCACCAGCGTCTTCCAGAAGGAGGGCAGGAGGTCCAGGGGAAGAGGGACATCTGCTCGAATCGCAATTCCCAGCAACTGGCCCAGGAAGTGCAGCAGCTGCTCCTCCCCGTAGGTGATGGGACTTGGGGTCAGGATGTACTTGCCCTGGAAGTGGAGGCAGAGGTGAGGTGACTGACGTGGGCCTCTGCTTCCCGCAGGAACGTGGGTCCCAGGCCCACGGGACCCACGGCAGGCAGGAGCATGTCCAGCCAGAGCAGCAAGAGCACCGCCCAAACCAGGAAGGCTTGTGAGAGGGCGCAGAGCTGATGAGGACGCGCACCCACGAGCTGAGCCCCTGCCCCTCAGGGAGCCGACCGCTGGGCCACCAGCCTTGGCTGCCCAGGCCTCGCGTCTTACCTTGTTCTTGTTGACGGCTGAGCTGGGGCACAGCAGGAGAAGGGAGAGCGAGGAGCTCTGCAGCTCTTTACACACCTGCCACAGGAAGTGGCGGAAGGAGCCGCCTGCGGGACAGATGGGGACCTATCAGCCTACCCTGCCCGCAGGCCCTGTCCCCACCGGGAAGTCAACTCCTCTGCCCGCTGGGCTGCAGCTTCGGCGGGTGGAAACAGAACCCGCCCGAGCGCTGGGAGATCCCGGCTCCAATCTGCGGGGCCACTAACTAGCTGCGTGGCTCCTGGGGAATCACTTCTCTGACGGAGCCAGCCTCTGCCCCTCTACCTAGCAGATGGGGGCAGTCACTGTACCCACCTCCCAGGCTAGTTCCAGGGATTCAACGAGATCAAAGGCAGATCCTACGTGGGTCACTTCTTACAGCTGCAAGCTGACACCGATACAAGGGCTTGTGGGACCTGTGTCCATCCCCTGCGCTGGGCCAAGAGCAGGGCCCCATGTTTTCCTCAGCACTGCCTCCTGCCAAGCCCAGGGCTCTGTGTGTGTCCACTGAGAGCATAAATAAATGGATGGACACACGGACACACGCAAAGGGCAACGGCAATGACCAGCTCCTCTGCTGCTGCCGTTCCAAACGGGCCTTTGGGCTTCTTGCGAAACTCCTCTCTGTGGCTGGGTCTCCTCTGCCCTTCCCCGTGCATCCCATCAGTGTCCTCAGGTCAGGAAGCACTGAGGACAGCTGTGCATGCGGAGGACTTGCTTGGGGACAGATGTCAGGGCCTGGCCGCTTCCACAGAGAAACAGGACACTCCCGCCTGCTGAAGCTGCCAAGGGCTGGGCTTTAGAATCGGACAGACGTGGGTTTGCACCCCAGTGATGCTGCTGCCCTTGGGGGAGCTACTTAACTTGGTGGAGCCCCAGTTGCCCCGCCTGTAAAGTGGGACAGCGCTGGTGTCATGAGGAGCGTAAGGTGTTGAGCAGGGGCCTGACACGTTCTGGTATCTCAATGAACAGAGCTGTTCTCAGAGAGCCTCTGAGGTGTGCCCAGAGGATGCCACAGCGCTGGCCGGCAAGGAGGCTGCTGCGGGAAGTGTCCCATGATCAGGGCGGGAATGGGAAACAGAGCTGCCCCAAGAGCTCTCCCCACCCAGCGCACCCAGTGAAAGAACTGTCTTCTCCCATCCAGTGCATTTCCTGAACGTCTGGGCTAAACGGACTGAAAGGACCACGAAGGAGCATGTTCTGAGCGGCCATTCCTCCTCCCTGCAGCGTGAAATGGCAGGATGTGCCATTCTGATCAAGGGCTCCCCAGACCCCTGTCTCTCATGGGGCACACACAAGCTTTTGGCCCAACCAACCCTCAGCCAAGGGCTCTTCCTGGAAAAGAAGTCCAATCCACACTGAGGGCGTCTCTCCTCAGCAAGAAATGCACTCCTAGCACTGATCAGAAGCCCGGTCCCCAAGCCTGGACAGCGCTGGGCTGAAGTTCCAGGCCAGCGGCAGGTGCCACATCCCCAGGGGACAGGGGCAAGTCCAGGGGGGCTGGGTTTGGAGAGCCTGGACAGATGGTCACTTGGGGGCAGTCCTGGCTTCTGTGCAGAGCAGGGTAATGAGGATGTGGCTTTACTCTAGTTAATGGGTAAGATATTAGGCCATTTAGGCTGAAAATAACCCCAGGAATGTTTACATTCTAAACACAGCCTTCACCCTGAACTGGCTGACGGAGGACCTGCGGGGTGCCACTTACTGGTGCCGTGGACCTCCTCCCCAGTGAAGCGGATGTTGAAGGCATAGGTGGGGTCACCGCCACTCGCCAGTCTGACGCAAAGCTGGGAGGATGGCACCGAGGCCAGCTGCCTGGCCGCCTGGCAGAAGTAGGAGTTTTCAGAGGCTCTGATCTCCCCTGGAACGAGAGAGGAAGTGCCTAAACCTCCTGGTGGTCATCTCCTGCATCCTAGCACAGGAGAGCTGCATGGCCAGGCCCCGGCCTGCTGGGGGCAGCCACTGCCTCCCTTCTGCTCCTGGAACATCTCCAACCTTTCACATCTGCCATGTGGGTCCCTCGAGGAGCCCGCCTCCCCCAACCCCCCCCCCCCCCGTTCTCCATGTGGTCAGCCCCTCCCATCCTTCCGCGTGTCTCGGGGGAGGCCCCGCACCTGGACTCCTCTCACGTGCCCCTCCCAACATCTGTCCGTTCACAGGCTGTGGCGGAGACTCCTGGCTGCCTCCCCACTTTTTCAGTGCTAGAGCCCTGATTTTAGCATGTCCACGGCCAGAACGAAGCCCACCTCCCCTGCACTGAGGCGCGGGCTGTGCCGCTGGCTCCCCCTCCCTCTGCTGCCTGGATTGGGAGCTTGGGAGGGACTAGAGGGGGACGTCACAGGCTGGGACGTAGAGCAGGGCAACAGGAGCACCCACGCCAACGAGGGATGTCAGAGCAGCCCGGGACTCCCTCTTCTAGAGGCTTCTCTTATGTGCGAGAAATCAACTAGTTCAAGCACTGCTGCCTGCATCCTCTGGTCTGTGTAGCTAGTCTCACCTCCCACGATCTCCAGTGGGTCCAGAGTAATCTCCGGTGCTGCATGGTCAGCTGTCCTCTGCACTGTGGCGTTCAGCACCCGATTCATGACGGTCACCTTCGTGTCATAAAAGATCAGCCCTGGAGGGAGGAATGTCGTAGAGAGGCTGGGATGGGGTGGCTTCCCTTCCTTCCCGGTCACTCCGAGGCCTGGCGGGGGCCACGCTGTCCCCTGTGGGTCCATCCAGTCTCTTCTGGGATGGCCCGCGGGCCCCTGGGGGGATGTGCTGCTGGGGGCATAAGAGGTCCCGCCCCACTGGAGGGTGATTAGTTAGTCTCCACCCAAATGTGAACGCAGGATTAAACCCTTGGACCCTGTCATGCCCACAAGACACCTCGCTTGCAGGAATACAAACCCAAATACATAAAGAATAAGGAGGTTTCTGTGGCCACTTCTGAAACAGCAAAAAATAAAAACCACAGAAGTGTCTATCAATAAGGACATGGGCACCTACGCTGTGGACAGCAAGGCAAGGAGGGTGTGTGTGTCGACACGCAGAGATCTATGAAGCACAGGTGCAGAACAGAATGTATAAGAGGATACCCAGTTTTTGATTTAAAAAAAAAAGACAAATGTGTGTGTCTATTTGTACGTGAATAGAAAAATCTGGAAGGACAGACTCATCTGTTAGTGATGGTCGTCTCAGGAACGTTGGGGGCAGCTAGTGAGTCAGAGCTTTACGTTTATGTATTTCTAAATAATCTGAAAACTCTTTTAGTAAATTTAGTTTTTCAGAGCATATTTGTTTTCTTCAGAGCATAATTAAAGTAACTGCTCTTGGGTGGAACCACTGCTCCAGAAGATTCGCGCGTCCAAGGACAGGCTGGGGGTGGGGGGGTGGGGCCCTGGGCAGCCGCAGGAGGCCAGGTGATGCCGGAGACCCCAGCCATCGGGGTCGGCCCGGGAGCCCAAGCACTGACCTTTGGCCTCCTTCAGCAGGGCCGCGATGCTGTGCGTGTACATGGGCGTCAGGCGCAGCTCCACGAGTGGCAGGAAGAAGGTCTCGAGCGTGGTGTTCAGAGACTGCAGCAGGGCAAAGCGCAGGCGCAGGCTCTCGATGGGCACATCTGCAGGGCATGAGGGGCGGTCAGGCGGGGGCTCGGCCCAGCGAGGCCGAGACTCTCCGTCTGTGAACGACGCAGGTGGCCCGGTCGCGGGGAGGGATAGGGAGGCTCCCGCGGTGGGTTTTATCCCTGGAACCCAGAGGCTGTTGGTGAGTGAGAAAGCCTGGCTTCCCTGAGCCTGTGCCAAGCAGCAGCAGAGGGCGAGGCCCGGGCTCGGAGGGGACCCAAGGGTCCGCTCAGCCGGCCTTTGCGGCTGTGCCGGGGCTGCGTACCATTTGATTTTTAACTTTTAACTCTGAAGTAATTACAGGCTCATAGGAAGTTGCAGAACAAAGTAGAGTCCTTTGTACCTTTCCCCCAGCTCCCCGTGGTGTGACCTCACACATCGAAACCGGGAGACTGTTACATGGCACACTGACTTTTACTTGTCTGCCCTCACGTACTTCTCCTCTCTGACCGTGAGACTGACGTCGGGACAGTTCACGGCCACGTTCACTGTCGCGGTATCCGCAAGAGAGCGAGGGCTCGGACTGTGGCTGAGTGAGGGTGAGCAGGCTAAGTGGGGCCCGAGGCGCGCACACACCCCGGCACCGGAGCCAGCCCAGGGCCTGTTGTGTGTGACAGGGCTTATTCTCCAGGGGTGGATTTATGGAGAATGTCCGTTTCTGTGTGTGCATTATTTTTGTGTGCATTCCTAGCTTTTGATAGAAACATGCTGCTCTCTTGTAATTAAGGCTAATGTCTCTGACACACGCTACCAGACTGCCCTGACCTCATCTCACCCCCAACACCAGCCTGGCATCCGAGGCGGCCTCTAGGCAGGGGCCTGGGTGTGACGGCAGGGGTCTCGCCTCCTAGCCACCGCACTTCTGTGTCTGCCGCTTGGCTTGGTTGTGAGAAGCACATAATAAGGCCTCACAAACTTTAATTTGGCCACAATCACAGCTTCTTGTCTTTCCCTCCCTCTTTTTATACCCACCTGTTCACAGCAGGTGTTCCTAAGGATCTTTGTAATGGGCACAGAAAGGGCATCTAGTCCTTCTAAACCACCCTGTGCCGTCATGGGGCAGGCCCCCACAGGGCGGCCCAGGGGGAGGACCCTGAAAGGCATCCCCCTGGGGCCACATACTCAAGAGACAGGCCACTCTGGGGTCGGCGGCGTCTGTGGGGTCCAGATACACCTCGTGGGGATGCAGCCGCGCGGGCGTGATGGCCAGGTGGCGGCACAGCCGGTTGATGTACTGCACGAGCGCCACGTCCATCTCCAGGGTCCACTTCCTGGAGGCCTTGTGTGCGTGCCGGACATCGATGCAGGCACACCTGGGGGCGGGGAGAGGCAAGGTGGGGCGGCGGCCGCTGGGGGACTGCTGGGTTCCTCCGCAGCCACGTCCCAGCTCCCAGAGGACCTTTATAAGACAGCCTCGGCTCCCAGACATTTCTTGGGAATGTGCCTCCCTGCTGTCTGTAGGCAGCAGGGTTTTAGGGTTAAAGACGGGGCATTGGAGTCCTTGGGTGAAATCTAGGCTACAAAGCACACCTACTTCCTGAGCCTCAGTTTCTTCATCTATGAAATGGAGCTGGCGATAGCACAGCCTCACGCTGTCAGGAGGAGTCACTGAGAGGACACCTGTGATGCATACAGCATGGTGCCCCGCCCCTTCCAAGGGCACAGCAAGTGTCAGCTGCTGGTGTTACTGAAGCCATCATCTTTTACCCAGCGATCCCACCCCAGGGTTCCCCTACACGGCTCCTTGAACAGGCAGGCAAAGGTGTGTTTGTGAGGGCTGCCTTGCTACAGCAACATCAGCCATAAATTACACCACCCCCAATAACGGACTGCTTGGCAGCCATTAAAATCATCTGGTAGAACAGTATCAAATGATGTGGAAAAACGAAAAAAGCACACTGCAGGACACTATGTCCTGTCTGATCCCACGCTACAGTACTGAAAACATCTACTCCTGGAAAAATGTTGGGAGAGGTGTTTACTGAAACCTTTCCAAGTGATTACCCCTGGGCACAGAATCACAGGAAATCTCCTTTGTGTTTGAATATACTGCGTGAGGTTTTTATCGAGTGTGTGTGTCCTTATTCTACAAACATTGAGCTATTAACCCAAGAAAGGCCTGCAGGCAGGCAGGTGGGTGGACAGGTGCCTCTCGTTCCAGAACCTGTGGCGCCTCGAGGGGGGGTCACATGCCACACGGTGCATTGCGCAGAGGGACATGTCTCAGGGAGGTGGTGGAGCCTGGTGCCAGGCTCTCATCACTGCAGGCCACCGCTGTCCTACCCTAGGAGTGCTCCGAGAGAGACCTAGCGCCTTCAGAAGGTGATGCCCTCTTCCAGGCTGGATGTGTCATCACCGTGGCCCCATAACACACGTGAACCAGCCCTTCCAGCTGTTACAAATGTGTCACCTTGGAATTAATTTGCAGTCCAATTTGTTCCCTTTTCACTTGGAATGCAGTTTCTAATCCAAAATAGGTGATTCTGCTTTTAACGAAAACCCCCAAAGTCGTGCCTCTTACTGGTTTCTAAAACCAGTCGAAGAACTTGGCCCTGTCACCATGATCCAAGGCCCATCTGGGCATCGACTCTGAGCTTTCAGTGAAGGTACAAAGTGCTGGTGCCAAGCAGTAAACAATTTCTCAACTCTGAAAACGGGGTTTAAAAAAAGCATGCTTCTGGCAGCCATTCCTTCTCTGAGGCCCAGTACATCTTGCTGTGGGAACGGGCATGTAGGCCTGTGTGTGGCAGAGCCAGAGGGAGAGAGAAGGGAGATTTCTTTTGGTTTGCAGATACCTTGCCTGCTTGGGATTCACGTACAGCTAGAAAGGGGAAACCATATTTAGTTTGGCCCTGGCGACCCGGTGACTCGTGACCTTGCTGTGCTCCTGCCTGGGAGTGAGAGAGGGCAATGGAGAGTGGGAGAGAATGTGTGAGTCCAAAGAAAAAAGATTCTTTGGAATAAGAAATCGTCCCTGTTAGGGACTGAAATGTCCCCTTCCTGCCAATTCATATGCTGACGCTCTAACCGCCAATGTGACTGTATTTGGAGACAGGGTCTTTAAAGAGGTCATTAGGTTAAATGAGGTCACAGGGTGGGGCCCTAATCCAAAAGGACTGTTGTCCTCATAAGAAGAGGGAGAGGCGAGACACCAGGGATGCAGGCACATAGAGGAAGGGCCACCTGAGCACACAGCACAAAGGTGGCCATCTGTGAGCCAAGGAGAGCCCTCCAGAGAAACTAACCCTGTTGACACCTTGATCTTGGGCTTCCAGCCTCCAGAACTGTGAGATAGTGAATTTCTGTTCAAACGGGTTGGAAAATCCACGTTAACAATTAGGAGAACTTGGAAAATAACTCAATAGGCATTAAAAACATGTCAGATGGAATGGCTTCCCAGGGAGTAATTGCTTGGGGAAGCGTCTAGTAGCTGAGAACAATTTTTTTTTAACATCTTTATTGGATTATAACTGCTTTACAATGGTGTGTTAGTTTCTGCTTTATAACAAAGTGAATCATCTATACATATACATATATCCCCATATCCCCTCCCTCTTGCGTCTCCCTCCCACCCTCCCTATCCCCCCATCTAGGTGGTCACAAAGCACCGAGCTGACCTCCCTGTGCTATGCGGCTGCTTCCCACTAGCTATCTGTTTTACATTTGGTAGTGTATATTTGTCCATGCTACTCTCTCTGAGAACAATTTTTACACAAGGAATCAACTGGGTTGACAGCCTCTTACCTCTCAAAATGAAGATCGTAACCACAGGATAAAATTGCCCTCCAGACACTACGGATGTCTTGCTTGGCTCGGTCAATAACAAACTTGTGAAATCCTTCCAATGTCAGGTACTTTTCCTCAGGGACTGATGGAGAAGTGTTCACAGTGTTAGGAATCGGTGAGAAGTGGGGGTCCCACAGCATGCTCCCACTGCACCCTCTCTTTCGGGGCCCAATTCATCTAACCCCCCGGTCTCCTGCCGTCACTCCAGGGTCTGTTAACAGACTGTCTCCACCCGACTGCTCAAGGACACACAGAACCCCCAACCTCACGGGTCTGAGCTACAGCCTCACCTCCTCGGGCTGGTGACCAAGTGGTGCAGCGCTTTCCCCCCAGTCTCGTCTTTCTGTATCTCAGAAACATTCCTGACTGACTACGCAATTTTTGTGACAATAATAGCTTTCTCCAAGTCTGCTTGGGCCTTTAGGAAGATAAGGTTCTAATGTCCCAGGTAAGTGCCCTTCTGGAAGAAAATTTCTGAGCAGATTTTCAATCTTTACTTTCAATCGCAATCATCTATTCTTCCCTTGGGAGTATGGTATTTCTGGAGCTGCTATTCTAACCTCCATCAGTTCAGGTCAGCAGAGATGGAGTCCTGGAGCAATAATCGCAGCTGGCCAGGGATGTCTTCCGTGTCTCGGGCAGGGCTGCCCTGCCTAAACTAAAACCCGAGGGAGCCAGGCGGTCAGGGAAAAGCAAAGAGGCTGGATCCCAGGCTGCGCCGCCATCTCTAGGATGGAAGCAGCCCCAGGCCTGCATCAGGCCCAAGTTGCTTGTTCACCTTCTTGTTTTTTGGTGGGTGACTTTTCTGGGTCCTTTTCGTCCGGCTTGCTCTTTTCCGGTGACTTCGGCTTCACAGTGGGCTTCTTCTCGCTCAAGGCAGTCCTGCTGTAGACCAAAGCACCAGAATCAGAATTCCTCACGCCCACACCTCCCCCTGGTGGGGGAATGCAGAACCTCACCAGGCATTGGTTCACCCTCCCCCAACTACAGCTGATGGTTCAGACAGGGCTTGGGGTGAAGATCAGCTTTGTTCTGACCAAGAAAAGTTTCCTGAGCAAATTATGAGGACAATTTGATGCTTTAAAATGTGGAAAATCTCGAAGAGACACTTTTCAAACATTCTTTCTACATACTTCAGAGCTGTACTGTCCAAGAAGCAGGCACTGGCCAGATGTAGCTACTTAAGTTTAAATTAATTAAAATTACAAGTCCAGTTCCTTGGTGGCACTCGCTGCATTTCAAGTGCTCAGTAGCCATGTGTGGTTAGTGGCCACTGTGGTGAGTAGCACAGACAGAGAAACGCACATTTCCATCGTCACAGAAAGCTCTATGGGACAGTACTGATTTAAAAGCCCCATTTATGTATAATTAATTAATAAAATTTTAAGACACTTTTTTCTCTGATGACTTAAACAAGTCCTCTAGAGACTCCTGCTCAGTAGTACTTCACTACCTGAATTTCAACTTGAGAGTCATAAACTTGCTTCTAAAGAAAATTCTACTAAATATGTGTGCATATCCACACGTGGAATATTATGGAGCTACTTTAAAAGAGGAACGGGGCAAGTTCTTTTTGTGCTGATATGGAATCATCTCCAATACCAGAAGTAAATAGAAACAGCAAGGTACAGGCATTCTGTACAGTTCCCGACCTCTGGGTATGCATACACTGGCTCGTGTACAGCCAGAACAGTTCTGCAAGGCTACGAAAGTGACACTGCAGCCTCAGGGAAGGGAGCTGGGAGGCTTAAGGATGGAGAGGAAGAGGAGTGGCTTTTCACTGCATGTGCTTTTGAATATTGTACTAGTTTAGCCATTTAAAATGTAACAAGATAATACGTATGCACAAATAAAACATTCTGCACTTAAATGTTAAAAGCAGTTGCTACGTGGGGGGTATTTCAGTGTTTTCCAATATGCACGGGTCCACTTTACAGTCTTTCTACAATAACTGTGCATTATTGTGTGGGTAAAAGAAGTCAGACTTTTTAAACAATTCTGTACACTTTAGATGTTTTATTAATTCAGACTGGTCTGCTTTCCAGCCTGCATGGTCCAGATTTTACTATCCTTGTGGGTAAAATGAAACGTTCTCTTCCAGCTGACGAAGCCAAGGGCGAAAAGGACCCCGGCAGCAGAGCAGAGAAGAGCCAGGATGTCTGGCTCCCCCAAGGTGCCGACAGCCTCCCAGGAAGCCTGCTAGGCGGTGGCCCCGCGTCCCCCTGCCCGGCGCCCCTTCCGAGCTCCTCGGTCACCCACCTGACGCTGTTGAGCACGGCCTTGTCCTTGGCGGGGGGCTTGGTGATGGGCCGCTTGGTGCTCACCACCTTTCCGGGGTGCTGTTCCTTCCCCGCCTTGCTGTACTTGCTCTTGTCGAACTTGGGTTTCGGCACGCCGTACTTCCTCAGGATCTGCGGAGCACCGGAGGGGGGCCCCTCAGACTCAGCCCCAGGGGCACGCGAGGCCCAGCACGGGTGCGGCGGGGATGGGGTGGCTACCTGGGTGAGCTGGTCCTCCAGCACCTTTTTGGGGGGCCGAACGTTGGTGAAGAAGAGGTGGAGGAGGTTGCCTGGCGTCTGGGAGTTGATCTGCTCTTTGCTGAGATAAATGTCAGACACTTTGATGGGCTTTGCTGGTGTCAGGCTCAGCATCTGCTCTGAGTGGGCGCAGCTCTTAAATATCTCCGTCAGCACCTCCCTGGCCCCGGGCACCAGCTTCTCACCTGTTACAGAATGGAGGGAGGGCAAATGATTCTGTCGTGAACACGCTACCTCAGGATAAGCCCTGCAGCATCTGATTTATTTTTCATCAACGATTTATTTTTGAAAGTGGGTAATGGGTGGTTAGTGGTGATGATGAGCTGTCCGCCGAGACCTGGTGTTCCCTTTCTGCACGCACACCTCAGTTACACGCCCAGCCTTCTCTGCCGTGAGGTGTGGTGCCGTGAGGTGCGGCCCCGTGACGTGGGCCCCTCCTGGGCCAGTCTGCTTCAGACAGGACACAGATGGGCTCCAGGCTAGGCATTTACAACTGGCCTCCTGTTTACATTTCTTGGGGCGAGAAAAAGATGGACTTCAGGCCAAACACTTGCAACTAGTCCCGTTTGCATTTCCTGAGACAGGAGATAGGTGGGCTCCAGATTAGCTATTTAGAACCAGCCTCCTGTTTGCACTTCGAAATAGAAATAACAACGGGAATAGGGTAAATAGCCAGGCTTTGTTTCCTGTGGACACTTTGAGGTAACAGTTATGGCAGGGACAGAGAGGGGCTAAACCCTGTTCTGAGTAAAGATCAAGAGGTCACATAATATATTTCCCATCCTTGGGGCAAGGGAGACATTGCACATGCACAGAAAGGCTCCTTGGGGGTCACAAAGGAAGGGGCACCACCCCATAATATGTGATGCCAAGGCCCTCCCATAGGCCTCTGGGGTGGAATCCATCTTGGAGAAAAGTTGCGCATGCCTGTTGGGGAGGGTCCTAGGGCAGGGCAGGTGTGGAAAAAGAAACCAGGTAATTGGCCAAAGGTAAACAAAGACCCGGAAGAACTGCCCCATATGCATGACTTAACGGCCTCTTTACTGGGCTCCTCCTCATTAGGGAGGACGCCCACACCCTTTCTCCGGAGTGTGCATCTCTGCCTTGCTTCTGTCAACTCAACAAACTGTTTCTCTGTGTGCTCTCCCACTTGTTGTTGTTCTATGTCCCCAATAATAAACTTTGTACCTGTTTTTACAGTTCTCGCCTCCTCGAGAAACACATTTTTCAATGGGGGTGAGGGCCAGGGGAACTTTGCTTCTAGCCTCTAGCCCTTGCTGGTCCAGCGGCTAGGATTCCTGGTTTTCATCCAGGCTACCCAGGTTCAATTCCTGGGCAGGGAACTAAGATCTCACTTCACGCCACAGCTCACTGCTGCTTCTCTGAGATCATGTTCTCTTCTGCACCCATCCCCGCCACTGGCTGCGTGGAGATAACAAGCCCCCGGATGGCAGACCTCGGGGCTCACCCTGGACTCTTACGTGTGCAAGAAATGAACTTGCACTGGGTCTGAGTTACTGTACTCTAGGGTCTCTTTATCATGGAGGTTGAACCTCCCTTAACTTCAACATGTCTGTGATGGACAGTCCCCAGGGAGCAAGAGGATGTAGAGGCTGCAAGTACTTTTAGGGCAAAGTACAAGTTGTTCAACAGTTATTATTAGAGGATGCACTTGAAACCTGGCCCAGCCAGCAGGGGGAAAAGAAAGTTCTCTCAGATACAAGAAAACTGTCCCTGAGCACGAGAAAAAAAAGACTTGTTTTTTTCTTTGGTCCCCAAATAAGCACTCCAGAAGATGCTCTCACCTTTCCTAAGGGGCCAGTCAGGAATGTTCCCAGTGGAACGTTCCACTGCATCTGCATGTTCCTCGTGGCCAAGGGCCCCCACCTGCGGGCAGGACTGACTTGCTCATCACACCCTGTCCTCCCGCCCATCCTCCTCATCCCCTCTCTCTGGGGGTCTGACCCTCCAGAGCCACACCCAGCTCAGGCCGGGCTTCAGGAGCCAGGGCACAAAGGTCCCCTGGGCATCTGGGCTGAGGGTGAGGAGACAGGTGTGCAGAAGGCGTGGTCGAGACCTAAAAGCTGATTCAGTAGAACCACAACTTAAAGAGTCTTGAGCAAAATGCATGTGGCTGTAACGTGGTAAGTGTGTTATCAAAAGACTGAGTATCTTACGTGGAAGGTTTGACCAAAATACAATCAGGAGCTAGAACTAAATTCAGATTAAAGCGTGAAAAGACTGGCAAAGCATTAATTATGGCAGAAAAAGACCCCAGGGTTCCCACAGATCGTACACTAGCCACCCCCACGTGGGGAGCTGAGAGCCGAGTGGGCACCGTACTCACTAATAAGGGAACAGGGCTGAAACCAGGGCGAGGAGAGAGAGGCAGCCCCTCACGCACAAGAGTCCCAATAAACTCAGAGATCAAGATACACATTGTAGCGTGGTCCTTCAAAAAAATCAAAATTAATACAAAAAACCCATGATGAGCAAAATATTAAAAGTACTGTGCTGAGCCATATTAAAGCCTGACGCAAACGGAAAAATCATTAATACTGATCCTGTCTTTATTTAAACTTTTAACAGTTTGTTCACCATGGATATTTTGCATTAATTTTGACTTTCATAAGTATTATATTAAAATAATTATTTATCTAGATTACTGAGTTGTTTTGGAGCCCCACTAAATTCTGTGGCCTCATTTACCTCACTCTGGTCCCAGCCCTGTGGGAGTATTTCAAAATTTCATGACTGGGGGATAATAATTTGAAACAACAACAAAATCCATACTCAATATTACATTTCTGTCCTCAGAAAACATAAAACAGAACGAACTCAACAACTCTATTATGAAATTTCAAACAATATTAAAGAGTTAGAAAAAACATAAATTTAAAAATTTGAGAGAGACTGATGCAAAATAAAGACAACAACACAAAGAACTACAGTTATAAAAAGAAAGGAGGGGCTTCCCGGGTGGCGCAGTGGCTGAGAGTCCGCCTGCCGATGCAGGGGACACGGGTTCGTGTCCCGGTCCGGGAAGATCCCACGTGCCTCAGAGCGGCTGGGCCCGTGGGCCATGGCCGCTGAGTCTGCGCATCCGGAGCCTGTGCTCCGCAACGGGAGAGGCCACAGCACGGAGAGGCCCGCGTACCGCAAAAAAAAAAAAAAAAAAAAAAAAAAAAAAAAAGAAAGGAGAAAAATTGCTGCTGCTTCTGAAGCGAAGCTGGGGGTGAGCTCTTGGCCTCAGGATCTGCTAGATCCAGCTCTGTGGGGCCTCGATAGAGCCCGGGTCCTGGCTGAACAGAAGAAGTGGGGAAGGCAGACAGGGTAGGGTCCCCCCACATAAGAGCCACCAGAATGACAAAGTGGGACTTTGTGAAAAAGGAACTGGGACCGGTTCTTCCCCAAGAATTCATTTTAAAGGGCGAGGTGTTAGCTGCCCTCGAGCATACTGACTGATTACCAGCAACGTGCAGGGTACATTCTAGCTCTAGAGGACAGAACAAAATAAATACACTTGAACTCAAACAAGGGGAAGCCTGACTAGACAAAAGGAAAAAAGCAACTTGAACGCAAGCCCACATTCAAGGCTGTGGCATAGCATTTCCTGGTGGTCCCTCGGCTGGCTGAACATAGCAGGCCTGTGGCAGGGCCTGCCCGCTGGCCTTCAGAGCCCTGACGGCTCTCCTGGGGGAGCAGCAGCGCTCTCTTCACATCGTGTACACAGCGCACCTTCTGTTAACCAAGCAGTGAACCATCTTCCCAACATTCCCTGAATCACTTCTTAAATCTTTGACCCCCAGAGCTCCTCTTTAAGGTAAGATGTTAAAAATAGGGAAAACAGGACATGGAGAGGGGTATGATTTTTTTTTTTTTGGCTGCGCTGCATGGCTTGCGGGATCTTAGTTCCCTCACCAGGGATCGAACCCAGGCCCGTGGCAGTGAAAGCACTGAGTCCTAACCACTGGACCGCCAGGGAAGTCCCAAGAGGGGTATGATTTTTGCTCAGTTTTTTTTCTATAAATTTCTAAAAAAAGTCTATTAATTAAAAAAAAATCTATAACCTACCTTTAATTGACTTATCATTGAAATAATCTTCTAACCCTGGGCTCCCCTGCGTATCAAACAAACTCTGATTTACTACAGACACAGTGAGGATCTCTTCCGTCGACATTTCCATCAATTCATCTTCACCATCCAAACTTGACAAACCAATCAAGTCATTATTGTTAAATAAACTCGCTCGGATTTTCTCGATTTTGGCTCGGGATCTAATCTGTGTGAACAAGGAAAAGGGTAAGGATTTGAGTGGAGAGATCAGTCACTCAGCTAGCTGTATGAACTTTCTTTCCCTCCCATCAGTCCCTGAAACCCTCTACTGTCTTCAGCGTTGGGAGTGTGGCCTGGCCGGGGCGAGGTGGCCTTCCCGGCAAAGTCTCTCTTGTATGTGCTGAAAGTGGTAACCTGCAGGAGAACAGCTCAACTGGACATCTCTGTTGCTAAACCCCGGTCAGGTCTGTGGCTCTACGCAGGTGCCCCGGGGGTTCAAGTCCATGCTTGGCTCCGAGAAAATCCCCAGGGAGAAGGTGGACAGATTCTGGGAGGAAGCCCACCCCTGGATCTTTGAGCTCTCCTGTCAGAGCCCGTGGGGTGGGGAGCAAGGGGGTGCAAGTTCTCCTCCTAGTGCCTTCCCCTCCATATCTAATAAGGGCGAGGATGGTTTTTACTCTGCACCCAACTCCTGTTACACAGTGGGCAGGAAGACACAGGATGCAGGATTTCTAAACAAGGAGGCCCAGGAAACACATGGGATCTTGAAGTGGAAATGTAATCTGGCAACATGCGCAGCATCTGAAACTCAGAATCACTCAGAACAGAACGGCAAGTCTGTTCTCACCCTGCTCAGTGGGGATCCCTCCTGCCAATGGCAATGGTTAAAACAACCCAAAGTCACTCAGAAAGAGGCCACTGGGGCCTGAGTTGGAAAACACTTGATGATGCCCACCCATCAGGAAAGGTCAGCCCCTGGAGCCCCTCCCACACTCCGCAATGAACTGTATTTACTTCCTGACAGACTTGCTATCACACTCAGAGATGGGACCTCAAATACAGATAATCAACATGACTAATCACTGCTGTTTCCAAGAGCCGCCTCAGGGAGCCCGCTAAGTGCCCCAATGTCACCCACTAGTTAGTCCCTTGGAAATAATATTGGAAGGCTTAAAGAGGCCTGGGGGATTCTAACCGCTCATGATTTAAGTGGTTGCCAAGGCGTGAGGTGCTTACCTCCACGACCGCGAAGCCTTTGATGGGGCGTGCTGCGAGGGGCTGGTTGTCCAGGGACGTGACTGTGTACATGGAGCCCATGTCTGACACTGAGGCCGTTTCTGCGTTGTCCAGTGGCTCCCCCAGGCTCCCGAGGCTGCCCAGGCTGCTGGTGCTGCATAGGGAAACGTCCAGGCTCTCCTGGCTGGACACTACGTGGGGCTCCAATAAGCCCGCAGGGATGGGCAGCTCTAGGCCCGAGGGCAGCGGTTCCGTGGAGATGTCGCTGACCGTCTGCAAGATGCCCTGGGAGCTGCAGATGGAGGCTTGGCTGGTGGACGCAGACGCACTGATGCTCATGGCGGGGGTCGGGCTGCGGGACGTGCTGACCTCCAAGCTGTCTGTGCTGGGGAAGCCAAGGGTCTTATCTGGCTCGGCTTTCCCATCACCGCCCTCGGCCTTGTCTTTTGGTTTCTTGGGGTCTTCATCCTGCAGGGGGATGTAGATCTCGTCTTTGAAGACCCCGCCATGGGCGTTGCAAGCCTTGCGGATGGCGCCTCTGACGATGCCCTCGTCCAGGTGGGTGGGGATCCCAGAGATCACCAGCAAGCGGCTATGGGCGGTGGGACCCACCAGGGCCTGGCAGGCGTCGGCAATGGCGTCGCTCGTCACACCCAGCCCCTGCGGGTCCTTCCTGGTGAGGTGCCGGAGGATGATGAGCAAGGTCAGGGCGCGATGGAACCACAGCATGTCTTCGGGCTTGCCACCCCCGATGCTCAGCACGGTGGGGTCCGAGTCCACTGAGCGCGAGGACTGGCGCTTCCCGGAGGAGGAGGCCTTTTCCCGCTTCATCTTGACTTTCTTCCTCTTGGACAGGAGGCTGGGGCTCTGCGGCGTCTGTCCTGGGGAGGACGATGAGGAGGATGACGAGTCGCTGAGGCTTGGGGCGGTTGCCGACGTCACCCCGCTGGCAGTGACGCTCATGTTGGTAGGCAGAGTCACCTCGGCCACCGCCAGGCACCCTTCCATGAGTGCGTGGAAATACGTAGAGAACCTGCCCTGGTCGGTGGCCGCCACGGTCCCCGAGCCTCCGCACGTGCTGCCCGAGACCCAGCTCTGAGTCTCCTCGTCGTACAGCTTGTGGAGCTCCGACTGCAGGGCCATCAGCATGGCCAGGCAGGGGTTCAGCTGGAGGGCAATGGACGAGGACAGGCCGGCAGGGTGCTTCCTCTGCTCCAGGCTGTGCACTGTGCGCAGGAGCTCTGCCAGGAGGTGGAAAACCAGCTCTTTCACGCAGGCCGCCATGTCCGTGGTCCACAGGAAGTTTCCTGAGGCGAATGAAAGCCAAAAAAAAAAAAAAAAATCACCTATACAGAGCTTACTATGTGCCAGGCGCTGTTCTAAGGCACTTTAATGGAGTCAGCCCTCACAGCAACCGCGTGAAACAAACATTACATCCTTCATCCCCATCTCACAGATGAAGAAACAGAGGCTCAAAGAGCTGAAGGACTCACACGGCTGCCACACGGTCACACAATCTCACAGGGCAGAGCCGGGCAGGCTGGCCCCAGAGCTGGTGGCCTTCACCCCTGTGCCAGGTGACCGCATGGAACCAGCTTCTACAGCTCTGACCCCGAAATCATTGTTTTCTTTCTCATAAAGTTATTAAGCAGGTTGGTGACAAATCACTAGCATAATGTTTCCTGAGCCATGGGACGCTTACTACTGGGGGCATACAATCCAATTTTACCAGATAGCTCAGAAATACACGTGGAAAAATGATTCCTTTTAAACTCCTCTTTCAGTCCTGATTTTGTCAAAAAGAAAGCCTCACTCTGGGGCTAGAATATTCTTTTTTTTTTTTTTTTTTTTTTTTTTTTAAGCGGTACGTGGGCCTCTCATGGTTGTGGCCTCTCCCGTTGCGGAGCACAGGCTCCGGATGCACAGGCTCAGCGGCCATGGCTCACGGGCTCAGCCGCTCCGCGGCATGTGGGATCTTCCCAGACCGGGGCACGAACCCGTGTCCCCTGCATCGGCAGGCGGACTCCCAACCACTGCGCCACCAGGAAAGTCCCTAGAATATTCTTAATAGAGGATAGCCTGGAGACCCAGAGCCTTCGACAGGGAACAGTAGTTAGCCAGAATTTCTTAACAGTAACTGCTTAACTTTTTATTTCTATAGTTATCTTCTAGTTATGGCAAGGGATACGAATTTTCTGTTTAAAGTAGCATGATAAAGTTTCCTTTAAAATTCAGTATAAGTTTAAAAAAAGGAAGGAGTTGATTGCCATAAAAAGAAATCAATAAATGTTGATAGGCATGATTTGTAGACGTGGAAGAGATCACACAAAGGTGGCATGGGAATGACTGAAGTCTAGGAAATACTGTCTAGAACAACCGTGGGCCACACATCTGTGCCAAGGTCCCCTTCATGCCAGATGCGTGTCTTCTATCCCCAGTCACATTGTGGACAGGGAGTCCCAACGGCCAGGTCTGGCTGACTTACCGAGAATCCCAATTAGGCCCAGCACCCATGAAGGAGGGGACTAGGCTGACTACTCTCAGGGGTGATGCTGTTTTGATAATTCTAATTGGTAATGAACTCATGGCTGTCACGGGACATGGTGCTCATGGAGCCACTGACAGGGAATAAAGGCCAATGGGGCCTAAGGCCAGGCCCTCAGGTGCTCCTATTTCCTTCTCTTGCCATTGTCCTTCCTCTGCCATTGGACATTTTTGGAAGACGATGGGCTTGGAGAGAAATCTCCACCAAAATTGCAAATGGTGGCCCGAGAGCTGAGACCGGCCACATACATCTCGTTCCCACAGCCAGTGGTTGGTTCCCTTGCTCACCTCTTCCGACCCCCTGCCCAATGTGTTTTAAAGAATGTGAATTAGTTGTCGACATTTAGAAACTGGAAAATTCACATCAATATCTAGATTTCTGGCTTTTCTTGAAATAAAAAGTGACAGTATCTGGTAGGACTAGGGCCATGTTCTTATACAGCAAATGAGTAGCAGGGCTCAGTGGCTGCCCCACAGGACACGTGCCCTCCAGTTCCCTGGAGGTCCTGGGTCCACTTTCCTTTTGAATTCCTCTCACTTACATCATCTCCCTGACCCCTGAGGGCACCTGAGTTTGCCAACATGTTTTTCCCTCCAACATTTTATTATGAAAAAATACAAAAATATTAAAAAGTTGAACACCTTATACAGTCAATATTTGGATGCTCACCACCTAGATTCTACCATTAACATTATTACATGTGTAACAAAGCTGTGTTTGCTTTATTACACATCTATCTATCCCTCTATTCATCCATAGACTCATCTTAGTTTTTGATTGTTTCAAAATAAGTTGCAGATATCAGTATTTTTATCCCTAACCACTTAAGCAGACATATCATTAATTAAAACTCAATATTTAGAAAAAATTTGAGGTAAATTTATATGCTAAGTTCACAACTCTTTTAAGTTTACCATTCCATGAGTTTTGCTACAATGCCATCTCTCTGTAACCTTTCAGGTGCTGTGAGGTCATAATGTTTGAAGGTGAAGGGTGGTATGGAAGTGGACAATGTTACAGAACCAAAGTTACAATAATGGCATATGTTTGTGTTTTAAAGTAAAGTATGATAAAATTACTCTTATTTTCCTGGTTAGATGCCACCCCTCACAATAACGAAAGCACCCTGCAAGTCATGGACTTGGAAGTCTAGGCTACACTTTCCACTCAACTCCCCAAGCCCAACTGACAGCAAGCTGACGAGAGCTGTCACCACCCAGGCCACATGGCCACCCCAGGCGCACCGGCCAGCTCCTTCCCCAGGCACCTGGCCAGCTCCACCAGCCTGATCCTGAGCGAAGGAAGGCCTCACCGAGCAGTTCCACCACTTGCAGGAGGACGGACGTCGGGATGGTGTCAGGCTCGTCTTCAGATCTCCCTTCGCCGTCCTCCGACTTCCAGGACAGCAGCTGCTCTGCGAAGGCCATCGCCAGTGGGAACTCAAGGGGCAGAGAGTGTAACACCAGCACGGCTCCGGGAGGGGGAGACACCCCTAGAAGAAGCGTCCAGAAGGAAAGCTCATGACTGGTAGCACCCGATCAAAACAAGCTTGCGATAAAGACCTGCCAGGTGTGCCCAGAGAAACAGGGCCAGAAGCCTGTCCACTCGTGCACTGGGGGCGAGAGGAAATGTCACTCCCCACACTCCAGACGGAGTCAGCCGCAGGCGCAGGAGGAGCGGAGGACATCCTCCAATGAGTCCACCTGTTGGTGTGAGAATGGGACAAAGGGCAGCAGTGGGGACAGGGAAGGATAAACATCTCCCAGTCAGTCAGATACCAACCAGCCTGATGACCTGGCATGGAAACAGGAAGTCAGACTTTAAAAGATGCTTCACTGGAATGGTCCCAGCCTGGTAAAGAAATAACCAGCCCTTTGGTGCACCTGCAATCCCATGGGAGCATCAGCTTATTTTAGATTTACTGAGTGGACCAGCAAGGGGGCCCCTAGACTTCAGGAACTACCAGAATTCTCTTTTACTGCCTTCGGTCATTGTCATAGCCTGAATCTGACCGAAGCTGCCTACGATGAGAGAAGAAAGACCCTGAGGTCTGATCCCTGTCACACCCTGCACCGCACCCCAACCCCCTCTGCAAGCACTGGTCAGACATAAGCTGGGGTACCAGGGGTCTCTGGCTGGCTCAGGAGGAACCATGTTGACTGGCTTGTACTTTGGGGTGAATGTTTATTTGGGGAATGATAGGTAAGACAGATCTTCTGTGTTTAACATAAATTTTAAAAACAGTGTAGGCAAAATACAATGAAAAAAACAGACCCTAATAAAAAGAGATCATAAACTTGTTTAGCATTGACCAAATACCTTAAGAAATGTCCTTTCATTTTATTCCCTAAGGATGCAGTGTCTCCAGGACTGGATGGGTGCAGAAGCCAAGGCCCAGTTTTGGCTGAAAGTTCAAATACATCTTTATAATTGTCTCTAACAAACATGTGTCTATCTTCTCCTGTCCAACATGCCAAGGAGGTGCAGTGCAAGTCTGACACTAGGTTTCCCTTCCTCTGTGTGTTGACTCAGAAACAGAGTCAGCTGGCCCCAGTATACAAAGCAGACAGTCAGCGAGAGCTTCAGGATTTACAGAGATGGAGACCTCATCTAAATCCAAATCTGTGGAGGCTTAACAAAGGATGCCAGGGAGACAAGACCACTTGGGCTTCCCAGCCTGGCCACCACCAGGCTTTGTTTATCATTAACATGGGGAGCAGATGGTCACTGAGGCCCGTGCCCCAGGGAGCCACAGTATACCTGAGAGAGTTCAGGTTTAATGAGAACTTGAAGGGCAGCCAGGATTATTACAGCTAAATGATGGGACTGCTCTGTTTAGATCATTCTGAACAGCACACGCTTGTGAAAGGAAAGGAAATCCCCACTGTAGTCTGGGCAGCATCTGCCAGGTCTTCCCCTGGCAGGAAAGGGAGAACTTTTAATCCACTGTCTCTGAAATACACTGCCCCAAGCAGTCCTTTTCTTTACCCATAGGAAACTGGAACACAGCACGGTAGAAAATCCTTTCAATTTTCACAAAGAAGGAAAGCAGAGAATGACTTCAAAGCTGTGCTTATTACCGTGAGCTAATTCAGAGACTTACCCAGTTTGATGTGGACTTTGTCTGTGGAGAGGATCACAGAAGGGTACTGGTTGGTGGTGGGAGGCGGTGTGAGCCCCGTGTTGGCTGGAGACGCATCCCGCGGGTAACAGATGGCCTCGATGAGGTTTAGCTGGCCATTTCGCTTCACTTTGTGGCCCAGCCCGTACACGAGCACCCGCGCCCACGGTGCCTTGTACAGAGAGGAGCTGAGGAGGAGGGATGAGTGTGAGCAGAGTCCAACCATGTCAACAAACACTTTGTTGTGAGAGGCGGGGTGAGAACTGGGCACACGTAAGTCACCTCCATTACATTTTAGAAGGTCATTCTTTATATAGACTAATTTCCAAAACATGGAAATCAGGGAAGAACTGTAAATCATGTTCAAGTACAGTATGCATTAAAGAATAAAAGCAATGAGTTTTTTTCTTCTGTAAATTGTACCAGAATCTGTCTTACTTTTGTCTCCCCATCACCAACTTCTACAGTACGGGCAACTTACTCTTTGCGGAATCCAGACTGACTTTCTTTGCAAGATACGACTACGAAAGCCGCCCCGGGGAAATTGACGTCCATGTTGACCTTGGACTCGGAAATTGGAAACTCTTCGGAGGGGAACTGCTCTGGTGCCGTCTGCAGAGACATTTAACAGGGAAAGCCACGGGTTAAACACGAGAGAGCATTTCCTTTTCCCAGCTCCCAGGCAAAGGAGAGACAATGCACACACTGTAACAGGATCAGGAGGACAAAAAAGCCCTCTGGGAGGAAGGACACCACGGATGGGACAAGGCAGGGGAGCTGCGAAGAAAAGCAGACTAGTGGGGCTTGGGGAAGAAAGTGTCATTTTCAGCCAGCCCATAAGATTTCCAGTTGAAACCTGTAACCTCAGTTTAGGGACATCAGAACTCTGGACTTTTACCTGCAGGAAAGAGCAGATCTGTTTCGTCAGCTCCAACAGGCTCTCCTCACCCTGGTGCAGGGTCCGAGTGATAGCCACGTTGAGCCACTCTCTCACTATCTGGGAGCTGCCCTGGTAGAAGAGGTCCGTGGCCGAGCAGTTCTGGGAATGGATGCAGTGCTGCAGGGACTGTGCCAGGAGGATGGAGCTGGAGCTGATGGTGCCGTCTGGGGACAGGAAAGAAAACACAAGTCAACAAGAACAGCAGCAGCCAAGGGCTGTGAGACCCTGAGTAACGAACCAGGAGCATTCTGTCCAGAAAACCAGGATGGGTTAGCTTGGACATACATCTTGGATAATAGACGTTACCAGTCAGATCCTGCAGGGGGTGGGGGATTCAGGAGTTCGGCGGTCTTTAACTTTTTGCTTTCTTTTAAGCTACAAAACTGTTGCCTAAAATAAAAACCTGAGTTGAAGCCCAGGTCTACTAAGCAGGTAGAAGTGGAGCTGCTTGGATTCAGGGGTTCCCAGAGCCTGACCTGTTGGCTGCCCTGGCCAACCTGGAGTTTCACCAAGGAACCACTGCAGTAGCTCAGAGTGGAGTTTATAAAGCAAGTGTTAGTCACTGTGGCAAAGCTTCTTCCACAAGCATGTTAAAGCTTTTCAGGTCTGTTTTGGAGCCTCTAATTTCTTGGGGTGGGCCACTGGACCCCACGTGCTGAAGTGGCCTGTGGAGATGTAGTTCACACAGGCACTGGCTGGGACCCCAGCTGGGATCTCACTGGCTGTGAGAGATGTCCTTTATGCTTAGAATGCCAACTGCCCTCTCACTCCTGCTCCCATCTTAGTAGCTAGGAGGTCAAGGGAAGCAGGCTGGAGGCCAAGGTGCCAGAGGAAGACATAAGGGGCCCTTCAGTCTTCAACCGGGTTGAGGGCAGAGTCATCACTTAGTATCCACCAAGGGAGCAAACACACAGCATCAGCCCACACTCCAAGGGCCCCACGTTGAGCAGATGCACACAGGCTGGCCTATTAAAACAGCTCCGCTTGAGGTCACGATGAATCAATTAGGTCTCTTTGGTGGCGTTTGATGGCAGGAACGTTTTCCTGTCTTTACACGTCAAACAGAATGTCTGTGACAACAGTACGGTGACTAGATTTCATAAATAAGGCTTCATTTTCTTTGATCCACGATTAGTTTGCTTAATGAATGCTTAATAGGTTAATGACTAAATATGTCATCTAATACACTTAGATTTTTCAAAGAGTGAGAAAGCACTGCAAAGACAGCTGCAATCTTTCGTGCAGTTTATCTACACTAAGTCTAAAGGTCCTGTGCTGGGATTCCTCCCCCTGCTCACGTGGAGAACAAGGACACTAAGCACAGCTCCTGCTTGGCGCCCCGCTCACCCTCAGGGCTATTCCATCCTGGGCCTAATTTCTGCAGTGACAGCGGCAAAGCCAAGGTTTACCTGGGAGGGGAGGAGCGAGGAGCTGATTGGACAGCAGCTGCAGGTGCTCCAGGGTAATGTCCCGGATGGCAGGGATGTGGAAGAGGCGGGTAAACAGGTGAGGCAGCTTGGGGGCGAAGATGTTGAGCAGGGCCATGCGGCAGTACAGCCTGGCCAGTGCGGCCTCGCAGCGCAGCAGCTCCCTGCAAGGGAAGGGCAGGGGACAGGCACTGAGCTCTGACGCTCCAGCCTCCACACTGGGCCGGGCCACGGGCTGCTGAAGGGGAAGGACCACATCTCAGGCTTCTCTGGCCTCATGTTCTGTGCTCCAAGTTAGACACTTGTGTTTTAAACAAAAAGCCACATTTAGTTATGTTTGATTTTTCCCAACTCAAAAACCACCATGGAAAAAGAAATGAAAATATATGTTCACATAAAGACTCACATATACGTGTGTTCATAGTAGCATACACAGAGTAGCCAAAAAGTGGAAACAGCCCAAATGTCCAACAACTGAGGCACGGTAAATCCATACAATGGAATGTTATTCACAAATAAAAAGGGATGAAGCACTGACACGTGCTACGACATGGATGAACCTGGACAGCCCTGTGCTAAGTGAAAGAAGCCAGACACAAAAGCTCACATATTATGAATCCATTTATATAGAGTGTCCAGAATTAAGCAAATCCATAGAAACAGAAATTAGATTGGCGGGGTTGAGCTAGGGGACGGGAGAAGGGGAACTGACTACTAATGGCTGTGGGGTTTCTTCTTGGGGTGATGAAAATGCTCTAAAACTGAGAGGGATGATGGTTACAGAATTTTGTGAATATACTAAAAATTGTTGGCCTGTATACTTTAAGTGGGTAAATTACATGGTATGTGAATTGTACCTCTGTAAAGCTATTATAAAAATTTCAGTGTGGGCATTTTTTTTTTATGTGATGAATTTATGAAGTGATTGGCATTCACCTTGAATAATAGCTCATTAGTGACTAAGCAGGTCTCATTTAGAAATGCATCTCTTGGTAAAGAATCTAATCTAGCTAATACTAAGCATAGGGGAGGCTCCCTGTATTTTATTAACTAATCACCATAATTAAAAATTCTGCTGGTAGTAAGCACTTAATCAAGAAGGCAAGTTAGAAGTAGCCCTTTTGGAATGTAAATTGGTGCAGCCACTGTGGAAAACAGCATGGAGGTTCCTCAGAAAACTAAAAATAGAGTTACCATATGATCGAGCAATTCCACTCCTGGGCATATATCCAGACAAAACTATAATTCAAAAACATACATGCACCCCTATGTTCAAAGCAGCACTATTCACAACAGCCAAGACATGGAAACAACTTAAATGGCTATTGACAGATGAACGGATAAAGAAGATGTGGTACATATATACAGTGGAATATTACTCAGCAGTAAGAAAGAATGAAATAACGCCATTTGCAGCAACATGGATGCAACTAGAGATTATCATACTAAGTGAAGTCAGAAAGAGAAAGACAAATACCATATGATATCACTTATATGTGGAATCTAAAATATGACACAAATGAACCTATCTATGAAACAGGAACAGAATCATAGACATAGAGAACAGACTGATGGTTGCCAAGGGGGAGGGGGTTGGGGGAGGGCTGGATTGGGAGTTTGGGATTAGCAGATGCAAACTGGTATATATAGGGTGGATAAACAACAAGGTCCTACTGTATAGCACAGGGAACTATATGCAATATCCTATGATAAACCATAATGGAAGAGAATATGAAAAAGAACGTTTATATATATATATATATATATATATATATATATATATATATATATATATATAAAACTGAGTCACTTTGATGTACAGCAGTAGTTAACATAACATTGTAATTCAACTCTACTTCAATAAAAAATAAATTAAAAAAGAAAAAGAAGTAGACCTTTTGTGTCTATAAAGTCTAGGTCTAAACCCACTCGGAGCCAACAGGGGTCACTTGATATTACCTACTGACCCAAACTAAAGGTAATGCTGGTCCATCGTATAAAGTGGAGACAAAAAAGAAACCAGCTACGATGGTGCATGTTAGGTGGGTTCTTTCTCAGCTCCACCAGTTTGTAATATTCTTGCGCCAGAATTTAAAACAAACCAACTCCACCTGCTTCTTCCCGCCTCAGAAGTTTGCCTGTTGACAGTACTTGCACAGCTCACAAGGACCAGGGCAGCAAAACAGATGAGGTCTGACTATGAAAGCTGAAAGCCCTACAGGCTCCCCCCAGCTCTCTCCTCAGATTGAAAAGCCTCAAGTTGCCAGGTTGAAGCTGGAGTGAGATTATTTTCGGTCGACTCTGCAGACTGTTAATGTCTCTGAAGTCTCTGCTGAGGAGCCCCCCACCCCACCTCTTCATTCTCTAAAGTCCTCTCTCAAACCCACGTGAGCACTTTAGGCAGAGTACACCTCTGATGAAAACCCATACTATGAGCAGAAATTCCATCATTGTATTGATCAAACAAATCTATGGCATGTTTCATATTTCTCCCAATACCGAGATCACCACATTAATACTGATCGTAAATGTCCTACATCTGTAGCCTGATTGTAACCTTGCGAAGCACTTTCTTGCCTTTTCTCTAAGTTGCTAGTCAACAGTCAATAGGTTTCATCTATCAGAAAAATTTGCCAAAAATATGACCGAAAATCTTATTAAAGAAGTTTTTAAAAACTTTAAGAGTACCATATTGATATTCAAGCATATATGTTTGGGGATCCTTTTCAACAAATATTTGGAGTCTACAGTGTGAGCCAGGGCCCAGATTAAGCACTGGGAGCCCTAGCAAAGAATCAGGCAAGGTCTCTGCTTTTAGGAAGCTTATGTTCTAGAGGGAGGAGACACACAATAAACAAAATTTTTTTTTTTTTTTGGCTGTATGTGGGCCTCTCACTGTTGTGGCCTCTCCCCTTGTGGAGCACAGGCTCCGGACGCCAGGCTCAGCGGCCATGGCTCACGGGCCCAGCCGCTCCACAGCATGTGGGATCTTCCCGAACCGGGGCACGAACCCGTGTCCCCTGCATCGGCAGGCGGACTCTCAACCACTGCGCCACCAGGGAAGCCCAACAAATTTTTTAAAAAAGCAAAAATATCAGGTCCTGGAAGGGAAGTATTGATAAAATCCAGTGTTATGACAATGTGCTCCTGTGGGCTTACTTTAGATGGTGAGGCAAGGTTTTTTTGGAAAGGTGACATATTCACTGAGATCTGAATGACAAGAATGAGACAGCCAATCCACCAGAGGGCAGACAGCAGAAGCAAGAAGAACTAAAATCCTGCAGCCTGTGGAACAAAAACCACATTCACAGAAAGACAGACAAAATGAAAAGGCAGAGGGCTATGTACCAGATGAAGGAACAACATAAAACCCCAGAAAAACAACTAAATGAAGTGGAGATAGGCAACCTTCAGAATAATGATAGTGAAGATGATCCAGGACCTTGGAAAAAGAAAGGAGGCAAAGATCGAGAAGATGCAAGAAATGTTTAACAAAGTCCTAGAAGAATGAAAGAACAAACAAACAAAGACAAACAATACAATAACTGAAATGAAAACTACAGTAGAAGGAATCAATAGCAGAATAACTGAGGCAGAAGAACGCATAAGTGACCTGGAAGTCATAATGGTGGAATTCACTGCTGTGGAACAGAATAAAGAAAAAAGAATGAAAAGAAATGAAGACAGCCTAAGAGACCTCTGGGACAACATTAAATGCAACAACATTCGCATTATAGGGGTCCCAGAAGGAGAAGAGAGAGAGAAAGGACCCAAGAAAATATTTGAAGAGATTATAGTCGAAAACTTCCCTAACATGGGAAAGGAAATAGCCACCCAATTCCAGGAAGTGCAGAGAGTCCCATACAGGATAAACCCAAGGAGAAACATGCCGAGACACATAGTAATCAAACTGGCAAAAATTAAAGACAAAGAAAAATTATTGAAAGCAGCAAGGGAAAAACAACAAATAACATACAAGTGAACTCACATAAGGTTAACAGAGTTTCTCAGCAGAAACTCTACAAGCCAGAAGGGAGTGGCATGATATACTTAAAGTGATGAAAGGGAAGAACCTACAACCAAGATTACTCTACCCGGCAAGGATATCATTCAGGTTCGATGGAGAAATCAAAAGCTTTACAGAGCAAAAGCTAAGAGAATTCAGCACCACCAAACCAGCTCTACAACAAACGCTAAAGGAACTTCGCTAAGTGGGAAACACAAGAGAAGAAAAGGACCTACAAAAACAAACCCAAAACAATTAAGAAAATGGTAATAAGAACATACACATCGATATTACCTTAAATGTGAATGGATTAAATGCTCCAACCAAAAGACACAGCCTTGCTGATTGGATACAAAAACAAGACCCATATATATGCTGTCTACAAGAGACCCACTTCAGACCTAGGGACACATTCAGACTGAAAGTGATGGGATGACATTCAGACTGAAAGTGATGGGATGGAAAAAGATATTCCATGCAAATGGAAATCGAAAGAAGGCTGGAGTAGCAATACTCATATCAGATAAAATAGACTTTAAAATAAAGAATGTTACAAGAGACAAGGAAGGACACTACATAATGATCAAGGGATCAATCCAAGAAGAAGATATAACAATTATAAATATATATGCACCCAACACAGAAGCACCTCAATACATAAGGCAACTGCTAACAGCTATAAAAGAGGAAATCGACAGTAACACAATAATAGTGGGGGACTTTAACACCTCACTTACACCAATGGACAGATCATCCAAACAGAAAATTAATAAGGAAACACAAGCTTTAAATGACACAATAGACCAGACAGATTTAATTGATATTTATAGGACATTCCATCCAAAAACAGCAGATTACACATTCTTCTCAAGTGCTCACAGAACATTCTCCAGGATAGTTCACATCTTGGGTCACAAATCAAGCCTCAGTAAATTTAAGAAAATTGAAATCATATCAAGCATCTTTTCTGACCACAACGCTATGAGATTAGAAATCAATTACAGGGAAAAAAACGTAAAAAACACAAACACATGGAGGCTAAACAATACATTACTAAATAACCAAGAGATCACTGAAGAAATCAAAGAGGAGGGGCTGGGCTTCCCTGGTGGCGCAGTGGTTGAGAGTCCGCCTGCCGATGCAGGAGACATGGGTTCGTGCCCCGGTCTGGGAAGATCCCACATGCCGCGGAGTGGCTGGGCCCGTGAGCCATGGCCGCTGAGCCTGCGCGTCCGGAGCCTGTGCTCCGCAATGGGAGAGGCCGCAGCAGTGAGAGGCCCACGTACTGAGAAAAAAAAAGAAAAAAAAAGAGGAGGGGCTTCCCTGGTGGTGCGGTGGTTGAGAGTCCGCCTGCCGATGCAGGGGACACAGGTTCATGCCCCGGTCCAGGAAGATCCCACATGCTGTGGAGCAGCTGGGCCCGTGAGCCATGGCCGCTGAGCCTGCACGTCCAGAGCCTGTGCTCCGCAACGGGAGAGGCCACAACAGTGAGAGGCCCGTGTACCACAAAAAAAAAAAAAAAAAAAAAAAAAAATCTAAGAGGAAATCAAAAAATACCTAGAGACAAATGACAATGAAAACACGATGATCCAAAACCTATGGGATGCAGCAAAAGCAGCTCTAAGAGGGAAGTTTATAGCTATTCAAACCTACCTCAAGAAACAAGAAAAATCTCAAATAAACAATCTAACCTTACACCTAAAGGAACTAGAGAAAGAAGAACAAACAAAACCCAAAGTTAGCAGAAGAAAGAAATCATAAAGATCACAGCAGAAATAAATGAAATAGAAACAAAGAAAACAATAGCAAAGATCAATAAAACTAAAAGCTGGTTCTTTGAGAACATAAACAAAACTGATAAACCATTAGCCAGACTCATCAAGAAAAGGAGGGAGAGGACTCAAATCAATAAAATTAGAAATGAAAAAGGAGAAGTTACAACAGACAACACAGAAATACAAAGCATCCTAAGAGACTACTACAAGCAACTCTGTGCCAATAAAATGGACAACCTGGAAGACATGGACAAATTCTTAGAAAGGTATAACCTTCCAAGACTGAACCAGGAAGAAACAGAAAATATGAACAGACCAATCACAAGTAATGAAATTGAAACTGTGATTAAAAATCTTCCAAGAAACAAAAGCCCAGGACCAGATGGCTTCACAGGTGAATTCTATCAAACATTTAGAGAAGAGATAACACCTATCCTTCTCAAACTCTTCCAAAAAATTGCAGAGGAAGGAACACTCCCAAACTCATTCTATGAGGCCACCATCACCCTGATACCAAAACCAGACAAAGATAATACAAAAAAAGAAAATTACAGACAAATATCACTCATGAATATAGATGCAAAAATCCTCAACAAAATACTAGCAAACAGAATCCAACAACACATTAAAAGGATCATGCACCATGATCAAGTGGGATTTATCCCAGGGATGCAAGGATTCTTCAGTATACGCAAATCAATCAATGTGATACACCACTTTAACAAATAGAAGAAAAGCCATATTATCATCTCAATAGATGCAGAAAAAGCTTTTGACAAAATTCAACACCCATTTATGATAAAAACCCTCCAGAAAGTGGGCATAGAGGGAACCTACCTCAACATAATAAAGGCCATATACAACAAACCCACAGCGAACATCATTCTCAATGGTGAAAAACTGAAAGCATTTCCTCTAAGATCAGGAATGAGACAAGGATGTCCACTCTCACCACTATTATTCAACATAGTTTTGGAAGTCCTAGCCAAGGCAATCAGAGAAGAAAAAGAAATAAAAGCAATACACATTGGAAAAGAAGAAGTAAAACTGTCACTGTTTGCAGATGACATCATACTATACATAGAGAATCCTAAAGATGTCACCAGAAAACTACTAGAGCTAATCAATGAATCTGGTAAAGTTGCAGGATACAAAATTAATGCACAGAAATCTCTTGCATTCCTATACACTAATGATGAAAAATCTGAAAGAGAAATTAAGGAAACAATCCCATTTACCATTGCAACAAAAAGAATAAAATACCTAGGAATAAACCTACCTAGGGAGACAAAAGACCTGTATGCAGAAAACTATAAGACACTGTTGAATGAAATTAAAGATGATACCAATGGATGGAGAGATATACCATGTTCTTGGATTGGAAGAATCAACATTGTGAAAATGACTATACTACCTAAAGCAATCTACAGATTCAATGCAATCCCTATCAAATTACCAATGGCATTTTTTACAGAACTAGAACAAAAAATCTTAAAATTTGTATGGAGACACAAAAGACCCCGAATAGCCAAAGCTATTGGCAAAGACACCTACAGTCCTGAGGGAAAAAAACGGAGCTGGAGGAATCTGACTCCCTGACTTCAGACTATACTACAAAGCTACAGTAATCAAGACAATATGGTACTGACACAAAAACAGAAATACAGATCAATGGAACAGGATAGAAAGCCCAGAGATAAACCCATGCACCTATGGTCAACTAATCTATGACAAAGGAGGCAAAGATATACAATGGAGAAAAGACAGTCTCTTCAATAAGTGGTGCTGGGAAAACTGGACAGCTACATGTAAAAGAATGAAATTAGAACACTCCCTAACACCATACACAAGAATAAACTCAAAATGGATTAGAGATCTAAATGTAAGACTGGACACATAAAACTCTTAGAGGAAAACACAGGAAGAACGCTTGTTGACATAAATCACAGCAAGATCTTTTTTGGTCCACTTCCTAGAGTAACGGAAATAAAAACAAAAATAAACAAATGGGACCTAATGAAACTTAAAAGCTTTTGCAAAGCAAAGGAAACCACAAACAAGACGAAAACACAACCCTCAGAATGGGAGAAAATATTTGCAAATGAATCAACGGACAAAGGATTAATCTCCAAAATATATAAACAGCTCACGCAGCTCAGTACTAAAAAAACAAACAACCCAATCCAAAAATGGGCAGAAGACCTAAATAGACATTTCTCCAAAGAAGATATACAGATGGCCAAGAAGCACGTGAAAAGCTGCTCAACATCACTAATTATTAGAGAAATGCAAACCAAAACTACAATGAGGTATCACCTCACACCAGTTAGAATGGGCATCATCAGAAAATCTACAAACAACAAATGCTGGAGAGGGTGTGGAGAAAATGGAACCCTCTTGCACTGTTGGTGGGAATATAAACTGATACAGCCACTATGGAGAACAGTATGGAGGTTCCTTAAAAAACTAAAAATAGAATTACCATATGACCCGGCAATCCCACTACTGGGCATATACCCAGAGAAAACCATCATTCAAAAAGACACATGCAGGGGCTTCCCTGGTGGTGCAGTGGTTGAGAGTCCGCCTGCTGATGCAGGGGACACGGGTTCGTGCCCCAGTCCGGGAAGATCCCACATGCTGCGGAGCAGCTGGGCCCGTGAGCCATGGCCGCTGAGCCTGCACGTCCAGAGACTGTGCTCCACAACAGGAGAGGCCACAACAGTGAGAGGCCCCCATACCGAAAAAAAAAAAAAAAAAAAGACACACATACGCCAATGTTCATTGCCACACTATTTACAATAGCCAGGTCATGGAAGCAACCTAAACACCCATCGACAGACGAATGGATAAAGAAGTTGTGGTACATATATACAATGGAATATTACTCAGCCATAAAAAGGAATGAAATTGGGTCATTTGTAGAGACGTGGATGAATCTAGAGACTGTCAAACAGAGTGCAGTAAGTCAGAAAGAGAAAAACAAGTATCGCATATTAACGCATATATGTGGAACCTAGAAAAATGGTACAGATGAACCAGTTTGCAGGGCAGAAATTGAGACACAGATGTAGAGAACAAACATATGGACACCAAGGGGGGAAAGCAGCAGGGGGTGCAGGTGGTGGCGTGATGAATTGGGCAATTGGGATTGAGATGCATACACTGATGTGTATAAAATGGATGACTAATAAGAACCTACTGTATAAAAAATAAATAAAATATAATTTAAAAAAAAGAATGAGACAGCCATGCAAAGTTCTGGGCAAAGCACTGCAGGCAGAGGGAACAGCATATACAGAGACATTGAGGAGGAAACAAGCTTGGTGTGTGAGAGAAACTGCGGAAGGAGAGTATGCTGGGAGAAGCAGACAGACTCTGAGGCTTGGGGAGGGTTTGGTGAGCCAGGTTAAGGGTTTGAATTCTACTCCATGGGAAGTGGAATGCCATGGGAACGTTTGAATTAGAGGAGAGAGATGAATGATCTGATCTGTGTTTCTAAAAGATCACTCGGCTGCTGTGCAGAGAAGGGAGAGCTGAGGCCTAGACCAGTGTGGTGGAGGTGGAGATGGAGAGAAGCAGCCTGGGATGTACTTTGGAGGAAGAGTCAATGGGACCTGCCGATTGGTTACGTGAGGCAGTGAGGACAAAGGGTGACTTGGGCACCCCTCACAGATGTGGAAAGACCGGTGGAGGAGAAGGCCCGAATTCCACCTCACATGCAACATTTTAGGCATCTATTAGATTAGCCTTGTCCATATAAGAGCTGACTTCGGTTAACTTGTTTTCAGCTCAGTTCTAAAAACCTGACAAAAGTAGTATTAGCCGCGCGCGCGCGCGTGTGTGTGTGTTTTTTGGCCGCACTGTGTGGCTTACAGGATCTCAATTCCCTGACCAGGGACTGAACCTGGGCCATGGCAGTGAAAGCCGGGAATCCTAACCACTAGGCCACCAGGGAACTCCCGAATATCAGCAATATTACCAGGCATGTTGCTTATGGTCAAAACAACCCCCAGTTGGCAAGGTGCACTGGGAGGACTGAAAAAAGAGTGCTCTTGGTGGGAAGTTACAGTTTCGGGCTTTCCAGAAAATGGTGGCTCTTATGAACTGGGCCTGCCTCTTGCCGAAATCCCTAGAAGCTATGCCTGTGGAGTTGTTACAAAAGATACCGGCTTCTATTTGGGACGTGGGGCTGCTCAGCCATCACGTGAACACAGCGACGTTAAGTCTAGCCCTCACACCTGGGTTGTCCCTGGGTGGGTGGGTGGGGTCAAAGTATAGCCTTTGAACTTCTGTGTGGATGACTATGACTCCTGCTGAAATGTATGCACGACACTTCCCTGTGGCACGCCACGCTTCCCATCCTGGATCTTTCTAGGTGAAGCTAGTGCCAAGTATAGCCTATTTGGGTCTTGTGAATTTGATTGTCAAGTTGAACTTAAGACCACCCAAATGGGGCGATGAAACATCTGAGTGGAGATGGCAAGGAGGCAGTTGGATACATCCATCTGGTGCTCCAGAGAGAGGTCTAAGCTGGAGATACACTCAAGTTGCTTCAAAACTGACAATATAATGAGAAGTTACAATGCTACTGGATGAACAGTATGAAAAATAGTTTATGGGAAGTTTTATCAGAGAGCTCCATTTATCATTATATTTTCTTCTGAATTGTTGCAAGAATTTTTATGACTGAAAGAAGGAATTTACAGGTGCATGTGAGGGAATTTTGCCAGATCTTTAGGATTTAACCCACAGAGGGCAGGCACAGGTCCCCTCAGAGACCCCCGCAAAGTGCTGGGCACAAAGGAGCACACAAGGAATACCTTGTTAGTTTAACAGAAATGAGCTGGCTGCTCACACAGTGCCTGGACTCCTCTTAGTTGTGTCTTCTTGACTTGGTTTACACTTTAGAACTCTTCCACGTTCTTCAAATCTCCAAACACCCCTCAACACCCCCAACTTACAGCAGAGTACCCACGGCATAGGCCAGGTGATACTGGGTCCTGCAACTTTTCTTCCTAACTCTTGCAATTCGCTGTTATCTTTACTAGCTGCCTCTGTCTCTCTCTTAGCTTTGAAAGAAAAGCCTTCTTCGTCAACGATGAATGGCACATGTGATAAAACAGAGTAAGTGGATTTCTGTGACCCACTAGAAAGAAGGGCTCAATTTTACCTGTGAATTTATATTTTATTTATTTTTAAAAAATCTCTGGCCATGCCACGTGGCCTGTGGGATTTTAGTTCCCCAACCAGGGACTGAACCCAGGCCCTTGGCAGCGAGAACTCGGAGTCCTAACCACTGGACTCCCAGGGCATTCCCTTACCTGTGAATTTGAAGGTTGGTATTGTCCAGGGTGACCAGCCCATTGGTGGCAGTCCTTCGGTAGCCTGCTGGGGGCCTTTCCAACATATCAATAGGATACCAGTATCGGACCAGCACACCTTCGCTTCGGAGGTACGTTTCTACCTGCACCAATTCATTTACCTACAATAGAAAAAGGAAATGTCTATTTGTTTTTTGGTTTTTTTTATTTTTATTTATTTATTTTATTTATTTGTTTTTTGAGCACTAACTTTTTCCCCCAAGTTTTAAAATACATATGTATACATATAAGACCAAACTTTTATAGCAGTAAATACTAGTTTCATGTCACTGATTGAGGCTAAAAGTTCAAAGATATCTGGATAGTGTATTTAGTTTTTTCATACCAGTTGGGAAATTTTAATTGGTACAATAAATTAAAGAACTTCAATGTAATATGAGTTTGAAATTTAAAGAGAAGAGTGGTATATTTCAGTAACAGTTCAACATGCATTGTTGCCAGGTAAAATTTATGTTCATTGTTTTTATGTTAATAATTTTGTAAAAGCAGAGAATCTGTCTGATCGCTCTATTTTATTGCTAGGAAAATAAAAATGTAAGCTCATGAATACACATTCTGGATTCAAATAGCAATGTAATCTTGATTTAGGGACTACTATTAAAACAAAGGGAATCAAACCACTTGAGACATAACAGATTATTACTTTAACAAAATTTCTATTTTTCTAATTTTCCTTTCACACGTTTCCGTTGCTGAAAAATACTGTCAGTTACGTACTTTCTGATAACCAGAATCAGAGCTTGTCTCAGCAGGCAGTGGGAGATTAACAGTATTACTAATGGAATTTTCTACTTGAAAGTTCACCTTAGTAAATCACCAGCCAACAGCCTCTCTTAAAAATGTAATGATTTAAATTATACTCTGGGGCTTCCCTGGTGGCACAGTGGTTGAGAGTCCGCCTGCCGATGCAGGGGACACGGGTTCGTGTCCCGGTCCAGGAAGATCCCACATGCCGCGGAGCGGCTGGGCCCGTGAGCCATGGCCGCTGAGCCTGCGCGTCCGGAGCCTGTGCTCCGCAATGGGAGAGGCCACAACAGTGAGAGGCCCGCGTACCGCAAAAAAAAAATAATAATAATAATAAAATAATAATAAATTATACTCTGGTAAAATGGAGTCAGTTGAAGATGTAAAATTTTCAATTTCAAAGCATTAGTGATACCTAACATTATCTGTATCCGTAGACAGACAGATACCAAAGCTTATCTATGTGGTGATAGATACTTCTATATCTGAGACTCTTAGGCTTGATCTGTGTATTATTTCATCAGTTTTTCCTGCATGGGAAACAGAAATGCAAGCATGTGCATGTAACCTAAGGATTATGTAGTCACAGCCTTCAAACAGCCTTCAAGGCCTCTGTTTTCAAAGAAAGCTTCGGCTTGGCCCTTACTCTCTTCTATTCCTTCCCCCCTGCCCCCCCCACCCCACCTTAAACCTTGCTGAGCCCCATGAGAGGGCTCTGCAAAGCTGAGAAGAAAACAACTTATCTAGCTTAATACACTCATTTTACAGACGGGGAAACTGAGGCTGCGAGAACCAGTGAGATGACATGATCAAAATCACAAAACTATTTCTCTGAGTCTGTATAACAATCATGACAATGACAGATCATCCATTCATCAAGGCCAACAGGAGAATTTTCCCTTGGAACTTGGTAGATAGATATAAGGTAGGGGCAGTCTGAACATGGTTCATGGAAAAAAACCAGCAGCAGCAGCATGGTCTGAAGGCGATAACAGCACTGAGAGTTAACAGCTCACGTTCTACAGTCGGCGCTGATCTGGGCCCATGAGAAACTCTCAGGCAAGTCATCTGGCATGACAGCACTCAGCCTGGTTTCTTTCTCCCTAATTTGAAGACTAATCTCCCTGTATAATCACTGTTTAAGGTATTTGGAGTCTGGGCATGAAAGTCTCAGTGTAAATAAAAGGCTCTTCACTCACTGAATCAACATCTAAGACAACTCCATGAAGCCCAAAGGTTTTCAGCATCCCTCGGATGGCAAATTTTGGCAGGGCAGTTCCAACCGTACTGCTGGCTACGTTATTGCTGTCTGGAGAGCGGGTTACTACCGTGAGACCTGAGGAGGGTAGAGGGAAAAGTTTTTTCAGGAGCAAGTACCATTATTATTTTGGGACCCTATAGTTTAGGGTCTAAAATAACTCTACAGCATTTACCAATACCCTCAGTTTAGTTATAACCCAAAAGGAACACGGCTCAGTCCGGAAGATAATAAAACAAAGCGTGGTAAGAACTCGGGCAATTTAACAATAAAAAGACAAGCCAATTAAAAAATGGGCAGAAAATGTGAATAAACATTTTTCTAAAGAGAAAAGATATGCATGAAAAGATGTTCAACATCATTAGTTATTAGAGAAATGCAAGTCAAAGCCACAATGAGATACCACTTCACATCCATTAGGATGGCTATAATCAAAAAACAGGCAATAGTAAGTGTTGGCCAGGATGTAGAGAAATTGGAACCCTCATATGTGCTGATGGTAATGTAAAATGGGGCAATCACTTTGGAAAACCATCTGGCAGTTCCCCAAAAAGTTAGACATAAAGTTACCATATGACCCAGCAATTCCACCCCTACATATATACCCAGGAGGAATGAAAACATGTCCACACAAAAACCTGTACACAAATGTTCATAGCAGCATGATTCATAATAGCCAAAAGGTAGAAGGAACCCAAGTGTCCATCAATTGACGAACAGATAAACAAAATGGGGTACTATCCATACAATGGAATATTATTTTTGCCATAAAAAGGAAGTAACAACATGAGCTACAACAGGGATGAATCTTGAAAAATTATGCCATGTGAAGGAGGCCAGACACAAAAGGCTGCATGCTGCCTGAGTCCATTTTTACGAAACATCCAGACTAAGCAAATCTATAGAGGCAGAAAGTAGATCAGTGGTTGTCAGGGGCTAGTAGGAAGGAGGAATGGGGAGTCGGGAGGGTACGGAATTCCTTTTGGGGGATGAAAATGTTCTGGAATTAGAGGCAATGGTTTGGTGGTTGCACAACTTTGTGAATATACGAAAACCGTTGAAATGTATACTTTAAAGGGTGAATTTTATGGTATGTGAATTCTCTCTCTCAAAAAAAGAGGAATTAAAAAAGAAAAGTAAATATATAGGCCTGCCCCTGCCCATGATGTTTGTGAAGGTCTAATAATGAGTTGTTTTATTTCCTTTCTGTGCTTTTCTGTATTTTCATTTCCTCAAGATATGCAACAGATTTTTAATCAAATGAATAAATACATTGTATAAAATTCTAAAAAGCACAGTACAACCACATATTCATGGTTTATTAGCTGGACAGCCAGGACTAAGCCTGAGAGGCCTATCTGCAATCCTCCACCCACGCCCCACTTCTCTCTCAAGTGCCCTATCTCACCCTGCTCATGTGAGTGGTTCTGGGAGTGTGGAAGAGGCCCCCAGAGGCCAGACAGCTTCTACTTGTGCCCCACCAGGAAGCCTAGGGCCTCACATGGGAGAGCCTGGAAGAGCTCACATCACCCAGAGTAAGGAGAGTCACCCTAGAAGAGCCAGCAGCTGACTGGCTCAAACTCATGCTTGGGAAAATGCAACTTCTCATTTCAGAGGAAGTTTCATAGGTGAAGGAAGCGGGGGGAAGCAAAACCTTTTCGAACTTTATCAATTGTGAACTTGTTTGCTTCATCCTTAATGTCTTCAATGGTGGGAAGATAAAGGTCTCTTGGGATGCCACCATTCTCCTCGTAGAGGAATTCAACCGTCTGCCGGGCAATATCCACCATGCCTAAAAAATATAACAGAACTGGTAACTCTCCGAAGAGCACACAATCTTCAGTCCAATCATGACACTGACCCATACCTAAAATGAAGAGATGGGGAATTTGTGGGAGTATGTAGCCTTTTGGGAATGGTAATTATGCAGTGTCAGTCAAGTTTAAAATACTCAGTGCCCTACTTCTAGGCATCTCTCAAATCTCTCCCACAGAAATACAAGCACAAGTGTGTAAAGGTATAAGAACAGTCCCTGCAGCACTGCTGGGAAATACAACAGCAACAAAAAAAGGAAATAATGAAAGTATTCATCGATAGAGAATGGTTAAAAACGATGGTACGTTATTATGTAGTCATTTCATTTCAGTTAAGTCAAGAGAACAAACTACAGGACAAATGGAGAGGAAGAAGAAAGTGAGGGTAGTGTTTTTTTCTTAGTTTACGTATTTTTGTACTGTGTTTGATTATTGTTACAATGAACACATGTTGCTTATTTAAGAGAGACAGAGAGCTTCATCAACTTCTATCCAGTACTGGAATTTGCTCTGTCCTTCCTTCTCAGGGGGAGAAGACATCATTATATTCAATAGCAACAGCCACAGATAATTAATAAACCAAGTAAATAAATGTCCAAGGCATGAAGAAAACAGCACTGTGGGGAGGACAGAGGGGTGGCTGCCACTGCTGCCCCCCGCCCCACCGCTTGAGAAGCTGTGGGTAAAAAACACCAATTGACAGCATCTGCTTTTAAACAAGGCTTATATCTATCACACTCATCTACTGCTCCTTTCTTTGCTGGCCTTGTTGTAATGAAAAGGCACAGCAATTTTCTGAGCACAGTTAAGAAGGGGGCTGCCCTTAGAGGAGCATGCATAGAGAAAGAAGTGTCAGAGAGAATAACAAGAAATGTGGCCTGATGGCAAAATGTGGTTCATGCATACGAAGCAACACTACTTCATAATAGATAAGAACGGAGAGTTCCCTGGCTGTCCAAGGGTTAGGACTCGGCGCTTTCACTGCTGGGGCCTCGGTTTGATCCCTGGTTAGGTAACTAAGATCCCATATGCTGCGCAGTTCGGCCAAGTAATAATAACAATAATAGATAGGAACAGAATATTGGTACATAATACAGCATTAGTGAAATATATGCTAAGTAAAAGGAGACAGACACAAAAGACTACATATCATAGGACAATTTATATGAATTATCCAGAAAAAGCACGGGGACTGGGGGTAAGAGCAGGTATTGACATCAAACTGACACTGGAGAAGCTTGCTGGGTTGATGAACATGCTCAGAAACTGTACTGTGATGATGCATGACTTGTTAATTTACTATAACTCATTGAACTCCACACTTAAAATGAGTGAATTTTATAGGATACAAATTGTATCTAAATAAAGTTGTAAAAAATAATCAGCAAAAGGTAGAGGGTATGAGGTGCAGTAAAATGAATTTGGCAATACGGTGAAAACTGCCTGAAGTCGGGTGATGGGTAATGCAGATTCATTATATAATTTCTTCTACTTTTTTTTTTTTTTTTTTTTTTGCGGTACGTGGGCCTCTCACTGTTGTGGCCTCTCCCGTTGCGGAGCACAGGCTCTGGACACGCAAGCTCAGTGGCCATGGCTCACGGGCCTAGCCACTCCACGGCATGTGGGATCTTCCCAGACCAGGGCATGAACCCGTGTACCCTGTACTGGCAGGCGGACTCTCAACCACTGCGCCACCAGGGAAGCCCTCTTCTACTTTTGTGTATATTTTAAATAGAAAATATAAACAGACCAATCACAAGCACTGAAATTGAAACTGTGATTAAAATCTTCCAACAGGGCTTCCCTGGTGGCGCAGTGGTTGGGAGTCTGCCTGCCGATGCAGGGGACGTGGGTTCGTGCCCCGGTCCGGGGGGATCCCGCATGCCGTGGAGTGGCTGGGCCTGTGGGCCATGGCCGCTGAGCCTGCGCGTCCGGAGCCTGTGCTCCGCAACGGGAGAGGCCACAACAGTGAGAGGCCCACATACCGCTAAAAAAAAAAAAAAACTTCCAACAAACAAAAGCCCAGGACCAGATGGCTTCACAGGCAAATTCTATCAAACATTTAGAGAAGAGCTAACACCTATCCTTCTCAAACTCTTCCAAAATATAGTAGAGGGAGGAACACTCCCAAACTCATTCACAGGGCCACCATCACCCTGATACCAAAACCAGACAAAGGTGTCACAAAGAAAGAAAACTACAGGTCAATATCACTGATGAACACAGATGCAAAAATCCTCAACAAAATACTAGCAAACAGAATCCAACAGCACATTAAAAGGATCATACACCATGATCAAGTGGGGTTTATCTCAGGAATGCAAGGATTCTTCAATATACGCAAATCAATCAATGTGATAAACCATATTAACAAATTGAAGGAGAAAAACCAAATGATCATCTCAATAGATGCAGAGAAAGCTTTTGACAAAATTCAACACCCATTTATGATAAAAACCCTCCAGAAAGTAGGCAGACAGGGAACTTACCTCAACATAATAAAGGCCATATACGACAAACCCACAGCCAACATTGTTCTCAATGGTGAAAAACTGAAAGCATTTCCTCTAAGATCAGGAACAAGACAAGGTTGTCCACTCTCACCACTATTATTCAACATAGTTTTGGAAGTTTTAGCCACGGTAATCAGAGAAGAAACAGAAATAAAAGGAATACAAATCGGAAAAGAAGAAGTAAAACTGTCACTGTTTGCAGATGACATGATACTATACATAGAAAATCCTAAAGATGCCACCAGAAAACTACTAGAACTAATCAATGAATTTAGTAAAGTAGCAGGATACAAAATTAATGCACAGAAATCTCTTGCATCCCTATACACTAATGATGAAAAATCTGGAAGAGAAATTAAGGAAACACTCACATTCACCACTGCAACAAAAAGAATAAAATACCTAGGAATAAACCTACCTAAGGAGACAAAAGACCTGTAGGCAGAAAACTATAAGACATTGATGAAAGAAATTAAAGATGATACAAACAGATGGAGAGATATACCATGTTCTTGGAGTGGAAGAATCAACATTGTGAAAATGACTATACTACCTAAAGCAATCTACAGATTCAATGCAATCCCTATCAAACTACCAATGGCATTTTTCACAGAACTAGAACAAAAAATTTCACAATTTGTATGGAAACACAAAAGACTCTGAATAGCCAAAGCAATCTTGAGAAAGAAAAACAGAGCTGGAGGAATAAGACTCCCTGACTTCAGACTATACTACAAAGCTACAGTAATCAAGACAGTATAGTACTGGCACAAAAACAGAAATATAGATCAATGGAACAGGATAGAAAGCCCAGAGATAAACCCACGCACATATGGTCACGTTATTTTTGATAAAGGAGGCAAGAATATACAATGGAGAAAAGACAGCCTCTTCAATAAGTGGTGCTGACAAAACTGGACAGCTACATGTAAAAGAATGAAATTAGGGCTTCCCTGGTGGCAGTGGTTGAGAGTCTGCCTGCCGATGCAGGGGACATGGGTTTGTGCCCTGGTCCGGGAAGATCCCACATGCTGCGGAGCGGCTGGGCCCGTGAGGCATGGCTGTTGAGCCTGCGCGTCCAGAGCCTGTGCTCCGCGACGGGAGAGGCCCGCATACCGCAAAAACAAAAACAAAACAAAACAAAAAAGAATGAAATTAGAACACTCCCTAACACTGTATACAACGATAAACTCAAAATGGATTAAAGACATAAATGTAAGGCCAGACACCATCAAACTCTTAGAGGAAAATATAGGCAAAACACTCTATGACATAAATCCCAGCAAGATCCTTTTTGACTCACCTCCTAGAGAAATGGAAATAAAAACAAAAATAAATGAATGGGACCTAATGAAACTTAAAAGCTTTTGCACAGCAAAGGAAACCATAAACAAGACTAAAAGACAACCCTCAGAATGGGAGAAAATATTTGCAAATGAAGCAACTGACAAAGGATTAATCTCCAAAATTTACAAGCAGCTCATGCAACTCCATATCAAAGAAACAAACAACCCAATACAAAAATGGGCAGAAGACCTAAATAGACATTTCTCCAAAGAAGATGTATAGATTGCCAACAAACACATGAAAGGATGCTCAACATCAATAATCATTAGAGAAATGCAAATCAAAACTACAATGAGGTATCACCTTACACCAGTCAGAATGGCCATCATCAAAAAGTCTATAAACAGGGCTTCCCTGGTGGCACAGTGGTTGAGAGTCCGCCTGCTGATGCAGGGGACATGGGTTCGTGCCCCGGTCCGGGAGGATCCCACATGCCGCGGAGCGGCTGGGCCCGTGAGCCATGGCCGCTAAGCCTGCACGTCCGGAGCCTATGCTCCGCAATGGGAGAGGCCACAACAATGGGAGGCCCACGTACCACAAAAAAAAAAAATCTATAAACGATAAATGCTGGAGAGGGTGTGGAGAAAAGGGAACCCTCTTGTGCTGTTGGTGGGAATGTAAATTGATACAGCCACTATGGAGGACAGTTCCTTAAAAAACTAAAAATAGAACTACCATATGACCCAGCAATCCCACTACTGGGCATATACCCTGAGAAAACCATAATTCAAAAAGAGTCATGTACCACAGTTGTTCACTGCAGCTCTATTTACAATAGCCAGGACATGGAAGCAACCTAAGTGTCCACTGACAGATGAATGGATAAAGGAAATGTGGCACATATATACAATGGAATATTACTCAGCCATAAAAAGAAACGAAATTGAGTCCATCATACAGAGTGAAGTAAGTCAGAAAGAGAAAAACATATACCATATGCTAACACACATATATATGGAATCTAAAAAAAAAAAAAAGGTTCTAAAGAAGCTAGCGGCAAGACAGGAATAAAGACACAGACGTAGAGAATGGACTGGAGGACACAGGGAGGGGGAGAGGTAAGCTGGGACTGACAGAGTGGCATGGACATATATATACTACCAAATAAAGTAGATAGCTAGTGGGAAGCAGCCGCATAGCGCAGGGAGATCAGCTCGGTGCTTTGTGACCACCTAGAGGGGTGGGATAGGGAGGGTGGGAGGGAGACGCAAGAGGGAGGAGATATGGGGATATATGTATATGTATAGCTGATTCACTTTGTTATACAGCAGAAACTAACACAGCATTGTAAAGCAATTATACTCCAATAAAGATGTTTAAAAAAATTTTTAAATAAAAATATTGAGCAATCAAAAAAATTTCACATAATAAAAAGTTTTCAAAAGATTGAAAAAAAAGAACTGTGGCCTGATATCAGAAGATTATGGAAAAATAGTGTTTTGCAACATTTTCCAGAGGAATGGCGATAGGAGAAAAAAATACTCTGCTGTCTACTAAGCAGGAATCTGGGAATATGGGGAGAATGTGAAATTAAAGCGCGCACAGCACCGAGATGGTTTCATTGCCCTTCTTGGGGTCCTGACAACAGGAGGCTGACCCACCCTCACAGACGTCATCCTTTGAGCACTAGAGCCATCTCCCTGTTCTCCTTTCAGGCTTTGCCCCAGTTATATTGAAGGAGACTGTGTTTGAAAGGTAAATGTTTTATGTTTAAATTAACATAGTTCAGATGATCTGCCATGGCCACGTGGATGGGTCCCGAGAAGACGCCTTGGCAACTGTGTCAGGGGCCAGAGGTATTTCTGGGTGACTCAGGAGGCCAGGAGTCATCGGTTTGGCTCTGGTCTGGCAGCCACCTTTGGATAATCAAATTTCCTGCTGTGCTGTCCACCTTTTCCCTCCTCCAAACTGGGAGCAGAGAAGGAGAAGGCACACTTGGCCACAGACATTCAGGATGGCTCTGGGACCAAATGGTAAAAGAAAGAGACATCCTGAGTCAAGCAGAACTGATGTGAAAATAAAGGCACAGAAACCCATGATCATATACAAGAGCTTTCCACCCTTATACTGTAAAGACTCTTGCCCCCTTTCCTACTCTCCCGGAGCAGTAAGAAGCACCAGTCTCCCTCAACAGCTAGTGCCTCCTGTTTCTAAACGCAGCACTGCTTTTGCTGAATTAGCCCCAGGTCTCGGCTTCAATACTATGTTGTGAGAGGGGCCAAGCTAGACTGGGCACCCCAGTTATACCCACAGCGGTCTCCTAATCAACCGCACAGCCCTTCCCACAACGTAGTGCATCATTTCATTACCTATTTCCCACTAGGATGTGAACTCTGGGAGAAGGAAGCATCTGTGTCTTGCTCATAGGACAGTCCTTAATCCCTAGCAAAGGGCTTGACCCTGGGAGGCACATGTTGCATGTGTGAACAAGTAAGTGGATGAACCGCTGACTGAATAAATACAACTGAAACAAAGCCTCTTAACTCTGAAAGCCACTGACCCGCACTGGTTCTTCAAGGCATCACACTGATTAAGGAAAGTCATCTGAAAACAAGATGAGGTCTATTCTACTGTCTGAAAGGGCATTTTCTTTCAGATGTTGAGAGTGAACGGAGAGGAACGAAGTCTCTATCTGTAGGATCTACTACAGCAGATCACGTTGCTCCTTTGTTTAAAACCTCCCAAAGGCTCCCCATTTTACACAGAATAAAATCCAAAGTCCTTGCCGAGGCTGCCACTTCTCCCTGCTTCCCCTCATCTCTTTCCTGCTGCTCCCCCTCCCCCTCTCCTCTTCAGAGACACTGGCTTGGCCTCGCTGCCGTTCCCTCAACCACACAAGTTGACTCCCACCCGAGGATCTTCCCAGTGTTGCTCCCGCTGCCTGAAACCCTTAGGACAGAAGAAAAAAGAATATTAATTATCTGTCCTGGTTTGGGTTGGCAGCTAAAAGAGGGCTCTGGTAAGAGCAGAAAGCAATCACACCATGTCATAGGATGTGTGGCTATTCCCACAGGTTAAGCATAAACACGATCATTCCACTGTCATAGGTCTTAGCTTTGGGGACAGAAAGCATAAAAGAAAAAAAATACATACATATATATATATATATATATATATATATATATATATATATATATATATATATATATATATACACACATGCACACACACAGAGACACACACACACACAGATTAGTCCTGACACCAATCTGAGAAAAAGGAATTACTCAGCTATCACTGGAATCAGGGATTCGGCATATCAGTTGGTCAAGAAATAAAGGTCTTTTGGTGGTTCTTCTCCTTATTTGTTCCTAGTCTCAGTCAGGGCAAAAGTTTAAGAAGAGAAAGAGCAAATACTATCTCCTTACACCACCTCTGACTGCCACAATGATGAAAGAAAACCCAACTGATGCTCCACTGGAAGGGCAGCCGTGCCTCTTGGCAAAAGGCATCTCTGCATCTCCAAAAGCAGGTGTTTCACAGATGAGGAGAAGCCTGAAAACAGAAATCAGCTATCCACACTTAAGACTCCCTAACAATCTACTGTCTGCAGTCAAACTTTGCATTATTCTATGTGCCCAGTGGGAGAAAAATCTCACCATCATCGTTACTGTGACATCTAGAACTACATTAACTGAATGCTGACCATATGCCAGACGCTGTTCTTAAAAGCTTTATCTGTATTAACTTGTTAATTTTTCATATACATATGAGGTGGTTACCATTATTGATTCCATTTTAAAGGTGAGGGAAGTCTAGAAAGGTTAAGTAACTCTCCCAAGGTCACAAAGCTGGTAAACAGCATAGGTGTGACTTCAGAGCCCAAGCTATTAACCATCAGGCCATCCAGCTTCCTAGTATAACTGTGCCAGCTTCATTCTAGCAGCCCATCAACCCAAAATACTGAGTCAAACTGACAAGCAAAGAAAAGCCTAGCAAAGAAAGCAAAAGACCATAGAGTTCAGTAAAGGCCCAGGTAGAAGACATTGTTAAGTCTGGCCCAACTTTAGATGAGCCCCTCTTTTCTGACTTATATCCTGAGTTTCATCTAAACACATCTCTTCAAGTCATGAAGTAAGTTCCCTAGGAAAACATAAAGCACCAGACCTAGTTGTAAAGCACCCTTTATCTGGTCCAGGCCCGATTTCCGCTCTGCTTCATTGCGGAAGCGTCTTCGAATAGTAGGAAAAACCTTGGTCTCCCACGCTTTCACCAGCAGAGCGTAGTGGTCCTCCTGGAAAGAGAAGGCAAACGTGAACAGGAAAGGGACGCCTTGTGCAAGAATCAGTCCTTCCCTGACTTACAGCTCTCACCCTGAGGTCTTCACCCCCGTCAAATGCCAGTGACAGAAACACACCGTGCATACCACCAAACTAACTACACCCTCAGAAGCCAGGGGAGGCAACAGATGTTCTGGGGCAAGCTCTTCCTTTCCCTCTAAAGCACATATAAAACACTTCACATGATCCGCAACTTTACTGCTAAATTACTATCAAAGTACTTCATTTCTACATCCGGATCGCTACTGGGCAATGGAACCAAACAGATATGGCTACTGATATGTGGTTTAGAAAAATGAATACCCCAGAGCCACTGTTCCAACGCAATGACATAACTGAAAGCGTAACAACTCTAGCCTTGCACGCTCAGATCAAAATATTCCTCGTGGCTTGTCCTGGTCACCAGGGAGCTAAGCAAACGCTCTTAAGTGGGGCTCTTACCTGCGGGATGTCATCGTCATCATCGTCATCACTTTCGTCATCTGCAATGGGGGGCGGATGGGGGTCTGGGCCAGAGGTGATGAAATTCTCATAGCTGAGCTCTACTTTATAATGACAGGAAGTGTCACTATCATATTCTGTAACAAAGCACAATGACAGTGAATTCTAGGCAAGAGCACATGAACTTACCCTTGGACAGACCAGATTCTCCTAATTTGTGTGATAGAAAGACTCTTAGTTCTTGGAGAAATTTTAAAGCTCAGTATCAAGGAATAACTAATCACCTATCATTTCCTATTTGGGAATCCTAAAATAGTTTCTATGGGCATAATTCATTCAACTCAGAGAAGACTTTGGAAGGTTCTTCATCATGATAAAGAATTAGACAGACTCTTTTTTTTTTTTTTTTTTTTTTCACAATTAAAATGGCTTTTTAATTCCCCCAAGTAGTAAACCATACACCAAAAGAAAAAAAAAAAGAACTTATCTTCAATTGTGAAGGTGATAAATATTTTTGAAAAGATTTACCACAAGAATCTGTTTTGTCCGCATCAAAAACAATGTACCTGAACTTTAAACAAAATTCACATTTTATTTAGGTTGAAATAAACTATACAAAATTGATTTTCTTCACCAAAAATAACAGCAATATTTTCTATATTATTCCTAGATAAACCACAAAACACTTATTTTTGTAGGTTTTCTAGGTTTTGCTTGTAAATCAAGATGAGGCAGTAGATAGAGTCATGGAAAAAGACAGAAGAAAACAGACAAATCAGTTGTCAGTATCCATGGTCTCTGATCCTGTCTTGACCATGAAACAGAAGTGTTCAACATATACCTGTCAAAAAGCTTATGAAGATGTAGGCTCAATAAAGGAATGTAAACAGCAACAATCAGATGTGGAACAACAATGGCAGGCTCTTCCATTCAAACTTTAACTTGTTCCTTCAACTTCATTTGATAAAGGCAAAATCTACACTGAAATCCTTGTTTGGTGAGCTCACACGTTTCTCTTACAGTCTGATCATTTTAACGGTCCCTTACAGATTTTTAACAGCATACTTAAATTCCTACTATTCAAAGGTCAGTCATGAGCTTCATTGTAATGTTTTATATAATGTATTCCTTCCTCCCATACCTCCTCAAAATTTATTTCTTCCAAGAACTGATAACTAAGTACCTGACAATTGGATCCACAGTGACAAATGTTATATCTAAAATGACTTAATACAATTTCAAAGTGCCATTAGCAGAGATCACACAGAGTGTAACATGGTACTTTCAATGCTATCTTCTGGAAGAACAGTTAGGTCTCCAAAGCATGGGACTTCAAACGGGCCATTTAAACAGGCAGATTATCAATGACTAATGTACTCAATGGGAGGCCTACAGGTCAAGATATTCAGTGATTAAGTGGCCTACGTACACCTTACAACTTTTCTGTAAGATATTTTCAAATTTCCTACAGATTTTTTCAAATATCAAATATAAGAGAAAGCCTATTTTAAAAGTCTCTTAGGTATTTTCAATGGTTTCTGAATTATCTGTAGGAAGCTCTGACTTACTTTTTCTTTTTTTTTTTTTTTTTTTTTGCGGTATGCGGGCCTCTCATTGTTGTGGCCTCTCCCATTGCGGAGCACAGGCTCCGGACGCGCAGGCCCAGCGGCCATGGCCCACGGGCCTAACCGCTCTGCGGCATGTGGGATCTTCCCGGACCAGGGCATGAACCCGTGTCCCCTGCATCGGCAGGCGGACTCCCAACCACTGCGCCACCAGGGAAGCCCTCTGACTTACTTGTATAGAGTTTGATATATGTATCCACCATTAAATCCAAATCGTGTTTTATATCAAAATTTATGTTAAGCAAAGCCAAGTTACTTGACCTTTGGTCTGTCAAAGTGTTCCTCAGGTATGCTTTGAGACGCTTTCGTCCATTTTCATAGCGTTCATTCTCAACCTTCATCACAGGAAGAATACACAGGACCTTCAGCAATGCATAAACATTAGGAAAAAACTTGATGTCTGGCAGATGAAGGGCTTCATAAATAGTGGATGGAAGTTCTATATCTTTCCCTCTGTGTTTCCACTTGATTCTCCAACAATGCAGCTCAGCAGAGAGTGTGTCAGGATTAGGTAAATCACTTCTGTACATGTCAGCATGATGCTCCTCTGATGTATTGAATTTAAGCTGTCCCATGACAGAGGGTACCAGAGATAAGCATTTAAGAGCTTTGAGGTGTTGTTCTGAGAATATATCTTTCAGTTCCTGAATAATGTGTTCCACTGTTGGAACACTTAGAGTTTCTTTATAGTAACTCTCAGAGGTTAGCTGAGATTCCAGGTTACTGTGCTGAGCTCTGCGAAATTTCCCTGGGAGTTTCATCTGAATATCAAGTTTGGCTGCCAAATTTGTGGCTTCCTCAAACCAAAATTCATGATAAACTTCGATATTTTCCATCACTTCATTTAGTGAATGCAGCACTGCAGTCAAGCTACTGGCTGCAAAGAAGACATCAGAAGTTTGCCCCTGAAGATTTTTCCCAAAGGCTCTTGTAAAAGATAGAACATTTTTAAGAACAACAATGGTAACGATGAAATCAAAATCTGTTACTGCACTACAGAGTACAAATGCTCGGCCAGCTATACAGTTATTCCATCTAACATTTGTGTCACTATTTATACCATCTAAACATAAAACAAGTGCTTGTAGGAGGTCCACTAAGATTTCAAAAGCATCATGCCTGCCTGTCCACTGAGAATGGCAAATTTCCTTCAGTTCTTTGCCCCTTTCTTCATTGTTCTGAAATAGGACAGAAATTACATTGTCAAGTTCTAAAAGCAGTTGTGGTGATCGATGGAAAAAAGAACAAACTTCCTCAATTGTTCCTAACGTGACAGATACCCCCATAACAGGCACTGATTTTGCCAACCACATATTTAAGGCACAGGAAGAGCAGAGTGTGTAGATAGCTTGGGGATATTTCTCTAAAAGTCTAGAAGCAACAACTTTCATTTTGGAAGAAAATCCACTGGACACAATGTAAGCCTGGCCACGACAGTACTCCATGTTTAATCCCCACTTCTCAGTTATCGTAGTGTGAAATTTCACAGCCAAAATTTCTGCATCAGCTTCATAAGGCAGGAAGCCCACAAATTCCTCTCTCAGGTTGTGAGCTTCGTCAACAAACCTCACCAACACAGGCAGGTGCTCTTCCCCTGCTATGTCCACCACATCGTCAGTGACGATGGAAAAGAAGTGAGAGTCTCTCACTTCCCTGAGGGTTTCTTCCCGAATGCAGCTCTCACAGATCTCTAGCATCTGTTTCTGCTGTGTTTTTGAACAGAACAATGTGTTAACTGCTGTTGTCTCAAAGCGCTTTCTCAGAACCTCTTCACCAGAATTGATCCGGCACTCCAGCAGTGCTTGAAAGTTATCAGGAGTAAAGAGACCTTCTGGGATTTCATCAGCTTCATGTCCATCCAGAGGTATGTTCTGTTTTCCCATAAGAATCAAAATTTCAAATAAAGATTTTAAGTATTCTTTGTTTTCCTTCTCTTCAAGGGTTAAAGGTAAAATGTCTTCATCCTGCTCTTCACCCCCTTCTTCTGCACTGGGGTTCTGAGCATTGCTGTTGTTTATTTCCTTATGTTTTGGGTCCTGTTCAGAAGTTTCATCAATTTTTTTCTGTTTCAGTGTCCTGATTTCATCTTCACTCAATTCTTTTATTCGTTTTCTGTGTCTACTGTGTGGATTATTCAAATGGCTGGTAAGATCAAATATTGTTGGTATTGCATTATCTCGAAGAACTGTCCTATAAGGGCTAGTTCTACAGATCATAGAAGTCTCAAAGTGTTTGGCACACAATCGATAATGTTTATTTAGTTGATCAGGTGTTTTATCTTCTAAGTCTGCTCTCCTACAATTCTCCACCCACTTCTGGCATCTGGCTGGATCCCGCGGGAACCTGAAAAAGGCCAGGTCCGACTGCGTGCTCTTCCGCGTGCAGTTGGGGGCCGCGCAGAAGTTCGGCATCGTCGTCTGCCCGCCGGCCGGCCCAGCCCTCCCCTCCCTGCCTCCTCAGGGCAGCCCGCCCGCCCGTCGGGGCCGGGGAGGGGAGCCAGGCCGGCCGGCCGGCTCGTTTGGGCCGGCGCGCCGGGTAGACAGACTCTTAAAATGATTTTCAAACCAGTATCTCAAAGGCCAAATATGGCTGCAGACATCTCATTTCAGGAAGCTCACTTTTATTCAATCTTATTATAAAATTTTCAAATTATCAGGAATGTTTTTTAGTGCACACCTATACACCCATCACCTAGATTCCACAATTAACATTTCATTATTCTGTGATGGCTTCAGTTTTTAAAAAGTTTAAAAAACGATTAACATTTAAAATTAGGAGATTTTATGTAAAATTCTGGGGCTCTTAGCTGTCTTATAAAAGTAGACAATCTTTCAGACTTGAATTTCCATGTGGCAATATTCTGCTGGCCCTGAGTCGCGGGCAGGCTTCCTGTATGTGGGGGACGCGCTTTCTAGCCTGCCACGCTTCCTCCTGCTCCCCATTTTGTTTCACCGGGCCTGTTACCTCATTACCAGTGGGCACTGGGGTATGTCCAAGTTAAATGGATTTATGGAATTAACAGCATTCGCATTCCCAGGAAGCAGTGGGGCCTTGGGAGGAGGTGGCTTACGTTGCTGAGCAGTGGCCACGGCAGCAATCCGGCACGGTGGCCCGTGAGTGCCCGGGTCTGACGCAATACTGGTGCCAGCATCGTTGTCACTGTCAGATGCCATGGCAAAGGGCAGGGCCTCGAAGTTAGCACTGATCTCCTCTGCCAGGTCGGTGCACAGGTCGGCAGCGTTGCGGTGGGCCTGCCCTTCAGCATAGGCAAATGGGCGGGAGCCAAAGTTAGCTCGCGTCTTGGTGTTCTGGAAAGGAGACCAAAGAAAGGATTTGAAAGGACTTAGGTTTATTTATGCATTCATTTCTAACCCCTCGAGGTGAACTTCACGGAGAGTCTGTGAACCCAGGCAGAGGGGCTGGTGCATCTGCGGGCACCGGTGCTTCGAGCTCTGCATGGCCCCCACTGCCCCTCGCCTGGAACTCATGCTCTTTGCTGCTCAAACGCAGTGACCTTTCTTGTTTCCAGCACTGTTCCTTTCTACCTGATGCCACTGCTCATGCTGTTCCCTTCACCTGGAACATTCTTCCCTCCAATTTTGTCCATTTAAACTGGTTAATATTCCAGACCTGGCTCAAACATCACTTCTTCAGGGTAATGGGGATGTGATCAGATTTCCTTGGTACTTGCTTCCATAAAGTCTATGATTTTCAATCATATTGTGATGATTAATTTTATGAGTCCGCTTGACTGGCCACGGGGTGCTAGATTAAACATTATTATTGCTGGGTGTGTCTGTGAGATTAGCATTTGAATCGGTGGACACAGTAGATGGCCCTCCCCAGTGTAAGTGGGTACCATCCAATCCGTTGAGGGTCTGAATAAAACAAGAGGCAGAGGAAGGAGGAATTAAACCCTTTTTCCCTGTACCACTGCTTGAGCTAGGATATCTCATCCCATCTTCTCTTGCCCTCCTTGGACACAGACTGAATCACACCACCGGCTCTCCGGGGTTCCTGGCCTACAAACAGCAGGTCATAAGACTTTTCAGTCTCCATACTAACTGGAGTCAATTCCTCAAAATAAATCTCCCCTCCCACCTCTGTCTACACACACACAGACACACACACAGACACACACACACTCTGTGTGTGTGTGTCTGTGTGTGTGTGTGTGTATATATATATATATATATATATATATATATAGCTCCTATTGTGGGGTGTTTTTTTGTTTTGTTTTGTTTTTTGCCACACCACGTGGCATGTGGGATCTTAGTTCCCCCGACCAGGAATGGAACCCGTGCTCCCTGCAGTGGAAGCATGGAGTCTTAACCACTGGACTGCCAGGGAAGTCCCCCTGTCCTATTGGTTCTGTTTCTCTGGAGAACCTTGACTGATACACAGTGTTTATTAGTTTGTGATTATATACATACACATATATATTTATGCAAATGTTTGACTAATGTCTGACTCCTCCAACTGGCTTTAACTTCATGAAAACAAAGACCATATCTGTTTTGCTCATTGTTATTATATATGTCCAGAGCTTAGCACACTACTTAATCTATAGTAGGTACTCAATAAATATTTGCTGAATGAATGAATATAACAGGCTGCCTTAAATTACTGACATCTTTAATTCACTGAACAAAGTGAGAAAAGATGCTACTATCAGAGGCATGGTACAGGGCCAGATTCTACAAGATCTTCTAAGTCACTATAAAGACTTGGGCTTTTACAAGATAGACATGGGAAGCCACTGACTTGTTGAGAGTAGAGGAGTGACACGATCTAACCAACATTTTTAAAGAATCACTGTGGCTGCTGTGCTGAAAAGATGTGTAAAAGGGCAAGAACTAAGGGGCTGGTAGGGAAGGGAGATAGAGGAATATTGTAATATGCTACCCAGAAGATAAGCGTGGCTGGGCCATGACTTAAGTGGTCAGATTCCAGATACATTTTGAAGGTAGGGTCAACAAGGTTTGCTGACAGACTGGGTGTGGAGCAGGAGGAAAAGAGGAGTCAAGAAGGATGCCAAGGTTTTTGGCCTTAGCAACTGTAAGGACGGAGGTGCCACTTCCCAAGACAAGGAAGGCTAGGGAAGAAGCAGGTTAGGGTATGGGGCAGAGTTAGGCTCAGTTTTAGACATGTTAACTTTGACATGCCAATGGAACATCTATTTCTAAATGTTGCCTAGACTGCTGAATATTTGTGTCTGGAATTTAGGGAGAGATCTGGGCTGGAGATAAGGATTTGGGAGCTACCGCCATGTAGTAAGTAGTAAAGTTTCACAGAACATTAACTGTTAATAGGTGCTCCTTTAAAAACAAGAGTTCCAGGGTTCCCTGGTGGCGCAGTGGTTGAGAGTCCGCCTGCCAATGCAGGGGACACGGGTTCATGCCCCGGTCCGGGAAGATCCCACATGCCGCGGAGTGGCTGGGCCCGTGAGCCATGACCACTGAGCCTGCGCGTCGGGAGCCTGTGCTCCGCAACGGGAGAGGCCGCAACAGTGAGAGGCCCGCGTACCGCAAAAAGAAAACAAAAAAACAAAAAAAACGAAAGAGTTCCATGATTAAGTATATGTGCAGGGATGCTGGGTTAAATAAAGTTGAAGTTTTGAATTTTTACCAAAGGATTCCTCTGAGCTTCTGACATACTAAAGTGACCCAAGAGGGTCACGTTCAAAACTTATTTAACGAGACTCATTTTACTGCCACTGGAAAGAACACTAGTGTCCCTTGCATTGTAGTTTTGGAAAGACTGCCAAAAGGAAGTCAGAGCAGTTAAGCACTCAGGTTCAATGCAAAGGAAGGACCTACTTCTTCAGGTTTGTTTGTGGTTCCTTCTGTTATCAGGTACCACATGTTATGTCAACAAGGCCACGTTTGGTGTCTTTAATTTTTCCGTTCTTGATGGAATAAATTACTGAGGAGAATTTTGTTTCCTTTCCCAAAAAGATAACCTGCCTTTTTCTGAATGTGAACCACAGGCCACATCCCACCCGAGACATCTTCAAGATATGGTGAGAGGCGCTGCCCGCAGTATGTGAAGTACACTCGGCCTTTGGCTGGCTGCCCTGGAGGAGGAGGCGTTCCCTCGGTTCTCTCCCAGCCAATTCCTGCCACGTCACCTAGGGCAGAGAACAGGACAGAAACAACACTTTTTTTTCCTTTTATTGACTATTAACTAAACTTTCAATTTGCAACTGGCATGAGACTACATATCATTGACTATCTTGGCTTTTATTTATTCATGCCATCAGTTACAGCTGAAAAAGACATGGAGTACCTTGTATTTATATATAGAGAAAGTAACACAATAGAAATAAACAATTTTAAAAAGAGAAGTCAGAAACTGTTTAGAAGAACAAAAATACCTAGTGTCTGAGGCAACTTATTTACCACAATTACACATTAAATTTAGCTTTTATTTTCCAGGCAGCCAAGACAAAAAGAGAAAACACTGGGCATGATTTTTTAATAGAGGAATACAAGTTTTTCTCTTTTGACACATACCAGATTACTTATGCATAAAGGTAAAAAGGTATTATTTTCTCAGTAAGTTTGCAGAAGACTTAGAAAGGATCTAAAAAAATATAACTTTAAACTCAACCTACTATGTAAGCTAAACATTCACCGTTAAATCACATTCTGTCCCCTTACTTCCATGTATTTAAGGCATTTTTGCAGGAAGCAAAGATCATATAAGCCAAGCTGCTTTCTGATGAAGTGGCTAGATATTGGAATAGAACTTAAAGAACCAAGGGGACCATATCCACCACATAAGCACTATTAGAGGCTGTCTCAGGCAAGCTGCTAGCACACGGAGCTTTAAAATTAACCTGTTGTAAACTCTCCAATAAGCGCATGAAGTTCTGTGATTCTGTTTTTGATCAGAGTCTCATATGATTTTGAAGCCACTAGGCTGGGCTTCCCAGTGGCTGGGGACTTGTCACTGTTCACTATGGCACCCGAAGGGCCCAGAAGAGGGCCCAGCACGTAGGAGATGCTCAAAGAGTATCTGTTGATCAACAGACACTGAAAGTGTTGGTACAGAGATTGGGATCCTGTTGTAATAAGTGGGTTCTTGATTCCTATTCCCACACAGACACATTCCTCTAAGAAAGGGGTAGCATGTTTGCTTGAGGTCTGGTCCAAAATATTCTCAAAAACTAAAGTATGATCAAACAAAATAACAATCAACTATAACAAACGAATAGAACGCCCACTATGGATCCCCTGCCGTCTCTACTACCCCTCACTTTGTGCTTAAAGCACTTAAGTACTCAGCTGAGATTACAGAGTTCTCTCCATAAAGTAAGAGAGAAACAACTTGCCAGGAAGTAATTTCCAAGGCATAACCTGACCATAATTGAAAATACCATGCTCACTGGAAAAGTGCAATTTAATAAACAGCTCTCTCAAGGATAAGCAAAATTACCCCCCAGACTGCTACAAGAAGTTATCTATTGGGTTCAGTGACTTAGTAACCCCTACGCAAGCATCCAAGATCATCTATTTATTTAATCATTTCAGTTTTATCAGAGATGATGCTAAGATGTACTGTCTGAAAATAAGTAGCCAACATGTTTGGCTGCTTCTAATGTCAAGAGGACAGTGCCTATATTTTGCTACTTCTGGAGCAGGTAGGACTGATCCCAATTCCTCTACTATTATGGATGAAGTTAGTTATATGGAGGCTTAAAAAGAAGAGGGGAAAGACTTTCTTTTTATTGAATTGACTATGTGACTGAAACATCTGGGCAGAAGATGTGCTGAAGCTGGACCAGATGTTTAGGCTACCAAGAGCAAAGTCTACAGCATGTATCTTTACCTATTGATAATGAATTTCTTGAGTGCCTCAAGGCGACTGGTAGAGGGTTTTTTTTGAAGATATTCATCAATGAAAAGCTGATGAAAGACCAAATTTTGGAGAAAAGCAAAATCTCAGATTCTTCTAATGATGGAGGAACGAAAGTCAATGTGACTCCTAAGTTACCAGATGGAGACTTTAATGATAACAGTGCCTCATAAAATGAAAGGTTTTGTGTAAACTAGGGGACAACAATGACACGTATTTCATTTTCACTGGAAGACAGTGTCCATTTTCAGTTGCTAAGTTTCATTAATTTTAACCTATTTTGACCCAGACCTGGGAACAACAGAAATACACAGGGTTTAAAAAAAAAACAAAACTCCCACCACACTCACCAGGAGAGAGAGTCACGTCTAAGCGAACGCTCTTCCACTGTAATAAACTGGAGCCGTTGTAGTGCACGGCTCGGCCATTGCTGTGAAAAAAACAAAGAGAAGTCAAAGACAAGGCTAATCAGTCAACACAGAGGAAGGTAAGTAGTGAACAGTATCATGAGAGTAATCAGAAGAGAAATCCTAAGAGCTATTCTCATTCACTAAATATGAGTATATTTCCAGCTGGTATTTTCTACATTTTTTAGAGTAGAGATTAAAATGATATTACTTTAGTTTTAAAACACCCACATCAAAAAAAAAAACCACCCACATCCACTACTTTTTTTTTTTTAATAACAGTGTTAGTAGCCACTTACTTATGGAAAAGACAAGTGCCCACTGGATTAGTCCAAGCCCCGTCTCTTTTCTCTGCTTCTGTAGCAAAGCCAAAGGAAACTATTGGTCCAGTGTCATCATCACTATCTCCATAGGAAACAATTTCAATTTCCCAGTAGAAAGATGGGGCCTGAAGAAACACGAGAAATGCGCAGACAATCAGAGGGCTCACTGTGGGCCCTTGAACTTCCTTTCTCTCACATTTGAAGGAAAGAGGCAGAAGACAGTATGTCATGTGATTTCTCACCTGAATGGGCAGTGGTGAGGTGGCATAGATAAATGTGCCCCGGGGCAGACCGCCCCCAGCGCTGGGGTCAGCAAGGAAGGTGACGGAAGTGAGGTGCGATGAGAACATGCAGGCTCGGACAGGTGGAAACACTCGTGAGGGGCTCCACGTAATCTCTTTGGGCTGCATTGGGGAAAGACACCCTCATTCAATAGAATTGCAAACACAAAATGGAGATGTTGAGATTTCAAGTGACATTTTTTCTTTTACAGATTTTTAACTTTCTTATCTTGAAATAATTTCAAAGCTACAGAAAAATTGCAAGAATACAGCAACTTTTGTATACTCTTACCTAGATGCACTGATTTTTTTGTGATAAAATTTACATAATGTACAATTCACCCAGTTAAAGTGTACAATTTAATGGTTTTTAGTATATTCACGGAGTTGTGCAACCATCACCACAATCTAATTTTAGAACATTTCTGTCCCCCTTAAAAGAAATGGTACCCATTAGAAGTCAATTCCCATCCTTCTCTCCTTCCCAGTCCCTGGCAACTACTTAACTATCTGTTTTCTGTCTCTATGGATTTGCCTGCTCTGGACATTACAAGAAATGGAATCATACAATATGTGGTCTTTTGTGACTGGCTTCTTTCACTTAGCATAATTCAAGGTTTATCCATATTGTAGCATGTGTTACCACTTCATTAATTTTAAAGGTTGAATAACATTCCATTGTATGAATATACCCATTTTACACATTCATTCATCAGTTGATGGACATTTATGTTGTTTCTACTTTTCAGCTATTATGAATAATGCTGCTAAGAACATTCACAGAATGCCAATATTGAACATTTTTGCCTCTTTTGCTTTTTTTTTCCCCCAGTGAAACTTGTTTTTCCCTGTGAGTCTGCTTTTTCTTTTGTTTTATTCACTAGGTTGTTGTATATTTTAGATTGCACATATAAATGATATCACACAGTACTGACTTTCTCTGTGCCACTCTGGCTTTTTAGTCACTCTTTCTCTCTATGTATACTTATTATTACGAGATGAACTACAGATCTACAATTTCGAAAACGTTTTCTTTTTCTGTTATTGATAACATAGAAATTATTTACAAATCATTGAGTTCTGCTCCCCTGCTATAATCTTTCGATATTCAGAATGACAAATCAACGTGCTTTGACATTCAAGGATGAGAGCATGTCACTGCAGAGCATACACCTCCAAATGGCTTTGCAAACACCCATTCTCAGTGCCATTAACATGCTGCTTGGCATTCTGTAATTCTTAAGGCATGTGCTGCAGACAGGCAGCAGGTGTGGGACACTGCAGAGGGCTCACCTGTCTCCGGTCAGCCTGCAGTGGAGGTGGCGGGGGCCGAGCACAGTCCCGGTAGAGCATCCTCAGCCGTTCACACTGCACTTCCACAACTGCCAGTCGCTCTCCTGGAGGGGGAGACATTGAATATGTGAAAATAAGTCCTACAACTCCTGAGAGGGCTCCAACTCTTTTGGAGTAGGGTCAGAGCAATAACATGCTTACAAAAGAAGATTATTCAAATTCTTACAAAAGAGCAAATACCCTGAGACATCTTTGTCTACTACGTGTAGCTCAGCAGCAAAGCAATGGGGTCAAGTGCATGGGCTCTGGCGTTAGGCTACCTGGATTTAGAATCTGGCTCCATTACTTGATATTTACCATCTCACTTCCAATATAGGGGTAATAATAGTACCTGTGCCTCACAGGGTGGTTGTGAAGATGAGCTAAAATAACACAAGTAGAGCCTTTAGCCAAGTCCCTGGCACAGGGCAAACACTCAATAAATGAAAGCTCTTATTATCATCTACTAAATGAAAACTAATATTCTTTTTTTTTTTAATTTTAGATTTATTTTTGGCTGCGTTGGGTCTTCGTTGCTGTGTGCAGGCTTTCTCTAGTTTCAGCGAGTGGGGTCTACTCTCCGTTGAGGTGCACGGGCTTCTCATTGCGGTGGTTTCTCTTGTTGCAGAGCACGGGCTCTAGGCGCGCAGGCTCAGTAGTTGTGGCACACGGGCTTAGCTGCTCCGCGGCATTAGGGATCTTCCCAGACCAGAGCTTGAACCCATGTCCCCTGCCTTGGCAGGCGGATTCTTAACCACTGCGCTACCAGTGAAGCCCTGTTGTTTTTTTTTAAATACAGATAAATGACTCAGGAATCAGCAAACTTGGATTTAACCTCAGAGTTCTTTCTGGTAATCTAATAAGTGAGTTATTAAGGACTGTTACACTTGACAAAGGACAGTATTTTAGAATGTAAATCGCTATGTATAAGCTCATAGTCTTCTCTTTTGTAAAAATTAATAAGAACTTACCCCCGTTTCCTTCCAACTCTTTCTTACCACAGAAAAAAATGGGTTAGTGGGTTATTATTAAAACCATTTGCTCTAAATTATTATGATTCCTGACTTGTACATTAAGTACCAAAGTTAATTTCACAGAGTAAGACCCCTTTATTCCATAAAACATATAAAAGATACCCAGAAAGAGTCCTATAGAATAGTAAGTGATTCATTCAGCAAGTTGTATGCTTGCTAAAATCAGTCATATAAGTCTTAGGATGCAACCTAAGCCAAGAATATTGAAAGCAGAGGCAGGGAACTACATACCATAAGTACAAAAGTAAATTATAAGCAAGTATTTAGCATAAGTAATTTCACCCAAGAAAGCAAGCTCCTTTTCTTTTGTTCTTTTTCCCTTTTCTTGGGGTCTCTCTGAGGTTTTTTTTTGAGGTTGTTTTTTTTTTTTAATATTTTATTTATTTATTTGGTTGCACCAGGCCTTAGTTGTGGCAGGCAGCCTCCTTAGTTGTGGCACATGTGCTCATTAGTTGCGGCTCACTGGCTCTTTAGTTGTGGCAGGACAACTCTTAGTTGTGGCATGCATGTGGGATCTAGTTCCCTGACCAGGGATCGAACCCAGGCCCCCTGCATTGGGAGCATGGAGTCTTAACCACTGCGCCACCAGGGAAGTCCCTCTCTGAGGTGTTTTTAACAGTTGCTGGCTCCACAGAACCATGCTTATTAAGGGAAGGAGATTTGAGAAGTAAAACAGATACAGAATGAAGACAAATTAAAAAGCGAAAACAAACCAACAGAAATCACTGCCACATGAAAAAGGACAAAAATTTAAGGACAGAAAAGAGATTAGAGAGTTACTGAAAAAAAGCAAACAGCATGAGAGACAGTAAATAATATAGATAACAAAAATGACCAAAAAAAAAAAGATAAAACTAAAACCATTAGGGAAGGAAAGGATATCCACTTCTGCCTTACCATTTATGAAAATGCTAGTACCAGAGCACTGGAGAAATGCTAATCTAATTGTGAACAAGTACATTTAGAGTCCCACTATGTCCTTGGGGATAAAGGGTAAATTTTCACTTAAAAAACACCCAGGCCAGCTATCAATTTACAGGAAATTTGAGGACAAAAGGACACATTAAATGACACCACAGGATATAATCAGCAAAATCCAGACTGTGGGAAACTCTTCAACAAATAAGTTGCAAGGGAAGAAAAGATACTGAGGGGAATTTTTTTTAAAAAGAGATTTAAAAGACAGCAATGAATTATAATAGATGAACTTTATTTGGATCCTGATTCAAATAAACAAATGTAAAAACAAGTATTACTTTATGAGAACATTAGAAAGTTGAACACTGACTAGATATTTAATAATATTAAAGAATTATTGTAAATATTTTAGATGTGATATTGATATTGTGGTTATTTTAAGAGTCCTTATTTTTGATACACATACTCAAATATTTATGGATAAAATAAAGGAATATCTAAAAATCTGCTTAAAAATAATCCAGCAGGGTGCAGCGTAGATGAAACAGGATTGGCTATGAGTTGATAACTGTTGAAACTAGACGATGGAAACGTGAGGGTTCATTATACGAAAAAAGTCTCTCTATTCTTGTATTTGTTTGAACTTTTCCATAAACACACACACATAGACACAGAGGAACACACACACACACAAAGATGGATGTAGGTGCAAATTCTTGATTCTGAATTCAAATGTGGCCAATGACAATAGTCAGAAAGTATCTGCAGCTCTAAGGACAGCTTATACATAATTCTAATTGAGAAATAAAGGCAACTAATTAATATGAATGGGGAAAAGAAAACACTCTGACATAGTGGTCCTAAAGTTAAACTGAAAAATGCTGATTTCCTAGTTGGCATATACTGAAGGTTTTTATTTACATTTCTAGATCTGAAATGAAAGTAAATTGTGGTAAGTGTTGTGTTTAGAGTTCAGCTGTTGGATGTGTACATGAAAACAGTTAACATTCCATTACCAAATTATAAATGTGCTGACAAAACTTAACACAATAGGGTAGAAAGGAAAGTAACAGGTACTTACCAGCACTGCATTCCTGGGCTACTAGGTTGAGAACTTCAACAGCTGCTGGACACTGCTGTATGAATTCTTCACAAAATAAGCTGTCTTCTAAAAGCTGGGCCATGACCAGGCATGCTCTTAATGTTAAAAGATTTACAATATTTCAAAGTCATCAATGGTCATTCTCTAAAAAGTCAACTGTGAAAAACATTTCAATCAATTTTATCCTCTAATTTAAACAAGGTTCAAACTCCCCATTCCTCTTGCTTTTTTTCTGAGCTGGACTGGCTGGGAAGTATATAACTTCTCTTTTCCCCGCATAGTAACTGCTGACACTGCGTGGACAATCGGGAAAGGGAAAAATGGCTGCCATCTCCCTAAATGAAGTCACCAAGTGCCAGGTGAGAAATCAGCACCATCTCTTAACAGCTCTTCCTAACCGGCGCTCCACGGGCAATATTAATGTTCTGGGAACAAGAGAGGTCCAAATGCTTGGGAAATCTGTATGCTGATCTCTCTCACCTAACTCAAAACACATATTAGAGCTTTCTGACAAGTTTCATTGTCAAAAGAAACTTGCTGTTGTTTCATTGTAAATAAACGTATTTTCTTTCCAACTCCAACACTTGAGAGCATTCCCTAATTTTCTCCTCAGCAGTTTGGAAAGCAGATGGACCAGACAGGTACTAATGTGGTCTGAACCACTTTAAAAAAGGCAAAGCTGCAGAAGAATTCCTGTGACAGGACCAAGTTCTTTAACCAAAGCAAATCAGTGGAGCCTTATGTATGTGCTCTATATATCAATCATATTTTGTTTATTTACTTTCTTAGGGAAACAGCTAAACTTTATTTCAAAGTGCAGAAACTGGGGAATGCAACAAAAACTGTAGTAAACATAGCACAAGAGGATGGTTTCTGTTACTCAGTTTGGCATGAAGTTCACACTGCGGACCCACTAAGCCTGGTGCAGAGGGGTCCATGGAGGACCCCTGTCTCTGTGCCTGCACCACCTCAGCACATTAGGGGATCTTTGGAGGGTGCTCACCTTGTTCTTATTTCAGCCAGGAGCCGAACGACTGCCATCACAGGAGCTGACCCATCTCCTGTTGCAGGAAGTGAGGTATGAATAGAGAGACTTCCCTCCTGAGGAAGCAACATGGACTGGACTGCCTGTACTACCTTCTCAGTAATGGACAGTTTATGAAGAGGCAATGCCTGATGGCGGTGGGGGGAGGGGCATGGCAAAAAGTTAAATTCAAGTAGTTAGTTTATAAGAAATGAGGGTGTTATTATCATCTGGAGTTAATTCTCAAAATTTCAGTTAAAAAGAATCAAATCACCATACAGAATTGCAAGCTAGACCCAAACAATTAAACATACAATACACTGTGGAATATTCCAAACCAAAGAAATGAATTTTGTCATCTAGGTAAAAATTTCCACACAAGTGTTACTATTAAATGATTATGCCCAATAGGTAAATACACATCACAAGTAAAGTTTAAGAAAACCAAGTATTTGTGCTTCCGTACTGTGTATTACTCATATTACTCATTACAGTACATATGCATATTACTCATTACAGTACGGTTACCATCTGCAGTAACATTTTAAGATGCATTTAAAAATCACCTTACCTCTGATCTTGGAACACAAAGTCTAGACAATGGAATAGTCAGTGTGTCTGATGCTTGCGACGTCTTTCTACAGTCTATGGGTGGGAATTTGACTGTAGCTATACCTTCCTGTTCATTGATAGAAGCCACTACTCCGACGCTTCCTGATATTCCTCTACCTAAAACCTAGAGACACAGAGGGATTAGCACTACCTACCAGCTCTGATGGTGTGAGCAATTATCTGATGTGACAAGTGGGAAGAGGAAACTTACAGCTGTCATTACCAGCATTACAGTAATAGTTTCTTATAACGCAGATACCAAGCCCTGAACATGAGTTAAAATAATAGGTCCTAAAACCTTACACCAAGGTGGTCACAATATGATACAAATTCAAACTTTCAATTCTAAAATATTGCCAATATTAACACCACCACAGGACACAAGTACTGTAGTTAACATTACATGGTATTGTACTAATATCTGACTAATCTGCAGCATAGTGTGGATTAGAAGTCACGAGTTTCTTAGCTTAAAGGAACAAGGATTTTTGTCCAACTGGGTAGATGATACTTGTCTTACAGATGAGCAGTTAATCAATGGACTTATATACAGGGGAAAGCGATGACTTGGGAAAATGGTGGCTGGTTACCTGAACCTCAGACCCTATCTTGATTGTCTCTTTGAAGCCTCCAAGTGCACACAGTGCAGCGACAGCCTGGCGGGCGATTCTCTGAAGTTTGGCGAGTTTTCTGCCACTACTGCTGCCATTTTCCAGAATGCTTTCTGCATATTTCCCCAATTGTGGAATGTACATCAGCGCACGAGACAGAACCTAAATGTAAGAAGCAGCCCATGCAGTGGGAGATAAAGCTCTGGTTGTTTTGATACTAAGCATGATGCAGTGTCTACAACAGTGCATGGGTCCCATGTGCTAAAGGAACTCTGGATATGGGAGGGATGAAATAATTATCAGGGATGACCACTGACATTCTTGGCATATTTGCCTTATGTGATTGGACAGAACTGGAAATACACAACCTCAAAATATGGGAGAATCAAACACTGTTAATAAAACCCCTAAACTAAAGTAAAAATTTATCTGCAGGAAAACCATAACAGCATACTGCCTACATCTAAACACCCAAGTATCTTTAGGACACGTTATAAGGTGTTCACATCACGAATGACTGGGAAAGGGGAAAGTGATTACCAAACCCTAGTTCTCAGGAAACTGAACTATTGTCTGTAAAGATGAATTACTGACAGAGCATTCAGGGAGTGTAAACCACACAGAGGCCTCCTTAGGACTCAGTAAGTACACTTAACAAATCCAATAAACCAAGGCTGCATGATTTCCTAATGTTAGTACCAATCGAATACAAGCAAGAAGGAGAAACAGGGAGTGCCATTCTTTTCCTGCGAACACTAGCCTGCCTTCTGTGAAATCAGAACTGGCAGTGAAAGGAGATGTGGGTTAACAGAGTTGAAGCTACTGAATCAAAGCAAATTTCAGGGGAAACACAGTTAACAAGTATATCTGGCCAGTTTGGGAACTCTCTCTTTGTTAGCATGTCCTTTGCTAGAACAGAACATTAACTTCTGTCTTGCTTCCTCTTTTAAGCAGCAACAGCGTACTAGCCTTCTCTGCTGTCGTGGTCCATATCTGAGCAGCATTTGACTCAGGCGCCATCAGCAAGCTGTGAAGCAAGGCGATCACTTCTGCGGCCATGCTGTTTGCCACATGCCCACTGATGAAAGGTCGGACAGGGTCGGTCCTGCAAGTGTCAACAGGGAAAAGTGTCAGTGCCCACTGATGGTGAATAAGGCAGACGAGTGGCTTCAGGCTTGGCACCAGATGCGAACATTTTCTAGTTATAAATTCTGGAAAAAGTGGGTTTTGGTGACTCCCATTCTTTCTGGTAACTGAAGAAGCCTTGGAAACAATGGACCTCAAACCTTTAACTGTATAAACCATCGTGATCAAGGAAAGGACCTACACTACATCTGCCTCTGGCTGGCAAGCACAGAACCTCACACAAACTTCCCAGGGGCAACACGCATTTATCCTTCCTCCAACTAGAAAGAAGCTTCTGTGTACAGTTGGGATGGTGACAAGTATTGTTTGGATGAAGTAAAGGCAGCAGGGACAGTTTACTATTTCTACTACTCAAAAACACTATAGCTGGAGTTCCTGGTGGTGGCCTTTCTCAGAAAAACAATCCTCCAGTCACAGACGTTTACTCAGCCCGGAGGGCCTCTCTACTCGACCCTCACAACCTCGGATGCACCTGGATGGTCACCACTTTCTGACTGGACTTTGAGAACAACTACTACAACGGATGGGTATTTTAAGCCCTCAGTCCCCATTTCCAGCAGGTCAAGGGGAGGATATAAAATTAAAACCCTCAAAACAAATCCTTTACAAAGTAAGTCTGAGAAGAGTGCAGACAGCTGCCACCCTGTGAAAGGTTTTACCTGGCAAGTTCAGAGTTCCTCTCTCGGCAAATGGAAGTTTGGGCGGTTTTCTTCTTGTCCCCTGTGGACAGTCCACTCACCGTCTCTGGGTTGAGCGATTCCACGGGTGGCCCGACGCTGACGATGAGGCCTGACTGTGCCCACTTGGTTGCTTTTCTCAGAGCAGCTGCCGCCTCTTCTGTAATCACCTCACAGCAGCCACCCTGGGGATCAGATTGAAGACATTCATGATATTCTTTTCGCTCTTCTCAGCACTATACTTTAAAAAATCAGTTTCCCCTAATCCAGGCTCATTTTTATAAATTCATATATTAAAATATTATATGTAGAAAGTTAAATCTCCACAAACATCCTTTGTCCTCACCCAGTCAGAGATCACTGTTAGTCCTCTAGAATTTTTTCCATGCAGATTCTGACATACATAATCATAGGCCACGCTACACAGTTTTGATTTCTTTTTTATCAGTTATCAAAACATCATGAATTGTGATCGATATGAACCTGATACCATAAAATATCATGAATATCCATGTCTATATATTTAGACCTACCTGATTATTTTTATAGTTGTACAGTATTTCATTATATGAATGTAATAACTTCTTTAACAAATCCCCTATTTATGGGTACACAGATTCTATTTTGTTTTTTACAAACAGAACTGCCAAGGACAGGCTTGTCTCTGGATACTTGAAAATACCTATTTACACTCACCTTGGCAATAATGGGTACCATAGATCTTAACATTTTCAGTGCGACAGGTAAAAATGATACACTACTATTGTGTTATTACTTCCCTTTAATTATTTATCATGTAATCTGTGAGCCTGAGCATATTTTTATATTTTCATGGGCTTTTTTGTCTTTATTTCTTATTATCTATTATTATTACTCTTTTAACCTTTCACCCTATGGTCACATTTTTTTTTTTGGATCACTTTTAAAGTATTTTTAGGCTGTAGAACTTTCTTAACAGAGCTAAGAAAATTTCTAGATCAAAACCAAGAGTTCTCCTCTACATTTTAACGTTAACGATACATTGATTTTGACTAGTTCTCTTGAAAATGGCCTCAGTTAAGCCACTGTCTTCAATTTCTCACCCTGTGGTAACTTGAAATTTTTTTTAAATTTCTCCTGAAAACCTGAAGCCTGGCACATGTTCTTCGACTGCAGGTCTTGGCGGAGCAGGCTCCTTCCTATTGGGGTTACCTTTGTCATGTCTCGGTCCATTTTCACAACTTTCTCCATGTTGGCACCAGTACCAAGTCGGAAGGGCCGTCCTTCTGAGCTACTAAAATGGGAAGGCAGAGAGAGGCAATGATTTTACAGGCATGGTCACAGGTGGGGGAGGCCTCAATGAGTGATCTAAATCCCAAAGTGAGGGGATTTTAACAACAGCCTGGATTGCTGCCTTTGTGTGAATGACTGGATCTTCCTTTCTAATAATTCAGCTCCCCCTACCTCCTAAACCTGGCTCTCAAAAAGATCTTTCATCAAATTTGTACTATGACGTTTCACAGTGCCCAGGAATGTTCCTTGGAAGTTTCTTCATCTATGTGCTGACTTGCCCTGACCCCGCTTAGTCTATGCCAACAGCCTAGTAGTGCTTTCGGTTGCCATGATGGCAGACAAGGGATCCAATTATGAGGATGACACCATCCTTCAATCATTTATTTGAAGAGAGGACTCTTCCATCTGAGACATAAACACCTCTCCTAAATTCCCTTGTGCTCCGTGGGACCTTCTCGTTGTCCTGGATTCCACTGACAGGGCACTGTAGATTTGTCATCTTTGGACAGTAATTATATATTTTTACTTCCTTGTTGAGCAATCATACCATTCATCCTTCGATTAAATAAAGCTATAAAAAAGTTTCTTATTTCTTCACCTCACAGTCAATGGTATCCCTAAATTTACTGATGGCTGAAGGATGCCCATAACTGAAAACCAAGCTGCATTATTCCTTCTCAAAGCCCACGTCACACTATAGACTCCTCGTAGGACACAAACGATACATTCTCAACAGGATTTTCACTCTGTTGGGTCTGGAGAGACAGTAGCGAGCTAGGGTTAAAAGTTAGGGCTCTGCGTCAGAGGGACCTGCATTGATAGTTCAGCTCTGCCTCAGTTTCTCCATATGTAATGACAGGGATGGTAGTAATGTTGATTACCTCTTAGGGGTGTTAAGAGGGCTGAGACAGTTGATACCTGTAAGGGGCTTACTCAGCACAGTGCCTGCGACACGGCTAGTGCTGGATGGCATGTAGCTATTACAATCATCACCTTAGTAATGGTTGGAGAACTTCATGGGATGACTGGTCTTCCCGCTTGTGGATAAAGATAGAGAGCTTGCCATCCACTGCTTCACTCTCTTCTCCAGGGTCTTTATCTCCTTTTAAGGAACTCTTGGGGCTCGTTTTTGTCAACGTGGTGTCAGGTTCGGAAGCGGTTGGAGAAAGGACTGTCTGACATCCTTTAAGCAAACAGAAAAATTGCGAAGTCGTTTGTGCAGCTCCCCTGTATAAGGAAAGCACTGGCTCTGGAATCTCTCTTCCTCCCTCTCTCCCGCTCTGTCCCTTCTCCGCTCTCTCTTCCTTTTATCACAGGAAGCACAGCTGCAGTTGTGGACAAGGGAAAGCTCGGTCTGACCGTCCACAGGAAGTGAGCGCCTCAGTGCCATTCTTCCGCCCAGGAGGCTACTCACCTGGGACCACGTAATCTGCTAGCTTTGCTAAGAGCAACGAGGCGATCTTGGATGCTGGGTCGCTGGGATCCTCTTGCTCGCTGTTTAGGGAGGGGACAGAGTAGCTCCAGGGTGGGAGCTCCACATTCCCACAGTCTTCTACGCTCATCAGCGGGAGTGCTGCCCGGCACAGCTGAAGAATGATAAGAACCAGCTTTGGGGACGGGCGTTGGTCAAGCAGCAGGGAGAGGAGTTTGGACACACAAGCTGGCTGGCTCAGGATGGCTTTACCTATGTGACTCCTGCAAAAGGAGGAAGAAAAGGTCCACAATGCTGAGAGTGTTATGTACAGAAATTCAGAAGCAAAAGTTGCCTAAATGAGGTTAAACAAACTGATGACTTCGTATTTAATGAGGAAGACACAGATTTGGCAATATGTTTTTATGAAGGAGAATTAAGGCTTTTTGTAAACATCTGATGAAAGCTCATAATTGACCAACAATACTTTAAAAGATTTTTGAACATTTTCTGATACCTGATGTTTACTTAATTGAGATCCTATAGTTCAGCACGATTCACAGAACACCAAGACTTAGAAACCCAAGCTAGGAGGCTTTTAGTTTAGTCTTTTATTCCTTTTTAAGAAGTGCTTCAAGACCAAAGAGATCATACAGTGTTGTACTGCCCTCAGGAGTGTGGGATCTGCCACAGCTGAACCTGTTACATTTCAGCAGAAACCAAAGGATAAGCAGCCTTATGTGGACAAGCTTTTGTGGGCCTCACAGCTCACACATGATTAAACCTCCACAGAATATCTTCTTTTAAAGACACAGCATGAGAAGGCGAATTAATTACAGGTCCTGTCTGATTATTCTTTAATCTTGCTATAATGAAGGTAAAGATGTTTGGTTACTGAATGTAATTGTATTGACTCAAAAGGCTAGCAGCTGTTGCCAGTAAAGTATTGAAGCAAATGATAATGTTATTTTATGATGTAGATATTCACCTAAATAATTTTCTTATTTTGGAACTAAATGCTATTTTTCAATGACTTCATCCTCTGCTATTTTTCTTGAGGCAGGAGCATATCAGGATGGCCTAGTAAGTTAGATGTTTCTAAAGACAACCACCTGCAAAGGAAGCCAAACCACTCAGAGGAAAAGCCACCTCCTCCCACAGCTCCAGCCGGGCCTTCCTTACCTTGAGAGGTCATTGAGAAGACTCAGGACGTCCTGGAGGGCATCGTTCCCGGCAGCCTGGTTGCCGCAGCTCTCTGTCGCTCGGGCGAGGTGGTTAGTGAGAAGGCTGGACACCTGACGGGCCAGACCTGAGTGCACAGCCTCTGTGGAGCCGCCTTCAGAGTGCAAGAAAGGAGAAGCGCGGTGAAAGCTCCAGGAAGGCATGGCGAGTCTGCAGGTGTGGCGAGCCTGAATTAAAGCCCTCCCTTCGCCCAATTTTTCTTTAACCTGCTCAGTATTTCATTAGCCATCCAATTAGTGTCTCCTCATTAGATAACAACTGAATATAAACAAGGTAACAGTAACTTGAAAAATGATTCAGTGTTGGGGAAAGACATTCCTCTTAATTAAAACTGAATATAATTAATCCACACAAAACCCAGAAACATACTTTGATTGACAGGCAAGAATCGCCATTTTACTGTGATGAAAACATCTTGATTTTTTTTTTTTTTTTTTTTTAGTGAGGTACAGTTGATGTACAATATAAGTTACAGGTGTATAACACAGTGACTTGTAATTTTTAAAGGTTGTACTCCATTTATAGTTATTATATAATATTGGCTATATTCCCTATGTGGTACAATATACCCTTGTAGCTTATTTTTTACACAATAGTTTGTACTGCTTAGTCCCCTACCCCTATAGTGCCCCTCCCCGCCCCTCTCCCCACTGGTAACCACTAGCTTGCCCTCTATATCTGCGAGTCTGTTTCTTTTTTGGAAAACATCTTGATGTTTAACTCACACCCTACCTCTTCTCAAACACAATAAAAGACATTTTTGGGTCTTTCCATTTTCACTGTAGTTCCAGAGCCTTCCCCAAACAACTCTCGTAAAGGCCACAAAAATTATTTGCCATTTACTGTTCATTCTGCCTAGAAGTCTTCTTTATCCTTCAAGAAGAACTCACATGTCACCTTCTTTGGGGAGCTTTGCCTGATCCCTAGCACAGCTGGTCTGTAGGGACCTCTATGCTCCCATAGCACTTTGTATGCACCTTGATCATGGCATTGATTGCACGGTAATTATTTGTTCATTGGTCTATTTCCCCCACTGGACCATATGTTTTAAGGTGAGGAACAATGCCTTATTCATCTTATGCCTGGCTCTCAGGACAATAAAACACAGAGTGAATGAATCAATAAACAAGCTATATATCTGGGATACTATGGAGAAGTTATCCTTCAAGTTTACTTTTTAAATTGGATTGGTGACTGAAAATATAATCTGGAAATAGCACCTCAAAAGTGCAACTGAAAAATCATTGCATAAAAATATTTATTCGGACACCATTAGCAGTGTTGACAAAAAGGAAATGAAAGATGTCTTCAATTTCCTGGGGTTACTGTACTCCTTCAGCTGGTTATCGTTCCTCCCCACCCCCTCAGCTTTACTGAGGTATGATTAGCAAATAAAAATTGCATATATTCAGATTGTAGAACGTGAATTTTTTAAAAGGTGTACAACGTGATGATCTAATATGCATATACATTGTGAAATGATTACCACAATCAAGTTAGTGAATACATCCATCACCTCCCATAGTTACCTTTCTGTGTGTGTGGGAGGGGATAAGAACACAAGATTAATTCTCTCAGCAACTTTAAAGTATAAATAAAGTATTATTAATTCTAATCACAATGCTGTACATTAGATCTCCAGAACTTATTCATCTTATAACTGAAAGTTTGTCCCTTTGAACAACATCTCCCCATTTCCCCCCTGCCCCCTAACCATGGCAACCACTGTTCTACTGTTTCTATGAGTTTGGCTTTTTTAGATTCCACATATAAGTGAGATGGCTGCAGTATTTGTCTTTCTGTGTCTGGCTTATTTTACTTAGCATAATGTCCTCCAGGTTAGGATACTGTTTACTGTCATAGAGTAGTGATAAATTTTCACAGAAGCATGCCGATGAAGAGGCTCCCATGATATCATAACTGATTCAACCAATCTACTTATGTAATTTAATATAGCTTTTCTTTCCCCCATCCAGCACAAATACTTAATACATAAACACATCAATAGAAGAAATCAATGAGCTCTAGAAAGGAATCCTGCTTCTCACCTTCTTCTTTTTCCCATTCAACGCAGCGGTTGGCAAGCACCTGGAAGGCTGCCCAGGCCATGGTGGCCACCTTCTGCTTCTTGGTTTGTTTCTCACTGGAGCTGGACTCAGTCTGACTGCTCAAGCTACACAGTCGATCCATGAGCTGAACAAGGCCACTGCGCACTAGGCACTTCTCTTCACTCCTGGGCCAGGCAGAAAGGGTTGAATGAAAGAAATATAACTGACTAGCCCTTAGGAACTTCTCACTTAAGATTCAGGTTATCAAAGGGTCATAAAACATGTCAGTATAGTTTCTTGTCCACAACTTAGGATACCAATGTATAATTCAACATAGAAATTTTTTAGAATGAGTATTTTCCTTCATAAATAATGAACTTCAAGTTCTGGTTAGTTCGTATAGAACAGCAAAGTAAAAATCGATGGAATCAACACAAGGTTACCATAAAAGAAAAAATCGATGGAATCAACACAAGGTTACCATAAAAGGAAAAAACTACATATTTTATCATAAGGGGATTCAAAGAATGAATTCTTGACATCTTCAAACTATTAATCAAGTAACTAAGGGAGGAAATAAATGTGCAAAGGCAAAACATTTTGCTCAATATATAAGTAATTTCCTAGGGACCTATTTCTTTCCTTCAAACTTCTCCATTTTGACAATGTAATATAATCCCTAATGGGGATCCACATTTGATCATGCAGGAACTCAACAATAAGGAATTTACATACTAACTTTAAGTGTCTGTCAGGAGACAAGCTCATTTAATCAGAGTGATAGTGTCACTGGATAATCAAAACCAAAAAATCCAATTTTTTTAATTAAAAAATATTTCTATTTAATCAACTACATTGTGGTGTACCTTACTAACAATAAAAAGCATTTCCTTGCTTACCTGGTGTAAGGTATAGTACATAAGAGTCCGATGCTATTTGCACAAGCAATAGGGTAACGGGCGCACAAAGACACAACAGAGGTCATGGTCTCGCCGAAGGCTTCCTGGACCTGCTCGACCATCCCACCACAGGTTAGTTCTTCAATTCTAGGGAACAGAACCAAAGCTCAGACCTCCTCAACCATGTCAAGAACGGCGATAGTGAACACAAGAGCAAGAGAGTTCTTCTGAGAAACCCAAGAGTGTCTAGATGAATCCAGAACTGAAGGAATCTTGGAGATCAGTGTTTCCCAAACTGCAGGATCACAGAAGGCTGTTGGGCAGGATTTCTAAGTGTGCCTCAAAGACAATGCCCACACTCAAGAAAAGTCTAGGAGGGCTTCGCTGGTGGCGCAGTGGTTAAGAATCCGCCTGCCAATGCAGGGGACACGGGTTCGACCCCTGGCCCGGGAAGATCCCACATGCCACGGAGCAGCTAAGCCTGTGCACCACAACTACTGAGCATGCGCTCTAGAGCCTGTGTGCCACAACTTCTGAAGCCCATGCGCCTAGAGCCCATGCTCCACAACAAGAGAAGACACTGCAATGAGAAGCCCGCACACTGCAAGGAAGAGTAGCCCCTGCCCGCCACAACTACAGAAAGCCCGTGTGCAGCAACGAAGACCCAACACAGCCAAAAAAACGAGAAAAGTCTGGGAAATCCCACGTTAGGTAAAGGTAAGCAGGGTTCCTCACTGCAGGACTACTCAGAACCTTTTAAGGTTAAAGTCTGTCATATCTTTAGGAGCAAGAGAATGGCACCCAACATTTCCCAAACTTACTTAATAATGAAACCATTAATTTGAGGCATGGCTACAACATTCCATGCAGCACTGAATACTGTAAATGCAATTGCACTAATGAGAAAACCAAGACACAAATAGATTAGCGAAGCGTCCTTTGCAAGTTCGTACTCTGATTATGAGCAGAATATGAGAATCCTGTTGGGAAATAAGACTTTCCCAATGTAAAAACACAACCTGGGATAGATTCTATGGCAATTAATGTTAGCTGAAAACTGGAACTATCAGATTTATCTACAAAGATATACAACATAGTATTGTTTATAATAGTAAAAATAAATAAAAACTAAGGTTTAAAAATAGGAAATTGGCTTAAAAAAGGTCCAGGGATATGATGCAGTGCTATCCGAGCACTAAAAACATTATAGGAGATCACTACGGTTAGACTAAAGACTGAACAAATACACTAAAACATTAATAGGTTTTATTTTAAGATGCTGGATTTACAGGTCATTTTTATTTTATACTTTGGGACTTTCTGCATTTTTCTTTAGATGTCTGACACATGGCATTAATAATGTCATGAGGGAAATGTAATGAGGGGAAAAAGGAATAATGCTGCCAGTGTTACAGAGAAACTACTCTGGAAGTAAGCTGTGGCAGTCACTAGTGTTACTCACTACGCCTTCTGGGCACCGCTGCGGTTGGGTGGGCATGTGACTAGTCTGGCCAACGAGCCAGAGCTCTGACAAGGGCCCTGAAAGCTTTCGAGATGGTGGTCTCCTCCTCTGTCCTGAGCTCTCTGTGCTTACCATGAGCCAAGACAGACCTGCAATGGACGTGAGCAAGAACTAAAATTTTGTTTTTTTCCGCAGCGAAGAGCAGCCTCCGCGCCATGAAACTAGAGAAAGCCTGCGCGCAGCAATGAAGACCCAACGCAGCCAAAAATAAATAAATAAATTCAGAAAAAAGAAATTTGATCTAGTAAAAATAAGCATCAAAAATATAGGGATATAAGGTTGCTGACTGCAGCACTATTGTTAATGCAAAAGGAAACCAAAACGGAAAGAAGGAAGAAAGGAAGGGTGGAAGAAAGGAAGGAGAGGGAAAGTGAAAGAGAGAAAGAAACAATAAATGAACCTATGTGTCCATCAGTAGCGGATGAGTTAAATATACAACGGAGGTCCATGAAGTTCTTAAAAGCTATAATGCAGAACTATACATATTAACCTGAAAAGACACAGATATCCAAGATATATTGAGGAAAACAACTGATTACAGTAAGATCTGTGTAATATAATCTGAATTGAGTTTTTAAAAAATCATACACATACACACTTAAGCATACAAAGAGAATGAAATAGCTATTACGTATGCATAGTTGATACAACAAGCTCTTAATGAACAGAGTGGAATTTAGGAAGGGAAGGGAAGGAGACTTTTACTTTCTGTTATATGTGCTGAATTTTTAAAACTAAATCCTGTACCAGTTTTGTTAAAGTATATTATTTTATGGGAAAACATTAAAATCTAAGATCTTGCTCCAAGAGTAATCTCTGGAATGGCTTTCGCCCATTCCAGACAGGACAGTATAAACTAAGAGAAACAACTGACCTGGGTCCTCCTTGAAGGACCATTGTCACCGGACCCACAAGATGTGTCACTCCCCCGACTCGCACGGCGGCCGTCAGCAATTCCCGCATGTGCACCAGCGCCTGCTTGCGAGTGTTTCCCCGCCGCCACCTTGTCTGCGCAGCCAAAAGAAAGCTGCTGCTGGACACCTGAAACGCATGAAAAGGAAGTACACCTGACTCCTGCTGTCACACGACCCCTCGTGCTATCCACCTGTGGTCGGCAAAACGTGACGTACAGCTTGGTCAGGGTTGGTGCCGATGAAAGCAAACAGCTGCCCCAGCAGGACGCTGTAGGTGGGCTTGTCCCTGCTGTCCTCGATGGCCAATGACTGCAGGAGCGTGAAGGAGCTGCTGCGGTGGCTGGTCACGTGGCGCCGCCTACAGCCAAACAAGAAAGCCGCTCAGGGAGTGTGTTGCGATGACAGCGTTCAGCCGCAGGTGGGAATCCGACCTTGGCCATTAGCTATTTACCTCTGATTTGCTCTAGTAAATTCCAAATCTTCGTTACCAATCATTTCCAGGTCAGAAGGAGCCGACATGCTGCGAAGAAAAACAGGCTGCCGCACAGCATGAGATATCACCTTTGTTTCAGAGGCTGATTTACAAGCTGGAACGGAAAGGAAGAAGAACGTTGACATATCTGCTATCCTATTTGTAAGGATGGCAGCAACAGCGAAAAGTAACAAGGAACCACCAAACTGTCTAAGAGTATCTTTACTTTCCAGTTCAGCCACCAAACCAGCTAGCACAGCACAAAGATGATTTTTAGGCCAATATTTTTTTTTGTGGGGGGGGGCGCCGTGCCACACAGCTTGTGGGATCTTAGTTCTCCAACCAGGGACTGAACCCGGGCCTTCAGCAATGGAAGTGCGGATTCCTAACTACTGGACTGCCAGGGAATTCCCTAGGCCAATTTTTTAAAACCTTGAATACTGAGGTTTAAAACCTCGAATATTAAGGTTAAAAATTACTTTATCTTGAAAACTAAACTCTTTTTATCAAATTGGGTTTCCAAAGAAAGGCTGAAAAATTCATTTAATTTCGTAAACCATCAGTGTTAACTTTAATATTAAGCATTCCAAAAAGCAAGAGAGGACAGAAAAAGTAATTTCTGGAAGCAAAATATCTTAATTCAAATAAATCCAGATCCATTTTTTTTTTTAAGAGATGGCCTTTGTTCCCCCTTTAATCCTGGATTTATTTAGCTGACTTACTGCCATTTGGTGGTACCTCTGCTTTGATCATAATTGATGTGAGTAAATATCACACTTTAGCTAGAATCTGACCAGCCCTTCCTATAAGATAGATACTCCTATCAAGGAAATAGTTGTTTTGTAAAAGAACACTCTAATGGAAGCAGACAAAACTGCATGTGAAGATAGGCTAAGAAAAAAAGATGTTAAGAAAAGTTGAGGTCATTTTGAATCTGTCTTAAAAATGGTTAGATAGGGGCTTCCCTGGTGGCGCAGTGGTTGAGAGTCTGCCTGCTGATGCAGGGGACACTGGTTCGTGCCCCGGTCTGGGAAGATCCCACATGCCGCAGAGCAGCTGGGCCCGTGAGCTATGGCCACTGAGCCTGCGCGTCCGGAGCCTGTGCTCCACAACGGGAGAGGCCACAACAGTGAGAGGCCCGCATACCACAAAAAAAAAAAAAAAAAAAGGTTAGATAGCTTCAATCTAAAATATTTATAATTTTTGAAGACATTATCTCTTAGGAAACTACTGGTTCATCATCTCTAATGCCAAAAGCCTCTTGGAGAACACCACCAGGCTTACTGAGTGGGTAAGTCTTCTATGGGACCTTTAATGAACACGGGCTAATGTGGCCAGGGACATGGTGTAGCTGACCATCTCAGCATGTGATCATACTGCACACCTGGCATGCTTCCCCTGCTGCAGGGGGACCCTATTACTGGGGTCAGAAACCTGGGAGTCATCCTAGACTTCTCTCCCTAGTGAGAGGAGCCCTGGGCAATCAGATGGGATGAAAACAAGTTCACTTGCTCCACAGTGTCCATTGGGCAATGGGTCTAGACAACATGGAGTCTTTCATTTAAGAACATGTTTATGGGCTTCCCTGGTGGCACAGTGGTTAAGAATCTGCCTGCCAATGCAGGGGACATGGGTTCGAGCCCTGGCCCGGGCAGATCCCACATGCCGTGGAGCAACTAAGCCCGTGAGCCACAACTACTGAAGCCCACGCGCTGTGCTCCGCAATAAGAGAAGCCACTGCGATGAGAAGCCCGCGCACCACAATGAAGACCCAACGCAGCCAAAAATAAAAATAAATAAAATAAATTAAAAAAAAAGAAAAGAACATGTTTATGACTTCTTCTCTCAGGGTAAGAATTAACACTTGCTATTATGGGCTCTGCCCAGTGTTGTGGATCTGGCTTAAGTAAGAAGACTTGTTGATTTCCCTGAGAAATGCGTTTTCAAGCTAGCATTTAAAATGTGACCAGGAGGGCTTTCCTGGTGGCGCAGTGGTTAAGAATCTGCCTGCCAATGCAGGGGACACGGGTTCAAGCCCTGGTCCAGGAAGATCCCACATGCCACGGAGCAACTAAGTCCATGCGCCACAACTACTGAGCCTGCACTCCAGAGCCCGTGAGCCACAACTACTGAAGCCTGCATGCCTAGAGCCCGTGCTCCGCAACAAGAGAAGCCACCGCAATGAGAAGCCCGCACACCACAATGAAGAGTAGCCCTTGCTCGCCGCAACTAGAGAAAGCCCACGCGCAGCAACAAAGACCCAACGCAGCCAAAAATAAATAAATAAAATTAATTAATTTTTAAAAAATGTGACTAGGAAAAAAATTAATAGTGGAAATTCATGCTAGAAGGTTCCACATAATTACTAAAGAGAAAATGCAAACTCAGCTTCAAGTAAAGAGAAAAATATGATGCATTCCAGGATTCACAATGTTGACTAATTATATGTTACTATGAAAATGACAACCCATAATCTAAAAATGAGGGGCACTGGGATTATAAAAATACATGTCATTGGGCTCCTTAGATGCTTCCCCTCAGAACTAAACAAGGCAGATGACGAGGCACCCCTGAGGCTCAGATGACTCACAAAACACCACATGAATTCAATGAAAAGTACTTCTTGGCTGGAAAAAGTAAAAGGCAAAACAGAAAAGTTGAAATTTCCTTTTTTTCCTTTCTACGAGTACACAAGAGTGATTTTCTTTTCTTTTTCTTTTTTTCTTTTTAAAGCAGCTGATGTATGTTTTATGAACAGACTAGCGCAGACAGCCTTGCAGGGCTGGCTGTCAGCAGTACCCGGTGTTTCTGCGGGGGTCCCTGAGATGCTTCTTGTGAGGCCGGACTGGGCCGCAATGGTGACGTGCAGCAACAGCTCAGCTCGGTTCATTAGACTCTTCACTAACGTCTTCGTTTTAGCCAGTGGGTGCGAGGGTTTCTGAATAAGAGAATTCACTTCTTGTAGGAACTTCTCCCTATAAAGAAAGACTGATGTGCATTTAGTTGTCCTCTGGTTTACCAAAACTAAAGTGTTTCATTACAAAGGGTATGAGAAGACAGAGGGGAACCTAAGCAAAAGTAACCTGATAAATATTGCTCGCCTTCCCCCTTCCCCATCCGAGGAGAGCAGTGCTATAAACTGGCCAGTTTTAGTTCCTTTTGCCCAGTTTAAAGTGCCTATATGCTAACTTCTGAAGGCTAAAATCAAAATTTCCAAATACCAAATAAGTTCCAACTCTAAAATATTTAGTTGAATGCACAATATTTTTTTAAATATCTGTTAAGAGATGAGATCTTTGCATTTTGTTTTGAGCATCAAGGTGATAAATTAGCTTTACACAGTTACTAACATCACTAACCTCAGAGATAGGACCATGTTTTCAAGATCATTTCCATCAAAGGAGACTTCCTTCATTGAACACAAAAGTTCTAGTTCTTTCATTTTGTTCTAAAGAAGGAAAAATCAAGAAAAGATGGTATACAGAATCTGCAAAAACCGAGTTTTACTGTACGTGTTAAAAGAAACAGAAAATTTCAGGGAAAAAACCCACCTTTGGTCCATATTTCTACACCAGAAGCACATTTGTAAGTTACTATTTGATATTTTAATGATTAAAAATGGCAATGACTACTTTCTGGGGATTTCTTCAGTGCTTATAACTCTTATTTTTTTTTAAAGGCTTGAAAGCAGAATTTGATAATGATGATAACTGCTTTATAAAACTATTAATCAATTAAATAACGAGTAACTTATTCTTTGTATCACTGACATGCTAATCTAATCAACTTTAACCCTTTTTAAACAATGGGTATGTTTCAAGGTATGCAACATTTTAAAAATGATGTTATCTCTACGCACACAGTATATACCATTGTACTACAAATAGCAATGCCCCAGTGATGAGTCATACAGCTTGCTCACCTCGTTAAAATGGTAATCATAGAAGAAAGGCATGTTGTTCTCCAGTTTCCCCTGCGTGGCATCATCAACCTCACTTTGCCATTTCTGTTCCAATTCTGCAACACTCTGACACATTAAAATATAAAACAACGTGAAACTAGATGCAAAATAAAAACAAATGCAATCTGTAAATTCAGAAATTTTAGTCGCAATAATCTTTTTAAAATTCAGATCACTTTTTAAACTTCATTAAATTTCTAGGAAGGAAGTCACTTCCCACAGTTATAAGAGACATCTAAATATTTTAACTTTCACTTACCTGCAGCTGTCTCTCCATGGCATTGAGTTTCTTAAATGTCTCTCCCATGATTTTACACAATAAATCATATTCCTCAGCATGTTCTTCTTGATACTGGAAATTTATTAGGGACTGCAGTGCATCAACCAAGTTCAAGTGCTTAATGACACATGACACCACCATTTCCTCCATCACGTCTGGCTGGATTACTTCTCTGCGATCACAAGGGAAACTAGTCAGCTATATGACTAGAATTGGTAAGCTCTCAACTTACCAATACTGTATTTTATACATGGAAGAATGTACACTTTGATTTAAGTGTGTTAAATATTCACCACACTTTCTTTATTACAAGTTGGCAATAATTTGATATATTTAACTGATAAAACTGACATTGGCCGATGAAGCTGAAGATCAAAATTAAACAGACTTCATTTTCTATGATTTGTATATTTTGAGCTGGCGTTATATTAGAGCTGGAATAGGTCTGAGGTTAACAAAAGATCTTTGGCACGATTTATCTGCCAATTAATTTTATGCAGAATTATGGCTGGTAGTATTTTGGGCGTATGGATGTTGGGTTGAAAACAATGGTGCTTTTGTATTTTTTCATGTTAAATTTCATCTATTCTTTACATTCTTCTCTCTGAAATGGCCAATCTTGCCTCAGAAGGCAGAGCAGAGGACTGCAAAACAGACTTAACTTTAAGCTAGAATACCACAAAGACATTGGTAACTGCAAGACCTCACATTCTAGATTAAAGACTACCATCTCTCCAGGCGTTGAAAATAAAGAAATGTCTCTAGACCCTATGGAAACCAAAGTTGATGACTACCTTCAAGTAGAAGGTCAAACCACCTGAGAAAAACCTAGAACCTGTCAAATGTTATCATGCATCAGAATCATATGGAAAATCTGTGAAGACACAGATTACTACTGGGCCCCATCCTCAGAGGTTCTGATTCAGCAGGTGTGAAATGGGGCCCAAGAACTTACAAGTTCTCAGGCGATACTAACATTGCTGACTGACAGCCCACGCTTTGAACCCACCGACCTGGAACATCACCTGGGGGTACTCTCCAGAGCACCTGGTTAACATTCATCAAGTACATGTAAAATGAAAGGTTCATCTGCTAGACTACAAGAAGAAACACACCCCCTTTGCTTGTTTAAACATTTTTTCATTGGGAAAATAAAGTGCTGTATAGCAACATACTTTATACTTGGTCTAAATTGAGGTCTGGCACGCCCAGAAATTTCCCTGAGCTTTATCATGATTCCTGGAGGCAGCCTGATCCGGGGCAGGTCAAAGTAGTTTCCAACAGGAGGCACGAGGACGTCAGAGGGGTAAGTGAATTCTCTGTCTTCTTCAATGGTCAGAGGCAGTGGAGACGGGCTTGGAGTAAGGGCAGGGGAGATCACACCATTGGCCTCCACCTGCCACTGGCACCTGAACATAAAGAAGAAGAGATTCTTCACTTCCTCTTCTATCTGGAAACCTACCTGAAGTTTGCAGATATATCGATATTCAACATTTGAAGGATCACATTATGTATTAAGTATTTATTCATCAAACCTCCTCCAGAGGCTAAAGAAAAATGAGCATTATATGAAACCCCATCTTTGGGACTCTACCCCAACATTTTATTATGAAAACTTTTAAATATACAGAAAAGTTGGAAGAATTACACAGTTAACACTCATATACCCACAGCCAAGATTCTAGAAGGAACACTTTGCTATGTTTGCTTTATTGTCCATCTTCCCATCCTTTTGGGGATCCTTTAATTTAATTATACAGTATTTGGGTTGGAGAAAAGCTTACACAGTTCAAGGGTGTAATTTCAAACTTAGTAAAGTAAGGGCCACAAGGCACTTTGATGTAATTTTCATCTTATTTCTTAGACACAGTGATACCTATGGGATTGGCAGGCAGTAGGCACAATCAGCTGGGAAATGTACTAAAAGTAGTTTTCCACATAAAGTCCTTTTTCCTTTGTGAGCAAAACTAGTCCAATCTGAGCCTTTTCTTACCTTTGTAAAAGTTTGGACCGCAGCAGCTCCTGACAGGCTTCTTCTTCTTTGGTAATTTCTGGTCCGTTGTATAGGATTCTTAACATAGAACAAGCTAACACAGACAGACCTAAAGCCAGGTCTACCAGAAAAGGTAAGCCTCCCGACACATCCTCTGAAGACTCCTACAATGCAGACAGGGCAAACCAGACTGGTCAGTTACATGGAGGAGCGCTTCACCTGCGCTGCACCACACTGCACTGTCCCCAACCACAGGGGCTCATGGAGCAGTATCAAGTATCATTGCTACGGGACACAGAGACAGCACCCAACACCATGAGTAGATAGATGGCGGCACTGGAATGACCACAGAGTGAAGTCTCAACACAGTTCTGGAGAGAGAAGAGTCAGTAAGACTCCATATTAGAAACAGCATAAATCACATGCAAGATTTTTTGGAGAGCTTCCTCTCTGCTGTACCTATCCAGGTATAAATCACTATTTCATTTTGTCACCTCCATTCTGTGCTTGAACGAAGATGCTGTCAATGATTACACTGAATTCATTCAATAAATATTTATTGAGTGCCTACTGTGTACCAGCCATTGTTCTAGGTGCCTGAGATAAAGCAGAGAACAAAACGAAGATGCCTGCCCTCATGGAGCTTACATTCTAGCAGATGATCCCACTCCAGAGAGCCCTGGCTTGGTTAAACTTAAGCAACCGCCAAGTCTGAAATACGTTTCAATTTATTTAAATAGATTTAATTTATTTAAATAGATTCCTGGGAGGAAAGTAACTGGTACTGTTAAAAGGAGTAGATTAAACCTATATACAGAGTGTAACATGAGTAACTAAGCAGAGACAGATCTAGACTAGCAAGAAGAGCCTTTGGGAATAGAATAAAAATAATCCAATTCTACTACTCTTTTTTTTTTTTTTTTTTTGCGGGCCTCTAACTGTTGTGGCCTTCTCCCATTTTAGAGCACAGGCTCCGAACGCGCAGGCTCAGAGGCCATGGCTCACAGGCCCAGCCGCTCCGCAGCATGTGGGATCCTCCCGGACCGGGGCACGAACCCGTGTCCCCTGCATCGGCAGGCAGACTCTCAACCACTGCGCCACCAGGGAAGCCCTCTACTACTCTTAAAACCCAGAATCCAAGGGCTCACTTCTACCAGGTGTTCGAGTCTTCCTCACCTTCTGGAAAGATACTGGAGGCAGACCACCTCTCCAGGAAGACGGAGCCCCTAGCAAGGGATTCTTTCTGTGGTGCTGTATTGATTTTAGGTCCCAGCTAGTTTTATTCCATAAAACTACTACTTCTATTAGTGGTCTACTACTGCCAAATGGAAGAGACGGATGAAACAGCAGCTCATATTTTGCCTTGTTTCCAAGGCAAATATGATGTATGTAACCAAGGCACACAGGAAAAAGTACACTATGCCCACAGCAGTGGTTAGATTCAAGTACCTGAGCGCGAACTGTGCAAGCAAAGCCCCACATAGCTTTATCGGGAGTGTTGTGTTCACGGCCACTTCTCATTTCAAAGGAGAAGGTGACTGTATCTCCTTCCACCTTAAAATTTAAGGGGGGAAAATGCACTTTAAAAACAAGACACAATTTTCAAGAGAGCAATGAATTTCAGAGATTTACTTTCAGAAGGACCACAGCAACATTTCACTTCTTTTCTCACTCGCTTTTTTTTTTTTTTTTTTTTTTTTTGCGGTACGCGGGCCTCTCACTGCCGCGGCCTCTCTCATTGCGGAGCACAGGCTCCGCACGCGCAGGCTCAGCGGCCATGGCTTATGGGCCCAGCCGCTCCACGGCATGTGGGATCCTCCCGGACCGGGGCACGAACCCATGTCCCCTGCATCGGCAGGTGGACTCTCAACCACTGTGCCACCAGGGAAGCCCTCTCACTCGCTTTTTGATTCAAATTCCATCCCCTCTCATCTGGACACCAACCTTTCAGCTGTCTCTCCTGACCAGGTAGTTTTGGGAATGAGGCATCTGTGAAATGGCCACGATTGCCCAATAGCAGGATCAGAGTAAAGATCAAATCTTGAACATAATTTCAATAAATTCCTCAGATTTCTACACTTTCTGCCCTCCCTCTCCTCCATTTCACTACCTCACTTGTGCCAATAAGGTGGGCAAATAGCCATTAGCTTGAAGAACACAGAGAGAGTGATGAAAGACCTTGCTCTGTATTGCTGAATCAATACCATGAGTAAGAAACAAAATGCAGGAAATCAGAGAACAATTAAAAGTATTGGGCTGATCCAGATTTGGATGCATCTGGACTATACCTCTGGAGGTAACTTGCTGCCTATGGCTGAATTAAAGAGGGTACATAATATCTGTGAGATAAAGGCTCTGGGAGCAGACTCTGGAGAGGTTTTCAGGTTTTAGTGGGCATTTCAGTTCATATTCATATTCTAGGTAGATATGTTATAGTTCAAGGGCCCACATTACAAAGCATGGCTCCAATCTCATCAGTCTGAGAATGGATAGTTATTTTTGCTCCAAAGACCCCAATTCATTTGAAAACACTGATTCCACATTTTAAAACGGCAATGGCCCTATGGTTCTAGGACACGCATTGTAAGGGAGTCTAGAGAATAAGTGAGCGGGAAGAACTAGCAGTCCTTTCAATGGACAGGGAAAGAAATGTTGTGACAACCTCAGCCCATGGAGTAACCTATGGAACAGATAGATACAAGTTCTGGAGCGGATAGGGGTCTGATGCCTTACGAGTGAAAGGAGGGTCATTCTGAACAAAGTAGTGAGTTTACAGGCCTACCGAGGTAGCCCCACCTCAACAAAAGCCCCCATGGCAAATGTCTTCTAGAAATAGAGTTAATACTTGGGCCCACAGGGAATGCAAGTTCAGTTTCTTTTCTAGGAAGCAAATGTGCCTGGATACCATACCTTCACCAAGTCTTTCGGCCAACCAGTTCCTAAGACACTACGGCTGCCATATCCCAGTGTGTTGCCTCCATACTCAGCAACCTTCCTACTGTTTGTGTTAGGCCCCGCGTATATCACCAACTTCAAAACAGAAAATATACTGTTAGACTGTAAAAGAAAAACAAAAACAACATCTACAAATAAAAAGGCTGCAAAAAAATATTTGTTTAAAAATACATTTATAACCAGGCACTGGTGTCAGCATAACTAATATCTCCTGATTTTTTTTTTTTAGGTATAACTGATACTTGTTTAGATGCAACCAGCCATTGGTATTTACAGGGCAGCCACAGAGTAGTATCAAATATTACTGCAATTTAATTGGCTTGGGGAACTCACATTAAAATAGTTATACTCAGCTATTATATGTATTTTTCTTTTTCTTTTTTTTTTTTTTTTTTTTTTGCAGTACGCAGGCCTCTCACTGTTGTGGCCTCTCCCGTTGCGGAGCACAGGCTCCGGATGCGCAGGCTCAGCAGCTATGGCTCACGGGCCCAGCCGCTCCGCGGCATATGGGATCCTCCCGGACCGGGGCACGAACCTGTATCCCCTGCATCAGCAGGCGGACTCTCAACCACTGTGCCACCAGGGAGGCCCTATATGTATTTTTAAAAGTAGCTATTTTAATCCTAAGTAATGACATATAGCCCATTAATAACAGGTATAGTTTGCCCCCTTAAATCCTCCCCAAAATTAATAAAGTGAACAAATACAGATGGCAAGATGGTTATATCTAACATAAAAAATGAAAGTAAAAAGAAAAAATTCAATGAATAAGGATTTTTAAAAATGCAACAAATTGAAAATAAGCCATATATTCTTAGAATGTTGCTTAATGGTATAAAAAGAAATGACACAAATTTGGGCCAGAAAGGGGGCTGCTTCTTCTTGGGTCAGTTTTCATGTATCAATATTTTTCTTCAATAAAAGCTATTCATTTATATACAATTAACCAACTCTCTAATATGGAGGAAAAAACATTTAGACATCATTTGGCACTCAAATACTTTCATAGGAAGAATAAGGCTCTGGCTTCTGTAAATACCAAATTCTATCTTGTAATGCACACTCTGACCACCTCTGAGCTCAGTTTGGATCTAAAAGCTGCACTTTTAGCCGATGCTTAATCATTTTGTGATTCTTACCCTTCTGAACCTTTGGGAGACACCAGCCAGGGACCACTGGAAAAGTAAGAGTTACTTCTATCCATGTAGTAAGCCTCCACATTTAACACTAATGTCTACTGCAGGTGGAGGTTAGCTTACATCAGAAGATGCAAGTTACTGTTTTTTAAAGGAGAAACAAAATGACACCCTCTAAAATGGCAACCTCTTCCATTTCCATTTTAAACAGTCACATTATTTGAATGTAGGAAATGGGGGTAGCTACTGCCAGGAGCTGTGAAGTGGGATAGACTGAAGCCAGGAGATATATTTTTTGAAAGGCCCACTAAAGAATTTTCTAAATTCTCCTGCTTCCAGCTAAGGTGAGAGTTTGAGGGGCAAGTCTTAAACCCCTCCAGACATCTGGGAATCTTCAGTACCCTAAAAGATAAGGGGAAAGAGGATTCTATAACTTGCCCAATAATGTGTTTCACCATCTCAGTATATACAGTTAAGAAGTTCCCTATTTTTACCCTAAAACTCTCCCTTGGTGGGATTTAAGACCATTTGCCCTTACAGTTCAGAGAGAAAGACAAGATAGCTAACAATCTACAAAAAAAAAATCCTGTGTACATAAAACACTATCAGACAATCCTTGTCAATCAACAATCAGTTGTTCTTATACGCTATACATCACAAGTTCATTAGCCTTTCCTCGTAAGTTCAACACGATGGTTTACAATGCAACAATTAGAGACAGAAGAAAATACTTCAACCCCTAAAATGCTTCCTTTTACTTATAATCGTTCAGCCACTAGGTTGGAAACTATACTTCCTCAAAATCTATGTGGGCCCTGAGGTAATGGCAAAGAAGAACAAATAATTTAAATAAATATAAACCAGATCCTAGGCACATCCGAAACCCTTCTAAAAAGCCACCTTCTCCCAAAAGATACATGAGAAGCCCCAAGAATTGGGCAGTAAGACCTTTTTAGATGAATGGACACCCACATCTACAGAAATTCCAAGCACAGAGGGAAGACAAGAGTGAAACAGCATGGAAAAGAAAATTTCCTTTGACTTGGATCTACATCTTTGAAAGCTTACAAAAGTCCACTTTCAACATGTCATTAAAACACTGTTCTTAGACTGCAGAGGTGCTGGCTCTGACTCCTCCAGTCACTACCCTTCAAGGCATTATCTTAGGAAGCTCTCCTAAGAGATATCCGCAGACAGAAATAAGTCAAGAATAGTGACCAGCAGCAAAGAAAAATAAGAAGCATCTAAGAAATCAGCTTATTAGAGGTGAAACCACTACTAAATCAGTTCTTGCTTACCTTGTCATAGTCATATTGTGAAGAGCATCTGCTATCAAATCTAAGGTATAGGCAGCGAGCTCCGGGGATATGGACAGTTTCTTTAAATTTATAGTTGTCTCTGACAGGATGGACTGTTTCCACAGTCTTCCCAGCAGCCCATGGAGCAGGAATCTTTAAACCAGTGAGAAACCCTGGCTCTTCCTTCTCTTCCAGCATTCTAAAACCAGACAAAGAGGAAGTGATTGAGCTTAACAGCAAGGAAAGGAAAAATGTATACACAATAAAATACAAAAGGTTAAGAAATTTTGCTTTAATTTTCCACAACATACAGTATGACAACACTGTAACCAGAAACATTTTTAACATTCCTATATCTAAGGTTCTTTTTTCTTTGTTAGACAATATATTTACATTTTCCCCCATTTTTTCAAGGGGGAATCCCAATTCATATCCAGGAGAAGATCTTGCCAACTCTCATTTAAAATTCCTCGGGGCGGGGGGCTGCGGGGGAAAGATACTGTAAAGGACCTTTAAGATTGGCCACTTTCCAAATCCCACAGGAAGTGTCCTGTAAAGTTTCCTTTTGTTTATATCTAAATGTCAATTGTTGAAAAACCCATGAGTCTGCATGACTACTTTTACTATAATTTTTCCTAAAGTGCCTTCAAAGGTCCTCTTCTCTACTGTATTTGAACTCTCAAGGACTTCACAGCCCAAGGCTGTGGAATACAAACTCCTGTATCCTAAACTTAGCTCTTGTGGAATTCTCTTACTCCCTTTCAGCTCTGCGCTATCCAATGTGGGGGCTACTTCGTCAAATGTGGCCATTTAAGTTGAATCTAAATGAAACACAGTGTAAAATTCAGTTTCTTGTTCACATTGGCCACACAGCAAGTGCTCAGTAACAGCATGTGGCCGTAGCCAACAGCACCGAACAAAGATACAAATTTTCATCACCGCACAGAGCTCAACTGGACACCACGCTGCTCTAGAGAAACCCGAAGTCCTTCTTTTCTGATCAATGTTTTTAAAGACAGCTTTAGTGAGATATAATTGACATATAATAAATGGCATATATTTAAAGTGTACAGTTTGGTAAGTTTGGCCATATGTATACACCTGTGAAGTTTCCTCCATCCTCTCGGTAATCCAGATGATCACTTCTTTGTTTTATTTCACTAGAAATTACTTTGTATTTTCTAAAGTTTTATATAAATGGAATCATACAGTTTGTAATTCTTAGGTGGCTCTGGCTTCTTTCACTCAGCATAAGCATTCTAAGACTCATCTGTGTTGTTGAAAGTGTCAGTAGTTCATTCCTTTCTATTGCTGAGTAGGATTCCATTGTATGGATATACCACAGTGTGTTACCCCTTTACTTGTTGATGGACATTTGAGTTGTTTCTTGTTTTGGCCTATTCTAACTAAAGCTGTTAATGAACCTTCACAAAGAATCTGTGCTTTCTTTTCTTTTGTGTACATACCTAGAAGTGGAATAGCTGGGTCACATGATAGATGTATGTTTACTTTTTAAAAAACTGTCAAACTGTTTGCCAAAGTCAAACATCGCCATTATTTGTATATGAGAACTTTTCAATTTTGAACTAATCTCTTGATCTGTGGGGAAATTTGTTCTAACCTGTTCCTATAACCTCCAAAGCAATTCTATAATTATCTGTAAAATTTTGCCCCTGAAGTCTCCTTCTTTTCCCAGTTAGAAAAATCATTGTTGTAAAAGGAGTACTAGGCTTTCACCAGAAGAAAACGTGGCAGAGGTTCCTGCAAGGAAGCAGCATCCCTTACCTCTCATCAGGGAACAGCCTGCCCTTCTGGTCTGATGCACCACATGGGGAACAGCCCACCTCAGCAAAAACCGGACACTGGGTTTTGAGCAGCAAAGCCGTCTGAAACACAAAATCATCATGTCCTATAGTGCTTACTTGTCAGTTATTGGGATGGTACTACAGCCAAACTTAGAATTCTCACTTAAATCATCTTTTTACAATCCTAGCCTGCTCTCTTTCACTAAGAAATGCTTTGCTACTTAGACCACTTAATATTGTTTGATTTAACACTGGAATGGAATATATCATTTATATTAGTTACCAATATCCAGCAAGGGCTCAGGAGACTAAATATAATGATAGGATCTCAGTTGCATCGTAGACAGCATTTTTACAGCTGACCGGCAATTAATATTTGTTAAAAGATTGCAGTAAGTAATTCAGTCAAACAAATTAAATGTTCTCCTTTAATATTTCAGCTCATTTTTATGACACAATGTTTTTCTTCATTCCACCTTTATTTCGCTTTATCTCCTGCTCCTGAAGAGCAGTTCACTTTGGCACACCTAGGATCATACCTGACTGGTATAAAGTACCAGCTGCACTAGCTGAGGCATCAGGGCATCGGCCATGGTCAGAGTCTGTAAATTTGGATGCATCAGGGAGGTCAGTAACACAGGAAGAAGGTGACCGAGCATAGTAGCCTTAGTAACTTGTTCCAAGCCTTTTAACCTACGAAAGTTCAAGAAAACACACAGCTTAAGCAGTTCCCAAGCATGCAAAGAAGCTATTATCATTCTTATCTGAGAAATTCTCTTAAATTGCACCTCCTTAAACTAGCTAAGCACTTACTATTACAGCAATTCAGTCTACAAATTTCCCACCTACCATGAGGGAGAGGGAGAGAACAGAAATCTAGTAATAGATTTCACCTCCGACCTGTGATTTTGCCCCCCAAAAAGTTTACATGGTGCATTTCACAGCACCTTTGAAGCACTTTATAAATGGGTTCCAAAATGCAAACAGCTACTCTAGTTACCACCTGCCAAGTCTCCTTGCCTCTGGGGCTGCAGGTCACAGTGCTGCACTGAGTCCCTGATAAGGAGCCAGTGAATGGCTACAACACTGACTCAGCTGCCCAGAGCAGCGATACCCATTTCTGGCCTAGAGAAACTGGTTCATGTGGGGGACAGAGGCAGGCAGATTTTTAATCTGCCTTTAAAATCACATTCTTTTTACCCCCCTGGTTTTACTGATATATAACTGACATCACTGTATAAATTTAAGATGTACAATTAATGATTTGATATATGTGTATATTATGAAATGATCACCTAAAATCACACTTTTAATATCCCAATCTTCTGCTAGAAGAATTAAGGTATATGACTCACCCGAAGAAACATGTGCGTTATGTAAATTCTCTAAAACTGCTTAGGGTACTGGGGCTGGAACCGGAAACAACCCCCACGTCTCCCCGGCTCTCAGACTGTACTTCCTCCCCAGGGCAGATCTGCACCACGTGCCAGCAGTGAACCTTATACGTCCTAACAAGCCCCAGTGCAACACCTTTCTGGATTATATTGTTCTCAGTTCCAACCTGCCCACCTACTCTCTGGGAGTAGGCGAGAAACAGGGACATGGGACAGACAGGGTTACTGGAGGAAAAACACACTGCATGATTGTTTCAGATCAGCATCTCAACACTGAAATCATCAATGAACATAGGATGTAACTCATCTTTGACAACAAACCACAGCAGAAATTTTAATGGGGAGTATGGAGAAAGAGCTTTAGTACTATGAAAGAGAAGTTTACCCTCTACATAGATTACTCCTGTATTTGGAGAAATAAAGTTACAGTAAAATCTTGAGATATCATGTCAGTGTCATCTTTTGCATAGCAGTTAATTATCTGCATCACTAAGTCACTTCTACCTCCCTAAAGTACTTACCATAAGGGAACTAAGTGCACATAGTGCTGAGTTAGATAATTAAAGGAAAGGCCAATTTGGGAGTGTTGATGGTAGAAGACCCAAGTGACAGAGACGATGGTGTCCACCACACCTTGCTACCCTTAGATCATGGCTGTCAGCCCAGTCCCACCTAAAAGCACCATTAATTGAAAGTTCAACTGTGTTTGGCTTTGAAACACTTGACATTTCAACCTATTCTCACAAAGATCCCTCTATATTAAATGAACATTTGATGTTCTCTTCTAAAAGATTTCCCTTTCATAAGCAAATTCTTCTTCCTGAATGGCAGCAGGTCACAGTTCACAACCCATTTCCTCACCTCTGCTCCCGGTCAGCTATGTCACTATTTATGAGGGCAGTTGTGACCTGCTGTAGCATTTCCAACACTTCATCACATCCAGTCAGGATTTGGGTGGCAAGAGCCAAAATACTGACCTTTAGCTCCTAGGTAGAAAATATCATAAAATTATTTTTAAGCTTTGTGATGAATATACACTTACAATGACAACATGAAATGATGTATTTAATGATGCATTTCCAAATTAAATAATGAGGTAGCCAGAATAAGCCCAAAGCAGTAAGTTCCGCTAGGATGGCAAGTAACAATTTGAGTTGGGAGGCTAAGGTCTGGAGTGCTGACAGAAATACGCAGTATTTCACGGGGAGCACACCGAGTCCCCAGGAGAAAAGGCATTTCTCCCATCCCCTCCAGCACAAGAGAGCTCCCGGTGGCCAGCCCAGAAAATGTCCAGGTGGAAGATTGCCTTGGGTGGTATGAGGATAGCTAAAGAGAAAAACAGAACAGTAAAAGGCGCATGTATAGGTGGTGAATAAAATGAGACAAAAACACAACATTCTGAAACAGTACAAGTGACCTTTTTACTTAATGATTTAAACCATTACACTTGAAAAGAGGCAAGTTAAAAAATTCAACTAAAGTAGCAGGCAGTTACAGGCTATTAAACATTAAAAATAACTATTGGAGAGTTCATGGGAGTACAAGTACTAAATAATGTGTTAAGAAACACTAGCTAAGATCATAGAAGTGTTTAGTTTACAGTTATTTTCTATTAGGGGAAAAAAGATACAACCAAACTAACCCTTTAGGTGAAAGTTATATCTTTTATTTTTCCCAGAATTCCTAGACAAGCCAGCCTACTCTGCCTTTACCAAGAGTATTTCCTTCCATGGGGTAATTAAGAATTTATAACATTTAACCTTTCAAATAAAAATCATTGGTTTCCATTGTTGGAATTTTCTGGAGTCTTTTTGGGGGTATTATTTAGATATTTTTATCATTAAGAGAAAAGGAATTCTGAACTGACTAGACGAGAAAAATCATGGCTTAAGTCATACTAATCCTATCAGCCTTCACCTACTGACTACATGCCAGCAGCAGCACATCCAGCTACTGCACAGGCCTCAGCTCTAATCCTCATGGCAGCGTCACAAGGGAGATGTTATGGCCCCTTTTTACTGAGTAGGAAACTAAGGCAAGATAAGTTAATAAATAGTGTCAGCAATTTAAATGATTAATTCAGGTATTTCTGCCTGTTTAAAAATTGATTACATAATGAGATAAACCCATAAATATGAACTAGCAGATATGTAAAATCTCTCATTTATATAGTATATATGCATAAAAGAGGTAACAAAAGGGCAAACTATAGTGGCTTTTATCTTTAACTATGGCTTCCTTAGTTAATTTTTCAGTGTGTTTTAGTCAAAATTTTAAGGAAGAATCAAGTTATTGATTTCTCTAATTCTCCCACAAAGATAAAATTCTGAAGAACAATGCAAACAACAGCCTCAAGCATCTGTCAAAATTATAAAAACCACGGCTATAAAAAAAAAATCTGTGGATTGCTATAAATTGCCATGTGGGAACAAATTGAGTTTACACAGAAGCTAACTTAAAAATAATTACTGAAAATGGAATGAACTATAGGTTCAGAAATTATTCAACATAAGGATTGTGAGAAAATTATCACCTTTTTAAATTATTTGAATCAAGAGAACATAATAAACCAGCCAAAATGTCAAAACTGTTTAAAATGTTATGCTCCCTGATTTATTTATCTATATCTATATACATATACATACAGATATATATATATTTATATATAAAACTTTCAGGTGCATATGAGATCACTTGTAAGTGCTGTATTTTATAGTTCTTAAAAAGAGATGAAAATAAACAAGGCACAAAAAGACTGACAGGAGCACGTGGATAGCACATTATGAGAGTGTCACAAATATGGTAACCACTGTGCAATGACATAAAAATCTATGAAATGAGCGACCTAATACTACCTCGCACAAAAATATAAGCCACATGGTGAAATCTGACGTCATAATACACAGAAATTTAGCCATTTAAGCTGTGCTTTACACACTGGGTAGAAAGCATCATTAGAATAAAGCTTGGTGTTTACCTGTACCTTCAATGTCTCTCCCTGCAAGGAGTTGTCACTGTCATCATTCTCATCAGGTTTAATCAAAACAGTGTTACTGAGAAGGTGGTTCTGAACTGCCATCAGATAGCGCAGGCAGGAGGATGCAGCCTTTAATACAAATAAGGGCATTTAAATGACCTAAACCCTACTGAAAGAAGGGCTCATGTAATCCTCATGTTTTTTAAAGATTTCGACAAGGGAAGCAAAAGAGAAAGTACAGAAAACAGACCAAGTTAGTTTCTCAGGTGACTTATTTCCACATGGCTTTTGATAATAATTTGACACATTTACCATAACTTTCTGCCTTATGCTACATATTTCTCATTAATCACTCCAATACTTGAATTTTTGCCTCTTAATAATTAATTCTTCCTACCCACTCTTGCCCTCACATGCATCTCCATGAGAGAAGACTCTACCCAAACCCTTAAAAGAATCTTTTATTTCTTATCAGTCTCTGTAAAACACTGATGGTTTAGAAAACAATGCTACATTAAAAATTAATAGCAGGGAGATCCCCAGTATTTTAAACACAATGAAAACATCCAAATTCAGTCTAACAATTTATTGCATCAAGACATTTAAGCAGGAGGAATAAAGTCTTTGGAGAAAGTACTTGAAGTGGATTTGTCTAGTTCTACATTTCTAAGACAAGCACAGTCATTCATTGACTTTCATCAATTAAGTCTGTCCTTGCAAAGTATAAGTATGTGTGTACACACACACTTCAATACAGTAAAATGAAAACAGGGAAACGATATAATTTTGCTTTCATTAAACACATTTTTACTTACAGGCACAGTTGAAAGGAGTTTTTGAAAATCATCTTTAGAGACAGTTTGGCACTTGGTGATTAAGATACAGGATTCTCGTACAACAATCTTCAGAATGTAGTGTAAAAGTTCGTCATTTAGTCTTTAAAATGCAGGAAAAATGTAACAATAAGATACTAATGGTTTAATAATAAAAGGATACAATTTATACAGTGGGTACAAGATGACAAATAGAAGATACAAAATTCACTGGTTCTCTAAGTAAACCATCTTATTCAGTAATGATTCTAACAACTAGGTATATTATCTAAATCAAATTTATGGAAACACAATGGTACTTAAGCACCTAGTTCAAGTATTTTATAACTAGCTTAAGAGACACACCTTCTTCCCCTCACCAGCTCGAACCACACCTTCACCCTCTCTCCAGACCAGCAATTTGATGACACCCTCCACCAAGATTTCTTAAATAAGCTCCACCTGTTATTTCTGCTAAGTACCCTTCTTCCAGGCTCAAGTTATTCTACTCATTGAACTGAAATGTGCTATTATCATTTCTTAGGGCAACTGTGGGATTTATTATCTTTCAACTGATCCACAGTTTAGACTTAACACGCCAATTATCATATAAGATATTATAGGAGACTAAAGTTGATCAAACACATTTAACTGTAAATTAATTACTGAGAAAAACACATAGAAAAGGCTAGCAGTGAATAACATAACATCACCTGTAATGATCATCCTCCTCACTGCCAAATCGGTTGTTTTGAAGCTGTTCAGCTAAATTGGTTAGGATCACATCCCGCAGCTGGGAGAGGCCGCTATTTCTCTCTCCTAACACAGAACAAAGCTCCATAAACTACCTTGATAATTACACTTAGAAAACTGATGTTATTTAAAAAAAGTTTTTAAACGGGCAGACTGTTGACAATCTAGGGGCACCAGGCATATGTACTTACACAAACAACAGCAGCAAAAACTGTATCACAACCAGTCAGACTTTCTTTAACCAGTACATCCTGATTTAAGTGTAGTTACTGTCTTGACATTTCAGGAAGTGTGATTTCTAATTCCTCAAACTAATGTTGCTTATAAATGCAGGGTGTCTTTAACATGGTGAATTTTGTCATTGTCATCGAGTCTAACTTTAAAAGTTGGATTTTAATGTGTGGGGAAAAAACTGGCTTAGAAATCCCAAGAAATCATTACTTTTAATGTTCATTAAACATCTGCAGTGAGGTACATTATGCTACACAGTGGGGATAGAAAGAGGTTTATAAAGCTTGACAATACATAGAACATGGTTTCTGCTTTCCATCTAGTTTAAGTGTTGGCATATGTGCATTTTAAAAATAACACTGAGATCAAGCCTCGGTAAATTTAAGAAAACTGAAATCATATCAAGCATCTTTTCCAGCCACAACACTATAAGATTAGAAATCAATTACAGGAAAAAAAACTGTAGAAAACACAAACACACGAGGCTAAACAATCTGCTATTAAATAACCAAGAGATCACTGAAGAAATCAAGGAGGAAATCAAAAAATACATAGAAACAAATGACAACAAAAACATGACAACCCAAAACTTATGCGATGCAGCAAGAGCAGTCCTAAGAGGGAAGTTTATAAAATAACGTTGACTAACAGATATGAAGAAAAAAAAATTAAAATTCAGTCATTTCCTTAGGGACAAAAAAGGATGTTTTTTCAAGGGTAATTAAAGGATAATTCTCACCTTCTGTTAAGACCAGCTTAAGTAAGTTATTGATTTCAGTTTCACCTGGGTACAAGATATTTAAACCAGAGCTGAAATGACAGAAAAGTCGAAAAGCTTTTAAACACGTTCTAGAAAATCCAAACTCTAAATATTTAAATTTTTATTAAAAGATGCCAGTTTGAGTACAGTTTCACCACTAAGAAAGCAACTGAAACTAAATTCACTGTTGTGATGTAGTCCAATGACCTCCCTGATAAACAGTATCCCTCTCCTTCTCATATTTGTGAATTACCAAAATGATAACTTATCTGAGGCTAGATGCAGAACTGGTTAAAAGAGAATTGAGCTATAAAAAGTCAATGTATGGAAATCCAAAAAAGAGGGGAGATATGTATACGTATAGCTGATTCACTTTGCTGTACGGTAGAAACTAACAACATTGTAAAGCAACTATACCCCAATAAAAATTAATTAAAAAAGAAAAAGTCAAACCAGCTGTATGCAGAATGTGCCAAAAAATCATTTGAGAAGTCAGTGGCAGAGCAAAGACTAGAATCCAGGTCTACCTGCTGTCAAAGCCTGTTTCTTAACCACCTTGCCACACTTTGACCCAAATGAGAAGAACATCCAGTTGCAAACCACCAAAATATCTATTTAAAGGGATTTTTTTTCTGGTCCTGATTTAAGATCCGAAAGTGAGATGAGGAGTGTATGCACATGGACAGCTTGAGTCCTCTGGGAGTGGGGCCACAGACTTCTCTCCAGTTAAATTATCCTCTACACGTGAGGTGCTGACTGTGGGATGGGGTAAGAGACATCCAGGCAACCAGTCTGAAGGGAAAGTTACAATGCAGTGCAGGAGAAGCCCTCTGCAGAGAGCACTGAGAAAATCAGGTGCTGATTACCTGATGGCAAGGCAGACTTCCTTCTGAATTTCAGGGCAAATTTGATCTTTTGGTGCCATCAACAGCTGCCAAAGAAGCAACCCCGACCGTCGAATGATGTCTCGATTCCTTTCAGTTTGTGGGCTGAAGAAAAATTTAAACACTACCTACAGAAACATAAGGGGTATATCTGAAAATGCTAATTCTACTGGGGATAAAATTATCCCTACGAAGAAAGAACACGCTAGTTTTTTTTTTTCCATGCTAGTTATTCTTATGAATAGATACCCAGGTGGATTTTTAACCACAATCGCTTCTATTGTGTGATGGTATAATTATAGTAAATATTTTACATATATTAATTGCAATGAGCTATCAATATATATAGCAATACTCCATTAACTGCAGTGCTATGAATATGATGATAATTCTAATTACAGGATTAGAATGTGGTAAGATGCAAAACAGGAATGTTATTACATTTTTCTTCTGGTAGAAATTAGCTGACTGAAGCCAAGGTTTGTGTTTCTTTTTCTCTATTTTATTTATCTCAAAACAGTGTATTTACCTGAAAGACAACGAGAATGCAGCGTATGATACAGGTGTCTCCATTAACCATGGCCTTCTCCATAATGTCACAAATACTGCTAAGATGGTGTGCTTCAATTGGATGCTGCTTGCCCAAGACACTTGTGATTGGAAGATTGGGGTTGGTAGCAAGAAGATTGAGTTGGTGTATGCACATCGCACCAACGTGGTGCAATAATTGGTTTATAACCTCATTCGTGGTTATAGCCTCTTCTAGAAGATGAAAAGGAAAGTCAGTGAGGAAAGACATCTCTGGGTGGCCACCAAGGAACATACCTCTGACTTGCAAAAGGTGCACGAACTCCGGAAGAGACTATCTTGGCTCCAATCTCTCCCACTACTGCTGGAGAACCCTTTTCCCTGCCACAGAATGCTGGGGTGAAAACACTTGGGAATTTCCATTTTTTTAAAGAGCATAAGTAGCTACCACTTCTTGAGTCCTTTCTATATGCTAGACAATGGGCTGAATGCTTTACATGCTTTACCTTACAATATCATTATCAACTTAGACTATTTTAGCCCTGTTTTGTAGAGGAGTGACTCAAGAATTAGAGAGGTTCAGTAACTCACCCTAGGTCACACGGCTACTAAATGGTAGAGCTGGGATTTGAATTCAGGCCATCTCAGCTCAGATCCCATGGTGGTAACTATTCTAGAAAAATCTCTTCATCTTCTATGCCTCCTCTCTGGTAAAACCCACCACCCTCCCCAGCCGAGAAATATCTCCTCCCACGGTACCTCAAACATTTTACACATTTTGATCTCATTTAGTCACCAGAGCCTAGACAGACATCAGTTCAACCTTGGTTAAAGAGAATTGACAAGCATCCTCTTATATAATAATAAATGCCTCATGATAGTTATAGACATTCAGGGAATGGAGGTGAAAATAATCTAAACAGGCAAAGTACAGGAAAAAAAGATTGCTTTTTTCCTTAAACCAGCTGAAATGAACTGCATAAAAGAAACAAGAAAGTAGGTAACCTTGGAGAGTCAGGCTTGGGTGGGGTGACCTTAGAGCTGCAAAAGGACTGTGGGCACCGTGAGCTATGAGGAAAGGACTCAAGGAAAACCTATCGGAAGGTAAACCTTGCCAAAACTAAACTTTTCAATTGCATATTAACCCTAAGGCCTGGCTGGGTCCCCCTCTCTTCTGTGCCTTTATGAGTCCTTGATCTTATAACAACAGAATTCAGGTTAGTATTGTTTGTCTTCACCAAACACTTTTTGAAAGGTAGCTTTGGGATCTACCCAAATAACTGAGGTCCTTAAATTTCATTCTGAGTTAGATGGGAAGGCAGTGGAGGTGTCTGAGCAGAAGAGTGACAGATCTGACTATGTAGATTGTAAAAGACTCTGGCTGCTGTGTGGAGATAAGCCTAAGCAGGGTGGAGGAGGGCAACTACAGGGGAAATAGGAAGACCAGTGAGGGGGCTACTATGATAATCTGAGTGAAGATGATGGCCTAGACTAGAGTTGTAGCAGCAGAGATAGAGGGAAATGGGTAGACTTGGAATACATCTTGAAGATGGGAGCTGACAGGATTTGCTGATGTCCATTTGGATGTGGGGTATTAGAGAAAGAAAGTCAAACTAATTTTTTGGTCTGAGCATATGAAAGAATAGTGATCCACATACTGGAATATGGAGGACTCGGTAGGTGTAGATTTGTAGGAGGGAGACACAGGGAGTTTGTTTTTGACATGTTAAGTTGAAGATGTTAGATATCCAAGTGGAGACGAATACATAGACTGGAGTTGAGGCAAGAGGCTTGGAGATAATAATTAGGGAGTCACAATATATAAATTTCTTCTTTTTTGCTGTTTTACAAGATACAATTTACACATACCATGAAGTTCACCCATTCTAAGTGCACAAAACAATGTTTTTTAGTAAATTTATACAAATACCAAAATCAAGAGTGAAAGCAGAGAAATTATTACTGACCCTATAAAAATTAAACTAATTATAATAATAGGAGCAACTTTATGCCAACAAATAAGAAAACTTAGATAAAATGCACAAATTTCTAGAAAGACACAACTACCAAGATGAACACAAGAAGAAACAGAAAATCTAATAGATAATTCCAAAGTCTCAAAGTATCACCTCCTCCTTTAATTAATAGTAATTAATTAAAATATTAATTACTGTGGTAATTAACATGTCTGATGTTTTTCCTTCCAGGAGGTGGAGCTTAATTCCCCTTCCCATGAGTGTGGGCTTAATGTCTTGCTTCTAACAAATTGAATATGGAAGGGGAAGAAGCTTTCTTCACTCTGCAGTGAAGAAAGCTAGCATTTAAACCAAGTGATCAATTTTAATATCACTAGTAATAAGTCATGTTGCTATCATGTACCCTGTGTTATGATGTAATGAGAAAAGCACTTCACCTCTGTGGTATTCTTCCCCCAAATCTATAACCTCAGTTTTAAAGGAGAAAACAACAGATGACCCCTAACTGAGGGAAATTCTACAAAATATCTGACTAGTGTTCCTTAAAAGTGTCGTCTTCTATTCTTCAGATAGGATAACTCTATCCATCTATATCCAAGTTTGCTGATTATCTCCCACCATCTCAAATCTGCTATAGAGCTACTCCAGTGATTTTTTCTCTTCAGTCATTGAACTTTTCAAATCCAGAATTTCCAACTGGTTCTTTGTCTTTTTTTTTTTTAAATAAATTCTGTGTTGAAATTCTGTTTAATCATGGTCATCATACTTTTCTTTAATCTTTTAAACATGGTTTCTTTTAGTTCTTTGAATTTATTTCTAAAGGCTGCTTTGAAGTCTTCATCTGCTAAGTCTAATATCTGAGTTTTGCCTGCAGTGTTTAGCTACTGATTTCTCCACTCACTTTGTCTTCTTAAATTCTTATTTCTATTTTCGTCTTTACTTTCTTTCATTTGTTTATTTTTATTATTCTCATTTTTATTTTTAAGCCTGCCTTCCTAGTGGTTACCTCGTCTGAGTCAGAGGTGTGCTCAAACACCCTGAGCCAGTAATACTTCCACCCTGGATGGAGCCACGTTTTCTGGCGGAAGCACATCAAAGTTTAGACAGTTTTAAACTATTCCGTGGTTTTAACCTTCTGTGGGCCCTCTCAAATCTCTGCATGTGTATGCAGGCTCATTTTCAGCCAGGCTTGTGTGAACAGCTTGGGCCTTCTCTGGCTTCTTCTACGCAGATGTTTGGGGAGCTTACGAAGGCCCTTTGTAGCTTTCTCACTACCCACATCTCACGAGTAAAGTTCTGGCTAGTTTGCTGGTTCGATGCTTGCCCTAACCAGGACCGCAACCTCAGGCTAGCTGAGCCACTGGTTGTCTCTGTTTGTTTGCCACCAAGACCACTACCGTTGCTGACATTGCTGCTGCTGCGTGTTTCTCCATGCTCTGCTCCACATCAGTCAGCCCCTTCTGGCAGCCAAGCTGCTGGCTTCCATGATCTGCCCCACCCGGATGGAATTACTGCACTGAGCGAGCTTAAGGTAGGGGGCAGGAGTGTCCACAGCTAAGGACATCACAGACTTCTACTGTTCTTAGCCAAAGTTCAGTGGGTTTTCTTTTTTATGAATACCGCATCTCAATTTGGTATATGCCTTTGGTCAACTTCCAGAGCCTAGAAATAGTTAATTTTTTTTTAGTTGGCATTTTAATTTTATAGAAATAGTTATTTTTGGTAATTCAGTCCATTTTATCATTGCTTTATCAGGAGAGGATTTGCTGAGCTACTCACTACACCATATATACCACTATAGTTGACTTTGAAGTCAAAAGATTTTACGTTAATATTAACTTATATTAAGAATCTTAATATTAAGAAATATAAAGGTCCTTTACCAGATAGTCTATCAAAATTGTAAGTTTGTGTATAAGTAAGTAGTTATTAATGCAAAACATTATAACAGCATATATAATCCCATGCCGAGTACAAATAAAGAACGAACTTCTGTCCCAAAGTTCTGACAATTTCAGAAGGGACATAACAATTTTCCTTTAAAAAAAGTCTGTGGACCACCTCAAAAGCTCTATTTATTTACACACTTATTTACTTAATCATAAACCAATCAGATAATAAGAATTCTAGGCTTCTAAATTCAAAGAGGGAAGGCTGTTGACACATTTTGCTGCTTGGGCTATGTTCCCACTTACTAATGCTGCTGTACTCTCTCCTATTTCATGGGGGAAAAATCTCTTCCTGTAGGACTATGAGTGTACCTCACCTTTGGGCTCAGTGATGATATGGCTGACTCCAAGTCTCTGACAGACGTAATGGAAGGCCTGATTCCCAGGATTACACCATTGATCGATATAGTCATTCGAGCATGTCCATAGCATGTTGTTCACTGTATCGTAACAGGCACCTGCAAAAAGAACACCCTTTATTCAACTATCATACCATTGACTACTTGATACATACTTCTCATAAGCAGTGCTAAAGAATGAAAGGGCAAGGATTGTCCCCAGTGCTGGCAAGCCACATCCCACATCCCTCCAATGCTGGCAAAGCATTAGATTGGGGCTCAGTAGGAAGGCAGGATTCAATGTCTATTCGGCTTAACTCATATGTGAGAATGGAATAAGCCTCATGGAATAGAAAGTTTTTAGTAACTGACTTACATGTGACCTTTTTAATTCCAAAAAGGATTTAAGTGGCTTACAGTAAAACCCAGGTATAACAGGACTAATTAACATTAACGCACAGTAAAAGCCTTAGTAACTGAGCCCAAAACTTAGATATGAGCTCCCTAGGTGCCAAGGCAAAAAGAAAATCCAATGCGCTAACATAATGCTCATTTTCTAACAATAAGAAGTATACTAATCCCTCAAGGGAAAGAAACCTTTTTATGGCAATGAACTTTAAGAAGAATTTTTATAGACATTACACAACCTAATGGACAGTATCTTCAGTAGTAATTTATGCAGAGGAATTTCACATATGACAATTTCTTATATTAATCCTCAGAATTAAAGAGTAGCATAAAAAATTCTTTCAAGGAAACTAGAACACCATAGAGAATTAGCAAGATTTTTTAAGAGAAATTGCTTAAATTTTGAATTTTCCAAGGAAAATAAATGTGGGCATTTATTTCTTACCCAATCCAGGTACAAGAGCACCACGCCCCAATGAGCTTCCAGCAGCATCTATGAGATCGGCACGACTTGTGAATTGACCATCCGAAATATTATACACCAAGCTAGAAGCTAGGACTTCAAAAACAAATATTAAGCTGTTTAATAAGCCTTAAGATGATGGTTAGCTTAAACTTTAGACTCTTAACAAGACTTTATAAAAATCACATCTTTTTGGCTGTCTATTGGTGGTAACAATGAGGAGACAAAAGACACACATTAAGACCACAAAAAGAAAACTGTCATAAAGCCTTTTCCAATACAGTGAACCATATTTTTGAAAGTGTTTTTAAAATGGCAACTTTTACATACAGGTTTTTTTCAAGACAGATTGTCAAAAGGGTAATTGCAAGAGGGGTTATGATTATTAACATCACAAGGTAACAATATTTACAAGAAATACTTTACATATATTTGGTGCTCAAAACAGATTAGTGGATGTTTAGTTGCTATCCTTCCAAGCCCTGGCTCTAAAACTTGGAAACACTTCGGCCTTTTCCCTTAACACAGGGAAGTGTAGTGATGACAAGCATAAGCTTTAAGATTCTAAATTTGAATTCCAGCTCTACCACTTCTGTGTGACCCTGGGAAATTTACTGAACCTCTCAGTTTCCCCATGTGTAAAGTGGAGATAATAAAAGTTACCTACTTTATACAGTTATTGTGAAGATTAAATGAGTTAAAATATATCAAGGATCTGCTTTTTTTTTTTTTTTTCCTGAGAAGGTTTTATCGTGGCTGCTGCTTTCCTCACGGTGGCCAGGACACTCCTCAGCTCCTCTTGCTTCCTCGTGGCACAGATGTATGTCCCCACCCTTTTCTGGATGAACTTGAGGGCCTGCTTGTTCTTGGAGACCCTGGCATGCCGCTCCATGGCATGCAGCTCCTACGGGGCAAAGCCACACACCTTTTGGATCACACCTTGCAGGGCTGTGCCTCAGCTTGCTCATGTTCTTGGTCACCTGGTGGCCCTTGTTGAGGCCCACGGCCATGGGGCAGCAAGGAGCCATGGCGGCTGCTCTTCAATGGCTGCCATGGCAGAAGGGCCTAGCTGCTATTATTGATATAACTTACTTCCCCACTTTCCAACAGAAAATTCTAGCACTGTCTCTCAAGCTCCTTTTTCTTATTCCCATCACCCTAGTAATCCAGATTCTCACCACGCCTGACTTGAGCTATAATCTAAACTGTACTCTTTGTTTTCTATTTTCTATTGTTCTGTCCTGCACACCAACAAAATGGTCTTCTCCAAGTCTCTTTTTCACTGTATTTACCATGAATATGCCTTTCCCCTATGTGGCCACTTACATGAATAATAGCCATTTTTCATGACTTAAACTCAAAATTTCATGAAGTCTCTCCCTTCTACCCCACTCAACAATGACCCTTTCTTCCTCTGATTCTGCAGCACTTACATCTGCTCCCCATGGTTCAGGCAGTGATACAGCATTGTATATCATTTTCTAGTTGTTTCACACACCTGCATCGTTTCTCCCAACCAGACTATGAGCTCCTCAAAGCAAGCACCACTTTTCCCACTCACTGAGTAGCCACCACAGTGGCCAATGTGGAACAGGACATAGAAGAAATTTAAGCATTTATTTATTTGTTGGTCTAAAATAGAATCACTGGGTAAGCTATATCCTCATGAAAAAAACGGCACCGTGAAGGCCTGTTTTATTCAAATGGGGCTAATTTCAGTTGAGTGGAAAAAACCATGCCAAGAAGACTAAAAAGGAGTTTCAGATGATTAATGGTCAACAAAAAGACAAATAACCTAATTTTAAAATGGACAAAGGATTTGCATAGATATTTCTCCAAAGAACATATACAAATGGCCAATCAGCACGAGAAAGGATGTTCAACATTATTAGTTGTTAGGGAAATGCAAATCAAAACCACAATGAGATACCACTTCATACCCACTATGGAGCACAGCTATTAAAAAAAAAAAGAAAAGAAAAATAACAAATGTCAGAGAGGATGTGGAAAAATTGGAGCCGTTGTTAATGAGACTCTAAAATGGTACAGCCATTCTGGAAAACAGGTTAGCAGTCCCTCCGTAGCTTAAACATACAGGTACCATATGACCCAGAATTCTACTCCTACACATATACCCAAGAGAAATGACAACATGTCTACGCAAAAACTTGTACATGAATGTTCACAGCAGCATTATTCAAAACAGTCAAAAAGCAGAAACAACTCAAATGTCAATGGATTATATTCATACAATCAAGTATGATTTGGCCATAAAAAGAAATGAAGTAATGATTTGTGCTACAACATGGGTGAACCTTGGAAACATTATGCTTAAAAAAAAAAAAAGCCAGCCACAAAAGCACATATATTGTATAATTCCATATATTTGAAAAGTCCAGAATAGGTAAATCCATAGAGTCAGAAAGTAGATTGGTGGATGCCAGGGGCTGGGGAAAGGGGGGGATAAAGGGAGTGATTGCTAATGGGTATGGGGTATCTTTTTGGAGTGATGGAAATGTTCTAGAATTAGATTGTGGTGATGGTTGGACAACTCTGAATATGTTAAAAACCACTGAACTGTATACTTTAAAGGGGTAAATTTTATGGTATGTATGTTATAACTCAATAAAGCTGTTATTATTATTTTTTTTTAAAGAGAGTAGTAAATTTACATCATTTACCCGAGGGCTAAAGGGTGCATCCTGGTCACATGTTAGAGAAAACAGGCTGTTGAGAAAAATTCTAACCCATTTGATTCTAAAAGCAAAAGACAAGACTTCCCTAGTGGCGCAGTGGTTAAGACTCCGCACTCCCAGTGCAAGGGGCCCAGGTTCAATCCCTGGTCAGGGAACTAGATGCTGTATGCATGTCGCAACTAAGAATTCCATGCCACAACTAAGGAGCTGGTGAGCTGCAACTCAGAAGCCTGCAAGCCACAACTAAGGAGCCCGCCTGCTGCAACTAAGGACCCCACGTGCCGCAACTAAGAAGCCGGCGAGCCGCAACTAAGGAGCCCACTGGCCACAACTAAGGATCCTGTTGGCCGCAACTAAGGAGCCAGCCAGCAGCAACTAAGGAGCCTGCAAGCTGCAACTAAGGAGCATGCCTGCTGTAATCAAGACCTGGTGCAACCAAATAAAGAAAATAAATATTTAAATAAATTAATTTTAAAAAAGTAAAGACAAGAGTTTTGGAGTTGTTATGAGTATCTAAATCCCAAACACGTGCAACTACTTGAAATGGCCTAAAAGTTAAGTTGATACTAGATAAATGGTTTTATTTAAGCTGCTGAGGTTAAATTTATATCTGCAGGTTAAAGTTTGGGTAAGAAATGCTTTTTTAAACATCTAAATGTGAAATATAACCCTTCGATGGAATTACTGTAAGCAAATTATTTTTAAAAGACAGAATATGAAATTTTGGGAAATGAAAATAAGTAAACTGATTTTAAAACATTTTAATTTTATGTGCCTAAGCAAATTTTAAGGAAATAAAGGAATGTTAAAAAAAAGGTGTTACCATATATAAAAGGAATATTTTGGGTTTGTTTTTGTTTTTAGAAATACTCTAACATACTTTATTGCATATGATCATCAAACAATGGTGTGAGATACTATTAGCCTTTTATTTTTTACAGATGGGAAAACTGAGGCTCAGAGGGGTTAAATGATGTCCCTAAGGTAAGAAAGACAGAAAATGGCAATGTAAAAGGAACATTTTTTTGTTCTATATTATTTCCTCTTTTTTTAAATTGATTTATTTTTATTTTGTTTATTTTTTGGCTGAGTTGGGTCTTTGCTACTGCCCAAGGGCTTTTCTCTGGTTGCGGAGAGCAGGGGCTACTCTTCGTTGCAGTGCGAAGGCTTCTCATTGTGGTGGCTTCTCTTGTTATAAAGCATGGGCTCTAGGCACATGGGCTTCAGTAGTTGTGGCACACGGGCTCAGTAGTTGTGGCTTGCAGGCTCTAGAGCGCAGGCTCAGTAGTTGTGGCGCAGGGGCTTAGGTGCTCCGTGGCATGTGGGATCTTCTCGGACCAGGGCTTGCACCTGTGTCCCCTACATTGGCAGGCGGATTCTTAACCACTGCACCACTAGGGAAGCCCTATATTATTTTCAATTTAACTATTTGTCCACTCTGAAGCCAAAATCACATTGCTTTAATTACTATAGTATGCCTCCCTCTTTTATAAAAATATATGTACACTTATAACCCCATATCCCCTCCCTCTTGCATCTCCCTCCCACCCTCCCTATCCTACCCCTCTAGGTGGTCACAAAGCACCGAGCTGATCTCCCTGTGCTATGTGGTGGCATACGTATAGCTGATTCACTTTGTTATATGGCAGAAACTAACACCATATTGTAAAGCAATTATACTCCAATAAAGATGTTAAAAAAAAAGAAATACATAAAAAATATGTACATGTACATTTAACATTAATGAATTTTTGCATATATTATTTTGTGTCATATACATTTTTATGTGTCCTAAAATGGAGGTATTTCACAGACTTATTTTCATAGCTCTCCAGTGGGTAGAGTTCTTGCAGTGTCAGTAAATAAAGTGGCAACAGATTATTTTCTTTCCTAAAATCTTCCTGACTTCATGGTTATTTCTAGTAATTTTACAGGACAATAGTTTGCAGAAGTGTACTATTATAACACCTTCAAAAATTCTATTTTTAATTCCTCCTAGCCTATAACTATACTGATAAGGTTTTTTGTTATTATCAAAGAGCATCTGTAAACAGAGCAAGTGTAAAATCACTATTAGGAAATACCTTAAATTTCAAAGCTAGGGACAAATTGGGAAAAGAGCCACAAATAAAGTTCACTTACTTTTTAAAGACGACAAACCACTTGTTCCACCAAAAAGAGACCGGGTAGCAGAGCTGCCTGATCCCCCTGGAGGTGGGACCAGCATCACCAAGTATGTACCACAGGTGTAAATGGGCGTCTTCCGAAGCATTTTTAGAGGAAGCCCACAGCTAGTATTCGCTGGTAAAAAGGAATGAAAATGGTGAGCAGAAATAGTTGACACACAGATTAATTTGATTACCAAACCAAATTAGAGTATAACGAAGGGGCCCCCAATTCTAACAAGAATATACTCAGACTCAAAAAATAGAGCAAGAAATAATAAGCTAAGGGAAAAATAATGATCTTCTGTCTCCACAGCCTGGTCCCAAGCCTCCTGGTTACATGATCTGAACATTTCTCAAAGGTGTTCCCAGTATTCAATATGTCCTTATGTCTTTTAAAAATCTTTCAATGGACTTGAGGACATGGGGAGGGGGAAGGGTAAGCTGGGACAAAGTGAGGGAGTGGCATGGACATATATACACCACCAAATGTAAAATCGATAGCTAGTGGGAAGCAGCACATAGCACAGGGAGATCAGCTCGGTGCTTTGTGACCACCTAGAGGGGTGGGAGGGAGACGCAAGAGGGAAGAGATATGGGGATATATGTATATGTATGGCTGATTCACTTTGTTATAACGCAGAAACTAACACACCATTGTAGAGCAATTATACTCCAATAAAGATGTTAAAATAAATGAATAAAATAAATAAATAAATAAAACAAAAATCTTTCAAAAGAATGAACCCTCACATGGACTAAATCTCAAAATAAAAGAAGAATCCTACTGTTTATGCTTCCCCCTAGGAAACTGTGCTCCTGTAGAGATCTTTTCATTTTATACAGAACAAATTGTTAACAGGTTTGTGATATTACATTCATTATAAACAGCTCTGAACATGGAATCTACCAGAAATTTCAACCCATAACTAGTTAATAAAAGCTTTCACAATGTCTATCACAAAATAATTTTATGTCTGCGGAATTTATAACCCATGACGTATTTTCTTTTTTTTAGGGTCAGTGACATAAACTATCATTAGGAAAATAATTATTGTATCTAATCAAGAGGTATAAAATGTACTTTAATTTCCCTTACTCACTGGCAGACCTGAAAATGCAGGGTGCATTTAACGATTTTCTATATATTAGTCCAGTGAAGATTGACGATGGCAACAGAAAGCCAGAGTGCTTTACCTAGGAAGCTGTCAAGATACAAAATATGACTGCCTACATAGACATAAAATTATCTTTAGATGGTTTAGATTAGAAAAATTAGACAAGTGAAACCTAATCTGTCATTTGCTTTGAATGCCTGTGGTTCTAAAAAGCTCCATTTTTTAAAATTCCAAGCCGCCAACAAGTATATTCTTCATTTAGGACATAAATCCAGTAGCATAAATTTCCGTAAGTAAGAAACCCAAAGGGGGCAACGACTGAAAAACTAGCAACTTTGTGAGCATAACCACACAAAGAGCATAACCACACAATCATGGTTTTCACCGAGATGTTTTTAATATACATACTTTATTAACATGGTAATAAGTATTAGTTTATCACAGAATAAAACATCCTAGACCCTCTGAATGTTGAATTAATTGTCAAAAGTTCACTTTGCCTATAACTGGTGAATTTTTATGTAGCAACCTCAGGTTAAATGAATACATAGAGAATGTGCATAAAAGTATGAGTGAAATCACAAGTTTAGAGTACAGATACCAGTTTTCACAGGATTCTAAATATACCCTTGCCTTCTGAGTCCACTTTCTGATATCACCCATGTTTTCTTACATAACAAACATTCTTTTAGTATTTCTATTGTGCAGGCTAGTATTCAATTTTCTCCCAAGGGACAAACCCAGATCAAGCCTTCAGCTTGTCAGGAAAATGTTTATTTAGGTAATAGGACTGTCCTCTACAAACTATTTCCTATAATTCAAATTATCCACATACCCAAGTTATAACAACTATTAATAAATTCCCTACTTACATTTGATACAATAGAGACCTGTGGAAGTAAAATACTATCCTTAAATTCTAATATGGACTAATAAGTATTTAAAATTTGATAGTCTTACAATGAATTAATCACAAATATTTTCTCTTCCTAATATTTCAATATATAAAAGGATTAAAGCATAAAACTGCATTAAATTCATTAAACATATATTAATTCAGATTCATTTTTCTATACATGGCTCCTTTTCTAGCCTGATCTTTTACTACAGGTCATGATTTGTTATAACTTCATATAGTTGGTATGTAATATGAAAACTCCTCAAGAATAATGGTTCTTGACTTTGGGGGGGTCATAAATGACCTTGAAAATCTGATAAAAATTATGATGATACATATGTTATTTAAAACTTTGGGAGAGCATGTTTGTGAACCTCTGAAAGGCTTACCCCTGTTAAGAATTCCTGCTTTAAAAGTACAGAACAGTGTGTTTAGAAGGCTACCTTTTATTGAGAAAAGAAGGACAATAAAAATACATAAATTTGTCTTTCTAAATTAATTTAATTTCTCTTTGCATAAAAAAACTCTGCGAGGATAAACAAAAACTAATAAATAGAGCTACCTATAGGGGGTAGGGTGGGGCAAATACTGAATATACCAGGACGTGAGAGTAAGATTTCTCTGCATATACCTATTATATTGTTTTCACTTTCAAACTCTGTAAACATACTATCTATTTTCAAATATTAAAGTGCAAACACTAAATGCCAAATTCCAGAAAAAGCAACCTCTGTTGTGGAAGGTTTGCCTCTCATTTTCTTGGTCAAGAATGTATTTAGAAAAACTAAAAATAGAACTACCATATGACCCAGCAATCCCACTACTGGGCATATACCCTGAGAAAACCATAATTCAAAAAGAGTCATGTACCACAGTATTCATTGCAGCACTATTTACAATAGCCAGGACGTGGAAGCAACCTAAGTGTCCAACAACAGATGAATGGATAAAGAAGATGTGGCACATATATACAATGGAATATTACTCAGCCATAAAAAGAAATAAAATTGAACTATTTGTAGTGAGGTGGGTGGACCTAGAGTCTGTCATACAGAGTGAAGTAAGTCAGAAAGAGAAAAACAAATACCGTATGCTAACACATATATATGGAGTCAAAAAAAAATGGTTCTGATGAACCTAGGGGCAGGACAGGAATAAAGACGCAGACATAGAGAATGGACTTAAGGACACGGGGGAGGGGGGAAGGGTAAGCTGGGACGAAGTGTGAGAGTGGCACTGACATATATACACTAACAAATGTAAAACAGATAGCTAGTGGGAAGCAGCTCCATAGTACAGGGAGATCAGTTCCGTGCTTTGTGACCACCTAGAGGGGTGGGATAGGGAGGGTGGGAGGGAGATGCAAGAGGGAGGGGATATGGTGATATATGAATACATATAGCTGATTCACTTTGTCACACAGCAGAAACTAACACAACATTGTAAAACAATTATATTCCAATAAAGATGTTAAAAAAAAGAATGTATTTAGTGAAGATGATGCTAAATGTGAGTTTTTTACATTCATGAAGCAGATGCTAAATGTGAAAACAGTTTATACTAACAGTAATGATAAGGTATTTACACACTAAACAGAGCTGCTTTGAATTATTACAGATTCATGCTAATTCATGTCCACAGCCAACAGTATGCATTAGCTTGGAATAAAAAAAAATGAAAAATGACTGGAAGGACATTAAAAACGGTGAACTATGTAAAGCAAAGTGCTTTGTATGGCACACTGTAAGTGCTCAATAACAAGTATTGCCTGAATTCCACAGGCAGCATGCACTAATCACAAGCTGAATGTATCAAGCCATGAAAAGGCATGGAGGAATCTTAAAGGCATATTACTAAGTGAAAGAAGCCAATATGAAAAGGCTACATTCCGTATAAATCCAATTACATGACATTCTGGAAAAGGCAAAACTATGAAGACAATAAAAAGATCAGTGGTGGCCAGGGCTTGGGGGGTGGGGAGGGAGGAACAGGTGGAGCACAGAGGATTTTTAAGGCAATAAAAGCACTGTACATGATGCCATAATAATGCACACACGTCATTATGCATTTGTCCAAACCCACAGAATGTACAAGACCACGAGTGAACCCTAAGGTGAACTATGGACTCCGGGTGATTATGATGTGTCAGGGTGGGTTCATCAGTTGTAACAAACGGACCACTCTGGTGGGGATGTTGATAATAAGGGAGGCTGTGCATGTGGGGGCAGGAGGTAGATGAGAAATCTGCACCTTCCTTTACTTTTGCTACGAACCTAAAACTGTTCTAAAAAATAGTCTTAAAAATATATATAGCTGAATGGAGCTGTACAAGATAAACATAGGAAAGGCGAAGGGCGGCCTACCTGCCTGGTCCTCTTTCAGGGTGTTGGAGATGGTGGAGCCGGTAAGGGCGGCCAGCGTTGCGGATGGCGAGGCTCGGTAGCGTGAAAGTCTGCTCAGAAGCATCTCGTTAATGCTTTTTGCAGACTCGCCCTCTTTTCTCATGAGAATTGTGCGTTCCTGGAGTGGGTTGGCTACAAATACACCATTTTCAACCTAATATTTAAAGAAAAAGAGGTCCTTAAATGATATCTGTTTCCATTCATTTAGCAAATTTCTACTTGAGAAGTGTATTATTGTCATCTGGTTACTCAAAAACATTTCCCAAAATTGTACCTGAGTAGGTGTATACCTCAAAACCTAACTGCTCTACAGAAACTGAGAACAAAAGGAAGGTTACGAGAAGTTTGAGAGCTTTCATTTTTCATAATAGCCCAGATTTTAAAAGTAATGAGCTAAGTTTAATAAGTTCTATGAAAGGCTGTTGATTAAAATTCCTTCTATTGAATTCCACAGGCAGCTCTCACTAATTACAAACTTCTGACAGGTACAAGTAAGATGAGAGGAAAACAAATCAATCAGATCTTGATTTACCATTAAGTACAACTATGAGGATAATGTCTTCTTGAAATATAATTAGTGGCTAAAATCCAAACTCTGTATTAACAGCAGTCAACACTAGCCCCAGCTGCTCGGGTATTGGCAGAGCAATAGTGGAGAAAGGCAGACTTTGTCTGCTAAAAATATATGCCAGCTTCAACTGGATCCTTGCTGGTACTTGGCAGTTCTTCCTTCATCACTTGATTATTCCCCAGCAAAATCTCTGGAGTGGTGATTCCAAAATTCCTTCACCAAATTTTGAGCTTGGCTTTAAGCAGACCACCTGGCTTCCTTTATTGCTAAAAAGATCCAGACCACTTACTGTAAGCTGCTCCCACTCATCTCTCTTCCCACTCAAGAATCTCTGTATCCAGCCTCATTTATTCCTTACCTCTTTTTTTTTTTTTCTTTTTTTTGCGGTACCCGGGCCTCTCACTGCCGTGGCCTCTCTCGTTGCGGAGCACAGGCTCCGGACGCGCAGGCTCAGCGGCCATGGCTCACGGGCCCAGCTGCTCCGTGGCATGTGGGATCTTCCCGGACCAGGGCACGAACCCATGTCCCCGGCATCGGCAGGCGGACTCTCAACCACTGCGCCACCAGGGAAGCCCTATTCTTTTCCTCTTAATCCAGAGGAAGAAGCACTTCACCTCATGTTATTTAAGGAAGAAGCACTCTGCCTCCTCTCTAACTGCTCCCTCAGTTATCTCCCATCTGCCCCTTCACGCTCAAGGTCTCCCTCTCTGATTTCCTGGTGTCAGATACTCACAGGCCTCCGAGATCTTAAACAAAACCTTGCAATACCATCCCTCTTCTCCACTCCCACTCACTGTCAAATGTCTCAAATATATCTCATGCAGCCTCTGTACCCACTACCCCCTCCAGACCCAGGCTTCTGGATCTCGCTGCAGTCTCAGAAACAGATGCCACTAGTGAACGTGGGCAGGACTAGAGATAAGAGAGGACAGGAGTAAAAAGCGGCAAGGCTTCCAGAAGCAAATAAAAAAGCATAAAAGAAGTGCAAAGTGAAAGGGTGGTAGCAGAGAAGAGGCAAGAGAAAGAGAGCAAATTGAGGAGCACAGCCAGGCGAGGTTCCCGGAAGGGCTGGACCTGGTGGGGGTAGGCTTTTACAAGACATTCACAAATGGTAAGGGAATGAGTTTCCCGTGAGAGTTCGAAATGCTGTTTCTATTTCCTCCTCTCTGCTTTTTAACACTTTGCAGCTACTTAACTCAGCTGCCTCTAACAAGTGGACATTCTTGATGGGCCGAGAGTAAGCTAAAACCAAAATCAACCTTTTTCTTGACTTCCGTGTAGGTTGTGCCACGGTTGCCAGAACTCTTAAGGTAGTCCTTCCTCAGTCTCGGTGGTAGAACACAATCCCAGCTTGTTTCTTTTTTTTTTTTTTTGCGGTACGCGGGCCTCTCACTGCTGTGGCCTCTCCCGTTGCAGAGCACAGGCTCCGGATGCGCAGGCTCAGCGGCCATGGCTCACGGGCCCAGCCGCTCCGCGGCATATGGGATCCTCCCGGACCGGGGCACGAACCCGTATTCCCTGCATCGGCAGGCGGACTCTCAACCACTGCGCCACCAGGGAGGCCCGAGCTTGTTTCTTTTTAACATGAACACTTACCTATATGTAAGGGACTCTTCTAATGAGCAAAGCCAAGATAGTTCCTGCCCTCCTTGCTCTCCTCTTATTTGCTGGTTCCCATCTCCACTTACCTAAATGGGAGTTTGCTTAGAGTTAGACCCAGCCTCTGGTGTCTAAGGCCTCTGCCTGGAACACTCTGTCCCTAGATCCTCCTACGTGTGGCTGGTTCCTTCCCATCATTCGGGTCTCAGGTAATATGTCACCGCCTCAAAGAGGCCTTCTATGATTACCAATCTAAAGAGGAATCTCTTCCACCCACCCACCCACCCCCCACAAGCCAGAACACATCACCCAGTTTTATCTGCACAGCATTTACCATTCTCTGAAATTATTTTACTCATTAATTCATTGACTGTTTGACCTTCTACCTTCCCCACCCCAACTGAATATTGGCTCCCCGAGAGCCGGGATCCTGCCTGCCTTGTTCACCATAACATTTCTAGCACTCAGAGGCACACAGTAAATACTTGAAGCTTTGCTGAGTAAACAAGTCGGTGTCCTGGCCCAAATCCAATCCCAGCTCTCCGAGGTGGCTCCCACATTTCTATATACAGACCCAGCCTTGCTACTGAGATCTAGTGCCACTTCTCCAACTGCCTCTCACTCCCAAGCATTTCGACTGGAGCAGCCTGCTGTCGCCTAAAATTTAACACGTCCACATCTTACCACATCATTTTTTTTTTTTTTTTTTTTTTTGCGGTACGCGGGCCTCTCACTGTTGTGGCCTCTCCCGTTGCGGAGCACAGGCTCCGGATGCACAGGCTCAGCGGCCGTGGCTCACGAGCCCAGCCGCTCCGCGGCATGTGGGATCTTCCCGGACCGGGGCACGAACCCGCGTCCCCTGCATCGGCAGGCGGACTCTCAACCACTGCGCCACCAGGGAAGCCCTTACTACATCATTTTACCCCACCCCACCCCCAGCTAGATTACCCTTTACCAAGTATAGCTCTAGTTATCTTGCACAACTCTAAATATGACCCTTCAAAGGCATCCAGATAAAAATCAATCACTTGGCATTCAAAAGCATTACCCAGCCTAGCCCTATGAGAAAAACAACAGATAACTTAAGAAAAAAAAATTATATCATTGTGTTCAAGTACTTTGAAAATACTGAAAAGAAAACCTGATAAAGCACCTGTGAGCAGCAAGGAGGACTGGGCTTTGGTGCCCAAGTGGTAAATCTGGGAACCTCTGTACTTAGCTAAGAAGCTCTTTGGGATGAAAAAGCTACTACTGATTTAGAAAGGAGGGGAAGAGCCTGGAAGGAGTAAGAAGCAGCACAGAGTTAGTAACGATGAGAAGCTTCCCTCTGGCTCCCTTCCTGGCCCAAGCCACGACCTCAAGCCCAATGGCCATCCAGCCTCTCAACTGGTCTCCCCGTTTCCACTTTGACCCCATATGCTTTACTCTCCACACACCAGCCAATGATTTATTTACAAATGTAAATAAAACCATCTCCTTCCCTGTTTGAAACCCTGCAGCAGCTTCCCAACACACTTATAATAAAATCCAACCTACTGGTAAGGTCCACGGGGTCCAACATCCACTGACCTCCCCGGCTGGCCTGCCTCTGCTCCCCCTTTCTCACCACACTTTCAGCAGCACCGCCTTCTGTCGCCCCTCCAAAATGCCTGTACGCTAGGCCTGTACTTGCTGATCCCTCTTCCTGGACTGGACTAGTTCTGGTTTGCCCGAGACTGCCCTGGTTTTAGCACTGAAAGTCCCATGTCCCAAGAAATCTCTCAGGCCCAGGCCAACGGGGATGGTTGGTTGCCCTCTCTGGCAGGATGGATGGCTGCTTCTCATCATTCTCGTCTCAGTTCAAATGTCCTGCCTCAGAATGGCCCTATCTGTCAGGCAAACTGGAGCGGCTCCCCACCTCCACGCTCCCTCACTCTCTATCGCATTATCCTGTTTTATTTTCTCCCCAGCATTTATCACTTGCTGAAATTATTTCGTTCTTGTTGTTTCCTTTCTTACTCATTCCCCACACTCTAACGTAAGCACCCTGAAAACAAAGGCTTATTACCCTGCTACCCAGACAAGGCACTGGATTAACACAGGATGAATGAAGGGCATCTCAGTCAGCCAGATCATAATTTAAAGGAAATAATAAACCCATCAGGTGAAGGGGGAGAGGGACCTCATGTGTCCGTTACTACACTGACTACATGCTTAGGAAGAGACATAAGACAAAATAGGAGTCAAATTGTCACTGAATCTATCTAAAGAACAGCAGTTTATACAAAGCACATGGGGGCGGGAAGAACTCTCAGAGCAAAATAGAAGTGAAGATGTAAAACATGTGCCCTGAAAAGGTAAAAGAGAGTCATAGAAGATTCTCAAGCAGGGATGTGTCCAGTGTACAGGTAACCAAATCAGGCAGGAAGATTCCATGCCTCAGTTATTCTATAATCTTAAAGGCCAGAATTCTAAGTGTCTTAGAGCTTCAAAAGGCCTGTGACTGTAAGTGGTAGACTATCACATTGGTGGCCCTGGTGAATGATGTGTCCTAATATTCATGCCCTTCTTTAGTCCCCTCCTACATAGAGTCTGGGCTTGGCCATTAGAAAGCATGATGCAAGCAGAAGCTTGATAAGCACTTGTCATCTCGAAAAGCTCCCATCTGAAAGACAGCCTCTATGCTGTCAAGAGGCTCAACCTAGATTATTGACATCAAGCAGAGAGAGACTCTGGAAGAAGCCAACTTAAATGTTACAGGCCCAGTCAAGCTCCAAGTTGAGTGAAGCTGTGGGTGTGATCTCAGCTTCACCACGTGGCGAAGAATCACCCAGCTGAGTCCAGTTAACCTTTAATTCATTGTTGCTTGAAGTCACTTAGTTTTGGGGGCGGTTTGTTGAGCAGCAGCAGATACCCCAAGTCAGAGAAATTCTATGACCCAAATGTTAGAGGTTGTCTTATATTAATAATAGTTTCAGTATTAATTACAGCTTAAGACCATATTTCTACAGTTTACCTTATATAATGATCAGTTATCTAATTTCATTCTGAGTTAATAAGAAATCATTTTGAGAGACAAGTATAGCTTGTTGGATCCTACTCTGACCTATTCAGTTTAGGTAATCCTTCGATCCTTTAGTGCTCCCTCAGTCCGAGGTAGTGTGTAGATCAAATTCAGCTGATTCTCATGAAAAATGACACAATGGAAGAACACTGGTGGTGTTCAAGCTTCCAAAAATATGTTTTTAATATTTTTTCTGATTATAAAATATATGGCCCCTTCTATAGCTGTTTAGTCTCTTTAAGAATCTTTAAATCTTGCTTTAGTCTATTCTTGACCCAAAAGCTACAATGAACTTTTAAAACCACATCCTGCTCAAAACTCTCCAAGAGCTTCCCATGTCACTTGAGATAAAAATCCAAATACCTTGCAAGGCCCTGGTGTTTGCAAGAAGTGGCCCTGGCTACCTCTCCAACTCCACCACTCATCACTCAACCCTCTCATCACTCCACTGGAGCAAGGTGCAGAAGAATGTGAATAACAAATCACCATTCATGTAAAAACAGAAAAACAAAAACATATGTGTATATTTGTTCCTATGTGCTCGCATTATCTCTGGAAGGATACAGAAGAAAATGTTAACATTACTTGCCTCTGGGGAAGGAAATTGGACTTGAGGCAGGGTAGGTGAGAGACTTTTGTACCATTTGAGTTTTGTAACTGTATTATCTTTTTTTTTTTTTTTTTTAAGCGGCACATTGGCTCACCACACAATTTCTTTAGTAAATTTTATTCCCAACAAATTAAACCTTTTTTTTGTTTGCTTCTCTGTTGTTTTGTTTTTTGGGTTTTTTTTAAAACATCTTTATTGGAGTATAATTGCTTTACAATGGTGTGTTAGTTTGTGCTTTATAACAAAGTGAATTAGAAACCAAAATTTTTCATGAATCTGCAAAGTAAAGAAGTAGAGTCACAGATGTAGAAAACAAACTTAAGGTTAGCAGGGGATAAGGGGAGGGAGGGATAAACTGGGAGATTGGGATTGACATATACACACTACTATACATAAAATAGATAACTAATAACTTATTGTATAGCACAGGGAACTCTACTGAATACTCTGTAAAGGCCTATATGGGAAAAGAATCTAAAAAAAGAGTGGATACATGTATATATATAACTGAATCACTTTGCTGTACACCTGAAACTAACACAACATTGTAAATCAACTATACTCCAATAAAAATTGAAAAAAACCCCAAACTTGAGGGCATTATGCTAAGTGAAATAAGACACACAGAGAAAGACAAATACTGTACGATCTCACTTACATGTGGAAGATAAAAAGCTGAGCTCACTTAAACAGTAGTTTCAATGGTAGTTGCCAGGGTGGGGGGCGATGGGGAGATGTTGGTCAAAGGGTACGAACTTTCAGTTAGAAGATAAATAAGTTCTGGGGATCTAATATACATGCAGCATGGTGACTATAGTTAATAATACAGTATTGTACACTTGAAATCTGTCAAAAGAGTAGATGTTAAATGTTCTTAGCACAAGCACACACAAAAATATGTCAACTATGTGAGGTGATGGATATGTTCACTAAATCAATTGTGGTAATCATTTCACAATATATACATGTGTCAAATAATCACACTGTAAATCTTAAAAATATACAGTTTTGTCATTTATACCTCAATAAAGCTGGGGAAAAAATCTCAGGTCTAGAACCCTTGGAATCATCCAATCTGAAGCCCTCATTTTATAGATAATTTTGTGGAGGAGGGGGTTCTAGTTTGGCCCAGGCAGTTCACTAGAGAGCTATGGCTAGGCCCTGTAATTTGTGATTTCTGAAGCAGATTATTTTATTACCTATTCAATAATTTAAGGTTTAAAAAGCAAAGTTAAAAATACTTCCATGTCCCCACAGTCTACTCCACTATCTCCCCACTGATTTCTCTCCTTTTTTCATTGCAAACGTCTGGAGAGAATTATCTATTCTTCACCACCATCTTTTCCACCTCACTCCTCAGCCAGCTCCATCTGGCTTCCACCCTTTACCCTCCCCAACAGCTCTTGCTAAGGCTACCACCAATAGCCTCCATATTCTCCATTCAAAAGACCTCTTTCAGGCTCAATCTTGACTTCTGAACAGGATTCAATGCTGTTAACCAAGTTCTCCTTCTTATAAAAATTTATAAAACTTTAATTTTTTAAAAGTCTTTATTGAATTTGTTACAATATTGCTTCTGTTTTATGTTTTGGTTTTTTGGTCACGAAGGCACGTAGGATCTGACCAGGGATCGAACCCGCACCCCCTGCATTGGAAGCAGAAGCCTTAACCACTGGACTGCCAGGGAAGTCCCCAAAATTTAATTTTTTATAGCCCATTTTTAAACTTTTAAAACACATAGAAAGATGAATGGTGGAAAGCAGTGCCTTCCCCACTACGTTCCCTCCCCAGACGCAACCAATGTTGCCAGTTGCTTGTGATGCTTCCACTCATTCAACAAGTATCTAGTAATCACCTACTGTGTGCCAGGCACATTGTGCTAGGTGCTGGGGACACAGCAGTCAACAAAAGAGAACAAAATCTCTGCCCTAGAGCTGACGTTCTAGGCAAGGGAGACAGTCAATAGATAAGCAAATAAACTGGCAGTAATAAGAGCCACAAAGAAAAAGCAATACAGGGATAAGGAGGGACAGGATTATATTTTACATAAAATAATTTATAAAGCATGGTCAGAAAGGTCTTTCTGATAAGGTGATATTTGAGCAGAGACCTAAAATAAGTGAGAACAAGCCATCTGGTTATCTGTGCAATGACAGCCCAGCACAAAGGTCCAGAGGGGGGAGCACATTCAGTGTATTTGTATGTCAGCAAGGAGGCCAGGTGTGGCTAGAGTGGGGTGAGAGGGGGCCCAAATCACACAGTACCTTTACAGAGGTGAATGGGATTTGGGAGACACTCTGAAGGCAAAGCAGACAACATATGATGACTGGACATGGAATTTGGGAAGGAAAGAAAAAGGAATAGAGAGGGACACCCAGGTCTTTGGCCAGCACTGAAAGGACACAGATGCCATGAACTGAAATGGGAAAGCCTGCAGGAGAAGCAGGTCTGGAGTAAAATCAGGAGTTTGGTAGAGGGCATGTTTAGCGTGAGGGAACTATCAGACTTCCAACCAGAAAAGTCTCATACTCTGTGCATATACAAACACCCACCCACATCAATACGCATCTAGAGCTTCAGGGACAGGTTTTGGCTGAGAAGCAAATTTGAGCATTATCTGTATAGAGATGTGTTTCAAGCTACAAGATAGGATGAGATCAACAAGGGAGTAAGAGCAGATAGAGTAGAGAGAAAGGGTCCTGGAAATAGGTCCTGGTGCCCATGACTGTTGAGAGGTAGGGAAGACAGGCTGGGCAGGAACAACCAGTGACAGGAGAAGTCCTATGGGTGTCCCAAAGTCCAAGTGAAAACCTTCTCAAGAATGGCGGAGGGGGTGAAGCCATGTTAAATACTGCTAAAAGGTCAAGTAAAAAGAAAACTGAGTTGCCCTTGAATTGACTATTGTGGAAGTCCCTGATGAACTCGGGAAGAGCTGTTTTGGGGGTGTGATGAGGATATAAGACTGATTGGAGCAGGTTCAAGAGAGAATGGGAGGAAAGAACACAGAACAGTAAAAATAAACTCTTTTAAGCATATTGCTATAAATGGGAGCCAAGGATAGGGGAGTGGAGGCGGGTCAAGGGAGTTGGTTTTGACTTTTCAAGGCTGGATATCCTCTCATGTATTTGTACACTGTGATGAGTGATCCACTGAGGGAAGAAAGCTGTTATCATAGGAGAAGGACAATTCCAGAGAGAATCTGTGCCTCCTCGCCAGCCACAACTTTTATCACACAGAAGGTAGTGATTACACACAGTGCTCTGAACCTAGCTTTTTGTACTAAACAATATAACTTGGAAATTAATCTACTTCAGTCGATGCAGATCTGCCCCATGCTTTTTTTTTTTTTTTTTTTTTTTGCTATACGCGGGCCTCTCACTGCTGTGGCTTCTCCCGTTGCGGAGCCCAGGCTCCGGACGCGCAGGCTCAGCGGCCATGGCTCACGGGCCCAGCCGCTCCGCGGCATGTGGGATCTTCCCGGACCGGGGCACGAAGCCGTGTCCCCTGCATCGGCAGGCGGACTCTCAACCACTGCGCCACCAGGGAAGCCCTGCCCCATGCTTTTTAATGGCTACACAGTGTTCCCTTCTGTGAAAGTACCATAGGCAGAAAGCCAGATAGATATCTATGTTTACCTTCCCAAGTCAGCATTTTATTTTATTTTTTAAATATATTTTTTGATGTGGACCATTTTTTTAGTCTTTATGGAATTTGTTACAACACTGCTTCTGTTTTATGTTTTTGGTTTTGTGGCCACAAGGCACGTGGGATCTTAGCTCCCCGACCAGGGATTGAACCCGCACACACGCACTGAAAGGCTAAGTCTTAACCACTGGACCACCAAGTCCCCCAAGTCAGCATTTTAGAAGCTGCTAAACTAGTGGCCGTTGATGCTTAAGAATTTTTTATCTTACGATGAAAAATTTCAAAAATGCAAAATAGTGAATAGTATAGTGAACCTCCATATATCCATCATCCAGATTCAACTATTAACCAGATATAGCCAAATCTGTTTAACCCACCCATCTCTTTTTGCTCAAGCATTTTAAAGCATATCCATCCCAGACTTGGGACTGACATATACACACTACTATATATAAAATAGATAACTAATAAGGACCTACTGTATAGCACAGGGAACTCTACTCAATACTCTAATGGCCTATATGGGAAAAGAATCTAAAAAAGAGTGGATATACGTATATGTATAACTAATTCACTTTGCTGTACACCTGAAACTAACACAACACTGTAAATCAACTATACTCCAGTAAAAATTTTTAAAAATAAATAAAGCATGTCCTAGACATCATGTAATTCCACTTCTGAATACTTCACTACACATCTCTAAAAATATGGACATTTTCTTATATAATCACAATGCCATTATCATACTTTAAAAAGAATAAACCCCTTGGTTTCCTCTAATACTCATTTTATATTCAAATTCCAAATTGTCACCAAATTTTTTTTTCTACAATTGGTTTGATTGATTCAGACTCCAAAAGTGACTCAAAAGTTGTTCTTTTAATCTAGAGCAGGCTCCTTCCCCCCCAACTTTTTATTCCATGCCACTGGCAGAGGCTTTTAGTTGTTCTATTTCCTCCAGGTCAGGGATGGGCTTTTGATTGTATAACTATATGTCTAAAAATATTTTTATGTTGTCTTTACAACTGATTGATACTTTGGTTGACTACTGACTTCTGGGTTAGAAATTGATTTCCCTTAGAATTTTGGAAGTACTGCCCCATTTTCACATCCAGTAATGCTACTGAACAGCCTGGTGCTTTTCTTATTCTTCATTATTTGTACATGATTTTATTTTATTTCTAGAAGCTTTAGAATCCTCTTTGTTCCTGATAATCTGAAATTTCAAGATGATGTGCCACAGTATGCACATTTTTCATTCACTGTGCCGGATACCTTTTAATCTGGACACGAGTGTCCTTCAATTTGACATTTTTCTTCTATTATTTCTTTGATCATATCTTCCTCTTTATTTTCTGTTCTCTTTTTGGAACTCCTGTTACCAAGACTTTAGATGGATTACTCCTTTATGTCTTTTATCATCTCATATTTACTGTTCTTTATTTGTCCTACTCTCTAGGAGATTTCTTATCTTTAATCCTTTTATTAATTTTCAAACTTTGACAATCACAGTTTTAAATTCCCAGGAGCTCTTTCTCATTCTGATAGTTCTTTTTTCATGACATCCTGTTCTGCTTTATGAATACAATACCTTCTCATATCTCACAGAGTAGTAAGTGCTTATGAAGTTTTACTTTACTCTATTAGCTGTTTTTCTGATTTCTTTTTCTTATTTTTAGTTTCCAAACTGGAGACTTTCCTTATTTGTCTAGAGATTCTCAATGGTCTGCTTTAAATTTTTTTTAAAGAACTTTTCATTTGGGCAATTTTTTTTTTTTTTTTTTTGGCCGTACGTGGGCCTCTCACTGTTGTGGCCTCTCCCGTTGTGGAGCACAGGCTCCAGACGCGCAGGCTCAGCGGCCGTGGCTCACAGCCCCAGCCGCTTCGCGGCATGTGGGATCCTCCCGGACCGGGGCACGAACCCGCGTCCCCTGCATCGGCAGGCAGACCCTCAACCACTGCACCACCAGGGAAGCCCTATTTGGGCAATTTTTAAATGTACACAAAAGAAGAAAGAATAGTACAATGAGCTCCCCATGTACCCATCACCTAGCTTAAATAATTATCATTATTTTGCCAACCTTTTTTAATCTATTCCTCTCCCCTCCACACTCATACCTCACCAAAGTTTTGGGTTTTGTTTGTTTGGGGGTTTTTTGTGACTGTCTTTAACAGTTCAGCACTAGTCAGGAATACTATGCACATGGTTGAGGCTTGCTTACTGGAAGGCATCACTTGTGGGTGATTCACCGGGGCAGCAAGTCTTTTCCTTAGATGAACCACAATGTCAGTATATTGGGATCTTTTTTTTCCAGGTTTGGTTTGGTTTCTTCAGACAATAAACATCTAGACTTTTGCCGGGGCAGCCGGCATCTGAGCAAAAATGTTGTGCACACCAGGAAGGGGGATGACAGTTCCTTTTGCAAACTTCAGTCTATACCCCTGCCTCACAATGGCTCTGTATCACACCTTATGCTGCCAATTCTTAAGACTCTCTAAGGTTGGGGGCAGGTGAATCATCTCTTTCTCTTGGGATTCCCCTGACCATATACTTTTAGTTTTGGCTTTGCCCACACTGAAGGACAGAAGGGACACTACTATCTCCATCTTCTAAGGTTGGGGGACAAGAGATACTACCTAGAGCTGAGGAACAAGTAATAAAAGTTTAACTATAAGTTACAAAGATACTCTCCTCCAAAGAGGAATTAAAATTAATGAAATAAATACATTAGGAAGAAGGAGGAAAGAAAGGGGATGAACTGAGCCAAATGCTCATCTATCACAGCAAAAAACAAAAAAACCAAAACACACACAAACACACACACACACAATATAAACAGGGTTAGTAAACCAAGAAACAGCAATATAAGCCTTTTACTTAGAAATACGAGAGTAGCCACCAGAAGAAGGAAAAGCTGACACCATTAAAGTAACTGTCTATAAGGAACATGCTAGGGATGGGGCAAGAGACTCTCACTTTTCATTATAAGCCCAGACGTGCTACCTCAAGTTTTAATCCATGTACATGTTTTTCTTTGATATAGATATTTTTTAATTTAACAAAGGCATATAAGGGAAAGGGGAATTCTTTGATGTTTTCCCATTATTCTTAGGACAAAGACCTAAATCTTCTAACTAGCTCGTTAGGTCTGTTTAAAAACAACTTTTTTAAAAAAGGCATTTCTAACAATTTAATTATGAACACATCTTCTAGTAGTACAATCTCTAGCAGATCAATTCAAAGACTCACTCTGGCTAAGACATTTTATAAGAAAAGATAATGATTTGAGAATACTGAGAAACTAGATAGAAAAAAAAAGAATGTACAGTTAAATGTTACTAGACTGACAGTTAACTGGCAGGATGGATGACTTCTTTCCCAGAACAAGTTTTAACCCCATTAAAGTTTATCAGAAATTGCTTCAGTGCTTTTTTTTTTTTCCTTCTGGAATGCTAATTTCTTCCCAGAAGGAGGCTATAAATTACATTTTGTAAAAAGGTTTTGTCACAGACCTGGCTTGGGGCAATTTTTTCTTTACAAGTTTCTACAAATATTATCTAGACCAGTGCTGTCCAATAGAACTTTCTTCAATGATGGAAATGTTCTCTATCTTTGATGTTCAACATGGTAGCCACTAGCCAGCCACATGTGGCTACTGAGGACTTGAAACGTGGCTAATACAACTGAGCAACTAAAGTTTTAGTTGTATTTAATTCTGATTAATTTAAGTAGCCACATGTGGCTACTGGCTATTATATTAGACAGTGCAGATCTGGACCATCATGGTTTCCAGTCTCTCCTTGCCCCAAGCTCTTCTCTCTGCACTCAACCACTCTGGCCCGCTGTCATTTCCAATAAAACACATGCTCACTCCCTCCACAGAGCTTTTCCATTTGTGGTCTCCCTTTCCTACCATGTTCTTTCCTCCCTATTCACCAACTTCTTCATCTGGTTAGCTACTATTTTTCCTTCACTACCTCAAATTATGTTGTCCACGTATCTGTTCACTTGTTTATGGTTAATGTTTTGTCGCTCCACCACCACCACCACCACAACTCAACCCACCCACTAGCCAGAATACAAGCTCCATTTGAGCAAGGGTCCTGTCCCCCTTGCCCATCACTGTATTCCCACCACCTAGATACCACCATGTCTGGTTCTCAGTAGATACTTAGCCGATATCTAATGAATGAATGGATGGATGGCTGCCTTCTCACAATATCAACTGTCATATCTCTTGGGGACTCCCAACATCCATCTGTAGACCCAATCTTGCTAGTGCAATTGAGTTTCAAATTTCCAGCAAGCTTATGAGCATTTCTACTTAAAAGCCCCACTGTCTACACATTAACTATCCTTACCTCCACTCTGTTGCTAGATTAACCTTCAAAAACCTTGCCTTTATTTGTCTCATACAACTCCAAACAAAGAAATCTTCAAAGACATCCAAGAGAGAAGTCAATTTTGAGGCAAGAGTGAATACACTGTACAAGTACTCCAAGTTTCTTAGGTCCTTTGTAAACCAATTATAAAAAGCAAGCAAGTAAAAAATGTCTCTGCAAAGACATAAAATGAGAAAGTGAAACTTACCACAAGTTCAAAAATGTCCATGAAGACAGAATGTCCCTTAGGTGTTTTCTCATTCAGACTGGCAGGAGACCAGATCCAATAGAAGTAAGTGCCATCTGAAGAAAGGTGCACGGTGCTCATAGTGCTGCCCACAGGGAGGTGATTGGCTGGCATTGGCACCATCTGGCACACCTGGACATGAAAGGGAGGAAAACTTCATTACTGTGACATGTAAATTCTGATTCTATCAGTTCATCATTAATGCCATTAAGTCCAAGAAGAGAATTCAATAGGCCTCCTGGTCAAAATAAAACTGACATTTATCTCTAAGAATAATATATGAAAATTATATGACAGAAATATAAGAGTTCATACAATGGGCCATGCAATAGATTAAAAGATTCCTGAGATTAACTCAAATTACATTTTAATAGGAAAAAGTATTACTAAACACTTTGAATCTGCTATGCATGTGTGTTTTACCAAATATTTATTAAAAACAAAGTTTTTTAGGGGATATGGGGATATATGTATACATATATAGCTGATTCACTTTGTTATACAGCAAAAACTAACAACATTGTAAAGCAATTATACTCCAATAAAGATGTTTAAAAAAAAGAAAAAACCAAAGTTTTAGAGAAACAGTACTTTCTGAAATTCCCTTAGTATATAAATTTAAGGCTTAAGTACATTTAAAGGACAGGAACTATATCTTATTCATCTTTATATTCCCAGCACCTAATTCAGAGTCTAACTCAGAAATTAATAATTATGGAAGGAAGGAAAAAAGCAAAGGTGAGAAAAAAACAAGAGAGAAAGCAGAGAAGAGGGAGAAGCAGTAAAAAGATGAAGGTGCACACAGATCCTGACTTAGCACAGGAGGGCCGGCCGGAGGAAAAAGACAAACACCCATTCTCTGTATCAGACATGAGGCATGTGTTTCTAATACTAAACATCTTTCAGTTTCAATGTAATGAATAAGTTCTGCACATTTCATATTAAATGTGCAGTTACATACTAATTTTGACTGCTAGAGAAAAGCACTTAAAATAAGAGAAAATGAGAATCAAGAGAACTGCTGACTAGGTTTTAAAAAAAAAAATCCAAGAATAGAAACAGAACTGAAAATCCCCAAATAAAAATAATTAGAGAAGGTCGGGTGCCTTCAGGAGACAGTAAGAATGACCTTCAGTTACTCCATCTCTTTGGGTGAGTCACTAGTTTTCCTAAGGTTACTTTTGACCCCTGAACTCATTTCATATGAACTTTTTTCCAGACTTGTTTTTGCTACCTCAAAAGTTAAAAAAGTCATTTAGTTGCTATAACCACACTTTGAAATTTGTAATGCCAAGAAATCTAGAAAGTTGACAGCTACTGAATGGCTTAAGCTACCCACAAATCGTTCCAATGCACCTATCTAGTTAGTGAGAACACTGCTTTCTTGGGCAACAAAGTTTTTGCAAAAACACAGAGGATACTGACATTACTTCAAATGTAAACCACGTTCCAAGATTTAACATCTGTTTAAGTCCCCAGGCTATTTCAAATAAATACAGGCAATGTTCTCATCTATCTGCATTACTGATAAGAAATGAAGTTAATTTGGCATCTATTTGTTCATTTTATTCATCTAACAATTTTTGAGGGCTTCCATTGTGGTGCAGTGGTGAAGAATCGCCTGCCAGTGCAGGGGACACGGGTTCGAGCCCTGGTCCAGGAAGATCCCACATACCGCGAAGCAACTAAGCCCATGAGCCACAACTACTGAGCCTGCGCTCTAGAGCCCGTGAGCCACAACTACCAAGCCCGCATGCTGCAACTACTGAAGCCTGCGCATCTAGAGCCCGTGCTCCGCAACAAGAGAAGCCACCGCAATGAGAAGCCCGCGCTCCTCAACGAAGAGTAGACCCCCTTTGCCGCAGCTAGAGAAAGCCTGTGCGCAGCAACGAAAACCCAATGCAACCAAAAATAAAATAAATAAAATTTAAAAGAAAACAATTTTTGAGCACCTCCTATGTGCTCTGCAGATGCAAAGGTGAGCAAGACTCAGTTCCTATTCTCCAGGAAAGGCACAGTTGAGTGACAGACAAGAAAAGATGTAACATCCCATTTAAGTCCTGGATGTGACTACTCTCAGGGCACTCACTCCACAGATGGTAACTCTAACCGTTCAGTTTGACTTTGGTTGAAAGGCAGAAAGTTGTAGCATAAAGAGCTCAAACTCTAGAGCGGATGGGTTCAAGTTCTCATGCTGCCATTATTGTGTGGCAAGATACTTAACCTCTCTAAGCCCACTCCTTCATTGAAGGACAAACACTTACTGAGCGCTTACAACCTGCCTAGCCTCAGGTGCCTTAACTGTAAGATGAAACTGCCATAGTCACACCTCACAGATAAGGAGAGGAAGTGTATGTAAATTGCCAAACCCACAGCCTGGCAAAGAGAGACACTGTTATTATCAACTATCAATCAAATGTTGTGCTACATTCTAAGGACACAAAGATGAGTAAGACAGGGTCCAGACCTAAAGGTGTGTGCGGTCTTGGGGAGGAGTTTGACACAACAGCAGGCGATTTCAGTATAATATAGCAAGTGCCATAACAGAGCGCTTTAAGAGCACCAAGGATGAGCTCAATCCCAAGCGCACAATGATTTTATCTAAACTCATTTCAAAGCTCCCATTCCCACAGAAAGGCTGTTTAGAACAAATTGAATAGGGAAATAATGCCTTCCCAAAATAGATCTAGTTAAAATAAAAAAAAAAAAAGCTGGGATTTATACCATCTTTGACTCTCTAAAATTTTTTTAATCCTAAAAAAAGTTTGTCGGCCTTAGTAACTCTTAGCACATTCACTCAGATCACGTGGGAAAACTTAAGACATTAGAGAAAAAACAGAATGCCCAAACGATGACAGTTAAAAGGATGTCACTCCGGCAGGAAACTATATCAACTGTGTTATTATTCCTCCTGATGATGTCACAAACTTCCCTTACTGTCTCCAAAATATAAAACACAAAGCCTTGGCGCTCTGTTTACCTGAAGGGTATTCTGGTCAATGACCTGGAAAAGAGAGTGAGGTTTATTGTCAAAAGATACAGGCCGGTGGAGAAGACTGCCACTGCCAAAAGCAATCCATCCTGGTTCCAGCTCCTCATTCCGGCAGTACACAAAACCTCTGTGGGGAAAAACGGTATACAGGCTAAGTCACCAGGTCACGTCTGAAACCCTGCAATGAGCTACAACAGACAAAACAACATTTCCCTCCTAATTTCTTTTCAATGACTAAGTATGCAAAACGTCTGAAGGAGAATAAACATATTAACTTTGAGACTGACAAACTATGGCAAATATTCATTTCCCACAACAAATTGGAGAGGAAAAACGTTGGGGAAACGGTCTAATTAAATATACATAAGGATCTCAAACTGTGGTTTCTTTTGGCAGCAATTCATAGATCTTATATCCCAACTGAAAAAAAAAAAACATCACCACTGATCCAATGTCAAATCCAAGAACAAAAAGACTTAACTCGAAAAATACACATTTATCAACATGGAGAAGTCACTAATATAAAAATTCTGATCACAGAGGAATTTCTGGCTAGAAGCTAGAAACAATGATTTTAGGGCTACCAAACTCTTTATAGAGTCAAAACAAAGCTGAAATGCATTAACAGAACCAGAGAGAGAAAGTGACAATGAGAGAAAACCAGTCATTCCGACTTGTTTAGTCACTCGTCAGTCTATGGGGAGTTAGCACGCACTCCCAGGTGTCTTCATCACAGATTTAGGTAATGAGGAAAACGTTCCAGCCAAATCATTCAGCAAGTTCCATGCAACTGACCTGAGAGTACCATGTAATCCAGACCCCAATTTGCTTACTCCTCTTCCAACTGAGTTAGTAGTATACAGGTAAAGACCATCTGCCGTGACACAGCGTCCCAAGTCAGCATCTGAAATCGTTTTTTCACAAGTAAATTATATACATGCTTTTTCTAATGAAATTATAAACGTGCTTTTTCTAATGAAAAAGCCATTAGGAGGCTGAATGAAAGATAATCTCCCATTTCTTAAATAAGTGCTTCTTGGGAATTCCCTGGCAGTCCAGTGGGTTAGGACTCAGCACTCTTACTGCCAGGCCCCAGGTTCGATCCCTGGTCGGGGAACTAAGATCCCTGCAAGCTGCACAGTACTGCCAGAAATAAAAATTAAAATAAGTGCTTCAATGTGACTTCCAGGGAAGATGGCTTGAACGCCTAAAACAAAACTCCAAAATGCATATAGGATTAGAGACCAAGATCAGGGAAAGAGGTCGGATAGTTATTAGCAGGAGAACCTGGTTCAGTCTGCCAAAGATTATTTTTCTTTCTTTTTTTGAATAGCAAAAATACATTCCTAACTCTAATCTGAAATGACTAAGCATACAATACTTTCCCTAAGGATTGTGTAATAAAAAATGTTTGAGATTTAAGAGTTTGGGACACTTATTAGTTGACCCTGGGCCTCTTTGAACTTCAGTTTCTTCATCTGTAAGATGAAGATAATATGTACCTCAAGAGTTACTGTGATGGTTAAATGAGACAACATAGGTAAACACCCACACTGCTCTCTGGTACAAAGCCAGGGCCCCATGAATGGCAAATGATTTTATGTTGATAGACTGATGATATACACTGAACTAAAATCTACTCCTTGTGGATTTTCCATCTAGAGATCCTAATTTTAAATTTCTGGAGTGACACAGCACAAAAGTATAATATCACTTCTATTTAAAAAGAGCAATTATGTTTACCCTTAGGTATATCTTCCCCAAGCTTAAAACAAATAATATCTCTCTGAACGATAGTAAATGGTTTACTAACATATTCTAGAGAATTTACCTTAATAAGAGAGCTTACAAATAAAACTTTGTTTTTATTTTCAAAATCAATCCACTTACTATGTTTAAGTGGAGTTTCTCTACTATTTGCCATATTATAAGAAATCCAGTGTAGGGGCACTCAAATTAGTACTAAGTATGTGGTTATCTTAAAAATTCAGTCTACTAATCCAAGACAACCGAGACTTGTTCCTATTAGTTCTTCAAAAAACAGTTAAAAGTAGGTAAATCATTTTCAAAATATTAATTTCATTCCTTAAACATTTTATTTTAACTTAAAACTTATAAATATACATTTATTCATCACTCTTTAGATTAAGGCCAAGGCCTTTTGAGTATGGATCTGACAAGGGGTAAGAGTGAAGGTGACAGAGTAAAATAAGATTGGCCAGAGTTGACACTTGTTGAAGCTGAGTGATGGGTACACAGGGTTTACTGTAGTATGCTTTCAACATCTGGGTATGTTGAATGTTTCCACATATTAAAAATTAAATAAGACTACTTTTTAAATTTTTATAAGAAAAACATCCTCTAGCCAGGAGCAAAACGAAAGGTACAAGAGAGTGAAATGCATACAGATCAGCTTAATACCATCATCCTCAGTAAGAAATTACTCCAAAGGAGATACTAAAAGGAGTAAAAGGAGAGAGTAAAGAAAGGGGTTTTGGTTTTATATGAATTTATAAATTTCCACATATAATGTTTAAGAACTTCTTGGGCATTGCAGGCTTTTTGCTTCTCCTATTGACTCTAGTTGAGTCAGTGAAGATAGTAACTCACATCTGGAAGTCTTGCCTCTGTTCCTCTCACCACTTTCACATGACTGTCTGGAAGAAACAGTGGACCATGAAAAGGCACAGGCACTGGATGAGAGGTGTGGGGATGGCCCACTGCTTAGATTGAACCCCGTTCCCTTACAGTTACCTAGGAAAGCTGTCCCCATCAAAAGTGTGAGAAGAAGGGGTGGGCAGAATAGACTCTGAATCCCACTCTAGTTTCTTAGAGAAGACCAATTTCTTAGAGATTGGCTTTGTTGAATCATTCTAAAGCATTCCATTAAAAAAAATAATAAATTTATTTAAAATTTTTTTGGCTGCATTGGGTCTTCATTGCTGCATGTGGGCTTTCTCTACTTGCTGTGAGCAGGGGCTACTCTTCATTGCGGTGTGTGGGCTTCTCATTGTGGTGGTTTCTCTTGTTACGGAGCACGGGCTCTAGGTGCACGGGCTTCAGTAGTTGGTGGCACACGGGCTTAGTTGCTCCGTGGCATGTGGGATCTTCCCAGACCAGGGCTCAAACCCATGTCCCCTGCATTGGCAGGCAGATTCTTAACCACTGCACCATCAGAGAAGCCCTAAAAGCATTCCATTTCTAAATGTAAATAATTTCCTAGGGTTTTTTAAATTCCTGCTTTATCACTTATGTAATATTTAATGATATAATCACAAGTACCAATTACAATAACAAACAGGTTTGGAAGCAAGGCAGATTCTTGGCAAGGCTGCAACTCTGTAGGTGGGAGCAGCAATGCACAGACTCTAAGAAGAGCCTACTGGCCTCATGGGTTTTGTGTGCCACGGCACCGGTCAGTACATCTACCAAGCGAATAGAGGCCTAATTCACCTGGTAAGTCAGTTAACTGCAGGTCATTTCAGAGACCTTCTGCCATTTTCACTGAGATCACAGAATAAACAGATATGTAATACCTGTGAAACTGTAAAAACATTTTAATCTAGTTCCCTTTATTTAAAGGGGATACTTAACAATTCATGCTCCTTTGAACCATCTCTTTTTTTTTTTTTTTTTTTTTTTGCTTTTAGGACAGGAGGTTCACCAACACACACACAATAAATTACTAAAAGAAACAGTATCAGGCAACAAGACCTGATACTCTATTCATGGACTTAAGGCTCCCATGCCCAAATTCAAATACTCAGGAATTTAAGTAATTCATGCCTCCCTGGCAGGAGTGTATGGATGATCCTTTTCCCTTGAGATAGTAAAACCTATCCATTTTCTTACCTCACTGAGTATCAGCTTTTACACTTTTACTGATAAAGCAGACAATGATTACCCTGTATAGGAACCTTGAGCTCTTAATTAAAAGGAATACAGAGTTATATCTAAATTGGTTGCCACAATTATCTAAAACCACTCTTTTCATATCTTAATTTCAACCACAGGACCAAAACCCTTGTATTACCTTTATTTTCAGAACTGGAGCCAGTGTTGCTATCTGGTGCAGGCAACATGTCTTCATACCCCCATGATACTATGTGTTTGCCACCAAGCAAACAGGAGGGGGATCCAGGTCCCCCTTCCAAAAGCAACAGCCTAAATAGGGGAGATAGAGAATCATAAAGACACCGAGACTATCCATTTCAGCAAGAAGATAAAAGTCTACTTAACATCTCAAAGAGCAGAAAACTAAAATAGTTCTACACAAATACTATACATCTGAAAAGACATTAATACGTATATTTTTAAATTAGAAAATTACGAAGTAGTGCTTATGGAAATGTTATAATAAAATTGTAGCTGTGTGTAAAATGTATATATTTTACATGTATACGTATCTGAGAGAGAGAGATAGAGAGAAGGGGAGGGATGGAGAGAAAGGGGTATGAACTAGGAAACACATATAACACATACAACATTAGGAGTGGTTATCTTTGAGTAGTGAGATTATGAATGACTTTCACTTTTTTCTTTATACCTTAACATCTTATTATCTTGAAACCTACAATAAGAATTCATGACAAGCTATTGAATTTTTTTACCACAAAAATTAAAAAATGAAAAATACATGCTCTAGGAACACCTTCCAAGAAGGAAAGAAACAAAATTCTTACTTAAGATGAAAAGAATAACATACTTATTTAAAAATATGAGTCATTAATTGATTAAAAAAAAAAGAGTTCAGCAATTTACTTATTAAAAGAGCTTTTATGCACAAGGCTCCCTTGTGTAGAAGGAGGGTGAGGATCCAAAGTGACAACTTACCTATACAGCACATCGGCTACAGGCAGGGACCCTAGATCTGTCTGTTTCTGTAATAGATGGACTGTATGAACAAAAGTTTTCAATGATCCCCTAAAAAAAAAAGGAAGGAACAGAAAATCATCAAAACTGAAATGTCAAATAAGGATGTTAATGTCCATTTTATTAACCACACGGAGAGCTTCCAAATTGACTCTGCTTCTGCCAATCAGTAGATGTGTTGTACAAAATGTCAAAATAGATGTGATTCTTAACATGCCAGTTATGATATTCTTCTTGTATTTGCAAAGGTAAATAACGTTCCCCTAACATAAAAGTTCAAAACATAAAGCTCAAGCATAAAGAATGTGTGGCTATTATGCCTGATACTGTTTCATCAACAAGTTGATCTCTAGCTGAAGGAGATATTTCATAGGAAAAGGTTATATTTAAAGTGTAGCAGTATTTCTAGGCTTAATTTCTTAATCTCTTTGTTAAGTTCATCCATTTTACATAAACATCTCACACATTAAATATGATTGAAGAGGAAAACATTCAAATAATTAATACTTTGTGCTGAGAGGTGTTCCTTCTGCTTCCCCCTGCTGTGCAGTATGTGACTGTAATGCTTGCAGAGCTCACTAAAACCCAATTTCCTTTTGGTTCCCAAAGCTTGAGGCTCTGGGAAGTCTATAGTTTGGTCAGCAGGATCTAAAAGAAGGTGATTTTAAGATGCACGAGACTTACCTGGCCAGATCCCAAGTATAAATCACCACAAGAACATTTCCTGAGCTAAATGATCGCCAGTATCAGATGGGCTGACTTCAGATTGCTACCTTATTCTCTTAGCCAAGGCTTTAATTGCTAGGTATCATGTGCCTAAACCCCAAAAAGAAAGGGAATACCTAACACAGGACCAAGAGGGCCTAGAGTCCTCCTCTTTTTTTTTTTTAAATTTTATTTATTTTTTATTTTGGGCTGCATTGGGTCTTCGTTGCTGCACGTGGGCTTTTCTCTGGTTGCAGCAAGCGGGGGCTACTCTTCATTGTGGTGTGCAGGCTTCTCATTGTGGTGGGTTCTCTTGTTGGAGCATGGGCTCTAGGCACGTGGGCTTCAGTAGTTGTGGTGCACGGGCTTAGTTGTTCCGCAGCATGTGGGATCTTCCCAGACCAGGGCTCGAACCCGTGTCTCCTGCATTGGCAGGCAGATTCTTTACCACTGCGCCACCAGGGAAGCCCGAGTCCTCCTCTGAATTGCCCCTTTCACTGTCTCTGGTGTTCAAAGAATCAAACCCAAAGAACCATATAAGGCAGGGAGGCAGCAGACACAGTATAAAAGCACGAGTTGGGAGTCAGGACCCACAGGCTCTGAAACCCGTCTCTGCCACTCACCAGCGGCACCATCGCAGTCCTGTTACCAAATCCCTATGGGTTTTTACTTCTTCATCTGCCCAACAGGGATACCTCCCTGGGGTACAACGAGGTTAAAAGAAAGGGGCAAAGGCACAATGGAACATTTAAAACATTAAACCAACTATAAGATATTATTAGCTGCCAGATTCAGATTTTAAGAGTAAAATTTAGGGACATCACTGGTGGTCCAGTGGGTAAGACTCCATGCTCCTAATGCAGGGGGCCCAGCTTCAATCCCTAGTCAAGGAACTAGATCCCACATGCATGCTGCAACTACGTCTGCATGCTGCAACTAAAAACGTCCTTCATTCTGCAACTAAGACCTGGCACAGCCTAAATAAATAAATAAATAGTAAAATTTAAACTCCTTCCATGGCTCCTAAGCCCCTACCATGGTCTGGACTCTCATCTCCTGCCCCTCTCCTTCTACCATTGCATTCCAGCCACCCTGCTCACTTTGCTGTCCTACCCCAAGCACAGAAAGAGGAACAGATTTGTGCCACTTGCTGCTCCTCTTGCCTGGAACTCTCTGTCACTGGCTTTTTTGCATGGCTGGCTCTTTCATCATCTAGGCCTCAGCTCAAATGTCTCCTATTCAGTAAGGCCTTCCCTGGTATCTCTAGCTAATGCTGGCCCCCACCTCCACTTAAGTCATTCTCTATTATTAAAATATCCTGATTTGTCTTCTTACAGTGAACATCCCTCTCAGAAATTATCTTATATATGCATTTGTTGCTAGTTGTCTGACTCTCTCGGTCTCATGTAAACCTTGCAATTTTAGGGACCATTTACCTTGCTCACTGCTGTATCCACACTGCCTAGTAGAGTCTCTTGCACTTGGTAAATGAGCAATAATGACTGACAAAATGAAATCCACTCAACTGTAAGATTAGAGACCATGAGTCACCATGAGTCATTATTTCCCTAAGACCTAGCAAGGTTCCTGGCACATAGAGATGTTCGATAAACGTTAGTTGGTTGAAATGAATGAACATCTTCAAAATATTTTTTTGGAAACGCTGTTCTGTCTTTGAGAGCATCAATCTCAAAAGTTCAATAATATGCTCCTAAATAACTTCATTAAAGGAGGTGATCTAACACTGAAAAGCATGTGACTGAGGTAAATGAAGTCCAGAACAAGGTGATAATATTAGCAATAATGTAGGCACCAACTAAAACAAAAACAAAAATACACACCCAAGAAGAAGAAAATAAAAAACACTCATTTCAACGTTTCTGCTGAACGGAATTTGGAATCTCAAGCACATGAAGCGATTTCAATAACTCTCTCTTGGTTCAGACTAAATTAGGGTACATAATAAAAAAGTGAGTTTTATGGGGCTTCCCTGGTGGCGCAGTGGTTGAGAGTCCGCCTGCCGATGCAGGGGACACGGCTTCGTGCCCCGGTCCGGGAAGATCCCACATGCCGTGGAGCGGCTGGGCCCGTGAGCCATGGCCGCTGAACCTGCGCGTCCGGAGCCTGTGCTCCGCAACGGGAGAGGCCACGACAGTGGGAGGCCCGGGTACCGCAAAAAAAAAAAAAAGTGAGTTTTATGATCCCATGTTCATTAAAAACATTTGAAACTAAAGAGTTGATAATTATTCCAAACATCCTAAATCTGTCTAAAGATAGGACTATCTAAAAGCAAAATTTCCCAAAGTAGGACTTTTGCATTAATAACAAATCTATTTAGGGCTCAAAACTGTCTTCTGCATATCCAAAAAAGATAAATCAGTCCAATATAAAGCCTTTACAGGGAAACTTATTTCAGTACCACCCAATAATGTCTCCAGAATTAAGCTCATGTCAGGATTTCCATAATCAACCACAGTCTTCAAGGATCTAAAACTAGGCTATAACAGTTTGCTCAGGGCAAAGAAACTGACAATAAATGCTGGTGCCATTGTGCCTTAAAAATAGCTTCAGATTCAATCATTGAAGGTCAACTTTGAAACCATAAAAATAGAGAAAGGAGTCTTATAGCTAGGAACTTCATAATCCAAGAAGAACTTTTCCACATTCGCTTTGCTAACAAAAGGAATAACTCAATCAAAGAAAAAACTACAAAGGGAGAGAGATTAGTGACACTAATCTATCAGACCGTGGTCCTAATTGGTCCCTAGACAATTAGGTTAAAAGAAAGCAAAGGTAGTGAAACTTTTTCTCACAAATATGTGACAGTGATCATACAGTTTACTGGGCAGGAGAATGTAAGAAATCCTCTCCTGGAAAAGTAACTCCAAGCACATTTCCTATTGACAGTACATCAATAACATCAACTTACAAACAAAGGACAGTACACTATTAAATCTTGCTACACACAGAGAGATCTTTCAGTTAAATTGATGGAGCCAAGCATCAAGGTCCAGAAATATAATTTGTGACCAAGTCTGTGTGACTGAGTCCAGGTGAGTAATAACCCATTCACTCTCTGACATACTCCTTACAGACATGCAGGAAAAAAAATTAAAAGCTCTACATATTTTTTGACTGTCCTTCCAGGAGAAATACAGATACAACATCCTCTACTAACTACCTGATGTAAAACAGTAACCATCTAAGGGTGAGTAGACAATGGCAAGTGTTGATTCCCCATTTTAAACTGTTTAAGCTGTTATCATGGTATAACAGAAAGCAAAAACTTGAACTTGGGTTTCAACTCTAGCTCCTGCTACCAAGTTTTGGTGGAAGCATCTTATGCATTGTCAAGGCTGCGAAATTCAATACTGAAAACAAAGAAGGACTTCTGAATGTTAAGACTTCCAACAAATACGCTTGCCCTCTTATTCACTCACCCAACCCAGGAAGCAGCCATCACAAGGTCACCAGTTGGTACCTTTGATTTTCCTTACCTGGCACATGCCAAAGCCACCAGGGCAGCAGCAGCATTTTCTTTTTGCTTATGTGGGATGTGTCGGCCTGTGTCAGAAGTCTCCTCTAGCCAAGAGCACAGCAAAGTTTCGATTCCATTCAGACAGTCAGCAGGCTCCTTGGTCAAGCTCAAAGGCTGGCAGTCGCGAAGGCAGTTCAATAGCACCTCAGCAGTTATGTTACAGAGAGAGGGGTCTGTTCTACTCTGGGACTGAATAAGGGGGAAGACCAGCAGGAGCCCCATCCTCGACGTGAAGGGAGCTTGCTCGGGTTGCTGCAACAAGCCCTGGCGTTTGAGCAGGGCCAAAGTTTCTTCGTCACCCGAACTTTCCCTTTCATGCTGCTCTTCCAAGGCCAGCTGGCGCTGGGCATTCCACAGTCCTCGCAAGGCATTCAGGCGGTATTCCAGCAGGCGGGCATACGCATTGCTCTGATTCCCACAAACAGAGCGCAAACGTTCTGCTAATTCCGTCGGATTCTTGGTCTCAAATGTTAAAATCTAAGGAAAGAACCAATAGAGAAGTTGGTATGTATCGCTTTCACCACTGCTCTCATCTATGGAAGCAAATCTATCCAATGGTATCTAAAAATGGTCCACATCAAAAAATCTTTTAATTGTGGCCAAAGCCAGGTTGCTGATAGAGATTTTTTTCCTTGGCACTTCTGCTAATGCTCCTATTAAAAGTGAGATTAGAACCCAAATCATGAAAATAATTAAGTGTGGAGGTCAAAAGTTAATTTGAGTAGCTTATTTTAGAAAGTTGAGGTATAAATATTTATTCAATGCTCAGGTTATAAATCTATGTCTCTAACTTCTATTACCAGGTAGGTTGTCAGTGAAAACAGAACAAGTTTCATCTTCAAGATCTAATATACCAACTAATAAATGATTGTTTATTATTCTTTGATTTTGAAGAACACTCCATTCTTACTACTGTTAATCCATTCTTTCAATTGGTGACATGGTATAGATTTATCCAGTTCACACTGATAATGGATCCAGCCCTATTTTCTCACCAAAAACATACAATTATCAGGAGACCTCCTTGAGATTTTTCAGCAGCTGGGGAAATGATAAAACCATTAAATCCTCAATCAACTAGGAAAGGAAACAGCTATGAAGATAAAGAATCAAACTAAATTTATGATGCAAATAATTTACACATATAAGTGTGACTAAGTTAAAATGAACAGACTGTTGTAACCAACAAATAAGAGGCCACTCTTGGACCAAGCACATTAAAACAGATTATCAGGCGCCAGAGGTGTCTGGTTCTCAGTAGACCAGAAAGTCAGGGTGGGGAGAGGCTTGGAATAAAAGCAAAGAAAATTCTGTCAAGTCATTGGCACTGAAATTTTAAAGGGTCATGGGTCACTTTATTTCTCTCATAAACCTGCAAAATATATTTTTTTAATCTCAAATTTTGCTCTTAAAACTGTTAGCCCAATAAAACCACAAGAACTTCCAGAGAAATGTAAACCCTGTAACTGCCTAGCTTAGCTATACATGCAAGTCACTAAACTGAACTGAAAAAATGTTCAGTTTGAAAACAAATTCCAATTCAAAAAATTAACTACGTATGTATCTCATTTAACTGATTTGAAAAAATACTCATTGTTTTAAAAAGTAACCAATTCAAACTTCAGTTCTAGTGTGTCAGATCAGAAATAATATCCAAATGCCATAAAATTTCAACCAACAACATAGCAATAAAAAGAAATGAACTAGTGATATCTACAACCTCAGTGAATCTCAATGGCATTTTGTTGAGTGAAAGAAGTCAATTTCAAAAGGTTCCATCTGAATTATTCTATTTATATGACTTTCTGGAAAAAAAAAATCTATAGTGATAGAGAACAGATCAGTGGTTGCCAGAGGTTGGGGTACAGGCAGGGTGTGACTATATAGTGATAGTATGAGGGAGTTTGGGGAGGCAAACAAACTGTTCTATATCCTGATTGTGCTGGTGGTTACATGAATCTATACGTGTGTTAAGATTCATGGAACTGCACACCCCCCCAAAAAAAGGTCAATTCTACCATATGATAATTTTAAAATAAAATTTAAAACAGTTCTAATCAGGCTATGGTTGTATTCAATTAGGTATCATTAGGTAAAGCAATATTGCAAATCATATTATTAAAAATAAGAACTAGGGACATTTTTATTTAGTTTTTAATACAACAGTATCAAATAATGATTGATTAAATGTCCTTTATCATCAGGTCATACAAATTGTATTTCCCTACCCTTTTGTCTCGATTCATCAAACACAAATTACCCTTTTGATTATTTTTCGCATGACAGCAGATAAAATAACTCCAAAGTCCTTTAAAAACGATCGTATTTCAAGGGCAACCATCTACCCTTAAGTAATCGTATCGAAGGAGCCTAGATTACCTTTTTTTTTTTTAAGATCGCTCCCCAAAAAAGTCAGTAACCAGCTTCCACCATTATGATCAACAACCAAAGACTGAGATACTTTTAATGTTGTGAAAAATGAAAAAATTTTAAATTTGATCATCTCAAGGTATGAAGATCTAAACAAATAAATTTTGTTGCATTTGTTAAAATGCTTTTCAATATTGATTTTGTGATCTCTACCCAATACAACTCTTTGATATAAAATACATATGTGGACTTCCCTGGTGGCACAGTGGTTAAGAATCCACCTGCCAATGCAGGGGGCACAGGGTCGAGCCCTGGTCCGGGAAGATCTCACATGCCACAGAGCAACTAAGCCCATGTGCCACAACTACTGAGCCTGTGCTCTAGAGCCCACGTGTCACAACTACTGAAGCCCTTGCACCTAGAGCCTGTGCTCTGAAACAAGAGAAGCCACCGCAATGAGAAGCCCGCACACCAAAACAAAGAGTAGCCCCCGCTCACCACAACTAGGGAAAGCCCACGCGCAGCAATGAAGACCCAACGCAGCCAAAGATAAATTAATTAATTTTTTAAAATTATTTTTTAATTAATTAATTAATTAAATACATATGTGCTCCAAATACATTTTTACTTATGCTACACTGAGCGGCGACTTATGTTATATGAAGCAACTACTAAAAAATTCAATACAGGCTTTTATTGGACACAAGAATCAAAGAACAATTCAGTAACATTAAACCCAGATATTTAGTTTTATTACCAATCTCAAACATAAGTGCTTCTGAAATACGATAGTTCATGGTTCATAAAATGATGTATATGACAGAATCTGTAACTAACTCCAAATATTAAGATTATCTGAAAAAATATATACTATACTTCTGTATTTTTCTGATGGTTCTATTTTTACAAGCACTTCAGTTATATTTTTGGCATTCCACTTGAAAGAAATATTCTGAAAGGATTTGAGTTATAATATAATTAACCAAATATTATATAATATACATGCTTAAGTGACTGTTATGTTTATTGATTTAACAGTATCTAAAGCATACTATGCTTTCAGAAACCCATTAGATTACTCAGCATTATCCATTTCAATGGCCTTATGAAAACTAAGAACTGTCTGATATGTTTCTGTTTTTAAGAATTCTAAAGTTTGAAGGTCATGGCCTAAAATCATTTTATAAAGATATCATACCTTTGGGTTTTAGTAAGTCAGCTATGGAGGATCTATTCTGGTACTTATGAATATTAAATGATTTGTCTCAGATCCTCATATAAAACCACTGCTCTTAGTAATGGCTCTTGACCAAGATAAAAGACTGTAATGTCATTATAAAATTAATATTTTTTCTTTAAAAAGGAAAAAGGCTATTTAAGGAAAAGGGAAGATGCCTGTCACCCTTAATCAGAAGACAGGTTTGCTAACTGTACTTTGGTGATAATGCTGAAGTCATCCCAATTAAGGGAACAACACTCAAAGCAATTCGTAGCCTTAATATAATTTTATCATACATGACATACATGTTTTTAAGCTAAACAACAATCATTCTGGAAAGCTAAGAGAAGGTAGGCAAAATATTCTTTGCCAGCCAAATTTGGCTTTGAAGAAGACTCCAATATTTGACATAAGAAGTACAGAGGATCAGGACTTCCCCTGTGGTGCAGTGGTTAAGACTCTGTGCTCCCAATGCAGGGGGCCCCGGTTTGATCCCTGGTCAGCGAACTAGATCCCACATGCATGCCACAACTAAGAGTTCACATGCCACAACTAAGGAGCCCACATGCTGCAACTAAGGAGCCAGCGAGCCGCAACTAAGAAGCTTGCAAGCTGCAACTAAGGAGCCCATGTGCCACAACTAAGGAACCCGCCTGCCACAACTAAGACCTGGTGCAACCAAATAAATAATAAATAAATATTTTTTAAAAAAAGAAGTATAGGGCCTCCCTGGTGGCGCAGTGGTTGAGAGTCCGCCTGCCGATGCAGGGGATACGGGTTCGTGCCCCGGTCTGGGAGGATCCCATATGCCGCGGAGCGGCTGGGCCCGTGAGCCATGGCCGCTGGGCCTGCGCATCCGGAGCCTGTGCTCCGCAACGGGAGAGGCCACAACAGTGAGAGGCCCGCATACCGCAAAAAGAAAAAAAAAAAAAAAAAAAAAAAAAAAAAAAAAAAAAAGAAGTATAGAGGATCATCTTTTAGCCAATTTTTTTTTCCTTTGGGAAAACACAGAACATATACCTGTCAGCCATGATGAGAAATGTAAAACGCCAACATGCATTTCAAGTAAATATGGTAGGGAGAATAAGAACATAGAGGCTTTTCAAGTAATAGAGAATACAGTATAAACACATAAGGAAATTAACTAGACTAATAATTAGTAGAAAAATCAAGACTAGGGAATGAGCTATCATATTCCCCTAAATGTTAATCTCAATTTCCATCTACTTTGCTCTTCAGAATAGCAGAGATGTAATTCTCTAAAAGGGTCAAGATAGACACTAAAAGATATATTATCTCCTACCTCTGAAAGAAATAGAAAGTAACACCATTTTTAAGAATTTATCCTAAAGAAACATTCCAGAAATAAAAATGCACAGAGATTTTCACTGCAGTCTTATTATAGTGGAAAAAGTGGAAGCAATCTCAATATTCAGAAGTGTTCAATTAAATTATAACATATCACAATGGAATATTATGCAATAAATAAAAATAATTAAAACTACACAATAAAAAGGAGTATAAAAACTGTATACGCCCATAAAAAGGACTATGTAAAACATGCTTATTCAATTTTGAAATGTCATTGGTACTTGTGGTAATAGAAACATGAGGGGTTTTTTTCCTCTGTTTAAAAAAAAGAAATAGTGATGACAAGTTGAATAGTTTATATTGAAGAAGAGCAGTCTTAACTAGAGCTGGTATTTTACAGAAGCAAACACTACCTTTAAATAACTGCTAGTCAAACAAATAGTGACACAATTGATATAATCAACATTTGGGGGACATATCTGACAAAGAACAATCACAAGTACCATAGGAAGTACTTTCCTTAAATCAATTCACTAGTCCCATCTACTGAACTTTGGCAGCAGTTTCTCTCACTGTAGGACTGGTGGTGGAATGGGAGAGACCACCACAGATGCTGGGAACTATCAGTAAACAATAAAACGTTTCACTCTCCAAAAAGAAATGATATTTAAAACTCAGGATCACTCAAGCTCCAAATAAATTACTATACTCCCTAGTATGGTACATTAACTGATTCAATTCATTATATGAACCTGTCAGCATAAAAGGAATTTATACCTGGATTATTCCAAAGCAGATCAACTGGCCAGACTCACAGCCCAGGACAAAACTTTTCAGTAGAGTCTATAGAATACCGAAACCCTCTCAAATGTTAGAGTGAGTTTTTAAACCCTTCACAGATTTTCCTACCATTTTTACATTATGAGGATGGCAATCATGGCCAAATTGAATTGCATATGGCAACTCAAAGATCAGAAAGATTTCATGTGAACCAAGTAAATGAATCACGAAAAGAAGGATGGAATTCTATCTCTAAAATGAAAGCCTAAATCAAGAGTGGATCCCTTATCAATTAAATTAGACCCTGAAGCTGCATGACCTTATCCAGTCTTGGAAATACATGTTCAAACTCTCAACATCACTTATTTTTTTAAAAGGGTCTTGGACTTCCCTGGTGGCGCAATGGTTAAGAATCCACCTGCCAATGCCGGGGACATGGGTTTAGCCCTGGTCAGGGAAGATCCCACATGCTGGGGAGCAACTATGCATGGGCACCACAACTGTTGAGCGTGCGCTCTAGGGCCCGCGAGCCACAACTACTGAAGCCCACGTGCCTAGAGCCCGTGCCCCGCAACAAGGGAAGCCACCGCACTGAGAAGCCCACGCACCACAGCGAAGAGTAGCCCCCACTCGCCACAACTAGAGAAAGCCCGCGCGCAGCAACAAAGACCCAACGCAGCCAAAAATAAATAAAATTTTTTTAAATGTTTAAAAAAATAAAATAAAATAAAAGGGACTTTAAGGGTCTTAACTGATAACCACAATTAAATTTCACACTTTATTTTAACTCACGAGTCTTAGCCCCTAGCTTGGTGCCAAAACTAGGAATGGACCCTGACTTGTTACCAGACTAATTAGCTTTGGCTCAGCCCTATAAAGCTTTCTCCAGCACATGGTGATTTTTCCTAGATCTCTGTCCAACGGCTTTTGAGAGCAGGATTGTTAGGACTCTGAGGACTCCCACATATAAGAAATCACTGTTCAGATTCTTTTTCATAGAAGTTCCATCTTGTCCTGTCCCTGCCCAGTTTTCGTCTTTTGTCATGTTCCATGATCAGGGTCCCATTTTTCCATCTCACTGCTGATGTGGCCTGAATGTCCATACCACTCAGTCTAAATCCTACCTATCATTCAGAACCCAGCTCTGCTCTACCGCCAACTTTGAAAAACTCTGATTTCCTCCCTCTTTTCTTCCTCCCTCTTCCCCTCCTCCCCCTTCCCCTCCCCAGAATAACTTTTTGGTGTTCCCGTATTGCCCAGGATATACCTCTATCTGAGGGTCAGATACCTCTATCAGAGGATCAGATACAAACTCTAAGGATAAATGTGTCTGGTATTTCAATAGGAAATGTATCAATGATTTGTTTTTAATAAATGATGTCCATAAAGGAAATGTAGTGAGTGGTATATAGAGTGACTCTTCAAAGCTGATCTGAGGCATAGAGTCCAAATCTAAAAATTTCTCTGTTACAAAATCATTTTTTTCACCAACACAAAATCTTGACAAAGCCAATACAGATCATCTTCCTATGCTTAGTAATCAACAAAATAAAATTCGGAGAAAGATGTAGAAATGAACTCTCAAAATGGTTTCAACACTATAAATTTTATTATTAGGAGTATTTAAAGAAAAAAGATACCTATGCAAGGACTAACTTTACCTGTTATTGCTTGAATTACATACTTAATGTAAAGACTATCATTGTGACATATTCACCAAATGCTTAGCATAAATATATCTTAGTAAGAAAATCACTGTTGACAATTTACAAATACAAAAATATAACAAAGAAGGAAATTATAGAGCTCCCAATATGTGTAACACATAGCGCACCCTACTATAATGTTATTTAAATCTGTCCCCCCTTTCAACTGTGAGCTCTGAAAGGGGGAGACCATGTCTTATTCATATTTGTACCCCCAGAGCTTAGCACAGTGTCTGGCACATAAAAGTTTGATAAATTAATGAATAAGAAAATATATAAATTCCAAGAATAATTCTCTACGGTGTACATCTGGTTCCCACTGTACATCTGAGTAACCTTCTCTCACTTGGATTAATTGTGATTCTGCCTTCTGGAGCAATGGAAAATAATTCTTCCTCTTCCATGTAAGACTATTTCAATTAGATGAAGAAAATATATGTGACAGGGAAGGAACATGAGGATATGAGTTAGGGCAGTTGCTCAACCCTGGCTAAACATTAGTACTGCCTTGAGAGCTTTTAAATAATACCGAATAGGTCCCACCCCAGCCCGATTAACTCAAAATATCTAGGGATGGAACCTAGTTTTTGTTTTTTAACTCCACAGGTGAACGCGATGTGCAGCCAAGATTACAAACCACTGAGTTAAGGAAACTAGGTTCTAGCCCAGCCTCTGCAAATAACTCTCCCCTTAAGCATTTTACTTAAATTCTCTCAGTCTGTGTTTCTACATCTTAACAGTTTACACTGTTAAGATAAAAGGAAATAATGTATAGGAGTGCTCTGAAAAACTTGAAACTGCTAAATAATTGTTAGGACATTAAAGATGCTTCCTTATTTTGGACCAGGTCACCACCAAGAAAGGGAACTTTTCCAGATAACCCTATAAGGAAGACCCGACTAGATAAAACCTGGGAGTGCTGAGGGTGGGGTAAAGGAGGTTTGAATTAAACACATGCTTCATTTGAGCCACCACCATTTTTAAAAATGTTAATATAACCTTAATACATTAGTAGAATTTCAGTGTCAGAAGCAAGGGAGGTAATAATCCCATTTATATTCTGTAATGGTCAAACTATAACTGGAATATCCTGTTCAAAGTACCTCATTTTAAAAGGTCTTTAACAGACTGTGTGTCCAGAATAGGTGATTTGACTAATCTGGCAATCACGTCACATGAGAAGTGGTAAGGAACTAGGGATGCGTGGCCTACAAAGGTGAGTTGGAGGGGGAGCTGCCTTCATAAGTTTCAAGGGCTGTCATGTGGAAGAGAAAGACTTACTCTCCTCCCTTGTTGCTCCAGGAGAGGCAGAAACAGGAAGTTACTGGGATGCACAGCCTAACAAACAACTTGATAATAATTCAAACAGAATTCCTGGATGTATTTACTCTTTAAAAAAGATTCTTGGGGGCTTCCCTGGTGGCGCAGTGGTTGGGAGTCCGCCCGCCGATGCAGGGGACGCGGGTTCGTGCCCTGGTCCGGGAGGATCCCACATGCCGCGGAGCGGCTGGGCCCGTGGGCCATGGCCGCTGAGCCTGCGCATCCGGAGCCTGTGCTCCACAACGGGAGAGGCCACAGCAGTGAGAGGCCCGCGTACCGCAAAAAAAAAAAAAAAAAAAAAAAAAAAAAGATTCTTGGGATCCAATTATAAACATTGTTTCAAAAAGGTCTAGGATTACCCTGGAATCTGCATCTAAAGCAGGCTCTCTGGATGACTCTGAGTACTCCTTTTTTTTTTTTTAATATAATGTTAAACTATACCAAGCGGGTGCAATAAGCATAATCTAGACCATAGGAAACTCAACAGGACAAAGAACCAACTTTCTTCAACAAATAAATTGCAAGGCAGAGGAAAAAAAAAAAGAGAGAAGGAGCAGTAATATGTAGTTTAAAAAACATTATATCCTTATTTATATCCTCATCCAAACGACCTTTTAAAAAGATTAGCACAATCACAATTGGAAATTGTGAATGCTGACTGCATATTTAATTATATTAAAGAAATACTGTTAATTTTTAAAGATATGAAATATTATGATTATGTTTTTTTAAAGGAGTCCTCATCTTTTAGATACATATTGAAATACTTACGGATAAAGTGATAGGATGTCATGGATTTACTTTAAAATAATATGGGAAAGAGAAATAGGTGGTAGCATAGGTGAAACAAGATCAGCCATGAGTTGAAAATTGTCGAAGTTGGTGATGGGTACATAAGGGTTCATTATGCAATTCTGTCTACTTTAATATCCTGGGGCAATTTTCCAAATTTTTATAAGAAAAGTGTTTTTTAAAAAAAAGCTTGTCAAAACCAAAAGCTTAAGAGGTTCTAAGGGCCCCTCCACTGGTCACAATCAAGAAGAAACTGGATGGCTCTTTATTACAGTTCTTGTAATGTAAATGACACACAAGGATTTCTTCTTCAAATGCTAGGATTCTATTAAAGTGAGCAGTCTTTAAAAAGACTAGCTAAATCACCTCAATTTGCCACTTAATTTTGCTAATAGAAACTTTAATAAAAACTTAATTTTGCTAATAGACTCTCAAAATTGTGTAAAAACAACTATGATTAATCTAGTTTCCTAAGTAAATATATTTGTTTAATGCTTACCCTTAAGGAACAAAAGAACAAACAAATTAATCAAATGAGGATATACATTTAAAAATTACTTTTTAAGGTGCCAAATGCAATTCATCCCTAAGGTACAATTATTGTTAGTATGTGCTATATGTTTATCATCAAACAATATATTTCATGAGACAAGGGCATGATAACATTTTCTGGAATTGATGACTAAACATCTGTTCCCTCAAAATACATGCACAAATATACTATCTTCCTGAGCAGCTAGGTTATAGTTACTGCTTCCCCCCACAAAATACTATTTTACCAACTTATGTTTAGCCAAAAAGATTTAACATGGGATAGAGTAAAAACAGAAACAAACCAAACAGAAACCTAAAAAGCATGCCAATTCATGTAACGAGTACCAAAGAATCACTGGATTATTTTCACGAGAAGAAAGAATGTGTGCAGAAAATATTAAGTTTAGTGGTTAGGAGACGAGGCAAGAGAAATAATACGTATAACACAGTATCTGTAGCATATGTATTAATTTAACCAAACCCCTTCGCTACATTACTACAGTATTCAATATCAACATTTTTACCTTCTTATCAGTGTAGTTTTTTGTTTGTTTTTGCATTCTGAACTAAATTTTTTAAAGTTTGTACTAAATTTTATAAAATTGCTTAGAAAAATCTCCTGGTAAAATGCAAAAGTATCAAACTACTGAGAAGAATGTGAAACAATAGTAATTCTTAGACACTTCTGGTGGAAACATAAATTAGTACAGACACCTTAGAAAACAATTGGTATTGTCCAGTTAAAATGAAAATGAAAAAAAAATTAAAAATAAAGAATTGTTTTAGCTCCTGGTGGCTGCTATAACAAATCACCATACTTAGTGGCTTAAAACAACAGATATTTATTTTCTTACAGTTCTGGAGGCCAGAAGTCCAAAATCAGTATCACTGGGCCAAATTCCAGGTGTTGCTGGCAGGGCTGCACTCCTTCCAGAGGCTCTAGGAAAGAGTTTGTTTCTCGGCTCTTCCACCTTTTGGTGGCTGCTGGCACCCTGGGCTGTGGCTACATCACTTCAATCTCTGCCTCTGTGATCACAGGGCCTTCTCCTCTTATACTCGGTGTAATTTCCGTTGGCCTCTCCTCTATTAAGGACACTTGTGACTGCATTTAGAGCCCACCTGATAATCTAGGATCATCTCCCCAGCTCAAAATCCTTAACTTAATCACACCTGCAAAGATCCTCTTTCCACATAAGGTAACATTTATAGGTTCCACGTATTAGGACCTGTTATCTTTAGGGGCCATCCTTCAGCCTGCTCCATGCATATAGCCTACAGTACAGCAATCCACTCCTGGGTAATTCCCTACAGAAACTCTTGCACATTAACACCAAATGACAAGTACAAGAATATTTACAGCAACATTGTTTACAATAACAAAAAAACCAACTGGAAACAACTCAAATATTCATCAACAAAATGGATACACTGTGATGTATTCATATAATTACACAGCAGTGAAAACAGAAGTACAGCTACACACATCAGCATGGAAGAATCATATAACACATATGGAGCAGAAAATAAAGCAAGTCACAAAAATTACATACGGCATACTACATTTATATAAAAAGGTCTTAAAACACACAAAACTGGGGGATTCCCTGGTGGCGCAGTGGTTGGGAGTGTGCCTGCCGATGCAGGGGGCACGGGTTCGTGCCCCGGTCTGGGAAGATCCCACATGCCGCGGAGCGGCTGAGCCCGTGAGCCATGGCCGCTGAGCCTGCGTGTCCGGAGCCTGTGCTCCTCAATGGGAGAGGCCACAACAGTGAGAGGCCCGCGTACCGCAAAAAAAAAAAAAAAAAAAGAAACCACACAAAACTGAGCTCTGTAATGTTTAGAGTTGTGTGTATACTATAAAACAATACAGAAAAGCAAAAGAAAAACAAACACAAAATTCAAGATAGTGGTATCCTACGTGGGAGAGAGGGAGGGCTGAATGGTGGAGCATGCAGGGGTCTTTAAAGGGATTGGTATGGACCCATTTCTTAACTGGGTGGTGGAATAACAGAATATATTTTTTTAATTTAGTTTAATTTATATATTCAAAAGTTCTACCCCAAAATACATACCTTCCATATATACATTCATGATATATTTAATAATGAAAATGTTGTAATTCCCATTGTTTATTCTAGCTCTGCAAAGCAGACCAAGATCATTATCCTCACTGCTGATAAGCACTTAGTGGTTTCTCTAGAAACACGGTCACAGTCTAACGAGAGTATTCCCAGTATCAGGTGTGAATAGCCCAAGCACTTCCCATCTGTAGGAAGAGTGTGAGCGGGTGGCACAAGCTGAGCTTTGGGTGATGCTGCAGTTGGCTCTGCCTCCTGGAGGAGGTGCTGACTGTCTAGGGAGACAGAGACTCTTGATGCCTCCCAGGGGATGTGTGGCAATGCCAAGAAATATTTTGGGTCATTACAAGTACAGAGGTGTTACTGGCATCTAGTGGGTAGAGGCCAGGGATGGACATCTTGCAATGTACAGGGAAGCCCCTGCAGCAGAGAATCATCCAGCTGAGGGTGAAAAAATACTGCTCTATAGTAACCATTTGATTGAATGCATGCAATTAGCCTAACTAACTACTGCCACCTGACATTGAGTGTGACGAACAACCTCCCATTACGGACATAGGAAGTCCCGGTTTGCAAAATTTGTCAATCCTCAGAATTGTGCACAGGAGGGATTCTAATCATAGGCTCAATTAAAATACAAGTTCTAAAAAAAAAAAAATACAAGTTCTACAGATAATTATTGTTACCAGAGGGACTCTGATAGACTGTAAACTTCTCAAGGGTGCACACTTATATTCATTCATCTCTTTATCTTCTGCACTAAAATCTCAGCATGTTTTGAATTCTTTCTCCTGAAATAAGGCACAGAGCACAGCACCTGGCATGTAGTAAGCACTCAATAACATTAGTTAATATTAGTTGAAAAATATTTTTCAAATTTATTTCAAACTCTCTCATTATGGCTTAAAACTTTGTCTATTTTGTTCCCTAGTGTATCCCAAACTCCAGAGAACCTGGTACATGACAGATGCTCAATAAATATTTACTGAATGAGCAAATGACTAAACATGCTACCTGACAGTGCACACACATGCCCAACAAAACAAAACAAAACAAACAACAGAAAGCAATAGACACAATAAGGCACCGTTAGCAAACACACTCCTAGATCAGTACTTCCAATGACTTCTTTAGTCAAGATGAACAAAGAAGCTGAAATCAGTGTCATCCATACTTTGATTATAAGATCAGAGACATTAACTTTAAACCTGTAGTCTGTAATTGTTTGGCTGGGGTAGGCAAGAACATGAATAGGCACCAAACGACTACTCAGTAAAAATTACCGATAACCATGGCTGACCCCTAAATACCTCTAAGAAACATGAGAAATGCTGCATCTTTTATGCCACGAAATCTTGCCCTTCTCATCAATTCCTGCTCACAGCTGCGCCTGACTAATTAAAACTGCCTGGAAACCTCGTCTATCACTTTACTGGTTATTTCTTCTACTAAATCAAGACTCCACTTTAGAATTCAAATCCATCTGTCTCCCTCAGTCTGCAAAGAACAAATGTTCAGTAAAACTAACCAGCTAGCTAAAATTAAATGTACCTTTTGTAGCTAAGACTTAATATGCTGTTGGGGGCAGGGAGCAAGGAGTATAAGGGTAAACCACTTAAAAATAAGGCAACAGGGCTTCCTTGGTGGTGCAGTGGCTGAGAATCTGCCTGCCGATGCAGGGGACACGGGTTCCAGCCCTGATCGGGGAAGATCCCACGTGCCATGGAGCAACTAAGCCCGTTCGCCACAACTACTGAGCCTGCGCTCTAGAGCCCGTGAACCACAACTACTGAAGCCCGTGCGCCTAGAGCCCGTGCTCCACAACAAGAGAAGCCACCACAGCGAGAAGCCCGCACACTGCAACGAAGAGTAGCTCCCGCTCGCCGCAACTAGAGAAAGCCCACGCACAGCAACAAAGACCCAACACAGCCAAAAATAAATAAATAAAAATTTTAAAAAATCATTATGAAAAAAAGGTAACACAAAGCTTAACTATATTAGATACTTAACCATATTAGATTACATATTAGATATGCAACTCCTATCTTAGCAAATCAGGGACAAATCCAGAAACTCGTGGCTAAAAAAGAGTTACGTCTAAAGGCAACTTTCTGGAGAATTTAACACATGTCAAACATTGCTCTTCCAAAATAATTACATAGGGCTATCAACCCCAAAGTTTTGCTCATCCATTTTCCTTTCATCTGAACATTAGAAAACCTAAATTGGCTCAAAATCTATAGCTTCACTTTTTTTTTTTTTTTTTTTTTCTTTCTTTTTTTTTTGCGGTATGCGGGCCTCTCACTGCTGTGGCCTCTCCCGCTGCGGAGCACAGGCTCCGGACGCGCAGGCCCAGCGGCCATGGCTCACGGGCCCAGCCGCTCCGCGGCATATGGGATCCTCCCAGACCGGGGCACGAACCCGTATCCCCCGCATCGGCAGGCGGACTCTCAACCACTGCGCCACCAGGGAGGCCCTATAGCTTCACTTTTTTTTTTTTTTTTTTTTTTTTTCTTTTTGCGGTATGTGGGCCTCTCACTGTTGTGGCCTCTCCCGTTGCGGAGCACAGGCTCCGGATGCGCAGGCCCAGCGGCCATGGCTCACGGGCCCAGCCGCTCCGCGGCATATGGGATCCTCCCAGACCGGGGCACGAACCCGTATCCCCTGCATCGGCAGGCGGACTCTCAACCACTGCGCCACCAGGGAGGCCCTAGCTTCACTTTTGATATCTAAAATACAAATGATTCATTGCTGAGCTATTGGTCCTGTCCCATGATCAGAAAAACATAAGGAAAAAATCAACTTTTTATGGCCTTTATCTTGAACCTACAACTTCAAATTTCTAAGAGTTTTATAAATTATGACAGCAAAATACATAAAATTCCCCTTCTTAATGCAACTTTTATTATCACTTCTGAGTTATTAAGTCCTTGCCTAGATATGATAAAGGAGGAACAAATGAAAAAGACCTATCACTTTATGGATTTTAACAGCCAGAAGTTGCTTCTGTGAGGTTTTGGATTGATTAATTTTTGCTGCCAAAGCCACATATACCAAGTTATACGATGTTATACTTATGTCCTGAAACATCAAAAAATATCTAAAGTTCAATTTTTCTTTCCAACATGATTTTTTACCAAAGAAATCCTTTCTCTAGTAAGCAATGAAATAGACAACAAAATGAAGCATTAAAATTTTTACATCTTGGGGGCTTCCCTGGTGGCGCAGGGGTTGAGAGTCCGCCTGCCGATGCAGGGCACACGGGTTCGTGCCCCGGTCTGGGAAGATCCCACATGCCGCGGAACGGCTAGGCCCGTGAGCCATGGCCGCTGAGCCTGCGCGTCTGGAGCCTGTGCTCCGCAACGGGAGAGGCCACAACAGTGAGAGGCCTGTGTACCGCAAAAAAAAAAAAAAAAAAAATTTACATCTTGGAATTTATTTCAAAAACACTACAATTTACCACATCAATGCAATGTGTATTTAACTTACAACATTCTATGCTACCCAGGGGTTACTGATAAAATGAAAAATGAGGTTCCTTCTTTTTCTTCAAAATCATATAACTGCAATTATCGAATTTCACTAAAACTCTTAAAACTATAGACAAAATCACTTCCAAAGACATTCAATTTTTTTTTTTTTATTGCACGGAAAATGTGCTGGACCAAATTTAACAGAAAATAAATTACCACAAACTAGGTTTAAAAATATTTTTGTTGGGCTTCCCTGCTAGCGCAGTGGTTGAGAATCTGCCTGCTAATGCAGGGGACACAGGTTCGAGCCCTGGTCTGGGAAGATCCCACATGCCGCGGAGCAACTAGGCCCGTGAGCCACAACTACTGAGCCTGCGCGTCTGAAGCCTGTGCTCCGCAACGGGAGAGGCCACGATAGTGAGAGGCCCGCGCACCACAATGAAGAGTGGCCCCCGCTTGCCACAACTAGAGAAAGCCCTCGCACAGAAACGAAGACCCAAGACAGCCAAAATAAATAAATAAATAAACAAATGTGGGGTTTAAAAAAAAAAAAAAAAAGAATCTGCCTGCCAATGCAGGGGACACTGGTTCGAGCCCTGGTCTGGGAAGATCTCACATGCCGTGGAGCAATTAAGCCCGTGTCCCACAACTACTGAGCCTGTGCTCTAGAGCCCGTGAGCCACAACTACTGAGCCCATGTGCCACAACTACTGAAGCCCATGTGCCTAGGGTCTGTGCTCTGCAACAAGAGAAGCCACCACAATGAAAAGCCTGTGCACCGCAACGAAGAGTAGCCCCTGCTCGCCCCAACTAGAGAAAAGCCCTCATGCAGCAATGAAGACCCAATGCAGCCAAAAATAAATAAATAAATAAAAATTTAAATAAATAAATAAATATATATATATATATATATATATAGATTTGTTACATAGATTTGTTGTAAATGGGTTCAACTAGCATGATGTCCTAGAGCATATAGGTAGCTAGTGATACTGACATTCTCTCAAAACTATACTTCAAATTTTTGATAATACTGCTACTTTGACAAATACTACTGAATTCTATATATAAATAAATCCACATTCTTCAAATTCAATTCAACAAACTTTATTTCTGATGTGGTTTCTGATGTACAAAGTACTGATAAGCACTGTGAGGATTCAGAAACATTTGGAGGTACAAAGACATTGAACATTAAAGTGGAGAAAAATTGGAATCAACCTAAAATGTCTATCAACAGGAGAAAGGCTAAATAATCTGTGAGGAAGTTTGAAAGAATGAAGCTGAGCAATTCATATAAATAAATAAATAAGCAATTTGTATATATAAAACAATTATATATAATTAATAATGAATTATATAAAATATAATTATATATAATCCATATATATATATATATATATATATTTTTTTTTTTTTTTTTTTTTTGCGGTACGCGGGCCTCTCACTGTTGTGGCCTCTCCCATTGCGGAGCACAGGCTCCAGACACACAGGCTCAGCGGCCATGGCTCACGGGCCCAGCCGCTCCGCGGCATGTGGGATCCTCCCAGACCGGGGCACGAACCCGTATCCCCTGCATCGGCAGGCGGATTCTCAAGCACTGCGCCACCAGGGGAGCCCTAATCCATATATTTATATATACACCGTTCATATACAATTATATATAAGTCAATATAGTTCACATTCACATATATAATTCATACACACACACATACATGAATTAAGCTCTAAGATCACAGAGTAGAAAAAAAGTTGCAAAAACATGCATATATGGACATATGTATGCTACCAAATGTAAAATAGATAGCTAGTAGGAAGCAGCCGCATAGCACAGGGAGATCAGCTCGCTGCTTTGTGACCACCTAGAGGGATGAGATAGGGAGGGTGGGAGGGAGACGCAAGAGGGAGGAGATATGGGGATATATGTGTATGTATAGCTATTGTAAAGCAATTATACTCCAATAAAGATGTTAAAAAAAACATGCATATAACAACATTGATTTAAAAAAAAAATACTACACATCTTCTAAAGGTAGCATCTTCAGGCTCCGTGAGCAAACAAGCTAAGAGCTGAGATGAACATGCCTGGAGGAGGCCAATTATGGCAGGGGGACAATGGAATGGGATTTGAATAGGGCTGAATGTGAATCCTAAGTATCTCTTCAAAGAATTCCTGAGGCAATTTCAGATCACTTAAATTTCTGTAATAAGTTTTGATTTCCATTTATGTAGAACTTTCACTCTTGGGAAAACTTAAAATTTTAACTCCAAAGCATTTCCAACTCTTAATGGCTTCATGGAGAAAAATCAACAGTCACAGAAGTATCCTACAATGTCCTGCTTTAGTGAAACAACTAAAGCTGTAAACCAAAAACTGCAGGGGGTTATAACTGGTCCTGTGATTTCTAAAACAACTTGGATGAGTGTTCAGCATAAAGAACACGGCCTGGTAAACAGCCACACTGTAAGAAACTAAGCAAAGCAGCAATATCTCTGTTCAAAATACAAATTCCAAGACTAGCTTAACTCAGAGTTCATAAAAAGCTTAACACAGCAGAGGCACATAGGTAATAACAGAAAAGAAAGGAGGCTGGAAACAAAAATGGCTGTAGGTCTCTGGACTATCTCGAGTTTTTCCTATTGCATACAAAATTTTTGGATTAAGAAAAAATCATAAACAATCAAACAATACAAAAAACAATTAACAAGACTCTAAATGCTATCTATAAGAACAAACAAAAACTAACTAATCAAAACCTTAATGATATAAGAAACACAAAGGTAAATAGCAAAATAAGCAATTCAAGGGCAATTAAGTACTTTACAAAAGAAAATTACTAGTTATATATTAATCACATTATAACATTTTTCTACAAAGACTGGAAGTAAATTCATGAAATTATGGAGTACGAGTAATTTATATTTTTCTTCCTTTTGCTTTTTCAAATTTTCTCCAGAGGACATGTATTACTTCTGTAAGAAGTTTTTTTTAAGCTTTCTTCATTTAAAAAAATCCAAGTATAGTTGATTTACAATGTTGTTAGCTTCTGTTGTACAGCAAAGTGATTCAGTTATACATATACGTACATTCTTATTTTATTTATTTATTTTTGGCTGCGTTGGGTCTTCGTTGCTGTGTGCGGGCTTTCTCTAGTTGTGGCGAGTGGGGGCTACTCTTCGTTGAGGTGTGCAGGCTTCTCACTGTGGTGGCTTCTCTTGTTGCAGATCATGGGCTCTAGGCGCACGAGCTTCAGTAGTTGTGGCACGTGGGTTCAGTAGTTGTGGCTCGTGGGCTCTAGAGCGCAGGCTCTGTAGTTATGGCACATGGGCTTAGTTGCTCCGCGGCATGTGGGATCTTCCTGGACTAGGGCTCGAACCTGTGTCCCCTGCATTGGTAGGCAGATTCTTAACCACTGTGCCACCAGGAAAGCCCCATACATTCTTTTTTAATATTCCTTTCCATTATAGTTTATCATAGCATATTGAATATAGTTCTCTGTAAGAAGTTATTTTACAAAGAGTAGAAAGCAAATGCCTTTCCTAAAGGCACTAGAGAGCTGTAGTTCAGGAGCTCACAGAAGAGAACTGTTTGGTAGTGAGGGAACTACACTTACAAAATTTATCAAATGTTTACGTGCCAGAAGCTGTGCCAAAACGTTTCCATTCACTGTGGTCCTTAACCTGGAAAATCATAGCATGAGGTAGGTAAGTAGTAGTGCTGCCCCCATGAGATAAGGAAATGGCTGGTTTAGGGGGGTTGGGATAAACTGGGAATTTGGGATGAACAGATACACAATACTATATAGAAAACAGATTAAAAAAACAAGGACCTACTGTATGGCACAGGAAACTATATTCAATATCTTGTGATAAACTAAAAAGGAAAAGAATCTGAAAAAGAATATATATGTGTGTGTGTGTGTGTATGTATATATGTGTGTGTGTGTGTATATATATATATATATATATATAACTGAAACACTTGCTGTACATATGAAATAGTGTACATCAACTATACTTCAATAAATAAAGGAATGAATGAATGAATGGAAAATGGCTGGTTTAGAAGGTTAAACCAATGACCAACTCACTTCACTAGTAAACGGTGAACTGGGATTAAAAGGCAGTCTGTAAACTTAGAGCCCACATTCTGAACCACAACACCAGTGTTTCCAACACATCTTAAGAAGCATCTTGGGCTTCCCTGGTGGCGCAGTGGTTAAGAATATGCCTGCCAATGCAGGGGACATAGGTTCGAGCCCTGGTCCTGGAAGATCCCACAGGCCGCGGAGCAACTAAGCCTGTGTGCCACAACTACTGAGCCTCTGCTCTAGGGCCTGTGAGCCACAACTGCTGAGCCCACGTGCCACAACTACTGAAGCCCACGTGCTTGGGACCCGCGCTCTACAACAAGAGAAGCCACCACAGTGAGAAGCCTGCGCACTGCAATGAAGAGTAGCTGCCGCTCACCACAACTAGAGAAAGCCCGCACGCAGCACCAAAGACCCAACCCAGCCAAAAATAAATAAATAATTGATTTAAAAAAAAGAATCTGCCTGCCATTCTTCAATATACGCAAATCAATCAATGTGATACACCATATTAACAAACTGAAGGATAAAAACCATATGATCATCTCAATAGATGCAGAAAAAACTTCTGACAAAATTGAATACCCATTTATGATAAAAACCCTCCAGCAAGTAGGTATAGAGGGAACTTACCTCAACATAATAAAGGCCATATATGACAAACCCACAGCCAGCATCGTTCTCAATGGTGAAAAACTGGAAACCATTTCCACTAAGATCAGGAACAAGACAAGGTTGCCCACTCTAACCACTATTATTCAACATAGTTTTGGAAGTTTTAGCCACAGCAGTCAGAGAAGAAAAAGAAATGAAAGGAATCCAAATTGGAAAAGAAGAAGTAAAACTGTCACTGTTTGCAGATGACATCATACTATACATAGAGAATCCTAAAGATGTTACCAGAAAAATACTAGAGCTAATCAGTGAATCTGGTAAAGTAGCAGGATACAAAATTAATGCACAGAAATCTCTTGCATTCCTATATACTAATGATGAAAAATCTGAAAGAGAAATTAAGGAAACACTCCCATTTACCATTGCAACAAAAAGAATAAAATACCTAGGAATAAACCTACCTAAGGAGACAAAAGACCTGTATGAAGAAAACTATAAGACACTGATGAAAGAAATTAAAGATGATACAAACAAATGGAGAGATATACCATGTTCTTGATTGGAGAATCAACATTGTGAAAATGACTATACTACCCAAAGTAATCCACAGATTCAGTGCAATCCTTATCAAACTACCAATGGCATTTTTCACAGAACTAGAACAAAAAATTTCACAATTTGTATAGAAACACAAAAGACCCCAAATAGCCAAAGCAATCTTGAGAAAGAAAAATGGAGCTGGAGGAATCAGGCTCCCTGACATCAGATCATATTACAAAGCTACAGTAACCAAGACAGTATGGTACTGGCAGAAAAACAGAAATACAGATCAGTGGAACAGGATAGAAAGCCCAGAGATAAACCCACGCCCATATAGTCACCTTATTTTTGATAAAGGAGGCAAGAATATACAATGGAGAAGAGACAGTCTCTTCAATAAGTGGTGCTGGGAAAACTGGACAGCTACATGTAAAAGAATGCAATTAGAACACTCCCTAACACTGTAGACAAGGATAAACTCAAAATGGATTAAAGACCTAAATGTAAGGCCAGACACCATCAAACTCTTAGAGGAAAACATAGGCAGAACACTCTATGACATAAACCCCAGCAAGATCCTTTTTGACCCACCTCCTAGAGAAATGGAAATAAAAACAAAAATAAACAAATGGGACCTAATGAAACTTAAAAGCTTTTGCACAGCAAAGGAAACCATAAACAAGACAAAAAGACAACCCTCAGAATGGGAGAAAATATTTTCAAACGAAGCAACTGACAAAGGATTAATCTCCAAAATACACAAGCAGCTCATGCAGCTCCATATCAAAAAAACAAACAACCCAATCCAAAAATGGGCAGAAGACCTAAATAGACATTTCTCCAAAGAAGATATAAAGACTGCCAACAAACACATGAAAGAATGCTCAACATCATTAATCATTAGAGAAATGCAAATCAAAACTACAATGAGATATCATCTCACACTAGTCAGAATGGGCATCATCAAAAACTCTACAAACAGTAAGTGCTGCAGAGGGTATGGAGAAAAGGGAACCCTCTTGCACTGTTGGTGGGAATGTAAATTGATACAGCCACTATGGAGAACAGTATGGAGGTTCCTTAAAAAACTAAAAATAGAAATACCATACAACCCAGCAATCCCACTACTGGGCATATACCCTGAGAAAACCATAATTCAAAAAGAGTCATGTACCAGAATGTTCATTGCAGCTCTATGTACAATAGCCAGGACATGGAAGCAACCTAAGTGTCCATCGACAGATGAATGGATAAAGATGTGGCACATATATACAACGGAATATTACTCACCCTAAAAAGAAACAAAATTGAGTTATCTGCAGTGAGGTGGATGGACCTAGAGACTGTCATACAGAGTGAAGTAAGTCAGAAAGAGAAAAACAAATACCGTATACTAACACATGTATATGGAATCTAAAAAAAAATGGTTCTGGGGCTTCCCTGGTGGCGCAGTGGTTGAGAGTCGGCCTGCCGATGCAGGGGACACGGCTTCGTGCCCTGGTCCGAGAAGATCCCACATGCTGCGGAGCGGCTGGGCCTGTGAGCCATGGCCGCTGAGCCTGCGCGTCCAGAGCTTGTGCTCTGCAGCAGGAGAGGCCACAACAGTGAGAGGCCCGCGTACCGCAAAAAAAAATTATATTAAAAAAAAAGATTCTGAAGAAGCTAGGGGCAGGACAGGAATAAAGACACAGACGTAGAGAATGAACTTGAGGACACGGGGAGGGGCAAGGGTAAGCTGGGACGAAGTGAGAGAGTAGCATTGACATATATACACTACCAAACGTAAAATAGATAGCTAGTGGGAAGCAGCTGCATAGCATAGGGAGATCAGCTCGGTGTTTTGTGTCCCCCTAGAGGGTGGGATAGGGAGGGTAGGAGGGAGACACAAGAGGGAGGGGATATGGGGATATATGTATACATATAGCTGATTCACCTTGTTATACAGTAGAAACTAACACACCATTGTAAAGCAATTATACTCCAAAAAAGATGTTAAAAAAAAAAAAAAAAGAATCTGCCTGCCAATGCAAAGGACACAGTTTCAAGCCCTGGTCAAGGAAGATCCCACATGCCACGAAGCAACTAAGCCCGTGCGTCACAACTATTGAGGCTGCATGCACCCTAGAGCCCATGAGCCACAACTACTGAGCCCACATGCCACAACTACTGAAGCCTGCGTGCCTGGAGCCCATGCTCCACAACAAGAGAAGCCACCACAGTGAAAAGCCTGTGCACCACAATGAAGAGTAGCCCCCGCTCACCGCAACTAAAGAAAGCCCATGTGCAACAAAGACCCAATGCAGCCAAAACTAAAAAAAAAAAAAAAAAAAAAAAGTTATAAAAAGAAAAAAGGAATAATCTTGAGCACTAGTTAGAAAAACATACCCCCCTACACCTTCTATCAGAGGACCTGGAAATCTTATATTTAATAGGTGTCCCAGTAATTCTTACCAGCTATAACTTGGAAAACCCGTCCATCCTCTACTACCACTCAAACTTTTTGTTTAGGATGAAGCTTATTGCAGCATACAAATTGGCCCTAATATCTATGAACTCTTTAAATGCCAGATACTACATTCTCCAAAACACAAAACAAAAGAAAACCAAGACAGTCTATTGATTGAAGCCACTCTTGGATTTCCAAACAGAGAGAATTACTACTTTATAACATGAAGCAGGAGGTAAAGCTTTTGTGTTGAGGCTGCCATAGTCTCTGAATTTCTACAGCCTCTGCAATTGTTCTGATGAGAGTCACCGGTGGCTTGTTTTCCCCAACCACAAACTGGGGCAACTGTGGCTGAGGAAAGGAGGAAGGAGCAGGAGAATGAGTTCAGTGACCTCCCTACTCTGTTGCTCTCATTTTTGAAACTAGGAGAAAATGAAATATGGATATGGAATTTCATATTCCTAAATAAGAGCCTTCCTAGTAGAAACAGGTTATCAATTATTTGAATTATTATTTCATATATACAGGCAATGGTGAGGTCCACCACAAACTGGAAAATGCGAGTTCCTCCTAAAGGCATTCAAACATTCTGTAAAACTCTGAATGCCAAACAAAACCTATTTGTAGTTGAATCTGACCTTCTGACTACAGTTTGCAATCCCTGTGGGTCCAAATTCTTGTTACCTCAGTTTCTTTTTCCAAAAATATATATCATTTATTATATAAAATATATATTTATATTTCATGCAGGGGACAAATGTTGAATTTAAATATCTCTTGTTTGTCAATCATACTTCAATAAAGCTGAAAAAAACCTCTGATGATAAATGAGTTGACATCTGTCAAGTAGGCTCTTTGAAAAATGAAACCCAGGACTGGGAATAACCTAGTGACTGAAATACTAAGCCAGGTAAAATGAGGAATTTACTTGCACTTCATTTACCTACCACTAATCATCAATACACACATTGATATTAGGAATAATATCAGACACCTAGTGGATAGAACTTGGAGCTATGATTCACAACCTTCCTTCTATTCCAACAGAGCTAAGAGATACATCGCAGTCCCCCCAGTCACCGTGGTTTCCTAACACAGTGATGCTCGGGGCAGAAGGAGAGGGGGCCCCACGGCAGGTGTTAAGAATTGCTGATTTAGAACATAAGGACAGTATCTTGGCCCAAGCTGTGTTGGCTCTCATGCCAATTGCTTGCCATATGAACTATGAACACATTCCATTTATATGGATGACGTGTACAATACACAGAATTCCCTGCTTGAGCTTGTTCAGGCTGTCACTTCATTGGCTCTGCCAAGTCCTTGCCCCAGGCTTGAGCAGAAACAGCTCACTTCTTAATTTGGACAAACCACAGAGATAAAACAGTGGAGCACAGTGAACATAAAGGTTGAATGTTTTTAAAGACCAAGCATTCTAATTGAAGTAGAAAAACTTTATCTTTTATTTACTCAGATCACTGCAGCACAAAGTTATGATTGCTTTGATGTTAAGAAATAAACTAGATTGGGTTTCCCTGGTAGTGCAATGGTTAAGAATCCGCCTGCCAATGCAGGGGACACAGGCTCGAGCCCTGGTCCGGGAAGATCCCAGATGCTGCAGAGCAACTAAGTCCGTGCGCCACAACTATTGAGCCTGCACTCTAGAGCTCTGGAGCTACAACTACTGAGCCCATGTGCCACAACTACTAAAGCCTGCGCGCCTCGAGCCCACGCCCTGCAACAAGAGAAGCCACCGCAATGAGAAGCCCATGCACCGCAACGAAGAGTAGCCCCCGCTTGCCGCAACTAGAGAAAGCCTGTGCGCAGCGACAAAGACCCAACGCAGCCAAAAAGTTTTTAAATTTTTTTTTTTTTATTTGTTGGGACCTCCCTGGCAGTCCAGTGGCTATGACTCCGTGCTCCCAATGCAGGGGACATGGGTTCGATCCCTGGTCAGGGAATTAAGATCCCACATGCCACACGGCGCGGCCAAAATAAAAAAATAAAAATAAATTTTAAAAAATTTGCTGCACATATATATAGAATCTAAGAAAAAAAATGTCATGAAGTACCTAGGGGTAAGACAAGAATAAAGACACAGACCTACTAGAGAATGGACTTGAGGATATGGGGAGGGGGAAGGGTAAGCTGTGACAAAGTGAGAGAGTGGCATGGACATATATACACTACCAAACGTAAGGTAGATACCTAGTGGGAAGCAGCCGCATAGCACAGGGAGATCAGCTCAGTGCTTTGTGACCACCTAGAGGGGTGGGATAGGGAGGGTGGGAGGGAGACACAAGAGGGAAGAGATATGGGAACATATGTATATGTATAACTGATTCACTTTGTTATAAAGCAGAAACTAACACACCATTGTAAAGCAATTATACTCCAATAAAGATGTAAAAAAAATTTTTGTTGCATGATATTTCCATGTCAAGTTATTCTCCAGTGAAGACTCTAACTGGCAAAGATAAGGCATGCTTCTTGGGGACAAGTCAGATAAAACATTTAGTTCTGCTTCTCTCTCTCATTGAATGAATCTCAACTTACCCATGCTGAGAACAGATGGCAAAAGAAACTGGCGCAGACTTCAGCTGAGGCAGTACCAGCACGGTGGTCAGCAGGAAATACATTATTCTTAATGTCAACCTTTTCCTAGAAACAGTGCCTGGAATGTTATGGAGTAAAACTGGATGAGCAAGTGTAGGAAGATTTTATTTTTGGTAAGGTCTGAGTGCAAAGGAGAAAAATGAATTGACTAAAGAAACCTACTTAATTCTAGAAAAGCAATAATGTTGAGAATACCTCAAATTATTTTATATTTCAAATTTTTTCTATTTGGGGGGAAAGGCTATTGGTAATAAATATACAGCACTTTTAATTTTAGTATCAAATGTCTTTTTAGACTCAAAACCCAAAATTAACATGCCATTCTCACAACATACTGAAAGGAGGAAGGTAATGATCATTTCTGAGGAAACAGCATATGTTATTAGAAAAAATTATTATTTTGTATAACTTTCCTTGTTTTGATTTCACTGACTTAGGAAGCAATACATATCCTCCTAAGCTTCTAAGCAGTCTAATGCAAATTCCAGACTGCTTCTTAGAGGTTTAAAGTGTCTATTTTGTTTTTCTTTATTAAGGAAATGAAGCCAATGAAGAGGCCCTCCCCAATCTCTCAGTATATTTTTATCTAATAAACTTTATGTTTTAGTGTTCTTGGATGGATTCATTTTTCTAGGCTTCAAAAGAATCAAACATCTTTACAGCATCCCTCAAGTGAATATGACTTTATTTCATCATAAAAAAATAATCCAATTTTAAAAGTTTAAGGCTGTCAGCAAGACACACCCTCAGTTTTGACATCCACATGCAATCAGCTCTGATTTATGATGCCAATACTTTGGCCACACATCACACCACCCTTTGCTCTCCTGGTTATTAGACCTTTCAGTGAGAGGGCTGGATCAACTCTTCGGGCTAACATGACTAGCTCAGTCAGTTGGAACCAAATACTAAGTTGTGGTTCAATCTACTGGGTTGGCCCAATACATTAAGGGCCTGTCAGTCTCCTAAAAGCTCCATCCTGTGTCAGAAATCCAACAGAGTGTGAATGGCAGCATAAATCATCACCTTCATTTATCAGCCACCTCGTTTCCTATTCTAGCCATCAGTTCAATTCAGGTAAGGGTTTATTTTCTAGACCTTGCAGATCTAACTGATCTGAACCCAGCTTTCTGTGTCGGTGCATCAAGTAGCCAGCCCTTGCACAGCCCTCCTGCCTCACTTTATCAGTGTTTGCAGAGAACTCAAATCTCTTTGCTTCCAAAGTAAATCAAACTTCCTGTGAGAACAGAGGTCCCCAGTGCAAGGAGAGGCCAGAGGTCATCGTCAGCTCTGACACACTATCACTTCTCACCAAATACGCCAGGGTGGAGTTTGTTTAGTGTCTGCCAGGACACAGATAAGGGTGTACAGCTGGCCCTCCTTCTGCTATCTCAGAATATGGCTCACAATGCCATGGAGCTCTCCTCTAGGTAACCAATTTATAGAATCTTTTAATAGTAAAAACAACAACAACAACAACAAAAAACAACAGGTGAGGGGTTTAGGAAAGAGGACCATTTAAGCAGGTACCCCAACAAAGACAACTCTGGAGACTTTTAGATCAACTATTCATAGTGACAAACTGATAGATACAAATGAATCTCATGCTTCAATACCTAGAAATTTCTAGAGAAAGGGGTAAAAGTGAAAGTTTTTTGTTTTGCTGCATCGCACAGCATGCGGAATCTTAGTTCCCTAACCAGAGATGGAAGCATGGAGTCTTAACCACTGGACCACCAGGGAAGCCCCAAAAGTGTAAGTTTTTAATTCAGCAGGTTTAGTTGGTTTGTTCCCTGTTAAAGCTACAGATAGGGGCCTCCCTGGTGGCGCAGTGGTTAAGAATCCACCAGCCAATGCAGGGGACATGGGTTCGAACCCTGGTCCGGGAGGAACCCACGTACCACGGAGCAACTAAGGCCGTGTGCCACAACTACTGAGCCTGTGCTCTAGAGCCTGCTATTAAGCCCGTGCGCCACAACTACTGAAGCCTGCGTGCCTAGAGCCCGTGCTCCGCAACGAGAGACGCCACCACAATGAGAAGACAGTGTACCACAACGAAGGGTAGACCCCGCTCACCGCACCTAGAGAAAGCCTGTGCGCAGCAACAAAAGACCCAATGCAGCCAAAAATAAATAAATTAAATAAATAAATTTATTTTTTAAAAAGCTACGGTAAATCATGAAAGATCATAACAATATTTTTACATATTTTTATGCTACATTGCCTGACTTAAATTGTGCCAATGCACAAGAAGGATTTCATTACCAAGGCCATCATATATCCTTACTCAGTAACACAGCTTAACAGAAAAGACACACTTACTGTGTTTAAGAGGCAAAAAGTCTAATCCAAGGTATGTCAGTCACTCATCTTCCCGTTCCTCAGTTTCCTAGTCTTTAAAACAAAGACAGAATGACCCATAGCTGGCTACCTTTCAGAAATGTGATTAAATAAGGTACATGTCTAATATGCCCATTCTCTATCACATATTGGTGCTTTAGTTCAATTTAACAAATATTCAGCAAACATACCACACTGTGGAGAGTAAGTAGGCTGAGGGGCTCTCATTCACAAATGTACATGCAGTTATGAGGAAACTGAGAAATTTCCCACTAAGTAGGTTTTTGTTTTTTTATTTTACAGAATGCCTAGCTCTTAAAATATATCAGGAAACTTAAAATATGTCATAGTTTCAATATGACTTAGAAATAAGAAAATCACCAATAAACATAAGACATCTGCTTAGTTTTGGCCACATGAGGTCCCTTAAAAAGAAAAAGAAAAAGAATAATCCGAAATAAGATCATTAGGTACAACCCTTGCTGGCCTACGAATAGGAGGCTAGCAAGCCTATGGAAAAGCCTAAAAATAGGAGGGCTGGAACAGAAACATCCAACGAAAAAACTTACTATGTTAGATGAATGAATTACCGTCACTGAATATTAGATTACATAAAATAAGAAAAGCTTGTAAACAAGCTTTTGAGAGTAGATTTTACTTTGTAAAGTTGATGAGGATGCTATTTTTGTTTTTTTGATGGTATAGAAATATATAGTTTCTATATGCACAGAAACTACACCTTATGATAAGGCTATATTCAAGCTGGTCTTTCACTTCTTGATTTCTTTCTACTATTTACTTGCAACCATTCAAATAAATATGATAGGATAACAATGAGAAACTCTGATGAAAGGATAAGAGGAAATGGTAAAGATCATCCGACATCTCTGAGCTGCCAAACTATGATTTAAAGCAAGAATCCCCATCTATTCCCCATTATCTCAAGGTAGGTTTATAAAATTCTCAAAACAAAATTCATTTAGATTCACTTTAATGGTAAGAAATACATTCAAAGTTCCAAAGCTTTTGGACTATGTTGTGAAATTTAAACAGGATGGGTTATGATCTATAAGAAAGGGGGAGAAAAACTCACTCTTTCAGAACATTTAACATCTTGAAATCAAGACCTGAAAATTCTTTGACAGTTCCTTGCTTGAGAAACATAAACTACTAGCCAAAGTCTTTCCTTAATATCCAAGAACATAATTCGATAAATAAGAATCTAGGGATTTCCCTGGTGGTCCAGTGGTTAAGAATCTGCCTTCCAATGCAGGGGGCGCATGTTCGATCCCTGGTCAGGCAACTAAGATCCCACATGCCATGGAGCAACTAAACCCACGTGCTGCAACTACTGAGCTCACGTGCTCTAGAGCCCACGTGCCACAACTACTGAGCCCACACACTGCAATGAAGAGCCTGCATGCCACACCGAAAGACCCCGCGTGCCGCAACAAAGATCCCACGTGCTGCAACTAAGACCCGATGCAGCCAAATAAATAAATAAATATTAAAAGAAAAAAAAACGGAGGAACTTCCCTGGTGGCGCAGTGGTTAAGAATCCACCTGCCAAGGCAGGGGACACGTGTTCAAGCCCTGGTCCGGGAAGATCCCACATGCCGCGGAGCAACTAAGCCCATGTACCACAACTACTGAGCCTGCACTCTAGAGCCCGTGAGCCACAACTACTGAGCCCGCGTGCCACAACTACTGAAGCCCGTGTGCCTAGAATCCGTGCTCCACAACAAGAGAAGCCACTGCAATGAGAAGCCCGCACACCGCAATGAAGAGTAGCCTATTATATATATTAGTCTATATTATAGACTATTTAGTGTTTATCAGCTCTCTCACAGAAGAACATATACCACTAAAAGAGTTCTAGTTTCTTATTTGTCTTTCATATTTTCCAAAACGTGGCTCTTCCTTGAGTTTCAACACGACTGCTGAACAGAGATAAATTTAGTTATTTTAAGAAACTACAACCAGATCCTTTCATGTGTCAAAGCAAAATGCCAAAATAAATTCTAAACCTTGACTTTGAAAAGTTAGGCTAAAAGAACATTCATTTCCTGTCCCCCTAAGATCTACCTGCTTGCTAATGACATTATAGAACTATAACCTTTAAAATGTGAAGGGTAGGGCTTCCCTGGTGGCGCAGTGGTTGAGAGTCCGCCTGCCGATGCAGGGGACGCGGCTTCGTGCCCCGGTCCGGGAAGATCCCACATGCCGCGGAGCGGCTGGGCTCGTGAGCCACGGCCGCTGGGCCTGTGCGTCCGGAGCCTGTGCTCCGCAACGGGATAGGCCACAACGGTAAGAGGCCCACGTACCGCAAAAAAAAAAAAAAAAAAAAATGTGAAGGGTAATTTTAATCTCATCAGCCAAATTTGACAAAATGTAATATGTGCTTGACAGGATTAATAATACTGGTTCTTCTTCTGAAGTTCTTCAGCCTGACTCCTAAAAGAAACAGAAAGAGAGGAAAACCTGGATGTGTTATTCAAATACTCCTACTAAAACCAGGGAGTGACACTTCAAATCTCAAATTGTTTTAAGTCATCACTTCAAAACTACTCTCAAACATGGTATATGCTGGTTATTTCAAATCCTAGCTCAGTCTCAAACACCACTGATGTTAAGAATTTGAGGGACTTCCCTGGTGGTCCAGTGGTTAAGAACCCACCTTCCAATGCAGGGTTCAATCCCTGGTCAGGGCAACTAAGCCCACGTACCGCAACTAGAAAGAAGCCCGTGCACCACAACAAAGAGCCCACTTGCCACAACGAAAGATCCCACGTGCCACAACTAAGACTCGAGGCAGCCCAATAAATAAATAAATTAATTAATTAATTAAATTTTTTTAAAAATAAATCTTTAAAAAAAAGAATTTGATTTAAAAAAATAATGAAATTTTGCCATTTGCAGCAACATGGATGGACTTGGAGGGTATTATGCTAAGTGAAATAAGTCCGACAGAGAAAGACAAATACTGTATGATATCACTTATATGTGGAATCTAAAAAAATATAACAAACTAATGAAATAACGAAACAGAAGCAGACACACAGATATAGAGGACAAACTGTGGTTCCCAGTGGGGAAGGAAAGGGGAAGGGGCAAAATAGGGGTAGGGGATTAGTAGGTACAAACTATTATGTATAAAATAAGCTCCAAGGATATACTGTACAATATGGGGAATATAGCCAAAATTTTGTAAATATAAATAGACTATAACCTTTAAAAATTGTGAATCACTATATTGTTCACCTGTATAAAATATTGTACATCAACTATACTTCAATTTAAAAAATTAAAAATTAATTTTTTAAAGACATGAAATAACCAAAAAAAAAAAAAGTGAGCCTTGTCCAAACAAAAACGAGGCTCAAAACAAAAATATGTGATATGCCCAACAGACCAAATATTTATTCTACATTTAAATCAGCATAAGATTAAGGATGTTCCAAATAGGATTTTTCTAACGTGTCATTCCATTTCATTACATGGATAAAGACTTATCCTATTACATTACGTGTATGGTATCATATGGAGGTGGATGGTATTGCCAAGCAAAAAGCAATCCTTTCAGGTTTCTTAACATTCAAATAATTTTTTAAATTTGCCAAAATGAAATTGCATAAATCAAAGGGATTCATTTCTAAGGATTATTGGTTATAAACAGAATTTTTAAAGGGGTGACATTTGAGGAGAGTCACTTGGCTCAGTCACTGACCTTTCTTTATCCTTAAATAGGGAGTGGCAGTTTCACGATCTTGAGTAATACGAAAAATGTCCCTCAAACCTGTAAACCATAGTAAGCTAAGAGCCTTTCATAGTCTATATTTACTGTGTCATATGTAAGTTTAACTACAATTTAATTCAATTAAAAAATCAGGACAAGACTAATTTCAAAAAATAGCCAAGGATTGCTAAAAATATAAGGATTATTATATGTGGCATTAAATTGCTTCAAAATGGGAATGCCAAAAAATATTACAACTATGTGCTTTCCAAAAGCTGAATGACATGAGAAAACTGACAGAAGCCCCAGCGCTTCTCACTAGATCTTTTCCTTCCCTTATCCAAGGAGATAATATTGATATATGCATACTGCACAATGATGTACTCAAATATTTATGGATATGATTAGCTACCAAAGAGTTTAAGTTCCTTCACCCTTGCTGAGCTAAGGGTTTAGTAGCACATTAAACGTTATAAAGTATCTCCAAGAATCAGTGCAAATATATATTACAGTTCTACTGTGTATAAATCTCTCTTCAAAGCATAGGCTAAGTTTAAAAAGGAAAAAACCGAGTGGCCTGTATTTGAAAACAAGCAGTGTCGATTTTAATCACCCCATTTCTATAATGTTTCATTTATCTGCTACTCAGATCTCTAGCTTCCTCACCCAAAATAAATGCAAACTTTTAAGAAACAAGGAAGCTATTGGTTTTTGAGAGCCTACTATGTGCCAAACATTGTGTTAGATATTCTATATCAGTGCTTCTTAAACTGTCTTGGGTGGAGGATTGGTTTTTCCCAATCCATTGTAGAGCAAAAGTTTTGTAAAATACAATAAAATCAATTAGCACCTCCAAAAAAGTGAAAAAAGACACAAAATTCAAGTCCCAAGTTTTATTATGTTCAACAGATATAAAACTAGTCTAGCAATCTGTTATGAAGTTTCTAAGTGCTTACTCTCAATTTCTTACCTTTACTCTCAAGTGCTTACCTTTCTGTTACGGATGAAAGTTCATGGTATGTGGCCTACACTTAGAGTAGCATTGCTCTATATGCAACCTATTTAATTTTCCGAAGTCTCCAAACTCTTAGTAAATGACCACAATAGGCTAAAGGAACTCAGTGTCTTCTGAAAAAAAAAGCTGTATTAAATAATCTCAAGATCCTTTTCAGCTCCACAAATTCTATGATTCTGAATGCTGAAGATGTGATGTGACCAGCAAATAAACGGCCTAATGACAGCCACTTCTGTCACCTCAGTGGAGTGACTAAAAGAGGACAGGCAATAAGAAGAGGGAAGAATAAACTCAGAGAAAAGGAATAAGAATTTAACTGGGAGGCAGATACCGAAAGTGAGGAGATGTAGCCGAGTAAGAGGGATAAACAGCAACTACCACGGCTTTTATTTGGGAGCATTCAGGGTGGGGTGCAACTCTCCTACAAACAAATCAGTTTCGAAAAACTGGACGTAGTAATAATTAAATCTAAGTCATGGGCTTCCCTGGTGGCGCAGTGGTTGAGAATCCACCTGCCGATGCAGGGGACACGGGTTTGTGCCCCGGTCCGGGAAGATCCCACTTGCTGCGGAGCGGCTGGGCCTATGAGCCATGGTCGCTGAGCCTGCGCGTCCGGAGCCTGTACTCCGCAACGGAAGAGGCCACAACAGTGAGAGGCCCGCGTACAGCAAAAAAAAAAAAAAAAAAAAAAAAAATCTAAGTCATGAAAAAAAAAGATTAAAATATAACCAAGAAATGGAAGTTTTGACAGGTGATCAAAAGTTGGCTAGATATGTGTGTCAATGCCAAAGCCTAAAGGCTTAACCACTGGGCTCGCCCTCTGTGTCAACACATGCCCTAAGGACTCCTGCATTTAGAAGTCCCAGATCTGTCACTGACTCAATATACTACCCTTCTTTAAATCCGATATTCTGTACGGCCCCACATATTAACATTCACTCTAAAAGCAACAGGCAGGGCCTCCCTGGTGGCGCAGTAGTTGAGAGTCCGTCTGCCGATGCAGGGGACACGAGTTCGTGCCCCGGTCCGGGAAGATCCCACGTGCCGTGGAGCGGCTGGGCCCGTGAGCCATGGCCGCTGAGCCTGCGCGTCCGGAGCCCGTGCTCCAAAACGGGAGAGGCCACAACAGTGAGAGGCCTGCGTACCGCAAAAAAAAAAAAAAAAAAAAAAAAAAAAAAGCAACAGGCAAAGAAAGAGCCATAAAATATAGTACTTTATACACCTTTAAAAACCAGTCCCGTGCAAGATAAATATATAGTTGCTTATCATGTAAGTGCCTGTTTGACTCCAGTAGCAGGACGGGTGACATTTTAGCACCAAACAGAACTACTTAGAGAAAGGTGAATCTGTAGATCAGAATTTGGGGAGAACCATTCTAGTTCTGGGTAACACTGTATGTCCCAATTACGTGGAGTTACCACACAGTCTTGCAACCAGAGAACCTTTGAACTAAAAAGTCCTGTCTCCTCTGCCATGGGTGGTATTCGAAGTATGGTTTCTATCTGTACACTCTGGAACTGTGCTACACATATAACTGTACGTATCTGTTTGAAAAGATTCATTGTTTCAGTTGTTTCAAAGTTTTCCCACTGGTCTGCTATCAGAGTTAAAGCTGCCCTTGGTAATATGGCTATTTTTGTTTTCTAATATGTTAAGTTTCTAAGTTTTTCATACTCTAATATTCTCAGAAGTACTACCTCTATCACCTTTGTGGATTGTTGCCCTATGGAAGCTAATTTCGTCCAAAGGGAAGAACAATGGCCCTGAAGAAGGGAGCCCTTGGGACCCACCAGCCTGACCTATGATGAACACCTGGAGGCCAAGACGGCTGCAGTGGAGTGAAGGGAAGGAGGGTGGGTGTAGTGGGAGCTGAAGTCCAGAGATATCCGCTATGCATCGGCTTGTATGTGCGTTAAATACCTCTGGGAGGAACCGCTCTCTCCTGCAGAAGGAGAGTTTTCCCTGAACTCCCTTTTGAACCTTAAGAATTTTGAACCATGTGTTGCTTCCCTAAAATTTTTAATAAAGCACCTAATGAATCCACAGACTTCACATGTAATTTATGTATTACTTACATGATCAGAAATATGAACTTGATTATGCATATAAAAATGTACAATTAAACAGTGAAACAATCCTATCAATTTATACAGTTACAGCACAGTTCTGAAGCTTCTCATTCTAACTTATGGTAAATAAACCTAGATGGTCGTATAGGTGTGTCGTAGCATACTTAAAGAGAAGAGTCTCACTATTTATAAAACCACTTCCCTAATTTTAAAAACTTTTCAACAGAATTGACTAAATATCCAACAATAGAGGAATGGGTAAATAAATCATTGAACATCCATATAATGAAATACCATGCAGACTTTAACATCTATGCAGGTATTTAAAATTATATTCTCAACAATACTGAAAGTTTTGGAGAAATGCCCCCCAAATACCATTAACGTTAAGTGGCAAAGGCAAGACACAAAATGTATAATGATCCTGATTTCTTAAAATATCTCTGGTACATGAGATAGAAGTATAAGTGTAAGTGTACATGCATAGAAAAAAGTCTGAAGGGAAACACATTAAAATATAAACTAAACTCATCTCTAGGTGGTAACATTATTTTCTTCTTTATACTTTTTTTACATCTTGCAAATTTTCTAAAATTCTAACATTTTAATTTTTAAAATTTTAAGCATTTTGTAATGTTTTAAATTATGACTACAAGCCTTATTATGCTAATCAGTAACTAGATTATGCTAAATCCTATAATATAACTTCTGTGACAGTTCAGTCCTCAAGGCACTGCCACTCAATAAAAGCTGGTAAATGGACACAGTTGACTGAAAACCCTGAAAAAAAAAATCTCTACATGGAAATGTTCAAAATAAACACAACAGTGCTCAAGTTCACTACCTAACCATAGAACAACTAAGTTAAACAAAAATTCATTCAAATTCATTAAGATTTTTCGAATGATGAGCAAAGCCAGGTATTTTCAATTGACTCCCTCTAATCTAGCTGTTTTCAGAAATCTCTTGGGAATCCACCATTCTCTACGCAAAATTCATTATGCTCTACACAAAATCAAAGGTCTTAACCCCATATTATCCACATTCAAGCATTAACATTTATGACAACTGTTGGGATGTGTTCTCTCTTCGTGTCCAAAATGCAAAGCATAACTGCGATTGTTAAAATTCCTAAAGTCTCACTTGAACTACTTTTAGTTCACCAAAAATAACTATCTATTCTTATTCTCTATTAATGAATTTTTCCTCACCTATGTCCTCAACTCATGATATTATTCATTAAATCACACTCTTTCACACATTTTAAATGCCCCTTTTAACATTCAGTTCAATCAATATCCAAAGTTGGAGCTCCTACTATATTAGTAGGTACTCAACATACAATATGAAATGGCTGTTCTCAGCTTATAATATAGTAAGGGTGATGAAGATGCAAATAAATAACTTTAATATACATAAGGCAGTGCTATGGAGATACAGAAGAGAGTACGGCTGCTTCTAACTGTAGGCATCATGAAAATTTCATTGAGGAGTGGCATTTGATCTGCCACTTGAAGGATAAAGAGTAGTGTTCCAAAGGTGGAGGTGGGGTACCCCAGGGCAATGGAACCCCTTAAACCAAGGTTGTAGGAGTAAATGTGGTGAGTTTGTAAAATATGGGGAAAGTGGGGGGGCAAGGATTAATGATATAAGACTAGAAAGGTAGATGGAGCCAAAGCATAGCTACGTTGAATTATTATTTTATTTTGCAGGAAATGGGAAGCCACTGAAGATTCGAGCAAGAAAGTAACATAACTGCTTTAGGAAGGTGACTCTCGCAGCCACGTGTAGGCTGGGCTGCATAGTTCTTGTTTAAAATAGCTGCCATTAACTACTGGCTCAGAGACGATAGGTTATTAAGATCAAGTGCAACCTAAAGCAGAGGTGTAGTGGAAAATCACTCAAGAAATGAAAGTCCTAATTATATGACCTTGTACAAATCATTTTGCTTCTCTAAGCCTTTTTTTCTAAAATAACAAATATCTCCTCTACTGCCTCATGGAGCCACTGAAAAGACGAAATGAAAATAGTATATATGGAAGCCCCTGGAAGGCTTGCTGGTCATAAGGTCTCTGTCACAAATACTCAATTCTGCTTTGTAGCATGAAGGCAGATAATATGTAAATGAATGTACTGGTTATGTTCCAATTAAACTTTATTTATAAAAACAGACAGCTGGATATGACCATGAGGACCATAGCTGGCTGCCCTCTGTATACAGAAGCACTGGCCAATAGAAATAGGTGAAACACATATGGAATTTAATATTTTCCAGTAGCCACATTTAAAAAGGTAAAAAGAAATAGATGAAATTAATTTTAGTATATTTTAATTTAAATAACATATTTAACCCAGCATATCTAAAATATTACCATTTCAACATTTAATCCATTTAAATATTATTAGGGAGATATTTTACATCCTTTTTGTGTGAAGTCTTCAAAACCTGATGTGTCTTTTACACTTTCAGCACTCTTCACTTCTGACTAGCCACATTTCGAGTGCTCAATAGCCACATGTGGGTAGTAGCTACCCACTGGACAGCACAGTTCTGGAGGCAACTTAAGTAAAACTGCTAAACTTTGACAATTCAAGCATAAAATAACAATTTGAACAATAAATGAAACCAAAATCACATAACTGTACTCTATGGAGAAGATGAAAGCAAAATGAATTTCGAACTTGAAAAATAATGTTCTCCTGGGATACCAACTGTTACTGCTTGAGGCCACCTGTTTAAAACGGTTCATTATTAGCAGTATAAGATACCAATATAAAGTATGTTGATGAATTTTTATTCCCATAGTTTCAGTTGACCAGACAAGGGGGAAAAAACCAAAATATGTGGTGAACAAAAAATTGTTCTATTTCAAAAGAACTGTTTGTCACTTTTTAGCAAGTATTTAATTTTCTTAAAAAAAATAGTTTCCTGGTTAATGATACCACATTTAGCAAATGGGCAAAGATCAGATTACCCAAGAAAATTATTATGCACTAAAAGCTTACAGTTAGTAGATAATGGGAAAAACTGTAGAAGAATAACATATTCTACCACAGAAGGGATTTTCCAAAATGTGGTTCACTTTTCTTTCAAACAATTGCAAACTATGCTAGTCGTCAGCAAACTTCGAGCAAAAAAGGGAGAGATGCTGGCAGACAGTCTATCTCAGGGGCCTCTAACCTTCACAAGTTTGGTGATGCTTACCAACCCTTCTCCAGTTACATTTTTAAATGCATAAAACAAAAGACACAGAATTATAAGAAACCAATTACAGTACATTAAAATACAGGTACCAAAATACTTTAAGAAACAAATTTGTGATATCAACATAGGAGCTTCATTATTAGTACACTGAATAACAAGATCTAATACTTGCCATAATTTCTAAGTGGTGGTGAGATGAGCATAAACAACATTTCAAGATATGTTCAACAAATGTAATATGATATGAAAATATCTATGATTTCTACTGGTTACAAGGTCACAGGTACTGCCAATACTACTAGAGTTTGTTGACTACATTCATAATAGAAGGAAATGCTGAGTTCTAGCTAAAGGTATGAGTAAATAAACATATAATTTTTCCCATCCAAGTTCACAGAACGCCCTGAATTCTATTCAGGTTCGGAACCCCTGAGGGAAAGCAAACTTTTATTATAAGCTCATCCAAAAAAATTCTCCCTCCAAAGTTCCCCAAATGTATTTTTACCTTTCCACCACCCATTTTGCTCCTTTCTAGATTAAACAAACAAGTAAGTTGTCTTTCGGCCACACCACAACTGGATGATCAGGAAGGAATCAGTATCAAGAAATAAAGAAGGTAATTATTCTATTATAGGCCACTGTTTTGATGAAAATATGTTGATAGATTCTCCTTTAACATTCTTAATGATTCTATTTCAGGAGTAAGAAAAGCAAATATATCAATAGAAATAGTAGGTCCAGATTTTCTAGTCTGTCCTGTAAATAGCTGTATCTTTTTTTTTTTTATATAGCTGTATCTTTTATATGAGACTTTGTTCATTTGAAATCAGTAAAGCAAACCACAGAGCTCAAAGAAAATACAGTAAACACAGAAAAGATCCATTACAAATACAAGCTAATGTTAATATTTTGTTTGGTATAAAACCAGTACTTGAACCACATATCTGTAGTTATTACTGTTGCTAAACCTACAATTTGCATAAAATAGTTTGCAAATTATGTATCTCTTTGTTGTTAATCTAAAATTGCTACACATTGTGCTCTGACCTGGTAATTCAGCCCACTGCAGGTTTCAGTAGAAACACCAGGGATTCAAGTTGTGTCCACTTCAAAGTGTCCCATCATGGAACATTAATTAACTATTCTACAACTGTGCTTAATAGCACTTCATAAACTCAAAGCTCCACACAAATATCCAACATTATTGGGAGGGGAATTATAACAGCACTATAAAAATCCTTTTCAATTATAAACTGCCAATAATAACAGGTTGCAGGAACACACTTTTTTGTTGTTATTGTTGTTGCTTTTAAATTAAAAAAATTTTTTTTATTGAAGTATAGTTGATTGAAACACACTTTAATCATTACCACAAATTTGTAATTTACCAAACTTTATCAAGAAAATAACACTGCAAAAGAAAAGAAAAAGAAAAAGAAGAAAATGACACTCCAAACACTAAAAATCTTTTGGATTTATTTATAATAATATATATAAATTGTGAATTTAATAAGGAAATAGTAAAAAAAATTAGCTAATATGGCTATTTCTGGATAGTGCAATCAAAGGATATTTCTTTTCTCTCTTACACCTTTAGTGCTTTCTCCATTTTCTACAACATCCATGTGTTACTTCTTTATAATCAAAAAAGTTTTGACAGCATAAAAATATAATGAACTTACTATCAATTATTTTCTATATAGGTCAGAAAACCATAGAATTACTCCTTATATTGGCATATAAGAGAGAAAATTTTAAGACAATCTGAGTCCAGATAGTCTGCCTAACAACTGCTATGCAGTCTGAACACACTTCAGGGGCCAGTGCATCTCTTCCCAGGGTGGGCAGCTCCCTGGCTCTGCTGGCCTCTGGCAGCATCCCCAGACCATCAGAATACAAAGTTGTTGCTCTCTCCTGCCTATATATGGACATAGTCTGTACTAACTGGATTACTGACTAACATGAGTACATGCCAGGAGACGAAGGCGATCAAGCCACAAGAGGAGTCCTCTGAAGTGAAGTGATAACGGCTAGGCAGCACTAACAGAAAACCCTGGCTTCTTTCAGCTGAGCACGATTTGGCATGCAGGTCCAGGTACCCAATTGTACCTATTAGACTCATCTTTTGGAGTGAAAGCCACTGACTTAAGCAAATGATAAATTTAAGCAAATCCATAAGTTCTAAAATGGTCTCTATGAGGGTGTGAGGAAAAGAGGTCCTATCAAGCACTGTTACTTGGGAGTATGAATTGGTATAAGCCACTGTGGAGAGCAATTTGGCAGTGTCTCTTCAAATGTAAAATGGTCACCTATGACTCAGCAATTCTACTTCTCAGGAACTGCTCTAGAGAAATACTCCCACATATGCACAAACAGGCATGCAAGGATGTGCACTGAAGGACCATTTTTAATAGTGAAAAACTGAATTTCAAACAACCAAAATACCCATTGTGGTAGGCTGAATAATGACCACCCCGCCCCCAAGATGTCCACATCCTAATCCCTGGAACCTGTGAATGTGACCTTAGATGGCAAAAGGGACTTGGCAGATGTGATGAAATTAAGGATCCTGAGATGTGGAGATTACCCTGGATTATCCGGGTGGGCTCTCAATGTAACCACAAGGGTCCTTGTAAAAGGGATGCAAGAGGAGTCAGTGAGAGGAGGAAATGACATGATGACAGAGCAGAGACGAGGGCGATATACTTTAAAGGTTCGAGGAAGGAGCCACAAGCCAAGGAATACAGGTGGCCACCAGAAGCTGTGAAAGAGGCAAGGGAATGCATTCTCCCCTAGAGCCTCTGGAAGGAACCAGATCTGCCAACACCTGACTTTAACCCAATGTGACTCATTTAGGACTTCTGATCTCCAGAAATGTAAGAGAACAAGTTTGTGTTGTCTTGAGCCACTAAGTCTGTAATAGTGTGCTAGCACTGCAACAGGAGACTAACACACTCATCAGTAGGAGAACAGCTAAATGAGCTATGGCATTTCTGGAGTCTTGTGCAGCACTTAAAAGATTGCAGTAGATCTATATGTGGAGACATAGAAAAATCAAAACATATCATTGAATTTAAGAAGCAAGTTATAGAATGATATGTCTAGCATCAAATCTTTTTTTTTTTTTTTGACGTGGACCATTTTTAAAGTCTTAATTGAATCTGTTACAATATGGCTTCTGTTTTATGTTTTGATTTTTTGGCCACAAGGCATGTGGGATCCTAGCTCCCCAGCCAGGGATTGAACCCACACCCCCTGCGTTGGAAGGCGAAGTCTCAACCACTGGACCGCCAGGGAAGTCCCTAGAATCAAATCTATTACGCAAAAAAGAAAAAATAATAAAAAGTGTTATGTACACACACACACACACACACACACACACACCCCACACACACACACACATAAACATACACATTCAACAATGGTCTTGAAGAATATACCAAAAAAATTTATCATTGATTTAACCAGGGTGGGGAGTAGATGGAAACAGGACTAGTGATGGTAGTCAAAAGGAACTTCAGTTTAACCTGCATTTTTTTATAAGAACATATTTATGTATTGGTTTTTAAAGAATTTAATGAATACATTAAAATGTTAACAGTGCGGCATCAAAGTAATAGTGATACAATTTCTGCAGTCTTCTCTCCTTCTGAAGTAATTATGCATTTGTCCCATAGTTGATCACCTGCTGTTATTTACATTTGTCTACAACTACTGACTAAACACCTTGCAAAGCAGACTACACTCCTGTGTTCACCCCACCATCCCCACTGTAAAACGAGCCAGAAAGAGGGGTGGAGGGAGGAGAAAGCATGGGGCACTTTCAGGAATTGACAGTCCTTTCGTAATTATCACCACAGGTACCTTATATGACTTAGGAAAGAACAGGTGCATGACAATCCCCCCAGTAGCCCTGGCCAACAGGTGGTATTTTATGGCAGCCAATATGGAAGCCAAGAAGACAGATAATAATCAAAACTGATTTATCTAGCAAGACCCTAGGCATACAATTGGAGGAAAACTGAAATGAAGACGATTATCTCATCTGCCAGCCAGATTCCAAACAAACTGGGAAGGAAGAAAATTCCAAAGGGATCACAAACACACCAAAAAAAGCACTATCTCCACTATTCACTACTAGGAAAAAAAATTTGTTGATGGGATAGTTTTGCTTTCATATACACTGGGCAGCTAACTGAATATACATAAAATAACTTCTCAGCAACATAGCACCTTCCAAAGAGAGTTCATACACTGTAAGTACATAATCACATCCATCCTTAACTCATCCTTACGTTAACCCTATTATTATCCCCCTCTTACAGATGACTAGGCAGTCTAACAATGGTTTTGAAGCCTCAACCCTGGGCTGGAATCAGACAGATCTATTTCAGCCTCAGCTTTACTAGTAACTGTCAAGTTACTTCACTTCTGTGCCATGGCTTCCTTATTTGTAAAATAAAGATAACAATAGTACCAACCTCATAAAGTTGCAGTGAGGATTAAATGAGATAACGGGTGGGAAGTGCTTAGCACAGAGCCTGGCATGCAATATGCTGACACTGTTGTCCTCGTGGTGGTAGAGGTGGTGACAATGATGACAAAGAAGTTGCAGTGGAAGAAACCAGGGATTATTAAAGGTAATTGAACTTGCCCAAGGTCACAGGCAGAGCTAGAGTTTCAATCCCAGTCTGACTCTTTAAACCTGACTTTAACCTCTAGGCAATACTGCCTCCCACAGTCCTCAAATACTTCGTCCTAACTTTACAGCTAGCCAGTCATACCTGAGAACTTTTTTTTTCCTTTTTTTTTCTTTTAATTGAAGAATAGTTGATTTACAATGTCGTGCTAATTTCTGCTGGACAGCAAACTGACTCAGTTATAAACATATATACATTCTTTTTTTATATTCTTTCACCTGAGAAATTTTGAGCCATTTGCTGAAGTCACAGAACACTGTACCAAGATTCAGTGACTCTTATTCTAGTGCTCATTGATTACCTGATAATTAATTCTGTTGGTGAACAAAGGCAGTTTATTCATTTATTCATTAACTCTTCCAAATCTAGAATTTGGAATTCTCTAAAAGTACATAAACACTTTCCAAAGAATTCTGACCAAAGGATAAACAGGTGGCAGTATCCTCCTAGGAGAACAGATCGACATTTATGAATTTAAATATCACCTCAAAGCTTTCACTTGAGTGTAACATAAGTATTCAAAGCCTTGACTATTTAAGCTGATCACCTCCAAACCCAAAGGTTCCTTCCCTTACATGATTAAAAACAGAAAACAAACCCAAAGACCTATTGAGCCTTTTTCACTTCCTAAATAACATCAGTAAAGCATTCTGGGCTTCTGCGGGTTTTGCTTGTTTTACTGAAGTATAATTGGCATACAATAAACTACACATACTTAAAGTGTACAATTTCAGGAGTTTCGACATATATATACATACCACATGAAACCATCACCACAATCAAAATAGGGAACATTGCCATCACCCCAAAAGTTTCCTCATGCACCTTTGTAATCCTTTCTCCCAATCCTTCCTGCCTGCCTTCATCCCCAGGCAGCCACTGATCTGCTTTCCATGACTATAGATTAGTTTACACTTCCTAGAACATCATATAAATGGAATCTTACAGTATGCACTCTTGTATGACTGACTGGGTTCTTCCACTCAGCATAAATCCAAGTTGTCAGTATCAACAACTCATTCATTTCTATTGCTTAGTATTCCATTATACGGATGTACCACACCTGTTTCTCCATTCACTTGTTGATGGACATTTTGATTATTTCCAGTTTTTGGCAAACACAAATAAAGCTGCCATGAACATACATGTTCAAGTCTTTGAATGGGGCGGGCGGGGGTGGGGGGTGGTCCTTATAAACAAACACAATGAAAGATGAGAAACACTAACCAAAATGCTTGGGTTCAAACTTAATCTAAACTACGGAGTAAAAGATATCTTGGCCACCTTGAGCAAGTCAATTAGCTTCTCTGTCAACATCCAGATGTATGACGCCTGTCCCCACCTGGAATTTGTAAAGAAAAATGAGACAGGAAGCTGAATTCTTTTGGAACTTCCACAAAGAAACTAATGCTTTTTTCTTGTAAATTCCCTTAGTTTAAAAAAGACTAATGGTCTATGAAATGTAATGCAAAATTCAATAATATTTGTCATTTTTGAGCTATTGCTTTTTTATTTCTCTTGAATTAATATTTATTTCAACACTTAAAAACTAATTTCCTGCATGCTTTCACTTTTTGCCAAAAACATAAAATTAAATACAGATAGCTATTTCAAAGGACAAGAAAGAGCTTCACTCTGCATCTTTAATCCGCTCAAGTAGATTCAAAGTCCTTACCTACAAGGCCCTACTTGATCTGCAGACCCGGCCTCCATCTCCTATCACTCACTCTCCTTTCCCCCTTTGTTTACTGGGCTCAGAGCTCCACACTAAGGATGCTACGGATGCTTCCCTCTCAGGGACTTGGCTCTTGCTGTCCTCTGTCTGGGATGTGCTCCCCCCAGTAGCCATATGGTACACTCTCATTTCTTTCAGGTCTCAAATGCCATCCTGGTCTTTCCTTTCCAGTCCACTGTATGTAAAACAGAGCCCTTCCCCACACCATTACTCTCCATCCCTCTTACCCAGCTATACTTTTCTCCATAGCACTTATCATTTGACATATTATTCATATGTCCTATATTTGACAATTTGTTATCGTCTATATCCCCCACTAAAATAAAAGATTTTTTAAGAACAAGGATTTTATTTTATCCCCTGCTATGTCCCCAACACCCATGACAGTGGGCTCGGCTCACCTCTGAATTCCACAAACACTTGTTAATGAATTTGCTGATTAAACACTATAGATTGAAAGACAAACAAAAAAACCTTCCCTTTGAAATTCACTGAGAAGAAAATTTTTAATTCAAATTCTCTGCTATTGCTTAAATTAAAATGCTAAGTTAACGCTGATCTACTTCTTAGGATGGGTTCTTTTTTCGGATTGACATTTAACTTTGAGCAGCACTTACATAGTGAAAAGAACACTGGAATTCAAAGCCAGGAAAGCCAGGGTCTAGTCACTTGCCCTGCCATAACTAGCTATGCTACCAAGCCAAAACCTCTCCTGATCTCAGATAACTTCTCTCTAAAATGAGGGAAACAAGTATCTCTAAGGTTCCTCCTTGCTCTAAAATTCTGAGACTCTATTGCAGATAGTGCAGTCTTACGCGTTAAGGTTGCCAATCATAAATTAGTCACCTCGGTTTGAGTCTCATCTTTCTTAATCCAAAATTGTTAACTGATTCTATATAACTATAAAATCCTGTAAAAATTGGTCATTTTTCACCCAGATGTCCAGTGGAAGGAGAGGCTTGGAAGAGCCTCATAGGGGTAGTAGCATTTCAAAAGTTAGTTTTTAAAAAGTTGATGAACCTCTAATCTTCCTCAAATGTAAAAAGAGTAAGTCACTAGAAAGGAAATAAAGATACCTGTTTATTACCCTATCTTTACGCAGTTATTAAACTTAAAACAATTACAAATATGAGTATCATACATGCATAAAGGTAGTGGAATATTATGATTAGGAGCAGATATGTTTGAGACCAAACAGACCTGGGTTAAAGTCCAGGCTCTCTTCTCCAACTATGTGTGATCTTGAGCAAGTTGCATACCTGCTCTGTACCTTACTTGCCTTACCTGTACATGGGTACAATATTTACAATTGTTACAATAGGTAACAATATTTAGCTACCAGAATCCCTCCCCACTTTTTTTTAAACCAGGATCCCTTGAAGAATTTAGTAAGACAATGCCTGACACGTAGGATACACTTACTCAATATTATTATCATTAAATACACAAAACACAAACCTAACAGCCACAAAAACATTCTTAGCTATTTCTCCTGATACTATGTTGCCTGTATAACATATGGAAAGAAATGAAAAAAGTTCTGACTACATTCAGAAATGTTTATCACCCATATACATATTGGTTTCTGAGAGGTCAGACCATAAAAAATTTTTTTAAGTTTTTAAAAAATCTTCCAGGCCAGAGAGATTCTTTCTATTAAATCATTCTTCTGGGGAAATACCTGACAAATACTCAGTACATTTGTACAGTAAACATCTTAGGAAAGCCAGCTTAACACCTCAGGTATTTTTAACTAACCTTACACTTTTTAATAATAAATAAATTACATACATATAGAAATTTTGGATCTGTGAACTTTGTCTCTAAGGAACAAAGAGCATCTGCTTTCCTCATTTCACATACAAGAGAACCAATTAAATCAAAAGATTCCACCATCATAGCATAATGCCCCTTGAGTTTTTAAGCATATAAGACACTCAGACACACCTTGCTTTTTATAGAAAAGGCCCAAATGAGACATAATAAAACTATGATTCCATGTTAGGAATTCCCTACCAATTTGCACACGCCTTATTTTTTGGTGGCCAGACTGTAAAATAAGTCATTAAGAGTTCACAATGGGAATGCCGCAACCTCAACCTCAAATCCAGACACAAAAATATAGAGGAACGTATTCGCATCTCAGACACGTCGTCCAAATGTCTCCGCCAACGGGATCCCATCATTGCCGTTCCAGAAACACATAGTAATGGGTTTTAATCCATTTCTATAAATGTTCGTTGTGCTGAAAGCCAAAGGGCCTGCAAAACCGCATAACACAAAAGATTCCTCGCATTCCGTTTATAGCCAGAAGACAAGCCATCCTCTCTGCGCCCTACCCCAGAGTCCTCCTTGCGACAAAAATTTCGTGACACCCCATGCTACCTACACATCAAAATGTCACCCCACAAAGTGGAGGGGGAGCAGTGCCTCGATGAACCGATCCTGCCAGTACTGCCACCCCTGGGCAAACACGAAACCAAGAGAAGTCGGTGGAAAGTTCCCATCCACACAGCATATTTGGTTTCCTTCTGCCCCCAAACCCAGCGGCACAATTGCTGAGATTTGCTTTTGCACCTGCCACGGCTCCTAAGCCTGGGCTTCTCCGCGACCCCCGAGCTCATAAAAAGGCCCTGCGGCCTAAAACGCCCGTGACCCTTGCGGATAGCGCACCAAGGGCCGCTGTAGCATCCCCCGCGCTGTCCACACTGCCCGCTTCCCTGACAAAGGCCCCGTGTCAATTCGAGGCACGACACGGAGTAGTTTCTGGATTGCCCATCGCGGACAGGCAGCTGCCACTACCTTCTCCCGAGAAAAACAAACAAAACACACACGCACACATACACACACACACACACACGCACAGCACTAGGGAATGACGGGGTGGGGGTGGGGGGAGGTGTAGAGCGTTAAAATTAAAATGTCCCCAAAGCTAAGCAGCCTGGGTGTGCCCTGGAAGTGCGTCCAAGGGGTCCGTGGGGGAAGGGAGACCGGGCCCGGGAGGCGGCGGCGGCTCCTCCGGGGCTTCAAGGCCGTGCCGGGTGATGGTCTAATAAAATGCTGGGAGTCGGAACGCTCAAAATGAATCCACAAATGAAATCCCCGGCGGGCTTGAGGCCCCGAGGAGGGAGGGAGGCGGGTGGTCTGCAGACTCGCGACGCGGCCCGCACCTGCCTGCCCGGCGCCCACACACACCTGCTGGGGCAGCCTTCGTGGGCCTCGAGGTCGGGGTGAAGTGGAGATGAGAGGGCCCGACCCCGGGAATGGGGCGCGGGTGGGCTAATCTGATGGCGGAGGCCGGGGGCAGCCTCGCTCACCTCCAAGTCGGTGTCGGCGGCCTCCGGGGCCCCGAGAATCTCGCTGGGCAGCTCGGCCAGGTCGGTGACCCGGATCAGCCCGTCGTGCAGGAAGATGGTCTCCTCCTTCACCGAGAGCCACTGCGCCGAGTCCGTGGCCGCCGCCGCTGCAGCCGCCGCGGCCGCCGACGAGCCCATGGCCCCGGCTGAGGGGTTGGCGGTGAGGAACAGCCGCCCGGCCAGGGGAGACGCGAGCAGCAGCCGCCGCGATCACCAGTCCATGGCAGCAGCCGCCGCGCCCGCCTGCAGCGCCCCGCTCGCCGCCTCGCCCGTGGAGCTCCGCCCTAGGAGGTCCGAGCCGCCATCCTCCCACCCCTAGCCCCGTAGACCCTGGCCCCGCCGCCACCGCCACCGCCACCGCCACCGCCGCCGCCCTGAGGAGCAAGATCCGCCTCTGCCTCTCGGCAGCCAACTGTCAGTGAGACGCCATGTTGGGGGCGGAGCTCCCGGCATGCCCCGCGGAGCGGACAATACCGGCCCCGCCCACCCGTTTGGCCCCGCCCGCCTCCCCGCGGACCGGGGGCAGCCGGGTCAGCAGGACCTCTTCCGCCTCGCCTGCCACTGCATCTTCCCCTTAGAGTGACCTCCCACGCCCCTTGCTATTCGAGGGCGCCCTGGGTCTGCAGTGCACCAAGAGAAGAGGGCACCGCCTCCCCTCCTCCCACCTGCTCAGGTGTGCACTCCTCTCTCTGCGGCCGGAGTCCCCACCCTGGGCCCCTAGGCAGAGCCTGGAGGTTCACTTTCACTCCCACGTTTAAATGAGATACGTGCAAAAATCTGGCGCAGAGTAAGCGCTGCACATTTGTTCATGAGCACTTGGTAGAAGCGCACGGTAGGTGCTTCATATTTACTACAAATTCTAGTACCCAATAAGCACTCAAAATCTGGTGAAAACAAAGCATGGGTCACAGTGTTTGATGTCCAGTGTCTGGCACTTAATAAACGCTCCGAGAGGGAGTTAAAACTATTGTTATATTCCATCAGTATTCAACACTGATTGACATACACCTTAAAAATATGCCCGCCATCCCACTTTTACTAAAACAAGAAAGGAAAGAACTATGTGTGTAGAGAAAAATGTGCGGGAGAATAAGTACCAAATTGTTAATGTGAATTGCCACGCAAAGTAGGACCAGCCTGGAATGGTTGAGGTGAGATTATCTTTGTACTGCTTTTATACTTAAAAATAAATAAATAAATAAAGCGCTCTTTGGTATCAAAGGACTTGAATACATATGTCCACCAAAAAACCTGCATAGGGCACTTTATAACAGCTTTATTCATAATTGCCAAAACTTGGAAGTAACCAAGATGCCCTTCAGTAAGTGAATGGATAAATAAACTGTGGTACATCCAGGAGCTTCCCTGGTGGCACAGTGGTTAAAAATCCTCCTGCCAATGCAGGGGACACAGGTTCCATCACTGGTCCGGGAAGACCCCACATGCCACGGAGCAACTAAGCCCATGCGCCACAACTACTGAGCCTCAGTGCCACAACTACTGAAGCCCACGTGCCTAGAGGCCATGCTCCACAACAAGAGAAGCCACCGCAATGAGAAGCCCGCACACCGCAACTAAGAGCAGCCCCTGCTCATCGCAACTAGAGAAACCCGTATGCAGCAAGGAAGACCCAACACAGCCAAAAGTAAATAAATAAATTTATTTATTTTTAAAATAAATAAATAAATAAATAAATAAACTGTGGTACATCCAGACAATGGAATATTATTCAGCACTAAAAAGAAATGACTACCTGGGACTTCTCTGGTGGCCCAGCGGGTAAGACTCCGAGCTCCCAGTTCAGGGGGCCTGGGTTCAATCCCTGGTCGGGGAACTAGATCCCGCACGCATGCCGCAACTAAGAAGCCCATGTGCCACACCAAAGATCCTGCATGCTGCAACTAAGATCCAGAGCAGCCAAAATAAATAAATATTTAAATAAATAAAAATAAAAAGAAGTGACTATCAAGCCATGAGAAGACATGGAAGAAACTTTAAGGCACATTACTAAGTTAGAGAAGCCAATCTGAAAATGCTATACACTGTATGATTCCAACTATGTCATATTCTGGAAAAGGCAAAACTATGGAGACAATAAAAAGATCAGTGGTGGCTAGTGGATGTGGGAAGAGAGGGATGAATAGGCAGAGCACAGAGGATTTTTCGGGCAGTGAAAATACTATGTATAATACCATAATGGTGGATACATGAAATTATACATTTGTCCAAACCCATAGAATATACAACACCAAGAGGGAGCCACAGTGTAAGCTGTGGACTTTAGGGATTATGATGTGTCAGTTAGGTTCATCAGCTGCAACAAATGTACCACTCTGGCAGGGGATGTTGAAAATGGGGGAGACTATGTGTGCATGGGAGCAGGGAGTATGTGGGAAATCTCTGCACCTTCTCGATTTTTCTGCGAACCTAAAACTGCTCTAAAAAATAAAGTTTTAATAAAGAATGAATGAATGAATACATTAGAACATGAAAGTGCATACCCTTTGATCCAGCAATTCAACTTTGAAGAAGTTGTTCAAAGGAAATAATCAGACCCATAGTCAAGGATGTACATACAAGGATGTGCAGCTCAGTATTGTTTGTAAGAGGAAAAATTATAATCAGTTTAAATATCCAACAGTGTGGGACTGGTTAACTATAATAATGGTATATCCATAACATGGAATATTATGGAGACATTCAGAATAATGTTTATGAAGTATATTAATACAAGTGAACGTTCATGATATATTGGTGAATGGAAAAAATCAGGCTAAAGTAGTAAGGAAATTTTGAAATTTAATTGTATTTACTGTACGATTGCATTTTTAAAAATACACGGATGTATGACTATAGGTGTAGAAGGAAAGACAGGGAAGGTAGCATGTCTGATAACATTCGGATGAATCTCAGCAGTGCATTTACAGGTAGGTGACTGGGGGGGTTGTGGTTTGGGCTTTGCAATGTTTTCCAAGTTTTCTCCTAGAGCATGCACTACTTTTTTAAAAAAGCAAAAAAAAAAAATCTATTTAACACCTAGGAATCAAAGTGTCTCCACTCATATAACCACCATACTACCCTTCCAAGTATTCATTACTAGCCCCATTTTATAAGGAACTGAGGCTCAGAATCAAGTGACTTGCACCTGCCTAGGAATTGGCAGAACTGAGATTTGAACACATAGCTGGCTCCATCCTGTACTGCCTCCCTCCCAAATAAGTAATTCACATACATTGCACAGTTACAACAATCTCATGTGTCTTAAAATGACTGTTAATTTCATTTTCATGATATTTATCCCACACGCATTTACTAAGCTCCTAGCAGGTGTCAAATCCTGGGAGGTGTACAGAATGGAGATATTATTACTCCCACTTTCAACTAGGAAACTGAGGCTCAGTTGGATACTTTACTCAATATCTCACAGACAGTAAACATCAAATCTCAGATGTGAACCCAGGTCTGTCTGATTCTATAATCCCAGCTTCCTTATTTTGTCTCACAACTTCCAAATCCAATGGCAACCATCAGTTTTTGAATGCTCAGGTTTCGGAATCTAAATAACCTTCTTGTGTGGCTCAAAATAAATTCTCCTTCTCATATTGTTTATATTTCAAGATCAGGAGTTTAAATGCCGAAGAAGTACAGATCTTTCTTGACCTATGATGGGATTATGCCCTGATAAACCCATCATAAACTGAAAATATCAAAAGTAGAAAGTCTCACTGAACATCATAGCTTAGCTCAACCTGCCTTAAACGGGCTCAGAACACTTACATTAGCCTACAATTGAGCAAAATCATCTAACACAAAACCTCTTTTATAATGAAGCATTGAATATCTTGTGTAATTTATTGACTACTATACTGAAAGTGAAAAACAGAATGGTTGCATAGATACTGAATGGTTGTAAGTATATAGGTTGTTCATCTATAGTGGAAGCTTGCTGCCACTTCCTGGCATCACGAGAGAGGATCTTACCACGTATCACTGGCCCAGAAAAAGATCAAAATTCAAAATCTGAGATTCAGTTTCTACTGCATGTATATTCCTTTCACACCACTGTCAAGTCAAAAAATCTATACGTCCAACCATCCTAGGTCAGGGGCAGTCTGTATTGTCCTTCACTTCAATTAATGAAAACAGCACATATCCAAGGCTGAAAGTCTTTAGACTGCATACTGAATAGCTATTTAAATCTGAAGTTTTAAAAAGCCACTTTAGTCTTGATATACTTACTGTTTTCATGGTATACATTGTCCCACAATTTACTTTCAACCTGTGTTCATATTTAATATGTATGTCTCATCGTATGTAGTAGGGTCTTATTTTTATTCACTCAGTCATCCCCTGCCTATTAATTTTAGTGTCTCAGTCATTAACATTTTATACAATTATTGATATGCTTGGATTTACGTCTACCATTTTGCTGTTTTCTATTTGTCCCTTTGTGTTTTGTTTCTATGGTCCTCTTTTGATGCCTTCTTTTTGGTTATTTGAAAAACTTTTATTATTCCGTTTTAATTTATCTATTAGCCTTTCTGCAGTATCTCTTTGTATTATATTTAGGGGTTACTCTAGGGATTATAATATATGTATCTAAACTTTCACAGTCTACAGAGTTAATATTTACCATTTTCTGTAAAATGGAAAAACCTTAAAATAATACCGTCTTTTTATCACCTCTCCAAAAAAATAGTTATTTAATATTTTAGCAACAGTAATTAATTAGTCAGAGGACTGCATGGCTGCCACTGTACCACAATGAGGCAGCTGATGAATTAATATTTATAGAACCCCCTCTGGAAAAAGACCATTTACTGGGAATTTCTAGAATAGGTCAGCAAGACAAAGAAAGTCCCTGCTCAGAAGAACTCTATGCTGGAAGCCTGGAGGCAGAGAATCCAAATTTAGTCAAGATCGCACACACACACACACACACACACCAGGCACACAGGAAACATCCATTCATGGAATCATAGAAAGGAAAGGTTTATGGTTTATGACTTATTTTCTTCGGAATTGTCCTTTCCACTCTTCCATTTGAGAATGGGGGCTTGGGATGGGAAAAGGATCAAGGGAAGGTGTTGGCTAGGCAACCCTCTGGAGGAAGCATGAGAAAGCAGCAAGAAGAGCTATGAGTAGATTGGACTTCAGTTTCCCCTTGGAGGCATCTCCCCAGGAGAGAGCAAGCTTGTTGATGGAGACTGTCTCTCCGCTGCCCCAGCTGCTGACGCAGTGTTCACTGGCCTTGGCTCAAGTTGGGGCCCCTCTGGGATTTTGCAATATCTCTCCCTTCTGCTGGCTTTTCTGCACCAGCTGACTGTCTAAAATGAGTCTGTAATCCTTACCAGGCCCACAGAAATGCGAGTGTAGCCTGGAGATAAGTGGTCCTTGATAAGCCTTAATAGAGCTTGAAATAGCTTTAAACAAAACAGCCATGTTAATTTTTAAAGCCTTTCAAAACACCAAGGAAAAAAACACATGCCTGCATCTGCTAAATAAATACATGCACACACATTGACAGAACCTGTGGGGGAGACTGAGTATTTCCATCTCACTAATCACAGTCTCAAAGAGGAAGCACACACGCCTACTCAAAATCTTTTTTTCCAAGTGATCTGGTCAGCCCTGTTTTCTTCTTCTTTTTTTTTTTAAATTTATTTCAAGGAAGATTCTGTCAGCTCATAGGTGAGTCTATGAGGCAGCAGAGAAAGGAAATAGGATGAAAAAGATATTTGAAAATGAAGAGGGAGAAATTCTCCTTAGAGCTCCCTTGATTACAGTAACTTAAGGGACGAGCCTCCACGTTGATGAAAAGCTCAAAGGTGAAAAGCCCAATGATGAAGCAGCATGACGTGCAACTGTCATTGGAGGAATCGGCACCTTGGGGCTCCGAAACATGCCACGTCCTCTCTCGCCCCCTTGTGGACATCAGAGGCCGTACCGCACTGGAATTTCCAATTCTTACTTAACAAATTTGCAAGCACTTCCCTGATGCAAACAAAAACTTACATTAAAAAACGGCTGGGCTTCCCTGGTGGCGCAGTGGTTGAGAGTCCGCCTGCCGCTGCAGGGGACACGGGTTCGTGCCCCTATCCCGGAAGATCCCACATGCCGCGCAGCGGCTGGGCCCGCGAGCCATGGCCGCGGAGCCTGTGTCCGGAGCCTGTGCTCCGCAACGGGAGAGGCCACAGCAGTGAGAGGCCCGCGTACAGCAAAAAAAAAAAAAAAAAAACGGTAGCCTTCACAAAGGAAAAGTGGGCAAAAGACACAATCTTAGAGTTTGCACAAGAGGAAAAGCAAACACTCTATGTTTTCATTCATTCAGTATTCACTGAGTGCCTACTTTGTGCCGACAAAATGTTAGGTTTGGCACTCCTCTCTAGGAAAAAGGCAGCTTCCCTCCCTCCAGAAGCTTAGGATGGGGAAGTGACTTGGAACAAGTAATTCCAAAGGGGATGAGAAGTCCAGGGACCTGATCTGAGAAATGAGGAAGGTTCCCTGAGGATGTCCTGAGGGGTTTTGTTGTTGATCTTTCAGTTTTTTTGAGATATAACTGACATACAGTACTGTGTAAGTTTAAGGTGTACAGCATAATGATTTGACTTACATACATCATGAAGTGATTATCACAATGAGTTTAGCGAATATCCATCATCCCATATACAAACAAAAGAAAAGAAAAACTGTTTTTTCCTTGTGATGAGAACTCTGAGGATTCACTCTCTTGACAACCTTCATATATAACATACAGCAGTGTTGATTATATTAATCAGGTTGTACATTACATCCCTGGTACTTATTTACCTTATAACTGGAAGTTTGTACAGGAGGAAACTGTTACGTGAGGAGAAGAATCTGAAGGTGGATATTTTCTTTTTAATATCCTTATCACGAAGGAATTCAATCTAAAGCAGCACTAGGACTCCAGGATCACACTTGTGGGGTTTCTTCCCCCCACAATTTTAGGATTATTTTAGGCTGTGCCCTATTTCCTTTGCTACTTATTTTTATATCAGAGCTTGTTTCTTTTTCATAAAAATTTGCATTGACTGTTCTAATTAGTAAAAAAAAAATCAATAAGTTGATCAGATTCCTGCCACTGTTCACATTGCTAGGGTATTTTAGTTGTTCCTTGTTCTCCTTAAACCAGTCCTCATTTAGAGTGATCTTTCTAAAATGCAAGTGTGGGGACTTCCCTGGTGGTCCAGTGGCTAAGACTCCACGATCCCAGTGCAGGGGGCCTGGGTCCGATCCCTGATCAGGGAACTAGATCCCACATGCCGCAACTAAGATCCTGCATGCTGCAACTAAGACCTGGCGCAGCCAAAAAAACAAAATTCTTTTTTTAATGAATTTTTTAAAAATAAAAATAAAATGCAAGCATGATTATCAAGTCACTTCCTGGCTTTAAAATCCTGTAGTGAGGGACTTCCCTGGTGGTGCAGTGGTTAAGAATCCACCTGACAATGCAGGGGACACAGGTTCCCACATGCCGTGGAGTAACTAAGCCCGTGCGCCACAACTACTGAGCCTGCCCACATAGAGCCCGTGCTCCCCAACAAGAGAAGCCACCGCAATAAGGAAGCCCGCACACCGCAATGAAGAGTAGCCCCCGCTCGCCGCAACTGGAGAAAGCCCACACGCAGCAACAAAGACCCAATGCAGAAATTAATTAATTAATTAATTCTTTAAAAATCCTGCAGTGATCTCTCTTGATTTCCTCTGGGGCCCCACAAAATCTTCAGGATCAGGCTCTTATTGGGCAAAAGTGTCACTTCTCACAGTCCTCAGCCCCTTTCCACCCACTGAACGTGCTAAAATACTTAGAGTTCACATATATCATCCCTTTTTCTGGGCTTTCCCTTTTCTGGGCCTTTGCTGTAACTTTGTGGTAGATTGGAAAGTGTTCTCAATTCTTTACTTTCTCCGTTTATTAAAGTCATACATCCATACCCTTTATTATGTGACTGTACTGGAGGTTGAATAGTGTCTCCCGGGCTTCCCTGGTGGCGCAGTGGTTGAGAGTCCGCCTGCCGATGCAGGGGACACGGGTTCGTGCCCCGGTCTGGGAAGATCCCACATGCCGCGGAGCGGCTGGGCCCGTGAGCCGTGGCTGCTGAGCCTGCGCGTCCGGAGCCTGTGCTCTGCAGGGGGAGAGGCCACAACAGTGAGAGGCCCGCCTACCGCAAAAAAAAAAAAAAAAAAAAAAAAAAAAATAGTGTCTCCCGACTTCATGTCCACCCAGAACTTGTGAATGTGACCTTATTTGAAAACAGGGCCTTTGCAGATGTAATCAAGTTAAGATGATGTTATACTGGATTAGGGTGGACCTTAATCCAAAGACTCATGTCCTTCTAAGAAGAGGAAAAAAAAAACCTTTTCTTGGCCACACCACGCGGCATGCAGGACCTTAGTTCCCTGACCAGGGATCGAACCCGTGCCCCCTGCACTGGAAGTGCAGAGTCTTAACCACTGGACCGCCAGGGAAGTCCTGAAATTTTTTTTTATGATAATTTTTTTTTTATTTTTATTTTTATGGAAGTATAGTTAATTTACAATGCTATGTTAGTTTTTGGTGTACAGCAAGGTGATTCACTTATGCATATATATATTCTTTTTCATATCCTTTTCCATTATAGGTTATTACAAGATATTGAATATAGTTCCCTGTGCTATACAGTAGGACCTTGTTGTTTATCTATTTTATATATAGGAGTTTGTATCTGCTAATCCCAAACTCCTAATTTACCCCTCCCCCACCTTTTCCGTTTGGTAACCATAAGTTTGTTTTCTATGTCTGTGAGTCTGTTTCTGTTTTGTAAATAAGTTTACTTGGATCACATTTTAGATTCCACACATATATGATATCATATGATACTTGTCTAAGAAGAGGGAAATTTGGACACAGAGATACAGAGGAGCCATAGAGGGAAGACCACGTGATGACAGAGGCAGAGATTGGAGTGATACTTCTACAAGACAAGAAACACTGAGGTTGGTGGGCAACTACCAGAAGCTAGGAGAGAAGGATAGGATACATTCTCATTCAGAGCCTCTGGAAGGAATCAACCCTGCTGACACCCTAAAGTTGGACTTCCAGTCTCCTGAACTGTGAGACAATGGATTTCTGTTGTTTTAAGCCACCCAGTTTGTCGTACTTTGTTACTGCAGCCTTAGGAATCAAATACAAGGTCTTTCCCAAGCTTCCCATCAGAGCAGGTGGAGTAAATTTCCCTGCCCCATAAAGCTGGGCTTGGCCTTGTGACGTGCTTTGGTCAATGGCATTTTAGCAGACGTGATGTGAGCAGAGGTCAAATATTCTTGTTCAGTTTGGCATCTGTCAAGAAAAGCACACACTCCAGGAGCTGCTGGTCCCAGAATTGGACATGTGGGGAGGCCTGAGCCACCAGCCTAGAGCCAAGCCCTGCAGATCTCATCCTTGAAGAAGAGCCAACCCACAGACCCTGGAGCGGTCCACTACATGCTTGTTATTATCAGCCACTGAGTTTTTAACCCTAAGTCCCTAGTGCCTGGCATGGTGCTTAAAGTAGTTGCTTTGTAAAGGCTTCTTAGTGCTAAATGACTTTGAAGATGCCTTACAAAAAGAGTTCACACGTGAATTCACAATGTTGTATCACCTTTTGCAGCCACTGCAGGCCCCCTCTGCTCCCACCCTTCATCTGCTTCTTTACCTCACCTCAAGCCAATGTCAATCCTGATCGAAGAAAGCCACCCTGGCTTCTTTCCAGTTCTTTACCACTTGTACAACTGTTCCTACTCTGGGCCTTTGCACATGCTGTTCCCTGGCCTAGATTGCACTTCCCACCTGTTTCACTTGGCAAACTCCTATTCATCCTTCAGGTCTCAGCTACCTCATAGGGAAATTCCTTGGCTCCCCCAAACACAACAAATGCTCCTGTTTCTCAATCTCTTTGCCCACTATACTTTTTCTTAGTTGTACCTATCTTAACTGCAATTAAATAATTATTAATAAAAATTTAGATGCCTGTCTCTTTTGTTAGACTGTATACATTAAATGTATTTTAAATATATTAAATATTTATATATTTAATCATACTTATATATTAATGCTTATATATTTAAATACATATATATTAAATATTGCATATTAAACTTTTTTTACATTTTTTAATGACTTTCTCATATTTTTTATTTATTTGTTTATTGGCCACGCCGTGGGCACCATGCAGCATGTGGGATCCTAGTACCCCGACCAGGGATCGAACCTGCAGCCCCTGCAGTGGGAGTTCAGAGTCTTAACCACTGCACCACCGGGGAAGTCCTTATATTAAATTCTTAATGCCACTGAACTATATACTTAAAATGTTTAAAATGGTACATTTTGTTATATATAATTTACCACAATAAAACAATTCTAAAAAAAAAGTATATACTTTGCTTAGCAAATACGACCACATCATTTGCCATTATTAGCATATTGATTATCTGAAAGGTAAGTGAATAAGCAGCAAAATTAGGATTCAAATCCAAGTCCATTGGATCCCCAAAGCTATAACTTTAACCTCTACACCATTTTCAATTGACCTGCACTCAATGAATATTTTTTGAATGAATTATTCCACACCCTCTTTTCCCAAAGAAATTCCCATTTTATACTTGTACAATCTATGGGAAATTCAGAACATGGTTGCCTTTCCTTACATGTATTTTCCACTTTGACACTGTTTTTATTTTGAATTATATACATGGAGGGTAGCACTGGGGTCTGTTCAACACTTAGAGCTTCTAGGGGACTTCCCTGGCTTCTAGGGGACTTCCCTGGTGGTTCAATGCCGGGGGCGTGGGTTGGATCCCTCGTCTGGGAACTAAGATCCCACAAGCCTCAAGGTGTGGCCAAAAAGCAAACCAACCAACCACTTAGAGCTTCTAAAGGTGAGAATCAGGCCTTGCAATGGAGCAGGAACCCTCCCCAAACCCTTGTAACCAGAGTTTGGCAGGTGGTGTAGGCTAAATAATAGTCCCAAAGTATGTCCCTGTCCTAATCCCTCAAATCTGTGGATATTATCAATACTTTATATGGCAAAAGGTACTTAGCAGGTGTGATTAAGACCTGATAAAAATATATTTGGTCTTTGTCCTGGCTTCCTGACACAGAGCTCCTAAAGCCCATGAAATTTTCCTGATGGGAGCGTCTTTTGTTATTCATAAGGAGCTCTTCTTTAAAATTTATTTATTTATTCATTTTTGGCTGCATTGGGTCTGTTGCCGCAAGCGGGCTTTCTCTAGTTGCGGTGAGTGGGGGCTTCTCTTCGTTGTGCTGCTTGGGCTTCTCATTGCAGTGGCTTCTCGGGGAGCATGGGTCTAGGCACGTGGGCTTCAGCAGTTGTGGCACGTGGGCTCAGTAGTTGTGGCTCTCGGGCTCTAGAGCGCAGACTCAGTAGTTGTGACGCACGGGCTTAGTTGCTCCGCGGCATGTGGGATCTTCCCAGACCAGGGCTCGAACCCGTGTCCCCTACACTGGCAGGCGGATTCTTAACCACTGCACCACAGGGAAGCCCCAGGAGCTCTTTTTGATCACACCTGAGTTTATGTTAGTGAGGTGACTTAGGGTTGGGACCCCTAGCTGGCCACCAGAAAGACCAAGGGATTAGAAGCTTGGAAATTTCAGCCCTACCCAGACTTAAGGAAAAGTGGGTAAGGGGTGGTAGTGCTGGTGATTAAGCTCCATAAATACTTGAACAAGATTTGATGAGCTTCTTGGTTGGTGAACACATCAAGAGGTGCTGGCAGGGTGGTGCACCCAGAGAGGGTATGGTGCTCCAGACATCACCCTTACCTTGCCCTATTTCTCTCTTCCATTTGGCTGTTCCTGAGTTGTATCCTTTATAGCAAACTGGTGAATGAATATAAGTGTTTCTCTGAGTCCTGTGAGCCATTATAGCCAATTATCAAACCTGAGGAGGGAGTCGTGGGAACCCTCCATTTGTAGCCAAGTCAGACAGAAGTGTGGGTAACCTGGGGACCCAGTACTTGTGACTGGCATCTGATGTGAGAGGCAGTCTTGTGGGACTGAGCCCTTAACTTGTGGGGTCCATGCTAACTCCGGGTAGGCAGCATCGGAATTGAATTGTAGGACATTCAGTTGCTATCTGCAGAGAACTGGAGAACTGCTTGGTGTGGAAAACCCATACATTTTGGTGTCAGAAGTATTTGAGTGGAGAAACTGATCTTCACAGTAAGATACCCTGAATTATCCAATTAGGATGTAATCACAATGGTCTTTATAAGAGAGATCTAGGATCAGAGGAAGGTGATGTGAAGACAGAAGTATTTGCACTGGTGTACCTAGGAGGAAGGGATCGCAAGTCAAGGGGTATGGGTGGCCACTCACTACCAACAGCTTGACATTAGCCCACTGAAACTGATTTTGGACTTCTGACCTCCAGAACTGTAAGAGAATATATCTGTGATGCTTTAAGCCATAGACTTTGTGGTAATTTGTTACAGCAGCAACAGGAAAACTAAACAAGAGGTATTTGAATGCTAAGGAGGTAGGATCTCAGGCACGAGGTTCCCAGCCTTGTCCGCGACAAGCAGTCCTGCCCTAAGCATTGCACAAGATGCACCAGAGCTGTAGGAAGCAGGTGGACTGGAAAGGAGGACATCTCAAAAGTAGAGATACGGATTCCACCTCTGGAACCTTGCTAAGGGACTAGTGCAGTGGTTCTAAGTATGATCTGGGAATCCTTAGCATCCCTGAGATTCTTAAAATGAACCCATGAAGTGAAATCCATTTATCATGCTGCTACTAAGACACTGTCTTTTCACTTGCATTCTCTCATGAGTGTAGAGTTTCCAAAGGCTGCAGGACATAATATGTGATAATGCAACAGACTGAACGTAGAAGCACATATGAGAAGCCAGCTGTCTTCTATTAAGCCAGACATTAAGCAATTTGCAAAAGTGTAAACAATGCCATTCTTCTCATTTTTGTTTTGGAAAATGTTTTTCATAAAAATATTGCATTAACATGGAATGGTTTGTTGTCATTTAAAAACAAATCTTTTAATAATTATTTGGTCTTGATATGGTAAGTATCAATAGACATAACCCACATAAATAAAAAACTCTTTCATATCTTTAATAATTTAAGACTGTAAAGGGCTCCTGAGACCAAAAAAAATTGAGAACCACTGCTTAATGTACAGAAAGATTTCTTGTGGCCATTTTTACAATCTACCACATATATATAATTTTTTTTATCAAAATGAGATACTATGTACTTTTTTTACATGACTTTTTTTTGTATATTTGTGATTATTTATTCAAGGTTCCTAGAAGTGGAGTCTTGTTACATATTATGAAGTTGCTGTCTTGAATATTCTGCCCATCTGTATTCCACAAGCAGTGCATGAATGTTCATTTCAACAAATCTTCAACATGTAGTGTTAAAATATATTTTGCTAATCTTAATAGGTAAAAACAGTATCTCATTTTAAATGTACATTTCTTTACTAGGGAGACTAGATCTTTTTTCGTAAATACTAGTAATATATGTCTTCTTTCATGAATTGCCTTTTTGTCTATCAAGATTTTAGTCTTTTTCTTACCAATCGGAATTTTTAACAATTTATATTTTGTGGGTATCAATCTTGTCGTTTTCTTTTTTTGTGTGTGTGTGGGGGGCTGCGCCACACAGCTTGTGGGATCTTAGTTTCCTGACCAGGGATCGAACCTGTGCCCCTTGCAGTGGAAGCTCGGCGTCTTAACAGCTGGACCCCAGAGAAGTCCCTTCACAACAGTTCTTATGCAGCTACTTCACTCTTTGTAACACTACATCATACTCCAACGTATGGATGTAAACTACTGATCCCCTACAGATGGAACCTTTGGTGCTGCAATAAACATGCTTGCATATACCTAAGAACTGGTGTGATCTGCAGGAAAAACAGAAACCTTATTTTTCAACACCCTGAAGGTAGCTCTAGCCCTAAGCTCACAGACACTGATAAATCACAATACCTTTTCTTTATCATAACAAATACATCTGTCAAGCGGACCAGATGCTTGCATTGGCCTGAGCAATGTTTCCTTGCTCCTGGATAACCTACTTGACCAGTCAAATTATCATTACGGGGCTTCCCTGGTGGCACAGCGGTTGAGAGTCCGCCTGCCGATGCAGGGGACACAGCTTCGTGTCCTGGTCTGGGAAGATCCCACATGCCGTGGAGCGGCTGGGCCCGTGAGCCATGGCCGCCGGGCCTGCGCGCCTGGAGCCTGTGCTCCGCAACGGGAGAGGCCACAGCAGTGACAGGCCCGCGTACCGCAAAATAAAATATATATATTATCATTACTATTTAGTAGGGGCCAGTTACATGGTGGGAAGGGCAGTTCAACATCAGGGTGTGCCAAAGCTCTGAAGCAGGCAAAACAGCCCAATTTGAGGAACTAAAAGAAACTTAGTATGTTGAGGGGCAGAGTAAAAATGAGTCGACTGGAGAAATGGGCCAATCAGAGGACTCGTGGCCATAATTTTGGAGCCAAACCTTAGAGTGATAAGGAGCCACTTAAAGGGCTTTAGTCAGAAGTGATGTTGGAATTTGTTTCAAAAAATGCATCAGAACTTATCACTATATACCTGTCAGTACAAACTTACTGGAACCGTTAGAATTAACAAAGACAATCATGGGAATGTCATATACAGCACGATGACTATTGTTAATAACACTTTATTGTATATTTAAAAGTCATTAAGAATAGATCTTAAAAGTTCTAAAAGTTCTCATCACAAGAAAAAAAATTTTATACCTACGTATGGTGATGGGTGTCAACTAGACTTATTGTGATCATTTTGCAATATATACAAATAACAAATTATGCTGTACACCTAAAACTAATTTGTCAATTATACTTCAATTAAAAAAAAACACCTGAAAATAGCCAGTGCTGAGAGGGAAGTGGAATAATTGGAACTGTTACACATTGCTGGTGAGATACAAAATGGGTTTGAAACTTTCTTACAAAGTTAAACTACACAACCCAGCCAATCCTACTTCTAATTATTCTAACCCAAGAGAAATGAAAACATATGTCCACACAAAACCCTGTATGTGAATGTTAATAGTGGCTTTATTCATAATCTCCAATAATTATAAACAAGCCAAGTATCTTTCAATGGGTATTATTTTAGAATAAACAGTGACACACTGATACAATAGAATGCTGACTGACAAAAGAACTACTGAACCATTAATGTGAACAAATGTCACAGATATAATGCCACAAAACATATTACATGATGTTCTGGAAAAGACAAAACTAGAAAAACAAAAATTTTATCAGTGGTTACTAGGAGTGGAAACTGACTTTTGGAAGGAACTTTGGTGGTGCTTCCCGAACTGCATAGACACCATAGCACTGCACACACAAAAAATCAATTTTACCAAATGTAAATTATCAATAAAACCAACTTTAAAAGCCCATCAGTGATTTTTCACCTATCTATTGCCAAAAACCCATGTCTAATGAAACATCATTTTAGGGAGCCTGTAGGGTAACAGGCACTCATACATGAGCATAAATTGGTACAACCTCCATGGAGGGCAGTTTGGCACCACCTACCAAAACTGCCTAAATCCTGACTCAGCAAAAAGCTACTTCTTACCTGATGCTTGCTCATCTGTACGCACACCGCAAATTACTCACTACATCGCACTCCGTTACCCAGCACTTTCTGAAAGTTTGCTGTAACCGAGAAAGAACTTCATTTGTGTCTTCTGTTAACTGGAAAAAAAACCAAGATTTTCACTTTTATGAAAAAAGGCAAAGGGGGAAAACAGCGGTTTTGTTTTGCAGAGAGCCACTAGAGACGGCGGCATGTCTGGGCAGTGGGAATGGCACCACCAAGCTCCTTCCCTGCAACTACACTCTGGCATCTCAGCATCCAGAGCCATCACTTTGAATTGTGAGCATCTGTGTTTTATCCCATTTTATGCCTGTTAGCAAGATGTGTCATAAGGTAATTTCTTCACTTTATGCCATTTTGGCTTACAAAAGGTTTCAGAAGCATACTCTACTTTTGGATAGCAGGGGAAACCTGTATAATTACAAAGGATGGAAACCCTAATATCCATAGAATGCAATACTACACTATGCAGCAGTAAAGATGGACACTTCCTATGGAATAATCGAATTCATTTGTTATCTATATAACAGCATGTACTGCACATGGGGTTTTTGGTTAAAAACGCGGAAAAGTAAATAATTATACTAATTTGTTGTGTATGCTTTAAGAAACTAGATACACAAGAAACTAATAGTAATGTCTATGGAGAGGGGCTGAATTGGGCAGAAATGGTTGTTAAGTCATGGGAAGGGAGGAAAGTTTGTGGCCTGAGAGCCCATAGTTGTTTCTTATCTATGTACAGTTAGTACTGTTCATAGTGATGGCTGGGGAAATGCCACTACTTTGTATTGGTAGGTGCCGGGTGAAAAAGCTGAGAAGACACTTAGGAAGCTAAGGATGTTGATCCAAAGAGGGGATTCCACTGCAGCTGACAGCACTCCCCTCCAATCCCACTCCTCTTAGTAGAGGCTAACATCCCATCAAGTTGGCTGAGTCATACCACACCTTCAGGCAGATTAAAAAAAGAAAAAAGACACAAAGGAAATGGACCCAATTATTTAATTAGGTTCTTTGTAAGAAGTTTAGAACACTACTTTGTGAGGATAAATTCCGTTTGTAAGAGCGAACACAGAGCGGAGGTAGCCCTGGAGCTGAGGAACAGCTTTGATTCTTCGCAGAATTTGTGAGTCCACAGCTTTCTGATCAACCTTCCGCTGCTCTGTAATCTCATATTTCTAAAGAAAAAGAAAAATCATTAAAAAAAAAATGGGTACAAGTACCAAACTCCACATTAACTAAGAAATCCTACGTCACAAGTACTCAATCCCAGGAATATTTAGAAGGCAATTTTTAAAAATTATTAATTTATTTTTATTTTTGGTTGTGTTAGGTCTTCGTTGCTGGGCACAGGCCTTCTCTAGTTGTGGCGAGCGGGGGCTACTCTTCGTTGTGGTGCGCGGGCTTCTCATTGTGGTGGCTTCTCTTGTTGCAGAACACGGGCTTAGCTGCTCCGTGGCATGTGGGATCTTCCTGGACCACGGCTCGAATCCGTGTCCCTTGCATTGGCAGGTGGATTCTTAACCACTGCGCCACAAGGGAAGTCCCTAGAAGTCAATTTTGATAATTCCTTCCTTGGAGGGCTGTGAAATACAACCTATTTTTTATTTTTTTATTTTTTTTTACAAACTATTTTTAATATAATAATAGCAACTCTTGGGCTTCTTCGAGCCCTGGTCAGGGAAGATCCCACATGCCGTGGAGCAACTAAGGCCATGCACCACAACTACTGAGCCTGCGCTCCAGAGCCCATGCTCCGCAACAAGAGAAGCCACCACAATGAGAATCCCACGCACCACAACAAAGAGTAGCCCCCGCTCGGCACAACCAGAGAAAAGCCCATGCACAGCAACGACGACCCAATGCAGCCAAAAATAAAATAATTTTAAAAATACTAATAATAGCAACTCTTATCCTTTTGTCTACTTTAATACCCAAAGGATAAATGATCATAAATTCCCAACAGAACAGTAGTTCATGGAGTTTCACTAAAACCTCAAGATTCTGAGTTGAGCTCCTAGCTGCCATTAAGAACTACTGAATTTAGCAGAATCTGGAAAAATATTATTTCCCAGATAGTCCTCATTATTTACAGCTTTTCTTCTTCCAACAATTGTTAACCTTGTTTATTTTCACTCCCAAGTAGGAGAGCCAGAGCTATGAGAGGCAAAGACAGAAACAGCTTACCTCTCTCTCTGTGTCGAAGATCTCACCTTCCTGGTGCCTGGGCTTACGCAGTTTCTTCTTCTTGAAGTAAGCATCGGTGAGATGTTCTGGGATTTTCACACCACCGATATCAATTTTGGTGGAAGTGGCAATGACAAATTTCTGGTGTGTTCTCCGCAGAGGAACTCGATTGAGGGACAAAGGCCCTAAGAGGGGAAAATACAGTGAGGGGAAAGGGGATGCAAAGATTCAAGAACTGACGGGATCTGAAGAAACCTGTTGAAGTTCTAACTTTTCTCTGGATCCAAAGAAATTCCAAACTGCTTTCTACTGTCGGCATCAAGGCTTTTTTTCCAAGATCTCAGTTTGTCCAAGGTTCCCCCCACCCTCAAATTTTAAAGTTACCCAGATTAGGAGACAGCATAGTCACTTATACAGGTTGGTCAAAAATCACTGGTCCTTGAGGCCAAATTTAAACTGAGCACTGTTTTTTGGAGTAAACAGTTCACTTTCCCCCTATCCAGGAACTCCCTCCTGGTGCCAAGTGGCAGGCCAATTACAAGTCTTATGAAGGATGCATTCCTAGGAGTTAGTAGCCAACCATTCTGCATTTTAGGTGGCAGTTATACCTGGTGATATGTTGCCACGCAAACTTTAAATACCTGCTTCCTCAGAACTCCCATGTACATAAAGCAATGAAATAGGGCACAGAATCTCATAACACTGAAACTTCTATTTAGGTGGGAGCAAAATGTATACTTCAAGCATTTAAAAACACACGCTTCAGGACTTCCCTGGTGGTCCAGTGGGTAAGACTCTGTGCTCCCAATGCAGGAGGCCCGGGTTCGTACCCTGGTCGGGGAACTAGATCCCACAAGCATGCCACAACTAATGATCCCACATGCCACAATGAAGATCCCACATGCCACAACTAAGACCAGGCACACCCAAAATAAATATTAAAAAAATTTTTTTTTTAATAAAAACACAACCGTCAAAAGAGTAAATCCTAAGAGTTTTCATCACAAGGAAAAAAGTTTTTTCTTTTATCTAAATGCGAAGATGGATATTGAACCTATTGCGGTAATTATTTCACAATATATGTAAATCAAACCATCACATTGTACACCTTAAACTCGCAAGAGTGATGCATATAAATTATTTCTCAGTAAAACTGAAGGTGGGGATACCTGCAAATTTCAGAGTATATTAAATCCAAGGATTTTCTTACCAGTCACAAGTAGCAAGCCACTGCTCAGCTGCTTCAGGAAAATGACCCTCTGCAGATTAAAAAGAAATGCTAGATGGTTCCACAAATTAGAAACTGACTTCTGAATTAATCAAATCACAGGTTCCTAAATTTGGTAAAAAAGGAAATTTCTACATATGCATATGTGCAGCAGTTCTGGAAGTAACTTACCAAACTAATAACAGGGGTGACTCTAGGATACGAGTCCTTTTGTGTGCTTGATTTTTAATGAGCAGCCACTATTTTTAACATTAAAAAAAAACTAATACCCTTTAAGTCAGTAATTCTATCCCTGCAAATCCATCCTAAGAAGTTAACTCAAATACATCAACATTTTCGGGTACAGGGACATCTGAATCACTTGTAACAAGTAGTATTACCAACGACAGGAACTGGTAATAAGTTATCGTCTATTATTGAGTAAACACGTTATGATAGTGACTCGGTTGTTGCTTTTGTTATGGATCACTCTCACCTCTCCCATAGAACCTCTTGCTACTAACTGCAGTTAACACAGGTAAACAAATCCTATCCAGAGCGCAAACTTATTAGGATCAAGTACTTCAGGTACCTCAAGTGTCATGCTCTGCTCACCTTGCCTCTGTGGCGCCCAGTGAGGATGATCAGAACGGTCCCAGGAGTGATGCTCGCGCGCAGTTTTCTCACATGCTTACTGAAGGGTTTTTTGCCGTGACTCAACAGCTTTCGAGGCACATCTTCAGTAGGATAATACCTAGGCTGGAGAGAGCCCATAGGTCCAACTTATTTAAATAAACTAATCAAGTCAGTAGAGCTGGTTGTGAGGTCAGTGAAACCTTCACTACAATCCTGTAGTTTACTTGAAACACTTTATTCACACTACTGAATTTTCACGTCTAACGTTTTATAGGTAGAAAAGATCAACGCTGCTTCAATAGCTTTACATGCAAAACATAGGGTGGAATCCATTTAACTGAAGGAGCTGCATCCAAGCAAAGAGGGAAAGCATCAAGCAAGTTACCTTTGTAAATTCGGAATAAACCAAACTTTAGAGATTACATGGCAAGCTATCATTATACACTGTTGTGTAGCAGTGATTCTCAAGCTTTTCTGGGGTCCCTGACCCTCTGGGGTCCCTACTTCTCCAGAAACACACGCCTGGCACAATTTTGTATGTTATGAAAAAAGGCATGGCTTGTTTTCCAGCTCAAATTAAGTGTGTTCATATGTTTCACATTAACATGCATCACTTCCATCTTATCCACAAAGAATAAATTGTATAAAACCATAGACATTAGTTTAGATCAAGACTGCCAGTTCCTTTATTGTAAAAATAAGACCCCACACAGGGCTTCCCTGGTGGCACAGTGGTTAAGAATCCGCCTGCCAATGCAGAGGACACGGGTTCGAGCCCTGGTCTGGGAAGATCCCACATGCCGCGGAGCAACTAAGCCCGAGCACCCCAACTATTGAGTGTGCGCTCTAGAGCCCGCGAGCCACAACTACTGAAGCCCCTGCGCTTCGAGCCTGTGCTCCACAGAGTAGCCCCCTCTCTCTGCCACTAGAGAAAGCCCGCGCGCAGCAACGAAGACCCAATGCAGCCAAAAATAAATAAATAAAATTTAAGAAAAGACCCCACACAAAGACTCTTTCGCTTATGACAAGTAACTCAAGATAACCTAACTGTATCATTTTAGTGGATGGTCTTCCTTTTACCACAAACATTAATACCTAATAGAAAAATCAGCTCACAAAACCCGTGACAAGAAGAAATCAAAGCGCCATTTCCCCTCTGGCGCAGTAATATTCAACTGTGAAGAGTGTAATAAATCTGGAATAGTCCCATAATGGAAATCACAGAGCAAACCTTTATTTTTCAGAGAGAAAACGCGGGGTCTTGTGCATGGTAAAGAGAGGCCAAGAAACACCCACTCTAGTGGACAAATGTTCTACAGGCCTGGCCGCATCCTAGGCTCCACGCATGGTAAGTCTCACAACAACCCCGTGAGTCAAAACTTTATTCACATTTTACAAGAAACAAAAGCACAGAAAAGTAACTCTACTTAAGAACAGTAAATAATAAGGCGAAGTTGCAAACCCAGAACTATCCTCCATTAATAATCCTCTGGTAAACATACACTTCTAAAACCTAAGCACACACACACAAAAATCCTCACAGGAGGGCTTCCCTGGTGGCACAGGCGTTAAGAATCGCCTGCTAATGCAGGGGACACGGGTTCGAGCCCTGGCCGGGGAAGATCCCACATGCCACGGAGCAACTAAGCCCGGGCGGCACAACTACTGAGCCTGCGCTCTACAGCTCACGAGCCACAACTACTGAAGCCCGTGTGCCTAGAGCCCGTGCTCCACACCTAGAGAAGCCACCGCAATGAGAAGCCCGCTCACCGCAACTATAGAAAGCCTGAGCGCAGCAACCAACACCGAACGCAGCCAAAAAAAAAAAATCCTCACAGGATTCAAGCTTCAACTAAACACCCAAATTACAACCTCCGCCATCTTACCATTTTGCGAAGTTTAACCACCCGGGTACCACCATTCTTGTCACCACCAACTGGTTTTGTGACCGTAGCAAGAACCTTCACCTTCTTTTTCTTTTCAACCTAGTAGGACACAAATGCGTCAAAAAGTCAGAGGCAGACAAACATTTTAATATTAAGACATAATGCTCAGGGCTTCCCCTCATCCCTTACCTTGGATTTAGCTGCTGAATACTTCCTCTTGTACAAGGCCTTTCTGGAATACATAGCCGATCGGGAATATCTGCCAATGCCTCTGACCAGGACAGGGTTTCGGCTGCAGTGGGGCTTCCCCTTCTTAACCTGCTTCACCTTTTTAACCTTGCCACCAGCATCAGCCTTCTTGGCTTCAGGTTTTTTCTCCTTAGTATCTGGCTTCTCAGCCTTTTCACCCGCCATCTACCAATACATATATTTTTAAAAAGGCATTTCACCAATTATCTCATAGCTATACATCGACAGGCCTCCCAGACTGCAAGTCCTCATCCTCCTCCTCCATCCTTTTTACAACCCTCCCACTATAAGATACAGGCCTTCCTCCAAATCGCCACACATCTGCAACAACATCCATAAATGGTTAACTTTTGGGCTGTCTCCCCAATACAGTATAACCTTCTTGACGATGTGAATATACCTCACAACTATTATTTGTTTGCTACATATATTTAGAGGTCAAAAGTCCCTATTCCATTATTTCTATTTTACGAATTAGAAATCCTAGACTTAGCTTTAACAATCTCCACAGCCAGGAAGCAGCGAGGCTGTAACTTGAAACCGTTTGCTTTCAGGACTTTTGCTCTTATCAGACTGTCTCACTCAAGAAATTCCGTTTAGGAGGCGAAGACACACACACACAAATGGCCCAAACTCAGGCCAAACTGAAAAAAGCGAAGCCCAGCAGGCGACTTCCGGCCGCGGACGTGGGGAGCCGGGAAAAGTTGCATTTGTCCTCAGTCTCAATCCACAACGTGGCGGAGACAAGTTCGGCGTCGTCTTTTGGAACCCAGGTCCGGAATTCAGAGCGCGCGCCGCCGCCCTTGTCCCTGCTGCCCCACTGGCCCACTACGGATCCCTGGAGGGGCCCTGTTTCCCCAGCCCGGGAGGGTGGCGAGCAACCGGAGCCCCGGAGCCTCTGCAGCATTCCACCTTACACTGTTCGTGCCCCACAGCACCCTCTTCGTGCCCCACCGTAAACCCAAGCGAGAGAAATGAAGCGTCTGGGAGGCCTCTCAAATGGCCCTGAGCGTGTCCGACCCCTGCAGTTGTCGACTTGATACCCTCCTGGTTAGGATGGCGAAAGATTGGGATCCTGAAATCGAGTCTTGCAGAGAGGCCACACCATTCTTACCTTGCAAGATGGGGAAAAGAACTAAGGCCTCCGCTTCCGGTCTATAAGCAATCACGGGAGGTGTCGAGTCTCACTTCCTTCCGGGTCAGGGGCATCATGGGAAATGTGGTTTTTCCTCGTTCGTACTGTATACAGAGCGAATTTTCTCAATAGGAGGCGAAAGCGGAGAACTTTTTTCTGAAAATGCTTCATTTTATAGACCAATAGAATTCTCAAAGTACTTTTGGGAACCGGCATAAAGTTGAAACTTTTTATATTTGCTTATCTGTGCTATAAAACAGGAAAAAAGCTAGAATTTAAAATGAATAAAATATATTCCTGGGCTTCCCTGGTGGCGCAGTGGTTGAGAGTCCGCCTGCCGATGCAGGAGACACGGGTTCGTGCCCCGGTCCGGGAAGATCCCACGCCGCGGAGCGGATAGGCCCGTGAGCCATGGCCGCTGAGCCTGCGCGTCCGGAGCCTGTGCTCCGCAACGGGAGAGGCCACAACAGTGAGAGGCCCGCGTACCGCAAAAAAAAAAAAAATTCCTGTTCTGAAGAACACACATTCAAGGGAGAAGCAAACAGGTAAATTAATAATTGTAAGTTATTTCTTCTAGGAGATTTAGGAAAGTTTTGCACCAGAGTTTGTTTTTGTGTTGGATTTGGAAGAATAGGTACAAATTTGGCAGATGAAAGTGGCAATTGGAACAATAAATGCATGAGGCATGGAGGCATCAAAGAACATGGTTGTTCATTCCCTCTACAAGCATTTCTGGCCACTTTGTACTCTGTTTCTTCATTTCTAAAATGGAGATAACCATATATACCTCACAGGGTTTTGGGGAAGATTAAATAAGTTAATGTACATAAAATCACTAAGAATGGTATTTGATGCATGGTAACGGCTAAATAAATGTTAGTTCTTGTTGTCACCACCACCAGCATCACCATCTACATCACGGTTGTGGATGATGTAATGGAGCAGGACCCTATGGGATCCTACTATGTGCCAAGTATTCTGCTAAAAGTTATACACCTGGGATAAATAAGACCAATGCTATATGCTATGTGCCTAGAACTGTTCTATGAGCCTTGCTTTATTTTATTTAATCCTCCCAAAAATTCTATAGAGGATACTATTATGAGGAAACTGGGACTCAAAGAGGTGCAGTAACTTGCCCATAGCATGGATCTGATCCATAGAGTGCACTCTTTTTTTTTTTTTTTTTTTTTTTTTTTACGGTACGTGGGCCTCTCACTGTTGTGGCCTCTCCCGTTGCGGAGCACAGGCTCCGGACGCGCAGGCTCAGCGGCCACGGCTCACGGGCCCAGCCGCTCCGCGGCATGTGGGATCTTCCCGGACCGGGGCACGAACCCGTGTCCCCTGTATCGGCAGGCGGACTCTCAACCACTGCGCCACCAGGGAAGCCCCCCATAGAGTGCACTCTTAATTAATAGTCTGTAAAGATTAAAGAGCTGACTAATGAATGTAAATAAGAGAGTTCTTTGCTCATATTAGAATTAAAAATAAGAATAGTTATTGTCTTTTGCAAAACAAACGGCACAGTATATCTTATAGTGTTTGTTTGTTTGTTTTTTAACTGCATCAAAGCCCTTAAGGTAACATGTACACAATGTGACATCTTTTGGCTTGAATTTTCCATTCTCTTCCATTTGCTTGTTGCTGGTGGCTAGAGCTTTTCACCTTGATGTATCCAAACCATCGCATCCTGGGTGTGTCCCCTGGAATCATGTAGCCTTTTTCTGGTTCTGGTTGACTGAGGATACAAACACAGTGATCAGATGCTTCTGAAAGCCTCAGAGATTTCAGTGGGATCCTTCAGACTACAGTAAAGGCAGAGTTGCCACGTTTGCTGAAACATGTGACTTCTAAACATGTCTGCCTCCCATACAGATTAAGGATGAGTGTGATCTTAATAGGCTGCATGTTATACCTGTAACCAGAAGTGGGTCCAGCTGCTCCCCACTCAGAAGCCATTAAAGAGGAAAGGTTAGTGAAAAGGAAAGCTTGCTTTATTTTGGATGCCGACAACGGGGCGGGGGGAGGGGGAGGGGGAGGGGGGAACTCCTATCCAAAGGGCCGACCTCGCCCCTACCCACCCCTGACAATCAAGGACAAGAGTTTTTATAGGCTGAGGGAGGGGGCTACATATAGAAACAGCACAATCAGCTCTGACAGTCATCTTCAAATGGGTTTTCGGTGCTCTGAACAGTGTCATCTTGATTGTTTAAGTACACTTAATCCTCAGTTCCAGGGTTGGTTTGTTCCCATTTTCTTGAGGCCAGTTCTTGGAATTATGGCAGCTTATGTCATGGCTACAGTCTGGTCATCATGTAGTTAACTTCTTCCACCTGCTGGGGGTTTTAGTCTCTATAAGACACAGGATATGGCTCAGAATATCATCTGTAGTCTTTGAGAAGAAACTAAAGGTCCTTGACTTTGCTTACGGACTACCTACTATTGTTTTGTCCTGTTTGACTGATTTTCTTTGCTTCTGCATTTTCTCACTTCTCTGACTAAACTTATTCTTTGTCTAAAGTTTTTCCACAGACAAAAGGCAGGCTGAGGACAAGGGGGGCAAGGACCACAGGGTCCTGCTCCGTTTCATACCCATTTAGGATTATTCACTGTCCAGGCATGTAATATTCTCAAGGAAAAGCTTAGGCACAGCTCTTTTTTGAGACTGGGAATGTCAGCACCTTTATTTGTCCAGCTTCCTGAACAAAGCACCTCTTAGAAACTGCGACTTTAGAAAACGTATCACAGTGAATAAAGTGCAGAATTATTTACTTGAGCCCCTCAAAAATTCTGACAATCTCAGAGACTTTCACATAGTCAGTGGCCCAAAATGTTTGTTAAATGACTTGCCATTGAAATCAAAACATAATGAACACCCTCTTGTGTTTTTTTGCGGTATTGCAAAATTTAGCATACGTTAGTTGGGAAAAATATCATCACTCTGTTATAAACGGTATGATTAAGCACCAGGTTTTGCCACTATAAAGTGCTCATAAATTTGTTCAGTGCTTTATTAATTACAAAGTAAACATTTTTGCAGGCACTAAATCATTTTAAGCCTCAACACAACTTCCCTATGAGGTAGGACTTTAAGATGAAAAAACTGAGGCTTGTTTACAATAAATGTCTTAGCCGAGGTCACACATACATTTACATTGAATAGTATCTCTGTGCTACAGAAAGACAGAAAACCAGTAGGCAGTTGTGCTGCAGAAAGGGTATTATCCTTCTAGCCAGGGATCACCTGCTATCTGATCTTGTGATAAATCTCTGCACGTGAGTTTTCTTATTTATAAAATGGGGATGATATTGACAATATTAATAATAACTCCCTAAATTTTTTGAAGAAACTACAATTATTTTTATTGAAAAATGTGAAAGTGAAATATTATATTTATTGCATTATTTTTCAAACATCTTTTATTTATTTTTTTTTTTTGCGGTACGCGGGCCTCTCACTGTTGTGGCCTCTCCCATTGTGGAGCACAGGCTCCGGACGCGCAGGCTCAGCAGCCATGGCTCACGGGCCCAGCCGCTCCACTGCATGTGGGATCTTCCCAGACCGGGGCACGAACCCGTGTCCCCTGCATCGGCAGGCGGACTCTCAACCACTGTGCCACCAGGGAAGCCCTCAAACATCTTTATTGGAGTATAATTGCTTTACAATGTTGTGTTAGTTTCTGATGTATAACAAAGTGAATCAGTTATATGTATACATATATCCCCATATCCCTATTCTCTTGCGTCTCCCTCCTACCCTCCCTATCCCACCGCCCTAGGTGGTCACAAAGCACCCAGCTAATCTCCCTGTGCTATTCGGCTGCTTCCCACTAGCTATCTGTTTTACATTTGGTAGTGTATATATGTCCATGCCACTCTCTCACTTCGTCCCAGCTTACCCTTCTCCCTCCCCGTGTCTTCAAGTCCATTCTCTATGTCTGTATCTTTATTCCTGTCCTGCCCCTAGGTTCATTAGAACCATTATTTTTTTTTTAGATTCCATATATATGTATGAGCATACAGTATTTGTTTTTCTCTTTCTGACTTACTTCACTCTGTATGACAGACTCTAGGTCCATCCACCTCACTACAAATAACTCAGTTTCATTTCTTTTTATGGCTGAGTAACATTCCATTGTATATATGTACCACATCTTCTTTATCCATTCATCTGTCGCTGGACACTTAGGTTGCTTCCATGTCCTGGGTACTGTAAATAGTGCTGCAATGAATATTGTGGTACATGACTCATTTTGAATTATGGTTTTCTCAGGGTATATGCTCAGTAGTGGGATTACTGGGTCATATGGTAGTTCTATTTTTAGCTTTTTAAGGAACTTCCGTAGTGTTCTCCATAGTGGCTGTATCAGTTTACATTCCCACCAACAGTTCAAGAGGGTTCCCTTTTCTCCACACCCTCTCCAGCATTTATTGTTTGTAGGTTTTTTGATGATGGCCATTCTGACCGTGTGAGGTGATACCTCACTGTAGTTTTGATTTGCATTTCTCTAATGATCAGTGATGTTGAGCATTATTTCATGTGTTTGTTGGCAGTCTGTATATCTTCTTTGACGAAATGTCTATTTAGGTCTTCTGCCCATTTTTGGATTGGGTTGTTTGTTTTTTTGATATGGAGCTGCATGAGCTGCTTGTATATTTTGGAGATTAATCCTTTGTCAGTTGCTTCATTTGCAAATATTTTCTCCCATCCTGAGGGTTGTCTTTTAGTCTTGTTTATGGTTTGCTTTGCTGTGCAAAAGCTTTTAAGTTTCATTAGGTCCCATTTGTTTATTTTTGTTTTTATTTCCATTTCTCTAGGAGGTGAGTCAAAAAGGATCTTGCTGTGATTTATGTCATAGGGTGTTCCATCTATATTTTCCTCTAAGAGTTTGATAGTGTCTGGCCTTACATTTAGGTCTTTAACCCATTTTGAGTTTATTTTTGTGTATGGTGTTAGGGAGTGTTCTAATTTCATTCTTTTACATGTAGCTGTCCAGCTTTCCCAGCATCACTTATTGAAGAGGCTGTCTTTTCTCCATTTTATCAAAAATAAGGTTACCATATGTGCGTGGGTTTATCTCTGGGCTTTCTATCCTGTTCCATTGATCTATATTTCTGTTTTTGTGCCTGTACCATACTGCCTTGATTACTGTAGCTTTGTAGTATAGCCTGAAGTCAGGGAGACTGATTCCTCCAGCTCTGTTTTTCTTTCTCAAGATTGCTTTGGCTATTTGGGGTCTTTTGTGTTTCCATACAAATTGTACTAGTTCTCTGAAAAATACCATTGATAGTTTGATAAGGATTGCATTGAATCTGTAGATTACTTTGGGTAGTATAGTATTTTCACAATATTGATTCTTCCATTCCGAGAACATGGTATATCTCTCCATCTCTTTGTGTCGTCTTTAATTTCTTTCATCAGTGTCTTTTTTTTTTTTTTTTTGTGGTATGCGGGCCTCTCACCGCTGTGGCCTCTCCCGCTGCGAAGCACAGGCTCCAGACGCGCAGGCCCAGTGGCCATGGCTCACGGGCCCAGCTGCTCTGCGGCACGTGGGATCCTCCCAGACCGGGGCACGAATCCCTGTCCCTGCATCGGCAGGCGGACTCTGAACCACTGTGCCACCAGGGAAGCCCTCATCAGTGTCTTATAGTTTTCTGCATACAGGTCTTTTGTCTCCTTAGGTAGGTTTATTCATACATATTTTATTCTTTTTGTTGCAGTGGTAAAGGAGAGTGTTTCCTTAATTTCTCTTTCAGATTTTTCATCTTTAGTGTATATGAATGCAAGAGATTTCTGTGCATTAATTTTGTATCCTGCTACTTTATCAAATTCATTATTTCTAGTAGTTTTCTGGTAGCATCTTTAGAATTCTCTACATAAAGTATCATGTCATCTGCAAACAGTGACAGTTTTACTTCTTCTTTTCCAATGTGCATTCCTTTTATTCTTTTTCTTCTCTGATTGCTGTGGCTAAAACTCCCAAAACTATGTTGGATAATAGTGGTGATAGTGGGCAACCTTGTCTTGTTCCTGATCTTAGAGGAAATGGTTTCAGTTTTTCACCATTGAGAACAATGTTGGCTGTGGGTTTGTCATATATGGCCTTTATTATGTTGAGGTAGGTTCCCTCTGTGCCTACTTTCTGGAGAGTTTTTATCATAAATGCGTGTTGAATTTTGTAGAAAACTTTTTCTGCATCTATTGAGATTATTATCTGGTTTTTATCCTTCAATTTGTTAATATGGTATATCATATTGACTGAATCGTTGTGTTCCTGGGATAAACTCACCTTCATCATGGTGTATGGTCCTTTTAATGTGCCGTTGGATTCTGTTTGCTAGTATTTTGTTGAGGATTTTTGCATCTATGTTCATCAGTGATATTGGCCTGTAGTTTTCTATTTTTGTGACATCTTTGTCTGGTTTTGGTATCAGGGTGATGAGAATGAGTAGAATGATTTTGGGAGTGTCCCTCCCTCTGCTATATTTTAGAAGAGTTTGAGAAGGATAGGTGTTAGCACTTCTCTAAATGTTTGATAGAAGTCGCCTGTGAAGCCATCTGGTTCTGGGCTTTTGTTTGTTGGAAGATTTTTTTAAATTATTTATTTATTTATTTATTTTTGGCTGCATTGGGTCTTCGTTGCTGTGTGCGGGCTTTCTCTAGTTGCAGTGGGCAGGGGCTACTCTTCGCTTTGGTGTGCGGGCTTCTCATTTCATTGGCTTCTCTTGTTGTGGAGCATGGGCTCTAGGTGCACGGGCTTCAGTACTTGTGGCACGTGGGCTCAGTAGTTGTGGCTCACGGGCTCTAGAGTGCAGCCTCAGTAGTTGTGGCAAATGGGCTTAGTTGCTCCACAGCATGTGGGATCTTCCCAGACCAGGGCTCGAACCCGTGTCGCCTGCATTGACAGCCAGATTCTTAACCACTGTGCCACCAGGGAAGCCCTGTTGGAGGATTTTTAATCACAGTTCTAATTTTAGTGCTTGTGATTGGTCTGTTTATATTTTCTATTTCTTCCTGGTTCAGTCTCTGAAGGTTGTGCTTTTCTAAGAATTTGTCCATTTCTAACAGGTTGTCTATTTTATTGTCATATAGTTGCTTGTAGTAATCTTTCATGAACCTTGGTATTTCTCCAGTGTCAGTTGTTACTACTCCTTTTTCATTTCTAATTCTGTTGATTTGAGTCTTCTCCCTTTTTTTCCTGGTGAGTCTGGCTAATGGTTTATCAATTTTTTTTTTTTGCGGTATGCAGGCCTCTCACTGTTGTGGCCTCTCCCCTTGCAGAGCACAGGCTCTGGATGCGCAGGCTCAGTGGCCATGGCTCATGGGCCCAGCTGCTCTGTGGCATGTGGGATCTTCCCGGATCGGAGCATGAACCCGTGTCTCCTGCATCAGCAGGCGGACTCTCAACCACTGTGCCACCAGGGAAGCCCCGTCAATTTTGTTTATCTTCTCAAATAAACAGCTTTTAGTTTTATTGATCTTTGCTACTGTTTCCTTCATTTCTTTTTCATTTATTTCTGATCTGATCTTTATGATTTCTTTCCTTCTGCTAACTTTGGGGTTTTTTTGTTCTCCTTTCTCTAATCGCTTTAGGTGTAAGGTTAGATTGTTTATTTGAGATTTTTCTTGTTTCTTGAGGTAGGATTGTATTGCTATAAACTTCCCTCTTAGAACTGCTTTTGCTGCATCCCATAGGTTTTGGGTCGTCATGTTTTCATTTTCATTTGTTTCTAGGTATTTTTTGATTTCTTCTTTGATTTCTTCAGTGATCTCTTGGTTATTTAGTAGCGTATTGTTTAGTCTCCATGTGTTTGTATTTTTTACAGTTTTTTTCCATCACTTGATATGTAGTTTCATATTGTTGTGGTTGGAAAAGATACTTGATACGATTTCACTTTTCTTAAATTTACCAAGGCTTGATTTGTGACCCAAGATATGATCTACCCTGAAGAATGTTCCATGAGCACTTGAGAAGAGGGTGTATTCTGTTGTTTTTGGATGGCATGTCCTATAAATATCAATTAAGTCCATCTTGTTTACTGTGTCATTTAAAGCCTGTGTTTCCTTATTTATTTTCATTGTGGATGATCTGTCCATTGGTGAAAGTAGGGTGTTAAAGTCCCCTAATATTATTGTGTTACTGTCAATTTCCCCTTTTATGGCTGTTAGCATTTGCCTTATATATTGAAGTGCTCCTCAATTGTTATATCTTCTTGGATTGATCCCTTGATCATTATATAGTGTCCTTCTTTGTCTCTTGTAAAAGTCTTTATTTTAAAGTCTATTTTGTCTGATATGAGATTTGCTACTCCAGCTCTTTTGATTTCCATTTGCATGGAATATCTTTTTCTATCCCCTCACTTTCAGTCTGGATGTGTCCCTAGGTCTGAAGTGGGTCTCTTGTAGATGGCATATATACAGGTCTTGTTTTTGTATCCATTCGGCCAGTCTATGTCTTCTGACTGGAGCATTTAATCCATTTTCATTTAAGGTAATTATTGATATGTATGTTCTATTACCATTTTCTTAATTGTTTTGGGTTTGTTTTTGTAGGTCTTTTCTTTCTCTTGTGCTTCCTGAGGAGAGAAGTTCCTTTAGCATTTGCTGTAAAGCTGGTTTGGTGGTGCTGAATTCTCTTAACTTTTGTTCGTCTGTAAAGGCTTTAATTTCTCCCTCGAATCTGAATGAGATCCTTGCTGGGTAGAGTAATCTTGGTTGTAGGTTTTTCCCTTTCATCACTTTAAATATGTCCTTCCACTCCCTTCTGGCTTGCAGAGTTTCTGCTGAAAGATCAGCTGTTAACCTTATGGGGATTCTCTTGTATGTTATTTGTTGCTTTTCCCTTGCTGCTTTTAATATTTTTTCTTGTATTTAATTTTTGATGGTTTGAATAATATGTATCATGGCGTGTTTCTCCTTGGATTCATCCTGTATGGGACTCTCTGTGCTTCCTGGACTTGACTATTTCCTTTCCCATATTAGGGAAGTTTTCAACTCTAATCTCTTCAAATATTTTCTCAGACCCTTTCTTTTTCTCTTCCTCTTCTCGGACCCCTATAACTCGAATGTTGGTGCATTTAATATTGTCCCAGAGGTCTCTGAGACTGTCCTCAGTTCTTTTCATTCTTTTTTCTTTATTCTGCTCTGTGGTAGTTATTTCCACTATTTTATCTTCCAGGTCACTTATCTGTTCTTCTGCCTCAGTTATTCTGCTATTGATTCCATCTAGAGAATTTTTAATTTCTTTTAGCATGTTCATCATTGTTTGTTTGCTCTTTAGTTCTAGGTCCTTGTTAAACATTTTTTGTATTTTCTCCATTCTATTTCCAAAATTTTGGATCATCTTTACTATCTTTACTTTGAATTCTTTTTCAGGTAGACTGCCTATTTCCTTTTCAGTTGTTTGGTCTGGTGGGTTTTTACCTTGCTCCTTCATCTAGTGCATATTTCTCTGTCTTCTCATTTTGTTTAACTCACTGTGTTTGGGGTCTCCTTTTCTCAGGCTGTAGGTTCATAGTTCCCATTGTTTTTGGTGTCTGTGCCCAATGGGTGAAGTTGGTTCAGTGGGTTGTGTAGGTTTCCTGGTGGAGGGGACTGGTGCCTGTGTTTTGGTGAGTGGGGCTGGATCTTGTCTTTCTGGTGGGCAGGGCCATGTCCGGTGGTGTGTTTTGCGGTGTCTGTGAACTTATTATGATTTTAGGCAGCCTCTCTGCTAATGGGTGGGGTCGTGTTCCTGTCTTGCTAGTTGTTTGGTATGAGGTGTCCAGCACTGGAGCTTGCTGGCCATTGGGTGGAGCTGGGTCTTAGCGTTGAGACAGAGATCTCTGGGAGAGCTTTCGCCATTTGTTATTACATGGGGCCAGGAGGTCTCTGGTGGTACAGTGTCCTGAACTCAGCTCTCCCACGTCAGAGGCTCAGGCCTGACACCCGGCAGGAGCACCAAGGCCCTGTCAGCCACACGGCTGTGAACGTGGCAGTCTCCATTCTGAAGTCAGATTATGAGGGTCTACAGTAGCTGTTCAGCTATAAGAGGATGACTTGGGAGCCCTTTGTCTACGAGGCTGTCTCCAGCAGCCGGTGGCTAAAAGAGTAGGTCTCCTCATGTGATATCAGAATCTTAAATGTTTATACAGAGGTCTTCACTGGGTTCAGTCACGGATTTGGTACAAATGGCCTCAGGAACACCTTACTCTCTCAAGGCTGTGTGCTTGAAACAGCTCCTAAGCCTGAGGGTCTACAAGCTGCAGGAAGATGAGACCGCCCAGGGCGGCCTGCAAGCTGTGATTCTTGCCATGAACCCTCCTCCCTAAATGTTAATATTAAGGTCAACATAGTGGTTCACTCCCTCACTCAATTTTCTCATAAGGAAGTTCGTGCAAACACCATCAAGAAAAACCAAAACCAAAACAACAACAACAACAAAAACACCCTGAAAATAACTTGGATATCTAATAGCCCAGGAATTGACTAAATAGTGAACATCCATACTATGGAATATTATGCAGATATGGAAAAGACTGGGTTACATCTCAGTGTTCTGTCCAGAATGTGTGCATTGGCCGAATGTGGTTATTAAGAACTGGAAATGTAGCCAGTTCACACTGAGATTTTACACATTGGCTGTAAGTGTAAAATACACACTGGACTTCAAAGGTTTAACAAGAAAAAAAGAAGGTAAAATAACTCAATTTTTTATATTTATTAGTTATATGTAGAACGATATTATTTTGATATATTGGGTTAAATAAACATATTTTTCAAATTAATTTCACTTGTTTCTTTTTACTTTTTAAAAGTGTGAATACTGGATGTCTCTTGTGGCGCAGTGGTTAAGAATCCGCCTGCCAATGCAGGGGACACGGGTTCGAGCTCTGGTCCAGGAAGATCCCACATGCTGAGGAGCAACTAAGCCCGTGCGCCACAACTACTGAGCCTGCGCTCTAGCGCCCACAGGCCACAACTACTGAGCCCGTGTGCCACAACTACTCAAGCCCGTGCACCTAAAGCCCGTGCTCCACAACAAGAGAACCCACCGCAATGAGAAGCCTGCACACCACAAGGGTAGTCCCCACTCGCCGCAACTAGAGAAAACCCCGTGCACAGCAACGAGGACCCCGTGCAGCCAAAAATAAATAAATAAATTTATTTTAAAAAAAGAGTGAATACTAGAAGCTTTAAAATTACATGTATGACTCACATTATATTTGTATTGGAAAATCAGTGCTGGTCTAGAGGGATGTTCATTATATTTTAAGAGAAAAAACTAAATCACAGAGTTTTATTTTTATACATATATACACACATATGTACATATATACACATATGTATGTGTATGTATAATATATACATATTATGAGCCCATAAATATATACACATATTATAACTGTGTTAAAAATGTCCCTATATAAGTTATGTGTTTGAGTGAGCGTGGGTGTGGGATATGTGTGTGTGTTCATGTAAGTATAGAGAAAAGTGTGGAAGGATACACACCAAACCATTAACCCTGGTGGGGGTTGGAGAAGGGAGGTTATATACATTGTAAAGCAGGGAAAATTACTATTTTTATTTGACCCGTTTCAAGGAGCTCGTGTTGTTTTTGTAGCTGAGAGAGAAATTAAAATAAAGTTTATCTAAATAAATATTTCTTAAGCTTGTTATATGCCAAGCCCTGTGCTAGACTCTGGGCATATAAAGATGAAGACCTCCAGGGAATTCCCAGGGACAGAGTTTCTATTTTATTCTCAGGAAGTAGTCAAATGGTGTGCACAGTGAATGTTTCCTAGATGAGCCAGTTGAGTTGGAGCTGAATCTTGCATGACACTTAGTTTTCCAGATGGAGACGAGTTTAAAGGGTATTCCAGACAGAAGGAATTAAACTTTGGAAGACAGGTATACAAGAAACAGCCAGAGGCCTTTGGAAACTGCCAGATTATGTGAGGAAGTAGAGGTAAAGGAAACTGAACAGGTAGGCATAGTTCACGTTTAGACGGGCCTGATGTGTTAACAGAAGGATCTTCATTCAGTGCTAAAGGCTTTGAACTTCCTTCCTAGAACAGGACATGACTAGATTAGTATTGTAGAAAGATCATTCTAGCTGCGGAGTGTACAGAACACTGGAGAAACTGGGGAAGCAATGGTTTCTGCCCTCAAAAATCTTATAGTTTGGGAATTCCCTGGCAGTCCAGTGGTTAGGACTCAGTGCTTTCACTGCCGTGGCCTGAGTTCAATCCCTGGTCAGGGAACTAAGATCCTGCAAGCCTCACAGCAAGGGGTGGAGGCTGGGGGAAGCTTACAGTTTACTTTGGAAAAGAGACAAATGATAACCAGCATTTATCACATGCTTACTTTGCCAGGTACTGTTCTAAGTACTTCACAAACATTAACTCTTTTATTCTTCACAACCTACCCTATGGTGGGTAGCATTTTGATCCCTCCATTTTATAGAGAAGTAAACTGAGACACAGAGGACTCGAGTGACTTACCCAAGGACATCCAGGCAGGCAGGCAGGCTGACCTTTGGAGATTAAGAACTTAATCCTCATATGATATTGTGTCTTAGATTTATAATGGAGTGTGTTCAGTTCTAAGCTAGGATAGCTGTCTTGGGGACCATCTAAGATGGACTGGGAGAACCAGATGATTCTATTCCAGAGGGGATGACTTCTAGCCTGAGATCAGAGGCATGGACTAGAGTTCATGGGGAGGGGGGTCAGAATTCTCCAGGGAAACAGAGTAGATTGTTTAAAGGCCCTGAGCTGGGAGAGAACATGGCTATTGAGAGGAACTGAAAGTTATTCAGCATGGCTGGGTCATAGAGTGGTGGGGAGAGAAAGGACTAGTAAAGTGAGCTGGGACAAGACCAGGTGGTTGTTAAAAATTTTTTTTGACTGCATCCTAAAAGCAATGAAAAGCCATTGAAGGGCTTCCCTGGTGGTGCAGTGGTTAAGAATCCGCCTGCCAGTGCAGGGGACACGGGTTCGAGCCCTGGTCTGGGAAGATCCCACATGCTGCAGAGCAATTAAGCCTGTGTGCCACAACTACTGAAGCCTGCACGCCTAGAGTCCGTGCTCTGCAACAAGAGAAGCCACTGCAATGAGAAGCCTGTTCACCACAGCAAGAGTAGCCCCCACTTGCTGCAGCTAGAGAAAGCCCGCACGCAGCAACGAAGACCCAATGCAGCCAAAAATAAATAAATAAATTTGTATATAAAAAAAGAAAAGCCATTGAAGTGTTCAATTTAAGGAGCAACTTGCTTTGCATTTTAGATTACTGTGGCTGTTATGTGGTGAATGGATTGGAGAGGGCAAGCCTGCAGGCCTAAGATCAGTCAGGATGTTGTTTGGGTCATCTGGGGGGCCAGGCTTCAGGGGAATGGAGAGAAACAGGCCGGACAACTGCTTGTTGAATACCTATTACCTAAATTAAGCTGGCATGTATTAAATACAATTTTTGTAAGGATTTTTGGGTAACATCAATGCTGAAGCAGTTAGCATACTGTATGAGAATTCTTTGTATAGGAATGAGATGGGGAGCATTGGGAGGAAAAAATGAGGATTTTGGAGCTCTATAGATGTGGGTTTGAATTCTGGCTCTGCCATTTACTAGATCTGTGGCCCTTAATGAGTCACAGGAGCATTCATTAGGTAAAAAAGCTCTACCTTCTCACTCTGGTCTGAGCTACCTCATCTCCATCATCTCCAATATTACAGTATTCTACTATTCTGTACTGGTCTCTGTTTCCAGCCTTGCCCTCTTGATCCAATAACTCAAAGTACCCAAAGTAATACTTTTAAAGCATAGATTATATTCCTTTCCTGCTGAAAATCTTTCAGTGGCTCTCCATTTTACTGTTCATTTAAATAGCCTCTACAACCCCATACCATCTCTACCCCTTTCTCACCTCCTTTCTACTATTCTCTTTACATCTCCTATACCCCTCCCACCTCCTACTGTGCTCCAGCCCGAGACTTCTTCATTTTTCTTCAAATACAGGAGGCAGCCTCCTGCCTCAGGGCCTTTGCACTGGACTCTCTCTGAGCTTTAAATGTTCTTCCCCTAAATTATTCCCACTGACTGCTCCTTTACTCAAATGTCATCCTTAGCGAAGCCTTCCATAACTAACCTATTTAAAATAGTATAAAGGGCTATGGAAAAAAGAAGGGAAATGAGGACCAGAGTATTATCTTGTGTGTTTTATTTATCTTGATTACTGTAGCTCCTCCCATGAGAACACCAGGATTTTTGTCTTTTCAGTTCACTGTTGTATCCCCATAGTCAAAAATCAGTGCCTAGCAGATAGAAAACACTCAGATGTGTCCTTCTAATGATATTTAATACAGCTAATAATCACAAAGCACTTATTAAAATAGGCCAGGCCTAGTTCTAAACATTTTATGTATTTAATCCTCCCCATAATCCTACGAAGAAAATGCAATTACTATTTTCATTTTACAGAAATGAAGGAATGGAGGAAACTGAGGCTCAGAGAAACCAAACAACTTTCCAAAGGTTACACAGCTAGTAAGTGGAGCGACTATTTGTGGAATGAAATGAATGAAATTCGACTTGGCGCCGGGATGGAAATTGACACGGTGGGAGCGGATGCGATCAATTCACGCGAGTGCGTGCAACTTGAGCGCACAATGCACCGCCTGACGCCAAAATCTAAAAGAGGATGAGAGGGTGCTTTGGAAACAGCGCGGAGAAGGCTCCAGTGAGCCACCGAACTGCCATCACCAGCCACTGCTCAGTCCACGGCGGCATGGAAGCAGGAAGTAGCGGCGGGCGTCGCGTGGGGTGACGTCACAGTGGCGCCGGTAGCGAAGGGCGGGGGAGGAGGAGGAGCGAACCGGGCTTGGGGGGCGGCTGCACAGTCTCTGGGATCCCCAGGCCTGGAGGGGGGTCTGCGCGCGGCCGGCTGGCTCTGCCCCCCGTCCGGTCCGGAGCGGGCCTCCCTTGGGCCAGCCCGATGTGACCGGGCCCAGCGGAGCCTGAGCTAGGAGCGGGTCCGTCGCGGAGCCGGAGGGCGGGAGGAACATGACATCGCGGAGGTGAGGAGCCCCGAGGGCCCGGCGCGGGCCTCGGCCCGGCCCCCGCCGCTTTCGTTCAGCCCCGCCCGGGAGGGGGCGGCCCGGCTGGGCTTCGGACTCCCGCCCGGGGTCGCGGGGGCAGGCTCTGTCCCAACCCCCTAGCCCTCCCGGGCCCGGGGGTCCGACCCCACCGCGCCCCCACCCCTCGGGTCCCCATTCATTTCCTGCCTCCCCGAGTTCCGGCTCCCGCAGCCCTGGGGATGCCCGTCTGGACGGGGCAGGTAGAACCGCCCGGGGAACCGCGGACGCCAGCGGCCCGGCTCGGCGCCGCATTCCTGACCCATTGCCTCATGAGAATTGCCTCATGGTGATTCCGAAATAACCCCGCTCACTTGGGGAGGCTCCTCGGCCTGGGACGCGGGAGGGGAGAGTAGGGGCCAGTTGCGCGGGGCCAGGCCCCCGACGGTCGAGCCACTCTGGGACCCCCTGCTTCTTGCGCGCATTGGGGGGCTTTACTCAGGATCCCTGACCCCTTTATATGCCTCTTTGCATCTCCTTTCCCCCCCCACCCCTCACGTGCCAGAAATGGAAAAACTGACTGTATCTGCAGCTATTAGAAGTATTTCCTTCCTCTGCGATCTTCGCTTTGGGAGATGGGAGGGAAGGGAGCTGTATGTCTAGTTATTTAATCCTTCACAACCTTAAAAGTCAGGTAACATTAATCACCCCCGTTTTACGGATGTGGAAACTGAGGCTCAGAAGAAACATTCTAGTAAATGATAGGATTTGAACCTAAGAGTCAGAAGGAAGGTTAGTGAATTAATGAGATCCTTTAAAAGCTCAGGGTAGTCATACTACTAATAGCTAACATTTATTTAGCTTTTACTGTATGCCAAACAAGTTTAATTCTTGCTATAACTCTATGAGGTAGGTATTGTTATCCCCGTTCTAAAGATGAGTAAAGTGAGTTTCAAAAGTTAGGCAACCTGGGCTTCCCTGGTGACACAGTGGTTAAGAATCCACCTGCCAATGCAGGGGACACGGGTTTGGGGCTCGAGCTCTGGTCGGGGAAGATCCCACATGACCCGGAGCAACTAAGCCCTTGCGCCACAACTACTGAGCTTGTGCTCTAGAGCCCGCGAGCCACAACTGCTGAGCCCGTGAGCCACAACTACTGAAGCCCGCACGCCTAGAGCCCGTGCTTTGCAACAAGAGAAGCCCACGTACCACAGCAAAGAGTAGTCCCCGGTCCCTGCAACTAGAGAAAGACCGTGCGCAGCAACGAAGACCCAATGCAGCCAAAAATAAATTAAATAAATAAATTAAAAAAAAGAAGTTAGGCAACTTGCCTAAGGTCACTCAATCAATAAATGATGGAGCCAGAACCCTCTTGTTAATTACCAGGTTACTATTATTTTATAAGTATTGCCAATAATTTGTAAGCCTTAATTTTGTTGTTAAACAGTAGTGTGATCTACTGTTTTCAGATAATGATCCTGCTATTTTGTATTTCCACTCTTTATATACAATTCATATATAAGACCCATTGTTTAGACTTCATTGTCCTGTTATGGTCACTGTCTTAGACATTTGAGAAACTGTTTCAAGCTGTTGGAGTTATTTGAATGAGAGACTTTTCAAAATATTAGGAATGTCTTCTCAGAAATACCTGCACATTATTCATTCATGGAATGAAAAGAGAGAGAAAGAAGAAAACTGAAAACTTAGGAAGTGAGTGATTTGGACAGGTCTGTTGGCAAGTGCTTACAGATCTGGGTAATATATAATTGCATTTCAGCAGAACAGTGTATAGCCTCAAATGTTCTAATTCCTTAGGGAGCTTTTAAATAAAACAGTTGTCTATTTAATCTGTCAAATAGTCATTGAGCCTTTTGTTCCTTGTGTCTGCTCTTCCAGACAAGTAAGGATCTGCTTCTTTTAGGAGACAAAGACTGGGGGCTGGGAGTGGGGTAGGGGCTGGGTAGTAATAGACCCTACATTGTCCAGCTTGTTAGTTTAGAAGCCAGGAAGTGTGGGTATAGCCAAAGCAGCAAGTGGTAAAGATGACAGCTTGAAACGGTAATTCCTCCTCTCCTTCAGCCCTCCCTTACCTATTATGGAAAAGAAATGTGTGCTACCTAAAAAGCAGATTATGAATGTAACACACATAATTGGGGATTATTTATTATTATTTTTCAGATCATAGGTCTATTTTATTATTTTAACCCAGCTTTATTGAGGTATAAGTGACATGCAACAAATTGCTTATATTTAAGTGTACAATTTGATAAGTTTTGACACGTGTATACACTCGTGAAACCATCACCACAATCAAGATAATGAACATATCCATCACTCCTTTTTTTTTTTTTTTTTGCGGTATGTGGGCCTCTCATTGTTGTGGTCTCTCCCGTTGCGAAGCACAGGCTCCGGACGCGCAGGCTCAGCAGCCATGGCTCACGGGCCCAGCCGCTCCGCGGCATGTGGGATCTTCCCGGACTGGGGCACGAACCCGTGTCCCCTGCATCGGCAGGCGGACTCTCAACCACTGCGCCACCAGGGAAGCCCCGTCACTCCTTTTGATGGCTCCTCGTGCCCTTTATAATCCCTTCCTTGTTGCCAGGCAAACACTCTTCTGCTTTCTGTTACTATACATTAGTTTGCATTTCCTAGAATTTTATGTAATTGGACTTTTATGTGTGGCTTCTTATGCTCAGCAAAATTATGTTGAAATTCATCCATGTTGTAGTGTGTGTCATATAGTTCCTTACTTTTTATTGATTAGTAATATTCCATTTTATGGATGTACCACCGTTTATTTATCCATCCACCTGTTGATGGATGTTTGGGTTGTTTCAGAGTTTGGCTTCACAAATAAAGCTGCTCTGAATGTTCATGTACAAGTGTTTGTATGGATGTATACTTTCATTCCTCTTTGGTAAATACCTATCAGTGGTATGGTTGGATCACATAGCAGATGTATATTTAACTTTTTCAGCAATTGCCAAACTTTTTCAAAGTGGTTATACCATTTACATTCCCACTGACAGTGTATTAGAGTTCGGTTCCTCCACATCCTGGCCACCACTTGGAATGGTCTGTTTTTAAATTTTAGCCATTTAAAGGGTGTGTCATTGTATCTCATTGTAGTTTTTTTCCCCATATCAGCACTTTTTAATTTTTTAATTTTACTTATTTAGTATTTTAATGGAGGTATAATTGACATAGAACATTAGTTTCAGGTGTACAGCATAATGATTTGATATTTATTCATTGTAGTTTTAATTTGTATCTTCCCTGGTGACTAATAATGTTGATCATCTTTTCATGTGCTTATTTGCCATCAGTATATCTTCTTTGGTGACACGTCTATTTGATTAAATACTTTCCCTTTTAAAATTTACTTGTTAAAAAAATAAAATTTACTTGTTTGTTTTCTTATTGAAATTTGAGTTTCTTATTGATACAAGTCTTTGATCAGAATTGCAAATATTTTCTTTTAGTCTGCGGCTTGTCTTTTCATTTTTTAAAGTGTCTTAAACAGAGGTTTTTGGGCTTCCCTGGTGGCGCAGTGGTTAAGCGTCTGCCTACCGATGCAGGGAACACGAGTTCGTGCCCCGGTCTGGGAAGATCCCACATGCTGCGGAGCGACCGGGCCCGTGAGCCATGGCCCCTGAGCCTGCGCATCCGGAGCCTGTGCTCCGCAATGGGAGAGGCCACAACAGTGAGAGGCCCGCATACCGAAAAAAAACAGAAAAAAAACAGAGGTTTTTAATTTTGCTGAAGTCCACTTTATCAGTTAAAAAAAAAAGGATCATGCTTGTGGTGTCATTCCTAAGAAATTTTTGCTTGACCCAAAATGTCTCAAATGTTTTCTCTGTTTTCTACAAGTTTTATAGTTTTAGGTTTATGATCCACTTTGAGTTAACTTTTGTATGTGGTATGAGGTGTGGCTGTATCTTCTCTATTTTGCATATGGGTGTCCAGTTGTTCTAGCACCATTTGTTGAAAAGACTGTCCGTCTTTATTGAACTTGTACCTTTGTTGAAAATCAGTTGTCCATTTATATGTGGGCCTATTTCTAGACTCTCTTCTGTTCCATTGATCTATTTGTCTTTCCTTATGCCAATACCACATGATCTTGATCATTGTAGCTTTATAACAAGTCTTGAAATTAGATAGTGTTAGTCTTTGAACTGTGTTCTTTTTCAAATGATTTTTAACCTCAGAATTAATTAATTCAACAAGTAGTTATTGAACCAGGCAGGATGAAGCAGTAGAATAGGCAAAGATCGTTGTTCTTATGGCTGAGAGAGAAAGTGGACAAACACATGAATAAATGAGACTATTTCAGGTAGTAATAATTGCTGGGAGGGAAAAAAATAAACCGACTGTGGAGAACGTGGTTAGTTTTGATAATGGGTTTAGGAAAAGTCTCTGAGGAGGTGATCATATGAGCTGACTCTTGAATGACTAATATTCTGAATTTTGTTTTGTTTAATTATCAAAGTAATTCTTTTTGGTTCATGGGTTTAGGGTTTAGAGTTTGTATGCATTTAATAATTACAATGTCATATATTCAGTATGCTGATACATCTCAACATCACAGGTAAGGAAAGGAAGGTATGAGCAATTATATGATTCTCCTTCCCACCCAGGTAATATAGCAATGCTAGTGCTGAGTTTAGATTTTGAGATTGCTTGGCTGCCCTACTCTGCCTTGTTTAACTGACAAAACTGGCTGTATTCTTCAACATCTGGTGCATCTTTTGCATTTGCTTTTGTTCCTCTGGAAGGTAGTGTCTGAGGGCTTGAACTGAGAGGGCCAGGAAATTTAGCTTGTTCTTAGACTCTAGGCTTTTGATTTATCTGATGCAGGTCAGGTACATTTGTCCCAGGCTCTCCTTAGTGGCCCTGTTTGTTTCTATCCTGTGGGAGTAAATAAACTTGCCTTACTGAAAAATAACAGTTCTATGTCTTTCCAGTTGAAACTGGGTTGTCTTTATTAATGTCTTGCCCCGATGTAAGCTTGGGTTTTTGTCCAGAGCTGCTCAAATGCAGGGGCCACTGCTAAGATCACTTACCCTTCTTGCAAGTGGTCAGTGTGGCGAATGTTAGAGAGTCGCACCAGAGCTGGAAAAGCAGAGCCACCCCTTGTTTGTAATTGTTACTAGCGGGTCTTGGTGTACTTGGTTAGGCGGCTATGGAACAATAGAAGATACTGTGCTTATTCCTCTTTCCCTTTGGGAAACACAGACAGCACTTCCCCTCCAATGCTTTACCTTTTTAAGGAAGGGAAGGCAAATACTGATGTTTGGCAGGTTCTGTGGCAGTTGTGGCCTGCAACCAATGGTTTGAGACCCTCCCCGAAATGGATTCAAACACCCTAAAATGCAGCCCAGTTCATTACTGAGTTTTGGAGGGTTGTGTGCATTTAGCAAGCTTGTATAGGCTGTGATCCTTGGCAGCACTGAAATATGAAAGATACGATTCATGTTCACAAGGAGCATTGAATTTAGAGAGGGATCCGACTTGTAGGCCAGCATCAAATGAGTTTGATGAGCATAGTACCAAACTGAAACTGAAATTTGTCAGTATAGAGCATACTGTTTAGAATACGTACATACTTGTATACTGATGTACACATTCATGCACACTGTATATATGTCTGTCTATATGCACATACATATACACACACGCAATCTGTTTATTTTAAAAATAGTAGACTAGGGCTTCCCTGGTGGCGCAGTGGTTGAGAGTCCGCCTGCCGATGCAGGGGACACGGGTTCATGGTCCGGTCCGGGAGGATCCCACATGCCGCGGAGCCGCTGGGCCCGTGAGCCATGGCTGCTGAGCCTGCGTGTCCGGAGCCTGTGCTCCGCAACAGGAGAGGCCACAGCAGTGAGAGGCCCGCGTACCGCAAAAAAAAAAAAAAAAAAAAAAAGTAGACTATAGATCCAAGTCTGTGTCATTCCATTGACCCACTGTAATGAAACACTGACCCATTCATTCAAGAACTTGGGATTTAACTTATTTATCGTGGGATTACTAAGTGCGGGGGCCACTGTGCTAGGCATTGGGTGTTCCAGGTTTTAAGGAAACAGCAAGTGCGAGAGTGCTGAGGTAGGGAGTTCTTGGAGTGCTTGAAGGACAGAAGGGAGCACGTGGAGGAGCTGAGACTGCGGCTGTAGGTGGGAACTAGACCACACAGGGATTTTTAAGGTCCTCACTGTCACGTGGACCATGGAGAGGAGTTTGGGTTGTATTTTAAGAACAATGCAAAACTATAGAAGGATGTGATCAGGGGAGTGGCGTGAGCTGATCTATTTAAAAATATCCCTCTAGCTGCTGTGAAGGGAGGATTGTAGGAGGCTGGAGTGGACCCAGGGAGAGCAGACAAGAGAGAGAGAGGCTTTGAACAGGGTAGAAGCCATTTGTGGAAAGACTTTTGGAGGCAGTTTCCATTTATTGTCTTGTCATCAGAGCAGAGATGCTGACCAGTGAAACTCTATGAAAAGATAATGATTTATAAAGACATAGCTACCCACTACCATTAGAAAGCTAGCTGCCTTAACTTTTGTCTAGCCTCTGTTACCTAGAATGCTTGTCCCTATCGACTGCCCCTCCCTTGTGACTCATCCTTTTCCCATAGAAAATTAAAATTTAATTGGAAAAGAGGAATATTCTTGTAATCTGCAGAAAGTACCAAACTCTAAACTTTCTCCCCAAGGACAAAGATAATGATTTTTCTGGAGCAGCAGGTAAGAAAGCTATACCCAGTATCACTTTATATTTAGGCAAGAAACTGAAATAATACTTCGGATCCCTAGTTTAAATTCCCTTCTTAGCATAGCAGCCTTGAGAATAAGTTCCTGAAATTATTGGCCTGCTTGACTGTTTCCCCACATCACTGGGGGAAGGGGACATAGATGAAATATTCAGCATCATTGTATTTTCTTTTTGGTTCATCAGCATTTTTTTTTTTTTTTAAACTCACTTGACATAAATAAGGTCCTGGCGTCAGTGAGCTAAGCCTTTGCAGAATCTGTATTCACTAATGAAGGATTTAGATTTCTGGTAGGATTTCTGGGCAAATAGTTTGGGTTTGTAAACTCTCTTGGAGGCAGGGATTCTGTCTTTCCTTTCTTCAGGCCCACTCAGCACAGGGCTGATTTGTTTTAGACGTTGATTTGAGGCTCTTTTTCACAAGTGTTGGTGTTGTGTGTGTGTGTGTTTTCAAGCTCTTTCTGTGAGATGGGTGGTACCGACCTGGACCATGTTATGACCTGAGAGTCTTAATAAATAATAGACAGTGCCAGAGGATGACCGATTAGAAGGGATTGTCAAGCTCTGGCAGGTTTGCAGGAGTTAGAATGTGCAAGAGGAGAATGCTCTTCCCCCGCTTCCCTGTGTGACTTTTTCGCTATGCCCTTCCTCTCTCTTTTCTCCTCCCTGGTTTTTCTTCATTCCCCGAAGTTAATTCAGGCAGCAGTCGTTCACCAAGTGCCCACTGTATACATGAGGAAGACTGAAAATTTATCTGTTTTTTCTCATCCTGTATGGACCCACCTTGTTGACAGACCCAAATGTAGATATACTAATTTGCCCCTTTCCCCTCCTTTTAGGTAATACAGATACATTTACATTACTTTTTGGGGAGACTAACCTCTGCTATTTGAATTCACACTAGGTGGGAGATGGGGACAGGGTTTAGAGATGTACAGCCTCAGTACCTAATATTACCAGTGTAATAATCCTTGAGGCCAGCTCTATAATATCATATTAGTCCTATTAACTCCACTATTCTTCCTTACCGTCTCTCACTAAGATCTCAGGGGTTGAATGAACTCTAACTGTTCTGTGTTAGTGATAAGCATGTTGCAAATTACAAAACTGCCAGTAATTGCACTACAAATATTAAACATGTAATTGGGAAAGACTTTTTTGGTAAATACAAAGGCTTTTTGAAAAAAATAGCCAAGGAAGGAGAGTTTACAGTATATCAAAACTCAAGTGGGTGGGTTATGGAATAGAACTTTCCATTTCTAATTATATACTGTTTGAGATAATGTAGGGACAGCTCCTGAGCTGTGAAGTTCAGTTTTTGAAAAGGCAGTGTAACATAAATGATTCATATCTCAAAATGGTCTGTGTGAAACTAACATAATTATGCAGGAGAAGAATCTATCTGCATATCTTCCACCAATAATAATAATGATAACAATAGTGATAACAAATGTTTATTAAGCCCACACTCTGTCTAGCCTTTGTGCTAAATGCTGGTTACTAAGTTTCCCCTGTAAACATCACTCTCCTGTGTTCACTCTTTTGTGTGTGTGTGTGTCTGTATGTTCACTCTTAATAACATGATAGGTATAATTAGAAGTTGGAAATGAAATAATAATGGTTTATTTAATAAAGGGCTAAAGAGACCACCTGCCTTATCTCCTCTGCCAATCTACTTGATGGGTGCTGGTTGTAGTTACCTAGCATCACCTTCAGCAGTGGAAGTCACTTTTATAATGTCCCTCAGCATCAGCAGGATACTCTACATAAGTTTTTTTTTTGTAAAATATACAAAGGTGAGAACACATGGTTGTGAATGAAGACCATCTACAGTCAGAGTTCTGCTTTAGAAAGTTTTAGAAATAAATAGCAGAGTGTGATGGTTAAAAGTTTGACTTCTGGAGTCTACTTTGCACACTGGCGTATGGCAAACAGTAAATGTAGCTACAATTTTAACCAGCCATAATATATAATGGCCAGTAAATTATTTTTTTCCTTGCTATCAGAGCTAGTTGATAATTGAGGGGGAAAAAAGTGTATGTAATAATATAAGCATGGAGAAGTCTTTTCTATTTTATAATTTATAAATTTTTATTAAATATAAAATATTATTAGTAGTAAATAATAATTCTGTCTTCTCTTTGTCTCCATACTCTTTCTTCCCTCTTTTTTTTTTTTTTTTTTTTTGCGGTACGCGGGCCTCTCACTGTTGTGGCCTCTCCCGTTGCGGAGCACAGTCTCCGGACGTGCAAGCTCAGTGGCCATGGCTCACAGGCCGAGCCACTCCGCGGCATGTGGGATCTTACCAGACCAGGGCACGAACCCACGTCCCCTGCATTGGCAGGTGGACTTTCAACGACTGCGCCACCAGGGAAGCCCTCTGTACTCTTTCTTGATGGAAATTCTCATCTCTGTCTTATTTACTTTCTTCTCCCAGTCATCCCCCCTTTTCAGTACCTATTGCAGGGTCCTGTTAAAATCTGTGCCTTTATTGTGTTTTATTCTGACCTAAAACTAAATTCCTAGTTCCACAGGTGAAACTCCTTGTAGTTTTTTTCTGTGCTAAGCATTTTATATGTATTAATTTATTTCCATTTCACAACAGTGCTGTGGGTTAAGTTTTTCTAAACATAGCAAGAAACCCAGAAGCCATAAAGGAAAAAGCTGATAAATTTAACCATGCCAAGATGAATTTCTTTGGGGAAAAAAAATAACCACAAGCAAGTAGAAAGGGAAAAAAGCTAAGACAAGTATTGTCACATGTATAATAAAGGATCATTTTCTGGTTCTATCAAGAAGAGCCCCTTTAAATCAGTAAGAAAAAAAAATCCAATAGAAAATGAACAATGACAAGCTGACAACTCACAGAAAATGAAAAAAAAAAGTGGTCGGAAAACATGAAAAAGTGCTAGTCTCACATAGAAATGCAAACTAGAATGGTACCATTTTCCATGACTTAGATTAAAAAGTTTGGTAATATACGTAGTATTGGCAAAACTGGGAGAAAACGGGCTTTCACACTTAATTCATGGGAGTCAAAACTGGTACCTTCTTTTGAGTGTGGTTTGGCAAATTTGTGAGAGTGAAAAAAAAAACAACTCTTGTCAAAGCAGTTTTATTTCTAAAATTTTAATTTACAGATATACTTGTAAAAGTGTATAAAGATGATTATAAAGGGTGTGATATGCTGCATTATTTGTAATGACAAAAATCTATGAATAATATAAATGTCCTCTAATAGGGATTAAATTATGGATGGTACATTCTTATAATGGATTAGTGTATAGCCATTAAAAAGAGTGCTCGGGGACTTCCCTGGTGGTGAAGTGGTTAAGAATCCGCCTGCCAATGCAAGGGACACGGGTTCGAGCCCTGGTCCGGGAAGATCCCACATGCCACAGAGCAACTAAGCCCGTGTGCCACAACGACTGAGCCTGCTCTCTAGAGCCTGCGAGCCACAACTACTGAGCCTGCGTGCTGCAACTACTGAAGCCCGCGTGTCTGGAGCCCATGTTCCGCAACAAGAGAAGCCCCCACAATGAGAAGCCCGCGCACCGCAACAAAGAGTAGCCCCCGCCGGACGCAACCAGTGAAAACCTGCGCGCAGCAACAAAGACCCAACACAGCCAAAAATAAATAAATTAATTAAAAAAAAAAAAAGAAGAATGCTCCCACGGAAAGATCTTTGCGTCGTAGTAAGTGAAAAAATTGGGGTGTAGATCAGGATTGCATTTGTGTATGTGTGTGTTCCACACAGGCTGGCATAGAGAGAGTAGTGTGTTTGCACACATGCACACGTAGGTAAGTATATGTATGTGTATGCACGAGACATTTCTCAAAGATGAGGAAACTGCTAACTGTAGTGACTTCTGACAGTGCAAGGGAAGCTTGGGCTTTTTCTCGGAATTTCATACCTATCTGTACTGTTTTAGTAAATGAATTTTAAAAGGTTTTAGAAAGTTTATGTTTGTGTTCTCAACAAGATTCTAAAGGACATTGAGTCTATAAAAAATTAGAGCTGCCTGAAATAGTTGGCTGAGATAAGGAAAGATGAAACGGGAATGAAAAGCAGGAAGATAAACAAAAAGATCTTGCTAGAAGCAGTAAAGAGTGCCTTTGAGGCAGCCCTCCCAGTGGTCAGGTTGAGGACAAACCTGAGAAATTCTTCTAGAATCTATTTTAAAAAAGAAAGAGGAGATAACAGTGGTGACAGTAAGGAAACAGATCCCCCATAGGTGGTGGCAGCCCAGGCTGGATGACCGGTATTTAAAAATGAAGCGACCTCTGAGCCCGCAGTATTTCATTTAATGAAGACCAATAATGGAGGAAGATGCTGGGAGAGAGCTGTAGAGGGGAGACAGAATGGTTTTTCCCTTCGTTCACTTCATTAACCTGATCATAGTAGGTTTAAGGACTTTTTTTTTTAAATACTGCAGTATAACCATCATTATAATTTTAAAATAATTAGAATCTTATTAGAATTAGGAGCAAGGTGTCTGCCTTCCGTATCACTGAAGTAGCTGTCTTTATGTGGTATAGGTATCCGTGTTATATTTGCTTCATGAAAGGAAGTGGTACGTTTTCCTTTCCTTTTGACTCTCTGGAATAATTTATCGAGCAGTGGGATGGTCTGGTCTTTGAAAGTTTGATAGAATTCCATTTTGAAACCATCTGGGTTTGGTGCTTTTCTGTGGGGTAGTTTTAAAATTGCTTTCTCTATTTTTATATAGAAATTGGTTTGCCTAAGTTTTCTCTCTAATGGACTCAGTTTTGACAGTCTTTATTTCCCTAGATAATTATTCACTTCATCTAGGTTTTATAATTTATTTGCACAGCAGTCTGCAAAGCAGTTTCTTTAAAAATTTTTTTTTCTTCTGTTTCAATGCTTATTTCCCCCTTGTCATTTCTTCTTTTGTGTATTTGTGATTTTTTGTTTTTGTTTTTGTACTCCTGAATAAGTTAACTAGTGGTTTGTCTATTTTGTTAATTTTAAAAAGCAGGATTTTTATTAATTAGATCTACTACTTTTTGTTTTCTTTTTCTTTGATTTTTGCTTATTTATTTATTTATTTATTTATTAGCTGCGTTGGGTCTTCGTTGCTATGCACGGGCTTTCTCTAGTTCTGGCGAACGGGGGCTGCTCTTCGTTGTGGTGCGCGGGCTTCTCATTGCGGTGGATTTTCTTGTTGCGGAGCACGGGCCCTAGGCGTGCGGGCTTCAGTAGTTGTGGCTCACGGGCTCTGGAGTGCAGCCTCAGTAGTTGTGGTGCATGGGCTTAGTTGCTCCTCAGCATGTGAGATCTTCCGGACCAGGGCTCGAACCCATGTTCCCTGCATTGGCAGGCAGATTCTTAACCACCACACCACCAGGAAGGTCCCCTGCTTTTATCTTTATAAAATAGTTTTCCTTCCTTGTGCTATCCTTTGTCCTTTTTCTAGGGTTTTTTGTTTGTTTGTTTGTTTTTTGTTTTTTTGAACTGGGACTTTATTTTTATTCTTTTATATTTTTTATTAATGTTAGTTGTTTGTGTAGTGAATTTTCTACTGATAACTCCATTAGCTGTATCCCATAGATGCTGATATATAGTGTTTTCATGGCCATTATTTCTTTTTTTAATAGAATCCATGATAAACTTTATTTATTTATTTATTTTTGCCTGCTTTGGGTCTTCGTTGCTGTGTGCAGACTTTCTCTAGTTGTGGCGCACGGGCTTAGCTGCTCCGCGGCATGTGGGATCTTCCTGGACTAGGGATCAAACCCCTGTCCCCTGCATTGGCAGGTGGATTCTTAACCACTGTGCCACCAGGGAAGTCCCGCCATTATTTCTTACAAATTGTGTAATTTCAGCTTGTATTTCCCCTTTTACCTAAGAGTTGTTTAATGGAAGGTTTTAAAATTTCCAGGTAGAAGGGCCTTTCTGTTTTTTGCTTTTGTTAGTGAAGTTCAGGTTTATTGCATTGTGATATTGTTCTGTGTAATAGTTCTACTTATAGGGGTTACTGTTTTCCTTGTGACTGTATATATCTGATCAATTTTTATGGAAATGCTCTGGGCTCTTGAGAAAAATGTGTAATTATTATCAGGGTGTGGAGTACAATATATGCACATAAGATCTACCCTATTTATGTTATTTAGATTTTCTATCTCTTTACCTGTTTTTTTAGTCTATTTTATCTTGTATTGAGTGTGGTGTATGAGTCTCCTATTATTGGTGTGTTTCCATCTGCATTTCCTTGCATCTCCTGTAGTTTTTGCTTCACAAAAGTGATTTCTGTGTTATTTGATACATAAATATTCATAGGTTTGTTGATTTCTTTTAATAGACAGCAAACTCATCCACATTTATTGTTATGACTGATAGGTTTGGTATCAACTCTATCGTAACATTTTTTAAAATAAATTTATTTATTTATTTATTTATTTTTGGCTGCACTGGGTCTTCATTGCTGTGCATGGGCTTTTCTCTAGTTGTGGAGAGTGGGGGCTATTTTTTGTTGCGGTGCGTGGGCTTCTCATTGTGGTGGCTTCTCTTGTTGTGGAGCACGGGCTCTAGGCGCACAGGCTTCAGTAGTTGTGGCTTGCAGGCTTACTTGCTCTGTGGCATGTGGAATCTTCCCGGACCAGGACTTGAACCCATGTCCCCTGCATTGGCAGGTGGATTCTTAACCACTGCACCACCAGGTAAGTCCTCTATCTTAATGTTTTATACTTACAGTTGACCCTTGAACAATGCAAGTTTGAACTGCATGGGTCCACTTATGCACGGATTTTTTTCAATAAATACATAGTACAGTATGATACAATCTGCCTTGGTTGAAACCATGCAGTTGGAAGCAGAACTGTGTATATAGAGGGCTGACTATAAAGTTATATATGAATTTTCAGTTGCGCAAGGATCGGTGCCTCTAAAGCCCATGTTGTTCGTGTGTCAACTGTAGTGTTTCCTTGCATTGTTTCTCACGAGATGTGTGTGTGTATGTACATGTGTGTGTATATATATATATAATATATATATTATATATATATAATTTTTTTCTAAGATGTATATTTAAAATTTTGTTGTTGAAAACAGTTTTTTGAGAGGGTATTTAGGAAGGTTTGTATTTTTTTTAATCTAGTACTTACACCTTTTTGAATGTCCTTAGTCCTCTGTTTTGTTATTTAACTTTTATTATCAGGCTTATCAGATTTTTTTCATTACCCTTAAACACCCATCTATTGCCTATTGCCTATACAATAATGAGGTTTTTTCTGTTTTCCTTTTCCCATTTTCTAGTTGTAGTAGTTCTACTGTGTCACAGTATATAACTGTTGTACATTAGTTTTCTACTCTCATTCCCATCTTTGTTTTAGTCTTACATGACATTTATAGATTATTAAATGCTCACCATCAGTTATTTTGTCAATGTTGCTTGTTACTGTTTGGTTAGATAAAGTTTATCCTCTAGTAGATTCATCAGGAAAGACTGATAAGTACAGCATTCCCTTAGTTGTTGTATGTTGAAACTTGTTTTGTCTGTAGCTCTGATAGTTGAAGGATAACAGCTGGATATAAAATTCTTGGTTTACCCTTTTCTTTCATTGAGTTTTTAAAAAATGCTTGTTCATTTATCAACTTGCTTTATATGTTGGCTTTGAAAAGTCAGGTGCTAATCTAATTTGTTATAGTAAGTTATTTGTTTTTTGTGGAGGCTTTGAAGATTTTTTTCCATTTGTCTTTATTTATTTTTTATTTTTTTATTTTTTTGCCATATGCGGGCCTCTCACTGTTGTGGCCTCTCCCGTTGCGGAACACAGGCTCCGAACGTGCATGCTCAGCGACCATGGTGCAGGCTCAGCGGCCATGGCTCACGGGCTCAGCCGCTCTGCGGCATGTGGGATCTCCCCAGACCGGGGCACGAACCTGTGTCCCCTGCATCGGCAGGCGGACTCTCAACCACTGCGCCACCAGGGAAGCCCCTCCATTTGTCTTTAAAGCGTAATAGTTTCATTAGAACAAGTGTCAGAGCGATTATTCTGGGCTTATTTTCCCAAGTACCTGATGGACCCTTCCAATGTATAGATTCACATCTTATTTTATTTGTTTTCTCAATTTAGGTTTAAATATTAGTTCTGTTCCATTGCGTTTCCCCCTCCCCTTCCCCCAATTATATGTATGTTGTTTCTTCTTCGCTTGTCTTTCATATTAACCATTTTCTTTGTGATCTCTTTTATTTCTTTTTTTTTTTTGCGGCACGTGGACCTCTCACCGTTGTGGCCTCTCCCGTTGCGGAGCACAGGCTCCAGACGCGCAGGCTCAGCGGCCATGGCTCACGGGCCCAGCCGCTCCACGGCATGTGGGATCCTCCCAGACTGGGGCACGTACCCGTGTCCCCTGCATCGGCAGGCAGACTCTCAACCACTGTTCCACCAGAGAAGCCCCTCTTTTATTTCTTTCTTCATCATATTTTATTCTCTTCATTGTTTTCCTACCTTTCTTTAATGCCACTTACTAGATTTTCATTTGAACTTATTCTCCTTTGGGCGCCTAGTAATTTAGTTTTCATTTCTGAGATGATTTTCTTTTCCTTTTTCTTTCTGAGTTTGATCAACTCCCTCTTCATTTTTTCCTACTTTTTGTCCATTTCTGTTTTTAACTTTTAAATTTCTTATTCAGAGTGTTTGTTCATATCCCTAAATCTTGTTTGAGTATATTTAATTCAGATTGGAGTGTTGTCTTATAGTTTTCTTCTGCATCATGGGTGTTTGTCTGGGATAATTTTCAAAAGCTGACTGATGTGTGACTCTTTTTTGTAGTAACTTTATATAGACTTATTCACTTTTTTCCTATTTATTCTGTGGCTCTTAAATATTTTAAAGGTTCCTAATTCAATGGCATTTTCTTCTGTCAGTATAGAAAAGTCCAGGTTTTTTTTTTTTTTTTAGTGGATTTGTGTATGTATTTGTGTTTGTGGTAGGGGAGAGGTTATTTGTCCTCTCGGTTTTTTGTTTGTTTTTTTGTTTGCAGGTAAATAAATTTCCCCTTTCTACTTCCTTTCCTTTTTGTCACCTAATTGCCAAATGGATCCTGTCTCTTTTTTGCCTTTTTCTTCCCCAGAGACCATGCATTTCTAACACTACACCTTAAATCATTCCCCTTTCCTATAAATAGGGCTCTGATCTACAGGAAAACTTTTTCAGTATTTTCACACTTAGGGTGGACTTTCTCTTTCTGGAGGTGGTTTTACAGCAATTTTAGGCCTGCCACTAGCTCCCCTGTTCTCTCTGACATGCAGTTTTTCTAAGAATGCCCTTGGCTTGGCACAGAGGGTTGCAGTAAGAAGATGAGAGATCACTACTGAGATTTGGCATGTCTTCTTTTGTTTACTTACAGGTAATTTGGAAGTTTGGGCATTCTCTGTCTTCTACTTTTGTTGAGGGCATGGTTAGGTTATTGTGTGGTTTTACTTGTTCTTTTTAAAAAATTCCATATTTTAAAAAAATTTCCCCTTAGTTTTTAAATTTTTTAATTAATTAATTAATTTATTTATTCTGGCCACACTGTGTGGCATGGGGACTGAACCCACGCCCCCTGCATTGGAAGCGTAGAGTCTTAACCACTGGACTGCCAGGGAAGTCCCCTGTATTTTTTATTTTTATTTTTTATTTTATTTTTTTTAAATTTATTTATTTATGGCTGTGTTGGCTCTTCGTTTCTGCGTGAGGGCTTTCTCCAGTTGCAGAAAGTGGGGACCACTCCTCATCGCAGTGTGCGGGCTTCTCACTATCGCGGCCTCTCCTGTTGCAGAGCACAGGCTCCAGACACGCAGGCTCAGTAATTGTGGCTCACAGGGCTAGTTGCTCTGCGGCACGTGGGATCTTCCCAGACCAGGGCTCGAACCCGTGTCCCCTGCATTGGCAGGCAGGCTCTCAACCACTGCGCCACCAGGGAAGCCCCCCTGTATTGTTTTTGAAGGATATGTGGGAAGATGTGAATTTAGGCAGTCATCATTGTCCTTGGCTACCCTGAAGTCCAGGCACTGTTATAGACACTTTATAAATATTAACTCACTTTATCCTCTCAACACCCTATGACACAGTGCTGTTGCTATTCCCATTTTATAGATGAGTTAAAACAGTTTAAATAACTAGCCTGGGGTCACACAGAGCTGGAATCTGAGCCAAAGTAGTCTGGTTCCAGAGTCCGTGCTCCTACCCATAAAGCTTTGCCACCACATGCCAGCGATTCTCAGCTTTTTTACTTCTGGGGTCTCCTCTTTTTTTTTTTTTAAACCATAAACCCAATATTCTAAAGAGAATTGTTTCCTAACCTGTATTTCATCATATAATAATTAGTTTTCCCTTTTTTTTGTAGAAGAAAACATATGCCACTCAGCTTCAGACTACCACACCAAGTAACATAATTGTTTTGTAGCCAAAAGCAAGACAGATTTGACATTTTAACTAGCTTATACAGGTAGACAAATTGAAGATTAACATAAGATTTTCACTATACTTTTTGAAAAGTTAAAAGTAACTGGAAGCCTTCTGTTATTGCTCTTTGATTCCCTAGGACTGTGGGGACTCAGGTGGAAACCATAGATTAAAGAAGCTGTGGACAAGATTTAAAAAAAAAAAAAAAAGGATAGTTTAGTAATCATACTGTATGCAAAAGTATTGGATGCTGGAATGATAGGTATCTTATAAATTGAGGTTGACTTTTCCCTGGGCAAAATTCTGCCTCGATCTTCTGACAAGCTCTTGGAGGGAGTAAAAAGCAAACTAATATTTTTTTCCTTTTGATCTGAACCCTGTGATTTTTCTCTAGGATAATCAGAATGATGTTTAGATTTTCCCCAAAATGCTAGTAAAATGCTATAGGAAAAATTAAAAAGAAAATACATTTCAGTTAATGTAAACAACAGGAATGTTGATAGACTATGTCTAGATTCTTGCCTTTTCTGATTACTTCTTGTCAGAACAATCTTATAGTTATTGTCATGATTGTCAGTAATATCTAACCATTAGTGCTTAATATGTACCAGACACTCAGATGATTAAGCATCTCATATTTAACATGTACCAGGGCTTCCTTCCCTGGTGGCACAGTAGTTAAGAATCCGCCTGCCAATGCAGGAGACATAGGTTTGAGCCCTGGTGCAGGAAGATCCCACATGCCACGGAGCAACTAACCCCGTGCGCCACAACTACTGAGCCTGCACACCTAGAGCCCGTGCTCCGCAACAAGAGAAGCCACTGCAATGAGAAGCCCGCACACCACGACGAAGAGTAACCCCCACTTACCGCAGCTAGAGAAAGCCCGCACGTAGCAACAAGACCCAATGCAGCCAAAAATAAATAAAAAATAAATAATAAATAAATAAATAAATAAATAAATAAATAAAGATTTAACACATACCAAATCTAACACTTGATTTTTCCTCTCCCCACCCTTTTTCCACATCTCGTACACGGTACCGCCAACCTTCCACTTGTCCAGACATGATGCCTAGGAGTAGTTCTTACTCCTTTCTTTCTTTCCCATCTCATATGTAATAAGTTAGGAAATCCTGTTGGCTACCCTTAAAATATTCCCAGTTGTACCGTTTATCACTACTCCTTCCGCCACCTTGGTCCTTGGTATCATCATCTCTTGCCTGGATTGTCACAATAGCTTATTTAACTGATCTATGTGCTTCTACTCTTGCACGATAGCTTGAAGATGATTTAAAAATATAAGTCAGATCACGTGGCTCCTCTGCCTAAAACCCTCTAATCCTTTCACATTTCACAAAAAATAAAAGCTGAAGTTTTTACAGTGTCCTCCGAGGCCCTGCATCATCAGGCTTTTCATTACCTCCCTGGCCTCATCTACCACTCTCTCCCTTGCGTGTTTTGCTCCAAGCATACTGGCCTCTTGAGTGCTTGAGCATGTCAAGTACGGTCTGCCCCCGTGCCCTTGATCTTGTTCCTCCCTCTGCCTGATATGTTCCTTTCCTATATGGCGGCATGTTGCTGCCCTCATTTCTTCCGGGTCTGATCAAATGTTACCTTATTGCTAAGGCCCTCCCCACCACCCTATATAAATAGCATCCACCTCAGCCCCAATCCCACTGACCATGCCCCCAGCCCCATCTACTGTGCTAGCAGGATCCCAGGCTCCTACCATGGGGAAGACAAGGAGGAGGCAGTGACCAAAGAGAGGAAGGGAAAGGGGTTGGGTTGGTGTTTTTATTTGCTACTCTACTAATAAGCATTTTAGCTGTGACGGTGTGGGAAGTAGTGCTGATAGAGTCCTTTGTTTTTCATTGGTCTATTTCTCTCTCTCTCAAGATGGTTTCACCCAAATATCACTGGCGTGGAGGCAGAAAACCTACTGTTGACAAGAGGAGTTGATGGCAGTTTTTTGGCAAGGCCCAGTAAAAGTAACCCTGGAGACTTTACACTTTCTGTTAGGTAAGTTGGAAGAAAAGGAATCCTGAGAGTGTTTTCCAGGGGGGAAGTGTTAGGACCACATTTGGACAACTTGCGACCCTCATTTAGAGTCTGAAGGTCTGAAGGTCTGCCTGCTGTCCTGTGGGTGAGGCCTTGCCACTGCCCTGGCCCACAGATCAGGTATGATTCAGGCCTGCTGTGGGGTTCAGGACGTGGCCTCCTGAGAGTGAGAGGCTTGGGGAGTCAGCAGAAGGGGCCTGAAGGTGGGCTTTTCCTCTCTTGAGAGACCACTGAGGATGAGCTGGAGCATAACATAACAAGTTCTTAAAGCCTGGGTCGATCCTGGTTCAATCCAAAACAAGGCTCAATCCTTGTTCCCTGCATTTTTCCTTTCCCATCTGTTGATTACTGAATGGGAAAAATACTTTCTAAGAGTTTCTTCAAACAGCCTCACAGACGTAGAAAACAAGCTTATGGTTACCAAAGGGGAAAGTGGGGTGGGGGAATAAATTAGGAGTTTGGGATGAACAGATACACACTACTATATATAAAATAGATAAACAACAAAGGCTTACTGTATAGCACAGGGAACTATACTCAATATTCTGTAATAGAAATATTAGGAAAGAGGGAAAAGAATCTGAAAAAGTATATAACTGACTCACTTTGCTGTACACCTGAAACTAACACAACATTGTAAATCAATTATACTTTAATTTAAAAAGAAAAAAGAAAGAAGAAGAGTTTCTTCAGATCACTTTTCTTTTTCAAGAAATAAAACATCACTGAGGAAGTTGTGGTCCCGTTTGTTCCCCTGCCCAGTCCCATTCCCCTCCCTCTTTCCTCAGAGGAAACCACCATCAAGAGGTTGGTATATCTCCTTCCTGAACATGTTTTTAATACTGCATTTGTACTATGTGTGAATGATATGAGGTTGGTTTGTGTGTTTTTAGAATTCATATCCATGGCTTTATAATGTATGTATTCTGAGACTACCTTTAAATTTTTTTTGAGTTCTGTGCTGATACATATAGATCTAATTATTAACTTTAATGGCTATATAATATTCGAAGGTGTGCATATACCACAGTTTATCCCATCCCCTATTGTTGGACACTTGAGTTGTTTTTAGTTTGTTTAAAATTGTTTTGAACAGTATTGGCAACATCTGTTACATGTCTCTTTGAACACATGTGGGAGAGTTTTTCTAGAAATTGACTTTCTCTTATATGCTCTAGCTCATTCCAGGAGCCAGAACTGAACTGCTCTATGAATTTGCTTTTATTATTATTATTTTTAAATAAAGAAGTAAGGAAAACATGTTCTGAGGACCCCTTCGGGATTTGGGAAGTCCCTTTTTGGTATCGATTAGTTTCTCAAGGAGCTCACATTGTTGGCTTTTACTTCCCTTTTGCTACAAGGAGAGGGCAGAAGCCTTCATGAATTTTCCCAGGCTTATCCTAGCACAGACTTCTAACCTACAGTTGAGTGACATTTGACCTGTAAGAGTTTGGATGGAGATTATATAATAATAACAATGATGTTGAGGAGGAGGATGATAGCAGACGTTATTGAGGGCTTGACATATTCCAGGCCATCTTGCTAAGCACTCGCCACATATCATTTTATTTAATCTCTCCAACAACCTATGAATAAATACCACTATTATCTTCATCTTAGGGGTGAGTAAGCTGAAGCACAGAGGTTAACTTACAAAGCTGGTTTCATAGCTAGTAAGTGGCAGAGCCGGGACTACAGAACTGTTGAGGTTCTTTTTTTTTTTTCTTTTTCCTCAACTTTTTATCTTGAGACATTTCAGACCTATAGGAAAGTCAAAAGATGAGTACAGTGAATACCCACATTCCCTTTACCTGTTAACATTTTGCCATGTTTGCTCTTTTGCTCTGAGTGTGTGTGTGTATGTGTATACTCTCCCCTCCCCCAACCTTCTGAACATAAGTTGCAGATGTCAGGATGCTTATTTTTACCTCTTGAGTACTTCAGTGTGCATGTCCTATGAACAAGGACATCCTGTATAACTACAATATCATTATTATATATGAGAAATTTTAAGTGATTCCATAATGTTATCTAACACACAGTCCATATTCAAATTTCTCTCGTCATTTCAATAGTGGATTTTGAAGCCATCCCTTTATTTCACATCAGGAAGCACATAATATCTGTTTGCCCCATCTTCTGTAGTGTCATTGCTTCTAGGCCCTTATAGTAGACAGAGCTGGGAAATAAATACTTATATATTTAAAACCAAAATTTAAATATATCAGTATCAATAAATATATAAATATATATCAGACAAGTCTGATAGCTCTAGTTCAGCCCAATTTCCTTACCTTTTCCCATTCCGTATTTGTGTTTCCCTTCTGTAGAGAGAACCGTGTTTCACAGCAGCATCAATGTATGACCTCATTTGCCGAATCTTCTAATACAAAGATAGTTTCAGAATTACTATACCATTATCATTTCTAATTACAAACCCCATAAGTAAAGTTCATGATTTCTCTGGAGTGTTTCTGTTCACAGCATATATCCCACTACGGGTGTATAATCTGTACTGTGTTCAAAAGCTACGGGAATTAATTTTCTGTGTAGTTACAAACTTACTGCAAAGTTAGAGTCATTTCTTTCTTTCTGTATTCAGTTTTTTGGTTTGGTACTCATTTTTTTGATCCTTGTTGATTTTATTTTTTGAATATGTGAAACACAAGATTTAAAAGTCAAACTGTATAAAAAGGTATATTCTGACAAATTTTATTCTTATCCCTACCCCGTGTACCTTATTTCCATCCCTGTAGGTAACCAGTTTTATTAATTTATGGTTTATCTTTCTGTGTTTCTTTTCACACATGAAGTGGAATACTAAATTATTTCTTTGTAGTTTACTTTTTTCACTTACAGAAATCTTTTAGTGATCTTTCTCATTTTTTAAATTAACTGCATAGCATGTAACTTTATACAATTTCCTAAAAATGGGAATTTAGTTATTTCCAATATATTACAATGATAAATAATACTGCATCTAATATGATAACATTTTGCATATGTTTTGTGCTTTTGGAAATGTATCTTCAGAGGTGAATTCCCGGGAGTGAGATGACTGGGGCAGAGAGTCAATATATATTAGTATAGGTTTTCCAAATTCCCCTCCACAGTGATTGTACCATTTTGCATTCTCACCAACAGTGTCTGAGGGTCCCTGTTTTTCCACAGCTTCCAGTTGAGTGTTGTCAAGCTTTTCACTTTCGTCAACCTGATAGGTGAGAAATGGTATCTCAGTGAATTTTAATTTCTCTTATGATTGAAGCTGAACATATTTTAATAAGGTTAAAGGTCATCTGTATATCTTTTTGGTGAACTGTCTTAGAACCAGTGCTTTTAACAACTCTTAAACTGCCAAGTTTCACTTTATATATGTTTTCTTATGTATATGATGTATATTATAGACACTGAGATGCATGTGTGTGTGTGTGTGTGTGCATGCATAAATGACAAGTTTATTGTTCTAGTTTTCTACAGGTGATCTAATCTTTTTGTTATGTGTCCATGCTGAAAATTTGATGATTAGGTTGCCTTAGTTAGTCAAGGAAGATCCCCTTTTTTTAATTTTGAGGGAAAAAAATACAGAAAAATACAAAAAATTATGTCCAAGTACCCATATTGTATTTATTGCCAGTCATTTTTTTCTTCAAAATAAAATATAAAAAAAAGCAAAATTTCCCTTTTTTCACCACCCTTCCTGCCGTTCTTCTCTTTGCCACAGAGACAGCTACTTTCTGAGTTTGGTGTATTTCTTTCTAGTTCATTAAAAAAAAAGTACAGGGCTTCCCTGGTGGCGCAGTGGTTGGAAGTCCGCCTGCCAATGCAGGGGACATGGGTTGCAGCCCTGGTCCGGGAGGATCCCGCATGCCGCGGGGCAACTAGGCCTGTGAGCCACAACTACTGACCCATGCACCGCAACTGCTGAAGCCCGCGTGCCTGGAGCCGCTGCTGTGCGGTGGGAGAGGCCACCGCGGTGGGGGGCCTGCGCACCTCAGTGAAGAGTGGCCCCCGCTCGCCGCATCTGGAGAGGGCCCGCCCACAGCAACGAAGACCCAACGCAGACAAAAATAAATAAATAAAATAAATAAATTTATTTTAAAAAAGGACATATAATATAATAAGTAACATAACATAAAAGTAATATAATAATAAAATATATATGTATGTCTGTGGTCTGTATCATGAATAATGTATAATATTACTTGTGTGCATTCTGAAATTTTCATAAATGGTACATGCTGAGCATATCATTCTGCATTGTGCTTCTTTCATGCAATATCATGTTGTTTTTTGGCTGCGCTGTGTGGCTTGCAGGATCTTAGTTCCTCAACCAGGGATTGAACTTGGGCCCCTGCAGTAAAAGCGCTGAGTCCTAACCACTGGACTGCCAGGGAATTCCCAGTATCATGTTTTTGAGATCCATCTATGTTGCTTTATAGTCCATACCTGAAATATCTGTTTTTGTGATATGTTAAGTCAAGGTTAGAGATAGAAAGCTGAGGTGTTAAAATAGAATCAGGTGTAGCTGGAGGAGAGAGACCCAAAGTGCCTTTTTTACCCACTGGAAAAGATTGTAACCAAAAATTAGAAGTAGATATTGTTATTAACATTGTAGGACAATTTTTCTTACTTCGTTTCCATTTTCCTTTATCTTTAGTAGAAGTGTATTTATATTTAACAGAGGCTTCATCAATAACACTATAGGGTCAGACTGAAAAATAAATATAGGTCAGTGATTACCATTTTGGGATTGCCAGACCCCTTGGGTCCACAAAGATGATTACGGGTGTCCTTGAGATGTACTTGGTAGTAGAGAAAACCAAATGGAAATCATCAAGCTGCCTAGGCTAACTAAAATACCAAGTTTTAGAAACTTTTGGCCAGTGTTGTCAATTGATTGGGTTGACATACTAGCTATCTCACTTTGGAAACTCCGTTAATTATATGTCTTTAAAATGATTTTTAAAGATACAATTATGTGTAGTATCTTAAGTGTATAGTAAGATGAGTTTTGACAAATGTGTTTATCAATGCAATGAGAACTCTAATCAAAATCTTAAGTATTTCTATCACCCTAGAAAGTTTCTTGGTGCCGGTTTCTATTCTCCCTCCCCCTAAGAGGCAACCACTCTTCTCTTTTTTATCCCCATTGACGAGCCTATTCTACAATGTCATATAAACGAAGTCATACAGTATATATTCTTTTGTGTCTGGCTTCTTAACGTAATGTTTTTGAGATTCACCTAAGTTGATTGTATATATCAGTGGTCCTCTCTCTTTTATTTAAATTGCTGTGTGATATTTCATTGTATGAGTATTTGTGTATCCATTTTGGCCATAAATATTTGACCTTTCAATTTTTTTCTACTACAAAAAGGCCGCAATGAATATTCTTGTACAAGTCTTTTGGTAGCCATGCAGTTTCATTCCTTTGGGGCAAAATACTAGGAGTGGGTTTACTGGATTATAAGGTAAATGTACGTTTAATTTTAGTGATATTTGTCTTGATTAATTGATGAGAAAAATGATTGCCACTTAATTATATGCAGAGCCCTTTGTGTTGAAATGGTTGACTGTGTGGTTATTTCACTCACTGCATTTGTTTAGGAAAAGTGTAAACTTGCACATTCCTTGGGTTTGTTTCAATGTTTAGGTGAAATCTGATAATGAATATGAGATCCATTTTTACTAGTAGCTCTTTATTTGTCTTTTACCCCCTCTTTTCTAATGGACTATTTTAGAAGAAATGGAGCTGTCACCCACATCAAGATTCAGAACACTGGTGATTACTATGACTTGTATGGAGGGGAGAAGTTTGCCACTTTGGCTGAGTTGGTCCAGTATTACATGGAACATCATGGGCAATTAAAAGAGAAGAATGGAGATGTTATTGAGCTCAAATATCCTCTGAACTGTGCAGATCCTACCTCTGAAAGGTCAGTTACATTTTCGTAACTGCAGAGTCTGCATCTCTCCCATGCCATAGGTGTGAGGTGAATGCATTATGGGGGTTTGACTTCTGTTTCTCAAACTGTAATCTTAAAAGTGTTACTAAAGTAAGGGCTTCCCTGGTGGAGCAGTGGTTGAGGGTCCGCCTGCTGATGCAGGGGACACGGGTTTGTGCCCCGGTCCGGGAAGATCCCACATGCCGCGGAGCAGCTGGGCCCGTGAGCCATGGCCGCTGAGCCTGCGCGTCCAGAGCCTGTGCTCCGCGATGGGTGAGGCCACAACAGTGAGAGGCCCGCATAAGTGTTACTAAAGTAAGAGTAATAGGATCAGATTATTCTCAGAGTGGCCTTTTCTTGCAAAAGCTTCAGTCAGTGTTACTTACACTCGTTCTACAGAAGTCTCAGACTATTCCTGTATATACTTGATACACGCAATAATTTTAAGATTATTGACCTTGAGCGTTATTGAACTTTGAGCGTTAGGAGAGGAAAACAAATGATAATGGGAACACCAAAATAGCAGTTCCCTGTAGTAGCTTCTGACCAGCTATTCAGCAGTGCCACCAACAGATGTCAGTTTAAGCTCAGAAGTGGGAAAGCAGAGAACTCGGGTCAGATTTTTCATCAGTTCTTTTATGTTATATCCACGAATGTGTGAGAATGACCCTAATTAGAGGGAATCGTATTATTTCAGAGATCTTTCCCCAGTGTTGGAACTAAGCTGATGAAAGCTGGGGCTTGACTTAACTTGCGTTGATTTTATTGGTTTTCTGCATTCCCAGTCTCTTCTCTCTGACTCAGTACCAAATCAGGGTCTCTTAATTAGGTTTGAATATTTTCTGTCTTCAGGTAGGTTTCTTCTACTTACACCTTCATGTCACTGGTATTTTATGCTGATAATTTGTTTTCCAGCCAAATTATTAAGCAAAAGGCTGTCAGCCAACTCTGTGCAGTTTATTTAATTTTACTCTGTTCAGTTGAGGGTAGATGAAAACTACCTCGAAGTATATTCCTTTAGTGTTGAGCCATTAGCACTATGTGCTGTGATCATGCTTGTTTCCTCACCAAGATCCTGAGGGAAAAAGCCACATTATTAATATGACTATGTTAAGATGTTTTCTATAGTAACTTAGAGTAGCGGTGTTTCAAAGTCTGACCTCAGACGGCCTACATTAGGACTCTGGTGTGCTGGTTAAAAATGCAGATTGCTGGGCCCCATTCAGACTTAGCGTATTAGTATCTCTCATTGTGAGGCATGGGAATTCACATTTTTAGCAAAATCCCTTGCCTCTACTCCAAGTCTTACGTGCATTAAAATTTGAAATGATAACCCAGTAGATAGTCCAAAGATGACGACAGCAAACTTGGAGGCTATTGAAGTATATAGATTGGAAATCTGGAAAAGCTTGGAAGGCTTGAACTAATTTATAATGAAGATCCTTTTTAATGTAGTGTTTGCATGCCAAAGCAAGGGCAAACATTCAAATGATTCTCTGTCGCTACCATAACTCTCTATTATAACTTCTTTAAATGACTGTAATTAAATAGTTGGTCCTTTTAGCGTTTGGCAGTGGAGAAATGACAAACTGCCTTTTTAAAAGATGGGGGATTTAAAAGAAAATAGGAAAGATTGAGGATATTTGCCTCCAAATGATTGTGGGCTCATTTAAGGAGTTTAATGTTCATTCTTTTTTTTTTTTTTTTGGCCGCACCACGTGATTTGTGGGATTTTAGTTCCCTGACCAGGGACTGATCCCGGGCCATGCCAGTGAAAGCCCAGAATCCTAACCACTAGGCCACCAGGGAACTCCCCTAATGATCACTCTTAATATCTTTGTCATTTTTCCTGCCTGCTTTGGGATGCAAATTCTGTCTTATGTGGAATGGATCAACCTCTTGGAGGAACGTGCCTGTTTTTAATTGTGTTGAGTAGAGGTGACTATGTATGGTAGTTTTGTGAAAGAATGTTGTGAACGCATGGCAGAACTCAATTGATTTTTCATTAAAAAAAATTTAGGTGGTTTCATGGACATCTGTCTGGGAAAGAAGCAGAGAAATTATTAACTGAGAAAGGAAAACATGGTAGCTTTCTTGTGCGGGAGAGCCAGAGCCACCCTGGAGATTTTGTTCTCTCTGTCCGAACCGGAGATGACAAAGGGGAGAGCAATGACGGCAAGTCTAAAGTGACCCACGTTATGATCCGCTGTCAGGTAAAACCCGGATTGAACTGTGGGTCTGGCGAAACATCATCTTTCGGTGGTTTTTCTGCTGGGAGAAGACCGACACCATTACTTCCAAAGTCATTTAGTTAAGGGCTTCTACACTTTTAGTACCTTGTTAATTATAACTGTTTCATCATTTCCGAACTTTATTAAATTACTTATTTCCTCTCTATCTCTGGCAGATTAAGTCATGCCTCAGTACGTCACCTTCTTCCCTGCAGTCTTTTTTTTTTCTTTGGCTGCATCACTCAGCTTATAGGATCTTAGTTCCCCGACCAGGGTTGAACCCGAACCCTCGGCAGTGAAAGCACGGAGTCCTAACCACTGGACCGCCAGGGAATTCCCAGCCCTGCAGTATCTCAATCTGTGCTTGGTTACAGCTGGAGTCTGCCTCTGTCTCAATTTCTAAAGTGATGGCCTCAGCTTCTCCCTTGGGTCAGCACAGTCTAGCCTGTGACTACATGTACTTTCACATTATAGAATTCTGGTTAAGGCTGGGAGAACTGAATTCACCATTTCTTGTTTTTAATGCGATGGCTAGACCAAGGAGGTTGGTTCTTGGTCAACTACATCAAACTTTGTTTTGACATAGTTTCCTAAATAGCAACTGTCTCTTCACTTATTGCTTCGGTTTTTCAATAAGATTAAAAAAAAAAACCAAAAAACCCAGCTTTATTGAGATATAATTCACACACCATACTATTCACCCTTTTAAAGTGGACAATTTGGTGGTTTTTAGTATATTCACAAATTATGCAGCCAACAACGTTAATTCCAGAACCTTTTCATCACCCCAAAAAGAAACCCTGGGTTCATTACCAGTCCCTCCCCATTTTCCCCCTCCCCCCAGCTCTTGGCAACCACTAACCTCTTTGTTTCAATGGATTTGCCTATTTTGTATATTTTATATAGATGGAATCATGTAATATGTGGCCTTTTGTGACTGACTTCTTTTACTTAGAATGTTTTTCAAGGTTTATCCATGTTATAGCATGTGTCAGTAAACTCTTTATTGGCAAACATTTTGTTGTATGGATATATACCACATTTTGTTTATCCATTAAAAAATTAATGGGCATTTTGGCCCATTAATTTTTATGAATAATGCTGCTATGAACATTTATGTACATTTATGTATTTATCATTTTGTGATATTCTCTTCGATGAGACATCATGTTCATATTTTCTTTTAATTTATAGTTTCCTTTAGTTCTTTGAATATATTTATACTAGCTGGTTTAAAGTCTTTGTCTGGGCTTTCTCAAGGACAGTTTCTGTTGAATGCTTCCCACCCTCCCCCCCACCCCCAAGTACGGACCATATTTTCTTGTTTCTTTGCATGTCTCATAAGTTTTTGTTGGAAACTAGGCATTTTAAATAATATAATATAAATCCTTTGCCCTCCTTTCTGAGGCAGCATTATTTGTTGTTGCTACTTTTTATTGTTCCTGTAGTTGTTGTTGCTGTTTGTGTGTTCAGTGACTCTCCTGTCTTTGTCTTGTGTGGCCACTGAAGTCTTTGCTTGGGTAGCTTAGTGATCAGTTAATGATTGAACAGAGATTTCCTTAAATGCCTTGAAACATTAAATCTCCCAGCCTTTGCCAGGGAGGCTCTGTGTGTATGTGTGTGTGTGTGTGTGTGTGTGTGTGTGTTGGGGCACGACTGCCTTCAGTGCTCTGGCACCTTAAAACTCTGCCTTAGCCTTCACTTCCTACTTGCACAGAACCTCAGGATCAGCTAGAGGTAAAGATTAGGGCCTTTTTGGATCTTTCCTGGACTTCACACAGCCATGCACATGCACATGCACATGTCCTTCTAGATTCTCAAGGATATGTTGGAGGTTTTCAGAGCCCCCTGTGGATGATGTCTGGATTTTCCTTTTAAGTTTTTGATCAATCTCTTATTTGCTCTGACTGGTATTGCTGCCTTAGGCCACTGTGATATTAAACAATTGCTGCTAATTGTTTTTGGGAGATCCCCTGAAGGCAGGCTGAGTAAGCTGTAAGTCAATCAAATAAAGACAAGCTCTGAAAATAAGGCTTTCCCAGGGAGCTGCTAAACAGACCAGACAGTGATCATTGTCTAGGGATAGGTCTGGAAAGAGCTCCAAATCCATCTGTCTACTCCAGTTATGCTAAGCTGCTTTGTTTTCACAGCTACTGTGGTTATGAGACTATTGGTTTTCAAGGCTACCAAGAAGCTGGGGAGAGGTAGGTGGGAATAGGGCAAGTTAAAAGGCCACAATTTGTTGTTCTCATCAAGGTTCAATCTTTTTCTTGAATAAATGCTCCTTGAACTTTATTGGTTAATTTTCAGAGTTCTGGAAAAGTTGATGACAATTTTTGCCAGGGTTCTTGTTACTTTTGTGAAAGAGCAGATTTTCAGAGGTCCTTACTCTGTCATTCTGAAAGTGCTGCTTCCCCCCTCGCTCGATTTATTTTTAAATAAAAGGTCATACCCAAATATCTTCATGTATCATTTCTAGGGTTTTGTATTTTCTAAGTTTAACCATTTTCCTGTTGTTTTCCTGAAACAGCCTATTCTGGTCTCCTTGTCAGAAAAAATTTCCTGGTCTCTGTTTATAATTTCCCTTTTAAATTTTCATTAGAAGATGAAAGAAAAGGCTTGTATATTGGGTTTCAGTGCTGCCTCACCAGCCTTAGAGTTTGTTGTGTTTCAGAGAGAAGTAGTTATTTATCTTCTGTTCAGCAGCCTTGTGTATAGTCACTTAGCCTAGAGTATAAGTAAATAGTAAATATGGTTTTTCTTTTTTTTTTTCTGGCTATTTAGTGAACCTATGAGAGAGAAACTTTTTTGTGGCCTAGTTAATGTTGGATACTTATTTAGGGTTTCTCACACCTCACAAGGAACTCTTTTACATTGGATCTGCTTCTCCATTTTCATCATCTTTGTTGCTTCCCTTTCTTTGTGCTCTTACAGCTCTTCAATCTTTCCATTATTGGGGGAGAGTTAGTCTCTGTACTTGAGTTGGGAAAAACAGTAATTTAACATAAAGGTCATGAACATAATTTTTTTTTTTGGTCTTGAAAGGAACTGAAATATGATGTTGGTGGAGGAGAACGGTTTGACTCTTTGACAGATCTTGTGGAGCATTACAAGAAGAATCCTATGGTAGAAACATTGGGCACAGTACTACAACTCAAGCAGGTAAGCATTTTGGAAAGCTAAACTCCCCCTCCTTATAGAGTTTAAGAAGTCCGAACATAGAATATTCCAAACAGACAGAAGTAGAATAGTATCGTGAACCTCCGTGTACCCATCACCCAGCTTCAATTACGATCAACTCATCAAATCTTATTTCATTTATTACTCCACTCACTACCTTCTTCTTGTAGTATTTGGTAACAAATTGTAGATATTACATCATTTTCATGATTATCTCCATATGTAATCCTAAAAGGCCTTATGGAGTTTTTAAAGCAAAGTTTTTATCAAATTTTCATTGTAGATGCACCTTTGGTTACCTTTAGGTGATCATACCTTTACATTTTAGAGTTATTGCTGTTTCAAAGCTCACACTTATTACTTAGTGGCAAATGATACCATCTCTAACATTGTGGTCTATTTATAAAGAAAAATAGGTTTGAATTTATATCAGCAAAGTGTGTGGAGATTGAAGAAAGATATATTTCCTGAAGGAACAGAAAGGAAAGTGAAACTCTATTTGAAAATTTTACTGTGAACTTCCTGTCCTTGCCTCTATGAACACCAACATAGAAGTCTTTTTTTTTTTTTGCATTAACACTTTTTTCTGTAATACTTTCTTCATTTCACACCAACCGCTGAATTTGATTAGCCCCTCAACACAACTCGTATCAATGCTGCTGAAATAGAAAGTCGGGTTCGAGAACTAAGCAAATTAGCTGAGACCACAGATAAAGTCAAACAAGGCTTTTGGGAAGAATTTGAGGTAAGTTATTAAAAAAATTTTTTTTGCATGATTTATTAAATCCTGTTCTTAATGGAAGAGAAGTTGGTTTCACGTTTGGGATTGGATCTGAAAGGCTCGGATCTGCGTCCTTTCTTAATTTGGCCATTGATTGACGTGGAACAAGTTGCTGAGGGGGCTTTTTCAAATAGAGCTGCATTATGTTCTGGGAGAAGGGAGTTGGCAGTTAATATTAAATGGATGAGCCAATAGCTCCATTTGGGTCTTTTGGTTTGGACTGCTGGCAAAACCCCAGAAAAAGAAAAGAATCTAATTCTTCGGAAGATTTCCAGCATTGGCTGGGGTCTTTAGAAAGAATCTATAGCTTTACTGCTGTGAATAAGTGAAAGACAGTTATCTCATGGTGGCTTTAATCTGGGAGTTGAAATTTATATCTTTGAGAGGTTAAGTGAACTGATTTCTTTCCTGAAACCAGCTTGGGTAGGAGAATGTCCCCAGTGGCAGTGGGCTGTGTTCCTGTTGCACTGAAGTTTGTCACCTGCCAACTCATTGTAATCTTATTCTCTCCGTTATCATCCCTGTGACAGAAAACTTTGTCAAAAACAATTTTGTGTGTGTGTGTGCCATATTTACCTTCATAGTTATTCTTAGCATGTAGCACAGTGCCTGGTACACAGCAGAAACTCCATAAATGTTTGTTGAATGAGTATTTACATTTAGCTAATATTTATGTTATTTTATTAATACTACTCTGTTTATGGGAATGATTATTCCATACTTTTTGTAGGACTTTAGAATTCATAAATATTTGTGGAATGAATGAACAAATGAATGGCCACATGAAGCCCTATTAACCACAGTATGTCAGATCAACTTGGTGAGATATTATTTCCATTTTACAGACGAGGAGCCTCAGACTCAGGGAGGTTAAGTAAATTGTCCAACTTCTGTACCACAAATACTGATTGAATTGCAGCACTGAGGATGTGTACAGAATAGAACAGTCATGGTCATTGCTGAACATTGCCAACCAGGGACTTGACCTCACATTTATTCTTTTATACCAGCATTGGGTTAGTCACCAAAGACACCATGGTGAACAAGATGGACAGGGTTTCATCTTTAAGGAGCTTTGAGTTGAGAGAGGGATAAGTACAGAAATTTTAGAAATCTTACATCAAAATTTGAATGAAAAGCTAAAAACTTTTTATTATGCAAAATTTCAAATATATACAGAAGCAGATTGAATTGTATAATTATAGCAATATATACCTGTCACTCAGCATTAACAATTGTTGATATCTGGCCAGTCTTTTTATTTATTTTTTATTTTTTATAAATTAATTAAATTAATTAATTAATTTATTTTTGGCTGCGTTGGGTCTTCGTTGCTGCGCGTGGGCTTTCTCTAGTTGTGGCGAGCAGGGGCTACTCTTTGTTGCGGTGTGTGGGCTTCTCGTTGCGGTGGCTTCTCTTGTTGTGGAGCACGGGCTCTAGAGCACAGGTTCAAAAGTTGTGGTACATGGGCTTAGTTGCTCTGCAGCATGTGGGATCTTCCTGGACCAGGGATCGCACCTGTGTCCCCTGCATTGGCAGGCAGATTCTTAACCGCTGCGCCACCAGGGAAGCCCCTGGCCTGTCTTTTTAAACTATACCCCACTTAACTCCCCCAGCCCTGGCTTATCTTAAAGCAAATCCCAGATGTTATTTCATCTGTGACTGTTTCATTAAAAAAAAATTATAACCAGAATATCATTATCACTCCTAAAACTATTAACAATAATTTCTTAATATTAACACATATCAGTCACTGTTCACATCTTCTTGATACACACATACACACACACACACTTGCAGATTGTTTGAATTGGGAAGTGTTTTTTCCCCACTTGATTATGAAAAAAATTTGAATTTAAAATAGATTTGTATAAAGAACCCCCATGTACCATTATCAGTTTCACCAGTTACCCCAGATATCACATGAAATATCATAAATATTTCAGTATTCATGGAATTCTTAAAAAATTAACCGAAACACTACTACCACATCTAAAAAAAGATAATAAAAATTCATCAAATAGCCAGTCATTGTTCCAATTAGGCTAGTTGTCTTTTTTTTTTAATTTGTTTGTTGTTGGATAATTTTTCAAGTAAGTTCCCCATGGATCTCTGTTTTGTTTTTTTTTTTTTTTTTTGCGGTACGTGGACCTCTCACTGCTGTGGCCTCTCCCGTTTTGGAGCACGGGCTCCGGACACGCAGGCTCAGCTTCCATGGCTCACGGGCCCAGCCGCTCCGCGGCATGTGGGATATTCCCAGGCCGGGGCACAAACCCGTGTCCCCTGCATCGGCAGGTGGACTCTCAACCACTGCGCCACCAGGGAAGCCCAGGATCTCTGTTTTTAAACTCTGTTTTTTTGTTTTGTTTTGTTTTGCCATGAGGCTTGTGGGATCTTAGTTCCCCAATCAGGGATCGAACCTGGGCCCTTGGCAGTGAAAGTGCAGAGTCCTAACCACAAGACCGCCAGGGAATTCCCACTGTTTTTAAAATCTTAAGCCTCTTTATATTCTTACTCTCCTTTCAGCCTCTCTATTCCATCCTTTCCCCCTCCCTTCCTTTCTCTTCCACTCCCTTTTCTTCTCACTCTGTATTAGTCCATTCAGCTGATATAACAAGATACCATAGACTGGGTGGCTATACACAACTGAAATATATTTCTCAGAGTTCTCCGAATTCTGGAGTTCTGGAGGCTGGATCTGAGATCATGGTGCCAGTATGGTCCGGTGAGGGTCCTCTTCCAGATTGGCAACTTCTCATTGTATTCCCTCCTGACAGAAGGAGTGAGGGAGCTCTGTGGGCCTTCTGTATGAGGGCACTAATCCCATTCATGAGGGCTCCACCCTCATGACCTAATCACTTCCCAAAAGCCTTACCTTCTAATACCATCACCTTGGGCATTAGGATTTCAACATAGGAATTTTGGGGAGACACAAACATTTAGACCATAGGACCCTATTTTTTGTTACTGTTTTTGTTATTGGAGAAAGCAGGTCCTTTGTCCAGAGAGTTACTTACGATCTGGATTTTTCTGAGTGTGTCTCTGTGGTGGATTTTAACACCTTTCTCCCCTGTATTTCTTGTAAGTTGATCTAGCTAGACAATTTGTTAGATCCAGTTTTTCTTTGGCAAGACTGCATATGAGATGGTGTGTCAGGAGGTGCTTATGTCCTGTTGCTTCTCTTTTTATTTTCTAAGCAGCAACTGGTAATTATTGCCTAGATCCATTCACTTATAAGGTGTGTAATAACTTTATCATTCGTCATTATTAGCTGGAATATTTCTATAAAGATAAGCTTTCTGTCACCAAGGCAGGATATATGCTTGATTCTTTCCTGTTTACTAAGTAGTTTTAAAAACAGCGTTCTCCAAAAAAAATTTTTTTATCAATATGTACTCATGGGTTTTTTAAACATATTTAGTGTGCTTCTATCTATGGCATTTATCATTTCTGTTGCTCAAATTATTTTAGCTTTGACCAGTGGGAGCTTCTGCAAGCTGGCTTCTACTCCTTCCTATACAACTCTGGTAGTTTTTGCTAGATTCCTTCCTTTCTGGTGTAATAAGTTGTTACAGTGTAATACATTTCCCATGTCAGAACTGGAATCAGTCATTTCTCCAAGGAGTGAGTTAGCTTTTCTCTCATTTTCCTCCCTTTCTTCCTTCCTTCCCTTCCTTTCCTGGGAAGTGGTATTTAGAGACTACAGTCTGGGAGCCAGAAGTGTTTATTGTTGTCAGGTTGGTTATTTCCTTCTCAGTGGGTGGAGCTAGAAAAAATTGTTTTCTTGAAATAAATTACGAGTCCAAATGATACTTCCGATTCAAATTCAGGACTCAGACTAATAAGACTTCTGCTACCCCCAATAATATCATTACTGAAAACAGTTTAATTTTTTTTCCAGCTTTTATTTTTTCATCCTTAGGGTAGATCCTTCAGAGATGTATAGTCAAATTACTGTGCTTTCAATCATTTGTAATAGTTCTTCTCTATGTGGTTATATACTAACTGGATACACAACTAGGTGATTTGTTTCATTTTATGTTTGGATTTCAGAAATGTCTTTCTATAACATTTTATTTACAATTATATAAAATATTGCCTTTGATTCTAAAGTCAAATATAAAAAGTACATTCAAAGAAGTTTATCTTCTATCCCTGTCTTTTCATCCTTATATTTATAGCCATTTAAAAAAAAGTTGAAGTCCATCATTACCTTTCAAAAAGTATAAGCAAATATATATCTGTAAATTCATAACCCATCCTTTCATGGATAAATAGTAGCATAATTGTACATACTTTTTTCCAACTTCTTTTTTTTATTACATTGGAGATCACTCCACAGTAGTATCTACAGATAGTCTTCATTCATTTTTACTGCACAGTACTCCACTGTGTGGATGTACCATAGTTTATTCAACCTATTGATGAGCATTTGGCTAGTTTCCAAATATATTACAAAGAAGATACAATGGATAGCCTTGTGCATGCATATTTTTCTCTTTTCGCTGATTATTGTTAATATTAACATTTTTTTGATATTCTGTGTTAAAAAAAGTGATGATTGTTACTCATCTTTAACTTTTTTTTTTTTTTTTTTTTTTTGGCCGGGCCGTGTGGCTTGCGGGACCTCAGTTCCCAATCAGGGATTGAACCCAGGCCACAGCAGTGAAAGCGCCGAAACCTAACCAACTACACCACCAGGGAACCCCCTACTCATCTTTAATTTTTATTATATATCCTACATAATTTTGGTTAGCGTATTTAAAGTCTGAAAAGTATTTTTAATTAAAATTAAAAGATATCAAACCTTTTTGGTAAATATAAGAAGTGAGCTAGGGGCTTCCCTGGTGGTGCAGTGGTTAAGAATCCGCCTTCCAATGCAGGAGACACGGGTTCGAGCCCTGGTCCGGGAAGATCCCACATGCCGCGGAGCAGCTGGGCCCATGTGCCACAATTAATGAGGCTCGGGCACCTAGAGCCCATGCTCCGCTACAAGAGAAGCCACCACAATGAGAAGCTCGCGCACCGCAACGAAGAGTAGCCCCTGCTTGCTGCAGCTGGAGAAAACCCAATGCAGCAACAAAGACCCAAAGCAGCCAAAAATAAATAAATAAATTTTTTTTAAAAAAAGTGAGCTATTTTTTTTAAATTATTATTTATTTATTTATTTTTGGCTGCATTGGGTCTTTGTTGCTGAGCGCGGGCTTTCTCTAGTTGTGACGAGCAGGGGCTACTCTTCATTGCGGTGTGCGGGCTTCTCATTGCAGTGGCTTCTCTTGTTGCAGAGCACAGGCTCTAGGCGCACGGGCTTCAGTAGTTGTGGCTCGCGGGCTCTAGAGCACAGGCTCAGTAGTTGTGGTGCACGGGCTTAGTTGCTCTGCGGCATGTGGGATCTTCCTGGACCAGGGCTCGACCTGTGTCCCCTGCATTGGCAGGCAGTTTCTTAACCACTGTGCCACCAGGGAAGTCCCAGTGAGCTATTTTGTAATCTAGTCCCATTTTTATGTTACACTTCAAAATAGCTGAGGCCATCATTTGCACAGACCACTTTTCCTATAAAGTGACTATGAACTTTAAAAAAATTACAGCAGCAAATTGGGTACCTGGTGCAGTGGTGGATTCTTTAAGTTCACTTAGGCAATGCTTAGAGAAGCAAAGTCAAACCTTCCTACAGCTTGTGGCAGTAGGGAGTTTTTTATGATCCCTTTGGCGGGGTCAGGATAGAACTTAGAAGGAAATCCTAGCCTGACTTTTCTGGCCATGGAAAAAGGTTGATTCTAAACGCTGACCTGATGGTTTCAGTCTGTGACATCTGAAATTCAGTTCATCTTTTATACATTATTAACAACAAAATGAGGGAAAACTGAGTTGGCTTTCAGGGGAAATGGGAAAAAACAAGATCACATCTGTACTCTACTAAGTCCTCTGTAGATGTCAGGCTGGGGTGATAAATTGTCAGGCACTAAATCAGGGCATTAACGTTTCATTTAAACTGAAGCTAGATCCAAATAGCTGATGGCCTGCTTTCTAGATCTCTTATGTACCTGCTTCTTAAATCCAGTCAGTTTTCATAAAATTGCCCTTTAAGGTTGGGGCCGGGGGACTAAAGCTGAGAACAGAATGAACCATTATAGAAGAACTTAGGTATGTGGAAGCAGAGACTCATTAAAATCTAAATCCTCTGAAGCTGAAGTTTGATCCAACAGCAAGGCATTATTATTTTAGTGGTTGTACCTTAGTTGTTTCCCAGGAGGTGATAAATTTGGGATCACTTCCTTCTTACTGTGTGTTCTGATGGTCTTTAAAGTGAACCAAAGCTCTAAATTGCAATGCCACTGATAATTTAACTCTGATAGCTATGTTTTGTTTGTCTGTGTGCCCGGCTTCTCGTTTTCTGTGAAACTGTGTTCTTTTGGGTAATTTTTCCCTAGAAGACACTTATAAATTACTTCCGATTTTGATGCATCTTAAAATACAAAGTCTCTTGTGAAGCTCTTTGGTTCTTTGCTCCTTTGCTCCTGAAATAAATTCAGGTTCGTGGTTTTCTTCTAGGATATGTGGTATGGTCAAAACATTGCAAACCCAAGTTTTTAATTTTTCCTATAGAGTCCCCATTTTTTTTCCTTTCTTTCCCCAATTTTTTTTTTACTGTGGTAAAATGAGATTGTCCTTTTCTGTAAACATCTTTTGTCTCCTGCATATCTCTGCCATGACTGTAAAGAAGTGGAAAGTATTTCTAGATTTGTTGAAATGCAGTAAAGTTCTGTCAAAATGAGATGGACACTAAATAACTGATGAGGCAGGTTTTGATCCTGCCATTTTGTCCCTGCGATGTGCAAGTTACCCAAAACCTGAATTCAGCCCTTGTGTGTCACCGTGAGAGGCATATCGCCTGGCTATACTTATAGGGTATCTGCCCTCTCTGTGCCTGTTCTTCCCTTTTGAGTCTCTAGACCTGAGTTGCCAAGGGGCACTGTGAGCTGAGCCTGGACATCATCTGACTGCAGGACCCAAGTTGAGGATGGAAATCTTGCTGTTGATAGTCCTTTGGCTGCCAGTCTTTGCCTTCACCCTCCTCTTCCATCTCACTGCCCCCTCTGTATCCAGAACCCCGGCTCTCCACACACCTGCTTCGTTCTTCTTTCCCTGCAGAAGGTTTCTTTGCTTCTTGACTTACGAACTTTACTTCTTACCCCTTTCAGATATTGAAACTAGCAACTTTCAGTCATTGTATCAAAGTCTCAGCGATTTTCACTGGCTCAGACGCCATTCATCTCTGGTCCAAGGACACCATCACATAGAACAAAGACATCTTCATGGACCACTGTGTTTGGGGAAAAATAGTTCTCAGATGAAGGTTATAGGGAGTTGGGCAGACATCCCCAAAATATCTCCCCCAAACAGTAGCCATTGGTGGTGGCAGTGATTAATTTGTTCATTCATTTAACAAATATTTAGTAAGCACAGACTCTATGCTGGAGTCTCTGTTCTAGGTTCTGGGGATGTAGCAGAGAACAGGTCATAGTCTTTATCCTTGTGGAATCAATTGGGAGAGACAGACAGTAAACAAAGAAGCAGGTAAGTATTCATTATGTGAGATGGTGATAAATGTTGTGAAGAAAATAAAGTAGGGGAAGATAAAAAGGGTGTGCTGATGGGGGCATCATCATGTTACATAGAGCTCTGTGACAGAGTGGCATTTGAGTGGAGACCTGATGGAAATAATGGAGCAAGGCATGCAGATAACCTCAGGAAGAACATTCCAGGCAAAGGGAACAGCAAGTGCAAAGGCCCTGAAGTGGGAATGTGCTTAATGCACGTGGTGCACAATCAGCAGACAGGCCAGTACTATCAGAGAAGGGTGAGCAAGAGGGAAATGTAGGTGGAGCCATAACGGAGGGGTCAGATCCTACAGGGCACTGTGGTCAGGGTAAAGCTGTTGGCTTTTACTTGGAGTAAGATGGAAAATCTAAGGAGAGTTTTGAGCACAGGACTGAGGTGATCACTCAGGTTGCCACACGGAGGACAGTCTGCAAGGGGAAGGACAGAAGCAGGGAGATGGGCAGGGAGGCAAATTGCAATAATTTGAACAGAGAAATAATGTTGGCTTTGACCAGGGCAGCAGCAGCGGAGGTGCTTGAGAACTTGAGACTTTTTTGAAGGTAGAATTGTCAGTATTTGAAGGTAGAGTTGATAGATTGTATGGTTTAGACAGAGGTGAGGCAGGATAAGGTGAAAGTTTTTGGCTTGAGCAATTAATTAGTAGGATGGAGTTACCGTTTGCTTAGATGGGGAAGAATGGAAGGAATGGGTTTGGGGGAGACTCAGAGGGATGAGTTTTGGGGGAAACTGGGAGGGATGGGTTTTGGGGCAAGTGATCAACTTCCACTTTAGAGATGTTAAAATTTGAACTGCCTATTACATACCTAATGGGAATATGATTCTTCGGCTAATTCAATTGTGTTACAGGTGGGATTGTACAAGAATGTTCTTCCTTCCTCACTTCACCTTGCTAACATCTCTTCACTCTTCAGTTCCCAGCATCAGGGTCATTTGTCATTTTCTCAGGGAAGCCTCCTTGATCCCTGTCCCTATGCCTGGATTGATTCTTCCTGTTATATGTGCACATAGCAGCAGATCCTTTCCTTTGTAGAGTTTACCATCCTTGGAATTCATGAATAATTTGTGTAGTTATTGGTTTAATGTTTGTTTCTTGTCACTGTGAATCCACAGAAGCAGATGGCGTTACGAGGTCTGTTGGAATAAGAAGAGGTCTTGTTCAAATGAAACTGTTGGTGAAAAAATGAAGAGACAAACTTTGATCCTGCTGTTTTATGTCTGCTGTGTGCATATTATCTAAAAAATAGTCCGGGTCAGTCTGTGGGCCTCGCAAGGAGAGACAGTCCTGTTTTGTTCTCTGTAGCCCCAGAATCCAGCAGAGAGCCTGGCACACAGTGGGCACAAAATAAGTACTTGTGTTGTGTTGAATCTGAGCTGTTTTCCATAGCAAGAGAGACTTGTATTGGCTTCAGACCCTTTGCTTATATTCACTAGGGAACAGCTTTCTGATGCTTAAAAAGTGTGGAGGAATGTTCCAGGCTTTGCTTTGAGATGTTCCTCTTTATTCCCATGCAGTTTTCATTTGGAGCCCCTGTTTGAGGCTTGGTGAATGCACATTTTAGTCTATGAGACCCCTCTACACACTTGCTTAAAAGGATGTCATTCAGGGTCGCAGTAATGAATTTCAGGCAGATTTTAGTTTTGAACCCTCTGTTTCTGATTTAAAAAGAAACACAATACACACAGACAAACCTTCCACAACACCTTTTTAACTGGGGTTCTATTTTCTCAGCTCTTTAAAGCTTATTTTCCTTAGTAATTGGGTTTTTTTTTTTTAAAGCCCAGCCTCCTTCTGTTATACAAGCCTCTCTTCCCTGTCGTGGTCTGAAGCTGTGCTCCGTTTGCACAGGCATCGCAGGCATTTCTCTGACAGCCACACAGATGTCCTGGATTCCACCAGCAGCTCTGCGAACCGACAGAGGAGCTAGTGCCTTTCTTCAAACCCACAAATCCTACTTGGAGATGGTTAGGTTTTATGGAGACAAGGCTTTAACTGCACCCCAAAGCTGTGTCTCAAAAAATAATTCTTGCTGGTGATCTCTAGCGGAAATCTTCTGCATGGTGACTAAGCAAAGCCCTATTGAACAGCTACCCCAACCAGGGCTCCAGCCTCATGATTAAAAATGCTCTGGGAGGGCAGCCTTGAGCTGTCACCAGGCTCTTCCATCCAGGCCTGAGCTCCCAGCTGCTTCATAGAAGGGCTGCTACCTTCTGGTGGGCAGAGCATCACAGTGGCTAAGGGGTTTTATTCCACAAGCTCCATTCTGGAGAAATTCCTTGTTTCCTTTGAACTGTTTCTCTTTCAGCCCACTCCACCGCCCCCCACCCCCCACCCCTTGCTTTTGTTCTGTGCCCCTCCAGTGTCAGGTTTTTCTCTTTAGAGTTGTTTTCATTTGCTGGAGATGCTTGACATCTTTACAGAGAATTGAAGAACCGAAGGTGCTTCCAGGTGCTTTCCCATCTCTGCTGTACCTTCCCCTTTGCCTCTGAACCAGCTTGCTGCTTTCCGCACTGTGGGCCTGTGCTTCAGCCTCCATTTCTTCTTAGCCCCTTTCTTCTTTAACCTTGGAACGTGACAGCCCACAGTATGCTGAAGTAACACTTTGAGAAGACACCAGTGGCTTTCTTATTAAGATTAGAAAATAGTCTTTTCTCTGGCCTCTTTCTTCCGTGAGCTGCTCTTGAGACAGCCGTCCAGTTCCTCATTCCCACCATTTTCTTGTTTCTCTGATCCGCAGCAGCATGTGCCTGGTTTATTCCTTCCTCCCCTCCCTTGTGCTCTTCTTGCTGTTCGTTGCTTTTTCTTCTCCCAACCAGTTAACTCTGGTGGTTCTCCAAGACATGGTCTGGGCCCTCTGCTTATCCTGCTTTAAACTTGCTCTTCACTGAGGAGTGCGTCCATTTTCACCCTAGTCTGATTACCACTAAGTTTGTGTTGCTTCTGGGCTCTGGTTCTACCTTTTGAATTGTGCCTTCCACACTTCTTCTTGGCTGTCATAGCTCTTCAAACTCAAGCATTCACAACCAGACCTGTTATTTTGTTGTTTTCCCCTTCAGACCAAATATCCCCTTTTACTTCTCATCTCTGGTGGTTGTCCTGTGTATTTTCTGACCCTGTAGGCTGGAATCCTCAGAGCATCCCTTAACTCATCTTTCTCTTCTTTCTCCCATACCTTGCCATTCACCAGGTCCGGTTGATTTTTCTTTCCTAGTTGTCTTTGTGGTCTTAGAGGAAGGAAAGAAACTAGCATTTATTGTCTGCTTGGTGCTGCATTTTGGGCTAGGGAAATCATCTCATTGCATCCCCAGATCTTATGCGGTAGGTAGATCTTGTGTCCCCTGGGTGCTCCAAGAGATCAAGGCACCTGCCCAGGACCGCCCAGGTGGGCAGCAGCAGAGATGGGAATCTCTCCTGATGCCAGGGGTGCAGGCTCTCATCGCCTCACAAGACGCCAACTGCTCTTTTACTCTCGGCCTCTGCCCTTCCATTTGCCCTTCATGCTAATCTACTCTCAGCATTTCTCCTGTCACTCTTCTGCTCAGAAACCTTCAGTGGCTCCCAATCTCCCACCAGAGGCATAGCATTTTCATTTTGAAGATGAAGACACTGAAGCCCAGAAGAAGGGAGAAAGTTGTCCCCAAGGATGTGGCTAGCAAGTAGTTGGCTGCCGTTTGAACTTCCAGAACTTCTGACTCTAAGTCTACCATGCTGTGCTTCTCAGCCGTTGAAGATCTCCTGCCCAGTTCTCAAGGCCCCCCATCTCCTCACCTAACCTCATTTCCCACACTGACAGAACTCAGCTTCCAGACTCTGACCAGTTTCCTTCACCCTAACTCTGAGGCCACTAACTCTGGCCTCTTAGCCACGTTTGCTTATGTCCCTAACTTGCTGGGATGTTTTCCTTCCTTCCTTGTACCCATCTTAGCCCCTCACTTGCCTCAAGCCTCACCTCCTCCCAGAAACCTGCTTCACTTAGTTTTCATGGATCTCACTCCCTAAATTCCACACCGCATAATTAATTACACACTTAATCATAGATTATTAATGATAGATTTGTCTTGTACTGTTTGCTGCTGTTTCCTATGTCAGAACCTGTTCTCCTCCGGGGACCGTGTCTTCTAGATTTGTTTTTCTGCTTCACCTTGTTGGAGGAAGGAGGTGACTTAACTTCAAACAAGCACCTGGAAAGGAACCAAATCTTGGATTGGTTTTGTCCCTCACGGTGCTTTGTAAGTGCTTGTCCATCACTTGGGACCTTCTCTGGTGATGAGAATCTCCAGCTGCCCTTTCACTCCTGGATGATGCCGCGGACTCACTGGGGACGAGCCTCCCCAACTCCACTGTGGGGAAATGGTGACAGGCCGTGCAGCGTGGCATCTGGAAGTGGGGGCTTTCAGCCTGTTACCAGGCTGCCGGTGGTGCCTGGTAACACCACAGAGTTTGCAGTAAAGAGGACGGAGTGAGAATTCCAGGGTTCCTCTGTGCGGAGGGCAGATGCCAAAGGGAAACAGAAGTTCATTCAGACCGGGAAGAAGGCCCGGTCTGGCGCCCGCCTACGTGGTTACTGCTGTCTTATTATTCGTGGCCCCCACACCAGAGAGGCCATCTGCCTGACAGCCGTCCTCAGCCCTCTTTCTCTCCTTCAGGTGACCAGCCATGAGTGGGGTAGGGGGAGAGTTAATAGGAGCTTTTACATTTTTATCTTTTTATAATTTATAAAAACCTTCTTTTATTATTGAAGTTTTCACACACGCCGAAGTCGAGAAAATAGGACGATGAACCTTCTTTTTCCCAACCCTCAGCTGTAACACTTATCAGTATTTTGTTAATCTTGTCTCCTCCCCTTGTAGCTTTGTTTTTTTTGTTTTGTTGTTTGTGGCCGCCCTGCGCAGCATGTGGGATCTTAGCTCCCTGACCAGGGATCAAACCCGTGCCGCCTGCAGTGGAAGCGTGGAGTCTTAACCACTGGACCGCCAGGGAAGTCCCTGTAGCTTTGTTTTTAAAAATACTGTACAGTTTGGTCTGGCCTTAATGGTTAGTGGCGTTATTTTTTTTTCCCCTTAGCAATTTGTCCCTGTTGCTCAGAGCAGTGCAGGCAAATGGTTCTCAGGCCACTGGCCTGGCACGTGGGGCTGCCTGGCTCTGCCCGTTCATTTGTTGTTTGTCTGTCTTTCTTTGATCCTGTTTCTCCACTTGCGTTCGTGACATTCTGGTCAAGAGCCAGTTCCAATGGTCTTTAATCAGAGGACTTTGGAAGCCTGTGAGGGTCTCTTTCGGTCGTCACGGTGACAGGGGATATTGCTACTGGCATTTAGGCTGGAGGCTGGCAGGGGTCCAGGTGTGGGGAGCACAGATATTCAACAGCCATAGATGTGAGGGACCGTTCTGCATTGTGAACACCTGTTCCATCCACACTCGGTCATGCTGCTGGGCACGCCTAATGTACAGTGTGGATTGGGGGTTGCCTTTCTCTTCATGCCTTTTATAAAGGCTTAAAAGTTTGATATAATCCATTTGTTGATCACCGTTGATTCATGTAATCAGGTGACTGTAACTAGCCTCTGGTCCTTTCTGAGGGTTCATCCTTGGTTGCAAACCCTTTGGTTGTTTTACTTGGGAAAATGGGGTATCTTGCAGCCTGTGCCCCAGCTTTCTAGTTGCCTGTCCCACGCCTTATCACTGGCATCCTGCCAGGCCCAGTGGAGAATGGGGATGGAGACGGTGACATTCAGCCGCAGGTCATTCACAGCTTTTGGTGCCCTGGGGGCAGCTGAGAGGGAGGTTGTGGAAGATCAACCTTGAAGGGGTTGTAAACTCCTGGGGGCAGGGCTTGTTGGTTATTCTCCTGCCTCTTCTGGCCATCAGCCTGCTGCTGGGGAGGAAGCGCCCCTTAGCAGGCGGTAGCTGATTATCTCGGGTGCAGTCGGGGAGCCTCTGCAGGCAGAACATGGAAAGTGACAACTTCTGAGTTCTTTTTATTTTCAGTCTCACTCGAGATGGATGGCAGCCTTCCACTGTGGGAAATGAAATGTGTTCAGGCAACTTGGGCCCCAGGCGCAGATGAGAATGGGCTAATGGGCACTGAGGAAGGAGCGGGGCTGGCCAGGGAGAGGCACACTGTTAGTCATTACTAATCCGTGACAGCTGCCAGCCGCTGGCGGTTAGCACTCTACTGCGCCTGGGACACAGGGCCTCTGGGCCTGTCCTTTCTGGAACACTCCAGGGCCCAAACTGTCTCAACTTGTGTGCTGTTCAAACCTCAAATCCGCATGGAAGAAGCAATTGGTAACTTAATGCAGGATGAGGGAAGCCAGAGGCTGAGCTGAGTAGATGGTCCAGCCAACATGCTATGGGTATTGGTGAGGGTTTCCCTGGCCTGGAACTCTGGATTATTCTAGCAAAGTGTTCTTGGTGTGTGAGATGATTTTCGGTGGCACCCCATCACAGTAAGATCGAATTAGCGAGTGAGGAAGGTTTTTCTCTTTTTAACCCTTACCCATTCCTTTTGACGTGGCTTAGGAGAAGGTCTGAGTACAGTTTTAATATGCCTCTAACACCTACCTCTAACACCTGCCAGTGTCCCTTTTCCTTTACAAAGTCTCAGGCATGCTACAGTATCCAGGTAGAATTTGACAATATTTTGTTTTTATTATATTCCTTTTTCTGGTTACCTTCCATATATGGCAAGTCATACTGGTTTTCATGTGGGCTAGTAATATGCAGTTTCCTTTTGAAATCCATTTTCTGAAGGGGAAAAAAGAGGCTGTTAATTTAAGAAAACAACTGATATAACAGGTGATGTGCTGAGATGGCACAGCATCTTGAAGATGCTTTTCAAATGACTAAGGATCGGGAAATGCTGTTTTAATATTTTGCCTACGTGGTTTTTCTTTATGTTGAAGGCCAGGCCGACAGTGTCAGCATGGGATGCTGAGTGTGGGCCCTGTAGTGCCGAGGCCATCGCCATGATGGTCTGTGGTTTGTATGTCTCCCTCCACCCCCTTCTGTATTTATTTGTTCATTCAGCGGATACATTTTGAGTGCCTACTTTGTGCTGGATGCTGTGCTGTTTGCAGGCAAACAAGGGTGGTCCATGCTCTCTAGTAGAAGAGACAAGATTGTAAAAACGTAGCTGGGATTCAGTGTGACGAGCGTACTCACGGAGGGAGGTGCTGCAGCCCTTGCACTGGTATTGTGAGCCACAGGGAGGTCATGCTGAGTGGGTCAGGAGAGCTTCCCAGAGGAGGAGGTATTTGCGGTGGGTCCTAATGAGTAAGTAAAATGTAACCATTCATAGGTGCTCAAGGCAGAGAAAGGGAATTCTAGGCAGAGGGGATGGCATGAATAAGAACATGAAGGCCTGAAGAAATATGGTGAGTTCGAGACCCTTGTGTATATTTGGTGTGGCTAGAGTGTAGACAGTGCGCCTTAACTCTTAACACCAACCCTGTGGGGTAGGTAATTAGGATTAGCCCCACTTTACACTTGAGGACACTGAGGCACGGACAGGATAGTAACTTGGCGAAGCAGAAGCTGAGGTTAGCGACAGGCCTCCATTAGCTCAGAGAAGGTTTCCTGAGTTGTTCTGAAAAGCGTGCATTTGATCTTGAAGGCAGAGGGAGAAATTGAAGGTGATTAAACAGGGTGGGACTGGGTGAAATTTGCCTTTTCTAGAGATTGCTCTGGCAGTGTGCCCTCCACAAGTGAAGCATCACTTGAAGTTTGTTTCATAAGTGAACACTTGAATGCTTTGCTGTCAAGTTTGTTTTGAATCAAGCACCTAGTTATTTCCTAGCCTGTGTCCCGCCCTCCCCCCACCCCATTGCGGCTTTTGTTGATGTTGTTTCTCTTCACTTGGTTAAGTGATTGATTCAGTTCATAGTGTTTGAACCTCACCTTAATGTCTAATAATGAAGATCACACTTTCTTCCTAACCCAGCAATATTGCACGGTAAGGCTGGCTCACAGTTCAGAGGAAGTGCCAGCTCCAAGAAGGCAAATGGCTGTAATTACTTACAGTGAACTCATTTGAGAATTTTGAGTGACCGTTTGACTGTCAGAGTTCTGCATACATTGTATTTTATTTCTGTCCAGGTTTCCACTGGCTAAACACTTTGGTTAGGAGCTGTGTGTCAAGGCCAAATATTGCATTTTGAAACTGAGTGTCAAACTAGCAATTTAAACTCCTGACTTTCATACCTGTCTGTGAAATTCAGATAAATGAACTGGAAATCTAACAGGGCTGCTGTGTTACGAAATACTGACTCCGCCTCTCCTTGTAGAGAAATCTCTAAGGGAAAATCATTTTAGCATATATAAATATATTAAAAATATATATAACACACTTTTCCCCCCCACTTTTTTAGTCTTCCTTTCACTTTCTTGATTTGCCCCATTTGTGATTTCCCATTCAAATTAGGCTTGTTTGAAACCAAGGGTCCCTTGAAGAGGCACTTCTGGTAATTTTGAAAATGAAACCTACTCCTTGAAAATGCTTCAGCCTGGCTTGTCCACCTTCCTGTCTGTTTCTGCAGCTGGTGCTTCTCACCACTTCCCCACATCCTCTCTTCCCCTGGGGCCAGCTCCGCTGTGGCTGCCTGGTTTAGGCTCTTGCCCTGATCCCCACCTCCTTTACCTGCAGAGGTGTCCTTCCTGACCCCTCGCTTTGGGAGCCCGAGAGTCCTCCTCCTCCGTCTCTGGCTGAGGAGAGGATAGGGGCCACCTCCCCTCAAAGCATAAGAGAGCGGGTGTCTGTGCAGACGCAGGCTGGCTGCCCAGGGCACTGACATGGGTTTGAGGCATAGGAGGACTCTAAAGCCTTGCTAACGAAGCTTGCATGCCCATGATCTAGTGGTACCAGCACTACTTCCACTGTCCCCCAGGATCCAAATTTGAGAACTGACTTTCAGCTTGCTCTGAATTAATCGATGGCAAAAGGCAGATCATAAAATCCTCAAGAACATGGATCACATGTATTATTTGGATGCTGTATACCAATGCTCACTGGCTTTCATTCTTAATAATTGTTATTTTAAAAGGTTTCTCTTCTTATAAATATTTATTTATTGTAGCAAATTTAGGCAAAAAACAGTTAAAAAAGAAAAAGAAAGAAAAGAAAAAGAAAAAGCATAATCCCACTGCTCCGAAAAAAATAATCCCCGTTACTTTTTTGGTGTACATCCTTCTGCGATTTCTTACATACACAGGTGCGTGCAGACATATGGGCTTATGTAATACACTGTTTTGGAACGTTGACCTGCTTTTCAGTTAATACTTAGTCTGATCATCATTCCAAGGCACTCAGTATTCTCCTAGGATATCTTTTAAACGTCTGTAGAACATCTTTTGTATGGATGAACGAAAGTGTTTATTTAGGCAGCCCTTTCTGGTTGGACATTTATGTTGCTTCCAGTGTTTCTGCCACTCTTGATATAGCATTAAGGTGAACTTTCTTGTAGCTATTGCCCACGACTCTTGAACATTTCCTAGGATAAATTCCCTAAAGTGGAAGTGCTGGGTCAAGCTTTTTTTTTTTTTTTGAAGCTTTTGGTGCATAATAATATTTACTTTTGTTTCTCTCTAGACACTACAACAACAAGAATGCAAACTTCTCTACAGCCGAAAAGAGGGTCAGAGGCAAGAGAATAAAAACAAAAATAGATATAAAAACATCCTGCCCTGTAAGTATCAGTATATTTCTCCATAATAGTCATTCTTGGAGGTTTTGATTCCCCGTGTCTCAGTAACTTTTCTGGGGGCCATGTGCTTTCTCAGCAGATCCAAGGCCTTAGCTTCTTTTAATTGTAAGTAGTTTCCAAAATAATCAGCTGTTTTGGGGATGGATGGCCTCTTTCACTGAGTTCCTGTGATGTTGATTACGGAGCAAAATTGCCACTGGGAGGCTTAGTGTGTGGTTGTTTCCTTCTGTTAATTAATTTTGTCTGCCATAGGAGAGATCATCTCAAGGCTTGCCATCTCCCAGGGTCTCACCGTCAGGCTCAAGGGTCCCAGGCTTGTGTCCTTGCTTTGCAGCGCCCAGCCCTTGGGTCTTGGGGATGGCACGCCTCCTTTCTGGGGCTCCGTTCCCTCATCTGGGGAACAGACGAGCTCCTCCTGGGGGTTCTTCCAACTGTTCCCTTCATCTTTTCCGACATCCCTCATCCCTTGAGCTCGAATTACTGGAGATTCAGGTGCATACCTATGCTTTGCTCAGAAGCAGACCTTGTGATATTCATAAAGCAGTACCTCCTTTAACACCCAGATGCTGCCAGGTAGAGCCTGAGTTGAACTGTAGTGAAAAAGAGGCCCAGAAGGATGTAGGCCTTGGGTGAGGATCCCAGAAATGGCACCACGCAGTTGTGATAGCTCACCTCCCCTGAGTGCTGTCTCTGTGCCAGACTCTGAGTCCATATCTCACTGAATCCATATCCCATGCACACAAAGCAGGAGTTCTTATTATCCCCATTTTAGGGACCATTTTATAGCAAGGGCACAAGTGGGAGTGAGTGGGAGAATTGGTACTGGAGCCCCCAAAGTCACTGCTCTTAGCCCTGAGCTCTAATGCAGGGTCTCCAGAGTGGGCTGGGTAAGGCAGTCTGCTATGGGACAGGGAAGGAACATTTAGAATGTCTCTTGATTTACATCCTTTGTCTAAAAAAAAAAAAAGAAAGAAAATTTTAAATCTGATGTGCAGCTTGATGGCAGAGCGTGCATAATGTTTTTACCCAATTTAAAAATAAGGCTTGTGTGTATCTATAATTGTATATATATTTCAGTGTTCAAAAACTTTATTATTGAAGTTTTTTGGGCAGCATGATCAGATTGGAGAGCACTGCTGTAATGTCTTCTCAGGCCAGAGCTATTTTGTCAGATACTGTAAACCCATCCCATGTGTGCGTGTGTGTGTCTGTGTGTGTGTGCGTGGCATAGTCTTTCTGTATACATAGGTGCGCACACACAGTGTATGTGTATATCACATCCATATAGATATTTGTAATGTGTGCAGGTGAGGATGGGAGAAAGTGGAGGCATTTCTAATACTGAGGAGAGACAATGAGGAATTTGTAGAGAATCATTTTGAGCCACAGCATGGTCCTAATGACGTTGGGGAAGCATTGCCCTCTTTATGTCTTAAGTTTTCATTTCTGCTCAAGAGGTCTAAATGGTACTCATTAGTAAGATGTGGGGATGTAGGAAAAGATGAAGGGAACAGTGTTATGCAGTATCTATTGATAAATAGAATATTATTGCCCTTTCCTCCCTTAAAGATCCCAATCAGATGTTTCTTCTGATTAACATCATATTCTTTAAAGATGGGGAGTCTGAAGCAAAAGAACATTATTCTAGTAAGACATACAACTTTATTACTATTTCTCAGTGTAAAATGTGTTGCTTAGGTAAAACACTCAGATTTTTTTAAAATCAGTAATGTATTTTTGTATAAAATTTGGTCAGTAGATACTATCATCAGAATCCTGTTGTCTAGATACTGTATTTAATTCTACTTCATTAAAAAAAACACCCTTTTTATTATGGAAAGTTTAAAATATATTCAAAAGTAGACAGAACAGTATAAAGAACCCACACGTACCCATCACCCAGCTCCAACAATTGTCAACTCCTGCCCAATCTTGATTCATCTATATTCTGATACACTTCTCTTCTCTCCTCGAACTGTTTTGAAGCAAATCTCAGACATCATGTCATTTACCTGTAGTTTACTCTTCCTCTAAAAAAAAAACCCAAAAAACAAAAATACCTTTTGTTTTGAAATAATTTAGACTCACAAGAAGTTACAAAAATATGTAGAGGGTTCCCATGTACCCTTTACCCAGCTTCTCCCAATGATAATATTCTATATATCCATAGTACATTATCAAAACCAGGGGATTGACATTGCTACTTTATTCTCTTAAAGAAAGCATTATGAGGCGCCATATTCAGATTATTGTCTAAGATTTAGTTTTTAATGTTGTTTTATCATGAAATGAGCAAAACTTGGACTCGTTGAGGATGCACTGATTTGAACTGATTTGTCCTGAAGAGGCCTCAGTACCTTTGTGACCATGGTCTCTTTTTCTTCCAGTTGATCACACCAGGGTTGTCCTACACGATGGTGATCCCAATGAGCCTGTTTCAGATTACATCAATGCAAACATTATCATGGTAAACTTTGTTTCTTGTGGTGTTTTCTGACTGTATATTGCTAGCCAGTTTTTGTATTTTAAATCCTTCCTCATGGCCTGAAAGCAGTTTTCAAATGTTTGAAGTATTTTCTTCCTAAATTTCTAGCCTGAATTTGAAACCAAGTGCAACAACTCAAAGCCCAAAAAGAGTTACATTGCCACACAAGGCTGCCTGCAAAACACCGTGAATGACTTTTGGCGGATGGTGTTTCAAGAGAACTCCCGAGTGATTGTCATGACAACAAAAGAAGTGGAGAGAGGAAAGGTATGCTATATACTGTACTTTTTTGAAGTATTGGACATGTCAGGTTGAACATGTTAAGAACTGAATAGGGACTTCCCTGGTGGCGCAGTGGTTAAGAATCCGCCTGCCAGTGCAGGGGACACGAGTTCAAGCCCTGGTCCGGGAAGATCCCATGTGCCGCAGAGCAACTAAGCCCGTGCGCCACAACTACCGAGCCAGCGTTGTGGAGCCCGTGTGCTGCAACTACTGAAGCCCGCGCGCCTAGAGCCCGTGCTCCACAACAAGAGAAGCCATCTCAATGAGAAGCCTGCGCACCTCAACAAAGAGTAGTCCCCGTTCACCGCAACTAGAGAAAGCCCGTGGGTAGCAATGAAGACCCAACACAACCAAAAATAAAATATAAATAAATTTATTTTTTTAAAAAAAAGCTGAGTAAACACAGTAAGCTTACTCTGACCCTCTGGAAAAAAGGGAGTAGGAGAAATTTGATTATGACATATTTTGGTGCGGTTTTCTTTGTTTCTTCTTCTTAGGGTTCATGGAGCTTCTTGGGTCTATGGGTTTATAGTTTTCTTCAAATTTGAATAATGTTTACTATTTCTTCACATATGAACTGCCAACCCACCCTGTCTTGGGATACCAATTACACATATATTAGGCTGTTTGAAGTTGTCCTATAGCTCACTGAGACTTTCTTCATTTTTTTTTCAGTTCACTTTTTTCCCTCTGTGTCTGGGATAAGTTAGATAAGTTTCTTTTGCTATACATGTTTCAGTTAATCTTTTCTTCTGCAGTGTACAGTCTGCTGTTCATCCTATCCAGTGTAATTTTCACAGTAGACATTGTCCTTTTCATTTTTTATTTGAGTCTTTTTAATATATCCTATGTCTCTCTTCTTAACATGTCCATCATTTACTGTACCTTTTGAACATATGGAATATATAGTAATTTTTTAAATGTCCTTGTTACTAATCCTATTATATATGTCATTTCCTTTTTCCATCTTAGTGGTTTAAGGTAGGAGAGTAAATCCAGTCTCTGTTACCCCATTGTGTCCAGAAGCAGAGGTCATAAAGTGAGTGTAAGAAGACCTGTCTGGTACCTTCAGGGGATTAGAGGACTAATCAATAAACATTGATTTCACTTGTCATGTGAACTATACTTAGGACTTCTAAGCATTTAAAAAATCAATTTGAACTATCCAGACAATATATTCAGATAAACATTCCAACTCCTTACAATTAAAATTACCTTTGTCACCATCCCTTGTCCACCCAATTGTTCCCTCCTCCAACATAAACCCTCTTATCAGTTTGATATGTATTCTTCTACACTGTCTTCTTGGCGTTTGCATACGCATGCGTATAATAGGCATTATATACCTACCTTTGCACGTGTACATGTATTTACGTACGTACGTGCACCTATAGAAGTACATAGTGCTATTTTCGGACAAGTACTGTATGAAAAAGTGCTGTCATATAGTAACTTTATTGTGTATCTTGGTGTTTTTCTCCCCGCTAAATATATGCTCTAACTTCTTCTGTTAGTACATATTGACCTATCTCATTCTTTTTCGTAATCGCATGGTATTCCATGGTATGGATGTACCACCATTTGCTTAACCGTCAGATACTAGGCATTTAAATGTTTCAGTTATTGCTCTTATAAACAGTGCTGAAGTGGACAGTCTTGTTCTCGCTTTTGTATGTGGTAAGTGTTTTTCTAGGTTAGATGTCACGAAGAATTGCTAGGTCATAGGGGGTGTGCATGTTGTAAATTAAAAAAAAATTTTTTTTTAATTTTTCTTTTTTTCCTCTTGTTTTTCTTCCGTTTTTGAAATTTTCGTGTTTATTTTTTCTTGTTTATTTATTGTTTTTGCTTTTGCATGTTGTAAGTTTTAATAAATTCTGCCAACTACCCTCTAGAGTGGTTGTCCCAGTGTACGCTCCCCCCAAGCAGCATATGCCCAGTACCCATCTCCCTGCACTCTTCATGACACTTCAGGTTTTTAAAAATTATAATATCCCACACTATAGAGAAGCAGACAGATCTCACTGAGTGACAGCTCTATGTGTTATCCCAAAGTGAACCCCATCCATTGTGGATTTTTTAACATGGAAAAGTTCTCTGTTTTTGTTTGTGTTCTAGTCAAAGTTCTTTTTTTTAGATATACTTTAACTGGTTTATGTAAAAGTTGCATGGAATGTAGCAGTCATACCCTATAAAAAGACAGGTGGGTGATTTTGGATTTTAGCCCTTCTAATGTAATTTTCTTATCAGTTGTGAAGGGCGATGTGATTTTGTAAGATTTTCGTTGTTGTACTGCTAGTTGTTACACTTCTGAATACCTTTGAGGCCAGGTCTGGTCATTGTGAAACAGAGGCTTCCGCTAGCAGCTGCCTGCAGTAACAGTAGATATTCTTGAATTAATGGACAAGTTAAAGTGTCTTCATAGTTTCTGCTTCAGGTGAGTGTCACCTGCTCTAAGTATGGAAAGGAAAACTGAGCCCTCCGTCCTGCCTGTTGCCTGATTGCAGTTGTAGGAGGCCACCTGTTCTCAGAGGACTTGGGGGCTGTGAAGAGAGGGTTCTCGGGTCACTTCAGAGGGGTCAGGATTGGTCCCTCTCAGAAGAGCTGCCAGAAACTCCTAGAATAGACAGACGTTGGGCCAAGTCACTCTGCCCCCCGCTCCTTACCTCCTTCTCCCGGCCTTTGTCTGTTTTCTTATTCTTCCTCTGTACTCTGCTGCTGGAGAGGAGGACATGATGGGCTTTCAGTCTCCCCGCGAGCGTTTCTGGTAACTTGTTCGCTTGTTATCCCCTCCAGTGCACAGAAGAAAAACCAGACTCTGAATTCCCTTTGATTCCTAGGCTTTAATTTAAAAGCTAAAGTATTAGCACTCACATTTTAGAATTTGTTTGCCAAGGTTTACATCAGAGTTGCGGAAACTGGGAGGAGGGCACAGTAGATTGCAGACATGCAGAGTCGGCTACAGTGTTAGGAGTTGTGATTTAATTTGTCTTCTTTTGAGCGACCAGCAGTCCTCAGAATTGATTGGAGAGTGACAGCATTGAGTACATTTAATAGTCAAAGTGTTTATTTGGGTATTATAAAAATTGTGTCAAATCTGTCAAAGAGGTTTTTGGATCTACAGAATCGTGGAGGGAAAGCTGAATTCAGAATAATACATAAAAGACCACATAAGCCATGGTAAGCAGAAAAGTAAACACTGTCCATTAATTCTTCTGTTGACCTTTCCTCCTGCCATGTTTTTTTTCTTTCCCTCAGTCATTGACTGTGGAGATGTCTGCAGCTGCTCTCTGATTTCTTGTTTTATAACAGTGAATTTCTCTGTCTTCCTAATGTACAAGGTAGATTCCTCTTGCTGATATTTGTGTCTTGGTTGTTGTTGAAAGTGAGTGGTGTGGGTGACTGCTCCCAGGAAAAAACAAGACACAAAGGCATTCTCTGCCCAGGACACATCACCAAATATATGCAGAGTCATCTCTCATTGAGCAAAATATCTTCCTCTTTGGCAGCCAGAATGATTCCCTTGGTGCTATATTCTCCAATCTGCCTGCTGTGAAGCCAGCAGCTATTACAGGCTTCGCGTTCCCAGGCACCCAGTTAAACGAAGGTGACGTGTGTAGCAGGTATCAGATGGATCTGGATATAGAAAAAGCAGCTGGTTCAAAACCCCATCAGCTGCCTTTCTGTGCTGGAGTTATTCACACTTGGGTTAGATAAGGCGGGGAGACCTCCTACACTGGCACGGAAATGGACCAGACAGTCTGGCTCGTTGGGCAGCCCATCCACCTCCAGAGCCCCTGCTTGCCTTCCCTGCAGAGTGACTGGCAGATTCAGAACTGAGTGCATGCTAGGCAGCACGCTCATACCGGGTAGTGCCCTTCTTTCTGCCTCTTTGTTTCTTTAGAGAGAAATAAACAAACGCTGACTCTCCTTAGACCTGTGGCTCAAATTAGACAATTTTGCAACAGCGGCTTTCTCTTCCCACTTCTCCCTGGTTCTCCACACACTTGCTTTTCTTTTTGAATTCTTCTTTCCTTCTTTCAAAACCCAACAGTTAGATACCAGACAGGCCATTTTCCATGTTAGTGGTCATCAAGGAAGACTTGAACATTGGTTTTCTTTTGGTTTCGGCTTTCATGTCAGAGTTCACAGAGATTAACTGTCTTTTCTCTGATCCCTTCCAGAGTAAATGTGTCAAATACTGGCCTGACGAGTATGCGCTAAAAGAATACGGGGTCATGCGTGTTAGGAACGTCAAAGAAAGTGCTGCTCATGACTATACGTTAAGAGAACTTAAACTTTCGAAGGTTGGACAAGTAAGTATATTGTCGTACTTTAGAGACTTTGGTAACTGCGCGTGGTGTGCGCTAATCCAGGCTCGTGTGGTTACTCCTGTCTGCATACCTTCAGGCATTCGTTCACTCATTGAATAACATCCATCTTATCAGGCGCCTTCTATGTGCCAGGCACCGTCAAGGTACTACTGATGCATCGCAAACCAGACCGGCACAGTCCCTGCCCCCACAGAGCCTAGGGACGTGGAAGGTTAAGGAGTGAATAACCAACTAAGCTTTCCGATTGTGCTCCAGCTGTGAAAGCCACAGGATGGTATGTTAGAGAGTGACTGGGTACCCGAGATGGAGTAAACAGGGAGGGCCTCTCTGAGGGGGTGCCACGCAAGCTGAGACCTGAAGGTGGAGCAGCATCCAGAGGGTCAGGAGAGGAGTGTTCTAAGCAGAGGGAGCAGCGAGTGCAAAGGCCCTGCGGCCTATTCAGTGACCAAGTTCCACGGCATCAGCTTTTAATTGCTTGTAGTTCAGGTTTGTCCCTGGGGTGACTAACTTTGAATCCAACAAGATTTGGATTCATTTTAATTTCATGGTGAGAGGGGCTTACTTTTTCAGAGTCCTTTGGGGACACAAAGGTAAGCGAAATAGCCTTTGTCCTCAGGGAATTGCATTCATGTAGCCGAGAGAAGCCATGTATACAAAGTCCTGTGCTGTCGAGCAGACACCGGCTGTCACACCCGTCTAAGGTGCTGGGGTTCTGCTGAGGCTGGGCTTCCAGCCGGGGCATCAGGGAGACCGTCTCAGAAGAGGGTGGGCCTTTAGGTCGGGGTCTCTGTGGGAGAAGATGGTGCAGGGAGGGCCTCCCAGATGAAGTGTCATTGTCAGCCAGGGTTCTGAAGGGCCAACATCAAGGAAATGGGGTTTACAGGGAATGAAGGCAAGTGGGGAATTGAGGGAGTAAACTTGGGTTGAGAGAGGTTGGGACCAAGTTGGGAAGAGCCTTAACTCTCATGTGAAGAAATGTAAATTTTAGGGACTTCCCTTTTGGTCCAGGGGTTAGGACTCTGTGCTTCCATTGTAGAGGGCCCGGGTTCGATCCCTGGTTGGGGAACTAAGACCCCACATGCCGCAGGCATGGCCGAAAAAAAACAAAAAAAAAAGAAATGTAAATTTTATTCATTGGCTGGTGTAGGACCCGTGATGGTTCTTGTGCCAAGTGGACACATGTGGAGACAGGTGCCAGGAAGGTGTCCTACAGCTCCCCGAGGGAGGAGTGGGATGGAGTGACTCCAGTGGCCAGGACGCCTGTAACCAGGAGGGCTCCACAGAGGTCTAGGTCTGATGGCCTCTCTCCACGTTTTGCTTCTTTTTCCTTCCTTTGGAAATGAATATGATATAAAATGCCAGAATAAACTCTAGAAGAGAAGCGAGGGATGTGAGAGACCCCTTGGGGGGGTGAAGTCTGCAGGGTGTGTAGGGATAGTTTGGCTATTGGAGGAGGAGGAGGAATCAGACATCGTAGGGTTTTGAGTCTGAGTGGACGGTGGCACTGTGGCAGAGGTCTGAGAAGCTGGAAGATGTACAGGATGGTAGGGCTTGAATCGTTTGGGTAAAAGATGGTAGGGGAGATGGAAGGAAGGGGCCTGACGGGAGATAATTGTGGATGTAAATGTGAAGGGATTGATGATGGCGTGAATGAGGGGCGAGGGCTGCAGCAGGTTTGAGGAGGGAGGGAGGATGAGGCACAACCTGCTGGACACATAAAGTTTGAGATGCCTTTGAGACGTCAAGGCGAGGATGCCAGGGAGGCAAGGGTGGAGGCTGGACGATGAGGGGGATGGGATCTAGAGCATCGTGGATGGGTTGGTTTTGATGGATGGGGATAGCACTTCTTGGCCACAGGAGGGAAAGAGGAGAAGGTGGCCACAGGTACAGCGAGGGGAGCTGACAGGGATTTGCTCTAAATTCTCTATCAGGCCTGAGGCAAGGCCATCCATTGATGTTCAAAGGGAATAAGAAGAGGTGAAATGTTTGAAGAAAGTGGGGAAAGGATGAAATAGTCATTGTGTAGCAAAGCAAGAAATCCAGTAAATTTCTGGGCAGTGCTGAGTGCCCATTGAGGTGGTGAAGATGAACATTCAGTGATACCAGTCACCTGGTGTGAGTTTTCTCCAAGGGCACTCTGTTCCTTGGGTACAAAGCAAAGAAAGTGGGTGGTTAGGTTTGTCCAGGCTTGGGGCTTTGCTGGGGCGGGGAGGGGTGTGTGTGTTTGTGTGTGCAGTGGATGGAGAGAGGGTGGAGGGAGTGGAGGTCTATGATGGAGAGTGGCTGTCAGGAGAGTGTGTGGAATCTGAGCTGGGCAAGCCAGCAGCAAGGGCAGGAGGAGGCAGGCGGAGGGTGGAGGAGGGGCTCAATGGTCTGGTGAGTTCCATGAGGTGGTCGGGGGACTGAAGTGAGCTGGAAGCCTCTGCAGTTGTGGTCCAGGGTGGGATGTCAAACTTCTGATGTCAGCGGGGGTGCAGTTGTGGGGAGAGGGTGGAGGTTCGACTGCAGAGACTGAGAGGAGTTGTCCAGCAGAAATGAGACAGAGATTTAGAGGACATCGGACAAAGATTCCAGATAGGTTTTTCTTCAGGTTTAGTGATAAATTACCCATCTTCTCATTATCAGATGTTTCTCAGTAGCAGGTGGATTTTTCTTCAGTTTTAGTGATAAACCATCCATCTTCTTGTTATCGGAGATTTGGGAGGAGCAGGTACGGGAAATGTTGGCGTTTGGGTTTGTGTTTTGCACCCTCGGATGCAGGTGCTGATCATTTCTCCAGAATTGCTGGTCACAGGTTATCTGCTTTTTTGTAGAGCTCGTTCCATGTTTTCTAAAGTTCTATCACATGATCTCATTTAAGCCTCCTGATTGCCTGGGAAGGAGGGGTGGGAGCAGAGACCTCAGTGGCCATTTACGAAGGACAAGGAGCAAGGATGCTCCGGGCACTGGATCTGTCTCGTTCCCTGTCCTTTCTGTGACCCCGGTAGCCCCCTGATCTTTAGCTCACTGGTAACATCCAGAAAAATCTTTTTCTGACTCAGCAAATTAAATGCATATAATTCAAGAAAGGATCTTGATTGTGGTTCAGATTCCCTGGATGTTCTGAAGGTTACTGGTGGTGGACACTGGTCTAGTTACTCTCTCTCTCTTTTTCTAAATCCCCTTTAAAAATGTTACTTAGCTTGGACTGTCTCCAGATACGTAGGAAGAAGATGTAGTGACGAATGGTGCTGTTACAGTGATGTAATCTGGGTAAACCCAGAACACGATGCTTTTTGGTTTTTTGTGGTCTTGGTACCCTTGTCAACCTTTATTAATGTCAGTCCTCAGAAGAGCACCAGTGTGCTGAGTCTCTTAACTGTCTCCTGTGCAGTGGCTGTGTGTTTAATTGACGTTGTTTAGTCCTCACAACGGTAGGTATTGTGACCTAGAGATTCTTATCTCCATCGGCAAATGAAGAAGTTGAGGCTTAGAGATGTCCAGGGGCCGCAGTGAGTGTGAATCCTGAAATTTGGGCCTAAATCCACCCATCTGATTGCAAAGCCTGTCTTCTTATCTGCTTTGCACCAAACAGAGGTTTAAATATCATATTATAATAAAAGTGTGTGTTGAGGGAGGGGAGGAGGGCCGGGTACAAAAAGACAAAGAGGAACAAGGGCTTGAGGGAATACCCGTTTTCTCACCTGGTGGGAGGAGAGCCCTGAGTCCCAGAGGCCTCAGTTGCCTGCCAGGTAGAGCTGCACTTGGATGAAGAGGATCAGGGACCTCATCTGCCCCTGGCTGAGGATTCAGAGACGGATTCAGGCTGTGGTTTCCTGAAGAACAAATAGCCGTACGAGACATCTTGGTTCTTATGACAGAGGCCAAGGGTTGCCTCCAGGATTGCTCAGCCAGACCCAAAAGGAGGAGAGGTCTGGGAAACTGGTGCAGGGGACCTGTAAACAGTGTGTGAGGCGGCTCTGTGCGGGCCCGGTCCCCTGGCTCACGTAGGATCTGGGAAAGCTGGGGACCTGACGAGTCCTCAACCCCTTGATTTATTTCATTCTTTTCTGGTTTTTCTTGGCTCTACTCCAGGGGAATACGGAGCGAACGGTCTGGCAGTACCACTTTCGGACCTGGCCGGACCACGGAGTGCCCAGTGACCCCGGGGGCGTGCTGGACTTCCTGGAGGAGGTCCACCATAAGCAGGAGAGCATCACGGACGCGGGGCCTGTGGTGGTTCACTGCAGGTGACCACCCCTCCCACCTCCAGGGCGCTGCCTGTCCTGTGTCCTGACGCCCGGGGGGCTTGTTGTTCCCTGCCCATCCCCAGCTCTTTTTTTATTTTTTTTTTTGCGGTACGCGGGCCTCTCACTGTTGTGGCCTCTCCCGTTGCGGAGCACAGGCTCCGGACGCGCAGGCTCAGCGGCCATGGCTCACGGGCCCAGCCGCTCCGCGGCATGTGGGATCCTCCCGGACCGGGGCATGAACCCACGTCCCCGGCATCGGCAGGCGGACTCTCAACCACTGCGCCACCAGGGAAGCCCCATCCCCAGCTCTTTAACTGAGGGAAAAATTTAATCTCTGTTTGAGGCCATTAAGGGACCACTTTGACCCAAAGTACATTTCTTCTTGATCCTACGGGACCACCGTGTACCTGGGGGTGGTGGGGCACAGGGTGGTAAACACAGGCCTTATTCTCAAGGAGCCCTTAGTCTGGTAATGTTTGCTTGGTTTTCTTTGTTAATATAATAATTTAGGATTCATCTCTTTGATTGTGCTTCTGTTCTCTTTCTCCACGGAAATAAGGTATATTTTTTCCCCTGACAATATAATTGTTTGCTTCAGAAGATTCGGACTGCTTCCCATCCAGGCTTCTAGAAGCCAGGCCCATGGCCTCTGCACCAGAGTTCGCAGGCTGCTGGTGCCCAAGCTTAGGTTTCGTGATTATACTGGGGAAAGTTTGGTTTCCTAAATCTCTTTCATATGCAAGTAGATGTGTGTGATACGTGCTCTGTACCAGCATCTGAGCTCAGTGCTTTTCATCCGTTACTCATATTTGATCCTCACAACCTATTTCACAGATGAGGAAACTGAGGGTCAGAGAGGTTAAGGGAGTTGCCTCAGACACATTGTGCTGGAGAAGCTGGACTCCAAGTGTAGGATGGACTGAGTCCAAAGCCCTGTGCTCTTTGCTAATATATTTGCAAATATAAATAGACAACCTTATAAACGCTCCCAAGAGCAGACATTGTTTCTGTTAATATTAATAGCTTGGTTTTGCGTATAAAACCCTCATGAATGACTCCGTTGTCCTCGCTCTCCATCCTTCTGCCCACAGTGCTGGAATTGGCCGAACAGGGACGTTCATTGTGATTGATATTCTTATTGACATCATCAGAGAGAAAGGTAGGTCATCCGGAGGACAAGAAGCTACAGTTCCTGTTTTCAGTTTATGGAAGGAAAGTGCTAGTGAAAATAGCTGTAAAAGAGAATTGAATGTTAAAATATTTTCACAAAAATCTAGGCCGGAGACTTCAGCTTTCAGTATGTTTGCCAGAGAACAGAAGTGATGCTGTTTGAGCTTTTGGCATAAAACAAAGCCTAGGAGCTGTGGGTGCCACTGCTCTGGTCTTTTGTTGAACATGCAGCTGCCTAATCCTTGCTGATGGTATGGGACGGTGCTGTTGGAACGTGAGGGACCCCTCACTGCTGACCCTTTACGCTGTAATCTTCTAGGATCCTTGGTATTGGTCAGAAGGCCAGTGCTGTAGCCCTTGGAACATGTTCGGTTAGAACGTTAAAGACTAAATTTGCTTTATCTCTGAGTCTGCTAACAGTTGTGCATTAAACCACTTCACATTGTCTCTGCAGTTTATCCTGATACTCCATGGTGCTTGCTTTGTAGGTGTCGACTGTGACATTGACGTTCCCAAAACCATTCAGATGGTGCGGTCTCAGAGGTCAGGGATGGTCCAGACAGAAGCACAGTACCGATTCATCTATATGGCCGTCCAGCATTATATTGAAACACTACAGCGCAGGATTGAAGAAGAGCAGGTACCAAGCCTAGAAGGCTGGCGTGTGGATTTTCAGTGGTTTTTTCAGGGCAGCTTGGATATGCTCTCCTTCCATGCAGAAGGACAGGCTCTGATAGATAACTGTCTTTCTTTGAAAAGGAGAAACAAGTTCCCAACCAGGAAGGGCCTCTCTGGAAATGAATTATTCCCTACTTCACAGCTCTGATTTTTCAGTATGGAGTAGCTCAGGAAGGGGCACCAGGCCTGACAGATTGGGGAAACAGCCCCAGAAAAAATTGGGATTTTCCCAGGCTCACATGGAAGCTTAGAACACAAAGCCTCAAAGTTTCCAGCCTGTTCCACTTTTGGTCCAGGCGATATTCATCCTGATTCCATCTCTTAAATGAACGCCTCACTCTCAATAGCACATGGGGGTTTGAACCACCAACTTGGTCGAGTTGGAAACAGTAAAACTTCAATTTTAATAAGCCATGCATAATGAAGAACAATGTAGCATTGGTGCCTTTCCATTGGAAGCTATTCATAACAGACACAAAGCTGAGTTAAAGAGGATTGAGGAGACTGCTCTTTTGGGAGCTTAGGCTTATTACCCTCCCCAGCCCCAGCCCCAGCCCCATTGCTGTGCTGCAGACTGGATAGTGTCTAAACATCAACAGTATTTGCCTGCTTTACCCTCTTTATTGCCTTCCAGAAAACTCAGCTTCTCAAAATAGGACCTGCCACCTAATTGAAAGATTTCTAGCCTAGCAGCATAGCAGCCACGTTATCAAAATGTGGTTAGCCAAAGTTAGTTAGTTTAGTAGGTTCTCAGTCCACACAGAAATACTCACTAGATTGTTTCGTTGTACAAAAACATCTTCAGAAGCAGTGTGTGTATAGAAAGCTACCGTCAGATAGTTAACAAGCTACTGGTTTTGAACTTTACTGCTTTAAGTCTGACTTTGTGTTATATTGTAAGTGCTATGAACTGTTTAGATAGTTACTGTAGGCTATTTTATATTTGTCTTCCAGTTAAATTAATTTGGGCCAGGAATACTTAAAGCATAAAGTTGCCCAAAGAGAAGGACTCCTAATAAATACAAGAGAGTATAGTCCAGTTGGTACAAATGGGAAGTTATTCGGGAATATCTTGGAGAACATAATGTAGTCTTGTTCAGAAAAGCTGGGGGGAAAGCTCTCTATTTCACTCAGAAGCTTTGGTTTTTCTTCTTGTTTTGGAGAATTTAGGGACTTTCCCTCCCAGCTTTTCTGGCACTTCAGATCTTCCCAATACCATATATGGTCCCTCTGACCCTGAATTTGAAGTTGTAATTTGGATTTAGGAACTACTTAAAAAAAAAAAAAAAAAAAAAAAACCTTTATTGCTGCTCTTTTATTGGAGGTGAGGGGTAGGAGAGGTAGGATGTAGACAGAATGTAGTCTGCAGAATGTAGACTATAGAAACTAAATATCCCTGGTAATCCCATCCCAAGAGTACTAGAATGCATGCATGCATCCACTCAGCCAATACTCTTTTGGTGCCAATATGTGTCAGCACATGAACTACTATTTGGTATATGAGCCTTTGGATTTATGTAGCCTAAATATATGTAGGCTTAGATTATATTTATTTTTAAAAATTAGATCCCGTGATATGTTGTTTTCTGCATTGTATTGTTTGATTCAGTGTAGGAACTTGCTACTTGATTTAGTGGTAAAGTAAGGAGTACTTACTTTATTTTAGCAGAAGGTTTAAGTGGCAGACTTAAGAACATTAAAACCACCTGATTTTTAAATTAAGCAAAAGAACAAAACTCATTTAGGATAATTAATTATTTTGAAATACAGTCATTTCCAAAATTATGAAGCATTAAGGACCTTTGAGAGTGGAAGAATGTGCTAAGAGGGATAAATGAAAAAAAGAAAAGGCAGTAGAGAAACAGACAGCATTGGAAGGAGGAAACGCAGAAACAGAGGTGGGAATCTAGAGGAAATGCAAATGAGCAAGACTGAGAAAATTCTCAGCTCTTTATAAGTGGATCTTCTCACACTCCGCTGTTTACTGGGAAGTAGATTTCTTTTGTTAACTTCCATCTCAGAATTAAAACAATTTTTTTTTTATTTGCAGAAACAGTATAATGGAATTCCCTTCACCCACCTTTCCTGACTGTTAACATTTTAACACATTTACTTTATCACTGATTCATATTCTCTCTCTCTCCATATGTATATATACACAACACACATATATAAATAACTTTATATATACCTATATAATTTTTTAAATGAAACGTTTGTAGGTTGCAAACATTAATGTCCCTTTGCCTCCAAATACCCTGATGTGTATTTCCTAGAAATAAGGACATTCTCTTATATAACCATAGTAAACTTATCAAAATCAGGAAATTAGCACTGTTACAGTAACTATTTTCGAATCTATAGACTGTGTTCAGATTTTGCCCATTTGTCCTGCTAATATCCTTCGTGTGGTTCAGGGTCACGTGGTGCATTTAGTTGTCATGTATTTTTAGTCTCCTTTAATCTGGAGCAGTATTCAATCTTTATCTTTCATGACCTTGACATTTTTGAAGAGTTCAGACCAGTTGCTTGGTAGAATGCTCCTCAGTTTGGATTTCTATGATGTGTTCTCTTGATGAGATTCAGGTCATGTTTTTTTTTGTTTGTTTGTTTGTTTTGCGGCTCTCACTGTTGTGGCCTCTCCCGTTGCGGAGCACAGGCTCCAGACGCGCAGGCTCAGCGGCCGTGGCTCACGGGCCCAGCCGCTCCGCGGCATGTGGGATCCTCCCGGACCGGGGCACGAACCCGCGTCCCCTGCATCGGCAGGCGGACTCTCAACCACTGCGCCACCAGGGAAGCCCAGGTCATGCATTTTTGACAGGACGGTTGCAGAAGTGATGCTGTGTCCTTCCTGGTGCATCACATCATGAGCTCCCTCTTGGTTTGTTTCACTCCTGGCGGTCTTAACTTTGATCACTTGATTAAGGTGTTGTCTGTCTTACTTCTCCACTGTTAAGTTGCTGTCTTTCCCTTTTTAATTAATATTTTGTAGGTAGATACAAGAAACTATATAAATGAACAATTTTTCATCATACTTTTTGCCTACCAGTTTTATATTCATTCACGATTCTTGCCAGGAAAAATTACCACTGTGACATTTGCTCAATGGTGATTTTCTCTTTCCACCATTCCCTTTTCATTTATTAGATGGAAGCCTACTATAAGAAATAGCTTTCCCATCTCCCTTATTTATTTATTCATTTATTTATTTATGTCAGAATGGGTTATATTCCATTACTGTTACTTATTCTGTTGCTTAAACTGTCCCAAATTTGCCTAGTGGGAACCTTTTCGAGTTGGTTCCTGTGCTTTTTCGATATGTTCTCATTTTTGATTACTTCCTTACTCTTTTTGACACCACAAGATGATCTAGGTTCATCTTGTACTTTCCCAGCCATTTTTCTAAGGAGCCCTGATTCTTCTTATTGAAGAGTGGTATTTTAAAGCCAAAATCTGGATACTGGGTATGTTTGTTTGTACTGGTATAATATTCTTTGAATTGCTAATTCGCAAATTAATTACTCCTCTTGTCCAGCTCTCTCTATATAATCCCTCTCTCTCTCTCTCTCTCTCTCTCTCACATATATATGTGTGTGTGTGTGTGTATACACACATATATGCATGAAGCCATGCCTCCATTTGTCCTGACTATTTTATTTGTTTCCCTAGCCTTGTGCTTCTTCACATATCTTCCATAATCTCCTTGGTTCAATAAAAAGGTGTTTTCACATTTGTTCATTTGTTTATTCATTCCTGCATTAATTAAAGTCAGTTGTATTATGTGCCAGGCACTGTGCCAGATCCTGGAAATATAAGTAGTCATGTTCCTGAAATGGAAATAAATCCGTATGATGGAGTAGAAGGAGTTAGAGGGAGAGCATGGGGCGTGTTGGGTGAGATTAGAAAAGTCAGCAGAGGCCAGATTTCGAGGGGGCGGGTCTTGCAGGCCATATTGAGGATTTAAAACTTTATCCTATGGAAAATGGGAAATCACTGAGGATTTTGAAGCAGGGGAGTGACATAAAAAGATCCTCGGGTTGGGCTTCCCTGGTGGCGCAGTGGTTGGGAGTCTGCCTGCCGATGCAGGGGACATGGGTTTGTGCCCTGGTCCGGGAAGATCCCACATGCCGCGGAGCGGCTGGGCCCGTGAGCCATGGCTGCTGAGCCTGCGCGTCCGGAGCCTGTGCTCTGCAGCGGGAGAGGCCACAACAGTGAGAGGCCCGCGTACCGCAAAAAAAAAAAAAAAATCTTTGGGTCTTCCCTGGTGGCACAGTGGTTAAGAATCCCCCTACCAATGCAGGGGATATAGGTTTGATCCCTGCTCCGGGAAGATCCCACATGCTGTGGAGCAGCTAAGCCCGTGCGCCACAACTACTGACACTGCACTCTAGAGACCTCGAGCCACAACTACTGAGTCCACGTGCCGCAGTTACTGAAACCCGTGCGCCTAGCGTCCGTGCTCCGCAACAAGAGAAGCCACCGCAGCGAGAAGCCTGTGCAGCGCAACGAAGAGTAGCCCCCGCTCGCCACAACTAGAGAAAGCCCACGCTCAGCAACGAAGACCCAACGCAGCCAAAAATAAATAAATAAATAATAAATAAATTTATGAAAAAAAAGAGATTGTCATTTTAAAAAGAGGGCCCTGGCTTGAGAGGGAAGACTGGGTGGGCATGAGGCTTGAGCAGCTGCAGGGGAACCAGCGTCAGTGAGAACCGATGGTGGTTTGGACAGGATATCAGGGGCTGATAGTGAGCCCAGGGAGAGTAGAACCAGTAAGATTCTGTGATTAGATGTGGAAGGAGTCAGGGTGTTTGTAATCCTGACATTTGAGCCCAGAGCACCCTGGATGCATCGTCTTGTTGCTCCATAACTTAGACAAGAGCATTTTCATTTTACTCTCTCCCTGCTCTGGGCTTTTGGGCTTTTTTGCAATTTAAGGTTTAAGAATGTAACTGGGGTTACTCACGTGGAAAGAGAGTTAATACCAGATGATTTTAGAACCTCATGGTTGGTTCCTCCTTTCAACCTTGGCTGTGTGTCAGTTGACAAGACCGTAAGATTTATTATAAACATTGCAAGAGACTTGGTAACCATGCTATGTCATTGAATTCCAGTGGAGGACAGATCAATTTCAGATCATTTTTTATGATCTGAAATAAAATCTCCTCTGAAATAAATTTCCCTCCACTCCCCAAATCAAAACAAAACAAAATGAAACAAAACAGCCCCTACCCCCTGAGAATTTTTCTTGATCTATAAGACAGCCTGGGCTGTCATGGTTCCGAGAAACAAACCCATCTGACTTGTGAATCAGTTTTATTTCTTTTTTTTTTTTTTTTTTTAGTTTTATTTCTTGTTTTTCCAAAATAAGCTAAAAAGCTCCAGCATTTTAATGTTATTCCTCGAGCTGCTATGATTTTTAAAAATAATTCCTGTTCCATTTGCATTAATTATTCCTCACTGGAAAATTCTTTTGTCATCACTTCATGTAGAAATATTGATTTTGATCTTCAAGAAAGTGTGTAGTAGGGAGAAAGAAAAGGGGGGATGGAGTTTCAGTTACGCAAAATGAAGAGGTTCTAGAGATCTGCTGTACACCAACAGCAAGTGGTTAACAAATATTATACTGTACACATAACGTTTTGTTAAGAGGATATATCTTGTGTTTTATTTTAAACCACAATTTTTTTAAAGTGTTAAGTAGAGAGCATCTTTATGCTTCAGTTTATTTATTGTATATTTAAATTTTTTATTTAAAAAAATGAGTTAGGATTTTAAAACTTTTAAGTAAGTGATATTCTCTGTCAATTCTTCCAGCTAATATTTAATTTGAAATTGTATCTTTAAAAAAATTACTTCTTATGTAAGTCAGCATTTCAGTGCTAAAAAGTGTGTGCCTGCTATTCACAGGTGATTATTCACAAGGACTTTAAATTTTTAAAACCAGTTCAAAAAATTCAAATACTATATAGACTCAATGAAACATTTTCTCCTCAGATTTCTTTTTTGCAACTTCTTCCCTAGACTATAAGTTCTGTAATGACTGCAATTTATAATAAATCGGTTTGGCTACTTTAACAGAGGCTAAATAATAGTGCCTTAAACAAGATAGAAGCTTATTTCTCTATAGAAAAGTCCAAGCTGGCAGGCTATTTGGGGATCAGAGGGTATAGGGCGGGGACCTAGGTTCATCCAGGGACCCAGGTACATTCGGTCTTGTCCCTCTACTGTCTTTAGGATGTTTCCTTTTCCACATGGTTGCAGAGAGTAGGAGGAAGTGGAGGGCAAGCAGCTGCCTGTTAATGTAGGAGTCAGACTTTCTCTGTCGAGGGTCAGACGGTGAGTCTCTTAGGCTTCCCAGTTGCATATGGTCTCTGTTGCATACTCTCTCTCTTTTTCTACAACCCTTTAAAAACTGTTAAACTTGTGATGAAGTAACTATTCTTACAAGCCTTGCAAAAGGTCTGGGCTAGATTTGTCCCATAGGTCATTAGTTTGCCAACCCCTGTTTTAAGGTTATGACTAGAATTGCACACCACTTCCTCATCTGTTAAATATGGCTGGGACTTCCCTGGCGGTCCAGTGGTCAAGACTCCATGCTTCCACTGCAGGGAGCACGGGTTAGATCCCTGGTAGGGGAACCAAGATCCCCCGTGCCATGTGGCGTGGCCAAAAAATAATAATAAATAACATAAATAATAAATAACGTAAATAATAAATAGGGCTAATAATAGTATCTATTTCAAAAGGTTGTTATGAGGATTAAAATTAGATAATATATTCAAATAGTGCCTGACACAAAGCCAGTGCTTAGAAAATTTTAACTGTTTTTACTGTAATAATAATTGATATTTAACTCTGTGAAAGAGAATTAGCTCATTTTTCTTTTATCTCCTGATTTTTGTCATGGTTTATGACATTTATAATTATGACAGTTCAGTGTTAGTGCTGTATTTAGATCAAAACTCTAGTCCTTTTATCATGGTTTCTGTTTCTCTGAATTCTTTGTTTTGATTTTGATTTATCTCTGTTGGCTAGATTTCATTACTAGCTGTTTTTTTTTTTTTAAGATAATTGCATTCTAAGTTTTTGCATGCTTAAAAATGTCCCGAACATTGGTTTTATATCTAAAGGGTAACTTAGCAGGGTATAAGATTCTTGGTTTTTTTTTCCCCCACAGGATTTTTTGGAATTATGTGGCTGTGTTGGAGTCTAAAGTCAATTTGATTATCCCCCCTTATATGTGACTGACTTTTTCTGCCTGGAGATCCAATCCAGGCATATTCTTTATCGTTGATGTTTGGGAGATTGATTGTGAAGTTTTTCCTTTTAAAATGCAGATTCAAAAAAAAAATAAATAAAATGCAGATTCAGATTTTTTTTTCCTTTGAGATTTCAGGAACATTTTCTTGCATTATGTCCTAGAATATTTTTCTCTGTTTTATTTGTTCCCATCTTCAGGAATTCTGTAATATATATCAAATCTCTTAATAGCTTTCTCTATCACTTTTATGTATTTTATTAATAGTTTAAAAAATGTTTTCCTCTAGACTGTTTACAATATCCCTTTCTATGTTTTTAGTTATTTTTTTGCTACCTCTAATTAGATTTGAACTTACTATATTTCGTGTCTTTCTTCTTTTATTTCCTTTTGTTGCTTCACCAGCTTGCTTTTCATCTCCTCTGTTGTCATATAATCTCTTATTTACGCTCTTTTTTAAGAAAGCTCATGTCTGTAAAGTCTATGATATTAAGGCAGAACTATTTGTGTTCATCTTTTCTTCTTTCTTTGTTTAGGTTCTTTTTTGATGTGTTTTCTCCATCTGCCTTTTGCTCTTTGCTCCCTTTTTCCTTTTTGTACCTTCCCCCCTTCTTTATATAGGTTTTGTGCTGACCCCTTCATTATCGGATAGTCCATAGCGAGGGGAGGCAGGGTGGCTGAGGAGGTCCACAGCTTTGCTTGGGTTTGTTGCCTCAGTGCCCTGTTACCTTTGCCCTGGGAGCACATCCGTGTGTTGGTGTTTAGGGGGTCATTCTGACTCTTTGCAATGCCTGTAGAGTCAGAGGGGTTAATAATGCTCCCTCCTACCCTGCCTCTCCTCTAGGCCACCTCAGCTGGGAGGGTGGCAGTGGACGGCAGAAAGGGCTCTTCAGACTGTGGGCCTTTCTACTGTGTTGAACTGGCTCTTGACGAGCCTTCCCCCACTTCTCCTATGGCCTGCCGTGGCTCAGCCCCAGGCCTTTCTCTCCTGGGATAGCGACATTCAGGGGTTTCTTTTTCCTGCTGCCACCGGAGGGGTATGTGTTGCTTCTCGGCTTCCTTCTTATTTTGGTCCAGTTTTCACAGTACTATATCAGAGACACTTTATAGTTTGTAGATTGGAGTTGTAGCATTCCCTTGTTTTATGTGTAGTAAGATTTTCCATTTTTTATTTAGCTGTTGTTTTTGGTGAGTTTTAAGCAAGGAGAGGAAAAAGAAATTCCACTGGTGGATTTAAATTTCTTTTATGCTTTACATTTTATTTTATTTTATTTTTTATTTATTTATTTATTTTTTGTGGTACGCGGGCCACTCACTGCTGTGGCCTCTCCCGTTGCAGGGCACATGTCCCGGACACGCAGGCTCAGTGGCCATGGCTCACGGGCCCAGCCGCTCCGCGGCATGTGGAATCCTCCCGGACCAGGGCATGAACCCATGTCCCCTGCATCGGCAGGCGGACTCTCAACCACTGCGCCACCAGGGAAGCCCTACATTTTATTCTGAAAAATTTAAAACATTCAGTACCACACCCATAATAGACCATTTCCTTTTGTCACATTTCTTTCAAATCTGTTTTCTTTTTAAAAGCAATCAAGTGTAACCACTATATGGCTGAGATTCCGTTTGACACCCACCCCCAGGGCCACCCCTCATCTTCACCCTCGGAACCCCAAGGCAGTAACTAGCCTTGCAGTCTCTTTTTGTATTTAAAAAATTTCAAATACAAATATCTGTATACAATATATGACATTGTTTTTATGTTTAGAATGTTTAGCAAGATGATATAGTGTTTCATTGTTTTGCAATTTGTGTTTTTCCACCTAACATTGTGTATGTAATCTGTTTTGATACACATATACACACACACACACACACACACATGCACTTTTCCTCTTCACTGTTGCATATTATTTCGTGATATGAACGTGAGGTATTCATTGTGAGGTATTCAGTGTTCTCTTGGTGAACATTGTTAGGAATAGCACGTCACTGGACATCCTTGTCAGCTCTTTCTAGGCTTGGGTGTGTGAGTTTCTCAAGAAGTAAACGTTCAAGGTTGTAAAATATATGTGCCTTTTCATCATTACCAGATACTAACTAGTTGGTACTATCGGTTGTGTGCCAGTGATGGCACCAGTTCATCCTCTCAACAACAGTGAATGAAAGTCACTGCTATACGTCAGTATTTGATATGGATACTCTTTCTAACATTTACCGTTTCTTGAATAATCCTGTAATGAAGGCAGCATTATATAATGAAGATAACTTGATGGATTAGATTTTCGGAATTGGTTGTTTCTGGGTGAATTTAGGAGGAAAGAATGATAAATCATCTAACTAGGAGTCCTACCTAATGCAGTTCATTCTGTATCTGAGATGAGATTACATTTTACTGGTTTTCTCTGCCTTTTTCCCCCCAGAGTATCATTGGGCTGAAAGAAAAGTTTTAAATGTGCTAGAGTTTTTTCTGGGGTGGGGGTGGGGTGGGGATGATATGATAAAGTGTATTATTCTGCTAAGAGTGCTGCCATCTTTTGTACCTGTGTGCAGTTTTTACTTGGAGTGCGTTTATTTCTGAAACTCTTTTCCCACCTGTTTACTTGAAAATCATTAAATGTGTTGCAAGTGAACTATGAAATGATTAGATGCTAATGTGGCAAAGAATGTGTGAATTCTCTCTTAGTTCAGAAACAGGTACATTTCATTTAATACAGTAAGTTGTTAATGCATGACTCTCTGCTTTTGAATTGTATGGTTCAAAGGTCCTTTTCACCCATATGATGTATTTACATGAAGGAGGTGAATTCCCTGACATTTGGTCAACATACCAGTATTCAGGGTCCAACTTGGCTGTCTGTCAAACTCTCTCTCTCTTTTTTTCTTTTTAATGAAATGCCTTTTTGACTTCTTCATTCCCTCAGAAAAGTCACAGTTCTTCATATATGCAATCTTCACTTTTCAGAAAAGCAAGAGGAAAGGGCACGAATACACAAATATTAAGTATTCCCTGACGGACCAGGCAAGTGGAGATCAGAGTCCCCTCCCGCCTTGTACCCCAACGCCGTCCTGTGCAGAGTAAGTAGAAATGAAGGAAAATATTTTTACCTGAACATAATCCTATAGAAAAGCTTAAAAAAATTATACATCTTTGTAGCACATGCCTTTCCTTGGTGCACATTATTGTTGCCTAACTGGTTCTTGAGTGTGCCAGTGGCTAGCTAAACGAAATTTTAATTGACCTAAACTGAAGGCTGCTTGCTACACTGGCTAGGAGTCTACGGGACTGTACAGATATCAAGTGCTGGTTCTCCAAGGAGAATCCAATTTTTTTTTTTTTTTTTTTTTGCGGTACGCGGGCCTCTCACTGTTGTGGCCTCTCCCGTTGCGGAACACAGGCTCCGGACGCACAGGCTCAGTGGCCATGGCTCACGGGCCCAGCCGCTCCGCGGCATGTGGGATCTTCCCGGACCGGGGCACGAACCCGTGTCCCCTGCATCGGCAGGCGAACTCTCAACAACTGCGCCACCAGGGAAGCCCGAGAATCCAATTTTTAAAAAATATTTTATTTATTTATTTGGTTGCGCTGGGTCTTAGTTGCGGTAGGCGGGCTCCTTAGTTGCAGCTCGCCGGCTCCTCGGTTGTGGCATGCAAACCTTAGTTGCGGCACGTGGGATCTAGTTCCCTGACCAGGGATCGAACCCGGGACCCCTGCACTGGGAGCGCGGAGTCTTAACCACTGTGCCACCAGGGAAGTGCCAAGAATCTAATTTTTCTTTTGATGGGGTGTGGATTGTTGCAGAGGTAGGTAACATCCTTTTTGATGAGTCAAGACTCTTTGCTATGTAAAAGTAAGTAAATTGACCATCAGTGTGTCAACACAATCATGGTCTAATTTTCCACAGTCAGCAGAAATCTACTGTGGTTATTTAAACCAGGTTAGCAAACTACAGCCCCCAGGCCAAATCTGGGCCATGGCCTGCTTTTGTACAGCTCATGGATGGTCCTTAAAGGGTTATTTAAAAAAACACACACCCAGGGCTTCCCTGGTGGTGCAGTGGTTGAAAGTCCACCTGCCGATGCGGGGGACACGGGTTCATGCCCTGGTCCAGGAAGATCCCACATGCCGCGGAGCGGCTAGGCCCGTGAGCCATGGCCACTGAGCCTGCGCGTACGGAGCCTGTGCTCCACAACGGGAGAGGCCACAACAGTGAGAGGCCCACGTACCGCAAAAAAAAAAAAAAAAAAAAAAAAAACACACACACACCCAAAGAATAATACATGACAGAGACCGTGTATGGCCCACAGAGACTACATCATTTTTAGTCTGGTCCTGTACAGAAAAACTTTGCCAACTCCATGTTTAAACTAAAACATGTAATAAGAAAATATTTGTTAAATCGATTATGTGAAGAACAATTGTAAGTTTTTTTTTTTTTCTATATCCTAAAGTCACTCTCTGGTATAACATTTACTTTTTATTTTCCCCTAAGAGTCTTATCCTGTTTGCTTCTGATGTGGATTTTTAAACCCCTGTTGGCTTTAATACTCTATATAAACATTTTTGATAACATATGTGAGGCTTGTATTTACATTTGCTTTCTATTTAACATTGAAATGAAATTATATAGCAAAAGTATGCTCTCCACCAAGCTGCCTCTTCCTTCTGCCTGCTTTTTTCTTTCCCAGCGGACTGATGGGGAAAGTTGATTTTAAATTGCTATCTGCAGTGATTTGCAGGGGAAGCAGCTCGTCAGGGCTCCGAGTCCTTGCCAGAAAGCTTTCCCCACATGTTGGCTCAACAGAATTAGCTCTGACGACTCCCTTTTTACCAGTGGCCTGCCTGTGACTAATAGGTTCTCTGCCTGTCTGTTCCCGTTATCCCCCTTGTAGGGTGCAGACCCAGGAGACCCTGGCCCCTGCTGCTTGTTTCAGCTTGTTCCTCTCTGACCAGCCCAGAGCTGCTGGGTTCCTCGTCCCCCTGGACTGTTCTGGTATCCACTCTGCTCAGCAAAACAGAGTCTGGGCTCTGATGCATTGGCCCTGCACCCTGGGGCCCTAACCTGCCGGTCAGCTTCACGTTCACCTTCATGTCGCCGGATTGGGGGCTGAATGGATCTGTAGTCCCTGCCTGACCGTTCCTACACTTTGCCTTTACATTGCTCTGGCCCATTCAGATCCTTCTGCCACAATGAATACCATTCCTTTCTCTATGCACATGTCCCACCTCCCTTCAAGGTCTAACCCAAAGCCTCATCGTACAGGCCTGCCTCGCTCCACCCTCCTGGAAAACAGCTCTCCTTCCGCCAAACCCCGGGAGCACAGGGACTCGAGGCTCTTACTTCAGAATTATGTTGCTGTGTGTTCTGTCCGATATCCTCTCCTATAATGTCAGCTCCTGGGGGCAGGAGCTATGTCTGTGCCGCATACGGTCCCCAGAGAACAGAGTATGTGCATTTTAACTATCACGTAAGGTTAAACAGTATGTCTGCGTTTTTATTAGTGTCGTCTTCTTTTTCTTCTTTTCAGAATGAGAGAAGATAATGCTAGAGTCTATGAAAATGTGGGTCTGATGCAGCAGCAGAAAAGTTTCAGATGAGAAGACCCGCCAAGACTTCAAGCACAGAAATAGGTATTTCAACAGAAGTGCTCTGCTGGTTAATTGTTTACATCATTTGTGGCATTTTGAAGCAGGCAGATAGTTTGTGACTGTTTTAACAAAGTGAACCATAACTGAATTGAAAAAACCAGCCTCTTTTTTCTTCTGCCTGTATTTCTTTTTCCAAGCTGGATTCATTAAACATTGAAATCAAATACAGAATTAATTCTGTGCAGGGCAAGTTTAGCACTTACAGAAAAGTGGTTGATACTGGTGATGAAGAGCAGGTATCATCATTCCTGCAATTTTTATTAAAGTAGGTTAACCCATGCTGTGCTGGGAGATGGTCTGTAGGGATCTAGGGACTGTGGGGACCTGGCACTGGATGGTCAGAGTCAGGATGCCTGAGTTTTCACCCCAGTGGGCCTCTGACTGGCTGGCTGTATGACACAGGGCACTGGACTTCCTGGGCCTCTGACTGGCTCAACTCCACACCCCTTCCAGCTCTGATGCTGAGAATTCGTCTCCCTTGTACGTCTCCTTCCTTCCAATCACCCTTTTAGACAGAGACCCAATTGTGTGATGTATGTTTAAAAGGTAAGTTTTTAGCATTTCATGTCGAAATTCCCATTTCAATGAATAGTATATTTAAAAGCTCTAAATCTACTTTAAAATGGTTTACTGCCTTGCCAAACTTTTAGATGTATGCTCCTTAAAAATTCTAACTTATTTCTTTGCCAGATGTGGACTTTCACCCTCTCCCTGAAAAGATCAAGGACAGATGCAAGAAAGTTTACATGAAGAGTGAATTTGAATTTGGAAGGCTTGCATTGTGGTTGACTACCTTTTCATAAGCAAAATTTGAAACCATTTAAAGACCACTGTATTCTAACTCAACAATACCTGATTTCCAATTACTCATGTCCTCAGATAAGAAGAAATCATCTCTATGATGTAGACAGTGTTATATTTTACGGAATTTTATTTTAAATTGAGGAAGCAGTTAAATTGTGCTCTATATTTTCCAGATGATAGTGATTCAAATTCTAGTTATTGGCATTTTTTTCTTTTGATAACCTCAACAAATTTAGTTTCCCCCTTGCTTTGTGGGGGATGATAGGGCACTTGTAAGAGGAAAAATGATTGGGGATAATTAAGTAACAACACCCTATAGAAGTGAGAACAATTTCATTTATCATCACATATCCAGTAGTGGATAATTCATTTTGATGGCCTCTTATTTTGGCTAAATAATAATTAAGCCAGTGCCCCAGACTGTCTCCCCTTGCATTGTCATTAAAAAATCATGGGGGCAGAAATCATGGGAACTTAGGATAAAAGGCATGGTTTCTTCTTAGCAGTTGACCAATTACCATTCAGCCTGTTGACTGAGAAACTCGTGGTGGGAAAACGTTTGTCATCTTTTCTTTTCATTTGAGTAATTGTCCTGTATTTAGGAAAAAAATGCATCTATGGATAACCAGTTTCGGGTTATCATTTGTTGCTGACAAACCACCTGAAAACTGAGTGGCTTAAAACAACAACTTGCTTTTCCCCATCTCTTCCAACTGGGCTGAGCTCAGCCGAGCGGTTCCTCTCCTTGTCTTGCTGGTGTCACACGTGGTTGGCAGGATGGCTGGGCCTCTCCAGCTGCATGCGGTCCTCAGGTCTCACCTTCTCCACGTGGCCTCGCCCGCAGGGCAGCTGGACCACATTTGTGGCAGCTCAGAGGTCCCAAGTGTATAAAGCAGTAGTGGCCACTGTCACAGCATCACTTCTACTGCCTTCTATTGATTAAAACCAGTCCCAGGCCCAGCCCCGATTTGGGAAGAGGGGACTGCACGAGGGCATGAAGTGGAGGTGAGGTTCCTTGGAGGCCCCCAGTGTAACAGACTGTCAGAACCAGTGCCATGGAAAAACAGCTAAAAAAAGAGGTTAGCAAAAGTAGAAGCTGCTAGTGACCTTGGGAAGCTGAAGCTGGTTATGATAGCTGCTGTAAGCTGGAAGTCAGGCAGAAACAGAGGGCCTTCGGCGAGCTTCCTGAACCAGTTCTGCTGGCTCTTAGCATATGTTCTGAACCATCGCTTTGGGAAACTGGTCTCTTAAGGATGGATGTGTTCGGGAGGGCAGAGCATTTGAAAGCAGAGCCGCCTCATTGCCCTGGCTGCTGCAGAGGGAGGTGAATGGGGTGCTTTCTTCACGCCCCTGGCTTCAGTCGGGCCCCACACCCATGCACGCGGTCAAGGCTGCAATGAGGAGGAGCAGTCCTCATGAGGCCACTAATCAGATGGAACTAGCAGTAGCGCATTTTTGTTTTAACCAAGCAGTAGGATTTGCTAATGTTCTACCTGAAGTGCCTTCTCCAAAGACGTCCCTCTTTGCCCTGTGTGTTGAATCATCATCCAATGAGTGTATTTCAATTGAAGCATCATTGGTGGACTTTGGAAAGATAATAAAATGCCATGGCAGCTTTGCCGTTAAGTCATGATCTCCTTAATCGAATTCTTCTGGCTTTGGCTCCAGAAAAGGAAGGGCTAGATCCTACCCTGTTAGTAGCTCCTTTCTGAGGCCTTTACGTCCTTTGAAACCCTGAGGTTGTTTCAGGAGAGCCTGGCTGCCATTTTCACAGACAAAATTACATTGACTTCCCCCCCACCTCCCCTCCCCCCATCCATTGAACTTAGAATTGTTGAAGGTAATTACCTTCTAAGAGGAATGTAAATGACTGCTGTCTTCTTGTCAAGCCTGTAAAGAAAGAGATTCCAGTTCAGTACTTGCAACAAGGATCTTGAATCCTGTTATTTGTATTGCACTGTCACATTGAATGGTTCTCATTTTTGCGATAATGTTTTGACTCTGGACTTTGGGGGCAAGGTCTTTCACCAGCATACAAGGATTTGATTGTACAACGTATCTGCTGCATTAACGTCTCTGCCTGTAGCTTAAGATCAGTTGTTTTTGCACTTGGAAACACCTGATCCTGGCCAGCTTCATTTGTAATAGGACATTGATTTCATTTAGATTTCCCTCCACGAAGTCGGCACCTATTATGTGGTGCAAACTGATGCCAAGACAAGATTAATAGTCCCTAGGTTGCCTAGGTTTGTCGTGTGTTTGGTAAAGGTGATTGCAGGTTCTCCGGTAAGATTACACGGGATGGATTCAGGTGGAGGGGCTGTAAAGATGGGGGAGGGGGAGGGGAGCTCGAGGTGCGGGTGTAAAAAAATAATGGAAATGGAAGTTCCAAAGAGGTGGTTTCTGAGGAAGTCAGAGGGCCTGGGACCACAGCAGTCAGTAATAGTTGAATCAGGTTACCTGGAAAATAAGTGTGATAGCTACACGTCTGCAGTCTGCTTCTGGGTTGCTGGTAGACATTAAATTTGCACAATATTCCCATAGCTGGCTAAGTATTTTAAAATTACAAGCATAGGATTTTATATTTGGGGTGAAGAAATTATCTGGCATGTGGTATTGGGGTTTTTTTAAAAAGCCAAATTTCAGAGTCTTAATAGCCTGTTTTTTTTAAAAAAACAAAACAAAACAAAACAAAAAGACACCTTGTATCCAGTGTGTGGCCCTCCTGAAAATTCTGTTCATCTCGCCCTTTGAAATCAGTGACTTTACAAATGTGGCTAAATGGGGATGAGAAAATACATATACTACTTTCTTGGTGTTCATGCATTCTTTACGGAGCCCAGTTGCTTTGGAACAGCCAAGAAAATCGTCAAGATTATTTTAAGGGGTGATTAAGGGGTTACTAGGGTTTTTAAGAACTAATATAATGTCCTGGGTTATTTCTAGTTCAGAGGAATGTGGAAAAAGGTATGCAATTGTGAAGTGTTCTGTTGTAGCTTGTTAATCCGTAAGGGAAACTTAGACTGTAGACGTAAGTACAAACCCAGTGCAGTTTTTGTTTTCTGTATGCTGTTGGCGGAATAAAGTTTTACATCGTAAGCACATGGCCTCCCTGATTTCAATATGCCTTTATTAGGATCTGTATTAGCCCTTAATTTCGTTAAAATCTTTTTTCCTCTTCCTCTTGAAAAATAAGTTCCAAAATATAGTTTATTATATCTTCCATCCTTAAAAAGTTTGTTCCTTTTTTACTATGGGCAGTTCACATAAGGCAAAAATATTAAACAGTTGGTTTTAGTGTGTTGTATAACTTTGCTGTGTATCAAACTAATTTTTACAAGTTTTCATCCTAAACCTCAAATCATGTAATTAATAATTTGCCTGTTTATTTATGACCTAATTGTGATTCTTTTATTAATAAAAGCTAATGGAAAAGGATCCTTTATTAAGTCGATGACTAGATCTACAGTTAATTTTCCTGCAGTATATGAAGTATTGTACCAGAGTATTAAAAGATATGTAATATTTTATTGATAAATCTCTCCTTTAAAAGGAATACGTTTTAGGATGTCATCATTTTGATGTGAATCATGTAAATGTTGATAATATGCACTGTTTATTATACATTAGTGTTTCAAGAGATTCACTTAATTGCCTTTTTGCCCACGTATATTATGTAGTCTATTTGCAATTGTTTTTAAAAAAAATGACATTAAAAGAATAGTTTATGTAGAGAAACATTAGTGGATGTTAATTGTCTCCCCACCTGTATTTATGGGTGTTAGTTCAACTGCTTTGCTAGTTGCAAAGCCGTATTATCGGAGTAAAAGTGTATTTGTAAACTGTATGGGAACTAAAAATTAGGAATAAAACCATTTTCTTATATTATGGTAATTGTCATTTACTTCATCTGAAATGTCCAGGAAAAAACTGGGATTACAGGTCCCTCAACCTCTTACACTAGCCAAATGCTGACATTTTGCAGCTCTTACCTAGAAGGGAACCTGGAATTCAGAATGAATGAATCAGTTCCTCAAGCATTTATTGAGTGCCTATTTTATGAGTAGCTTTGGGAGACAGGGAATTTTATTTGGAAGAACTTATGAGTAAATAGCGAGTAAAAAGTATGTCTGTATAACGTATACAGGACATGATTAGACTTCCCTGGTGGTCCAGTGGTTAAGACTCCACCACGCTCCCAATGCAGGGGACCCACGTTAGATCCCTGGTCAGGGAACTAGATCCCGCATGCCACAACTAAGAGCCAGCATGCCGCAACTAAAGAATCCCACGTGCCACAACCAAGACCCGTAGCCAAATAAATAAATAAATAAATATTATATATAAAAAAAGAATCTGTGGGTGGTTTATGGACAAAGAAATTCATGTGTTGCTCAGACTTCGTGTCTCTACCTGGTAAGGCCATAGGCCGTTTTGGGTACAAATTCTCTTCCATTCAGCAAAGATTAAATCCCCACTAGAGGCTAGGGACTGGGAAATGGATGAATAAAACAGTTATACAGGTAGTTATAATTCGATAAGAGCAAACAATAAGGGTATTAACTGAAATTGATGGTTACATAGAGGAGTGAATTACAGGGAGTTAGGATTCAATGGTGAGGGTCACTTAAGCTTATTCTTGACCAGTGGGGAACCTTGTGTGTGTGTATGTGTATAGAGAAAGAGGGAAACTGTCCTTTCATTTTCTTATGGGTTCAGTCAAGGCCAGTTTCTTTGGATCTCTTTTTAGAAATGAACATGCAAGGCAAATAGCTATTTCTCTGTTCAGCTCTTGCTTCTCCATTCATCTCTGAACAAAGAATAACTCTCTCTGTCATGATCTATACCAATGGCAGTTCTAGCACTCTTTTGGACACATTTTGCAACAAAATATAGTACATATTTATGAGTGTCTTTATTCTCTATCCATGCATCTACTGACTGCATTTTTAACCATTCAGTTCTTGATGAAATATAAATTCACTGTGTTGGATGATCTAGGCCAGTTTTGCTAGGACTTCCTAGTATAGAGTATAAAATATGGTTTGGAATGAGCCGTTTCATTCTGAATGTAATCATTATTGAGATAACATTTTTCAAGGGAAGTATCAGGTTCATGTCATAAGGCAAAGGATTTTTTTTCCTGCATTGTAAATGTTTTCATATAAATTTACAAAGTCAATAAAGTTACATTGTAATTTAGTTTTACAATTAATGAATCATCCTTTATTAAGAAAGATAACATCTGTTCATTCAGGATTACCCTAGATAACTCAGGTGATCTAGGTCTTCCAAGTGATGGTATTTTTTTTTTTTTTTTTTGGCCACACTACATGGCTTGAGGGGTCTTAGTTCCCGGACCAGGGATCGAACCTGGGCCTTCGGCAGTGAAAGCGCAAAGTCCTAACCATTGGCCACCAGGGAATTCCCGGTGATGGTATTTGAATGTGGCCTCATGATTCATGAGGTCTTGTGTGCTTGTCTTTACTTTGTTTAAAAAAATTTTTTAATTGTAAAATATGGGTAACACAAACTTGGCCATTTAAACCACTTTTAAGTATACAGTGCAGGGAATTCACATTATTGTGCAACATTAAACCATGATCTGTTGCCAGAACTGTTTTCATCATCACAACTGAAATTCTGTACCCATTAACCAATATGTCTGCTTAAAAAAATTTCCCCCCCCCTTAGGCTTAAAGCTCTTCTGAACTTAAAAATTGTGTGTATTTTTTTCGAGTAGGTAATACGTTCACTTAGAACAAAGTGTAAAAGGTTCAGAAGAGCATACAGTGGGAAATCTCCTCCACACCTGTCTCCCGTGAACAGTCTTTCTCAATATCCCCAAGGACCAAGAGCAACTTTGAACATATGCCCCACTGTAAGTGCTGGTTCCCAGGGTTTACATTTGTTACTTGGATGTAGAATGTTGAATTGTCCCCCAGTGAGGCTGACCCTAGTTATGTAGCCCTACCAGCTTCTTTCCTCACACCTTTATCAAACCACCTTTCAGACGTGAGCCCTCATCTGTCTGATAGGTGAACAAAGATAGTTGAGTGTAACTAAATTTGCATCTCTCTCAAGAAGGAGTCCAAACATCTTTTCAAATGCTTTGTGTATGCTTTTCTGTGAACTCTTTAGGTCACTTGCCTTTTTTTTTTCTTTCAAGTTCTGGGTCTGTCTTGTTTTGAGTTTAGGAATAAAGATACTTAATTCTCCATGACTGACTGACGACTGAAATTACTGAGTCACCAGGATCAATTTCTATAAACCGCTCTTTAGGTGCATATGGGATACACTTGTCTGTGCATTTTGGTTTGGGCCTTGCTGTGATTGTCATTCTCAGTGGGAAAGAGGGAAAGCATCCTTGCCATCACCAGGATGCTAAAGCTCTATGCCAGCTACCATGGGAGACTGGTCTTCTTAATTATCTGGGCCAGTGAGTTGAGAATTACTTCAGATTTTCTTCAGATTCAAAAGTGCCAAACAGTAATGCATACATGCATCCATTCAACCACTTTTTTTTTTTTCTTTTTTGGCTGCGTTGGGTCTTTGTTGCTGCACGCAGGCTTTCTCTAGTTGCAGCAAGAGGGGGCTACTCTTCGTTGCAGGGCGCGGGCGTCTCATTGCAGTGGCTTCTCTTGTGGAGCATGGGCTCTAGGCGCACGGGCTTCAGTAGTCGTGGCACACGGTCTCCGTAGTTGTGGCACATGGGCTTAGTTACTCCACGGCATGTGGGATCTTCCTGGACCAGGGCTTGAACCCGTGACGCCTGCATTGGCAGGCGGATTCTTAACCACTGCACCACCGGGGAAGGCCCCTCAACCACTTTTTAATGAGTACAGTGAGCCATTGACTAGGTGCTGTGAGGAATACAAAACAAGTATCTGTCTTGATCCCTGTCTTAAATGACTTGATGGCCCATTTAGGGAAAGGAGACACACACAGGCTGAATACAAGATGGAAAATAAAGCAGCTACGGATGAGCCCTGGATCAAGCCTAAAGTAGTAAAAGGAAATGATGATACCCTTCATTTACTAAATGACAGTTAAATGTGCCAAACACTACCAGGAGATGATTTCAAAACCTGCAAGGCAGGTACCCTCCCCCATCTGTTTTGCTCACAGCTATGTTCCCAGTGCCTAGCATGGTGCCTGGGTAGCTCAGTATTTGTAGGATGACTGGCTGATCCCTATTTTACAGATGAGGAAACTGAGGTTCAGGGACACGAACTGACTTATCTGAGGTCCCACGCAGTAAGTGGGGAGCTAGGATTTGTTGAGCCCAGGTGGATCTGACTCCAAAGTCCATGCCCCCTCCTTTTCATCACACTGGCCCCTGAGGAATCCCGGGAGAGACCGAGGGCTTCACACTTAGCTGGAGGTGGGACCCAGTGGAGCATTCCTGGAGGTATGGCGGGCAGGCAAAGCCACAGAACAGAAGAGCACATGGTTGGGGGCAGGGGAGGGGGAGGGCTCAACTTGGCTGGAGCCCATACCTGGAGGTGGGAATGGGAGGTAAGGTTGGAAAGGCAACCTGGGGCCTCGACCAAGAAGGGTGGCCTTTTTTGTTTTTTGTTTGGGGCAGAAGTTGGACGACTTTTTTTTTTTAAACTGCTTTTTAAAAATTGAGATGTAATTCACATTCCATACAATTCACCCATGTAAACTGTACCATTCAGCAGTTTTTAGTATATTCACAGGTATATACAACCAGCCCCACAGTCAATTTTAGAACATTTGCATCACCCCGAAAAGAAACCCTGTTCCCTTCAGCCGTTACTCCCCAGCGCCCCCAGCCCTCTTATACCTAGGCAAAAACCCCCCAAAGCCTTTTTAATCAAAAATTTTGGGTTAAGTCATAAGATTTCAGGGAGACCTTCCCCATCTGTCTTAGGTCAGGTTCTCGAGAAGTGGAGCCTGCGACAGAAACTCCTGGGCAAGTGATTTGCAGAAGAAACGCCCTCCGGAGAAGGGGAGAGAGGGAGGCAGGGGAGGGTGGGGAAAGCAGGACTTGGTCGCAGGTGGAGGTAGCTGCACTCTGATTCCCTGGGGGCAGCTGTGAGCTCTGAACAGTCACGCCCAGTGCCAGGGGAAGGCTGCGCCTGCCCCTTTAAGATCTGGGCCGGCAGTCTCAGCATCTACTCCACTGGTGCAGGACCTGGCATGGCCACCACCCTGTTATTTTGGCCAGAAACCTAGGGATCATCCCTGACCCCTCCCCCATGGCGTGTCCAACCCAGCAGACAGTTCTGGCCACTCTACTAAAGTATGTCTATCCCTGGCCTGTTGCATCTCCCTACATTCACTACTGCCATCCTAGTCAAGTCACTGCTGTTTCTGAAGGTCAAGGAGACAGGGCAACAGTATTCCTGGAACTGCTGGAAATGCAGAGTCTCAGGTTCCCCTTCAGCCCTACTGAATCAGAACCTGTATTTTTCTTTTCTCTTTTCTTTTTTTTTTTTTTTTTTTTGCGGTACGCAGGCCTCTCACTGTTGCGGCCTCTCCCGTTGCGGAGCACAGGCTCCGGATGCACAGGCTCAGCGGAATGGCTCACAGGCCCAGCCGCTCCGCGGCATGTGCGATCTTCCCGGACTGGGGCACGAACCTGTGTCTCCTGCATCGGCAGGCGGACTCTCCACCACTGCGCCATCAGGGAAGCCCAGAACCTGTATTTTTTTACAAGATCAGCAGGGGACGCGTGGGCACGTTTGAGATGAGCTGCGCTGGATGATTTCCATGTGGAGAGAAAGGTCGTTGGAAATTATACCCGTGCTTGGGTCAGTTCACGTCTGCAGACAGAGATTTGGGAATCATTTGATATCACAAGAGTAGCCATGAAGAGTAAGAAAAATCCAAAGACTGGCTCTCAAAGAACAAGACAAACGTCATCCCATAAGGTCTTGAAAACAGCTTCAGATATTCTTAGACATTGCACCTACCAAAACTGAGTCTGTGAAATCCCAAGCATATGTTAAATCCATCTAACTATGGGAAGAGAAGGGGAAAAAAAATGTAAAGGAAGCAAACTCTAAAATTAAAATCTGTTTGGGAGGTGACAGATGTCTGGGTCCAGATAGATTTCTCGACTTGTAAAAAGTAGTTTTTTTCATCTTCATTCATACATGTTTGATGGCTGCTTCCCCTATTATTGTTATTTTTTTTCTCATACGAAAATCAATTTCCTTCTTTCTAAAGGTGGATTCTCTCAAGTGCTCGTTTGTATGAAGGCTTTAGAAAATATCTAACAAAGGTTTGAGTTGTGGACAGAAAAGACTCCTGAGCTTTGGCCATACAAATGAGCCTCTAGCAGTGGCCTATTGTGAATTGATTCACTGCATTTAATACCTTTTCCACTTTTGAAAATGAACTAAGATCCTTGTTTGGGACCACATAATTCCTCTCTCTATTATTTATTTATTTATTTATTTGTTTTGGCCGTACCGCATGGCATGTGGGATCTTAGTTCCCCTACCAGGGATCAAACCCATGCCCTCTGCAGTGGAGGCACGGATTCTTAACCACCGGACCGTCAGGGAAGTCCTAATTCCTCTCTTTAGATATAAGAATAAACCATCAAGTTTCTGCTAAGGGTAAGTTAAAATATATGTTTTGATACAAGGTGTTAATTACATTTGAGTTTTAGGCTCCAGGAGGAGATGGAACATTCTGTTCTAGGCATGTTGATTTAGTGGGAAAAATCAGGGCTTTGGAATCCCACAGTCTTGAGTTTTTTTCCTGGTTTTGTCACCTCCTGGCTATAGGATCTTAAGACGAGTCAGTTCAAGCCTTTGATCCATAGATTCCTCTTTAGGAAATCTACCTTGTTGTGAAGGGTTGTTGAGAAGTTTAATGGCAGTGGGTGACCTGGCACATAGTAGGTGCTCAACCAGTAAACATCTATGTTCTCCCTATAGGGCTTGGGAATGTCTTGCAGGCCCTTGACATAGCCTGTTCCTGTGTTATATGAATTTACCAGCTGATGGCACGTAGCAGGGATGATGTGAATGAAATTCATGGGTTGCATTAGAGTTTACACAGCCCTTCCAAGAGGTAACGGTTGAGCAAAAACCTTTTACTTTTATTATAGTCAATAAGTGGGAAATTGCTTCAATTTGGGAAGGAGGTTGATCGGAAAGAGCTGAGAATGGGGATGGGCTGACAGTAAAGACCAGGTCATGTGTTTTGCCCATGTGACTTTGGCAAGTAACTTAAGCTTTCAGAACCTCGCTGAGAATGGGGTGACAATCATAATATACTGCCTGTGCAGATAAAATGAGCTAACAGACACATAAAAGAATGGTTGTTTGTAGGAGCAAAACAATGGAAGACCCTCAAATGCCCCTCTACAGAAGAATGGATGGGATCAATTGTGGTGTTTTCCATACACTGATGTGTAGGGAAAGAAGAGGAAAGGAGTGGATCATGTCAACATGGACGAATCGTAACAAAGGGACAAGCAAATCGTGGGAGAAGATGAACGGGATGAGATCATTTATTTTGCATGCTCAGCCACATGCAAAAACAAATAACACAGTGTTTGGAGAAGAAAATTATTTGTAGTCAAACTCTGAAGGAAAATATGGGGACGATAACCCCCACTCTCTGGATAGTTGTTGCTTTGGCGTTGGAAAGGGATGAGGCTGGATGAGAACAGAGAGGGGCAAGTGGGGTTCCAATGGCTTCCAAGGTGCTTATTTGAGCTGTTTTTTCATGTTATTAATTTGTATGTCTTTTTATATAACCTGTTTACATTATAAGAGCATATGTTCCATATACTTTTGGATTTTATGACATTTTATAATGTATTTACACTATAAGATTATATGTTCCACATTTTTTATGGATTTTATAACATTTTATAATATGTTTATATTATATGTCCCATATATTGTTTTGAATATTTGAAATATTTCAGGGTGAAACATTAAAGAGATTACGCTAATAAATGTGACAAGCACCTTGTGAATAGCGCATTGCTCAAGTCAGCGTGTGTAACAGCCAGTAGCTGCTGTTTGTTGAGTGATTGCCAGATGCAGGCACCGTGCCAACGGTTTGACCTGCATTCTCTGACTACATCCACACACCACCACACCCCGTAGGTGCAGTTATTATCTTCATTTGACAGATGAGTAAATCGAGGCAGTTAGCCAACACACATCGACTGAGAACAGTACAGATCCTGTACTGTTACACTTGCGTTATCTTACTTCATCTTTTGGCAACCCTGGGAACTCCACTGAAAACACAACTTTGACCAGGGGTCGGCAAACTTCTTCTGCAAAGGGCCAGAGAGTAAATATTTTATGCTTTGTGGGCCATGTCATCACTGTCACGACTCTGCAGCTGGCGTACGACAGCAGCCAGAGATAATGTGTAAATGAATGACCAGGGCTGTGTGTCAATAAAATTTTATTGGTGGACACCGAAGTTTGAATTTCATTTAATTTCCATGTGTCATAAAATTTCCTTTTCCTTTTGATTTTTTCCAACCATTTTAGAATGTAAAATTTTTCTTCACTCACGAGTTATTAAAAAACAGGCAGCAGGCTGGATGTGGCTCGTGGGCTGTAATTTGCCAAACTCGGCTGTAGACCATCAGTTTCATGAGGGCAGGAAACTTCCTGACATTATTCAGCATTGTACTCAGCACACCATCAAGTGCTCAGTACACATTTGGTAGATGAATGGGTGATACACGCTGATATCTCAAAAGTCAGATGATGGCAATGTTTTCTCTCCACTTTGGGCAACCATCTTGGACATAACTAGGGTGAGCATTTTTTCAGGGGGTGCTGTTAATAATGATGTCTGTCCTGGTCAAACCAGGGTGCATGGTGATCCCAGCGTTCCCCATCAGGGAGATGACTCTTTATCACAGGGACAGCAGGACACCGGCCATGTCCTATATGTGTGAGTGCTACTGATTTTTCCCACAATTTCTAATTTGAAGATTTCAAGCGTGCAAAAGAAATGCAAGAATAATAGATTGGTACAATGAACACTCACATAATTGTCACCCTGATAGAGCCATTTTTGACATGGTGCCACATTTATGCCATCTATCTATCTGTTACCTACCTACCTACGTACCTACCTACCTTATCTACCTACCTACCTATCTTTTTTTTTTTTTTTTCTTTTTGCGGTATGCGGGCCTCTCACTGTTGTGGCCTCTCCCGTTGCGGAGCACAGGCTCCGGACGCGCAGGCCCAGCGGCCATGGCTCACGGGCCCAGCCGCTCCGCGGCATATGGGATCCTCCCAGACCGGGGCACGAACCCGTATCCCCTGCATCGGCAGGCGGGACTCTCAACCACTGCGCCACCAGGGAGGCCCCCTACCTACCTATCTTTATCTATCTATCTATCTGTCTGTCTGTCTGTCTATCTATCTCTATCACTATTTTCCCTAAGAATCAGGTACAGACATCATGACACTTCATCCTTCAACGCTGCAGTGCCCAAGTCCTAAAAACATCCTCATCTTTCTTCGTAATTACAATACAGTGTTCACCCTCAGGAAATTTAACATTGACACAACACCATTGTCTAACATACAGTCAGTATTTTAATTTCCCCAATTGTCCCCCAAATGTCTTGCTTTTATGGGAAGCAGGATCCAATCAAAGATCACGCATGGCATTTAGCAGTCCTTTTGATTCAGTCTCCCGGAGTTTAGAACAGTTCCCGTCCCTCTTTCTGTCTTTCACAACATTGGTATTTGAAAAGCACAAGCCATTTGTCTTGTACAAAGTCTGTCAATTTGGATTTGCTTGATTGTTTCTTGTGATTAGATTGGGGTTAAACATTTTTGGCAAAAACGATGTGGGCAACGTTGTGTCCTTCTCGGTGTGTCCCATTAAGAGGCACATGGTGTCATTTGTCCTGTTATTGATGATGTTAACCTTGATCACTTGGCCAAGGTGATATCGTCTAATTTCTCCCCTGAAAAGGAATCTTTCCCGTTCATAATGAACACCTGCCATTTTTTTTAACTCAAGGGAAATATCATTCAGGAGAAGAAATCACTGAAGAGTGTAAACAGGAAAAGACAAACAGGTACAAGGGGTCCCGTCTAGCAGACAGTTTGCCCAGCTTCCAAGTTCTTGCAAGCTCAGGCGTAACTGAATGTAACTGGTGCATAGCTCCCGGCTCCTTGCTTTGTGGCTATATGTATGCACAGCAGCACTCTTCGCCCAGCAGCTGTGGATTTATTGATTGTGTTAGTTTTCCACGATTCGGTGGTTTGGGAGGGCTGCTGGGGGCGGCAAATCTTGCCTTGGCCGTTACATTAGTTTTCACTTCATGTAGCTAGAAAGATAGAGCACGTGGCCAGCCTCCCTTCCTCTCTATGGCCTTTCCAAAGGCAGCTGTTTGGACACATGCCACTGTGTTCCAGGCTACCCTTTCTCTCCCCTGATGATTACAGTAGTCCCCATATGGTCCCTCCAACATCTGCCCTGCTCTCTTCCTTACCCCAGTCCATTCTCCTTCAAGCAGCCCCAGTGAACTTCTCAAAATTCAAATCAGATTATTAACCCTCTCCTTCTTTAAACTTTGCCTATTATCTTTAGAATAAATATCTAAATACTTACTCTGGCCTACGCTGGATGGTCTGGTCCTTACCTTTCTCTGAGAACTTATTTTCTTCCACTCTTGCCTATCCCTGGTCTCTGCACCCCAGCCACAGTGGTTTTCTTTCTGTTTCACAAAAATGCTTCTGCCTCAGGGCTGTTGCATATGCTTCACTGTTCTGCCTGAGATATTCTGCTTTCATTCTCCCACTAAGGTAACTGCTTGTGTTGTATGCTCACTAGAGACTGGCTTAATTTCCAGTATGGCTGGATCCAGAGGCTCTAGTAAAGTCACTGGAGATTTATCTCTTGACTCATTGTTGGCTCTATTCAGGCTGTTTCTTTCCTCATGGTGGCAAGATAGCTGCCAATATCTCCAAGCCTACATCATACTCCCTCAGCAAATCCTATGAAAAGACAGTACCTCTTTCCTAATAGTTCTTATAAAAATTATGAGGTTGGCTTTAATTGGATCACCACAGCTCACATACCCATTCCTGAGTGAATCCTTATGGCCAGGGGGATGGAATACACACACTCACTGGTCAAACCTGGGTCATTGGAAGGGGGTGTGTGTTGGCCTTTCCTAAGCCTCATGGACTGAGAGTGGGGGTGATCCTCAAAAGAAAACGGGGTGCCATTACCAGAAGAAAGGGTGTGGGTGCTGGGCAGCAAAGTAAAAGGTGCTCATTACTGACTGTTGTAAGGATTTAAAGAGATCATATTTGAAGCACCCCTAGTCCATTTTTCTGGAAGATAATAAGCATTGTATAAATAAAAGCAAAAAGAAATAACAAAATGAGAGTCAGCAAGATTTGGTGTGCTATGTGGATGAGTGGGATGGAGATAAGGTACTTGGAGGCCTCAAGTCTGGAGTCTGGGTTCCTGGGAGGATGGACAACCTTCAACTAAGAACAATGTGGGGAAGGGCTGGGTGGGTGGGAGGAGCAGCTAGTTTGCCCTGTTAGAGCTCGTGCGCGTGTGCGTGCACACGTGTGTGTATGTGTGTGTGCGTGTGTGTGTGTGTGAGGTGTAAGTGGCAGTCATTAGAGGCCATTAGTTTTCTTTTTAAATTGAAGTATAGTTGATTTACAAGGTTGTGCTAATTTCTGCTGGACAGCAAAGTGATTCAGTTATAAACATATAGACATTCTTTTTAAAAATTCTTTTCCATTACTGTTTATCGCAGAAGATTGGATATAGTTCCCTGCACTATATGGCAGGACCTTGCTGTTTATCCATTGTAAATGTGATAGTTTGCATCTATTAACCCCAAGCTCTCAGTCCATCCCTCTCCCTCCGCCCCGCCCCCCGCCCTTGGCAACCACAAGTCTGTTCTCTATGTAGAGACCATTAGTTTCAGTTCCCTGTTTTTTCAGGTGAGGAGCACAGACCCTGTAAGACGGAAAATAATTGGTTCACCTCCCACAGCAACAAACTCTATCACCTGGTTTCACTCCCCCAAGCCTGACGTTTTAATTTTTATTTTATTTGTTACTTTCCCTTTGTCTTGAGGGATGCTCATTTGAATTTATTTTGAAAACCAAAGGAGAATATCGCAGGCATTTTCAGTGGCGAAAAGAATTGCATTTCCTGAGGCTAACTGCGACACTGAGTGCAATCTACCAGTGTTCACAAGCCCTGAGGGGGTTGCTAAAATCTTTACATTTATGGCTGTCTTTTTCATAAGGGCAGTTTGGAGAGATGAAAATAGTTGAAGCTTCTGGAAATCATTTTGTGTAATGGCCATTGACTGCTTCTCAAGTTTTTTTTTTTTTTTTTGCGATACGCGGGCCTCTCACTGTTGTGACATCTCCCGTTGCGGAGCACATTCAGTAGAATGTGCGGAGCTCCGTATGCGCAGGCTCAGCAGCCATGGCTCACGGGCCTAGCCGCTCCGCGGCATGTGGGATCTTCTCGGACCGGGGCACGAACCCGTGTCCCATGCATCGGCAGGCGGAGTCTCAACCACTGCGCCACCAGGGAAGCCCCTGCTTCTCAAGTTTTTATGAAATTTTATAAAAGCCTTCTTTTACATTTCAGGGCTTTCCATGTCCAGCGCCTGAAGATATGAACCCACTTAACAGAGCTGAACTGGGGCTCTTGGCTGTGCACGTCTAGGAGAGATTCCAGACATCCTTATGTCCAAAGAACCTCCAGCTTGGCTGGGAATGACATCTGTATTAATTTGCCTGTGCCCTTGGGCAGGCCATCCTCATGACCTCTGTTCTCCCCTGTCATTGGAATAGTGGGTATGATACGAAGGATAGTTTTAGATGATACAAGTTTGGAGCTTTAAATATCACCAGATCACCTGGTTAAAGTGTTCTACCTTGTTCAATTTTTTTTTTTTTTCTTTTGGGCCGTGCCCCAGGGCTTACAGGATCTTAGTTCCCTGACCAGGGATCGAACCCGTGTCCCCTGCAGTGGAAGCGTGGAGTCCTAACCACTGGATCGCCAGGGAATTCCCTTCCTTGTTCAATTCTATTTCAATCTTTTCCATGAAGAAACATCCAGCTTGGTGCTAATATAGTTTTAATGCCTGGCATTGGCTAGTCTCTCTTTCTAACAAAGAAAATTTAATAACATTGCTTTTTTTTTCTTTTTAAAAATTTTATCTTTTTAAATTGAGGTATCGTTGATTTACAATATTATATAAGTTTCAGGTGTACAAAATACACCCCTGCCAATGCAGGAAACACAAGTTCGATCCCTGGTCTAGGAAGATCCCACATGCCTCGGAGCAACTAAGCCCATGCGCCACAACTACTAAGCCTGCGCTCTAGACCCCGTGAGCCACAACTATTGAGCCCATGTGCTACAACTACTGAAGCCCGCGAGCCACAACTACTGAGGCCTGTGTGCCTAGAGCCCGTGCTCTGCAACAAAGAGAAGCCACCTCAATGAGAAGCCCCCGCACTGCAACAAAGAGTAGCCCCCGCTCGCTACAACTAGAGAAAGCCCATGTACAGCAGCGAAGACCCAATGCAGCCAAAAATAAATAAATAAATGAAATAAATTTATAAAACAAAAATAGTGATACACAATTTTTTTTTTTTTTTTTGCGGTACGTGGGCCTCTCACTGTTGTGTCCTCTCCCGTCATGGAGCACAGGCTCCGGACGCGCAGGCTCAGCAGCCATGGCTCACGGGCCTAGCCGCACGAACCCGTGTCCCCTGCATCGGCAGGCGGACTCTCAACCACTGCGCCACCAGGGAAGCCCTGATTCACAATTTGTAAAGGCTGTACTCCATTTATAGTTATTATAAAACATTGGCTATATTCCCTGTGCTTTATAATATACCCCTGTAGCTTATTTATTTGATACATATTTTATACATAGTAGTTTGTACCTCTTAATCCCCTACACCTATATTGCCCTTCCCCACTTCCCTCTCCCCACTGGTGACCACTAGTTTGTTCTCTATATCTCTGAGTCTGTTTCTTTTTTGTCATATTCACTAGTTTGTTGTATTTTTTAGATTCCACATGTAAGTGATATCATACAATATTTGTTTTTCTCTGTCTGACTTATTTTACTGAGCACAATACCCTTCGAGTCTATCCCTGTTGTCGCAAATGGCAAAATTTCATTCTTTTTTATGGCTGAGTATATTCCACTGTGTGAATATATATATAATATATATAATACATATATAATATATATAATAAATATATATATTATATATAATACATATATATTATATATAATACATATATATTATATATATAGTACATATATATAATATATATATAGTATTTGTGTTTTCCTTTTTCCTCTGTGTAGCCAGTGAGAACTAGTTTTCCATTTATTTATAACACTAGCAACCACCACCACTAACATAGTGCTTACTAATTTCAGGAAATTTTCCAAAGATTTTACATGCATAACTCATTCAATTCTCTTAAGAGATAAGTTATTATGCATAACTCATTCAATTCTCTTAAGAGATAAGTTAGTATTAGTATTCCCCACTTTAGAAAATCAAATCACAGAGATGTTGAAGCACTTGCCCAAGGTCACACAGCTAGTATGTATCAGAGGGGGGATTTGAACCCAGGAACTCCGCCTCCAGAGCCTGTGCACTTAACCATTCTACTTTGCTGATGCATGACATAATGTTTCCTTTTAAAACGTATGTACCAAAAAAAAAAGGAGGGAGGGGAGGTGAGAGTCAATTATATAAAATAGATAATAAAGCATGCATGACAAGGACACAGTAAAATTGTGACCATGGCTTTGAATAACTGAAACTTGGGAAATGCTGAACACTCTAGAAACCTAAAATTCTGTAAATGAGGAAAATGCCTGCATCAGGGAAGAAGCCAGATGGGGCCTCCTGAGTATATTCTAAGCCACCGCACTGGTAGCTCACAAAATTCCTTGTAGAAAATGAGAAATGTCTTCCTTTCATAGCCACGGAGCCTGGTGGCGTCCACTAAGGGTGTCAGCCATGCCGGACTCCTTCAGTGTGACCTTGCTCGAGGCTGAGGTCTAGCGTCCTTTCGTGGAGGTGCCAGCTGCCTCTGGAAGGACCATCATGTGGCAGCTGGTTCAACGTACTGTCTGTGGAATGAGTGTGGGGTGTGCCGGCTGACCTTCGGAAAAGTAATTAATGGGCATTAATTACTCACGTCCTCTTGGGTGGCAGAGATGGGATGGAGGGGTCTGCACACAGAGACAGCTGTGGGCAGAGCTCCTCACCTTATATGTCATCCCATCTCTCTCTGTTTTGTTTTTTTTTTTGTTTTTTTTCAGGATATTTATTTATTTATTTATTTATTTGGCTGCATTGGGTCTTTCGTTGCTGCGCGGGCTTTCTCTAGCTGCAGCAAACGGGGGCTGCTCTTCGTGCGCGGGCTTCTCATTGCGGTGGCTTCTCTTATTGTGGAGCACTGGCTCTAGGCGTGCTGACTTCAGTAGTTGCAGCACGTGGGCTCAGTAGTTGTGGTGCCTGGGCCTTAGTTGCTCTGCGGCATGCGAGATCTTCCCGGACCAGGGCTCAAACCCGTGTCCCCTGCATTTGCAGGTGGATTTTTAACCACTGCACCACCAGGGAAGTCCTGTCTCCGTCTGTTTTGCAAACAAACCCTAACACTGACCTTACTCTAACTAACCTCAACCCGAATCCTCTGCTTCTCCCCTGTATATCTGCTCGTTTATCGGCTCATTCCCTTTCCAGATTTACTCAGGTATAATTGACAAATAGAAATTGCATATATTTAAGGTCTACACCGTGATGACTTGATATACATATACATTATGAAATGATGACCAAAATCAAGTTAATTAATGCATTCGTCACCTCACACAGTTACCATTTTCATCCACTCATTTATTCACTTACTTGTTCATTTATTTTTTTCTCCTGTATTTATTGAGCACCTGCTATATCAGCTAGGGTTTCAGCAGGAAAGAGAAGGCACACTTTAACTGGGTAATTGAACAGAGTTTGGTAAAAATACTAGGTACAATGATGTGGGTGTGGTCAAGGGAATTAAAGGGCATATTGAGGCACTGAAGGGCTAGCAGAGAGAGGAGCGTTACCACCTCTCGGGCAAAGGGAGGGAGTGCAGTTGGGAGGACCCAGCGACAGGTGGCGCTGTGGAGGAGGGGTCGCTGATAGAAGCAGGAGGTAAGGGTGGTTGTCAGAGCAGGGAGGGGCCAGAAGGAAGCACCCGGATCTCTTCCTTCTCCTGCCTTCCTGGCACATCCTAGATCACTTCCTATTGCCTCTCAAACTTGCAGATGGAGTGTCATTAATTGCCATGTATGAGCACATATATGCTGTTACAGTAAAGAGGAAACTAAAATATTTCTTTTACCTAATGCCCCTTCGAGAGGGGAAGAACAAAAGGCAGATCGAGAGGTCCTTGTCTTAGAAGCAGATGAAGAATGAACATTTTTCTTTGTGGAAATAATGCTCTTCCTAAAGCTTTAATGTGCAAATGATGTGTGACTGTGACAAAAGAATACTATCTAAGATATCGTTAGGAAACAAACCTATATGATTTTGCTCTATATTATGTCTGTAAGGCAGAGCTCACTCACTGTACTCACTGTAACTCACATCCAGGCTCAGAGAGGGCAAGCAGCTTGCTCAGGGATGCACAGTATGTTTGTCAACGCAATTCTGGAGCTGAACCTCAGGTCTCCTGCTTCCTCATGGTGTGCTTGTTCCATTTTGTCATCATCTGTGAAACTGTCTTCATTTGCTACCTCTCTCTGGGGACAAGCCCAAGTCCTCACAGTCCCTGGAAGAGAGTGCAGTGTTGTTATTTAATCTCCTCAGCTGCATTTCATCTTTTCCAAGTGTTAACGGCATTTCCCATGATGCAATGCTCCAAACAAATGCTGGAGAGTTCAAAAAATGGTGATTTTGTCATCTATCCCTGAATGAACATTTTCATTCTAGCTGCCTCTGCCACAGGCAGCTTGGTCAGATCAGAACCTGTCACCTCGCCTCCCTCCTTTGGTGTCACACCCCAACTTTCCCATTTGTGAGGGATGCCATCATCTACTCAGGCTCCCAGGCTGTCAAACCTCAGACTGGTCTTTTAATCTTTTCTCTTTTATTCCCTTTATCCAAGTCATTATGAACTCCTTTGCTTTTTGCTTTTTACTAAGCAGTATAGACCAGCAGTTAAAAAAAAAAAAAGTGCATGGCGGTGGGGAAATGTTGGCATCAGACAGATCTGGGTTCAAATCTTGGCTCTGCTATTTGTCTATGTTTTACCTATGAGACGTTGGGCAGGTTCCATAACCTCATCAAGCCTCAGTTCCATGTGCCACCCAGATCCCCATTCAATGGAGGGCTTGTTGCCCTCACTGCTGGGGGGTGCTGACAGCCGATGGCCCTCAGCTGTTAATCCCTTCAAGGATCCTTCAGCTGCAGAGCCACCTTGCTCTTTTCCCTTCCCGGACCAGCCCACAGATCAAGGTGGAGCATGAAGACCTGGCCATCTAGACCCAACTTTGAACATTACCAAGAAAGGAAGGAAGGAAGGAAGAGAGGGATGGAGGGAGGGAGGGAAAGAAATAGAGAAAGAAAGAAAGAAAGAAAGAAAGAAAGAAAGAAAGAAAGAAAGAAAGAAAGAAAGAAGGAAAGAAAGGAAGGAAGGAAGAAAAGAAGGAAGAAAGGAGGAAAGAAAGAAAGAAAGGAGACCCTTTGCCTCTCAGGCAAAGGAATGGGGTTCTTATTAAGGGTATTGGCGTCCACAGTAATAATAATGGAGCTTGGTCTCTGTTGTATCCAACATTTTGTCCTTTCCCCATTTATCCTGAAAGCTAACTTTTTTTCAGGTTGTCTCATTTCTACAAGACACCCTGCTGGGAGGGAATTCCAACATCTGAGGCGTGCATTTCCTGTGATTTGCAGGGTAATGACTCAGATTTTTGCATATTTTTAGGAGAGAGTAATGCACAAGCAAACCTAATGTACAAAGACCCATCCCACTATGGATCATCCCAGGCTTTAGTTCCCTCTAGCAGCAGGGTCCTGATGATCGTGCTTCCTTCCTCCTGCTGCTCCACAGAGTGGCCTGCCCCTGCTCCCCAACAGGTTCATCCAGTTGAGAGGATGACGTTTACATGATTTGAATAATAATTTTGCATAATAGAGACTCTCATTTAAATGATGTAAATTTCCTCCTGTCCGCTGTCTAGATTATTATTCATCCATTCAGTGAGATCACTTTTAAGGGATGTGATAGAAATATTTACAAAAGACAGAGAAGCAAGTGCGGAGGCTTTAATAATTTCTAGCAAAAAATGAAAAAAAATGGTTTTGCTTTGTTTTGTTTGATACATTTGAGGGTGGAGGCTGCGGCTGAAGGCGTAACCTTTTTATGAGACTCAGTGGATCTTAACGCACTATTTGCCCTGGGTCAGTTGGTGGGGAGTGGGGGAATTGGGGATGGAGGATCCATCTCAGTCTCAGGATACTTCTTGTGAGATGTACCTGAGGGTTCCCTCCTACCCTCCCCTTCTTCCCTCTCTGTAGCTTCTATGTCTTCTGTGGATGCAGACCTGGTGAGTATTTACCTCCTATTCTAATGGAAGGAACAATGAATTTGGGGTTGGGCCTACCTGGTGTATATCTGTCCAGGTTCTTTGGTTGTAAACAACAGAAACTAACTCGGGCTCAGTTAAGTCAAAGGCATTAATCAGAAAGCTCAGGATGTAGACTGTGGGAGATGGGACATCCAGTCAGCCCAGCGTGGGTTCCATGCTCACTTCTTGGCTTGGGGTGATGGCGGTACCCCTAACATTTGCAGGCGCCAAGGCAAGAGTGCAAAGGGAGGCCCATATATCATTTATTTGTGTATTTGAAAATTATACATCAGGCAAATAAACTTAAATAAAATATGAGCTATCTTTATACCTTGGCACATATATGGGTTTGAATTTAGAATCTTGGATTCCTGAGAGTCATAGGCCAGAATGTGATGACTCAGGAAGAGCTCATGGCCCACTCTCCCTTCTCTCCTAAACTTTGGCTCTTTCCCATACCCCAAGGGGCCTCAGGTAGATCCCCAGTCCATGAATCCAAACTCTGTTTTCTACCCCCAACAAACAGCTTTCCCTTGGCCCAGGCAGGTGATGTCAGTGGAAGCAATGGCTTTCTTGGTCCACCTTTCGTGTCCTCACTCTTGACCAGTCAGGGTCCCATCAGGAAACAGCTGGCAGACCCTCATCAGGATAAGGGTTTAAAAAAGGGACTACTTATAAAGGTTCGGGCAGGCTGTAGGAAGCCAGGATGGATAGCGTAGAACGTCAGGGCTAGTACAGTAGAGCTGTAACCACTCCTGCATCCAAAAGACTGGGGAGGGAGTGGTTCTGGAATCTGGGATGGAGAGGACCACATGGGCAGGAGTTGTGGCCTTCAGAGGAGGGTTACAGTCAGTCCTAGTGACCCCACAGGGAGAGAGCCAGTAAAATAAATAATACAATCACATGTTCTTTCTGCCTTCTGATCTCCTGTTGGCACCGCCACTGGCCACACCCAACTGAAATCCAGAGGGCACGGGAGCCCATTGGTGCCACCCACAGTCTCAGCCTCTGGAGTGTGACACACGTGAGTACAAACAATAACCTAGGCATGATGGTGGATGTTGATGGCTTCCTGCTGTTAGTGCTGGGAAACAATGGGGGGCGGTGGGATGTGGGCCAAAGAGGAGTGTGCAGACCTCTTTTGAAGATGGGAGCTGCAACCCAGCTCTGGCCAATTATCACCCTCAGGGGTGTGGGCTAGTATTGCCAGGTGCTCTGAGTTTTGACAGCAGCAGGTAATCCAGATTTTGAAAATATGACATTTAAAGATTTAAATGCATTGGCAACTAATTAAAAGAAAGATTTTAAAGCACGGTGCAGGAGATATGGGGATATATGTAAATGTATAGCTGATTCACTTTGTTATAAAGCAGAAATTAACACACCATTGTAAAGCAATTATACTCTAATAAAGATGTTTAAAAAAATAAATACAGCACAGTGCAGGCCCAATAAATCCCATTCACAAACCAGATTTGGCCTGAAGCTGCTCTAAACAGAAACTAATTTGAGGCTTTTGTCTCCAGTCCAAATCCCCAGGAGGGAGAGACTCTATTTGACCTATTTTGGTTCAGTTGTCCCTTGCTTGGTCCAATCAACCATGGCTGGGGAGGGGTCATGTCCCCACTGCCCACTCAGCTAGGGACAGAAGAGCCTGTCTGAGAGCTGGGCAAGTTCCCTTTAGGGCAGTAATGATTTGTGGATCTACTGCAAGGATTTACTCCTGAATGATCAGGAGGTACGTATTTGTTTCTTTTTGTAGCTGTAACAAATGATCAGAAACTTAGTGGCTTAAAAAACACAGATTTATTATTTCACAGTGTTGGAGGCCAAAAGTCCAAAATGGGCTACAATCAAAGTGTCAGCAAGGCTGTGTTCCTTTCTGGAGCTCTAGGGGAGAATCCATTTCCTTGCCTTTTCCAGCTTTTTGGAGGACAGCTGCATTCCCTGGCTCATGGCTCCTTCCTCTGGCTTCAAAGCCAGTGGTGGCTGGTTGAGTCTCTCTCATGTCACATCACTGACACTGACTCTCCTGCCCTCTTCTTCCACATGTAAAGGACCCTTGTGATTACATTGGGTGCCCCCAGATAATCTAGGAGAATCTCTTTATTTTAAGGTCAGCTGGCTTGCAAACTTAATTCTGTCTGTAACTTTAATTCCCTTGTCATGTGAAGTAACATATTCATAGGTTCCAGGGATTAGGATGTGGACATTTTAGGGGGTCTATTTTTCTGCATATCACAAGGTGGTATCTGCACTTTGCTGGTCATCTGTAACATGGGGATAATTTTGCCTCCTTCGTGGGTTGTGAAAGGGTTCAGATGAGAGAACACCTAGCTCATTCCTTGGAACATAGTAGGCACCCATGTTGGTCCCTTTCCCTTCCCCTTCTTGAGCTATTAGCTTTAATCTGGATAAGCCTCGGTGTCTTCATCTGTTACATGGCAAAGATATACCAGTCCCACCTACCTCGAAGGGTTGTTCCCTCATTCATTCATTCACCCACTCATTCAGTATTTATTGAGAGCCTACTATGTGCCAGTCACTGTGATAGGTGCTGGGACAGAGCAACAAATAAGGCAGACATGAGGTTTATTTGCAGGTGGAGGAGAAAATATTAAATAAGGAAATAGATAATTATACTTTCATATAGTAATAGGAGAAAGAAGACAAATAAAATAGGATAAAGGAACAGAATAAAGGAGACAGTGGTGGGGGGGGCAGCAGGATGCTATTTTAAATACAGAGATCAGAAAAAAGCATGTCTGAGCGACGTGTGAAATGACAGAATGTTTGTTGATTGACTTAATGACATTATGCTGATTTACAGCTTGATTGTGGCAGAAGTGGATAAGCTGGGTTTTTTTCTTTTTAAATTTATTTATTTATTTTTGGCTGCTTTGGGTCTTCGTTGCTGCGCGCAGGCTTTCTCTAGTTGCGGAGAGTGGGGGCTTCTCTTTGTTGTGGTGCGCGGGCTTCTCATTGTGGTGGCTTCTCTTGTTGCAGAGCACAGACTCTAGGCACGCGGGCTCCAGTAGTTGTAGCTCGTGGTCTCTAGAGCGCAGGCTCAGTAGTTGTGGCGCACGGGCTTAGTTGCTCCACGGCATGGGGGATCTTCCTGGACCAGGGCTCAAACCCGTGTCCCCTGCATTGGCAGGCGGATTCTTAACCACTGAACCACCAGGGAAGCCAGATAAACTGATTGTTGGTAATCTGTGCGAATTACATAAGATTTCTTCCACAAACATTTTAAGGTTTTCTGGCTTCCTTTTATTATGCTGAATTTTACCATTCTTTAAAGAAGTGAGCCAAAGGGCAGATTCATCCATCCTCTTAGAATGGCATGGACATTGCTCTGAATTAGCTCATGTTCCTCCTGGAAGGCTCTTAAAGCAGCAGAAAGAGAGACCCTGACAGCCCAGTCCATGCTCTGTCTGTGACCTGCCCTCCATGCTCAGCTGCTGGGAGCCTCGACAGTCTCATTAATGTTGGAAAAGCACTTTGGGTTCCCAGCTGAAAGATACCAAGAAAGGCAGGGCTTAATTATTTTGTTTTCCCCACATCTTCAGTGTGCAGAAAGGCCATCAGAGGCAGCCAGAAACTTCTCCATCGAGAATAAGAGGCTGCAGTTAATGGAGGGAGGAGAGGAGACTGGCAGAGGCAGAGAGAGAGGTGGAGCCCAGAAAAAGTATTTCCTGGCCTCTGGCTGAGGACGGATGGGTCATGTGCTGGTCAGTCCCCTCCCTCCTATGCCTGTGACCCATCACGTTTCTAGGCTGCCGGTGACATCAGCTCCTTAGGGTCCATTCTGGTCAGACCCATTTCCCTTTTCCATATCAGAACATGGCTCTGTGACCCCATCCCCCCACCCCAGGGGTCTCTAAGTCTTTCTGGGGAGGTCAGTGTAGCCACGAGGAGGTGGACACTGGCTGGAGTAGATGAAAATAATAGCTTTGAGTTACTGTGCACCAGCTCCCTCACTGACTTCTCACCACAGCCCCCCCATGGGAATGATTATCCCCATTTTACAGATGCGGAAACTGAGGCTCAGAGAGGATAAGTGATATGCCTAAGAGCGTGGATGAGCTGGGATTTGAACTCAGCTCTATCTGGATTCAGCATAATCTGTCGGCTCTACTTTCAAAATAAATACCTGCCCACTTTCTCCCAACCCCACTGCTATCACCTGGTCCAGCCACTATCACATCTCAGTAGCCTCTGCCCTGGTCTCCCTGATTATGTCCTCCCCACCACCTTCTACCCTCCAGTCTCTTCTCATCCCAGCAGCCCCAGGGACACTAAGTCCTCCTCTGCTCAAAACTCTTCTATGGTTCCCATCTTACCACAGTAAAAACCCAAAGCCTCACCCTGGCTGACAAGCCCCCTATGTTCCTTCTTTGTCCTCATCTCCTGCTCTTTATCCCTTTGTTCATTGTACTTCAATCACACAGGCCCTCTTGCTCTTCCTCAATCATACCAGGCACACCTCTACCTCAGGGCCTTTGCACAGGCTGTTCCCTCTGCCTAGAATACTCTTCCTCAAATAGCCACCTAGGCTTGTTTCAAGTCTGTGCTCAAAAGTCACCTCACTGACCTTTCTCTGACAACCCTTTTAAAAATCGCAATTTTTTCCCCACTACCCCTGATTTCTCCCTCTTTCCTTATTTTTCTTCCTGGCAGTTCTCATTATCTAACACACTCTATCTCTTACTTATTTTTTTCTGTTGTTCACCCTTCCCCTCTAAAACATCAGCTCCATGAAAGCAAGGTGTTTTGTCTGTCATGCTCTTTGCTGCCTCCCCAGCATCAAGAACAGTGTCTGTCTGTCACACAGTAGGTGCTCAATAAATATTTGTCGAATGAACGACTCCAAAGCTATCATTCTGTCCGCCACACGTACTGCTTCCCTAGGCTGGCTTCCTGTCTGTAAGAATTCCACATCCTTGCCAATACTTGCTATAGTCAGACATTTCAGTTTTCTCCAATGCTTGGGTATAAAATACTATCTCACTGTGGTTTTCCCGTGCATTTCTTGATATGCCTGGGAACTCAGGTGTCAACATGTCTCAGGAACAGTGGAGCTGTGTCCCCCACCTCAGTCAAGTCCAGACCTCCAGAGTAGACCATCTCTCGGGATTTCTTTCTTTTTTTCTTTTTTTTTTTTAAGAAAGAAATGGAAAATTTTATTTAAGCCAAATTAGAGGATCATAACCTGGGAAGAGCATCTCAGAAAGCTCTAAGAACTGTTCCCGGGATTTCTTGATAAAATGGGAAATGGGTCTTTGTTTTGGGTTATAATAAGACAAGTGACTTATGTAAAACAAAAGTCAGCATCTGCTCTGCACACTGGGTTTAATATTTGGGATAATTTAAACCCGAGGAAAAGGCAGAGTTATTAATAACAGTTGAGGGGAAGTGTGAAGAGAGAGTATGTAAATCTTTAATTGAAAAAGCTACTGTAGTTAGCATCTAAAATAAGACCCTGCTTAGCATGCCGTTCTGCTCATTTGCAAATTAAGAGATGTATTGTTTTAAAAATAATTAAGTCTAATTTTGCATGTTTGGGAGATGGCTCTCCACTGGCTTAAAAATCTTTATTTATTTGCAGTGTTCTGAATATAGTTTAATCTCCAGCGCTAAGCTAAGCATTTGCTGCCTTATGTACTCTCAAATGCTCACCGAGGCAAAGCTGGTATCGCTAGAGGAATGATGTCTGGGGGCCTTGGAAGTTATATTTTGGGGCAGAGCACGGACCTTAGCAACCGTTGAGTCCAGTTTTCCTCATTTTACATGTAAGGAAATGGAGGCTCAGAGAGGTGAAGGAACTTGTCAAAGGCCACACAGCACATCAGTGGCAGAAATGGGATTAGAATGCAATCCCCTTCCAGCCTCAGCAGTTGTATTTTCCACTAAGATTGCGTGTTCCACACTTCAGTCACATTTTTAACATATCCATGTACCCTCTGTACTATTTTCACTTAATGTTTTTCCCTTTAAATCAACTCACTTTTAAAAATGTAAAGGTGTTTATTTAAAAGGAAATCACTGAACAAGTGTAAATGGAAAATCTTATTACTCAAAACAATAGAAAATAAATGACAATTAAAACAAGACGAGCAAAATCATGTTATAAAGCTCTAGTAAGGCAACTGTGATTGACAGGACAGCAACTCATGTAAAACAAAAGTGAGCATCTGCTCCGCCCATCAGGTTTAGTATTTAGGGATATTTGGGGCTACTCAGAACTCTGGGCTGAGACCCCCCTCTCTCTTTGTTAAAAAGAGGCAACAGCAAGTGTGAGAGTGGCGTACAGACCCCGTGGTACCAACCCGAGACTTTCTCCTTGTCATGCTCACGATTGGAAGGAAATGGAAAAGGGATGAATTTCTGCCAAGGTGATTACGTACCATGTAAAATCACCTCAAGCACCACCACAGTTCTCACTTTAGATAAATGTGGACTGTGAGAGCTTCTATCTCCTTCCTTCTTTCTCTCCCCACCTTGCAGTGAGACGAGGCCCAGTAGCAGACGTTGTTAATAGGTACAGAGTGAGCACTCAGCCATTAGCTTGCCACGGTTACCGCGAGACCATGAGCATTACCGCGAGATCATGAGCATTACCGCGAGACCGCTGGCACGAGAGCCGCCCAGCAGAGGTTGGAGATCTCCCTCCGCCGACGCTCGGCCTGGCTGGTGGTGGTCCTCGCGGGGTAGAGTGCGGTAAGAGGCAGAAGGCGGCCTCCTCCCCGGGGCCCTCCAGGCTCTCCGGCCTCAGGGCTGGCGGGTGAGCTGGGGGCCCCGGGAAAGGCTGAGGGCTGTGTCCAGCAGAGCTCCAGAGCCCTCGCCACGGCCGCCCTTTGGCTGGGCTCAGGCCTTGAGGCAGCAGTGGACCTCTCTCGCATCCCCTCCTCTGCAGCTTAATAGCGGCGGCAGCGGTCTCCGTGGGACGCAGCCTGTGGAGTCCTCAGGAACCGGAGTATACGGACACTGCCATTAAGGTAACAGCTTCAACCAGCTTCAGTCTCTCTGTTCAAATTTCAAAAACTGGTCCAGCTTAGATCAGTTGTCTACCCCTAGGAGGTGGCCAGAGGTCAGGGTTAAGTTGCCAGGACATTTGCACATCATTACTTCAGGTCCACCTCTGTGGTTGTGTTGCAGGAAGGGGGACCCCTTGCAGGGCCGGAGAGTGGGCTCTTGTCTAACACTCGGAAATGAATTGTCTGAGGAGACACGTGTGCTGACAAAGCAAGAGACTTTATTGGGAACAGGCGCCCAGGCACAGAGCACAGGGTCAGGGAACCCAGGAGAACTGCTCTGCCACGTGGCTCGCAGTCTCGGGTTTAATGGTGATGGGGTTAGTTTCCGGGTCGTCTCTGGCCAATCATTCTGACTCAGGGTCCTTCCTGGTGGTGCGCACATCGCTCAGCCAGGATGGATTCCAGCGAGAAGGATTCTGGGGGGTTGGTAGGACATATGAACTGGCGTCTCCTCCCTCCTTTTGACCTTTCCCGAATTCTTCTACTTGGTGGTAGCTTGTTGGTTCCATGTTCCTCACCGGGACCTCCTGTTGTAAGATAACTCATGCAAATGGTTACTATCAGGCCTGGCCAGGGTGGGCAGTTTTGGTCAGTGGTTCCTCTAACAGTTCGGGCTATTCTCAGAGAAGGGCTATTGGAGTGAGCTGGGAAATAACCCAGCTGGTATTTGCTACAGGTATTCCTATTGATCCTATACAAATGACTCTATTCCGTTTAAATGAAAAGCCTGAGGGCCAGCTGGGTCCTGGGCGCCTGGCTCCCTCAGTGATAACAGCTGGGCAGGATCTGGGGCCCTGCCCCTGAGGGCGCCACCAGCTGAGATCTGTCTCTTCATCTGGGCCTGGGCACAGGCAGGAGGACTGAGACTGGGTGCTGGACTAATGCTCCCGGGCAGGATAACTGGCTGGTGCAGGGACCCCCTCCTCTTAGCCAGGCCCTGGACCTCAGAGGGCGAAAGCTGAGCCTCGGGACCTTGCCCTCTCTTGTCAGAACAGAGAATAACTTTTGTTTTGGTGGAGGTTTACAGGAAGATCGTGACCTGACTGTGCCCTGACCTCAAGAACAAAGGGTCTGACACCAAGAAGTTTGTAACAACTAACCACGCCCCTCCCTCACCTTTCCTATGAAAGGGCTTTGCTGAAAGCTTTCAGGGCGTTCGGGATTTTTAAGGCATGAGCCACCCATCTCCTTGCATGGCCCTGAAATAAACGTTTCTCTGCTCCAAACTCCAACGTTTTGGTATTGTTTGGCCTCACTGTTTGTCGGGCACACAAACTTGCGTTTGGTAACAGTAGATGAGGTATAAGGGGAAGCGTCATGTAGAAGCTTTCTGGAACCTTCTTAAAAAGACAACCATTTGGACCCTTTGCTTTTATTTCTTCATCTTTTCCTTTTCCCGTTGGTTGGAATTTGGTTGTGATCGCTGGAATTAGGCAGCCATAATGGACAATGAAGTGACCATGAGAGTGGAGTCTAGTGGAGCAACAAGGTGAGCCTGGCCTCTTGAACCTCTGGATTTAGTGCTTGATTAATTGATTGATTTGTAAAAGAGAAATGAGCTCCCATCTTGTTAAAGTTCCTGTTATGTTGGGTCTTTGCTGTTCATAGTCAAAGTTCATTCTAATACAAAAGGAGAACGAGCGAACTCTGGATTACTAACTAGATGACCTGGATTCTAGTCCCATTTCTCCAATTCGTATTCCATGCAAATTTGGGGGTGAAAAATAGGCTCTACTTTACAATCCTCAGCATTCATTTTAAGCTTCCAATGGGCTTCGCCCCTTGGGAACTCTCAGTTCTGCTCAGAAGTGCCGGGTATTTCTATTCTGAGGCAGTGATGTGGGCAGGGTACCCAGGGAAGGAGCAGGGTGGGGACTGGTTCCTGCCTGAGTCTATCTTAGATGTCACCCTGTTGAGTAGGTGATCGAGGTAAAATTGGGACCCGGGGGTGTGAGAGCATTCTGTGTTAGAGGGATAGCAGTCCTTGATAGCTGCTAAAAGGCGTCACACAGGGAGCACGTCTGTCCTTGAACTGCCTTATCTTCTTCCTTCTGAACCACACCAAGCATGTATCCATAAATGCACAAACAGCCCATTCCTCTCTTCCCCTCATAACATCCTCAGCAGCTGCACAGTTGTTACGTATTTTAAATAAGGCATTTAAAACCTCTCAGAATTTAGCAACAATCACCATGGATACTCATCACTGAAATCCTTTGTTACCATGGCAACATTCCACCCTTTAACCCCACCCCCCACCTCACCCCCATCTTGCCTGTTTACCCTGAAACTGACACATTGGTTATGGTGAATGATAGGAAAAAAAATTGAGAGGAACTTCACTTCCAAGGTCATAGAAGCATGAAATATCTTGCCAGAAAATAGGTATTTTTCCATTATTGTAATAAGTATGTTTCATTCTCCTATTTCATCACGGATAAATGACTACTATTGTGCAGGGGAGAGGAAGATCAGTGATGAATTAAAGCTGAAACGATCCCTTTGTCATATCCTGTAGATGATTTGTAATAGCTGTTCTTGCTATATTGAAAACGTAGTCAATAGCCATCCTGGAGTATTAAACCATTGATACCATTTGACCCACTTCTTGCAGTTTTCAAAAACACTCCAAGACAACCCTTTAGAAGGAACAAACAATCTTTCCAAAGCTCTCACGGCAGCCTTATGGAATGGTAAGAAAGGAGAAACAACCCCATGCCTGATGTTCAGGGAGTGGTTCCGCTAAGCAATCAGAGCGTGAAGCAGTGTGATCTTTTGTAGCATTTATGAATGACACATAGGCTGTGGCTGTATATACACTTGCTGGTTCTGAGAAATAATGTTGAGCAAATGGAGCAAAATACAGTCGATCCCATGATTATAGGCAAGTGCTCTGAGAATGTTTGTATGCTCCCTAAACAACACGGGGGAGAATTTGGAGATTCTGAACTCCCTTTGTGTCAGCGACCTTTTTAAGAAACTGAGTATGCCTTGGGCCATCTCCCCAGAAAAATCCCCAGACACACAACATTTTACATGTAATTCTAGGAGACTCGTTGGTTCCTTGATGTCCATCAAGGGTCACCCCCCCCCCACAAAGGTCCGTCACCTCCCGGTTTAGAGCATCATGTTCATTTAGTTCAATCCTGGCCATTAAGTTATTTAATTCCATTAAAAAGCCAAAACCCAAACTAAAACATGTTCGGAGATTTCGGATATACTACTTAGTGCTCTCTGTTCCCCCCACTAGAATGTAAGATCCATGAAGGCAAGGGTTTTTCAAGGTCCTGTTTACTGTCTGTATCTCCAGTACCTAGGACAGTGTCTGTTCTGGGAATACTACTCAGTATTTCTTGAAATTATTTAACAGTATGTCCAAATGCAAAGTATTATTATTAGAACCATGACTTTGTATGGGAAGCATCCATGTTATTGCATGTTGTTGTAAACTATTCATTTACATTGCTGTACAGTGTATGATATTCCATTGTGTAAATATACCACAGTTTGTTCAGTCATACTACTATTGGTGGGCATTTGGGTTGTTTCCAGTTTCTTTGTTTCGATTTTTTGTTGTTATGAATAGCACAACCTTGAACACTCTAGCACATGTCTTTTGGCGAACAAATAAATGCGTTTCTCTTTGGAATATGCCTAGGAATGGAATTGCTAAATTACAGTGTATATGTATGTTTAGTCCTAATAGATATTCCCAACCAGTTTTCCAAACTGGTTGTACCAGCTTGCACTCCTGTTCAGGTAACTCTGCATGTCTCTCCATCTCTAAGTCTATTGCATCATTCCATGGCCCCGTATTCCCTGTAAAGCCACTTGTGGACATAGTTACTGCTTTTTCTGATGCCCTCAGTGCAGTTTCTTTCTTTGTTTTGAACAGTTTCATCTCCGCCCATATGATTTAGCTCTTGAGAAAGCTCTTCTTTCTCTCCCAGTTCCTTTGAAATCGATGCTAATGTTTGTTGAATACGTGAGTGACTGATTCAAATCTTCTGGAACAAATCCCAAATGTTTGCTCTCCCATGTTTATTTTTGGACCATGTGTTAAGAAGAAAACTCTGAGCCATTTGAAAATACTGAATTAAAAGCACATCGCTGGGCTTCCCTGGTGGCGCAGTGGTTGAGAGTCCGCCTGCCGATGCAGGGGACACGGGTTCGTGCCCCGGTCTGGGAAGATCCCACATGCCGCAGAGCGGCTGGGCCCGTGAGCCATGGCCGCTGGGCCTGTGCGTCCGGAGCCTGTGCTCTGCAAGGGGAGAGGCCACAGCAGTGAGAGGCCCGCCTACCGCAAAAAAAAAAAAAAAAAAAAAAAGCACATCGCCATCTGAAAATGACCGCATCGCTCTAACACTATGCCATAATTGCTGCCAATCAGGAAAAAGATCTGCCCCTGGTATAGTAGGACCAAAGGTGATTTCTGGAATCTGCTTCCAGAACTGGGTTGGGGTGTCACATGGAATTCCAGTAACCTGCCAAGGTGAGCTGTGAGGTTTGTTTCTATTATCTGTTATTTCCCAGAGGTTAAATGTTTCACTCATTGTGGGCCCCGGCAGGCTTTGATCTTGTCTTCAGAGAACATGGGAGTGGGAGGAAAAACACAGAACCATACCGAGTGCCTAGCATAGGGAAGGCCCCAGGTTAGGTGCAGTCTCCTTAATTTAACCCAATTCCACAATAATACCAACATACTCTTCTCCAGTTCCCTCTCAGAGAATAGCATCTTCATTCACCTAGTTGACAAAGCCAGAGACTTAGGAGCTATCCTTGATGGCCCTCTCTCTCTCATCCCCATATCCAGTCCATCACCAAACCCTGCAGTTCCTACTTCTGAATATATCTCAAACCTTCCCACTCTCTCCACCCCCACTGCCACCATCCTGGTCCAAACTACGGCCATCTCCTGCTGGAACCACTGCCAGCAGGATCCGAGCTGCACTTGTGCTTCCACTCCTGTTGCCTACAGCCTGTTCTCCTCCCAAAGACCAGAGTGAGCTTTGAAACTCACTCTGCTTAAAATCCTTCAGTGAGTCCCTGTAGCAGATGTCGTGGGTGCCCTGCTCATATCTGCTTGGCACACTCCATTTTTGGGCACGCAGACCTGAGAGCTTCCAACAGCTGCACCTAAGGTTTGTAGGCGAGGGCTTTATCTGGCTGTTTACAGGGCAGGCTAGCAGTGCCAGGAGTTAGCACCCCTCCCTTCTCCTGGAGCACGTATCAACCCAGGACTGGTGATAGCTGGGGGATAACAGTAAGATCCCAGATCCCTTGCTCCTTGGTTGAGGATACATTGAGTGGGGATTTGAGCTCTGTTGCCCCAATGGCAATCTGCTCAGTGATGCACTTTTATTTGCTTCCTTCCATTGCCTTCCCCTCTCCTCTACCAGTGCTTCCTGAGGCCACGTCCCCAAATAACTTATTTGCACTCACATTTTTGCGTCAGGGTCAGCTGTTGGAGGAGGTCATTGAGAGGACGTGACCACTGGTTGGTGGCCCCAGGCAATCGGAGGCTCCTCACCCCCTTCCCCGACCTTGCAGTGTACATTCTGCCCACTGTTCCTGCAGTGAGAGCCATTCTCAAGGACAGCCCAGCCTTGAGAGAGTAGGTGTGGTTGAGACCGTCTGGACAGTATATATAACTGAGCCCAATTGTGGCCTCTATATAAACGTTTCAGGCGGGTGTGGAGATCTCCCCCAAGAAAAGCCTCGGAAGTCAGTTCCCTTGCTTGTTAAAACTGCCACCTACCAGCCTGAATGCTGTGTCCTCCCAAAATTCGTATGTTGAAATCCTAATCCAAGATGTGACGGTATTTGGAGGTGGGGCCTTTGGGAGGTGATTAGGTTAGTGGGGCCCTCGTGGCAGGATTAGTGTCCTTATAAGGAGAGGGAGAGACAAGAGGTCTCTCTCTGTGCACACACCCAGGAAAGGCGACGGGAGGACAGAAGCAGGGAGAGGGTCTTCATCAAGAACTCCACCATGCTGGCACCCTGCACTCAGACTTCGAGCCTCCAGCACTCTGAGAAATAAGCGTTTGTTGTTTAAGCAGCCTAGTCTATGGTATTCTGTTAGAGCGGGAATTCAAAAGGCATGGCCCTCCAAGGAACTCACAGTCCTGTTCACCTCCGAGGACGAAGATAAGGGCTGTAAAAAGACCTGCAAACACCCAGTTGTTCACTAACTTACGACTGGATCAAGAGAAAGTGTTATCTATCCATACAATGGAATATTATTCAGTCATAACAAGGAATGAAATACTGATTTGTGCTACAACATGGATGCATCTTGAAAACATGGTGCTAAGTGAAAGAAGTCAGTCATGAAAGACCACATATTGTATGATCCCATTGATATGAGATGTCCAGAATAGGCAAATGCATCAAGACAGAAAGTAGATGAGTGGTTGCCAGGGGCTAGGAGGAGAAAAAGGAATGGAGAGTGACTGCTTCCTGGGTGGAGGTTTCCCTTTGGGGTGATGCAGGACTTTGGAACTAGATAGTGGAGGTGGTTGCACAACATTGTGAACGTCATTGACTTGAATCCTTTAAAATGGTTAATTTTATGCTAGATGAATTTTATTAAAAAAAAAAAGGCCTGTGAAGAGAAGAATGATCCCTCATGGGGATTATTCCAGCTAATGCCAGAGACCTTTGCTGCTGGTGCCTAGTTCCATGTCTCATGAGGGGCCGCTGTGTTGCCCAGTTCCAGGGACGCCATTTACATGGTATTTATTCTACATGAGTGGCGCCCCTTAGAGTTGTGAGACGTGGCAGCTCCGCTTTTGCGGTCAGAAATGGATCTGATGTGCTGGAGTCCCCAAGCCTGTGGCTTTCTTCTTTCGCCAACAGGCTCAGGAACACAGCTCTCATGATCCTGACACCAATTAGGAAAGCAGCATTAGAGACTGGAGCACAGGTGCCTGTATGTGGCTGGTGAGAGTCCCCAGGCAACCCCGGAAGGATGGCTTCTTCGCTCCTTACAGAATCTCTATCCCAGGGTTGTTGGGCTGGTTCAAAGGGCAGAGTGAGGAGTGCTTGGTAATTGCATTGAGCCAGGGAACTTGCTTCCCAGTTACTGGGCATTTGAATTTATTTGATGCGGGAAAAGTGTCTGCACTGCCGAACTGCCTCTAAGCTGCAGTGGGAACAGAGAGAGCACAGGCTCCGCACTAAGATGGACTGGAAGCCAACCAGAGACACCTCTCTGTTTCTTTTGGTGTTAGCCATTCCCTCCTGGGCACAGCTGGGCCAGACGGGCACTTAAAATTAATCACCCTTGGGACTTCCCTGGTGGTGCAGTGGTAAAGAATCCGCCTGCCAATGCAGGGGACATGGATTCGAGCCCTGGTCCGGGAAGAGGCCTGTGTGCCACAACTACTGAGCCTGTGCTCTAAAGCCTGTGAGCCACAACTACCGAGCCCGCGTGCCACAACTACTGAAGTCTGCGCGCCTAGAGCCCATGCTCTGCAACAAGAGAAGCCAATGCAATGCGAAGCCCATGCACCGCAACAAAGAGTAGCCCCTGCTGGCTACAACTAGAGAAAGCCCACGCGCAGCAATGGGGACCCAGTGCAGCCAAATATAAATAACTAAAATAAATAAATTTATTTTTAAAAATCACTCTTATCAAACTGTCATTGATGTGCGATAATGCTAAAAAGAATCAGCTTTATGGAGGTGTGATGTCCGTGTAACAGTGCACCCATTTTAAGTGGACAGTTTGATATGTTTTGACAGATATCTACATCTGTATAACCACCACTTAAGTAAAGATAACGGAACCTTTCCATCACCCCAGAAACTTTCCTTATATCCTTTTGCCCTTAATCACCACACCATCAATCCCTGACAACCATTGACTGATCTGCTATCTGTCATGACAGATCCCTAGAATTTGATATAAATGAAATCATACAATATGTAACATTTTCTATCTGGCTTCTTTTGTTCAGCATGTTTTTGATATTCATCCACGTTGTTGAGTGTATCAGTGGCTCATTCCCTTTTCATCACTAAAGAGTATTCCATTATATGGAAGTGCCAGAATTTGTTTATCTATGCATATATTGATGGGCATTTGGGTCACTTCTAGTTTGGGGCTATTATGAATTGCACTGATATGTGGAAATCTTTGTATAAGCATATGCTTTCATTTCTTTTGGGTAAATGCCCAGGAGTGGAACTACTGGGTCGTTTGATAAGTGTATGCTGAGCATGCTGAGCTTTATAAGAAATTGCCAAACTTTTTCCCAAAGTTATTGTACCATTTTGCATTCCTGTCAGCAGTTCATGAATGTTCCAGTTGCTCCATATCCTCACAAACACTTAGTATTGTCAGTCTTATTAGTTTTAGCCCATGTGGCAGGTGTATAATGGTTATCTCATTGAGGTTTTAATTTGCGTTTCCCTAATGGTTAATGCTGTTGAACACCTTTTCATGCACTTACTGGCCATTTATATACCTTCTTTTTTGAACTGTCAGATATTTTGTTCACGTTTTAATTGGGTTATTTGCATAATATTGAATTATAAGATGATATATTCCAAAGGCAAGGGATAAAGTTATTCAAGATTCTCAGTGTGATGGGAGGGGTTCCTAGCCTCCCTTTCTCTCTGGGGTCTGGCCAGGATAACTGAGAAGGGAGCCTTTGGTAATGTAACTTAAGGTGGAAAAAGAGAGATTAAAAGCATAAATCGCTGTAGCATAAAGCGCTCAGGACGAGGTTAACCTCAAACTTTAGTATTCATGAGAATCACCTGGAGGGCATGTTAACCATAGATTCCCTGGGAGCCTCACCCCGAGTGTTTGACTCAATAGCTCTAGGGAAGAGCCCAGGAATCTGCATTTCTAACAAGCTCCCATGTGATGCTGATGCTGCTGGTCTGGGGACCACACTTTCGGTTACCTTAAAGATGCTTGAGGCTGAAGGTAGACCACAGTGAGGACCTCTTACTCCTCCCTTTTTTCCATTTGTAGTCTCTGGGGCCCTTCCCCTCTCCTCTGTCCAACCACCCATCCCACACTGCAGAGCAGTTGGGCAGAATGGAATGACTGACAGCCCACATTGTCAACCTATAGAGGATAAAAGTGGTCCAAGGCCTAAGGAGAAGAGCTTTCCCACTGACCTCATAGGGGTAGACACACCTTAAGGAGTGCCCTAAAAGTCAAGAACAGAAGGCATAAACTAGCTGATTCTGGCCTGGATATGTGTCTCTTTTTTGGGGGCAAGGGGGTTGCCTCCACTGTGTTTAAGATTCTTCTGAATTAGTTATCAACATGCATAAATTGACAATAAATGTAGGATCATTTTTTTAGGGCCAGTGGTTGCAACCGAACTCTCTAAAACTTTCATGTGAAAGATAAAATTATGCTTATTAAAAAAACTCTTAGTGACTTTGGTGTTTAATTTTAAGATCTATAAATACATTTGGGGGCAGTGATACCTGGAGAGACACCAAGAGCCTGCTAGGAGGAGTGGGAGTGTATATAGATAGGTGGGTATGTGCACAGCACACATTTTTTCTTATATGTGTGTTTATTGAGCTAAAAGACCACACAACCCTAATTGAAAACTTAACATGAAATACACTTTGATTTTGAAAATTTATAAACTACAAAGAGTAAAATATAAATAAAGAAACCAAAAAAAAAAAAGAAAGAACACTTACGGTTGCCAGTAATTAGGGCTGGATGAAATAAGAAATATTTTCGTTATTAGTTAAACCTTTAGAAAATTTCCAAAGTGCTTAAATGAGAAAGAAAAAGGAGGTGGAGTGAGTGTGGGAGAGGGCACTGCCAATTCAGATGAAGCTAAAAATTTAAATTCTTATTAAACCCCAAAAATTGGCATTCCAACAGGCTGTTAATAAAAATGCTCCTTTCAAAAAGATGGTTTGGTGTAAAGCACTTTCCCCCCTATATGCTTCCCTTTACCCCTCAGGCATCTGGGATATAAAAACTGGGTTCTAATTTCAGTTTTTTTGTTTATTAGCTGTGTGACCTTGGATGATTCACTAGATCTTTCTGATCCTCAGTTTCCTGGGATAGTGAAAATTACTTCTTGGGGAAACTGGAGAAAACTCAGCATTAGACCTTAGGCCGAACTCAGAAGGTCCACAGGCTCCAAGAAGACCTTGTAAATGAGCGAAGTGGGCCTAGTGGAAACTGACCAGTCAGAAGAAACACCTGTTTAGAGGACTCACAGCTCCTGAGCTTCCTGCCTCCGGGAAAGTGGGCTTAGTATGGCCTAAACTTTCTGTTTATCAAAGAGGTACTGAAAATCCCCATATTTATGTGCTCTCTCAGTTTTTAAGTGTTGGCAATTAATTCACTTAAGCAAAACACTGACTAAACCAAACAGAACATATTCTGCAGGCCACCCTTGGCCAGTCCTCTAGTTTACATCACTTGCCTTAAACAGGAAGAGAATGAGATGATTTCCACACTGGCAAGATGTTCTTTTCCATTCCACCTTTGGGGATGGGTGTCTTGCTGAATGCAAGCGGGCAATAATAATAGCTGCCGTGATTGAGTGCCTACTGTGTGCCAGACACTTTTCTAAGCCTGTTACATAAAACAATGCATTTAATACTTCCAACATCAACTCTTATTTCATTTGGTCAAAGGGGTTAAATAAACTGGCTGTAAGTCCACTTTAGGCAGTGTATAAGTCACTGATTAAAAATCTTGCTCATTCCAGGCAGCAGTTCCTTTTTAGACTAGAGATGACAGTTGACACCCCCACCCCCACCCCGCGCCACCTCTGTCCACCCCCACCTTTCCTGATTTTCCCTTTGAGGACCCTTAGGGGAGGAAAGTGCTCCTAGTAGAGGGACAGCAAGTGACGACCCCCCCTTCTGCCAGGGGCCGAAGACCACTGTGTATTTGGGGATCAGGAAAATGAGTGAATGACTGAACGGAAGAGGGAGGAGAAGGTGAATGGGTTGTGCCAGCAGAGAAATCCAACTGCAGAGACAACTTTTCTTGCACAGGCGGTGGTGGAGGGGGAGGGAGGTGGTCTCGATCTTTGAGCTTACCCTTAAGGAGCTTCCCCTCGTCCACTGCTCCCACATCTAAGGTCAGAGCACGCACGCGGGTGTGTAGGTGTGGGGGGGGGCGGGGGAGGGAGTTGGTGATCGAGGGTCACGCGCAGGTGGCTCTGCCGCGGTGGTGGCGGCGGTCGCAGAGGCGACAAGGCTGGAGGCGGAGGACGAGGGACGGCGGGCCCACAGTCGCTGCGGGCAGGTAAGGTGGGCAGGGCGGGGGCTGCGGGAAGCGGGGCGGGCCGCCGCAGGCCCTGTCTTCCGGAGCTGCAGCCTGCTCTGGGTCGGAGGTCGTGGGGGCGTTATCTGGGGGCGGGAAGAGGGGGGACGCAGAACGATGTCCCGGGGAATGGGGCTGCCGTAGCTGGAGGATGCGCTAAAACTGAGGGTTGGGGTGACGACGGAATTGGACGGCGGGGAGAAGGCTCAGGACTGGCGGGACCCGACCGGAATGTGGGGGGGCGGGTCCCTGAAAGGGTGTGTTAGTGGCAGCGCCCGGGCGCGGAAAACAGGTGGTCGCCAGCGCGAGTGGTGCCTGGGGCGCAGCGGCGGTGCCTCCAGTGGTGTCACTGTTTCCCAGATGGGCAGGGGGTTAACACCTGGTCCGGGTAGCCACGCGTGTTGGATGTGAGCCTTCTTCAGCGGTCCTAGGGGTTGCCTGGCATCAGCTGGGCTACCTCCCTCCTTAGGCCTTGGTCAAGGGTCTTTCTAAGGGATAGGAAGAGGGGAGATGCGGAAAGTGCTGATATCTGGACGCTTAAGAGACAGTGGGCATCTGCCCGTGTGTATCAGATTTTTACCCCCATCTTCACTTCTTACCCCAGGGATGGTGGTTTTCATAGTAAGAGGGGGTCTTCCTGGCCTTGCCCATTGACAGTGTTCTTTTAATTTCACCTTATAAACTAGGGGTTGCCAACTTGGGTGCATACAAGGACCAGGAGATAAATAATGATCCCAACCCTTACTTGGTCCCGGCTGGGAACCAGGCACTGTCTGGAGAGCTTTACACATATTCATTTACTTAATTCTCACTGTATGTCACTCCCATTTCACAGATAGGGAAACTGATGAAAGTCACTTGAGCACAATCACATGGGTAGGAAGTACCAAGTCAGGACCGGATGGGCAGGATGGGTCCAGATTCCAGGCTCTTAACCACTGTGCTGTGCTGAGCCAGTGGACTGTGGGGCCAACTGGAGCCCCACCAGAGAGCCTCACATTGCCAGGCAGGATTATGGGCCCAGAATGGCCAGATCATCTGATTTCTTGAGAAGCTAGAACTTGGGACATTTATGTAAAATCACCTTTATATTTTGACAATTAATTTAAACTTAAAAACACTTTTTATAGTGAAAAATTTCAAACATACACAAAAATAAACTGGTATAGTAACATTTTGTAATTTTAAAAAACACTTATGAGCCAAATAAAACATGTTCAATGGCCACTTCTGTCCTAAACACTTCCAGCTGTTCACTGCTCTGATTTGAGCCCTGTCTATTCAAAGTGTGGTCCTGGTCTAGCAGCATTAGCATCAGCATCTCTTGGGAGCTGGTTATAAATGCTGAATCCCAGGCCCCACCCCAGACTTACTGAATTAGACTCTGGATTTTAACGAGATCCCTAGCTGATCCATATACATATTAAAGTTTGAGAAGCGCACTGCTCTGTCTAGGCCTTTTTGCCTGGACAAGTTATATTAGCCTCCTTCCTGATAGGTCTTCTTGCCTCCAGGTTCACAATCTTCTATTGATGTTATAGTTGCATTTCTTGCCTTTAACACCCTAAAGCTCAGGTCTGGCCCCACATAATTCAGTGGAGGAAGCATTTTCTTTAGGAAGGTTTGGTTACATTACATAATAGAACTGGCAGTGTTCACACTGGTCTTACCCTCTTCAGGGCCCTGAGCTTTTTCCTTCTTGTAAATCTTACAGAATTGTTCTGAAGATGAAGTGAGGTAATATAAGTAAGAGTATTTGCATATATTTTTATTAGTCAGGACTTTTTCAGTTAAAAAAGATAACTTAAACCTGCTTAGGCAAAACAAACAAACAAACAAACAGGGACTTGACAGCTTGAAGGCTCAGAAAAGACTAAGGGGGATGATTTTAGGTATGACTTGATCTAGGGGCTCAAGCAGTGTAATTGGAACTTGATCTCTCTCTCAGGAAGCAATAGGGAAGTGGCGGGGGGAGGTGAGGGTCTAACCTGGGCCAAATAGCTTGAGATTGGGAACACAGTGGTATTTACCAAAAAAAGTGGGAATAAACATTTGTCAGGAAAGATCAGGAAGATTATGTAGTTGGAAACCATATTTATTATCAGTCTTTGGGTTTTTGTCTGATCTCTCCTACTAGACTTCAAGTTCCTTGAGAACTGTGGCTGTGTCTTCCTCATCTTTGCATCCCCACAAGTCAGGCATACTGCATTTCACATAATGATGCTCCGGAAGTACTGAATCAAATGTAATTGACTCAAGTAAAGTAGAGATTCAGTCTCTTAGGCACCAGCCTCAGGCAAGGAATCTCTCTCTCCCTTTCAGATGCAGTGGAAGTCACCGTTCTCAAGCTTGTAGTATAAAGAACATCACAGACTCTGGCTTGGTCCCCTTTGTTTTTCTCACTGCCACCCCTCAATTCAAAGTCATTTTGTCCCTTTGCACGTGTCAAGCAGTTAGGAAAATGGGCCCAGCATGAGATGATTTCAAACTGCATAGCATTTTATTATGGAAAGGTAACAGGGTTTTTCTCAGCGTGACCCCAGCAATAGTGGCTGTCTGTGATTGTTACCTCAGAGCTAGGGAGGAAAACAAAAGCTTTCAAATGTATGTGTCAATCAAAGGGAGCTACTGATTCCCCATTTTCTTGGAGGCCAAGATTCTTTTGACAGGCAAAATTATGATTGCCAGCAGCTAACAATTTGTTTTAGAAAAGCAGAAACCAAACCAAAAAACCCCCACAAAAAAACAAAAAACAACCCACCAATCCAAAAATAAAACAAGACTCCAAAATCAAACAAACAAAAACCAGCCAATGCAAACTAAATTAACAACAAAAATAGAATGCACAGAAATCTGGGAAGGTCTACAGGAGTCTTTTAGAGGGAGAATGCTTGGAACTGGATTTCTGTTCTTTTGGTCCAACCTGAATGGGAGAGAGAGTGAGGAGTATAAACATTGTCTGAGTGGGACTCAGAAATATGTCTCCTATGAATTCCATCATTAGGGATTTTGATGGGCTCAATAAACTCCTATTAAAAAAACAACAAGAAAAACACAAAAGCATGCAAACATATCAGCCACTCACATTTTAGTCTAAACTAGCCACTTTCTGACAGGAGTTGCACACTCGACTGCTTACAGGGTTCAGGCATGAAATGTCAACAAGTGAAGCAGACTGGGCCAGGAAAATACAAGAGTGGTAGGATGTGGTGAGTTGGAGAACATAATGCTCCCATCTGTAGGTCTTACCGAGTCCAAGCTCATACTGCTCCCTGCACGATAGGCCAATAAATCGAGAGATGAATTGTTGGGGCAAGGAATAGAGACTTTATTTGGAAAGCCATCAGACCGAGAAGATGGTGGTCTAGTGCCCCAAAGAACCATCTTAAATCACAGAAGGAAAGGGGAGAGAGAGTGTGCTTCAGAATTCTCAGAAGACTTTGTTCCCTAAGGGAATTACTTGACAATAAAATTCTTCCTAGGGAAAAAAACAAAAAACATCTTTCCTGAGTTAGAATTCAGGCTTCTTTTATGCTAAAAGGGGGTGTGGCTGGTTGCTGCAAACTTCTTGGTGTGGGAATCCTTTGTTCTTGCAGCTGTGGCATTAGATCAGGTCACCATATTCCTGTAAACCTCCAACAAGACCAATGTTATTCTCTGTTCTGCAACTTTTTATCTCCATATGAAGGATAATTGTTACACCTTTAAAGGTCAGAGCCTTGAGAATGGCCTATCCTGTATTTCAGGCTCTAGGCAGCATTCTTAATTAGTAGAAAAAGCAATAGAATGCAAAGGTTAAAGTAAAAGAAATAGATCCAGTATTGAGTCAGATTTGGTCTTCCGTATTACACAGGGAGCAGCTGCAACTCAGCTCTAGGCAGTCATTACCACGAGCCATTACAGTGTTAGTGTTACTGTATTTTGGGGGACAGAAGTTGGAAATCTAGATTTTCACATGAAATCTTTCAATTTTTAAAAAATATTTAAAAATTTACCTTGTTTATTTACTAGTTCCTAACCTTTTCATCATAGCTTCCTTTGATAATCTGACCAAAGCCATAGAACCTGGGAAATTCACACATACTTTATTTTGTATACAATTTCATAGAGGGCCTCTTTCTATTACACTGTGTAGTTCAAGCTCAGCACTGACTCCTAATTCTCAGTATTAGACTGTGGGTACCCAGATCCTTTGAAATGCATGGATTGCACTCGAGGATGCCTCCTCTCTGACATCCTCCCCTCCCCCTCCCAACTCCATTCTCTTTCTGTTTGAAAAACTCCTCTCCTTCCCTTTCATCTTTCTTCTTATATTTAAAAAAATTCCAGTAAAGTCATTACTTTTAATTTTTATGATTTAATTGTATTGACATAATACATACACATAGTTTTAAAAGTCAGATTATAACATATTTATAACAAAATATTAGTTTCCTACTTCTCTCCTAGTCCATCCCTTGAAGCAACTATTTTCAACTCCCCTAGCTGTTAATTTTTTATATTTTTAAGATGTTATTTTTCTTTTTAAAAGCTAAAACTAAAACTTCACTAAACTAAATGGGAACCAATACAATTTATCCCTCAGTTTTGCTTTAAGACTTTGTGTTCTTGTTTTCCTTTTCTAAACAATTGAAAATTATCTTTTCCTACTAGGTGTCCAACTCCCAGCTGTTTCTTATAGCATTTTCCCCTCTTCACATTTCTAATCTTGATTTTTTTAAAAATTAATTAATTAATTTTATGTAATTTATTTTTGGCTGCATTGGGTCTTCGTTGCTGCACGCGGGCTTTTCTCTAGTTGCGGTGAGCGGGCTTATTGCTGTGGCTTCTCTTGTTGCGGAGCATGGGCTCTAGGCGCACGGGCTTCAGTAGTTGTGGCACGCAGGCTCAGTAGTTGTGGCTCACAGACTCTAGAGTGTAGGCTCAGTAGTTGGGGAGCATGGGCTTAGTTGCTCCGCAGCATGTGGGATCTTCCCAGACCAGGGCTCAAACCCGTGTCCCCTGCATTGGCAGGCAGATCCTTAACCACTGCGCCACGAAGGAAACCCTCTAATCTTGATTTTAACGTATGTTTCTAGTTATTTCGTTCACTCTCTCACTCAGTAATTAAGTAATTTATTAATTAAATATATATACAAAAGAATACCTACTATGGGCCAAGGGCTCTGCTGGGTGCTGGGGATGGAGGGATGAGCAAAAAACATGCAATCCCTCCTTTATGGAATTTTTCACTAGCAGAGGTTTTGTGATTAATCAAACAATCACACAAAAATATGTGAAATTGCAACTGCAGTTAGTGAACCCAGGAAAGGTACATCATACTCTGAGAGAGCATAATAGAGGAATTTGACCTGGTCAAGGAAATGAGAGAAGGTTCCCCTGAAAAAAAAGACAATTGAACTGATACCTAAAAAGTAAGCAGACTTAAAAGAGAAGAGGGAACAGAGGAAAAGGAAAAGCATTTAGGTAGAGGGAACAGCATATGCAAAGCCCTGCTGAGGAAGGGAGCATGGGGGATTTCAGAAACCATTTCTTTGGCCACTTGGAACTACATTCTTTAACTAAATGAACCTTCACAGCAGAGACTTGGAAGAGAGGCACTGTGGTGAAGAGCTGGGAAATGGGTCCAAATCTTGTCTCTCCAAACCATTAGCAGTGTGCTCTTAGACAAAACACAACTTCTCTGAGCTACAATGATCTTACCTAAAAAATACTGTTACTAAAACGCAAAGGGTTTTGTGGTGAGCATGAAATGACATAATTCTTGTAAAGTTTTGCCCAATACCTGCCACACAATCAGTGGTCAAAAAATGCTTGCTGGGACTTCCCCGGTGGTCCAGTAGGTAAAACTCTGCACTCCCAATGCAGGGGGCCTGGGTTCGATCCCTGGTCGGGGAACTAGATCCCACGTGCATGCCACAACTGAGTCTGCATGCTGCAACTAAGAAGCATGTATGCCGCAACTAAGAGTCTGCATGCTGCAACGAAGATCCCGTGTGCTGCAACTGAAACCTGGTGCAGCCAAAATAAATAAATGAATATTAAAACATGCTTGCTGATATTATCATTATCCTTTTTTTTCTTTACTGTATAAATATCATCTGATAGAGCAAATCTAGGCCAAATCCCATGGTTATGAAGACCAGTGACGTCTGGGGGACAGAAAAGCTTTGGTTTTGCACTGATGACCATTTGTGATGCCTTCAGATCACACTGAAGAGCAAACACACGGGTTTTGAAAGTCACCCTGAGCCTGGCATTTCCCTGGTCTGCAGCCATTAGCCCTAATAAAATGAAAGCTTCAGAGCTGTATGAAACTTCCCTCATTCCCTGTTAGCACTGTCTGGGCAGGAGGCAGAAGATGGATGCTTTGGGGACCAGCTTGCCTAGAAAGCACCGGAAGACTCTGACTCCACCTCCAAGGCTCAGAATCCTGGGAGTCTAACCTTCTGCCAGAGAGCTGGGTTGGTCATTCTCTCTCTGTCTTGCCTGGGATCCTAACAACCCACTTCATTTTGACCGTGCTTCCGACCTTGGTGGACACCCTGAACCCAGGTGACAGGGTGTTTATGGTTTGTTACTCGGATGATGATGATTTAAAGTTGAAGGGAAGCCAGCACCCACCTCTCTCTTCCCCTCTTACTCTATTTCTGTCCGTTTCTTTGTCTTTCTGTCTCTGCCTCTGTCTGTCTGCCTCTCAGTCTCCATTTTTCTCTCTTTGTCTTCATATATCTCTCTTTGTCTGCCTATGTCTCACTCGTTTGTCTGTCTGTCTCTGCTTTTCTCTCCATTTCTCTCTGGACTTTACACTAAATTCTCTCTTTTCTTTTTTTTGGCTGCACCACATGGCCTGCAGGATCTTAGTTCTCCAACCAGGGATTGAACCCAGGACCCCAGCAGTGAAAGCACCGTGTCCTAACCACTGGGTTGCCACGGTGTCTCTCTGTCTTTGTTTTGCCCCTGGCTTCCCCACCCTCATCCCTGTCAGCTCATCTTTCCAATTAGCCCTTATTTAACCAGCTATGACTTTATGAAAATAGTCCCCTCCAGATGAGGCCATTTTTAATCAAGGGCTTAGCTAACATCATTTTTGTATTTCGTATATGAGCATGGGGTGGGGAATTAGCTGGCTTGCACTTTGATATAGTTGAGTCAAGATAGCCCTTTTTATTAGCAAATTTGTGCAGATTGGTTTGCAAGATGTGGGATATGACTAAAATATTAAATTCCTAAAACCGTCAAAGCACTATTAGATTGGGAAGGTAAGTTGTAGAAGCGTGTTCTCCCACAAGAATTACACTGACATTCAGAATTAACTTACTTCTGCATCCACTGCATTACATGCCAGCTTTTGGGGGGAACATACATATATACATACATACATACATACATACATACATACATACATACATACATACATTTATTTATTTATTTATTTATTTATACATCTTCATTAGAGTATCATTGCTTTACAATGGTGTGTTAGTTTCTGCTTTATAACAAAGTGAATCAGCTTTACATATACATATATCCCCATATCTCCTCACTCTTGCGTCTCCCTCCCATCCACCTTATCCCACCCTTCTAGGTGGTCACAAAGCACCGAGCTGATCTCACTGTGCTATGTGCTGCTTCCCACTAGCTATCTCTTTTACATTTGGTAGTGTATATATGTCCATGCCTCTCTCTCACTTCGTCCCAGCTTACCCTTCCCCCTCCCCGTGTCCTCAAGTCCATTCTCTACGTCTGCGTCTTTATTCCTGTGCTGCCCCTAGGTTCTTCAGAACCTTTTTTTTTTTTATATTCCATATATATGTGTTAGCATACGGTATTTGTTTTTCTCTTTCTGACTTACTTCACTCTGTATGACAGACTAGACTCCATCCACCTCACTACAAATAACTCAGTTTCTTTTCTTTTTATGGCTGAGTAATATTCCACTGTATATATGTGCCACATCTTCTTTATCCATTCATCTTTTGATGGACACTTAAGTTGCTTCCATGTCCTGGCTGTTGTAAATAGAGCTGCAATGAACATTTTGGTACATGACTCTTTATGAATTATGGTTTTCTGAGGGTATATGCCCAGTAGTGGGATTGCTGGGTCATATGGTAGTTCTATTTGTAGTTTTTTAAGGAACCTCCGTATTGTTCTCCATAGTGGCTCTATCAATTTACATTCCCACCAACAGTGCAAGAGGGTTCCCTTTTCTCCACACCCTCTCCAGCATTTATTGTTTGTAGATTTTGTGATGATGGCCATTCTGACTGGTGTGAGGGGATACCTCACTGTAGTTTTGATTTGCATTATTCTAATGATTAGTGATGTTGAGCATTCTTTTTTTTTTTTTTTTTTTTTTTGCGGTATGCAGGCCGCTCACTGCTGTGGCCTCTCCCATTGTGGAGCACAGGCTCCGGACGCGCAGGCCCAGCGGCCATGGCTCACGGGCCCAGCCGCTCCACGGTATGTGGGATCTTCCCCGACTGGGGCACGAACCCGTGTCCCCTGCATCGGCAGGTGGACTCTCAATGACTGCGCCACCAGGGAAGCCCTGAGCATTCTTTCATGTGTTTGTTGGCAATCTGTATATCTTCTTTGGAGAAATGTCTATTTAGGTCTTCTGCCCATTTTTGGATTGGGTTGTTTGTTTTTTTTGGTATTGAGCTGCTTTTATATTTTGGAGATTAATTCTTTGTCAGTTGCTTCGTTTGCAAACATTTTCTCCTGTTCTGAGGGTTGTCTTTTCATCTTGTTTATGGTTTCCTTTGCTGTGCAAAAGCTGTCAAGTTTCATTAGGTCCCATTTGTATATTTTTGTTTTTATTTCCATTTCTCTAGGAGGTGGGTCAAAAAGGATCTTGCTATGATTTATGTCATAGAGTATTCTGCCTGTGTTTTCCTCTAAGAGTTTTATAGTGTCTGGCCTTACATTTAGGTCTTTAATCCATTTTGAGTTTATTTTTGTGTATGGTGTTTAGGAGTGTTCTAATTTCACTCTTTTACTTGTAGCTGTCCAGTTTTCCCAGCACCACTTAATGAAGAGGCTGTCTTTTCTCCATTGTATATTCTTGCCTCCTTTATCAAAGATAAGGTGACCATATGTGCGTGGGTTTATCTCTGGGCTTTCTAGCCTGTTCCATTGAACTATATTTCTGTTTTTGTGCCAGTACCATACTGTCTTGATTACTGTAGCTTTGTGGTCTAGTCAGAAGTCAGGGAGCCTGATTCCTCCAGCTCCGTTTTTCTTTCTCAAGATTGCTTTGGCTATTCGGAGTCATTTGTGTTTCCATACAGATTGTGAAATTTTTTGTTCTAGTTCTATGAAAAATGCCAGTGGTAGTTTGATAGGGATTGCATTGAATCTGTAGATTGCTTTGGGTAGTATAGTCATTTTCACAATGTTGAACATGGTATATTTCTCCATCTGTTTATATTAAGTTTAATGTCTTTCATCAGTGTCTTATAGTTTTCTGCATACAGGTCTTTTGTCTCCTTAGGTAGGTTTCTTCCTAGGTATTTTATTCTTTTTGTTGCAGTGGTAAAGGGGAGTGTTTCCTTAATTTCTCTTTCAGATTTTTCATCATTAGTGTATAGGAATGCAAGAGATTTCTGTGCATTAGTTTTGTATCCTGCTACTTTACCAAATTCATTTATTATCTCTAATAGTTTTCTGGTAGCATCTTTAGGGTTCTCTCTATATAGTATAATGTCATCTGCAAACAGTGACAGGTTTACTTCTTCTCTTCCGATTTGGATTCCTTTTATTTCTTTTTCTTCTCTCCTTGCTGTGACTAAAACTTCCAAAACTGTGTTGAGTAATAGTGGTGAGAGTGGGCAGCCTTGTCTTGTTCCTGGTCTTAGAGGAAATGGTCTCAGTTTTTCACCATTGAGAACGATGTTGGCTATGGGTTTGTCATATATGGCCTTTATTATGTTGAGGTAGGTTCCCTCTGTGCCTACTTTCTGGAGAGTTTTTATCATAAATGTGTGTTGAATTTTGTAGAAAGCTTTTTCTGCATCTATTGAGATTATCATCTGGTTTTTATCCTTCAATTTGTTAATATGGTATATCACATTGATTGATTTGCGTATACTGATGAATCCTTGCATTCCTGGGATAAACCCCACTTGATCATGGTGTATGATCCTTTTTTTTTTTTTTTTTTTTGGCGGTCCGCGGGCCTCTCACTGTTGTGGTGTCTCCCGTTGCGGAGCACAGGCTCTGGATGCGCAGGCTTATCGGCCATGGCTCACAGGCCTAGCCGCTCTGCGGCATGTGGGATCTTCCCGGACTGGGGCACGAACCCGTGTCCCCTGCATCGGCAGGAGGACTCTCAACCACTGCACCACCAGGGAAGCCCTGTATGATCCTTTTAATGTGTTGTTGGATTCTGTTTGCTAGTATTTTGTTGAGGATTTTTGCGTCTACATTCATCAGTGATATTGGTCTGTAATTTTCTTTTTTTGTAGTATCTTTGTCTGGTTTTGGTATCAGGGTGATGGTGGCCTCATAGAATGCAATTGGGAATGTTCCTTCCCCTACACTTTTTTGGAAGAGCTTGAGAAGGATGGGTGTTAGCGCTTCTCTAAATGTCTGATAGAATTCACCTGTGAAGCCATCTGGTCCTGGACTTTTGTTTGTTGTAAGATTTTTAACCACAGTTTCAGTTTAATTACTTGTGATGGTCTGTTCATATTTTCTGTTTCTTCCTGGTTCAGTCGTGGAAGTTTATACCTTTCTAAGAATTTGTCCATTTCTTCCAGGTTTTCCTTTTTTTTTTTTTTTTTTTTTGCGGTATGCGGGCCTCTCACTGTTCTGGCCTCTCCCGTTGCGGAGCACAGGCTCCGGACGCGCAGGCTCAGCGGCCATGGCTCACGGGCCCAGCCGCTCCGCGGCATATGGGATCCTCCCAGACCGGGGCACGAACCCGTATCCCTTGCATTGGCAGGCGGACTCTCAACCACTGCGCCACCAGGGAGGCCCCAGGTTTTCCATTTTATTGGCATAAAGTTGCTTGTAGTAGTCTCTTAGGATGCTTTGTATTTCTGCGGTGTCTGTTGTGACTTCTGCTTTTTCATTTCTGATTTTATTGATATGAGTCCTCTCCCTCTTTTTCTTGATGAGTTTGGCTAATGGTTTATCAATTTTGTTTATCTTCTCAAAGAACCTGCTTTTAGTTTTAGTGATCTTTGCTATTCTTTTCTTTGTTTCTATTTCATTTATTTCTGCTCTGGTCTTTATGATTTGTTTCCTTCTGCTAACTTTGGGTTTTGTTTGTTCTTCTTTCTCTGGTTCCTTTAGGTGTAATGTTAGATTGTTTACTTGAGATTTTTCTTGTTTCTTGAGGTAGGCTTGTATAGCTATAATCTTCCCTCTTAAAACTGCTTTTGCTGTATCCCATAGGTTTTGGATCGTCGTGTTTTCATTGTCTTTTGTCTCTAGGTATGTTTTGATTTCTTCTTTGATTTCTTCAGTGATCTCTTGGTTATTTAGTAATGTATTGTTTAGCCTCCATGTGTTTGTGTTTTTCACGTTTTTTTCCCTGTAATTCATTTCTAATCTCATAGCGTTGTGGTCAGAAAAGATGCTTGAAATGATTTCAATTTCTTAAATTTACTGAGGCTTGATCTGTGACCCAAGATGTGATCTATCCTGGAGAATGTTTCATGCGCACTTGAGAAGAAAGTGTAATCTGCTGTTTTTGGATGGAATGTCCTATAAATATCAGTTAAATCTATCTGGTCTATTGTGTCATTTAAAGTTTGTTTCCTTATTTATTTTCATTTTGGGTGATCTGTCCATTGGTTTAAGTGAGGTGTTAAAGTCCCCCACTATTATTGTGTTACTGTCAATTTCCTCTTTTATAGCTGTTAGCAGTTGCCTTATGTATTGAGGTGCTCCTGTGTTGGGTGCATATATATTTATAATTGTTATATCTTCTTCTTGGATTGATCCCTTGATCATTATTTAGTGTCCTACCTTGTCTCTTGTAACGTTCTTTATTTTAAAGTCTATTTTATCTGGTACGAATATAGCTACTCCAGCTTTCTTTTGATTTCCATTTGCATGGAATATCTTTTTTCATCCCATCACTTTCAGTCTGTATGTGTCCCTAGGTCTGAAGTGGGTCTCTTGTAGACAGCATATATATGGGTCTTGTTTTTGTATCCATTCAGCAAGGCTGTGTCTTTTGGTTGGAGCAATTAATCCTTTCACGTTTAAGGTAATTATTGATATGTATGTTCCTATGACCATTTTCTTAATTGTTTTGGGTTTGTGTAGGTCCTTTTCTTCTCTTTGTTTCCCATTTAGAGAAGTTCCTTTTGCATTTGTTGTAGGGCTGGTTTGGTGGTGCTGAATTCTCTTAGCTTTTGCTTGTCTGTAAAGCTTTTGATTTCTCCATCGAATCTGAATGAGATCCTTGCCGGGTAGAGTAATCTTGGCTGTAGGTTCTTCCCTTTCATCACTTTAAGTATATCATGCCACTCCCTTCTGGCTTGTAGAGTTTCCGCTGAGAAATCAGCTGTTAACCTTATGGGAGTTCCTTTATATGTTATTTTTCATTTTTCCCTTGCTGTTTTCAGTAATTTTTCTTTGTCTTTAATTTTTGCCAGTTTGATTACTATGTGTCTCAGTGTGTTTCTCCTTGGGTTTATCCTGTATGGGACTCTCTGTGCTTCCTGAACCTGGGTGGCTACTTCCTTTCCCATATTAGGGAGGTTTTCAAGTATAATCTCTTCACATATTTTCTTGGGTCCTTTCTCTCTCTCTTCTCCTTCTGGGGCCCGTATAATGTGAATGTTGTTGCGTTTAATGTTGTCCCAGAGGTCTCTTAGGCTGTCTTCATTTCTCTTCATTCTTTTTTCTTTAGTCTGTTCTGCAGCAGTGAATTCCACCATTCTGTCTTCCAGGTCACTTATCTGTTCTTCTGCCTCAGTTATTCTGCTATTGATTCCTTCTATTGTAGTTTTCATTTTAGTTACTGCATTGGTCATCTCTGTTTGTTTGTTCTTTAATTCTTCTAGGTCTTTGTTAAACATTTCTTGCATCTTATCGATCTTTGCCTCCATTCTTTTTCCGAGGTCCTGGATCATCTTCACTATCATTATTCTGAGTTGTTTTTCTGGAAAGTTGCCTAACTCCACTTCATTTAGTTGTTTTTCTGGGGTTTTATCTTGTTCCTTCAACTGGTACATAGCCCTCTGCCTTTTCATCTTGTTTTTCTTTCTCTCAGTGTGGTTTTTGTTCCACAGGCTGCAGGATTGTAGTTCTTCTTGCTTCTGCTGTCTGCCCTCTGGTGGATGACGCTATCTCTCATGTTAGTATTTTTATGTGCACGAAGGGCTTCATAGAAGTGAAAGCCCGAAGAAGAGATTAGACTGAGGGGTTTTTATGCCATTTTAACAAAGAGTGATATATCATGAAGTGACTAGACAAAGAAAAAGGGGGTTTGTGCTCCTAGGGGTGGTTAATTTGGGGAAGGTGATTAGCCAATATATGGTAGACAAGGGTTGTTTAGTAAGGTTTGTTATACAGAGTCAAGACATCTCTGATGATAAAAGTGGTTCTCCTTTTCCCTGGTGTGGGAGAGGAGGACACTTTTACACGTGGAAACATATCACCTTTACAAAGGGAAATTTATGGCCTGCTTTTCTATCTATTTATTGATCGATTGACTGATTGGTTGCCTTGGGTCTTTGTTGCTGCACGTGGGCTTTTCTCTAGTTGCGGTGAGCAGGGGCTACTCTTTCTTGCGGTGCGCGGGCTTGTCATTGGGTGGCTTCTCTTGTTGCGGAGCACAGGCTCTAGGCCTGCGGGCTTCAGTAGTTGTGGCTCGCGGGCTCTAGAGCTCAGGCTCAGTAGTTGTGGTGCCAGGGTTAGTTGCTCCGCGGCATGTGGGATCTTCCCTGAGCAGGGCTTGAACCTGTGTCTCCTGCATTGACAGGTGGATTCTTAACCACTATGCCACCAGGGAAGCCCTGTGGCCTGCTTTTCGACAGAAAGGGGCGGGCAGAGAGCCCCTCCTGTGCCTGCTGTTTCCTCAGTTGCTTTCAGCTCAAAATAATTCTTATGTCAAAGTGGCATATTTGGGGGTGGTATATTCTCATCCCTTTCAGAGTTAATATTCTAATTGGCGCATACTCTTGTGAAAAGAGCATAAGTTTGTGATAGACTTGAGTTTAAATTCCAGCTTTACCATTTGCTATATGTGGGTCCTCAGGCAAGCAAGTTTACTTCTTTGAATCTTGGTTTTCTCATCTGTAAAATGGGGATTAAAACCAGTACCTACTTCATAGGACTGTTACATGGATCGGATAATACATAAAACGTGCTTAGCTCAGTGAGTGCAAGATAGTCAGCACTCAAAGGCACCTTACATTTCTAAACACACTTGCCCTTGTAAAGGCCACCTCTGTATACCAACATCTCACCTTGCTGTGTGGCTTGCAGAAATTCCTTGGCCTCTCAAACTACCTTCACTTCTAAAATGAGTGGGTTCAACTGCATAATTTCTGAGGTTCCTTCCATCTCTAACAATTAACACTTTCAAATTGCCTATACAGCACACCCATATTATTTATTTAAAAAATATATTTATTATATCCTGCTTGCCTTTGCTTGCTGTAATAATTTTGAATAATAGTTGCAGAGAATTAATAGAAGCCAGAGGAAGTGTTCAGAATGTTTTTTTTTTAATGAAGGTATTGAGCAGTATACTTATGTACATAATTACTTTTTATTTTTATTTTTATTTTTTTTTGTGGTACACGGGCCTCTCACTGTTGTGGCCTCTCCCGTTGCGGAGCACAGGCTCCGGACGCACAGGCTCAGCGGCCATGGCTCACGGGCCCAGCCGCTCCGCGGCACGCGGGATCTTCCTGGACCGGTGTACGAACCCGTGTCCCCTGCATCGGCAGGCGGACTCTCAACCACTGCGCCACCAGGGAAGCCCATAATTACTTTTTAAATTTCCCTTTGCAGTCTAAGAGGGCATATTAAAAAGCTAGCAGTGATTTCTTTCACCTCCCGTTGGCTCAAGGAAGTGGCTAATGCAGTTTTATGTTAATCTGAAGACATGCTAAACAACATAACTAAAAGAAAAAGAAGCACTCAGTTATAAAATGTTATTTTTAATCATCTACCTGAATTTGAGTGTCTGATGGGTTTGCGGGAAGTTCCCCAGCCCCATGAGGGATGTTTTCCCAGTCTTCACTACAGAGTTGATGAATAATGGATTAGAAGTATGGCTGTGCAAACACCAGTGAACTGTATTCTTCTTGATTTCTCTCTCCAATTTCTCCTCCCCCACAAATGCCTCGCTGTGATTTTGGCCTGATCTCTTGTCTCTTAAATGCACTGTGCTTTGCTCAGCATGTACTTCATTTTATGGCTAACAGAAAGGCAGTTTGCTTTGAAGTCACTCTCCTGCTCTACAACCTTCAGTGCCTCCCTGTGGCCTTGAATACCGACTCCTCAGCCCAGAATCTTAACTTTCTTGGGAAGCCAAAGCAGTTGACTTGTTTCTCCCCATACATACTCTGGGATTGTAAAAATTTGCCTTTATATGTTCATTCATTCTGTTACCTCCATCTTTTACACCTTTACCCCCTTTCCTATTTTCCTACCTATCAGCATCACACTGAAACTTCCAGGACCCAGAGACAGAGGATTTCTCTTCCAAGAAGACTTTCGATTCCCTCTGTCTCCTCTGAATCACTGTTACACTTAATTCCAGGAACTCAGGAGTAGTCAAGAGGTTCAGAGCACAAGCTTGGTCATCCGACAGACCTGGGATGGAATCTGGGTTCTGTCACTTACTGTGCTGTCTTGGCGGAGTCACTTCCCCTCTCTGATTTTTATATTTATTTTATTTATTTTTTATTTTTTGCGTTATGCGGGCCTCTCACTGTTGTGGCCTCTCCCGTTGCGGAGCACAGTCTCCGGACGCACAGGCTCAGCGGCCATGGCCCACGGGCCCAGCCGCTCCGCGGCACGTGGGATCCTCCCGGACCGGGGCACGAACCCGCGTCCCCTGCATCGGCAGGCGGACTCTCAACCACCGCGCCACCAGGGAAGCCCCGATTTTTATATTTAATATCTGTAAAATGGGGATAATTATATTTACTTCTTTGTGTTGTTGTGGGGAGTAAATGAAATGATGCATATGAAACAGCATATTGCCTGGTTCATGTTTATTTTCAGAAATGGAGTCCATAGTAATGTATTTTATATTTGTTTCTTTGTACTTCTTTGTAGCACGTACCACAATCAGTGCCCACTCTCCTCCATCCACCACTCCAGCCAGAATGCTAGCTCTTTGCAAACTCATCTCTGTATTATTGTCTGGTAAATTGCATCATGGACTTTAATTCTTTGTTCTTTCTTGTAGCCAAGCCCTTGGTCATATGACTTTGCAGGGACTTGTTTTGGTTAACATTTGCCATCTTCAATGAGAGGGATGTAAACAAAAAGTTAAAAGTGTTATATTTGAAATTTATAACCCTAAATAAGTATAAAAGAAAAGTAAATGTTCCAATGTTATATTCTATACGTTTGTAGCATTTATACTTCCAAAGTTACTAAAGCTTAAAGCTGCACAAAACGTTTTGGTATACCCTGTTTCTCCAGCCCTGGACTTTGGGTTCAGCCAGATGTCTTGCTTTGGCACAAAGAGTGAGGAGGAAGTGATGCTGCCATTGGTCCAAAGAGGATGAGAGACGTGGAGCAGAGCTGCCAGCTGAGCCCAGCCTTGAGCAGCTGACCTGCACGTGCAGGAGAAGTAAACGATCATTGGCTGAAACTACGAAGATCTGGGATGGTTTGTCACAAAGCAATAGTTAATGAATATACACCATTAACTAGTGTCCTGCCCACGGTTGGTTCTTAGTAAATATTTATTGCGGTAAACTAGCAAATTCCTGTATTGTGCTTTAGGGAACCCTTTTGTTCTCAAGATTAATTATTTGTTTCATTAATTAAGGACTTGCTTCAATTGAGTTGTTAACTCATGAGGATATTTGGGGAAACTGGCTTCTGAGATCGTAGGACTTAAGACTTGGCAAATGCAAATCTGCTTGTGCAAAGCAAGTAGTGGTTAATTTCCAAGGGCTTGAGCTTCTATATTAAACATGCAGTAAACTTGGAAAAGAGACCTGAAACAGAAGCACACTTCTTTTCTTTTTGTACTACATCTTTGAGATCTGGTGCGTGTTTTACACTTACAGCACATTTCAATTTGGACGCTGAATTTCCATCAGAAATATTTGATCTGGGTTTAGATTTCATAAAATTTACAATTGGCAAAGTAGACTCACATAATTAAGTCCTCAACACACTTAAAATTTTTCCAATGATTTAATTGAATCTTGGTTTTAAAACTAAAGTTAAGTTAAATTAAAAATTCACCTTTTTAGTCACACTAGCCACATTTCAAGTACTCAGTAGCCACATGTGGCTTGTAGCTACCATATTGGACAGTGCAGGTCTGGATTTTTCATGAGCATCATCTTCCCCCACCCCTCAGGGACTGTTTTGTATCCAGTGGTACCACCGCACATCTACAAGTTAGAAGTTCAGGTGTTATCCTTGACCTCTTCCTCTCCCCTTCCCAGCATCCCACCAGTCAGGAGTCCTATTGAATCTACCTCATCCATGGCTCACTGATCCATCCTCTTCTCTCCAGTCTGCAGTAACACTTCTCTGGGTGAGGCTCCTACTGTCTCTCACCTGAATGACCATATCAGCCTCCTCACTGGAGTCCCCCTTTCCTGTGGTCATTCCACCTTCTGCCAGTCTTTTCTCCACCTGAAGACAGTTTTGTTTTTTTTTTTTAAATAGATCTTTATTGGAGTATAATTGCTTCACAATACTGTGTTAGTTTCTGTTGCACAACAATGCGAATCAGCCATATGCAAACACATGTCCCCATATCCCCTCCATCTTGAGCCTCCGTCCCATCCTCCCTATCCCACCCATCTAGGTCATCGCAAAGCACCGAGCCAAGCTCCCTGTGTTATGCTGCTGCTTCCCACCAGCCAGCTATTTTACATTCGGTAGTGTATGTATGTCGATGCTACTCTCACTTTGCCCCAGCTTCCCCCTCCCACCCCAAGCCCTCAAGTCCATTCTCTGTGTCTGCCTCTTTATTCCTGCCCTGCAACTAGGTTCATCAGTACCTTTTTTTTTTCTTTTTTAGATTCCACATATATGCATTAGCATACAGTAGTTTTCTCGTTCTGACTTACTTCACTCTGTATGACAGACTCTAGGTCCATCCCCTTCACTACAAATAACTCAACTTTGTTTCTTTTTATGGCTGAGTTATATTCCATTGTATATATGTGCCACATCTTCTTTATCCATTCATCTGTTGATGGACATTTAGGTTGGTTCCATTTCCTGGCTGTTGTAAATAGTACTGCAGTGAACATTGTGGTACATGACTCTTTTTGAATTACGGTTTTCTCAGGGTATATGCCCAGTAGTGGGATTGCTGGGTCATATGGTAGTTCCATTTTTAGTTTTTAAGGAACCTCCATACTGTTCTCCATAGTGGCTGTATCAATTTACATTCCCACCAACAGTGCAGGAGATTTCCTTTTTACCACACCCTTTCCAGCATTTATTGTTTCTAGATTTTTTGATAATGACCATTCTGACTGGCGTGAGATGATACCTCATTGTAGTTTTGATTTGCATTTCTCTAATAATTAGTGATGTTGAGCATTTTTTCATGTGCCTCTTGGCCATCTGTACGTCTTCCTTGGTGAAATGTCTGTTTAGGTCTTCTGCCCATTTTTTTAACTGGATTGTTTTTTTGATATTGAGCTCCATGAGCTGTTTGTATATTTTGGAGATTAATCCTTTGTCTGTTGTTTCATTTGCAAATATTTTCTCCCATTCTGAGGGTTGTCTTTTTGTCTTGTTTATGGTTTCCTTTGCTATGCAAAAGCTTTGAAGTTTCATTAGGTCCCATTTGTTTATTTTTGTTTTCATTTCTATTACTCTAGGAGGTGGGTCAAAAAAGATCTTGCTGTGGTTTATGTCAAAGAGTCTTTTTCCTATGTTTTCCTCTAAGAGTTTTAAAGTGTCTGGTCTTACATTTAAGTCTTTAATCCATTAGGAGCTTATTTTTGTGTATGGTGTTAGGTAGTGTTCTAATTTCATTCTTTTATATGTAGCTGTCCAGTTTTTCCAGCACGGCTTATTGAAGAGGCTGTCTTTTCTCCATTCTATGTTCTTGCCTCCTTTGTCATAATTAGGTGCCCATATGTGCGTGGGTTTATCTCTGGGCATTCTATCCTGTACCATTGATCCATATTTCTGTTTTTGTGCCAGTACCATACTGTCTTGATTACTGTCGCTTTATGGTATAGTTTGAAGTTGGGGAGCCTGATTCCTCTAACTCTGTTTTCCTTTCTCCAGATTGCTTTGGCTATTCGGGGTCTTTTGTGTTTCCATACGAATTGTAAAATTTTTTCTTCTAATTCTGTGAAAAATGCCATTGGTAGTTTGCTAGGGATTGCATTGAATCTGTAGATTGCTTTGGGTAGTATAGTCATTTTCACAATATTGATTCTTCCAATCCAAGAACATGGTATATTTCTCCATCTATTTATGTCATCTTTGATTTCTTTCATCAGTGTTTTACAGTTTTCTGAGTACAAGCCTTTCACCTCCTTAGGCAGGTTTATTCCTAGGTATTTTATTCTTTTTGTTGCAATGGTAAATGGGAGTGTTTCCTTAATTTCTCTTTCTGATTTTTCGTTGTTGGTGTATAGGAATGCCAAAGATATCTGTGCATTAATTTTGTATCCTGCAGCCTTACCAAATTCATTGATTAGTTCTAGTAGTTTTCTGGTGGCATCTTTAGGATTTTCTATGTATAGTATCATGTCATTGGCAAACAGTGACGGTTTTACTTCTTCTTTTCCAATTTGTATTCCTTTTATTTCTTTTTCTTCTCTGATTGCTGTGGCTAGGACTTTCAAAACTGTGTTGAATAAGAGTGGCGAGAGTGGACATCCTTGTTTTGTTCCTGATCTTAGTGGAAATGCTTTCAGTTTTTCACCATTGAGTGTGATGCTTGCTGTGGGTTTGTCATATATGGCCTTTATTATGTTGAGATAGGTTCCCTCTGTGCCCATTTTCTGGAGAGTTTTTATCATAAATTGGTTTTGAATTTTGTCAAAAGCTTTTTTTGCATCTATTGAGATGATCTTATGGTTTTTATTCCTTAATTTGTTAATGTGGTGTATCACATTGATTGATTTGCATATGTTGAAGAATCCTTGCATCCTTGGGATAAATCCCACTTAATCATGGTGTATGATCCTTTCAGTGTGCTGTTGGATTCTGTTTGCTAGCATTTTGTTGAGGCTTTTTGCATCTATGTTCATCAGTGACATTAGTCTATAATTTTCTTTTTTTGTGATATCTTTTTCTGGTTTTGGTATCAGGGTGATGGTGGCTTCGTAGAATATATTTGGGAGTGTTTCTCCCTCTGCAATTTTTTGGAAGAGTTTGAGAAGGATGGGTGTTAGCTCTTCTCTAAATGTTTGATAGAATTCGTCTGTGAAGCCATGGTCCTGGACTTTTGTTTGTTGGAAGATTTTTAATTATGGTTTCAATTTCATTACTTGTGATAGGTTTGTTTATATTTTCTAATTCTTCTTGGTTCAGTCTTGGAAAATTGTACCTTTCCAAGAATTTGTTCATTTTCTCATGGTTGTCCATTTTGTTGGCATATATTTGTTTCTAGTAGTCTCTTACAATCTTTTGTATTTCTGCAGTGTCAGTTGTGATATCTGCTTTTTCATTTCTAGTTTTATTGATTTGCATCCTCTCCCTTTTTTTCTTGATGGGCCTGGCTAAGGGTTTATCAATTTTGTTTATCTTCTCAAAGAACCAGCTTTTACTTTTTTTGATCTTTGGTATTGTTTTCTTTGTTTCTATTTCATTTATTTCTGCTCTGATCTTTATGATTACTTTCCTTCTTTATGATTACCGCTTTTGCTGTGTCCTATAGGTTTTGTGTCATCGTGTTTTCGTTGGCATTTGTTTCTATGTATTTTTAAATTTCTTCTTTGATTTCTTCAGTGATCTGTTGGTTATTTAGTAGTGCACTGTTTAGCCTCCGTGTATTTGTGTTTTTTACAGTTTTTTTCCTGTAATTGATTTCCAGTCTCATAGTGTTGTGGTCAGAAAAGATGCTTGATGCGATTTCAATTTTCTTAAATTTTCCAAGGCTTGATTTGTGACTCAAGATGTGATCTATCCTGGAGAATGTTCTGTGTGCACTGGAGAAGAAAGTGTATTCTGCCACTTTTGGGTAGAATGTTCTATAAATATCAATTAAATTTATCTGGTCTATTGTGTCATTCAAAGCTTGTGTTTCCTTATTTATTTTCATTTTGGATGATCTGTCCATTGGTGTAAGTGGGGTGTTAATGTACCCTATAATTATTGTGTCACTGTTGATTTCTCCTTTCATGGGTGTTAGCATTTGCCTTAATGTATTGAGGTGCTCCTATGTTGGGTGCATAAACATTTATAATTGTTATATCTTCTTCTTGGATTGATCCTTTGATCATTTTGTAGTGTCCCTTCTTATATCTTATAACAGTCTTTATTTTAAAGTCTATTTTATCTGATATGAGTATTGCTACCCCAGATTTCTTTTGATTTCCATTTGCATGGAGTATCTTTTTCCATCCCTTCACGTTCAGTCTGTATGTGTCCCTAGGTCTGAAGTGGGTCTCTTGTAGACAGCATATATACAGGTCTTGTTTTTGTATGCATTCAGCCAGGCTGTGTCTTTTGGTTGGGGCATTTATTCCATTTACATTCAAGGTTATTATCGATATGTATGTTCCTATTACCATTTTCTTAATTGTTTTGGGTTTGTTTTTGTGGGTCTTTTTCTTCTATTTTGTTTCCCACCTAGAGAAGTTCCTTTAGAATTTGTTGTAAATGTGGTTTGGTGGTGCTGAATTCTCTTAGCTTTTGCTTATCTGAAAAGCTTTTGACTTCTCCATCGAATCTGAATAAGATCCTTGCTGGGTAGAGTAATCTTGGTTGTAGGTTTTTCTGTTTCATCACTCTGTATATCCTACCACTCCCTTCTGGCCTGCAGAGTTTCCGCTGAAAAATCAGCCGATAAAAGCTGATAATCTTATGGGGATTCCTTTGTATGTTATTTTTTGTTTTTCTCTTGGTGCTTTTAATATTTTTTCTTTGAATTTAATTGTTAGTTTGATTAATATGTGTCTTGGTGTGTTTTTCCTAGGGTTTGTCCTGTATGGGCCTCTCTGTGCTTCTTGGACTTGCGTGACCATTTCCTTTCCTATGTTAGCGAAGTTTTTGATTATAATCTCTTCAAATATTTTCTCAGACCCTTTCTTTTTCTTTTCTTCTTCTGGGACCCCTGTAATTTGAATGTTGATGTGTTTATTGTTGTCCCAGAGGTCTCTGAAGATTGCCTTCAATTCTTTTTTTTTTTGCAGTACACGGGCCTCTCACTGCTGTGGCCTCTCCCGTTGCGGAGCACAGGCTCCGGACACGCAGGCTCAGAGGCCATGGCTCACGGGCCCAGCTGCTCCGCGGCATATGGGATCTTCCCAGACCGGGCACGAACCTGTGTTCCCTGCATCGGCAGGCGGACTCTCAACCACTGCGCCCCCAGGGAAGCCCGTCTTTAATTCTTTTCAATCTTTTTTCTTTATTCTGGTCCTCAGCAGTTATTTCCACCATTTTGTCTTCCAGCTCACTTATCCATTCTTCTGCCTCAGTTATTCTGTTATTGATTCCTTCTAGTGTATTTTTCATTTCAGTTATTGTGCTGTTCATCTTTGTTTGTTTGTTCTTTAGTTCTTCTAGATGTTTGTTAAACATTTCTTGTATTTTCTCAATCCATGCCTCCATTCTATTTCCAAGATTCTGGATCATCTTTACTATCATTACTCTGAATTTTTCTTCAGGTAGATTGCCTATTTCCTCTTCATTTTTTTGGTCTTGCAGGTGTTTACCTTGCTTCTTCATCTGTGGCATATTTTTTTGCCATCTCATTTTTTTTTTTTTTTTTTTTAATGAGTGGGATTGTGTTTCTGTCTTACTGGTTATTTGGCCTGAGGCTTCCAACACTGGAGTTTGTAGGCTATTCGGTAGAGCTGGGTCTTGGCGCTGAGGTGAGGAACTCCGTGAGACCTCACTCAGTTGAATATTCCCTGGGGTCTGAGGTTCTCTGTTAGTCCAGTGGTTTGGACTCGGAGCTCCCACTGTAGGAACTTCGGCCTGACCCCTGGCTTGTGAACCAAGATCCTGCAAGCCAGGTGGGTCAGCAAAAAAAGAGAACGATAAAGTAAAAAATAAAATTAGACTAGGAAAGTAACATATATGTTAGAAAGAATATAAAAATAAAAATATAGATGAATCAACAACTGGAAGGTACATCAGTACCACAATAGTAAAAAAGAGGAGGAGGGAAAAGAAACAAAAAGGGTGGGGGGGGAAGGCCTTGGCTGTGGAGGGCGGGGCCTAAGCAAGGGCGAGGTTTGGGCGATGGGCATGGCCTATGCACAGGACCCACAGGGCTGGAAAAGGCCCTGGGGGCTGTGGGGGGTGGGGCTTAGGCTCAAGGAACAGAAGGGGCCCAGGCATGACCCCCATCCCTGGTCTCAGAGGGCAGCGGACCTCACCTGGGAGCCCAGCAAACTTCTGGGCTTGAATGGGTGGAGCAAATGCTCTCCTCTCCTGCTCCTCCTGTCTCGGGTCTGGGAGGGCCCCTCAGCCTGCCTCTCCTGATCTCCCCGGCCTCCCTCCTATGGCCCCAGGACCCATGCGGGCTGGATGGGACTTTGGAGTGGGGTGGCCGGAGTGGGCTAGGCGATCGCCCTCGGCTCCTTTCCTGCTCTTCCCGGAGAGCCCCTCCCGCCTGCCTCTCTTGATCTCCCTGGCTTCAAGGGCGCTGAGCCTGTCTGGCCTCCACTTCTCCTCCCCGCTCAGTCCCCCTACGTCCTACCGGTTCACTTTGGGGTTCCTCCCGTCTCCTTGGGCATCAGAGTGCCCCACCAGCGGCCGGCAGGCACCCTAGTTGTGGGGAGATGCTAACTCCACGTCTGCCCACACTGCCATCTTCCTGAAGGCAGTCTGATCTTTCTAACGTGCAGACCTAATGACTCCTCCTGAGGCTTGCGTCTTCTCCATGCCTCCCTGTGTACCTTGGGCTAGATTCTTAGCTCCTCAGTGTGAGTTATGAGGCTTTGCTGACTGCTCCACCCTCATACCGTCTGGTCTAGTCACGTGGTAGTGCTGCCCCTTCAGTCTCCTCTGTGACCTCGGGGCCTTTGCGCATGGTATGCTGTCTCTCTGGAAGGCCGTTCCTCCCCCTCCCCCTCCTGCCTGTCGGTCAGTTACCTCCTCTGAGAAGCCTCCCAGAGCCCCTCAAGTCTGCACTCGGTGCTCCTCTTCGGTGCTGTCACATCTCGGGGGCTCCCCCTCCCTGCCACTGTCTGGCATGAATAACGGAGCTCTGTGTGGTGACAGACCGGCTGTGCGTTCTCCACCGCTGTGGAATCAGTCGCTGGTCATGTATGTTGAATGGGTGACAGACCTTGCTTCCCAGACCAGTCTGTCATCTTGCATCCTCTTGTTCAGAAGCACCCCAGTGATGGGAAGCAAATCCAATACCACCTTCTAGAAAATCAACCCCCAGTACAAGTCGAACACATAGTGGGCCCAGTGGTCTTGGTAACAGCTCACACACCTCCCAAAGTGTCCCTTGACCCGCTGGAGTAATTGTTCTACTTTTGCACCCTTGTTGGAAACCCACCAATGGTTTCCCAGTGCATTTAGAATAAAACTCAGGCTCCCCTTATAACCTACAAAGTACTGAATGACCTGACCCTTTCCACCTCCCCGATCCATCTTTTTTCCCCACTCTCTTCCTTCGTCATACCCCTTCCCTGGATCACTGGACTTCAGCTACACCATGCCAGTCATCTCTGTTTCTACCTCAGGACCTTTGTACTTGCTGTTCTTTCTGGCTGGTCCCTCTTCTCGTTCTAGTTTCAGTTCAAATGGCTCTCCCTTTGACGAGCCCTCTAAAGTAGGGCTTATCTAAAGTAGCCCCTGGCTCAGTCCCTCTGCATTCCATTATCTTATTTTACTGTCTTAGTACTTAGACTTGTCTGAGATTATTCTGTGTATATACTTTTTCTGTTTATAGTTTGCTTCTCCCTGCTTGTATGTACATTCCTTGTCATCTCATTCATGGCTGTTTCCCCCGTGCCTAGAACAGTGCCTTGAATCTAGGAGGTGCTCAATAAATACTTGTTCAATGAATGTGCAATTAGAGAATTAAGCTTTTCAGCAAGCAGAAATACTTCCAGGGACCAGTGTAGGCAGATTCTGAGCATTCTTTCTTTCTTACTTTTTAGTTTGTTAATCAATTTTATTGGTCAGTTGTAATTATGTCTTTTTCTTTAAAATAAATAAATAAATAAATTTATTTATTTATTTATGGCTGGGTTGGGTCTTCATTCCTGTACACGGGCTTCCTCTTAGTTGCTGAGACCGGGAGCTACTCTTCGTTGCAGTGCACAGGCTTCTCTTGCTGCGCGGCATGGGCTCAAGGCACGTGGGTTTCAGTAGTTATGGCACGCGTGCTCAGTAGTTGTGGCTAGCGGGCTCTAGAGCGCAGGCTCAGTAGTTGTGACGCACAGGCTTAGTAGCTCCGCCGCATGTGGGATCTTCCTGGACCAGGGCTCGAACCTGTGTCCCCTGCATTGGCAGGCAGATTCTTAATTACTGCACCACCAGAGAAGTCCCTGTAATTATGTCTTTTCATTTTTATGTAATAGAGCTGGTTCATGGTCCCATGGTTTTATGGGTTTAGATGAATGTAGTCCTGTAACCACTCCACAATTGGAGATAGTCAGCTGAGCTTTCTTTTTACTATCCCAGAAAAGGTGTAAGAATTCTGCCCTAGGAAATTCCTGCCACTCTTGTAGGAGTGTTTTAACCGTGCCTGGATCCTTACTCATCCTATCCAGAGCATCTTGGAGAGGAATCATTGTCATTATTTCTTACTTTAGTGTTTAGTTCTAGCAAATAGAAATACTCTTATATAATTGTTCTAGTCAGGAAGGAAGAAAAAAAGGAAAAATAATTAGAGTCCCCTCAATGAAATTAGCAGCCTGCATCAGGGTAACTGTCCTTCCTACTCCTTAATTGAAATGGATGTGCATATGGCTAGTGGCTCAGGCATTTGTCAAATATAGGTGCATCGGCCAGAATCTTAGCTGTCGCTACCACATTTCCCCCTGCTCTGCAGTGTGACATTTTTGGAACACTAATGAAATCCAGACTGTAAAGATTCCAGTGAAGAAATAAAGTGGAAACAAAACAATCTCTTGCAAACCCACGCTCTGCTTTAAATAAAGAGCAATGTCTTTTGAATAATTCAGCCCTGTCAAAATATTTTTTTGGGGGGTGTGGGCTATTCATATAGAACTACTCCAGGGGCCTCTTAATTGCAGCCTTTAGTGCATTTTCAGGGCTGAAACAGGTCTGATTGTTTCTTGTTTTATTTTCCCATCACATATCTGGATCTTGAAAAGATGTTGTTGTGATTGAGGTTAAATACATTGTTACCCCGATTCTTTTTTATTTTTTAATTTATTCATTTTTGGCCGCGTTGGGTCTTCATTGCTGTGCACGCAGGCTTTCTCTAGTTGTGGTGAGTGGGGGCTACTCTTCGTTGCGGTGCGCGGGCTTCTCCTTGCGGCGACTTCTCTTGTTGCAGCGCACGGGCTCTAGGTGTGTGAGCTTCAGTAGTTGTGGCACGTGGGCTCAGTATTTGTGGCACGCGAGCTTTAGAGCGCAGGCTCAGTAGTTGTGGCACACCGGCTTAGTTGCTCCGCGGCATGTGGGATCTTCCTGGACCGGGGTTCAAACCCTTGTCCCCTGAATTGGCAGGCAGATTCTTAACCACTGAGATACCAGGGAAGTCCCTATCCCGATTCTCAGAACGCATATCCCTTTAATGGGGCTGGGAACCAGGGTGGAAATCTTGTAATTATTTTCCTCTCTGGAAGTTGTTAGCACTTTACCTTTGTTCTGTTAAACTTTTCACCTGTGACTGGGGCTCTCTTGTCTGCCCTTGGGGTTCCCTGAGGAGTGTCTGGGCCCTCAGAGAGAGTTTTACTTTTTAACTTCTGATATCTTCAAGGTGAAATCAAGGGAGAGCATCTGCGGTATAAAGCAGGTTATTCAAGGAGGGCTGACTGGTGACAAAGTTCTACCTATTCAATAATAGTAATAAAAGTGATAATAATAATAATAATTCCTATCTATTGAATTCTACCTCTGTGCTGGATCTGTGTTAAGTCCATTCTCTCCCTAAGCTCATTTAACTGGTACAACAGCCCTGTCAGGTGGGTCTAATTATGCCCACTTTACAGATGGAGAAACTGAGACTCAGAGAGGGCAAAGTGCATGCCCAAAGTCACAGAGATGGTAGAGCTCATTGTGCAGATTAAAGCCCAGGACTGTCTGACTTCAAAGCCCGCTGTCTTCCTTGTTCTGCTTAATAGAGGCTCCAGACTGATGCATGAGGGCAGTCATCCTGGAAGTCGGCCACCAGCTGAATTTGTTTAGGGCCCGGCTTCATGAGAATCCCCCCGTGTGCTGGTTGGAGAGCCCAGGCATTCTCCTCCCTGGGAATGAGGTGTCAGGGGTGCTCTTGCTGGCCTGGTAGTTCACAGAACAGCCTCTGCAGTCAGGCAGATCTGGGGGTTTGACTCCTGGCTCTGCCACTTCTAGTTATGGTAGGCTGCATAATAATGGCCCCTAACTATCTTCATTCCCTAATCATTGGAACCTGTGAATGTTACCTAATATGGCAAAAGGGACTTTGTAGGTGTGATTAAGTTAAAGATCTTGAGATGGGGGATTATCCTGGATTATCCGGGGGACCTAATATAATTATGAGGATCCTTATAACAGAGAGGCAGGAGGGTCAGAGTTAAGGAGTATGACAACTGTTTTCATCTGTTTGGGCCACTACAACAAAATACCACAGACTGGGTGACTTACAAACAACAAACATTTATTTCTCACAACTCTGGAGGCTGGGAAGTCCAAGATCAAAGTGCCGGAAGATTTGGATTCTGGTGAGGGCCAAATTCCTTGCTCATAGATAGCTGTCTTCTTGCTGTGTTATCACAAGGAGAAAGGGGTGAGGGACTCACTGGGGTCTCTTTTATAAGGGCACTAATCCCATTCATGAGAGCTCCACCCTCATCACCCAGTCACCTCCTAAATGTTCCATCTCCAAACACCACCACACGGGGGATCAGTATCAACATATGAATTTTGGGGGGCACAAACATCCTGTCTATAGCAACAGGGAGCAGAGATTGGAGTGATGTGCTCTGAAGATGGAGGAAGGAGCCATAAGCAGAGGAAGGAGCCATAAGCCAAGGAAGGAATGTAGGCAGCCAGTAGAAGCTGGAGAAGGCAAGGAAATAGATTCTCCCCTTAGAGCTTCTACAGGGAACCAGCCCTCCTGACACCTTGACTTTAGCCCAGTGCGCCAGATTTTGGGCTTCTGACTTCCAGAACTGTTAGAGAATAAATTTGCATTGTTTTAAGCTCCTAAATTTATGGTAAATTGTTATAGTGGCAATGCGAAAGAGATAACACCAGGTGTTTGTCTTTGGGCTTATGAATGATCCTCTCTGAGCCTCAATTTCCTTATCTGTGAAATGGGCATAATAGTAACAATGCCTGCATCGTAGCCTGATTCTTAAAATGAAAGGAGTTGATGCATACACGTTCCTTCATGTTTAGCACATAGTATGTGCCGATTAAATTAGCTATTACTACTACCATCACTGTTATTAGTATTATTATTAATGTTAATATGAAAATAAGCATGCCGATCAAACAAAACCTGAAAATAAAAACCAACCTAGGAGCAACTTTTGTTGGGCTAATTCATATTCTCTCTTTTGGAGGTTCTTATATTGTTTTATATTGGGGGACTTATTCTATGTTGGGGAACTCATGGATGAGCTTCAAAGGATCTGTGGATTCCCTATAATCATATCCCAGGACCCTGCATAATATCCAGTACACAGTAGGTGCTGCACAAGTATTTAAGGCATGATTAAAGACAGATAAAAATTGGTGTTTCTCTGTTTTTTGTTGTTGTTATTGTTTGTTTGTTTTTTCTTTTTTCTGGCAGCTTTGAGGAGAGTCTGGCAGACCCTGGCATAACTGGGTACCTGCCTTATGGAGGTGGGCTTGCCTCCTGTCCTCAGCCATCTGGCAAAGCCTGACACCACCTCCCAAGGGCCTCCAGCACTCACTCCCCCAACCCACTGCCATCCCTTCCCTGCTCTGGCCACTGAAGAGGAAGTCTCCATGGTAACAGTTTCAGGACATTAGGCCAACTGGAGCCAGAGGGAGTGAAGGAGGGAAGGGTGTCCATGCCAGCCCTTCCCAGGGACCCACTCAAGCCAGGGTGCTGTGTCTCCAATGGAGATCTCAGCTGTAGAGGATGACAGATCCTGCAGCAGTTGGGGGAGTGGCTGGGGCTTATTTTTCAGTGACTTCTTTTCATACCTTGCTCCCTCCTTTTGTCATGTCCTTTCCCCAACCCTGTATAAGGATCCCGTGTCTCCGAAGAACCTTAAATTATCCCCTGTTGTCAACTAAAGTGTCCGGAATTTCAAGCTGGCTCCCCCATATACTTGGTAGTGTGACCTCGAGTAAATTACTTAACCTTCCTGGGCCTCGGTTTCATCATCTGTAAAATGGAGTTTTTGTAAACATGAATAGAGAATCTGTGGTGCCCTTAGCATGGTGCCTGAAAACTAGTAAATACTCAATAAAGTTTACTCTATATTATGTGTTTGAGATGGGGAAACTGAGGCCTGGATCCTGTCCCCAGAACCCTCTTGGTCATCATCCCTATTCTCCCTTCCTCTGGGAGTAACTTCTTCCTCTTTCTTTCCCCCAATCAAACCTTCCCTGTCTGCTGTCTCTCATCATCAGGGCCCTGCTAAACAACTGGTTATTTATCTCTGATAAATGGATCCATTCTTGAATGTTCAAAGCTGAGTTGGAGACTTTTAAAGGGGTTTTTGCATTTTAGAAGAGGATTCCCAGTGATGATAATGCCTTAATTCCAAGGCAGAATCTCGGGAGGGTAAAAGTTTCCAAGCACCAGGCAGTGGGAGAATTTAAAAGAAAAAAAAGAGATGGTGTCACTGAAGCTCAGAGAAGTCAATCAACTTGCTCAGGGCCACACAGCTGGTAAGTGGTGAAGCTGGGATTTGAACCTCTGTCTGCTTTTCAATTGAGCTCATGTAGCATCCTCCTTTTTTTTCTCAATTGGTCTCTTAATTGTTCACCCACAGTGATGTATAGGGGAGATCATCTGTCAGATGCTCTAAAACCAGAGGTGAAATCCTGATCCAATAGCTGAAATTCGGGAGGTTGGCAGAGACAAACTGTGGTGGAGTCCCTGCCTCTCACCTCAGCTGGGAGAACAGACCATATCAGAAACATCCCATCTTCCCCTGGGGGGATTTGAGAGGCATTTGTAATGCAGAGCTGACACTGGGCAAGGACCCAGCTTCCCACCATCACCTCTGGCTGAGCCATTTCCTTAAATTACAAGAAGACATTTTCCCCTTCACGGGCCCTAAGGTCTAAAGCTGAAGTTGAAGAGCTCCCTGCAGCCTGAGCCCTCTCTCCCTCCCTGTTTGAAGAACATCTCTTATCCATCTTTGCCTCCTCAGCTCCCTGCTTTCCCTGGGGAGCTGGAGATGGCAAGAAAACGAGAGAAGGGGCAAAGAATAACACTGGAGTCTCTGGGGTCAGAGTTATCGAATGAGCTGTGCCTGCTGGTCCCCTGCATGTAATTAAGACTTGCAAATCCGTGTTGCTGAGGTGTTGGTGGCAGTGTAGTAAATCCCAGGCACCTTGGGGGCACCCAGCATCCCCAAAGGGCCACTCTGGTCATTTAGCCAATCTCCATAGGGTGAGCTTGGGCAAAGCCAGGTGGGATCCAGTGTCGCTTGTGGGCACAGCTGAACTCATTTATTTACTCACTCACTCCCCATTCATTCATTCCCCAGATTATATTACTAAGTTCCATTTATAGGCGGAGTATGAGAGAGACAAAATGAACAATCTCTGCCCTCCAGCACAACTGAAACCACACTCCTTTGGATGGGACTTGAACCCACAATCTTCTAACTGAAATCCC